>NC_057862.1:159475727-161969894 GCF_019393635.1 Dromiciops gliroides | reverse complement strand
CCTCTTTCTTTTTCTAGTTGTTGCAAATACCTTGAGAATATGAGATAAGTCTTCTTTGTATAAAGAGAACAAGCAAAAAGAACAGCTCTAAAAATTTTGGGACTATTAGGACTCTAGTTTTATTTGTCATTTCAAATCTTACCTCTTTTGGGTTTAGTGGAAAGAATTGTAACTTGAAAGATTAAGCAGGAGTTCACTTTCTACTTCTGATGTGACCTGTTTGAGTATGGGAAAGTCACTTAATCAAAGCCTCAGTTTCCACATCTGTAAGATGGGATAATGATACTTCCAGCATCTACATAACAGGGCTCCTATGAGGATCAAATTGAATAATATACATAAAACAGTTTGCAAAACGTAAAGTGCTGTTTAAATGTTAACAAGGATAATTATAAAATCTTGGATCTTTTGAAGTAAGGTTTAAGTGAGGGTTATAAAGTCATTACCAAGATGTCAGAGTAAAGAGAAAGAGCTTATGTATTACTGTAAAAAGGAGCTGGAATGAGACAGAAGGAACTGTGGACTTTATAGCCAGTAGGGAATAGTTGTCTTTTTAGTTTGAGCAGTCAAATAAATTAGGTTTGTGCTTAGTGTAGCTACCACCCACAAAGCTGTGAAGGAGGCTGGTGATAGCAGATGGTATACATACACAGTTTGATTTGTTTGGGACCACATACAGAACAGCATGTGTTTTTTTCTTTTAATTACTCAGAACCAGAAAGATTAGTTTTCAAATAAAACAGTAATACAGCCAGGAGAAAATTTATACTGAAGAGTACAAGCCAGCTTTTGATGACCTTCCCTGGTGGAATGTACCTCTTTCTAGTCAACTTCATTAGCTTAGGGCTCACAGTGATAAGATATAGTGGATCTCGGGGGAAGAAAACACAGTTAGTCAGGGGAAGAACATGATAAGGGATGTGTGTGTATATGTGTGCTTGTGTGTGTCTGGCCCTGGGCAGTGGAAAGACAGTGATGATAAGAGAAAGTAAATGGCCCTAATTGTGGACATCCCTGAGGCAATGTCTTCATCCTTTTACTCTTCTCTTTGCACTTTCTTCCTTGGTGAGGTTACTTACTCATTGCTTCAGTTACTGCTTCTCTATAGATGGGAAGTAGCAAAGTGTAGTTGTAGATTTGGAATCAAGAAGACATGGGTTCAGATCTCATCCCAAACACTTAACTAGCTTATGATTCTGGGTAAGTCCCTTAACTTCTATGAGCCCCTGTTTCTTCATTTGCAAAATGAAGATATATACATATACATAGCAATGTATATATCTTCATTATGTATATATGTATGTAATATTGCAAAAACCTCGAAGCACCATATAAGATGAGCTGAGTTACTATATTATTATAATATGACTCTCGAGTCTCTAATATTTCTCCTTTAAGTTCTAATCCTGCATTTTCATCTGCCTCTGGGAAATCTCCCCTAGATATATCCCACTGATACATCAAGAACATGCTCAGAACTGAACCCATTATCATCTGTCTTCTTCAAAGTTTGTTAATGTCACTGCCATTCTTACAGTGACCCAAACCCAAACCTTGGACTTATCTTTAATTCTTCCTTCTCTCTTTCCCAATATATTCAGTCAGTTGACAATCCTTATTGGTTTCTTCTCTGAAATATCTCACATAGAATTTGGATCTGAAAAAACCCCAAATGTTCAAAAATATTTTTATGTGTAATTGGAGAAAAATAAAATATTATTTTAAAAATAGCATGAACTTCAATAGGGATATATTTAAAGGGCTAAAAATCACCTTCACAAGTATAAGCTAGGGGAGGCATAGTTAGACAAGTTTGTTTGTTAAAGATCTGGTGGTTCTATAAGCTCAATATGAGCCAGCAGCCAAAGAAGCTAATGTGGTCTTGGACTGCATTAAGAGGTATAATTCTGAGAAACAATCTGGTGATATGGACCCTTTATACTCGGCATTGGGGAGGCCACAACTGGAGTATTATGTTTAGCTGTAGGTGCCTGATTTTAAGAAGGACATTGATAAATTGGAGAGCACCCAAAGTACAGCATCCAAGATAGTGAAAGACCTTGAGTCCATTGTATATGATGATTGGTTGAAGGACTGGAGATGTTTATCTTGGAGAAAAGAAGGTTCAAGGGGAATGTGTTATTTGAAGGGCTGACATGCAGAAGAAGATTAGGCCTATTCTAAGCCTAGAGGACACAACTATGAATAAAAGACATTGCAAAAAGGCAGATTTATTGTTTTTGTTTTTGTTTTTGCAGGGCAATGAGGGTTAAGTGACTTGCCCAGGGTCACACAGCTAGTTAAGTGTCAAGTGTCTGAGGCTGGATTTGAACTCAGGTCCTTCTGAATCCAAGGCCAGTGCTTTATCCACTGTGCCACCTAGCTGCCTCCCAGATTTATTCTTGATGTTAGGAAAAACACATCTACAATTAGAGCTATCCAAAAGTGAAATGGACTGCCTTGGGAGGTGATGGGTTTCCTCCATCCCTTTGGAGGCCTTCAGCAGAGACTAAATGACCACCTGTTGCATATATTATCTTAGATAGCCATTGAGGTTCCTTCCAACTGTAAAAATTTGTGATTTTGAGATGATTTATGGCTATTGTTATGTAGTACTAGTCCCTCAATTTACAGATGAAGAAACTGAAGCCAGACACTTGACGTGACTGAAGATTTCAACCTAGTTCCTTTGGGTCCATGTCAAATGCTCTTTCTATTACAGTATACTTTAGAGTATCCATTCTAGTTTTGCATGTTCTAAGGTCCAGAGAACTACTTGAAAAAAATTTTGGTTCTGTGACCCCTCTGTAATATCTACATTACTTTAGAACCAGATGAACAATATGCATGACTTTAGGTAATATAAATGAAAAGATAATTTAAAAACTATATGCTTTAGGTAATTGAGAAACCAATAATGGTTCTACAGGAAAGATAATTAAACATCTTTCCTTACTCTCAGCAGAAAAGGTGGGGAAACACATAGGCAGAATGGTTCATTTATGGTCAAAAATGGTCATCATGTCAACTGTTTTTTTTTATTTTTCTGTGTCATGAAGAGAAGGTTTAATTCTGAGAGCACCTAAATGGTATTTATCTTAGTTACTTAACCTTTACATCTTTTACCAGTAAGGAAGAGGTGTCATTCTAACTTTTTTTTTCTTTTTTCTGTGTCCTTTATTGCCTGACTTAAGTACAGGAGAATGAGACTCATCCAGTTGTCCGCTGTATTAGCACTTTTGGGGGGGACATAATAGCTTGAGTGGAAATATTTAGTCAACATCAGTACTAAGCAGCCAATTATGAATTTCAAGTTCAGACACAATGTTTGGGAAATTGCCATGTAGGATGGTGTTTTCCACGTAGAATTGGGATTTCCCCACTGTGTTAATGGAGAAAGCACTTATATTTCCTGGAATCTTTGCAAATAACGCACTTCACACAATGCCGCTGTGGTTTTCTGGGGAGGTTTGTGTGTGTGTTTTATTCTGATTTTTTTTTTGTTTCTAATTTGTAGTTTTAGTAGCTCCCTCAAAGGACTAAAAAAACCCTGCTCTTAGAAGGCACAGATGACAATGTATAAATATGAAAAAATATTTATATACTAAAAGAAACAAATTGTCTCAACAAAATGCTATGGAAAGACTATTTCATTTTCGTGTATTCACATATCTTAGTATATAATCCCTTAACCATATTTATGTACCAATCTTCTTGGCTACTGCCTATTCCTTTATTGCCTGGGGCTTTTGTATGCAAAGCCATCTACTTTTTTCCCAAGGTAAAGGATGAAAAAAAGTGGACAAGAAGAGAGAATGGTGAAATAGAAAATGATTTAAATAATCAAAAGAACATATTATCTGTTACATTTCTTATTAATATTTTATCCTTTTATTGGTTTATCTTACAGGAATTAGACAACAGAAAGAGATTACAAAAACAGGCTTCGTCTAGTCAAAGTGCCATAGAAGTTCGCTTGAATAGAGCTCTTGAAGATGTAGAAAAGTATAAACTGGAGTTAAGTAAATTAAAGCAGAGTAACAAGGTAAAGTAAAAATGTATAATCACCTTCATTAGCGTCATTATCTTTCATGCAGAATAAACAGGCAAAATAAACAGCCAAAAAGGTAGAGAGAAGCCAGGAAGTTGCCTGAGCTCCCTTGAGTTTCCCTCAAGAAAAAGCATTAAATCAAGCCTCTAAATGGATTCTGGACCTACAGAACCTACAAAAAGAAAGAGTGAAATAATCGTCTGGCTTAAGACAACTTAGAAGGACTTCAAGAAAGGTCTCTCTCACTTGGGTAAAAGGGGAACACGGAGCAGCTCAGAGGGTGTCTAGGCAAGGCAGTGGGAGGCTCTTAGCCCTGGCACAGATCAATAGCTGAGGCCCTTTGGTCCTGGCTCAGCAGGCTCATGGCATATCAGGCCAGTTGTGAGGCCACCAGACCTAACACAGCAGGCAAACTGCCAGCTAGCGAACCACCCACAAGACAGGCGCAACTAAGCAGGGCTACCCTACCTAGCACAGAGAGCATGCCCAGAGCTGTGAGGAAGCCATGAGCTCCCGAGGCCTCTAAGCAGAAAGCCAGTGGATAGAGCACCGGCCCTGGATTCAGGAAGACCTGAGTTCAAATCTGGCCTCAGATACTTATCACTTACTAGCTGTGTGACCCTGGGCAAGTCACTTAACCCCAACTGTCCTGAAAAAAAAAATTAAATAAGAGAGGTAGAAGAAAAAATGGGAAAAGAAATTACAAAAATGAGAGGTAAGCAAGAGGATAATGATAAAAGTCAACAGCTTGGAAAAGAAAGCACAAAAATTGACTGAAGAAAACAATTCCTTAAAAAATACAATTGGGGCAACTAGGTGGCGCAGTGGATAAAGCACCAGCCCTGGATTCAGGAGGACCTGAATTCAAATATGGCCTCAGACACTTGACACTTACTAGCTGGGTGACTCTGGGCAAGTCACTTAATCCTCATTGCCCTGCCCCCCCCAAAAAATACAATTGGCCAAATGGAAAAGGAGGTACAAAATCTGACTGAAAAAATAATATCTTAAAAATTAGAATTGACCGGGTGGGAGCTAATGACTCTATGAGACATCAGGAATCAGTCAAACAGAATCAAAAGAATGAAAAAATAGAAAAAAAAATGTAAAATAGCTCAGAAAAACACCTGACCTGGCAAATAGATCCGGGAGAGATCATTTAAGAATTATTTGACTACTTGAAAGCCATGATCAAAAAAAAGAGCCTGGACAGCATATTTCAGGAAATCATCAAGGAGAATTGCCCTGATATCCTAGAACCAGAGGATAAAATAGTCATTGAAATAATCTGCTGATCACCTGCAAGAGATCCCAGAATGAAAACTCCAAGAAATATTGTAGCAAAATTCAAGAATTATCAACTGAAGAAGAAAATATTGCAATGAGTCAGAAAGAAAGAATTTAAATATCATGAAGTCACAGTCAGGGTTACATAGGACCTGGCAGCTTCAACATTAAAGGATTGGGGAAAAAATTAAAGGATTGAAGGGCTTGGAATATGATATTCCAGAAAGCAAAGAAGTTTGGATAGCAACCAAGAATCAACCACCCAGCAAAACTGAGTATAATCCTTCAAGGGAAAAGATGGCTATTTAATGAAATAGAGATGTTTCAAACTCGCCTGGTGAAATGACCAGAAATAAACAGAAAATTCAATCTTCAAATAAAAGACTCAAGAGAAGCATAAAAAGTAAACAGAAAAAAAAAAACCCCATACTATTCAATAAAGTTAAACTGTTTATATCCCTGCTCAGGAAGATAATACTTGTAACTCTTGAGAACTATATCTCTGTTAGGGCAGATGGAATGGGTATAAGTAGAGAGAGAGTGTGGATATGAATTGACTTTGATGTGATGATATAAAAAAAATTAAGGGGTGAAAAAAAGGAGTGTTCTTCCAGGAGGAAGAAAGGAGAGGTGGAACGGGATAAATTATAAGACAAGAAGAGGCACAAAAGACTTATTACAGTAGGGGGAAAGAAGGGAGGGAGGGAGTATTATTTGAACCTTACTCATTAGATTTTGCTCAAAGAAGGAATAACATACACTTATTTGAATAAACAAATTTATCTTACCCTATAGGGAAGTTGAAGGGTAAAGGGAAAAGGAGGGATGCTGATAGAAGGGAGGGCAGAAGTAGGAGGAGAAAGGGGGAAGGAAAAGGAGGGGGGCTCATAGAAGGGAGGGTAAATTGAGAGAGGTGTAGTTAGAAGCAAACACTGGTGAAGGGGAACAGGGTGAAAGAAGAGAGAAAAGTATAAACAAAGGGAAATAGGATGGAAGGAAATACACAATGATCATGACCGAATATGAATGGGATGAACTCCCATAAAACAGAAGTGAATAGCAGAGTGGATTAAAAAACAGAATCCTACAATATGTAGTTTACAAGAAACACATTTGAAGCAGAGAGATATACACAGAGTAAAGGTAAAAGGCTGGAGCAGAATATATTATGCTTCAGCTGAAGTAAAAAGGGCAGAGGTAGCAATCCTGATCTCAGATAAGGCAGAAGCAAAAATAGATCTAAAAGAGATAAGGAAGGAAACTGCATCTTACTTGGATGCTAAACTACTTGGTGTATACATACACATATGTATGTATGTATACACCAAGTGATATAGCATCCAAATTCTTAGAGGAGAAGGTAAGTGAATTACAAGAGGAAATAGCAAAACTATACTGTGGAGGACCTCAACCTCCTCTCAGAACTAGATGAATTTAACCACAAAATAAACAAGAAAGAAGTTAAGGAGGTGAATAGAATTTTAGAAAAGTTAGATATGATAGACCTCTGGAGAAAACTGAATGGGGATAGAAAGGGATATAACTTTTTGCAGCAGTATGTGGCACCTACACAAAAATTGACGAAGTATTAGGGCACAAAAACCTCACAGTCAAGTACAGAAAGGCAGAAATAGTAAATACATCCTTTATAGATCATGATGCAATAAAAATTACATATAATAAAGGGCCATGAAAGATAGACTAAAAATTAATTGGAAACTAAATAATCTCATCCTAAAGAATTATTGGGTCAAATAACAAAATCATAGAAACAGTAACTTCATCAAAGAGAATGACAATGAGACAACATACAAAAACTTATGGGATGTAGCCAAAACAGTTCTTAGGGGAAGTTTTATCTCTAAATGCTTACATAAATAAAATAGAGAAAGAGGAGATCAATGAATTGGGTATGCAACTAAAAAAGCTAGAAAAAGAACAAATTAAAAATCCCCAATTAAATACCAAATTAGAAATTCTGAAAATCAGAGGAGAGATTAATAAAATTGAAAGTAAGAAAACTATTGAATTAATAACTAAAACTAAGAGCTAGTTTTTATTTTAAGTGAGGCATTTGGGGTTAAGTGACTTGCCCAGGGTCACACAGCTAGTAAGTGTTATGTGTCTGAGGCCGGATTTGAACTCAGGTACTCCTGACTCCAGGGCCAGTGCTCTATCCACTGTGCCACCTAGCCACCCCTAAGAGCTAGTTTTATGAAAAAAAACCAAAACAATAAGATAAATAAACCTTTGGTTAATTTGATTTAAAAAAGAAAGAAAACCAAATAACAAGTATTGAAAATGAAAAGGGTAAATTCACCACCAATGCAGAGGAAATTAAAGCAATATTTAGGAGTTATTTTGCACAACTGTATGACAATAAATTTGACAATCTAAAGGAAATGGATGAATATTTACAGAAATATGAATTGCCCAGATTAACAGAAGAAGAAATAAAATACTTGAAAAATTTTGGAAAAATAGATTGAATTCCCTAAGAAAAAATCTCTGGGGCCAAATGTATTTACAAGTGAATTCCACCAAACATTTAAAAAACAATTAATTCTAATACTACACAAACTATTTGGAAAAATAGGTGAAGAATGAATTCTACCAAATTTCTTTTATGACTCAAATATACAGCTGATACCTAAATGAGGAAGAGCCAAAACAGAAAAAGAAAATTATAGACCAATTTCCCTAGTGAACATTGATGCAAAAATTTAAAAGAAAATATTAGCAAAGAGACTACAGTAATTTATCACCAGAATAATAAATTATGAACAGGTGGGATTTATACTAAGAATGCAGGAATGGTTCAAAATTAGGGAAACTATCAACTTAATTGACTACATCAATAAAAAAACTAATCAAAATCATATGGTTATCTGAATAGATACAGAAAAGGCTTTTGACAAAATACAGCACCCATTCCTATTTTAAAAACTAGATATCATAGGAATAAATGGAGCTTTCCTTAAAATGATAAACAGTATCTAAGTGAAACTATCATCAAGCATTATATGTAATGGGGATAAATGAGAGGCATTCCCAATAAGATCAGAGGTGGAATAGGGATGTCCATTATCACCTGTGTTATTCAATATTGTACTGAAAAGGTTAGCTTTAGCAAGAAGAGAAGAAAAAGAAATTAAAGGAATTAGAATAGGCAAGGAGGAAACAAAACTAACACTCTTTGCAGATGATATGATTGTATACTTAGAGAATCCTAGAGAATCAACTAAAAAACTACTTGAAACAACTTTAGCAAAGTTGCAGGATATAAAATAAATCCACATAAATCATCACTTTCGTATATGACCAACAAAGCCCAGCAGCAAGAAATAGAAAGAGAAATTCCATTTAAAATAACTGTAGAAAATATAAAGTATTTGGGAGTTTAGCTTCCAAAACAAATCCAGGAACTATGTGAACAAAACACATTTCACATAAATAAAATCAGATCTAAACAATTAGAAAAATATCAATTGCTCATGGATAGGTCAAGCTAATATAATAAAAATTACAATTCTACCTAAAGTAATATACTTATTCAGTGCCATACCAATCAAACTACCCAGAAATAATTTCATAGAGCTAGAAAAAATAATAAAATTTATCTGGAAGAACAAAAGGTCAAGAATATCATGGGAATTAATGAAAAAATGCACAAGAAGGTGGCCTAGCTGTATCAGATCTAAAACTATATTATAAAGTGATAGTCATCAAAACTATTTGGTACTGGCTAAGAAATAGAGTGGTGGATCAGTAGAATAGGTTAGGCACACAAGACATAATAGTAAATGATTATAGCAATCTACTGTTTGATGAACCCAAAGATTCCAGCTTCCAGGATAAGAACTCACTATTTGACAAAAACTGCTGAGAAAACTGGAAAATACTATGGCAGAAACTAGGCATAAACCAACATCTTACACTGTATACCAAAGTAAGGTCAAAATGGGTATATGATTTAGACATAAAGGGTGATACCATAGGCAAATTAGGAAAGGAAGGAATAATTTACCTTTGAGTCCTATGGAGAGGGGACAAATTTATGACCAAACAAGAGTTAAAGAGGTGATATGAAATGCAAAATGGATCATTTTGATTACATTAAATTAAATTTTATAAAAAACAAAACCAATGCAACCAAGATTAGGAAGAGAACAGAAATCTGCAAAACAATTTTTATAGCCAGTATTTCTGATAAAGGCCTAATTTTAAAAATATAGAGAGAACTGAATCAAATTTATAAGAATACAAGTCAATCCCCAATTGAGAAATAGCCAAAGCATATGAACAAGAAGTTTTTAGGTGAAGAAATTAAAACTATGTTTAGTTATATGAAAAATATGTTCTAAATTAGTATTGATTAGAGAAATGCAAAATTAAAATGATTCCAAGGTACCACCTCATACCTATCAGATTGGCTAATATGACAAAAAAAAAAAAGACAAATGTTGGAGAAGATATGGGAAAGTTGGAACACTAATGCATTGTTGGTGGAATTGTGAATTGATCCAACCATTCTGGAGATCAATTTGGAACTATGCCTGCCCAAAGGTCTACAAAACTTTGCATACCCTTTGACCCAGCAATACCACTACTAGGTCTGTATCCAAAAGAGATCATAAAAAAGGGAAAAGGAACTACATGTGCAAAAATATTTATAGCTGTTCTTTTCCTGGTGGCAAAGAATTGGAAATTTAGGGGATGCCCATCAATTGGGGAATGGCTGGATGAGCTGTGGTATATGAATGTGATGTAATACTGTCGTGCTATAAGAAATGATTTCAGAAAAAAACTGGAAAGATTTACATGAACTGATGCTGAGTGAAGTGAGTAGGAGCAGGAGAACATTGTACACAGTTACAGCAGCATTGTGTGATGATCAACTGTGATAGACTTAGCTCTTCTCAGCAATACAATGATCCAAGGCAATTCCAAAAGACTCATGATGGAAAATAGTCTCCGTATCCAGAAAAAGAACTGGAATCTGAATGCAGATTGAAGCATACTATTTTCACTTTTCTTTCTTGAGGTTTTTCCCTTTCTTTCTGATTCTTCGTTCACAACATGAGTAATGTGGAAATATGTTTAACATATGTAATATGTACATATGTAACCTGTATCATATTGGTTGCTATCTTGGGAAGGCAGGAGAGAAGGGAGGGAGGAAGAAAAATTTGGAACTCAAAATCTTACAAAAATGACTGTTGAAAACTATATCTACATGTAATTGGAAAATATAAAATACTATTAAGAGTGAAAAAACACACTCTTGGAAATTTTAAATTTAAAGAAAATTGCTCTGTTTTCCATGTAATGAATGTATTCATTGTTTAAAAAGCAATAATCTAACTTCAACTGAAATGATAAATAACACAAACTTAAGTGAAGACACATGATGTAAGTATAAGCTGTGTTAAGGCATGTTACCAATAACATGTGCAAAAAGTGGCAAAGAAGACCTATGAAGGCAGTTTGTAAACAGAAAAATTGGGGTACTGAGAGACAACAGACAGACAATAATCTAAATAGCTCATTAGTCGCTAAGAAGTACTGAGGGATCCAGCAATACCACTGCTAGGTTTATATCCCAAAGACATCTGCCAAAAGAAAAAAAGACCTATTTGTACAAAAATACTTACAGCAGCTCTTTTTGTGGTGGCTAAGGATTGGAAATCAAAAGAATGCCCATCAGTTGGGGAATAGCTAAACAAGCTGTGGTATATGATGGTGATGGAATAGTATTGTGCTATAAGAAATGATAAGCAGGATGATTTCAGAAAGGCCAGGGAAGACTTGTATGAACTGATACATAGTGAAGTGAGCAGAACCAAAAGATTGTTGTGCACAGTGACAGCAATATTGTTCGATGAAGAACTGTGAATGGTATAACTATTCTCAGCAATACAGTGATCCAAGACAATCCCAAAGGACTAATGATGAAACATACTATCTATCTCCAAAGAAAGAGACGATACTTATTAACACAGACTGAAGAATGCTATTTTTCACTTTCTTTCATTTTTTTCTTTTATTCAAGATTTCTTACACAAAATGACTAATATGGTAATGTTTTACATATATAACCTACATATGATTGCTTACTGTCTCAGGGAGGGCCGAGGGGAGGGAGGGAAGAAGGGATAAAATTTGGAATTCAAAACTTTAAATTAAAATGTTTATTATTTTTTTAAAAAGTACTGAGGAAAAGAGGAAAGCCTTCAGCATGTTAAATGGCTGCTGTATGGAAGATTTATGAGAAAACCTGGCTAAGAATTACACATGATAAAGAGTAATCTGCAATGGTAAAGGAAGTGTCCACATTTATAAATCCATATATATACATGTGTGTACATATATGTGTGTATATATATGTATGTATGTGTGTATATATATATATATACATAAAACATCAAAGAAAACTAGAATTAACATACATTGAGTTGTATTGTGGTTTGGTGGCTGCCCAGTGGCTCAGAGGGTTACACCCTCTAAATAGAGACCTATATCTTTGTCCAGCTGGAGAGAAAACCCTGGAGTCTGCTACATATCAGTTCTTCTCTGAGTTAATATTTTGTCAATGACATAGATAATGGAACCTGAAATATTTTTATTATATTTCCAGCTGACAAAGAATTGGGTATAATTTGTAACACTTTGGAAAATAGAACTTGAATTGAAATTGACCTTGATAAATGGTCCAACATTATGTTCCTGAGATATATTTAATAGGGAACAAATATATATTATACTTAATTATGAAATAGATATTTTTTAAATGGTAGCCTCCAGAATGACATTTAACTGTTGTTTCTTGAAAAGATCAAAAGCCATCAGTGATGACTGGCTTAATCCATACTTACACCTATATTTGGGTAGCAAAAACAATTGGACTTTCTTCTCGTATAACATGACTAATGCAGAAATATATTTAATGTTATTATACGTATATATATATATACATATATATATATATAAAACACCTATATCAGATTACCTGCTGTCTAGGAGAGGGGTGAGGGAAGGAGAAAAATTTGAAATTGGAAATCTTATCTAAACAAATGTTGAAAACTAAAATAAATAAATTTTTAAAAAACCAAAAAAAACCCAATTGGACTACTTAACTGTCAGATAAAATTGAATGTTTCAAGGATCTGTTATTTTGTTAGTGTGTATGCTCTCTATAAAGACAGGTTATAATCCCTTTATTTCTTAGTAGATAAGTTTGTAGAGTAATTATTATTAATTGGTGGCAAACGATAGATAGGCAGCCATAGGAAAAAAAGACTTGAGAGTCATGGTGGACCAGGAAGAAACCAATTTAAGTCAATAATAAAGTGCTGTTTTTAAAACCCAGTATGATCACTAGGACATAATTGTGAAAATGTGGTATCTATAGGTAGGGAATTAATTCCTATGGTATGAAATCTAATTAGTATGACATTATGAGATTTTATTCAGCATTTGAAATTCATTCAGGCATTTATTAAGCATTTGCTATATGCCAGGCAGTGAGAATACAAAGGTGAAAATGAAACAGACCCTCCCCTTAAAGAGTTTACATTCTACTGTGGGATAAATAACATGTACACATAAAAAGTAAATTAAAGAATAAATATAAAGTCAGTACAGTGTTGTTTTGTATACTTTAAGAGGGCCTCTCACCTTGCAGTGATCATGGTGAAAATGAGCATAAAAAGCTATCCGCAAGATAACTACATTTTATGCATCAAAATCTATGGAATAACTTAGAGAAATCAACCAAAAAAACCGAGAAGATTCACCACACCATATCAACATATACTTTGATGCTTACTTGTTGACTTTAGTGTGAAAGGAAGGATGATGAAAAATATATTGGAAAATATGGTCTGGGGTTAAAGAATGAAAGAGGCCAAGCATTGTAGAGTACTTGGAAGTATCACTCATATAAGAAGAAAGCTTTCTTCAGGAAGAGAGTTAAAAGATGATGGCTGTAGCAGGCACCAAACAGAATCATAAAAAATGTAATTGATGATATCTTCACAAAGAAGAAAGGGGTAGAAAATACCAGATCCTATAGTGTAATAGATTAATCAGCAGAACAAAAGATAGCCTTGAAAGTCCTTTTCCAACTAGCTGTTGCTCATATGGGATTCCTTGACAAGTACAACCAAGGTAATTTTGTTCAACAAGGCTCCCAATTATCATTATCAAATGAGGCATAAAAGACTGTGACATATGCCCACTTAGGGTGTTTGCCATTGTCATGGAAATGTCTTACCCAAAGTTCAAATAGAAGAATTTATTATGTGGCAAGGCCCTCCAGTTGGTCTTGTTTGGTAAGTGACAGTATGCCAATTGCATCTACCCCAGAGCACTACAGCATTTTCTCAATAAAAGCTGTAACTACCCAAAAGAGATCAGTTTAACAATATGCACAGGAAAAACCAAGTAGATGAAATTTCTTGTGACATGGAGGAAAGAGTGTCAAGAATTTAAGAGACAAAAGACCTGGGTTCAAAGCATGGCTCTGCCAGTTATTACCTATGTGACTGTGGGCAACTCATTTTAACATGTTTCTTTATCTGAAATGAGGGGGTTGGACTAGATGCCATCTAAATCTGTCTTCTAGCTCAAAATCTGTTATCCTATGAATGCCTATTATCCAAATAATGAAATGTAGTTAGATGACCAACCCGCTGATATATTTAGAAAAGTATATATATATGACAGGTTCTAAAGATGAATAAGGAATGAGAATTGGATAGGAGCAGGAAAGCAGGCTGGATTCCATTTGGGAAATTGTGCAGTGTTTTCAGTGATCCTAAACTATTACTCCCTGCCACCAAAGCATGTTATCATAGTGAGTAATTTTTTTAAAAAATACTGTTTTTTCCTAATATTTCATTTATTGTTTCAAAAAATTTAACACTATTCATTATTGATATTGATCTGTAGTTTTCTTTATTTGCTTTCTATCCCCAAATTGGGTATGAGAACCATATTTGTCTCAGAGACCATGCTTTTTTTCTTTATTGTTCTGAAGTTTATAGAGTAGTGTTCTTTTAAATGTGTACTATATAGTTCACTTGCAAATCTATTTGAATCATTATGTTTTCCTTAAGAGTACATATCGGGGCAGCTAGATGGCGCAGTGGATAGAGCACCGGCCCTGGATTCAGGAGTACCTGAGTTCAAATCCGGCCTCAGACACTTAACACTAGCTGTGTGACCCTGAGCAAGTCACTTTACCCCAATTGCCCCGCAAAAAAAAAAAAAAAAAAAAAAAAAAAAAAAAAAGAGTACATATCTATAGGGGCAGCTAGATGGCGCAGTGGTTAAAGCACTGGCCCTGGATTCAGGAGTACCAGAGTTCAAATCCAGCCTCAGACACTTGACACTTACTAGCTGTGTGACCCTGGGCAAGTCACTTAACCCCCATTGCCCTGCCCCCCCCCAAAAAAGAGTACATATCTATAGCTTGTTTTATTTCTTAGAGATCCAGTTGTTTAGATTCTTTATTTTCTTCATTATTAATCTAGGAATTTTTACACTTTTGCAAATCATCTATTTCATTTTTTTTCATTATTGTTGGTATATAATAGAGTATGATAGTTCCTGATAATTTTCTTTATTTCCTCTCAATTTGTTACTAATTTTCCCTTTTCATTTTTATTTTGGTAATTTGGTTTTCCTCTCCCCTTTTGGAATTGATTAGTAGTTTTTTTTTCTTTTAAGAATATAACTTAGTTGGGTTTTTTTTCCAGGTCACTAGTCTTTTGGTTTTCAGTTTTGTTTCTTTATTCAAAGAATAGTCTGCTCAGTTCTGCTGGTCTCCAAAGGAAAACTTGGAAATTCTCAACACAGATATATCTGTTCCCCTCCCTCCCCCACCTCCACCCCCCACCACCAAAAGCATTAGCATTTAGCAGGGGTGCCCACTCACTCCATTATTATTTATTTTCTATAGTGCTAGAAATGCTAGTTGTAATAGTAATAAAAGTAAATAAATAGCATATGTAAAAATAGTAAAATAGTAATAAAAAAATTTGAGGGTCAAAGTACTGCACAATTTTTCAAGGGCAGTCCATCTATTTAATTTATCCATTGTCTGTTTAATGTGTACTGATGGACTAACTTAGTTGATGATCCATCTAATTAGTCTGGTGTTGCCCTCTAGAGTAATAGGAAAGGGTGGAGTGTGGGTGCAATGGGAAAAGTTTGGGAGGAAATTTAATAAATTTCGTTTTGGACATGTTGAGTTTAATTTGTCTACTGGACATCCAGTTTGAGATGTCTGAAAGGGAGTTGGAGACATGGGATTGGAGGTTGGCAGAGAGGTTGGAGCAGGATGTCAGCCTTAGAATCATCAACATAGAGATGGTGATTAAATTCATGGGAGCTGATGACATTACCATATGAAGTAGTATAGATGGAGAAGAGAAAGAAAGAGAAAAGGGCGCAGAACAGAATGAGTGCACATCATAACCGAGACAATAGACATTCTCCCTCCTCTTGGTTTTTCCTTTGTGGATTGCTAAACCAATCTCTCTTGAGTAGCCATCTCACTTTCTCACTGAGGAATACTGAACTATCTTACTGAGAAGTACTGGAAGTGTTCTGGAGTTTGATACAATGAGCATTTGCCACCTGCAGAGAAGAGCCCTTGATAAGTTCAACTACAGCTTCACTATCTAGAAGGAAACCCACTTTCATTAGAACTTTGCATAGAATACCTTTTATTATACTGGCAAGCACCATGGGCAAGCAGGCTTCTTATGCCTTACCTGATGTTGATACTCAGAAAATTATTGAGCAAAATTACCTCTCTGCTTACATCTATCAAAGAATATAAAAATATTCATAGAAGACAGGGTTTGAGGATATCACTTTGGCAGCGTTGTGGAAAATGGATTGGAGAAGGGAGTGGTTAGTGGATGTCCATCCGATCAGGTGGCTAATGCAGTAGCTGAGGCTACTGATAATGGGTAGTGACTTTGTGATATGACAGATGGTTGAAAATCAGTTGAAAAGTGGGGAAGCAGATGAAGAATACATTCAAGGATGACTCCAAGGATTGTAAACCTTTGTGAAAAAGACTGGAAAGATAGTGTTGCCTTCAACAGAAATAGAAATACTGATATCTTCTCAGCTATTTGTCTTTGGTAACCGTATTTCTAGTGGTTTGCAATCTTCCCTTTAAACTGCCTTGAAAATTGATCCCTGAGTATATATGTCTATCTAGTCCAGTTAGATTGTGAGTTTGGTCCCTGAGTGAGACTTTTCCCAGTTCCATGGCCACATTCCCTCTTATCAGATATGTTTCAAATAAATGTACTTAATAACAAAGGCTTGAGTTCAGTTCACAACATAACCAATACTATGAAAACAGCTTAAATCACATGCTCAAAGAAGGATGTCATTCTGTTTGCCAAGAATAGGACACCTTGTTTGCTACAATCCTTCATGTGGGGATTGATTTTGTATATAAATACTGTTACTAATATGTGGGTATTGGTTATCTACTTTCAGATATCTATGCAATAAGGCCTGGATTCCTATACATAGTTAGGACATAACTTGATGAAATGAATAAGTAAAAAAAAAAACCCTGTTTATTATGGGTAGCACGAAGAGGTACTTTTCTTTTTCTTTTTTTTTTGGTGAGGCAATTGGGGTTAAGTGACTTGCTCAGGGTCACACAGCTAGTAAGTGTTAAGTGTCTGAGGCTGGATTTGAACTCAGGTACTCCTGACTCCAGGGCTGGTGCTCCATCCAATGTGCCACCTAGCTGCCCTCTGAAGAGGTACTTTTAAAGAAGAATTGAATTTCTAAGATATTTAAAAACTTGCTTATTGCTAGAGAAATGCATATTTATTATTATAAATATTTATTATAAAATATTTATTATAAATGCTTGTTTATTATATCTATCTATCTATCTAAAGTTTTCAGTTAATTCTATGTGCCATACTTTTCACCCAGATTAGGAAAGGCTATTTAAATTAAATATATAGTTAAAATGGTTTGTAGTTAAATTTGTTAGAAGGAAAAAAATTAACAGATTGGAAAAAATTACCTGTAATAATTAGGAAGTTATGTACTGATGAAAAGAGCACTGAGGCTACTTAACAGTCATCACATACAATTGAATGCTTCAAGGATCTGTTATTGTGTGTGTGTGTGTGTGCTCTGCAAAGGCAGGTTGTAATCCCCTTGCTTCTTAGCAGATGAGTTTACAGAGTAATTATGACTAAAAAATTCATAACCCTGTAGGCAACATGATATGATGCTGAGCTTCTGTGAATTTAGTCTGGTCCTCAGACAGCTAGCTGACCCATCAAATAAAGGAAGATTAGAAAGACTAAGGGCAAACTTTATCTTCAGTAAGATCAGAAGAAGTGACATATAAACTTATAAGACAAATGTACTTTAGATATGGGGTTCTTAACCTTTTTTTGAGTCATGGACTCCTTTAGCCAATGGACCCCTTCTCAGAATAATGTTTTTTGTTTTTTTTTTCTCTGAGGGGCAATGGGGGTTAAGTGACTTGCCCAGGGTCACACAGCCAGCAAGTTTCAAGTGTCTAAGGCCGGATTTGAACTCAGGAACTCCTGAATCCAGGGCCGGTACTTTATCCACTGCGCCACCTAGCCGCCCCCCAGAATAATGTTTTTAAATGGTTAAAAGAAATGCTAAGTTTTAGTTGAAGCTAGTGAAAAAAAAAATTTAATCTCTTTTCCCATCCAAGTTCATGAATCCCCTGAAATCTATCCATGTGCCTCAGTTAAAGAACCTCAGTTTGGTTATTTAGTTTAGAAAGGATTTGTAATGTTGGAGCAGTCCACTAAATATCTAGGTATCTGATCATTTTGTCGAAATTTTCTTTTCAGTTATGTTAGACATCTATTTGAGATCACTTCTAGGTCTCTTGGGTCTATAATTCATGTTACATTGCTCAGGAAGAGAGAATTTCTTGGAATGAAATCCTTATCTAAAATATAAAATTCAAAAAGGAGAGAATCATATTCTTAAAAATCAAGTGGACCAGGGGCAGCTAGGTGGCGTAGTGGATAGACACCGGCCCTGGAGTCAGGAGTACCTGAGTTCAAATCCGGCCTCAGACACTTAACACTTACTAGCTGTGTGACCCTGGGCAAGTCACTTAACCCCAATTGCCTCACTCAAAAAAAAAAAAAATCAAGTGGACCATTTTAAAACTCTGACTTTTAGGTTCTGATATAGTAGTGGTCTTTCAGGTTTTTTTTTTTTCATTCAATCACTTTGCCCAGTAGAGGATAGCTAGGTCGTCCAGCAGTGTTGGGCCTAGTGTCAGGAAGACTTGAGTTCAAATGTGGCCTCAGAAACTTCCTAGCTATGTGATCCTGGGCAAGTCATTTAACTTGTCTGCCTCACTTTCCTCAACTGTAAAATGGAGATAATCATAGCACCTACCTCCCAGAGTTGTTATAAGGATCACATAAAATTTGAAAGCCATTAGTAGAATGCCTCGCACATAGTAGGAATTTAATAAATGCATGTTTCCTTCCACTTCAATCAGTAAGTCAGAGAACTAATTTTTTTCTGCTCTGTTTTAGGACTTAGCAAATGAAGAACATAAGAAAATTGAAGAATTAAAAACAGAAAACAAGAAGCTGGAAAAACAAAAGGGAGAGTTAATGACAGGTTTCAAAAAACAGCTGAAATTAATTGATATTTTAAAAAGACAAAAGGTAAGCTTATTCTGAAAATTAAATCATAGATAATATGACTATATGCTTTTAAGAACATTATATTTATCACTAAATAATTTGTTTGCTTTTTAGATGCCTGATTATAATTATTTTAATGTAATTTTCATAAACCAAATTTTATAAAGCCAGTTATTTATCATTATCACATTTGATTTAGGGAGGGAATGAATAAGCATTTATATAGAACCTCCAATGTGCCAGGCACTGTACTTAGCTCTTTTACAAATGTTTCATTTGGTCCTCATGACAACCTTGCGAAGTAGATGCTATTATTATCCCCATTTCACAGTAAAGGAAACTGAGGCAAACAAGCAAAATACTTGCCCAGGACCACAGAGCTAGTAAGTGTATGATGCTGGATTTGTACTTAGGTCTTCCTGACTGCAAGCCTGACACTCTCCCTGGTGCCACCAGTTTCCTCTTTGTGCATGAAATATGCAAGAAACTGAACTAGGTATTATGGAAGGCGAGTGTAGAAAATGAAATATATGCTTGAGTTCTAGTGGGTGGGGGGTGGGAATGGAGGAGGAAGAGAACTTGGAACAATTTTTTTAAAAAACTGATGTTAAAATTGGTTTTTATATATATTTTGGAAAATAAAATTCTATTCAAGAAAATGAAATATGGACACTCCTCAGCTTACAAACACTGTATGAGCAGCAGAGTGGAGAGAAGGCTATCTCTGGAGTTGAGAAGACCTTATTTCTAATCTCTGCCCTTGATGTATCAGCTATGTAACTTTGGGAAAATCACTTAAAGTCTCATCATCCCAACCAACTCTCTAAAACTAGAAGATATAGATGAGCTGCCATTCATAAATAGGAGGGAATTTTTACAAATTGATGAAATCACAGACTTGGATGCAAAAAAGTGAAAAAAATCTTTTATCCAGCACTTGTCATGTGTAAGGCACTGTGCTATGCACCAGGGATATAAAGTTGAGAAACTATAGGCTCTGCCCTCAGTGCAGTCTACTGGGGAGATTTGTCATATGCACAAATAAATATGGAACAAGGAAGTATGTGTGAGAGGAAAGGGAAAAATTAAGACACAATGGGTTCTAGGAAAATTGGAGTAAGAAGAGATTACTTTCAGCTTGGGGTTCAGATCAGGGAAAGCTTCATGGTAGAGAAGGCAACTGATTAGCTCTTTTTGTTTGTTTGGTTTTTTTAGTGAGGCAATTGGGGTTAAGTGACTTTCCCAGGGTCACACAACTAGTAAGTGTTAAGTGTCTGAGGCCGGATTTGAACTCAGGTACTCCTGACTCCAGGGCCGGTGCTCTATCCACTGCGCCACCTAGCTGCCCTAACTGATTAGCTCTGAAGGAAGTAAAGAATTTTTAACAGGTCCTGCCATTGCAAGCATGACAAAACAGTCTACAGGAGTAGGCCATGGAGGCCAAAGGAAAACTCTGTTTCTATGGCAAAGTGCATTCCTAGGACTATACAACAGAACTTTTGGAAAGCAACTTGTTAGTACATTTGAAGAAGCTTTTATATAACCTCCTTTAATTTGCACTCATTAATTTGAAATAAATGATCATTTACAAGGGGATTGGGCTAAAATTTACCTTTTCATTATATGTGGGGATTTTTTTTAACAAAGAAAGAATAGTATAAACAATGCTCCAGGACAATTTTTCTTTCTTAATATAAACTTTTCAAGAAGTTTATCGTACAGACATTATCCCCTATGTAACCATAGGTTAGCACTGCTTAGTCTGGTATTTTGAAGACAAACCATTCTTAATCTGTTCATTAAATACAACCTCTATATAATATGTTGTCCAGTAAAAAAAATGCCATTTAAAAAAAAATTGACTCTTTGCCCAAGTCAGCAATGCGTTACTGTACTTTTGCATTTGATCTGATTGTTCCTGATTTAAAATGTGCAAACATCTAGTTCCTTCATATATATCAAAATGCTAAGAATTTGGGAAGAACCACATCAGTTTTTCTGAATTCAAATGTATTTCGTGGATAATATTATATTATTTACAGCACACAATACATCCTCAGCACTCATTAAATATTTGTTGACTGATTGGAGAATAAATGTATTATCCTGGTGTGCTTTAAATCTCTGTTCTTTTATTTAGTTGTTTGGCCACATAATAACATGCATAGTGACCTCACAGAAGTAATAGAATAAAAGACTTTTACATCCACTTTTTCACATTTAATCGTCTTGAACTCCTATCTCTTCATTTTCAACTGCAGGGAAAATGTAGAGTGTAGTGGGAAAGGTCTTGGCTTTGGATTCCGAGGCCCTGGGTTATAATTCTTACCGTATGAGTGACCAACCAGGGACATGTCACTTCACTTCTCTGCCCCCTCAGGGATGAGGTTGGACTAGATGCACAAGATGCCTTCTAACAGTAGATCTATAATTGTATGATACCAAAGTACCTGATGTAGACTTAAAGGACTGTCATATTCTGAAAGTCAGTTTTTTCAAGGAGATTTGATTTCTTTCAATAATCCAAGGATTATTGAATGTTATTATGACTTTGTCATTGTGGCTATTCCTTGCACTAATGCAGATCACAGTGCTTGGATAACTTAGTGGATAATTTGTGAGAATTGCTGTGACTGGGTAATTAACCACCCAGATACCAGCCAGTGGACAAGCCTCTCCAAACTGAGTGAGTCCTGGGCTAGCCCTCGGATGGCAGATACACCACGTATCATCTGGATGGTATTTTAAGCCTTTTCTAGATTTATAGAACCTTTCCGAAGTTGCATTTCACTGATACCCTAGGTCACCTCTATGCCATGACAAGGCTTTAGGGTAGGACTTTAGTGGGGAGAAAAGTTGGAAATGAATGGAAATTATATTTTAAATACATCAGTACTTAAACACTGAATAAAAGGGGATCTTGTGGAAATGGTACAGAGACCTTAGTTTATCAGGAAAGGTTTCTTGGGAAAAAACAAGGTACTGATTGATGGCACAGTAAAAAATTCTTAAAAGTGTTAAATGGAAATCAAGGGGAGTCTCAGGGGATAGTATAGAGACTTATCTGACTGGATTAGAGGATGTCTCTGTTACTTAGATGATTGTGTTTAGGGATTCCCCCAGAATCTATACATAGCTATCTTTTGCTCCCTTTTGACTTCTTTCATAGAGGTTTCTTACTTCCTGTGTAAAATGTTAAATATTAGTTACTAAATATAAAAAGGAGAAATCAGTGCTGTAGAGTCATAGCATGTCAGAGTTGGAAGGGCCCATAGAGATCATCTTGTGACTAACACCATTGCAGATAAGGAAACTAAGATTTTGAAAGGATAACTTACTTTCAAGGTCGGCTGTCTAATAATTGATACAAGTGGAACTTGAAGCCGGGTCTTCTGAGTTGATGCAGTGGTCTCTTTACTAGATCTAGTTTTTGTCAACCATTAGAAAAGGTGAAGATGGTGGCTTTCCCCCTTTTCTTCCTGCCTCTCATCTCACTAATAAGGTTTACTTGGTATGTCAGAAGATTTTTATTTTAAATTTTAATATTTTGGGCAGCTAGATGGCGCAGTGGATAGAGCACCAGCCCTGGAGTCAGGAGTACCTGAGTTCAAATCTGGCCTCAGACACTTAACACTGACTAGCTGTGTGACCTTGGGCAAGTCACTTAACCCCAACTGCCTCACTGAAAAAAAAAAATTTAATATTTTACTTGTGATGAGTAGAGACTCTGTGATTTAAAATGTCTGTCTTTTATAATTCTTCTTTTCACCCTAATGTCCTAAAGATAAATTAAAAGTCAGTTTAGAATATAAAATATAAGCCTAGGAATTTGTGGTATGGTTTTTAAATTTTTTTTTAATTTCTATCTTTTTTACTTAAGTAAAGCAGTGTTAAGGGCTAAAATTCTAGCTAGTCTCTCTAAAATATCTAATGAGTGGTCGCCAATAAATTATAAGCTTTAGCAAGAGTTAGACTTTTAAGCATTTATTAAGGAGAATAAGAATTTGGTAAAGAGAGAGAAAGGCCTAGATTCCTATCTATTAAAGGGAGAGCACATTTCTAGCTCTGCTCTCTACCAGAGTCCAAAGGAAAGAGAGCCCCAGAGCGAGAGTCAGTCTCTTCCTTCCTCCTCCCACTAGCCGCGTCACTTCCTGCCGCCAAAGAAAAGACTCCTGGTCTTGCCCTCAAAGACCTTCACTTCATGGGTGGAACTCTTCTACAGTAAGTATCCAGCAGGTGGCATTATTCCAATCGTTACAGCAGTTATTTCTTAGGGTGGCAAGAAACAAAGAGAAGCACAAATTAAATCATATAGTCAAGTACAGTTTTCCTCACCAGTTGTAGCTATTGTAGTTTTCTATAATCCCTATTTTTTTCCTAAGGGGAAATTAAGATGAAGTGGTCTTGAGTAAGAAAAAACTAAATTTCTTCATCAATGCCAGTCTCAAGTGAGAGGCAGGTAATTTTTTTTTTTTTTATCTCACTGATATTTAAAATCTCTGATCACTTTTTAGGACAGCTAGGTGGCCCAGTAGTTAGAACACCAGACCTAGAGTCAGAAAGATCTGAATTCAAATATGACCTCAGATGCTCACTAGCTGTATGATCCTGAGCAAGTCATTTTACCCTGTTTGCCTCAGTTTCCTCATCTAATAAATGAGCCGGAGAAGGAAATACAAACCACTTCAGTATCTCTGCCAAGAAAACCCCAAAATGGGGTCACAGACACGACTGAACAAGAACCACAACCAAACAAGTCACTTTTTAGTTTTATTTAAAATTTTTGTTTTTATGAATGTCTTTTATTTGTACATAAACTTTATTTCGAATATATCCCTCTCTCCCCACTATTCAGTAAGCTATCCTTTATAATAAGAGGGAAAAAAGCAATTTAGAAAATTGACTAGGGGCAGCTAGGTAGCACAGTAGATAAAACACCGGCCTTGGACTCAGGAAGACCTGAGTTCAAATCTGGCCTCAGACACTTGACACTTACTAGCTGTGTGACCCTGGACAAGTCACTTAACCCTCATTGCACCGCCAAAAGAAAAAAGGAAAAAAATTGACTAACAATAAATTAAATCTGGCAATATAAACAATGTTCTACACCCATAGTCCCCCACCTCTGCACACAAATGGAGGTGGGGGGGGAAGAATAGAAGGAAACAAGTATTTATTGAGTCCTTGCTAATGTGTCAGGCACTGTGCTAAATGTTTTACCAATACTATCTAATTAATCTTCATAACCCTGAGAAGTGAGTATTATCATCCACATTTTACAGATGAAGAAATAAGCAACAGAGGTTAATGACTTTCCCAGGGTCATATGGCTAAATAGCTAAATACAGTTGAATTGGTAAGGCTAAATTTGAACTTAGCTCTTTCTGACTCCATGCCTAGAGCTCTATCCACGGCACTACCTATCTGCCTTTGCATTTTCTCATCTCTTTTTCAAGACTAACCTTGGTTATATTGTAATTATATATTTATTGTTTTATGTATATAAAATGTATATGTTTATATGTATAATTACATATATTGTTTAAATTTCTATTGTTGTCATTGTGTATATTACTTTCTTGCTTCTTCACCCTTTATCAGTTCATGTCTTCCTATGCCGCTTTTCTGAATTAATCATATTGTTCCTTACAACATAGTGATATTCGGTGTATTTGTGTACCCAAATCCATTCTCCAGGTGATAGACATGCATTATTTTTTTTCTGGTTCTTTGCTACCACAAAAAGTGCTGCTAGGAGTATTTTGGTACATATGCAACATTTTTTCTTTCTTTCTTTGACCTCTGTTGTTGTGTATGTTTTTTAGCAATAGGATCTCTCAATTAAAAGGTATGGATAAAGTTGTTATTTTTAAAAGAATAATTCAAAATTGCTTTCCAGGAAGGTATTTATAGTTTATTTTTATATTGAACATCTTTCAAATTACTCTGTGATTTACTCATTCCTAATTGCTGCTAAATTAAACAATGTTTATTTAACAGATGCATATTGAAGCCGCTAAGATGCTGTCTTTCACTGA
The DNA here is from genome assembly GCF_019393635.1 of Dromiciops gliroides. Taxonomy (NCBI): domain Eukaryota; kingdom Metazoa; phylum Chordata; class Mammalia; order Microbiotheria; family Microbiotheriidae; genus Dromiciops; species Dromiciops gliroides. Next base: position 161,944,812 of record NC_057862.1, on the reverse strand, counting down.
AGAGGAATTTATGAAGGCACTTGAATGGGGAAGTAAATAAATTTAATATACCTCAAATACTTCGCCCCAAAATTCTCCCTACAAGAAAATTCTGTGTGCCTGATAAATTGGAAGTATTTTACTTTATTTGTAAGTTTGAATATTAAAATATTTTAAACAATCCAGCAGATTTTATGGGTGGACTGTGCAAAAGCTACATAATTCACATGCAAAAACTGATAGTTTCTTATAGAGGAGAATTCTAAAGTTCTTAGATTTTGTTTGTTATTTGATGATTTTATCCAACATATTTAATTATTTTATACAAAATTTACATAGCACACTACATAAAATAGACTTTGAGGATTGTGTGGAGATGCAGAGATATTATAGGCACATTAACTCATTTTGATACTTTCAGTTATTAAAAGTGTACTAGTGATAGTTTTCTTTCAATATTTTTATCTTTAAATTGTAATGGTTAGGGGGCAGCTAGGTGGCGCAGTGGATAAAGCACTGGCCCTGGATTCAAGAGTACCTGAGTTCAAATCCGGCCTCAGACACTTGACACTTACTAGCTGTGTGATCCTGGGCAAGTCACTTAACCCCCATTGCCCCCCCCAAAAAAAAAGTTGTAATGGTTACAAAGAAGTTACAGGGGAGTTCAGCAATGTCATCTTCAAGCTGGTCTATCTGCGGATTACAGCACTTATTTGAATTTCTAATTTATTTTAACATCTCAATAAAAATACACATTTTTATGTTTATGTAATGGGGAGAACCTCTCATCAGTCTGATGAGTGCTACTAGTCAACTAGATGAGGTTCTAGAGCCTTTGTCAGAAGGGAGCACCTTCCATACAGCGAGACTTGGACCATAGCCCTTAGTGAAAGGACACAGGGAATCCCATTAATTGGTCCCCAGTGACTAGAGCTGTCTCTTGGTTGTCTAAGGTTCAGAAGGATGGACTTTTTCATAGGAATTACCTTTCCTGTGGTCTCTAAGAGTGAAGTCTGTAGTACCCCCAAAGTCCTTTTTTCTGTGCACTTTCCCTCCTTGGACAGACTTCCATACCAGAATATAGTAGAGGAAGGGATTTCTTCTTCCCACTCCTCCCCCGCCCCGAAGCAGTGTCAACTCATGGCAGAAGAACATGGCAGTTGGAGATGATGCATTTGTTGCACTCAGCCTGAGAGAGAGAAGGTTCCTGAAGGCCAGCCTCCCCTGTAGAGGCAATAATCTAGAGAAGGGAGATTTCCTAAGAAGTAACAGGTTTGATAGTTTCATATATAGTCTCAAGTTCAAGGGTATGAGTTCTAGAATTAATGAGTTGAGTGCCAGTTATCCAGAGAAATAATTCTATAAGGATACTCTTTTTAGAGAAGAGGCCCACCAATGGGAGCATCCTGCAATTAAAGGGCTAGAGTCATGCCGTAAGACAGGAGGGGATCTGGACCTTGCCGGTATTCTATAATGGTGCTTTGAGTTGCTTGGATGGTGCAGGTTTAAACTGAATAGGGTAGGTGGCAGAGGAAAGGCAGTAAGCTCTCAGAACTCACGACATGATTGCTCCAAAAAAAAAAAACCCAAAATAAAGTGAATAGGGTATATTTATTTACTGTAAAGTATATTTACCTTCCAGGGGAGCATAATGAATTTAGACTATTTGAGTGTCTTACTTTTCTTCTATTTGTTTTTTTAATATTTTATGTTTCTTGATTACTTTGCCATTTTCTGTGTTGGGTGAAATAAAAGTTGTTTAATACCCTAAACCCATATTTTATATTTAATATCTTTGTGTGATGGTTCTTAGGGAGATCTAAACATAAGTCATAACTAAAGCTTTGTTTTAGAGGATTTTCTGGTGTTTGATTCTGGAATAGGGTCAGAAACAAAAGAATGGTAAAGCCTTTGAAGTTAAGCTCCCCTAGATTGAATGCAGTTCATGAGTCCAGAGCTATTGAGGGCCCCTGAGCTATAGGTGACATTTACATGGTTAACTACTCCTCAGGAATCATGGGTTATCGAGAGGAAATCTAATGAAACCATGAACTCCTGAAGAACTCCAATTTCAAACACATCACCCAACAAGAGATTTTAAAGCAAATAAGGCACAAACAGTTATTTATTGGTATTAATATAAGGATGAGAATAACTAAAAAATATAATGGGTTCAACAATGAAGTAAGTCCACAAATTTCTATACAGAAATAACAAAAACTAGGATAAATGAGATCCCATCCCCCCAAAACTACAAAATATATGAAATACCTGGTAGTCAATATACCAAGATACTCATGACAAATACAATTATAAAACACTTTATAGAAACAAAGGAAGATAAATAATGGGTGGAATTTTAATTGATCATGATTGGGCTATAATAATGTAACTGATGAAGCTATAATTTGAAATATTTAGTATTATATCAGTTTACTAAGGGAGTACACTTTGTAGAATCAAACAAAATAATAAAATTTACCTTGAGACAATGAAAGGTACATCATTGAAAAGGAAATAATGAAAATAAGGGGAAATAGTATACGTCAATACCTCAAACTATTATTATAAATCAGGAATCTTGAGAGTGATTTGCTACTGGTTAAAAGAACAGAAAAGCAGACCCATGGACCATATGAGCTAAGTAAGGATCGGAAACAATTTCCTCACATCCCATGTTTGATCATCTCAAAAGCATTAAGTACTTGGAGGAAAAACTGAAGTTCTGGAAAAATTGGAAAGCAGTTTTGAACAAAAGAAGTTTTGAGTATCACTTTACTCCACATAACACATTCCAAATGGATATGTAGCCTAAATATGAAAGGTCATATCTCAAAAAAAAAAAATTGAAGGACCTTCATTGGCCATAACCACATCTGGAGAAGTCTTAACCAAATATGGGATGACGTCATCATAAAAGATAAGACAATTCTGGTGATGTGTGTAAGGATAAAGCTCTATCCCCCACCCCAATTGATCTCAAAAGATCCAAATACCTTTTATTGAACTAATCAAAAGTATAAGCTAGGTGTAAACATGTCCTGAATTTAAAAGAATTAAAAATGCTTAGATGGCTGTATAAAAACAGATGATGCCACGCAGGAAACATGTGATTGTCAAATTAGAAGTGCTCCTTATTCTATTTATAAAGTCCAGTGGTGATTCAGTTAAGTGGTGGAAGACTGGGCCCAGAGGTGCCTTAAGGAGGCAGTTCATTTCTTCTATACTAAAGGGCCCCAAGAGGGTGGTAGAGTGAGCCCAGGAGGGAGTGTTAACATGTCACTCCCTTCATTCCACAATCATCATCATGGACCATGTTATTGGAAAGAGACCAAACCAGTAAGAGACAATGTGTCTTGGCACACACATACAGGACAGACATGGATGGATACAGAAGGCTAGCTACCCAAGGGAGGAAGTAACTTCATGGGGGTATGCGACCCCTGTGGTGGAAAGAATGCTATCCACAGACTCTAGAAAGGCACCAATCTTTGGAGCCCAGCAGAGACCTGTGGGGAACTGCATGAGGGCTATAAGGAAAGGAAATAAAGGGCTTCTGGTATTTATTTGAATTTATCCTTTGGTCTCATATGTTCCCTACATTAGTGTCACACTTATATACCATGATTGAGCCCTTACTCCCCAGAGAGGATTTTGTGTGAAAGATTTTGGGAGGACATTTTGTACCAACTGTTTTTACTATACCAAGTTAGTAAAAATATTTTTCCTAAAAGCTAATTGAGGTTACCAGCTGATATGAAATGGAAAGCACATTGTTTGAAGGCTCTTGTGCTAGAAACCCTGGCTCCTCAATTTTAGCCCTAAAGTCCTCTTCAAGGGCACGCTTTCAAGTGGAGCTGGAGAAAAAGCTCTAGAGGGGTTGGTACACATGAAATTTAAAACTTTACAAAAATAAAACCAATACAGTCAGGATTGGAAAGGAAACCTTCACAAGAGTGGGAAGCGTGTGAGGGGTGGGAGCTTTGTATCAAATACCTTTGATAAAGTTCTGATATCCAAGGTATTTAAGAAATGAGTATGAATATATGACCATGAACCAATAGATAAATAGTCAAAGGATATGAATAAATGAACGAATGAATGCTTATTAAGCACTGTGCTGAGCATTGGGGATATGAATAGAAGCAACACAGTCCCTGCCCTCAGAGTTTATATTCTAATAGGGGAACACAACACATAGAAGGGAGGGGTGGCCAATGAAGAGTGCTTTGGTCAAGGAAATAACAGGGATAGTGACTGAAGTCATCTAGGACAATGACTGACATGTCCTTTCCAGGAATGGTTGAGTTGATTATTGTTCTCAGCCATAGTACTGGAAGGGAAGAGGGGAGAAGGAGGAGGTATTTTTGGAAAGCTGCTGGTTGTGGGTGGGGCACTGAGAGCTGCCACTCAGGAATAAAGAGCTGTGTGTCTACACACTGCAGAGGACAGTCATGTTTACTGACTGGGAATCATTGCCTGGACAGGTGCTTACAGTAGCTTCCCTACTGGTCACTGTAGGTAAGTGGAAGCCCTTGGAGAGATGTCTGAACCATTCTGTGTAGTTATTTTTTAAATTTTAAAAAATTTTCTGTGTAGTTATTATTAAACAACGTTGGGTTAGGAAGGTTAAAGACATTTCATTGTTAATAACAGAAATGAAGGAGGCTGGAATACTTAATTTTACAAATTCCTCTTATGATATGGCCGGTAAAGAAGGTGTATGGTATCTGGCAATTGACTGTAGATCATCAGGAGAATAAAGATGTTATGTGCATTATTGTAATAATTCCTGACTTTGTCATTATGGAGGACCAGGTAGCACAGGCCCCAGCATCAGAGGGTGGCTAGATTAAATGACTATTAGGTTTCTGGATCTGTAAACTTCCTGATGCAGCCACTTACTATTCCACTTTTGAAAAACAATTGCTTGTTTTTGGGGGGGACCTTGGGGGCTACTCAGTGTGTGATCCAGAGTCATACCATACCTTTTGTCCAAGGTGCCTAATATAAGTTGGGTGATGCAAAGTGGTTCCTTAATGGGTAAGGCACCAGAGGTTTCCAAACCTTAAGTGTAAATGGCACCTCGATCAGGCTCTGAGGTGTTAAGTGTGCTTTATGAATGGGTTATGATATTGCCAGAGGCAATGCTTTGCCTCCTTTTTTACCCAATGTGACCCAGTTTTTAAAGACCTAAACCTAGAGGAATATTGTTTTGTTCTTAGGAAATGGCAACTGCCAGAGTTTTAACTCTGCATCACCTCCATAACCTTCAGATAAGGTTCCTTTGTATAGCAACTTAATAATCAGGAATAGATAAGTAAGATGGCAACCTGATCCTTAGCTGAAATTTTTAACTGAAAGTTTTAACATTTCATTTTTGTTCACCGCTGGGTTAATCCACGGGAAAACATTAACATTTTAACTAATATGCTTTTTATATAATTATAAGTAAATATTCTATGAAAAGCATTCTACTGAATTGATAGAATAGACTCTGCCTAAGTCAGATAAATGACAGTTTTCACTTTATTTGGGAGAGAAGACTTTTTAGAAAATAAAAGAATGAAAATTGACTATATCTTAGTTCAAGTAGTTTATTCCTCATTAGAAACCACTTTTGAATTTAAAAAACAATTATGCTGAATTTCCAAGTGTTTTGTTAATTATTAAATAAAAATAAAAGTCAGAGTAAAATGAGATGTCCGATACAATCATTTTTTCAATATTTTATTGACAAAGAAGACAAGATTGTATTCTCTTACAGATGGATATATGGGAATTGTCGATACTATTATAATGGTTTTAAAAAAAACCGAATGTATGATGGATTTTTACCAAGACAATGACTGTCAAAACTGATACAGAAGTCAGGCTGACATCTAGTGGTGATATAAAGCAATCCAATTCTGGATGACATTAGCTGTCTAATGGCGTGTCACTTTTCAGATAGGCTTTCCTAAAAGCTTCACCAAGCATATCGACATCTTGCTCATGTTTAATTACTCCCTAAAAGGAAAACACTTTAGGTTATTTTTGGATACAAGAATATTTCACTAAATGTATAGATTTATGAATACCTTGAGGCAAAGAGAGTACAGATCAGAAACAAACTGACTTTTAGAACTAGAGATTCCATAGAGATCATTTAACCCAAACTCTTTATTTGATAGATGAAGTGAGGTCCAAGGAATCAATGTCCAAGGTATGTTCAATATAAAAGCAATCTACTCAGCAAAATTATGAATTTATGGAATTAATCAATCAAGAAATGGATACCTGAACAGAGTTTACACTGGATTTCCTACTTTAATGATACAAATGAGGAACTGCCAAGCTAGGACTCTTGTAATGAGGAGCCAGTCCCTTCTCCTTTCCCTTTCCCCACTCCCTCTACTACCATACCCTAGTATGTTACCTAGTTTTACCTATATAGTAGTGGGAACTTTTCTATCCTTCCTCACTCCCCCGACAGAGTGTTGACAAGAAGCAGGGGAGGGCAATTTGAATCTTCAAAGCTTCAAGGATTCTGGTTCTCCTTGCCTCAGTTATATGAGCAGTCATAGAACATACTACAAAAGGGCATTTATAGAATTACAGGAAAGGTTCAGAGTTGGAGCTAAGGAAACTCACCCCTCCATTTTTGTATCCAAAATACCTCAATCCTAACAAAAGGGCTGGGGAGAGAAGTACCTGGTTCATCTTCCTTGGCTCATTCTACAATTTTCTTTGCTGTCTGCTGATTAAATAATCCTTCTCCCCTCTACTGCCAACATGCTATTTATAATCTGTCTCTCATTATACAATGAGATTGATTCTCCAATCCCATTAATACAGTCTCCCAGTTTTAAAGTTAGTGCCCTTCAAAAACAACAACAACAACAAAAAAATGCGGCAGCTAGGTGGTGCAGTGGATAAAGCACTGGCTCTGGATTCAGGAGGACCTGAGTTCAAATCAGACTCAGACACTTGACACTAGTTGTGTGACCCTGAGCAAGTCACTTAACCCTCAATGCCCCGCCAAAAAGAAACACAAAAAATAAAGTTAGTGCCCTTCAGAACCCACATCGCTTTTTCTGATGAGCCCTGCTTCTCCCCAGGTCCATGTCTACCTCGCTTCTTCTTCTTCTTTTTTTTTTTTTGGTGAGGCAGTTGGGGTTAAGTGACTTGCCCAGGGTCACACAGCTAGTAAGTATCAAGTGTCTGAGGCCGAATTTGAACTCAGGTCCTCCTGAATCCAGGGCCGGTACTCTATCCACTGTGCCACCTAGCTGCCCCCTACCTCACTTCTAAGCCTGTTCTGCTCTGCCTTTTGAAAATTCTTTCAAAACAAAACAAAACAAAAAAAACCCATCCCCTACATCCTTGAACTTTCCCTTCTTCCAGTCTCTTTTCTTTAACTCACAATTCTCTGTATTGGAGGCCACTCTCAGCCATGGAGCCAAGAAAGGGGATTCACATGCTCCTTGTTCCCTTGAAAACCTGGGTAACTCATTTAAACTACTTTATTCCTCTCTTTATTGCTGTCAACTGGTGAAATCTGTTACTCTTCCAAATTCTTCAGTGACTTTTGTACTTGGTTTACTATTTTCACCTCTGATTTATTCCCTGCTGTCTTGGAGACTTAGATATTCTTGATGACCCTCACCACACAATTCCTTCACCTTTTCCACTCCAGTAGCTTAATATGGCATAGACACAATTACACCTTGGACATCACACCACCTCCCAGAATTGTACTGCGCTCCGTCCAAAATCCTAACCTTTGAAACATTCTTCTCTAGCCAAAACTTCCTAATCCTTTCACTTCAATTCCCCTCACTCAGGAAAAGTCTGGTCTCCATATTATGATCATTCCCTGAGCCTCTCCTGACTCTTCCAGTGCATTGCCCTCTTTCTAGTTTCAAATGTCTTCATACACTTGGCTAATGTTTTGGCTGGTTGCTGGGGATGAGGCCAGGGGAGAGGGTGGCTAGAAGGTGACAGTGATGCCAAAGGGAAAAGGCATCATCAATAAGACTTTTCTTAATTAAAAGAGACTTGGGAGTCATCATCCAGAGTCCTGAACCCCTTTAGATGTGCCACCATTTCCCACCTGCTCATTAATTTAAAAAAATATATATTTTTCATGGTTCTTTCCTTCTCCTTCTAATCTTAATAGTATTTTATTGTTCCAGTTACATGTAAATATAGTTTTCATCATTTGTTTTTATAAGATTTTGAGTTTCAAATTTTTCTCCCTCCCTTCCTTCCCCTACCCCTCACCAAGACAGAAAGCAATCTGATATAGGTTATGTATGTACAATCACATTAAATATATTTCCACATTAGTCATGTTGTGAAAGAAGAATCAGAACAAAAGGGTAAAACCTCAAAAAACAAAAAGTAGAAATACTATGGTTCAATCTGCATTCAGATGTCCATAGTTCTTTTTTCTGTATGTAGAGAGCATTTTCTATCATGAGTCCTTTGGAATTGTCTTGAATTACTGTATTGCTGCTGCTCATTAATTCTTAATTCTAGGTAACTTTCCCTATCTAATTAATAGACTCCTGCTCTAGAGCCACAAAATTAAGCTACATAGCTCAGTGGATAGAGTTCTGGAACTGGAGTCAGGAAGACTCATCTTCCCAAGTTCAAATCTGGCCTCAGATATTTACTGTGACCCTGAGCAAGTCACTTCACTGTTTGCCTCAGTTTCATCCTATATAAAATGAGCTGGAGAAGGAAATTGGAAATCACTTCAGTATCTTTGTCAAGAAAACCACAAATGGAGTCATGAAGAGCTGGAAACAACTGAAAAATGACTGAACAAAAATAAATCTGATATAAACATGGTATGTTGGCAACACTTTTATTCTATTCTTACAAAGTCCCTTTCTCACTCCCCACAAAAACTGCTCCAAACCTTTTTTTTTTGCAGGGCAATGAGGTTTAAGTGACTTGCTCAGGGTCACATAGCTAATAAGTGTCAAGTGTCTGAGGCCAAATTTGAACTCAGGTCCTCCTGAATTCAGGCCTGGTGCTTTATCCACTGTGCCACCTAGCTGCCCCATCCAAACCTTTTTCAAAGACCTAGCTGTGCCCCACATCTACTGCACTCGTTCCAACTTGACTGAGAAGACAAAGTCCATCCAAAGGAGCTCTCTCAACTCACTTTTCTCACCTCAAACTTCTCAGTCTTATCACCCATTTTCTCCTCCTTTTTCAGAATAGGAATCCCTTGCTTGTATTGTTTCTCTCTCATTCAGCTTCAATCTCTTTCCCCCCCTCCTCTTCCCTTCCTTGATCCCATCTACTTTAAAACAAAACAAAAAAGGGGCAAAAAAGATGATGCCAAAAGACTTATGGTAGAAAATGCTTTCCACATTCAGAAAAAGAACTATAGAGTCTGAGTGCAGATTGAAGCATGCTATTTCTACTTTTGTTGTTTATTCTTTCTTGTGTTTTTTTTCCTTTTGTTCTGATTCTTCTCTTACAACATAACTAATGTGGGAAATATGTTTAACATGACTATAAAATATACAACCTAAAAAACACCAAAACAAAACAAAACTTTTCCTTAAACCTTCTTCCCTCATTCTAGCTATTTCATCTCTAGTCTCCCCTTCATAGTTAAACTTCTTAGCAAAGCAATTTTCCCAAGGCACTCTCTCCTCCACCCTTTCCATATCCACCAATCTATTGAAACTATCTTCTTAGAGCTCACCAATGCCAAATTCAATGGCCTTTTTTCTGTCCTTATCCTCCTGGACCTTGATTTAGCATTTGATACAAATGACCATTCTTCTCTCCTGTCTTACCATTCTTCCCGCCCCTCTTCTCTGTGAAGCCATTAGTTCACCTCTTGGCCCTCTCATTAAATGTATATGTTCCCCAGGGTCCATTCTTAGTCTTCTTCAACTCTCTAATTGGGAACCTTCAATTATAAACTCTCTACAGATGGCTCCTAAATCCATATCTCTAAGTCTTAACATCTTTTAAAATTTTAAATCTTATTTTTCAGTAATTTCTGACTTCATGACCTGATTTATAATTTTCTTGGTAGATAACTGGAATGGTTTGCCATTTCCTTCTCCAGCTCATTTTAGAGATGAGGAAACTGAGGCAAACATGGTGAAGTGACTTGCCTGTGGTCACATAGCTGGTAAGTGTCTGAGGCCACATTTGAATTCAGGTCTTCCTGATTCCACCTACCTGCCCCCAATTCTAAATCTGTATAGTATCTATGGTGCATCTCGATATGGATGCTCCACTAACACTTCAAATATACCACATCAAGCTTGTCCTTTTTCCTTTTAAACATGTTCTCCTTTCTGACTTTGCTTTCTCTCAGATATATACTACCATTTATCCAGTCTTTATGTTCAAAGCCTTGGTGTTATCTTTTACTCTTTCTATTGTCTCAGGCTTATTGGCTTTACCTCCATGCCATCTCTCATATCCAAATCCTCCTCTCCATTCCCACTACTACCCTTCTTTTATAGAACTTCATATCACCATTAGACAAGACTCTTCAATAGCCTGGAAGGTCGTCTTGCCTCTCCCCTCTCCATCCCAATCCATTAAATAACTGGCACACCCAGTCTTCACTGTCTATAAATCTGGTTACATCATTCCTGTGCTCAATAAACTTCCTTGTCTTTTCAATTGCATCTTGAAGGCTTTTCTCCTAGTGCCGAAATGCATTTTCCTGCCTCCATATCTTTGTTCATGCCACTTCCTAGGTTTAGAATGCCCACACTACCTCTCCCCTGCAACCTCAGCCTGCTGAATTCCTATCCATCTTTTAAAGCTCAGCTCACATGCCATTTCCTCTATGAAACCATCTCTAATCCCCTTACTACGTATGACTTTTCCCCCAGGGTTCACATAGCATACTCAGTCTGTACCTTTCTTAAGGATTTATTAGATATTTTAACTAGACTGTAAGCACCATGACAGCAAGAACTTATTTACTAAACTTTGTATTTTCCCTGGAACTTAGCATAGTGCTCTGTACATAGTAAGGGTAATTGAATTGAATTTCCCCAGCCATGACCAATTTCTTAACCTCTTATGTCACCTAGTCTTTTTCATATAATTTATCACTTAATCATTTGCTTGGTTGTAATGTGAGCTAATTGTTTAATGTGCTTTAGTCACTTTTTTCTCAGCTAGACTGTTCAAGGGTCATGTATTCTATATCTGTATCCCTCACAGTACCAAACACAGTGCTGAACTTAATACATACAAACTGTAAACATATGCTGAATGATCTTAAAAAGTTGGTAATACTACAATTATCCATTTTTAAAAGTAATTTTATTTTGTATACTTGTGGTATATTTGATCAAAGAAAAATTTAAAAATTAAGGTGTGCTGGACCCCAAGCTATAACATAACTCAGTAGAGCTCATCTTTTTTTAAAAAATAAGGCAGGTCTATTTCATAGTCAATCTGGGTGCTTATTATTAGAAGTTACCAGAAGGACATGTAACATGATTCTTTGGCACACACAGTATTGTAATATGTGCTTCAAGTGTTGTTTAATTATAGATACACTCTGTTGAAAGAGAACCATGACTATAATCCTATAGTTTTAGAACTAGAAACGATTTTAGACATCATCTACTCTCATTTTAGAAATTAGTAAACTGAGGACTAGAGAGGAGCAGGTCACATACTGGTCAGCAGCCAGAGTATGAGCTGGTTCCATGCTGGGTTCTAGTATGAACTACTTGGTCTCCTGTCCTAGTTCAGTGTTCTTTTTCCTATACCACTCTTCCTCCAAAACGACATACTAATTGATCTTTTAAATAAATCTCACTTACTTTGGGAAGATAGCCCAATAGATTAGCAGCATGTTCTCTGAGAAGTTTCTGTCGTTCCTCTTCAACAATCGCATTCACACCTCCGTCTCTTTGTTGCTGTAGCCTCATTTCTTCAAATTCGCGTTCCTAGAAGTGCAACCAGTTTTTGTTATTCTCTGAGGTAAATTTTTAAAAATTTATTTATATGTTTTGTTTTACATCACCATTTCTGAAAGTCTCTTTCCCTCCTCTCCCACCTGGTAAACCACCCCTTGTAACAAAGAATAAAAGGAAAAAGGCAGTCATACACTCTATTGTTAGGAACCTAGACAAAAAAGGGAGGGAAGCATATTTTCTCATCTCTTCTTCAGGCCCAAGCTTGGTCATTATAAATTATACAATACTCAAAGTTTTTTGTACATCTTACTTTCATGGCTCCGCTTATTGCACTTAGATCAGTTTATATTTCTTTCTCTTTTTTGTGGGGCAATAAGGGTTAAGTGACTTGCCCAGGGTCACACAGCCAGTAAGTGTCAAGTGTCTGAGGCTGGATTTGAACTCAGGTCCTCCTGAATCCAGGGCCAGTGCTTTATCCACTGTGCTACCTAGCTGCCCCTGATCAGTTTATATTTCTTCTCATGCTTCTCTGAATCTTCACAATCATTGTTTCTTACAGCAGAACATTTATTACATTATTATTACAAATACAGGGTTGGCCAAAAGTCATGATGGGGTCTGATGTTTTAATACATTTTTAAAAATTGTTTTTCTTTATTTTTTGCCATTTATGAGATTTGATTGTTTATATCTAGTGCAAATTCATTTCCTATGAATACTATATATGTTATAGTATTGTAAATTAAAAACAAAAAATAAAGGAATTATTAAATATTCATGGCTTTTTGCCCACCCTGTATTTGTTTAGCAATTCTTCAACTGATGTGCATGTACTTTGTTCTTTGCTATCACAAAAAGTGTTGCTATGAATAATTTGATGTATATGGGATCTTTCTTGCTACTTTAACTTCTTTGGGTAATATGTCTGGAAGTGAGATTTCTGTGTCAGATGATAAGGGCATTTGAATCATTTTTAAAAAACATAATTCCAAACTGCATTCCAGAATGGCTGCACTAATGCACTGTTCCACCAATGGTGCCTGATTTCCAAATACCTTCCAAAAATGAACTTACATCTTTTGTCATCTTTGCTAGTTTGGTGGGTATAAGGTGAAATTTTAGAGGCATGGAGATATTTCTTATTACTAGTGATAATTAGCAATATTATATATGATTGTAAATAATTAGCAATTCTCCTTTTGTGAACTGCTTATATTCTTTAACTACTTATCCATTGGGAAATGATTCAGTTTTCACTGTCTCTGTCTCTGTCTCTGTCTCTCTCTCTGTATATGTATATGTATATGCATTAGTTTCCTACATATCATAGATATTGGACCCTTATTAGAGATATTTGAAAACGTTTTCTTGCCCCAAGTGACAGCTCTCATTCTTATCCAAGCTTCACTGACTTTATTCATGCAAAAGCTTTTCAATTTCATACAATCAAAATAATCTATTTTGACTTTCAAGATCATTTCTATTCTTTGGTTAAGAACTTCTTTCCAAGCAAAAATTATGAAAGGGATCCAATCTTATTCTCTTCTAAACTTTTTAAGGCATGACCTTTTAATATTCAGATAATCTGCCCATTTTGTGTTTGTTATGGTATATTGTGATGGAAAATCCTAGTCTAAATCTAACCTCTATCAGACTCCTTTCCAGTTTTCCTGGCAGTTCCTGTCAAATAAGAAGTGTGACCTTAAGAAATTGATGTCCTCAGGTTTGATTTTAATTCTTTCTTGTTTAGTTTGTTCTATTGATGTACTTTTCCATTTTTAAGCAGTGCCAAAGTTTTAATAATTACTGCTTTATAATATATAATTTGAAGTTTGCAAGTGCTATTCCTTTCATTCCTTCCCATCCTTCCAATTATTTCCTCTGCTGTGCTAAACTTTTTTTTCAAATGAATTTTGTTATTATTTTGTCTATCTTTTAAAGCATCCACTTTTGTAGTTTGTTGTAATACTAAAATTGCAAATTAATTTACCATTTAAAATATATTAATATGGCCTAACCATGAGCAATTATAATTTTATCTAGATGAATCTTTGGTGTACTTTGGTAGGCTGACTTCCAGATATTTTATGCCATTTGGTAACTATTTTGGGACTCCCTTTTCTATTATTTCTCCTGTACTTTATTACTATATAAAACACTTTACAATTCATTTTATATCCAGCTACTTTACTGAAGCTATTGTTTCAATTCAGTTATTTGCTGGTTTTCTAAGGTTTTAGTTTTATCCTCTCTCTCTCTCTCTCTCTCTTTCTATATATACATATACATATATATATATATGTTTATGCTTTTAATATCTTTTATCTCAGAAATACTAACATTTCTAAAGCTATATCAAATAGCAGTGAGGAAAGGGAGATCCATGCTTTAATTCTTATTTATTGGGGAGGCTGTTAGTGTTGTCTGATGGCCAACAACACTTGCTTTTGGTTTTAGATATATGCTTTTTATCATATTAAAATTTAAGGTTAACTTTCACAAACTACATTAAAGAAAATTTTTCAAAGAAATACTTTGATTTTGGAACAAATGTAGGTATTTAGATAATTAGATTTATGAAATGTGTTTGTGTTCAAATGTCATAGTGTATCCTTTCACCTTCCCTATAGCCTTTGAAATGAATGAGAGTAGTAACTGGCCTTGGCATGTTATAATGCCAAGTGCATATTTTCCAAGATTATGAATCCCAATCACTTGCATGTTCTAAACTGTAATTAATTTATTCAGGATTAGTACTCTTCCTATTTTTTGAAGGCCTTGAGGAGGCCAACACAATGCAAAACTTGAAAGTTAAGGAAAAAGTGGAATAAGAATTCTTTTTAGGGAAGCAAGAAAAAATGCTAGTAGACTTCTAAAACGAGCTAATAACTACAGCTGGGAAGTGAATTTAGTTCTAAATTTAAGGTAAAAGGGGAGGTATTTTGGGTTGCTTTTTCTCCTTTTCTCTCTTCACCCAAAAAGCACATCTTTAGTATGGTATGGGGTGGACAGTTCCCTAAGTTCCCTACATTAGGGTGAACAATGCCAGCCAATATTTTTGTTAAAGCTACTACTTTTCTTCTAGACCAGACTTCTTAAACTGTGGTTTACAACCCCATATGGAGTCAAATAACTAAATGTGGGAGTCGTGAAAAATTTGGCAGTAAATTATTTGTATACTTATTTTATATACCTATGTACTTGGGGTTGCATAAAAATTTCTGGGGCAAAAAGGGGTCATGTTTAAGAAGCTCTGGTCTAGACAACCAGTTGGAAATGCCAAGGGTATCCTCTAATACTTCCTTTTCTTTCAACACCCCTATCGAATCATCTCTTCTTCCCCATAACACTATTTTCATCATGTTCATCTTCTTCTCAGAAACCTCCAGTGAAGCACTAACTCACTATTAAATTTCTATTCAAGGACTTCCACAATTTGGGTCCTATGACTCCATAATATGAATATATGTTACTTGGGTAATTAGTGAGCAAGCAAGCCATGACTGAGTTCATAAGATTTAGAACTGGAGGGTTCCTTTGATATCATTTAGCCTGATTACCTCACTTGACAAATAGACCTAGGGAGGTTAAGTAACTTGCCAGATTCAAACCCAGGCCTTCGGACTTCAAATCTAGTACTTTTTTTTTTTTATTACAACATGCTGCCTCTAAGTCTTTAGCTCCAGCCAAGCCAGGCTCCAAAGACGACAAGCTCAAGTCCTCCTCTGCATCTTTGCTCATGTTATTGTCTCCTTGTCTCTACTCTCCAACCATCTAAATCTAACCATTGTTCAAGGATAACGAAAATCCTATCTGCTCCATGAAAAGTTCCCTAACCCATCTGCTCACTTGCATCTTTTCCTTCTCTGAACTCTCAAATAGCACCCACCCCACCACTAATTTTAGAACTTGGGCATGTGCATTTTGTTTTATGTTTCAGTTTTACATTTTATGTGTCGGCCTTTTTTATTCAATAAGATCGTAAGCTCCATGAGGACAAGACAAGGTCAATGTATCATATTTCTTTGGGTTTTTTTTTGGGGGGGGGCCAATGGGGGTTAAGTGACTTGCCCAGGGTCACACAGCTAGTAAGTGTCAAGTGTCTGAGGCCGGATTTGAACTCAGGTACTCCTGAATCCAGGGCCGGTACTTTATCCACTGCGCCACCCAGCCGCCCCCAATGTATCATATTTCATTAGTACCACACGTACATCTTACCCCTGAACCCCCAGTGAGCAGCACAGAACACACCAACATGTCTGAGTGACTTGCTGAATAAATATTGGTTGAAGAATAAGTGGTAGAAAAGTACCAAGCAAGGGGCTAACATTCTCTATGGAGTCCATCTACCACATGAGCCCAGTTTCCTAAAGAAGAATAATTGGAGCCCAAAGTCTTAGGATGGGACCATGTTCAGCCAATAAGCTTTGAAACAATGAAACGGCAGTGTGTCCACTCTTGGCTTTTTTGACTACAGTATCACACCAAGGTGATATCCTCAGGTAGTAATTCCTTTTATTCTTTCTTAGGGAAATTTCAGATCCTATCTTTTTGTAATATAAATTGGATTCCCTCTCCCAGGTTTAATAAAAATTCAAAGAATTTTAGGACTAGAGGGGACTTCAATAGCTATCTAATACCAACTATATAACTCACTTAGAATCCTTTCTACATCTCCAGTCTTACCCACTTTCCTACATTTAAGCTCATATGCTATTTATCTGTTCACTCATCTAGCCTTGTGGGAGCTTACTGTGGTTTATTACCATTAGTTTGGCATTTGGCTATACCAAAGGGTATTAAGTGTCACCTGCAAGCTTAAAATGCTTAGTCTGCATATCCTTTTAAAAAGGTATCAAAATGCCAAATTATACCAGTCCCAGCACTGAGGCCCATATACAATTCTGTCTTTATATAGATAGGTAAATATTTACCCCTAGCCTTTGCTTTTTATCTTAATCCTTTTCTTGATCCAAGAATAAATATTCTTAAACCTATGCCAATATTACTTTAAAAATACCATGTGAGGTTTTTTTTTTTCACTTCAGCTTTGTTTTATCCACATTGGGAGTACAAAGGTTGGTAGGGTACTCTCCATAGGTTAAATGAAAGTAGATGGAGAATTAAGCAATTTTGTTAAAAGTTTAGAAGTGTTCTAACAACCCATCTAAATGACCCTTCCATTTTCCTGGATACCATGTAAACCTTCATAACCAAAGGTACAGGTAAGGGAAGATTGAGCTAAAAAGATACTAGTGAATGAGATAATAATGCAAATATTAAAGGAAATTGTGGTAGCCTATTTTATTACTGTGACATCATTTTCTCTCTCTCTCTCTCTCTTTTTTTTTTTTTGTGAGGCAGTTAGGGTTAAGTGACTTGCCCAGGGTCACACAGCTAGTAAGTGTTAAGTGCCTGAGGCCAGATTTTAACTCAGGTACTCCTGACTCCAAGGCCGGTGCTCTATCCACTGCGCCACCTTGCTGCCCCCATTTTTTCTTTCTCTTAATCTGTGGGGCTACATATCATCTAAATGTATCTTAAGTGGAACAGAAATAACCTCTTCTTTCCTTATTCAATACTGATGACAAAACACTGAAACCAGAAAAAACAGAATTCTTACTTTGTCTGCAAGGAACTGTTCGTGACGTTCTTTAATAAGTTTTTCTATAGCTTTCCTGTGCTCGTACTGCTTCATTCTTTGTTTCTGAGCATTCATTAATTCAATTCGATCATCCTCAGCAAATTTAGCCAGCATGTTTTGTCTGAAGAGTTCTTCTTCTTCCCTGGTAGCCTGAAGAACCAATTCTTTGAAAGCCATTTGTTCTGCAAAGTTTCTTTGTAGCTCTTCACGCTTTTTGATTTTGTTTTCAATTTCTTCCTAAAAGAAGACAATAAGAGTAACATTAAAAGCTTAATTCCACAACTTTAAAAAAATCTGACTTGTAAATGGAAGTTTTCAGCTCAGTATGTAGTAGCAAATTGAAATCAGGCACTCTGAGAAAAACATGGCCATTTAAGTCATAGTATCTTGTAATGCATACTACTAGGCCTACCAGAGGTGACATTTTCTTTAATTTCCTGGTAATTATTTTTAAATTCTAATTTTATTTATTTGCCCTGAGGCTATGAAGGTCAGTCTTCTTGAGTACTAACATATAAACAACATTGATTTCATATAAATTTCAAGCACCTCTATAATCTTTCCCTACTCTATCCAACCTTATCCCCCAATGCACCTGAACATGACCCTTTTGCTAATAATAGCTAGTATTTATATACCACTTTAAAGTTTGCAAAGCACTTTACAAATATATCTTTTTATCCTCACAACCACCCTGGGAGGTAGGTATTATTATTCCCATTTTTACAGATGAGGAAACTGAGACACAGAGAGGCTAAGCAACTTGCTCAGGGTAACACAATGTCTGAGGCTGGTTTTGAACTCAGGTTTTACTGACTCCAGGTATAGCCCTCTACTTTAGGCTTTGCTCTAGCCATAAGAGTCTTCTTAACAGGCTCCAAATGTGGTATGCTAAATTCCTGCTTTAACACCTTTTCACAAGTTGTTTTCTCCTACCTGTAATGTTCTTTCCACTCCTTTTCACCTAATCAAATGCTGCTCATCCTTCAGGTCCCTTTGAAATGCCAATCTGTCTATAACTCTTCTTCCTATATCTCTAGCCCATGCTATTAATCTTTCCCTCTTCTGAAGTAATTTGTGTCACTGGTTTGTGGATTTATGCATACATTGCTTTGTTCTGCTATTTAACAATTTCATATATGACTATCTTCTCTGTCCATTTAAACACCCAGTGTTCATAGTCTGTAATTTTTTGGATGCTGGAAACTTCTATAAGTTGCTTGAGGAATCAATTTACAGTGAATTTACAGTGGAAACAATCTGAGATTCTGGATTGAAAAGTTCCATTCCCCACCACTTAATCCTAGATGTGTAACTTTATGTTCTGATAACAGACTGTCTCTAACTAAAAATAAGGAGACTTCAGATAAAATAAGAATTGCATTTTTTCTAGATTCCATAGTTTCATGGCAGTGATATAGCTACCCCAAATAATGGGAAGAGTGCAAGCCAGAGCCCAAGTGGGGATCTAAGTTTGAGTTTAGGCTCCTCATTTTATTCTCTGTTTGACTCTGGGCAATAAACCAATTAAAAAACATTCATTAAGTACTTATGAAGTGCCTGAACTATGCTAACACTGAGACACATAGAAAAATCAAATAGTTCTTTTCCCCAAGGAGCAAATCTAATTCTAATAGTAATTCTAACTTGTATTTATGTGTGCATGTATATGCACACATACCTTATATACATATATACACATGATTACATACATACATGTGTGTATGCAACATATATAAGGGTGGGGAGGCAAGGTATCAGAAACTGGAACTATTAGGAAAGGCTTCACATAGAAGGTGATAATTAAGCTGAGTTTTGAAACAAATAAGGAATTACAAGAATCAAAGAGGAAGAGCACTGAAGGCATGGAGAATAGTCAGTACAAAGGCAAGGAGATGGGAGGTGGAACACCGAGTATGAAGAATAGCAAGGAAGCCAGCATCATTGGACCACAGAGCACCCAGGATAGTAAGGCTAGAAAGGTAAGAATGGGTTACATTGTGAAGAGCTTTAAGTCACTGACAAGAGTTTATATTTGACCCTAGAAGTTGCAGGGAACCACTAGAGTTATTGGAGGACAGATGGTGAAAAGCAGCATCAGGGGTAGATGACTATACTTGCACTTTAGGAAAATCACTGTGGTGGCTGTGTGAAGAATGGAGTGGATCAGCAGGGAGACTAAATAGGAGGCTACTGCACTAGGCCAAGAAGGAAGTAATGAAAGTCTGTACTAGGGTGTGACTGTATGAGTATTGGGGAGAAGACTTATGCAAGAAATGTTGTAGAGAAAGAGAAGACAAGATCTGGCAAATGAGCAGATGCCTGAGGTGAGGGAGGGTGAGACATCAAGGATGACACTGAGGCTGCCAAGCTGGGTGACGGGATGATGGTGCCAGGACAGTAACAGAGGAGTTCAGAAGAGTGGGGAAGTGGATGAGTTCTCTCATGGATTTTGTTTAGTTCAAGATACCTATGGAACATCCAATTCAAAATGTACATTGCTAGGAAGGAGTAATGTCACCCTGGAGTTCAGGAAGGAAACTATGCCCAGACAAAGAGGCAACTCACAGTCTTTCTAGGCCTCAATTTCCTCATTTGCAAAGTGGAGATGATGTTACTAGCATGACCTATGTCACAGGATTATTGTAACATTCATAATAATAAATAACTATATAAACATGAACTCTTAGGATTAATTTAATATGTTTTTGGAATGCCTGGGACAGAGCATGTGAAGGTACTGAAAATGAAGGTAACTGGTTGTAGTCACCATGTCTTTACATATAAATGATCATGAATTTCCTATTAAAATTGGTATTCTAAAACTGCATTGAGCAAGAGAAAGCAAAATGCAAAATCTACAACAAGGGCACCAATTTCTTTTAACTGATAAATGATAACACTGGTACAATATTGACACCCACACAGTTCATGTCACCATATGTAAGTTCATGAACAGGATTATGGGAATTACATAGGGGAGAGAAGGAAGACTGACGTCTCAGTGGAAAGAGCACTGTATGGGTAAAGTCAAGACTTAGATTGGGAGTGAAGCTATCTGTGCTTTCCCACTAGTTTTTTTTTTTTTTTAATGTTCTAACAATTAAGTTCTAACTAATGTTGTTGGCTGATCGCAAACTGTGAGATTCTTATAAAAACTACACTGTGCAGCTCTTCCTTCCGGGATTTGGACCAGATACCAGAGTAATTATCCATTCTTGCCACAAGATGGAACTCTCAGACACTTAACTCTACTTAAAGCAATTTAGCTCTTGGGATAATCTAGCTGTGAACTCAGTCATAGCCCCTTCTGTTAGCTGATGGAGTACAACCTACTCTTGGGTGGCACATCCCAGGGGCATGCCACCTTTCAACAAATCAAACATTTCTTAACTTAATTAAATATTTCTTAATTAAGAGGCAAGCCTGCAGAAGTGGGGAAAAACATGGCATCTGCTATTCAATCATTTTGTGACTCTGGACAAGTCACTTAAACTATTCCTTACTTATGAAATGAGATGACTAGACAAGTTGATCTCTAAAGTTCCTTCTTAATGATATTAAATCATAAGAATCATCAAATGATCAAATATAGAGAATTTACCAAGATTTCTTTTAAGAAGGACTCATCAAGGGGCGGCTAGGTGGCGCAGTGGATAAAGCACCGGCCCTGGATTCAGGAGTTCCTGAGTTCAAATCCGGCCTCAGACACTTGACACTTACTAGCTGTGTGATCCTGGGCAAGTCACTTAACCCCATTGCCCCGTAAAAAAAAAAAAAAAAAAAGAAGGACTCATCAAGAAGTATCCTCTCTTTCCAAACACTTCTCTATTCTCAGTTGTCGGCCATTACCAGGCAGACAAAATAACATCAAGTAAAGCAGGCCAGGCTTCAGGAAATTTCCTATACTCAAGGACTCTGACTCTGCTCCCTTGGCAGCGGCTAGTGAAGACAGAGTGCTGGGCCTGGAGTTAGGAAGACCTGAGTTCAAGTTTGACTCCACATACTTAATACCTGTATGACCCTGGGCAAGTCACTCAGTTTCTTCTACTGTAAAATGGATATAATAATAGCACCTTACCATGTTAGGTGAGGATCAAATTAATAAAGTGCTTAGCAAAATGCCTGGCATATAGTAGGTGCTATAAAAATTTTTATTTTCTTCCCTCTCCCACCTCATTACTCTTCAATTGCTTTTCCCTAATCTCTTCTTGCTTTTCTTCAGGATGTTGAAAAAGAAAACTATTCATTAACCAACTACTGGCTTTTCTTTTTTTTTTTTCAAGTAGAGCCTGTGTCTTATGTGAAGAAGATAGGTAGTTTTTTCCTACATGAAGAAGATAAGTAGCTCTAAGTGAGCTGTTTTTTATTTGATTTGGGGTACTCACATTCAACTAAGTAAAGTTTTTTGGCTTGGGCTCTCAAACTTAAACTGTATGAAGATTACAGATGATTCTTTTCTTTCCATTTATCTATCTGAACACTCTTTGGCTTGCTCAAAGCTCAATTCCTGCACCCTCTCAATCTGCGGGGCATAAGTTGGCATGAATTCTGCTAATTCCTCTCTCCACACCTCTCCTTCCCTTGGAAGCATGCACTTCAATATTTAACTAAGATCAATGTTTTCTAAGCTTGTGAGACAGGAAGGCTTAGAACTATCCTGATTTCTCATGCACATAGATATACACATCTAGAACAAATACCTGTTGAATAGCACAATGTTTTAAAATAAATTTAACAAAGGTTTTTCCTCTCCTACAACATAGTCTACAGCCAAAACAGGATGAGCTCTTTGTCTCTGGTTCATGGGACCTTCCTGTAACTAACACAAAGGCATATTGGCAAGTAATATAAAAACTGGGAAAATTTGAAATATTAGAAATGGTCAGAAAAAGAAATCATAAGTTTTTCTTATACTTCTAATGGATCCTAAATACAAGAGATTCCACTGAAATTTTTTAAATAAGATTGTTAATATTAATCTGACTTCTTAAAGGATTTTCTTAGGAGATGAACAGAGGCTACTATATAATTGATGATTATATAATTGCAGGCAAGTCAATCACTGAAAGAAAATATTTATTGCGACTGGAGATGAGTTGACTGTCTGTTAGTTAAATGGTAACTGTCCCATTAATAAAATATTCAGTGGAATGTGTCATTAAGACATTAGTTGATGGTGGAAAATGACTAAGCACAAAATAACCACTGACTTAAAGATATATGAGAGTGGTGGTAAGAGTAAAGAAGAGGAGACTTGTAGGAAATCACTTCTTACCCAAGCAAGTCCTTTTGTCTCCATATCACACTAAAATCACTAAAACTTTCAGATAGGGCAAGAGTTGAATATAGGCACTATTACACTTTAACAATTATATGATTTATGTCTAAGTCATAGGACAATAGACAGCTTCATAGAAAAGTGGCAATATTTCATTGGGTGCCCTAATCTGCTACTATTAGTGTAGTCCCTTCTATTCTAGTGTCAATGAATGGATTGGCAGAGTCCTGAAAACCAGAAGATAAACTTAAAATCCAGGTTCATGGAGTCAGAATAAAAGTGGTTACTCTATTTAAGAAGCTACACTGTGTTTATACTAGTGTTTCACACTAGCAAATATGCTTATATGTTCTGCATTTTAAATTCCCTACTTCTTAATATTTCTGCTATGAATAATGATAAATATCATAAGTAGTAAGCATGATGCCAAGGGACATACATAGGAGGTGCTATTTGACTGAGTGATTGAAATACCCAACAGATCATTTACATGGCATATTCTGATTTATGATAAAATAACACAGCTTACTAATAATGAATTTTAACTGATTTTATCTCTAGAATGCTAAGCCTAAAGTCAGGAATACTCATCTTCCTGAGTTCAAATCTGACCTCAGATATTTACTAGTTGTGTGACCCCGGGCAAGTCGTTTAACCTTGTTTGCCTCAGTTTCCTCACTTGTAAAATGAGCTGGAGAAAGAAATGGCAAACCACTCCAGGATCTCTCTAAGACAACCCCAAGTTGGAGTCATGAAGAGTCAGTCATGGGGGCAGCTAGGTGGCGCAGTGGTAGAGCACCAGCCCTGGAGTCAGGAATACCTGAGTTCAGATCTGACCTCAGACACTTAACACTTACTAGCTGTGTGACCCTGGGCAAGTCACTTAACCCCAATTGCCTCACTAAAAAAAAAAAAAAGTCAGTCATGACTGAATAGACTGAACAACAAAAACCTCTAGAGAATATTATACTCTGTACCGCTGATTTTGTCGACTTCCAACACTTACCTGGGCTTTCTTTCTATCTAACTCAGCTTGTTCTATCTCATATAAATCTAGTCTCACTTGTTCCATATCATCTTGCTGCTGCTGTATTTTCGCCAGGTGCTGGGCAATCTATGAAAAAAAAATTAAAAAACATTGTTATAAGACCCAACACACAGTTTAAAAGAATTTTTCGAATTTTTAAAGCCGAGTATATAAATACCAAATTCTTGTACTGCTGCCTTTTTTCCTCAAGCTTTTGGGCTTGGGCCATGCGGTCTTCTTCTCTCCGCTGTTGGACAGTGGCAAACTCTAAGATTTTCCTGTTTTCTTCCTCCAGTTCTTCACGCTTCTTCATTCTCCACAGAGCTTGCTCTTTTTTAAACTCTTCTATGTATCTATGAGTTGCAGCCATTTTTTCTAATTGTTGTTGTCTTTCCCTAAAGTACATATCCAAAAGGTTAATATTTCTAGCGATAAATATGATAGCAAAAGCAAAATATATAAAAAAGTTTCTCTTCACCTTTTAATAGTGAAATGGAAAAAAAGATCTTTGATTTCCAAATATCTCCATATTTGTAATTTATCTAAGTATACTGTGAGAGATCAGTATTCTGATGTTGATAAATGCTCCATACATTTGTCCTCCAAAATCTACTCATTTCAGAAAATAGAAGCCACCAGCCCTTCCTGACTGAACTCTATAGTAAGGCTACTGGTCAAAAAATTTCACTGGGTGACCCAAAATTGAGGTGATGAAATTAATTATACAATAAAAATAGATAAATCTTGAGTCAATCACAAATGTACGGGATTTTGCATCGGAAGGGTTGGCTAAACTCACATTCGATCTTCTTCATAGACTTTTTTAACAATTTCATCTATCATGAGTTTCTCTCGCAGTAATTCTTCATAAGCTTCTTGCTTCTTCCTCTCTTGATCTTCGAGCTGGCGCTCTAAGGCCCGCTGGTACTGGATTTTCTCCTTATAACGTCTAGCTTCTGCTTCGTTCTGTTCTTTTGTGTATCTCTCCTGTTCTTCTTTCATACATCTGGCTATTTCAGAGTCACGTTTCTATCATGGAAAAATGTGTTATTTCACATTTCCACTCTCTAGTTCAAACATAACATAAGAAATAACCATCTTAAGGTGTATAGAACCTTTTAAAAATCTCTCTAGAATGAAGTATTTTTATCTTTACAGATGTTGTTTGTCCTTCATTCTCATGATGATGTCATGACTTGCACTGAATTGGATTTAAGTGAAGGATGGCTCAATGGCGAAACATATATCACAATGACTGGAGATAGCCCCAAATGTTTAAGGCAACTGGGATTAAGTGACTTGCCCAGGGTCACACAGCTAGGAGGTGAGATTTGAACTCAGGTCCTCCCAACTTCAAAGCCAGTGCCCTATCCACTGTGTCACCCAGCTGCCCCATCTTTACGGATAAATATACACATGAAAATATGTTTGTTTCGCTATGCTCAAGTTGCATCTATACCAAGAATGAAAGAAGAATTAAAAATTAGGGAAACAACATAATTAATCATAGGGAAAACAAAGCCATGTTATTAGCAATAAGGTCAGAAAAAATGTTTGGAGATGCAGGGAAAGTCCTGAAGAGGGCTTTTCAGTTTTTTCAAGATGCCTTTACAACCTTCACTACTAATAGTTTTACATCCCAAAGAGATAAAAAGAAAAGGAAAAGGATCTATATGTACAAAAATATTTATAGCAGCTCTTTTCATGGTGTCTTTTTTTTCATTAGCCCTAGGATCACATTCCACAAGTAGAAGAGTTCAAGACCTTTGTACAGTAGTTTTTATATTTACATTAGAAAAATGTGAATGTCACTAATTTACAGCTAGTGTTTTTAGGTTATAATTTAGGCTCAAAGAGATTGCAAATATCTTCACATCTAAGGATCATGCAGGAATCACTCAGGATTCCTATATTCTTGTTATCAGGCAGTTTGCAGAATTCTTCAAAGATTCCACATTTAATTTATTTGTTCCTGAATAAATTGGTTTGGATTGTTCAAATTCACCTTTCTGAGGATTCACTAAAACAAACAAAAATTGAATTTTATTTTAGAAGAGGAAAAACCCAACTCTCAGTCCAATGAAATAATTGGAAGTACTAGTACAGTGAAGGTAGAGATAACTGGTTGTTGTTCTATTTTTGGAGGAAAGAGGGGGAACTCCCAACCCTCTACGTTAAAAAATGGAAAAATAAAATAAATTTATATTGAAAGTAGAATCAGAGAACTCTCCATCATGCCCCTTTCTGATTGGAAGGGGGAAGTCAAAGGGCACAATATCCCTCTCCCTTCATGTTTTACCATGGATAGATTGGTCTTTGATGATTCATGGATTGTGAAAATCATTTTGGGGTAAATCACTGACAGGCTCTACTGGCCACTGTGTACCTAAGAACATTTTCTAAGGTGTTCTGATCCCCACAGCCAGAGAATGACAGTGGGGAAGGGAGGTCAGATGCTGACAAATAAGATACAATATTTCCCACTTTCCAAAAATAGGAAATCAAGGTTTTTCCACTATAGAAGATAAGATAAAGAAAGGATTTCATGAGAATCTTCCCCTTTCCTCCCCAATTTTCACAAAGAAATTCCAACACTTTTAATATAAATTTAGCAAAGTGCAGCCTTTTTTATTTTTACTTTTTTTTAACATAGAGGGTTGGGAGTTCCCCCTCTCTCCTCCAAAAATAGAACAACAATCAGTTAACTAAGTGAAGCTAATAGTTCGCTTTTTAGCATTTCAGTAAACACTAAAGTCATATTTTCTCAATTACAGGCAAACTAAATTGCATTTTACCTCTAGGTGAGTGTAACAATGGCATAAGATTAAATTATACGTTTAGAAGTTTTCTGAGTTTCCCTAGGGTCCTTTAAGATAAAATTGCATCAAGTGGGAAAGGATGTTTTCTTGGTAATTGCTACAATTTCCTTTTATATATCTGTGTTACAAGGAAGATTACATTTAATCCATTCTTACTGAAAGTTTCTTTTTTTCCCCACTAAGTATTTGCTTTTATGGGAGTCTTTTTGGTTAGTCTGCATTCAATCCCATTAGGATCCACTAAAATAAACAAACAAAAAAAACCCCTGAATTTGATTTAGGGGAAAAATTCCTCAAGGCAATCAAATATGTACTTCCTACCACAAAACAAAGATAAAAACAGAAACAAAAAAATCTTTCTGGTATTGTGGAATGAAGTTGTCCTAATCTTAAAAAAAAAAAAATTAAGATAGTAGAGAAGCTTTTGCAAATGCAAAAAATAAAAATATACATACAGCTAGTAAACTGGCCTCTAAAGATTCTTTAAAGGTTTAGAAACACAATTCCTTTTCTTCCCTTTTGAAAAAGAGTAGTCTCAGGGGGCAGCTAGGTGGCGCAGTGGATAAAGCACCAGCCCTGGATTCAGGAGTACCTGAGTTCAAATCCAACCTCAGACACTTGACACTAGCTGTGTGACCTTGGGCAAGTCACTTAACCCTCATTGCCCCCACAAAAAACAAACAAAACAAAACAAAAAAAGAGTAGTCTCTATCTTGTCCAAGGCTAGAAGTATCAAGGCTACTCACAATCCTACTACTGACTGGCTCAAGGGCTTTGACCTGTTCCACTTCCTACCCTGGGCCTTTTGCCGCTCCTCTGGCAACCTGGTGGTTTCCTGCTCCCAGAGGCTAACTGTATGGATGCCACACTTTGGGCCACTGTCATCTGTACAGCCCACTGCATTTCTTTCTTTCTTTTTTTTTCTTTTTTGGTGAGGCAATTGGGGTTAAGTGACTTGCCCAGGGTCACACAGCTAGTAAGTATCAAGTGTCTGAGGCCAAATTTGAACTGAGGTCCTCCTGAATCCAGGGCCAGTACTCTATCCACTGTGCCACCTAGCTGCCCCAAGCCCACTGCATTTCAAAGCTCCTAGGTGCCATTTTCCTGGAAAGCTGGGATCACAGGGCTAGTACCACTATACCAGTTTGGCTAAATTTATTTATTTTTTGTTGTTGTTGGGAAGAGCATGAACGCAGTTCCTCACTACCACAAATTGTGCAGTTGAATTTCCCACATTTGAGGAAATTGCAGGGGTCAGCTCATCCAGAGTGCAATGGATAAGCTTAGCCCTGGGGAAACCACCTTCATGATCATAGAATCATCCCTTCCAGGTAAGTATGGTTTGGTTAAATTTAAAACCAATGTCAACTGGAAAATAATAAAATACTTTTATGGAAAAAAAATTTAAGACCAATGTCTTAAATTCTGTCTCTATGAGGAATCTAAAAAAACTCAAGAGGAAAAGAAACCTCTGCTTCTAAAGTAGATTTTGAGTTTTGAAAGCAAAAGCAGAAAACCTATTTTCCTGTACAGAAAGATTTGTTTTTGTTTTAACTTGGTGAACTCATCAGAATTCTAAAGATCAGTGATTTTGAATTCAGAACTTCCCCACTGATCACAAAATCTTTGGCTTCCCTCTCATATCCTTGTATAATTTCAAAACCTGCTCTTTAGCTTCTTATTACCTATAGGACTTCTTCCCTTCCCCACTGTTCAGTTCTCATCCATTTCAGTACTCTTGGGTCCAACCTAATTAGACTTCTTGCTGTTCATCCAACATGGCGTTCTATTCTCCATGCCTAGAATGCCCTCTCTACTCACCTCCACACTGCAGAATCCTTTACTTCCTTTAAGACTGGGTTTAAGTTCTCCTTTCTCCATGAAGACTCTCCTAATTCTCCCAGCAGCTGGAGCCCTTCCTACCTTCCCAAATTCCTTTGTATTTATTCTGCATATACTTCTTTATGTATGAGTAATCTTCCCTGAAAGACTGTAAACCCTGGAGGGCAGAGATTACATAGTTTTTTTGTTTTAGTATCCCCAGTTGCTGGCAATAGCAGAGGCTTACTACATGACTAATGGTTTGTTAATTTATTCATACTTAGCAAAAAAGTCGTCTAAATTGTTGCCTTTACTTACTCTCAGCCCACTTATTTTTAAACATGAAATCTGGGGCAGCTAGGTGGCGCAGTGGATAGAGCACCGGCCCTGGAGTCAGGAGGACCTGAGTTCAAATCCGACCTCAGACACTTAATACTTACTAGCTGTGTGACCCTGAGCAAGTCACTTAACCCCAACTGCCTCACTAAAAACAAAACAAAAACAAAAACAAAAAAACATGACATCTGTTGGCTGCTCCTAACAATCCACTGAAAGTACTCTCTCCAAGGTCACCATGTCTTCCTAATGGCCAAATTCGATAGCCTCTTTTGGGTCCTGACTTCTTTGACATCTGTATCACTAGCATACCTTTACCCATGACCAACCTTTCCACTACTCTTAAGTCCTACCTACCTTTCCTTCAAGGCCCAGTGAAGCTTTACTGACTGACTACCCTAACGCTCCTTGGTGATTCCTTCAGGAAACCAAGTTTGATACTTAGTAATTGTGTGATCCTGGGCAAGTCATTTAACCTTTTTGTGCCTCCGTTTCCTCATCAGCAAAATGACACAGAATCAATGACTTCTAAGTTTTCTTCTAATTCTAAATCTATAGTTCTATGAACTCTGTAGAACTCCTTTGAATAAAACTTAGGAAGTGAACTTTTGTGCTTTATAAAAAACAACCCATGTTGTGTTATATCACTAGTTCAACCTGCTTTATTTCATTCAATTCAATATAAAATTTACTAAATATCTATTAAGTGCAAAGGGCTGTGTTTCTTAAATGATAATTTCTTTTTTTTTTTTTTTGCTGGGCAATGGGGGTTAAGTGACTTGCCCAGGGTCACACAGCTAGTTAAGTGTCAAGTGTCTGAGGCCGGATTTGAACTCAGGTACTCCTGAATCCAAGGCTGGTGCTTTATCCACTGCGCCACCTAGCTGCCCCAAATGATAATTTCTAAGATACAAATTCCTTAATAATTTCAAAACCTACTCTTCACTTTCCTATGGCCTTCCCACCCCTATTATTCCAGTTCCTACCCATTTTTATATTTGTATCTTTCTGCAGTTGCTTACAAACAGTTGGTACCCAAAACATGTTTGTAATATTGAAAAGCATTTAGAACGTGGCATATGCTGTCATATTTCTCTCATAAGGTTCATGCCTTGTCATTTTTGTTAAGGAGGTAATATACACCTAAAACAATATCACTTCAATTTCTACTTCCATTTATATGTACACACATACTTTTTACCACGATTCTCCTCTCAGGTTCCTGAATTTCCTCACATGAATATATATTATTAATATAATGTCCCACTTCTATTTTTCTACTTTTATTTCGATTAAAAGGCTATTTTTATTTCAAACCAAATTCCAGTCTCAAATCCCATCCCACCAAACTTCAATAGTGTTTATGATGTCAAAATTTGCCTCCCGGGATAACTAGTTCACCCTACTTATTTCCCAAATGTTGGACATCTGAGGTCATTATGTTTTATTGATAATTTTCTTCTTGGATATTTATTATTTCCTATGAATTACCAGTCCTCTCCTGCTCTTTTTCTTCCTGTACTGTCTGTACCTATTATACTCTTCTGGGACTGTGAGATCTATTTGGGCAGTTTTCTCCTTTGTTTTTGAAGCCTTCTTGATTAGATTTGCATGACTCCAGGCAAATATGTTTTTGTCAACCCTTTCTAGGTATAATCCAACTCCTTGTTCCTATATGAAAAATAGTCATGGCCCCCAAATCAAAATCTCATTCTCAAAGACATTCTTAGCCAGCTATCCATTCTCGGATCTGCCCCTCTCTTATGAATCCCTTAATTTCAATAGGCAAGTGCAAATGAAAATGATAGCAGTGCCACTGAAGTCTCCACCAAGGACTTCATAATCCTTAGCAGCAACTTCTAGGTTCCTCCTGATGGTATTATTTGTCCCCACATGAATGACAAAAATTAGGTAGAAGTTATCAAGTTTGACAAGTCTCAGGGGATTTTCCATAACATCCCAAATACATATCCTGAGAAAAGAGTAAGCTTCTATGATGTTTATGTAGAACTGAAAAACAGAACTCCTTTTTACAACTCAATGATAATTTTATCCTTTGAGAGATAAATGAAATGACAAGAGGAACTGAGATTCTAGATTTTTGGAGAGCAGATTTCAAAGGGTCCCAGAGAAAGGAGAAGTAAGATCCAATGGCTTAATATTTTGAAAAGGTAATAGTCTCAAGAGAGATGAAAAACAGAATTCTGGAGACACAAAAAGGTGGGGAAGAAAAGGTGGAGCTGCTTAAAGAGACCAATATTGAAGTAAAGGGAATTCATCAAATGTAAAAAAGACATATGTAGAAAATGGAAGCAAGAGCAAATAAAAGAAAAAAACAACTAATAGTAGCAGTGTCCTTTAAGAATCATATCGGGGCAGCTAGGTGGCGCAGTGAAGAAAGCAATGGCCCTGGATTCAGGAGGATCTGAGTTCAAGTCCAACCTCAGACATTTGACACTTACTAGCCGTGTGACCCTGGGCAAGTGACTTAACCCTCATTGCCCAGGAAGAAGAAGAAGAAGAAGGAGGAGGAGGAGGAGGAGGAGGAGGAGGAGGAGGAGGAGGAGGAGAAGGAGAAGGAGAAGGAGAAGGAGAAGGAGAAGGAGAAGGAGAAGGAGAAGAAGAAGATCAAAGCCCAAGAAGAACCAGGGCTAGTAATGAATTCAGGGAGCAATAAATAAGTTTTTTAAACTCATAAAGGGGAATAGAATCAAAGAAAGGATAGAACCACTGTTGAAGATGGACTAACGATAATGGGTAATAGGGAGGAAAAGCTGAACTATTCCACTCTTACTTTGCTTCTGTTTTCTGAGGATAGTCTTTGGATTAAGGATAGAACAAAAAAGGTTATCAGAAAATAGAAACATAAAACCTGTGAAGAAAGAGCATTGCCCTAAATGACTTTAAGTCCCAGACCCAGATAAATTATATCCTAGAATATTAAAAGAAATGGCAGATGTGATTGTGAAGCCATTGTCAATGATCTATGTAAAATCTTGAAGAACAGAAGAGAAAGGCAAATTCTCATTTTTTATAAAAGGGAAGAAGAGTATAGTCCACGAATCATTGATGGGTGAGCTTGATTTCTATAACTGGAAAAAATTAGAACATATTATCACAGAGATAGTTTGTAAGCACTTAGTGCTCACTGAAAACTAGCTTTATTTCATCAAGAGGAGATAATGCCAGACTAACCTCATTTCCTTTTTTGAAAGGATTACTCTATTAGGAAAACTGCATAGTGCTTTTAATGACCCAAAGCTTCTCCTTGAAACAGAAGCTCAATATTTAAAACATGAGTATTCTTCTCCTGATGCTAAATTCTTTCAAGTAATACAATAATACAATCTCTAAAAAAAATCAAAGTGTAGGATCACTCGAAGGTATAACGAAATTGGAAAGGCACATGGTATGTTTGATTAGGCAGCAATACATTAGGATCACAGAATCTCAGTAGATTTAGAGATATATAGGACCTTAGAGGTCATCTAGTCCATAGCTTCTTGTTTGTTTTTTTTAATTTTTTTATTATTATTTTCTTAGTCCATAGCTTCTTAAACTGTGAGTCGTGACCCCATATGGGGTTGCATAACTGAATGTGGGGGGTTGAGAAAAATTTGGCAACAGTAAGAGATTATGTATACCTATTTTATATACCTATATATCCGAGGTCACAAAAATTTCTTGGGCAAAAAGGGGTTGTGAGGGGAAAAAGTTTAAGAAGTCCTGTTCTAGTCCAACAGTCTCATCTTATGGAGAAGAAAGTTGGACCCAGGGAGGCTGGAGAAACTGAGCTCCAAGTCATTTGTCCAGTATCCTATAGGTAGTTGAGTGGGAGAGCTGGAATATTAACCCAGGCCTTCCAACCCTAAATTCAGCACTATTTCCATTACACTCCCTTACCAATGAAGAACAGAAGAAGCAACATAAAGAATATCATCACAGAAACCTATGACCAGAAAAGGAGGTGGGTCAGACAAAGTGAGAGGGAGGGATAACTAAGGCCAGCTTCACTGGTATTCAGTATTAAGAGATCTAGAGGAAGGATACTACTATGTTGATTGATCTTCTTTGGGAAGATTTAAAGGATGTGCACAAGAACTGCACAGAATGAGAAAGCATGGACTGGCTGCAAGTAGCACAGTGGATACAAGGCTGGACCTGGAATCAGGAAGACCTAAATTCAAATCTGCCCTTAGATACTTCCTAGTGCTATGACTCCGGACAAGTCACTTAGCCTCTGTCTGCCTCTGTTTCCTCATCTGTAAAATGAAGATGATAGCACTATTGCCCAGGGTTGTTGTGAGGATCAAATGTGATCATATTTATAAAGTTCTCTGCAAACCTTACAGAATAATACAGGGTGAATCAAAAGTCTTAGTGCAGTTTAAAGCTAAACACCAAAAGAAAGATATTGTTTGAAACTTAAAACTATACTAAGACTTTTGAGACACCCAGTGTAAATTTTAGCTATTGTTATATATTATATATCTGTACCACTAGAGAGAGTAACTACATCAATAATATCCATCCAAGTATCAAAGTACTGAGCTACTAGCCTAGAAGGTCAGGAAAATACAAAGGTCACAACTTTCATTGAAATATTTACTAAGGCTCCAATAATCTCTGTGCTTGTGCTGAGGTAGAATTTTGGCTCCATTATACTTACTTCTAGGATTGAAAACAAATTCCTCTGTCTGGCATTTAAAGCAAGTGGATTCTTCACAGTTTGGCTCCAACCTACCTTTCTAGGCTTATTACACATGACTCACCTTCATTACTTTCAGATTACAGTCAAGCTGGCTTACTTGTTCCTCATGCATGATATTTCATCTGCCTCTGTATCTTTGCTATCCTTCGTACCTGCAATACATTCCTTCTCTCCATTTGAGAATTCCTAGCTTTCTTCAAAGCTCAGCTCAAGTGTTCCCTCCTATAAGGCCTCTTTTGAACACTCTACTTGCTTGCTCCACCCCAATTCTTTGTATATTTTGTAACTGCTGGTATGTGTACATGTTGTTTCCCCCAATAAAATGTAAGCTTCATGGCAGATATTTGGTTGTTTTTCTTTGTTATTTTTTGGATCCCCAGTAGTAACACAGTTGTATATAGAATACAGTTGGTTAAAACATTTTTATTTATTGTTTCATTGATTTGGAACTGAGTCACTAGATAGATACTAAAGGTAGTCATTAATGGGCAACGGTCATTAATAGAATTCCCAGGTCATGTACTGTTCAACATTTTAAAAACTGATATGGATAGAGACAGAGATGGCATCTTTGTCAAATCTGTAGATGTCATGAAGCTCTTTCTTTATGGAAATCATACCCATCTTTTAAAATCCAACTGAAATACTGACCCTTCCTTGAAGTTTTCTGTCATCCCTCTCACTATTCCCTGTTCTTGGAATAGACCTTTCAACCCTTAGACTTCATACAGGATTTCTGGGGTAACTCTCTAATGGAATTGTGTAATACTGTATATTTTAGCTACTTAGGTACTAAGTACTACACTTGTCTAAACTTTCATTTCCCCAGCACCTAAATAAAATACTGTACAGGCTAGGTGCTTAGTAAATATTTGTTGCATTGCATATGTAGATTATACCTGCCAGTTATCCAGTATTATTCACTAGGAATGAGAAATCAGGAATAACTCCGACTGAAAGTTCAGATACATAGCTGTAGACTGGATATAATCATATTTTTTATTATGGCTTCCTCCTCAAATTCTAGTGTACATTGTGTACATGAACCTGGACAAACACAAACAACCACAAACACCCCCTATGCACTAAAGTGATGACATCACGGAGTAGAACAAAGCCCCCAAACCATAGGTACTGTATACTCTCCTTCCAAGTTCCATTCACTACCATATAATGGCCAGTTCAATACTAAGAACAGTTCCCATTATCTGGATCTCCTGAACATCCTGACAGAGAAGATTTCTGGCTAAGATGGAAGTGTGGCATCATGTAGGATCCCAGCTCTCCCATTTGTACTCCAACAATGATTTAGAAAGATTACAAAATGAAAAAATGACCCAAAAATCCAAAGAGAAACCTCAGTGAGCTTCTCATTCAAACTAGAATTACTCCAAAAACAAATAAAAAACCCAGCCAGAAGCTCTGAACACCAGAAAAAGAGTTCTGCCAGAGAAGCCAACGTGAATGCAGGTAAACAGACCATAAATCTGGGGTAATACAATAAATGAAGAAGCCCAAAGCAAAGTCCTGACCAGGCAAGTCCCAAGGAATACAGAAACCACTCAGCACTCTAAAAGGGAACTATTGGGGAAAGGGAAATGGAGCATCCTGGTCAGTAGCACCCTTACCAGCAAAGACTGAGGGGGAAATGAAATACCACTCTGTTCCCCTGTTGGGGAAGTTCTAAGGGACAGAGTAGACCAACCAGTCCTCTGACCAAAGAAGTCAAAGGAAGGAGAGACACCACAGAGCACCCTGATCAAAAAAGTTCAAGGGGAAGACAAACACCCAGATCAAGAAAGCCTCAAGGGACAGAAGCCACCTTTTTTCCTAATTGAAAGTTAGCCCTAATCAAAGATAGAGCTCAAACTAGGGACACTGAAGCCTTTTAAAACTCTAAGTGAGGGGGCAGCTAGGTGGCACAATGGATAAAGCACCAGCCCTGGATTCAGGAGGACCTGAGTTTAAATCCAACCTCAGACACTTGACACTTACTAGCTGTGTGACCCTGGGCAAGTCACTCAATCCTCAATGCCCCGCAAAAAAACCTCTAAGTGAAGACATACCAAGGGAAGTGGAAGCCAGCAGTATCCAGTATCAAGAAAATCAAGGTCAGGACCAAAGGGGTGGAGCCTGGCCCTGAGACTAAGACAAATAAGTAACTGAAGTTATAAAATATGAATAAACATGAGAAAACAAAAAACACTATGAAGAAGTACTGAGTCAAGAATCAACTTAATGGAAAACCCAGAAGGGAATAACTCCACAATTATAGGCAGAACCTCTGAGAATAAAATGTTTGTAAGAAACAAAGTAAGAGATTACAAGTGAAACAGAAGCTATGGAGTAAAGACAGAAGCAGAATAGCCTAGAAAAGATGCTGGTATACCTTACCCAGGAAACAGAATCCCTGAAAATCTGAATGAACTAAAGAGAAACCAATGACTTCTAACTGACTGGGAAAAGAGGTAAAGAAGAAATAATCAAACTATCTGAAATAAATAACAAAAGAAAAGCCCCAAAATATCATATTTCAAGAAATCATAAATGAAAAATACCCATATCTATTAGAACTAGAGGATAAAGTGAAAATAGAACTCACTAATTCTTTAAAAATCTTCAAAATGAAAACTCCCAGGGGCAGCTAGATGGTGCAGTAGGTAAAGCACCGGCCCTGGATTCGGGAGGACCTGAGTTCAAATTGAACTGCAGACACTTGACACTTACTAGCTGTGTGACCCTGGGCAAGTCACTTAACCCCAACTGCCTCACAAAACAAAAAAAAACAAAAACAAAAAACCCCAAAACTCCCAGAAATATCAATGCCAAAACCCTAAAGCTTCCAGGTCAAAGGAAAAATACTACATGCAGCTAATAAGATATCAAGTACTATCATACAAGATTGGGCAGCTACTACTTCAAAGAAGAGGAGAGCTTAGAAAAAACGTATTATAAAAGGCAAAAGATAAAGGCTTACACTAAGAATAACTTACCCTGCAAAACTCAGTATAATCCTACAGGGTAAAAATGAAAAAAAGACCTTTAATGGAATTGAGGACTTTCAAGGATTCCTAATCAAAGACCATACCTGAGTAGAAACTCTAAAATACAAACGCAGGAGTCAAGAAAATTCTAGAAGAGTAATTACAAATGGAAGGGGTTATATGATCAAGGGTTTATATTCTAATAAGGGGAGAAGAATAGAGTATCCTTTCAGAATTTAATGCCTTCAAGGGTTATAGAGGGAATTAAATAAAACAAGCTGAAAGCACTGCAATGGATTAATTCTGTTTTGGTAGAAGTAACAAAAGAAAGATAAGGAAGAAGGAATATGCTAAGGAAGAAAAAAAGGTCTCTTTGAAGGGAGTACAAAATGAGGCATATACAAACACGGAGGAAGAGATGAAGAGAGCATTAAATTCACACTCTTATCTGACTGGAACAAAGAAGAGTTGAACACAAATACAGTTTGATGTAAAAATACATTGAAATTGGGGCAGCTAGGTGGTGCAGTGGATAAAGCACTGGTCCTGGAGTCAGGAGGACCTGAGTTCAAATCCAGCCTCAGACACTTAACACTTCCTAGCTGTGTGACCCTGGGCAAGTCACTTAACCCCAATTGCCTCCCCCCCCCAAAAAAAAACAATAAAAAAAAAGAAATTAAAAAAATACATTCAAATCAACAAGGAAACAGGCAGGAAGGTGGAAGGAAATGAAGGCAATAATGAGGAGAAGGGAGTATTTACAAACAAAACTATTTTAAACATAAGGTAGACAATAAAGGGAAAGGAAATTAAAAGGGCAAAAAAGGGAGAAGATAAAAATGATCAGCATCTCGGTGAGGGGAAGAGGAGGTCTCTAGAAGAAAAGCAGATATACTATATCTCTTCCATCACTGTGTTTTTCCTTGAAAACAGAGAGGTGGAGAAGGGGACATTACAGTGAAAAGATGAGAGAGTAGAAGAGAATTACATGCAACAAAATACACAAATAACAATCATAATCATTAACATAAGTATAACCTAATTCATACCCCAAATGGAAGAGGAGCTCAGAATAGACTAGAAACCACATACCCTCACACTTGAAACACAAGGATTCACACAGTCAACAAATAATTATTAAGTGCCTACAATGCACTAGGCACTGTTCTGAGAAAGCACTGGGATACAAAGAAAAGCAAGACAGTGCCTGCTCTCAAGGAGCTCATAAGCTTATGAGACAACATACAAACAATTATGTATGAACAAACTATTTTCAGGATAAATAGGAAATAATCAACAAAGAGAAGGTACTAGAATTAGGAGGGATTGGAAAATGCTTCCAGTAGAAGATGGGATTTTAGCTAGGATTTGAAAGAAGACCAGGGGGCAGCTAGGTGTGCAGTGACTGAAGCACTGAACTGGGAATCAGAAAGATTCATCTTTTTTTTTTTAATTATTTTTTTTTTGGAAGCAATGAGGGTTAAGTGACTTGCCCAGGGTCACACAGTTAGTAAGTGTCAAGTGTCTGAGGCTGGATTTGAACTCAGGTCCTCCTGAATCCAGGGCTGATGCTTTATTCACTGCACCACCTAGCTGCCCCCTAAGATTCATCTTTCTGAGTTTAAATCTGGCCTCAGAAACTTACTAGTTGTATGACACTGGGCAGGTCACTGAACCCTGTCTAATACCTCAGTTCCTCATCTGCAAAATGAGCTGAAGAAGGAAATGGCAAACCACTCCTGTATCTTTGCCAAGAAAACCCCAAATGGGGTCATGAAAAGAACAAATGTATACACAAAAAAATGAAGGAAGCCATGAAACAGAGACAAGGAAGGAGAACATTCCATTCACAAGGGACAACCAAGGAAAATGCCTGGAGTTGGGAGTTGGAGTGACTTGTTTGAGGAACAGGAAGGAGGTCACTGTCACTGAACTGAAGAGTATATATATATATGGGGAGGAGAAGGGGGAGTGTATAGCATAAGAAGACTAAAAAGGTATGGGGAGAAGGGGCTAGGTAATGAAGGGCTTTGAAGGACAAACAGAAATGACAAAACTATTTAAATAATCAACAAAAGAGAGAAAGAACAGATTAATTAGCATGAAACTAAAAATATTAGATCAGCAATAAATTGAAATACTACAATTAAACACCAAATTAAAGATTCAGAAAATCAGAGAAGAAATGAACAAAACTGTAAACAAAGAACCCCACAGGATTGATTTAAAAAGCACAAACTGAGAGGGTTTTTTTTTGTTTTTGGCAGAAGACAATAAGATAGATAAACATTATATAAAAGGATTTAAAAGAGAGGAAAATCAAACTGCTAGTATCAAAAATGAAAAAGGAGAATTCACAAAAAATGAAAACAAAAGAAATAAAGTTATTAGAAATTATTTGACTTATACCACTGCTAGGTCTATTTGTACAAAAATATGCATAGTAGCTCTTTTTGAGGTGGCTGATAATTGGAAATCAAGGGGATACCCATCAATTGGTGAATATCTGAATGAGTTGTGGTATATGACTGTGATGGAATATTATTGTGCTAAAAGAAATGACAAGCAGGATGATTTCAGAAAAACCTGGGAGACTTATATGAACTCAAGCAAAATGAAGTGAGTAGAACCAGGAAAACATTGTATACAGTAACAGCAATATTGCAAAATGAAGCTATTCTCAGCAATACAATGATCCAAGATAATCCCAAAGGACTCATGATGAAACATGCTATTTGCCTCCAGAGAAAGAATTGATCTTGTCTGAATACAGACTGAACCACAGTATTTTTCACTTTATTTTCTGTTTGACTCTTTTTGTACAATTACTAATATGGAAATATTTTACATGATTGCATATGTATAACCTATATCAGATTACCATCTTAGAGAATGAGGAAGGGGAGGAAAGGACAGAATCTGAAATTCAAAACTTCAAAAAAATGTTTATAAATATTTTAACATGTAATTGGGGGAAAATATTATTTTAAAAAACTATTATGCTTGTCCTTACATGTAATTGGGAAAAAATAAAATATTTTTAAAAGGAACTATTTTCCCCAACTATATGCCAATAGCTGATCATTTAAATGAAATGGACAGATATTTAGAGAAATATGAAATAACAGATTAACAGAAATTGAGAAATTGAATAACCCTGTAATGATGCCACCTGCTGGAGAGCTACTATAGGAAAGCTCCACCATGAGGAGAAGGCGTCTGAGGGCAAGCCATGCAGTTTTCCTTGGCGTTAGGAAGTGACGTTTGCTTGTGGGTACTGTCTATAAAAGAGGTGAGGCTTGCTCTCTTGGTCTCTTTCTGGAGGACCTCAGGGGGGAGAGGAGCTGGAGACATTATCTCCCTGAGATAGACAGCTGAATCTAGGCCTCTCTCTCTCTTCATCAAATTCTTATTCTCCTTAATAAATGCTTAAAAGTCTAACTCTTGCTAAAGTTTATAATTTATTGGCGACCACTCATTAGATATTTTAGACAGATTAGCTAGAATTTTAGCCCCTTACAACCCAATATCAGAAAAAGGAACTGATCAAGCTATAAATTAATTCATAAAGGGTAAAAAAATTCCATGATACAATGGATTTACAAGTGAATTCAAGGGGCAGCTAGGTGGCGCAGTGGATAGAGTACCAGCCCTGGAGTCAGGAGTACCTGGGTTCAAATCTGGACTCAGACACTTGACCCTGGGCAAGTCACTTAACCCTCATTGCCCTGACAAAAAAAACCCCAAAAACCAAAACCAAAAAAAAAAAAAATTAATTCAATCAAATATTCTAAGAGCAATTAATTCTGGTATTACATGAATTGTTTTCTAAAACAAAGGATTCTACCAAATTCCTTCTATGAAACCAAAACCAAGAAGAAACAAAGCAGAGGAAGAAATATCAATATATTTAATAAAATACTGGCAAAGAAGTGTTAGGAAAATATTTCAAAGATTATACACTGTGATTGGAGTTACACCAGAAATGCAAAAGTTGGTTCAAAAATAGGAAAACTACAAATATAATAGATTATATTAATAACAGAAATAATTAAGTCACATTATCTTATCAAAATATGAAGAAAGCTTTTAAAAATATATGATACCCATTTTTGTTTTTAAAAAGTTTAAAAGCATAAAAATCAATGTACCTTTTCTTGATAAGCTAAATGTTGTTTGTCCTTCATTCTCAAAGAGGACCATGACATGAGATGATATCATGACTTGCAAAGAATTGGATTTAAGTGAGGCAGGGCTGTACAAAGTCACCAGCCTCATTTTCTCTTCCAGAGCCATCTGGGTCCAGTGGCAAGATATATATCAGGATGACTGGAGATGGCCCTGGATGTTTAAGGCAATTGGGGTTAAGTGACTTGCTCAGGGTCACACAGTAAGTGTCTAAGGTCAAATTTGAACTCTGGTTTGTCCCAATTTCAGGGCCAGTGCTCTATCCACTATGCCACCTACATGCCCTGATATAGTAAATAGGATCTAAATTCACCAAGAGCCAACTCTCTCCCATACACACACACACACACACACACACACACACACACACACAGATACATAATGGATAAATTATTTAAAGGCCTTTCCAATATAATTAGGAGTAAAGACATTCATTATTACCACTATTATTTCAGAAAACTTTAAAAATGCTTACTATATCAATAAGTAAACTGAAGTAATAAGTATCAGTGAAGGGAATCAAAAATCACTGTTTTGGGGGATTTTGTAGCTTATATAATGGTCTACTTAGAGAACCCTAGGGAATCAACCAAAAAATTAATTGAAACAATTTCAGCAGATTCAAGATATAAGAAAATTTACATAGATCATCAATTTTTTCTATATATTATCAACAAAACCTAGGAGGAAGAGATGGAGAAATTTCATTCAAAACAACTGCAGAATGTATAAACTATTTGAGAGTCCACATATGAAATTACAGAGGAACTATATTAATCCAGCCACAAAACACTCTTTATAGAAATAAAGACATATCTAAATAAATGGAAAGATATTTACTGATCACTGTTTGGCTGTACCAATTGTATAAAAATGACAATGCTACCTAAATTAATTTACTTATTCATCGCCATTACAAACTAAAGGATTACTTTAAATACTGAGAAAAAATCATAACAAAATTCAACTAAAGGAAAAGGTGAAGATTATATAAAGAAATAATAGGGGGAAAGCAAGAAGGGACCTAGAAGTATGAAATCTGAAACTTACACTACAAAACATAAGTTACCAAAATTATTTGGCAGTGGTTAAAAAGTAGAAAAACTGACCAGTGGATCAGATAGCTATATAAAAAAGTAGCATAATATTTTATAAATAAAAGACTACAAATACTAAGATAAGGACTCGCTATTCAACAAAAATTTCTGGGGAAACTGGAATGGTATCGACCAATGTAGGGGCCAAA
This sequence comes from Dromiciops gliroides, assembly GCF_019393635.1. NCBI lineage: Eukaryota > Metazoa > Chordata > Mammalia > Microbiotheria > Microbiotheriidae > Dromiciops > Dromiciops gliroides. The sequence continues at coordinate 161,902,867 of NC_057862.1, read as the reverse complement.
TTTAATATGGGGAGAGTTTAATTGGGTGGCTCACCGTAATATTGGGGTTCAGAAAATAATGAGGGACCTCTAGGTCCAAAGTTTCCTCCCTTCCAAACTGCCTTTTTTTGTTATTTCTCCCGGGCTAATAAGAAAGGAGATTAACAGCCTCTTTTCCACAAACAAATCAGGTTTTATTAATGGGAATAAAATATATAACAAAGGTGATGTTAATAAAGCCAGGGACAAGGGAATAGGGGAAGAGAAAAATGGATAAGCTCCCTGGCTCTAGCAAAGACTGATTCAATCCCCAAACTTGCTTCCAGCTCAGCTAATTAGAAGAGCTGGACTCGTTTCTATTAACTCACCACCTGGGGTCCATCGTTTCTATGGGAGTCAGCTGTGCAGCCCCTCTCCAGTCTGCTCTCGGAAGCTCACCAACAGGAAAGAGAGCTCCCAGCCTCAGCATTCTCTTTTCTACCTTTTCTCTCCCTCCCCCAAAAGGGAGGTCCTTCAAGCTGGATGGCTGAGAGTGGTCCCTGCTGACATCAGCAGTATACGTCACTCAGGGCAAGCCAGGTGTGGCCTATATTTAATCATCCCAAGTAGGTACTTAGTTGGTTTCTCAAACAATATTAAATCAATCAGGTGGGACCAGGGGTCTGCCAAATTCCATTATTTTATCACACCAATGTCTCACACTTCATACCAAAAATAAGCTACAAATGAATACATGACCTAGATATAAAAATCACATCATGAAAAAAGCAAGAGTAATGGGGCAGCTAGGTGGCATAGCGTATAAAGCACCGGCCCTGGATTCAGGAGGACTTGAGTTCAAATCCAGCATCAGACACTTGACACTGGCTGTGAGACCCTGGGCAAGTCACTTAACCCTCATTGCCCCCCCCCAACTGAAAAGCTCTTTAAATACTCCAAACTTCTCCAGAAATAAGTATCCATCTTTTTAATACCTACATTCTACCAATGTTGCTGTATGCCTAAGTCATGAAACACCATAGAGTCTCTTAAGAATTAAAAAACCACTCAGAGGGCAATAGAGAGATGCACAGTAGATATGAGAAGACTAGAACACTAACAAATAAGGGACTAAGAAGAATTAGTCATCTAAAGAAATATCTGATCAAAAAAAGAAGATAGGCTGATCTTGTGGAACATGAGATCAAGAAGTGATCAGTGAAAAATCTGTTTACTTCCCTAGTATCCTCAAACCAGAAAAACAAAACAAAACACCTTTAGCATGTTCAGTGAATTCCCTGTGGTGAACTTATTGGGCAAGCATTGATGCACTGCAGTTTTGCATCAACAGAAAACATCCACACTAATAAGATCATCCTTTTGAGTATCTGAGTATGAGTACACATAACACAAATACACAATTTTTTTTGTCTAACTCTCTTATTTCTATTGTTTTATTTTTATGGGTAACAGGAGCTTAGGAATTTTAATATATTACATTTAGGTAGTTAGAATATTTTGTAACGGGATTAAACTAAGTGTAGCAGGGCAAAACAAATGTTAAGACCTCACCTACAGTTTATTTCAGATCTCTCCATATAGACTTATTACATGTTTTAAGAAAAAATATTACCATCTTCTCATAGTTGATGGCTTCTTTTTCAGCAATTTGCGCAGCTCTTTCTTTATTCATGTAAGCTGCTTTCAATTTTTGCTCCAATTCTCGAAGTTCAAGACTGTTAAAAAAAATTCATTTAACCAATAAAAGGCATTAGATAATTTGTTTTCTTTAAGAACTACTCAAGAATCTATTTGATTTAGTATATGTAATATATTAAATACCAAATTTGAATTACATGAAATTTTTTCCTTACTCTTTTCTAAAAGTTAAGAAAGACTTTTACAAAAACATCACTTGCTAAATAATGTGATTAAATATACATTTATTTAAATATATATATATATATATATATATGCATTTATTTGTTTGTATATTTCCTGTTAGCCTGTAAACTCCATAAGGTCAGGAACCAGATCTTTATCTAAAATGTTTTATCTCCCATTAGTTTTTAACAAAGTGATCTGTGCATAGTAATTAATAACTATTTGTTGAATTGTATAAAAAGTACATGCAAGAAATACATTACAACTTTAATAAAATCATAATTAACTGAAATGCTTGAGAACTAAGCAGTTCACCAGAAAACACTTTATTTCTATGCATAGTGTTTTAAATATTTTTGTGTCGTGAGACACTTTTCTGCCTTAGTTAAAACACCATATTAAATGTAATTAACTTTTTTGTTGACTAAAGAAATTGTAGTACTTCTAAAACATTCTAAACATTGCAGTATTACAGAATTACTATCACCATAAAAATGTATTAAGACCATCCTATGTGCAAGTCACTGTGTTAGGTAATAGGGATTCAAAAACAAAAATTGAATATTTCCTACTTTGAAGGAGGAGCTTATATTCTACTGAGATATAGCACAAATATAATACAAGGTAACTGGAGGAGGGTGAGAGAGCACTAACTGGGGAGGATCCAGGAAGGCTCACTTCACAGAGAAGGTAGGAAGTTTTTAAGGAAGACAAGGATTATAGGCAGTCAAAAAAAGGAGGGAGTACATTCCAGCCAAGGAAGATAACATGGGAATGTATGGGTGTAGGAGTTGGGGGAACAGCTAATAGTCTAATTTGGCTAGAATGTAGAGTTCATGAAGGTGGTTGGTATGAGGTAAAACTGAAAAGGTAGGTTAAAGCCAGATTATGAAAGGCTTTAAATGTTAGGTTGAGGAATATGTATTTTCCTTTAGAGATAAAGCAGGAGACATGTTTTTTGAACAGGCAACCTCATCGTCAAATCTGTCATGAGAAGATTGTTTGGAGTTTAGTTTGAATTGGAAGGGACCATAGAAATAATTTAGTTCAACTTCTTAATTTTCACTGTACTTTCAAAATTATACTCACCTTCAGAACATCCTATAAATATGAATGTGCCTATATCATGGTAGGAAAAGACATATTCCCAGAACAGAAGTTCCCTTAGCTTTCCAAGATGCCCTTGGGGCTAGAGTGGTAAGAATAAGAGTTAAAAATACAGTGTGAGGGGGCGGCTAGGTGGCGCAGTGGATAGAGCACGGACCCTGGATTCAGGAGGGCCTGAGTTCAAATCCAGTCTCAGACACTTAACACTTACTAGCTATGTGACTCTGGGTAAGTCACTTAACCCCAATTGCCTCACAAAAAAACAAAAAACAAAACAAAAAAATACAGTGTGGATGTTTGGGGGGTGGGGGAGGAAAGAGGATACCTTTTTTCCACTAAAAAGTCCATTTTAACCAATGATGTAGTAATATCTACATATTATTTTCTATTACTATATTTTTATATTGCAAATAGACAGTATTTCAAATACTGTAAAATATTATAAATAAAATATCGTAAAAAAGGCTTTTGTGGCCTACCGTGGAAACATAAACATTACTTAAAAGACTTTCTATTTCTCTTTTCTCCATGAAGCCTTCCCTGATTGCTCCACCTAAAGTGATCTGTTCCTTTTTTTAGTCCTGTTCAGTATTAAGTATGCCACTACTGTGGTACTTTTTATAGAGTGCTTTGTATCACAGTTCTTCATCTGTGTTATTTTTTCTATAAGATTCTAAATTCCTGGAATATAGGAACCACATTTATAAATTTTGCATACTTCACAGCTCTCTGCACAGTGCCTTGTATATTGAAGATGCTCAATAAATATTAGCTCAGTGAAAAACTGTATACCAAAATGTGTTCCAAACTCTCAACTGACTTACAAAAGAACTTCTGGAAGACACCTCGTTTAAATACTGTGGATTTCCTGTTCTGTTTATGAAGGAAGTATTAGAGATTGGGCTGGATGAATATTGTGATACGGACATGTTTTGTTTTAATTTTGTAATATATCCTAGACATTACCTTAATTACTTTTCATATGAAAACAGGATTGCAAGAAAAAAAATCCCAGTTAGTTAAGTTTTCTAATTAGCTGGATTATTCCTAATCAAGGTATTTCTTTTTTCTGATTTCTCTTCCAGCTTTAATAATATTTTACTTTTTCCAATTATATATAAAAACAATTTTAACATTCATTTTTAAAATTTTTGAGTTCCAAATTACCTTCATCTTTCTTCCCTCCCTGAGATGGCAAGCAATTTGATGTAGGTTATACATGTGCATTCATGTAAAACACAGACCAAAAAAAACTACACACACACACACACACACACACACACACACACACACACACACAAACAAGTGAGAAATAGCATGCTTTGATCTGCATTTAAGACTCCATCAGTTCTTTCTCTAGAGGTAGATAGCATTTTTCATCATGAATCCCTTGGAATTGCCTTAACCAAGGTATTTCTACTATTTAACATAACATCATGTTTTATTTCAGGTTAAATATTTTAAAAGTATTTTCTATCACCATAATATTTATGGAGAAATAGCCATTTAAAATATTTCCTTTCCCCTTGAGATGAATGTTATAGTGCTTATAAGTATTTGCAGCATAAAGTGGCTTGAATTATTAATTCTATAGAAGATTTTGACTCAACGTATTATATTACAAATTAATACTAAGTGTTGAATTATACAAAAGAAAATTTTGTACATGATTTGTAATTTAAAGAAATAAAGGTACCTGTTTTCTCTTATTTGTTGCCTCATTTTTTCATCCTTTAGACTTTCATTCTTTAGTTTCGCAAGCTCTGTAGCCAATTTTTGTTCTTGTTCCAGCTGCATTGCCTTCACCCTTTTGTTTTCTTCTGCCTACCCAAAGAAAATAATTTTAGATTTCCTTCTCCAGAAATAGAAAATTATGTCAGTAAGTCAGTTTATTAGTTTTTCTATTACAATTTCAGCAGAATGTAACGTTCTCCTTGAGGGCAGAGAGTGTTTCATTTTTGTTTTTCCTATCCCCAGATCCTAGCACAGTGTCTTGAACATAGTAAATGTTTCTTTAATTGAATTAGACTAAAGCTCCTCAAAAACAAGAGCTACATCTTCTGTTTTGGGCTACCCTGTGGTTTGCTCTGCATAATATGGATGTTTAATAAAGAATACTAATTAAATACTCTTGTTAGCACAGTAGGAAAGGTAATGCATTTGAACCACAAAAGTGAGAAGAGACCATGTAGGTCTCTTTCACCAAGAGATTGAACTAGTATTTGTAGTCATACAGGAGTTAGATTCAGGCAAGACGTTTAAGGAAAGGAAGCAATGTAAGCATTGCTAGCATAATTTGAACCAAGTTTTCTGACTGGATAGAACGATTATGTTGTTATTTCAAGGTAACATCCTCCTGGATTGGCTTTGCACAAAGTACAATTAAGAGGAAGTCTTGGGGGGCAGCTAGGTGGCATAGTGGATAAAGCACTGGCCCTGGATTCAGGAGGACCTGAGTTCAAATCTGGCCTCAGACACTTGACACTTACTAGCTGTGTGACCCTGGGCAAGTCACTTAACCCTCATTGTCCCGCAAAAAAACCCAAACCAAAACCAAACAAAGAGAGGAAGTCTTGGGACAAGGGTTATGGACCTGACATATATGAAAGGAAAGGGAATGAAAAAAACTTAATTCCTGAAAAACAGAAACTTAAGCAGAAAAGCAGTTGTAGAGTCAGTACAGGAGCTTAGCCTTCAGAAATATTTCACAAGGAGCTGTCCTCTATACTCCCCTCAACAAAAACTTCCAATGGCTCCAAACTGTTCCTAGGGAAAGATGCAAGCTATTCAGACTAGCACAATCAGGCTCCAACCTAACTTTCAAGTCCTATTTCACATAACTTCCTTATTCACACTTTGATCCATCCAAATTGGTTTACTGGTTATTTTTCAAACTCAAAATGCAGTATCTCACCTCTCTGCATTCACAGAGACTATCCCCTATGCAGAGGTTCTTTCTTCCTTTAATGTTCAACTCAGCTACTACCTTCTCTGTGAAGGTTTTTCTGGTCTCAACTTAACAGGTTCTCTCCCTCCTCAAATTTTCATAGAGCATTTTGTTTGGATCTCTCCTTTGCCTGTATCACATTCTGCACTGTCTATTTTTATGTATATGGTACATTCACCATAACAAATTATAAATTCTGCTGAGGGAAGGATAAAACTTTTTTATTTTTATATCCCCAGTGGCTGGCACAGAGCCTTACACACATACATCAATGTTTCAATGGACCTATGGTTTTATAAATTTGGGTATTTCCTACAATAATGTATTTATACCTTTTCATCCAGTGTAATTCTTGTCAATGTCTTACCCCCATACCTCTACTGTAGAGCTTAATGGAAGTAGAATGGTAAAGTTCTATGAAAAAGGAAGTGAAAGTTAAGAATTACAGCTTTCAGGGCAGCTAGGTGGCGTGGTGGATAAAGCACTGGCCCTGGATTCAGGAGGACCTGAGTTCAAATCCAGACTCAGACACTTGACACTTACCAGCTGTGTGACCCTGGCCAAGTCATTTAACCCCAATTGCCTCATCAAAAAAAAAAAAAAGGACCATAGCTTTCTATGAAGTAACTTTGTGATAAGGATATTGTGAGAAAAGCATTTTGTAAACCTTAAAGCCCTATGTATGTGTGAATTATTATTACTATTATTAGCTGGTATCACTTTCAATGTACTATAATAACATTAGCTGCATGCTTCTCAGTAGAAAGGGGAAGAAAGAGTAATCTGAGATACTATATTGGGAAGCACTTACCTTTTGAATAGCCTCTTCCATATCTAATTCAAATTGTTCATCCTGTAGTAATCGGAGGATTCTTTTCCGTGCAATACGTTCATCATTTTCCATTATCATCTTCTGTATTTTGACTTGTTTTCCCTGCTTTATTTGCTCCTGCATTTGTTCTTTTTTAAAGAATTTTTCATTAACTGCTTTCTGATGTCTTTCTGCAACACTCAGCTTTCGTTTTTCTGAGGTAGCCTAAAATGAAAAAAAAAACACCATTTATGTTTCCCTATTTCTTCCATAAAACTCTAGTTATCAAACCTAAACTGTGAGAATCAAAGATGTTAATTTAAAAAAAAAACACATTGCAAAACTTAAAGTGCTATATGGCAGCTATTATTATTACCATAACATAAAATCCTGTCACAAGTAATTTCATGTTGTTTTCCATTGTTTGAAAAGGAGTATAAGGAAAGAGTGTAACAGAGAAAGATGGAAGGAGAAAAAAGAAGAGAAAGAAGGGATGATGAGCTGGCGGTTAGGAGGAAAGAGTAGAAGTTGAAAAACATTGAGATGAATATCAACATTAAGCTTAAAAGTGTATTATGACAAGTGACTTCAAGGAAATGAGAATTGTGCTTTTATTTTCTTTCCTGAATTCAGAAAACTGTATAAATTAGAAAGGGCCAAGTGAATACACTGACCTCTTACCACCCACAAACTGCTTTTCTCAAGTATCACCTTCCAACTCCCCTAACACAATGCCAGTAAATCTACTGACCAGCAAGTACCACCGAATCCAATCTTCTAAAGCTGAGATTTTATTTACTTTGGGTGCCCTCCCCAACCAGGGTGCCAAGGAACAAGACCTGGAAGCCTGCGGATACAGAAGCTAACTAATTAAATAGTGAAGGGCGCAAATTTTCACGCTTTCTTGGTGTTGTTTGATATAAATTAGATTTCCAGATTGCTGGGTGGCAGGGTTTGATGATGGGAGAGGAAGGGAAGGAGGAAGGAAAAGGAGGGAGAGATAAAGGAGGGAGGGAAGAGGGAAAAGAGGAGGAGGGGGAGGAAGCCCTCAGGGCTCCCAGGGGCCAGGCAGGAGGTAGTTTCTCACCTAGGGCGCCTCGCGTTTCGAACCCCAGGTACCACTTACCATCTTGGCTAACGAAAAGCACTGCGCTCCTCACCGAACTTGACACTGCCCTTCACGCCCAAGACCGAAATCAGAGCTGGACACCAGCTCTACTCCTTCTGCCGGCGGGAGTTCTTCCCGCTCTCCTGTTTACAACGCGTATCCCGGGTAACGGTCACAGCCCAAGTTGAATCGACGCAGGCGCCTTCGAGCTTTCGTGCAAAACGCGGCGTCCCATTGGTTGTCGGGGATACCCAATCAACGCCTCGGGATGGGAGAAGGGGGGGGGGGGTCTCGCCTCTATGGGATAAAAGCTTCCAGGGCTGGATGCTTGGAAAGCGAGTTCTACCATGTAGCTCCATCCCTTATGTTCAGGAATGAGCCATGTTCCCAAGTTACGTAGACGATTCCAAACTCTTTCCAAACAGTCTTTTTTAGCGTGGAAAGCTTTTCATTTGGCCTGTTTCTTGATTGCTCATTATCCTCTGGTAGAGCGTAGAAGAGATCCTAAATGAATTAGAACAAGAAAAGAGAAGACACAGACTTTGAATTGAAGGTGCTGCATTGCTTTCGGAAAATTATGCAATGCTTTAAATAATTACAGGCTGATCTCTGAAATAAAAATGTATCTTTTAACATAATTATTCTCCTGGTGATTTTATGGCTAAATCGCGGAACACTACAGCCAGAAGCATAAAAGTTTCAGGTGACCCAAAGGACAATGGAGAATGGTATAAAGGAAATGAGGAGGCTGTGGCATATTACAATATGATAACTTGTATACGAGTGTTTAAAAGTATCATTCAGGAAATGCGTAATTACAAAGTAAAGTGTAGCAAAAGTAAAGTTGTTGGGGGCAGCTAGGTGGCGCAGTGGATAAAGCACCTGCCCTGGATTCAGGAGGACCTGAGTTCAAAGCCGGCCTCAGACACTTGACACGTACTAGCTGTGTGACCCTGGGCAAGTCACTTAACCCTCACTGCCCTGCAAAAACAAAAACAAAAAAAGTAAAGTTGTTTTTGTTTTTGTTTTTTTTAAGGCTAGGGTACACATGACCATGTTCGTAGGCAGCAAGGAAAGAATAATAGGGAGAAACTGAAAATGATAGAGACAGACTGACACACACAGAGACAAAGACAGAGACAGACAGAGAAAAAAAGGGGCATGTTAAACACATTAAATAGGTGGTACAACGGATGAAATATCATGCTTGGAGTCAGGAAGACATGAGTTCAAATCCAGACTCAGACACTTACTGGCTGTGTATCCCTGGGCTATTCACTTATCCTCTGTTTGCCTCAGTTCCCATATCTGTAAAATGGGAATAGTAATAATAAAACCTACCTGGCAGGATTGTTGTGAGGATCAAAGGAAATATTTGTAAAGTATTTAGCATAGTGCCTGGCACATAGTAAGTGCTGTAAAAATGTTAGCTAATATTATTGAGAAAGAGGGATTTCAAAAGCAATAGAAAGCTATGGCACTACCATGGGAAAGGGGCCTGAACTAGAGTATTATTGACTGTGTGAATGGAGAGGTTACACATAAAAGAGATATCCCGAAAATAGAAATGACAAAGTTTGACAACTGACTAAATATCTTAGGTGATTAATGGTGAATGCACAGGAGTTGCTAAAACTAAATCATCAAGGTAAGATGCAAATAAATTGATTAGATTAGAAGCCATCCCCTGCCCCATTAGAGTTTTGAAGAGATTTGAGGATAAAATTGTAGAAATATTGGCTAAAATGTGTCACTTGTCATTATAGACAGCCATTTTATTAGAGAACTGTTGAGTTATGATCATAGGATCATAACTCTAGAGATGGAAGGGACATCAGAGGTCATCTTGTCTAACCTCTTCATTTTTCAACTGAGGACACTGAATCTCATGAAGATTAAATGGCCCACCCAAGGTCACACAGGTTATAGTAAGCATCAATCAGAATTGGAATCTGAATCCAGGTCCTCTGACTCCAAAGTCATCCAACCTTTCACTCTCTTTTCTATATTTAAACTGGTGGCACTGATCCATTTAGCACTATAGACCAAATAATTTCCTTTTTTATGCCTGGAAAACTGTTGGAATCCATACTAAGGAACCGGAACACTTAAACAAATAGAAATAATTAATATAGTTTTTATTAAAGGAAATTATAACAAATTTGCCGCGATGGGGGTAGGGGGTGGATAATGGTCTTACCTTGTTTAGACTTTCAAGAAAGCATTAAAAATTCCCCACCAAGTTTGAAATATTGAATTAGGTTGAGACTGCTCTGGATATGGATCTGTTTATTGTTGTTGTTTTGTGTTTTCGTTGAACCTATAATTTCATTACCATAGGTTGCTCTTTGTGAGGAACGTTCTCTACCAATACAGATGCAGCTCTGTACCTTCTCTGAAACTCAGAATCTTAGCGAGTTGCCAGAGACATTGAGAGATTAAATGACTTTCCCAGAGCCACACAGCCAATAGATGACAGAGGGAGGGTGTGAATCCAAGGTCTTCCTGACTTACAGGTTGGCTTTATATCTACTGCACAATTATACTTCTCTATGAAATTGGTTTAAAGATGAAAAACAAAGACAGGATCATAGAATTTGGAGCTCGATATTCCAGCCAAACTATATTACTTGTGTTTTTCCAAATAGAACATTCCATTTTTTACCCATGGCAGGAATGCTCTCCTTCCTTGCCCAGGACTCTAGGAACCTTTCACTTCTTTCATGGCTCAGCTGATATGCCACCTCCCCCAGGAGACATTTCCTGTACCCCCCCCAACCGCTGGTTGTCATTGCTCTCCCTACCCTTATCACAATTATTTTGTTCTTAGTTTTCTGTGCCCCAATAGAATGTAAGTTCCTTAAAGTCAAACTGTTTTGTATTTGTCTTTGTATACCTAACACCTAGCACAGTGACTGGCACATGGTAGACATTTAACAAATGCTCATTAAATTAAACCGAATCTATTCCAAACCCCTCATTGTGCAGATGAGGGAACAGAAGTCCAAAGATGTTAAGTGATTTTTTTATAGAAAGGTAAAATAATATAAACTATGCATTTAAGATGGTAGGCACTGATTTTTAATCCAGGGGAAAAGACTTTAACATCATTGTAGCTTATTTCTTGAAAATACAGTGGCTTAGTATTCAGTGATGCCAAACATTCTTGGGTATCATTAGAAAAGGTCCTGGAGGGGCAGCTAGGTGGTGCAGTGGATAGAGCACCAGCCCTGGATTCAGGAGGGCCTGAGTTCAAATCAGACCTCAGACACTTAACAATTACTAGCTGTGTGATTCTGGGCAAGTCACTTAAACCCAATTGCCTCACCAAAAAATAAAATAAATTAAAAATAAAGATATTTTTTAAAAAGAAAAAAACAGAAAAGGTCCCGGAAACACAGAGCATGAGACTAAGGGTAGACAAGGTAAGCAGCTTTCTCAGGTGCATACCTACAGCGGCAGGGGTGGTTAGGGTGTCTAGCAAGGTTGCCTTTTAAACCTTTCTTTTCATAAGTATTATTCAGTTGTTTCAGTCATGGCTGACTTTTTGTGACCTCATTTGGGCTTTTCTTGGCAAGGATCCTGCAATAATTGGCCATTTCTTTCTCCAGCTCATTTGGGGGGGGGGGGGTTGGTGAGGCAATATGGGGTTAAGTGACTTGCCCAGGGTCACACAGCTAGTAAGTGTCAAGTGTCTGAGGCCGGATTTGAACTCAGGTCCTCCTGACTCCAGGGTCGGTGCTCTATCCACTGCGCCACCTAGCTGCCCCTCTCCAGCTCATTTTACAGATAAGGAAGCAGAGGCAAACAGCGTGAAGTGACTTGCCCAGGGTCACATATCTAGTAAGTGTCTGAGGACAGATTTGGCCTCAGGAAACTGGGTCTTCCTGACCCTAGGCCCAGTACCATCTAACCCCAATCCTTGCTTAGATCACACAATTTCCACTGTAGCAGAAGAGGTTGAATTGGCCAGTCAGGGACATCCCAAGAAGTATGAGTACAGAGCTGCTCTTCATTTAACTTACGGCACTCCAGCATCGTGGCAACTCAGCAACTGGGGGCTAGCTGGGCATGACAAACTTACCAGCTGTTTCTGGTCATTCTTTTTCCCAGTCCTTAAAGGCTTTGTCACTTTGGTACAGTCAGGAAAGCCCACGTGGGTCATTGATCTGCCCTCTACTCCCATGACAGTAGCCAGAGGAGGGGGTGTTGTGGCAGTTTAAAGGACAGACAGCTTCTGGCTTGCCCTTTTGATTTGACCCTCTAGGTGGCATCATATAACTGTGAGACGCCCAGGCAGGGAAGAGAGAAGGTGGCCCTTCTCAGATCCAACTTTACAGCAACTGCTCTCTTGTGACAACTAGAATGGCGGGATTTCATTAGACAAGCTTGCACCTGTAAGTACCCCTGGCTGCCTTTTTGTTTGTTTGTTTGTTTCCTTTCTCAAATAGTGGATAGAAAATCAACTTTGGGATAAATATGTCCTGTGTTGGAAGTGATTGTGTGGGTTTCAGAAGTATAGAGGACTATCAGATCCAGCTGAAACCACGGGGAGTTTCTTCATTGGAGAAGATGACCACTGGTAGAAAGAAAATCCCACTAGGGAATTGTTTGAACAGAGCAGAGCTGAGCAGAGGTAACATGTGGCCACATCTACTTGATAGTTCCACAAATGCTTTATTTTTTAGTTGTCCTGTGAAAAAATGTAACTATAGTAATAAGTTAAGTTTTTTGTTGCTCTTGCATCATTTCAGTCATGTCTGACTATGACTCTGTCTGGAGTTTTCTTGGCAAAGATACCAGCATGGTTCGCCATTTCCTTAAGTTAACAGAATCCCATTTTAAGTTAATGCATACTATATATTTGTGTTTTAGTATTCTTTTTTTTTTTTTTTGGTGGGGAAATGAGGGTTAAGTGACTTGCCCAGGGTCACACAGCTAGTAAGTGTCAAGTGGCTGAGGTCAAATTTGAACTCAGGTCTTCTTGAGTTCGGGGCCGGCGCTTTATCTACTTCGCCACCTAGCTGCCCAAGTATTCTTTTGTGTAAAGAAATAAATGACCGTTCCATATCTGATTCATATTATACATGGAGTATTTTTCTATTCCTATTTTGGAGAGGCCCTGATCATGAGCTCATCCCTAAGCTTTAAATAATTTGTCCCTGGGATGTGGGGTAGAGATTTAAAGAGCCTAAGAATGTGAGAAAAGGGAGTATAATCTCCCACTCATTAGAGGCCACATTTTCTCAGGACTGAGCCCTGACTGGACTCCATATATAGGTCCACAGAAGAAGGCCCTTAGTGAAGAAGTGTTTGGGTACAATGTCCAAACCCCCTTATCCCACTCATAGTTTTTCAATGTTAGACCAATAACACAACAGTAACCATTACCTTACTTAAGAACAAAACCACAATGTGAAAAAAATTCAAATACTCTATATGCTTCTAGTTGCTGTACCTTAAGAAAGCTTTACTAAAATTGGATAAAGTGTAGAGGACAACTAAAAGAATCAAGGAGGTGAGAACTTTTCAAAACATGAAAGCTTATAGGAATCATGATGGAAGTCTGTAAAATCATTGGGTATACAGTTGGGTCTGCCTTACATATAGGCAAAGCTCATGCGCATATGATGGTAGCAGAGGGAGAGAAGATTTTATTTTGATCATACCTCTCCCCTCGTCCAAAATTTTCAAGGGCCTACATTGCTTACAGAAGTCCGACTTCTTTATTTGACATTCAATGCCCTCCATGACCTTGTCCCATCTACTTTTCCAGTCATATGTCCCACTACTTCTCATACATGAACTCTGTAACCTGGGTTTAAACACACTTTCTTGTTTTCTTTCTCTGTGCCTTTAACTTTGAGAGAAAAGATTATTTCTCTCATATTTAATAACTAACTCTTGAATTATGACCAAAGTTTTCCCCTTCTTCTACTTCCTCATTCAGAAATCAACCAGTGTGGGAAATCTTGGGCAAAGATTGACCCAGGCTAAGATCTTTTTTTATTTTTATTTTTTTTAGTGAGGCAATTGGGGTTAAGTGACTTGCCTAGGGTCACACAGCTAGTAAGTGTCAAGTGTCTGAGGCTGGATTTGAACTCAGGTACTCCTGACTCCAGAGCTGGTGCTCTATCCACTGTGCCACCTAGCTGCCCCCAGGCTAAGATCTAATGAAAGACAATAAAAAACATTCTAAGTCTAGGCGAAAGAGTGGATTCCTGCTCATTGTGTTTACTCAGACAGGTTTGGGAAAATGTGGATTCTCCTTTTTGTCAGACAGGTGATATGGAAATTGATTTCTCTTTGACCAGATTTGGGTGTTCAGTATGTCACTTACCTCAAGATCCTCATTGGAGTATAACCCACCTCTCATTATAATATTAGTTCTCTCATTAATTGTTAAACAATTAGAGTTAATTACCACCCTCAGGAATACCCACTTTTCCAAGGGCATATAACTTGTGTGCCTGCTACTATGAGGGTCTTTGGTATTCAAGAGTGCCACTGACCTCTTTTATTAATAAGATGCTAGCATTATTATAAAATTATTAATTACCCAGAAATTATGTCTCTTGAACTATCACAACTTACACCATGCCTCCCTCTACTCTACCCCAATTGCCCCTAGAGTGCTCTCTCCTGGTCAGCGCTAATCAAACACCTTCTCATTCTTTATGGCCCTGCTAAAGTTTCCATTTTCTTCATGCAGCCTTCCTGAATACCCCCAGGCACTGGTAATTGTTGGTACTTCTCGTTAGCCTTTTCTTGTTTGATACCTTTTTATGTGTTCTTACTCTATCTTCTCAAACCTATTGTAATCTCCTTGTGGCCATGGGCTGTGTCTTTCTTTGTATTCCCCACAGGTATGGATCATAACTTTTGACAGGGCTGACCCTTTAAAGAAGTATAAGGCTCTGAATGTTACAAAATTATTTTTTTAAAAAAGCTTGACCTCAAGAGATATGACAAAACATCTCCCCCATTCCTTTGCAGAGGTCCAGGTCCATGGAAATATTATATATGACATCATTATTTTTGAAGTATTGATTGATATTGCAGAATTTTTCCCCTTCCTCTTTTTTAAGAAAAAAGTCTGTTATTAGAGATGGCTTTCTGGAAGGGGAGAGAGAGAGGAATAAATGATGAAATTTAGGGGATGTAAAAACAAAAGATATTTTAAAATATACTTAACATTTAAAAAAAATTAAGAGGAAGCATTTAGCCCTTTGAAGGCAGAAACTTTTTTTGCCTTTTTTTTTTTTTGCAGGGCAATGAGGGTTAAGAGATTTGCCCAGGGTCACACAGCTAGTAAGTGTCAAGTATCTGAGGCCAGAGGCCACATTTGAACTCAAGTCCCCCTGAATCCAGGGCCGGTGCTTTTTTGCCTTTGTATCCCTAGCACTGAACACAATACCTGCCATATAGTAGGCCTCCACCAGTCGCAGATGACCATGCATCAGCGTCTTGAAGAGCCACAGGCCACTGTGTGGCTGTGCAGTCTGTCTGATAAGGGAGCCGCAGCTCCTGAGTGACTTATAACTGGCAACTGCCGCATCCCTTGGTTGTATCTACCCCATGAGGAGTAGCTGGAGTGTCCTCTCCAGAGCGCTGGCCTGGGCAGATAAATTGGAAAACAAGCTGTTTGTTGCCCATTCAGCAGCTTTTCCCTCTCCACGACATTAGTGGATCCAAAGAAAAGGCAGAGCCAGTACAGTTTGGCACCAGTGCCACTGCAGGAGTTGCCAGAGGGATGTGATGTCCAACATCCAACTGCCTAAGGGACTCCGACTCCTGATTTTTCCTCGGGGTTAACTCCTGAAGCCTTTCATTTTGGGGTATAGCTGCAAGGCAGTGAAGGTTTAAGATTAGGGTTTCCTTCCCCTAGGCGGGTGGCCTGCCAAGGCTAAGAGCCCCACCTGCCCCAAGCGACTGGTTTTAAGGCTCCAGTGACTTGCTTTTGCCCCTTCTCCTGTTAGTGGAAACAGTTCTACCAGGAGAAGGCCAGGAGTTGGGCTTCAGTTGTCAGAGGCTATTTGAGACGCACTGCCATATAATAAGTGCTTAATAAATGCTTGTCAATTGATCAATTGATTGTGGTGGTAGGTGAAGGGAGCTCTCTTCCAGAGTATGAAGGAAAATGGCCCATATCTTGATCTTCCCTGTCTGATGAAGACTTATCCAGACTTTTTATTCTCATCCTAGCCTTCCTGACTCCTGGTCCAGCCTACACCTTTTAATTTTTACTTCTTCAGACTTTGGGGCACAATAACTATTTCTCTTTGATGCTCCAGTTTGGACCATGGTAACACACTTTGACTGCTCCATAGCTTGGTTCCTCTTCCCACCCCACAACTCTTGCCCAGCAGTTGTTTGTGATTGCTCAGTATGCCCCTGGCCACCAACCCCTGTTTTACTTGACCATTGCCAAGAAATGCAATGTGATCTTGTAGTGCCCATTACAGTGATTCTTGGCACCCAGAGGTTAGTCAATAAATATTTGTTGAGTGATTGAAAGATTGAGTCTACCCACTGTCACAGGAAAAGGTGAGAGTCCTTAAAGTCTGTAAAGAATTACACTCTTGCACACAGTCCAGTTAGAATTAAAATGGTCTTTTATTTGGATCTAGAAAGACTTCACCCTCAGGGAGAAGGTGGTTTAGAAACATCCTCCTCCCAGAACAGAAGGAAGGTCAAAGCTTTTATAGAGTATAGATGGGGTAACCACCTGAAAATGGAAAATTCCTTTTTGGGGTGGGGTGGGGAAAGCCTGGATGCTTGTCATGTTCCTGAGAGTCAGAGGGATTTTTTTTTTTTTGAAATGATGGTCCTGGCCTTTGGGGTTATCTCTGTCTCCTAACTCTGGTCAGGTAGTAGTCACGCCTAATTGACTTTGCTGCTATAGAATTTTATCTCCCCTTAGGTAGGTCTGTCCAGATATCTAGTTTGTCAATCTAAACTTTAATAATCCCTTGATTCCTTAATATGTGTGTCCTGTTATCTGGTCATCTTTTGGTTTTGCTTCTCACAGGAGAAACTTCTAAGTTATCCTAAGCCCCATGTTACCACACTGCTTCTATATGTGAGGAATCTGTCTTTTCTTACTCAAGGGCTTTTGATAACTGCCCAGGAAGGGTAAGTGTCTTATACCAGGTCACACAGAAAATTAGCAGTAGCAGAGCTGGGACTCAAAACCAATGACCTATGCATAGTATGATGGAATCCTAGAACTGGAAGGGATCTCAGAAATAATCTGGACCAATCAATACCTGGAGTATAAATTCCCAGATAAGAGGTTGTCCAGGGGGCAGCAAGGTGGCACAGTGGATAAAGCACCGGCCTTGGATTCAGGAGGACCTGAGTTCAAATTCGGCCTCAGACACTTGACACTTAACTAGCTGTGTGACCCTGGGCAAGTCACTTAACCCTCATTGCCCCATAAAAAAAAAAGAGGTTGTCCACCCTTTGCTTGAGGGTGAATGATTAGAAACTTTATTGTTGTTGTTCAGTTGTCCAACCCTTTGTGTCTCTATGGATCAAACTATCCATGGGATTTTCTTGGCAAAGATACTGAAGTGGTTTGCCATTTCCTTCTTCAGTGGATTAAGTCAAAGGTTAAGTGACTTGCCCACAGTCACAGAGCTAGTCAGTTTCTGTAGCTGAATTTGAACTTAGGTCTTCCTGATTCCAGGCCTAGCACTCTATCCACTGGGACACCTAGCTGCCAATGAGGAACTTAACTACTTCTCAAAGCTGTATAATTAATTTTTGTGCATCTCTGTGAGGAAGCATTTCCTTATTTGAATAGAAATCAACGTCTCTGGAGCTTCTATCCACTACTCCATGACCCAACAGAAGACATTGACTTCCTTTTCTTCATGATTGCTCTTCAAATATTTAATAACCACATAAATCATCTCTTCCACAAGTCTTTTCTTTTCCAGGATAAATATTCTGAGGTTCTTCAACTGATTATTGTATTCTATGATTTCAAGTCCCATTTTTCCCCTCCTCTAGACCCACTCTAGCTTATCATTGTCCTTCTTCTAAATTTCTAATCTTCTAATTAGAACTCGACAAAATATCACAGATGCAATCTGACCAGGACTGTTACCTCCCCCAGGGCAACCAGGTGGCACAGTAAATATAGCACCTGGCCTGGAGTCAGGAAGAATCACCTTTCTGAGTTAAAATCTGGCTTTAGATACTTACTAACTGGGTGACCCTGGGCAAGTCATAAACCTATTGACCTCAGTTTTCTCATCTGTAAAATGAGCTGGAGAAGGAAATGGCAAACCACTCCAATATCTTTGCCAAGAAACCCCCAAATGGGGTCATGAAGATTGAACTGGACACAAGTGAAAAACGACTGAACAACATTAATATTACCTCCCTCAGTCTGGGTACTATATTTCTGTTAATGTATACTAAGATAGCATTTGGGGTTTTTTTTTGGGGGGGGGAATGGGGAGGGCTGACCATATCACTCTTTTAACTCAAATACAGTTTACAATCCAATAAAATACCACAGGACTTTTTAAAACATAAATTATTTTCTGCCTATGTCTCTGCTATCAGGTTTGATATCAATTCATCAATCAATAAATATATTATAAATCAATGAACATATATTTTCTATTAATATCTGCTAAGTGCTATACAAAGCTTGTGAAAAAAGCACAAAGAATGAAAGAATATGTACTAACAATGACCTTACATTTTAAAGAGGGAGACAAAAAAGTATATATAAAAACATATTGTTTTCTAGTCGTTTCAGTTGTGTTCAACTCAACTCTTCATGACCCCATTTTGGGGTTTTTGTGGCAAAGATCCTGGAGTGGTTTGCCATTTTCTTCTCCAGTTTATTTTTACAGATGAGGAAACTGAGGCAAAAAGGGCAAAGTGATTTGTCCAGGGTTACATAGCTAGTAAGTGTCTTCCTGATTCCAATCCCAGTGCTCTATCCATTGAACCACATAGCTGCTCCATAAAAATATATACCAGATAAAGTTCATAAATGCAAATGTATGCAAAATCATTAAATAGAAGGTAAATTGGAAGGAAGGTCACTAGGGAAATGAGCAATAACTTTGGAATCAGAGGACCTGAGTTCAAATCCTTGTCTCTGTGACGCTCAGGCAAGTCATTTAACTTGTCCAGGTCAGAGTTTCCTCATTCGTAAAATGAAAGAGTTGGACTATGCGATATGGTCTTAAAGATCACTTCCACCTCTGACTCTATGATGCTGTATGTTTGCAGTTGATTTTTTTAAAAATCCTGTGCATGAATTAATTTATATTTTTGGCATAGACCTTTGATTTGATCAGTACAGCATGGAAATTCTTTTCACTAACATAGATCAACAACTCTTTTGCCGTTTATAATTTCAAAAATTTCCCTGAGGCATTGAGAAGATAAATGATTTGCTGAAGGTCTCACAGTCATTAGGTGTCAAAAGCAGAACTTGAGAATAGGTCATCCTGAATCCAGGACTAGCCCTCTATCAACTATGTCTTTCTGCCTCTCGTTTAGATATAAACCTATCAAATTTAATCTCATTAGGCTCAGCCAATCCTTGTATCCTATTGAAGTCTTCATGGGACCTGATTTTGTCAACTAAAACTCACTCTTTCATCTGCTTGGGTCATATGAAAAATTGATAAAGATATCCATCACTTAGGCCTCAATTCAAATCACTGATAAATGTTTTGAACAGAACAGGGCCAAGAACAGAACTTTTGTGAATTCCATTAGATAGCTTCCTCCAGTGTGACACCAATCCCTTAATTTCTGCTGTACTAATAATAACTAACATTTATGTAGTTCTTTGGAAGCTGGTTGGCACAGTGGATAGAGCACTTGACTTGGAATCAGGAAGACTCATCTTCCTGAATTCAAATCTGGCCTCAGACATTTACCAGCTATATGACCCTGAGCAAGTCACTTAATGCTGTTTGCCTCAGTTCCTCATCTGTAAAATGAGCTGAGAAGTTGTTTCAGTTGTGTCTCACTGTTAATGACCCCATTTGCAATTTTCTCGGCAAAGATCTTGGAGTGGTTTTCCATTTTCTTCTCCAGCTTATTTTTATGAGGAAACTGAGGCAAACAAGTAAGTGTCAGAGACCAAATTTGAACTCAGGAAGAAGAGACTCCCTGATTCCAAGCTCAGTGGTCTATCCACTGACAAACCTCTCCAGTATCTTTGCTAAGAAGACCTCAAATGTGGTCACAAAGAGTTGGACATGACTGAAAAGACTGGACAACAACAACAACAACAATATAGTGCTTTAAGGTTTACAAACCACTTTTCATATTATCTCATTTGATCCTCACAACAACCCCAGGAAGTAGGTGCAAATAATATGCTCATGTTTACAAATGATAAAACTGAGACTGAGAAAGGTTAAATGTCATGCTCACACAGCTAGTAAACACATAGGGTAGGATTTGAACTCAGATCTTCCTGGCTCCCAATCTAGCACTTTATGGGATATACCACTTAATTTGTGTATGATCACTCAAACCAACCCGAATCTACTTAACCTGACAGTAATCAAGACTAAATTTTTTATCTCATCCACAAAGATATTATTAAAAGACTTTTGTTTAAATATTTTGCTGATTTCCAGGTATATTAGCTCTACAGTATTTACCAAATGTATTAGTCTCATAATCCTGTAATAAAAGGAAATGAAGTTACTTTGACTTGACTGAGGGTCATAGATTCATACAGTTAGAGTTCCCTTATTTTATGGTTGAGGAAACCAAAGCCCATAGAGGTTATGACTTGCCCCAAATCATACAAATAGTAATAGAACTAGAATGAATGTGAATGGAGAGTGTGGAGTGAGTGTGAACCCAGGGCCTCTGTCTCCAAACCCAACATCTGAACTCCTTCTTTTTAAAAATATATTATTTTGGGGGGTGGCTAGGTGGCGCAGTGGATAAAACACCAGCCCTGGATTCAGGAGGACCTGAGTTCAAATCCAGCCTCAGACACTTGACACTTACTAGCTGTGTGACCCTGGGCAAGTCACTTAACCCCCATTGCCCCGCCCCCCCAAATATATATATATATTTATATATATATATATATATATATAAATTTGTTTTTCTAAAGTTCCATGTGACTGGTTCTCTTTAGAAAGAAGTGGTAATTTTCCACTTTACTCTTAGAGATGGGTAAACCTTCAATCTCTCACCCCTCCTCTTATTTGCTTCTTAGTTGGAAGCTGCTACATTGATGTGACTTGGATCCATAGACAGTGACCTCTCAAGAACAACCCGGATGGGGGAAGGGTGCAGGCTCATGAAAGCTTAGAACCACAGCACACAAAGTTCTGCTGACTGGTTAATTGACAAGTTGGATTGAGGTTATCTTTGGACCAGAGAACAAGCCAGGCTAGAGAAAAATCTGCCCTCCCTCAAACCAAAATACCTGGGACCCTCTGAAGCTTGGGACAGTGTAGCTTGGAAGTAGGGCCCCACTGTAAGAGGGAGTTAAGAGTCAAGTAAAAGACAGCAAGATGAGCAAGCAAAGAAAATTGAGAACTATTGAAAGTTTCTTTAGCAACAAGGAAGATCGAGGTACACCCTCAGAAGAGGATAACAACCTCAGGCCCCTAAATCCAAAGCTTCCAAGAAAAATATGAATTGGTCTCAGGCCATGGAAGTACTCAAAAGGGACTTTGAAGAGAAAGTAGGAGAGATAAAAGGAAGATTTAGAGAGGTGTAGAAAAGAATGGAAAGAGAAACAAGAGCAATGCAGGAGACTCTTGAGAAAAAAAGTCAACAGCTTGAAAAGCCAAATGGAAAATGAGATACAAAAGCTCTCAGAAGAAAATAATTGTCTAAGAATTATGATTGAACAAATGGAAACTAGTGACTAATGAGAAACCAAGACACAGTAAAGCAAATCCAAATAAATTAAAAAAATTGAGGGCAATATGAAATGTCTCCTAGGAAAAACAGTTGAGTTGGAAAATAGATCCAGGAGAGATAATTTGAAAAATCATTGGACTACCTGAAAACCATGACCAAAATAAGAGTTTAGATAACATCTTCCAAGAGATTGTCAGGCGACATTGCCCTTATATTCTAGAAGCATAAGGTAAAATAGAAATTGAAAGAATCATCACCTCCTGAAAGAGATCCCCAAAGGAAAACCTCCAGGAATATTATAGTCAAATTCCAGAGCTCCCAGGTCAAGGAGAAAATATTGCAAGGAGCTAGAAAAAAGGAATTCAAATACTGTGGAGCTACAGTAAGGATAAAGCAAGATCTAGTAGCATCTACATTAAAGAACAGGAGGGCATGGAATATGATATTCCAGGGCAAAGGAACTGGGACTACAGCCAAAAATCATGCACCCAGCAAAACTGTATAATCTTTCAGAAGAAAAAACAGGACTTCAATGAAAAAGGGGACTTTCAGGTATTTGTGATTGTGGTAAAAAGTTTTAACAGTCGGTTAGATAATGGAGAGACACCAGGTTTTTTTTAGGACCACCCTTTTGGGGAGGAGACCAACAGCATGAGCTATGCACACCAGTCCGCCTGCGACGCACGCCAGATTGCCTGCTGAGCACTCGACTTCCGGGGTACGAGCTTAAAAGGCAAGGAGAGAATGGAAGTGGGGCCTTTTTCCTGCTCCGCTGGTCTCCTGGCTGCGCTGCACAGACAGACGCGGACTGGAGTTTGACTCGGCCCGGCTCTCGGTTAACAGCACGCGCTTGACTCGGTCTCTCTCCCCAAAGGTGGCCTTCGGCTTTTGGTGAGTTTTATACGGAATATAGACTAAGCCTAGACTTAAGATGATTTGTATTGTATTTCTACTTTCCTATCCTTCTAATCAACATCACCTTGTGACTACCATACAATAAAAGCTCTATCTAGAAAACCAGAAGCTTCTTCCATTTACTAGTCCGGGAGATAAATTAAGGGAAAGGTTAAGTAGGGTAGATTTATGATCTAATATCCAATTTTAATCTCACATGATGAAAAGACCTGAACCGAATAGAAAATTTGACTTTCAGATACAAGACCCTAGAGAAGCATAAAAAGGTAAACAGGAAAAAGAAATCATGAAGGATATTAAAAGATTAAATTGTTTACATTCCTACATGGGAAGATACTTGAAACTCATAAGAACTTTCTCAGTATTAGGGTAGCTGAAAGGAATACATTTAGACAGAGGACACAGGCCTGAACTAAAGATGAAGAGATGATATCTGTAAAGCATTTATTTTTTATTTATCCTTGTTCTTTGTGGGGAAAGCAGGGTGGAGTGTCTTATGTCTGGGGCCAGATTTGGGCTTGGGGCCTCCTGGGTCCAGGGCTGGTGCTTTGTCTGCTGTGCCACCTACCTAACCCATGATGACATCTTTAAAATAGGGTTGAAGGGTAGGAGGAATGCACTTGGGGAGGGGGAAGGGGAGAGGTAGATTGGGGAGAGGTGGACTGGGGAGAGGTAGCTCACATGAATGAAATAAGAAAAAAGCTTATGGAGGGGATGGGAAGAGGGGGAAGGAGTGAGGGAGTGAGTGAACCTTACTATCATCAGAATTGACTCAAAGATAGAATAACATATATACTCAAATGGGTATAGTAATATATTTTTGCCCTGCAGAAAAGTGGGAGGAGAAGGAGATAAGGGGGGGAAGAGAAGAGGGGAAGGAAGGAAGGGCAGATTGGGGGAGGGAGTAGTAAAAAAGCAAAACACTTTTGAGGAAGATGAAGATGTTCTGCATAACTGCACATGTATAACATATTGAATTGCTTGATTTCATAGGGAGAGTTGAGGAGGGAGGGAGGAAGAAAATTTTAGAACACAGAATTAGCTCAAAGACCTTAACCTCAGGGGCAGCTAGGTGGTGCAGTGGATAAAACACTGGCCCTAGATTCAGGAGGACCTGAGTTCAAATTTGACCTCAGACACTTGACACTAGATGCATGACCCAGGGCAAGTCACTTAACCCTCATTGCCCCACAAAAAAAAAAAAAGAAAATACCTTAACCTCATCAGAGTGGGCTCAAGAAGGGAATAACATACACACCAAATTGAGAGGAGTAATCTATTTAACCCTACAGGAAAGTAGGAGAGGAAGAGGATAAGGAGGGAAGGGTGAAAGAAGGGATGGCAGAGCAGGGGAGGGGGCAGTCAGAATTTTACTTCTGACTGTCCCCTCCCCTGCTCTGTTCTCCCTTTGAGGAGGAATAGGGTAAAAGAAGATAGAAAATAGAATAAATATCATGGGAAGGGAATAGGATGGAGGGAAATCATTATGATGATTAACTACAATGGCAAAATGTATGGTATCTACTCTGCTGGGCTATTGTGAAGAAAATTCTTTGTCAAGTTTAAGGTGCTATATAAAAGTTATGATGAACAGGATGCTATCAAAAAAACCTGGAAAGACCTACATGAACTGAAGCAGAGAGAAATGTACTGTATACAAAATAACAGCAGTAGTGTAAGATGATCTGCTGGGAAGCACGTGGTTATTTTCAACAAGGCAATGATCCAATATAACTCTGAAGGACTTATGAAAATTGCGATACACCTAGAGAGAAAGAACTGATGGTATCTGAAAACATATTGGAACACATTTCTTTTGACAATTCCTTAATCTGAAGTTTTGTTTTTATCTGTTTTCTCTCACAACCTAGCTAATGTGGAGATGTTTTGCATGACTACTCATGTATAGCTTATGTTGAATTGCTTGAGTTCTTGGAGAGGGGGGTGAGAAGGGAGGGAGGAAGGGAGGTTTGAATACAAAGTTTTTAAAAATTGATGTCAAAACTTGTTTTTACATGTAATTTGGAAAATAAAATTCTAAACAAATATATATAAAACTTTGTGTTCTAGATTCTCTTCCTCCCTCCCCCCACCCCTCCTTAAGAGCTTAAGCAATTCAATATAAGTTGTACATGTATAGTCATGCAAAACAGGCCCTCTTCAAAAATGAAGGACAAACGACATTTATCCTGTACATAGCTTGTTTGTACATATGTTTGCTTATTGTCTCCCCCATTAGACTGTAAGATCCTTGAGGCCATGGACTGACTTTGGTGTCTTTTTGGGTCCCTAGTACTTAGCACATTGTCTGGTACACAGTAGGCATTCAATAAATGTTTATCTACTGACTGAAAAAAAAGAGTAACCTGGTAATCTACAACTCCAACGGACCAACTCAGGGAGAGAATCATACAGAAACTTCAAAGAACAGCAATCTTACATATATTCTTTTTTTTTGTTTTTTTTGTTTTTTGTTTTTTTGGCGGGGCAATGGGGGTTAAGTGACTTGCCCAGGGTCACACAGCTAGTAATTGTCAAGTGTTTGAGGCTGGATTTGAACTCAGGTACTCCTGAATCCAGGGCCGGTGCTTATCCACTGCGCCACCTAGCCGCCCCCTCTTACATATATTCTTACATAAAACGAAACTTTTAAATGATACTTTAAACCTTGGCATACCTAGAATATGGACTGGATCTGCCAATACACTCAGGCACATTTGATCCAAGCTCCATGTATAAGTATAAAATAAAATTTTAGAAATGAGATGTAAAATGGCTTTATAGTATTGCCCAAGAAGAGCTTGAATAATTTGGAAAGGCTCATTATGAAAAACAAACAACAACTGGCTATAATGGGTTGAATTTTTCTGCTCACAGAAATTCATGAAACTATCTCTTAAACACACTATGTCTAAACAACCTCAACAAATCTGCTAACAGAGGGTTGACTTGACAGTTTTGACATATTGATGAACAAATGCTGAGCAGGAGATCAGATTACTATGGAATGTCTCCAGTTTGGTCATTAAGATGGTCATTTCCTAGCAAGTGTAAGCCAATTGGAGCAGCTAGGTGGCGCAGTGGATAAAGCACTGGCCCTGGATTCAGGAGTACCTGAGTTCAAATCCAGCCTCAGACACTTGACACTTACTAGCTGTGTGACCCTGGGCAAGTCACTTAACCCCAATTGCCCCCCCCACCCAAATGTGAGCCAATTGAATTAACCATTAGATGATGCGATTACTTGGCAACTAAAAGGTAAACTCTACCTGTTATGTAATTTGAGTTAACCATGATTTATCTGAAATGCTCATTTATTAATGAGTTTTTTGTTTAAAAAAAAACATACCACCATGGACCCAATGAATATATTTATTTGGAGAGGCTGAAAAATGCTGAGATGATTTACTTACTTTCAACACCCATCCTTCTCTGATGCCTCATTATGCTGTGGAAGCCACCTCCACTGGGTTCTTAGAGGCTCTTGCAGCATAATATAAGCTTTGGCAGGTCCTAAAAAGATGGAAAAACTTGGAGGATAGACCTGAGGAAGAACTATTGTTCAAGAATAACCTAGTTAAGTCTTGGGGAATTTATCATGAGATGGTTGACTATCATGTGATGAATTTTTCTGCCCACAGCAACTCATGAAAACATCTGTTAAGACATTGCGGGGTTGAATTCTGCATGAATTAAAGGAAGTACTTACACTCTTCAGATCTGGGATCCATAATATAGAAAGCAGAAAGGTGGAATAGTGGAGATGCTGCTGGTCTTAGAATCAGGAAGATCTGAATTCAAATCTTCCTTTAAACATTTATTAGCTGTTATGACCCTGGGCAAGTCACTCATATCTCTCAGCCTCAAGTTTTCTAATTTGTAAAATGGAGATAATAATAGTACCTAGTCATAGGCTTATTATGAGAAACAAATGAATTAACATATATAAAGTATTTTCTAAATATTATTATTCTAAATATTATTTAAAAGTATTATATAAATGCTAGCTATAATTTTATTATTATTATTATTATTTAATCAAAATATCAGTAATAAAAAGTTACTCCTAGCACAGTGGACTAATATATTGAAATATTCACTTCCTGAAATGGATGATTTGGAATTTGAAGGCTAGTTTATTAAGTGAATGCAGAAAATGCTTGACTCATCGATACATGGATTGTATTTTACTGCCTAGTCAAGCGGTAATGAATCAATACTGTTTCCTCCAAGCAAACTTTCATTCTGAAAATATGTGATTGATATGTAAATTTGCCTAGTATACTATATATAGGTAAATATTCTATATTATTTAACAAACTTATAATATTTTAATTCATGGAATTTAAGAATTTCTAATAAAAAACTATTAGTATATCACACAAGATGCTATTAGCATATTTCACTTAAGTTTTCAGGTCTCTATTTTGGGGGCTTTGGACATGAAGGGAATGTTCATCAGAATTTCCTGTTGAGTATAGGCTGAATGTTACCATTGAGATTTCAATTATATTCTTAAATATTATAGAAGGATTCTTATTGCCAGAAAACAAGAGAGGTGTTTGGTTGAAGAAAGGATAATACTTTGTAGATCTGAATATACTTCTCTATCATAAACAACTGAATGAATTACAACAATTAGCCCAAACTTGGCTGCTCTTTTTTCTGATCAGCTATTTTTTTTTACCTGATTAGCTATCACTAAGCTTAAGAACTATTTTGTCCACAGAGGTGGTATAGTAGATAGAATACTGGAACTATCGTCAGGAAGACCTGATTTCAAATTCTGTTTTAAACATGAGCTATATCACCCTACCTAAATCATTTAACCCCTCTTAGACTCAGTTTCCTCATTTGCAAAATGGGGATAATAGCATTTACCTCACAGGGTTGGTATGAGGATCAAATGAACTAACATATGTAAAGCACTTTGCAAACTTTAAAGGACTATATAAATGATAGCTATTGTTATTATTTATTATTATTATTATTATCACCATATAAATGGTGATTAAATGGTGTTAGGATTTCTAGTACAGAATATTACTCATCAGAGTTTCAAGGAAATCCTCCCCTTTACATTGCTTCTTTTCCTGTGCAGATCTAGAGCTAGGAGGTCTTTTCATTTATGAATCTAGAGCTATAAAGTTATCTAGCACTAAAAGGTGAAGGGCATCACCCATCTTCTACTTATTAAATTGATTTTTTGGAACACAAGTTAAAGACTTTACATTTACCCCTATTAAATTTCATCTTAAGTCCAGTCCATTGTTCAAACCTCTCAAAATCATTTTGAATGTAACGTGTTGATTATCCCTCCCAGTTTTCCATCTATACCTTTAGCCAAGTCTTTAAGAAAAAAAAAAATGAAACCTCATAAAGTTAGATGCAAATCCCTAGGACACTCCTTTGGAGACCTCCTGCCAAGTTAACAATGTCACCTAAATCAGACTGTGAAGGAAGACTAGGATTTCAGTAGGCTTAGATATGGAAGGAATCCATCCCAAATGTGATATGGTAGAAAGAAGAATGGATTAGTATCAGAAGACATGTTTGGGCCTTAACTCTGCCACTTCTTAACTATGTTACCTTGGGCAAGTCACTTAACTTTCTTATGTTACAGTTTCCTCATATAAAAGGATACCATAATGTTTGCATTATCATTCTTTTGAAGATCAAATGATATGTGTGCAATAAAGCATTTTGCAAATATTGAGTGCAATAATAACAATTATACTATTGTTATTGTTAAGTGAGATATCATTATTATCAGTCTTATTCCAGGGATGGTAGAATAAATAATACATATAAATACATAAAAATAAAAAAGGACTGAACAAGAATATGGACGATTAGGATTCCAGTTTTAAACGTAGTATATATAATACTATGAAATAGCCTGAAAAGGCACATACAGACTGTGCATGTACTAGAATGCTAGGCTAAAAAATTGATATATTATCGTGGGGGAGATGGGGAATCAGAAAAAGGTTTTGAGCTTTTGAGCTGGGAAATGAAATTACCTGACTTCTAGTCTGATAAGAAGATTCCTTTAGTAGCTATTGGAAGGCCAGTTTGAAGAAGAGAGAAACTGGAGGCAGGGAGACCAGTTAAGAGACTATTATGTGTTGTTATGTTAATGCATCCACTGTAAGTTGCAACATTTGGAATTATTTGCAAAGTAAAATTTTATTGCTTCATGGAATGAAGCAATTAGAACAAAACAATTTTTCTTTGGTTCCAAAAAATGCCCAAATCTAATGTAATTTGCTGCAGCTGGACACCACCTGCAGATGACTGTTTAAGTACTCTGAACATTACACACTTATCTTTTAAATATTGATAATGCCATTTTTCATTTCCATGACATGAAGTCCCGCAGGGAATAATTATGCTAATAAACCTTAATGATTCTTGCAAATAAATGATCAAACCAAATTGCTAGTGTTGATTTATATTAATGGATGCCTTTAGGAGGAGATTTGCCAGTATGTGCTGCCTCTTGAATCCCAATTCATCTTATTTAGCAGAAGAATGTACATAGTTTGTTAAATAGATGAAGTGTTTAAAATATAATGTGTTCTTTGAGTTTTTGTAGTTCATAATGTTCAAGCATTACCATTTTGCCTCATGGCAAATCTGCATTTAATGGTTTCATTGTATATAACTTTCCTTTAGTTCTTCTGTCTCTGGCCCTATCTATATTCGGTAGGAAAGTGACTTCTTCCTGGTTGATTAGGGTCAGGCCAGTTGCCATATGGTGGATCTGATCATTAAAGACAGTTCATATCTGCGTCTGGAGATTTTAGCCATTTTAACCACAGAATCAGATCAACTGTGTGGGTGATATGGATACATACTGCCCGGTCTCTGTTAAATGGTCTATTCAAAAATATATACACACATACATATATATGTATATACTTATTTTGTTGTCGTTCAGTCAATTTTCAGTCGTGTCCAACTCTTGTTGACCCCATTCGGCATTTTCTTGGCAAAGATACTGGAGTTGTTTGCCATTTCCTTCTCCAGCTCATTTTCCAGATGAGGAAACAGAGGCAAACAGGGTTAAGTGACTTATCCAGGGTCACACAATTAGGATGTATCTGAGGTCAGATTTGAATTCGGGTCTTCCTGAATTCACTGGCCCTGGATTCAGGAGGACCTGAGTTCAAATATGACTTCAGACACTTAACACTTACTAGCTGTGTGACCCTAGGCAAGTCACTTAACCCTCATTGTCCTGCAAAAAATAAAAAATAAAATAAAATAGAGATTTGGTGGATTCACAGGGTTCTCATTAGGTCTCACATGCAGCTTGGGATCTTCATCTCTTCAAAGTTTGAATATTCCCTCTTGTATCCAGGAGTAGTCCTAATAGTCCTCTCTTAATGGAGTGAAGGCAAATGTCATATTCATATCTTTTTTTTTTTTTTTTAGTGAGGCAATTGGGGTTAAGTGACTTGCCCAGGGTCACACAGCTAGTAAGACATTCATATCTTTTACAGGTGTGGTCACAGGATTGAGATCAAAGCTTTAGAAATTAGGGATAAAAGTAGATGATTAATAGAAGCATTATAGTCATAAATAGGGTTAGAGGGTAATGGTGATGGTATATTTAAATAAATTACTATAGTATAAGTTCTAAAATATCAGAGGCTGCAAAATATCACAGGGTGAATATAGTAACAGCAATATTGTAATGATGATCAACTGTGAAAAACTTAGCTACTCTTTTCAACATGGTTATCCAAAACAATTCTAAATGATTCATGAAAAATGCTATCCATCTCCAGAGAGAGAACTGATGAACTTTGAGTGAATTTTGAAGCATACTTTTTTTTTACTTTAAAAAAAATGCTGGGGGCAGCTAGGTGGCGCAATGGATGGAGCACCGGCCCTGGAGTCAGGAGTACCTGAGTTCAAATCTGGCCTCAGACGCTTAACACTTACTAACTGTGTGACCCTGGGCAAGTCACTTAACCCCAATTGCCTCACTAAAAAAAAAATGCTGTGGACCACCAATCAGCTGCCAGAATGAATCCCCAGATGAACTCTGAAGGTTCTGCTCTCATTCTCTCTCTCTAGCAGAAATACCCAGAAGGAGAGGAGCCAACTTAATCCCCCCCACCCTATTACCTTTTGCTGTAACTATTCATACCTTTCCACATCTTGCAGGACTAAATTAGTTTAGAGAATTGAATTTGAGTCCAGGAGACCTGGATTCAAAATTTACCAACAGTGTAATCTTGTATGTCACATACCCTCTATAAATTTTAGTTTCCTCATCTATAAATGGGGACAATTCAATTTAATAAACATTTGTTAAGTTTCTCCTATTTAGAAGGTAGTATGTGAGACACTAGGGTTACAAAAATACAAATGAAACATCCATAGCCCCCGAGGAGTTCTCAGTCTATTGGGGACACAACATGTACATAATTTACAATATAAATTAAAACAAAGTAATTTTAGAAGGGTGAGAGCACTGACAATGTAGAGGTTTTGTGGAAGAGGTGGTGCTTGAGCTGAGCCTTGGAGGAAAAAAGAATTTTGATGAATGGAAATGAGAGGGAGTACTTTTCAGTCATAGGGGGATAGGTTATGCGAAGCCTAGTGATTCTAGTTTGGCTTCAACAGAGTCCTTAAAGGGGAATAATAAGAAATTCAGCTTGGAAAGTAGGTTGGAAACAGATGACTATATATAAGACCTTAAATGCTATACTATGCATTTTGTATTTTATCCAAGAGGCAACAGAGAACTACTGAAGGTTTTTAAGCAAGGGAATGGCATGGTGATACCTATGGATTATTTTGGGCAACTGGAGAGAAAGGCCAAATGTAAAAATGTTATGGAGGTAGAATCTAAAAACCTTGGCAACTAACTGAACACTGGAGATGAGGTACAAATAAGAGTCAAGAAAGATTGTGAGAATGTGACCTTAGTGACTGGAAAGATAGGAGAGGGATAGAAATAGGGAAGTGCAGAGGAGTTGTGAGTATGGCAGAGTGGGGGAGGGGTAGATAATCAATTCTATTCTGGACATGTGTTTTAGATGCCAATAGAATATCCGTGGGGAAATGTCTTCTAGGCAGTTGATAATGCAAGACTAGAGTTAAAAAAGAGACTGGGGAGTTGTCTGCCTAGAAATGTTAATTGAACCCATGGGAACAGATGAGATTACTAAAGGAGAGTGTGTAGAAAGAGACCTAAGGAGACTGAGGACAGGGTCTTGGGGGTCACTCTCATTTAGAGGGCTGGAGATGGATGATGACCTGTGAAAAGAGACTGGAAAAGAGTGGTCAGGCAGCTAGGAGCAGAAGCAAGAGATAGAGAACTGTCTCTGTGAAACCAAATGTCAGAGAAGCCAAAAGAAGAGAAAGTATCCGGGAACTGGGGATGTTCCATATTGTCAAAAGCTATAGAGGGGTCAAGGAGAGTGAGAACTGAGAAAAGCAATTTTATTTAGCAGTCCAGACCTCATGGGGTAAGTTTCAACATCACACCATTATCTACACCCTATAGTCCAACCTTCTTGCCATATAGCGCATGTACCACACTCCTATTTATGTCTTTGCCTTGGCTGTTTTGCATGCCTGGATTGTTCTTCCTCCTCATTTCCAACTCTTAGAATCACAACAGTTATCACTTCCACATCAAGGGGGCAGGTGGCATGCCATAAAATGTTTTGACCCTTCTCTTATACCAGAGAAGAAGTCTGAATTTTTTCTTTTTCTTTAATGGGGTGTTTACAATACCTTTTAGGGGTTAAGTATTTGGTTACAGACTCTGTGTCATCTGCTGGCCTTCACGCATCATTTGCGGCTTCTGTAAATCTCCCCCAACACTCCCATTCAATTTCTTAGGCCAACCTGAAATATATTGAAACTGTGATGGGGAAAGTCACAATATGGAAGGGATAATTGTAGTATCCTTTTAGATTTAGCTCAACCACCATTTCTACAGGCACCATTTCCTGATCCTCCCCAATCTCTAGGGTACCACATCCCTAAACTACCTTCTACTCATATTCTATATGTAACATGAATTTTACATAGAATATAGATATCCCTTGTCTACTCCCAGAAAACCACATTTGTGACTCGGCACTTGGGCCCTTTGGGGGTCATGAACCTCCTGGACGCTTCTAGCTAATATGGCTACTCATCACTAAAGATTATAAGTGCTTTGAAATGGTGAAGTGGTCCCTGCACTGGCTGCTTAACTAAAGTCCCTGATGGCTCAGTGCCCATTTTAAAAGAAGAGACAGCTTCTGGCTTGATCTATTGCTTTGTCCCTTTTGTGTGGCAGCTAGGTGATCTTTCCTCTCACACCACAGCTATTCCAACATGGAACATGAATTCAACTAGGTGAGTGTGTACCTGAGTCCTGGGCTACCTTTTCTTTGTGTTTCCTTTCCTGAATAGGTTATTGAACATCACTCTTGTGGTAGACATGTCCAGGCTTGTAGATGACTTTGTGAATTTGAGAGGTCCAAAAGTCCTATGTCTAACAAGTGGAGCTGACTGGTGTCAAAGGGAGCTTCTGTACTTGACAAGATGGACATGGCCTGAAGGAAGAGTCCAAGCCCTGGGCCTGCCTTGCCATGGACTTTGAGGGAGACCTTGCAGGACCAACATAAAATTTAACATGTCTAATCAGGAGTCCTGCAATCTGCTTCATAGTTATAAGAGGGTTAAATATCAGCCTATCAGTGTATGGTAATAGTAGCTATAAGTTTAGTTATTGAATCCGGTTTTAAGTTGCTTTGTTAATATTTGATGTGTTTTTGCACACATTAGGATATCTTTGTATGTAGGAAATAAATAACTGTCCTATAGTTGATTCATTTCATACTTTTCATACTCAGTTTTTATACTGTATTACTGCATTAAATATTTTTCTACTCCCTTTTGAGGAGAACTACACATGAGCCAAAACCTAATCTTTAAGTAATTTATCCCCAGAGCACCAAAGTGGGGGTTTATTGAGTCAAAGAATGTGAGAAATGGGATTCTAAATCCTCTTTCATTAGAGGTCAGGATCTCCCAGGATTGGATCTGACACACGTATAGGTTCTTTAGCAAGAGGGAGTAAATAAAGTGCACCTAGCAGTAGTTCCTTATGTTAGACACATATGTACATGACTGTTTCACATCTGTCTTTGTCTCCAGTAAGCACAGTACCTGGCACATAGTAGACACTTAGTAAATGTTTGTTGATTGACTGATTTAAGGGAGCAGATTTAGTTGAGTGGTAAAATTTGAGGGCAGTTATGTGAATCAGTGGATAGGGCACCGAGCTTGGAGGTGGATAGAAGTGAGTTCAAATTTGGCCTCAGACACTTATTAATTGTGTGAACCTGGGCAAGTTACTTAACCCTCTTTGCCTCAGTTTCCTCCTCTATAAAATGAGCTGGAGAAGGAAATGGCAAACTGCTCCAATATCTTTGTAAAGAAAATCCCAAATGGAGTCATGAAGATTCAGACATGACTGAAAATAACTGAACAACGAAGATTGGAGGCCAAATTACAAGAGGTTGAGAAGTGGTAAGGCAGTGGAGTCAACAAGTATAAATGATTCGTTCTATGAATTTGGAAGTAAAAGAGGGAAAAGATAAAGGCAGATAGTTTGAGGTGATGGCCTGCCTAGTCAAGCAAAGATTTTTAAAAATGGGATAGGGGGTGGCTAGGTGGCACAGTGGATAAAGCACCGGCCCTGGATTCTGGAGGACCTGAGTTCAAATCTGGCCTCAGACACTTGACACTAGCTGTGTGACTGTGGGCAAGTCACTTAACCCTCATTGCCCTGCAAAACAAACCAAAAAAAAGAAAAAAAAATTTTAAATGGGATACACCTTAGCATGTTTGTAGACAATAGGAAAGGAGCCAACAGATAGAAAGACCTTAAAAATAAGAGAGAAAAAGACAGAGAATGAGATGAGTGACCTGGAGATGATGATAAGGGATAAGATCAAAGGCAGAAATAGAGGATGTGGCCTTGACAAGGAGAAGGGCTGCCTCTTCTTCAGAGATGAAAGTAAAAGAGAATGGAGAGGGGTTTGGAAATGTGGAATGAGGGAGACAGAGAAGGTCTTAATTTTGGCAGTAACATAGAAGGCAATGTTATCTGAGGGTGGTTGAGAAGGGAGGAGCTGATTTAGAACAGTCACTATGGAAAGTGTGAAATCAAAGAATAAAAAGTTTTCCAAGCAGTTGTAAGGGCCCAGTGATGATTAAATAGCATGCATTTATATTGGACTCATTTGGTACAATGGTATGAATTTTCTCTATCATAATTCAGGAGGTTTGGAGTGGGATTAGAGGAAGCCAATGGTGGGGAATGATAGAGGGCTGAGGTGTGGCAGGATTTGAATAGTGAGTGACAAGTGAGTGAGGGAGTCAAATAAGACACTGTGTTGAATTTGTTAGCAAGAGGATGAAGATTGAAGAGAGGAAGGCAAGGTTCAGGGCAAGGAGATGAACTTAGAGAAGCAGGGGTGATGGTGGTGATACAGACTGGAATTGGATTTAGTAAAGACAAAAAATAGGTTTATGATGGAAAGAGAGAAGGACAGGGCATCAGAGATGGCAATTTCAAAGTCATGGTCGCCCAGTGATGGATGATGGTGACATCTAAGATGTGATCATCCGTGTGGGTAGTTAAAGTCAATTTAATATTTAAGTTATTAGGGTTGAGGAAACTGAAGGGCTCGGAGGTCAGGGTATTCAAAGGGACATTAACATTTAGAATATTTTCATTGCTGACCACACAAGGTTGTGAATTTACATTCTGTAAACTTTAATGTGCCATATAAATGTGTTATTAGTCTTTTTCTTTAAGCTTACAAAGCACTTCTTACTCAATGTTCCTTCAGAAAAGGACAAGATGTAATCATTCATTAACAAAAATTATGGCACTCTATATGATATATACTTTTCTAAGTAATGTGTAGCAGTATTTCATCTAGCTCAATATTATCCCATTCAATATATATTATCCTTATTGTTCTATACCCAAACACAGAATGGCTTCTATAACTCATTCTCTCTTGACATATAAATCAGTTATTATATTGTAGATAGCATAGAAGAAGACAGTGGATTAGAAGAGACTGAAAATGAGAGAGAAGAAAGAAGTCCCACATTGGGCACAAAGGGGCCTGACCTTATACAGGGATTAGGAACAGGTGGCAATTGACAGTACCATAACCCTATGTGCCTACCTAGTGCGTGGTCACATATCCACTGAGGACTGAGGATTGTGCTTAAGACAGAAATATAGGGCAGAGAGTGGTCTTGGGCCCAAGGTTCTGTACTAAGTGACTTTGAATAAAGAACCATTCAATTCCTTAATCTACTCACTTCTGACTTACTCCTTCAACCCACCTCAGCCATACACAAAGATGGTTGTGCCTCATATATTGCCATCACCCATGAATATACTACTTCCATGTTCAAGAATTCCTAAATACCCTTGTCTGACCATAATCTTACAGCTTTCCTCCTCTTCCTTGGTCTGCCCTTACCAAACTTGACTCTTCCATCACACTGTGACCTCTAATTCACAACTCCCAAGTTCTTTCCCAGGTCACCATCCCTGCCCTCTTCTTTTCCACATCTTGACCCCTTGATGAACCAGTTCAACACTATACTATTGGGGCAGCTAGGTGGCACAGTGGATAGAGCACCAGCCCTGAAGTCAGGAGTACCTGAGTTCAAATCCAGCCTCAGACACTTAACACTTACTAGCTATGTGACCCTGGGCAAGTCACTTAACCCCAATTGCCTCACTTGAAGAAATTTTTTTTAAAAACCCACTATACTATCCTCTTCTCTTGAGCTCCTCATGCCCTTACTATATCACCAGTTGTGTCCTGTCAAACCTCAGCCTTAGTTCCACTATCCTTTGTTCCTACACACATGCTGCTGAATAAAGATGGAGAAAATCATAAAATCATGCTGACTGGGTCCACTGCAAATCTTTGTCACAAGACATCACCTGGGCCCTCACTGCTGCTAGGCAATCCTTCTACACCTCCCTTACCAACACCATCCCACTCTCCACAGAGCCTTTTCACCCTCCTCCAACCTCGCATGATTCTCCCACTCTCTGTGTTAAGTGTCTGAGGCTGGATTTGAACTCAGGTCCTTCTGAATCCAGGGCCAGTGCTCTATTCACTGCACCACCTAGCTGCCCCCTTGCCTCATATTTTGCAGGGAAAATTGCAGCCATTCACTGTGAACTCCCTTCCCTCCTCTTCCTCATCTTATATCATGCAGATGTTTTCTGTCACTATCTTTTCCTTACCAAGGCCAACCCCTCCAGTAGTTCCTTTTCATTTCATCTCCTCCAACAGGTTGCCCCTCTGCCATCCCCACTCACTTATCTTTAATTTTTCCCTAACTGATTCCTACTATCTACAAACATGCCCATGTGTCCCCCTTCCTCAAAAAGCTCTCACTTTGGGGGGGCAGCTAGGTGGTGTAGTGGATAAAGCACCGTCCCTGGATTCAGGAGGACCCGAGTTCAAATCTGACCTCAGACACTTGACAATCACTAGCTGTGTGACCTCGGACAAGTCACTTAACCCCCATTGCTCGGCAAAAAAAAAGCTCTTACTTTGTGCTTCCTTCCCTACTATCATCTTATGTCTTTTCTGCCTTTTATGGCTAAGCTCCTTGAATAGGCCATCTACAATAGAGGGCTCCACTTCCTCTCCTCTTGCTCTTTTCTACGATCAGACTTCTCACCTCATTTCATGAAATGATCTCTCCAGAGTTATCAATGATTTCTTTATTGCCACATCCAAAGGGCTTTTTTCAATCCTCATTCTTCTTGACCTCTCTGCAACCTTTGACATTGTTGATCACACTCTTCTTGATATTCTCTTCTCTCTGGGTTTCAGGTCACCGCTTTTCCCTGCTCGGCCTACTTATTAGACTTTTCCTTCTCAGTCTTCTTTGCAAGATCCTCATCGAGGTCATATCCTCTAACTGTAGATATGCCACAAGGCTCTGTCCTAGGCCCTCTTCTCCTCCTTCGATGACCATTTTACTTGGTGATCTCATCACCTCTCATGGAATTAATTGCCATCTCTATTCAAATGATTCCTAAATATACCTCTCTTGCCCTAACATCTTTGTTGACCTCCAGTCCTCTATCTCCAACTGCCTTTCAGACATCTCAAAATGGATGTCCAGTTGACAACATAAACTCAGTATGTTCAACATGGAACTCATTTTTACCTCCTAAACTCTCCTCCCTTGCAAACGTTTTTATGCCTGTTCAAGTACCACCATCTTCTTAGTTCCCCAGGCTCCTAAGCAAGGTTTCATCCTTAGCTCCTCACTATCTCTCACCTCCCCATCTAATTTGTTGGCAAGGCCTGTCGATGTTACCTCTATAACATCTCTCCAATACACCTCTTTTTCTCCTCTGATATTGACATTCTAGGGCAGGTCCTCATAACGCCAAGCAATAGCCTGCTGATAAGTCTGTCAGCCACAAGTCTTTTTGTACCACAATCTATCCTCCATTAGGTGTCAAAGTGATTTGTTCATGTCATCCTCTACTCAATAAACTCTAGAAGTTCCCTATTACCTCCAGGATTCAATACAAAGTCCACGGTTTGACATTCAAAGCTTTTCATAACCTATCTCCTTTCCCCATCCACCTTTCCAGTCTTCTTACACCTTACTTCCCTCTATGTACTCTGTGACCCAGGGATGTTGGTCTTCTTGTTGCTCCTCCAACAAGACACTCCTTGGCTCTGGGCATTTTCTCTGGCTGTTCACTCCACCTAGAATGCTCTCCCTCTTCCACTCTACTTTCTAGCCTCCCTGGCTTCTTTCAAGGACCAGCTAAAATTCTTCCCTTCCACAGAAACCTTTTCCCAACCCCTCTAAATTCTATTCCCTTCTTTATATTAATTATTTACTATTTCTCCTATGTAAATTCACTAGTATGTACCTGCTTGTTTGTACATATTTCTTTCCTCATGAGATAGTGAACTATCAGAGGGCAAGAACTGTCTTTGGCCTCTTTTTTAATTTCCAATATTTAGCAGACTGCTTGGTACATAGTAAATAATGAATGCTTACTGACTGACCGACAGAAACAAGTATCAGTGTCCCCTGGGAGCACAGTGGGGTCTCAGATCCATCCCCTGGCCCATTCCGAAGCCTGGGGAGGAAGCACAAAGCAGATGGAAGCTTGCAGTTCTGTCATTCTGAACCTGCAGAGCTTCCTCACCTACTGGCAGAAGCTGAGTTCAACAGCAATCTACTGTAGCTCCCACCAGGGGCAATCCCAAAGTTGTATTGCTTAGACCTAAGCCTAGGTCAGGAACTTAAAGAGCTCAGCCCAACAAAGTGGCATTCACACTTCTCCCAGATTGAGACCACTTTGTGTACAGTAAGGGCTTGTAAGTTACTAGCCTGAGTTGTCCTTGAGATCCTATGATAAAACATTTGCTACCCCATGAAAACAGTAACAGAACACAAAAGTACATAAGATAGGACCAAGTAGGGTCCAGCCATTACCTCTGGAAATGTGAAAATTTTCACCCTAATACAAAATCCAAAGTAAGGAAGAAAGGATGAAAGAATTTGAAAACAAAGCAGAAAAATAATCCCACTATAAAGAGGTATTAAGGTGACAAGGACAAATAAACAAACCCAGAAGAGAGTAAGTTCAAAACAGCTACAAAGAAAAACACAGCTTGGGCACAAGTCTAGTTAGAATTCCTGAAAGAGGTTTAGCAAGAGTTTTTTGTTTGTTTGTTTGTTTGTTTTTTAGTGAGGCAATTGGGGTTAAGTGACTTGCCCAGGGTCACATAGCTAGTAAGTGTTAAGTGTCTGAGGCCGGATTTGAACTCAGGTACTCCTGACTCCAGGGCCAGCGCTCTATCCATTGCGCCACCTAGCTGCTCCAGCAAGAGTTTTAAAAAGAGCTAAAAAAGAAATGAGCCATCATGATAAGAAATAAGAGAGCTAGAGGAAACAATTGGAAAAGAGAGAGATAGAAGACAGAACCATAAAGGGAGTTAATAACTTGACACAAGAGGTAAAAAAAAAAAAAAACCTCATCCAAGCAAGACTCTTTGAGAATTAGAATAGACCATATAGAAAATAAGAAACCTATGAGACAATAAGAAATATCAAAACAAAGTCAAAAGACTAAAAAAAAATTGAAGTATTAGATATCTCATACCAAAAACAATGGCTCTGGAAAACAGATAAAGGAAAGATACTTTAAGGATCATTGAACTATATGAAAGTCATGACCAAAAAAAGAGAAACTAGACATCATATTTCAAGAAATCATAAAAGAACTGCCTATATCTCTTAAAATCAAAGGAAAATATGAAAATAAAAACACTCACTGGTCACATTATTAAAAAAAACCCGGGGCAACTAGGTGGCGAAGTGGATAGAGCACTGGCCCTGGAGTCAGGAGGACCTGAGTTCGAATCCGGCCTTATCACTTACTAGCTGTGTGACCCTGGGCAAGTCATTTAACCCCAACTGCCTCACCAAAAAAAACCAAAACAAAAAACCCCAAAACAAAACCTCCCAGGAACATTCAAGGCCAGAATTCAGAGTTTCTAAGAGGTCAAAGAAAAAATACTAAAAGTAGTCAGAAAGACTAAGTACCAAGTACTTAGAAAAGTAGCCAGAAAGACAAAGTACCAAGGAACCACAGTCAGGATCACACAAGATTTATATAATACTATGTCAAAGGAGTGGAGAACTTGGAATATAATATTCCAGAAAGCTAAAGTTATAGATTTATAACTACAAAATTGAATATAAACATAGGGGGAAATGGATTTTTAATGCAATAGAAGAAATCAAGAGAAATGTGAAAAGATGAATATAGTGACTAGGGACTTAATAAGGATGAACTATTTACATTATAATATAAGGAGATAATACACATATGTATCTATATAGTTATCTCCTCTCTAAACTCTAACATCATGCAAGTTCATAGACCTTCATAATCCTCCAGACTTGTACTCCCACCACCACTCCCCACTTCAGTAGTTAAGGCTTGCCCATCTCCCAAGGAAAATATACTTGAGGCCAATATAAAGAAAACCACTCATCCTCTCAAAGAAATGAGGAAGGTTGGAAGAAGAGTAGGTTTAGTGGGGATAAGATAATGAATTCTGTTTTCGACACTTTGAGTTTGAGATGTTGATGGCACATCTAAAAAGAGAAATCCATCAGGGAGTTGATGCATGGCTGAAATTCAGGAGAGATATGGGGCCAGATATATAGATTATGGGACAATTTTTGTTGATATGACTGATATTTGAACCCATAGGAATTAATGAGATTTCTAAGAAAGAGAAAGTAAAGAGAGAAGAAGAGAGGACCCAAACCAAAGCCACTTAGACTAGGGGGTTAGAGATGAATGATGATCTGGGACATGAAACCATAGAATGGTAAGACAAAAAGAGAACCAGGAAAGACTGGTGTCATGGAAGCCAAAGACAAAGGGAGTGTACAGAAACAAAGGGTAGTCAGCAGTGTCAAAAGCTGCAGGGGCAGCTAGGTGGCGCAGTGGATAGAGCACCGGCCCTGGATTCAGGAGTACCTGAGTTCAACTCTGGCCTCAGACACTTAACACTTACTAGCTGTGTGACTCTGGGCAAGTCACTTAACCCCAAATGCCTCACTTAAAAAATAATAAATAAATAGATAGATAGATAATTTTTTAAAAAGCTGCAGAAAAGTCAAGGAAGATGAGAACTGAAAAAGGCCCTCAGATCTTTCAGTTAGTTTCTGGTAACCTTGGCAAAAGCCATTTCAGTTAGAAGTCAGTAGATTTCAGAACACCTTTATCCATTATTGACCTTGAACAGGTATATAATGTTGATTTTTAAAATCATAAAAGTATTTTATTATTTTCCAGTTACAAGTAAAGATAGTTTTCAAAATTTGTTTTTATAAGATTTTTGGTTCCAAATTTTCCTCCTCTTTCCCTTCCCCCTCAAGACAGAAAACAATCTGATATAGGTCATATATGTACAATCACATTAAACATATTTCTGTATTAGTCATGTTGTGAAAGAAGAATCAGAACAAAAGGGAAAAAAACCTCAAAAAACAAAAAAAAAAAAACAAAAATAAAGTAGAAACAGTGTTGTTCAATCTGCATTCAGATTTCACAGTTTTGTTTTTGGGTTTTTGTTTTGTTTTGTTTTGTTTTGGATATGGAGAGCATTTTCCATCCTGAGTCCTTTAGAATTGTCTTGGTTCATCGTATTGCTGAGAAGAGATGTCTATCACAGATGATCATCACACAATGTTGCTGTTACTGTGTACAATGTTCTCCCGGTTCTGCTCACTTCACTCAGCATCAGTGCATCTGTCTACTTAAGTCTTTCCAGGTTTTTCTGAAATCTGCCTGCTCATCATTTCTTACAACACAATAGTATTCTATTACATTCATATACCACAACTTATTCAGTCATTCCCCAAATGATGGGCAACCCCTCAATTTCCAATTCTTTGCCACCACAAAGAAAGGTGGGTCCTTTTCCCTTTTTTATGATCTCTTTGGGGAAAAGACCAAATAGTGGCATTACTGGGTTGAAAGGTATGTACAGTCCTATAGCCCTTTCAGCATAGTTCTGAATTGCTCTCCAGAATGGTTAGATCAGTTTACAACTCCACCAACAATGCATTAGTGTTCCAATTTTTCCACAGTTTCTCCAACATTTATTATTTTCCTTTTTTGTATATTAGACAATCTGATAGGGGTGAAGTGGTACCTCAGAGCTGTTTTAATTTGAATTTCTCTAATCAATAGTTATTTAGAGCATTTTTTCATAGAACAATAGATAGCTTTGATTTCTTCATCTGAAAACTGCCTGTTCATATGTTTTGACCATTTTTCCATTGGGGAATGACTTATAAATTATTATTATTCAAATCCGGCCTCAGACACTTATTTATTATATTATTATAAATTTGATTTAGTTCCCTATATATTTTAGAAATGAGGCCTTTATCAGAAACACTGGCTGTAAAAATTATTTCCCAGTTTTCTTCTTCCCTTCTAATTTTGGCTGCATTGCTTCTGTTTGTACAAAACCTTTTAATTTAATGTAATCAAAATCATCCATTTTTCATTTCATAATATTTTCTATCTCTTCTCCATAGATCTGAGAGGCAAATGGTATCAAACATTTTGTCTAAATCATGTACCCATTTTGACCTTATTTTGGTATATGGTGTAAGATGTTGGTATATACCTAGTTTCTGCCATACTATCTTCCAGTTTTCCCAGCAGTTTTTGTCAAATAGAGTTCTTATCTCAGAAGCTGGAGTCTTTAGGTTTATCAAACAGTAGATTACCATAGTCATTTACTTCTGTGTCTCCTGTGCCTAACCTATTCCATTGATCCACCACTCATTTTTTAGCCAGTACCAAATAGTTTTGACTATTTGACTGCCACTTTATAGTATAGCTTCAGATTTGGTACAGCTAGCAATAATGCTTTTTTAAAAAATATTTACAACAA
Organism: Dromiciops gliroides; assembly: GCF_019393635.1. Classification (NCBI taxonomy): domain Eukaryota; kingdom Metazoa; phylum Chordata; class Mammalia; order Microbiotheria; family Microbiotheriidae; genus Dromiciops; species Dromiciops gliroides. The sequence continues at coordinate 161,859,716 of NC_057862.1, read as the reverse complement.
ATACAACAGAATAACAGTTGTTGTAGCTTGGTATAGTGGAAAGAGCACTGGTTTAAGAGTCAGTAAACTTGGGTCTAGGCCTTGCTCTGCTGCTTGCTGTTGCCTTGGGAGAGCTATTTCTCTGAGCCAGTTTCCTTATTTATAAAAAGAGGAATTTTGCTTAGATCAGGGGTAAGAAGCTTGAAGCTTTTGGTGGTCTTCAGGGCTGCCTTTTTACATAATCATCTAAATGAGATTGCACCGTGAACAGCTTACAGTTGACTAAAAGGCTTTTACTTTTAGGGGGACTTAATGTACCTTTTTTTTCTTTTGCATCACAAATAGTGGTTTTAAGGCAATTACACAAAACTCTGCAAAACTGATGCACTATTTAAAATGGGTTTTGTCCAATGTAACAGCTCTGGAGCTTCCAAAAAACTGCCTTACTTAGAGAAGGCATCTGGTGATATTTTCTATGAACTCTTGAGTCATCTGCTCAAGCAGCTTTCTGCATTGCAGTTCAATGTGTTACAACATGTAGAGTTTTGCTAAAAAAAAAAAAAATACAAAACCACATACACGTACATGCACACATGCACAGGATTTGAACAATGACAAAAACAAACAAAAGAGCCAGGACTATTAAGGAAGAGAATGGAAGTAATGGCTTTTTTTTCCTTCTATACATGTAAACTTCAATATTTCAAAGATCTATGATTTTTGTCATTGCAGGCATTTCTTCTATCAATGCAGAGCTCAATTCCTCTATGTTGCCTCACTCACTCAGACTATGTCTGATTCCTAAAGACCAGCCTAGCTGAATATGAAACTTGTAGGCTGATTATTTGGTGATGGATTCTTTGGCTATGTCAACTCATGAAATAAAGACAAATACAAATCTCTAGATCAGTTATTCTTAACCTGGGGCCTATAGACCCCTGAGGGTCCTGAGATAGATTTCAGGGGGGCCTATGAATTTAAATGGGCATTGGGGGGAAATTGCATCTTTTTTAGATCTCTAACTGAAACCTAATATTCTCTTTAGTTATGAATATACATTTTAAAAGATAATTATTCTGAGAAATCCATAGTTGTCATCAGACTGTCAGTCAATAAGCATTTATTATATGCCAGATGCTTTGCTAAGTGTTAGGGATAAAAGAAAAGGGCTAGAAGCTCCATATGCTTCTGGCCCAGCAGATGCGAATAGGTCACAACACGTTATAAACAATGAATTATGAAGTGGTTTAAAAAAAAGGATGCTATGTTCTAAAAAGTCTGATTAAAAATATTAACTAGTAATGCAGTAAGTGAGAGTGAGGAATAACTAAACAGGCAGCTTGGTCAATCCATTGGCATTCTTGTAATGTCAAGGGAATTTGAGAAAGGCCTCTAGAATGTGATGAAATTATTGGAGGGTAGGAGGATGTGACATGGGTGGGTTATGATCTACATTGTTAGAATACCTACATCAATCGGTTGAAATAACCTTCCTCTTATTCTGGTAAGACTAATTTTCCCTTAAAAGTTATTGAGATGTTGCATGAGACTTGGTTGGCTCAGACTAAAATTTCAGACTAGTGACCTCACTTCCTCATTATCAAAGTAGAAAGTAGCTAAGAGGAGCTCCAGGGTGTGCCCTAATGCTTGTCTGGTGGATCAAGATGGAATCTTCATTCATCTGAATCAACTCAAGGGGTTCTCAATACCTATTCTTTTTTGTTTGTTTGTTTTTTCTTTTCTGGTGGGGCAATGAGGGTTAAGTGACTTTCCCAGGGTCATACAGCTAGTAAGTGGCAAGAGTCTGAGGCTGGATTTGAACTCAGATCCTCCTGAATCCAGGGCCAATGCTTTAAGCACTGCACCACCTAGCTGCCCCCCTCAATACCTATTCTTATTGAATATCCTCCTGCTGTGGCTAAATAAATATTTTCTTAACTGTTCAATGACCTATAAGTGGCTTATTTTGTTCCAGTTTCAAAACCAAACTACCAGGGGACTGGCCTGAATCAGACACAGCCCATAACACCATTGTGTATATTGACTTCCCTGTCTAGAGACATTTCTAATATTGCTTCTAGGCTTCAGAGAGTAAAATCAGGAGAGACAAGGAATATTCATCATTACCTTGGATCAGGTTTCCAATAGAGAGACCCACATCTTTAGACAATAAAGTTTAGTACAAAGAAAAGGCAGACTTGAGCTGGAGCCTGGGGACACTAGCTACTTGCCTAGGAATGTCTTTTTTTTTTTTTTTTTAATTAAAAAAAAATGTTTTGGAGCGGCTAGGTGGTGCAGTGGATAAAGCACCAGCCCTGGATTCAGGAGTACCTGAGTTCAAATCCGGCCTCAGACACTTGACACTTACTAGCTATGTGACCCTGGGCAAGTCATTTAACCCCAATTGCCCCGCAAAAAAAAAAAAAAAATTTAGTGAGGCATTTGGGGTTAAGTGACTTGCCCAGGGTCACATAGCTAGTAAGTGTCAAGTGTCTGAGGCCAGATTTGAACTCAGGTACTCCTGATTCCAGGGCCAATGCTCTATCCACTGCGCTACCTAGCTGCCCCGGAATGTCTTTTTTATATATTCTAAAGGCACCTGGGACAGAGAATCTCCTGCTGGAGTTATAAGAAGTCTCATCATCAAGATTTTGAAGAGAAAAAGACAGATGATTTCATATGGAAAAGAAAAAACCATGAAAGGTTATGGAGTTTTTTGCCTTAGGGTTGTTGCTGGTATATGACTGGAGAGGGGAGGGAAAGAGGAAAGAGACAGTGCTTTTCTAAAATGGCTTTGAGCTAAGTCTCTGGCTTTTCGAACAGAAAAAGCATAACACAGCCCACTTTGCTCATTCGTTCTCATGAGGAAGAGACAGCAAAGGACTTTAGTTGAAGCCAGGAGCTAGAAGCAGAGACAACACGTCCAGCAGAGATTCCATATACAACAGAGCATCATCGAGCAGAGTAGCATTGTTTTGGTTTTGTGGGGTTAATTCGAAAGATTAGGTGGGAGAAAACACTAACAACTCAGGAGATTCAGGAAGGATTCATGGAGAAGGTGGCATGCGAGTTGAGCCTTGAAGAAAACTAGGGATTCTAAAAGACTGAAGTAAGAGAACTTGCTTTTGACATGGGGGACAACCAGTGCAAAGTCAAGCAGACAAGAGAAGAAAGGAAGGAGGGAGTAAAGGAAGGAAGGAAGGAAAGAAGGAAGGAAGGAAGGAAGGAAGGAAGGAAGGAAGGAAGGAAGGAAGGAAGGAAGGAAGGAAGGAAGGAAGGAAGAAAGGAAGGAAGGAAGGAAGGAAGGAAGGAAGGAAGGAAGGAAGGAAGGAAGGAAGGAAGGAAGGAAGGAAGGAAGGAAGGAAGGAAGGAAGGAAGGAAGGAAGGAATTATTAAATATTTACTATGTATTCAGACAGGTAGGAAGAAAATCAAGAGAGAACAGTGTCATAAAAACCCAGAGAGGAGAAAATATCCAAGTGGAGAAAGAAGTCAACAATGTCACATTCTTTAGAGAAGACAAGAAGGACAAGGATTGAGAAGAGATTTTTCAGGACACTCACTTTGAATAGATTGGTGTGGAGAGAAACTTAAGGCAAGGAAATCAATTAGAAGACAATTGCAATAGTGATGAGAGCCTTTGCTAGGAGTGTGGCCCTGTGAGTAGAGCATGGCATACATAATAGATGTCAAACTATCCATTTTCTGATCCAGAAACTGTTTGTGTGATTCCTACATGATGTTAGACCCACAAGGCTGCTCCAAAAACTACTGAGGGGACTGCTTCTGCTACCTACCAACTATGTGGCCTCAGACAGTGCCTTCACCTCTCTGGGCCTTGTTTCCTTATCTATAAAAGGAGGGGATTGGACTAGATGATCCCTAAAGTCTCTTCTAGCTCTGAGTCCTATGTTCTGATGATCTTGGGATCTTGGGGAAGAGGCAGCGTGTTATGGTGGAAAGACTGAAGGAATTAGATTCAAAGGATTTGGGTTTGAATCTCATTGCTGCCAATTACTCTCTCTCTCTCTCTGACTTCGGGTGAGTCAACCAACCTCAATGGGTCTCAATGTCCTCATCAGGGAGGACATCATTGAAACCTATAATCTTTTCATGTTTTGGTTTTTAAATATTTTGATCCCTCTTTCAATACAATTGGTTTTCTTTCTAATCCCATGTTTTGTCTTATACATTCAAAAACATTATTCTAAGAAGGGGTTCATAGGCTTCACCAGTTTGCCAAAAGGGTCCATAGCACAGAAAAAGTTTTAAAAATCCCCCCTTTTAAGACAACTCTTACATTTTTCATCATTTTTACTTCTTACTTTATCTCCTTTTTGAAGGACCTTTAAACTGCCTTTCATTTCTATATCTGCAATCCTATAAGAAAGTAGGAAAAAGAAGGAAACTCCCTTCACTGTTCCCAGATGGGGGAAGTAGGGAGCTGGACAGGCCAGCAAGCCTGAAGTTGAATGGATAGAGTTGCTAGAGGTGGTCCCCTACCATTGTGCTCTAACTGTCAGGATGCTAGAATCCTATTCAGCAAATAGTTGAGTACCACCACTATGTGCCTACCAGTATACTTTTTCCTCTGCAGAATTTTTTAAATTGACCTTCCTAGCTTTTTTGTGCATTTTACTGAGATAGAAGCTGAAGAGTGAGAGGCAGCATGACATAGTGGATAGAGAGCTGGCCTTGAAGTCAGGAAAACCTCCATGCAAACCCCACCTCTGGCACAAACTGGCAAGTCACTTAACCTCTCAGCGTTGTAGGCTATTCTTTAATGCTATAAATTGCAAAGCAGGTGCTGATCTGCATTGGCAGAGCTCCTAGTTAGGAGCTCTCTTTACTGATGAAACCAAAGTTCTGGTCTAAAAAAAAAATTCTCCCCAAAGCTAAGATATAGCTCGGTCTTATCTGGGGACTAGACTCACTAAAATTAAAAAAAAAGTTAAGTTGGGAAATAAGAATCTATAGTCTGGACTTATAGGCCTGACTAATAGAGAGTACAAGAGTAAAAGGATTTATATGCATAAAAATATTTATAGTAGCTCTCGTGTAGTGATAAAGAACTGGAAACTAAGGGGTGCCCATCAATTGGTGAATGGCTGAACAAATTATGGTATATGAATGCAATAAATTACTATACTATAATAAATGATGAAAGGGAGAGTTTTGGAGAAAACTGAGAAGAGTTAGGTGAACTGAATGGAGTGAAATGAACAGATCTAGAACAATTTGTAAGCTTACAACAACATTGTAAAAGGCAGATAACTTTGAAAGAAATAAACCTTTGCAATCAACACAATGATCAACCATGATTCCAGAGGACCAACAATGAGGCATTATACTCACCTCCTGACAGACTAGAGATGGTAGTAGGGGTACAGATAGAGACATATTTTTTGGACACTGCCAACAAGGGAATTTATTTTACCTGACTATTAATACTTCTTATAAGAGTTTTGTTTTGTTATGTTTTGTTTTGTTTTTCAATGGGAGGGGGAAAAAGGAGGGAGGAAAAATAGATTTTTGTTAATTAAAAAAAAAGGAGAGAATATAGTTGCAAAGTCAATCATCCAGATCTGTGTTTCCTCAGTTGTACACAGTGTAAAGCCTTTTTTTTTTCTTAAGGCAACTTCCTCAGCCTTATTTCCTTCCCTACCTCCAGGCAACAGAAGACATTAATTCTCAATTATGCTTACTCAGGGCCCTGATGCACAATCCTTACTTAGGCAAAACTGTAATGGGAGGACTATATAATTAGCCCCTCAGACATCATTCAGGCTGAGGGGTTTTTGTTGTTGTTTTTTCCTCTTCTTTTTTTAAATTAAAACTCTAGGGACTTTCATTCAAATGAGTCTGCTGGACTAATGAGAGCTGAATCTCATCTCTTCTAATAACAGCCAGACTGGCCACTGCAGATGGCCGAGAACAAATCCCAGCAGCCTCCTCTCTCTGTTGCATTCTGTGAGTGCTTCAGAAAATGTTAAATAATAGTAATAATAATGATAATGACAACCAAAATAATGCTATAATCTGAGTGTGATTATAGCACATATTAGGACTGGGGAAAAATTAATATATTCCAGAAGGCAAACATTAGAAAAGCATTAAGAAGCAGGATTTCCATTCGTCCATTTTCAGAAAGATAAGATTCCTGGACAGTGAAACAAACTCAGCAGAGACCTTCATAGCACATCATTTGCTATCAGACTGCTCTGCCATATACCCCCACACACCCCCACCTTGAGCAAAAGCGTCAAACCAGAAATGATACCAACATAGAAATAATTGGAAAATGAAATTGCTGTACCATGTCACCAAGATGAGTACCATGCTATAAGAATACAAATCTGTTGGGGGTGGGGAGGTAGGAAGGAGGGAGAAATGGTTGAGGGAAGAGAGAGAGAGAGAGAGAGAGAGAGAGAGAGAGAGAGAGAGAGAGAGAGAGAGAGAGAGAAGCTTGGGTTCAAGTCCTGCTTCTTCTGCATAGTATTTCTGTTGTTCAAGTGTTCCAGTTGTATCCAATTCTTTGTGACTCCTTTTGGGGTTTTCTTGGTAAAGACACTGGAGTGGTTTGCCATTTACTTCTCCAGCTCATTTTTTTCCAGATGAGGAAACTGAGGCAATCAGTGTTAAGTGACTTGCCTAGGGTCATACAGCTAAAAAGTGTCTGAGACTGGATTTGAACTTAGGTTTTCCTTACTTTAAGTCCAGCACTCTATCCACTGTGCCACCTAGCTGCCCAGCTGCTTCTGTCACCTTGGGCAAATCACAACCTCACTGTTCTAGTTAACTAAAACCTTAAGTTACAGAAGAGATGCTGACCTGCACTGTTAGAGGAAATTTCCTCATCTAGTCATTCTTTATATCAATAAAATCACACGTCCAGTCCCTGTCCCTATTTACACATAAAGATATAAATATGGATAAACTTTTAGCTTTGCAGGGGTGGTGATGGAGAGTGATGTCTAAAAATGTGACACATCACCTTCAAAATAACAACTACAACAACAACAACAACAACAAAACAACTACTAAGGATGGTTCGATGAATGATAGTTTGGGAGGATAATCTTGCATCCTCATACTTTTATTCAACTACAAAGAGCAGTTATTTTATGCATTTGTGCAATAATAGTGGGATATTAATTTGTGTCTATCTCCCCACTGCCTAGCACACAGCAGGCACTTAATAAATGCTTGTAGATTGATTGTCCTTGTTTCACAGATTAGGAAAATGAATCTCAGAAAAGTTATGTGAGTAGCTTAGTACAGTGGGTGGAATGATGGACTTGGAATAAAAAAAAAACAGGGTTCAAGTCATGATTGGCACTTTCTAGCTATGTGACTTTTGAGTCACATCCTCTTAAAGCAAAATACAGATAATAATAACTGTGGTACTTACTTTACTCGATCTCTGTGAGGGTAAAATAAGGTAATATCTGTGAAATGTTTTGCAAACCTTACAGTGCCATATAAATATCAATTATGATTATTACAACTCTACTCTCAGGATAGACATGTTGGTCCTATAAGAATTCATTACAGATAGTTGTTTGCTCAGCATACAGTCACCTAGTTTCCTCTCTGACTAGGCTTCTTTAAGTACATGGCTACAGGCAAAACCGGGAATACGCGGCAAATATCTCTTTTAGTGATTCCACTTTGGTCCACTGTTGTCTCTAATCTGTATCACATTAGGAGGCAGAACCTAATGCTCAATGAACTGCTAAATTAATCACTAATAAAGTGTTAGTTCATAAGAATTTAGGGTATTACACATCCCAGGAGTATTTCTATTTTAATAGAATATTCTTGAAGATTGATAAGCCATCAAGACCCCAAGGAATTCTAGTGTTAGAATTTCAAATAGCATGACGGAATGAGGGGAGATATGTTTTAGTAGAAGATCCCTCCCCATTCCCTTAAGCCCACTCCATCTATTTCACCTATTCATGAGACAAACCTGCATCTTTAGATGTATCTTGCCCTAAGTTTAGGGGAAGAGAAAGGAAACTGAAGAATACATTTTCTATTCAGGATTTAGGAATATGAAGCTACCTGGGACATAATGGGAAAATAAACAAATAAATACAGGGAATATGGGACTATTCTAAGATTTCACCAGGTAGAAAAACTTGCAAGGAAATTGGAAGGAGTGAAAGGATGTGGTTTGGTAGTATAGTATGAAAAGCATAGTCTAGGCTTGAGGAATGACCCTTATTCAGGACTGTCCAAATGAAAGACAGAAATGAAGGTAGGAGAACAACCCAGAAAAAGTCAAGCTATGCCAAATCAAGAAATTTGGACAGACAGTGGAGGAAGACTTGGAAAGCAATAATTAAAGAATTGAATTTTATATTTGTTATCTAGAATTCAAATCACTTTACCTTCAACAAATGCATATAAAGCAACTTTCATGAATAAGGTACCATTCTAGTCCAGGGATATAGACAAAAATAAAACAGGTTGCATTTTAAGAGCATTCTATGTCTGGAGGGGAAAATAGTATGTTCATACATATACATACATATATATGAAGCTATAGAAAGTGATTTCCAGAGGGAGCAAGCACTAACAATAAGGAAGATCAAGAAAGATCTCATATATAGGAAGTAGCATCTAAGCAGTGATTTAAAGGAAGCTATGGATTTTAAGAGGCAGGGGTAAGGAAGGAATATACTCCAGGCATGAGGGATCACCCCTGGTATGTAGGTGAGAGGTGAAATGTCATGTGTCAGGGCATATTTCGACTAGAAGGGAAAATTGTAAAGGGATGTAATATTTTTTAAAGACTGGAAAGGAAGGTAAGAGCCAGATTGCAGAGGGTTTTAAATGTCATCTAGAAGTGATTGCTGAGATGGAAAGTAACATAATTAACCTCTTCTAATTCTTGCAGAAAGTAGCTGAGATTAAAGGATCGGGAGGTTGCCAGAGAAATCACTAGAGAAATAAAAATCAGGGAGGTGAAAACCCTAACATTGGGAGAATTGATTCATGCCTAATTTTTTATATGGGGTTAGATCAATCCCTTCACTGCACCAAGCCTCATCTTTTCCCAATCTAAAAGTCATTTGCTCTTGGTCTATCTTGGGTATAATCAAGTTAATATTGCTATTATCTATAGAATACACCAAAGATCATTGAAATACGGATCAGTATTTTTGCTGATCCTACTGATGTTTACTGATAATAATTAGGGGAAAACTGTGTGATCTTCTGCTGGTCAGTAGACCTTAGTTCTAGGTCTCAACACTATCATTAACAATATGACTTTGTGAAAGTCATTTAAATCTCTTTAGGCCCCAGGTTACTGATTTGGGTGGTGGGAGCAGGGCAATGAGGGTTAAGTGACTTGCTCAGGGTCACACAGCTAGTAAGTGTCAAGTGTCTGAGGTCAAATTTGAACTCAGGTCCTCCTGACTCTAGGGCTGGTGCTCTATCCACTCTGCCACCTAGATTCCCCCAGGTTACTAATTTTTAAAGTAAAAAGGGTTTGACTAGATGATCATTAAGATTCCTCCTGGCTCGAAAATTCCATACATTTAATTCAATAAACATTTACTGAATATTTACTGTGTACTGTTTTTAAAAATTCCTAAGCACTTTAAAAAAGGTAATAAGACAGGCTTCCTGTCCTGGTGGAGCTTCCTTACATTTATTTGGTGTTTTACAGTCACAAGTTTCGCTTATTCCTCTCAACAGTCCTGTAAGATAAACAGGGCAATGATCATCCCCATTTTATAAACAGAGAAAGTGACTTGCCTGAGGTTACATGGTTAGTAAGTGGCAAAGCCAGGACCCCAGACCAATCTTTCTGGCTCCTAGTCCAGTGGGTTTTTTTGTTTGTTTATTTGTTTTGTTTTGTTTTGTTTTTTAATGACAAAGCACTTCTTAGGCACTTTATTTGCTGGACACTGGAGATACAAATACAAAAAGCATGACTTTCCCTGTTTTCAAGGAGCTATGAGTGAGATTTTCTACAACCATAAGATACAAGTGATTTAACTGTAGTACTGAGTAGTTTATAGACTACAAACTGTAATATTCTTTACTAGCTTAAGTAAAATTAGGGGCAGCTAGTTGGTGCAGTGAATAGAGCATGGGCCTTGGAAATAGGAGAATCTGAGTTCAAATCCGGCCTTAGATACTTGACACTTACTAGTTATGTGACCACGGGCAAGTCATTTAACTCCAATTGCCTCACTCACCCCTCAAAAAACCCAAAAGATTGACATTGAAAGGAGCTAAGGCAAAATCTAACTTGTCTACTCTACAAGCTTAACCAAAGATTCAACTATTTGACTTTCACTTGTGATTAGGTATAGCCACCAATCAGCTTAAAGGTCAGATCCCTAAAATAGTAACTTCTGAGCTATGAGGGACCAATCAGAGTGGGAGAGAAGTTGGAAAGCTAAGCTTAACCAATATGGTGGAAAGTCTTGATAGCTGAGAAACAATTCAGAGAAAGATAGACCGGAGAGGCTACATCTGAGAGGGCAAAGACACAATCCAGGAGATGGTTTCTTATGTTATGAGCCTATTACTTAGTAACAGGGTTATTTTAAGTAGGATATATAGAATGACAAGTAATTGTGCTAGTATATGACTGATGGTGTCCTAGACCTAAGACCAACTTTATTGTGAGACAGGATCCCTCTCTCAATAAACCTTTTTTTTTTTTGGCTTAGAGACTTTGGGTTTTTTTCTTCATCCAACACTGTAACTTAGAAATTTTCGCAAGAGAGCTTATCTTCTTTTTAGTCTAGTGCTCATTGCACTGTACCACACTAAGACCTTCATTCAGTTCTAGTGACTCTGGGTAATACAAAAGAAGCTTAAGACAATGGTAAAGAATGTTGAGGGACATATAATATTGTTTGAGGATCAAATCTGACAGATAGGAAACCATTATATGATCACATGCAACAAATATGGTATGGGCAGATAGGTGGTACAGCTGATGGAGTACCAGACCCGGAGTCAGGAAGATCTGAGTTCAAATTTGACCTCAGATACTTATTAGCTATATGACCCTGAGCAAGTCATTTAACCCAGTTTGCCTCAGTTTCCTCATCTGTAAAATGACCTGGAGACAGAAATGGCAAAACCACTCCAGTATCTTTGCCAAGAAAACTCCAAATGAGGTCACAAAGAATCAAACACAATTAAAAACCACTGAACAACAAATGTACACAGTATACACAGTAGTGCTAAATTGTATTACTTAATAATGAATATAATATAAATTCAGAGAAAAGGAAGACTTGAAGGTTGAAGTTTTCAAGGAAGGCTTCATAAAGGAAAACATATTCATAACTATTAAAAGCTAATATTTTATGGTACTTTAAGGTTTGCAAAGCACTCTGCATATATTATCTCATCTGATCCTCACAACAATCCTGTGAAGTAGGTTCTATTATTATCTGCATTTTATGGAGAAGAGAACTGAGGCTGAAAGAGTTTTAGTGATTTACCATGAGTCATACAGCTAATAACCATCAGATGAAAGATTTGAACTCAGATCTTCAGGTCTAGCATTTTATCCACTGTGTCATCTTGATCTGAGCCCTGAAAAAGGAGTAAGATTTTAATAGATGGAAAGAAGCAGAGACAGGATTCTAGGTGAAAAAAACTGAAGGCTCAAAAGCAGTAGTGAGTGTGGCATGTGTATGGGCTGGTTAGGAGATTGGTTTGAACGGTTAAAAGATTCCAGCTGGAGGGGGCAGCTAGATGGCGCAGTGGTTAAAGCACCGGCCCAGGATTCAGGAGTACCTGAGTTCAAATCCGGCCTCAGACACTTGACACTTACTAGCTGTGTGACCATGGGCAAGTCACTTAACCCCCATTGCCTAAAAAAAATAAAATTAAAAAAAAAAAAAGATTCCAGCTGGGAAAAAGTAAAAGTGTGATGGTCAGATACAGGAGATCAAAGCATAGCCATATCTATCTGAACCAAACTATCATTGAATAACAGACAGACTATAAAATATATTTACTCATGCAAGGAAGGTATAAGAAAAGTGAGCAAAGGTGCTTCACAGCCAACCACAGTGGTGCCCATCTTTGTCCCATCTCAGGGGAAGGAAGCAACAATGTACAGCTCGTCTCATACAATGGGTTATCCAACTAACTGGTCTTCTTGCAGTTCCTCACATGTAACACTATCTCTTGCCAACAAACCCTAATGCTGGCTGCCCCAATCCCTGGAATACATTCCTTCCTCATCTCCTTTTGGAATCCTCGGTTTCCTTTAAGTCTCAATTCAAGTCCTACTTTCTGTGTGGGGCCTTCTGATGGGCTGGCTGCTAATGCCTTCCTTAAAGTTACCTTTTATCTCTTTTGTATATACCTACCTATATGTGTGCAATGATGTCTTCTCAGTCAGAGTGTAAGTTCCTTGAGGGCAGGGACTGTTTCACTTTGTATCTCCAGTGCCTAGTACAGTTCCTGGTGCTTAATAAATGCGTGTTAGTTGATTTATATACCAAAAGATCTTAGTGGTCATATGGTTTTATACTGAGCTAATAAGAGCAACAACAAAGACAATGAACTAAAACAAAGAAAACAACTAGACCTCGTTACAAATATACCAATCTTGAGTAAGTCAGATAAGGCTAAATACAGAAACTGGTAAGATTCCTTTGGAGTCAGGAGCTGTTTTCACAGATATTAATCAATAATTCCTGTTGTTCAGTCTGTTGTTCAGACTCTTGGTGACCCCATTCGGGGTTTTCTTGGCAAAGATACAGGAGTGGTTTGCCATTTCCTTCTCCAAGCCATTTTATAGATGAGGAAACTGAGGCAAACAGGGTGAAGTGACTTGCCCACAGTCACATAGTTAGTAAGTGTCTGAGGCCAGATTTGAACTCACTTCTTCCTGACTTCTGGCCTAGCACTCAGTCCATTGTGCCACCTGTATGCAATAATTCTAGCTGTCTTTAATCTGAGTTTAAACTTGAAATAGTACATAACAAGAGCCTTTTATCAGTTATTGCTTATATAAGAGATGTGATATAGTAGAGAGAACATTGGTTTGGGAGTTGTTATTACTTGCGTGACATCGGTCCAGTCACTTATCCTCTCTGGAATTCAATTTGTTCACTTGTAAAATGAAGGGTTTGGACTCTAAGGTCACTTTTGGTTCAGATGACCATGTTCATATGTTGAAAGCAAATCACCAAGGGCAGCTAGATGGTGCAGTGGATAGAGCACCAGCCCTGGAGTCAGGAGGACCTGAGTTCAAATTTGACCTCAGACACTTAACACTTACTGGCTGTATGACCCTGGGCAAGTCACTTAACCCCAATTGCCTCACAAAAAAAAAAGAAAGCAAATCACCTAAACTCTGTGTGCTTCAGCTTCCTTTTCTGCCAAATGAAGAGGTTTGTCCTCTGAGGGTCCCTTCAAACTCTAGATCTATGAAGATTAGTCTGGCAATATTCGTTGTCCTCATGTGCAGAAATTGCTAAGACTGACCTCTCCAATGACAAACAATCTTGGCAAACCACAGCTGGTTCCCCCACCCAGGCTTGGAACAATAGCATCACAGTTTGTGAAGAATCCTCAATGTGACAGAGACTTCCAAGGGTTGTTTCTTTCAGAAACAAAAGACTGGGTTAGAAACACCAGAGGGAGCCAAGGTTTGCGATCTGGGGAGAAAAGCATTTGGGCTTACTCAGTTAACTTTCTAATTCAAAGATTTTAAACCACATTTGTTACATGGATTAGAAAAGAATGTTCCCTCTCTTTCTTTTTTCCCCCCTCCGATGAATTGAGAGGTTCAGATGCTCATTTTTAAATGGAAATGGAAACTATGGAGCATTATAACTATTCTAAGCCCACTTCTTTGTCGTTTTCAATAAGGAGGAACTCCTGGATAAATCTGCAACACTTAGTATCTGGATAATTATTGGTAGGCTTTTTTTTTCTGCTGACCTAATTCTCAATAGAGACTAACCCCAAGACAGTCAAGATATCTAGAGGCTGACAGGACCCTACCTCACCCCTAACCCGTAAGGACTAGGAACCCTGCTTTGTTTCTCATCATTGCCTTAGTGTTAACAATCCCTAAATCATGAGAGATTGCCAGATTTGGTATTGTCTCCCATCACTTCCCCAGAGGCTAGAATCCGATGCTACCACTTTCAAACATAGTATTCTGCCACAAAAAGTAAGTCTCCATCCAGTAACCACCTGTATCTTACAAATACGAGTGTATAATTATTTTGTATATATTTATAGGTATACATGTTGTCTTCTTTGATAGAAGGTAAGCTCTTTGAGAGCAGGGACCATTGGATTTCTTAAAACATTTCCAGTGCCTAACACAGAGGTTGGCACACAGTGGGCATTTAATTTAATAAATGCTTGTTGATTGACTGGACAGAAGTCTTCAACTAACAGCTCCTACTTATGAAAGAATGACACATAAATTATAAAATTTCATGTATTCTTTCTTATTAACTTTGAAGATAAGCCTTGAAACAATGCTTTATTCATCTGTTCTTTCTTTCTAACTGGCTTATAAATCTCCAAGGTCAAGGAGTGTGTCTTTGAGAACTTCCTATCACCAAAGCCAAATGCAGTGCATTACATATAGTAGGAGCTGCATGTTTAAAATGTTGAATGATGGGGGGTCAGTGATGGATGTTAGTCAATAGAGTTTTAAGTCAATGGAAGAGCACCTGCTAAGAGAAATGTATATCCAAATCATTTTAAGAGAGTGTACCTGAAGCTCTGATTTTAATGCCCATATTCATTAAATCCTATCAAGCCAGTATGGAAAGAATAGCTCTCCAGAAATTATTTACCTTCCTAAGTGTTCTTCCTCCATTCTTGTGCTCAACTAACAGATTGCTTATCAGGATGACGGAAGCTCTCTGGAGAGAGCAGCCAGCAGGACAGGCCAGGCTTGAGTGACAGTCTGTCCGGCAGAGATTGACTTTAATGAAGCACAGAATAAACAGGAAGATTAAGAGGGTGCACAAAAGCAGTGACAAGTTTGGAGTTCACCTCTCAGTAGGATGCGACGAGGCTCTCGGCACAGCTGAGATCTGTCTGTGGGTTATAGATGTGGTTGGTGCATCTGCTGGGTCACTAATAATCACTTGCAATACAAAGCAGGCCTCCATTTCAGAAATGAGAACTGTCCTCTTGATTTGCAGAACTGCAAAAGAGGGGCTAGTATTTCTGTGCTGGTTGTTTTACCCACTGAGACAGTTCTTTTCATCAGGGCAGAAAGAAGAGACCTTAAATTAAAGGGCTCCAGGGAACATTTGATCTTGTTTCATTTTATTGATGTCTTTTGTTCTTATATTACAATCATCTCAACCCACTTAATCTCCCATTACATCCTCTTTTAAGATAAATTTTAAATGAAACTAAACAGTCAATGAAACAACCTTGTCTGATGGCCTATGCAACATTCCACACCCATAGTCCTCCACTTCTTCAATGAAGATGCAATTTTTCATGGCCTCTCCAAGGCCAAGTTTATACATTATAATAATGACACTGTACAGAAACTGTTTAGTATTCTTTCTATTCATGTTGCTGTAGTCATTCTATATATGTATATATTGTTTTTCTGCAGCTGTATATTTTTTATATAGGGCATGGAGGTACTGCAGTGGATAGAGAGCCAGGCCTGGAGTCAGGAAGAGTTGAGTTCAAACCTAGCCTCAGACACTTACTAGCTGTGTGACCCTGGGCAAGTTGCTTAACTCTGCTTGCCTCAGTTTCCTCAAAATGAGCTGAAGAAGGAAATGGCAAACTCACTTTGTAGCTGTTCATATGTTTCCCTGTTTCTCTGTGATTTCATTTTATAGAGAACTGCCAATGAGTAAACCCCCTCACTGAAAGAGTAAGTGACTAACCCAGAACCATGCAGCCGCTATGTCAGTGGGCAAACTTGAAACGAAGTTTTTATTACTCTGAGGCTAGCTTTCTATTAATATGCTCTCATGCCTCTTATGCCACCAATAAAACCACACGTCTAGACTAATTTGTTTTAAAAGTTTCTCTGAATTCATAGAATTCATACCTATACCGATATAATATTGGAAGGACCTTTTGAGACCATGAAACCCAATCCCCTCATTTATAGATAAGGAAGCTGAGGTCCAGAGAATTTAGTCCCAAGGTTACACAGGTGATAAAGGCCAGATTTAAACCTATTTCTGGAGTTCTTTTTTATTATATTCTGTTGCCTTTCACATTTTTAAATAACATTAAATATTCCTAGTTACAGGTGGGTATTGAATAATCCTTCCATTAAAAAAAAAAAGTTGGGGGCAGCTAGGTGGTGCAGTGGATAAAGCACCAGCCCTGGATTCAGGAGGACCTGAGTTCAAATCTGACCTCAGACACTTGACACTTACTAGCTGTGTGACCCTGGGCAAGTCACTTAACCCTCATTGCCCCCCCCAAATAGTTATTTCATTTGAATCTAATTCATAATAGCTCAATATCAAGGCAGAGAAAACCAATGTCATGCAAACATTAGACCCTTAATAAATGCTAGTTGTGTTGGATTTGGGAAGGTCTCTAATGGATGAGATTAGGGATGGATGAGACCTAAGGTGTTTCATCTATTCCACCACCTTTAACAGAAAATGTTTCCCAAATCTTTGTCCATACCAAGACACCAAGTGGAGCTGTAATAAAAGCCTATCTGACATAAGGAAGAGCTAAGAATCAGAGTAGAAAAACAGCCTCTCTGGTAAACTGAGATTACACTAAAGCTAGTCTGTAAACATTTGGACATTTTATTGAACTTACTCCCCAGTTTCCAAACTGTCAGTGAAAGAAATTTATCCAAACAGAGAAAGAAATCTATGTTACTAAACAGACACAGAACATAGAGCCAAGTTTTCTCCCATTTTCTAAAAATGACAGTGGGTTCATAGGAGACCAAAATGGAAACCATGAATAATTCCTTCTAATTTTCCTCTTTGAACAATAGATAATCCTCGCCTAAGCTGCTAAGGAAAGCAAACAAGCAAAAATCCCCAAGGAGTTGGCGCAGCCCCAGTGTAGACTTTATTCTTTATCTAAATCAGAGACAGTCATTATTGTACTCATGGAGGTGCACATGGGTGCACTGCAGGGAAAAGGGAGCTGCTGGGTGCCTTCACTAGACAGGAGGCAATGTGCAAACAGTACCTTTTGTAGACTTATCAAAATCAAAAAGGCAAGTGTCTGTGTTATTTGTACCAGTAGATGGCACTATGATTCAAACTGATAGCCCAAGTTTTCAAATTGTCAATCAGCAACATTTATTATGAGAGAGTTGACAATGTGCAGAGCACTGGACTAGATCTTGTCGACAGTTACCCATTACTGAGAAAGAAATACAACTCGAGTGACAATATATGAAGGGACAGCAGAAGTACAAAATCATATTTATATTCTGTGTCACATTGTTGTCTCTTTCTGAGTTAATGTCTTGATCTTTCCTTCCACTATAACAGCTTTTTATGGTCAAAGAACTTTTTTTTGTTTGCTCATTTTTCCAGCCTAATCCTTGACTTTGTTCCCCGCTCACCTTGGGGTGGGGAAGCACTGTCCCAAGCTTCAGGTGTTTTTGTGCTGTTGTTTTCAGAACTAGTTCTGGGGTTCTGCAAGTTTTTGGTGCTTCCAAGGTGGTGTGATCCAGGGAGAGATATTGTCAATGCTCTCCTGATCTTTATATCCTGTTTCATCTATGCATGTTTATTACATGTATCTATGTTAAGACAAGTTGCTGATCAGTATCAGGAGAGGGAGTTATCATGCCAAGGATTCGCCCACATAGATAAAATTACAGATCTAGACACCCCATAAAAATCTATCCCTCCATCTATCCATCCATCCATCCATCTATTTATCCATCTACCTACTTATCCATCTTTCCATTTACCTACCTATCCATCTAGCAGTGAGGTGATTAGGATGCCTGGAACCACTGGAAGTTGGCCATACAGGAGGTGAGACTTAATTAGTGATTTGATTAGGAATAAGTGGGACATTTTATTAAATGGCTAGGAGAGGGTTGGAGAGGATAGATAATTCACTGAAAATGTAAGGCTTTTATAGAAGTTTCATAGGAGCTAGTAAGTTGTGTGTCAGAGTTGCTAAGTAAAAATTCCTAATTCAGCAATAACAAGAGATAAGCACAACTAAGCTTTCCTTATGTATAAGTAGTAGAGTGGTAGATCAGAGAATTGTGTAAACAGAGTGTCCTAGCATTTCAGCAAAGTATTTGACAATATATCCCATCAGGTCTTGGTGAGTTAAATGGAAAGATAGGGGAGGATCCTTGCTGGATTAAGAACTATTTGAATGATCAGACTCAAAGATTAATGGTTCAGTATCAAGCTAGAGGAAGTCAGTGCCATGCAAATAGTAGTAGACTCTTAATAAATACTTGTTTGGCTGGATTCAGGATTTCCTACACCTTGCTGAAGATCATAGGACCATAGATTTAGGGATGGATAAGACCTTAGGTGTCTCATCTACTCCAACCTTCCCATTTTTACAGTTGAAAAAACTGAGGTCAACAGAGGTTAAGTGACTTGCACAAGGTTACACAGGAAGTGGTAAGAGTTGGAATTTGAATCCAGGTCTTCTGATTCTAGATCTAACATTTTTTTCTACTGTATCATTTCTTCTTTCTGTTCTTGATCCTGTTCTGTTAAAGATTTTTTAACAATGATTTTGATAAGGACAGAGGGCATACTTATCATATTTACAGTAGAGATAATCCTGGGAGGAATAACTAATATAGTGGATGTTAGAGTCTATATACAAATAGATTTCAAAAGGTGGTCAGGATAATAAATAAGATCTAATAAGATGCAGTTTAGTAAGTATAAATATAAAGTTTTACAATTAAGTTTAAGTGAATTTTATAAATACAGGATAGCAAATACATAGCTGGATAAATATTTCATATGAAAAAAGATTTGGTGACTTTAATGGATTGTAAGCAAAATACACGTTTTTAGTGTGGCATGGCAATCAAAAAAATAACATGATTCTAGGATGCACTAACTTAATAAAAGTATCACTGATGAATAGAAGTATTGTTTCATAGAAAGGGCTGTGATAGCCTCACTGAGCTTTAGCCTTATTATACTGAATGTGGAACATTTTGTCCAATTCTAGGCGCTATGAATCAGAGTGAGGAGTGGGGACAGAGTGAGGGTTGCCATTATGAGTATTAAAAAGATTAGGCTTGGGGGGGGCAGCTAGGTGGCGCAGTGGATAAAGCACCGGCCCTGGATTCAGGAGGACCTGAGTTCAAATCCAGTCTCAGACACTTCACACTTACTAGCTGTGTGTCCCTGAGCAAGTCACTTAGCCCTCATTGCCATCCCCCCCACCCCCCCACACAAAAGAAGCAGAAAAATGGGTGGTTAATAAATCCATGCTGAGTAACTAACAGTCCTCAAGTAAGAGTTAGATTTGTTGGTTTCCAAGGTCCCTTACATCTTTAAGATTGTATAGGGGGTGGGGGCGGCTAGGTGGCGCAGTGGATAAAGCACCAGCCCTGGATTCAGGAGTACCTGAGTTCAAAGCCGGCCTCAGACACTTGACACTTGCCAGCTGTGTGACCCTGGGCAAGTCACTTAACCCCCATTGCCCCACAAAAACAAAAATAAAAAAGAATGTAAAGAGATCGAGAGACCAGAGTTTGAAAACTGCTTTAGTGAAGTCCAATTATCTCAGAATTTAGGGCTAGGGGTTGGTAAGTGGGAGGTGGGACTCCACAGGAGTGTGAGATCAACCAATCAAAAGGTGGGTAATTGAGTCAACTCCAGTAATAGCCAATCATGGGCCTTGTCTCCAGCACAAATCCACCTACCCTTATTTCTTAATGCTACCCAACTCCTTTATCCTTCTACTTTGCAAGCCACCAACTGATAACTACAAATTTACTAAGAACTGACTGATCCCCACCCAGGCAGGTGAATTGCCTGGGGCTGACAGGTCTTTGGACCTTCCCCCACCTTTACTCCCTGGACTTTATGTTATTATGTAAAAGAGTCCACCTACATTAAGTAGTTTCTATTTAGAGTTAAGTAGCATCTATACTTAACTCAGGAGCAGTTCTATAGTTTCTTTTGTCAAAGATTCATTTACATTAAGCAGTTAGTAGTTTCTATACATGACTGACTCCAGAGCAGTCTTTTGGTTCCTTTTTGTTCTGTTACCCCATAAAAAGCCTGTCCTCTGTTCCCATCTTTGGGTATTCCTAGCTTCTTGCTTTGCCATACCACTAGCTATAGTTCCTCTGTCTCGATTAAAGACCTTCTTTTCTCCTATATTGATTGTTTCCTTAATTTACAGGTTAACACAACCAACCTCTCTTGTTTTGACTGTGTTCTCAACTCCTGAGAACTGAGTAGCTAATGCTACTCAGAACTCACAACAGTACGGGTTCCATTAGGAAAATCTCTGTCTCGCCCCTTTCCAGCCATCTGGTGACTAAAGTAAGCTCCACTTGGAGGGTGGGCTCTTGTACTTCTGTATGATGACCAGTGTAAGAGACATACCCCATCTCCATTTCCCTTTTGGTTGAGACATACTGTGTCTCACTGGATAAAGCAGGCATAACTGGGTTGTGATCTGCATTATTACATTATATTTTGTGCTAAAATCTCTTCCCTCTTCCAGATTTTACCATTTTTGTCAAGGGCACCACCATCGTTCCAATCATCCAGGTTCACCTCACGTTCATCTTTGACCCTTGCTCATTGATCCCAGGTAGCCATTCGTTGCTAAATCTTGTCATCTCTAGCTCTACAACATCTCTCACATCTGGCCCCTTCTTTCTCTTTATTCATGCATCTTCCATTCTAGTTCAGGATCTCATCACCTCTCACCTCCTAATTTATCTCCTTTCCTTCAAGTGCCTTGCTTCTACAACCATCCTCAATGCATCTGCCAATGTAATTTTTTTTTAAATTAGAGCCCCTGACTGGGGCAGGTAGGTGGCAAATGGATAGAGTGCCAGGCCTGGAGTCAAGAAAACTCATCTTCCTGAGTTCAAATCCGGCCTCAGACACTTAACACTTACTAGCTGTGTGACCCTGGGCAAACAACAACAACAACAACAAAAACCCAGACAAATCACTTAACTCCATTTGCCTCAGTATTCTCATCTGTAAAATGAGCCGGAGAAGTTAAGCGGCAAATCACTCCAGTATCTCTTCCAAGAAAACCCCAAATGGGATCAGGAAGACTTGGACACTAGGAAAGAACAACAAAAAGGTGCCTGACTATGCCGCACTCCTACTCCATAAATTTCAGGGATGCCCCATTGACTCAAAAATTAAATATTTCATATTTTAATACATAGTTTTAAAATAAAGCTGTAAGACTCATAATGTACATCATTATTAGTGTAGTAGTAGTAAATGTATATAATTTGTAAACGAGTAAATACACTTTTATTAGTGATGCTTGTTCTATTTTTTTTTTCTTAATTAATGGGGCAGATGAAAAATTTTGAGACCATTGCTTTCTTTTCCCCCTCCTTTTTTTTTGTATCCCCAGCACTTAGAAGAGTGCTTGGCATCTAGGAGGTGCTAACTGACTGATTGATTGCTTTAAGGACTTGAACTAATCAGGCATAGAGACCTGCACTTGGAAATGTAGCCATCAGTCCTCTGCCAGTTTGTCACTCTTTATACCTGAAGATGTGTTTTAAGTTGTTTTTCCAATAGCAAGAGGTTAGGTTTCCTCTGAGCTCTTTGCACTCTCAAATTCATCCCAGTCATTCAAATATTTTGCCAAAATAATTATCACTTAAATGTTTTTCTTTCAAACATAACCAGAGTAAAACCCCTCCAGTATCCACGCTATCATTGCTTCATGTTCATGCTGTAATTTTAAAACTTCCCTCAGCTATACCATTGGTGTATTTGAAACTGCAGTACAAATAATTGGCATATAAGCCATCAATTTGCCCATTTGTTTTCATTCACTGTGAGACAGTAATAAAGGCATTAGCTGCTGTCTCATTTGGTATTACACTTCCTCCCCTCCCCATATTTTAATGTTTGCCTCCCTCCCTCCAATGGTCTTGGTCCAACGGGTTAGTAAGAAATAGATACTTATAGTCTGCAAAATGCATAAACTGCTTTTGGCCATTGGAAAAGCAAATAAGTATGAACAAAAGTAATATTTCCATTAGGATATCACATCCACTTTGGAAACCCAGAGGCAGAATGTTGCAGAAGGAAGTTGAGGGCAGCTGGGCGGTGCAGTGGATAAAGCACTGGCCCTGATTCAGGAGTACCTGAGTTCAAATCCGGCCTCAGACACTTGACACTTACTAGCTGTGTGAGCCTGGGCAAGTCACTTAACCCCCATAGCCCCGCAAAAAAAAAGGAAGTTGAATGAACCAGGACTTGTCATATGACCTGATTTCAAATACTGCCCCTTCCATCGTGTGACCTTGTGCAAATCATCAGACTTCTGAGTCTGTTTCCTCAATTGTAAAATGAAGGGTTTAGGCTAGATGACCAATGGAATCTCTTCCAGCTCTATATGTTTGAGTCTATGAATGTAGATGAGGCACAGGAAACTTAGAAATGAGAAAAGAACGTAGATGTTTAAAGGTTTTAGAAATCCATTGTTCCAGTTCATTGCATCTGCTTTGGGGGACTTAGAGCTCTCACTGTAGAGATGAACTGGCCGGTGTCACTAAAATCAAAGCAGTAAGCCTATACTAGTGGAGTGTTTAAGTTCACACAGGAGAGCATGAGGTTCTCTAATAAGACAACTCAGGGCACAGAGAGGCAATTAAAGATAACCAAAGGCAGGGGCAAAAAAGGCTCTCCTGTAGGGGTAGGTCAATCAAGAAGACACCTAGGGATACAGGAGCAGTCAAGAAAAAAAAAAGAAGGGAAAGGGAGAGAGACAACCTAGGATATAACCAGGAAGATCACAGCACAGGCTATGTCAGGAGAGGGAACAGGGCTCAGAAGCAATGAAAGAGGTTGTCCACTGGATTTGGTACAGCCGGGTTACACAAAGCTCTCTTCATTCATTTCTTCATAGGGATGTCTGGTTCCTTCAGCTCCCACACACAAAGGCAGCTCAGCAAGGTAATAAAAACCTGGGGTGGGGTGGGCGGTTAGGGGAGATGGAGAGAGAGAGAGAGAGAGAGAGAGAGAGAGAGAGAGAGAGAGACATATTCTGGCAGGTGTATCTGTTGGTTGCCAGCAGCATAGAAGATTAAAGATATGAAAGGCTCCAGAAAAGGGGCAGGAAGAGGAAGTTTGTCATCTCTTGTATGGCTGTCAAAGAGCCCCTCTCCCTCACCAAAAAGGGTTGGGTTTTCCCACCACTATATGCATCCTACTGTAAAGTGTAATGGGATTTCAAATGGAACAGGTGGCAAAGAGAGAGACAGACAGACAGAGACAGAGAGACAGAGACAGATAGACAACACAGATAGAGACGGAGAGACAGAGACAGGCAGAGACAGAGGGAGAGGGAAAGAGACAGAGAGACAGAGATAGACAGACAACACAGATAGAGACGGAGAGACAGAGACAGGCAGAGACAGAGGGAGAGGGAAAGAGACAGAGAGACAGAGATAGACAGAAACAGAGAAAGGAGAAGGAGATGAAGAAGATGAAGGGGGGAGGAAGAAGGACACATTCACAAAACAAGTCAAAAATATTTTGCAGGGGACTTGTTTCAGGAGAATATGAGAGTCTCCATCAAGGAAGAGTTCACCTCATGTAGGTTTGTTTCCCCCATAGCAACATGGGCAAGAAATTACAGTTATTTGTAATGCAATTCTATGGGATCAAAGGAAAAAGCAGAAAGAATAGGAGGGTCAGGGGTCAGGCTGGGCTAACAATGGAAAATTTCATTTGCTTCACAGGTTTGCCAAAAGTTTGCCCTGTATCTGGTGCCCTTTCATATGTTCTACACTCTGGTTTTCTGGAAAAATGCACCAAGAACTAAGTGCAGGCATACCCAACCTGAACTTGTTAATAATTGACTCTGCTCTATGAAAATCAGATTTTTTTTTTTTTTTTTGCGGGGCAATGGGGGTTAAGTGACTTGCCCAGGGTCACACAGCTAGTAAGTGTCAAGTGTCTGAGGCCGGATTTGAACTCAGGTACTCCTGAATCCAGGGCCAGTGCTTTATCCACTGTGCCACCTAGCCGCCCCCCTGAAAATCAGATTTTAAACATAGAGTTGGTTTGTCCAGAGAAATGGTGTTAGGATCTGCATATCTGGAGAACAGATGAATGATACTGAAGTGTACTTTCATGACTGTCATAGGGCTTGAGTGGTTGTGTTTGTTTTTTTTTAAAACAGATCCATGTAGCAAACTCCCTCCATTATACAGATTGGCACCAACTCTGAAATTTAAATTCTTAGAGAGTTTCCTAGGACCACATCAAAGTTAAGTGCCTTGCTCAGGGTCACAGCTAGTATGTATCACAGCCTGAAATTGAACCTAGTCTTCCAGAATCTGAGGCCAGTTCTCTACCACTTAGCCACAGCTTAGTTATAGTATATTAATGACATGCCTGTGAAACAACATAAAATATTACGGGGGGCATGCCTGCAGTGTTTTCTCTGCTATTTTCTTCATCTTTATTTTCGTTGGCAAGCCTACTTTTTCTTTGCTTTTAAAAATAACTTTATTGTTGCTTTTTGTTTTTATACCATAATCATTTCCCCTTAACTCTCCCTGCCCACACTGGCTCTTTTCTTGTAACAACAACAAAAAATACAATATTTAAGCAAAACAACTATGACATTATGTATTGCACTCTATAGCCATAGCCTCCACCCCTGTTACTGAGAGGAAGAAGATATATTTTTTTATCGGTTCTCTAGGACCCAGATCATTCAGTACAATTTATCCCAATCTGACTGCAATTTTTGGTGTTATATCTTTTATATTGTTTTAGACACCATATATATCATTTACTTCAATCTGTTTACTTAACTCAGCATTAGTTCATACAGATCTTTCCATATGAGGCAAGAGTAATATCCTAGGTACTCCTCCCCACCCCCACTCCCATGTTAGGCTATTTTTTCCTTTAAAGGTATTTAAAGTTTTGCAGACTCAGAGGACTAATTCTTCAGTCTTTCCCTAGCTTCTTGGTTGCTTTGGTATAAAAGAGCCAGCCCCTGAAGGGGCTGGAGTTCTCCCTCAGGTCTGTGACCATAGACCAGTAACATGAACAGCTCTGAGGAGCTGTGCTCAATTGAATCAAAGCTTTATCCTGAATGAACATACCCTTCCCTGCTTTGAACATCCTTTTGCTTCTATGGCTGAGTAAGCCTCCTTTTGTTCACTGTTAGATGGATTATAAGTGCCTCATTTCATTCCATTTTCAGGCCTGAAGTACCAGGGGACCAGTCTGAATCAGGCCCAGCCTATGATACCATGTTTCTCTGAGTCCCTCAGTCATAATTTCTTAAAGTATAATAATGTGCCATTAGATTCATCTATATTACAATTTGTTCGGCCCTTTCCCAGTTAATGGGCCCTAGCTAGGTGGCACAGCCGATAGAGTGCTGGGTGTGGAGTCAGGAAGACTCATCTTCCCAAGTTCAACTCCAGCTTCAGACATTTACTAGCTTCGGGACCCTGGGAAACTCACTTAACCCTGTTTGCCTAAGTTCATCTGCAAAATGAGCTGGAGAAGGAAATGACGATTCTAGTATCTGTGCCAAGAAAACCCCAAAATGGAATCACCAAGAGTTGGACAAGACTGAAACAACTGAACAACAACATATAACAATTTGTTCGCCCTTCCCTAGTTGACAGGCCCCATTTTGTTTCCAGTTTTAGGTTACTATGAAGAGGGATGACAAATACACTTTTCTAGAGATCTACACCCCAATCACCTACACTAATTGATATGCATCCCTTCCTCTAGATCTCAGCCCTAAGTCTAAAGTGAAAGTGCTTTATTTCTGTGGCAGCCTTTTTTTTTTTTTTAGTCAGCAACATAAAGTCAAACTGATGGGTAGTGGGATTCAAACATTCCATTTAAATAAGCCCAGGGAATACTAAAGAAAACATGAATCATCGTGCAGGCGTCCGGGAAGAAGACAACAAGAATCAGAAGCTCCTCTTAGACGATTTTTTTTTTTTTAGCAAATGTCAACATGCAAAACCCCCAGTGGAAATTAATGAGCTAAAGCCCCTAACAAATATCTCATGTTAGTGATGTTGGGTCTATTGCTCCTCATAGAATTGAAATGAACAGAGTATAGGGCTGAGTCAGTGGGTATGTGCTCACTGGCCAATTTTGTCTTTTGTGGTGACTGACTGCCCCTAATCTCACAAGTTGTTGCTTCTGACTTTTGAACAATGCTCTTCCAAGGAGGCCAGAGAAAATATTTGTTATTTTGAACTTCCCCAGTGATGATATACTCACATTCTATAATATGAGCATAGGGTTAAAGGTATGATTCTCTCCTATTGGTTAGAGGAACAAATGGAATTTACTCTTTTTTTTTTTTTTTTTTTTTTTTTTTTAGGCAATGGGGGTTAAGTGACTTGCCCAGGGTCACACAGCTAGTAAGTGTCAAGTGTCTGAGGCCGGATTTGAACTCAGGTACTCCTGAATCCAGGGCCGGTGCTTTAACCTGGAATTTACTCTTAAAGCTTTTTGAATTGTTTATATAAATCAGCAGCCTGCTCCTTCCTTGACATTAACTACAATGTTTGAATGTCAGCCAGGTTCATTAAAGTACGACAGCCCATCAGCATGTTTCTATTTTGCCAACCCAGGAATGTGATTAAAAAAAAGGAAAGTAAACAGTCTACTGTTCATCCTGAGTTGCCCTCCCTACACAGTGGCAGCAAACTTTTCACTGTGCTCTTTCTCAGTGGGAAGGAGTGGGGAAGTCACAGGCAACTGTTTTCTTAAGAGCCTCAGGATTACAAAATCAGGCACTAGAAACACTACAACACCTGGACTACAACAAACACTTCAGTGTCTCCACTTTGGAGCCAGTCCTGAGAATCCACATAAATGAAAACAAATATGGCCATCTGAAGATTCAATTGTAAGCCCCTTGAAGTCTGGGACTGTTTTTACATTAATTTAATCCTCAGAATTTAGCACAGTGTCTAGCACATAGTAGGTGCTTAATAAGTGTTTATTAGACTGGTTTAGGTTAAAGTAACGCATTCAACATTTAACAAACAAAGCAGAACCTAAATAAGTGTCCAAGTGAGTACAGTGTCCTTCAAAGTAGTCACCGCGGAAGATTGCACTTGCGATATTACTAACGCTCACAACATATTTGGGACCCTTTAAGATGGTGTCCATTAACTTGATTTTTTTTTTGGACAGGGTGATGAGGGTTAAGTGATTTGCCCAGGGTCACACAGCTAGTAAGTGTCAAGTGTCTGAGATCAGATTTGAACTCAGATCCTCCTGAATCCAAGGCCAGTGATTTATCCACTGTGCCACCTAGCTGCCCCCTGAACTTGATTTTTATAACTGCATTTCAGTATAATTGGTTTCCTTGGTAATCCTATGTACTTTATTCTATGCATTTAAAAATATCCTCAGAAGGGGTCCATAGGTTTCACCAAATTGCCAAAAGGGGTTCAAGACAAGAGAAGCTATGCTTTAGATCATGGATTTAGAGGGACCTGAGAGGTCATCTAGTCCAACCTCATTTTATACATGGGAAAACTAGAACCCAGAAAAGTTAACTGACTTACCCAAGGTCATCTAACAGAGCTGCGACTCAGTTTTTCTGCCTCCAAATCTAGTATACTTTTTTTTTTTTTTTGGCGGGGCAATTGGGGTTAAGTGACTTGCCCAGGGTCACACAGTTAGTAAGTGTTAAGTGTCTGAGGCCGGATTTGAACTCAGGTCCTCCCGACTCCAGGGCCGGTGCTCTATCCACTGCGCCACCTAGCTGCCCCCAAATCTAGTATACTTTTAACTGTATCTTGTGGCCTGGTTGGAATTACCTTCTGATCTGGGTCACATTTTTAAAAAAAGACTATTCCTAGTGCTGGCCTTTCTTCATCCTTTGAGGGCAGAGTTGAGTTTTGAAAAAGACAAAAAAGTAATGCGGAACTAAGAGTGGTGCAGTTGGGTTGAGGATCAAGCTAGGTGACACCATTTTTAATAAAAACAAATGCAACT
Organism: Dromiciops gliroides; assembly: GCF_019393635.1. NCBI lineage: Eukaryota > Metazoa > Chordata > Mammalia > Microbiotheria > Microbiotheriidae > Dromiciops > Dromiciops gliroides. The sequence goes on along the minus strand of NC_057862.1, from coordinate 161,831,580 downwards.
GTACAGAAGGGCTTTTTACTGGTATTCAACATTGCTATTCATTACTATTTCCTAGTTAATTCAAATCATACGATGTGAAGGCTGGAGGGTATCTTTGAGTTCCTAAGATCATATATTTAGAGCTGGGCAGTCACTTAGAGAACACTTACTCTAACCTGCTTATGTAATAGATGAAGAAACTGAGACCCAGGGAAATCAGGTGACTTGTTCAAAGTCACAAAGGTAATAAGCCTCAAAGGTGGGATTTGACTCAGGGACTCTGATTCTAGAACTAGTGTATATTCCACTACCCCACTACCCAACACTCATTTTTACTCTCATAATTACTTTTACTTTTACTCATTTTTACTCTCATAATTACTTTACTCTGATAATTACTTTCAACACTCATAATTACTAAGGGCAGCAACTAGGTGGTACAGTGGATAAAACACTGACCCTGGATTCAGGAGAACCTGAGTTCAAATCTGACCTCAGACACTTGACACTAGTTGTGTGACCCTGGGCAAGCCACTTAACCCTCATTGCCCCATTAAAAAAAAAGAAACTTGAGGGCCTCTGCCACTCAGGGAACTGAGTTTATAGAAGCACTCCTGGGTTCTTTAAGGTTTACAAAGAGCCCTTTCCTTACCACAGCCCTTTGAGGTGGGCAATACAAAATTTATATACAGTCCCAAATCTTATGTTGGTGTTCCTCTCACTAAACTGTTCAGAAAGCTCTTATATAGTGATGGCTAATGAGATACCACTATGCACGACATATCGAAGTTCCAATGTGTACTATATATGTCACTGGTGAACAAGCTTACCCTTGAAAGCAGGCACCCCCATAAGCCTTTTGGGTGGCTCCTGCACAATGAACCACCCAGCAGACATCCAGGAGTCCCAGCATAAGAGCCCTGGGGAAAGACTTCCTTTCCCAACTTTGAGAGAACCCTTAAGGAACAATTATTCAAATTGACTACATGAAATGTATGTAGTCTTCAAAAGTCTACACAGGAGCCTTTCAAGGTTGCTAAATATAATTTTTAATTTAAACAGTCTGGGGGCAGCTAGATGGTGCAGTGGATAGAGCACCAGCCCTGGAGTCAGGAGTACCAGAGTTCAAATCCGGCCTGAGACACTTAACACATACTAGCTGTGTGACCCTGGGCAAGTCACTTAACCCCAATTGCCTCACTAAAAAAAAAAAAAATTTAAACAGTCCGATTTCAATTGTTATCTGGGCCCTAACAAGGCAGTGTGGTATAATGGGTTGAGAACTAGATTTGGAGTCAGGAAATGGATAGGACACTGAGCCTGGAGTCAGAAAGACCTGAGTTCAAATGTGATCTCAGACACTTATCTATGTGACCCTAGACAAGCCACTTAGTAACTGTCTGCCTCAGTTTTCTCAACTGTAAGAGGAGGATAATTATAATACCTACCTCCCAGAGTTGTTATAAAGATCAAATTAGATATTTGTAAAGCACTTAGCACAGGGCCTACCTGGAACATGGTAAGCACCTAATAAAATGCTTGTTTCTTTCCTTCATCCTCATCAGTGAAAGGAGTTTCCATTCTGGTAGTGGAAATTACTGATAAAATCACAAGACCTTCTGAACCAAAAATAAATAAATAAATATTTTTAAAGGAGAAGAAAATCCCCAGAAATTATTTATACGGGATGAAATTTAATCCCAGAATTCTATTTTAACTGTATCTGAACGTCAACACACATCTGCATACAAAAGGAAAGCACAGATTGACTTTGTATGAAGAGGAAGTCACAATCTTGTTTCTTGAAGACTATTGTTACTGGTTTCTTTTATATTTGTCTGGATTTTGTGAGATTAGATGTACAAATGCCTCCTTAAACCCCCTTTTCAGGGGTGAGTGAGGGGGGATATCCTAGATATTAGCATAAAACAATTCTGTCCCTTCAGATGGCCTCTGTGCACAGTGGAGCCAATAGGAAATGTGATTTATCCAGGACTTGAGATGAGGGAAAATTGCCCGGCAGTTCTTCTCTTCCTTGCACTTTCCTACTCTTCCTACCCTTCTGGACCACCCTACTCACCTGTAGTAGCATGAACTTAGAAGGGAAAGTAGGGGAAAAGAATACAAGAAAAGGAGAGAAGGAGGTGGGAAAGGAACATTCTGTGCCCTGGGTTCAGCCTAATTCCAAAGGCTTAGGAGAGGAAAAGATTCTTCTGCCCATTCCTTCACATTTAGAATTTGTTCTCCAACAAATACGGTAAGCATTACCTCCATGTTCATGTTGCTAAAATGTAAAAGCAGGACCCAGTGTATAACTTGTATATTCCATCATTGCTTATAAAAGGATTTGAAATTATAGTGGGCCAGATCTTGGATAAAAGGCAAGTGTAGGGAGTACAAATGTTATTAGGGCTCCTAAAAAAGGTGCATTCTCCTTTGGGCCTGTTGAGTTTTTGTTCTTCTACCAGCCTTCACCATATTTATATAAGAACCAGTAACCATATGAAAGACAAGGGATGTATTTTTGGCAGCAATGAAGTTTGAGGCCTTTGTACAGAAAAGACACCATTTCTGACATCACTCCTTATCAGTAATTGGCTGGGGTATAAGTACTCACGGACAGTCATTTTTGTCTTCTTGATTGAAGAAACTTAACCTTGGCACATATTTAGGAGGTTTGGTAGCCTCCCTGCACCTGTCGCTGATGAGGTAAGGAGGAGACCTATGGACTGGATCTTATAATTAACCTAAAGGTGATATATTTTATATATTTACATAAACTTTATTATATATAACTTATATATTTATATAAATATATAAATAATAACTTTATAGTGTTAAACATATAAATATATTTATATATAAACATATATATGTATGTGTATATATAGTGTATGTGTATGAATGTATATGTGTGTGTATATATATATATACATATACATATACATATGTGTGTGTATATATATATATGAGAGTTAGTGGCATTGGGAAATGGTGATTATCTCAGGATGGGCAGTCTGCTCAGTTTGGATGCTGATAAATTCTGAGAATGACCCTGACAGAAGCTACTGTTATCTTGGGGGTAAGTTTGGAGAACCTACTGTTTGCAGAAGTTTCAAGAAAAGAAAAAAGCTGTTAGACTATTATAGGCAGTTATGATTCAGAGAAAACTAACTGTTAACATGCAAGCAAAAAGGGTTATATGCCAGTTTCTTCTACTTAGGAAAGGAGTCTCTTAAAATGGGGGTAACTCTTGCAGTTTCAATAGACAATTAAGTGATAATGATGGAGTTAATGATGGTAAGAATTATGACAACAACAACAATAATACTCAGAGTGCAGGAAGACCTAAGTTAAAATCCATTCTCAGATATTTAAGGCATGCAACCCTGGGCAAGTCACTTAACCTCTGCCTACTTCAATTTCCTCATATGAAAAATGGGGTTAATAATAGCATCTATTCTCCCCCTACCCCCAGTGTTATTGTGAGAATAAAATGTGATAATATTTATTTTAAATAATATTTTATTTTTCCCCAGTTATATGTGATAATATTTATAAAGCTCTTCGCATACTTTAATGTGCTATATAAATGCTAGCTCTCATTATCACCATTACTGACCTTACTTCCACATCACCATCTGCCCATCTTCACAAATTGTGAGATGGGGACTGGGCATTATGTTAGTGTGTTACAAGTATGAGGCATATTAAGGCAATCAGAATAAGGCACTGGCTAATGAAAAAAGACAACGCAAAACAATGGGTCAGAAAGGAAAGGAAGAGAAGTATTTGTAAAAATAAGTTATCCAAAGGTGAACTCTAGCAACAGTCTACCTTCTTCATTCATCCTTGGGATCCTATGATCTCTCTTCCCAGACATCTCCTCCCTGGCCATGCTGCCTGCACTATAGCCATCATCCTTTTCTCCTCCCTCATTGCTTTCCATACTTATTCCCAGCTATCTCCATACAGTTATGCCACAGGCAGATTCCCCTATTTCCTTCCAGCTTCCCATTACATATTGCCTTCTGCCATTAGGATGTAAAGCTCTTGTCTTTGTCTCCCCAGTGCTTATCGCAGTTCCCGGCACATAGGATGATCTTAATAAGTGCCCTATTTGCTTATCTATCTATGACTTCACCTCTGCCTCATAGGCCAAAGCTTAATTGCTTCCTCCTAAGTTAGAGGCAGTTACCATGATCAAATATATTTAGTAAGTTCTTATCTCTCACAAGCCCTCTAGCTAAGAAAGCATGAAGAGAATTGACCCAGGATAGGGAGCCAGTATCCACTCTCACTACATTATCGTGGTCCTCATAGGTTTAGAGATGAAAGGAACCTCAGAAGGCAGCAAGTCCAACCACCTTATTCTACAGATTAGGAAAATGAGGAACAGAAAATTCATGGACTTGCTCAAAGTTAAACAGCTAGTAAATGCCTAAGCCAGGGTCTGAGCCCAGGTTATACCATACTCTTTTGGATTTACCCTAGGCCCTCCATTGTTGTACTTTTAAAAAGTTCAGGGCATTGTAAAATTTGGGGTTAAATCAATGAAAATAATGCAAATCCTAATCTGATGTGTATTCTGAAGAAAAACTGCAGGAAGATTTACGGGTTTCTTCATCTTTTTATCTCAGTCTCAGAGCATTTCCAAATTTCTTTTTTTTCTTTTTTCTTTCTTTCTTTCTTTCTTTCTTTCTTTTTTTTTTTTTTTTTTTGCAGGGCAATGAGGATCAAGTGACTTGCCCAGGGTCACACAGCTAGTAAGTGTCAAGTGTCTGAGGCCAGATTTGAACTCAGGTCCTCCTGAATTCAGGGCCAGTGCTTTATCCACTGCGCCCCTATTTCCAAATTTCTAACAGAGACAAATAGAGGAAGAAAATCCTCCAGAGCCCAACACTCCCTTTGCCTTAATCTTAATGGTGCCATTGGCTCATGGCTTGCAAACTGGTTGCCGTTATCAGGACTCTTTCCTCTCCCTTCAACTTGGTGTCTCACCACTTGCTATTTCTTAGACCCTGATGCCAACTTTTACTTCTGATCCAAATATCACCTTCTCTCTCTGATTCCTCAACTAATACCTCATGTCTCCAGCGACTGACTCCAGCTGTTCATGAGTCATCCGATGCTTCTGACCTCTCCTGGGACAGGATGCTTCAGGCTGTAGTCTTTACTTGATTCTTGGCCTGGGAGGCTTCAGTCCACACCAAAGAAGATTCTCAGTTCCAACCCATGACACAAACCTGGGCAGGGCTTGGGAGAAAGAGTCCTGTACCCTACCCCCAGTCCCCACCTCCCTATTTGTGAGGATAGGCAGATGGTGACCACCTCTGAAAACTCCCAAGCAGAGCTGGGAGAAGGCATTTCTATGCCCTAGGCAAGATTTGAAAATTGTGTCCCTTCTGAATTGCTGTTCACCAGAGAATTTAAACCTTCATTCTAACACATGCGACTTGACTTATTATAAAATAAATACCTATAGAAGTCATTCCCCAATAGATAAGTAGTCAAAGGATATGAATACCCTTCAGTAGAGAACTGTAACCTGTCAACAACCATATTTTTTAAAATGCTCCAAATCACTAAGAAAAGAAATGCAAATTAAGACACCCAGGAAACTGACAAATTTGATAAAAGAAATAATGAATGTTGGAGGGGCTATAGGAAAACAGACACACTAATCCACTCTTAATGGGGCTGTCAATTGGTCCAGCTGTTCTGGAAAATGATTTGGAACTACAAAAGAAAAGTAATTAAACTGTTCCTATACTTTGACCTAGTCCTACAGCTCCTGAGCATATACCCCCTTAAGCAAGTCAAAGGCAGTGAGGAAGGTTCCACATATACCAAAAGTATTTTTTATGATAGGGGGGAAAAAAAAGCCTAGAAACCAAGAGAGCATTCATTGATTGGGAATGGCTGAACAAATTATAAGCTATAAATGGAATGAAATTATTGTTACACAATAGGAAATGATAAATATAAGGAATTCAGAGAAACCGAAAATCTGTATCAGCTGATAGAAGATAAATAGAATGAAAAGAATGGTATATAATATAGATTTTGTATATATTATCATATATAATATAATATAGGAATAATGCAACATAATATATAAACACATATGTATATGTGTGTATACACACACATATACATATCATTATAGTAACATAAAGGAAAACCACATGAAATAACATAAAAACTCTGGTAGATGTTAAGAGAAATATTGATTCTAGAGGGTTCATGATGAAATATGGCTCCTCCTCAATAGAGAAATGTTGGACTATAGGTACAGAATGAGTGATATACTATCAGACATGATAAAGGGTTAGTTCATTTTACTTAATTGTTTCAAGGGAGGGTACTCTTGAAGGTAGTGTATTGGTGGTGATGAGAAAAGAAGTATTTTTAAAATTTTACTTATATGCCTTAGAGAGTGAAATTTCATGGCATTATAAATGTGTCCCCTGGCTTCCTACACCCTAGGTGACTACCCTACTTGATTAACTCTAGTTCCATTTCTGCTCCCATGGAACTGGAGGCCAGGAGTCATTAATTCCATTCTCAATTTTAAATTGAATGATTCAATTCAACAAGTACTTTTTAAGTAAGTGTGTAAGGCACCACTGATAGGTGCCAGGCAATGCAAAAAAGTTTAAATAAGGCATTTACATAAGGCATAGCACCCAACCTCATGAAGCTTTTGGTCCTTTGAGGAATAGGGGCCATATAATAATAATAATAATAATAATAATAATAATAATAATAATAATAATAGATTTGCAAAGTGCTTTGCAGCTATTATCTCATTTGAACCTCACAAAAACCCTGAAAAACAGGTGCTATTATCAACTCTATTTTACAGATAAGGGAACTGAGACACACAGAAGTTGTGATTCACCCAGGGCAACACAGATAGTTAAATGTCTGAGACTCAGGTCTTCTTGACTCCCGTTCCAACATTCTGCACTGTGCCATTTAGCTGCCCAAATCTCTATCATACAAAATCATTCATGATAGAGTGTCCAAGAAATACAAGTGACATGGGTAGTCTAAGGTGGAGCAGGGTGGTTGGAAAGGGAAATGCAATCACTGTTGTAATCTAACCCCTGGTTTCTGGTTCTCTCTTGCCTAAAACGGAGCATGGCTGGTTTGAAATCTTAGCAACATCTAAATGATATTGTGAGCAACATCCAGAAATAGCCCATTAGAGATCCTATTTTATTTATCTTTGTTATCTCTCCTAGCTCCCAGTCCAGGTTTCTGCATGCATTGAGTGCCTAATAAGTGTTTGTAACAGGGTAATACTAGCAATGTCCTTTACTTAGACACAGAAGGGATCTGTAGATTCCTATAGATTTTCCACAAATATACTCATTCTCTTCTTCTGGGCATTTTCTCTGCCTGTCCCCTATTGCCTGGAACACTTTCCCTTCTTTCTCTCTCTCTCTCTCTCTCTCTCTCTCTCTCTCTCTCTCTCTCTCTCTCTCTCTCTCTCTCTCTCTCTCTCTCTCTCTCTCTCTTTTTGGTGAGGCAATTGGGGTTAAGTGACTTGCCCAGAGTCACATAGCTAGTAAATGTTAAGTTTCTGAGGCCAGATTTGAACTCAGGTCCTCCTGAATTCAGGAACAGTGCTCTATCCACTGCGCCACCTAGCTGCCCTCCCTTCTCTCTTCCTCCTGCCTTCCCTGGCTTTCTTTAGGTCCCGATGAAAATCCCATCTTCTGTTTGTTTGGGCTTTTTTTTGTTTTTTGTTTTGTTTTGTTTTGTTTTTGTGGGGCAATGAGGGTTAAGTGACTTGCCTAGGTTCACACAGCTAGTAAGTGTCAAGTGTCTGAGTCCGGATTTTAACTCAGATCCTCCTGAATCCAGGGCCAGAGCTTTATACACTGTGCCAACTAGCTGCCCCCCAAAATCCCATCTTCTAAAGGAAGCCTTCCCCAACCCCTCTTGATTCTAGTGCCTTCCTTCTCTTGTTTACTTCCTATTTATCTTGTATATAGCTTGTTTACAAATATTTTGTTTGCCTGTTGCCACCCCACCCCATTAGACTGGAAGCTCCTTCAGCACAGGGACTATCTTTTTCCTTTTTGTAATTCTAGCATTTTGCACAGTCCCTTGACGCATATTATATGACTCTTCATGACACAATTGTATCCGACTCTGTGTAACCCCATTTAGTGTTTCCTTAGCAAAGATATTATAATGGTTTGCCATTTCCTTCTCCATTTTACAGATGAGGAAACTGAGGTAAACAGTCAAGTGACTTGCCTAGGGTCACATAGCTACTAAGTATCTATGGCCAGATTTGAACTCATGAAGATAAGTCTTCCTGAATCCAGGCCTGGCACTCTATCCACTGAGCCACCTTGCTGCTCCAAAGGGCAGATCTTCCCTATCGGGGAATCAATACCACAATACTAACAAGGAAGGCAAGCACATATTTGGTGCTTAATAAATGCTGATTGACTGCCTGAAGTGGTTGCAGTGGCTGATGAATAGCTTCCCTCTAAGAATCTGAATCTGACTTCCAAATAAAAAAACTGCCAACTCTCTAAGGTACCCTGGCTCTTTCCCCCCATCACCAAATAGCCTGCTACGAAGCTGCCCTTGCCTGGCTGGTTTTTGCTGCTATAATTATGAAGAACCAGGAGGAGACTCAAAAGCATCTCTTCTAAGAGGCAAAAATTCTGAAAAATCAAGATAATTACAAGGCGAGCTCATCCTGATTTGCTTGGCTATTTTTAGAAGAGGAGAAGCTTGTCTCCCCTTCTATTTGCATTAAATCCTCTGTGACTCGTCTATGAAATGCGTGCATATGCCGAGTCCTTGTGAGATACCACCCCTGGCACTTGTCATAAGTATTAAATCCCTCTCAAGCTTGTTTACAGCTCAGCACTTGTCATACTGTTCCCTGGAGCTTCATGGCTGGTTGAGTTGGTGTTCCTCCCCCTCTCCCCCCCCCCCCAGCTCTGCGGAAGATTTAATTTCTTTTTTGTTTATGTGTGTAGTTACACTTGCAGGTGCGGGAAAGAAAAAATTGCTGTGCCCAGATGTTTTGAAGCTGCGGTAGCATGCATACAGCTCAGATTAAATAGAAAAACGGCACCAGATAAAACAGGCCCTCCAAGTACAGTATTCCACGGGGCATTTCATAAACCGATCGTGTTTCATTGACAATGAGACTCACAAATTTAACTTGGGGAAGAGAGGGCTCTTTGCAGGCCATGGCCCGCTTAATTCACTTATTGCCGATTTTGCAGGGAGTTTTAGCAATTTTGAGTGGGGGCCCAATTACATCTTGCCCATTTGCAATTTAGTGAAATATCTTCCTGGAACGAGTAGTATTGTCTCTGACTCTGGGAGAGATGGTGCCAACCACACTGTCTCAGTTCATTACTGAATTAGTTAGACCTTGGGGAGCTAAATCCAGATTTCACCTTAGTCTCGGGAAGAACTCGGCTCTTGTATCACAAACATAAACAGCCCTCCCGCTGCTCATTGAGTGTCATGCTAATATGCAGAAGCATTGCCTGAGACACAGATGGATGATGCTTTTGGGGATGTTTCCAGTCTCATCTTGTGAGATGTGCCTTCTCATTGACTAAAGGCGGCCACCAAAATGGGGAGAGGGTTTGGAAGTGACTCCCACTTTCAGTTGTGTCCTCTAACATAGTGTGATAGTCCCGCACCTCAGTAGCTAATATTTTTAAGACCTTAAAAATATTAAAACATTTTTTTAAAATCCTTCTGGGGCAGCTAGGTGGCGCAGTGGATAGAGCACCGGCCCTGGATTCAGGAGTACCTGAGTTCAAATCCGGCCTCAGACACTTAATGCTTACTAGCTGTATGACTGTGGGCAAGTCACTTAACCCCAATTGCCTCACTAAAAAAAAAAAAAAATTCTTCTTCTCTCCCTAACTCCCCAACTTTGGGAAGGAAACATGGGGATACATGAAAACAGAGGCCTTGGCCCCTCAGAGCCCCTGGTCATTGGGATGTCCAGTCCCCCACCTTCTAATGAGAATTGAAAATTGCTTGTCACCTTTCTTAGAAAAGCTGAAGATTCCTTCAGACTCATCCCATGGAGTCCACGATGACCTCCTGTTTCTTTCTCGTTGTCAGACTCAGGCTAAGACTCAGTTACTCAAGCATAAATCATATGCTACAGTGGAAAGAGCTCTGGATTTAGCATTAGGGAACTTTGGGTTCAAATCCTGGCTTTCCTACTCACAAGCTGTATGACCTTGGACAAGTCCCTTTAGGTCTCTGGGCCTCTCCTCAGTTTCCTCATCCATAAAATGGAGGTGAGGGTGGTTTGTTCTTTTTTAAGGGTCTTTCAGCTCTAAATGTATAATCTCTCTTATTGAAGGTCATCTCTGACTTGCCAATAGAGTGTTGTGGCCACCAAAGGCTCCTGAAAGAGTGTGAGGCTTACCTGATGCAGTGTCTGAGATGCCCACAAAAGTATTCTCAGAAGCATCCCGAGTTCCCATGTAATTTGCTTGTTTACCTGGAAGGGTAGGAAGCTGACATGCCAAAGATGGAGACCTCCAACTTGCCTTCACTGGCAAATCTAAGTTAAGACCCTTAATGGGAGTAGGAGAAAGCTGCTCTGGGCCTCTGGATTTAGGGGGGGAGGGAGGGTTAAATCCGGAGGTTGAATACTGGAGAAGGATTGGAAGCACTCCTGTGTTCTAATTGGTGTTCCTATCCCAGCTCCTCATTTATAGTTAGCTGTTGCCTTCAAATTCCACACCTGCAAGATAAGAGGCAGATCTCTTACTCTTTTCTCCCAGCAAGCACTTTCTCCAGAGGCTGAAAAGACACAAGGTTTTCCCCTCAACTACCGTGATGTGCATGCTCTGCTCCCAGATTTATTAATAAATTACACATCCCCCCAACCCACCGACCACATCCAATACTTTCAGCACCCCCCCAACCCCCGCCTCCCTGTATGAGAGATATTTGGAAAAAGGAAAACACATCCGTAATCAATGGCGCCTTCAAAGAGCTGTGTGTGTGTGAGCTGAGGCTTGGTGTTTAGATGCAGGAGAGAACAGTGGAATTCAAGTGGACATATTCTGACAGCGTTGGTTCCACAGTTTCCTGACATCAATGTTTCTGCTTGCGGATTATTGATCCATTCTGGCAACCGCCCAATCTTTCAGTTCAAGGACACTTACACAGCTTGTCCCTGTGTATTTGCTCGCCTTGTTAAGTCCTTTGCTAATCTTCTCCTCGTTCCCTCTCATCTCACAGGAAGAATTGTCCCTCCTTACCCAAAGCTAGCTGACCCCTCCAGTCCTGTTCTCAATCCCATCCCTTCCTACCTCCATTCTGCATCAATCATCCCTTCTCTCTCACTAGTGTCATTAATGACACTTGGCTCCTTCCGCATGCCAACAAACATGTTTAGGTTTCTCCCCACCCCCCATTTCTACCACCCTAGAATAACCCCAACAACTACCCCCTTCCCTCAGCCCTGTTGCCGGTTCCTTCTCCTGGTGAAATAAGGTGGGGGCCAAAAGAGAAGGGTGTGTGCATGTCTGTCTGTCTTGCACTTGTATACACAGAGAAGGTGCATCCTGTTTTGGCTGTTATTAGTGTGTTTATGTGGTTGCTTGTGAAGTCATATTTTGGTTGTCTGACTCTTTGTGACCCCATTTGGGGCTTTCTTGGCAAAGATGCTGGAGTGTTTCTGATTTACCAATAGAGTGTGGTTTATATATCATTTTCCCATTAGACTGTGAGTGCCTTGAGAGCAGGGACTGCCATCTTTTGTTTTTCTTTGTATCCCCAGCATTTAGTGAGGTGCCTGGAATATGGTAGACATTTAATAAATGCTTATTGACCTGTTGACTCTAGCTTAGGCACAGTTGTGAGATGCTGGAAGCCCTTTTGCCAGGATTTGTTGAGAAACATGGAATAAAAGGTCATAGATTTAGAATTCAAAGGACCTTAGGAATCATCTCCAATTTGAAGCAGATAATTGGTTCAGTAGACAGAGTACTGGGCCTAGAGTCAGGAAGAACTGAGTTCAAATCTATCTTCAACACTTACCAGCTGTGTGATCCTCCAGAAGTCATTTAATCTGTTTGCCTTAATACACTGAAGAAGGAAATGGCAAACTACTTTACTGTCTTTGCCAAGAAAAATCCCAGACAATATTGGCATGTTATTGTCCATGGGGTCACATGGAGTTGGACACGACTGAACTATGCAGCACAAAAGTGATATAATGGATAAAACCCTGCAGCCAGGAAGACCCACGTTCATCATTCTGGCCCTGACACTCACTAGCTGTGTGACCCTAGGCAAGTCATTAGCCTCCCTCAGCCTTAGTTTCCTTATCTCTAAAATGAGAAGGTTGGGCTCAATGACTTCTAAACAATCTTCCAGTTCTAAATCTATGATCCAGTGACCCTTTATTTAAGAGATGAGGACAACGATGTCTAGGAATGACTTGGTTAAGCTCATATGGGGAGTATTCATGATTCCAACCCAGACTCATTGACTACAAATCCAACATTCCTTCTGATATACCACCCTTGCCCCTATGTGCACCACTTTGGGATTAGGCAATATATAAGGGCAGGGGTAGGGAGAGCAGGGAGAAAGGCATCTACAAGAAGTGTTTGCAGGCTAATATGAAAATATGTTTTATGAGACTTTGCAGGTATTTTTTTTTTTGGTGAAGCAATTGGGGTTAAGTGACTTGCCCAGGGTCACACAGCTAGTAAGTGTTAAGTGTCTGAGGCCAGCTTTCAACTCAGGTCCTCCTGAATCTAGGGCCGGTGCTATATCCACTGTGCCACCTAGCTGCCCTGACTTCATAGGTATAATGGGTGCCATATTACTTGCCTTCTCAAAAGGATGGGGGAGAGGCGGGAGAGAAGGAGGGAATCCTAATTCCCTCTAAATAAAAAATTAATGGAAAAAAAGAAGTGTTTTTAGTTGTCCTGTTCAGGTGGCCATTAGAATGACTGCAACTCTGGGAACTGAAATAACATTTCGTTTCTGCTGGTGTTATAAATTTATAGTCACAATTCAATGAAGAAAGAAAACAAAATGTGTGTGTGTGGGGTGGAGGAATGGAGAAGTACAGTGCCAAAGTGAGTGTCATGGGAAGCTCCCTTACTTCCTGTAATGATCTGCTTGAGCCCCTGTAGCTTTTGCAACTGGGGCTACTTAATTACCACTGTGTGCACTGACTCAGTCCATCCCTACACTCTGGAAGCAATACTATCCTTAGGTAATAAGTAAGGCATCCATCACACATCTTCCAAAGCCCAGGACTGACTGAGTCATGCTCTTGCTCAAGAAGGTCCCATGGTTCCCTAATGCCTTTTCGATCAACTACAAACTTCTCTATTTGATATTTAAAGCCCTTCACAGTCTGTCTCCAGTCTACCTTTTCAGACTTATTTCACATTATTTCCTTTTGTATGCTGTGAATAATCCAGGCAAACTGGACTAATTGTTGTCTCATCCCCTCACAACATTTCCATCTCCCATCTCTGTGACTCTGCACATGCTGTCTGCCATGTGTACAATGCATCCCCCTCCTCACCTTTGCCCCTCAGAAGCCTTACCCTTCTTCAGAGCTCAGCTCAAGGGCCTTTTCTGATTCCTCCCAACTATAGTGCCCCCCCAAGGGGTAACCTTGTATTTATTTTTTATGTGTATTCTAGAGTCATCTTGGCATAGAAGCTAGAGAGCCAGCTTCAGAGTCAGAAAGGCATGGATTCAAGCCCTACAACTTCCTACAAATGCTAGCTGTGTGACATTGAACAGCCCACTTAACATCTCAATACCCACACAACTAACTAAAACTCTAAATTACAAAGAAGCTGCTAATCTGCCTTGGAAAAGGGAACTCCTTCCTAGGAGTTCTCTATATTGAGGAAATGACAGGTTCTGTAGGAAAAAAATGTATGTTTGTGTGTATGTGTATGTATGTATGTATGTATAGTGCTAGCTACCTGTTTCCTGAGACATCAACTTTTCTCCCCATTGCTGAACCTCCTTGATAACATCTGTCAACTTGACTAGACCTCCTTCTATAACCTACAACCTGGACTAGACAAGATTTTCTACCACGCCTTACAAGTCTGTCTAGTCTCCATCTCCAACCCAAGACTCAGTTCTTGTGGGGAAAGCCACAGGAAAGATTGCAAATATTTTTTACCCAGTTATTCCTTTTAAAATTAAAATTGAACTTCAAGAAGACAAAAATCACAATATTGAGCGATGCTATTATCTTTCTTGTGCCTTTGCTAGATCATTCACCTCAATAATGCTTAATAATGACTTAAGTATAGGTCTCCTTCCGACTGCTTTGACAACTGTTCACCATCACAGCTGACATTTAAGCTCAACAACTGTGGATAAGCCATGATATTGCAGCTGACACATTTGCAGACATTCCGGGGGTGCAACAGCTGGGTCTCTAGCCTTTCCAGAGGATTTTAGTTACCCTGATGCTCTCAGGGTAAGATGGAAACAGTCCACTAAAACAAGACTTTGGAACTTAGCTAAGTCTCTCACTGCCCAGAAAACAGAAGATATTTCCATTTCAGTACAATCAGTTATTCTTACTATGAAGGAAAAGCAAGTCATCTTTCCCAGTTATCAGCTGCTCCATCTTCCAGTAGAAAGAAATAGAATAGAGAAATCCAGACATAAGATAAATCAGTTAATGGCTTCCTCCCTGGGAGCCACTTCTGTGTGTTTCTGACTTGCATTTAATGATATTTGATTTTCCAGACTATTCAAACCCTTCACTCAAGCCAATTGATCACGATAGTCCCTATGTGTTAAAATGAGAATGCGCAGTGCAACTTGCATCATGGCCAGTAATAATGCTGGATTTTTACAAAAATGCTACCTGTAATTATTCTTTTGTTTTCACTGAGATTAAAGAACATAAGCATTATGCTTTCTAGATCTTATATATGATTGGTATCTTTTGGAAAATACAATATTATAAAACTTTACATTTTCTAGAAAACAGAATATTTTAGTACTATGATCAAACAGGACACCCCTCAAGGTTCCCTTTTCCCTCTCCTTCCCCAGACTGATGACTGTCCAACACAAGCTACTTCTTTCTGGACCCTGCAGGTCTTGGCTTAACTATTTACTCCCAGCTTCTCTCCCTGGAGACTAAGAGGGAGGGGGCACTATAGTGAATTGGAATAAGTTCAGACAACCTGGATTCAAATCCTGGCCCTGATATGTATTACCTTTTGGAGCTTGGGCAGATCTGCTGGCTTCTCTGAATTTCAGATTCATCATCTATAAAATAAAGGGGTCCCTTCCCAGGTTTATGAGTCTATGATTTATCTCAAAGCCAATACCCACAGGCTAACAGTCTTTCCCCATTGCTTCTTCTTTTCCATTATTACCACCTTCCCCAATCTGATCAAACACAGTCCCTCACAGTTGCCTCAAGTGTACAACTAGTCTGTACCAAAGTATAAAGTGTTAGGGGATTCCAACATGCAAACTCATAAAACAGAGGCAATTTATAAACATGGTTCTACATTTCTCAATTTATACCTGGGCCAATTTACAGCTCCAACAACATTGTATGATTGTGTCTATCTTCCCCTCCATTTTAATTCTTTGCCAATTTGCAAGACATGTTCTGAAATTTCAGAATTGTTTTAATATACATTTTTTTTACTTTTAGTGATTTGGAGTATGTTTTCAAAAGGTTGTTTATAGTTTGCATTTCTTCTTTTGGAAATTGTTCATATCTTTTGGACTAGTTATTGATGAATGGCTTTTGGTCTTATATTTGTTTCAATCTCCAGATTTTTATCAGTCATATTTGATACAAATATTTTCTCTCCTTTATTGATTGAAAAAATATTTAATTTAAATTTAAAAAATTTTATATAGCCAAATTCTATATAGTAAATATTGATCTCTTGTTTAGTTAGGAAGTCTACTCCTAATTATAACTTTGAAAGGTACTTGTTCTTGTCTTCTATTTTTTTATGATGTGACCTTTTACATTTAGGTTATATATTCCTTTTGAGCATAGTGTATATAAATATGTTGGTCTAAATATATCTCCTATCGAGCAATTTGGAATTATGCCCAAAGGGTGATAAAGCTGTCCATACCCTTTGACCCAGCAATACCACTTTGGGGTCTTTTTCCCAAAGAAATCATGGAAAGGGGAAAGGGACCCACATGTACAAAAATATTTATAGCTGCTCTTTATGTGGTGGCAAGGAATTGGAAGTTGAAGGGATGCCCATCAATTGGGGAATGGCTGGACAAATTGTGGTATATGAATACAATGGAATACTATTGTGCTGTAAGAAATGATGAGCAGGAGGAGTTCAGAGAAACCTGGAGGGTCTTGCGTGGGCTGATGATGAGTGAGATGAGCAGAACCAGAAGAACATTGTACACAGTATCATCAACATTGAGTGTTGATCTACTGTGATGGACAATATTCTTCTCACCAATGCAGTGGTACAGAAGAGTTCCAGGGAACTCATGATAGAAGAGGATCTCCAAATCCAAGAAAAAAAAAAGAACTGTGGAGTATAGATGCTGAATGAACCATACTATTTCTTTTGTTTTTGGTGCTGTTGTTTTTTTCTATTTTGAGGTTTTTCATCATTGCTCTGATTTTTCTCTTATAACATGACTAATACAGAAATAGGATTAATGTTATTATGTGTGTGTGTGTATATATATATATAAAACCTATATCAGATTACCTGCTGTCTAGGGGAGGGGAGAGGGAAGGGAGGGAGGGAGAAAAATCTGAAATTGGAAAGCCTGTATAAACAAAAGTTGAGAACTATCTCTACATGTAATGGGAAAAAATAAAATACTTTATTAAATATATATATCTCCTATCAAACTGTTTTATTTTTTTCTCAGTAGTTCTTGTCAAATAGAGTCCTTTCTCCAAGTAATTTATGTTCTTGAGTTTATTAAGCACTGCATTCTTATTTCTAATTACTTCTGTTTCTTGCTTATCTGTCCAACTGATTCACTTTTTTTTTTTTTTTTAGTGTGGCAATTGGGGTTAAGTGACTTGCCCAGGGTCACACAGCTAGTAAAGTGTCAAGTGTTGGAGGCCAGATTTGAACTCAGGTACTCCTGACTCCAGGGCCACTGTTCTATCCACTGCGCCACCTAGCTGCCCCTGAACTGATTCACTTTTTAAAAACTGATAGCAAATAGTTTTTTGATTACTGTTTTTCAATATTCTTTAAGGTTTGGTGATGCCATACTCCTTTATTTGTACTTTTAAAAAATCATTTTCCTTGAGATTCCAGACCTTTTATTCCTTCAAATGAATCCTGTTATTGTTTTCTCTAGTTCTATAAATTATTAAAGTTGATTGGCAAGGTGATTGGTACAGTGCTAAATCTGCAAATTAATATAGGTAGTATCATAATTTCTGTCTTGTTGTCCAAACATGAGTATTGAAGATCTCTCTAATTATTTGCCTTCCTTTATGTCTGCAAAAGTATATATTTACATAAATGTTAAATTCTTCTATAAAAACACATATTTATGTATTTTGCAGTTATTTTAAATGAAGCTTACCTTCTTTTAAAATTAGTTTTATGTAAAAATGCTGATTTTTCTAATTTTTTATCTTGCTATTAATTGTATCAGTTTGTTGATTCTCTAGGGTTTTCTAAGTACACCACTGTCATTTACAAATAGGACTTCTAGAACTATGTCAAACAATAGAGAAGAGATATTCTTATCTTATACCTGCTTGTGTTAGAAACATTTCTAGAGTTTCTCCATTGCAAAAGATGAAAACTCTTGTATTTGATATAGATGCTTTTGTCTATAATAAGGAGGGATCCTTTCATTCCTCTGATTTTGAGGGAAAACAAAATTGAATGCTATAATTTCTCAAGGACTTTTTCTACATGTGTGGAAAAATCCCATTTTTTGATGTCTATGTAATTAATTACACTATTTTCCTAGTGCTAAACCATCCTTATAGTCCCTCATTTGGATCCAACTTGGTCATAGTAAATTATTTTCTAGATATGCTGCTATAGACTCCTGCTTTATGATCATTTTTTGACAAGAGGAATGCTTTGGCTATAGATTCCCCAACTTTGACTTTGTTCTCTATCTTTTCTCAGTCCCAGAACAGAGACACCTTTGTCAGTTACACTTTGGAAAGCCTTAGTAGATAAAATAATTGAAAACTCACTCCACTTGCTTAATTGATTTAAGCTCTTAAGCATAGTTAGACTGTTTTGTGATGAGCTAACTATAGGAAAATGTCTTATAGTTAGAATTTCATTTTATTAGAAGATATAAAAAAGAAGATATAATACTTTTCTCAGTGCTATAACATAGCTAAAACTAAAATTCAGTAATAACGAAAGATGAATATATAACATTTAGTGTTCAGCACAGCCATGTCAAATCAGTCATGGTCTTTATCCATCAAACAGGCTAATGTTCGTTAATGATCACCATCTTAGAAGATTATGCTGGTATTGACACTTTAGTTCTCAACCTAATGATCTATTT
This sequence comes from Dromiciops gliroides, assembly GCF_019393635.1. Lineage (NCBI taxonomy): Eukaryota > Metazoa > Chordata > Mammalia > Microbiotheria > Microbiotheriidae > Dromiciops > Dromiciops gliroides. The sequence continues at coordinate 161,813,055 of NC_057862.1, read as the reverse complement.
AAGTGATATCTATAATTTTCATTAGAGAGTAAAAAGCAGTGTCTTGCCCTCACTCTATTACCCCTAGAGCTACAATCTTATTTTCTATTCTTTCTTTCACTGCTAAAGTGAAAATAGTCTATATTCATTGTCAACATTTCCTCACTGCCTCCAACTATGCAGAACACAACCTTTCCATGGTCCCTCTTCCCCTGCAATTCTGAACCATATCCTCTTGCAAGGGGGTGGGGAGAGGGGTTGAAACTACTTCACCCTATTTTAGTCTGACACCTTAACTAGATGAGAATAGGTATCAATCAAGATCTTAGACTATATGTGAAAAGTCATCAACAGTCACTTGATAAAGTGAAAGGATGTCAAACAAGAGATCCTTTATATTTGCCTATGGAATTTCATTATACAAACTGGGTTTGGTATAAAGGCACCAGTTATGTTTTAGCTAGAATAGGAGACTTTTCCACAAATTGGAAGGTGTGACTTAGCATATCCTTGATGAGGAACCACCTGAGGAGGAAGGAGTGGCCTTGGACCTGGCTTTATTCTTGCCTAGGTCTCCTTCCCTTCTTCCTCCACTTTGATTGGAGGGGGAGCTTCTAACTTCAAAGTTTCTGGAGATATTGGACTTCTCTTCTTCCTATTGGTTCCCTAAAAACATCCTTGAATCAATTGGCATCAGTGTCTATATCATTAAGAGTCAAGGACGGGCTGGATTCTTGTTTCAAAAAGAAGATCAGTAAATAGACTACACCAAGCCTAATGGGAACTTCTTGAGCACTCCCAAGGAGAAAAAGAATGCTAGCATCTAGGAGCTGTGAGTTATTCCTATGCCACTTATGGTTTCTAAGTTTGAGCCTATGTTTCCCTGCACTCTATGCATTCATGTGAGAGTGTCACAGATATGTGGGGGATATTTTGTGCTAATTGCTCATATTTTACCACCTTAGTAAATACCTCTTTCTTAAAGCTGAATAAGTGGTTCCCAACTGATAATCTTGAAGGAAAGCCCACTGATGGGGGCTTGAGATGATGGCAGAGAAAATCAACTCCAACCAATCAGGGAGAAATCTGAAGTAGAAAGATAACTCTGGGAACTCTCAGAGTGGAAGTAAGTTGGGTTACAGAGATGAAACACTCAGAGTGGGAGTTGGGTTAAAGATACCTCAGAGCTTAAAGGAGCTATACTGCCAGAAATCCTTCATGAAAGGTCAACTCAGTGTGCTGTGAACCTTATCTTGGTCTCTTGACATTGTGTGGATACCAATGCAGTATGTGAGCTATCTCTCAATTATTCTTCATGTTTGGCTGGGGCACATACATGAAAGCACACAAACATGTGAAACTTCTATGGCCAAACACATGTATTCAGGGGCACATAACATGAAGAACACTTATTCCTGGGGCGTATGAATAGAGAGGCAACTCATATATCTGATGTTTTGGAGCCAACAGTGTCTTCTGGTGAGATCAATGGGCTTCTTCTTGTCTTGCTTCCCCAATGTTGCTTGGCAAATAGTCTCTGTTGGAAGCATAGTCTCTGACTGGCATCTAGTTCCTGTAACGTACTGGTCTCATGTGCCCACTGCTTCTGTTGATTCATGGACACTGCTGGTCACTGCCAGGTGTGGCTCTACTGAGCACAAGGTTATGAAGCAGAGTTTTTCTTTGCTTCTAGCTGATGTACTGCCTCTTCTTGAAAGGAGACTCTTTCTTCTCCTACCTTAAAGCCCAGAGCCTTTCTGTCACAGTGCTTTTATCAGCAAAATAGTCACAGGACTGGGGAAATCCATCGTGGCTTTCTCACATAGAGAGTCTCTCCATGGTTTTTAGCCTTGACTAGCTGGAATGAGTGTTTCCTTTCCAAAGGAAATTCCTCTCTGCAGATGTTAAGCTCTTTGGAACACAGAAGCCCCCGGGCTAGCTAGTACCCTCAGGCCTTTTTTTTTTTTAGTTGCATTTCGAAACTATCAAGGGCTTAGTCTCTGTCTGAAACTTCTCAAGTTTAGGACTCTTTAATTTCTGATGGCTAAACTATAACTAGTTAGCATTCATTCAGAGACTTATCTTTTAATAAACTGCCAAGGACTCAAAGTTTGAGTAAGAGAGCCCCCTGATTTCTAAGTTCTAAAATTCCTTTGTTTTTTTTTCCTTCCTGCTGGCCAATAGATATAAATATTACTCTCTGGGTTCCAGAGGGCTTGTGGGTAGATGGCCTCCTAGGCAAGCCTAGGATGGGTCAATTTTTGTCTTTTTTTCTGTTTTTCTTTTTTTTTCTCCATATTTCAGGGACTTTTGTGAATTATCTGGTGGGAGAGTTCAGCAAAGCATCAGCTTAGATCCTAGGAGCCAACTGTTTGACCCAAGTCAGTCCTATCCTACAGCAAGGGAGCAATTCCTCAGCAGCTATGCCACACTTGGAAGTGAACTTGGAGGGGTGAATGCTTTGCGGTAACCATTTTAAAGATTAGCCCATTTTCAGGGCAGCTAGGTGGCACAGTGGATGAAGCACTGGTCATGGATTCAGGAGGACCTGAGTTCAAATATGCCCTCAGACACTTGACACTTACTAGCTGTGTGATCCTGGGCAAGTCACTTAACCCCAATTGCCTCACCAAAAAAAAAAAAAAAAGATGAGCCCATTTTCCCTAGTGACTGTGATGGTATGGTGGAGAATGTGTCCCTGATATGGTGGAGACATTTTTATACTTTGGTTCTAGCTAAATGTTTTAAGTAAATATCCCTTTGTAAAAGCTTTTAAAAAAACCAGGCATACCTTTCCTTTGATTTTCCATGCAAATGAACAGGAAGGGGGAAAGCATGAGAACAAAACCATACTGAGGGGACAAGATCAGTGTCTTTCCTCTGCTTACCTGTGTTCCTGGCTTACATATGTAAATGCGATCAGAAAACCTTTCCAGGTTTTGATCCTATTCTAAGGAATCTATGTCTATTTCCCAAGGATAAACCCCCTCAGAGGAAGAGGGGCCTGTTAACAGAAAGTAGATAGAAAGATTATGAATTCTTCCAGCCATATTACCCCATGAACACCATCTACTAAGACATGGAAGGGCTGTGATTGGTTGAGATAGTACTCCCAGGGGTAGCTAGGTGGCGCAGTGGATAGAGCACTGGCCCTGGATTCAGGAGGACCTGAGTTCAAATCCCACCTCAGACACAACACTTACTAGCTGTGTGACCCTGGGCAAGTCACTTAACCCCAATTGCCCTGCCAAAAAAAAAAAAAGAGAGAGATAGTACTCCCGTTGTTGAAATCAGAGATCTTTGAAGTATTAGAGTTTGCAAAGGTATCATTATACCTTTTATTACATTTAATGTAATTTTATTTACATTTAATTTAATTTTATTACATTTAATTTAATTTTACATTTAATGTAAGCACAGAATATCACAGAATATCACTGCTAGACTGAGCAACAGATCTATGGATCACATTTAAAAAAACAACAACAACTTTACCCTGGAATAGCTCACTCAGAAGCTATTCTCTGCTTAGAGCTTGATTTTGCTTCTGGGTGTTCGTTTTATTTTTATTCGACATGGGAATATGGACTTACAAAAAGAGAGAATCCTATAGGAAAGGGAAGAGGATCATCAGGACAGCACCCAGGATCAGAACTGAATGAACCCACTCTACTTCACCATCACTGGGAGATGAATTAAATAGTGATAGATTCAGGTCGGTATAAGCTTCATGAAAATAAAAATGTAGAATTTTCATCTTTCTCTGCCTTTCATATGAGAGCTCTAATCTAGTCTTTGAAAGGCAAGGCAACATGATTGCACAATTACTGAATGTCATGTGCACTGTGGCTGCTAAGTTAGGTCACTCCGTGCCCTGGGTATTGATTGTTTGCAAACCTGTCTGGGGAAGGTCCTGGAGGACAGCATTAGTAAGGCACTTGTCCAAAGCCGATCCTTTCCCCACCCTCAAGTGCTAGTGGTGGCAGGCTGTTCATTGACTTTCTGCTCTGTCTTTCTGGCTTTATTTGTTCAGGATGTAGTGCAGAGTCTCTTAGCTCTCCTGTGGGTCTTTCTACTTGAGAATCACTCATTCTAAACCATGTTTTAATAATGCTCCGGATTTGCTATAAGTTTATATGCCTGCAAATTCAAAGCATCATTAAAACTACTTGGAGTAGAGAGAGCTGAGGGTTAGAAGAGCTATTAATTAAGGAAACTGAGCCATCGGGGCTCTCAGTTAGAGGTGGCAACAGATGAAAAGGCAAGCGGGCTGTGAAAGGTCTAATATGCTAGGGGGATCAAAAGGAAACATGGACTCTGTTCTGAAGTCCCAGAGTAAAATCAATTCCAAAGCCAAGAATTAAAAGTAATACAAAGGGCATCTAGGTGGCGCAGTGGATAGAGCACAGGCCCTGGAGTCAGGAGTATCTGAGTTCAAATTCGGCCCCAGACACTTAACACTTACTAGCTGTGTGACCCTGAGCAAGTCACTTAACCCTCATTGCCTCACTTAAAAAAAAAAAAGTAATACAAGTCTCTCAAATGGCTCCTGACCCTAAGAAAAGATTCAGGTAAGTTTACTTCTTCTTTTTTTTTTCTTTGGTGAGGCAATGAGGGTTAAGTGACTTGCCCAGGGTCACACAGCTAGTGTCAAGTGTCTGAGTCCGGATTTGAACTCAGGTCCTCCTGAATACAGGGCTGGTGCTTTATTCACTGTGCCACCTAGCTGCCCCCCACCCTGGCATGTTCACTTCTTAGTCCTAGAAGGCAGCATGGTTTAATCAATCTACAGCTCAAAAAAGTACTTATTAATCAGGTACTGTGTGCCAAGGATTGTGTTAAGAGCTGGGAAATAAGAACAAAGGATGAAACAATCCCTATTCACAATGAGCTTACATTCAAATGAGAAAGGCAAAAAGTATACATAAAAGTATATATATAGGGGGCAGCTACGTGGTACAGTGGATAAAGCACTGGCCTTGGATTGAGGAGAACCTGAGTTCAAATCCAGCCTCAGACATTTGACACTTAACTAGCTGTGTGACCCTGGGCAAGTCATTTAACCCTCATTGCCCTGCAAAAACAAAAACAATAAAGTGGGGCAGCTAGATGGCACAGTGGATAGAGCACCGGCCCTAGAGTCAGGAGTACCTGAGTTCAAATGCGGCCTCAGACACTTAACACTTACTAGCTGTGTGGCCCTGGGCAAGTCACATAACCCCAATTGCCTCACTAAAAAAAAACCCAACACAAACAAACAAACAAAAACAACCACACACAATAAAGTATATATATATATATGTGTGTGTGTGTGTGTATGTGTATATGTATATGTATATGTGTGTATATACATAGGTATTGCATAAAAGAAAGTGAATAAATACAAGGGAATTTGGGAGGGATGAGGTAGGAGTCAGGACAAGCTTCAGGCAGAAGATGGCCTTGAAGCTGCATCTTAAAGAAAGGGCAGCTAGGTGGTGCAGTGGATAAAGCATGGACCTTAGATTTAGGAGGACCTGAGCTCAAATCCCGCCTCAAACACTTGACACTTACTAGCTGTGTGACCCTGGGCAAGTCACTTAACCCTCACTGCCCTGCAAAAAACAAACAAACACACACACACACACACACACACACACACACACACACACACACACACACACACACAGAAAGGAACTCTATCTACAAGGCAAAGATGAGGAGGGAGTGCATTCCAGCCATTTGTGATATCGAATGCAAAGGCACAAAGAATGGAAATGGAATGTTTTGTGAGAAGAAAAGAGAGAAGGCCACAACAGCTGCATCCCTGAGTTCTGGAGGAGGAATAATGTCTAATGAGTCTGAAAAGATAGGGTAAGAACAGATAGTGAAAGGCTTTAAAAGCTACACAGAGGAGTTCACATTTTGTCCTAGAGATTATAGGAAGCCACTGGAATTGATTAATTAAGAGATTCACACATTTAGATCTGGGTTTAAGGAAAATTACTTTGTGTAGGAGAGGCTAGCATGGTTAGAAAGACTTGAGCCAGGGAAATCAATTAAGGGTATATTACAGTAATGCAAGCAAGAAGTGATGGGGGCCAGAACTAAGGGGGTAGTTCTGTGAGTGGATAGAATGGAGAAGATTTGAGAGATGTTATAGGGCTTTAGTTGCAAGATTTAACCACTGATTGACTTTGTAGGATGAGGGAGAGTCATGAGTCCAGGATAATGGCAAGGTTATAAATTTGGGAAACTGGATGGATGGTGGTATCTTTAGCAGAAATACGGAAGTTTGGAAAAGAGAACAGTGTTTAGGGAGAAAGACAATTGAGTTCATTTTTAAACATGTGGAATTGAAAATGTCTTGGGGACATCCAATTTGAAATGTCCAATAAACTATTTATGGGGCAGCTAGGTGACACAGTGGATAGAGCACCAGCCCTGGATTCAGGAGGACCTGAGTTCAAATCTGGACTCAGACACTTAACAATTACTAGCTGTGTGACCCTAGGCAAGTCACTTAACCCCAGTTGCCTCACCCCCCCAAAAAATAAATAAACTATTTATGATGTAGGACTGAAGCTCAGGGGAGAAAATGGGCCTGGATGGATAGAATTGGCAGATATCTGCCTAGAGATGAGTTAAACCTCTGGGAGCTAATAAGGTTGAGCGATCTTATAGAGGCCAGAACCTTGAGAAATATCCACAGTTAGCAGGACATGATATAGATGATGAGCCAGCAAAGGAGACTGAGGAGTGATCAGAAAGGTAGTAGGAGGACCACTATAGAGTTATGCCTTAAAACACAGAGAGGAGAGAGTATCTGGAAGGAAAGGATGCTTGACAGTGTCACATGCAGCCAGGAGGCAGAGAAGAACATCAGATTTGTCCATTAAGAAATCATTGGTAGGGGGCAGCTAGGTGGCACAGTGGATAAAGCACTGGCTCTGGAGTCAGGAGGACCTGAGTTCAAATCCTGCCTCAGACACTTGACACTTACTAGCTGTATGACGTTGGGCAAGTCATTTAACCCTCATTGCCCAACCAAAAACAAACAAACAAAAAAAGAGATCACTGGTGACTTTGGAGACAGTGACTAGAATGCTGTATTTGGAGTCAGCAAAACCTAAGTTCAAATCCTTCCTCAGAAATGTACCACTGCGTCATTTGGGGCAATCCCTGGAAACCTCCCTTCACCTCAGTTACCTCATCTGGAAAAAGGGGATAATAATATTTACCTCCCCCAAGGTTTTTGTGAAGATCAAATGATATGTTGCAATCTTTAAAGCTCTATAGTTATTATTATTGTTATTATTATTAGTGTACAATGAGATTAGAAGCCGAAGTGTTAAGGAGCAGTCAGAGGAGAGGTAATGGGGACAGTTAGTTTAGGAAATTTTTTTCAAGAAATTCAACTGAGAAAAAGAGGAGACATATAGGAATGATGGCTTGGTAGTGCCTAGAGAAGGACTTTTTTTAAGATGGCCATTTTTGAAGAGAGTGGTGAAGGAACCAGTAGATGGGGAGACTAAAGATTCAAGAGAGAATGGGGATGATTGAAGATACAATCTATTTGAGAAGAGAGGAAGGGTCTTGAGTACAAGGGCTAGATTTGGCAAAGGGAAGAGATGCCTCTTTGTCAAAGACTGGAGAAAGGAGGAGAGAGTGGGAGAAAAACTCAAGGAGATTTGAGATGAAGATCAATCTTCCCAGTGAGGAAAGGGGCAAGGATCTTCACTGAGACAGAGAGAAGAGAGAAGGTTTAGAAGGCTTGAGGAGGGAATAAGTTTGGAATACCTTCTGTGGTTGAGATAGGGAGTCAGGGAGGAATAAAAACAATTGCCTTGCTGCAGTGAGGGCCCAGTTAAAGTTAGTTAGCATGAATTTGTAATATGCCCAATCCTCACAGGTCATACTTCCTCCAGCTGCATTAAGCAGTTTCTGCCATAGGACTGGAGAAGGCAGATGTTGCCAGTAATCCAGGTCTAGGGTTTGACAAGAGATGAGTGTCATTAAGACAAGAACATAAGAGATTTCATAACAGAGGACAATGTGGAGTTAAAAATGGTAAATTATTGGGTTGAGATTAGAAAGGGAAGAAAGTGAAGTCAGGGTAATGGTACCTGAGTTCAAATCCGGCCTCAGACACTTAACACTTACTAGCTGTGTGACCCTGAGCAAGTCACTTAACCCCCATTGCCCCTCCAAAAAAAAAAAAAAGATATAAAGACCAATGTTGATACACGAGGAATTTATTAACTAATTTTCAAATTAACCAACTAATTTTCAAAAGACAGGTACAGAAGATAGAAGCAAGGATAAATACCAATGCATGGCAAACTTCTGTAAGAAAAATACCAGGAGTAAATATTGCTCAGAATAAGCTGAAACTGGAAAAGAAAGGAAAGAAAACCAAAAAATGTAGGGTTTTAAAGCACTATTAGAGGAGAGGATCAAAGAAGGGAAAGGACCACTGCTTGGGTGGATCTGATGATAGTGGACAATGGAACAAAGGCAGAGTGGCTTATCTCTCATTTCACTTTTTCCCTTTCCAGTCAGCAAGAATTTATTAAGCACCTACTATGTGCAGGAAGAATGATCTTTGGAGTGGAAAGGTCAGAAAAAAATGGTGAATAGACTTGATAAACAAGGAAATAGTAAGAAAGCACCTGGGGGCAACTAGATGTTGCAGTGGATAAAGCACTGGCCCTGGATTCAGGAGTACCTGAGTTCAAATTTGGCCTCAGACACTTGATACTTACTAGCTGTGTGATCCTGGGCAAGTCACTTAACCCCCATTGCCCTGCAGCAAAAAAAGAAAGCACCTACCTGACTTTTATGAGTTCAAGTCACCAAATGCAGCTGAGTTACATCATGGCATGATAAAAGAACAGATAAATTGATGGGCAGCAGTCCATTAGCTTTGAAAGAACTTTGAAAACAGGAAAAATGTCATAAATTGGAGAAGGGCAAATGTCTCAATTTTCAAAAAAGGGAAGAGAATGGAATCTGCCAACTATAGGCCAGTGAAGCTGACTTCCATTAATTAGCATAATGCTTGGCACATGGGAAACACTATACATGTTAGCTATTATTATTACTAGCTATTATTAAAGGAAAATTGCACAACATACAGATAGTAGCATCAAAAGGACAGTTAGCAAACATGTAGAAAAGAAAATAGTGACCTCTCTGAGCCAAGGGCTTCTCTGAAAAACTGGTCACATGAAACTAACTTCAGTTTCTTTTTTGACAGGGTTACCAGACAAATAAATAAATATAGTGTATAGATTTTAACAAAGCATCTGATAAAATCTTTTTTGATTCTTATGAACGAGGAAGAGAAATGTTGCATAAATAGTAGTAAAATTAGGTGGATTTCAAACTGTTTTTTTCATCTAGACCTGTGAGTACCTCTTCTTTACTGAGTTTCTACTGCATGCAAAGTACTATGCTAGATGCTAAATTGGGGTATGTTTTTTTTTTTTTTTCCAAGCCCTACCAGTGACTTACTGTGTGACCTAGGAGAAGTCACTTGACTTTTGCATGCCTCAGACACCTCTGACTCTAAGGTGAGCATAGTAATACTTCCCACTTACCTACCTCACAAGGTTATTAGGATTTATGAAATACTATATATAACAACATACTTGGAAACTTTTGGAAAGAAAGGCACAACACTAACATAAAACTATCCCCCTTTCTTCCCCCATACCACTTTCTCTTCTGCACCTAGAGGAGTAGCCATTCTCATTCATTACCCTGGCTCTGTGCCCAATTGACTTCTCTCTCCAAGGTCATTAATTAATAAAGCAATTAATTAGATTAAAGGTAATAAAAGCAGAGGTATTATTCATAGGTAATCATATATTCTAATTGGTGCCTGAACCCAACCCTTCTTAAATGCAAAAGGGATTCTGGAGAGCACAATTCAGAAGGTACCTCAAAAAGACAGTTAAGATCCCACGGACCATATTTTTACAGGGGAAGCCCAGAAGGTTGGAAAACTCTCAAGAATGAAATTATGATGACACAAAGAGAAATAATTCTGATGCAGAGGAGATAATAGGAGTTCATTAAAGAGATCAACATCAATGCATGAGGAATTTACTAAACTAAGTTAGATTTTCAAAAGACAGGTACGGAATATGGAAACAAGAATGAATATCATCTATTCTATTCTGAGATGAAGTCCATTTCTCTGGCCACCACCAGCCCATTGAACCCCAGTTCATGAGAATGGTAGGGATCAGTATCTGTTCATAACTGTTCTGACTCCCAGTAGTACTGAAGCTTGAGCCACGTACGTAATTCACTTCCCATCGATCTCTCTCTCTAGTTCGGTCCCTTTAGAACAGGAACAAAATCTGTTGGGTTTCTTCAAAGAGAGGTATCTACTGCCTACCATCAAGGATGAACAGTGTAGGGGGAGGCTGGTGAGTAAGCAATTGTGCAACAAATTAGATCACCATTGTTTCTCCCTTAACAATTTCCTTTAAAAGCCAACAATGTGGCAGGACATCTCTTGCACAGGTGTACTCTGCAAAGCTATCCATAGGATTTAGAGCTAGAAGAGTCATCTAATCCTATCTCCTTATTTTACAGATGAAGAAACTGTATCAAGAGAGGGGAAATTACTTGTCCAAGGCCACACATCAACATGTTGTTGATGCTGGAATTTTAACCTAAGTCCTCTGATTCCAAATCCAGTATTTTTATTATTATTATTATTATTATTATTATTATTTTGGTGAGGCAATTGGGGTTAAGTGACTTACCCAGGGTCACACAGCTAGTAAGTGTTAAGTGTCTGAAGCCGGATTTGAACTCAGGTCCTCCTGCCTCCAGGGTCGGTGCTCTATCCACTGTGCCACCTAGCTGCCCCCAGTATTCTTTTTATAATGTCTACTGACTGAACATTAGATAAGGATAAAACCCCCAGAGTGCTAGTAATATTAACTAGTCAAGAAAATGTTGGTATTTTCGAACACCACTTGGTAAATTATTTTCCATTTAATTAACTTACAGTACTATAGATTGTTTCTCACTTTAAGACTTGTAACATAAGCAAAACCTTCTTTGTAGTCTCATGGTTTCTTTCCAGGAAGAATTGCTAATTAGGTTGAAGTGCACCAAACAGTGATTTTATGATTGCATCGAAGCACTAGCTCATTAAGATGGAACTGATATGAGCTTGCATATTTAGAATTAGAATATTCAGGGTGGGAGCAATGAATGAGCCTTGTCACCATTTCTGGGTTAGCTTGTAGTAAGCCCAACCTGAGGTCTTTGTCCATCAGTCCAAATAAATACAGCTTATTCGGCCATTTTTATATGCTTTTGTTCTCAGGGGAATAAAAAATGACACAAGGAGGAAGGTGGCAGAGAGCCAATTATTTTTTTGGGATGATCGATTTGTTAACTATAGCAAGTGATTCTAATGAAATTGCTGAATTCTAAGTATATACAAATTGAGTCATGCCTATGACCAGTGATGGATTCTAGATAGGGTGTATATAGATACACTGAGTGCATTCAAGTCATAATTTTACTTTTATTAAAATGAAGTCAGAGGGAGTGGCAGACTGAAAACCCTTAGGTCTAGCTAGTGTACTGAAAATGTGATCAGACATTGCATAGCACAGATAAGCTCAGGCCCAGGGCTGGCTACTCATAGACATGATTTAAAACAGGAATTCAACACAATTTCTCTCTCTCTCTCTCTCTCTCTCTCTCTCTCTCTCTCTCTCTCTCTCTCTCTCTCTCTCTCTCTCTCTCTCTGGCAATGAGGGTTAAGTGACTTGCCCGGGTCACACAGCTAGTAAGTGTCAAGTGTCAAGTGTCCGAGGCTGGATTTGAACTCAGGTCCTCCTAAATCCAGGACTGCTGCTTTATCCACTGCACCACCTAGCTGCCCCCAACACAATTTCTTTTAAGTTCAACAAGGGTTTAAAAGGTGCCTACCATGTGGCATCCTTCTACTAGGAAGAATACAGATACCCTTTAGTTGAGGATCAAAGTCCAACCTCACTCATTCATTTACTCCTCTTGCACTAAAGTGTTTAAGTAATAATCACATAGTTGGCTAGATGTAGTGGTCAGAGTGTTGGACTTGGAGTTAGAAAGACTCTGAGTTTGAATCTTGCCTCAGAAACTTATGAACCTTATAACTGTAGGCAAGTCACTTAATGTTTCTCTGCCTCAGTTTCTTCATCTGTAAAATGGGGGTGATAATAATAGCATCTGGGTAGCTAGGTGGCACAATGGATAGAGTGCCAGGCCTGGAGTCAGGAGGACTCATCTTCCTGAGTTCAAATCCAGCCTTAAATACTAGCTGTGTGACACCAGCAAGTCACTTAAGCATGTTTACCTCAGTTTCCTCATCTGTAAAATGAGCTGGAGAAGGAAAAGGTAAACCACTTTATTATCTTTGCCAAGAAAACCCAAAATGGGGCCTTGAAGAGTCAGTCACAACCCAATTACAATAACAAATACCTGACAGGGTATTATAAGGGTCAAATGAGATGACGCATAGAAAGCACTTTGCAAACTTTAAATAAAGTGCTTATAATATTGCCATCATCGTGACAACAGGGAAGCTATGGCACTGAGAAACTTAAAACTGAAGTGTAAAGAGACCTTGATAATTGGAGACCAATCAGGAGTAAACCATATTTGCAATTATGGTGTCAGTCAATGGGAAAACAGTTGGATTTATATCTTTTTTTTTTCTTTTCTTTTCTTTTTTTTTTTTTTTATTGAGGCAATTGGGGTTAAGTGACTTGTCCAGGGTCACACAGCTAGGAAGTGTCTGAGGCTGGATTTGAACTCAGGTACTCCTGATTCCAGGGCTGATGCTCTATCCACTACACCACCTAGCTGCCCAGTTGAATTTATATCAATCTGGTTTATACATAACATTTTAAGGATCACATTTGTTGCCTAAAGTGATTCCACCTGTAATCTAAGGCTCTTAGAAATGCATTTGTTTCCCAAACCCTTTCTCTCCACAGACACTGACTGAAAACAAGTTGATGAGCACAATGAACCAGTTATATGCTCTTCAGCAAGTTTCCAGGTCTCAGACGTAGATGAGGTCCCTGACAACTCTAAAAATTCCATGTTGCTACAATTGTTTTAGGTAGCAACACATATCAGGGAAAAGCTCACCATACTTTTTGGGTAGTGATTGAATGTTCTTCCAGTTCTAAGATTTCTTTTTGCTACAACTTTGATTTTTCCCCATAGCAACCATGTCTTTAATAACAGCAATGCAATTGTGTTCTGTACTTTTTTGTTGTGTACTGTGACACTTTTATCTTTCCTCTGTTATACTAAAATGACTATTCCTGCTAAATATCTAACATCTAGATTCTGGAAACTCCTTTGTTTGTCTAGATCTCGGATACTTGCTTAGTCTTCTCCATCTTACCTAACAGTTGTGGTCTTGACTTCTTTGCCTGCCTTAAATAAGTAGTATCTTCTCGACCTCCCCTCCTCTCATGTCTAGCCGGACTCCCACTTCATAGGTTCATAGATTCTAGTGATGGAAGGGACATTAAGATCATTTAATGATAATCCAATGTCCTAATTTTACCCATGAGGAAACTGAGACCCAGAAAGAAGAAATTAATTGCCCAATCTAACTCTCAATTTGGGACTCCTTTAATTAGCCAACACTGACTTTCCTATTAAGGCCCATCCAGCTACTTCTGACACAACACTCTTTACCCCTTACAGGTACTTTTCTGAAAACCATTTACCTTTTTAAAAAATTTAATCTTTTAAAATTTTAGACTACTCCAAATAATTTAAGTTAGTAACTGAAATGATCCAGTGAGGAAATTCTAGAAAAATACCAAGCCATGAAATCTCCTCTCTTTGTTCTGCCCATTTGCATGTGTGATTTCTAGCTCTGAACCTTTCAGGTGATCAAAAGCCAATGAATGCATAATTGGGTCATTGGATATAATTAGAAAATTCAACTTCTAGACCTGGAAAATTATAGCTTTCTCATTAGCATCATCAGAATCCATTGAATCAAGCCATTCTCCTCCCTTTCCTACCATTCTTTTGTTATTAAAGTTCAGTACTTAAATTAAAAAATATATTTATAATGTGGTTGGAAGACATATTTTTAGAAGGTAGCTACCATCTAGAAAGTGATCTTAATATAAATTTCTATCTTTTATCCTATTTGAGTCAGTCAACCATTCTCTATTCCTTTTGACAAAGAGTCCCAGTTCTGCCTTTGATTAGTTGAAAAGAAGGCAGTCGACTCTCCAAACCCTGGAGTCCCATTGGGAATATGGCCAAATCATAAATTGATGGATCTATGAAAAATAATCACCAAGAAAGCATTTGCAATATTTTAGTGGCAGCATAAACTTTATTATTTAAAATAGCTTCAGAAATAACAATAACATATTCTTGGGGGAAATTGTCAATTACCCCCCAGATGTGCTCATTAACATTTTTAGTGATGTTCTCTAAAATTTCAATCTGCTATATTAGGATGGAATTGCTACTACAACATACTATATGCAGATTATAGAATATTCTAGCTCAGAATATGATGTTTGGGGCTTTTTGAAAGACTTAAAACATATTAGTGGCTCTGCATTTTGCACTTGACCATAGATAAACAGCATCTTCTTTGAGCCTCAGTTTTCATCTGGAAAATGGGAGTAAGAAAACTTGTCTTATACTTAACCTCACAGGGTTGTTGTGAGGAAACTGCTTTGTAAATCTAAGTGCTATATAGATGTGAGCTATTGTCATTAAATGTGAAGCAGAATCAGCTTTATTACTGCTTGTTTTGTGCTGCATCTGCATTATTAATAATAACTGCAATGATGATATTAAATAGCATACATTTCTTAATAATCATGCTTTTAGTCTGTATTTGTAATAAACAGAACCACAGATTAGAGTATTAGAATTGGAAGAGCAATTACAGAGCTGACCTTCTTGGTCATGGAATGGATGAATACAGTTCCCAGAAAGCAAACCTAAAGGATTTCAGTATTCCTAATTGTCTCAGCAATTAATTGATTCAGAAATAGTCACCTTTACCTAAATGCTTATAATTCCCTATCTAAGAATGAAAGCACTAAGGATGTAGAATTGCCAACTTTCCTGGTGAAGGTGCCATAAAGAGCTGAACAAGAAATATCTTTGAACAATCAAGCAGCACAATGACTACCATAATTTGAATAAAAAAACAAAACTCTAAAAGGCCACTGAACTCACATCAAATGGGATGAGTCCTTGGAATCCTCACAAATAGACTATGAAAGACACTTTCCTCCTCTTGATAAACAGGTAAAGGACTATGGGTGTGGAATGTTGTCTATACTGTCAGACATCTGTCCTGTGTTGGTTGATTTCCTCTAGTTGATTTCTCTTTGTTCCAAGGGATAGTTCTACTGTGGAAGGAAAGGGATGGTTTATTGAGGAATGATTATAGAATAAAACTAACTAAATGAATGAACAAATGAATGAATGAATGAATGAATAAATGAATGAACGAACAAATGAATGAATAGGAGAGAAATAAGTTAAATAAGGCAAGACAAAAAAAGAATCAAGACTCAGGTTAGAAGTTGAATGACCAGTTGTTGGAGATGTTGTAGAGTAGTAGTTCCTAACTTTATTATTTTTTTGTTCCTTGAACTCTTTTCAACAACAAAAAAGGTGTTGTGAAACTCCAGGGTAATTTAGCATACTATGCTTTTAGATTTATTCAATGAGGAGCAGCTAGGTGGTGAAGTGGATAGAGCACTGGCCCTGGAGTCAGGAGGACCTGAGTTCAAATCCAGACTCAGACACTTGACACTTACTAGCTGTGTGACCCTGGGTAAGTTACTTAACCCCAGTTGCCTCACCTAAAAAGAAAAGAAAAGAATAGATTTATTCAATGAGGGGGCAGCTAGGTGGCACAGTGGATAAAATGCTGGCCCTGGATTCAGGATGAACTGAGTTCAAATCCGGCCTCAGACACTTGACACTTACTAGTTGTGTCACCCTGGGAAAGTCACTTAACCCTCACTGCCCTGTAAATAAGTAAGTAAATGAATGAATGGATGGATGGATGAATGAATGAATAAATAAATAAGTGAATAAATCAATCAATAAATGAATAAATAAATAAATAAAATAGATTTATTCAATGAGTACTTATAGTAACTACAATGACAACAGAACTTTAATGCTTCAAACATATACAAGCTTGTCGTCCCAGAAGTCTAATGCACTAAGACTTTTGGGATACCTTGAATATTTATAAAATGATTAGGCAATTATTTATTGCTTCAAGTGGTATTTAAGAATTTTTAACATGAACCCCTCGGGCCATTACTGTGCAGCCCGGGGGTGGGGGGGGGTCTTGAACCACTAAATGGGAACCACTGTTTTAGAGGGCATTTCCGAGATCCTTTCCAACTGTGAGATTCTGGAACTCTTTGCTGGCACCTTAGTCTAAGATGGTATGATATATCACAACAGCTTTCTTCCTATTTGTGTTAGTTCTTAGAGTGCTGGGAATGGTTTAAAGTACTATGGGGTGGGCAGCTATGTGGCGCAGTGGATAGAGCACCAGCCCTGGAGTCAGGAGGACCTGAGTTCAAATCTGGCCTCAGACACTTAACACTTACTAGCTGTGTGACCCTGGGCAAGTCACTTAACCCCAATTGCCTCACTTAAAAATAAATAAATAAATAAAGTACTATTAGGATTATTCAAGATATTTAGACCCTCTTTTCTGTCTGCCCATCTACACAAAAAGAGTACCAGTCTATACTTTCTTGTTCAAGTAGGGAAAAACAACTATGGACAAGGAGAGAAAGGTTGCAGAAAATGTACCTTTAGGTCACAGTGTTTGAATGCACTTCCAGAGGCTCGTGATACACATCAGGGATTGGGTGCTGAGAATGTAGTTTGGGAAGGATTTGTATTATGGTGCTGGACCAATGGGTTGGTTTGTGGAAATGTGGCCTTCTCTTCAATCGGTGCCACTCCCAATTCGTTAATAAAGGCTTTTCATAATCACTCAAGGCTCTTCCAAGTTCTCCTTTCTCCTGTCCCATGTTTCCTAGGAAATTTAGAGCTGGGGATAAGACAGGTCCCCCCAACCTTGAATCACAGAGCTTGGCAACAACCATCAGAAGGAAATCTGCCTATCCATATTTCAGAGTGGCAGAAGGGAGCAGTCTGCAGTGAGCACAATAGCACTTTTTAATGGGGGATAAACAAAATGGAAAAAATATTCCGAAATGAGCAGCTCGTTATTTGTCAGTAACAGATCATTGTTATTGGCAATAAAAAGAACCTATGATGCCCATGAGCTTGGGCACTAAATTTCTTAATGCTATTGTCACATGCAATCTCAGTGTAAACAGTCCTCCTCTGGGGCAAAATATTGCTGTGAATGGTATCCAAAAGACTGGCTTTGGGAACTGAGGTGAAGGGAGGCAGGCAGGGGGAGGTGGGAAATCCTGGACTCTCAATCTAAAGATCTGGAGACTTGTCTCTGACTCTCATCCACAGCCTCCAGCTGTGGATGTGACCCTGGGTTGTGATGAAGTACTGTCAATGAAATCAAGCTCAGGCTATGAATGATTTCAATCATATCATCTAAAAGTAGATGATTGTTTCAGGATGGTTTTCAATGGAAACATTTGATGTAGCTGACCTCAGATTTTCCTGGAACACCAAAATGACATACATGGCTGGGACTTACTCATTCATCCATTATAATCATATAGCATCAGACTTTGTCACTGACATAATTTTTAACTCTTACATCCCCTCTCTGCCCTCTTTTTGGGTGGACAGAGCAAAGGTCAAATCAAGTCAAGGCATTTATTAATCCAGATTCTGTGCCAGGTAAGCACTTGGGAATACAAATACAAACAGGAAGTTAGTCCCTGCTCTCAAGGCACTTGCTTTCTAATGGGGAAGATAACATACAAGTAACTATGTACAAACAAGACACAAACAGGATAAATAGGAGATATCAGAGGGAACGCACTGGCATTAAGGGAGAGTGGGAAAGGCTCCTTGCAGAAAGTGAGATTTTAGTAGAGCCTTAGGAGAGGAGGGAGAGACAGCCTGTCCAGGATCGGGTGATGGAGTGTCTTGTGAGAGCAACAGCAAGGAGGCCAGTGTCACTGGCTTTCAGGGTATGTAGAAGGGAGGAGGATGTAAAACTGGAAAGGTGGGGAGAGGGCCAGCTTACGAAGGATTGTAAAAGCCAAACAGGATTTTATATTTGATCCTTGTGGTAATGAGGAGCTGTTTATGAATGGGAGGAAGGGAGGATGATACGATCAGACCTGTGCTGGAGAAAGATCCATTTGACAGCTAAATGAAGGATGCATTAGAGTGGTGAAAGATTTGAGGTGTGGAGATCAATCAGATGGCTATTTCAAGAGTCTAGGCTTGGGGTGACTGAGTAGTCCCTAAAGCAGAAAGATTAAAAAAATACTGAGTCTAACATATCTTATGTCTTCTTTCACCCTTCCAGATAAAGTCAATATGAGAATCTTTGTTCTTGAATGTCTTTTCCTGGATGGATCCTTTTTTTTTTTCCTTTCTTTTTTCCTTTTTCCCCCCTTTAAGTGGGGCAATAAGCGTTAAGTGACTTGCTTAGGGTCACACAGCTGGTGTCAAGTGTCTGAGGCCAGATTTGAACTCAGGTCCTCCTGAATCCAAGGCCTGTACTTTATCTACTGCCCCACCTAGCTGCCCCTTGAGCCTTACTTTTAAGCCCAATATATTTAGATTGATCTCTCAGAAATCACTAGGAGTTGAAGGAATAAGGGTCCCGGTGATGATGAGCAGGGTTAGGGGCCAGAAGGCATAGGGAAAAATGGAATAAAATATTATGATAAGCTAAAGGAATTTCAGATTTTGTGAAAATGGAATGGAATACTTGTGGGATACGGCAAGATGATGGTCATGATTATCTTTGTGTGGAGCTGAAGAGAAGTGGAAGAGTATAGTTATGGGGACTGGGTAGACCAAAGAACTGGCATTGGTGCCATCATCAGAGACTAGGGTTGAAGTATTATCAGCTGCTGGGGACATTAATATACAGAGCCCTAGCAATTCTAGGGTAGGTGCAAGCACCACAAAACATGCCCAGGGCAAGCAGCATAAGAGGTAAACCTGACAAAATATTATATTTTATTGGGGTGGGGAGACACTGAATCTTGGGGCAAAAAACATTCAGGAGAAGAAATTCCAGGACACTTCATGGGGGTAAAGGGAGATTCCACTAGGCTATTGCTAGAGAAGCTGCCCCCAGAGGAAGAAGATAGGTGGGGTCAGAAGAGGGACCTGTGGGGAGAGGTCTGTAGGGGGAGGGTGATAAGAACTAATCTGGTGGGAGTTTTCTATTTTAACTAATTATTCAACTCCTATTTACCAAGTACTCTACAGCTTACAAAATTCTTTCCTTATAATAGTATGTGTTTTTATGTCCATTTGACAGATGATGAAATTGAGTCTTAGTTTAAAGGATTTTCTGGTGTGTCATACTTATATATAATCTTATTAATTTCAGCTGAATGGAGCTGGAGAAATTCACAAAACTGTGCTGATTGGGTCTACCATGAATTTATGTGGTAGATATTATGTTTATAATATCAACTGGGCCCTCACTGCTGCAAAGTCATCCTTTGCATAATTAATTTGCTATCCTACTCCCCTCAGTGGCTATTCCAATCCTTCTCATCTCTCAAGTCTCTCATGGGTATCACCTCCCCCTAAGCCAACAAGCATTTATTATTGTTGCTGTTGTTGTTTGGCCATGTCCAACTCTTTGTGAGCCTATTTGGGGTATTCTTGGCAAAGGTATTCCAGTAGTTTATAATTTCCTTCTTGAGGTCATCTTCCAGATGAGGAAACTGAGGCAAACAGGGTTAAGTGACTTGCCCAGGGTCACGCAGCTAGTAAGTGTCTAAGGTGGATTTGAACTCAGGAAAATGAGTCTTCCTTGACTCCAGGCCCAGCACTCTATCCACTGCACCACCAAATGGCCCAAGTGTTCTTTAAGCACTCACTATGTACCAGATATAGTACTAAGTGTTGGGGATACAACACAAGCAGAGAGACAGCCCCTGCTTTCAAGGAGCTTGTATCCTAATGGGAGAAGACAACACATAAAGGGGAGCTGGAATGGGAAGATGGTGAAATGCAGAGTCAGAGGCATCGATGAGAAAGTAGTGAAGGAGAACTGACTTAAGTCCTTCTTCAAAATGAAGGAACTCATCAATGCAA
Organism: Dromiciops gliroides; assembly: GCF_019393635.1. Lineage (NCBI taxonomy): Eukaryota > Metazoa > Chordata > Mammalia > Microbiotheria > Microbiotheriidae > Dromiciops > Dromiciops gliroides. The sequence continues at coordinate 161,792,811 of NC_057862.1, read as the reverse complement.
GAAGGGAGTTCCAGGGACTTAGGCCTCTTCCAGGAAGAGAAGACAATTGAGGGAATGGTAGAAAAGTCCCTACCCTTTCAGTTGAAGACTTTGCCTCAAAAATTTAACTTAAAAAAATTGAGAACTTTCCCCAAGAGCTCCCCCTTCTCATTTCACATCTACTTGGACATCTTCCACTATCACTTTTGTTCCTTATGAGAATGATGTGGTGTCCTTCCCTTTGCCAAGGCAAATCTCTATCGTCTCCCCCTACTGTTATTGTCATTCTCTAATCTTCAGTTTCTCCCCATCTACTGTCTACTGACTTCTTCTCTGATAGCCACAAATAAAATCATCTATCTCCCATCAAAACAAACAAGCAAACAAATCAGAGAAAATCCCAACCCTCATTTTATGTTACCATGCCTTTAACTATGCTCTTCTCTCTCTCCTCCTCTTTGCAGCTAAAGTGCTTGAGAAAGCTGTCTGCATATTATATTAAATAGATGTGAAGTATACATGCTTGATTGTTCTGTTCTCTTTCTCTCCCCCTCCCTTGCAAAATTTCTTTTCCTGTATATCCTAATACCATCATATACACATTACCTGCAATAAAATTAATTTGAACTAAAGTATTATAACGTTATCAAAAATGATTTGAGGGGGGCAGCTAGGTGGCGCAGTGGATGGAGCACTGGCCCTGGAGTCAGGAGTACCTGAGTTCAAATCCGACCTCAGACACATAACACTTACTAGCTGTGTGACCCTAGGCAAGTCACTTAACCCTAATTGCCTCACTAAAAAGAAAAAAAAAGATTTGAGGGGCAGCTAGGTGGTGCAGTAGATAAAGCACTGGCTCTGGATTCAGGAGGATCTGAGTTCAAATTCGCTTCAGACACCTGACACTTACTAGCTGTGTGACCCTAGGCAAGTCACATAACCCTCATTGCCCTGCAAATAAATAAAATAAAATTAAATTAAATTTTAAAAAATTATTTGAACTAGGACAGAGTAAAGAGAGGTATAATCATGATGCATCTCAAATGTATTTTGGATATCCCAAAATGCCCAATAGACATCTCAAACACAGCATATCCAAAACAGAACTTATCTTCTCCTCCCCACCCCCCAAAAAAGAAACCCTTCTCCCTTCTTCTAAACTTCCCTATTGAAAGTTTTTTTCATAAAAGTATTTTATTATTTTCCAGTTACATGTAGAGATAGTTTTCAACATTTGTTTTTATAAGATTTCTAGTTTCAAATTTTTCTCCCTCCCTCCCCCCTCCCCAAGACAGCAAGCAATCTGATATAGGTTATACATGTACAATCACATTAAACATATTTCTGCATTAGTCATTCTGTGAAAAAAGAATTAGAGCAAAAAGGAAAAACAACAAAAAAAGATAGAAATAGTATGGTTCAATCTGCATCTATTTTCCATAGTTCTTTTTTTCTGGATTTGGAGAGCATTTTCCATCATGAGTCCTTTGAACCTATTGAGCGTTCTACCATCCTCACCACTGCCCGGTCTCCCTCCCCCTCCCCCTCCTGTCTTGCAACCTCAGTGTTATCCTGGACTTGTTTTCATTCATCCCACAAATCCAATCCCATTGACAAATCTTGTAGTATCTATCTTCAAAACAGTTTTCTTATGTGTCCCCCTTTTTCCACTCAAGTTAACAAGCATTTATCAAGTGCTCCTTATGTGTCAGGCACTGTGTTAAGGGATGAGTATACAACCCCCCCCCCCCCGCCCCCGCCCCAAATCAGTGCCTGCTTATATTTCAGTGGAGGTGATGATGCATGGAAGGTAGACGGGCTAAATTGGAAGGGAAGGCATTAGCATTAAAGGGGACTGGGAAAGCCTTCCTACAGAAGGTAGAATTTGAGCTTCTGAGACTTGAAAAAAGCCAGGGAAGCCAGAAGGAGGAGGTGAGGAGGGAGAACACTCTTAATGTGAGGGCTAGCCTGTGAAAATACATGGAATCGGGAGATGGAACGCCATGTGTAAGAAACAATAAGATCAGGTTCCCAAGATTGTAGAATATATGTGGTTCAGTCATGCAGTTGTATCTGACTCTTCATGACCCCATGGACTGTACTGTCCAAGGGGTTTGCTTGCCATTTCCATTCATGGCTTCTTTGCCATTTCCTTCTCCAGTGAACTAAGGCAAAAAGAGGCTAAGTGACTTGCCCAGGGTCATAAAGCTAGTAAGTGTCTGATCCATTTTAATATTTGAGTAATGCAGAATAGGAAGTCAGAAGGTGGTACTAATCTACTCACACAGTCACCACCCTTCTTGAGGCTATCATCACCTCTCTCCTGGAACTAAGGCACGAGTCTTTTAAATTGATCTCCCAGCATCAACTCTCCAATCCAAATGCATCCTCCACTAGATTGTCAAATTGATTTTTTTCTGAAGAGTAAGTAGGGTCTGGGGGGCAGCTAGGTGGCACAGTAGATAAAGCGCAGGCCCTGGATTCAGAAGGACCCCAGTTCAAATAGGGCCTCAGACACTTGACACTTACTAGCTGTGTGACCCTGGGCAAGTCACGTAACCCTTACTGCCCCACAAGGGGGGGAAAAATAGATCTGACTCAGTCATTCTCCCCAACTATTAAATAAATTCTGGACTCCCTATTACCTTTAGGATCAAATTTAAAGTCCTCTGTTTGGCATTTGAAACTCTTCATAATTTGATCTCTTCCTACCTTTCCTATAATCTTTTTTTGGGGGGTGGGGTGGAGTGGGGGTAGGGCAATGAGGGTTAAGTGACTTGCCCAGGGTCACACAGCCAAGTCAAGTGTGTCAAGTGTCTGAGGTCAGATTTGAACTCAGGTCCTCCTGAATCCAGGGTCAGTGCTTTATCCCCTGCGTGACCTAGTTGCCCCCCCCCTTTCCTGTAATCTTATATTTTACTCTATTCCATCCACATACCTTACACTCCAGTTACACCAGCATGCTTGCTGTTCCATATACATGGCATGTCATCTGTTTACTCTGCTATCCTCCATGATGCCTGAAATAGGGCAGCTAGGTGGGGCAGTGGATAGAGTGCTGGGCCTGGAGTCAGGAAGCCCTCTCTTCCTGAGTTCAAATCAGGTCTTAGACACTGGGCAAGTCACTTCATTCTGTTTGCCTCAGTTTCCTCATCTGTAAAATGAAATGGTAAACCAGGGCAGCTAGGTGGTGGTTTATAAAGCACTGGCCCTGGATTCAGGAGGACCTGAGTTCAAATCTGACCTCAGACACTAGACACTTACTAGCTGTGTGACCCTGAGCAAGTCACTTAACCCCAATTGCCTCACCAAAAAAAAAAAAAAAGAAATGGCAAACCACTCCAGTATCTTTGCCAAGAAATCTCTAAATGGGGTCATGAAGGGTCAAGCATGACTGAACATGCCTGGAATGCCCTATTTCTTCAGGTCCACTCCTTAGCTTCCCTCATTTTCTTTAAGAGTCAGCTCAAATATCACCCTTTTCAGGAGTCCTTTCTCAGTCCTAGCTGCTAGTGCTTTCCCTCTGAGAAGAGCTTCTATCTACTCTGTATGTATCTTGAATACACCTAATTATTTACGCTTATTCTACCCCATTTAAATGTGAGTTCCTTTAGGGCAAAGACTGTTCTGGTCTTTCTCTGTCCCCAACATTTACTACAATGCCTGGCACATAAGTGCTTGATAAAAGCTGGTTGACTGACTGGATGACTAAAACATAAGTATAAAAATATATTCCAAAGTTAAACATGAACAATTTGTGGAGTACATGCCATTTTGAGGGTAGGGTTTGCATTTTTTTGTTAATATAGACAACAAGTTTACTGAATTGTATTTGGTTAGGTTATTCTAATTTGCATACAAAGAATCATGTGATTTTAAAATGTATGCTCTTGTTTTGTCTAAGTAAATACCACAGAGATGCTATTCAGTACTTTGGATCTAAATGGCCAATTCCACAAAAAGTGAGAATTCGAGTTATTAGTGCTAGAAGGAAATGGCAAACCACCCCAGTATCTTTGCCAAGAAAACCCTAATGGGTTCAGACGTGACTGAAACAAATGAACAACAACAACAAAAAGCATCAAATTTTCTTTAAAGTCATTAGAAATTCAGAAAGCTCAAGAACTGTCGAGGTGGGTCCTAACTAGATAAAACCACCTCATTTTTGTTTGGCACCAAAAATTACAGGCTTCTGTCCCTAACAGAAAAGTTAATTTATCAATGGAAAGTATATGACTTTTCAAAATCTAGCAAGACTATTAAAGGAAGACTTATGAGAGACAAGTGGGTGGGAGTCAGGCACGACATGTTCAAAAGTGAAAAGTTTTAACAAAAAGAATTCATTTCCTTTTCAATCATGTGGTACAACTATAGCATTTGTGGAGTGAATGCTAGTTTCCTTAGTGGATGTGGAATTAAACCTGATGAAATTGAAAAGCAAACACATTACACTGTAATTATCCATGTGGTTGTCATTTAAAGCCTTGGCTTCTCTAAAATAACCATTAGAATAGTAAATAAACCTCCACAAAACCAGTGCACTATTTTATGTGTGTGGATGCATTCGCTTTATTGTAGCTGGTGGGCACAAACAATTGGATAGAACTCCTGGAGGATGACACATTTCACAGTTAAATGTCTCCCACTCTTTGTTTCATCTGGTGTGTAGGAAAACCATTAGCAACTTAATGTGGCCAGTTTAGGTCAATAAAAGCTATGAATACAAAATTTAAAAGTTAGCGTTTTAGACTCCATGATGGAATCCAACAAAATGTAGTTCCACAGTCATGTGCTAATCCTGTGGTTTCTATTTTTTAAAGTCAAAGTCGGTGATCTTAATAGTGTAATAATACAGCATGGGTTTTGTGTTTTTTTTTTTTAATGGATGGAACAAATCCAATATGGTATGCTTTAGTGGATAGAGTGCTTGACTTAGAGTCAGGAAGTCCTAGGTTCCAATTTTTTCCTTGAAACTTACTACATGGGGCAGCTGGGTGGTGCAGTGGATAGAGCACTGGACTTGGATTCAGAAGGACCTGAGTTCAAATCCGACCTCACACACTTAACATTTACTAGCTGTGTGACCCTGGGCAAGTCACTTAACCCCCACTGCCCCACAAAAAAAACAAAAGTGTGATGTTGAAACTTACTACCTGTGTGACTGTGGGCAAGTTTCAATGTCTTTCAGCTTTAGTTTCTTTATCTGTAAAATGAGGGTTGTCCTATCTAGTAAAATTAAGTGAGGGCAGCTAGGTGGCACAGTGGATAAAGCACCTGCCTTGGGTTCAGGAGGACCTGAGTTCAAATCCAGCCTCAGACACTTGACACTTACTAGCTGTGTGACCCTGGGCAAGTCACTTAACCCTCATTGCCTGGCAAAAAACAAAAGCAAAAACAAAACAAAACAAAAAAATTAAGTGAGGTAATATATACGAAAACAGTTTCCAAATATATGTACTATATAAAGGTGATAGAGGTAAAAAGGTGTAACAGATGGAGAGCAAACCTCAAAACCAGGAAGACCTGGATTCATATCTTACCTCTGACACAGATTAGATATGTGACTCTGGATAAATCACTTACCCTCTCAATCTCTAGGCAACTTCTTATGGTCATAAATTACAGAGAAGGTGCTGACCTACATTGGTAGAGGGAGTTTCCTCGCCCAAGGAATTTCCTATACCATTGTCTAGTCCCTATCCCCTCATAGAAGTGAGCTACCTCCTCGGTACTTTTCAAAAATACATTTCTCTATATATTATATTAGGACTAACTCTTTCATTTTATGATCATTTCCCAGAGTATTTATACTTTTCTTTAAAGTCCCTTTTTTGGGGGAAGAAACAGAAACAATTGGATTTGTGTGTCAGAGAATGTGGATTCAAATTCTTATTCTTCCACTTAATAATTGTGTGGCCTTGGGAAAGTCACTTGAATGTTAGGTTTTGGTTTCATTAAAAAAAAAAAGGTTTTGGTTTCCTCATTTGTAAAGTTAAGGAGATTTGATTAAATAAACTCCAAGATCCTTCCCAATTTAAAATCTGCAATCTTATGATTCTTAATCTAAATCAGTGCATGGAAAGCAAATTAAGTCACTTTTAGACAGAGACAGGCAGAACAGAAAATGAAGGAAAAGATGACCCAAGCAAGTGCTATATGAATCTAGGCTTATGGGAACTGATATTAGTTCCACATTCTTTTTCTATAAAATATTCTTTTATGAAGACAATTCAGAAGACTCTCATAGCCCTCAGAAGCAGTTAAGGAGAGGGTAGTACAGAGGAATTATTTTTTTAAATGAAAATATTCTTATCAGTCAAGGGATTCCATTCCTTTCCATTAGTTTTTCTTTTCAATTGGAGCTAGAATTTCTATAGTGCTTGAAGGTTAGCAGATTCCTTTACATATATAATTTCACTTGATCCTTACAAATATCATGTGAGGTAGCTGCTATTATTACCCCCATTTTACAGATGAGGAAACAGGCTGAGAAAAGTCAATGGCCTGAGGCAGGATCTGAATTTAGGTCTTTCTTCTTTTTTTTTTTTTTTACATATAAGGTATTTTATTTTTTCCGTTACATGTAAAGATAGTTCTCAACTTTTGTTTATACAAGCTTTACAATTTCAGATTTTTCTCCCTCCCTCCCCCCTCCCCTAGACAGCAGGTAATCTGATATAGGTTATATCTATATATCTATATACATATAGATATCTATACACACATATATATATACACATAATAACATTAATCCTATTTCTGCATTAGTCCTGTTATAAGAGAAAAAATCAGAGCAATGATGCAAAACCTCAAAATAGAAAAAAAAAACAACAGCACCAAAAACAAAAGAAATAGTATGGTTCAGTCAGCATCTATACTCCACAGTTCTTTTTTTTTTTTTCTTGGATTTGGAGATCCTCTTCTATCATGAGTTCCCTGGAACTCTTCTGTTAGGTCTTTCTTCTTGATTCTAAATCCACTAATGAGCACAAAGAGCATTTTCCCTGTATGTGATAAACCATTTTTTACATCTCAATTCAATAGAGATCTATTAAGTGTAAAAATGTAACAGGCATTTGGATGAATACTGGCAATATAAAGATAGGAACAAAATAGGCCTTGCCCCCTAGAATATTATCAAGTGGAAAGAATATACTAGATATACTTAAACACTAAATGGGATCTATGATCTTATTGTGTGTCCTGGCCTCACTCTCTCAGGGTCAGGAAGGCTGCATCTGCCCTTCAGGACTCTAAGGGATCCTGAAGAGTTTATAGATACCTTTCTTCTCTGCCTCTGGCTTGAGCTCCCACAAGCTGTGTTCTACCCATGAGGGTGAGGGCCGGGGGAGTGAGGTGTAGGACAGTTCCATTTAACCACTTAACACCAGGTAGTTTTGACAAATTGATATTTACTTCACAGACATAGCAAGTACAAATGTAACAACATTTCCCCCAACATCTGGGGGTTGGGTGCAGTCCTTCCCCCACCAAAATCATTTTATACTGTACATAGCATCAGTCCAACCAAGGTCCTGTCCAGAGGCCAAGGGGCATCACTGCTGGCTCCCATAGTCACTCAGATGATCACCCTATGCTCCTTGAGGCCTCCCTGCTGGGTTGGCTCTAATACCCAATGTGTATTCTAGGACTCCAGGATTCTTCTGGCTCAAGCTCCCAGCCTCTGAAACTCTTGATGTGGGAGAACCTATTCCTGGTACCTAGGAAGGAAAAAAAATGAACCAAAGAGAACGCAAAGACCAAAAACCCAAGCCAGTTTATTATGGGGTTTTAGGAGGAGAAGGCCCCATTGTCCCTTCCCCTTATAACATGAATCATGAGTGGAGAAACCATTTCACTTGCAACAAACAACAAAAAAATGGCCAGAGCTGATTCAGGCTCTTTGGAAGATGCCAATGATTCTGACTTTACAGCCAATGGAAAAAGACTTCTCCTAATTGTGCGGCTGGCCAACCAGAAACAGTAACAGAACATGCTCATATACTCTACTCATCATGACTCTCCTGGAAGCGGATCGATAGGGTCTTAGCAAGCTGATGAGGTTTACACATGAACCAGACTCCCAATACATCAATAATGCAGGTATATTGCAAATTATCTATGACTGCTCACTGTATGTAATTCAGTATCTTGTCCTCCCATTAATTTGCTATGGGGCCCACTCCACTGGGGCCTTGATGGGGGCCTTGTTTGCTTTTTCTTGACAGCTTAAGAATTCCAGTGGAGCTGCTTATTGTGAGATTTAAAATTGGATATTAGATCATAAATCTCCCCTACTTAACCTTTCCCTTAATTTATCTCCCAGACTAGTAAATGGAAGAAGCTTCTGGTTTTCTAGATAGACTTTTTATTGTTATGGTAGTCACAAGGTGATGTTGATTAGAAGGATAGGAAAGTAGAAACACAATACAAATCGTCTTAAGTCTAAGCTTAGTCTATATTCCTTATAAAAACTCACCAAACCGAAAAGGCCACCTTTGGAGAGAGACCGTCTGAGCCGCGCCGTCAGGAGACCAGCCGAGCAGGAAAAAAGCCCCACTTCCGTTCTCTCCACCCCGGAAGTCGAGTGCGCTGCAGGCAGTCTGACGTGCGCAGCAGGCAGACTGTTCGTCTCCTCCCCAAAAGGGTGGTCCTTCAAAAACTGGCGTCTTTCAGTTATCCTAACCGACTGTTAAAAACTTTCATATTTTTTACCACATTTCCCCCCTTTGCTTCCTCAAGAAACGGAATGTTTCCTTGATGGAACAGTAAAAGGAATATAATAACTATTGCTAACTAATAATATGTGAACAACAATATAGAAAAGGAAGAGAGGAAAGTTGGTAGTTGGTTTCATCGGCCCGCTCTTGGTAATCTGAGACACGCCCAGACTATCAGCATGAGCTCGGGGGTCTTGGGCAGCCAGCTTTCTTAGGTTAGCGCGCTTAAGGGCCCTGGGGCTGCTCCCAGCCTGAGCAATCAGTCCTTCCTTCATCAGAGTCCCATTGGTGCAGGGGAAGGGCAGCGGAGGGTCGTCAAGCAAGTGGGCCTAGCGTTTTTCTGCCAGTGCCGAGAAGGATAGGAATACCACTGCCCCGGCTCCAAGCCCGGACCTCGGTGCCGCTTTTCCATATTTTTTACCACATTATCTGTTAGCTCTTGCTCTGGGTTCATGGCCCGCACATCTTCTTTCTTGGCTAGCCATTTCCCTGATACCCTGTACACCACTTCTTCCCAATTCCCAAGTTCAAATTTTATTGCAGGCTGGTCATGCCCACCATACACCCACTCCTTTGACTTTCTAGTGATCCTCAATTTCAGTTTTTCAAGGTATGGGAAGTGCCGTTCAAATCTTTAATTATTGAATAAATGTTAAACAGTTATATAGCAAGGCAAAAAGAATATTGGTATTTTTTAAAAAAGGGACTTTTGGTTCAGGCTGACTTTTTTAAAAAAAGAAAATGAAAACAGTGATTGTTTCCAAAACATAACCTTTAGATCATCATTCCTTGTTCATCTTAACGTGAATTATATTTATTTGTCCATTTCTTTTTAGTTTAATGTTTATTTCTGTATGAGGTGAGGTTCTTCATCTAAATATACAGCAAGGGGCTAGATATACAGATTCTCTACAGTTATTCATGGTCTCGGAATTGCCAAATCCAATGGCCTTTTCTTAATGCTCATCCTTTTTGACCTCTCTGCACCCCTTTTGTTTTGTTTTGTTTTTTAGTGAGGCAATTGGGGTTAAGTGACTTGCCCAGGGTCACACAGCTAGTAAGTGTTAAGTGTCTGAGGCCAGATTTGAACTCAGGTACTCTTGACTCCAGGGCCGGTGCTCTATCCACTGCGCCACCTAGCTGTCCCCTCTCTGCACCCCTTTAACACTGTTAATTGGTCCTTTTCTCCTTAGGCTTTTATGACATTGCTCTCTCCTGGTTCTCTCCCTACTTGTCTGATCACTCTTTCTTTGTTTGTTTTTTTTTTTAATTAAGGCAATTGGGGTTAAGTGACTTGGCCAGGGTCACACAGCTAGTAAGTGTTAAGTGTCTGAGGTCAGATTTGAACTCAGGTACTCCTGACTCCAGGGCTGGTGCTCTATCCACTGCACCACCTAGCTGCCCCTTGATCACTCTTTCTTAATGTTCTTTGCGGCATCTTCATCCAGGTTCCACCTGGATGTACCATGGGTGTAGCCCAAAGGCTCTGTTCTAGGCCATCTACTCTTCTCTCTCTTTACTATTTTGCTTGATGACCTCATCAGCTCCCATTGACTCAATTATCATTTCTATGTTCTGAGATCTATTCTTCTAGCTCTAACTTGATTTCCAGGCCTGCATCTCCAACGTCATACTGGACATTTCAAACAAGATGTTCTATAGATATCTTAAACACAACGTTCAAAACTGAACTCATCTTTTCTCAGTAAATCTTCCCCTCTTCCTAACTTCTTTATTACTGCTGAGGGCACAGTCATCCTCCATATCATCCAGGCTTGCTACCTAGGTACCATTCTTAACACCTCACTTGCCTTTCATATCCAATCTGTTGCTAAGTCTTATCAATTCTACTTTTACATTTCTCATATACACTCCCTTCCCCCTTCTGACATTGCCACTGCCCTGGTGCAGGCCCTCATTACTTCATACCTGGACTACTGAAGAAGCCTTGTGATTGGTCTTCCTGCCTCAAGTGTTTCCTCACTCAAGCCCATCCCACACTTAATTATCAAAGGGATTTTCTTTAAGTACAAGTCTGGCCATGCCTGTCCCTTTTCAATAAACTCCTGCTTACCTCAAATAAGAGGCTTTTCTTTCCTCTTCATTTTTAGTGTTCCTTTCTTTTAAAAGTTTTATGGATGTTTTCTGTTTATATTATAAACATTTACAGATTATTCCCACTTTAGGAGAGGTCTCAATAAAATAAAACAGTTAAGTAAAATTAGTAAGTGACCTTGTCTGAAAGTGCATGCAACCTTTCACATATATAGCATGCCCCTCCTCTCAATTAAAAAAAACCTCAACCATATCAGAAATCTATTTTCTCTTCCCCATTGCCCAATCCATTAACAAAAACAAATTTTGGGGGCAGCTAGGTTATAGAGCACCGGCCCTGGAGTCAGGAGTACCTGAGTTCAAATCCGGGCTCAGACACTTACTAGCTGTGTGACCCTGGGCAAGTCACTTAACCCCAACTGCCTCACTAAAAAACAAAACAAAACAAAAACAAATTTTTGTAACAAATATGTATAGTTGAGCAAAAAACGATTTCTTCAATGATTGAATACAAAAGTAGATGTCTCATTCTGCATGCTAAGTCTATCACTTCTCTATCATGAATAGCACATTTCATCATCGATCCTCTGAAATCATGAATGTTAATAGTTCTTATAGCTTTCAAAGTTGTTTTTTCAGTCACACTCATCAGAGTGACAGAAATAACAAAAAAAGAAAGATGATAAATACAGGAGGGGCTGTGAGAAAACAGGCACATTGATGCATTGTTGGTAAATCTCTGAATGGGTACCACCATTCTGGAAAGCAATTTGGAACTGTACACAAAAAGTTACTAAGCAGTATATGTTCTTTGCCCCTGTGCTCTACCATGGCTAAGTCTGTACTCGAGGGATCAAAGAAAGAGAAAAAGGCCCTTTATGGTTTATGTTAATAGAATCTCTTTTTGTGGTGGCAAAAAACTAAGGGGAAGCTAAGAGGATGTACATAAATTATGGAACGGCCAAATAAATATGATGGGATACTAGTGTGATGTAAGAAAGGAGGAAATAGATGTTTTTAAAGGCATATAAACTGTTGCAGAGTGGAGTTATCACAACCAGAACAATTTATACTATAATATCAATACTATAAAAATGAACGTTTTTGTAGACTTATAAACTGATGAAGAGTGATATGAACAGAATCTGTTTGGCTTTTAAAGCCTTTTATAAGTTGGACTCTTTCCAACATTTCTAGTCTTTTTACAATTTATTCTTCTACTTTATGATCCAGTGACACAGGACTCCTTTCTCTTGACCCTCTGCCAATTTTTCATTGGCTGTCCCCCATACCTGGAGTTCTTTCCCTCCTCATCTCCACCTCTGGGCTTCAAGTTTCTGCTAAGATCCCTTCATTTTGAGATGATCTATAATTGATCCAGTTATGTGTCTTTATATATAGTTGCTTGTATATATCCCCCCCAACCCCTTTGCGCCTAATTAGACTGTGAGCTCTTTGAGGATAGAGACTATGTTTTCCTATTCTTTGTATTCCCAGGGCTTAGTACACTGCCTAGCACATAGCACTCAACAAAATGTTCAGAAGCTTGACTTAACTAGTTATTTATTCTAATATTCACATCAAGAAGGCTCTTGTGCGTGTATATTCTCAAATACTTTATATAAATGGGAATGTGAGCATACAGAGCAATAGATATTGATGTTTTCTTGCTGTTTTGAGCAATCATAAGTTCCAAATATTTTTCTAGCGCTATAAAATGCTTGTTAGTTTGTTTTGGCATTGAATAAGTGAATTAATAGAGGGGGTATTGTCATTGTTATTATATTAGCTTGTCCTACTCATGAATAATTATTATTTCTCAAATTATTTGGATGTCTTTATTTGTGTGAAAAGTGTTTGTAACAGTATTCATATAGTTCCTAGGTGTATCTTAGCAGGTAAAATCACAAATACTTTATGCTGTCTGTAGTTTTAAAATTTTATTTTTTTTTTTTTTGGCAGGGCAATGAGGGTTAAGTGACTTGCCCAGGATCACATAGCTAGTAAATGTCAAGTGTCTGAGGTGGTATTGAACTCAGGTCCTCCTGAATCCAGGGCTGGTGCTTTATCTACTGCTCCACCTAGCTGCCCCTGTCTGTAGTTATTTTAAATGGAATTTCCTCCATCTCTTCCTTCCAGGTTTTGTTGTAATATATAGAAATGCTGATGGTTTATGTGGGTTTATTTTATATTCTACAATTTTGCTAAAGTTGTTCATTGCTTTAACTAGTTTTTCAGTTGATTCTTGCAGGTTCTCTACTATACCATCATATTATCTGCAAAAAGTGAGTTTTGTTTCCTTGTTGTCTATTCTTATTCCTTCAGTTTTTCTTGTCTTACTGATATTGCTAGTATTTTTAGTAAAATAATGAATAATAATGATGGTAACGGGCAGCTAGGTGGTGCAATGGATAGAGCACTGGCCCTGGAGTTGAGAGGACCTGAGTTCAAATCCAGCCTCAGACACTAAATACTTACTAGCTGTGTGATCCCAAGCAAGTCACTCAGCCCCAATTGCCTCACCGCCCCCCCCCCAAAGATAATGGTATAATAATGATGGTAACATCATTATCTTATCATTATTTTTGCTTCACCCCTGATCTTATTGAGGTTTCTAGTTTATCCCTGTTAGGATAAGGTTTGCCCTTGACTTTAGGTAAATACTACTGATCATTTTAATAAAAGCTTCTTTTCTTCCTATGCTTCCTAGTATGTTTAATAGGAATGTATTGTATTTTGTCAAAAGCTTTTACTGCATCTATTGATTTAATAATTTGATTTTGTTGTTACTGTTATTGAAACAGTCAATTGCGTTTTCAATTTTCATAATATTAAACTAGCTCTGCATTCCTGGTATAACTCCAGTCTGGTCACAGTGTATGATCTTTGTGATATATTGTAGCCCCCTTGCTAATATTTCATTTCATATTTTACATCAATATTCATTGGGGAATTGGTCTATGGTTTTCATTTTGGTTTTGCTCTCCCAAACTCAGGAACCAAAACCATATCTGTGTCATAGAAGGAACTTGGTAGGATTTTTTAAACCTATCTTTAGTAGTTTATATTCTTTAAATGTTTGGTGGAATTCACTTATATAAATCCATCAGGTCCTGGGAATTTTTTCTTAGAGAGCTCATTTATGGCTTATTCAGTTCCTTGTTCTAAGATAGGGTTATTCAAGTATTTTATTTCCTCTTCTATTAATCTGGGCAATTTACATTTTTGTAAATATTCTTCTATTTCATTTAAATTGTCAGTTTTATTGGCATTTAATTGGACAACATATTGATGTGAGTGTTTAGACATATAAAATTTCCCCTAAATCCTGCTTTGGCTACATCCCACTAATTTTGGTTTTTCCATTGTTGTTTCTTTGATTTATTCATTCTTTAGGATTAGGTTACTTAGTTTCTGATTTTTAATTTATGTTTCAAAGACCCTTTATTTGATGTAATTTTTATTGCATTGTGATCTGAAAATGATGCATTTATTATTTCTGCTTTTCTGCATAAGGTTTTTCTCTAGAGGGCTATCATTTCTAACTTTTCTAAAATTCTATTCATTTCCTTAACTTCTTTCTTCTTTATTGTTTATCTAGGTCTGAGGGGGGAAAATGGAACCTCCCCCCCACTAGTATAGTTTTTTTGTTTGTTTGTTTGTTTTCAGGGAGGCAATTGGGGTTAAGTGACTTGCCCAGGGTCACACAGCTAGTAAGTGTTCAAGTGTCTGAGGCCGGATTTGAACTCAGGGTACTCCTGACTCCAGGGCCAGTGCTTTATCCACTGCGCCACCTAGCTGCCCCTAGTATAGTTTTAATATCTATTTCTTTCTGTAACTCATTTAACTTTTCTTTAAAGAATATGGATGCTATGTCATTTAGGACATACACATTTAATATTTATGCTAATTAATTGTCTCTGGTACCTTTTAGCAAAACGTAGTTTTCCTACTTCTCTCTTTTAATTAGGTCTATTTTTGCTTTTGCTATCCCTGCCTTTATAAATTCAACTGAAGTATAATAGATTTGTTTCCTTCTGTTTCAAGTGTGTCTTTTGTACACAGCATATTTTTGGATTCTGGGTTCTAATCCATTCTATTATGTACTTTTGTTTTACGAGTGAATCCATCTCATTCCCAATTATGATTGACAACTATGTATTTCCCTTCATCCTATTCTCTTCTACTTATCTTTTTTTTTTAACCATTCCCTCCTCAAAAATGTTTTGCTTCTGACTATTGCTTCCCTTAGTCTGTCTTCTCTCTTATATTTCCGCTCACTCTTTTTCCTTAGCTCTTTCTCCTCCTAATTCCAAGTTGGGTAAGAATAATTTCTATACCCAATTGTGTGTGTGTGTGAGATGAGAGCAAGGTCCAAAAGTTACTCATTGCCCCATCCCCATTTTCACCTCCATTGTAAAAACTCTTCCTTGTGTGCCCCTTTTATGTGAGAATTTTCCCCACTCTTTCTCTTTCCCCTTCTCCCAGTACACCCTTCTTTCTTACTCTTCCATTTTTCTTTTAAGATCATTCCAACACAATAGCCTCACACCCATGCTCTCTTCCGAAGTGAGGATCAAGTTCTTTGGGGTTATATGTATCATCTTCTGTGCCCTGAGCTTGGCAAGACAACAATCCTTTGTGATTACCCGGCAGATGATCTCACTGTCTAGGCTAGTCGCATAATTCACCAGGTATTCTCTGAGATGGACAAGCACAGGACAAACTAGAAAAGTCCTGCAATGAATCAAACTTGTCATATTCTTGCTGTTACCTCTCATTGTCAGTACTACAGCTCCCCAGGCAGCCACTAGTATGTGTTGAGATCTCCCCACACTGCCTCAGGTCCCCCCACTAGAGGCAGAGCCCTGGCACATGTGTCTAGAGTTCCTCCTTGCTTGCAAGCTTTTTTCCTCACTTTGAAAATAAGACTAATTCCTGTCTCAGGCCTGCTCAGCTTGGCTCCAGCCATTCAGAGGTTAGAGGCTAGTTCCATCTGGTTAACACTTCCCCATTTAGGGATGTAAACAGTTTTAACATTATTAAGTTCCTTATGATTTCTCCCTCATGTTTACCTTTCTATGCTTCTCTTGAATCTTGAATTGAATGTCAAATTTTTTATTCAGCTCTAATGTTTTCATCAGGGATGTTAGAAGTCCTCGATTTCATTAAATATGTACTTCCCCATCCCCCACCCCCATAGGATTATATAGAGTTTTGCAAGGTAGATTCTTCTTGGTTGTACACCTAGTTCCTTTGCCTTCTTGAATATCATATTCCAAGCTCTCTGCTTCTATAGAGTAGTGGCTGCTAAATCTTATGTGATCCTGACTATGGCTTCATGGTATATGAATGGTTTCTTTCTGGCTGCTTTCATTTTCTCCTTGACCTGGGAGCTCTGATAATATTCCTGGGAATTTTCATTTTGGGATCTCTTTCAAGAGATGATTGGTGGGGCAGCAAGGTGGCGCAGTGGATAGAGCACCGGCCCTGGATTCAGGATGACCTGAGTTCAAATCTGGCCTCAGACACTTAACACTTACTAGCTGTGTGACCCTGGGCAAGTCACTTAACCCCAATTGCCTCACTTAAAAAAAAAACAAACCCAAAAAACAAAACAAAACAAGAGATGATTGGTAAAGTCTTTCATTTTCTATTTTGCTCTCTGGTTCTAAGATCTCTGGGCAGTTTTCCTTTATAACATCTATGATGTCTAGGCTCTTATTTTTTTTTTAATCATGGCTTTCGGGCAGTGTAATAATTTATAAATTTCCTTTCCTCGATTTTCCAGGTCAGTTGTTTTTTCCTATGAGAAATTTAGTATTTTCTTCTTTTTAAAATTCCTTTGACTTTGTTTTATTCTTCCTTGATGTCTCATGGAGTCATTAGCTCCCACTTGACAAATTCTAATTTTTAAGGAGTTATTGGAAGGAGAATAGTTTAGAACAGAAGGTAGAAAACCTTACCTAAGTAATAGACTGCCTGAAAAACAGAATAGAGCATTCAGAACTCAGTGACTTCATGAAGCAAAGAAATATCAGAATAAAGTAAAAAGAGAAAATGTAAAGTATATATTATTGAAAGCTAATAACCTGAGAAACAGGCAAGAAATAAAAATTTAAGACTAAATTTACAGAAAATCATGAGCAAGCAAAAAACCTGGATACTGTGTGTGTGTGTATATATATGTATATATACATACATATTTTAAATCATAAAACAAAACTGCTTAGATTTATTAGAACACCAGAGGCCAAAGTGAAAATAGAATCAAACTTCCCAACAAGATGGCTACCTGAGATGCAGTAGAGGGAACTGAAGATACAAGAGGTACTCTGAACTTCAAAGATCCAGAAGGACCTAGCTCTAAGAAGTAGAGGATGGCACTAGAACCCAGAGGAAGACCAAGCAGAGGTAACCACTGAGCAGCGGGTAGAAACTAATATTAGCACAAAGGGCCAATTCAGTACCTAAAGCTTGAGATATGAGTAAATAAAACACCAGAATATCAAACATGATTGCAAATCTAACTCCATAACACTGCAAGCATAGAGACTCAAGGGAAAAAAAGTAGTTGAATGAATATCTAGAAGAAATAAAGCAAGAAATAAAAAGATGAAATAGAAGTTCTTAGGGAAGGAATTAGGAGAATAAGCACCTTAGTGGTATGAGTTGTAAATTTTATCTAAGAAGTGGATTCCTAGAAAATTAGAATAGACCAAACAAATCAGTGACTCCAAGAGAAAAGAAGAAATTTTAAAACAAAAGTCAGATGATTGAAAAAATGGAAAAAAATAGAAGATATTTAATATAAAAACAACTCACCTAGAAAGCAAGTCAAAAAGAGATCATTTGAGAATCTTTGGACACCCTGAAAATTATAATTTTCAAAA
This sequence comes from Dromiciops gliroides, assembly GCF_019393635.1. Lineage (NCBI taxonomy): Eukaryota > Metazoa > Chordata > Mammalia > Microbiotheria > Microbiotheriidae > Dromiciops > Dromiciops gliroides. The sequence goes on along the minus strand of NC_057862.1, from coordinate 161,775,164 downwards.
GCTTATATTCTATATTTTTAGAATAAATTTAAAACTATTCAGATGTATTAGAAGGAGAAGGGAAAGTTAAGATAGAATGAATTCACCCATCTCCTTCGGAAAGAAACTTCAAAAGCACTACAAGGTCAAAGGATCATCATCATAAAGTGCTCATATTCTGTTATCAATGTGTATGTAAATACCTTTTTTGGTGTTTAAATTCAGAATAAACAACTGAAAATTTAAAAAATAGAGACTAAATAGTTTAATCCTAAAGAACTGGTAAGTTAAAGAACAAATTATAAGACTAATGGATAATTTAATCACAGAAAATAAGGACATAGCAACAAGATAACAAAAACTTAGAAAATTGTACCATCAGTAAAGGAAAGAACAGGGGCAGCTAGGTGGCGCAGTGGATAAAGCACCGGCCCTGGATTCAGGAGGACCTGAGTTCAAATTTGACCTCAGACACCTAACACTTACTAGCTGTGTGACCCTGGGCAAGTCACCTAACCCTCAGTGCCCCCTCCCCCAAATAAATAAAAAATAAAAGAAAGAACAGATCGATTATCTGGGAATATAACTAAAAATAAAACTACAAAAGCAACAAATCGTGAAACCCCAAGCGAATTAAAAAACAGAATTTGGAATCAAAGAATGAAATTGATAATTTACATGGCATGGATAAAAATTAAAATATAAGTCATTTAGAAGGATAGAACAAGAAATAAAGATTTAAATAATCCAACCTCAGAAAAAAAGAAATTGAACACAGCATAAAGGAATTTCCAAAGGAAAAATCTGTAGGATTTAGTGGATTTACAGGAAAGTTCTATCAAACATTCAAAGAAGAATTAATTTCACTATTACACAAACTTTTTGCAAAAATAAGGAAAGGGATTCTGCCAAACTAGGCAAGTATAGTTCTGAAACTTACACCAGGGAGAGGTTAAGTGGAGAAATGATGGAGCCAAATCTTAATGGATATCTATGTAAAACTACTGGATTACAGGAGTGTGATTGCTAGTGCTAGTGTCAGGCCCGGGCTCCAGATCCTGCCTTTGTCACTTACTATCTGTGTGGGGTGAGTTACTTAGCTTCCTGGTCCTCAGTTTGCTCATCTGGGAAATGAAGATGTTAGACTAGATAGATCCTAATGTCATTCCCAGCTCTACAACTATGATCGTATGATCATATTACCCTGTGAATAAAACATTAGCAAAGAGGCTGTAACAAACAAATTCAAATGATAATGTGATTGCCAGGTTGGATTTATAGAAGGAATTTATGGTTGGTTCAATAATTAGGAAATTATAAATATGATAGACTATATAACCTAGGATACATAGATGACTAATAAAAACACATAAGGCCCAAGAGCCATTCCCCAATAGATAAGTGGCAGTCAATAAACATTTATTAACCACCTACTATCCAGCACTGTGCTAAGTGCTGGATAGGAACACAGTTATCAAAAGACAAATTAAAAATTATTAACAATTATATGAAGAAATGCTCCATATCATATTTGATAGAAATGAAAATCAAACCAACCCTGAGGTTTCACCTCATATTCAGCAAACTGACAAAGATGAAAAAAGATGGAAATAGTCAATGTTGGAACAGTTATGGAAGGATAGCTTTGAATTAGTACAATTATTCTGGAAAACTATGTAATTGTTCTAGAAAAGCTAAAACGTCCATACTCTTTGACCTAGAGATTGGCATATACCTCGAGGAGGTTGCTGACCCAAAAGAAGGCTCTATATACATCAAAATATTTATAGCAGCATTTTTTGTGTTAGCAAAGAACCGGAGGAAAAAGTATATTTTTTCATTCATTGGGGAATGGCTAAACCAATTGTAATGCATGTTGCCCATAAGCTTTGAGGATCCTTAACCTAATTCCAACATTCACAGACAATTCTCAGAAACAAGGTTACATTACCCCCTCAAGAAAAATGGTATCCTCTAAGAAATTGTATTGTCTAAAACCATTGGCTCAATCCCCACTGGTGTGATTCCTGTCCCCCTTCACTCCTGTCACTCTCCTCTCCCCACCAACCTAGTCCTCCAAGATTTTCAGCTGAGAATCATTTGGTTAGCCCATATTAAGTAGCTTTTTAAAAGGGAAATTTACTAAAGCAGTACAGTAAGAATAGTTGGTACAAAACATCTCCAAAAAAAGTCTGTGACATATTCTCCCACAAGTACATATATGGTCCAAAGAAAAATCAGCTCAACCTTAGAGAGCACATGTAGCAATGGGGTGACTCAGAGCTCTTAATTGTTAGGTCTTTTTTTCATCCATGGGGTGCTCAAGAAGTTCCCTTTAAGCATGCTGTATTTTCTCTACCAGGTTCCTTGTCGAGTTGTAAATCTATATCCAATCTTTTATGTTCATTGCCATCAGCTGATCTGGGGAAGCTTCGAGGACAAAAGTGAGAATTTAGTAAGTACAAAGTCCTCTTGACCTTTTAAAGCTCAAAAAGGACTCTGACTAAAGGGGGAATTTGGGGGAGAAAGGAAGAGACCAAAGTGAGGCTGAAGTGCTCTTCTCCCACCAGTGGCTCCTTAGGGGGTTTGGCTGGAATGGTCTCCATTCACTGCTTGCTGGAATTTCCAAATTCTCCCAATACTTGTTTTTGCCTTCAATCCTTAAATTATCCATGGTCTTCTCCATTTCCAAAAATTATGACTTCACAGATGTATTCAATTAGTTTGAAAGGCCCAATGACAACTGGGATCTTAGAGGTTTATATTCCCTTGGTAATGGACCTTGAGCAGTAAAACAAAGAAAGAAGAAACCCATGTTTCTCATTCCATTTAACCAATTACAATACTCAAAGATGTCAAAGTATAGCTCTGGTGTTATAGGTATTCCTTCTCCAGGAATCAAGATCCTGGACTATGGCTTGCAAATGTTTCTCTTCCCTTTTCCAAAAACTAGGTCATCATTTGCCTGCCTCCAGTCCTGATGCATCTCTGCTCTTTTCCATAATCTTTCAAATTATCACTGAAAGTGGCATGATTATTATCCACCAGTTATTTTAGTATTATAGGACTGGACCAGGTGACTTGAATTCATCAAGAGTAAATATCCACTCTTATTATTCTTTCACCTTGAAAACCAACCCTCATTAACCATTTTTCTTCATTTTTAGGGTAGAGGGTTATTCTTCTTGGCAGAAGTAACAAAAGTTAAAGAATTTCAGATAAAGGTTTCATCTCCTAAGCAGTCAGTTACACCCATGAGGTAATTTGTCTCTTTGCCTCTAGTTCCTCTTGCTTGATACCTAAACTTTGAGCATTTGGTTATAGACATTTGAGGTGCGGGATCTTGATTAGTGGCTCCTCCCTTCAATTCCTCTCTTCGCCTCCTTCGAAATTCAGCATATCTTAACGATTAGTCTTAGTCCATAACTGTAGCCACTCTGTGGCATTCAGCTTGTCTATATATCAAGGCAGTTTTCTCCTTCCCTCATCCTTTTTTAGTCTAAAGTCATTATCATTTAATTTGTTAGCCATAACAGCAAATACATTGTTACCAGTCTTATGTATACCAGTACATCCTGGCTCAGAAGGCCCTGCTTCCCGATATTTTAAGCTGTTGCACATTAGTCCACATCTTATTCTTAGCGCCCTTTGAGTCAGATGTTCACTTCCAAAATCATTTTTTTCTCTTCTTTGGACCTTGATGTCAATGATTAATAGTAATGAAAACCTACATCCCTATAGTCTTCGGTTTCTTGTTCAAGACTTCATAATCCTTGGCAATACTTTTAAAGTTCCTTCTGGACATGACCAACAAAATGGAGGACTAGACACTTTTTCCAATTCTCATGACCTCTCAACCCTCTCCAAAATAGGAATTATGCACAAGAGATGAAGCAATTTCAGTTGTCTTCATGGTATAAAACACTAAGACTCCTAATAAGGTAACAACCCAATGAACTAACAATCCCTCGTGTATTAATTTAGTAGTCCCTCTCTCATCAGCCACTATGCTCTGGCAGGGCTGCACAATCCCACCCACTAGTTTGCAACAAAACTCAACTTTGCTCCCTTCCCCTCCCTGAACTGTGGAAAATGAAAATTCTGAAGCCTGTTCTGCCTGGTACATTAACAGTTCTAAAGGAAAGGGGATAGGTGTCCAGCTGTCACAGAGGCTGAGGACAATAAAAAGTAATTACCTAGCAAGTGAGGAAACTGAGACTGTTCTGGGGTTTAGTCCCACTGGGGAATTTGACAACAAAAGGGAACAAATCAGAAAAAGACCTTGAGCATAAAGCAGCTAAAGCAAAAGGTAAGTGTTAATAGCAGAAGACAATATGGCTTCCAAATTGGCTAAGAGTCCAGACATCCATTAATAAATAAGACAAAGGAAAAAGAATAACACCCAATGTGGCAGAGAAACATGTAAATTCCCAAGACGGCGTGGAACTACAACAGGATGCTCCCAAGTAGGTTGAGAAATAAGAATTGTAAATGCAGAATTTATGTTTTGTCCCCCCCAGAAATAATTTGGCAAACTTTACCAAAGAACAAAAGAGAGACCTAATTAGGAATACAAATGCATAGAAGTGAAGGACAACTGGGGAGAAGTAAAAAGCAATTAATGTCAAAAGAAAACACAAAATCTCTATTAGAAGCAAAACAGATAAGATTGACAGAAACAACTTAAGGATTACAGGTCTAGAAAATCACGAGCCAAAAAATTTAAGCACCATCATGCATGAAATACAAGGAAATAGCCTAGAACTTCTGAACCCCCCCAAAATATAGTACCAATTAAAAGAATCCAGATTACCTCTAAAGTTCCTTTTGGCACTATCCCTTGCACTTCTGTGAGTTACCGTAAGTGGATAGTAGTTATCTCATTTGATAACCAGGAGGTTCTTCCATATATCCTGGATTCTTGCTCCAAGAAAAGAACTGTCTCACTCTTCCCTAGGAGAAAATCACCAAGTATCTCCATTCTTGGCTTCTTTCGAATTAAACGTCTCACAAGACATTGCCTCTGGCTCTCCCAAATCATTTTTGGTGAAACATGGTTATTTCAATAGTAAAACCAGTTTTGAATACAATACTTATCTTGAGACCAAAAAGTTTGAGAATCTCTGAGTTAAATAAAAACCTTCTTCTAATTGGACTTTACATGTATGCTTAGAATAGTCTGGAAAAGAAATAACTGGCAGAAAGTAGCACCAAAGTAGGCTTGGCATCTGCCAAACTTAAGCATGACACCTAACCTAAAAAGGTTAAAAAATGAAGATAAAGAATTCCGAAAGAGAAGCCATCTTTGAGCACCAGCAAGGGGAAAAAGCTGAAATGATCCAAAAACTTGAAGAATATCTGATGCACAAAACTAGATAGTTCATAAACCAAAAGAGGGGAAGGGAAGGGAAGGGAAGGGAGATAAGCCATTTAGTTTTTATTCTTCTAAGAGCACCAGCATTCAAACAGAAGGGAGAACCAGTAATTTCAGTGTCCCAAAGACACAAGAAGGTAGACTCTAGTGTTAAAAAACAAAGCAAACCTGCAAATAGGTCAGATATAATGAGGGCTGAAAAAAGGCCACTGGGTTTAGCAGTTAAGAATTTATTGAAGGGGGCAGCTAGGTGGTGCAATGGATAAAGCACTGGCCTTGGATTCAGGAGGACCCGAATTCAAATCCAGCCTCAGATACTTGACACTTAACTAACTGTGTGACCCTGGGCAAGTCACTTAACCCTCATTGCACTGCACCCCCCCCCAAAAAAAAGAGTTAATTGGTAACTTGGAAAAGCAATTGCACTGTAATGGAGTCATAAAACAGATCACAGATTAAGAAGTGAGGGAGCTGAGGAAATACTAGTATTTGCCAGTGAACAGTTTATACAAGATGATCTAACTTCTGGCATTTTCACTGGCTGTCTCTGATACCCGCAACTCTCCCCAATCTCCATCTCCTGGCTTTCTTCAAGTTTCAGCTAAAATCCTACCCTCTTCTCCCAGAATTCCTTAATTTTAGTGCCCTTCTGATATTATCTCCAATTTATCCTGCCTATAAGTTGTCTGCATGTTGTCTCTTCCTTTAGACTGAGTTCTGCCTTTCTTTATATTTCCAGGGTTTAACACAGTGCCTGGAAAATAGACACTTAATGCTTGTTGATTTGACTTCTCTAGTATCTTCCAAATTAGAATAAATTGCTAAGTCTTGTCATTTTTACTTCCTCTTTCCCTCTTCTCTCTACTCACAGCATAAGCTTCCTAGTTCAGGCTCTTATCTCAAATGAGGAGAAAGCAGCAAAACTGATATTCCTAAAGCACAAGCCTAACCATATCAATGACTACACTGCACAAGAAGCCCTTCACAATCTGGCTCTAGTTTAACTTTCCACATCACACAGTAATGCCCTTTAACTGAGGTAGCTGTGTGGTGCTGTGGATAGAATGCTGGGCCTGGATTCTGGAAGAATCCAGCCTCGGACACTTACTAGCTATGAGACTCTGAACAAGGAATTTAACCTCTCTACCTCAGTTTCCTCAACTGTAAAATGGGGATAATAGTTTCTACATCTCATGCTTGTCTCAAATGAGATAATACTTGTAAATCACAGTGCCTGGCACACAGTACGTACTTGATACTTATTCCCTCCCATTTTACACATTCTATACTCCAGTCCAACTGACCTAATAGCTGGTACTTATATATAATATTCTATCACCTTCCTCTGTGCCTCTGCATAGCCTGTCCTCCTTGCTTTTTAATGCTTTCTCCTCTTCAGTGGCCTGGTTTAATCCCTCAGCTGTTAGTAATCATCCTCCTTGTCAAATCACGCTATTTATTTTACCTATCCATGCACACTTCCCACCTGCCTCCTTTGGTGGAATGTAAACTTCTGTCCTGTTTATGGATCTATATCCTTAGGTAGAACTATTTCCAGAGGGTGCCTAAAAATGCATGTTTATTCATCAACATTATTATATATTTGAAAAATGAAAACACTGATTCTTTTTATTTAGAATAGACAGTATTTTCATGATGCTTCTTCAGTTGCTTTTACCAATTACTTAATGTCACTGAAGAAAACATTTTCTTTACTCAAATTTAGAGTGTATACAAGCAAGGAAGAGAAAAATACGCAAATAAATATGGTAGTTTTTGAAAACATAAAACCTAGGTCATGAATGATATGCTTCTGGTCATGAATTTGCTGCTACTCAATCATCATCATCACCACACACACACACACACACACACACACACACACAGGAATGTACATCCTCTAGGCACACAATGTGTGTGGGAATTTGGAAGAATGCTGGAGATTATTCCCATTGCTTTGGGTTCCCATAACTATGATTGAGAATGTGACTCATAACTCTAATAAATTCTAAGCGGAGCTCATGCTTACCACAAAACTATTACTGCAGCATAAGGACACTCCCAATATTAAGAACAAATGACAAGGGAACTCTACAAGTCACCTGGAGTGGCAGGGTCCTTTCAGGCTTAAGTCTAAAGCAGTATTTTTGGTTCCTGGGTGTGATTATACTGTGAAGTTTTGCAAACTATTTTTAATTACCTAAAACTGCAAAGATGAGAACCCCTCCACAAATCCATGTCTAAAAGAGAAAGGGAGATGTTAGTGCTAAAAATAGTGTTTTATTGTTTGCCAAATGCTTTTCTCATAACTGTGCAATGCAGGTATTACAAATACCATTATTCTCATTTTACAGATGAGTAAACTGAGGCTCAGAAAAGTTAAATGATTTGTCTATGATCTAAGTAGTAAGTGTCAAGTCATTAAGTGGAGCCAAGTGCCTCTGACACTGAATGCAACACTCTATGCCAAACAAGATTTTAGGAGAGATGGTCAATGTTTATATAAACTCATCTTTATAGGGCAGGAAAGATAAAATTAACCACTAATTTTTAGGAACATATCTGAAATGACAAGATAGATAACAAGTTTTATAAAATATTAATGTATTTACTTATTAACTTCTCAAAGTTGCTGAGCAAACCAAATGCCATATACTTCTCTCCTTAAGTGAGATGTGATACCTCATGATGAGATAAGGCAGTATGTATTTCTCCTGTCAAGTAATAAGAGCATAATTTCTTAAATTACACTATAATTTAATATAAAACGTTCATTACTCAACATAGAATAAAATACAGGATAAAAGAGTCTCCAACCAAACAATTCTATTCCTAAATATTCTACTGTTAAAAACAATTGTTCAAGACTAAGAAATCATCTGAAAAATAAAAGTACCCACAGACAACTTTTTGTTGCAAATATTTACTCAAAAACTAATATATACAGCAGTGTTTAATAGTTGTTTAAAACATTCAACATTCATTGAAACAAAATTTAAGAGTTCAAAACACATTCTAATGGAGTAAAACTGCAGCATTTTTAATGAAGTTTGTCAGTATTTCAAAGCAAACTACTGTTAATCATATTATGCATTCCTACATCTATGAGTTCCTAAGACAGTAAAAACAAACAAAAAATAATTTTAGCAGCCATCTCATGGACATTAGGCTAAATTCCTGAAATTGATTTATACATTTCTGCTTTAGGTCCCCTTTCAGTCTTTGTTTAACATAAAGAAGTAGTTTTAAATGGCTGAATACATGACAGAACATGTTTCCAGTTCACTGCTTTACAGTTTCTACATTAAACCGAACTTTGGCTTGGCTTACAGACCATTTGTGGGTCTACTTATTACTAACAAAAATCATTAAAACAACAGTAAAAGCAGTAATAGCTACAGTATTTCCAGTAATGAGTCCTACTTTATACAACTAATACGTCAGGGATTTATGCACAGCTTGCACACTGACAAAAACCACAAATATATATTTTAAGAATTTCACTTTCACTGAAAGTTTAATTAAGGTAAGCTTACAGCCTGGGATGCTAACACCTGTATGGAGGTGCATAGATTCATATAATTCTGTTTACATGCTTCTGACAGACAGGAATGTGACATTAAATCCAAAGGAATTTTACATTTATCCAAACTGTCATTAGATTAATACATCACTGTAAGCATGCTCCACATCAGCATTACACTCCAAGTTAAAACCTTCTCTGACTCACCCAGCAACCATCATTTTTAACCAATTACCTTCATAAAGGACTTCTCAAAACTTTTGTAAGAATGGTGGAAAAGAATGTAACAGATTTTCATTTTAGGGATTTCAAAAATTTTAATAATTAATATCCTTATGTATCCTTTCTTATAATTACTTAACTTATATAAGTAATCCTTATGATTACTTACTTTACATGTCATCCCTTTTCTGAAAAAACAAAAAACAACAACAAAAAACCCCCAAAACTAATCAAATGAGACTTTTCCACTTCAAATTTAACCTTCATCAGAACACACATACCCTTTTAGTTACTTATGTTTAATTGTGCTATGACTGGCAAATTGACTACTTAATAATAGGCTTAACACACATATAAAATGTATGTATAACCTATCCTTACATTTTTCTATTTCCAAAAGTGTCACTGAGCACACCCAGTAGGAATGGTCCAAGATGTTCTTTACCATCATTACTGTTATTATTTTTAAACTAAAACTTAGAATGAATGGCTGATTTCATTTCAACTTGCTTCCTTTTCATCTGTCTGGTTTACAGTTGTTTCTGTTGTACTAGGACTGGTTCCTCTAGAAATGTCAGCTGTTTGCTCAGAAATGACTCCAGCTTCCTCAACTGGAGCTTCAATGCTACCCTTTTGAAGAATCTCGGTGGCTTCATGCTCAAGCACCTCGGATGGTGTCAAAGGCTCCAAGTGAATACTGCCTTGCTCACTAACATCAGAACTAACAGATTCAGGTTCATCTCTTTTTCTCAAAAACTGTTCAAAGCTAACATCATTTGTTGTTAATTTCAAATTTTTAGTATTCCGTGAAGAAGGCTTAGCTTCACTGGAGCTGTTAGTCTGATTATTTAAAGTTACATTCTCTAAACTTTGGCACATCTTCAATTCAGTTTTGCTATCAGTGTTTTTTGGTTGTTCTTCCATCACCTCTTGGACATCACTATTATCTGAAACAGGACTGAAGAAATTCCTTGAGCCCCTATCCTGGGCTACTAGGTTAGGGTCATTTTTCATATTTAAAATTGCTGTACTTTCTTCATTCTTTATTGCTGATGAGCCTTTACATGGATTTACATCACATTCTTTTTTGGCTTCCTCTGAAGAAGCATTTTCTTGTTTGCTGTAAAACAAAGCCATTTATTATTTTTCTCTTCAGCAAAGTTTATTGGGGAAAAATGCTAAAAAGAGAAAAATGTACTAATTAGAAGGATCAAGGAACGCTTGCATCAAAACATACGCTAAATCACATAATAAAATTAAGATATTTGACTCCTTGGCACATTGTGATTATTATAGCTTAGAATGATGACGTTTCAGACAAATAAAATCAGATGAACCAGTGTCATATAATAAAGGTACATAATTAGAAACAAGGTAACTACATTTAATATAAGTAATCTCATTTTAAGCGAGGTGGAAGAGCATTGGGCCAGGAGACTGGAAACACATGCTCTAAGCCTGGTTCCTCTGTGATATGAACTAGTCCTATGACCTTGGACAAGTTTCTTAAGCCCTGTTGCCTCAGTTTCCTCATTTGTAAAATGAGGAAGTTGGCTCATCTAAAATCCCTTATAGATGATTACAGAGTTATTTGGGAACCTTCTGCAATCTATATCAGGAGTAAAGCATTCCATTCTTAAGACTTGTTGAATAAAAAACCCAGTACATCAACTCTCTGCTGGTTATAGCTTAGACAGTTCTGCTTCAAGCCATGACTGTGAATGGCTTTTCAATTATAGTGAAACTTAGGTGTTCTACAAAAAAAATGTTGCTAGCCATACTAATAATGCCATTTTTGCTACTGTGTCCAAAACTGAGAGGAAATAAATCTTTGCCCCATATTTCCTAACTTAAATGCCCCCTTTGTTTGACATGGGCCATAGTATGCATTAGCTTATTCCAACTAGGTTATAAATAAAAGCCTACTAAAGGCCTATGTCCAGTGTTAATTCTCTGTGCATGTCCACAGTTTTTTCCCCCCTTGCAAAGAAATAGTAAAATTTAAAGGCAATGCCCATATTTGAGTAGATGTCTATATTTAAGACCAATATGATTACTATACTGGACATTAATCCTGTCTATTACAATTTTTATTTCAGTATGCTGAGATCTTAATTTTTCATTCTAAGAGGAATATATGTAAGATCCCATTATATTGCCTACCATTATAGCCAAAAACTCTGTAAAAACAGAAATGTCTTCCATGTAGTGGTTAAGGGACTATTTCAAAGAATATGTCCAAAGAAAAATAATAAACTGTCCCTTGAAGTTAATAATAATGGGATTTAAACTTTAACAGTGATCATTCTAAGTTTAGGCCACCTCACTTTATATTTCTTCCAAGTGTCAAATGTTAAAAAGGCTTAATTAACGTGAATTTAAAAATAGAAATGAGAATTTTTGTATATACTAGCAGCAGAGAAAGAACTAAGGTAATTTTACCAGTGAAGTTTGTTTGAAAAATGTAAAGTGTATTATTACAGAATTCATTTTTAAAAACCAAAATAATGTTCAAGCAACCTACTATAGTATAGATTATAAAGGTAAAGGAGAAATAGAAACACTTTCTTTTAAAAAGGTAAAAAAAGATTCATCTTTGGTATTGAGTTCTATTAGGAATGTTATGATTCTAATTTGACAACAGGGTTTTGGAAATATTTCACATATTTGATTATTTAAGCCCTTTTCCATTTTCCATTTGTGTATATCTTAAAGAAGAGACATCTATTTATTAAGTATTGGAGTACTGCAGCTTATTATCAGATTTCAAATATATACCTATGGCTTTATAAACAAAGGAAAGATTTCTAGAAAATATCCAAAATGCAATACTGTTTCACTGATGTGCATTAAACAGTGTTAAACTTGATCTTTTCCTTCATTTGGGGGAACTAAAAAAATACTGAGGTTAACTGCTAATTAAGAAGAAAAAAAAAGATTTAAAAATGATTTGGCAGAATGTATTAGCAGTCTTTCTAATTTTGAAATTTAATTATAAAATGTGTAAATGTGCAAAACAAAACAATTTGAAGCTCAAGATTTTATTTCATTTGTTGAATAAACATTATTTTAAAATTATATTCTACAATAAAAAGCATCAGTACACAAATAATTTGTAAATATTCCCTGGCCAATTACCTGTGAAATAACACAGCCCAAGTGTTATTTTATGTACTTGAATTTCAAGAGATGCAGCTGTTCCTTATATTTACCTTTCAGAAGTTGATGTTTCTGTTTTTCCTTCAGACATATTAGGTCTTGAATTTTTCTGTAATGATTAATGATATTTTTCCTTATGTTCATGACTAAACTAGTAATTAATAATGTAACTCAGAATACAATCTATTTTTATTATGCCAAACTAGATACCAGGAACTTCGTGTGTAGCTTAAGACACTAACAACTTAGGGAAAAATTTTAACATCAAATTTCCATTTAAAATTTTGACTGACAATAGAGAACTATACATCAGGTACTGGAAAGGTCTACAGAATTAAAAGTATGAATTTTTAATGTGGTCAAACAAATGACTATCAAAAACTTCTAGGGATCAAAACGTTTCTGGTAAAAGGCAGGGTGCAAATACATATTTAAGTTACCTCACTCACTGCCTGCTCTCTCTTCAAACTATCCAAGAAACCAGGACTGAAATGACAATTAACCGAATTGCTGGCTAACATATTCAAAACTGGATATGAAAGCTTGTTGAAATAATCAAGAAAGATATATCAGAAAGTTACTCATACAAAACATTTCAGAAATAATAATTAAAAATTCAACATTCACAAGCCACTCAGTTAATGGTCTCGCTTGCTCTTCAAATTACCTTGTATTATTTACCCATGTGTCTACATGGTGTGCCCCCTCCCCTGGAAAAGAGCAAGACAGGTTTCACATTTGCCTTTTATCTCCAGTTTCCAGCCTAGATCCTACACATGTTAAATGCTAAATGTTTACTGAATTTAATTCCCTCTAGTGTAAATAAACATACATAATTCTGGAATAAATCAATGTCATCTCTGTGAAACAAAATATAAAAATTATTATTTTTAAAAAACCAAACCCCTCTATATTAACCAGAGACAAGTCTTTTAGAGCCCTGAAAACATATCTAAACTAGGAACCCTCCGCCATATAAAACAGCCTTTGGCAACAAAAAAGCAATACTCAGCAAGAAATAAAAACAAAGCAAAAAATATATAAATAAAAATAAAACCAAAAATTGTTAGGGGGGAAAAGACCCAAACATCACACAAAAATACTGGGATTGGGAAATCAACAAAGCTCACCAAACAGAAGTAAAAGGACACTAGTATATGGCAATGTTTGTAAAATTCCAACCTTTTTACACGAGAGCAGACAATATGTAAGAAGTTACTAGAGACAGCAGGGGAAATAGATTTAATTCAATTAAATAAACATTTATTTTGCTCAAAAATGTTCAATAAAGATAACTGCCTTTATGGAGCTTACAGCCTAATAAAGCAAAAAGAAACTTAAAAAGAAGGAAAGTGGAAATCAAAATGATGAATAAGTGACTGGTAAGAGTGGTTTGGGGGGGTCATAGCATGTTCTGGTATAGAAATTACCATGGTTACAAGGTTATTCCTCTAGACAATTCTTTTCTCCGGCCTTTTATACCCCATCGTTCCAACCTCCCCTTCTGTGTCAGAAACTTCCAACTTCCTAGCCAACTGAGTGAGACCCTGACCGTTCCTATATATTCCTCAACCCCCCAGCATGGTGCCTAGTACACAGTGGTTGATTATTATTATGTTTGCTGATTTATTGTGCCTTGATGTTGTGATATGTTGATATTGTGAGGCTGTGGAACCCACGTATCCCAAGTCATTGAACTGAGAAGATGCAGCAAGAACTTGATGTAACAATGTAATGATCTGGGTCCAGAGGGCAACTTCTTCATGAGCATCTACAACTACTTCTTGCCATCAAAAGAAGATGATCATGCCTGAGGTTCTGGAAAACATCTCTGGTTGCATTTCTTTCTTATCATTCCTCATCCCATTTTGGAGATGGTCTATTATTGTCTTTACTCACCCTCTCTTGCATTAAATGTTTCCACCCTGAAGCTACTATGTAAGCCATAGAAGTCTCCCCTTCTAAAAGTTATAATGTATCAAATAAAGGCTGATTGCTTTCAGCACAGAATGGTTGGTCTAATTGTTTTGTGAAGCCCTATTTAAGAATGTAGTATGATGGAAAAGAAGGGCTTTTTAGGAGTTCAAATTAATATGAGGTACAGGGTTCAATAACGGAATTGGCCCTGAAAGAACTAGAAGGGAAGTTTCATGGACAAAAACAGGCAAGGGATCAAATTCTTCCTCCCCCTCTCCATATCTGGAGCATGAGTATTAACAGTGGGGTTGTGCCAGGTTCCAAACAGAACTTTAGAAAGAAACTGCTTTCTGATGACCAGCTTAGCTAAGTACAGAGTGACTCATTACCAGTAAGTTGGCTAGTGAGTGCTAAATCTTTGATCATAGCAATCCACAAAATAATGAAAATGACAAAATGACAGTTTCAATGACTAGTTCAGAGAGCCAAAAATGGGGCAAGGAAGGTGGTACTGCTTTTTCTTGGAACTCTCAATAGTGTGTTTCTACCCAAGTATTGTGGAGCTGCTAAAAGCAAGGGGGTCACTAAATAAAACATATTTCAGGGTGGAGAAGTAGCTAAAGAGATGGAAAAATATAGAGAATGAGTTAAGCCAGAAACAGAATTTTTCTTCCTCATCCTCTGTAATAGATGTCACATAAACTGATAGCATCTTTTAATTTTTTTTAGTGAGGCAATTAGGGTTAAGTGACTTGCCCAGGGTCACACAGCTAGAAAGTGTTAAGTGTCTGAGGCCAGATTTGAACTCAGGTACTCCTGACTCCAGGGCCGGTGCTCTATCCACTTCACCACCTAGCTGCCCAAACTGATAGCATCTTTATGCTGGTCTTTTTGCATCTGCTTAACATGGATACTGCAGTGTCCCCACAAAACTATATTTCACCAGCCTCTTCATTTGCTTCCTGAAGCTGAATCTGTGAGCCATTGTTCTATTTAACTGCAACTTCCTTTTGTCTTCTAGTTTCTTTTCATTCAAATTTTAATAGTATGCCCAGTCAGTTACCAAAGGTTCTACATTTGAAGTATAATCAGCTAAATGTCTAAAAATTGTGTTATGTGACATCTATTACAGAGGATGAGGAAGAAGAAAAATCTGTAACAGGATGAGGAAGAAAAATACTTGGGGCAGAGACACAATATTGAGAACTCTCAAGGAAAAAGGAGTCTTTTGGAGGAAAAAAAAGTTTCTGAAGGCAAATTCTGAAGCAGGTCTTCTTTCCCATCAGGTTATTTAGAAATGTTTGGGGCAGAGAGTTAAAGGTGACACCTAGGAAACCCTGCTAACTAGAGATTTTTCGTAATAAGGAGATGATTATACACTACTTAGCCAGAAAAGAATCAAAAAGCAAGAGGCATGGTTGGCATCAGAATAGCATAAAATGCACATGCGAGCACACAGACACACACACACACACACACACACACACACACTCTCTCTCTCTTTTAGTCTATTCCCTGTTAAAGGTGAGATAAAGACGAATTCCAAATGAGAAGAATAGAAATATAAAGAGCTGGTGCTCAATCAAGGCAATTCCAACTTGCCCTAATTAAACAAGCTGTTGATGCTGAAGAATGGGAACCGAATAAATGAGTAGACAGACTCAGGCTATCACCATTTCCTAAGGAAGTTTCACTGAAGCATAATTCACCATCACACTAAATAGGTCAAAGTAGCTATCTCACAGAGCAAAGCATTTCATCTACTTGCCAAGCAATAACATATATCCATATATGGAAGGAAGAGAGGGCAACAATGGTTTAGGATATAGCCATTTGTCAAAAATTACAGGATGGTGGAGAAATTTGAGCAGTATATGACATAAAGTAGCAAAAAGCAACAAAGGGAAAAAACTTTACAGACAATTTGGTTAAGGAAATGTGACTGAGCCAAAACATTTTAAGGACATTAAAGAAATCTGAAGAGAACAGTTGAAAATTGGAAAAGATTTGTCAAGATTTCTACAACAAACTTCTCCATTAATGACAGTGGAACCTCCACATTTAGATTCTAACACAGTTCCTTATATATTCTGTAAAGAAGTAGAAATAGCAGTAAAGGGGAAAAAAAGATCAGCTGGACTTAATCAAGTACATACCGAGGGGATCTGGAGAGAGGATCATTTTGATTCTATATGAATGAATGAATAGGCTATGATCTGTATAACTGTCAGAAATGACAACAATGGCAAATGAAATCATAGATTCACTGAAGTGACAAAGTATATCTAATTCAAGGGAAAACTGGAATTCCAGTGTATAGTCTCCCAACTTACCAATCTAGCCCCCATATAGTTGATCAAATAACCTTCCTAAAGCATAAATGTGATTGGGTCACTCCCTTGAACAAGGAACATCAATAGTTCCCTAAATGTTTGTGAAATTATATACAAATTCTTTGGATTTGTTCACCTGACTCTTTCAGGCTTACTACTTCTTATTCTGCACTCTACATTCCAGTGAAATTTGCTATTCTCTGGCCCATTTGCTCTCTCTCACCTGTGCCTTTTTTAGAGGTTCTCCTCCACACCTGAAATTTAGTATCTCCCTTATCTTTTAGAAATTTTAACTTCATCTGGGTATCAATTCATGAGTATTACATTCAATGGGAGGCCATTCTCTCTTCCTCCCTAAATTATGTAAGTAATGCAACTTTTTACATGTTTTATCCTAAGTACCAGCTCCAAGAGGGATGGGGATGTTTATTTTTTTTAAGTTTTGTATTCCAAATGCCTATGAAGGTGCTTTACAGATAGTAAGGACTTAAATAAATACTTGTTGGATTATATTGTGTATAAACTGGTTTATAAAACACCAAAAATTATATAAATTGAGCAGCTACTAAAGTTCTACTTTAATGTGTCATGACTGTGTAGAAGAAATTTCACAGTTCTGAAAGCTGCCAAGGGTATAGATGTTCTGGCAAAATTTTTTAAGCTGGAAATACAGTATGGGGCTAGTGTTGAAAGCTGTGAGCACACAGATGTATACAGATAGACTGAGAGATCAAGTCAGCTAAATTCAAAAACATTTATCACTGGATTGGCCATTATGATTAGAGTAATAAATTCTTTGGTCACAGCAACTCAAGAAAATGAGGGACTGGAATCTGGACTGATAGAAGGAGTATCTGCACTGACAAAAATCATAGGTATATGAAGCTCTGATTACTATCCTTTATGAACCTAGAAATAACAAAATAGCACCAAGTCACCTCTTGCCCCTTTTGTGATTATCTCATTTTATTCTCACAAAGGTAGGTGCTATTATCTCCATTTTACAGAGGAGGAAACTGAGGTTATACAGCTAATAAGTGTTCATATTTGAACTCAAGGTTTCCTGACTCCAAGTCTAATGCTCTATGCGTTGGACCAATACCTTGAGGAGATTCCACTTTCATAAGCAAATACTCTGCCAATACAGTGCTATAACTAGGTCCAATAGATAAATGACTTTCCTTCTCCCAAACAGAATAGGCAATCTTCCCCATATTTTCTAAGAGGTGACTCTAGACATCTAGTATAGTAGCCAGCATCAATGAATAAAGTTTAAGAAACCCATAAGACCAACAATCTATCACAGAAGCTACCAGAAAAAAAAAACTTAATTACTCAGACATAAGAGAAAGAATGTGAGGAGGGAAAGAAAATGAAGGAAAGAAAAACCATGGTCCCAAGGGTACAAGTAGCCAGAAACTCTATGGTCCTGGATCAAGTAGAAAGCTCTAAGTAATGTAATTCTCTTCCATGGAAGAAACCTGTTAGATGTTAAGATACCAAAAAAACACAAGACCTTAAAACTAAGATTACCCTACATCGCTCAGAAGAAAACCCTACAAGCTTAATGTCTAGGAAAAATTTGAAAAAGAAGTGTTGGCTGGGACTGCAAAATCAACCAATGGAGAAACATTTATTAAGGGCCTACTTATGATGAGTGATACAAACAAAAACAATTTCTAAGTACATAAATAAGTAGATAGAAATATGAAAAAGAAATAATAATTAAATTAAAAGTTATATGTGGGGTATTTTGGGATCCTTCCAAAAGCAACTAACTGGAAGGAACAGGAAAGATTACATGTAGAAAATGGCACTTGAGCTTCATCTTGAAGGAAGAGAAGAATTCTATGAGACAGAGGTAAAAAGAAAACACATTGCAGGGGCAGCTAGGTGGTGCAGTGGATAGAGCACTGGCCTTGGATTCAGGAGGACCTGAGTTCAAATCCGGCCTTAGACACTTAACACTTATTAGCTGTGTGACCCTGGGCAAGTCACTTAACCCCAATTGCCCCGCAAAAAAAAAAAAAGAAAAAAAGAAAACACATTGTAGCCATGACGCACTATGAAGGTATGGAATGTTGTATGTGGGATACAAAGGCAATGCCAATTTGCAGGGTGCAGGTGGGGGTGGTAATAATGTCTAATGAGGTTGGAATGATAGCTTTGGGCTAGGCTGTGAAGTACTTTAAGAGGTAAAGAGAGAGGGTGTGTATATAAGTTTAGAGGAAGCACTGGAATTAATTCGCATGCAGAGTGAAATGATCAGATATGTGCTTAAGAAAAATAACTTTGGCAAGCACTGTAGAAACTAAGACTGGAATTGGGGATAGAACTGAGGCAAACCAATTGCTGTTGCAATAATCTAGGCAAGAGGTAATGAGGACATGAACTAAGGTGGCAGATGTCTTACTGAAGAGAAAATATCAAACATGAGAGATCTCATAAAGGTAGAAATGAAGAAATCTGGCAACAGATTGTCTAAGTGCGTGTTAGGTAGAATAAAGAGTATAGTGTAATACTATGCCACATACTTGGGACACTAGAAAAATGCTGATCTCTTTGATAGAAATAGGAACTATAGACAGGGTTTGATAAGAAAGCTTAAGAATTCAGTTTTGGACATGCTGGGTTTGTGATACCTCTAGGCCATCATCCAGTTTAACATGGACAATAGGCAACTGTTAATATGGGACTGAAGCTCAGAGGAGAGACTGGCCAACCATCCAATCCAACTCACAGCTGAATGATTCTTTACACCTTCAACTAAATAAACTAAATAAATTTAGTGCCAGGGTGGCAAATGCATTCACTTTTTAAAAAATTTCCTGAGGGACTTGATATCTCATTAGAAAAATAACTTCTCAGAAAGCTTTTAAGATTCCATATTTTTTCAATGGCAAAAGAAATGGTTTAAGATAAACCTTAGAAGACTTGTATAAACTGATGCAATAGATGAGAACAATGTATACAATATCGACACCTTCTTAAATGCAACTTTAATAGACTTAAGAATTCTGTTCAATTCAATAACCAATAGCAATTGCAAATGACTGATGATGAAGCAAGCTCTCCACCTCCTGACAGAAAAGGACTTGGGTCACAGCATAAGACATACATTTTCTGACCCAGCCAATGTAAGAATTCTCAATGATGGGGTAGGATTGCAGGGGGGAGGAAGAAGACATGGGGAATGAAGAATAGGGTTTCTCCTCCCCCCCACCCAAAAGTGTCACTGAAACTTCATTTTTGAAATGCATGGAACAGAAGGAAAGAAAGAATCACAAATAATACTTTTAAAGTTACGCACTGAATTTACATAAAAAGAAAGCAAACTATATATAATAGAGAATGACAGTAACTTTTACAACCCACTTTCCACAGTACTGTGGATATAGAAGTGCTCATTTTGGGGGGCAGCTAGGTGGCGCAGTGGATAGAGAACCGGCCCTGGAGTCAGGAGGACCTGAGTTCAAATCCGGCCTCAGACACTTAACACTTACTAGCTGTGTGACCCTGGGCAAGTCACTTAACCCCAATTGCCTCACCAAAAAAAAAAAGAAGTGCTCATTTTACTTGATTTTTGTTAAGAATTTTTTTCCCCCCAAAATGTGGCTAGGCCACTTACTACCTGTTGGCAAAGTACTCTAACCTCTCTGGGCTTCAATTCATCTCTAAAATAGAAGAGTTGAGCCCAGTGACTTCTAAGGTCCCTTCCAGCTTTAAATTTATGATACTACATGAACCAGTTATTTAAATAGTCTATTAGGGACAATTGTTTCAAGATAGTATTATATCTTAATTGTGAAGTGGGTATCAGTTGAGGGCTTAGAAATATCAGGTTCTCTGAATGATTTCTCTATGAGAGGAGAAAATGCTTTCCGTTTTAGTGATCAGGAAAGGATGAAATTCTTCATGAAATCCCAATAAAGCTAGAGTAGAAAAAGGAATGAACACCTACTAGTTTTGGAATTTACTGGTTCTCTGGGTTTGGTAATTAAAAAACTGTTTTATATTATATAGATTTGATCTGATTTACTTTCATATGACTGGCCAGTAAGAACAATATATTTCAACTCCAAAATACTGAAAGGCAGTATGGCATCTAAATACTTCAATAAGGTCTCAGATTGCTCATTTGCAAAATGGAGGCTTTGGAATAGGTGATCTCTTAACTTCTCTTACCACTCTGGAGGTTTATAAAACAATATTTGTGAAAGGTTATATGAATTCAGTAATATCCCCCCCTCCCCTGCAAATGGAGAAAATCAAATTCTGTGAGTCAGTCAACTAACATTTAATCAAGTACCTACTATGTGCCAAGCACGGTCTTAAGCCCTACAGATATAAAGTAAGGCAGAAAATATTACCTGGCCTCAGGAAACATACAGTTTAATTGGGAAGACAACATGCAAACAAATTTGTAGAAATAAGATATATATGGGTTAAATTGGAAAACAAAAGCAAAAATATTCTAAGGGAATACAGGAAAAGCTTTTTTATAGAAAGTGGGACTTTAACTGAGGTTGGAAGGAAACCAGTGTGACTTAAAAAAAGTATGAGAGGCATAGTTTCTGAGTAATTAATAATTTCATTAATCATGCTAACAATAATTAATAAAAGGGGTTGGTAACACTCAAATGCCAAAGACCCCTCATAGATTTTTTTGATTGGTTAACAAGTAATGAGAATAACTATAATGAGGTGGTGCTATTCTAATAAGGGGCTAAGGAACATGACTCTGATCACTCAGACCTGTTTGACTAGAACACAATGGGCCAGATTTCACCAAGATTATACTAAACTCTTTGTAAGGTTCTCTAGTTGGATGAGGTCTCCAACCCAGGATTGAAAGGCATGTACCCTAGGGATCTGAACAATTTCATTCATCAACAACATCCTTTAAAGACTGAACAACCTACAGGCTTCTGAAAAAATTCTGATCCTAATTCAATAATTGATTGCTAATATAAGAGAGAAATAAACATTTCTCTCACCAGGTAGATTAGAGGGTAGAAATGAGAGATAGGAGATGCAGGCATGTGGAACAGTCAATAAAACTACTCAGAGTTAGGGGACAGCATGTCTTGTGTGAGAAGAGCACAAAGACTAGTATCATTGGATGTGAGAATATAAGGTGTACAAAGACTGGAAAGGTAGGAAGGGAACAATTTATGGAGGATTTTATAAGGAAAGTAAATCAGATCAAATATAACAGAGGGTTTTAGATTTGATTTTGGAGGCAAAAGGGAAACAGTGGAAATTAAATGAAGTGTGTGTGTGTGTGTGTGTGTGTGTGTGTGTGTGTGTGTGTGTGTGTGTGTGTGTGTGTGTGTGTGTGTGTATATGTGAGAGAGAGCAAGGGAGGGAAAGACTTGGTCAAACTTGTGATTTAGGAAGATCAATATATGATGTACTAGAGTGGGGAGGAACTTGAAATGGAGAGAGGAACCAGAAAGTTATTTCTATAGTCCAGGTGTGAAGTTTGCAGGCTTGTACCTACAAAGGTGGGACCAAAGTCAGGGGGAAAAAAAGGTGACATATACAAGACATGTTATGCAGGAAGAAACAATTGGTCTTGAGTGAAGAGTCATGGATGACACCTAGGTTCCAATCCCTGTTTTCAGAAACAAAGAAGGTTAGGACAAGGCAAACTTGTCTTTGTTTTTACATTTTAATTTGGTTTATTAGGATTTCTTTTAGGTACCACTTAGCTAAATGTGGACTTGGTGGATTATAAATCATAACAGCATGAAAAATGGTTTTTAATATTAATCTATTTGGGACTATTTAATCCTTAGGGAATGAAAATTGATAACCAAGAACATACCAGAAATGATGATGGTTCAGAAATAGGGTTATACAGATCTAGAACTGTGTGTGTGTGTGTGTGTGTGTGTGTGTGTGTATAGTTCATACATTAAATTTGATATAATTTTTTGTGGTGGTTTCTAAATATAATTATTACAGATCATCAAATTAAAGGACACTTGCGTGGAGCAGCCTAATATACATAAGCAACTTGGACATTTATATCAAGAATGAAACTGATCATTATTTAAGGATAGGTAATTTTAAAAATAAATCACTACAAGTGACTATAAAACTATATGCTGCCACTAACTAAAAATAAATTTTAACATTCATTAATAATGCTATGCTGAAAATATATTTTAACAAAAGGCAAAATTGGGTTTTTTCCCCTACTGTCCCCTCTCCAGTTAATTAATTAGGTGCTGCAGGGTTATAGATAAGCCAAAAGATACAGTTGTTTTCACCATAAAATGTTATTAAGGGAAACAGGTATTTAATGTATGACCATCAGTAGCAATATTTAACAATCTTGGGGAAACTTTTTAAGTGTTCTTACAACTTGACTTATTTTATTGAACATAAAAATGGAAAAGTGTTGGTAGAGACATCTTTTAATAGTGGGGAAAATGTGTATATTCTTTAAATATTCTAATATAATGAAATTAGAAGAAAAATCACTGATTTCTTCAAATTGTTATGAAAATGCTTTAAATAGATTAAAGTTTTTCTTGATGTACCAATTTGAATATGTTTTCCACAAGGTGTGGAGCAATAATATATTTTTTTTGTTTTTGGTTTTTTTTCTGGTGAGGCAATTGGGGCTAAGTGACTCGCCCAGGGTCACACAGCTAGTAAGTGTCAAGTGACTGAGCCCGGATTTGAACTCAGGTTCTCCTGAATCCAGGGCTGGTGCTTTATCCACTGCGACACCTAGCTGCCCCAGCCCTGGATTCAGGAGAACCTGAGTTCAAATCCGGGCTCAGTCACTTGACACTTACTAGCTGTGAGACCCTGGGCAAGTCACTTAGCCCCCATTGCCCCGCAAAATAAATAAAGAAATGAATGAAAGGATGAATGAATAAATAAATAAGTATAAATAGATATATTTATATCCCACCAAATAATGAACCAAGAAAGAGGTGCCATATGCTCAAATTCCTGTCTATAGTCCATCAGGAATTTAAGGAAAGGAAAACCAGAATTCAACTCAAGAACCAGGGAAAACAAATATTTGTTGCTGTTATGAACTACGTTAATAGCATTGAATTGTTTTAAGATTTCCTTGGAATACTGTTATAATTGATTATGAGCTAGGAAATTTTTTAAATTCCTAATTTTTATAGGATTATTATCATAAGGAATTTGACAGAAGCATTATAAAGGAAATTAACTGGTCCTACGAGAGAATTTAAATGCAGATGCTGAGATAAAATATAACAGAAGAAAGGATGGCATAGAACCTAGAGAAGGGAGTAGCAAAGTGAACCAATGTAGATAAAGAACCTTTGGAGAAAATAGCAACTTGTAAAACACATTTGGTAAAATGGCAGATTTAGGGACTGTGTAGTAGCTACTGCTTATATAAATCTCAAGTAGGCTAAAAGGTCAAATAGGATCTCAGGAGATAAGAAAAGTATACTAAAGCAGTGATAAAGAAATGAAGAATTCCAGCCTTGGGCACACCTTTCAACTCTTTCTTTAATGCTTCCTATACCTGTAGTTTGGATTCTCCTAGAGTATATGCCTTGAGTGTTGACTAATCCAGTAATTTGAAAATGAAGTAAAAATGAGAGAAAGAACTTGGTGGGACAAGAGATTGAAGGAGAAGGCTGTTTTATCAGATAAGTGAATGGCCTGAATATGTTGCTAGGCAAAGGGAAAGGATACAACTGAAGTGATAATTTATAGATTAGAGTTCTAGAAGAATTGGAAGGAGACAAAAGTATTAACAAAGAAATAAAAGGATGAAATTCAAAAAGAAGCCAGAATATTTTTTTCCGCTGAGATAGGAAGGAGGGTAGAGAGATCTGACAAATATATGGAGAAATATTAAATTAGGGAGAAAAGAAGTTAAAAGGGGGTCAGTTAGAATCAAAGGGCTCAATATTCTGAGTAAAGCAAGAGCTGAATGAGTATAAATTCAAAATGAGGAGAGAGCATGGAAGAAACCGGAAACCTGAGAGAAGCAGAAAAGGTCTGGAACAGTGATGACAGAACATCTACCAAAAATCATTAAAAGGAATGTTGACAAATGTTAGAAGACCCAGATGATACAGACAACAGGTTTGATTTTGTTATCTTTTTCTAACAATGCTCTGCATGCTAAAGGGAGCTGGGGAAATGGAAAAAAGCCACCTTGAACCCAATAGCTCCCTGAAAGTAGTGGAATGCCCTGCCGAATTAATACATATTAGTTTAGTAATTCCATAAATTCTTCCCCAGATGGCTTGCTACATTGACAAACTAAGTAATAAAATGCAGTATATAAATAAGCAAATCTAATCTAAGATTTAATTGAATTGTAGAAGTCATTCTACAATACAAATCCTAACCTCCTTCTGAAGGCAAAGTGGCAAAGGCCAAAGAGGGTTAAGTGACTTGGACAGGGTCACACAGCTAGTAAGTATCAAGTGTCTGAGGGCAGATTTGAATTCTGGTCCTCCTGAATCCATGGCTAGTGCTTTATCCACTGCGCCACCTAGTTGCCCCCTATGTTAAATAAAAAAAAATAGGGGCCTTCACTTTAACTGAAAATGGCAGGCACAGGAAAATGTTGTAGCACCACATTAAAAAAAATCAATGTGGTTATGTCATCAATACTAAGAATTAACTTAAGCTATTGAGTCTTGTAGTACCAAGAAAACCCCTAACTGAATACCTAAACTACATTTTGTAGTAATTCAGTGACAAAATTAATGCCATTATATTTGGTCAAATACTAATAAGGCAAAATGTTTCTTGTTGACCCAAGCAACATGTATTTGTACCTTTGGTGCTTTGAAAACCAACAGCATGGGGCAGCTAGCTAGGTGGTACAGTGGATAAAGCACCCACCAGCCCTGGATTCAAGAGGATCTGAGTTCAAATCTGGCCTCAGATACTTGACACTTAGTAGTTGTGTGACCCTGGGCAAGTTACTTAAGTCATTTAACCCTCATTGCACTGCAAAAAAAACCCCCAAAACCAGCATTTAAAAATTCAATAGAAGGGAGCAGCTAGGTGGCGCAGTGGATAAAGCACTGGCCCTGGATTCAGGCGGACTTGAGTTCAAATCTGACCTCAGACACTTGACACTTACTAGCTGTGTGACCCTGGGCAAGTCACTTAACCTCCATTGCCCTTAAAAAACAGAAAAAAAATTCAATAGAATGCTGTAGCTTTTTCTAGAAAATTGTTTTTTTGAGAACAACCTAGCCCCATGGCCAATTTGACAATACTAATGAAAAAAAGTTTGATTTTGTCTCTGCATGCTAGATTTTTAGGAGTACATGAACAAGAATGGAGGATGGACGGGCATAGAAGAATTATACTCTGCATTCCCAGAGGGAATTAAATCTAAATCAGTGATGGGGCAGGTAGGTAGCTCAGTGGATAAAGCACCAGCCCTGGATTCAGGAGGACCTGAGTTCAAATCTGGCCTCACACATTTGACACTTACTAGCTGTGTGACCCTGGCCTAGTCACTTAACCCTCATTGCCCCCACAAAAAAATCCAAAACCAAAACCAAAACCTAAATCAGTGAGAATAGAAATCCATCTAACTATGCCAGGGTTTATCTACCCTAGCAAGTATTAGTAACTTAAGTGCCCCAAGGTCTCAAGACTATGAAGGACAGTAACAGTTCTTTTACATATGTAAATGCTGCAGCCTGTCAAAAAACTAACACCTTTAAGTAACTGCAAAATTACATTATTCTAGTGCTTATAGATAAAGAAATATCTTGATTCATTGTAGCATCCTTTAAAAAACACACAACCCAAACCTTTAGTAAAGGTTCATTTAAGAATCATTACCTTACTGGAGTGTAGCAAAGACTTCCTTATTTTAAGACAATTATAGTTTGCCCTCAGGCTGCAAGGTTATTGTCTGGGAATATATTACCACCTTCTGCTCGCTAATGTTAACTACACAATACTCCAAGTGATAAACTATTATATGTTACAGAATAGGAAAAAGAACTTCAAAAGAGATTTCATAAGAAAACTGATCCATCATCCAAATATCACACCAAATAAGGAAAAAACTGTAGACTAATATGCCCTATCTATAGAAGTTTTGTTGTCTTCTGGTTTTGAAGTTCCAACAAGCCACTATCCCCAACATTGAATTCTTGAAATACGATGGAATATTCCTGATTCATACCTCACAACAAATGAGGGAAAAAAGCAGAGGCAAAAGCTGGCAATACCCGTGGGTCATTTGTGTTAGTGATGTAGAAATAATAAATGTTTTAGATCCTCCTGGACAACTAAGTTCTTCTGAAGTGAAGAACTTAAAAGAAATCTACTTCAGCCTCTGATCCAATTACTTTCAAAAAGGAAGCTTTGTTATACTTATCAATGAGGTATTACACATCTTTCATGTTACTTTTATGAGGCAAATGGACTCAAAAGCAAGTTATTATGAGGTACTGTTCAAAAAAGCCAGTTCCACAGCAGAGTAGTAATCAAAGTTCCTTCTAACCCATAGTCCATGCCACCTTGCAACTGGAGTAAGAGCTACAGTTACATGTGCAACAGAAAGTTGTTCTTAATGAGGACTCTGGTTTAGTTACTATTTAGAAGGATGATAATAGTTTGCATTTATAAAATGCCTCTCCAAGTTGTTTACAAAGCAGTTCATATATATCTCTTATTTGATCTATAGAAATAGGTAGGTGTTAGAATTATCCCCATTTTACAGTTGAGGAAACTGAGGCTTGGAGTGGTTAAGTGACTTGCCTAGAGTCACACAGCTAGTAACAGGATTTGAACCCAGGTATCCCTGACTCCAAGTCCAACATATTGTCAACTATGCCATACTGCCTCTCAAGATAAGATTTTATTTTTTCAGAAAGATTTATATTAAAAGTTAAAATGTTTAAGTATTTAACAAGTTAAGTTTGGGCAGAAAATACATTCATTCTAAAAGGCTTCTTCCTGGTCTATAAACTTTTAAGTATATAATTTACTACCACTATTTACTCAGTTGACTAAATAGTGGCAATGTGAAATACATAAAGGCTTTGTAAAAATTATACATTGCTAAACCTTGCTGATGTGTAATTAGAAAAATTTGCTTTCATATTTTAAAGTAAAACAAGGTTCTATTAATAAATAAAAATATAAGTTAACAATTTTATGGTAAATGTTACTTAACTGCTAAAATGAAAATGTTTTTACATTCAAAATAATACTAAGTATATTTTATTTTAATAATCTCTAAGATGAAAAATAAAATATTACCTCAGGTGTAGCTTCTTTTTCCATAGTGATTATTTCATTCTTTAACCTAATGGAAGTAAAATAGGTATTCAAGATTTTACTTGTCTTTTAAATAATAAAATAGCCAACTCCTATTTTCTTCATGTTTAAAAGAAAATTATACTGTTAAATATATGGACTCATGGAATTTATTGTGTATATTTTCAGTAAATATCTTAAAACAGAAACAGAATATAAAGATTCAATCATATGCAGATTTATATGTAAAACATGCTCCCTTAATTTTCTACTTATGATAAGAAAGTTTACCTAGGAATTTATAATCATATGAGCACTTAGAAATTTTGTTTTAAGTGGTCAATAAGCATGTTAGATAATACACCTGTTATTTCATGAGTCAAATGCTATCCAAATGATAAATCAAATATTTACTGAAAGAGCTATTAACATTTTAAATATGTAGCTAGACTTTAAAAATTATTTTCACTTATGTTTAAAAGCAAGTATTTTTTTAAAAGAGAGATAAACACTTTAATTAGGTAAAAGGTTAAAATATAATTACCAATAAAAATTTAAGATACTGTTTAATAAACCATTCATAATAATGCTTGGTCAAATTATTATAAATAAGCTATTTTGAATGCCATGAAATCACATGAGAATTAACTCTAATTCTCTCACCATCACTGATTTTCTGTATTTATATAAGAAAATGCTCATGTAAAGATGGTGGTAAAGTCTGGTTCATATGAAAATTTTAAGTTATTAGTTTCAATACAAAATCTAACTTTTCAAAAGCCCGTTTTAGAAATTACTGGTGGCTGTCTCAGGTGATACTGCAAAAAGTTTAATTTCAATCTGTGTAAGTTAGGAGCTATGTTTAACAGATCTGATCTGAAAAGTAATTATTCAAGAATTAAGTGATTCAGGGGCAGCTAGGTGGTGAAGTGGGTAGAGCACTGGCCCTGCATTCAGGAGGACCTGAGTTCAAATTCGACTTCAGACACTTAACACTTACTAGCTGTGTGAACCTGGGCAAGTCACTTAACCCCAACTGCCTCACCAAAAAAAAAAAAAAAAAAAGTGATTCATAACTTCATGAAGTTTAATGCTATATCTCTATGGAAAAACATTTTTAAAAGAAATAATAATTAAATTGACCAATTTCACAGAGAAAACCCAAACCACTAATTTTGAAATACTTATCTATCTGAAACTGAAATACTACCTGTGCTGAGTGGTAGATAATGAGTGACTAGTCAGTGAAAAGTGATGTTGACAAAGAAAGACCTCTGCATTAACCATTATGTGCTTTCCATGGATACATTTCAAAACGTATGTTTAGGGGGCAGCTAGGTGGCGCAGTAGATAAAGCACCGGCCCTGGATTCAGGAGGACCTGAGTTCAAATCCGGCCCCAGACACTTGACACTTAACTAGCTGTGTGACCCTGGGCAAGTCATTTAACCCTCATTGCCCTCAAAAAAACAAAAACAAAACAAAACAAAACTTATGTTTACTAATTGTTATTTTTACTGGACATTAATAATGACTGTTAGTGCTATATAAAACCGTTGCATTTATTTTAATTATTTTACCTTGAATTTATGTTACAAATATAGTAAATATACTGGAGATAATATAAGCAATCTTTCTTTTGAAGTATCAGTACATATTGTATTGATAACTTATAATTAACTGTGAAAAAAACATTAACTAGAATAAAAACAAATGTCAATACTCAAATAGAACAAATGGTTCTTAACCAATTTTGGGAAGTCAGGGATTTGTAAACCTTTATAATCATATCAGTAAAACATGAACTAACATCTCAAGTAAAATCTATAGCATTATCATTTAAAATGGAAGATTATAAACAAACAGGGTTTTAAATACTATGTTATCTTTGATTATGTAGTAAAAGTTTATTAAGTACTTTTGATTACTCAGCTAACAGTTAATGAAATGTAACTCCTTTCCCTCTTTCAAAGTTAATAAAGCACACAATAATAATGATGATGATTATTCAGATTTAGAAGAGCCACAGTAGTTATAAGAATTTTAATTGGGATCTTTAAATAAATCAGAACACATAGCTAGTATTATTCACCATGTTGTTTGTGGGTTTGTTTTTTTTGCAGGGCAATGGGGGTTAAGTGACTTTCCCACAGTCATACAGCTAGGAAGTATCAAGTCTCAGAGGCCACATTTGAACTCGGGTCCTCCTGAATCCAGGGCCAGAGCTTTATCCACTGTGCCACCTAGCTGCCCCCTAAATTACATCTTAAAAAGTAATTATAGTGTAGCAGAGTAAGGAGATCTGGTTTTAAGACCTCTGATTCATACTGTCATTGACTATATGGTTTTGTGTTGTTTGGGTTTTTAAAAAATGCTTAGGTATTAAACCCTATTTTTGTTTGTTTATTTGTGGGGCAATGAGGATTAAGTGACTTGCCCAGGGTTACACAGGTAGTAAGTGTCAAGTGTCTGAAGCCAGATTTGAACTCAGATCCTCCTGAATCCAGGGTCCATGCTCTATCCACTGAGCCACCTAGCTGCCCCTAAACCCTATTTTTAACGCAAACATATTGTTCCTAAGTAAAAGAAAATTAGTAAATATCCATATATTAATTATGTTTGGGTTTAATATTAGTAAAGAAAAAACAAAACAAAACAAACCCACATACCAAACTAACTCCCAATCTTGTTCCTCAACAAAACCCAAAACAGAAAATAACTGGGGAAAAGGGGTATATATCATATCAGAGGTTCCTTAAATATTTAATCTTACATAACCTTTGAATTTGACAGCTTTTCCCAAAGAATTTAAGTTACTGACTAGACATTATACATCTGGAATTCAGGAAGTATTTTTTTAAGGGAAACATTTTCTTTACTAAACAAGTTTTATGTATAGAAATTTAATTTAAAGTTTCTAAGTAGTTTTAAAATTTAATTTAAAAATTGTATTTCAAGTAGTTTTAAATTATGATTTTATTTCTTAAGTTTTTTAAGTTAATTATTCTTTATAAATAACAAAGGTCTTAATTTTGACCACTGATAAATAATGTTAACATGACTAATGATAATTTATCTAGGTGATCTGCAATGCATAGAGGATTTCAAAATGTTTCATGACCTCACACAATATTTTGGATAATATCCAAAAGATATGTGAAACAAGCAGCTATATGAAACTTGGTGACAATTTTAAATATAAGAAATTCTATAAAAAGAAGCAAAAAGCTATGAGAGAAAAACAAAGAAATATGAACACAAACAAACATGGAGGAAAACAACATAAATTTCACCTACTCGATGAATGGAAGGTTTAAAAATTAGTACTGCTAAAATAATATATAGGAGTGACAATGGATAGCAAATTAAAAATGAGAGTAAAAATAGTGCTGGTCCAGAATGCAACTGCTATGACATGATGATCATGGGCAAGAAAATTGCAGCTTGTCTACACCTTGAACTTGAATTTAGTTTTGGAAGTCTGAGCTCTACATTTGGAAAATGATGAAAGAATATAATTTAAAGGACTGCAGCCAAAATGAACAAGCTTCAAACTTCAAACTACATCAGGACTAAGATGTTGAAGCGATGGGCTGATGGGCTTACTGGCTAGAACTGGACCAAAGATTAAAAAGAAGAGCCACAGCCCCCAGTGGGAACTATGCTCAACTTGGTGTGCCTTGTGACCTTCTAGGCCACGTTAGCATCAGACTTACGGGAGGCCAGCCATGTAGCAAGGCACTCTCCCCAAGATCTGATTGCTTGAGGCGACAACCTGGAGCAGGTTCCACAGTCAGACTATTCACGATCCTTGGTAAGGGAGAACAGGCACCAGTTGTGTCCATCGGAGGGGGACACTGTCCAGATATACCCTGGACATTTTTTGAAATCTCTGGGCTGCTTCTGCATCTGAAAAATAAGAAAAATAGCAAAATAACAGACAAAGAATGGAAAGAAAGGAGAGTTAACTGACCTCAAACTCAGACTTACAAATAAGAAATCAATTAAGAAACAAGACAGGACAGATCCAAAAGACAAACAACTATATTATTTAATGTAAAACATATTGATGTTAACATATTAGATACTGTAAAAGAAAAAACATGTAAATTAAGGCAAAGTTTGAAAGGACTATAATAGCAAAAGTTATTTCAGAATAAAGCCAACAAGAGGGAAAATAGATGTTAAAAACCTGACAGAAAGAGCAGGTCAAATAAGAATCTAATACCATTTGTGGGCTGGAAAAAAACTGAATGTTGGCCATTGGAGAGGAATGCTAATGAATGAAAACACGAAAGGCTGTGACTTTAGGAAATTCCATCTTGTCTTGTACCAAGTTATGAGCCCCACACAGAGCAGGAACCCCTTTCAACAAGTACCTTAAACAAACAAAAAAACAAGCCCTTGTGTACATTTGCACGTGAATGCGCGCACACGCACACGCACACGCACACACACACACACACACACACACACACACACACACGTCTCTCTCCCTCTACACTCTAATATTTTTTGGTTCTGTTGATGGCATTTGAAAAATCCAGCAGTGCTAACAGCCACCAGTATGTAAAATACTCTGAAAAAAAAAATCACTTACTCTGGAAGTTGTTCAGAACTTGTGACTGAAACAGGCACTGAAATAAGAAGAAAAGTTTTACATTTAAAGCAAGAAATGACAACTGAGCCAATGTTGTACTTAACTACAATGTTTTATTAAAAGTAATGCAATATATAAATACTTACTATTTTCTTTTATAACTTGGCACGTGTGAGTGTCACTTTCACTTAAATGTGTGGCCATGTTATCTACACCAGAAACATCTGTTAGGAAATCACAATTAAGGCACACTACAGTAATGCCCCTAGAGGAGAAAAAAACCAAATATTTTTCACTCAAGATTTCACTGATTATTTTCCTTATAACAATAATGCTTACTATCATAATGACTAAATTTCTAACATTTTTCTTGAAAATTCTGACAAATAATTCTTAAGGAAAAAAAGAAATTAGCATGTGTGAAATAAATTAAATGAAAGCTTTAACTCCTTAAGATCTAATTTTTTACTATTTGAAATATCTCCATATGTATGTATGTATGTATGTATGTATGTATGTATGTATGTATGTATGTAGATACATACGCAGATATTTATTTATTTAATGGTTTGTGTGTTCTTAAAAAGTTAGACGTGGAGACTGAGGTTCTTGTAGCTTAATCCATTAATGACTCTGTAATCTTTTCTTTGCCACTCATCAATTACCACAGAAAACAGTTACACACTTGAGGTTCAAAACAACTGATAACTTTAATAGTATTCTTAAATAACCAACAATGTCACAGATTGTTTCTTTTAGGAAAGTTCCTTGAAAATAATAATACAATCTTTAGTTATTATTTTTAAAATAACAAGCATAAATACATTAAAAAATACAAGTGGAATCGGTCACTTTATCCACCAATCCAGTCCCTCCCCCAACTTAACATGTCTACTAACTTTACCACCATAGTAATCAAGCTCCCAATCATTTGACAACTTAATGTTTTGTATTTTCCTTATCTCTACCCCACCTCCTCCAATTCCTAGGGTTATTAAATCATACTGATTTCCTGCCAAAAAGTACATCTTAAAACTATCTTTTTATTCCTTCTAGACCATCTTATTTCAGCCACCAATTATATATATATATATATATATATAGACTATAACAGTGGTAATTTAAAGAGTCTTCCTACTTAGAGGTTGTTCTATCCCTCTCTTCAATCCATTCTGAACTACTTGCTTATCCTATAATACTTCAAAGGCTCCCTATTACCCATAATCTAAATTCAATTTTCTTGCATTCAAAATTTCACAATATTATCTACTAGTCCCCCATAAGCACCGTAGCCAAACGAGATTACTCACCATTCCCTGCATACGAGCTACACTTTACAGCCTTCATATCTTTCTTTATGTCACTGCTTCCATTTAAAATGTCTGTCTCCTCTCTGCCCACTTAAGTCCTACCAATCTTTAAATTCCTCATCAAATGTTACCATTTTTCTTGACCACTAGATTAGATATAATATCTCCCCTCCCATAACCTTTTGGCTGAATTACTCTTAGGACACTTAATTAAATACATGATACATAAATATATTTTCCCCTAATTAAAATGTCTTGATAAGCTCCTTTTCATCAAAGAAAATATCACACACATCTTGCCATTTGTAACAAAAACCTACAACAATACACAGCTGGAAAATCAATACACATGTGATAAAGGGAAGCTGTATCTTCATTCTTATCCCAGGATTTACAGTGAAAGATGAAATTTGCACTGAAAAATACTGGTTCAAGGGGGAAAGAGAAGGACAAAATTTCAATTTTAATTTTTATGTTACTGAAAAATGCTAATATGATATAAAGCCAGAAATAACCAGCTAACTAGTGTGAGTAAATATATGTTAAAGGTCAATCCATTGGAAAACTGACATATCATACCCATGCAAATACAGACCAAAGATTTTTTTTTAATGTATTGAACGTCATCAAAAATAATGAAAGATTCACTGCTTTTTTGGAATGTAATTTTAAACTGATTACTATTTTAAAGACCACTGTTAACAAATAAAGTCCCTAAAAAACAATCATTGAAAACTTTTAAAACTTATTTATTCTTGTTTTTATAAAATTTTTAAAAAATTTTAAGCCTTGAATAAAAATTGTCTCTGCATATAGACTTTGATAGCTGCAAGGGCCCCACCATCAGATATGTGCTATTCTGTTAAAGAGAAAACATTTATGCTATATGAATTATTTAGAAAATATTTCAGAAACTTAAGTGCAAATCAATCAATAAACAAAACTGTTAGAATGTTTTTGTTCAATAAGAACAGAGTTGCCTGATTCTACAAGGGCATGATAGGCCTTGAACCTATGAGTTCAAGTATGAGACTATTAAATGGAAAATGAAAAAATGCTAATATTAACATTTAAATTACTCAAATGTTAACATTTTTACAAAAAATGTACCTCAAGTCTTCTGAATGCTTCTTAAAAATGCAAAACCTTTTACTTGCACGGGCGCTGTGAAAGCTAAGGGAAAAAAAGGATAAAAAATAAGATTAAAAGTAGTGCTATACAATGAACATTTATTCATCAATATCTCTGAAATCTAAGTAAATCACGAGATTTCTAGTTCTGATGAAAAACTGATATAGTAAAAACTACTATTATTTTGTTGTTTGAATTATGTTTTTTATTTCATATCCATTTCATTGCTCCCTGAATTCTAAACTGGGAGATGTTACACTGGGAATATTACAGTATATTTATAGATTATCTGGCATCTTAACATTATAAAAACAATTCATGAAACATTTGTCCTACATTGTATAAGTGTAAAATAGTCATTGCTCTGTGCTCGAAGCTCTAAAATATAATATAACCAGTAAAGCCCAGCAGCAAGAAAGAAGAAGATAAATTCCATTTTAAAACAACCACAGAAGGTATGAAATACTTGGGAGTCTATATCAAGGCACATATAGGAACTGTATTAATACTACTTTTAACAATCTGAAAAAAATTACAAAGTATTCTTTATAGAAATAAAGACAGGCCTAAATAATGAGGGAAACATGAATTGCTCATGTGTAGACTGAGCCAATATAATAAAAATGACAATGCTACCTAAATTAATTTATATATTTGATGCTATACCAAACTCTCAAAGGATTACTTGTTAGAACTAGAAAAAAATAACAATCATTTGAAGGAACCAGATGTTAAGAATCTCAAGATAAATAATTAAATAGGTGGGAAGGAAGAGGGTCTAATCACATTTCCAACTATACCACAAAAAGTAAATCATCAAAACTGAAACAATATAGAGGATGATCAGTGGAATGGAAAAGGTACACAAAATACAAAAGAAAAAAAACACAGCAGCCCAAGAACCACAGCTACTGAGGTGGACAGGTAGACAATTCAGTAGAAGCCATTTCACACTTTATACTTCCAAACAGATTCATAACTCAGATATAAAGGTAGACATCATAAACAAATTAGAGGCACAAAAAGAAATTACCTTTCAGATCTACAGATAGGAGAAGACTTCATGATCAAGTGGGCATAGTTTTATCACAAAGATCATATAAACAAGTTTGATTACCTAAAAATTAAAAAAACTTTTGCACAAACAAAACCAATGCAGCTAAAATTAAAAGGGAAACAACTAGGGAAAAAAATCTTTGTGAAGTTTCTCTGATAATAGTTTTATTTCCAAAGTATATAAGGAACTGATGCAAATTTATAACAAGAGCCAATGAGCAACTAATAAACAGTTAATGGATATAATTATATAGTTTTAAAGGGAAGAAATCCAAACTACCTACAGCATTATTTTAAAAAATGCTCCAAATCACTAATAATTAGGGAAATGCAAATAAAAGGAATACTGAGGTTCTACTTCCTTCCCATGAGATTGAAAAAAAAAATTGACAAAATGAGAAAATGGCAAATGTTGGAATAGTTATGGGAAAACAAGTACATAATATGCTATTAGTGGAGTTATGAACTGTTCTACCCATTCTGGAAAATATTTTGCAACTATACCCAAATACACCACTAATAGGCCTCTAATCCAAAAAGGTTAAAAAAAAAATAAAAGAACTCACATAAAAAAATAACTCTTTTGTAGGGGCAAAGAACGAAAAACTAAAGACATGTCCATACATTAGAGAACAGCTGAATGAATTATGGTATAGGAATGAAATGAAACATTATTGGGTCATAAGAAATGACAAAAGGAAAGTTTCAGGTAAACATGGGAAGGCTTGTATGAAGTAATACTGAGGGAAGTTAGCAAAACCAGGAGAACAATTTGTATGATTAAAAAATTAGAAAGACAAACTTAGAAAGACTTAATTCTGATAAATGCAATGACCAACCATGATTTCAGAGGTCTAATAATGAAGCATGCTGTACATTTCCTGACAGAAGAGTGACAGATCCAAAGTAAAGAAAAAGATTGGACGTGGCCAATGAAGGACTTTGTTCTGCATTAAGTGCTTATTTGTGACGATTCCCCACCGCTTTTCTTTAATTGGGAGGGATGGGGGATAGGGAGGCAATAGAAAAACATTATTATTAATTCAAAAAAGTAAAGTAAAAATCAAATCTAATGCATGTAACTTTAGGCACATGAGTTCATGGATGAAATAAGATGAGGGTATTTTTCTTTTTTAGAGACGAAAAGTATTGAGCTAAGTAGGTAACTTGCCTAAGATCACAGTTCTCCATAGTCAGACTAAACCAGCTGCTAAAGTAAAGAACTGAGATTCCCCCTGAAGTCTGAATTTTAATGTAGAGATGCTCAAAATAAATTCCTTGTATTCTTTATCTGATTTTATATGTGTATATATATGTCTGTGTGTGTATATATATACATACATATACATATATACACACATATATATAATTTGGTGTAAGCTTGTGATTTCACCACAATATAGAAAACTTCCTCAACACAAATGAAAACCAGGGACTTGTAGTTGCAGAGATTTGCTTAGAGCAAAGGTTAGATGACTTGCCCATAGTCACACAATTAGTATATGTCAGAAGAAAGACTTGAAGCTAAGTCTCTCTTATACCTAGACCAGTTATACTATATCATACTGCTTCTAGTTAAATATTTTTTTGAAAATATAGTTGCAGAATATTTACAGAAAATTCAATGGCTTAATTTACTTAATATTTTGAGTATGTTTTTAATAATCACAAGTTTTTATACTGGTATACTTATCTATCTGCTTTCAAGTTTATTCAGTCTCAAATTCAATATTCAACAACTTTGTATCTATCACATTCTCAAAAATACATTAAAATGGTTAAAACCATAAAGCAATTTAAAAATAATAACTGCTCCATTTCTGAAATAACTCAAGTGATTTGACAATATTCATTAACAGAGCTAAATTAATTTAATATAAGAAAAAGAATAAAATGACCATAATACATCAATGAGTAAACAGTACCCTTAAAGTACATCAGGACACAGTAAGTAGGAAAGAACAAGAACTACAAAACAATGAAAATTAAATGAAGCAAAATTATAAAGAATGAGTGTGGACTCAAAAAAGAGATACAGAGAGACACTCCCACCCCACTTCTTTCCAGAGGTGTGAGGTCCACCAGGTTGAAACACTGCATATATTTTCCAGACTTTTTTTAATGTGCAGCTCAATTTAGCTCATTTTTTCTTTTCACTCTTTTTCTTTAAAATAATAGTTTTTGCATATGAGGCATTAGGAGGAAAAGGGGGAGATATTGGGAGAAATTTGGCAAGATAAACACAAGATATCAATAAAAATGTCTTTTTTAAAAGACAAAAAATTCGGGGGCAGCTAGATGGCGCAGTGGATAGAGCACTGGCCCTGGAGTCAGGACTACCTAAGTTCAAATCCGGCCTCAGACACTTAACACTTACTAGCTGTGTGACCCTGGGCAAGTCACTTAACCCCAATTGCCTCACTTAAAAAAAAAAAAAAGAAAAGAAAAGAAAAAATTCTTTAGAGTACCTCAATGACACTTTAAATTAGTGTTACCTTCAGTTGTAAGTTGTTACAGTCAGTTGTTACCAATGCCTGAAAGTGATATATTTCTTTCAAATGTACCTACCAATGTATAGCCAAGAATGTTTTATCAACTAATACAAGTGGAAATATTTACAAAAACACTTGTTACAAGCTATTTTGTTACACTGTCAAAATCAAGTTTTCTATTAGTTTTTGATTTGAATATAGAAATAGAGATGAGAACAGAAGACTTTAATACCAAAAGAGGACAACTTCAATAAAATACTAGTTCTGCCATTAAAAGTAATTTAGGGGGCAGCTAGATGGTGCAGTGGATAGAGCACCGGCCCTGGAGGCAGGAGGACCTGAGTTCAAATCCAGCCTCAGACACTTAACACTTACTAGCTGTGTGACCCTGGGCAAGTCACTTAACCCCAATTGCCTCACTAAAATAAAAAAAAAAACTATTATCATTATGCTTACTATTTGTATCATTTATAAATATGACCCTGGGCAAGTCACTTAACCCCAATTGCCTCACCAAAAAAAAAAAAGAAAAAAAAAAGTAATTTAGATAATATATGTAATTTAATAAGAGCAATGTAAGAGCTTTTTTTTTTCCTTAAAGAAAAGTAAGAGCCCAGGACTTTTTAGATGAAAATTTAGTTTAACAATAAAATTAAAACTGTTAATATAAATATGCTCCCCTTTAAAATCAAAAAGGTAAAAAATACCTTTTATAGGGCAAATTGACTCTCACTCACTCTTTAGCCACTGGCAAGAGCAGTTTTCCTACACTTAAAACCAATACATAAAAACTCCAATTATAGAGAAACAGGGTTTGTTTAGTATTCACTGAAAATCCCAGAATTTCTCTAGATCCCAGTTCAGTGTTACATCTGGGGACATCCGCTCTAAATGCAAAGATAGGTTATAGTATGTTTGACTACACAATACTTAAGTTAAAAAGAACAAAACCAAGATGGCGGAGAGGAAGCAGCAAGCTGCCTGAGCTCTCCTTCTGTTCCCTCAAAACGAACATTAAATCAAGCCTCTGGACGGATTCTGAAACTACAGAACCTGCAAAGAGACAGAGAGACACAGTCCTCCAACCAGAGATAATTTAGAAGACTTCAGGAAAAGGTCGGTCTGACACGGGCAAAAGGGAGGCCCAGCGCAGGGCAGCAGCCCAGCGCCGAGGGGGTCGGGGCAAATCAGCAGGAGCTGCGGGCCATAACCGAACAACTGAGGCCCCTGGAACCTGGTTCAAAAATCTGGTGGCCAAGAAGGACAGTGGAAAAACCTACCTGCGCCGGCCAAGAGGGCCACGAACAGGTCGGGCAGGATCAGACGCCGGGGTCCGGCGCCTGGCTGGCCGAGCGCAATCAGACAGGAAGTGCAGGGTGGGGGATCTCCACACACCATAAAGGCCTCAGAGTAAAAGCCTGGTCACACAGCACCTATACCCCTGCACAAGAAGCCCAAAACAGGGACCCTGGTGCCCCGAGAGCAGACCTCAACTTAAAGAATAAATAAATAAGCTGCAATAATGAGTAAGAAGCAAAAAAGAGCCCTCTCCATTGAGAACTTCTGTATCAATAGGGAAGAAGCC
This sequence comes from Dromiciops gliroides, assembly GCF_019393635.1. Taxonomy (NCBI): domain Eukaryota; kingdom Metazoa; phylum Chordata; class Mammalia; order Microbiotheria; family Microbiotheriidae; genus Dromiciops; species Dromiciops gliroides. The sequence continues at coordinate 161,735,228 of NC_057862.1, read as the reverse complement.
AACACATATTCAGATGAGGACAATAGCCTCAAATTGCCTACAGATGAAGCCTCACGAGGGAAGGTGAATTGGTCTCAAGAACAAAAAGCCTTCCTGGAAGAGCTCAAAAAGGATTTTAAAAATCAATTGCGAAGGGGGCAGCTAGGTGGCGCAGTGGATAAAGCACCGGCCTTGGATTCAGGAGTACCTGAGTTCAAATTCGGCCTCAGACACTTGACTTACTAGCTGTGTGACCCTAGGCAAGTCACTTAACCCCCATTGCCCAGCAAAAAAAAAAAAAATCAATTGCGAGAGGTAGAAGACAAAATGGGGAGAGAAATGAAAGCAAAACAAGAAAACTATGAAAAAAGAATCAGCAGCTTGGAAAAGGAAGCACATAATTTCACTGAAGAAAACAAAGCCTTAAAAAATTCATTTGGCCAAATGGAAAAAAAGGTACATAATCTCACTGAAGAAAACACTGCCTTAAAAAATTCATCTGGCCAAATGGGAAAAAAGGTGCATAATCTCACTGAAGAAAACAATACCTTAAAAAAATTCATCTGGCCAAATGGAAAAAAAGATGCATAATCTCATTGAAGAAAACACTGCCTTAAAAAATTTACTTGGCCAAATGGAAAAAAAGGTACATAATCTCACTGAAGAAAACAATGCCTTAACAATTAAAGTGGGACAGTTGGAAGAAAAGGAATCCATGAGACACCAGGAATCAGTCAAGCAGAATCAAAAAAATGAAAAAATAGAAGAAAATGTAAAATACCTCATTGGAAAGACAACTGATCTGGAAAACAGATCGAGGAGAGACAATTTGAGAATCACTGGACTGCCTGAAAGCCATGACCAGAAAAAGAATCTAGACACCATATTCCAGAAAATTATTAAGGAGAACTGCCCTGATATCATAGAATCAGAGGATAAAATCATCATTGAAAGAATCCACTGATCACCTCCTGAAAGAGACCCCAAAAGGAAAACTCCAAGGAATATTATAGCCAAATTCCAGAATTATCAGGTGAAGGAGAAAATACTCCAAGCAGCCAGAAAGAAGCAATTTAAATATCATGGAGCCACAGTCAGGATTGCTCAGGACCTGGCAGCTTCAACATTAAAGGACCGCAAGGCTTGGAATATGATATTCCGGAAGGCAAAGGAGTTTGGATTGCAGCCGAGAATCTATTACCCAGCAAAAATGTGCATTTTCTTTCAGGGGAAAAGATGGACATTTAATGACATTGGGGACTTTCAATCTTTCCTGGTGAAAAGACCAGAACTGAATAGAAAATTTGATCTCAACATAGAGACTCAAGAGAAGTTTAAAAAGGTACACAGAGGGGAAAAAAAAAGTTACCCTGTTAGGTTAAACTGTTTATATCCCTACACAGGAAAATAATACTCATAACTCTTAAGAACTGTAAATGTATTTGGGCAGAGAGAAGGACTTTACATAGAGAAAATAAATAAAAATTGTCTTTGATGTGATGATACAAAAGAATTAAGGGGTTAAAAAGGGAGTCTATGGGGAGAAGAGGAAAGGGGAGGTGGAATGGGAGGAATTATATCATATGAAGAGGTGGAAAAAAAAACCTATTACAATAGAGGGAAAGAAAGGAGGGGGGAACATTGTTTCAACCCTATTCTCATTAGATTTGACTCAAAGAGGGAATAACATATACGTTCATTGGGATAAAGAAACTTAACTCATTCTTTAGGGAAGCAAAAGGGGAAGGGAAAGGGGGGGACTGATAGAAGGGAGGACAAAAGCAAGGGAGAAAAGGGTAAAGAAAAGAGAGGGGGGTGATAAAAAGGGAGGGCAGATCGGGGGAGGCAGGGGTAAGAAGTAAAATGTCGGTGAGGAGGAATAGGGTGAAAGAAGGGGGTAAATAGAATGGAGGGGAATAGACAGTCAGTAATAATAACTGTGAATGTGAATGGTATGAACTCTGCTATAAAACGGAAGCGAATTGCAGAGTGGATTAAAAACCAGAATCCTACAATATGCTGTTTACAAGAAACACATTTGAAGCAGAGAGATACACACAGAGTAAAGGTAAAAGGCTGGAGCAGAATATATTATGCCTCAGCTAAAGTAAAAAAAGGCAGGGGTAGCAATCCTTATCTCACACAAAGTGCAGGCAAAAATAGATCTCATTAAAAGAGATAAGGAAGGAAATTACATCTTACTTAAAGGTACTATAGATAATGAAGTAATATCAATATTAAATATGTATGCGCCAAGTGGTATAGCATCCAAGTTCTTAGAGGAGAAGTTAAATGAGTTACAAGAAGAATTAGACAGTAATACTATACTAGTAGGGGATCTGAATCTCCCCCTCTCAGAATTAGATAAATCTAGCCAAAAAATAAATAAGAAAGAAGTGAATGAGGTGAATAGATTACTAGAAAAGTTAGACATGATAGATGTCTGGAGAAAATTGAATGGGGATAGAAAGGAATATACCTTTTTCTCAGCAGTACATGGCACATTTTCAAAAATTGACCATGTATTAGGGCACAAAAACATCATAGTCAAATGTAGAAAGGCAGAAATAGTAAATGCATCCTTCTCAGATCATGATGCAATAAAAATTACATGTAAGAAAGAGCCAGGGAAAAGTAGAATGAAAATCATTTGGAAACTAAATAATTTCATTCTAAAGAATGAATGGGCCAAACAAGAAATCATAGAAACAATCAATAACTTTATCCAAGAGAATGACAATAATGAGACAACATACCAAAATCTATGGGATGCAGCCAAAGCAGTGCTTAGGGGAAAATGTATAGCTCTAAATGCTTACATGAATAAAAAAGAGAAAGAGGAGATTAATGAATTGGGCATGCAACTTAAAAGCTAGAAAAAGAACAAATTAGAAATCCCCAATTAGACACTAAATTAGAGATCCTGAAAATTAAAGGAGAAATTAATAAGATTGAAAGCAAAAAAACTATAGAATTAATCAATAAAACTAAGAGCTGGTTTTATGAAAAAACCAATAAAATAGATAAAATATTGGTTAATTTGATTAAAAAAAAGAAAGAAGAAAACCAAATTACCAGTATCAAAAATGAAAAGGGTGATGTTACCACCAATGAAGTGGAAATTAAGTCAATAATTAGGAATTATTTTGCCCAACTGTATGCCAATAAATTTGACAATCTAAATGAAATGGATGAATATTTACAAAAATACAAACTGCCCAGGTTAACGGAAGAAGAAATAAAATCCTTAAATAAACCCATATTAGAAAAAGAAATTGAACAAGCCATTAATGAACTCCCTAAGAAAAAATCCCCAGGGCCAGATGGGTTTACGGGTGAATTTTACCAAACATTTAAAGAATAATTAATTCCAATATTATACAAATTATTTGGAAAAATAGGTGAAGAAGGAGTTCTACCAAATTCGTTTTATGACACAAATATGGTGGTGATACCAAAACCAGGCAAAGCAAAAACAGAGAAAGAAAATTATAGACCAATTTCCCTTATGAATATTGATGCTAAAATCTTAAATAAGATATTAGCAAGGAGATTACAGCAAGTGATTACCAGGATAATACACTATGACCAGGTGGGATTTATACCAGGAATACAGGGCTGGTTCAACATTAGGAAAACTATTAACATAATCAACCACATCAATAAGAAAACCAACCAAAATCATATGATTATCTCAATAGATGCAGAGAAAGCTTTTGACAAAGTACAACACCCATTCCTAATAAAAACACTAGAGAGTTTAGGAATAGGGGGAGCTTTCCTTAGAACAGTATCTACCTAAAGCCATCAGCAAGTATTATATGCAATGGAGATAAATTAGAGGCCTTCCCAATAAGATCAGGGGTGAAACAGGGATGTCCATTATCACCCCTATTATTTAATATTGTCCTAGAGATGTTAGCTTTAGCAATCAGAGAAGAGAAAGGAATTAAAGGAATTAGAATAGGCAAGGAGGAAACAAAACTATCACTCTTTGCAGATGATATGATAGTATACTTAAAGAATCCTAGAGAATCAACTCAAAAATTACTTGAAACAATTAACAACTTTAGCAAAGTAGCAGGATATAAAATAAATCCACATAAATCATCAGCATTTCTATACATGACCAAAGTCCAGCAGCAAGAGATAGAAAGAGAAATTCCATTTAAAGTAACGGTAGATAATATGAAATACTTGGGAGTCTACTTGCCAAGACAAACCCAGGAACTCTATGAACACAACTACCAAACACTCTTCACACAAATCAAATCAGATCTAAATAATTGGAAAGATATCAATTGCTCATGGATAGGCAGAGCTAATATAGTAAAAATGACAATACTGCCTAAATTAATTTACTTATTCAGTGCCTTACCAATCAGACTAAAAATTATTTTATACAGCTAGAAAAAATAATAACAAAATTCATTTGGAAAAACAAAAAATCAAGAATATCCAGGGAAATAATGAAAAAAAATTCACAGGAAGGTGGGTTAGCAGTACCAAACCTGGAGCTTTACTATAACGCGGCAGTCATCAAAACTATCTGGTACTGGCTAAAAAATAGAGTGGTAGATCAATGGAATAGGCTAGGCTCAGGAAATGCAGTAGTAAATGACACTAGTAATGTAGTGTTTGATAAACCCAAAGACTGCAGCTTCTGGGATAGGAACTCAGTATTTGACAAAAACTGCTGGGAAAACTGGAAGATAGTATGGCAGAAATTAGGCATAGACCAACATCTTACACCTTATACTAAAATAAGGTCAAAATGGATACATGATTTAGACATAAGAGGTGATACCATAGGAAAATTAGGAGAGAAAGGAATAGTCTACCTTTCAGATCTTTGGAAAGGAATACAGTTTATGACCAAACAAGAGATAGAGTATATTATAAAATGCAAAATGGATGATTTTGATTATATTAAAGACGACATGAGTTCAAATCCAGCCTCAGACACTTGACACTTCTTAGCTGGGCAAGTGACTTAACCCTCATTGCCCCACCAAAAAAAGAGAGAAAGAGAGAGAGAGAGAGAGAGAGAAATATGCCTGCGGATACTGCACAAATTGGCTTAAGTTGTTCTTCTCATCTGGACCATTCTCCTTCTTCTCATCTATTTATCTAATGTTTACTCATTCTTCAAGTCTGGCTCATGTCCTACCTTGTGTGATACAGTAGAAAGAGCACTGTTGGCATCAGGAAACCTGAGTTGATGTCCTAGATCTAACACTTCCTGGCTATGTAACTTTGGAGAAGTCAATTCACCTCTGTTTCCTCATCTGCAAAATAGGGATAATAATACTTACACTACCTACCTCAGAGGGTTATTGTGAGGATGAAAAAGAGATAATATGTATGTACTCTTTAGCTATTACCTCTTCCACAAAGTCTTTCCCAAACTTTTCAATCACTAAACTGGTCTCCACCTTTTTTGAAACATATAATGTTCATAATCACAATCACATGATTGGGTAATTAACTGTTCCAGATATTTTAGTTCTGTCAAAATGTAACCTCTTTGAGGACAAATACCATGTCTCATGTCTCAATTATGAGTTCTCTGGGAACAGAAAGGCAGCTGCATGATGCAGTGGACAGTGTGAGACTTGGATTAGGAAGACCTGAGTTAGAATCCTTTCTTGAGATACTTGCTGGTTGTATCAACATAGGCAAATCACTTAATCTCTGTACCTCAGTTTTCTCATCAGAAAAAAGGATAATAGCACTTATCTTGCAGTGTTGTTGTAGAGATTAAATGAAATATTTGTTTTTAAAAAATTGTTTTACACAGAGCTTAGCTAATAACAGGTGCTAAATAAATGCTTACTGCACACTCCCTCCTCCCCTCAAGCTGAGGACCATGGATTTAGAACTGGAAAGGATCTTAGAGGTTATCTAGTTAGACTAGACAGTCTAATTCCCTAAATTGTACAGTTGAGAAAACTGGAAAGGCCAGAGAAGGACTTGTCCAGGATCCTATAGGGAGTAGTGACAGAGTCAAGATTGGAACCTAGGACCTCTGGCTCCAAATCCAGTAGACTTTCCACTGTATTAAGATGCATGAATTGCCAACAAAGCCAATAATATGACTTTTTCTAGAAATTTTAAGCAAGTCACAAACAGGGCTGGAGAAAACAGACAACAGATTTTGCCCTTCCCCTAGGAAGGGGCATGGTGAGCATGACAAGAAAAGATGAATTCTGGGGCAGCTAGGTGGTACAGTGGATAAAGCACCGGCCCTGGATTCAGGAGGACCAGAGTTCAAATCCAGCCTCAGACACTTGACACTTACTATCTGTGTGACCCTGGGCAAGTCACTTAACCCTCATTGCCCCACCAAGAAAAAAAAAAAAGAAGATGAATTCTTAAGTGTTAGTGTGATACTCCTGATAAAATTCCAAGGTAGGCAAACTGCAAGTAAAGCTTCAAAGATGTCTAATGAACAAGGAGAAAAAAAGGAGCATAGTGTAGTGAAAAGTCAGGTAGGAAAAAGTTGATAGTTCAAATTCTTTTGAATGTGACACTATTCAATATGACAAAGAGGTCTAAGGTAAAAAGCTGCAGGTAGATGGAGTCCAGGTGAAAGTCAGTAAAACAGAGGTCAAATAATTTGCAAAGGCAGAGCTGTTTGACTGATCAATAACACTGATATGTTGGAAATCCTAAAGGTGATGGCAGAGATGAGATAGGAAGAAATACTGCAGGTAGATGCTTGTCAGTCAGGAAGGTGAAACTGTAACCTGGATTTCAGTAAGTAATGCCAATAACAGGAAGCATCTGGTATAAAGCCAAGCTCATGAGCCAGGAGAAAATGCATTACCATTATTCATTTTTGAGCAAAAACAGTATTATCCAAAGTGATAACCCAACTATATCAAAGGACTTAAATTAATTCTAGCTGCTCCCCAAAACCAAATCTACCTTCAAAGGATGACATGTAGCCTACTGATGATGCTGAGAAGAATAAAGTAAAGGTTTCAAAAGCAATTCCAATCCTGGAGTTCCAAATATTTTAAGTGATAATACCATTGTTAGAATAACCAACTTGCCTTCCAAAATGACTGGAGATGGTCAAATTTATTCAAAACAAAGAAGTCAACATCATCACATTACAGTCACTACTATGAGTCTTGAGTTAATTTTCTCCCAATGAAACATAACAACAAAAAATAACAATATTTTAGATCTATGTTAGCCTCCTCTAATCTGACTGCTCATAACAGTTAATTCTCATTTGAATAGTTACTAGACTGAAGATTCTATTGGGGGATACTGTTTTTTATAAGTTTCTCAATCAACAGGTAACATGACTTTTACTATATAAAGAACAATAAATGTAACTTTTCAGAAAACAAACCTATTTGATTTCAGTGTTAAACTAACAATTTACAAATATCAACTCATCTTACCTCATCATGTGATTTACATAGGCTTTACTACAGCTAGTGTTGTATCTGCATAAACTACAATGGACATATGTAGGAAAATGATTTGCAAAATCTTTTATTTCCGAATAACATTCAATGCACTTGTGAACTCCCCGACGATACCTTATGGGAACATAAAACAACAACAAGAAAAATATGAAAATAACATTTTAAAAGTAAAATATATGGGACTTAATATTTTAACTCTTTAAGCCAAAATACTCAAACCAACATTTTTATAAAGAGACCAGAGACTTCTAGTTTAGTGATATGCTTTGGTATAAGGATCCAGTAAAACTACAAAAATCTAATGTGTATAAAATTGAAAAGTATGAGTGACCATATCACCTGGACTTGCAATATCAGTTAATGCTTCTTATATGAATAAGCAGGGAGGCAATAACATTGAATCAAGCAGGGTAAGATAAGTTTAGTACTAAAATATGGAAATTATAGATTAAACAAAACAATTCCAGTAGTGCGCAGCAGTGAAAGGAGCACCTTTTTATTATCTGCTTGTTCTTCATGCCATATAAAGCGGTCAGGCAGTGTCCTAGAGAGGTCTATTAAAACAGGGTGAATTTGAAAAAGAAACACAGAATTAAATTTTCATATGTAAGATCAAAACATTTTTTGGAGATGACTTAGTAAAAGATGTTACCTTAAATTCCTCAATGCTGTATTGACTTTATTTCTTTTTGTGCCCCCTGGGCCTGGCTTCTTTTGCACATTATATGTTTTCGATTTGGATTTTGATTTCGTTGCAGTAGTTCTTGTATTGTTTTTTGCAGTGGTACTTTTTGCAGTGGTGTTTTTTGCAGCTGTACTTTTTGCAGTTGTATTTTTAGTCCTTGGAGGAGACAGCTGAAGGGTAGAAGTGCTTGCACTAATGAATGGTGCAGTTGATGCTCCTGCCTGAAGAGGTCCAACTGAAGCTCGGATAGTCACCTAGAAAAATAAAGGCTACTGAAGTGTTTTGAAATTTTTAAGTGCTGTTATCAATATTAACAAAATCATTCTTAATATATCAAAGCAAATGAATAAATATTGGGCATGTTGAAAATATCTATTACATAAATAAAAAACAGAAAACAGACCTTTCACTTGTCCTATACAAATCCATACTATTTCCATATCAATTTAATTTTACTTGAGTGTTTAAACTCTATGAATAGATACTAATATTAGTTTAGAAGCAGACAGATATAAAGGATAAGGAGAGAAACCACAGATCTTATCTTTATATTAATGATCATGGAGTTGTAACTTCTGTTTTTATATTTTTTTTAAAGGAATTTTGTATAATTTTGACAATTAATGGAAGAAACCTTGTTGGAGAAAGACTTTTAAGATGGTGTTTTGCTCTCCCGAATTAAGTCAACAAACAATGAAATGTATATTCTCTACATCTTCCAAAAAATTATGATAGGAAAGATGTAGTCCAATACGTAATGTCATTTGTGAAAGCTCGCCTAATCCCTTTTAAGACTCTCCTCAAGAACACTTCTAATGCAAGTGTAGATTTCGATAAATCTGTGATTTCATTAGAATAAGGAATTTCTGCTAAGAAAACTTTACGGATACAGAAATGCATATATCTTCTCTGCATCTAAGTGTCTTGGAGAGTTTACTGTGACACTAAAAGATTCAAGTGTCCCTCATAGGATCACAGAGCGAATTTATGTGTCAGTAGTGGGCTATATACCTAGGATTTCCTGAATTTCTGAGCTTTTTACTAATTTGTGCCATGCTGTACTTCATGATATATTAATTTCATAAAAACTTCATATAAATATGGATGAGGCAAAGACAAAGAAATCAAACAATTCCTTCCTCTCAAGTTTACATGCAACTGAAAAAAATGTATATTTTATTTAAAACTTACTTTTGTTCCAGGAGGCAATCCTTCTAATTGTTTAGGTTTTTTAAATGTTCGATGTTGAGTCTTATGATCCATTTTCTCTTTGCAAGTCAAAAATTGTAGTCGGCACTTTGTACAACGATATATTCCTTTTTTCTATTTTTTTAAAAGGTAAGAAATTAAAGATCCATAATCAGGGTCTCGTAATTGAAAATGTCCTAAATGACTTTATTTCAAAGTTACCTGAATAGAATTTTTAAATCTTATAGTTCATAAATACATGTTCTTTCTTTGAGTCCTCACAAAACAGCATCAATGAATTGTAGAGATTTGACAACGTAAATTTAGTACTTATTGATAATACTTTCACATGGATTAAAGATACTGAAGGCATACATTAGATTTTGGTGGGGAAAAATTACAAAAGTGAAACTGATGCTTACCTATAACTAAACAAGTTTAAAGGGTGCTTTAAAATGTAACATCCACTAAGAGAGATGGCACTTTTTTACTGTAAAAAACTAAATTATGTTCATAATTTTATCCAATCTAATTTTAGACATCAATACAATAAATTTTAAAAGGCTCTAGCAACAGTAGAATTTATGTATTTCTCACAGTAACATATTCACACAAATTCCAAATTTTCAAGAGTTATTATGCAGTATTCTTAATTTCCTTCATTAATTTTCTTAGATGTATTAAATTCTCAGTTTGTCTGATTTCACCAGTTTACCCTTTATTCTTCTTTATTTACTTCTACATTCAATTATTTGTTAAGACCTATAAAGGTCCTACGAACATACCACCATAGCTATGATGAAAAATGCATTTGATTTATTGCTAGAAGATTCAAGTTTGAATACCTACTCCAACTTGTCAGTGCTGTAATTTGGGGTGGGGGTGGGAGAATGGGGGGAGAGAAAGGGGAAAGAATCACTTCAACATCTATATGCCTCCTTTTCATTTGTAAAATGAGAATGTTGTACTAGACCATCTCCCAGAAGCTCCTTCCATCTCTTGATACCTATGATCCCATAAAAATTTTATTCCACACTGAATAGGTACTTAATTTACACCTGACTGGGCTATTAAAAGTCTCTTAACAAATCTCATTGCCTTCAGACTTCTATTTATCCTTCACATTGCTGCTAAATTAATGCACCTTATACATAGATTAATTATGCCATCCCTATGCTGAAAACTGCTTAAAGCTTCCCTATTGCCTACCAAAGTAAAGTCCAAACTTCTTAACCTGTCATTCAAAGACCTTTAAAGTCTGGCCCCAACTTTTCTTTACAGCCTTGTTTCATGTTAATCCCAACCTTTATGCCAGCTATTTTTAAGCTTTTTTTGGTGACACAGAACCCTTGGGCACTTTATGGACCCCTTCTCAGAATATTTTTAAGTGCATTATCATGAAACAAATGAGTTCACAAGGGAAACAAATTATATTGAAGTGTTATGAAAATGTAAGAAAATAAACAAGTAAACAAAAAGTCCAAAGAACTCTAGGTTAAAAACCTCTGGCTTTGGGGGCATCTAGGTAGAGCAGTGGATAAAGCACCAGCCCTGGATTCAGAAGGACCTGAGTTAAAATCCAGCCTCAGACACTTGACACTTACTAGCTGTGTGACCATGGACAAGTCACTTAATCCCAATTGCCCCACAAAACCACCCAAAGAACCTGTGGCTTTAAAAGCTATATTCAAACCATAATATACCACTGAGCTTAATATAGATTATAAGCACTAAGTTTTCTCATCTGTTTTTGTGTATTACATTCCCTAACCAAGGAATGCCTTCCCTCTCACTACACTCACTCACCTGTTTAAATCCTGTACATTCTCTGTTTTCAAAATGGTCTCAATAGTCAAAAACTAAGAGAGTCATTGAAAGTACTTAACACATGTTTAGATTTAATAGAACATAATTAAAGTGGTGTTTTGGGTTTTTTTGGTGAGGCAATTGGGGTTAAGTGACTTGCCCAAGGTCACACAGCTAGTAAGTGTCAAGTATCGGAGGTTGGATTTGAACTCAGGTCCTCCTGAATCCAGGGCCAGTGATCTATCCACTGCGCCACCTAGCTGCCCCTAAAGTGGTTTTCTAAGCCAGCATTTCCCATTTTGTGATTAGAAAACTAGGTTCTCTGATGCTAAATTTAGGGTTCTCTCCTCTGGACCACATTGCCTTTAATTTAAGAGGAGTTTCCCACCACTGATATTTTCATTAACTAGGAATAAAGAGTCCTTTCTCCTTGACACCTAGTGCATGAATCACAAACTGCCTCTGTTCTGATGAACCCTCTCCATGCCTTTAGCTTATTTCCTTCCTTGAAAACAACCGGTTAGAATCCCCACAGAAGGGTAGAGCACCTACCAGATAGCACATGGTGACCACCTTTGGCCTATGAAACCTATTAGTGGTATAAGTTCTTTTTCAATGATGCCACATAGTACTCAAGTTCACCAATCTCCCTAAATCCCAACATCTACATCTAATAGTGACAAACTAGTGTTGGAGGAAGTCTTACTCTGAAGAAACTCAAACCACAGTTTTCTATCCACTCTCACCCTCAAAATAAAGGCCCCCAAAGTGAGAGCCTGGAGGGATGGGCTGGGGAGAGGGAGAAAGATAAAGGAAGTGGGTAGGTATTGAAAAACCGTTACCAAACAGATTTAGACAGAAATTTTGTTGAGGTTGGCAGGAAAGGGGATGAGGAGATACAGACGTGCTGTGACCACTTCAAGTCGAACCTCCAAAAGAAAGTGGTCTTTTTATCCCTTTGGCCACTAACATCATAAGAAAATGTTCCAGGTTAATAGCGTCACAATGGGGCAGCTAGGTGGCGCAGTGGACAAAGCACCGGTCCTAGATTCAGGAGGACCTAAGTTCAAATCCAGCTTTAGACACTTGACACTTACTAGCTGTGTGACCCTGGGCAAGTCACTTAACCCCCACTGCCCCGCGCAAAAAATAAAATAAAATAGTGTCACAGTATTCTTTGTAAAGGAGGGTTGGGGGTGGGGCAATGCAGAGAGAAGACATGGGCAACAGGAGATTGGAAAGGGAAGAACAGGTCTGTTATATGAATTTTGTCTTTTCTACCTCCTCCTTGTATGAATTACCAGTTCCCTTTCCCTACCTCCTATACCCCTGCTTCCCTTCTCCCAAATAACCAATATGCATAAAGACCATGCCTGAAGACCCATCCTTCCATTCAACCCTGGAAAACTTTATCATTTAGTAGCATTATAACTGGAGGGTGGGCTTGCAGGGTACTTGGACATTAACTATCCATATTAACTCAGAATTTTACCTGTTACTCATTATTTAAACATAGCTTCAATTCTGACCACTGTCCTGAATACTACCTTGTATTTCAGTCAAGATAGGAGTAATAAACAAGAATGTTTGCTGGCTTACCTGATGCTTCATATAATGATGCATGTATGGTGTTGCAAGTTTAATAACTTTGAGGCAAAATGGACAAAGCAAGTTCTTAGTATTTTCATGAGAAGTTCTAAAATGTGTTTCTACATCAGAAAATGATGATGATCTATAATTACACACCTAGAAATAAAAATACTTTATTAGCCTGAACATTTATATCTGAGATACAGTTAAAATCAAGTAATCAAAAATCAGTAACCAGCTTACATTAAATTTTAAAAAATAACATTAAAATGAGACTCACTATTCAACAAAACCCCATTTTCTATTTTTGAGGGTCAAAACAAGGTACACTGTGAGTTGATAATCAAAAAAAAACAAAAAACAGTTGGGAAAACTATAGCACAAAACTCTAGCTGCTGTTAGTACTTGTTATATAAGGATCATCCATAAAATCATCTAAGTTGATCTTTTCCTATTTTCAGTCTTCTTGACTTCATGTGAAGAATTTTATAATTTCACTATTATTTATTTTCCTCTCTTTGAAAGCTATACTTTAGGCATTTGATGGGGCAACTTTTCTTTATCTAGTATCACTATTTCCTAGAAAATACTTTTGAGTTTTGAGGTGATGCTGACATTTGGTTTAGGTATGATAACCTGTGACAGCTATAATTTCCTTTTTCTCAATTAACAAGTTTTATTAGGAATCTACTGTGCATAAGGCTCTATCCTAGTGGCATTACCTATCCAACACTTTATCTCTCCAAAAAGAAGCCCAACCATTAATGGATAATGTAACATTTTTCTTAAAGTAATTAAAATGGTTAACTGAGAAATACATAAATTTGTAAAAGAATTTTGATATACCTGACAAAAATATGGCATTTCACCAGGTTTATGATTGTCCTTCATATGTTGTAAAAGAACTTGCTCTGTTTCAAATGATAACTCGCAGATTTTACAAATAGCTAAAAGAGAGAAAAAGTATTCAAGATACAATACTCATACTTTTAAAAAAAGATTTTACACATAACTTATTTATCTTAATCCTCTAAAAATGCAAATGACATTATTTTTTAAATTCACCTAAATTATCTGTAAGTTTCTTACTTACTTGCCTCAGCACTAATTGTTCAGGCTCACACACAAACACAGGCACAGACACACATGTTAGCTTTGGCAAGGGAACTTCCACCTCATGGAATTTACTAAAACAGGACTCCCTTCCTTATAGATAAACCATAATGAAAAGCTGCCAAACGTCAGTTATGCCTTGAAATTCAATTGTTATACATTCTAATTTTTCTAAAACGACACTTAGTTCATTTTGCCTTCCCATTTCAGAATATCAAACCAAATGACATACAGTGCTTAAATGAAAATGTAACTTACTAGAAAATTCATGGGGGGTATGTGTACTTTCAATGTGACATTGCAGCTGGAAAGGTGTGGGAAATTGACGATAGCAATGTTGGCAAGTCGTGTGGTTTTCCCAGCTTTCACTGCTCTGTTTCTCAAGTTCCAAATGGTGTTTCATGTGGTTCATAAACCTATAAGTGATTGTCAATAGGTGCAAGATTGTAGTTTATAAAAAAAAAGAAACACTCCTCACAAATTAATGTATTAATGTGTAAGGCTATTTCCTGAAAATGTGCTTGCATTATTTTTTAAATCTCAGTATGCTTTAAAATAAAATTAAAGTGATATTTATTTTTATATCTCTTTAATGGTTTTGATCATTTTTATGAGCACAAGTTTATTTTTTTCTCCATTAAAATTTTTTAATCTACCAATTTGTGCATTATCTGGCTAATTTGGTTTTTAAAATACTACCTACAAGTTTTACTCAATTTTTTAAAGTTAAGCTTTTTAAAAACCTTTAACGTACTATATTGAAGGGGAAGAGAAGAAAATAGTAACGTTCTTTAGTACAAGTAAAATACTGTTTACAATTTATAAGATAAAATATTGAAAGGAAGGAAACTCTACCAACCACTAGCAGTTATAAAGCCATAAGAACAAATATGCTGAAGGTCCTGACAGTATACAATATATATCAGCTACTTAAAAGATGAAGCACTAGTATTTTTACTTGTGTCTTTGTTTCTAAGTGCACATAATAGCAATTTTAATGCCTGCAATTACAAGAACCTTTTGTTTTATTTAATGATACTGGTTTAATGTTAGCACAGACTCTTCATTTTAATTTGCAGACTGTGCCCATTGTAAGTAAGCATCACCCATTTTTCAGTTTTACATTTTGCTACATCAGCTCCCTAAAAGGAGTCTTGGGAAAAAGAACTATGACCTTCACTGCCAGACTAGATACAAATAGGAATACCTAATAAAACAGCTTAGTGTAGTGGTTTTTTGGGGGGGTTGGGGTGCGGAGGGAGGATAGCTATATTCGAAACTAAGAATATTCAATCAAAACAACAATTCTTAGATTATATGAATTATCAAAAATTATTCCTGTGAAACTCTAAAAGGAGCTGTTCTGAAACTATGTGATAATATTATCAGTAAAGATGATAAACAATAATGAAAGCAGTAACTTTTTGTACCTCAGTAGCATAACTCCTTTTTAGAGAGATGGGAGTATAGTGTTCATTAAATCTGAGGTTTACATTGTGTAGTTAATCCCGAAAATCTTTTGCAAATATTAGTGCTATTCAAAACTAGATGTTTGTGTATAATGTATAGCAATTTTAGAGAAATTAGCCAGTAAGTAAATCGCCAATTCTTCATTTTAAGAATGTAACAAAAACATATCCATATAAAATAATTTCTTACCTATTGGCTGTCTCCAAGTTGTCATGACAGTTGACATCAGTGGATTTAACTCCTCCTACCAGTAGGAGACAGGAAAAAGCAAAGCTCCTGCAACACTGCTCTCCCAGGTTGGGGAATGGGCATCTGAGCTTTCTTAATTAAAGCTGAATAAGATAGCCCTGACTGTTTTTGGTGGCCACTCAAATAGTGGGCATAAAACCTGAGACTAAAGTCATGTCTGGACAGAAAAAGGAGGCCCCACAGTGCCATTCTTTTAAGCAATATAACTTAAATTTTAATGGACCACCCTACACAAGTAACCATTGAGAGAAGTCTAAAACAGATAACTAAACAGAAGAGGTACTTACTAAGTAATAAGAAAAAATTTCACAGGTTTATCCATGTACAGATGGATAGATAGGCTTTGGAAATTATGGAGTCAAATCCCCATATTTGATTAATGAGGAAAATGAGGTCCAGTGAAGAAAAGAGACTTGTATAAGATCACAAAGGTAACAAGTGGCAGAGTTGAAACTTAAGCCCATGTGCTTAATGTCAAACCCAGCTGATTTCTAACTTTTCATTAAGTCTATCAGGCTTGCATTTGTTTTTTGAGATTTATGAAATAAAACTTTACTTATTAGCCAAAAATGCCACTTTTCTTTCAAGATACAACTAAATCAGCAATCTTTAAGTGAAGTTTTTCTGATCCCCTCAAATAGCGGTTT
Organism: Dromiciops gliroides; assembly: GCF_019393635.1. Lineage (NCBI taxonomy): Eukaryota > Metazoa > Chordata > Mammalia > Microbiotheria > Microbiotheriidae > Dromiciops > Dromiciops gliroides. Next base: position 161,719,056 of record NC_057862.1, on the reverse strand, counting down.
CTTTTCTCAAATTTAAATACTATGAAAAAAATTTTTTTAATACTATGGATTTGTTTGCATTTATTCTCCTTGTTTATTATTTGTAAACATGTTGTTTTCCGTTCTGCTAGGATATAAGATTCTTGTTTTGTTTTTTTGTTTGTTTTTTGTGGGACAATGAGGGTTAAGTGACTTGCCCAGGGTGACACAGCTAGTAAGTGTCAAGTGTCTGAGGCCGAATTTGAACTCAGGTCCTCCTGAATCCAGGGCCAGTGCTTTATCCACTGAGCCACCTAGCTGCCCCCAGGATATAAGATTCTTGCAAGTAGGGGTTCTTGGATTGCTAGTTCCTGACACAAAGCAGGAACTTCAATAAATGTCTGTTAAGCCTCCTCCCCGCAATCCTGTCACTTTTGCAGAGGTAGGAGGATCCATAAATGTAGAATATTTCATATATTGTTTTTTTCTTTTTTATGTAGTGTTTGGTTTTGTTGAGCTTTTTGTTCTTTTACTAATTTTTTTTGTTCTTAAGGGATGGCACTCAGAGGGGATAAGGGAAGGAATACAATGAATATTCTTTTTTAAAAATTCTTTTTGAATAACTGTAAAGTAGAATTACTCTCATTTCCTGTTGTCTATTAAATACTAAATAGGCCAATCTTGTTATTTGTTTTTTTTTGTTTTTTGCGGGGCAATGGGGGTTAAGTGACTTGTCCAGGGTCACACAGCTGGTAAGTGTCAAGCGTCTGAGGCCAGACTTGAACTCAGGTACTCCTGAATCCAGGGCCGGTGCTTTATCTACTGCGCCACCTAGCCGCCCCCAATCTTGTTATTTGTTAAAGGGAATGGACAAAGATGGAAAGGATTTTTAAAAAACTTGTTAAATGGAAAACATACAAGTGGTTAGACTATCAGGCCCATATTGGAAATTAAATTAGTCACAATTTTTCTGTTGATTTGATATATTTACTTTTCCACTAAGGTATCTTAGTAATAAAATGGAAAAGGGGGCAAATGGAAGAAATAGGATCAAGTTATATTATAAAAAGGTTTCTGAGCTATGGCTCAAAACATAAAGTTCTATCTGTGGCTATTAGCAATAAAAGAAATATTACTCTGATGGTTTGATTAAGAGCAGTGTGGATATTGAACGGCATAATGTGCAAGTGCTGTGAAAAATATAAGGCACTATACAAATATAAGGTAGAATTACCATTGTCCCTGAGAAATTTTATCCCTGAATTTATTTTTATATCAAACAGGATTTTCTTTTTTTTTTTGGTGAGGCAATTGGGGTTAAGTGACATGCCCAGGGTCACACAGCTAGTAAGTGTTAAGTGTCTGAGGCCGGATTTGAACTCAGGTCCTCCTGAATCCAGGGCCAGTGCTCTATCCACTGAACCACCTAGCTGCCCCAAGATGAACTTCTTTTTTTGGTAGGGGCAATGAGGGTTAAGTGACTTGCCCTGGGTCACACAGCTAGTGTCAAGTGTCTGAGGCAGCATTTGAACTCAAGTCCTCTTGACTCCAGGGCCAGTGCTTTAACCACTGCGCCACTAGCTGCCCTCAAACAGGGTTTTAATAAAGGGGGCGGGGAAGGAAGAAGTATGGTACAGTATAAATAAGGTCCCAGAGGTATTCTTCAGACAGTGAGGAATGTTAACTACTATTAATAATCAAGTAATATACAAGTATCCTTAGATAAACATTAATTATCTCCAAAAATTGTGCTGGAAAGCTAATCAAAATTTCAAATGACAATGATAACATGATTTTTTTTTTCTATGATGCCCCAAAGCTTAGATAGAATAGCAAGGATAATTTATCTCAGACTTAAACCAAAATATTAAACTGAACTTTTCTGCTTATCTGGGACTTAGAAGTTCTCCAAATCTACTTTGTGTGTATGATTTTCAAAAAATATACCTGCTGACAAACAGTGGCCTACCAAGGGTAAAATGATACAGGAAAAAAAAATACTTTGTATTTTCTCTTTAAAATAGGAATAAGAATGGAGTAGGATAATAGAGCCAACACAATAACATTCGGCAATACCTTATATATTAGATATTCTTAGACTTTAGATAGTCTATCCAATTGATCAAATCAACTCAAATATACCACTTGTGAAAGTTCAGTACTGCAAAATTTTGAAGGCAATGAATACCTATATTGTTACAATACAAGATGCTTGAGAAGGAGGGATTATTCCATTCTCTATATTTTTATCTTCAATGCTTAGCACAATGCCTGGCATAAAGGAAATGCCTAATAAATGTGTAAAATGTTTTATTCATAAGGATTCACAGCCAAAATTTAAACTATTATCTTAAGTAGTCTACTATGGTCTACAACCATGCTACTTTTCTGAAGAGGGAAAGAAACACACACAAAAATAATCCACATTCTAGGACTAGCTCTGCCACCTCTTAGCCACACAACCTTGAGCAAGCCACTTACTTATGGGAACCTCAGTTTCCTCATGTGAGAAATGGGGATATTAATAGTAATAACTAGGTTCTAATAATATTTTACTTTTGTATTATGCTTTATAGAGAGGCAGTACGGTGTAGTGGCTAGAGCCAGCCTTGAAACCAGGAAGACTGATGGGGGGTTCCAGTCCCAACTCTTAACACATCCTGGCTCAAAACTCAATGTTTAACTTCTCCATGATCTAGGAGACTCTAAAACCTTTTCCTGCAGAGAAGGTACTGCCGACCTGCATTGGTAGGAAGTTTCTTCACCTGAGAGTTCCCCAAAATGAATGAAATTACAGATCCAGTCTTTATTAATCCCTGCCTACTATGCAGAATTAGTGAGATAAACAAATTGAGACATTAGGTATGTAAGCACTTTAGGAAATTGTTAAGTGGAATTCAGGGGTGGAAGTCAGGAATTTATGTTCATTGGCATAGTGAGCTCCCTGTGATGAAACCCTCTCAACACAGAAAAGGCAACCTCTTCTTCAATTTATACTCCTAGACAGTTGCTTGTGGAACTAAAAGTTTATGTGACTTTTCAGAGTCATGCAGCCAGCAGGTATAAGAGGCTCTAGTTGAACCAGTGTCTTCCTGACTGGCCCTCTAGCCACTAAGCAAAGATGCCTCTCTCATGTGTGGTAGAAATATAAAAATATTCTTTTAATAACCTACAGTCTGATAAATTTAAAGTCATATGTCCTACTTTTCTTTCTAGATTAAAAAAAAATTCTACCAGTTAATTTTGACTCCATTTTAACTTATAAATTTGATAACATAAATGTAGGTTTAACTAGGCAATTAATTAAGGCTTTAGCAAGTCCTTCTTTCTTCCATGCCCAGGTTGTACTGAATACATACTTGTCATTTTGCTTTTTATGACTAATCAAAATATTATTCCAACATCACATTTATAACTAATTTCTAAAATAAGAACATATGTAAATATTTAGGAAAGTCATTCAATTATGCTTTGACACTAGAACTTAATCAACGAACATTTATTAAATATCTACTTTGTGCAAGACATCATGCTTAAGGGAGGGGAGGGGGAGAGGGTCCTGAGAATACATAATAAAAAATGATAATATCTGACATCGAAGAACTACCATCTTGTAACAATCTAAATAACTCATCATTCTTCCAGTTAGCATCACAAGTCATTACTTTTAATATGACTATGTATGGTCCAAATGAAGAACTAAGGCTATTAAGTTAAGAAACCTCTTAAATTTCCCCATCTATTTGAAAGGTAGTGTGATTATTTCCCCCCCCAGTAGAGTTTAATTTGAAAAACAAAGCATCCTGGCTAATATTCTATAGGAAGCAAAAGAAAACCCTATACTTTTTACAAACAAATTTATAATGGACTAGTAAGAAGGATGAACTAAACACGATATTTATCTTAAAATCTCTCACAGAAAGAGAAATTGCTCTGGATGACAAAAGTACTACAAAATTCTAAGGGTAAAAAGATCAAGCACTATTGTGGGAAAAATCAAAGAGATAACCTATATGGAATTAATGAAAATAAGTTTCAAAGATGGCTACAAAAGCTTTGAGAAAATTACTAAAATAAACTGATGTACAGACAACATTGGAAAAGGAATTATGTTTTCTTCAAATCAGATTTTGCTTTTCATGATGTGTCTGACAAGAAAAGTAGAATGGAGTGGACTGGTTCTGCTGTCAAGTTCCTGAACTGCAGGAACATGAAAACAAAAGATTCTGGGGCAAGAGTTCCTGTTCTTATTACCTAGTAGGAAGCGTTAAACCCACTTGTCTAGAATGGCACAAGGCAATGCTGGCAAGAGAGATTTCAATGTAAAATGTCTTACAATCATGTATTATTATTTTTTTTTCTAATAGTTATACAAGTGATTACATACCTAATGTTATTTTTAAGTATTTTCAGGCAACTGAAGCATTTAAAGGTTGTGTGAGTCTTCTGTTCTTGTAGGTTATCTCCTTCATGTTTCCCATAATAAAAGTCATTAACTAACATGATCAGTTTTCCTTTATCAGCATCAGCAATCTTATTTTTACTTGCTGTATTTGAAAATTCTGTTTTATTAGATCCCCAAAAGAAGTTATTTACCCTTTCTGGACAACAGTACTAAAAGAAAAACACAAAATTCTTAATTACTTTTGAAAAATAAATCACCAAGAGACAATAACTCACCTAAAACTAAGACTAGACCTATCCTTATTCAATGACACAAAACAAGTTTAGGGGTTTTAACTTTTTACATAAAGGCAATATTTGTGCACCTTGAAAAACAATGAGGCACATATTTGCATGGCATTACATAATGTAGAAAAGGAAAGCAGTTTTAAATATTCTACTGCATGAATCAGATTTCAAAAATATCTTATGTATCTAAATAAATCCTTACTTCATTTCTAATTTTCATTATTAGCATTCTGTTTCCATAAATGTCACTCACGCTAGAAAATTAGAATATAGTAACATATACGATAAAACCATTTAGAACAATGACATTTGCATTTCTTTAATGAATCAGATGCTGCCTCCTCCTCCTCACCACCACCACAAATCTCTTGTTATGTACCATAAATGATCCGAATAGTCAATTAAGTTACTTATAGTTGATATGGATAAAACCAGCTCTCACCATACACAATGTATGTAACAAAAAATCAGATTTGAAGATCATTTCAAAATTATAATCTCATTAAGAAGTTTACCTTCATGTGATTTTTTAAAGGATCCAACAGATTAAAATGAATGTTACACTTTGGACAAGCTCTTGGGAAAGGTGGTCCGTTTTTAGTAGAAGTAATTGTACCTAAAATGTATAAAATATATTTAGTCTCCAAATTTATCATTTTTATGTCTCAAAAATCTAATGTGAAAATATGAACAAATATATCTAAAGCTGCTATATAATTTAAAAAATACATCATCAAGCCATCCTTTTACTTCTTTAAAATTTCTCTTTTTTCCTACTGTTTTAAGACCTATCATAGCTCACTCCATTTTACCTTTTGAAGGTGTGCTCTGTGATGGTGACTTTACTGAAGAGAATGATGGGGATGAGGGATGGGTTCCAGCAATACCTTCATTGGACTTGGGCTTCTTTGAAGTAACACTGTTTACTTCAGAAGTAGAGAGACGTTTTGCTACAAAGGAACTTTCATTCAAACCTACGATGATTTCAATGTAAAAAAGGATTATTAAATATTTTAGTATGATATATTAATATATGTATTCACACAAGTATATAATAATCATGGCTTAAAACTTTGTTAGAATGTTTATAATTTCAAAAGAACCATTTACTAGCCAAAATGAAAGTTAGACAATTAAAAAATCTGAATAACTGATTTTGAATATCAAAAATTAATGTGTGGGGGCAGCTAGGTGGTGTAGTGGATAAAGCACTGGCCCTGGATTCAGGAGGACCTGAGTTCAAATCTGACCTCAGACACTTGACACTTATTAGCTATGTGACCCTGGGCAAGTCACTTAACCCCCATTGCCCCGCCCCCCTCCCCCAATGCGATACAACTCTAGGGGAAAATAGAATGGCTATTTAAAAATATTAATTTTCTAATAATTCATGAAATTATGCTATTTCCACAAGAAAAGTCTTACCTGATTTTACCTGGGGATGGGAGCAAGTTGCATTATTTGCACATCAGAGAGAATAAGCCAAAGCTTTAAAAAATATATATAACATGCTCAAGGGCCAAGTTTTTACCAATGCATTTGCAAAACTCAGTAAGCTTAGTGCCCTGCTTTGGATTTAACACAATTAGTTTAAATTGTTCTGAAAATTTTAAAGGGCCTTTAAAATGTTAAAGTTGAAACTCATAAACCTAAAAAGCCATATGATATGGCAATTTCGGGTGAATTCCCTTTGTTTTGTTTTGTTTTGTTTGCTGGACAATGAGGGTTAAGTGACTTGCCCAGGATCACACAGCTAGTAAGTGTCAAGTGTCTGAGGCCGGATTTGAACTCAGGTACTTCTGAATCCAGGGCCAGTGCTTTATCTACTGTGCCACCTAGCTGCCCCTGAATTCCTTTTTCAATGGACAACTGCACAGCAGCAGCAACATTCCAAGGTATATTCTACTCTTTACCAAAATTTTTCAATTTATTTCTTTGTACAAACAACAAATTGTCATTGCTTAAGTATTATAGAAGGCATTATAAAATCAGAGTTGGAAAGGGTCTTAGAAGTTGTCTATTCAAGAGTTTACAAGATTTGCTGAGTTAGTCAAACTCCCTCATTTTTATAGAAGACGAAACCAAGGCATAAGAAATTAAATGCTCTGCCCAAGGTCAGACAGGAAGTTTAGAGAGCAGAGCCAGTTCAGTGCTCTTTCCAATAAAATGCACTGCTCTCAATGGAAGGAATATTACGAGATACTACCCAACTATGTGAAAATGGTTTTCATCCAAGTTTTTGAAAGCAGACTGAGCTATCTTATAAAAGTCTTAAAGTGAACTGAGTTGGGGATACTTAGGATCTGATCATAGGATATTACTGGAGTGTGTATGACCTTGGAAAACTCATTTCTGTTCCTTAGCAGTATATGAAAATAAATACTATCCTCCTATAGGAAATAATTACAATTGCTTCATATACTCCTTTTAAGTACTTTTAAACAAATTAACATGAAATTAATTGCATAATATATATACTTACTATAAAAATTAACTCACTTGCTGCCCATTAAAAATTCTTAGTTGCATATCCTTATGCATTCTAATAATTCAAATATTAATTAAATCATCAAATTTTTTTCAATATCTTAGGTTTCTTGAATAAAATTAAAGTAGCAGATTTGCCTATCAACTTTTCCATACACGTTACATGTGTAATTATGGCAAGAAAAATAACATCATTATGCCGCTTGGCTCTTTAGTCAAATCTGTGTTTGTCAACAGCTGTTTTTTTTTCTTTTTCCTTCTTTTAAAACACGAAGACTGATACTGGAACTGATATGTGCGCATAGGCTGAAAGCTGAGGAATCTGTGCATTTTTAAGCGGTGGCTTTTGTGCAATCACTACATTAACGTTCTTCTGAACTGAAGTTACTTGATCAAAAAACTTATGAGCAAAAGTGGGTGCTGTTCTTGTAGTTGCAGCAACTGGATGTATTTGTGCAATTGGCTGGACAAGTTGGACAGACTGAGTAGAATCTCCTGTTTTAATACAGAAATTTTAAAAGCACTAAAAAAACCCTCCAAAGGAACAAAGACAAAATTATCTATTAATTTAATTCAGTCCCTCAAGCCTTTCTGTCTCCCTACCTTTAACCATATTATCCCCCTACCTTTATACATACTATTTCCCCATACTACTATCACTACTTACCAAAATCCTACCCATCTTTTAGGGGAACAACTCAAATCTAACCTCCTCTAGTCAACCCAGCCAGAAGGTCCCTCTTGTGAACTCCTTCAACAATTACACTGTGGGCAACTTACTTAACAATTGTGGCATAATTATCAATTTACAGATTATAACTTCCTTCAATGCAGGTACTATTTTTTGTGTGTCTCCCATAGATCCTAGAGCAAAGAGCCTTGTAGGCAGTAGGTGTTCAATGAATGAATAGAAAGAATTTCAAAAATTAAGATGGAGCTATAACAAGAAATAGTGAATGATATCCTAAGTACAAGTTAATAACTCTGAGAGGCATACTGTTTCAGGATACCAATCAGTTCCCTACAGGATGAAAAGCAGAAACCCCTAATTATATATATTGGGATCTAGGGGTAATCATTGCTTTATCTGCATCACAAAAACCTGTTATAAGGTACAGGTACCAAAAAGCATGCATACCATAAAATATTTACATCCATGCTTAATAATGTAAAATTCCTTTCTTTATCAGAGAACAGTCAGTCCAACCTCTTTATACAACATACCTGACAATTAGTCATTTATCTCTTGCTTGAAAACCTCCCATGAGCGCCAACTCCCTAACTCCTGGGATAGCCAATTTCTTTAGAATATCCCAACTATTAGGAAAATTTTACTTTTATCAAACTTCAATGTGTCTCTTGGAAACTACCTAGCTGCTACACTCTTTGTAAAGAAAAGAATTATGGAGAATAGGAATACTCCCTGACTAGCATTCCCTTTGATTTAGATAAAGCTTCTAGCATAGAACTGCTGTTTGCTACCAAGAGGGATATAGCTTATTTTAGGTAGGACCATTTCACATGACTCCCAGATACTACCTTCCATTTCATTAATTTTTACCACTTCATTATAGCGGGTCTAAGTCTCTTGCTTTAGCCAAAGAAGTCCACTGTTTGGGTAACTTAGAGCTGAGAGGTCTTAATTACCCCTTTTATCATCTTTTTAAAATAAGGAACTATTATTTTAACTATTATCTCTCATTCTCTATTCTGCCTAGGCTGTTGGCACAGGTTTAAGAAATAAATTTTCTATATGGTTGCAGTTGGGAGATATATACATAGTGATATCAAAATCTTGATATTGACTGTAGCCTGATTTTTGATTCCTTGTTTTCCTCTCTATGTGCAAGAATCATTTTATTCAACAATGCATTGAGGTTGGTTTAAAAAAAAAAAAAGGTCAATTCAAACATCTATTAAGCATCTTCTATAAGCTGGGCACTGGGCATATAATACCAAGAATGAAAAACAGTGCCTACCCCAAAGAAATTACATTTAATGGATATTACATATAAATAAATGCAATATAATTTGAAGAGGAAGAGAGTATTACCTATGGGGAATAGGTAAAGCTTACTAGATGAAGTAACAAATGATGGAGTCTTGAAGAAAACTAAGGATTTTGAGAGGCAGAGATGAGAATTCCAAGCATGTGGGAGAGTCTATGAAAAGGTACTGAAACAGGAAGATTGCCAAGTTCGGGGAATAGCCAAGTGGCCAGTTTTGCTGGAGAGTTTATAAAGGTGGGTAATGTGAAGGGTTTGGAAAAAGTGGCTAGAGCAAGACTATGGAGGGTTTTAAATGCCAAGCAGAGTGGGGCAGTTAGGTGGTGCAGTGGATAAAGCACCAGCCCTAGATTCAGGAGGACCTTAGTTCAAATCCGGCCCCAAACACTTGACAATAGCTGTGTGACCCTGGGCAAGTCACATAATTCTCATTGCCCCACAAAAACAACCAACCAACCAATCAAAAAAAAACAAACAAACAAAACCAACCAAGCAGAGGAAATGTATAAGGCACTGAAGTTTCTTGAACAGGAGAGCAACATGATCAGAAAAATGCTTTAGGAAGATTGCTTTGATAACCACTGAGGAAATGTTGGAAAGGGGTATCCTTGAAACAGAGAGATGAATTAGGAGGCTATTGGAATAGTGAAAGCAGGTTGGCAGTGTCTGAATTAGAAAGGTGGTTATATGAGGACAAAGAAGGGAACAAATGGGAGAGAGAATTCACAATTTAGTGGGGATAATTAGAAAATAGTTCATAATTTAATGGAGGAAGGAAGTGATGTAAACTTGCTTTGCTGCTTTATTGTTGTGAATTATTCTTAAGCCTTTAATGCACTTCCCATTCTTGTCCTGACTAGGTTATTTCTCTAATTTTCCACCTCGGAATAACTTATTTACTCTTTAAAATTTAACTCAATTTATCCTACTTTGTTAAAATGATAGATGATAAAAACTTAACAGGATTCCTTTAGGTAAAATATCAAACTGGAAAGACTACTATGAATTGATATATTTAAGTGAGCAGAAATAGGAAAACAATTTATATAGTAACAATAACGTAAAAACAATCAACTTTGAAAGACTTAAGATATCTGATGAATGCAATTACCAAATATGATTCAAGAGGACTTATTATGTACCTCCCTGATGCATTCAAGATGCAGAATGAGAAATAAACTTTTGGATGAGGACAATGCGAGAATCTGCTGTGCTTAATAATACATATTTGTTACAAGCGTTTTGTTCTTTTAAAAGGGTGGAGAGAAAAATGCTGATTGTCAACTGAAAAAGAATTTTAGAAAAAATTCAAAAGAACAGAAACTAGAAGATTCTTTTTCTATTCCCCATAGTCTACCCTGAATGTGGAGCACAAGCAAGAAGATTAAAGCATATCAGCTGAATATGAACATCAAGTCAGGAAAAAGATTTGCTGCTTCAAAATAAATTATATTTGAAATTCTGCTAAATTTCCCTTCTTTCATTCAGACTGGTATAAGTCATAATAATAATAATGGTAAATCATAATAAACTGAGGCATAGTGAAGCAAGCAGAGTAAAAAAATATATATATATGCATATATACATATATAAAAACCACAACAATGTAAATGAAAAGAGCAACTGCTAAAGAAAAATAATCCTTAGTGCTTGTTGCACAACATTTCGAATTTACTGAATTTTAATATTAAATAAAATTATATAAATGTGATCAAAAGAACTTGTAGTCAGGAGACCTGGATTTGAATCATGACTCTGATACTTAACTATGTGACCCAGGACAAGTTACATACTTTCTAATCCTGAACATCTGCAAGATGGAGATTAAAAATACCTATCATATAGGGTTGTTGTCAACAAAGTGTTTTTGTAAATCATATGGCAGGCACTATAACGTGAATTATAATGACCACCATTTCTATCTGAATAAAAAGGAGAATTAAGAGGGATTTTGAATGTATTTAATTAATCTTGAAGTAACAAGTTATATCCCTGATTTTATTCCTTTGTCCTTGGTTTCTATTTTGCTTTTCTCCACCATCACATATACACGTTTACAGATAAAGATAAAAGTCTGTTTATCAACAGTGGCTAAATGTGCTTTAATTTTTCTTCTTATTAGGCTCTCTAATGAAGACAGGTTTCAGACAAAGAAAAGGCCAGAGGATGTAGAAGCTCAGATAATATACAGGGAATCCCTTTAGAAAAAGCTCTATGTGAAAAACATTTAAAGCTGAAACTTCTATTCCAAAATGAAACACCTATTTTATTCACCATAATCCATCAAAGAGGGAACTAAATTAAACTATTTTCCCAATGTACATTTCTTTAGTCAATATACTTGAGTGTACGCCAATATTTCTTTAAATTCTCATACTTTTGCCTAGTAGTGACTAATTTTTAAAATCTTTAAAAATATAAAGTTAGTTGTAGAATGTCCCCATATATACCAAAATATTTATAGCCAAACGTTTTTGTAGGAACAAGGAACTGGAAACAGACTACTGACTGGGGCTAAACAAACTGTGATACATCAATGTCATGGGCTGTTAATGTACTATAAGGAAGCATACTGTATTCAGTCATGAATACAGCAAAACATGGAAAGACTTAAAGTCAGCCAAGCAGAGCCAAGAAAATATACATGACTACAAAAATGTAAATGAAAAGGACAGCAACTACCAAAAAAAAATTACAAGTGCATGTTGCAAAATTACAAAGAATAAGACACTAAAGAAGCTATGAGAAAATACCTCTCTCCCTCCCCCATCCTCACAAAAAACTGAGACGTTTTTCTGGTTTTGTGTTTGAGCTTTTTAGCTTTTTCCTATTCCATCCCTTAACTTTCAGCTATCCTTTCTTGCACTTATCCATATTTCTGCCTCTAAGAGCAGCACCTTTCCTAGAATTCTAAATTATGAGGAAGAAAGTTCCCAGTCCCTGGAGGTTTCAAATTGAAGCTAAATGTTGAGAGAGAGGATTCATGCTATGGATTGAATGGAACAACCTCCAAGATCCCCTCTACCTTTTAAGATTTTTTGGTCTATTGTTCTACTCTGAGCATCGTCACCGAGGAAATAACTAAATTCTAAATTTGTGTCCCACTTCTTATTTCATTAAGTACTTAGGTAGATTTAGAATAGGTTTTTTAAAAGTCCAGTCAAGGGGGCAGCTAGGTGGCTCAGTGGATAGAGCACCGGCCCTGGATTCAGGAGGACCTGAGTTCAAATCCGGGCCTCAGACACTTAACACTTACTAGCTGTGTGACCCTGGGCAAGTCACTTAACCCCAATTGCCTCACTAAAAAAAAAAAAAAAAAGTCCAGTTAATAAAAATGTGCTGTAGTCATAGTAACTGGGTTCAAGTCACTCATTCTAGTTCCAAATCTGGTACTAGTTAGCTATATAAGTGGGATTAAACTCTCTGGAACTTAGTTTCCTCATTTGTTTAAAAAACAATTAGCATTCGGGCAGAAGACCCATAAGACCACTTCCAGTACTAAAATTCTATGATTCTAATGTTATTTGCCTAGAAATGTAAGCACAAATAATGACCTATTTAATAATGAAAAAGAAAATAAAACACAAAACTTTCTTTGATACTATTATCATTAAAATTGATGTCAAATCTCTATTCACAGCCATCTTAACCATCTCTATAGTTTTAACTAAACAATTCTTAAACAAACCTGTTAAAGAGCGTGCTGTTCCTCCTTGGTACTGAGGTATTCCTGTGTTTTGTCTCAAGTCAAACAGTAACCCTGAAGAATTATTAGGTACAACTTGTGGTGAGCTCATTATGTAACCCTGATAAAACATTTTAAAAGGAGAATTATTTACTTTAATTGAATCATTTTGTTTTTATAATCTTTAAAAAGTAATTATAATTACATATTAACCACATAAACATATTGGGTAATCCAAGTTTGACAATATACAAATTAAGCAATTACTGTTTTAAAAAATCTACTGAAATTGGAAACAAGCTTTAAATCATATGATCCTATCATTCAGATTTGGTTTATTCCTATAAAATAAAGATAAATGTTTACACAATATGATGTAGCTTACCTAGGTTAAAAGATTCATTTAGGATCACTCAAAATAAAATGAAAGGTCCATGTTCACTTAAGAGAGCTATAGTATGGGACCTACACAAAAACTGACCATGTATTATGGCACAAAAAACCTTAGTCAAATGCAGAAAGGTAGAAATAGTAAATGTATCATTTTCAGATAATGATGCAATAAAAATTACATATAAAAAAGTACCATGGAAAGACAGACTAAAAATTAACTGGAAACTAAATAATCTCAGCCTAAAGAATGAGTGGGTCAAAGAGAACCATGGTAAACTCATTTAGTTACTTCAAGATTGATATTAAAAAATAAACACAGTAGAAAGTACTTAAGGAAAAAGTAGACTTTAAAATTTTTGCTCTGATAAATAGAAGGCACAATGAAGGTAAAAATGCTTACTTTCACAAGTGTGTTCAAACTACAACTAAAAATAATATGTTATTTTTCAATAGTACTAGATGGTCAAACCTCTGCAGGGTCTATCTGGCCATAATGGGCATATTTCCACATATGGGCCCTGGCATACTTTTTACATTGAACCAAAGAAAAAGTTATCAGATGATTTAATTTTAAGTTAATTTTGATTTTGCTTCAGAGGTGACCTCTTACAAAAATCTTTTTTAAAAAAGCTCTAATATTATCAGAAATCAACTGTTTAGCAATGCCTTTTAATGCAAACTCACCAAAATCAACATAAAATTTATTTAACTCTTTCATGGACATATAACCTAACATAAGCCATAATATCTAAAACCTATTCCAGTTAGTATACGCTGCTACAGAAGATAATTCATTTCTGACAAAAGCAAATGAATCACTTTTTCTCAAATGGTAGTTGCAATAAGTTATAAAATTAGCCTACTGTGGTAGAAAGAACATTGGACAAGTCAGAAGATCTAGGTTCAAGTGTCAACTCCATCACTTTCTAGATATCTGACTGGTTTAATTTCTATATACCTTGTATTACTTCATCTATACAACAATAGGTAATAATAATTGCACCCTACCATCATAATATTGTTGGGGAGAAAGCACTTTAAAAATTTTAAAGTACTATATAAAATTACAAGATTTATCATCAGAAATATAAATAACAGAGTTTTGGAGCAGCTAGGTGGTGCAGTAGATAGAGTACCAGCCCTGGAATCAGGAGGACCTGAGTTCAAATCTGACCTCAAACACTTAACACTTACTAGCTGTGTGACCCTGGGCAAGTCACTTAACCCCAACTGCCTCGCCAAAAATATAAAATAAATAAAAATGGGTCACCACTAGAGTAGGCCCCGGTACATAAATAACACAGTTTGTTTAGCTCCAATCTAAGCTGGAAAACCATCCACATTTAATAAAATTATTAAATATAAACTAAATGACAACTAATAAAATAGTTGACTAATTTTAATAAGGTATCAAAAAGACAAGAAATACTTATTTTAGTGCTACTAAAAACGAATGTTTTGTCTGTTATTAAACTTTAAACACATGTTCCAAAGGGAAAAAAAATCCTTAAGAAAACAAATAGTATTAATAAACTTATTTCTCATTTTATAATGTATTTATTTTTAGCATACTAATTTAGAATATGAATGTACTGATATTTTTTTCTCAAATGACTGAAGTATAAATGATTATTTCTCACAAGCTTACTACAAGTTCTTGAAAACAGTAACTTAAGATGAACTAGAATAAAATTAACTTTTAATATTTCATGCCCAGGCAATATTTATAAATAAATCCTTTTATTGTATAGGGTAAGAATTGATATTGCCCAACCAAACACTTCTCCAATAACAAAGGCTTGTTTGCTTTACCAAATATTTAGCCTGAGATTATTCTAATTATAGTTTATAGCTAAGTAAAATTAGGAGCTAAGTATTCAATATAATTTCCATTTAAATTAAGAATTCTACCTAATTTATTATAGGTTGAGCGATTACTATAGACACTGCTATGAGTACTGATTCAACTATCACAGGGATGGTACTATTTCTTGAAAACAGTTGTGGTTATTACTAGGATTTGCCAGTGCTGATAAACAAGATGTTTCTGAAATGATTCAACTTTCAAAAACACTTACAGGTTTAGACAATGGCTGAGCAACAGAACTAGCTGTAGATCTTGATATAGATTGAAAAACTGGTGAAGCTGCCACAGTATTTGATGTTGGAGTCATGTAGTGTTGACTGGTTGGCTTGAATGAAGCAACAGCACCTATATAATTTATAGTATAGTTAAGCATTTTCATAAATCAATCATTTGTCTTATGCTTTGTGCAAAAATTATAATAACACAACAAAAAATACCTCTATTGGTGGCGCCATTCTGTATTCCTCTTGATGATGAGCTGGGGTTGACTCTGTTCAAAATATCTATTAAGATTACAATAGTTATAATATGACCAAAGTTTAATAGTTCCCTGTTTTGGGGAAATACTAGCTCTTAAAACAAGATGACAAATTAAAAAATACTGCAATAGCATGAACATATCTTGCATCTGATAAATGATAAGGGGAGAGCCAATTCTTAAACATAATATAATCTAGTATATAGCAAGAAATCTGACATTTTTAGCTTTAATATCTTCCTACACAAATCTTAATACCTGTAAATCTCAACTTTATAAAACTTCATGGATGACATTCTATTTTGGAAGGTAGTTTTCTTCTGGAACCAATATTAATTATAGTGATTAGGCTCTCCCACCAAGCTACAGAAGTCTATTTAACTTATAATGAACCTTAGTATAAAACTACACTATAGAATTTAACCACTGTGAGACAATGTTGTGTTGGTAAAATACATTCAAAGCTTTGATTCTAAAAACCAAGAATAAATCTCCTCTGACTGTTACAGTGGATGATGGAAGGTGAAAGGATGCTAAGGAATAGGACCTCCATGGAACAAGGAACTCTAAAAGTAAAATATCCTAAAGATATTTAACCCCTTTATTTTTTCTAAAGCTTTCAAAGACTGGCTCAAGTATAGTCAATTTCTTCCCTTATTTATTTTTTTTTTTTTGCGGGGCAGTGGGGGTCAAGTGACTTGCCCAGGGTCACACAGCTAGTAAGTATCAAGTGTCTGGGGCCAGATTTGAACTCAGGTCCTCCTGAATCCAGGGCCAGTGTTTTATCCACTGCTCCACCTGGCCGCCCCCTCTTCCCTCCTTTTTTTTACCAACTGTTGCTTCCAGCAAAGATAACTCTTCATTATATGAGAGTTTTACAATTTCTTTCCTACACTTTTATCCCTGAAAGTACCAGTCAGGCCCTTTCAATGTTTTGGTTTTTTTTTAAGATAGTAATTTATTTAGGAGCTGGGGAAGGGAAGGGAAATCAAGAGAGAAATCATTGGACTGCTTCTCAAGCAGGAGACAGGCAGGTACTTTTTTTTGTTTGTTTCTTTGTTTATTTTTGTGGGGCAATGGGGGTTAAGTGACTTGCCGAGGGTCACACAGCTAGTGTCAAGTGTCTGAGGCTAGATTTGAACTCAGGTACTCCTCAGTCCAGGGCCAGTGCTTTATCCACGGTGCCACCTAGCTGCCCCCCAATGTTTTTTAGAAAGGGCTATGATATGATGAATAATGGCAAAGAGAAAGGAAATTTTAGAAGTTCCCCTCCTTTCACTGAGATCTTCTAAGGAGAATTTAGTAATTGAAAGTTTGGGTATTCAATGGATGGCAGTAAAATTCATTTATTTACATTTCAAAGTAAAATCAAACTTAGGCCATGTAAACATTTCATCCCGGTAGCCAGGTTGAGTTCTGGGTAAAAGGTAAAGGTAAAGAGATGGAGCAAGGGCTAAGGAGTTCTGTAGTAGGAGCAAAAGGGGGAAAAAAAGAGGAATGGTTTTATTGCTCTCTTCCCTTGCTACCACCATTCCTCCAAGTTCAGATTTTGCCCTACATTGAACCTAAGTGCAAATAAGCAAGTGGTTGGAGCAGGGAAGAAGGGCAGATGAAGGCTGTAGAGGGTTGAAAAAGGGAAGAAAAGTAAATTTCAACAAGATACAGAAGAGAGGAAATGGGTGATCTAGGTAGAAAACCTACAATAGCTAAATGTGGGGTCTGTCTGTACAAGTCTATACCTTGAAATTACATTATTTATTTACTATGGAAAAAGATTTCCACACACTAAAAACATAATAGTTTTAAAAATCAGATTCCTAGAGTAAGGTGTCACCATCCTATAAAAGTTTTCATATTAATTTAAAATTTCCAAGGAAATGAACAACATGTTTTGGGTTTGTCTATTTTCATTTTTTTTTTTAATTTCACTTATAGGCCCTAAAAACTAGAATAATTAAAACAAAGCTTCTTAAACTGTGGGTCACAACCCCACAGGGTCACATAACTGAATATGGGGTTGTGAAAATTCTGGTCCTCCATAAAAGGGCAGCCCAAAATAGGCAGCAGACATGGTTTGCTGACCCCTGATGCAGATGGCTTAGGTTGCTCAATGTTTTACATATAAGGTAGTGCACTATCCTTATAGTTTTATAATCCTTACACTGTTAAGAGATATAATTTTATATGTTAAGTAGGATCTTCAATGACTATCATGTTATCCAATTTCTTTTCCATATTGTCTTATTTAAAAGTTAAAACAAAGTTTCAGAAAAAATTTTCCAGACCTACTGCAAATCTGATATAGACTTGAAATCTACATTTATGTTTTCTAACTATTAAGGTGACAATAAAGCATTAAATTAGGAGAAACAATAAGTAAATGACAATGCATATAATAAGATGGGTGAACCAAACATGATTTCTTAGTTTCCAGATTTATTATCAAATAGTGCCTTACTGTAAGCACTGCTATGATATTTTTCCAGTAGGCAATACTTTGCAAAATTTAACTTTTTAAAAGTGAATTCTTGGGGCAGCTAGGTGGCGCAGTGGATAGAGCACCAGCCCTGAAGTCAGGAGGACCTGAGTTCAAATCAGACCTCAGACACTTAACACTTGTTAGCTGTGTGACTCTAGGCAAGTCACTTAACCCCAATTGCCTCACCAAAAAAAAAAAAAAAAAGGTGAATTCTTACTTGAAATGGCTGGTTTGGAACTTGCAATCTCCCCAACAAAGATTGGCTCATCATCATCATCATCATCTTCAACTTCTTTTATTTTCTTTTGCCATGGTTCCAGCTCTTCTTCTTCACATTCCATAAATAGTTCAGCCATTTTAAAATTATCTAATGGAACAGGTAGTTTTTGAAAGCACACTTCTTTTCAAAAAATGAAAAACTATGTAAATGTAAAAAGGTATGTTTAGGAACAATTTTAAGAAAACATGCAAAAAAGAAGACATGAAGTGTCATCTCAAATTAAAAATCCAGTCAAACTTCATCTAATGCAAAAGTCAAGATATAATGGCAGTATCCTGGGCAAATACCATGTTTATGTAAGTACCATTACACCTTCCATCTATTGGAAGGACTTCCACTTAATGAGTATTATATATTTTCTCTTCTAAATTGTTACTTTTTTCTTAAAAAAATTCAAATAACTAAAAGGTATTTTAAAGTGATAATTAATGTTAAATCTAGTAACATCCTATATACTTCTATATAGTTTTATGTTTTATGTTCATGCTTTTTCTCTCACCTGGAAAACTCTCCTCCTTTCCTTCTACCTAGTCAAGTTCTATTCAAGATCCAGGTCTGGTCCTATCCATAGAAAGCTTTCTCTCCAACTACTTCAGCTAACAAATGATCTTTCCTCTGACCATCATTGCACTCATGGTTTTTACTTCTCAACTCAAAATTTAATTACATAAAATTGTATACTGTTTGCTAATTACTCTGGATTTTTAAGCTTTATCTTCCCAAACATTGTAAGCTCCCTTTGTTACTACTTATTGACACAGGCTGGAACCTAGCTTAATACTAGATATACAACACTGATTATCCAGATTATTAGGTAAAATCAAAGTCTTAGCCAATGCCATTGCTAGCAATTAATAACTCCATCAAACTAATCCCTTAAAGATTACCAAGAACATAGCAATAGCAGCTATAACACCACTTACCTTTTGGGTGGAAAGGGTTGTCACCCATCAAGTTCCAGAGCTAACTTTCTGTAAATTGTCACCCAAAGGACAAACATCAGTAAGTATTGTATGTCATTTGATTCACGTCAATTAAAACATGGAACTGGGAATTCAGAAATCCTCAGGTCTAACTATCACCTCCATGAAACTCACTGTACGATGTCAAACAAGTCAATAAGTCTTGGTTTTCCTATCTGTAAAAGAGATAAAGCCATTAAATTGGATTTGATTTAAGTAAAAATTCTAGTCCCTAAGCTTAAATTTCATAAATGTTTTATTTTTTATTATTTATTTTATATGTAGGCATATACTCCATTTACCAACATGAGTTCCTGATAATTAGTTCATACACATTAAATATCTTAGTGCAATGAAAAACTTATTTAAATAAAGCCTATGGTAACTCCTGCAAATTAAGGAAACCTTGAACAAAGAATCACATCCTTATTTATCTATTTGATAAATTCAGTCCCCTTTCATTCTTTTATTCCTCCTACCCTCCTGACTCTCACTAGAGGAAAGGGGTGAAAATGACACTTTTCAAAGGTTGCCACCATTGTTGTAAGCCATGTAGAAGTCAAATTTGGAAGGTTAAGATTACTAAAGGAATGTGGATTATGTTGATAGAAGCTCATTAAATTAACTTTCTAGATTTGTCCCTATGCTTAAAAGAAAAATTCAATAAAATTTAACAAGTAGCTACCATGTACATGGAACTACACTATATATGAATTAAGGATAGAGAGGGAAGGATGGGGACACCCAATTAGTCACCTTGCAGAAGTCAGAAAACTCCATTCATCTCTTTAATGAAATGTGCATCTGCCCTTTTCCTCCAGTGTCACTCCATAAGTGAGTTTCAGAGAGGACATCCATTGTCTAATTTCCCTGCCTATTCTTTCTTAAAAGTGCTTTCCTTTTCTCAAATTAAAATGAAATAAAATTTGGTTTTAGAATTCTATTACATTCTCTGAGTCAGATGGGAACAACACAAATATGACAAAACCCAGGCAATTACTCCCTGTGAATGTGAGGGACTAATATCTTTAGACTAATTCTTGGTAAAGGTACTTATAAATTTAATTAAGCAAAAGCTTTTAACTTAAGATGGTGCCCAATCTGGGTATATTATGATGCTGAAGGAATCTCTGAATGATATTAAAGTTCCTCTACAAATGCAAGAAGAAAACGCCAAGGAAACACTTTATTCGTGTATACCTTGGAAATCTGGGTCCAGCCTTGATCATAGTTGCACAACATAATACAGAGCCTTTGATTCTAAGGCAGGACTTATGTTCAAATTTCAACTTTCCTCAAGGGGAACTGAATTAAGTTATCTCTAAGAAAACTTCCACGTAATCTTTGATCATATGGTTACGAATCTTTATTTAATGCCATTTATAAGTAATCTGGCCAGAAACTGGGTAATTTTTATTACAGCACTAGGAAATGCAGGTGTCTTATTTGGAGTTTTCATAGAACATTCCTCTGCCTCTAGATTGACTTGTTTCCTTCCAACCATGAAATCTGATCAGAGTATTAGACAAGAAATGAATAAAAGGGAAGAAAAAAACACCTTTTTAGGTACTTTTCTAGCTTTAAAGCTCTAAATCTATTTTATTTTGCCAACAGGGAACACACTCCTTTCCCCCCGACCAAAGTCATCCCAAAATTCTGGTAGAAATTTATCTGGGTAAATGGAAAAATCCTAGTGGCTATGCTTTTAAGTTTTTATTAGTGATTTTTGTGATTTTTTTTCTATTTTTAGCAAAACATAAAATCTATAGTGGAAAATGTATTTGAAGTAAATTCAAATTTTTGCACATATCCTTAAATGACCCAAACAGTTCCCAAACCATGAGCAACCCAACTATCTTCTAAATAAATGTCCTTGGCTCAGAGATCATATGAGGCACATTACAGAGTATTCTACCAGACTACAAGTCTGGTTCTGTCATTAACTAATTGTGGGGCCTTGAGTAAGTCATTTATTCTCTTGGAGTCTCATCTACATATTGAAGGATTTAGTTTCCCTTTAAGTTCTTGAGAGCTAAAATTCCCTATTTCTGTGAGATCTACATTTTCATAAGTTTAAGATATATGATACTCTTAGTTTTGAGACATGAGATATTTTATAGGGTCTACAATTTAAATTTTTAAAATTGATTTAATTAATGAATTTATTCACCCAGTTAAAGTAAGTTATTTTACAGGGAGAAATTATTAGGTTTGGTTTTTGTATTCCCTCTAGCTAGCAAAGTATCTTCTTCATAGTAGGCTGTAACCTAAGTAAGTATTTAATTGATTATCTCCAAGTGAAGACTAACAGATGAAATCCACTACAGTCTAAACATCTCTATCTAATTCAAAAGAATGGATCATTAATATCTGAAGGCTCTTTTACAATACTCTTGTTAGGACAACCACCACCATCAAAAGCAGGAAACACTAAAATTATTTTATTCAAAACATACTTTTGTACCTGGCTAATTTATATATTCATTAACAAGCCCATTTCACACAATAAGTGTTTTAAATGCATAAGACAAATTACTATAAATTAAAAAATAGATTAAAGGCAGAGTAACATGAGAAATCTACCAAATCAGTTTCATCTTTCCCTTCATTCAGATTGGAAGACAAGTCTTCCTGTCTTTTTCCCCATTCTCACAATAACTTAGAATAAAGTTATTTAAATGAAAAAAATTTTCTCAATCTTCTGAAAAAGCTAAGCATGTTACAAGTGAAGATAACTCTGAAGGACTTATGATGAAAAATGCCATCAATTCCTAGAAAAAGAACTGATGGATGGTGTCTGAATATAAACTGATAAATACTTTTTTACTTTATTTTTCTTGAGGGTTTTTTTTCAGTCTATGTTTTCTTTTATAGCATGACTAAAATGTTTTGCACAACCCCACATATATAACTCACCTTCTCAATGGGAGGGGAGGGAGTGAAAGAATTTGGAAATCATAGTTTTAAAAATGAATGTTAAAAATTGTCTTCACATATAACTGGATAAGAGTACTAAATAAATTGTTATAAAAATAAAAAAACTATGTACATTAAATGTATAAGTCACCTGTGACAAATGCAAGGACTTAAGACTTTCTACTATTCGTAGGTAAGATTTTCATTAAAACCTTACTGACATATTTGAATGGTTAACCTTCACCCCTAAAATTTATTCCAAAAAAGATTAGATAGAAGGGTGAATAAAGATACTAATGTCTAGGCTAACACTGTTGTTTATCAGTCAGTGATTAACTGTGGAAACCCATATTAATACTGGCAATAAAAGGAACTGAAATAGTCCTTTGTGACTTGTAAAATTTTTCTAAGTAGGTTACATGTACACAAGTTCTAAACTTACAGAAGTATATTCCAAAACTTTGTATTTTGAACTCACATAACATTTTCTCGTAGAAATGTTGTAAAATATATAAGAATAGGTTCTAGGCCACAAAAGTCTATTTAAACCAAAATATGGTTGTAGACAGGTGGTCAACAAGCATTTATTTAAAGTGCTGCTGTACTAGTGAAAAATAAATTCTGGATGCAGGTACTCACTCATATGGTATAGCAAGGGAGTAAAAAAAGAACTGCAACTTTTTTCTCTATAATGGGTTTTTGTATTTTTTTTAAGGTAGTTAAGTTATGTCTATCTATCTTGTCCCTAATCCTCTCTATCTGCTGAAGAGAGAGAAAAACCATTTTCCCTTCCAAGTGTGGTCCTTAAATATATCTCATTTTATTCCATCCTTTTTATAGTTTCTTTTAAATATTTAAGTCTACTATCCATCCAGCTGGCATTCACTTAAATGTACGCTATATAATGTGTGGGTCTCAATGCATGTACCATCAAATTATAGCCCAATTTCCCCTAAGTACATTTGTTAAACAACAAATCCTTTTTCCTTGTGTCTTTTCTCTTTGTACTTTTGCATACATTTGGTTGAATGACTGGTATATTATCTATTCTGCTGATCTATTTCTCTCTCTTCTTTTATGCCTAGTACCAGACAGTTTGGGGGAATAAGTGATTTGTAATACATTTTCAAGTCTGAGTATAAGACCAACTATATTAACTATTCCTATCAGGGAACACTGCTAAGATATTCTGACTCACTTGTTTTTTCCATATACTTCATTATTCATCTAGTTCCATAAAGAAACCTGTTGCTATTCATTTATAAGAAATTAAATATATAAACCAATTTGGGAAATTAATTTAACCAATATTAAATCATTCTACTGAAAAGAGCAGTGTAGCACAGTAGATAGAAGGTTGGACTTGAGGTAAAGGACTTCTGGATTAAAGTCCTACCTAACATACGCAGGCTTCGTTGTCAGTCATGTTTAAATCATTTAAGCTCTCAGTGTCCCAGGTGAAATAAAGGAGAGCTACTCAATGGTGGAGGGAACATTTACATGTAAAGATGTAACTCATGAAACCCTAGTGCTAGACATCTTCCCTGCCCCCTAACCATAAACATTCAATATCCCACCAAATTTTTAGGCATTTCTGTATTTTGATCATTCCAGTTTTTCATTTGTCCCTGCACAGATTCTGTGTTTGTCCTTGAGAGAGAAGATTATTGTGAACAAAACTATTACAGCAGTACTTATTTAGTCTAGAGAAGAAATAGAAAC
This sequence comes from Dromiciops gliroides, assembly GCF_019393635.1. Classification (NCBI taxonomy): domain Eukaryota; kingdom Metazoa; phylum Chordata; class Mammalia; order Microbiotheria; family Microbiotheriidae; genus Dromiciops; species Dromiciops gliroides. The sequence goes on along the minus strand of NC_057862.1, from coordinate 161,695,131 downwards.
AAAATGGGTACTCATCAATTAGGGCATAGCTGAATAAACTATGGTATATGAACATAACAGAATATTACTACTTCATAAGAAATGATGTGTGATAAAATAATGGGATTTAGCAGATACTCAAAGACCCACCTGGAGATTAATCTAAACTGATTGTATCAAGTGAGAGTGATTGACTGCTGACTAGTCTACTTCAAAGTTAACTAGATTGTAATCACACCTGGCTAGGCCTTAAGAAGGTATGGTTCTCAGAAGCTAGACTTTGAACTTAACTTGAGAACACTTTCAAGTTCAGTGAACCAATGGATTTGGAGGACACCAACCAATCAGCATGAAGCAGTGTGTAAGGACTGCCTCTGTTCAAGACCTATAAAAAGCTTCCACAATCAGTTTGCTAGTGAGTTCGTGGTTGAAGCAGGCTTGTGGCAGAGGACTTGAGGAAGAACCAGACCATGCTGGAACTCTAGGCTAGATAGGCCTTTTCTTAACTTTCTGAACTCCATGTGAATACCTGGTAAGCTTTAATAAATGCTTAATTCCCAAAGAGTGGTGCTAAAGCTTCTAATTTAAGGCGACTACAACTTAGATTTTAAACATCACAGATGAAAGAGGCAGATTCAGAAAAATTCCCACTTCTTGGAAGAAGTCCAGAGGGAAGAAAACTAGAGAGGCAGAATAAGACATCTTCAGACACACTAAGTAGACTTATAACAAATAATATAGGTATGCAAGACAAAGGATGTAGCCATTTATTTTGGGCAAGGGTCGGGAATGACAGTAATAGTAATAGTGATAAAGATAACAGTGAAAGGAAAACAAGGAAAAGAATCACCAATGAATTATTGTAAATATATATAAGAAAGCAGAATGACATTCAGGAGACAGACAAGCTGGATAGTACTTACTAGTAATAGCACACTAAATTAAATATATATACCTTTTTGTAAAAAGCTGTATAATGAAATGATATAAATATAAGCCCCATTTTCATTCTTTATGGACATGTGCATGTTTGCTAATGTTGGCCAAATTCATAATAAAAGAAAATTAAGTACCTAGTATGGGCCAGGAACTATGAACTAGGTGCTGAAAATACTGGGACAGAAACACTACCATCTCTGATAAGGAACTTACGTTCTCTCATGGGAAATACAAATTCACATATGTTAATACAAACTATACATAAAACAAATGAGGGGAAGACAGAAGAATAAGGAAAGGCTTCATACTCATGAGAGCTGAGCTTTCAGGGAAGCTAGAGATTACAAAAGAATGAGGTGAAAAAAAAAAAGAATGAGGTGAAGAGGGAAACGAGGGAGAGATAGTCTGCAATGGCATAGAGATGGAAGATGCAACATGAAGAAGAGTGAAACAAATTTGTCTTGACTTATGGAGTATGTGAAGATGAACACTTAATAAACCTGGAAAGCCATGTTGGCTTTAAATGAAACAAGGAGCCATTGGTGGTTAGATTTGGGCTTTAGGAGAGAGAACAATTAGAATGATATTGCAGGAGCAGCTAGATGGTGGAGTGGATAAAGCACTGGCCCTGGATGCAGGAGGACCCTGAGTTCAAATCCGGCCTTAGACACTTGACTTACTAGCTGTGTGACCCTGGGCTAGTCGCTTAACCCCCATTGCCCCACCCCCACCCCCCCCAAAATATATATAGCTAGAATGATATTGCAATAATCTAGACAAGAGGTAATGAAGGCCTGAACTAAAATAGGAGGTACATGAGTAGAAAGGAGACAGGTATGAGATACATTGTGAAGGTATTCAACAAGACTTGGCAACTAACTGTGTGAGGTGAGAGTCAAAGACAACTCAAATCCTGGGCAACTATAAGGATGAGAGAATACTTGAGAGAGGTAGGGGATTTTGGAAGAGGGGTTTTTGAGGAAAGATAATTAGCCTTATTTCGGACACGAATTTAGTGTGTCTTGCGGTCGTTCAATTCTAAAGATCCAATAAATAGTAAGTGATAAAAGACTGGAGGTCAAGAGACTAAAACTGAATAGAGAAATCTGGGAGTCTTCTGCACTGAGAATATAAGAGAAGGCATGGAAGCTAATAAGGTTGCTATGAGAGAAAGTATAAGAGAAAAGGATCCTGGACAGAGTATTAGACTACACCCATAGTTGGGGGTGCCAAACTGATGATTGAGGCAGAGTGGTAAAGTAGATTCAGGGGTTCAGAGATTCAAAGGATGCAACCTGTCATGACCTTGGACAAGTTATGTCCTAGGCCTTAGTTTCTCCAATTGGGGGGTGGGGGGGATAGGAGATGGATTTTCAAGTCCCTTCTAGCCCTAAATCTATGATCCAGCAAAAGAAAATTAGGTGGAGACAAAAAGGTTATGAGAAGGGGACAGCTAGGTGGCACGATGGATAAAGCCCTGGTCCTAGATTCAGGACAACCTGAGTTCAAATCTGACCGCAGACACCTGACGCTTACTAATTGTGTGACCCTGGGCAAGTCACTTAATCCTCACTGCCCCACAAAAAAAACCCACACACACAAGAAAGAAAAAGAAAAAAGAAAAGAAAGGTTATGAGAGGAACTCAAAAAAGTCACAAAAACTCAAAGGAAAGAGTATCCAAGAAAAGAGTGTGTCCAGTGTCAAATGCTATATAGAGAGGTAAAGAAAGATGAGAATTGACAAAAGACCATAGGAGTTTTAAAGACACCACAGGTAGATTTAGAAAGGTTTCCAAATAACAAGGTCAGAAGCCAAACTACATATCTGCCTAAATACCACTATAAATATACCTCTACATAATGTCAGGTTAAAAAAAAAATCTCATGGTAAGGAATTTGAAATTCTTTAGAACTAATATTTTGAAGTATAAGATTTTTGTTATTTCTAGTGATAAACATCTCAAATTCTATCTGCTGTCTAACCTGTCATATTTTCAAATTCTTTATAGCAAAGAGCTGTAGAAAGAATAACCTTAAAAAAACTAATGAAATAAAATCCCACAAAAAACATAACTCAAGTTAATCACACGGCTGTAATTCAATAACATTGTCAAGTTTTGTACTGCTAAAATGACAAAGAATAAAACATAACCAATTTAAAAACTTCCATGTACAACAACTAACATTAGGGATAATTTAGTGTCTCTTAGAATTTCCAAGATGGCAAAGAAGAGCTATAGTCTGTTACACATAAAACATTTTTTTCTAATACCAGGAGTTATAAATAGTAAATAAGTAGTTCACTGAATGGGCCCCAGGCTTCATAGATAAAAGGAATTGAAAGGGCAAGTTTGAGCAATCTGGTATCCTGCCTATATCCCAATTTTTCAATAACCTGTAAAGATAAGGCATTAATAAGTGTAGGGAACAAAATAAACAAATGAATGTTAAAACAAAAAACCTATCTCTGAGGATGAAATGGTCTCAAGTAACTTTTAATATGAATGCCATCTATCAAACTGCTATATCTAGTTTTTCTTTCTCCCAAGAGTTGAAATGGGGGCAGAGGGGAGGAAAGTGAAAGGGTCCAACTCCTCATAATCCTTTCAATTCAAATGGATATATGACCCAGATATAAAGAGAGGTATTACAAGAAAATTTGAAAACCATGTAACATATTACCCATGTCAGTCTTATGGATAGGTGAACAATTTATAAATAAGAGAGAGCAGAGTGAGGTGTAAAATGGATCAATTACATTAAATTTAAAAGGTTTTGTACTAACAAAACAAATTTATCCAAGATCAGAAGGATTAGAAAACTGGGGAAAAATTTTTATAGACAAATTACCAATTAAAGGTCTCATATCTCAAATATAAAGAATTCTGTCAAATCTGTAAGAATGAGTCATTCCCCAATTGATAAATGGTCAAAGGATATCAATAGACAGTTTTCCAATGAAGAAATTAAAACAATTTATAGTCATATAAAAGATGCTCTAAATCATTATTTATTAATTTAATTTAATTAAGTTGTTAAACTGCCGGTACCCTTTGACCCAGCAATACTACTACTAGGTATGCTTCCCAAGATGATTAGGGAAAAAGGAAAAGAACCCATACATTCTAAAATATTTACAGCAGCTCTCTGTGGTGGCAAAGAACTGGAAATTGTGGGGATGTCCATCAATTGGCTGAACAAATTGTAGTATATGATCACAATGGAATACTACTTACTATGCTATAAAAAGTGATGAACTGATGATCTTGGAAAAGCATGGATAGACTTGCATAAAATAATTTAGAGCAAAATGAGTAGAATTAAGAAAATGTTATATACAGTAACAGCAATATTGTTCTAAGAACTTTGACTAGGTCATTTTGACTATTAAAAATACCCAAATTAACTACAAAAAAAGATGATGCTATCTGCATCCAGAGAGAGAACTATTAAATAAATGTATAGAATGGTTTTACATGGATATACCTATTTGTCTCTAATGGTAGCCACCTCTAAGGGAGGAAGGGTGGAAAGAGAAAGAGGAAGAAAAAAAGGGGGAAAAAGGTTACATGATAACTTCATTATATATTTAAAAGGAATAGCAAGTTGTACATAACAGATTTGCAGTTTCATGTACAATCATCTTTTTTTCCATTCTATGTTTTGGAAATGATTGCTTTTTTTCTTAAGTTCAGAATAAAATAAAATTTTAAAAAGAAAAGACTATAGGCCTATCACTTTATTCACACAGCTTGCTGCTTCTAAGGGCAAAAAGATAAAGAAATATAGGTTATATAGAAACAACACAAACTGATGCGAAATAAAAATAAACAGGAAAATATATATGACTACAACATAAGTGGGAATAATAATAACATAACTTAATGATGTTGTTATAATGACCAAGCTTGGCCCCCAAAGATGAGGGAAGAAGACACATTTCCTTCTTTCTTCTTGGCAGAGGTAAGGGGTATATTGTCAGACTTGATTGATATGGCAGTTTTTCTGAACTGCTTCCCCTTTTGTTACACTAGGGTTGGCTCTGGCTAAGGACTAGAGGAAGGATATTTTGGGAAATGAAATAAGATATCAATAAAAGAATTTAAAAATTAATAACAATTCTCACTTAAAAAGGAAAAAACACACCTGATTTAATAACTTCCTGCTATCATATGCAGTTAGGACTGTTCTAACAATTTAATATATCCTTTCTTGGATGTAAATGTCAATTATAAATTGTATCTTAGCTGATCATAGGCAGTCCAGACTAGTTCTCACAAAGTATTCAAACTATACCTTAAGTCATAAAGGACTAACATGTCACAGATCATGTATTTGACTGTCGGTTTTTTAAAGAGGAAAAAATAAGCAATTATAAACTTCTTTTACTACTTTCATTATTAAGGCTCTTTAAAACTACAACTAATATGATTCATTTCACAGTATCTTATTTATGGTTTCTATGTCTCCTTACAATAAGCCCAAGAATATGTTGGTTCTCAAAAGTTGTAACTGCAAGTGCAATCCTTCCTCTGGGGAATCCAAAGGAACTGACATTGCTTGCTAAAAAAAAAAAAAACAACCCAATCATACACATTTTTACACAGCTACATTGATAACTGAGGCTTTTTGCCCCTCCACATTAGGATCATTGTGCACTGCAAGTTAATTCCTCCCTCAGAGAAATCTGAGTTAGCATTCACATGCAGAATTACATATAAAGGATAAAGTTGTAAGCATCTCTACCATGAGGGCCTTTGATCCTCACTTGAGAGAACAACCCAAGACCCTCCTCCTGGTAATGGCAAGGCAATTTATTGACAGAACTCTCTAGGAAGACATGTACTCATATTAATTGGCTACTATCTTGCATACCTATGTAATTTTAATTACTTTTTATTCTCTATTACTTTCACCCTTAAAAAACCAGCTGAGGTCTCCCCAATTAAAATTCCATATATATGTGCCCATCTGGGTCCAAAGAGTCCCATGGCACCTGACACATTATCTTTCACATCTCCCTAGTTAGCTGACCTCTCCACTGGAGAACACTGAAATCCTGTGATTCTTATCTCACTCAACAAATTACAGTACTCAAAGATCTGGAAGCAGAATAACAAAAACCTTGATTTTCCTTAAATCACCACCCTAGAACTTCCTCCAAAAGGAAAGGTGTATTGCTAATACATTTCAGATTCCTGTACAAAAGGCGAAAGCTGGGAAGTTGTGTTAGGAATATCACAACACTACCTCAATCTGGATATGGAACTGGAAGACCACAGCACTCCTGACCTTATAATAGATCCAGCCCTTATAAATTCTGTCAGCTATACAGAATATCCTTAATAAATCTCTTCTAGGGGCAGGTAGGTGGCACAGTGGATAGAGCACCAGCTCTGGAGTCAGGAGTACCTGAGTTCAAATCTGGCCTCAGATACTTAACACTTACTAGCTGTGTGACCCTGGGCAAGTCACTTAACCCCAATTGCCTCACCAAATAAATAAATAAATCTCTTCTAGACCCTTGAGTGGTGTGTGTGCATATTTTCACCTTTTCCCTTCCCTAATATGGATGCTGAATTTGTGTATTCATTCATTTGAAGATGATCATGCCAAGGGGAGGAATTCAAAGTGAGTGGGAGGACACTCTTATGGAGGGGGAGGGGGCACTTACCTTAAAGGGTTGTTGTGAGTATGGAATGAGATAATAATTGTAAAACACTTAACAAAGTGCCTGGCACATAGGAGGAACTAAATAAGTGTCAATTATTATTATTCTATGGAACGGCTCTCTGGGAAGAATAAGGGAGATGATACAGAGGGAAATTTAGGAGATGTAAAAATAAAAGATGTCCAAAAATGATTAGGAATTGATCAATTCTCTTCCTTTGAAAACTAGCTCCCTTTCTAAATGCTATGAATGACCCTAGATCACCTAAAATTATCATAAGTACAGCATAGACACTGACTATACAAAGGACCCCAGTATGGAATAAGTAAGCTTCACTGTACATTTATTTGGAAATTGCCAAATACTTCTTATTTTTATTACAAGCAATTAATCACAAGACAGACTGACAGCCAAGGAGTTCTTATGAAAATTGCATCCGGTATAAATGAAATAAAATCAGGAAGTAAAAGCAAAGGCAATTAGGCTAGATGCAAGCTATCATGATATAAGGGGGAAAATATCTATATGAGAAGAAACATGGAATAAATATGGTGTTGTAACATCTCATAACAATGTCCTTCAGAGAGAATACAGATTGGGAAAAGAACATATTACAATTGCTTTCATCAGCAGTTTGGATTCATAGATGGCCCAGTACATGTCTTCGTGGCTTTTAAGACTTTTAAAGCAATATACTATAAACTGAGCTTTTGTATAATAGTTTTAGAAAGTTAATATATCAGTAATACATCTCTGAGCCTCAGTCTTCTCATCTGTAAAATATGACTAACAACACTGTCACTACTTACCCTCAAAGGGCTATTATGTGAAAAGTATTTTGTAAACCTTATATAAATACAGGATATAAATGTAATGTTTTAAAAAATACCTGTAGTTCAATTACTTTGCCAACAGGTGGCATGCTCATATACAGGTAAAACCAGTGAATGAGAAAGTATAGGAAGCAAAAAATAAAAAGGAAGTCATTAGTTCTATTGAATGAAGTACCACAAAATAGGAAATGATGGAAATGACGTATTTATATTTCTCTTCTTCAAATTTAATCCAATTCTGATTTTGAACAATGTATTCCAAAGGAGTATTATGAAATTTTCAAAAAGTTTTTTAAAAATTTGTTCTATCTCAAAAACAGGTTCTTGACATGTTTTTTAAAATAAGAATTGAGAATTGTTTTCAATATAATTGGTTTCCTTTGAAAATCTATGTATTTTGTGCATTTTAAAAGATCCTAGGAAGAAGGGAGAGAATTCAGAATTCAAATTGTTTTTCAAAAGATTAATTTTAATATATATGTGGTTGGTTAACTTGTACAAATCTAACTACAATCACTTGGGTTTGCTGATCTACTAGGAGTCTTCTTCAGTGGCTGGACAGTTTTGTGATAAACAACTTTTGGTGTGGGGTGGATTGGAAATTACTTCAGAGGTTTGAAACCCCTTCCAATTCAAATGTCATCCAAGATAGAAGATAGACCCTTTTCCCAAAAGGTCCCTCATCTGAACTCACATAAACTGGATCTATTCCTGACTCCAAAGAGAGGATCGGAGTGGCTTTTTAAAAAATTCTCTGGGGGCAGCTAGGTGGAGCAGTGGATAGAGCACCGGCCCTGGGAGCCAGGAGTACCTGAGTTCAAATCTGGCCTCAGACACTTAACACTTACTAGCTGTGTGACCCTGGGCAAGTCACTTAACCCCAATTGCCTCACTAAAATTAAGAAAAAAACACAAAAAACAAATAATTCTAATTTTTTTTAATAGATGGCACATTGAGAGTGGGTAGCGTATTGAAGAAATTACAATGTTTATATATGAAGAAATTACAATGATGTAAAAAACAAAATGATTATCAATAAAAAATGTTTTAAAAGGTCTGACTGGGGGCAGCTAGGTAGCACAGTGGATAGAGTACCAGCCCTGGAGTCAGGAGTACCTGAGTTCAAATCCGGCCTCAGACACTTAACACTTACTAGCTGTGTGACCCTGGGCAAGTCACTTAACCCCCAATGCCCCGCCAAAAAAAAAAAAAAAAAAAGAATCATACTCTTGGGGCATAACACTAAGATACCATACTGTCTGCATAGCTCCAAATGGTAGTTATGCCTTATTTGAGAAATCTGCCTTCCTGTAATATCTACCCGATGGATTCATGACATACAAAAATAAGAATTATGGTACAAAAGCATCATTACTCAAGTAATGACAAATGAGCAGAAAATATTAAAGCATTTTTCTGATACTCATGGTGGCAATGACTGCTTTCCCATCAATGATGTAAGAAGGGTCAGAAAAATTGGAAGGCAGAGTTAAGAATGAGATAATTAACAATAGTGTCAAATACTGCAGGGAGGTCATCAGATTTGTGAATTAATAAATTACTAGTAACTTTAGAGAAAAAAAGGTTTAACTGAGTGGTCAGGTTGTAAGGCAGCTAGCTGAAGAGTAGATGGTGAAGTGAAGAAAATGAATATAAATAGTTTCCCCAGGAATTCTGCTATGAAAAGATACAAAAGACATTTGTTTGAGAGGATAAGGGGATCAAGTGAAGAGTTTTAAAAGGAAAAGAGATCTGAACATTTTTGTGAACAGTAAGGATGGAGTCACTGCATAAGGAGAGATTGAAAATTATGAAAACAACCTTCTTTCTGAGCATCAGTTCGGGGCCTGTGGGTGTGAAGCACAGCATATCCTGCCAGACTCAAATCATGTGTTGTACTGAATGGTCTCCCCCACCCCCTTTCTTTTTTACTGTACTACAAAGAATAGCTTCCTGGTAAAGGAGTGAGTTAGAATATATTTGAAAATGGTGATATAAAAGATAGCAACTAAATTATTTTAAGATAGAGAAAGAAAAGGGATGATGTAAAAAGTAAACTGAAGGAGATAGCACTGAGGGAACAAATAAAGAAAGGGGTTGCCACTTGCAAAGAGAAACACAATATCTTAGACTGGAGCAAAAGAGGAGAAAAGGAAGATTATGCTGAAATGATCTGGAGTGCAGAGATGCAGGAGATTGTGAAGGGCAGCTTCAATTTTCAGATAAAATATTTGGTGAAGCCCTTTGTATTGTGGGGCTGGTAGACAGGTGGTCTAGGTGGCTTGAGGAGAAAAGTCTGGAACAGATACTAAGGAAACTAGGACAGTCAATAGGGAATAATAAAAGGATCGGCAAGAACTAGTATGCACTAACAAAGGCCCAAATGAGTTTACATAACAGATTTGTGGTGGAAGTCAGGACACTTGTCTAACTTCTATGGCATTAAGAAGCACATGTTTAAGAGCAGAAGACAGATGGTAGAATAATCCAAGGTTGGTGTTTGGACAAGACAGGACTAGAAGAAAAGGGACTGAAAGGTACAAGATAATGTGAAGTTGAACTTAACTATCAGGTCAAGATTTGCAGGATGGAAAGTGAAGCCAAGTAGGCTTCACATTCCAAGTAGGGAGGATTAGAGTGATTTGAGGTTTCAGTGAGGAAAGTAAATGGGTTTAGAAGAATTAGACACAAAGAATGCTTGGAAGGACAGGAGGTTATGGTAAGATAGAAGAATATCAGTTATGGATAGTTAAGGCTGAACACTTTTTGGGTGATAAGATCAAGAAAGTCACTATATTTGTATGTAGCTTCAGTAAGGTAAAGACATGGTAGCAGAGGACGTTAATGAATTGGGAAGCAAGTGTATTTGAAGGGACATCAACTTCTTTTTTTTGTTTGTTTGGGGTTTTGGGGGGGTTTTTTTAGTGAGGCAATTGGGATTAAGTGACTTGCCCAGGGTCACACAGCTAGTAAGTGTTAAGTGTCTGAGACTGGATTTGAACTCAGGTACTCCTGACTCCAGGGGCCGGTGCTCTATCCACTGCACCATCTAGCTGCCCCAGGGACATCAACTTCTAAACTGAAGTCCTTCAAGTAAAAGGGAGGTGTTGGAGAAAAGACAAACTGTGTGCCAGATGCTAAACTCCTAAGAAAGGAAGAGTGATCTGGGGACAGTAGATAGGAACCATCAAGATATAGATAGAATGATTATGATGAATGGCAATTGACTTGAAAGCTGCAGAGCTGGCAACAGTCATTTGCCCCAAGGTGAATAATCTAGGGCATAAGCCCAGGAAGACTTGCTCACTATGTACTTTCTTACCTCAGTAAAAGCAATATCCTGATTTGAGTACTATGCCTCCAAGCAGACCTTTTGCTGAAGATCAGATTGAACTCAGCCCAGAACAAATTGACTTAGGCCACAGGATCTAGTACAGCTATCCTACAGTACAGAAAAAGCAGCAGTACAGATGGCTTTGGGCAGTAATTATAGGAATCAACTCTAACACCAATGCAAATTAAGTTTGCTGAAAGGGCCTCAAGGATGAATGGGTGAGGGAGACCTAGGGCCAGTACCTACCTTTGGTGAAAATGGGGACCAAGAGGTAGGTCACTAGTGACCCTGACTACCCAAGTCATTGGAAGCCAGGGAATGGGGGGGGGGGGGAGAGTATTAAGGGGGAAAGGAAGGAATGGGAAGACTGTACTATGAACCAAGTTACTTGAATATTGTGCAACTGGCTACTTGCTCCCAGGTGAATGCTCTGGAACCCTCACCATCATGTGGGCAGTGACCGGGAGGGAAAGGACCTCTCCAGAGAGCACTAAAGGGCTGTCCACAGGGGCAGATTTGAATGTGCAGGGCAGATTTCACCAGTTATTAAAAAGAGAAAAACAAGATCACTATGCACCTTTTTTTTTACCTTAGTAAAAATAACCACCTAATTCAAATACTTGGGATCTAAGTGTTCCTTTTGCAGCAGATCAGAAAGATTGGAAGGAAGGAAACTCAAAAGAGATGTTGCTAAGTGACAATGATAGGGAGAGAGCTGGGAAGTGAAGAGCAAGAAGCATTCCTACTCCTCCTCATGGCCCAATGTGTTCAGGTAGCATGAGTGAAGGTACATCCAGTACTAGAGAAGGTGGCCAAGGATTCAATATTGCCTAGTGGGGAAACAGGTTTCTGTGATTATAAGGAGACTGAAGCAACATGAGAAGAGCAGGTCTAATATTATGGGCAGTCTTTTATCAACAAAACCAAAAATGCATTCAAATCAGATAATCTTAACTACAGGACCTAGATAAAATCAAGTGTTTGAAGATGTATAATTACCAATTACAAGTACAAAGGAGAGTGAAGTGCAAGACATACTAATAAAACAGGAAAAATCCTGTCAACAATTCATGTTTCTGGGGCAGCTAGATGGCACAGTGGATAGAGCGCCGTTCCTGGAGTCAGGAATACCTGAGTTCAAATCCGGCCTCAGACACTTAACACTTACTAGCTGTGTGACCCTGGGCAAATCACTTAACCCCAATTGCCTCCCAAAATAAATAAATAAATAATTGAAAGGTGATCCATACAAAATAGCAAACATGCTAAAAAAAAAAACAACAAAAAAAATTCATGTTTCTGATCCTAAATTCAAAGATGTTAAGTGATAACTATACAAAACAAGCAGCACTCATAGGTAGAAGTGTTGGGGGGGGTATCAGAAAGGCATTTTTTAAATGCTGCAAAATCTACAACATTTTAGGTGTTTGGTTCAGAAATGCAGTATGGGATGCTACTAATCATATGCTTCTTACAACATACTGACAAGACTTCCTTACCTGTTTCAATTTCCTGCACATTCCTCAAACATCAAAAAACCTGGTTTAGGTTTAGAAATATTGACAAAAACAAAGCCTTAATTAGAAGTAGCAAAAATTGCTAATAACATAGCTGAGAAAGAAACTAATTTAGGCTAATTTAATGTGGTAGCTAAGTTGTAGTCAATGAGTTTGGAGTTTTATTTCCCCTCTATTTCTTGGCTCCCTTTCTAAAAATTAGGGCTTTCTGGTTCAACTTAATTCTGTCCAGGGCAAGTCCAGAAAATATCTTAACTTCGATTTAATATTGCTAGTGCCCTAGTTCTTGTCTGTTTATCACTGGCAAAATATAGAAAATGTGAGGTTCATAGCACAATGGTATGTACTCAGCTAAATTCCAGTTTAGAGAAAAGGATTAAGTAAAATTAAGAGAGATAATGGGAAAAGGATATGATACCTACTAGTACTTTTTGTCGTAGCAAGGAACTAGAACAAAGTGGGTGCCCATCAATTGTGTAATCAGTAAAGATACTATGGCACATGCAAGTAATAGCATTATCAGGGTGAAAAATTCAAAGAATGCCAAGACTTATTCAAATTAATACATAATGAAGTAAACAGAATCCAGAAATCAGTATGCACAATAATAGAATGTAGGTTCCTTGAGGGCAGAAATAGTTTCCTTTTGGTCTTTGTATCCACAATGCCTAGCACAGTGCTAAACTTTATTGTAAGATGCATGCTGATAGAATGAATGACAATGCAAATTGGAAGTACAAAAAATGAAGCTGAATGGCAGTCAAACATGACATGTCGTTTGACCCCCAAATTGAGAAAAAAAAAATCTTTTCATTGCAAAGTGGGGCCAATGGATATAGAATACTGTATACACTGTCATATTCTGTTGCTGTTTGTTGATTTGCTGACATGCTTTTTCCCCCCACTTTTAAAAATTTTTTTGTCAAAAGGGTTGGCTTCCTGGGCAAGAGAAGGGAAAGGGATTTGAAAATGAATTATATAAAAACAAAAGGGATCAATAAAAATAAGAAAAATTTAAGATAAAATACATGATACTTCTACCAACCCTTCCCTGAGTTTAAAGTACTTCTTTGTCCATTACTAATTTTTGTTTGTTTGTTTGTTTTTAGTAAGGCAATTGGGGTTAAGTGACTTGCCCAGGGTCACACAGCTAGTAAGTGTCAAGTGTCTGAGGCGGGATTTGAACTCAGGTACTCCTGAATCCAGGGCCGGTGCTCTATCCACTGAACTATCTAGCTGCCCCTTGTCCATTACTAATTCATTACAGAGAGGCTGGATGTTAATTGTTTCATTGTCAGGCTTAAAAGAATGAGACAGGATTTCTCAGTATATATCCCTTTAAATAAAATTCCTTTGTAACAAATAATCATCTATTTTCTACTGATTCAATTATACTATTACATTACCTATATTAATATACCTTTATTCTAAAATACATGCAAAGCAGTTGAGGGAGGAGAGGTAAAGAAGACCATGAGATTAAAAACAAGATAATTACTCCTGACCTAGACAAAGTCCAATCTATATAATTAGTCTCTTATTCATGCTTTCCCTCACAGTTCTTTACAATAATTATTTTTCATAGTACCTTCAATAACTATTATTATTCTCATTTTACTTGAATGAAATTTATCTTAGAAAGGGGACCACTTACCCATGGTCATACCAGAAGCCAACAACAAAGCAAAGCACTAGTAAGACTCTATCTCACTTAAATATCTCATATCAATTTTCCTCCATTATTAAACGGTGACATACAAAACATACTTGGACAAGTCAAAATTCTCTGTAAATTAAAAACAAAATGATTGTTTTATACTAAAAGATTAAAAGATAACATACAAATCCAGTACATTTTAATTAATGTTTATGAAATGAGTACTACAAGGCATTATGATGGGTGTTGGGGATACAAAGGAAAAAAAGGAAATAAGCCTGCCCTCAAAGAGCTACAAGAATGTAACTCAAGCAAGTGCCACTGTCAGCCAAAAGAGTCAAGCATAAGCCAAGCAATGTCCAGAGGCCAGAGAATGTGGGAGAGGTAAGTACTCACTGTAAAAGGAAGATTCTATGAGGGATACAGAGAGTATAATCTATTCCTTTATTAATATAGAAAGATTAAGTGTGATTAACTCTATTATGCTAAAGCAGAAAAAAATGGACAGGTTTTTTTGAAAGTTTTCTTAAAAGTTGAAATATAAATTTTTTTGCTTAACCTGTTAACCCCAAAACGATAACATCCCTTCCCCAAGCATTCCAATTAATAAAGGTTTTACCTTCAAAAGAATTGTTGGAGGTGAAGTATAGAGATAACACAAGGAGATAATGTTTCTAGCAGAATATTCCAAAAATCTTGAGAAATAGTTTTTTGAGGACAACCTCTACTGATTGGAGATCTAGTGAGGATGGTATGGTAAGAGAAAAAACAATGAAAATTGGCTATAAGAGACACTGTTGCAGGATATGTGAATATAATTTCTGAGTAAGACAGCCTTGCAAACAAACCTTGTAATAAAATGATAAACACTTCTTAGGAGAGCTACTTTGAATAGAATTAATCTAACATGTTGAACATGCATGCTAACATAGTCTTCCTGAGTAATGATAAAAATATTTAATTTCAATTAAAAACACAAAATCTCTTTAAATCCTTCTGTGAAATTATCAGAGGCTACAGGAAAAAAAAATAGTAAGACCATAGGGAACAAACACGCATACAATATGTTCATACCATTTCTAATGTCTTTTTTAAAAAAGCTTTTTCCCCATACAATTAAAACTTCTAATACCTAGTTTTTTAAAAAATTTCCAAAATAGATTACATATTACTTTCAGTTTACAGCCTGTGACCCACAAATCTAGGCTCTTCACTAAACAATGTGCAAGAGATTCTGAGTTGGGGGGAGGGAGAATTCCCCTTTTTATAATAGAAATCTTAAGAGTTTTGAAATCTGATCTTCCAAAGGGGTTGGAGGGGAGAGGGAGGAGTTAAGACAATAGACTAGAGCTGAGGTTAGCCCCATAGACTAACACCCTTCCAAACTGGTCATAACTTTGACCATCAGCAACCTAGGAGAGTAATTATCAATGTCAGCAGAAGAGTCCCAAGCAAAATTTCAAATAAAAATGTTTCTGTCTTGATTGATCTTTCTTCTCTTTTTCACCCCTCTTCCCCATTCCTCCAGGATCATTCCTGTCAAAACTCCAATCCTTAGAGACTTCTAATCTCAGCTGGGAGGTACACATTTCATTATCTAATTAAGTAATTCATACTAAAGTGTGACAGACTGAAGTTTGCCTCCCAAAGGCTATTTACTTTTAAAAGGTCAACTAATACCCAAAGGAGAAATATTCAGGTCTATTACCATCTACCACCTCTCCACCCCCAATAAAACGCTGTTCATTTGACCCCTCCACAGCCTAGTAAAACAAAGAGATGTTTCTGGGGGAGAAAGCTTGGCTCGGTTGAGACATAAAATCCCTTAACCTATGAAAACAGTAGTCCTAATAAAAACTCTTAAAATCGAAGGAGGAGCGAAGGTGAAAGGTACTAAAAGCATCAGACTCTTAGGAGCTTACACGCCCAAACTTAAAACTGGAAGCCTAATTTTTAAAGTTCCTTTTTTATTTTTTCAAATGGGTCCAACCTTTGCGCTTTGCCTACACCAGGGCTAGGAAGGCTACTGCTACACAGTACGATCTTCCCTCCTACCTTTTCTTAAAAGCATTAACCGACATAATTTGGGAGACACTCTTTCCATCTCTAGGGACTAGGAGGATGGTCTCAGAAGGAGGAGGTAGCGTCCTTCTCGCAGCTCACACTGCCAGAATACTGTGTGCCTAGCTCCACGTTTCTCATCAGGGTATTCTTCCTGAAGACAATAATGGGATGGAGAATGAATCCAACTGCAAGAGAGCGGTGAGAAGGGGCGGGGGGGGGGGCCTCTTCTGCGGGCGTGGGGGGCTGGGGAGCGTGTTTTCATTCGTGACAGGGCAGGAGGAAGGGCCGGGAAGGGGGGCCTAGCAGACAAGGCGCTGCGGCGGCGGCTGCGGCGGCTGCAGCAGCTGCAGTCTAGCCTCTGGTCCTCTTCTCTCGTCTCCTCACAGACAGACAGGTGGTGGTGGCAGAGGTGGCGGCGGCGGCGGCGGCAGTCGAGGGAAAAGGGGAGGGGAATCTCCCTACACCGCCACCATCCGTACAAAAAGCGTAGGGAGCTCCCCCAGGAGAGGGAGAGAGCGAGCGGAGCGCGCGAGCGAATCCTCCCTCCTAGCCCAGGGGATGGATCCACCCGCGCGCGCGCGGGCGGGCGAAGAGAAGGCGGAGGAGGCGGAGGCGCCGCCGCGGCGCCTCCATCATCACCGTCTCCACAGCAGGCCTGCGCGGGCCCCACAGGCCTCTCCGAGCCTTCGCGAGTCCGCTGCGCAGCGGCGGAGATCCCACCCCCGCGCCGCTCCGACCCAAGATGGCGGCCGGCGGCCACCGCCGCGCCGCGCCACCCCACCATCCTCCCCTCCCCCGCGGGGGGCTCTGCGCGCCCGCCGGACGCCCCCGCTGGGCCCTCGGCCCCCCCTCCTGCCCCCCGGAACCAGGCGGCTCGGGGGCGCGAGGCAGGAGGCCGCGCCGGCGGCACGGCTGAAGGGGAGAGAGGGGGCGCTTACCGTGTGTGGTGCGGGAGTGGCCTTACTGGGGCACTGAGGAGGAGGAGAAAGAGGAGGAGGAAAAGGAGGAGCAGGAAAACACCGCGGCAACTGGGACGACGGCGGCTCCCATAGCGGAGCAGGCGCCTAGGCTGCGGGGAGGGAGGAAGGGAGAGAAGAAGGGAGGGGGGCGGGGGGCTCGCGAACCCGCCGCGTTGCCTCATGGGTAGATTCCAGGTCAGCCCCAGCCAGCCCGGCTCCTTTCTTTCCTGTTAGGGGAGGGCGGAAGAGGGGAGGGAAAGGGGGAGTGGGGGAAGGGCGCCACAGCATGTGCCTTGCTCACCCGCGTTCGAGGCTTCCGTTCCCCTGGGGCCACAGGGAGGCCAGGCGCTGTCCACTGGTGGGGTTCTAGATCTCTTAGATAAGATGGAGGCTTCCTCTAGTGGGTGCCTCCTTCAGGGTTGTGGGTTCATCCAACCCAGAATGAGGGCTGCTGGTGCAATCTCAAAACAGAGAAACCTGGGCACTGGATCCTCCTTAGGAATGGATCTGGACAGACCCAGGGAATGGAAAGATCAAGGCCATCATGGAAAAGTCAAGCCTGAAGGGAAAACAGAATCCTGGAGAAATGAGAGCAGGAAGGCCGGTTAAAAATGAACAAATAAAAGATAAATTCAGAGTTTATCTAGAATCTGGAAAGATGGTGGTGTGTTTTTTTAAACGAAGGAAGAATGGAGTGGCCAACCAGCCCTTCCAAGCTTTGCCACCTCCGTGGACCTTAAATAAATCCCATTTCTTTAGAGAAAAGAATTCGAATACTTGTAGAGAACATAATTTGTTAACATATAAAATATAATCCAAAGAAAAACAGCAAGTTCTCAACTAATAGAGGCATGAACACCTGCAAAAATAAAAGGAGTCAGCCTTTCCTTCCAGATTTTCCTGTTGCAATCAATTGTACTCACATTATTGGATTTGGAGTCAGAATCTACTTTGCAGTTTCAGTTCTGCCACTTATTACCTGTGGGACTTAAGGTATGTTACTGCACCTAGCCAGACCTCAGCTTCTGTATCTCTACAAAAAGACTGGACCAAGTGATTTTTTTTAAGATTCAGTTCAATTCAAAATTAAAGGTCTTTGGGGCAGCTAGGTGGCGCAGTGGATAGAGCACCAGCCCTGGAGTCAGGAGTACCTGAGTTCAAATCCGGCCTCAGACACTTAACACTTACTAGCTGTGTGACTCTGGGCAAGTCACTTAACCCTAACTGCCTCACTAAAAAACCAAAAAAAAAAAAAAGGTCTTTTGTAAGTCAGGTATTGTTCCATATCCTGTTAAGTTTTTCTAATCATCTTAAGGCTCAAAACTGTGACTCTTCCTTTATAAAATCTTAGAAATAAGAAATCCCAAAGCACTTCTATCTGAACCTATACCTGAAGCATGAGTCAGTCCTCTCTAGTCTAAGAGAAATCTGGCAAGTAGAAGATAAGCTCTTGGAGGGCAGGGAATGTTTTGGGTTTGCCCTTGCATTTTTAGTGCTTAGCAGTTGCTTTTCAACTTTAGGAACTTTGAGTTGATAAATGTGATCTAAATCACTTAACCTCTAGTGTAGTGTGACTCAAAATCTGATTAGCTACCACTCCTCTCTATTGATCTTAATTCTGCCCTTTAGAGCCAAGCAAAACAAGTCTAATCAATCTAAAGGAGTCTTTCACATGACAGACCTTCAAATATTTGAAGACTCTTATATTCCTCCTAAGTTTTATTAAAGCTAATCCTTTCTATTGACTCTGCAGAATTTGGAGTTCTTTGCCTGCCCGAGTTATCCTTCCCCATAGCTATTTAAATCTGTCAGTGTCTGTCCTAAAATATAGTTCCCAAAACTGAACACAACTTTCCAGATATGGTCTAACCAGAGTAGAGCGGAACTATAATCTCTTTGGTTCTGAACACCATACTTTTATTAGGGAACCCTTAACTCTGATTAATTTTTCTGGCTGCTACTTCACACTTCGTTCTTATTTAAGCACAAAAACCATAAGATATTTTTATTTGAAATGCTATCTAGCTACTCTCCCCCATCCTGTATTAATGTTTTGACCTCAAGTGGAGAACTTTTATATTTATCTCCATTAAATATTATTTTATTAAATCTAGTCCATTGTTCCAATCTGTTCAGATGTTTCTGGTTCACAGTTTTGTCATTCAGCCCATTAGCTTCCTTTCCCAGCTTTATATTATCTAAAAATTTGATAAGCAAGCCATCTGTGACAGCATCCAAGTCACTTATTAGAAATATTGTACTAAAAGGGTCAAGGCAAATCTTTGTGGGCCTCTACTATAGACATCTCTTTAAGTTGATTATCAGTCTGTTAACCAACACTCACTGGATCTCATTGTTCAACCAGCCCTAATTTCACCTAATTATATTATGATCCAACTCTCATTCAAAGCTATAGCTAGTCTCGAGGTGATCAGGAATTTGCTCCAAGAGGGCATTCTCATAGTGATAGCTGTCAAAAAAAAAATAGTGACAGCTATCCCTGAGCACTATGGTTCCCTGGTGGGCTACACTGCCATAAAGGGCAATTACCTCCAGAGAAATGTCCCTTGGGGTATGGAGTATTCAGGGAGTACCAGTACTACTGGTATGAGGACTTACCTACCTTTGGCATCCACCTGTCACCTAACTTTCCCCATAGCTCCAAGAAGTTGTAGCATGTGAAGTGACCACACCCTGAACTATCTAGGCAGATGGGCCAAACCAGGTTAAGCATTGCCAACAGGCCTCAAAATAGTTGGTGAGTTGGGGGGGGGGGTGCCTATCCAAGCATGTGAAGACTTTTCCTGGGAGGTATAGCCACAGCCTTGCAAAGAGATGGCC
The DNA here is from genome assembly GCF_019393635.1 of Dromiciops gliroides. Classification (NCBI taxonomy): domain Eukaryota; kingdom Metazoa; phylum Chordata; class Mammalia; order Microbiotheria; family Microbiotheriidae; genus Dromiciops; species Dromiciops gliroides. The sequence continues at coordinate 161,675,336 of NC_057862.1, read as the reverse complement.
CAGGGTATTGTGTCATTTTCCCAGTGGAAATGGACCATGTGTGCTCAATCTGTGGTAGTGTCTTTCAAATTTGTATTGAACTGATTAGCCACAGCCAGACATACCACACCCTGACCCTAACATCATGATGTCATCTGTCTTCTTAGAAAACAAATAACAAACAACAACAACAAAGTCCCTGTAAAGCCTCTCTCATTGGGCCATCTTCTTCCTCCTAGCCTGCAGGAAGAAGAGCTAGACTCTCAAAGTTGAGCTGCACCTTCCTAGTGCAACTGCAGTTATAGTCAAACTTTCCTCTGTACCACTGACCACTTTTCAGCTCAGTGGTTCAATTGTTTTTGGCCCGAGGTGGAAACATTCCTAGTTATGGCTTCGCCTACATCTAAAATTTTATTTTTCCAACAGTCTACAAAGTTTTATAACTTCTTTATCTTTCTGTTGGATTTATCTAGCTCTGAGAGAGGAACATTAAAGTCTCCTATGAATATTGTGTTTTTGATGCCTTTTTGCAATTCATCTAGCTTTTAAAAAAAAAATCTGATGCTATTCCATTTGGTGCATATAATTTAATGATGTTATATTTTCATTATTTATCGTGCCTTTAGGTATGATGTTTGTTTACAGAGGTGATCAGTTTTTATTGTTGCTTTATCTAAAATCATGATTACTACCCACATTTCTTGTATTCAGTCTTGCAATCTGCCTTCTGATGTCATTGCTCAACTGAAATTGCTTTCTTCAAAATTACTAATAATTAATTGTAAATTGTAATGACCTTTTCTAAGTCCTTATTCTCTATAGTGTCTTTACAGTTTTTGACTCTGTTGATGACCTTCTCCTACTGGGTACTCATTTCTCTGGGATTCTCTTTGGGATTCGTGACACCATTCCCTCTTGATTCACCTCTTATCTGTCAAACTGCTCATTCTCAGTCTCCTTTTCTGGATTGTCTATATCATATCACCTACCTGTGGTGATACCCCAAGGCTAAACCCGTTCTCTCTATATATTCTTGTTAACTTTATGATCATCTGGATTTAATCATCATCCCTGTGCAGATGACTGCCAGATCTCTATATTTAGCTTTAGTCTTTCACCTGAGCCCCAGGCCCACATCACCAATAGCCTATTGGACATTTCTAACTGAATTAACATTAAGTTCACATAGGCAGCTCATATTTGACATCTATAAAGCAGAAACTCATACTTTTCCTCTAAAACCCACCCTTTTACTAATTTGCCTATATCTATCATGGATAGATCTATCTATATCTATATCTATCCTCTAGACACCTGAATTTGCAAACGTAGTATCATCTTTACCTCCTCATTCTTTCCTGCTCAACCTATCCAGTCAGTTACTAAATCTTATTGCTTTTACCTCTATGACAATCTCTATTTAAGTATGAAGCCCTTCCTAGTCTCCATAGCTACTTGTGCTCCCCCCCTTGTGTATACATGTTTATATATATATATATATATATATATATATATATATATATATATATATATATATATATATATATATATGTCTCCTCTATTAGAATGTGAGCTCCTTGAGGGTAGTGATTGTTTCACTTGTGTAGCTGCTTAATAAATGCATGATTGACTGAAGGATATCCTGAGAACTTTTGTCAAATAACTTGCTGAAATCCAAGATTACAAATGTCTATGGCATTCCCCAATCTACTGACAAAAATGAGGTTCGCTACTGGTTCTCTCCTTTTTCCTGGTCACAAAAAAGGAGAAATTGTTATTCTTTCTAAAGACCAATCCCTCCACCTTGGTCCTTGAATCCATCTCGTCTCTATGACTACTGCTTCATACGTAATCCTTTATTAAGTTTATTCAGTCTCTCCAGTGACACCCTCACCACTTGCTACAAATATGTTCATATCTCCTGAATCCTGAAAAAAGGCTACTCTTGACACTTCTGTCCCATCCAGGTACCTTACCATCTCTCTTAACCTTCACTGTTAAATTTGTTGGAAAGAGTAGTCTTTTTTATGGATGCCTACTATTTCCTCTTTTCACCCGCACCATGATCATTATATTATAATTGTCCTCTCAAAAGCTCCTTTCTACCACACCAATGATCTCCTGATGGTCAAAGCTAATTGCCTTTTTCCTCTTGATCCTATTCTTCCTTGACCTCTCTGAATCTTTTTACAAAATTTGTCACCCTCCCCTCCTTTGACTTCAGAGATACTTTCCTGATTTTGCTATTTCCTTAACTGTTCCTTCTCTTTCTGTTGTTTACTTTTTAATCTTCCCAATCTCAGTCTGTTATTTTGGATATTCCTGGAGATTCTGTCCTTGGTCTTTTTTCCCCCTATGCTTTTGGGGTTTTTTAAAATACTAATTTTTTTAAATTTTGAGTTCCAAATTCTCTCCCTCCCTCCTGTCCATCCCCCACCCATTGAGAAGCCAAGAAATATGACACCCATTATACATATGAAGTCATGCAAAAGATATTTCCATATTAAGCATATTGCAAAAGAAAATAAAAAGCCCCACGAAACATAAAGTTTAAAAAGTATGCCCCAAATCAACACTAAGAGTTCATTAATTTTCTCTCTAGAGGTGGATAGCACTTTTACCATGAATCCCTTGGAATTGTGGACCAACTAAATTCCCGTTTCCTCATCTTTGAAATGGGACTCAAGGAATATACATTTATTGAATGCTTACTATGTGCCCTGCACTATACTAAGAGTTGGGTTTACAAAGAAAAAGTAAAAATAATGGGCACCCTCAAGGAGTTTGCATGCTAATGGGAAAAAGGAGCTAACAATAAACCACAACATACAAAATAAATACAGAATATGGAATTTAACCTTAAAAGGGATGACACTAGCAGCTAGGGGATGGGGGAACAGGAAAGGTCTTGAACTGAGTCTTAAAGGAATCCAGGGACCCTGAGTCAGACATTGAGAGGGGGGAACATTCTAGCCATAGAGAACAGCTAGAGAAAAGGCAGGGATTTTGTAGGAGAAAGAGTGAATAGTCTGGGATGCCTGGGTGGTAGCATGCATCAAGGAGAGTAGTGTGAGATGGCACCCCAGATGGGACATGAGTTCTTTAAGAGCACAAAAGGGTGCTTAGCGAATCTTTTGCTTTTTATTTTTGGTTTTTGGTTTTGCTTTGGGTTTTTTTTTTACTTTTGTTTCTTTTGCTTTTCTTTAAAAACCCGATTTTGTAAACTATTGTTGTTCACATATTATTAGTTAGCAATAGTTATTATATTCTTTTTACTGTCCCATCAAGGAAACATTCTGTTTCTTGAGGAAGCAAAGGGGGGAAATGTGGTAAAAAATATGAAAGTTTTTTAACAGTCGGTTAGGATAACTGAAAGATGCCAGTTTTTCTTTAAGGACCAATGGCATGAGCTACACACGCCAGTGCGCCTGCTGCGCATGTCAGACTGCCTGCTATGCACTCGACTTCCGGGGTTCGAGCTGAAAAGGCAAGGAGAGAATGGAAGTAGAGCTTTTTCCTGCTCCGCTGGTCTCCTGACTGCGCTGCACAGACAGACGCGGACTGGAGTTTGACTCAGCCCAGCTCTCAGTTAACAGCACACGCTTGACTCGGTCTCTCTCCCCAAAAGTGGTCTTGGGTTTTGGTGAGTTTTATACAGAATATAGACTAAGCCTAGACTTAAGACGATTTGTATTGTATTTCTACTTTCCTATCCTTCTAATCAACATCACCTTGTGACTACCATACAATAAAGGCTCTATCTAGAAAACCAGAAGCTTCTTCCATTTACTAGTCTGGGAGATAAATTAAGGGAAAGGTTAAGTAGGGAAGATTTATGATCTAATATCCAATTTTAATCTCACAGTAGAATGTAAAAAGATTGGAAAGGTAGGTAGGAGCATAGGAGTTTATATTTTATCCAAGAGGCAATAGGAAAAAGCCACTGGAGTTGGTTTGGAAGAGTAGCTACTTGGTTACATCTGTGTTTAAGAGATTTTGTAGACTAGGGAATGAAATTATAAGATTTGGCAGTAGATTGAATATGTGGGGTTAAGTGAGAAAAATACAGGATAATATGAGGTTGGGAACTGGGGTGACTGGAAGGGTGGTAGGACCCTTGACAGAAATAGGAAAGTTCAGAATAAGGAATTGTTTGAAGGAAAAGATAATGACTTCAGATTTGGACATGTTGAGTTTGAGATACCTATGGAACAACCAGTTTGAAATATCCAGCCCACTGTTGGAAATATGGGAATGAAAGTTGAGAGAGACTAGGGCTAGATAAATAGATCTGACAATCATCTGCATAGATGTGGTAATTGAACCCTTGGGAGTTGATAACATTAACAAGTGAAATAGTATATAGAGAAAAGGGCACCCAGGACAAAATGTTGGGGAACACTTAGTTGCTGTTATGTGGATGAAATCCAGCAAAAAGACTAAGGAATGGCCAGACTGATAGAAAGAAAACCAAGAGAAAGCACAGTGATTAAAAAAGAGGAGAGTAGCCAAAGTCATGAGCAGTGTCAGATGTTGCAGAGGGGTCAAAAAGGTTGAGAATGAAGAAGAGATCATTTGTCATGATAAACTCTAAATACAGAAATATGTTTAATGTGATTGTAACCTATATCAGATTAATTGCTGTCTTGGGGAGGGGGGAGGGAGGAAAATTTGAAACTAGAAATCTTATAAAAACAAATGTTGAAAACATGATAAACCCTAAAATCCCAATTACTGGGGTAAGTACTGTTAGGAAAACTTGAAAACATTCTTACTGAGAAACTAGGTATAGACCCACATCTCACAACATATACCAAGGTAAAGTCCAAATGGATAAATACTTTAGATATAAAGGGTAACATCATGAACAGATTAGAGAAGTAAGGAAGAAATTACCTTTCAAATCTATGCATTTGTGGAGAGTTAATGACCAAAAATGACTAGAGCTTTATCACAGAAGATAAAATGGACAGATTTGATTATATAAAATTAAAACATTTTCCACAAAAAAACAAATACAGCTTAAATTAGAAGAGAAACAATTAACCATGAATTTTTTTGTGTTTCTTTAATAAAGGTGTCATTTCCAAAACATATGAGAAACTGATTTAAATTTAAAAGCACAAGAGCCATTCCCCATTCAGTAAATGGTCAAATGATATGAAAAGGCAGTTTAAAAAAAAATTCATCTTTTCATTTTCAGTTCCAAATTATCTCCATCCCTCCTGCCCCTCCCCAACCTGTTGAGAAGGCAAGCAATATGATACTTATTATACATGTGAAGTCATGCAAAACATATTTCCACATTATCCAAGTTTTAAACAAGAAAAATAAAGTGGGAAAAAATGTTTCAAACTGCACTCCGAGTTTTCCAGTTCTCTAGCATTTTTAACCATGAGTCCCATGGAATTGTAATGGATCATTGTACTGATGAGAGTAGCTAAGTCTTTCACAGTTGATTATTGTTATAATATTGCTGTTACTGAGTACAATATTTTCCTGATTCTGCTCACTTCATGTTGCAAGAGTTCATAAGTATTCCCAGGTTTTCTGAAACCATCCTGCTTGTCATTTCTTACAGCACAATAATATTCCATTACAATCATATATCATAATTTGTTCAGCTATTCCCCAATTGATGGGTACCTCCCGTTCCCAATTTCCAATCTTTGCCACCACAAAAAGAGCTGCTATAAATAATTTTGTATATATGGGTACTTTTGCTTTTCCTTTCATCTCTTTGGGATACAATCCTAGTAATGGTTTTGTTATGTGAAAGGGTATTCACAGTTTTATAACCCTATAGGCATAGTTCTGTGATAAAATAATGGGATTTGGCAGATGCCCAGGGGCCCCCACCTGAAAATTGATTTGGAACTGATTGAATTGGGTGAGATGAGGGACTGACTGAGAAGTACTTAAGGTTGATTAAATCAAGACCACTCCTGGCTGGTCCTGAGTGTTGTGTTGTTTTCAGAGGCTGTGGACTACAACATCAACAGGAGACCACCCTCAACCCATCACCTCAAAGAACTTCCCCTTTCAGGGAGGGAGACAGGAAGTAGGAAGGGAGGTTGGTTTCCTAGCTCTGGCTCTTTTCATTCGGGAACTGGCTTGTGGTGCCAGAACTTCACATGTTCTATTTGGAAGTGTGGGCCACTAGGTAAAGGCAAGGTTTTCTCTCTGTCTATCCTGCATAGATCTAAGTTAGGGTTTTCCATTCTATAAGAGATCCATTTCTTACCCTCTCTCTCTTCATATACTTAAAATACTTAAAAGCTGAAACTGTTGCCAAATTTATCTTAGCTAGTTTGCCCCCAAAATTGGGGGGAGGGTGACAGGTAAGGACCCACCCTAGATTTTAAACATCACAGTTCCAAATTGCTCTCCAAAATAGTTGGATTAGTTCACAACTCCACCAACAGTACTTTATTGTCCCAATTTTCACACGTCCTGTCCAACATTTGTCATTTTCCTTTTGCCAATCTAATAGATGTGAGGTGGTATCTCAGAGTTGTTTTAATTTGTATTTCTCTAATTATTAGTGATTTGGAGTATTTATCATATAATGATTGATAGCTTGAATTTCATCTTCTGAAAATGAATTGGCAGTTTTCAAAGGAAAAAAATCTAAGCTATCAATAGTCATGTTTTTAAATGCTTCAAAACACTAATAATAAAAGAGAATGTGACAAATATTAAAAGGTCTGTGGGAAAATAGGAATGTTAATGAAATGTTGGAGCTTTAAATTTGTCCTATTCTGGAAAGAAGATTGGAAATATTCCTCCAAAATGTACTAAACTGGACATACCTTTTGACTCAGTGACACCACCACTAGAATTATGCCTCAAAAAATTTAAAGAGGAAAACAATTCATATGTAAAATGTTTATAGCAGTGCTCAGCTCTTTTGGAAACTAAGAGGATGCTTATCAATTGGTGAATGACTGAAAAAATTATGGTATGTGGATAAAATGGAATACTATTGTGCCATGAGAAATTATGAAAGGGACATTCCCAGAGAAACCTAAGAAGACTGTATGAACTGATTCAGAGTGAATCAAGAGAACAATTTATATAATAACAACAACATTGTAAGGACAAACAGTTTTGAAGGATTAAGAATTCAGATCAATACAATAACCAAACACAATTTCAGAGGACAGATGATAAAACATGCTACCCACTTCCTAAGAGAGAAGTGAAGAACTCAAGATGCAGGATGAAGTATATTTTTTAACTTGGTCAATGTAGGAATTTGTTTTGTTTGACTAGGTATATTTACTACAAAGTTTTTTTCCCCCCTTTTCTTTTCAATGGTGGCAGTGTGGCAGGGAGAGAAAATAAGTGTGTTCATTTAAAAATTAAATTAAAAAAAAGAATATCAACTGTGAGATTTAAAATTGGATACTAGAGCATTAACCTCCCCTTTTAACTGTTTCCCTTATTTATCTCCCAGACTAGTAAATGGAAGAAGCTTCTGATTTCTAGTTAGAGCTTTTATTGTTTGGAAATTACAAGATGATGTTGATTAGAGGGATAGGAAAGTAGAAATACAAAACAAATAGTCTTAAATCTAAGCTTAGTCTATATTCCATATAAAACTCACCAAAAGCCCAAGGCCACCTTTGGGGGGAGAGAGCTGAGTCAAGCATGTGCTGCTATGGCGAGCCAGGCCGAGTCGAACTCCAGTCAGCGTCTGTCTGTGCCGCGCAGCCAGCAAACCAGGAGCGCCTAAAAGACAATCCACTTCCATTCTCTCCTTGCCTTTTAAGCTCGCACCCCAGAAATGGAGTGCTTAGCAGCCGGCCTGGCATGCATAGCCCATGCACGGCCATCGGTCTCATCCCCGAAAGGGTGGTCCTTTAAAAACTGGCGTCTTTCCGTATTCACTAACCGACTGTTAAAAACTTTTTACCACACAACTTTGGAGAAAGCAATTACATTTGAGGTCAGAAGCCAGATTGTAGAAGGTTTAGAAGAAAATGAAAGGGGGGCAGCTAGGTGGTGCAAGTCACTTAACCCCAATTGCCTCACTAAAAAAAAGAAGAAGAAAAAGAAGAAAATGAAAGGAGAGGAGAGGAACATTGTAGCACTGATTATAAATTACTTTTCAAGGAATTTAGCTGAGAAGGGTAGAAGAAATATAGGATATATGTGGACATGGTAGGATCTAGTGAGGTTTGTTTGTTTGTTTTTTAAAAGGATAAGGGAGGGGTGGCTAGGTGGCACAGTGGATAAAGCACCGGCCCTGGATTCAGGAGTACCTGAGTTCAAATCTGGCCTCAGACACTTAACACTTACTAGCTGTGTGACCCTGGACAAGTCACTTAACCCCAATTGCCTCACTTAAAAAAAAAAAAGGATAAGGGAGGGGGCAGCTGGGTGGCACAGTGGATAAAGCACCAGCCCTGGATTCAGGAGGACCTGAGTTCAAATCTGGCCTCAGACACTTGACATTTACTAGCTGTGTGACCCTGGACAAGTCACTTAACCTTCATTGCCCTGCAAAACAAAACAAAAAAAGGATAAAGGAGCCTTGGGCATGTTTCTAGGCAACTGAGAAGGAGCCACTAGATGGGGAGTTTGACTATTAGGGCAGTGTGGATGATGGTAGGAGCAATCTGCTGGAGAAAATAGGAGGGGATGGAGTCAAGAGGACATGTAGAGGTGTTTGCCTTGGCAAGCAAAAGGGCATCCTTTTTTTTCACCATCCTCAGTGAAGAGTAAAGGAATAGGGGCAGCTAGATAGCGCAGTGGATAGAATACTGGCCCTGGAGTCAGGAGTACCTGAGTTCAAATCCGGCCTCAGACACTTATTAGCTGTGTGACCCTGGGCAAGTCACTTAACCCCAATTGCCTCACTAAAAAAACAAAAAAAAAGGAGTAAAAGAATAGATAGTTATGTTTGGGAGGGGAACAATACCAGAACTTTGTGATATGAGGAGGGTAAGAGAAGAGTTTTGGCAAATAATCTCAAACTTTTTTTTTTTCTGGTGAAATTTGTGGTGAGGTTGCAGAGAAGGTTGGAAGAGGGAGTGATGTAGGAAGTCTGAAGAAAGAAGGAAAGGTTTGGAACAGCTCCTATGATAAGTAAGATAGGAAATCATTGAGGGAGGAGTGGGAGGATTGCTTTGATGTAGTGAGAATGAATTTACTTGGTATAAATTTATAGCAAACCTAGTAAATATGAATAAGAAGACAAGCTGTACCTACCTTACAGAGCTGTTGTGAAAGTCAAATGAGATATTGTGTGTAAAATACTTGGCATTTTGCTATATAGCTATATAAATTGCTATGTAAATGCTAGCTTTCATTATTATTTCATTAAAATGGTATGGGTAGAAGTCAGACTGAAAGAGGGTGATGATTGAGAAGTCAGCAAGTTTAGGCAGTGGGTATAAATAACTTTTTCAAGCAATTAAACAGTATGAAAGAGGAGAGAGAACAGTTTCTTTCAACTGTATCCACTTTCTTGGCCTCCAGATTGGAATTATGTTGAATAACTATAGGAAATTTCAGAAAGAATATTATCTTCTAAGAAGGATTCAATGCTGGATGAGGTTCTGATTTGGGGATGAAAGGTTTACCCAGAAATTATTGTGTTCAGAAAACAAAAGGCATTAATAACACTTTTTTTGGGGTGGGGTGGGGTGGGGCGATGAGGGTTAAGTGACTTGCCCAGGGTCACACAGCTAGTAAGTGTGTCAAGTGTCTGAGGCCAGATTTGAATTCAGGTCCTCCTGAATCCAGGGCCAGTACTTCATCCACTGCACCACCTAGCTGCCCCAATCAAACTTACACCAAGTAAAAAAAAAAATGGGTTCTTATGTCGTAGAGAAAAGTATGTGGATTCAAATTTCACTTTTGGTACTTACTATTTTTGTGACCTAGGTCTCTGTACTCCTCCCCCACTTCCCATACTACTGGCAGCAAGGCATGACTCACCCCCCCCCCCAAACACACACACACACACACACACACACACACACACTGCTTGAAACTTGACAGCCAGCTCAATTAGAACCCTTCAGGAGCAAAAGCTTACTGGTGGCCACAACCTGGAAGCACTAGTGCTACAAAGCTCTAAACCACTGGTGCTAGGGAAAACAGTTTCTGAACTGCCAGGCCATAAAACTGAGTGTGTGTGTGGGGGGGGGGGGGGGGTTGGGAGGGGAGAATGTGCAGCACTCCACTAAGCCTGAGGGAAAGAACATAGCATGGGGCCAGTTCTGAACACCCAAAAGTAGTCAGTTGAGGCAGAGACCTAGGTTGGTGAACTATGAATTGGCCAGTGTGGAAGGAGGCTGAGACTCTGAGATTAAGGTCTTCAGCCAAGGTACTTGGCCATCTAGTTTCAGCACTAGTGTCCAAATCACACCTACAAACCTTTGATTTTAAATATTTAAGAGTAACTAGCAGAAATATTTTGATATTAAGCACCTAAATATCTTAGCCGTCAAAATGAATGATAGTCTCTTAGATCTAGAACTGAAAGAGACCTCAGAGTTCATTTGGTCTATTGCCGTTGTTTTACAAATTAGGAAACTGAGACCTAGGGAGGGTAAATGACTTGCCTAAGGTTACTCTGGTAGTAAACACCAGAGATGGGATTTGAACCCAGATCCTCTGACTTCAGAAAGTTATTCTTTCCAATATACCATAATGCCTCTGGGATTTAACAAATGGCAACACATTCTCAAAGGGGCATGGTACCTTGTCCAGATACTTACTTGCCATAATCTAATATTTCATATAAATATGATATTCAACACCCTTATCAAGCACACTATTTAATACTAACTTGTGCTCATTTGTCAACTAATTCCAAGATCAACAAAGCAGATGAATGTATTAAAACATACCATTGGAGCAGCTAGCTGGCACAGTGGATAAAGCACTGGCCCTGGATTCAGGAGGACCTTAGTTCAAATCCTGTCTCAGACACTTGACACTTACTAGCTATGTAACCCTGGGCTAATCACTTAACCCTCATTGTGCTGCCCCGCAAAAAACACACCATCGACTTCAAATAAATTTTCTTTACATCTTATCTTTAGATCTTATCTCCTGAATCAAACTTAATGTAATAAGGTACTCTTCTGTATCACATACGTGATGGCTCCCTAGGGACCATGCAGGTGACCATTTATCTTACTTTTGGTACTTACTATTTTTGTGACCTTGGGAAAGTCACTTAACATCTTTTGGCCTCAGTTTTTTCATCTACAAAATAAGGCAGTTGGATTACATGGTCTGTGAGATTCTTCCATCTCTAGATTTATGATCCTATGAAATATGTTCCAAATGGCCCTTAAAGCAATAAGTTGCTTTAATCTCATATAGGAATGATAAACTATCAGGGAAGGTCTCTGGACTTCTGGAAAGCTCAGATATTTTACTTCCCCATCCTGAACCCCCATCACGTTTTTTTCAGGTTCAGTGAACCACAAAGCATACTTTCTGACCAGATCCAAATTACTTCATGATCTTAGAAGTTCAAGAACTTGCTAGACATCCATATTTTTCTTTCAAATAACCAAATGATCAAACCAAACAAATCGATCAGCAATACTACAGATACTTCCTAACTTACTACGAAGTAGGACAACTGGTTTCAACCCTTCCCTTATGCATATACAGTAAAAATCCATAGGCATTCATTTAACAAAGCCAGTTTGGAGGCAACTATGGACTTAGCTTAGGTGTCCTGCTTTTGTTTCCTGATTTATCTCTAATTTCTACAGACAAAAATCAGCTGGCACAGTTCATTATTCATCTGCTGTAGCTGAACAGATTGTATGTAGTGATGGATTAAGTCATTTGGCTGTCCAGCCAGCTTTGTATCATATTCTAGGCAATAGGCGTTCTTGATTCACTTTTTTTCTGTACAGTTTGTTAGTTGTACAAACTAACATATACACTTTTTTTTGAGTATTTGTGGATCTCACTGAAAGGACACTGTAGTTTTCTGGTGCTGGAGGCTGTCCGCACACCATCCCATGCATCAACATTTGAAAACCTTCACCACACATGGAAAATCATGCTTTCACTTTAGATTCTGGATTGGACTCTTCCATAAGAGTGGTGACCATCATTCACATGTATAAGTCTTGGGACTTTTGATTCAAGTGACCAACAAGATGGATGGTTTTTCTCTAACTCTTTATGAAATTTCAAAACTCCTAACACAAGAATTATGCATGAGAGATAAAGTACATGCAGCTGTCTCCAAAAGACAACCCTCCAAGTAGTCTAATGAGATAGCAGTTATAATTAACATAGAAAAGGGAAATCTCTAATCGCTATGGTGTTCACTTAATACTTCCTCCCTACTCTCTTTTATGCTCAGCATGGCAGTATTACCTCACCCCACAGGCTTGTGCTTTGAGATTCATTCAATAATTTCCTTGTTGCTGATATAGTCTCTGTCCCTGCTCTTACCTCACTATTCTGTGATAACAAGCAGCATACCTCAACCTGGCCCCTTCCTGTCATGAGGGAGATAGTGTTATAGGACAACTGAAATATGCTCTGCCTAGGGCAGCACTGTGGTTTAGTAAAAGAACTGAAGAACGGAATGAACTGTGGAAATAAAAGGACTGAAGGAAAGGGGACTGACATCTAGCTTGGACCAGTTCTGTCTCTCCGAAACTCAGTTGGAGCAGATGAACAGATAATTTCCTAATGTGGAAAAGGACTTAGCTTTGAGTTTTTAATTTCCTGTCTATTAAAATATAGTAATTTTCATTTTGTGTGTGTGTGTATGTCTTTTTGAAGAAAATAATCATGATACACAAGGCAGAGGTTCCTAATTAGTCTGCAAATGTTTGACTTCTTTTGTTTTATAATTTAGAACCAATTTTTTTTTTGCAGGGCAATGAGGGTTAAGTGACTTGCCCAGGGTCACACAGCTAGTTAAGTGTCAAGTGTCTGAGGCTGGATTTGAACTTAGGTCCTCCTGAATCCAAGGCCAGTGCTTTATCCACTGTGCCACCTAGCTGCCCTAGAACCAATTTTTACTGCCTTTCCCATGCTCATTTTTACATTGACGTCACTGTATATCATCATTGAATATATTGGCATGGTTTGAAAGATCTTGTCAAGTTTTTTGTACAATTTCTGTACCTGCATGAGGTACAATTATCTTCATGGTTGTCGGTTTGTGCTCAATGTGTACTCTGCAATGGGAAATGACCAAGTAATCCATGATAAGTTGCTTGTTACCTTTGTGCGATCATGAAAACAACTTTGCCAATCGCTTCATTTGCCTGTTTGAGGAGAAACTTTTGAGTGAAGCCATTATTCCATTTAACTCTACTTCCTTACTTCTCTTGGTTTTATTTATAGCCAAAATGTCAATATTGACATGGTTCAATTGTACTAGTATTAGTGTTAGTGCTGGAAGGGGCAAAAGTAGCAGTAATTTGTCAACTCATTAGTTACCAGTCAAGTATGTAACACTTAGGACAGCAATATTTAAATGAGCATTTATATTTAATGTAAAAATGATAGTTCTTCACACTCTTACCATTCTACTACCATTACCACAGGAGTGGAAATTAGCCATACAAGACCAAGGGACATTTTATTTTATAGTTTGCTTTGGATAAAGAATTCATCACCTAGTTGCCAACCTACTGGTAATGAACCTCTTTGTGCTGAACAAAGCTCATGTTTGGACAATAAATTTATTCTGTGCCTGGGACTGTCAGTGAGTCAGTCAATCAACATTTAATGAGCACCCTCTATGTTTCAGGCATTATTCTAAGTACTGGACCATTCTTTCCTGTCCTTTCTAGCTTGTTAGAATTGAATAGAGCTTGTCTTTAGCTGACATCATCTTCTACCACTGAAGACTATGAGATCTTAGATTTTGAGCTGGAAGGGGCCTCAGAAGTCATCAAGTACAACCCCCTTATTCACATGTAAGGGTCACACAGCTCCCAAGTTTCTGATACAGGATTTGAATCCAGATCTTTTGACTCCAGGCTCAGCTGTCTGTGCACTACACCATAGTGCTTCTCTACCCTACATAACCTCTCAACTCTCAGTCAAGGAGCACCAGAGAAGTGATGCTATGATGCAGTGCTTAATTCCTTGGTGGACATTTGTGCTAGAAGGTTGAATTTGCCCAGGGTTCTTAATGACTAGGGTAGAAGAACAGGAGCTCTAGCAGTTTTCACCAAGTTTCAGTATGAGCCCTCTTGTTCTCCTTCCTTTGACCTGTCCCTCCCTGTGAATGTACAGTTCTGATTAGGTAGAATTCACCACAGCTGGCTGCCCTAGATCTGAATGAATATGTTTAGTAGACAGCTGGGCAGCTAGGTGGTACAGTGGATAGAGCACTAGCCCTGGAATCAAGAGGACCTGAATTCAAGTCCAACCTCAGACACTTCCTAGTTGTGTGACCCTGGTCAAGTCACTTAACCCTGACTGCAAATAAAACCTACCTATACCACAAAGCTTGGTTGTGAAGGAAGGCAAGCACTATACTAAGCAATGGGGATATAAATAGAAACAAAAAAGAAAAGTTCCTCTCCTCAAGGAGCTTACTTTTTTTTTTTTTTGGCATGGCTATAGGGGGTTAAGTGACTTGCCCAGGGTCACACAGCTAGTAAGTGTCAAGTGTCTGAGGCCGGATTTGAATTTAGGTCCTCCTGAATCCAGGGCCAGTGCTCTATCCACTGCGCCACCTAGCTGCCCCCAAGGAGCTTACATTCTAATGGGTGACAACACACAAAAGGAAAATGAAAAGTGGATTGGGAGAAGGGTAAATTAAGGTACCCAGCACAGGAGCATGATTCTGTATGGGGCAAACTGCCTCAGTTTACCCAAATAACTCGAGGAGACCACCAAGTCAAGCAGAGACAGATTTATTACATTCCCATGGGAATGGGCAAACTCAATGCCTGAGCCACGCTAGCTAATACATGCCTTGACCTTTTATAGGAATGTTAGGGGGGGAGTCCCCATGCACATTAGGGCGAGCTCACAATCTAACATCCAATCCTGTCTCACCCAGGGTGCGTGTTTAGCTCGTGATCTATGTATGGAGACATGCATACGTGTTCCAGGAACAAGGGGGAAAAGGGGAGGGGGAACAAGGTCAAACCAAAGGAAGAGGAAACAGGGGAGTGACAGTCAGATGTTTCAGATCTCACAGTTCCCACTGACTCCCCTCTCCCGGTCCCTGTCTCTAAAGATCTTCAACCTGAATAACAGGAAGAGTCACTCAGGTGCTTCAGCATTGTTCTGTAGTCGTGTTAATTCTAGAAGGATGACAGGGTTAAAATTTATCTTCGGCTACGTTGGGAAGAAAAGAATAATCCATTGTTGGGACCCCAGGGCCAAGGGGATTCTGCTCTCAGAAAAAGAGACATGTCACTTAACATCTGGTCTCAACTTAATTGCTGCATCCTGTGCCAAGCCCTGTCCTTTCTTCTTGAGTCCCGAGTATTGAATTGGTGGGCAAATTCCCTGACCCACTCAATAGGGACTGGGGTTCTGACACATGATGGATTCCAAATAAAACTAAAATGTAGCTTACAAGTGGGGAGACTGAGCAGAAGTAAAAATACTGTTAATTGGCAATAAAACTTAAAGCAGACAGTGAGAATTTGACAAGAAATAAACTTTTAAACTAACTATACTGGGGCAGGGCTGGGTATCTTCCAGACCCCATCCTCAGAGTTTAATCTGACTCAAATCCATAATCATCTCATACAATTCTGAAGTTCAGAAAGTCAGGAACAGGGACAGGAGGGCAATGAAAGCAACTTGACCTGGCCCCTTTACAAAATGGAGGCTCCCCCAAAAATTCACCAATGGGAGAGGGGGTGGGGGCTGTAAGCCTTGTAAATTGATATTCCAGAATCATAGGATGGTAGCATAGTCCAGGGCAGGAGGAAGATCTCCTCGGACGTGTTGATTTAGCACAGTGTAATTTAGTGGTGTAAGTGTGCCTGATATATATTTTTTATTCATTCATTCTGAATACCCTTCATCATCAAACATTCATTCACTTAAGGATCAACCTCTTAAATTCACCAGAAATATTTGAAGGTTTATTTGTTAGGAGAAAGATTAGATTTGCTCTTCTTAGCCCCTCAGGGCAGAACTATTATTGTAAGAACAATGGGTGGGGCAGCTAAGTGGCAGTGGATAAAGCACTGACCCTGGATTCAGGAAGACCTGAGGTCAAATTTGGCCTCAGACACTTGACACTTACTAGCTGTGTGTCCCTGGGCATGTCACTTAACCCCAATTGCCTCATCAAAAAAGAAAAGAAAAGATTATTGTTCTGAATCTTGTTTGGATATCAGGTGAGGATTTATTTATTTTTCTTTTTTACTAGCCATTCAATCAACTGATTATTAAGGCAAGGAAAGGTGGTGACTTGCATTGGTAGAGGGAATAACTACACTGAAGAAATCACATTTTTGTTGGGTTATCGGAGTCTGGTTTTTGTTTATATAGAACTGTGGATGATAGCATGAGAGAATGTAGGATCTAGTGAAGGTTTTTAAAGAATCATGAAAATCTGGGCATGTTTGAAGACAATAGGAAAGAAACCAATAGAGAAAGTGAGGCTGAAGATTCAAATTTTTTTTTTAAAGGAAATGATTGAAGATACAGTGTTCTGGAGAAAATAAAGGGGATGGGATCAAGTACACATGTGGAAGGGTCACCTCTTTGTCAGAGAGTTAGGGAGGGGAGGAGAGTAGGAAATAATGTCAAGGAGTTTTGAGATGAAGGAAATAAGAGAAGAGGAAGTTCACATTAAATGACTTCAAGTTTTGTTCTATGAAGTAACAGACAAGGTATTAGTAGAGGGGAAAGCAGGCAGGAGGGAGATGTTATGGGGGAAATGGGGTAGGGGGTTTGGGGTAGGGGTTGGGTTCTTAGGAATTCCTCTTTAAAGAATTACACCCTCTTGCACACAAAAGCAGTTAGAATAAGATGGTAGTTTATTTAGGGACAAGGGAAGGGAAGGGGAGGGGAGAGGAGGGGAGGGGAGGGAAGAGAAACCAAGAGAGACTTCTCTTGGGGAGAAAGGCACAAAGCACGTGGCTCTGAGGTACCAATCTCCTCCAGCAGGAGACTGACAGGTACTTTTATAGAGGACTGATAGGGGGAGGGGGTGACCATTTGACTGTGGAAAGTTCCTTTAGTGAGGGAGGACCATCCCCCACTGGTGGTAACTGGGGGAATTGGGTGAGGAGTGGCTACTGATCTCTCTAGCCATCTCTCTCTTCAGGATACAAAGGCAGCAGCCACACCCAAACTTATCTCCCCAGGGGTAAGGGAGACCAGAATGAAGGGTGGAGGACCCGAAGCTAGCTCTGTCTGATCTGGTTCTGCTTATCTGTCCTCTGGTTTAGTTTCTCAAGGAGAAGATTCCTTGATGTTCCCCCAGAGAACTTCTGGGGTACTCTGCACCCTCAACAGAGGCATGCAAATCTTGAAGAGGGGGAAAAAGGTTTAAAATAGTTTTTGTATGAAATGAGATAGGTACTTAATTAGGAAGGAAAAAAAGACCTTCAGCCTAAAAGTGGTTATAGTTGATTGTGGCCCCATTATCTCCAGATGTGTTGGCTATCAATCAATCAAAAGTTCTTATGAAGCACTTACTATGAGCCAGACGTTGGGGATACAAAAACAAAAATGAAAGCTTACATTCTTTGGGGAAAATAGCATGTACACATATAGCAAATACAAAATATCTAAAAAGTAAAGAGAAGTAACTTTGGGGTGCTGGTGGGCTAACAGCTAGGCAAATAAGGAAATGCCCTGTAGGAAATGGTGCCTGAGTCCCATTTTGAAGGAAGCTAAGAATTGTAGGACCCAGAAGTGAGCAAGGAGTGCCTTTCAGACATGCAGGAGAGCCTCTGCAAAAGCACAAAAATGGAAGGTAGATTATCATATTTGAAGAATTGCAAAGTAGGTTTGAAGAATTTAAAGCAATGAGTAATGAGCCTGGAAATGTAGGGGTTAGCCAGATTGGGAAAGGCTTTCAGTGTTAAACAGAAGAGTTTGCATCTTATCATGGTATATGGATAGGGCATTAGACTTATAGTCAAGAAGAGCTGGGTTCACATCCTACCTCAGACTAGTCTTATGATCCTGGGCAAGTCACCACCTTTCTGTGACTAAGTTTCCTTATCTGGAAAGTGAGGGGGTTGACTATGATGACTTCTAAGGCCATACTTCCAGCTCTAGGTCTATGATCCTAGAGACAAGAGGAAGCCACTGGAATTTATTGAACAGGGGCCTGTCATGATGATACCCATGCTTTATATTACTTTGACAGTTGTATGGAGAAAGGATCAGAGAGGAGAGAGACTTGAGGCACAAAGGCCAATTAAGGGACGAATGTGATGAACAGAAATGATAAAGACCTGAACTATGTTAGGAGTCCTGTGAGTGGAGAGAAGAGGACAGATATGAGAGATGTTGTAGATGTGACAAGACTGGACAGCTGAATGGGTACATGGAATAAGGTAGAATGAGGAGTCCAGGATGACTCCATGATCTCAGACCCAGGAGGCTCGAATGATGTCAGTGCCCTTCAAAGGAGAAGTTCAGAGAAAGGAGGTTTGGAGGGAAAGATAATTTCTATATTAAACATGTTGAGTTTCAGATGCTTATGACACATTCTATTGGAAATGTTCAACAGAGTATTTGTGATGCAAGACGAGTTCAGGAGAGGGGCCAGGACTGGATCCAGAGTTCTTCCAACTTCTTATAAAGAAAGTTGTATTGTGAGCCCCTCAATGATAGGAACTGTCATTTTTCATCTTTTTCTACACAGTACTTTGCATCGAGTAGGTACTTAATAAATGCATTTATTAGGAGCCAGAAAGACCTGGGTTCAAGTTCTAGCTTTGACATGTCCTGGCTTGTGTGACCTTATGTAAGTCACTTAACTGCTCCTTCTCTAGAACTCACCAAGACTGTTAAGATGCAAAAAGGTACTGATCTACATTAGTTGAAGGAGTTTTCTTATTTGAGGAGTTATCTATATCAGTGAAATTATAAGTCCAATACCTATCCCTCTTAGTTACACAGGGGCTAGGAAGTAACCCATATCACTTTTCAGTTAAATTGCCTTGGGCAGACACAGGCAAATTACTGAGAACATGTGCCTGGAGCACAGCAACTCCTCTTATCCCAGGTGAAGCTTGGAATGCAAACCCTGAGGGGCCTCTCTCAACTTCACTGGGTGTAATCACAAGGGAAGTCAGGGCTCAAAACTGTGCCAGCAGGACCTGGAAAAAAAGAAAGAAAGAAGATTGTTTTTTTAAGCCACAATGACTATGACAGTTCCATGTTCCAAGGAAGCTTTGAACCTGCAACTTGAAAAGAGAATTTAAATTTGCTTTGAATGATATGTTTGAGCTGGAAAGAACCTTAGAGATCTCTAAATTCCATCTTACGAATGAAAAAACTGAGACTGAGAGGGGAAATGACAAAGCCAAGGTCATGCAGCAATGAATGGCAGAACCAAGGATAGAATCTGGACCATCTGATTCCTTGGCCGGTATTCTCACTGCACCAAAAAGGCTATAATCACTGTGAGATGATGCAGTCTATTTCTACCTTCTGGATGATCATCTGGGAGGATAATCCCTTTGTTGTGCATTCATGTCTGTGCAACTAGTAATGTTTGGCCTCACATTTCTCTATCAATATTTTAGGGGTCCCCCTGAAGGTCAGAGTGTCTCTTTTTTAAATGCTATTGATTCAGGTTCCTATTCTAAGTGTATTCCTTTCCCTGTTAGCTACCAGCGACTAGTGCCCCAGTTCCATTTAACCAGTCAACATCAATTATATTTTACAAAAGGATATTTACTTTAAAGATAGAGCAAGAACAGAAGCACAAACATTTCACCGCAGTGCCTGAGGGTCTCACTCTTTCCTATACTGCTTTGGTCCTTAGGGAGAGTGAACTCTGGCTTCTTGCAGTTTCTATATAGCATTGGTCCCCCTCAAGTTCATGAGCAAATGCTGGAACATTGCTAAATGTCTCAACTACTGCTGAACTATGTCCTGAAGGTCACTCCTTATGGCCCAGCTGGACCATATAGGTGCAAAGACTAGCATGGACTCTGCCCCCAGACCTACTCAGTGGCTTGCTCTCCTGGCCTTTGGTAACTCACAAGAACACAACTGTCTCCTGCTTCTCCTAAAACAAAAGAACAGGGGCAGCTGGGTGGCACAGTGGATAAAGCACTGGCCCTGGAGTCAGGAGGACCTGAGTTCAAATCCCACCTTAGACACTTAACACTTACTAGCTGTGCGACCCTAGGCAAGTCACTTAACCCCAATTGCCTCACCAAAAAAAAAAAAAAAAACCAACCCAAAAGAACAAATGCTGAGGTCACAGCCCTTACCAAATTGTCTCTTTTCTTTCACCAGAACACCTGCAGCTGGAAGAAGTCATCCAAAAGAAGAATCAATGCTCAGCTCAGCTCATACCTTCACTTTCAACTATGCAGTTGCAGCCAAAGTGACTCCTATTCATCACATGTTTAACAGATAAGAACAAGTTATAAGATTTCTATCTATGTTCACCAAGAGTCTCCCTAAGGCACTTCTCTTATGTACCATCATGATTCTCTTGGAAGCAGGTTCCCCAACCTCTTCCAAGTAGAGAATTGCATTAGCAATTCTCTGACCATGTTTATAGGGACTCATTGTCCAGTGCCCTATTGTATTTGTATTATTATATGTTTCTTTCAGGAGGTAGAGGTGCCCTGGACCTGTCTCTTCATCCAGATACTGTGCTATAACTTAAAGTCTTGGAGAGTTGCCTGGAATGTAGTTGGCATATGTCAAAGACAGGATTTGAACCAAGGTCTTCATGACTCACTCACCACCTAGTCTCCTGAACTTTTCCTCTTAACAAGGGATCAAAGAGTTATCACTTCATCAAGTGCCAGTTCTCTGGGCTGGCCCCTTCCCATTTGCAGGGGAGCCTTCCTGCCTGCAAGGAACATAGAACTGCCACTGCTCCCTGCATCTTCCACTTATCTACAGGCCTGGCTTATCTGCAAAGATAGGAAAGAAACACCAGTTCCTGCCCCTCACCTGAGCTGCCTAACACCCTGAGAGGACTCCATCAAGAGGCTAAACCCCCTAGAGATGTTAAAAACTCACCGGAAGTCATTCAGCAATGATTAACAAACTCCCGCTGGCTCATACCCTTCCCATCTCTATGAATCTTCACTCCTGGCTATCCATATTCAAACCCGGTTCTCCATCCCCCACAGCCTGCTCCCTTATTTCCACCCCCTTAAACTCCTCCCCCCCACTGTTGTCCTCTAAAGTTCCTCCTGACTCACTGGTCAAGGGGGTGTGTGTGTGTGTGTTGGAATACTTGTTCTGCATTGCCATTTCCAGGCTCTCCTTTCTCCATCACTCAGTAACTTCACCTTTGAGGTTCACTTAGCCCATATCTACTACCCAGGCAAAATTCTGATAGCTGTTGTCTACAAACCTCCAGGACACTCCCCTTCTTTATGTGGTGAATTCAGTATCTAGTTCACAGACTTTGCCTTCACTTTCCCCCTTCCTTTTTCCCTTTCCCCTTCCCCTTCTCCCTTCCCCATGCTCCCTCCTTCTCTCCCTCTTCTTCCCTTGCCATATGTGGTCCTTCTCTCCACTTGGGGTGCCATATCCTTACATGTTGGTATTCTATCCATAGGAATATAATTTTTGTCACTTATATTTTGGGATTTCAGGGCTAGGTTTTTTATTTTAATTTTAATTTAGTTTATTGCTTTTCTTTTCTTTTTTATTCATTTCTTTTTTTTTTTTAGTGAGGCAATTGGGGTTAAGTGACTTGCCCAGGATCACACAGCCAGTAAGTGTTAAGTGTCTGAGGCCAGATTTGAACTCAGGTACTACTGACTCCAGGGCCCATGCTCTATCCACTGCGCCACCTAGCCGCCCCAATTTAGTTTATTTCTTTACAAATTTCTTTATTTTTATTATTCTCCCCCCCCCCCAAAAAGGCTGGGAGGGTTTATTCTTTTGTCCTGTGTAGTTTTCATTTATGATTGTTTGAAATACAGCAGTGAAAAAACAGGCTTTAAAAAACAAACAAACACCAAAGTGTTTCAAATGGAAGCACTTGACTGTACCTTTAAGCCAAAATTATTCTGGCTTTCATTGAATGGCCAATACCATCCCCCAGCCCAAGCCTTTATGGGTCATTGTTTAGGTTCTGATGGCTTAGAATGAGTGTAAATAGCAAATGGGGGAGCTAGGTGGTGATGTGTAGAGCACTGGTCCTGATGTTAGGAGGACCTGAGTTCAAATCTCACCTCAGACATTTAAGTTGGGTCACCCTGGGCAAGTTACTTATCCCTAATTGCCTTAAACAATTGGGATCTCCAGTTGTCCTGATGTATATCTTGCCACTGGACCCAGATGGCTCTGGAGGAGAGAGTGAGGTTGGTGACCTTGCACAGCTCTCCCTCAAAAATCCAATTCAATGCAAGTCATGACATCACCCCAGTGTCACAGTCCTCTTTGAGAACAAAGGACAAACAACAAAATAGCAATTTTTTCTGTGCTGGCCAGAAACTTTAGGGGTGTTCCCCTTCCAGATTGATATTTTGTGATGGTAAATTAGGCTGTCTTTTGTCTCAATTCTTACCTAGTCCTTGGTTATTGACTGGGCATTACCTCAAACCGAAACCTGGGAAAGACCTTAATTTAGAAAGGCCAAGGTCACCCACTGCTCAAGACCAGGTCACTGGACCATCTCCAGTCATTTTTACTTTTGTCTTGCCAGTCGACTTCGATGACTCTGGAGGAGAGGGTGAGGCTAATGATTTTGTGCAGTTCTGCCTCACTCAAATCCAATTCATGAGCAAGTCAAGACTTCACATTTAGGACATTCTTCTTCTCTGGTTAGAAGGCCAAATCCTAGAATTCAGTTATTGACTCATAGGTAATCCCATGGCTGGCACTGCTCAGGAAGTTTATTTTTTCTGGCAAGAAGGCTAATGTCCTGGATCATGCCTAGGAAATTTAGATTCTCCCTCTTCATATAAATTTAAATTCAGGAACATTGTACTTGAATTCTTGAATTCTCTGGGTAAGCATATAAGCTTCTGCAATATCGTATGTTACTGAAGAACTTCTAAGATTGTCCCAGCTGGGGTCATATCTTGGGCAGGGAAGTCCAGCCTGAGATATAGATCAAGGACAGAAGTTCAGAAAACACTTCAACATCTACTATTTGTCTTTCTTAGGATTTCTGGCTCATCCTGGACATGACTGGTGGTTCAGTAATTACTGGAGCCCAGAAAGAACAAAACATTTGATGATAGTGCATAAGGAATACAAATATGAAAATTATATCACTATCCCCATCATACATAGACCATGCCCCTATCTTTGTGCTAACAAGAACTATTTACAGAGTTGAACTAGTTTAGGATGTCTTTTTGTCTCTGTTATACTTACTAGAAGTACAGAAATAGCAAATTACTCCACTTTCCTTCCAATTTTTCAATTCTATCTCCACAGATTCTAGGGTAGAGACCGACAATGAACTTGCTTTTGCTATTCTTAAATCACTCTGAGAAAAATGCTTTTGTAGTTGATACTATGGCAATGCCCCATTAGCCCACCTGGACTCTAGACCTTGTCTTTGTACTTCCCCAGTCCTAAGGTTAGCATTCTCCCAGTTCTTGCTCCCCTAATCTGTGTTCCAGAGCTACAGGTGCACTGCTAATCCACTGCTGATCTCCCTTTGCCAAGTGGAAACTCTTTCCCATGAGATATCCCCTTACCCCTTCCACTTCCCCCATTATCTTTTACTTCTTCCTTCTTTATGTC
Organism: Dromiciops gliroides; assembly: GCF_019393635.1. Classification (NCBI taxonomy): domain Eukaryota; kingdom Metazoa; phylum Chordata; class Mammalia; order Microbiotheria; family Microbiotheriidae; genus Dromiciops; species Dromiciops gliroides. The sequence continues at coordinate 161,651,501 of NC_057862.1, read as the reverse complement.
TTCTGGAACTCCTGCTCTATCATTAACACATTCCCTTTCATTTCCCGCTCTCCTCCCCATCTTCTTGCTTTCCTGAAAATCTAGATTCTTTTTTTTTTTTTTGTGGGGCAATGGGGGTTAAGTGACTTGCCCAGGATCACACAGCTAGTAAGTGTTAAGTGTCTGAGGTCGGATTTGAACTCAGGTCCTCCTGACTCCAGGGCCAGTGCTTTATCCACTATGCCATCTACCTGACCCCGAAAATCTAGATTCTAATCCCAAACAAGTTTCTTTTCTTGCCACCCTCTCCAGTGATGAAGTTCCTTCTTTCATAGGTTTGATAGACTGGGACAAGAGAAATAAGCACTCTTTTCTCCTCATTGATACATCCAGAACCTCTCTTTGCCACCACCTCCCAGTACCCTCTCCTCCTTTGAAGTCTGATATCTATTCCACTCTGTCTAGATCCATGTTGCTACTACCTGCTATTTTCAAGTCACTATCCCTCTTTTCTAAAGACATTTTGTACCTGGTTCTTTTCTTTCACCTTTATACTTTCCTTTCTGCCTCCATATTTGTTCTCATCCTTTGAGACTTCAATACTGACCTCTTGAAGAATATGGGTGTTCAGGGAGGACTATCACCTCTGTTGTGAGGGCTTGCAGAACCCTTTTTGGGGCTATTCACCCACCTGACACTCACCTCTCACCTTTGACTCCAAGAAGTTGTAGCATGAGAATTGGCCACAACCTGGTAAAACCATCTCAGCAGATGGGCTAGACCAGGTTGAGGGTAACCAATAGACCTCAAACCCATTGATAAGTTATGGGGATTTCTACCCCCAGCATGTGAAAAATTCCCCTGGCTGAATAGGCAGATGAGAACAATTGGTTCCAGTGGTGAAGAAGGCAGCTGAAACAGGCACTGTGGAGCATTTAGACCTTAGATATGGAAGACACCAAAGTCATCCAGTGTATCCTGGACCATAACCAGTCATCCTGACTTTTGTCTTGCCACTGGACTTCAATCACTTTGTTCTTTTGGTTTTTGTTGTTGTTGTTTGGTTTTTTGTTCTTTTTTGCGGGGCAATGGGGGTTAAGTGACTTGCCCAGGGTCACACAGCTAGTAAGTGTCAAGTGTCTGAGGCCAGATTTGAACCCAGGTACTCCTGAATCCAGGGCCGGCGCTTTATTCACTGCTCCACCTAGCCACCCCCACTTCAATCACTTTGTAAGAAAGAGTGGGGCTGATGACTTTGTACAATTCTGCCTCACTTAAATCCAATTCACTCATGAGTCAAGATATCACTCTATGATGTCACTGGTTCTCTTTGAAAACAAAGGACAAACAACAACAACAACAACTGACTGGCCTCTTGGTTCATCAAATTCCTCAATTCTAATGCGATAGAATCTCTATTCTAACTCAGTTTATTGAGCAGCTAAAACAGAATAAGCTTATAATGCATTATACTTTTCACCTGCATTATATTGCTATTATGTTTGTAACATTCAAATATTTAATTTGACCAGTGGGGAAATTCCACTTAACCTTTTCCACAACCACCAGTTCCTACCTTGATTGGCGACGGCTTATGATAGTGAATACTACTTAGTGTTAATAAGGATATTCTTCAAGCAAGGCAGGAGTTATGTCAACAAATTGGTAAAGCATAGTGTTTGAAAAGACCTATTGTATGTTGCCACAGCTTTCAAAAAAATTCTAAGGACTCAGCTCTATAGTGGTTCAATGAGCACATTCAGCCATCAGTCATTGGCTTGTATGGCACTGGGTATACAAGCCTAGTGTTATGTGAATCCAGGATGAGTAGTATCCTTCCAATTCCACCTGAGCAGTTTTGGTTTTTTTTTGATGCTTTACTGTAAGCCCATTCTTGTTTTGTTGTTACCTTTCCAATTTTATAACTATATATGTAAATGTAGGGGGTGTAACCAAGAAAAGTCTGGTTGAAGTTAATAAGGTTAAATGATGAGGTCTTTTATTCTGGTTTGAGAACTGTGTCCCTATAAAGGACATAGACATCCCCACTGATTGCCACATTTTGTACTTTATTCTGTCACTGATGATGTTTCTTCTATAAGTTATGAACTCCCCCTACCTTGAGTGTATATAGAAGATCATAGAATTATGAATTTATCTTTGACCACCATTTACCTTTAACTTTGACCACCATTCCCCTCACAGCCTGATGGAGACAGCCTGAGCCCAAGAACCTTGGGACTGGCACTGTCCCCCAACTACCAGAACTGCCAGTCACTGTTACCTTCATTGAGGGGAGAAATTGTTGTGGAGAGGGAGCCCACCTTCCTTATTAGTACCATCAACTGACTACTATCAAACAGGCAGATAATCACAAGAACCCTGGGACTTTCAGCATCCAATACACCACCGGTCTTCCTTCCAGGCCAGCTCTCATAGCCATCATCCAGGGAAGTGACTGCTATGGAGAAGGGGCCAGGCATCCCCACCAATTACCATCTAGCTGCCACCCATGTGGCAGACAAGCCAATCTAGCTGCAGCAAGGCACCTTGAGGGTGTGATGAAATAATAGGATTTAGCAGATACTCAAAAACCCACCTGGAGATTAATCTAGACTTATTGAATCAAATGAGAGTGATTGCTGATTAGTCTACTTCAAGTTAACTGGATTGTAATCACACCTGGCTAGCCCTTAAGAACGTATTGTTCTCAGAAGCTAGACTGTGAACTCAACTTGAGAATACCTTCAAAACCAGTGGATTTGGATGATGCCAACCAATCAGCCTGAAGCAGTGTGTAAGGACTGCCTCTGTTCCAGACCTATAAAAAGCTTCCACAATCAGCTTGCTGGAGAGTTCCTGATTAAAGCAGGCTCATGGAGGAGGACTTGAGGAAGAACCCAACGAAGATGGAACTCTAGGCTAGATAGGCCTTTTTCTTAATTTTCTGAATTCCATGTGAATACCTGTATGCTTTAATAAATGTTTAATGTCCAAAGACTGGTGCTGAAGCTTCTAATTTAAGGCGATCACACAACATAGATTTTAAACATCACAGTTTGGCAACCAGGAAGGGATCTTAAGGACCCTCCCACCCTCCCTAGTTTGGCCACCAGCTGGCTAATTTGGTGGACTTTCACTTACCTCCCCTCACTGACTTTCCCTCATTTGCCTAATCTCCCTTGCTTTAAGCCTCTAAAAGCCTTGCTTCAGGAGAAAAACCAGTCCATTTTAAAGGGCAACATGTTTTAATATTTTTTTTTCCTCATGCTTTTCCTTATGAACACAAATGGATACTTAGCAAACATTTTGCTTTTTTGTTTTTGTTTTTGTTTTGGGTTTGGGTTTTGGTTTTGTTGTTTTGCTTTTTACTTTTGTTTCTTTTGTTTTCTTTTTAACTCAATCTTGTAAACTGAGTGAATTTCAAAGACATTTTAAGTATATGCTGTGGGGTCATTGGGCCTCAGAAGCTGAAGAGAACCATGAGTTTAATGAGTCTGTTTATGGTATTATGTTTTTTTTTTTTAAAGAAGGGTTGTTGAAACCCATTGCTTGATTTATCAATGGACATATTGAATATTGAGTCATTTCTTTTTGATAAATTGTTTATCACTTTTTAAGTATCTGTTACTGTCATACTAGAGTGTTAAGGCTAAAATTCTAGCTAGTCTGTCTAAAATATCTAATGAGTGGTCACCAATAAATTATAAGCTTTAGCAAGAGTTAGACTCTTAAGCATTTATTAAGGAGAATAAGAATTTGGTAAAGAGAGAGAGAAAGGCCTACATTCATCTATCTATTAAAGGGAGAGCACATTTCTAGCTCCCTTCTCCACCAGAGTCCTCAGGAAAGAGAGCAAGACAGCACCAGTCTCTTCCTTCTTCCTCCCACTAGCAAACATCACTTCCTGACGCCAAAGAAAAGACTCCTGGTCTTGCCCTCAGAGATGTTCACCTCATGGCGCAGCTTTTCTACAGTAAGTCTCCAGCAGATGGCGTCATTTCAATCATTACAGTGCCCCCTTTGTTTCCTCAAGAAACGGGATGTTTCCTTGATGAAACAGTCAAAATAACAGAATATAATAACCTATGCTAACTAACAATATGTTAATAACAATATAGAAAAGGGAGAGAGGAAAGTTTTGTCCAGAGGAGCAGTTTTTTGTCCTCATGAACTGATGCTTTGACATTGGTCTTGAAAAGGGAGGGCCTCTGCAGAGAGTACATGTTACAGATGGTGTATATTATAACAGAAAGAGAAAAATTTAAAAAAACCAACAACAACAAAACAAAACTGTTCATTTAAAGTCTCTGAAAGTCTTTTCTCAGATGTCCTTTAGGTGTAGTCATGGAATGGAAGTCTTTTCAGGGGTTGGTGTGTGGATGCTGGTAATCAGCCAGGAAAATTTCCTACAAAATTGAGCTTAACACAACTTTAAAATAGCTTTGTCAATAATCAAATCAAACAATGAAAGTTCTCAAAAACATGTCTAAGGGAATTCAGAATCTTAGTTGTTACACATGAAACATATAATAAAAAAATTGAAACATTCTTTAAAATTAATATTTCTATAGTCCCCCCTTATGGAGGGTATTTGAGAAGACAATTGCTACGATATTAATTTTTTAAAAATAATTTTTATCTTTGTTTCATCACTTTTTGCATCATCTGCCTAATTATCCTCATGCCATTGTGAGAAATTTAAAAATCGAATATAATTGGTAATAGATGTCAAGGCCAAATTCAACACTGTATTTATCATGACACCTGAGATAATTATGGGGGTTACCATAAAAGAACAGAGAAATGATGGGATATAAGCATTCCCACACTTGAGCAATATGTACTGCCCATGCAGTATGCCAGGCTTAAAATAAGTGGATGGAATATATGTCCATGCCACCGAACATATTGGAGGAAACTGAGTCAGACTTAATCAGATGCATGGGATTAAGATGTCCATGGCATCAAGCATATAGGAGGGAGCATAGAAGCCAGGTGTAGAAGTGAGATGGGTGGGATCAAAACTTCCAGCCATCTGTGCAGTATTGTGGGGAAAAATAAAATAAAATATTAAACCAGGAGAATCCAACCTCAACATTTGTCAAAAGCCATTCCCTCGGCCATACCTTGACTTCATGCATGTCTCCTCTCATGTAACAGTTCAGTGTCTGCTCTTGCATGTATTCATCTTGTGATTGGATGGCATCTTGGCCAACTGGCATTTGATAACTCAGAAGCTAGTCTGTCTAAAATATCTAATGAGTGGTCACCAATAAATTATAAGCTTTAGCAAGAGTTAGACTTTTAAGCATTTATTAAGGAGAATAAGAATTTGGTAAAGAGAGAGAGAGAAAGGCCTACATTCATCTATCTATTACAGGGAGAATGCATTTCTAAGTCCCTTCTCCACCAGAGTCCTCAGGAAAGAGAGCGAGACAGCGCCAGTCTCTTCCTTCTTCCTCCCACTAGCAAACATCACTTCCTGATGCCAAAGAAAAGACTCCTGGTCTTGCCCTCAGAGACGTTTGCCTCATGGTGCAGCTTTTCTACAGTAAGTCTCCAGCAGGTGGTGTCATTCCAATCATTACAGAGAATTCATGTATAAGATAATGTGTAGGGCAGCTAGGTGGCGCAGTGGATAGAGCACCGGCCCTGGAGTCAGGAGTACCTGAGTTCAAATCCGGCCTCAGACACTTAACACTTACTAGCTGTGTGACCCTGGGCAAGTCACTTAACCCCAATTGCCTCACTAAAAAAAAAAAAAAAAAAAAAAAAAAAAAGATAATGTGTTTACTTGCTAAAAGAAGATTACGTAATAATGTCTAATATTATCAGTCATTTGTATACTCTGGGTATGGTTTGGAATTATTGTATATATTACAAGTATATCCTCAGTTATGTAGCATAACATGCATTTTTACCATCATACTATCTTTGGTGAAATTAATATGAAGTTTATGAATTATGGAAACTTATCATTTCAGAGACTAACTGCTCTTACAGTAAGTTTGACGCAGGCTCTGGAGAGAATATATGTACAACAGGAGGAGAGACGGGTACATGTAAATCCATGGTTTGCTTATGATGGCAACTATGTAGACCACAATTGCTAGACACAGTCCAGTTTCTTCTCTCCCTCCTAAAAGTTTTCTTTTTCTTTCACTCAGTCTGATGGCATGGTCAGAATTCATCCACCTGTGGCCTAGCACAATCACTGACTGTCTTAAAACCATGAGATGTGGTATGATAACCTTTCCATAACATTTTTCAGGTGTCATGAGCACATACTAAATTTGGCTTTGATCCAGACACATGATGGTAAGAAGTGTTATAGATTGCATGACTACCTCAACCCTCTATTATATAAAGGAGGGAATGTAATGGAATGTATTAAATTTGATCATTGACAACACTATGCTAAAGTTTAGTAAAAAATCCAGCAATTGAAACAGTTAAAGAAAAGAATCCAGTCCAGAGTCCAGAGCCCAGTTTTCCAGACCAAAATCCAGCTTCCTCCTGATGACATCTTACCATTCCAAGAAGACAAGAGAACTGAGAAAAGAATTATTTTTTACTGTTTCATCAAGGAACACCTGTTCCTAGAAGAAACAGAGGGGGGAATGTGATGAAATAATGGGATTTAGCAGATAATCAAAGACCCACCTGGAGATGAATCTAGACTGATTGAATCAAGTGAGAGTGATTGCTAATTAGCCTGTTTCAAGTTAACTGGATTGTAATCACACCTGGCTAGCCCTTAAGAAGGTATTGTTCTCAGAAGCTAGACTGTGAACTCAACTTGAGAACACCTTCAAAACCAGTGGATTTGGATGATGCCAACCAGTCAGCTTGAAGAAGTGTGTAAGGACTGCCTCTGTTCCAGACCTATAAAAAGCTTCCACAATCAGCTTGCTGGAGAGTTCCTGATTAAAGCAGGCTCATAGAGGAGGACTTGAGGAAGAACCCAACCAGGATGGAACTCTAGGCTAGATAGGCCTTTTTCTTAACTTTCTGAACTCCATGTGAATACTTGTATGCTTTAATAAATGTTTAATGTCCAAAGACTGGTGCTGAAGCTTCTAATTTAAGGCGATCACACAACATAGATTTTAAACATCACAAGGGAGAGGCAGGTGTTAGCACATATTAGGCAAGTCAAACCACTATTGCCTTGACCAGCATCTCCCCTCAGATCCTGATGGGGACAGCCCAGATCGATGAAACCAAGAGCATATGTATGTATGTAAATATGTATGTTCATATACATATATGTATATATTGTATATATGTATGTGTGAGTGTATCTATATCTATCTATCTATTGTGAGATTTAAAATTGGATATTAGATCATAAATCTCCCCTACTTAACCTTTCCCTTAATTTATCTCCCAAACTAGTAAATGGAAGAAGCTTTTGGTTTTCTAGATAGACCTTTTATTTATTGTTATGGTAGTCACAAGGTGATGTTGATTAGAAGGATAGGAAAGTAGAAACACAATACAAATCATCTTAAGTCTAAGCTTAGTCTATATTCCTTATAAAAACTCACCAAACCAAAAAGGCCACCTTTGGAGAGAGACCATCTGTGCCGCGCCGTCAGGAGTCCCGCCAAGCAGGCAAAAGCCTCCTCTTCCGTTCTCTCCACCCCGGAAGTCAAGTCCCCCGCAGGCAGTCTGACATGCGCAGCAGGCGGACTGTTCGTCTCCTCCCCAAAAGGGTGGTCCTTGAAAAACTGGCGTCTTTCAGTTATCCTAACCGACTGTTAAAAACTTTCATATTTTACCACACTATCTATCCTTAATAAATGTTTTGGCAATTCAAAGGTGACTCCACTTGATACTTGCAACATCACAAACCTAAATAAGATTTGCTAACTTCTTTTTTTTTTTTTTGGTGAGGCAATTGGGGTTAAGTGACTTGCCCAGGGTCACACAGCTAGTAAGTGTTAAATGTCTGAGGCCAGATTTGAACTCAGGTCCTCCTGAATTCAGGGCTAGTGCTCTATCCACTGCCCCACCTAGCTGCCCCCTAAATAAGAACCAAGACCAGTTGTTACTAGAAATGAATAAGGATAAATTAGGCAGGGTAGAAGTTTCTAGTCTCCAAGTCCCAGGCTGAAGGGTCATCCATACATGTTTTTCAATACTGCAGCACCCTGACTGCCTATCCCCTGACATTCTATAGGATCACCAAGCTGTTCCTTTGAATTGAAAGGGACAGAGATGGGGAATGTCCACAGCACTGGAAGAAAATAAAATATTCCAGGAATTGTGGGTCGGGTTGGCTATTGCTCACTGCTCTAAGCAAACTCCAAAAGGAATGGGAATAGTGCCATGCTCAACTGAAGAACTAGAGGAACATAAATGAACTTTGCAGGAATCCTTGGAGGGGTGCCAAACACAGGCTGAGGCAACAGAAAAACAAGCTCAGACTCTGCTAAAAAGGCTAACTACACTGCAAAGAAAAGTTAGATCACAACTCCATCAGAGCTCATGCTCAAGGTCTCATTCCTAACTGGGAAAGACCTTGACCCTGAAATGAGAAATGGGGACATCTGGGGATTTCAGGACTGTTGAGGACTCCCAGATGATCACACCCCTAAGTTTAACACTGGTGGGGCCAGAAGGGGCCCAGTTCAACTACAGGTTGGGAGAAATCCCATCTATGATGAGATCCTTAAGGGAAAAAGCCAATAAACAACTCACAACTACACAGGCAGAAAGGCCTTAAGAGTTCTTAACTTTTTTTTGTATCACAGGCCCCTGTGAGTGTGTGTTTATGTGTGTGTAGACTAGGATTGGATGGAGACTAGTGAAATTAGATAGATTGTACATTGGTGGGGTTTTTTTTTCAGTTATTTGCTGTTTATTCAGTATTAGGGTTAGTATAACAACTGAGGAATTGGTTGCACCTTTGTACATAGATTTTTTTAATGTAATATGGAAATTTACAACTATTGATATATATATACACACACACACATATATACATACCTATACATAAATGCATGCATGCATGCATGCATACATACATACATACATATATATATAGGTAGACAAAATCAGGTCCTCTGGAAGGGTGATACGTGGGGCCATGCTGGAGACCCCTAATGGAGGGGAGCACAAAGGTAAGCAATGCATCCAAGTTTTACTACTGTACGGTGTTTCGTGTCCAGCAATGTTGTCTTCTGGACCTACTAGAACCTACAGCACCTATAAGGCAGGCAGTCATATAGCTGGGGGGTGGGGTTGGAGGGCCAGTGCTGGCTCTGCTTAACAGCAACTACTTCAAGACTGTACATATCCGGCATCACTAGGCAAACAGGGTTTAACAAGTAGCCACACTGTATTATTCCCCCATTTCTAACTTTAGGAAGAGTGTGTTCATAGGTTTTATATTTCTGGTGTCACTAATCAGAGGAAAGATTTGACCTACATGAAAAGTGCATCATACCTAATCCCTTAACCAGTGTCATGTTCTCTAGACAATAAAGTGGCAGCACATTAAAAGACTTTAAAATTGCAGCTCCTTCTGGATTCCCCAAAGAGTATCTGCACTCTTCTTTAAATGGGCTCCTCATCTGGATTCAGGGTTACCTTCACCACATCTGAAATGCCATTCTGCCCCAAGACACAGGGGACACTAAGGAAGGCGTCTTCATTAATGCCATATAGGCCCTTAGTCATGGTGGAAATTGGATGCACTCTCCTAAGATTCTTCATAATGCTTTCTGCCAGATCTGCCACAGACAATCCAATGGCCTAGGAAGTATAGCCCTTCAACTTGATCACCTCATAAGCATTTTCAACCACCTGTTTATGATCTTCTTTCTAATTCTCTGAATCAGCTTCAGTTCCCCAAGCAGGATAAAGATTCTTCAGAGACACACCAGCAACATTCACACTACTCCGTATAGGAACACTTGAGTCTCCATGTTCCCCAAGGACCCATCCATGACAACTTGAAGAATGGACACCAAGTCTCTCCCCATTAGGTAAACAGAAATGGGCAGAATCCAGATTGCAACCACTTCCAATAACACGATTTTTAGGAAAGCCACTTAACTTCCAGGCCACATATGTCAAAATATCCACTGGATTGGAAACAATAAGCAGCTTGTAATTAGGGCTGTATTTAACAATACTGCAAATGATAAATTTAAAGATATTCACATTATACTGGACCAAATTAAGACGACTTTCTCCCTCCTGTTGACGTGCCCCAGCGGTAACGACAACCAGCTTTTAGTTTGCAGTCACACTGTAGTCTTTGCTAGAAACAATCTTTGGTGTTTTGAGGAAAAGGCTGCCATCTTGGAGATCCATCATCTCTCCCTTTAGTTTGTCTTCTATGACATCTACTAGGGCAAGTTCATCAGCCAAATCCTTCAATAAGATACTGATGGCACATGCCATGCCAACTGCACCAACCCCAACAACAGTGATCTTGTTTTGGGGAACCTGGTCTTCCTTTAGGACATTCAGAATCAGATGATCCTTGACAGTAGTTGCCATTTTGGGGGAAATCTAGGTTGCTGGTCAGGCTGCAAGGAGTTCTGAGTTAGATGTGAGACTGCTGCTTCCGGACTCGTGCTGATTGTAAATTGTTTTAATAGTGGGGAAAAAAAGCAATTATAATTGAGTGTGCATGGAGTAAACAGCAGCATATTCTGTTGGCTCACCTATGAATTGGTTCAATCTTTTGGGAAAGTATTTGTTGTGGTTGATCAGTGATTCAGTTGTGTCTGACTCTTCATGACCCCATTTAGGGCTTTCTTGGCAAAGATACTGGAGTTGTTTGCCATTTCTTTCTCTACCTCATTTTACAGATGAGGAAGGAACTGAGGTAAACATGGTTAAGTAACTTGTCCAGGGTCACAAAGCTAGTAACTCTCTGAGGCTGGATTTTAACTCATGATCTTCCTGATTCCAAGGTCAGTGTTCCATCCATTTCACCACCTAGCTGCCCTTTTTTGGAATGTATAGACTTTATAAGGTATGGGGATCATTATCTCAACTCCTACTCTCATTGACAATTCAGGTCCTTATTGAACAACTAGCTACTTAGTATCTAGGTGACATGGTGGATAGAGCACCAGGCATGGAGTTAGGAAGAAATGACTACAAATCTGGCCATAGACATATACTAACTGTATGACCCTGGGCAAGTTTGCCTTAGTGTCCTCATTTGTAAAGTGGAGATAATAATATAGCACCCATCTCCCCTGATTGTTGTGATCAAATGAGATAATAATTGTAAAGCACTTAGCACAGTACCTGGCACATAGTAAGCATCATATAAATGATAGCTTTATTATTATCATCATCATCATTATTCTAGGAGTAGTCCTGTTATAAAACCTACAGACCTCTTCTCAGAATACTGTTTTTAAAGTCATAAAAAATATATATATAGGATTTCAAAGGAAACCAATTATAGTGGAATAGTTATAAGATATTTAAAAAAAAATTGATGGACCCTGGACTCTGTATATACTTGTGGGAGAGAGTGTGTCACAAGACTTTCAGAGGGGATGTTATATAACAACTATTCTTAATATACCAAATAAATATCTATTTTATTTTTGAGTACGTAAAAGAAGCCATTCTTTGCCTCATTTCTTACCTAGCCTTAATCAGTGAATGGGTGTTTGCCTCAGGCAAATTGAGACCTGGAAAAGGCCTTAGCTTGAAATGCCATGGTATCCCCACTGCATCCAGGCCATCTCCAGTTGTCCTGATAAATACCTTGTCACTCTACACAGATGGCTCTGGATGAGAAAGTGAGGCTGATGACTTTGCTTAGCACTTCCTCACTTAAATCCAATTTATTCCAAGTCATGACATCAACTTCCTAATGTCATTGGTCCTCTTCCGGAACCAAGAGCAAACAACAAATAACAATATACCACTGTAATAAATATTCCTTTCTAAAAGTGGCTGATTAATTGATAATCAGCTGAAAATCGTGGCAGGAAACATTCTAGTTAGGGCTCCCCGGATATAACCCTAAGGAAGACACCAAACCCTCAGAGCTACTCCTAGAACCCTGGGTTAGTTGCCTAAAGGAAAACTGACTTGTCAGTAAGAGTGGAAGTGAAGATAATGTTTCTCATATCTCATAAAGGTTTTACTTTCCAAAAAGATTGAACCAATTCACAGCTCAACCAGCAGAATATATTTCTGTTTACTCCCTGTACACTTACTCAAATCCAATTCATATACAAGTCACCCTTTTGATGTCTTTGATTCTCTTCTACAATGAAGGTAGAATAACACAACCACCTAATTTCACAAATTAGTACTAATCCAATCTTAGTCTATACATACACCATATCAATACTAAATATAGTTCCCAAATTGTTGTTACTACTACTACTACTAAAACATTACTGCTGCTGCCGCTCTTACTACCACCATGAGAGAAATGAATTTTTTTTCTTTTTTTTTAGTGAGACAATTGGGGTTAAGTGACTTGCCCAGGGTCACACAGCTAGTAAGTGTTAAATGTCTAAGGCTGAATTTGAACTCAGGTACTCCTGACTCCAGGGCCGGTACTCTATCCACTGCGCCACCTAGCTGCCCCAAAATGATTATTAATAACTAATTATTTGAGGAGATCCAGACTTCCCCCTTTTCCAAAGTCCTTATTTCAAAAATTCAGTCTCTTGCTGGACATTACTAATAATGAGATTGAATTAATTCTCCTCAATCTTGGTAAGTCCTGGTTTGGAGTAGAGGTTTGGATAGGGATAAATTATTTTACTAGATTGCCCAAGGCTGGGCCATTTAGAACTAACTGACATAATCAAAGTTCATATGACTAGGTCCAGCCCCTCATTGTAAGTCATTTTCTCTCATTGTTAACCAATCAGAGTTGATTGCCACCCATAGGAACATCCTCTTCAAAGGGTGAGTCTACCACCATAATAGCCTTTGGCATTTGATACTGCCATTGACCTTTTATTAAAATGTTAGCATTATTAATAAAATGACTGCTCTCTCAAACTTTTTAAATTCAACAACTACTACTACTACAAGATTATCAAGAACCTTATGTGATAACAATGAACTGGAAACAATGTAGATACCCACTGATTGGGGAATAACATGAATTATTGTACATGAATAGAATGTGTTAACCTGTAAATTAAGGAAACAATCAATACAGGAGAGATAAGGTCTTTAATCAGGGCAGAGGAACTATAGTGTGTGGTATCGAAAAGCCAGAAGCTAGGAATACCCCAAAATGGGAACTGAGGACAGGGTTTTTATGGGGTAACAGAACAAAGGGAACCAAAAGATTGCTCCAGTACAGAAACTACTAACTACTTAAAGTAAATGCACCTTTAACAAAAGAAAGTAGAGAACTGCTCCAGAGTTAAGTATTAAGGCTTGGGGCAGCTAGGTGGTACAGTGGATAAAGCACCAGCCCTGAAGTCAGGAGGACCTAAGTTCAAATCTGGCCTCAGACACTTGACACTTACTAGCCGTGTGACCCTAGGCAAGGCACTTAACCCTATTTGTCTTAAAAAAAATTGTATTTGGGAAGTATCAAGGCTTAACTCTAGATAGAAACTACTCAATGTAGGTGGATCCTTTTATATAATAACAAAGTCCAGGGAGTAAGGAGAGGGGGGATCATTTTGTTTGTTGAAAGGTCCACAAGTCCATCAACTGTCTAGAATTGAGAAAGACTGTCTCCAGGCAATTCACCCGTCTGGGTAGGGGTACTGGGTGGGGAAATCAGTCAGTTCTCAGTAAATTTGTAGTTATCAAATGGAATGAAATATTACTGTGATATAAAAATTGATGAATATAATAAATACAGAGAAACACTGGGAGAATTACATGAACCAGTAAAAAGTGAAGTTGAGTGGGATGGGAAGTACACCCACTGACCCTTGTAATAGAGACTCGAGGAGAAAGGAGGCCGAAGCATTGATTTTATTTCTTTCGAAAGAAAGGTGTACCACACTCACTGGGACAACCAGGAGGTGTGACACACCGGGATTAGGAATCAAGCAGTTTTTATGCTTTTTACAGATATCTAATTTGAGCAAAAATGCGGTAATTGGGTTCAGCAATAAATCTTTCTCCTGGGATGTTCAGTGATAAGTCCCTCTCTCCTGGGTCAGAGTGCCCCAACCTCAGGGGTTCAGTCATAGGTTATTTTGCAAAATTTCATGTTTCAGCAACAATTTATCGTATCTACATAATGTCTCGGTGCAGACCCTATGAAGCAATTTTTAAGTTGATATGCCTATATTTAGAAAGGGGGATAGTAGCTTCCCGTTATTGCCTCTCTCTAGAGAAAAAACAGAGAGAGAAAAATAGGGGGCTTTAAGACTTTGAGATCAGATCACTAAGCCGAGGGGGGGGCACTTTCCATCTCAGTGGAGGGTCATATCCATATGTCCCTCTCAAAGCAAATGGAACTGGAAAAATATTCACAAGGAGTATAACATTTAAAAAAAATGAATAATAAAACAATTGAAACAATGTTTACATTGTAATGACCAGTCTTAAACACAATGAAAAATATAAGACATTTTCCTCCATTCTTTGCAGAGGAAAACACTATGGATGTGAAAGATTGAACATAGTATAAGATTTGGTTGATTTGTTGCTTAGTTTTGCTAAAGATTTTTTTTCTTTTTTAGTCTTTGTTATAAGAGATAGTTTTCAGGGAAGAAATATATTGGGAAATGTGGGTGATACAAAAACAAAAGAAATAGAAAGATTATGATATGGGGGAGAAACCGATAGGAGAAAGCACATGGGTCCTTAGGATTCCTTTGTAAAGAATTACACTCTCGCACAAGACCTAATTAGGAATAAAAGAACAGGTTTATTGGGGTACAAGAGAAACCAGCCTGGAGGAAGGTTTTGCCAGAACAAAACGCTTTGCTCTCCGGCTAACTTGTGGGGTGCCATTTTATAGGGTTTAGATGGGGTGGGTAAGAGTCTCTTATTGGGTGAGGGGCTGGTAGGAGGAATCCCTCCTGAGTGATCTGGTGGTGGGTGTCAACTTTGTCCTGATGGGTCTAAGCAGTCTGCTGATGGGTGGTTCCAGGTGGTCTCCTGGATTACCTCATCCAGGTGCTTGGGAGGACTGGAATGTAGGGTGATGGTCTTGGAGCATGCTCAGTTTGATCTGGGCCGCTTATCTCCCTTAGGGGTGTGTGTGTGTGTGTGTGTGTGTGTGTCCTTGATTGAGTTCAAGGAGAGGCCTACTTCATTTCAAGGGAAAACCCCTGAGGTTTCAAGGAAAAAGTTCCTTGAACCCCCAGAGAACTGTTGGGGTAACCGGGGCCCATAATCCTCCCATGACAATTAGAAATTTAAAAATTGTAGAGACATTATTTTTTGTTGTTTTCAATCTTAGTAGTATTTTTTTCAACATTTGTTTTTATAAGATTTTGAGTTCCAAATTTTTCTCCCTCTCTTCCTTCCCTCCCCCCTCCCCAAGACAGAAAGCAATCTGATATAGGTTAAATCTGTACAATCACAATAAACATATTTCTACATTAGTTATGTTATGAAAGAAGAATCAGAACAAAAGAGAAAAACCTCAAAAAAGAAAAAAAAGTAGAAACTATGGTTCAATCTTCATTCAGATTCCACAGTTCTTTTTTTTTTTTCCGGATGTGAGTCCTTCGGAATTGTCTTGGATCATTGTATTGCTGAGATGAGCTAAGTCTATCACAGTTGATCATCACACAAGGTTGCTATTACTGTGTACAATGTTCTCCTGGTTCTGCTCATTTCACCCAGCATCAGTCCACTTAAGTCTTTCTACGTTTTTTCTGAAATCTGCCTGCTCATCATTTCTTACAGCACAATAGTATTCTATTACATTCATACACAACAACTTATTCCAAAATTCCCTCCCTGTTGTTTGCATTTCCCTCCCAGTGCTTTGTAATAATGCCTTTCCCTCCCCTTTGTTTTGTAAATATCCAAAAGACCAGTAAAGGGAGAGTATGGAGGGGGGGGGCAGAGCCAGGGAAAATCTGTTGGGGAGAGGGGGAGGGGTTGAGCTGGGGAGCTAGACGTGGTTTCACTGTTATTGGGTCCTCTACAGCCCAGGAGCCACCCCTTCCCTCTGCAGCACCTTGGCGGGGACACCCCCCCCCCCAACGACCCTGAGGGCAGGTCAGCGGGAGGAGCAGCAACAACAGCAGCGGCATGATACTCCATTTAGCTTCAGCCGGGAGCCCACGCTGGAGGACCTGGAGGACGTCCTGACGCCTCCATGCAGAGTTAGCTGCAGAGCGGGACTGAAGCCAATTCCATAAACCTAGGAACCTCCTCCTGGCCCTTGTTGGGGAAGTGGGAGAGCTGGCAGAGAATTTTCAGTAGAAGCCTGATGGTGGGCCTGGACCCCTGTCCGGGTCTGAAGCGGAATGAGGGGCATTAGGGGAGGAGCTCAGTGATTTCCTTATCTATCTGGTAGCCCTGGCATCTGGGGGCCATATTGACCTGCCTCAGGCTGTGCTGGCCAAGATAGAAACCAACAGGCGCCACTCTCCAGTCCAACTTGCTCGGGGCTCTTCCTGCAAGTACACAGAGCTGCCCCGCCCCCGCTGTGAAGACTTCCGGAAGTCTGAGAGCCTTGGCCCTGCCCTGGGAGCCACAGAATGTGCCTCTGCCTCCAGGGGAGAGGGGACTAACTAAAGAACAGGACCTGTGGAACCGGGATGGGAGTGTGGGCCTGGATGGGAGCTGGAATTTATGGGACTGACTTCAGGAACACTGGTGAGGAACAGCCCGTTATGGGAACCCACTGGGAAAACAGGGACACAAAAGCCTTCTCATATCGTCCTTCAGTTACTTTACTAGATCCTAGAAATGCAAGATTCCTCCACTCTCCTAAATCCTACTGGAAGAAGGACTGGGTGGGATACATGAATGAAGGAGGTACTCAGATTGTCATTTTTTCCTTTAATAAAACGGTTTAGGATGAAAAAAAGAAAGATACAGAAGACCAGGTCTTCTCTTACTCCAATGGAACAGCTTTCCATAGTGAGGGATCTGTCCTCTGGCCATATGTTCCTCTCCCCTAATAAATCTTTTTTTTTTTTTAAACAAGATTCGTGGGGCAGCTAGGTGGCGCAGTGGATAAAGCACCGGCCCTGGATTCAGGAGTACCTGAGTTCAAATTCTGACACTTGACACTTACTAGCTGTGTGACCCTGGGCAAGTCACTTAACCCCAATTGCCTCACCAAAAAAAAAACACACCAAGATTCGTGATAAGCCTCCAATTCTTTGGGTGAGCTAGTCCCCCACCCCCACCCCATCCAGGTCACAAGTTTCCCTAACAGTTCTGTCCAAAGTCAGTACTTGTAAAATAAGTCTGAGTGACTCCATTTTACTTTGGGTAACTATGCAACCAGCCTGCAGGAGATGATGGTGGCAGGAAATACCCCTGTGCATGTGCTCTAATCTCATCTCCCTTTGGTACTGTAATGAGGGAGGAGCTGGAAGGCAGCAGTGCAGTCTCTTCATATCCCATTTCCTTGGGATCATGTGCAGCAATCTACATGCTTTTGCCCTTATTGATTCCTGTCTATAAAAAGAAGCGAGATTAAATCAGGGCTGGCAGCACCCAACCACTTGCTGCATTGGTATGCTAAATAAAATCCTTTAACCATTTTTTTTTCTGAGTTTGTCTCATTGACTAGCATGAGTCCTGAATCAAGATTTTTTTGAACAATTCCCTCAGAAATGGTTCCAAATTGTCTCACCTCTCCTCAAAGCACTGATACTTGCCTCTTAGCAAATAACTTTACCTCCTACTTTGCTGAGAAAATAGAGGCTATTAGCATTCATTCCTCTATTATGTTTCTCCAAAGTACTCTTTACATCATCCTTCTTTAATATTCAACATCTTTTTTTCTTGGTCTCTAACAAAAACATGACTCTTTTCTTTTCTCAAAGTAAAAAGGTCTCCTTTACCTCTACTCTGGATAGATTGATAGAGCATTTATTAAGCATTTAACACGTGCCAGGTATTGCGTTAAGTACATTACCAACCATATTGAATCAGTTTTTAAATTTTGTTCAGTCATTTGTCAGTTGTATCTACCTCTTCATTACCCCTTTCTGTGTGTTCTTGACAAGATACTGGAGTGGTTTGCCATTTCCTTTTTGCAGCTCATTTATAGATGAGGAAACTCAGGGTTTAACTTAACTCAGGGTTAAGTGACTTGCCCAGGGTCACACAGCCAGTGAGTATCTGAGGCCAGATTTGAACTCAGGAAGATTAGTCAGCTTGGAACTCTATTCACTGTACCAACCTAGCTGCCTCAGTTTTTAGTATTCAACACCTTCTCAACTTCCTTAGTTGTCTCTCTCTTTGGATTGGAGAGTATGAAGAGTGGAACTGTAAACTCCTTCAAGAGCTTTCTTTTGTAGAGGGCTCCAAATTTTCAGAACTTTCCTGGTAAACTCTTTATTTTCCCTTAGCATCTCTGCTTAGTTTTGACACCACAGCCCTGGTAAGTTCCTTGCTACCTTCAGTTTCCTTTTGTGTTGTATCTTCCACCATTAGATTGTAAACTTTTTTTTTTGGCAAGGCAATAAAGGTTAAGTGACTTGCCCAGGGTCATATAGCTAATAAGTGTCAAGTGTCTGAGGCTGCATTTGAACTCAGGTCCTCCTGAATCCAGGGCTGGTGCTTTATCCACTGCACCACCTAGCTGCCCCAGATTGTAAACTTCTTAAAAGCAGGGACTCTGGCTTTCTGATTTGCATCCCCAGCACTTAACACAGTACCCAGAACATAGTAGGTGCTTAATAAATATTTATTGTCTTGACAGGAATTGAATGAAGCACAGTCAATCTGAACACCAGAAAACAAGATGGTCTGTATTCTGAAGGAGCTTGTATCTAATAGGGGAAGACAAAATATAAAAGGGAGTTGGAAAGTAGGGAGCAGAGTGAAGATATCTACATGGGGACAGGACTGCTGGAGCAGTAGTCCAGAGAGTGAGTGGAGCCAGACATGAAGTGAACATGGCTAGGGCCTTTCATGAGATGGCAAAACTAACCAGAGAGTTACTAATCAGGAAAGTGGGCCCCAGGGTGGAAGCATCCTGAAATGAACAAGGCTGCTGATGAGGAGGGGAAATAATAATGATAGCTAACATTTATATGGTGCTTTCTGTGTGCTAGGCACCATGCTAAGTGCTTTACAATGATAATCTCATTTCATCCTCACAACAACCCCCATTTTACAGATGAAGAAACTGAGGCAGAGAGTTAGTGACTTGACTAGAATTACACAGCTAATAAGTGTCTTGGGACCAGATTTTAGACATAGGTCTTCCTGACTGTAGGTGTGACACTTTATCCACTGTGCTATCTAGCTTACTCAGAGAGTTTAGAGATCCTCTGGCATCCCATCTTCTCCAGGAGAGTTCTCTTTCAATCACTTCCTCTAACCCATTTTCAGTCTCTCTCTAGTTATTGACTTGTTCCCTCTTATTTACTATTACAGGGTTAGGACTATTAAAGTTTAACCCAGCCAGCTGACTGGGGTCTTCTTCTTGAGACACACTTTGAAGCAAGAGAGATAAGCCCATTAGGCATTGCTGCTGCCTGTGTGGTGTGAGGGGGACAGAGAGAGCTCGAGAGATTGGAGATGCCTCTCACCCAACTTCCTCCAGCCACCACCAGTGGGGGACAGTCCTCCCTTGGGTGATCACCCCCAGTCCCTCCACCATTGATCCTCTATAAAAGTATTTGCTTTTCTCCTGCTCTAGAGATAGGTATCTCAAAGAACCACATCTCTGGATCTATCTCCCCTTGAGACTTGTCTCAAGGTTTCCTTTCTCTAGTGCCCAAATAAAATATTATTTTATTCTAATTGGATTTGTGTGTGAGAGGGTGTAATTCTTTAAAGAGGAATTTCTAAGGACCCCAACACCCTGTGAGATTTAAAATTGGATATTAGATCATAAATCTCCCCTCTTTAACCTTTCCCTTAATTTATCTCCCAGACTAGTAAATGGAAGAAGCTTCTGGTTTTTCTAGTTAGAACTTTATTGTATGGTAGTCACAAGGTGATGTTGATTAGAAGGATAGGAAAGTAGAAATACAATACAAATCGTCTTAAGTCTAAGCTTAGTCTATATTTCGTATAAAACTCACCAAAAGCCGAAGGCCACCTTTGGGGAGAGAGAGAGAGAGACCGTGTCAAGCTCGTGCTGCTGCTAACCTCGAGCCGGGCTCAGTCGAACTCTTGTCAGCATCAGCCTGTGCAGCACTGTCAGGAGACCAGCAGAGCAGGAAAAAGTCCCACTTCCATTCTCTCCTTGCCTTTTAAGTTCACACCCCGGAAGTGGAGTGCTAGCAGGCAGTCTGACGTGCGCAGCAGGCAGACTGGCGTGCATAGCTCACGCCATTGGTCTCCTCCCCGAAAGGGTGGTCCTTCAAAAACTGGCGTCTTTCAGTTATCCTAGCTGACTGTTAAAAACTTTCATTTTTTTTTACCACAACCCCAAGCCCCCCACCATTTCCCCTGTAACATTTAAAAACATGCTGTCTCCTCAATAAGTCTCCTCTGCTTCTTAAACCCTATCAAAATAAGGTCTGCTGTAATAATGAAAAGCCCCCTTTCTCTCCAGGAAGGATCTAAATATTAAGTAGCCCTAGGTGGTACTTGTTCCTCCTCAGCATGAATCAACCCCAATCCTCAAACCCTGACTTGTACACCAGATTCAGGCTTTTTGCTCCTTCTCTCCAATGCCTAGTCTTGTTTGATTTACATAAAAACACCAATGGATTACTGGATTTGGTGACCAATTCCACCTGGGATCCCTAGAGGACCTGACCCAGGTCCATCCTCCCTGACTGCTCGTTATTGACAGTATGTCTCCTTCATAAAGTTGACTTGCTTTTACTTTCTCTCTGCTGATTCTGTGTTCTGTGCTACTGACTGTTCTGTCTTATGGAGCTCTATCCTTGTTATTGTTGTTTGTCCTTCCTTCTAGAAGAAGACCAGTGACATCATAGGATGAGTTACTGACTCATGGATGAATTGGATTTAAGTGAGAGACTTGCACAAGGTCATCAACCTCACTCTCTACTCCAGATAATTGAAGTTCAGTGACAAGACAAAGGTCAAGATGACTGGCAATTTCCCAAGATGCAGTGGGTAACCTTGGCCTTTCTGAGGTCTTTCCCAAGGCCTCAGTTTGTCTGATGTCATGTCTATCAATGCCTAAGCACTAAGTACAAATTGAGACAAAAGATGGCCTAATTTACCATTACAAAAATATCAGTCTGGTTGGGGAAGACCCTCAAAAGTTTCTGGCCAGCACAGAAAACAATTTTCATTTACATTTATTCTAAGTCATCAAAACCTAAACAATGAGTCACAGAGGCTTAGACTCAAGCTGTTATTGGCCATACATTGAAAGCCAGAGTGATTTTGATGTGGGGATGGATTTAATTAATCAAATTGATCATGAGATGCCCCAAAGAATTACAAGACTCAGTGACTCAGTTTCCAGTTTTATTAAAAGTCTGTGATGACCACAGGGAGAACACCCGAAAGGAGAAAGGTATCTTAAATAGGGAGATGGAAATGGTTATATTATAGTGAGAAAAGTAGGTTATTTCTTCATTATCCTAATCTCCCTGTTGGAGGTTCAGATCCTATTTTGGAATTCCTGGGGTCCTAAGATGTCCCCCAAGGTTGGTACCTTTCTCACTAGGGATATGTTTTGGGAGTTTAAACATCATAAGGTGAACCAAAGGATACATCTGGTCTTTCTGCACATGTTCCTAAAACATATTTAAACTTGTCCAACCCCAAGGGTCTATCTGTTTAGGATATCTTTTTACTTTAAGATCTGGTTTCTAGGTACAGTTTCTGTTTCCTATCATCCAGGATTATTAATGGCTATTAATGGTTTATGGTCCCTGGCTACTATTTCCTTAAGCTTCTGTTGATAGTATTTGTTAATAAGGACTTAAACCCTCCTGGTTAATAAGAACTCAGGCCTTAGTTTCTCTGTTAACCCTTCTGGCCTCCTCCATTAGGTAGACATATAGACTGTTCTGTTTGGCATTCAAAGCCCTTCATACATAACCTAGCCCCCTCTCCTTTCAATTTTCTTTCTTTCTTTCTTTCTTTCTTTTTTTTTTGTGAGGCAATTGGGGTTAAGTGACTTGCCCAGGGTTACACAGCTAGTAAGTGTCAAGTATCTGAGGCCGGATTTGAATTCAGGTCCTCCTGACTCCAGGGCTGGTGCTCTATCCACTATGCCACCTAGCTGCCCCTCAAGTTGCATTACACCTTACTTCCTAAGCCAATTTGGTGACGCTGGCTTCCTAGCTATTCCACAAACAAGGCACTCCTTTCATCTGTGGGCATTTTCTCTGGTTGTCTCCTGTGCCTGGAGTGTTTTCCCTCCTGTGTTCTGACTACTGACTTCCCTGGCTTCCTTTAAGTCCAACTAAAATTCCTTTTTTTTACTGGAAGCCTTTACCAAACCCTCTTAATTCCAATGCTTTCCCTCTTTTGAGGGAAAGATTAAAAAAAAGAAAAAAAAAAGATGTGATGTGTAATTAAAACAACTCCAACCTGACCTACTTAAATAAGTTATCCCAACCTATCCACTAGGTATTGGAGTTAGCCCCATTGTCTCAACGAATCAAGGATATCCTTCCTACGTGATATGGTGTAGAGTTTTGGAAACCTTAAAGGGCTATATAAATGTGTTACTATCATCAAATTATTGTTACCATAGCATGAACAGGTAGAACACAAGATAAATATGGAGTGGCAAGAGTAATTCTAGTTGATAGTCTTTGCAACTCATGACCTGGTGTGGTGGGTGGGTTGATTGAAAGATTAGGGGCTTTGCTTTTACTTGTAATTTGGAAAATAAAAGTCTAAAAACAAAGCAAAATGCTTTCAGAAAAAAACCTGGGGAGACTCATATGAGCTGATGCAAAATAAAGTGATAGAAGCAGAACACTATAAATAGTAACAGTAATATTGTAACAATGATCAGTTGTGGGAGCGGCTATGTGGTGCAGTGGATGAAGCACCAGCCCTGGATTCAGGAGTACCTGAGTTCAAATCCGGCCTCAGACACTTGACACTTACTAGCTGTGTGATCCTGGGCAAGTCACTTAACCCCCATTGCCCCGCAAAAAACAAACAAAAAAACCCACCAATGATCAGTTGTGAAAGATGTACCTACTCTGATCAAGGCAATGATCCAAGACAGTTCCAAATACTCCTAATGAAAATGTTATCTACTTCCACAGAGAGATCGGGCAAACTCTTATTACAGTCTTTTAACATTATTTTTCTTGCATTTGTGTATGTTTTGTGGAACATGACTAATATGGAAATATGATTTTCATGATCACATATATAATTGATATAATTGTTTGCCTTCACAATGGATGGGGAGATGTGGGAGATAATTTTTTAAAAACTTTATAATGCAATTAGAAAATATTTAATGAAATAAAAATATCGAAAGATTAGGGGCTTTGAAAGCTGGGAGGGAGAGAGCAAACAGGTGTAATTCCCTAAAATCAGAAAAAAAGGTGTCCTACACTGCCCCCACCCCCAAGTGCCTATAGTCAATCAAATGAACAAGAAAAAAGTAACTGACTGACTTGTACCCAGTTAGTTTTTAGATAAGAGTGGTCAGGACACTGATAACCAGTGGAGTAGTGACACAGCTAGGAAACTGGCCCCTGACTTAGTGGCATCAGAACATGAAATAATTATTGAGTATGAGCCAAGAATAGGAATATGTTACTGGTGTGAGATTGAAAAGGAGAGAGGATAACAGTAGTGATGGAAGTGAATTAGTATGAGCTTGTGATGAGAGAGTAATTAAAGAGGGAAATGATTGTATGGAAACTTTGAGTCGGCATATTTTGTGGGTGAGACCAGTCCCAGAGGATTGAATTTGTCCTTAGAAATGAATATTGAAGGGCAGCTAGGTGGCGCAGTGGATAGAGCACCGTCCCTGGATTCAGGAGGACCTGAGTTCAAATCTGCCCTCAGACACTTGACACTTACTAGCTGTGTGACCCTGGGCAAGTCACTTGACCCCAACTGCCTTACCAAAAAAAGAAAGAAATGAATATTGATTTATCTTGAATGGAGTATTAGGCAAAGGAATGAGTACCCCAAGCCCATGTGAGACTGAGTACACAGTGATCCACTAGTCTCCCCTTTGACTGATTTCAATATTATAAGGACAGTGATGAAAGAATCCTAGCCAATATTATATCTAAATGGCACAATTCTGAGCTCCCATATTTATCCACACAAGGAAAGGGAATGACTAGAGAAAAGAAAAGATCAATGAGCAGACCCACAGAGTGTTAGTGGGCCAGTAACATCTACTTAACATGAATCTACATGGATACCCTGCAGGCCTATGACTTATCCTAGGAATTCCTTCTCTTCCTCCTCAAATGACCATTTTTCCAGTTTGGCAAATAGTAGACACTAACATGGGTGCTAGAGATGGCTTGGATTAACACAACATCATGGGTAGAAAGGATTCTGTGAGTAGGTGAAGATATCATATAGATAGACTTTAAAAAAATAATAATAATAATAATAATAGGGCAGTTAGGTGGCACAGTGGATAAAGCACCAGCCCTGGATTCAGGAGGACCCGAGTTGAAATCCAGCCTCAGACACTTGACACTTACTAACTGTGTGACTCTGGGCAAGTCACTTAACCCCAATTGCCTCACCAAAATAATAATAATAATAATAATAATAATAAACATTTTTATTTAAAGTTTTGAATTTCAAATTCTATCCCTCCTTCCCTTCTTCCCCTACCCATCCCTGAGGCAGTAAACAATTAGATAGAGGTTATACATGTGCAGTTGTGTAAAACATTACCATAGGAGTCATTTTGTATGAGAAAACTTGAATATGAGAAAAAAATGAAAAAGTGAAAAATAGCATGTTTTATGTTCAATCAATACCAGTTCTTTCTTTGGAGGTAGATAGTATGCTTTATCATTAGTCCTTTGGGATTGTCTTGGTTCATTATATTGTTGAAAATAGTTGTCATTCACAGTTCTTCATCAAACAATATTGCTCTTGTAGGCTGCTAAAATTGGCTTCCCCTTCCCCAGTACAACTACTCTACCCAAAATCGCCCCAGGCATGTAAACCTCTGGCGCCCACACCCTGCTCAGCAGGGAGGTGCAAGAAGGGCCTCAGAAACTGGAGCTTCCTCCAACCAGCCCCCAGGCCCAGGAGCACCTGGCCGGGGACTCCTCTTGGCCTGGGGTGGCCAGTGAATTAGCTTGGTGTGCGCCAGGCTAGAGGGTCGGGTGAGAAAGAAGAGTTTATATTCAGGAGCAGAGGTAGGGAAAGGGGAAGGTAGTGAAGATGCTGCAGAAAGAAGGTAGAGACACTGGAAGTTCATTTGGGAGAAGAAGCTCAGGGAACTAGAGTGAAGGAGAGTACAGAGGGCAGACAGCTGGCCACACTCACAGAAAGGGAGCAATGGAGAATTTGAGGCAGCTGGAGAGAGACAAGCAGGGGGATAGGCAGCAGCAGAGTCCGGCTACCCAAGTTCACAGGTCGTATTTCTTGCTTTATGCTTATCTTTAAGTTTATTCTCATAAATAAACCCTTTTGCTTTAATTGAAAAGAAGTTTTTTAATCTTTTCCTTATCAGGCTGGGAGAGCCAGTGGGGGAGGGGGAGAGCCTCCCAATTGGCTCTTCCCATATTAAATTAAAAGCAGTCTGACAGCCAGCCAGTTCACAGATTAGGGCCCAGTTAAATATTTTTCTTTTGGTGAGGCAATTGGGGTTAAGTGACTTGCCCAGGGTCACACAGTTAGTAAGTGTCAAGTGTCTGAGGCCAGATTTGAACTCAGGTCCTCCTGACTCCAAGGCTGGTGCTCTATCCACTGTGCCACCTAGCTGCCCCCAGTTAAATATTTTTTACATTGAATGGCGACTGTGGCAGGACTTATGGGCCAGTTATAATTTTTCAGCTATAGTTATAATTTTTCCTGTATCTTATAGTTATAATTTTACAGGGTCCAGCTACAGAAGGTTATAATTTTTCAGATTAGATAGGAGTTAATTTTTTTTTTTACACTGTCACTGTGCAAGATGTTCTCCTAGTTCTGCTCACTTCACTATACATCATTTCATATAAATCCTTTCCTGGCCTTTCTGAACTCAATCTGTTTGTCATTTCTTATAGCACAATAACATTCCTTCACAGTCACATATCACAGTTTATTTAGCCATCCCCCAATTGATAGGCATTCCTCTGATTTCCAGTGTAGATAGACTTTCTTTTTTCTTATTTTTTAAGTTTTTTTTTATTTTTGGCAGGGCAATGGGGGTTAAGTGACTTGCCTGAGGTCGAACAGCTAGTGAGTGTCAAGTGTCTGAGGCTGGATTTGAACTCAGGTCCTCCTGAATCCAGGGCCAGTGCTTTATCCCTGCACCACCTAGCTGCCCCTGTAGATTGACTTTCATCGTCTGATTCAACAGGTCTCAAATGACTAATTCATGAACCTTTGAAAAACTGAGAGGTTGCCACATAAACCCAAAAGATAGGATACAGTTCAGAGGACTACCCAGCAAAAACCTGGGAGGTCTTTGCAAAAAGCAGACTATCCTGTTCCAAAAGTTTCAGAATGTTTTCATGGGCCATGCTTTATTTTATATCTTTTATACTTTATATGCCACCTAAGCATAATAATTCTGTGGACTCCATATTCTTCCTGATGAAGAGAAGAAGTCTATACCGTATACACCCAACACAAAAATTGAGTATACTCATCAGCATTCAAGCATTAAGTGGCAAGAAGGAAGTGATAGCTGTAGGTTCCAGACCCTACTGGATTTGGGTGATATCCTTCTTGGGCTCAGTCACACTCCAAGGGGTATACCATGACAACCACTCCCTGGTGGAACACAAACTACTGACAGGTATGGACTTGCATTCTGGAATGACTCATCTGGCCTATATGGCTCCCTCTAATATCTTGGAGTAAACAAACTCCATATAAGGTAACAGAAAGAACCTGGTATCCCTCTGGGTGTGGTGGTCTTACCTTTATGGATCATTACTGAACAAGAGAGGTTGTTACTTCCAGAATCAGGTGTGATGTAGACTTTAAGATGATTGGCTAGCTGAGAGTCAGAGAGACATATTCTCATCAGAGGAGCCATACTTCTCCATAGTACATAAAAATGAATTATGAAAACAACTTGACTCTTTTTTTGTGCTTTCTTGACCATCAGTGGTCCCTGCTTGCCTTTTCCTTTGTACCTTCTTCCAGATTGCAGCAAAGAGATTTTGCCTTTCCCCTCCACCCCAGAAAGAGTTAATGACTATTTGCGACAGAAACAAATGGTGAACTCATTGAGCTTACACAGGGATGGTCTGAGAGAGTAGTTCATGAATCCCAACAGTGTTCCTGAATTCCAGACTCCTCTTTGCAAAAGAGAGCTTTGAATTCCCTAGGCAATATGATCTTGGAATCTAGCCTTTCAGCCAGAGAAGGAAGATTTCCTGGGTATCATTAGCTCAAGAGATGATAGGAGCAAGGGACACTAATTTTTCCTGCAGAAATAGACATGTACAGACTTCTTTAGCCTAAATTTGAGATTTTTCAAGTTAAAGAGCTCCTGGATTAGGCCTTTTATAGAGATAGTAGGGGATTTCTAGATGTAATGTGCTTGTTGGAGAAAGAAAAGAATTATCTACGTAATTCCTATGCAGTGTTCTACTTGTAGAACACAGACACTGAGTTATTACAATTTGGGTTCGATGGGAATGGGATTACTCATTCAGCAGCTTTCAAATCTTATTTGCCTTCCAGTTTGCCTGATAATTTGGAGAAAATTGTGTGGGGACCTTGTGAGAAGGAGAGTCTCAGGAGAATGTTAGAGAGTAACTTCCTGACAGAGATGGTAGATTCAAGATTTAGAATAAGACATACTTTTTGGCCATGACTAATATTGGAATTTATTTTAGTTGACTATGGACATCTGTTACAAGAATTTTCTTTTTATTTTTTTAATGGGTGGAGGGAGATGAGAAGAGAAAATAAATGTATGGTACTATTAAAAATTTTAAAAGAATGTTAGTGGGTTGCCATATATCAGCCTCTCAGTTCCATTCTGTGTGACCCTGGGCAGGTCACTTAACCCCAATCGCCTCACCAAAGGGGAAAAAACAACAAAACAAAACAAAATTGAGTTTGGTCCATATAAACTCAGGAAGCATGCTACCTCTCAGTAAAATGACTATCTGTAAAATGACTATTATTTGATACAATTTGTCTTCCTTCACCTTATTATGGAAGCAGAGTGCATTCCTTATTCTTGGTACACTCTATGATGTAGGCATGGTCATAGACCAGCAGATATTATGTATTATTTTCTAACTCATTTAACCATTGATGAGGCTGTAGAGCTTTTACAGCAAGTGGCCCCCTTCTTCCATACCATGCATTTCCTTTCTACTTTGGTCAGTCTGTGACATAGACATTTTCAGAACTAGAACATAGGGGAAGTAGGGGTTATGTCTGAAGGAGCAGTCTCCACTGTAAGAATTAATGGAAATGTCTCCACAATTAAATGTTTATACAAGACTAGGTAGATTAAGATAGGAATAAGTGGATTCTTATGATCACCTACTATGCCTATGTATTGTCTTGGGGACTTTCAGCAAGTCAGAGAATAGAATGTCTGGTGATAAAGTAGAAGTAGTGGCTTACATAACAAAGGAATTTCTAAAGGTCTTTCACCTATAAGGACCCTCTTCCACTGTGGTACAGTCTTCACCTTCCCTGGATCTATATATGCTTCCTACAGGCTTACTTGATTACCTTGTATCTACTGTATTCTATATCTTATATTGCCTATTTATATACTTCTTGTCTCCTTTATTAGATTGTAAGATCCTTGAGGACAGGGACTGTTTCTGCTTTTTCTTTGTATCTTCAGTGTTTACACAGGGCTTGGTATATCATAAATACTTAATAAATTCTCATTGATTGCTTTTCAGAAACTCATGTAGCATTCTAATCTCTGGTCTGTTCAATGAGTAAAAATAGATAGCTAGATATGGTGTTCTGGTGATTTAACTAATTGTATTGTTTCACACATTATGTATCCCTTTCAGCCAGGGATATACTAGAGCCAGCATGAATGGCTCAAAAGAACTGGTTGTTAAATTTTCAGTGTGAGCATTTACACCTTGGAAATCAGTGAGTTGTTATAAATCAGAACTTGATTTGTTGTTTTGTTAATTGTCTAGACTTAAGAAAGCAATGGAAGAAATGTTAATAACGAGGATTAAATTTAAAAGTGTGCCATGTGGGGCAGCTAGGTGGCGCAGTGGATAGAGCACCAGCCCTGGAGTCAGGAGGACCTACCTAAATTCAAATCTGGCCTCAGACACTTAACACTTTTCAGCTGTGTGACCCTGGGCAAGTCACTTAAACCCAATTCTCTCTCTCACACACACACACACACACACACACACACACACACACACACACACACACACACACACACATATGTGCCATGAGTGCATTCCTTCCCCTCCCCCCAAGCTGATTGTTAAACACTTATCAGCACACAGTCATCTACTAACCCAGGAGACTACTGAATGACAGTTGTTTTTGTGTATCCTTCCAATAAACCTTGCTTATTCTATTTTTTAAAAAAGAGTATAACACTCCTTTATGACTTGAATTCTGTCAACCTCACCCATAGTGTCAGCATGAAAGAAGATGGGTGAGTATTTCAGGGGAAAAATTGGGGGGGGGTGTGGAGAGGAAGAAAGTACAAGGTATGTCTGTAGAACTTCATTTCTCAAATGCTTGGGACCAGGAGAATGTTTCCCAGAGATATGTGTGTGACTCTGTCAGATGGTAATATCACCCAGAGAGGACTCTAATTGGTGAAGAAACTCTGCAACACAGAGAATGGGTAAAGCAAACAGTAGAGCTATGATTTGTAGGGAAAGCAGGAGACCTCATGTAACAGTATGTCCTTCCATGGTACTGTGGTGGGACCCTAATGCTTTCAGAGAGGTGAGAAGATTCATCAGTCATTCCACCTGCCAGAGAGAGTTAACTCTGAAAGATAGATAGGGCTATACCCTAAGCATCAACCACTGGGACTGAATTCTCATATGCATGTGCTCAATGTTGGGGAATTAAAGAGATTGACCAGGAATTAGAACATTACTCTCCTGGAAGTATAGGACATTATACCCATTTGTGTATAGGTACAAGAATATACTACTTGTTTTACTCTATTATTTATGTCTCATAGAGAAAGGGCTAGGGGAAGGGCTTGGAATTAGATTTGTGGTGTTATTAGTATAGGAACTCCCATGTCAGGAAACTCTCTCTACCAATGCAGTTCAGTATCTTCTCATTAACTTATTGATTTCTTTTGTCTTAATTAAATGTTTTTACTATAGGATTCATGACTCATGCGTGGTTATTAATTAAAGAATACTTTGGATGGGGGTGAGCAAAGCTTAGGCTATGGCTTAAATAGTTATTATTCCCAAATAATCATGCAGAATCTAGGAAGAGCTAAGGGGTTCCTAAATCCAAAAGAAGAATCCTGAGACCTGGACAAATCCCAAACTGGAGGACTGAGCCACTGACATTGTGTAGCTAGCATTTTGCGTTGGCATGATTTTTTTTAATCAATCACTTTAAAAGTCATAACTTTTAAGAAAATGACATTTTAATATCTGATTATTAAGTGTCTTCATATTTTGTATGTGCCTAAGAATTTCTATTTATGAATCTAGAAATTTAAGTGGCTGCCCTGGCAATATCATTCAGTTGTTTTAGCCAAGGGATTAAGAGTACTTTTTAAAAAAGGTGACTGTATTCTTGGCTATGGAAAATGAGTCAGTTTATGTGCGATGTATGGATGATGGCATTCTACCATTATGAAGCTATCAATCAAAGCAGGTTTTCTGACAGTAGATAGTTTTATGTTAATATACATGATATAATAGCTCAATTATATACTGCTTCGTAGTTAAAATGTATTTTACATAGGTTATTTGATTTGATTCTTATGACAAACTTTTTAGTTTCTTAGACTCTCTGATAGATTTGGATCAGGTTTCATATTCATGCTTTCATTGTCAGCTTGTTAAACATACACATATACACTCACACATACACATGCTCATTTCTAAAAATGAAATAACAGTTGCTCCTGACTTTCAGCTGTAACTAGATGTGCTGGCTTAAACCTAATTCTAACATCACTCTTCACATAATGTAATTTAGTTGCTATTGGAAAATCATGAGCAGACTTCCTTTTAACTGCCCTTCAACAAACTGGTATGGCTAGGATAACTTCATTTAATATAAATAGAATAACAGCTAAGTTACCGTGGGTCAGAAGGCCATTGGATGAATGAGCAACTATGTCATGAATTTAATAGCTTTGCTCTGCTTTTCATTAAAAAAAATTACATAAAGTGAAAAAGTTAAGATGTGATTATATTTTCTACCTTTTCACCTGGAAATAAACTATAGGCTTGGTTTGAACATAGCCACCAATCACTTCTTCTTCTTTTTTGTTTTTGTTTGTGAGGCAATTGGGGTTAAGTGACTTGCCCAGGGTCACACTGCTAATAAGTGTTAAGTGTCTGAGGCCAGATTTGAACTCAGGTCCTCCTGACTCTAGGGCTGGTGCTCTATCCACTGCGCCACCTAGCTACCCCCACCAATCACTTCTTATGGGTGTGTGGTGTAAACAGGAGTCAGAACTAAATTCTATGTACCTGGACTCAAGAGCAAACTATAAAGGAAGGGTAGTTTCTCTTTAAGGTCCTTTCTCCCTTCTTTCAATGACCCTCCAGAGTCAGTGCATATGATAAAAATAGGGAGACAGAGTGCCTTAGTGTAAGGAACATAAAACTAGAAGTCAGGTAATATCTAGGCAGTTCTACCACTTACTAGCCAGTGGAACTGTGGACCAGTCCCTCAGCCCCAGTTTTCTTATCTGTAAAATGAGGAGAGTAGACTAGATGATCTCTTAAGGTATTGTCTAGTCTAACATCTTCTGATTCTAATTTGTACTGTACTGGGGTACTGACAATCCTCCTTTAATTGACAAAAGAATTACTTTGATGACTCCAGATAACATGGAAGTGAAGCCTAAGTTCTTGAAGTCTAAGCAAATGGAGTACATCTTCTGTCAAGTTTTGCAAAGCAGAAGAGACTTCAAGTATGAGTCCAGATATAGGTTGCCAAGACAATCCTAAGTTCAAAGAAGTTCACCACAGCAACTCATTAAGTGATCTCCTAAAATATATATATATTAAGGTTGCTGCCTACTAGAGTAGATTGAGCACTGGACAGGGAACCAGGAAGACCTGAGTTAAAATCCTACCTCAGTCACTTACTCCAAGCAAGTCACTATCTGCCTCTGTCTGCCTCAGTTTCCAAATCTACAAAATGGGATAACAATAGCACTTATCTCTTAAGAGTTATTATTATGAAGGTAAAATGAGATAACGTTTGTAAAGCACTTTTCAAATTTTGTGTGTATGTGTGTGTGTGTGTGTGTGAGGCAATTGGGGTTAAGTGACTTGCCCAGGGTCACACAGCTAGTAAAGTGTTACGTGTCTGAGGCTGGATTTGAACTCAGGTACTCCTGACGCCAGGGCCGGTGCTCTATCCACTGTGCCACCTAGCTGCCCTGGCACTTTTCAAATTTTAAAGCACTATATAAATGCTAGCAATTACTGATTCAATATATTATCCCTATGTTACAAGATTAGGTCTGGTGATCTTGAGACCACCATGACAGTTTCCTCTTAAGGGAGGCTGTAGCTTATAGAATCTATGCATGGAAAAATACTGGCAATAACATTTTTTTTTAAAGTTAGTGCAGCTGTGTATCCAAAAATAATCTTTCCAACTGCTAGCTTATTTTTTTCTCCCTGCACCTGTGTACCTCACAAATCACCTCTGCGCCCCAAACCCTGATATGCAAAGTGGCTGGCTCCTTGTAGCCACCAAAATCAAGGTGTAAGTATCCCACTCTCGGGCAGCTAGGTAGCACAGTGGATAAAACACCAACCCTGGATTCAGGAGGACCTGAGTTCAAATCTGGCCTCAGACACTTGACACTTCCTAGCTGTGTGACCCTGGGCAAGTCACTTAACCCTCATTGCCCTGGAAAAACAACAACAATAAACCCCCCCCCAAAACAAAATAAATATCCCACTCTCAGAAGGGCACCTTGGAGCACACCTTTCCAACTGAATGGATCCATGTCTTTATGATGCCCAATGCAGCATGGTCCTTATACAAGTTGTACTCTGTTAGTGTTTGTGTCTGAGTTGCTTATCAGATCCCCTTTTTCCCTTTCTTCTTTCCCCTCTTCCCTGTTGTTTGCCAATAAAGCTTTGCATTGAACTGATTCCTGTTGTTTTATGTGTTATTCTCAGCAACCTAACTTATTAAGGAGTTATTTTCCCGGACATCCCTGGTTGGCCCATGGGCCTTCCTTTAGATATAAACTGGGAGGGGGCAGCTAGGTGGTACAGTGGTTAGAGCACTGGCCCTGGATTCAGGAGTACATGAGTTCAAATATGACCTCAGACACTTAACACTTACTAGCTGTGTGACCCTGGGCAAGTCACTTAACCCCAATTGCCTCACTAAAATTAAAAAAAAGATATAAACTGGGTCCCCAGACAAGGACTTAACCCGTTGGTAACTGCACCTATGCGGAGGGAGCATGGCATTGTAAGCCCTATGGTAGAAAGCAAGGATCAATAGGGAAACCTCCCTTATGCTGGAGGATGATCACAAAACACACTCCTAGGAATATCAGCATTTGTTATGACCAGGTGAAGAATGATAGAATTTTAGAGTCAGAAGAGTAGTCACCTGTGAAACCTATGGCCCCCTGTTGCTAAGAGAGCTGACACCCAGGCATGATGAAGAAAATGTCTGTGAAGCCTGGACTATGGAGATGGAGAGCAGAGGAATGGGTACAGCAGAGGACACTGTCCTGTCAGCTATTTCCACAACTTTGTTATATTTCTAAGTCCCCAAATTGTGTGTGTGTGTGTGTATGAAACTGCTAAGCATACTTATGCCCTTATAGGCATAATCACACCCTCATAGGCTGAAGTGTCATATAAATAAGCTTAGGTGGTGCCAAGCCACTGACTGAGCTCACCTTGTGTACCCCACATAAACCTCTCAACCTCTTTCCTTACACATAGTTTTACCCTTCCAAAATTGTGTAAAAACCCATGGCTTTGTCTGCTGGCAAGCCAGTCTTAGCCAGATCAAACCAGCCAGTTTGGTCAATGAGGCTGACTCCCTAGCAGGATGGGAAAAGCGCACCTGCCTTTGCTTAACAGGAGCAATGATTGGGCCTTGCTGGTAGCCTTAACGGGGTGACCCTTGACATACAGTCTGTGACTTTTCCTCCACAGGAGCAAATGCCACCCAGGGGGAACAGTGATCTGTCTTTGCTAGCAGTTTGGTGAGACCTTCCTGTACCTCTGTAGGCACAGAGAGCTCTAAGCAATCTTGCCCAACACCATATCTGGTCTTTGGTATTTATACCTGTATTGAGCATCACTCTTTGCTGGACCTGAATTGACATTCATGACAATGACATGTCACTCCCAACATACCTAATCTAGGGGTTCTTAACCTGGGGTCTCTGGACCCCCAAAGAGCTCCATGGGTATATTTCTATGAGTCTATGAACTTGAATGAAAAAGCAATTACATCTTTATTTTGACTAATTTCTAGCTCAAATTTAGTATTTCCTTCAATTATGAATATGAACAACAAAACATTATTCTGCAGATGGGTCCATAAGCTGACTTCCAAAGGAGTCCATTGTGCAAAAAAAGGTCAAGGACCCCTAATCTAGTCTGATCTATTGGGTTTATAGAAGGAGATCCTTAAAACAAAGGCATGGGGGGCAGCTAGGTGGTGGGTGCAGTGGATAGAGCACTGGCCCTGGATTCAGATCCGGCTTCAGACACTTAACACTTAATATCTGTGTGAACCTGGTCAAGTCACTTAACCCCAATTGCCTCACAAAAACAAAAAACAAAACCCCCCATAAAATACAAAAAAAACCAAAGGCAGGAACTGCATAGTATGGAATTTTAGGAATGGAGATAGGTGAGTTATAGAGATAGTTAAGAATGCCTTTCAGATCATACCACCAAGCTTGTGATGAGACTGACCGGGCTTTTTCATCCAAAGAGATGAAATCTTAGTAAGATCTGTAAGAGCCAGACAAGGGAACATTTGTGTAAGCAAGAGCTCCACAATTGATGCCCCTAGCCAAAAGTGTTTTCTCCTGCAGATTTTCCTAGAACATTTTCTCTAGATCTGTCTTTTATCTCCAATCTGTGCCTTTTTTGTTTTGTTTTGTTTTGTTTTGTTTGCAGGGCAATTGAGGTTAAGTGATTTGCCCAAGGTCACACAGATAGTAAGTGTCAAGTGTCTGAGGTCAGATTTGAACTCAGGTCCTCCTAACTCCAGGGCTGGTGTTCTACTCACTGCGCCACCTAGCTTCCCAGTTTTATTGCAATACTGAGTGACCACAGGGAGAGAACCAGAATAGTGGAAAGGTATCTCTCTCGAATAAGGAAAGGAAAGACAGTTACATTTATAGTATGGATAAATTGATCATCAGTCTCATTATAATAATCTCCACTTTGGGGAGGTACAGGGGAGGGCCTGTCCTTCTCATTATGATACTCTCCACCTTGGAGAGTATCCACCCTGTCCAGTGCCAACCCCTGAGGCAGGTACCTTTTTCAGTGAAGGTGTGTTTTGGGGGTTTACACATCATAAGGTGAATCAGGGGACAAATTTGGCCTTTTCTGCACATGTCTCTTTCTGATTCCCATGGCTAGTTTCAAAATGTCTCCATTTTTCATTAGAATTTCTATATACATGTCATTTCCTTTATTGCTATTTGACTGGACACGTTATGGTCCCGTTATGGGTACTGATCACTGTGGGTACGATAACCTAGCATAAGTTATCCATTAACTGGGTTCTAACTCTTTTGGAGCTAATATCTGAATTAGAGCTTGGATCTTAGGTTTTTCTATTAACCCCTTTTTGCCTCCTACATCATCCTTAGTGTAAAATTAGCTTCTTAGAGATTGTGCCATTTAAAATATCTTTATATTCCCAGTGCCTAGCACAGTGCTTTGTGTACATTTGGTACCTAATAAATGTTTGTTAATGAAAAGTAAAACCAAATATAGATGTCAGAATGAAATGGGGGAGGATCCTTTTGTTTTAGACTCTATCATCAGTCAGGCGGTTGCTTTTCTTCAAGTCTGAAACTTTGGGGAAAGGCTGGGTAATGGAAAGGACATTGCTGCTTCAGATCATAAAACCAAAGGGCATGAAAAGACTTTCAGTTATTGCCCTGCTTCTAGGAAGCATGCCATGTATTTCCATGTGAGTGGGCCCACGGATCACATATGCAGCAGCAGCTTTGCCTCATTTCCCTAGTTACTTTTATTTATTTCTCCCGGCTAATACTTTCATTTTGGCTAAGTTTTGTTACTTATTTTGTCTTTCTCCACCCACCTACTTACCATGGTTTGTCAATCATGATCTCATATACTGAGCTGACATATTTGATTAACTGTTCCAATGCTGTAATTTCATATAATTTTTGGGAAAATTCATTATTTTTCCCATTGTAAGGGAGACTTTTTAGGGGAATCTCTATCCACTCTGATGAATTCCCTCAATCCACATGATGAGATTATGGGTATGAACCTTGCAATTTAGCTCATGTCTAGGTTTTCCCAAATGTGGATAAATAGGTAAGACAGCCTTTATTTTGTTCCACAGAAATGTAGATGTGAAGGACTGACAAGAGCCTGTAAGTAGATACTGAAACAGAACATTCAAAAAGCCCATCATCTCACCCTCAGGAAGTAATTGAAATCAGGGTTTCCAGAAGGGCAATACCTCCAACTTTTTTTTCATTCTTTTGTGCATCTGAATGTTTGTGCTTGTTAATCGTTCCCAATGTAACCTAGGGCTCAAGCCTGATATTTGCACAAGACTCTCTTCATTGGTAGAGAAAAGGCTTACTTGATAGTTGATGACATATGCTTTTTTGTCTAAGGACATCAGGAAAGCCTCTTCTTATTTTAGAAGATCTAATCTTAGAATTCCCAGACTTGGTCTAAGTGGGCACAAACTTGTCTGCTTTTGTTATGTGCTTCAGCAGAAAATCTCTCATTTGAAAAAACTGACATGGGGTTTAGGATAAATCAGAAGTTTCTTCTGTGACAAGCAAAACCAAAGATGACCAGATAACAGGATAGACATATCTCCTTTTTAGATTGACCAACTAGATATCAGGACCAACACACCTAAGAAGTAAGGGGAGATAAAATTCTCTACCAGGAAAGTCAATTAGGTGTGGCTACTACCTGACTTGAGCTAGGAGACAGAGATAATCCCAAAGGTCAGGACCATCATTTCAAAAAAAAATCCCCCTAGACTCTCAGGAATGACAAGCATCCAGGCTTTCCCCACCCCACCCTCAAAAGGAACTTTCCACTTTCAGGTGAACATCCCATCTATCCTCTATAAAAGCTTTTGCCTTCCTTCTGTTCTGGGAGGGGAATGTTTCTAAGCTCTCCTCCTTTTTTTTTTTTTTAAATGTGGGGCAATGAGGGTTAAGTGACTTGCCTAGAGTCACACAGCTAGTAAGTGTCAAGTGTCTGAAGCTGGATTTGAACTCAGGTACTCCTGAATCCAGGGCCAGTTCTTTATCCACTGCGCAATCTAGCTGCCCCTAAACTCTCCTCCTTTTGAGGCACCAAATAAAAAAAACATTTTAATTCTAATTGGACTGTGTGCAAGAATATAATTCTTTATTGAGGAATATGAAGGACCTCCCCCCAACTTTTCCCTGTGACAAAATTGTGAACAAATTTAGAACTCTGATCAATACAGTGATGGTCCATGAGTCCAGAAGAATAAAAATGAAATATGCCATTCACCTCCAAATAAAATACAGAGAGAGATACTTTTTCAGACATCACCAATGTGGAAATTTGTTTTGCTGGACTCTCTAGATTATTTAATGAGGTATTTGTACTTTGGGTTTTTTTTTAATTTGTTAAATTGGGGAGGGGTAGTAGGAGAGATAGATTAATCTAAAAAAATGTTTGTTACTTGAAAGAAAAAAAGGAAATCTCCTAGTACCCCAGCTACAACAATCCCTTGAGCTACTGAGGAAATCTCCCTTTCTGGCTAGAAGCCTAGATTCCAGGATCCAAGAACAGTGGCTATAACTACCCTCTTGGGCTGTATGCAGGCACATGTCTACTACTTCTGCCACGTGCTTCTGCTATAAATCACCACTAACTGCTCCTGAAAGGAGAAAGCTGTGCATTGACACATCTTTCTTCCTCCCTACCCTTCAGACTGCACTCCAATCTGAAAGAGGTGAGGGAAGGAAGGAGAGTAAAAGAGGAAATGAGTGTAAGAGAGAGGAGATTGGACTGCTTTCACAGCTTGAGTTTCTATACCACAGTGTGAGAAAATAATTATGAATAATGGATTTCTTTGGGGGGACCCAGAGATCAGTTTCTTAGTCCTTTCTCCTCCCATTCACCCCTAAAGTCCAGTTCTCCTTGGTCTGGGACAAACCTAAGGGAACAAAAGGAATGGAGATAGATTCTTTTATCTGGCTCAGTGAAGAACTGAAGGGATTAAACCAAGCCTAGATAATGGACTTTGCCTAAAGCAACTTGCCTGCTTTTCCCTGATGTCATCTATAGAATTCATTTTAATGTAGACCACCTTCAAATCATGTCAACCAATGGAATTGAATGATGCTAACCAATTAGCTTTCACCAATGTATATACCTGCCTCTATCAAAAGACAATAAAAACCCTTGAAAGATGCCAGGAGCTCTCTCTTTTTTTTTTTTTTTTGCAGGGCAATGGGGGTTAAGTGACTTGCCCAGGGTCACACAGCTAGTACGGGTCAAGTGTCTGAGGCTGGATTTGAACTCAGGTATTCCTGAATCCAGGGCCGGTGCTTTATCCACTGTGCCACCTAGCCGCCCCCTCTCTTGGCTCTCTTAATTAAGACAGCCTAAGTCTAATAGCTCTTCTGAACTCTTGGTTCACCCTGAGATCATGTGTTGTCTCTCTGGGAGACACCATGGGTCTTTTAGGGCTTTTTTTCCTTCTTGCATTAAGTGGCATGCTGAAACTCTCTCTCTGCTTTCTCTACCATGTGGCTTGAGACCATGAGAATTTAGGGAGACATGGTCAATCCTTTACTGGTATAATATTAATAAATATGCTTATACTCTTTGACCCAGTAATTCTACTACTAGGTCTATATCCCAAAGAGATCATAAAAAAGGGAAAAGGACCCACATGCACAAAAATATTGATAGAAGTTCTTTTTGTGGTGGCAAAGAACTGGAAATCAAGGGAATACCCATCGATTGGGGAATGGCTGAACAAGTTGTGCTATAAAAAATGAGGAGCAGACAGATTAAAAAACAAACCTGGAAAGACTTAAGTGGACTGATGCCAAGTGAAGTGAGTAGAACCAGGAGAACATTGTGATGTAGGAGGCAAAAAAGGGGTTAATAGAAAAACATAAGATCCAAGCTCTAATTCAGATTTGAGCTCTAAGAGGAATTCAGACCCCAGTTTTAAAGGATAACTTACAAGTCAGGTTACTAAGTTCTCTTACCCACAGTAATCATTACCCATAATGGGAACATAAAAGGGACAGGTCATATAACAATGATAAAATGACAGCCTATAGAAATTTAGACTAGAAATAAATGATAAATGAAGATATTTTGAAACAAAGCTTGGGAATCAGAAAGAGACATGCACAGAAAAGGCCAAATTTGTCCCCAGATTCACCTTATGCTGTGTAAACCCCCAAGACACACCTCCATGGAAAAAGGTACCTGCCTTGGGGCTTGGTTTAGGACCCCAGGAACTCCAAATTAGTATAAGCCCTCCCTGTACCTCCCCAAGGTGGAGAATATTATAATGAGAAGGACAGGCCCTCCCCTGTACCTCTGTAAGGTGGAGATTATTATAATGAGACTGATAATCAATTTATCCATACTATAAATATAACTGTCTTTTCTTTCACTATTTGAGATACCTTTTGAGAACTACAAATTTACTGAGAACTGACTGATCCCTACCCATTCCCCTTTCCCAGACAAATGAATTGCCTGGGGCTGACCAATATTTGTCAATTCCAGACTCTTGATGGATTTATGGACCTTCCCCCAAGCAACTTATCCCCTCCCAAAGTTCCCCACCTTACTCCCAGGACTTTATGATTATTATGTAAAAGAGCCCATCTCCATTAAATAGTTTCTATTCAGAGTCTGTAGGGCCTATACTTAATTTAGGAACAGTTCTATTGTTTCTTTTGTTAAAGATTCATTTACATTAAGTAGTTGTAAGTCCCTTTTTGTTCTGTTACCCCATAAAAACCCTGTCCTCTTTTCCCATCTTTCAGTATTCCTAGCTTGCAAGCTTTGTGATACTGTGAGCTATAGTTCCTCTGCCCCCATTAACGATCTTATTTCTCTTATATTGATTGTTTCCTTAATTTCCAGGTTAACACTTTCCACTTTTCTGGTTCTTTCCCTATGGTCACCTACAGTATTGCAATAAAACTTGGGAAACTGAGTCAATGAGTCTTGTAATTCTTTTGGGACAACTCACAATCAATTTGACCCCAAATTCTATCCTACAGCAATTGTGCTCAGTAACAGCAACATTGTGTGATAATCAACTGTGATAGACTTAGCTCTTCTCAGCAATACAATGATCCAAGACAATTCCAAAGGACTCATGATGGAAAATGCTCTCCATATCCAGAAAAAAGAACTGTGGAATCTGAATGCAGATTGAACCATACTGTTTTTGAAGTTTTTCCCTTTTGTTCTGATTGATCTTTCACAACATGACATTCAGAATTACGTTTAATGTGATTGTACATATATTACCTATATCAGATTGCTTGCTGTCTTGGGGAGGGGGGAGAAAAGGAAGGGAGGGAAAAAATTTGGAAATCAAAATCTTATAAAAACAAATGTTGAAAACTCTCTTTACATGTAAGTGGAAAATAATAAAAATACTTTTAAGATTAAAAAAATCAAATGCTTACCCCAAAATAGTAGCAATAGAAATAATTTCAAAAAAAGGGGTCAAATCTGATGTATTAGTAGGGATGGATTTAATTGATCAAATTGATCATGAGGCTTCCCACAGAATTACAAGACTCAGTGACTCAGTTTCCCAAGTTTTATTATCAGACTGTGATGACCACAAAGAGACACCAAGGAGAAAAAGTGTCTGGAATAGAGGGATGAAAATAATTATATTTATAGTGAGAAAAAGTAGGTTATCTCCTCATTATCTTAATCTCCTCCTTTAGGAGGTACAGGGGAGGTCTTATCCTAATTTGGACTTCCTGGGATCCTAAGACAACCTCCAAGGGGGTTACCTTTTTCCTTGGAAGTGTGTTTTGGGGCTCTGTGCATAATAAGGTGAACCTAAGGACACATTTGGTCCTTTCTGCTGTGTGTTCCTAAAGATATGCTTAAACTTGTCAGTCCCAGAGGGTCTCTGTTTATGATAGATATCTCTTTACTGTTTTCTAGGTGTCCTATCATCTAGGAATATTAATGGCTATTAATGGTTAATGGTCCTAGTTACTATCTAAGCTTCTGTCTGTATTTGGTGGGTAGGGACGAATCCTCTTGGTTACTGTAAGAACACTGTTAACTCTTTTAGGTGCTATTAATAAGGATTCAAGCCTCAGTTTATCTGTTAACACCTTTTTGCCTCCTCCATTACTAGTATTGGTTGGTAGGGAGAACCCTCTTGGTTACTGTAAGAATACAATCCTCAGTTTCTCTGTTAACCCCTTTTTGCCTCTTCCATGGACCTATGGATATAGGTCCATTTCCTTCAGCCAACCATTTTGAGGTTTCTTATATTTTATCTGCAAGGTTCATACCCATATTGTAAGGAGAGGAGCCCCTTGCCTCCAAAAGTTCTTATCTTGTTATCTCAGCAAACTGACTGAAGCTTATTAGGAGCTCATCAAATTGATCAGGAACTCCAAGAACCACTAGAGGACTCCCCTTCCGTTTGTTAAATCTGTGTTCTTGATCCATTTTTATTAAGTATACTTTCTGTTATGGGCCTGGGTACCTCATTTAAATGGCCCTGGGTATCCCAGAAGTTTATTGGGGTAAATCAAAAGAACCTTCTCCTTGAGAAACTACACCAAAGGGCATACACAG
The DNA here is from genome assembly GCF_019393635.1 of Dromiciops gliroides. Lineage (NCBI taxonomy): Eukaryota > Metazoa > Chordata > Mammalia > Microbiotheria > Microbiotheriidae > Dromiciops > Dromiciops gliroides. Next base: position 161,609,136 of record NC_057862.1, on the reverse strand, counting down.
CTAACCAGTCTCCCCCACCCCTCAGGGAGATAAGATTGGGTGTGGCTGCGGCCTTTGTGGCATGAGAAGAGAGATGGTTTGAGAGATCCAGAGCCACTGCTCCCCAACTTCCCCCAGCCACTACTCACCTCATCAGACCACCATCAGACCTCTATAAAAGTATCTGCCTGTGTCCTGCTCGAAGAGATAGGTATCTCAGAGCCATGCCTCTGTGCCATGCCTTCTTTCCATGAGAAGTCCAAGTATTTCTCTCTTTGTTTCCTTTACCTAGCACCTAAATAAACTATTATTTTATTCTAATTGGATTTGTGTGGGAGGGTGTAATTCTTTTTTTTGGTGAGGCAATTGGGGTTAAGTGACTTGCCTAGGGTTACACAGCTAATAAGTGTGAAGTGTTTGAGGCTGGATTTGAACTCAGGTCCTCCTGACTCCAGGGCCGGTGCTTTATCCACTGCGCTACCTAGCTGCCCCAGGTATAATTCTTTAAAAAGGAGTTTCTAAGAATCCTTTCCCCAAACTCCCACCTATTTCCCCATAACATTTTCCATTTTCCTTCTTTAGTTGGTTGGTTATTTTGTTATAACCAGTTGACTATCAGTCCTCTCACCCTTTCCCTACCCTTTATGGAACATCTTTGCATGTTAGTTATCCTGGCCTCTACAATTAATAAATGTATTACTTGGGCAATTCTCTTAGCCTCATACTTCTGTTTCTTCATCTTTTTTTTTTTTTTTTTTGGTGAGGCAATTGGGGTTAAGTGACTTGCCCAGGGTCACACAGCTAGTAAGTGTTAAGTGTCTGAGGCTGGATTTGAACTCAGGTCCTCCTGAATCCAGGGCCGGTGCTCTATCCACTGTGCCACCTAGCTGCCCCCTGTTTCTTCATCCTTAAAATGAGGATAATAATGTAGTGGGACCCCAAGAAATCCAAAAGATTCAAACCCCCTGGGCCAAGGGGAAAACAGCTCTCTCCCATCTCAGGAATGAGGTGTGGTAGGGCATGGCCCCAGTGTGCTGATGAGCAATGCCAAGGTCTGCAAGATGATATGCAAGATCTAGATGGATGCTGCATACTCTACTGATACCCCATTATCAAAGACCCCCTTTGTAAACCTTAAAATGTCATTATAAATGTTATTATTATTTTTATTATCTTCTGAAATGAGTACTCTATGATTATATATGCCATATGCATTTGCTCATGCTTCTATTAATTCAAGCTTCCTAATAACCTTGTGATGTCAATTGCTGACTGTTATATATAGTTATGGGAAAGGCTGACAGGCTGATTAATCCTGGGCTTCATAGGGTGTCTGCACCATGGTGGGGAATTCATTATGAATCTATGGTCTAGATTTTAGCCTTGTTAGTTCAGGAACTTAGTTATATTTGTGCAATGACTAAACTCAGCACATCTTCATTAAAGTCCCACTCAGGTATCTTATAATGGTATGGAGGTGATAAATACAATTTATTGAGAACTAACTGATCCCCACCTACTTCCCATTCTGAGGCCAATGAATTGCCTGGGGCTAACCAATCTTTGTCTATTCCAGACTTTTAATTGTCTTATGGATCTCCCCCAGATAAACTATCCCCTCTCAAAGATTCCCCACATTACTCCCTGGACTTTAGATTATTATGTAAAAGGGTCCACTTACATTAAGTAGTTTCTATACTTGATTCAAGAACAATTCTATAGTTCCCTTTGTTCTGTTACCCTATATAAACCCTGTCCCATTGGTTGTTTCATTAATTTCCAGGTTAACAGAGGTGAAACAAGTTTCTCAAGAGGCCAATTCTATCAAAGCTCCAAGGTTACTGAGCCACCAAGGGATGAATTTTTTTTTTGGCTACCAAAACTCATGAAACAAACAAAACTATAACATTGTCCTCTGTCCTGTGCATCCTTTTTCAATTCTGTAATGGCATTAACAGCAACTACCAATTTGGCTGCTTTCTATGGCTTAAGCATTCTTTTTTTTTTACTGAATAGAATTTTATTTTCCAAAATATAGGTAAAAACATTTTAACATAAATTAAAAAAAATTGTGTTCCAACTTCTCTTCCTCCTCCATTCCCACCCCCCACCCACTAGAACTCGAGCATTTCAAAATAAGTTATACATGAATAGTCATGGAAAACATTCCCACATTAGCTAGGTTGTGAGAGAAAACAGTCAAAAAACTCCCCAAAACTTCAAACTGAGGAATTGTCAAAGAGAAAAAAAATTTTTTTTTAAAATGTGTTTCCAGAGGCAGCTAGGTGGTGCAGTGGACAGAGCACCGGCCCTGGAACCAGGAGCACCGGAGCCCAAATCCGGCCTCAGACACCCAACACCCACCAGCTGTGTGACCCCGGGCAAGCCACCCAACTCCAATTGCCTCACCAAAAAAAAAGAAAAGAAAAAAAATGTGTTTCCATCTATTTTCAGATACTATCACTTCTTTCTCTGTAGATGGATTGCCATTTTCATAAGTCCTTCAGGGTTGTATTGGACCATTGCCTTGCTGAAAATAACCACATGCTTCCCAGCAGATCATCTTACACTATTGCTGTTATTTTGTATACAGTACATTTCACTCTGCTTCAGTTCATGTAGGTCTTTCCAGGTTTTTCTGATAGTATCCTGTTCATCATAACCTAAATAAAGTACCTTAAACTTGACAAAGAATTTTCTTCATATTAGCCCAGCAAAGTAGGTACCATATGTTTTGCCATTATATTCAATCATCATAACTATTTCCCTCCATCCTATTCCCTTCCCATGATATTTACTCTATTTTCTATCTTCCTTTAAACTATTCCTCTTCAAAAGTGTTTTACTTCTGACTATCCCCTCCCCTACTCTGCACTCCCTTTTTTTTTTCACCCTTCCTTCCTTATCCTCTTCCCCTCCTACTTTCCTCTAGGGTTAAATAGATTACTCCTCCCAAATGGGTGTGAATGTTATTCCCTCCCTGAGTCCACTCTGATGAGTTTAAGGTTTTGAGCTAATTCTATGTTCCAAATTTTCTTCCTCCCTCTATCCTCAACCCTCCCTACGAAATCAAGCAATTCAATATGTCATACTTGTGCCATTATTCAGAACATCTTTACCTTCCTCGAAAGTATTTTGCTTTTTACTGCTCTCTCCCCCAATCTGCCCTTCCCTCCTTCCCCTCTCCCCCCACCTTATCTCCCTCCCCTCCCTCAGGGCAAAAATATATTACTATACCCACTTGAGTATGTATGTTAGTCCTTCTTTGAGTCAATTCTGATGATATTAAGGTTCACTCACTCCCCAATTCCCTCTTCCCCTCCCCTCCATAAGCTTTTTTCTTGTTTCCTTCATGTGAACAACCTCTCCCCAGACCATCTCTCCCCTTCCCCCTCCCCCAGTCTATTTCTCCTACACCTCAACCCTATTTTAAGGATGTCATTATGGGTTAGTTAGGTGGCACAGTGGACAATGCACCAGCCCTGAACCCAGGAGGCCCCAAGCCCAAATCTGGACCCAGACATAAGACGCCCCACAAAGAACTAAACATAACATCCCTTCGTATTCAGTTCAGACCTGTGTCCTCTGTTAAATCCTTACTGAGATCGTTCTTATGAGTTTGAAGTATTATCTTCCCATGTAGGAATGTACACAGTTTGATCTTTTAATGTCCCTCATGAAGTCTTTTTCCTGTTTATCTTTTTATGCTCCTCCAGGGTCTTGTATTTGAAAGTCAAATTTTCTATTCAGTTCAGGTCTTTTCATAACAAATGCCTGAAAGTCTTCTTTCTCATTGAAATTCCATGTTTGCCTCTGAAAGATTATGATTAGTTTTGCTGGGTATGTGATTTTTGGCTGTAGTCCCAGTTCCTTTGCCCTCTGGAATATCATATTCCATGCCCTCCGGTCCTTTAATGTAGAAGCTGCTAGATCTTGCTTTATCCTTATTGGAGCTCCACAGTATTTAAACTCCTTTTTTCTAGCTGCTTGCAATATTTTCTCCTTGACCTGGGAGTTCTGGAATTTGGCTATAATATTCCTGGAGGTTTTCCTTTTGGGATCTCTTTCAGGAGGTGATCAGTGGATTCTTTCAATTTCTATTTTAGCTTCTGCTTCTAGAATATCAGGGCAATTTTCCCTCACAATCTCTTGGAGGATGGTGTCTAAGCTCTTGTTTTGGTCATGGTTTTCAGGTAGTCCAGTGATTTTCAAATGATCTCTCCTAGATTTATTTTCCAGGTCAGCTGTTTTTCCAAGGAGATATTTCACATTGCCCTCTATTTTTTCATCCAATTGGATTTGCTTTACTGTGTCTTGGTTTCTCATAAGGTCACTAACTTCCATTTGTTCAATCCTAATTCTTAGGCAATTATTTTTATTGGACAGTTTTTTAATCTCCTTTTCTATTTGGCTTTTCAAACTGTTAACTTTTTTCTCATGACTCTCCTCCATTGCTCTCATTTATCTTTCCATTCTTTCCTCTCTTTCTCTACATCTTCCTTCTATCTCTCCTACTTTCTCTTCAAAGTCCCTTTTGAGAGCTTCCATGGCCTGAGACCAGTTCATATTTTTCTTGGAAGCTTTAGATGTTGGAGCTTTGACCCTGTTATTATCTTCTTCTTCTGAGGTTGTATTGTGGTCTACCTTTCCCCCAAAGAAGTTTTCGATGGTATTCTGCTTTCTCTGCCTACTCATCCTGGCTTACTATTTCCTGGCTTTTTACTCATTCTTAAAGTGTAGTGCTGCTTCCAGGACACACTGTTTGTGCTACAGTGTGGCCCAGGGGGTGATTGGGCTTCTTCTTAGCCTGCCTGGCTTGTGAGTAATCATGGCCACTTTCCCTTTGACCCAGAAACAGAAGTCTGATTGAACTCTAATTCTCTATGGTCGGAAGCTTGGCATGCTTTTGCCCCTCCCCCACTGGGCCACCACCACTCGATTCAGCCCACTGGTTCAGACCCAGGGCGCTTTGCCCCAACTCCAGTAGATACTGCCTCCACTTCACCCCGGCCTACTGCCGAACCCCCTCACCAGTCCGTGATCGGAGCCTCAGAAGCTGCTGGTGCTTGAAGACTCTGACATGCGCTGGAAGCACTGTCCCTGGCTGGGTCCAGACCGCGTGCTGAGCTGTTCAGCCTGATCAGTAGGTGATCAGAATTGCCCTCTTTTGCGGAGAAATAGTCTCACTCTGTTCTTATGTGCATTAGGCTGCTCTGGGTTTTGATTTTTACCGCATTATTTGGGTGTGAATGGACGGGTTTATCTGGAACTTGTGGGAGTCACAGCCTCTCCTCCGCCATCTTGGCTCCACCTTAAGTATTCTTAACCTTCTTTGTGTTGCAGTCCTTTAAATTTTTTTAAAAATTTTGTTCCAATTATATGTAAAGATATTTTTTTGAGTTTCAAATTTTTCTCCCACCCTTCTTTCCCTCCCCCATTCTGAGGACAACAAACAACTCGATAAACGTTATACATTACAATCATGTTAAACATATTCCCACATTAGTCATGTCATAAGAGAAAAATCGGAACAAAAAGAAAAAAACACACAAAGAATAAACAAGAATAACAAAAAAGCAACAACAAAAGTGAAAATAGTATGCTTTGATCTGCATTCAGACTCCATAATTCTTTATCTAAGTGTGGAGAGCATTTTCCACCATAAGTCTTTTGGTATTGTCTTGGATCATTGTATTGCTGAGAAGAGTTCATACAATGTTGTTGATATTGTGTACAATGTTCTCTTGATTCTACTCATTTCTTTTCTTTTCTTTTTTTTTTTTTTTAGTGAGGCAATTGGGGTTAAGTGACTTGCCCAGGGTCACACAGCTAGTAAGTGTTAAGTGTCTGAGGCCGGATTTGAACTCAGGTACTCCTGACTTCAGGGCCAGTGCTCTATCCACTGCGCCATCTAGCTGCCCCTGATTCTACTCATTTCAATCAGCATCAGTTCATGTAAGTTTTTCCAGGTTTTTCTGAAATCCATTTGCTTATCATTTCTTACAGCACAATAGTATTCCATTATATTCATATACTAAAACTCATTTAGCCATTACCCAATTGATGGGCATCCCCTCAGTTTTCAATTCTTTGCTACCACAAAAAAAGCAGCTATAAATATTTTTGTACATGTGGGTCCTTTTCCGTTTTTTATGATGTCTTTGGGATATAGACCTAGCAGTGGTATTGCTGGGTCAAAGGGTATGCACAGTTTTATAGCCCTTTGGGCAGGCTTAGTTCCAAATTGCTCTCCAGAATGGTAAGATCAGTTCACAGCTCCATCAACAGTGCATTAGTGTTCCAATTTTCCCATATCTTTCCCAACATTTTTCATTTTCTGTTTTTGTCATATTAGCCAATCTGATCGGTGTGAGGTAGTACCTAAGAGTAGTTTTAATTTGCATTTCTCTAACTAGTAATAATTGAGAACATTTTTTTATATAGCTGTAGATAGCTTTAATTTCATCATATGAAAACTGCCTGTTCATATCCTTTGACCATTTCTCAATCGGGGAATGACTTGTATTTTTTTTTTTTCAGTGAGGCAATAGGGGTTAAGTGACTTGCCTAGGGTCACACAGCTAGTAAGTGTTGTGTCTGAGGCTGGATTTGAACTCAGGTCCTCCTGAATCCAGGGCCGGTGCTCTATCCACTGCACCACCTAGCTGCCCCATGACTTTTATTCTTATATATTTGATTCGGTTCTCTATATATTTTAGATATGAGGCCTTTATCAGAAATTGTAAGAATTGTTTCCCATCCTTTTGCTTTCCTTCTAATCTTGTTTGCATTAGTTTTGTTTGTACAAAACCTTTTTAATTTAATGTAGTCAAAATGATCCACACTGCATTTTGTAATTTTCTCATTTCATTTTATCATAAATGCTTCCTCTCTCCAGAGATCTGACATGTAAACTATTCCTTCCTTTTCTAATTTCTCTATGGTATCACCCTTTATGTCTAGATCTTGTACCCATTTTGACTTTACTTTGGTATATGGTGTAAGATATTGGTCCATGCCTAGTTTCTGCCTTACTATTTTCCAGTTCTCCCAGCAGTTTTTGTCAAATAGTGATTTCTTATCCCAGAAGCTGGAGTCTTTGGGTCTATCAAACAGGAGATTGCTATATTCATTTGCTGCTGTTTTGTGTGCCTAACCTATTCCACTGATCTATCATTCTATTTCTTAGCCAGCACCTAATAGTTTTGGTAATTACTTCTTTATGATGTAGTTTTAGATCTGGTACAGTGAAGCCACCTTCCTTTGCATTTTTTCATTAATTCCCTTGATATTCTTGACCTTTTGTTCTTCCATATGAATTTTGTTATTATTTTTTCTAGTTCTATAAAATAATTTTTTGGTAGTTTGATTGGTATGGCACTGAATAAGTAAATTAATTTAGGTAGAACTGTCATTTTTATATTAGCACACCTACCTATGAGCAATTTATATTTTTCCATTTGTTTAGATTTGATTTGATTTGTGTGAAAAGTGTTTTGTAATTGTGTTCATATAACTCCTGGGTTCACCTTGGCAGGTAGACTCCCAAGTATTTTATATTGTCTACAGTTATTTTAAATGGAATTTCTCCATCTCTTGCTGCTGGACTTTGTTGTTCATATATAGAAATGCTGATGATTTATATGGGTTTTATATCCTGCAACTTTGCTAAAGTTGTTAATTGTTTCAAATAATTTTTTAGTTGATTCTTTAGGATTCTCTAAGTACACCAGTTATCTCCTGAGGGGTGGGGGAGACTGGTTAGATGTGTCTGTCCCTTTGGTTTAGTTTCTCAAGAAGGCTGTTTTGATTTACTCCAGAAAACTTCTGGGGTATGGGCCCATAACAATATGATGGTATACTTAGTTTATTCTTTAGGGAAGTAAAAGGGTAAGGGGAAAAGGGGGGGCAATCATAGACTGGAGGGCAGAAGTGGGGGAGAAAAGGGTAAAGAACAGGGAGGGGGACAATAAAAGGGAGGGCAGATTGGGGGAGGCAGAGGTCAGAAGCAAAACATTGATGAGGAGGAATAGGGTGAAAGAAGAAAAAAAAAGTACAAAGGGGATAAATAGGATGGAGGGAAAGAGACAGTAATAATAACTGTGAATGTGAATGTGATGAACTCTGCCATAAAACAAAAGTGAATAGCAGAGTGGATTAAAAACCAGAATCCTACAATATGCTGTTTACAAGAAACACATATGAAGCAGAGAGATACACACAGAGTAAAAGGTAAAAGGTTGGAGCAGAATATATCATGCTTCAGCTGAAGTGAAAAAAGCAGGGGTAGCAATCCTTATCTCAGACAAAGCAAAAGCAAAAATAGATCTGTGAGAAATATCATTCCAAAAACTTCTGGAACTCAGAGTTGGGGATGTGTCAAAAGCTCATTTATTGTCATTCTTGAGAGAATGGGTTGCTCCTCATGGAGTGAACAACAAAATGGAGGCTCACAGGCCTTTTTATCTCCTAACGCCACTGTCCCCTCCCCTTCTTCAAGAATTACTCAAGGGTTACAATCCACATGCCCCAAATTAGCTAATTGGAACATAGTATTCCTTAGCCAATGGAGGAAGCGATACGGGGACAACTCTTCAACTCCTCCCCCACATGGACACAGCTCAGGAGCAGATCTAATTTTGACCAACCTAGGGTTTCCCTGAGTCATGTGATTTTGTTTGCTGGGGAGGGGGAGTAAGGGGAGGGAGGAGAGGCAGATCTTTTCCTCAAACAGGTCCGGATTGAGAGGAGCTCAACCCCTATTTCCTCATAAGATCTAATTAAAAGAGATAAGGAAAGAAACTACATCTTGCTAAAAGGTGCCATAGAAAATGAAGTAATATCAATACTAAACATATATGCACCAAGTAGTATAGCATCCAAATTCTTAGAGGAGAAGTTAAATGAGTTACAAGAGGAAATAGACAGCAAAACTATATTAGTGGGGGATCTTAACCTTCCCCTCTCAGAACTAGATAAATCTAATAACAAAATAAATAAAGCAGAAGTTAAGAGATGAAAAGAATTTTAGAAAAGTTAGATATGATAGCCATCTGGAGAAAATTGAATGGGTATAGAAAGGAATATACCTTTTTCTCAGTGGTACATGGCACATTTACAAAAACTGACCATGTATTAGGGCACAAAAACCTCACAGTCAAATGTAGAAAGGCAGAAATAGTAAATGCATCCTTCTCAGATTGTGATGCAATCAAAATTACAGATAATAAAGAGCCATGGAAAGATAATTGGGGGGTTTTTAATTTGTTATTTTTCTAGTCTTTTTAGTTCCATGCCCAGTTCATTGATCTCCTCTTTCTCTATTTTATCCATGTAGGCATTTAGAGATATATAATTTCCCCTAAGAACTGCTTTAGCTGCATCCCATAAGTTCCGGTACGTTGTCTCATTATTGTCATTCTCTTGAATGAAGTTATTGATTGTTTCTATAATTTGTTGTTTGACCTACTCATTCTTTAGGATGAGATTATTTAGTTTCCAATTAATATTTGGTCTATCTTTCCATAGTCCTTTATTACACATAACTTTTAATGCATCATAATCTGAAAAGTATGCATTTACTATTTCTGCCTCTCTGCATTTGACTATGAAGTTTTTATGTCCTAATACATGGTCAATTTTTGTGTATGTGCCATATACCACTGAGAAAAAGGTATATTCTTTTCTATCCCCATTCAATTTTCTCCAGAGTTCTATCAAATCTAATTTTTCTAAAATTCTATTCACCCCCTTAACTTCTGTCTTATTAATTAATTTTGTAGTTAGATTTATCTAGTTGTGAGAAGGGGAGATTGAGGTCCCTCACTAATATAGTTTTACTCCATTTCTTCCTGTAACTCACTTAACTTCTAAGAATTTGGATGCTGTACCACTTGGTGCATACATGTTTAGTATTGATATTACATTGTCTATGGTACCTTTTAGCAAGATGTAGTTTTCTTCTTTATCTCTTAATTAGGTCACTTTTTGGTTTTGCTTTGTCTGAGAAAAGGATTGCTACCCCTGCTTTTTTTTTTTACTTCAGCTGAAGCATAATATATTCTGCTCTAGTCCTTTACCTTTACTCTGTATGTATCTCTCTGCTTCAAATGTGTTTCTTGTAAACAACATATTGTAGGATTCTGGTTTTTAATCCACTTCTATCTACTTCTGTTTTATTGGAAAATCCATCCCATTCACATTCACAATTATGATTACTGTGTATTTCCTTGCATCCTACTTCTTCTCTTGTTTGTACTTTTCTCTTTCCTTTCCCCCTGTCCCTTCTCACTTTTGTTTTGTTTCTGGCCACCTCTCAGTCTACCTTCCCTTCAGCCCGACCTCCTGAATCCAGGACTGGTGCTCTATCCACTGCGCCACCTAGCTGCCCCTTAAATGTGTTTATTGTAAGCAATATATTATTGAATTCTGATTTGTAAACCATTCTGCTATCCATTTCCATTTTATGAGTGAGTTCATTTCATTCAGATTCAAAGTTATAATTACTATTTGTTAATTTCACTCCATCTTATTTTATTCACTATTTTCATTCTTTCTTTTTATTCAATCACTCTTTTTTTTTTTTTTTGGTTGGGGCAATGAGGGTTAAGTGACTTGCCCAGGGTCACACAGCTAGTAAGTTTCAAGTGTCTGAGCCTGGGTTTGAACTCAGGTCCTCCTGAATCCAGGGTCAGTGCTTTATCCACTTCACCACCTAGCTGCCCCTATCCTATCACTCTTGCCTTATCTTCTTCCCTTGCCCTATATTTTCTAAAATGTTTATAGCAATGTGGTGACTTTGTGATGGCAAAGAACTGGAAATTGGAGGAATGTATATTAATTGAGAAATAGCTGAACAGGTGTTGATATATGCTTGTGATGGAATACCACTGTGCTATAAAAATGATGAGGTCGGGGGTGGCTAGGTGGCGCAGTGGATAAAGCACTGGCCCTGGATTCAGGAGTTCCTGAGTTCAAATCCGGCCTCAGACACTTGACACTTACTGGCTGTGTGACCCTGGGCAAGTCACTTAACCCCTATTGCCCCGCAAAAAAAAAAAAATGATGAGGTCAATGGTTTTAGAAAAACTTGGAAAGACTCACATGAAATAATGAAGAGTTAAATAAGTAGAACAAAGAGAAGACTGCATATAGTAATAGCAATATTGTTTTAAGTATGACTTTGAGTGAATAAATTTTTTTGACTATTATAACTACCCAAATTAACTATAAAAGACATATGAAGAAAAACATTATTTGTATCTAGAGAAAGAACTGGTAAATAGAGGTATGTATTGAATAATTTTACACACACACACACACACACACACACACACACACACACACACACACACAAATACACACACTTATATGTGTCTAATGGTAGCCATCTCAAGGTCTGGGGGGGATGTTGAGGGAAGAGGAAAAGGAAAAAAAGAGAAATTTATATGATAGTTTTCTTGTCTATTTGAAAAGAATAGCAAGTTGTACATAGTAGATTTGCAGTTTCATGAGCAACCATCTTTTAAAATTGTACTATGTTATAGAAATGCTTGTTTTATCCCATAAATTTAAAATAAAGAAAAAATAATTATTGGACTACCTGAAAGCTTTGATTAAAAAAAAAAAGAGCCTAGCCATCATCTTTCAAGCAATTATTAAGGAAAACTTCCCAGTATCTTAGAACCAAAAGGCAAAATAAAAATGTGATCTCCTGAAAGAGATCACAAATGAAACTCCCAGGAATATTAGCACCAAATCCCAATGCTGCTGGGTCAATGAGAAAATACTAAAAGCAACCAGAAAAAATAATTCAAATATCATGGAGCCACAATGAGGATAATACAGTATTTAGCAGCTTCTACATTAAAGGATAAAAGGACTTGGGATATGATATTCTGGAGAGCAAAGGAACTAGGATTACAACCAAGAATCATCTCCCCAGCAAAACTCCATGATAATACATCAGGGGAAAAGTTGATATTCTATGAAATAGAGGACTTTCAAGCATTCCTGATGAAAAGACCAAAGCTGAATAGAAAATTTGACTTTCAAATACAAGACTCAAGAGAAACATGATAAAATGGTAAACAGGAAAGAGAAATCATAAGACATTCAATAAGATTAAACTGTTTATATATTTGTAACTCCTTAGAACTTTACCATTATTTGGGCTGTTAGAAGGAGTATACATAGATAGGGTACAAGTGTGAGTTGAATACGATGGGATGATATCTAAAAAAATAAAATCAAGGTGCGAGAAAGAGAAATGCACTGGGAGAAGGGGAAAGGGAGAGGTAGAATGGGGTTAATTATCTCACATAAAAGAGGCATGAAAGAACTTTTACAGTGGAAGGGAAGATGGGGAAAGTTGGGGGTAGCCCTTGAACCATACTTTCATCAGAATTGGCTCAAAAAAGGAATAACATACACAATCAGTTTAGTATAGAAATCTATTTTACCCTACAGGAAAGTAAAAGGGGAAGGGGATAAGAGAAGAGGTGTAGCTGATAAAAGGGAGGGCAGATTGGAGGAGACAGTAGTCAGAAGGACAGAAAAGGAAAATGACAAATGTTGGTGGGGATGTGGGAAAATTGAGATTCTAAAGCACTTTTTTTTGGTAGAGCAATGAGGGTTAAGTGACTTGCCCAAGGTCATACAGCTAGTAAGTGTCAAGTGTCTGAGGCTAGATTTGAACTCAGGTCACTGTGCTATCTAGCTGCCCCCTGCTAGAGCACTCTTGGTGGAGTTATGAACTGATTAAGCTATTCTGGAGAGCTATTTGAAATTATACCCAAAGGGCTATAAAACTTTGTACACCCTTTGACTCAGCAATACCACTACTAGGTCTGTATCCCAAAGAAATAAAAAAACAAAAAGCAAAAGTACTTATAAGTACAAAAATATGTATAGCAACTTTTTGTGGTGGCAAAAATTTGGAAATTGAAGGTTTACCCATCAGTTGGGAAATGAATGGCTGAACAAGTTGTGGTGTATGATTATGATGGAATAGTATTGTAGTATAAGGAATGATGAGCAGGATGCTTTTAGAAAAACCTGGAAAGACTTATACAAACTTTCACAAAGTGAAATGAGAAGAACCAGGAGAATATTATTCACAGTAATAGCAATATTTTATGATGATTAACTCTAAATGACTTAGCTATTTTCAGCAATACAATGATTCAAAACATTTCCAGAGGACTTAGATGAAAAATGCTATCTACCTCCAGAGAAAGAACCAGTGGAATCTAAATGCAGATCAAAACATACTTTTTTGGGGGGAGGGGTCTGTCCTTTCCTTCAATACAGAAATATGGTTTGCACAAGTGCACACGTATAACCTATATCAAATTACTTACTTTTCTTTTTTTTTAGTGAGGCAATTGGGGTTAAGTGACTTGCCCAGGGTCACACAGCTAGTAAGTGTTAAATGTCTAAGGCTGGATTTGAACTCAGGTACTCCTGAATTCAGGGCCGGTGCTTTGTCCACTGCGCCACCTAGCTGCCCCAAATTACTTACTTTTCAAGGAGAGGAAAGGGGTTGGAAGGAAAGAATTTGAAACTCAATATTTTAAAAATAAACATTAAAAATTGCTTTTACATGTAATTTGGGAAAATAAAATATTAAAGAAATATAATATGAAGGAAAAAAAAGGAAAGAAACCAAGATCCAACAATATGTCATTTATAAGAAACACACTGGAAATAGAAAGATATACACAGGGTTAATATAAGGGGCTGGAGCAGAGGATATTAAACTTCACTTGAAGTTTAAAAAGGCAGGAGTAAGGGCAGCTAGGTGGCGCAGTGGACAAAGCACCAGCCCTGGATTCAGGAGTACCTGAGTTCAAATCCGGCCTCAGACACTTGACACTTACTAGCTGTGTGACCCTGGGCAAGTCACTTAACCCTCATTGCCCCACTTAAAAAAAAAAAAAAGACAGGAGTGATAACTATGATCTCAGGCAAAGGAAAAGCAAAACTACACCTAATTAAAAGGGATAAGCAGGAAAACTACATCTTGCTAAATGGTATCATAGACAATGAAGTAATATCAATACTAAACACATATGTACCAAATAATATAGCATTCAATTACTTAAAGAAAAAGTTAAATGAGTTATAGGAAGAAATAGACAGTAAAACTGTTTTAATGGGGGACTTCAACTTTCCCCTCTCAGAACTGGATAAATCTAGTCAAAAACAAATTAAAAAGAAGTTAAAGGACAGCTAGGTGGCACAGTGGATAGAGCACTGGCCCTGGAGTCAGGAGTACCTGGGTTCAAATCCGGCCTCAGACACTTACCACTTACTAGCTGTGTGACCCTGGGCAAGTCACTTAACCCCAATTGCCTCACTAAAAAAAAAAAAAAAAGAAGTTAAAGAGGTGAATAGTATTTTAGAAAAGTTAGATATGATAGATCTCTGGAGAAAATTGAATGGAAATGGAAAGGAGTATACGTTTTTCCTCAGCTGTATATGGCACCTTCACAAATATTAGGTCATAAAAACCTCACAAACACATGCAGAAAAGCAGAGATAACAAATGTACCCTTTTTGAAACATTATGTAATAAATAGTATATCTAATAAAGGTCTTTTGAAGCATAGATTAAAAATTAATAGGAAACTCATTCTAAAGAGTGAGTGGGTCAAGATCAATAATTTCATTAATGATAATGATAGTGAGTGAGACAACATTCCAAAATTTGTGGGATGTAGCCAAAGCAGTACTTAAAGGAAATTTTATTATCCCTAATAATAAAATCAATAAAAAAAGAAAAAGAGTAGATCTTTGAATTGGACATGCAACTAAAAAACCTAGAAAAGGAACAAATAAAAATCCCCAATTAAACACCAAAATAGAAATCCAGAAATCAAAGGAGAGATTAATAAAATTGAGAGTAAAAAAACCTCAATGAACTAATAAATAAAACCAGGAGCTGGTGTTATGGGGAAAAAAAAACACAATAAAATAGGCAAACTATTAGTTAATTTGATTTACAAAAAGAAGAAAAACCAAATTACTAGTATCAAAAATGAAAAGGGTTAATGCACCACAAATGAAGATGAAAAGCATATTTTAGGAGCTATTTTGTCCAATAATATGCTGAGTGAAATGGATGAATATTTACAAAAAAATTAATTGCCCCAATTAACAGAAGAGGAAATAGAATACTTAAATGACACTATTGTCAAAATAGAAATTGAACAAGCCATAAATAAGCTCCCTAAGGGGGAAAAAAAACCCCAAACCCTAGATCAGATCAATTTACACGTGAAATTCTACCAAACTTTTAAAGAAACAATTGATGTGAATACTATATAAACTATTTGAAAAAAATAAGCAAAGGAGTCCTACCAAATTCCGTCTATGAAACAAATATTGTTTTGATACTTAAACCAGGGACAGCAAAAATGTAGAAAGAAAGGTATAATTGAATTACTCTAACGAATACTAACAGAATGATTCAAGACAATCCCAAAGGATTAATGATGAAGCATACTATCCACCTCCAGAGAAAGAACTGATGTTGATGGAGCACAGACTGAAGCATGCTGTTTTGTGATTTCTTCTTTTATTTCTTTTACTTAAATCTTTTTTGTATAAAATGACTAATTTGGTAATGTTTTGTATAATTGCATATGTATAACCTATATCTTGTTGCTTGCCACCTCGAGGAGGGGGGAAGGGAGGGAAAGAGGGAATGAGAGAGAGATAGAATTTGGAACTAAAAACTTTAAAATGAATTACTCTAATGAATACTAATGTAAACATTTTGAATAAAATACTATCAAGGAGGCTACAGCAATATGTCACAAAGATCATATACTATAACCAGATGGGATTTATACCAGGAATGCAGGGCTGGTTCAGTATTAGGAAAATTATGAGCATAACTGACGGTTATCAATAACAAAACAAAAATATGTGATCATATTAGAAAAAGCTTTTTTCAAAATACAACACCCATTCCTATTAAAAACACTAGAAAGTATAAGAATAAATGGAGACTTTCTTAAAATGATAAGTAGTGGGCAGCTAGGTGGCGCAGTGGATAGAGCACTGGCCCTGGAGTCAGGAGTACCTGAGTTCAAATCAGGCCTCAGACACTTAACACTTACTAGCTGTGTGACCCTGGGCAAGTCACTTAACCCTAATTGCCTCACTAAAAAAAAAAAATGATAAGTAGTATCTACCTCTAATCAAGAGCAAGCATTATCAGTAACAGGGATCAACTAGAGGGCTTCCCAATAAGATCAGAGATGAGGCAAGGATGTCCATTATCACAACTATTATTTTATATATATATATATATTTTGTTGTTGTTGTTGTTTGTTTGTGTTTGTTTGTTTGTTTGTTTGTTTTAGTGAGGCAATTGGGGTTAAGTGACTTGCCCAGGGTCACACAGCTAGTAAGTGTCAAGTGTCTGAGGCCGGATTTGAACTCAGGTACTCCTGACTCCAGGGCCGGTGCTCTATCCACTGCGCCATCTAGCTGCCCCTGATATATATATATTTTTTAAAGTAATAAACACTTTTATTTATAGTTTGGAGTTCCAAATTTTAGCCCTCCTTCTCTCCCTCCCCTGAGGTGGTAAACAATCAGATATAGGTTATACATGTACAATTATGTAAAATATTACCATAATCATAATTTTGTATAAGAAAACTTGAATAAAAGAAAAAATGAAAGTGAAAAATAGAATGCTTCCATCTCTGTTCAATCAATATCAGTTCTTTCTTTGGAGGCGGATAGTATGCTTTATCATTTGTCCTTTGGGATTGTCTTGGATCATTGTATCGTTGAGAATAGTTAAGTCATTCACAATTCTTCATCAAACAATATTGCTGTTTCTGTGCAGTGTTCTACTGGATCTGCTGAATTCACTATATATCAGTTCATACAAGTCTTTCCAGGCCTTTCTGAAATCATCCTGCTTGTCATTTCTTGTAGCACAATAATATTACATTACAATAATATATCACAGCCTGTTTATCCATTCCCTAATTGATGGGCATTCCTTTGATTTCCAATTCTTAGCCACCACAAAAAGAGCTGCTATAAATATATTTGTACAAATAGGTCTTTTCCTCCTTTTGGGGAGGTCTTTGGGATATAAACCTAGCAATGGTATTGTTTGATGCACAGTTTTATAGGCATTCTTGTGATTTCCAATTCTTAGCCACTACAAAATGAGCTGCTATAAATATTTTTGTACAAATAGGTTTTTTTTTTCTCTTTTGGGGGGATGTCTTTGGGATTATTAATTTGATATTTTACTTGAAATGCTAGCCATAATGATAAAACAAGAAAAAGAAATTGAATGAATAAGGATAGGCAACAAGGAAATAAAACTATCCTTCCTTGAATACTATATGATGGTATATTAAAGGCAGCTACACGGTACATTTGATAGAATGCTGAGCCTGAAGTCAGAAAGGATCCTCTTTATGAGTTCAAATCCAGCCTCAGACACTTAGTAGTTGTGTGACCCTGGGCAAGTCACTTAACCCTGTTTGCCTCAGTTTCCTCATCTGTAAAATGAGCTGGAGAAGGAAATGACAAACCACTCCAGTATCTTTGCCAAGAAAACCCCAAATGGGGTCACAAAGAGTTGGGCATGATGATCCCCAAATGGAGTCATGTATAGCAGTTGCACACCACTGAAATGACTAAACAACAAAATAAAAATCATTAGCATTTCTATATATTACCAAGAAAGTCCAGCAGCAAGAGATAGAAAGAGAAATTCCATTGAAAATAACTAAAGACAATATAAAATACTTGGGAGCCTACTTGCTAAGACAAAAGCAGGAAGCATATGAAAACAATTATAAAACCCTTTTCACACAAATAAAGACAGATTTAAACAATTGAAAAAAAATTTTAATTGCTCATGGGTATGCCAGGCCAATGACAATTCTACCTAAATTAATTTATTTATTCAGTTCTGTATCAATCAAAATACCAAAACATCATTTTATAGGGCTAGAAAAAAATAACAAAATTCATCTGAAAGAACAAAAGATCAAGAATATCAAGGGAATCAATGAAAAAATGTGAAGGAATTTGGCCTAGTACTATCAGATTTCATACCATATTACAAAGTGGTAGTCATTAAAACAATCTGGTAGTGGCTAGGAAATAGAGTGGTGCATCAGTGCGTAGATTAGCTACACAATATACAGTAGTAAATGACCATAGTAACTTAATATTTGATAAATCCAAAGATACAAGCTTTTGGAGGAAGTGCTCACTCTTTGACAAAAATAGGAAAACTAGAAAGCAGTTTGGCAGAAAATGGCACAGACCAACATGCCACACAGTATACTAAGATAAGTTCAAAATGGATACATGATTTTGATATAAAGGGTGATATCATAAGTAAATTATAAGAGCATTGAAAAATTTAACAGTCAGATCTATGGATAAGAGAAAAGTTTACAACCAAACATGAGATAGAGAGGATCACACTCTAAGTCCATAACTGTGAATGTAAATGGAATGAGTTCACCCATAAAACGGAATCAGATAGCAGGATGGATTAGAAATCAGAATCCAATAATAGGTTGTTTACAAGACACACACTTGAAGTGGAAAGACACACATAGGGTTAAAATAAAGGCCTGAAACAGAATCTAGTATGCTTCAACTGAACTAAAAAGCAGCAATCATGATCTTAGACAAAGAAAAACAAAAATAGACCTAATTAAAAGAGATAATCAGGGAAAC
This sequence comes from Dromiciops gliroides, assembly GCF_019393635.1. Lineage (NCBI taxonomy): Eukaryota > Metazoa > Chordata > Mammalia > Microbiotheria > Microbiotheriidae > Dromiciops > Dromiciops gliroides. The sequence continues at coordinate 161,590,419 of NC_057862.1, read as the reverse complement.
TACATTATGTTATGAGGTATTGTAGACAGTGAAATAACAAAATTTTTTACAGCAAGTTTCTCTGATAAAGGCCTCATTTCTCAAATATGTACTGATTATCAGAACTGAGTCAAATTTATAAAAATTAGAGCCATTCCCCAAATTGATAAGTGGTCAAAGGATATTGTGGGGGCCAAATATATGGAGAGTTAATTGGGTGGTTCACTGAAATATTGGGGTCCCGGAACTAATGAGGAACCTCTTGATTCAAAGCTCCCTCCCCTGCAAACTGCCTTGTTAGATATTTCTCCCAGACCAATAAGAAAGGAGCCTAACAGCCTCTGTTCCACAAATGAATCAAGTTTTATTAATGAGAATAAAGTTAACAGCAAAGGTGAAATTAATAAAATCAATGACAAGGGAACAGGGGAAAAGAAATATGGAAATCCTCCTGGCTCTAACCTAAGTCTATTCAAAAGAGCAGAGTTCGTATTTTAACTCACCACCTGGAGCTTATAGCTTCAATGGAAAGAACAGCTTACAGCCAGGCTTGAATGACTTGTCTGCTGCTGCTGCTGCTGCTCATGCCACCAGGAGGAAAGATGACTCCCCAAGAGCAGCCATCTTCCCTCAGCGAGCATTTAATCTTCCTCCCCCAAAAGGGGAGGTCCTTAAAAAACTGCCTATGGAGAGTGGTTTCTCCTTCTGACCTCAGCAGCATTTGTCACTTCAGGGCAGGCCAGGTGTAGCCTCTCCCAATGAGTCAGCCAAATTCCAATAATCTTAGCACAATATGAATAGGCAGTTTTTAGAAGAAGAAATCAAAACTATCTATAGTCATATGATAAAATACTCTAAATCACTATTGGTTATAGAACTGCAAATTAAAACAATTCTGGGGTACCTCCAGAATGCTGGAGGGCATAAGAGCAAAATAGTTACGCTAATAAACTACTGGTAGAATAGTGAACAGGTCCAACTATTCTGGAGAACAATTTGGAACTATGCCAAAAAGGACTATGAAACTGGGTATATCCTTTGATCTAGCAATATCACTTCATGGTCTATATCACAAAGCAATTTCTTTAAAAAGGAAAAGAACCTATATTTTTTTTGGGGGGGGGTGCAGCTAAGTGGCTCAGTGGATAAAGCACCAGCCTTGGATTCAGGAGGACCTAAGTTCAAATCTGGCCTCAGACGCTTGACACTTACTAGCTGTGTGACTCTGGGCAAGTCACTTAAGCTCCATTTCCTTGCAAAAAAAAGAAAGAAAGAAAGAAAAGAACCTATATGTACAAAAGTACTTATAGCAGTTCATTTTGTGGGGGCAAAGAATTAGAAATTTAGGGAATGTTTATCAGCTGGAGAATGATTGAACAATTTGTGGGCATATGATTGTAATGGAGTACTATTGTGCTGTGGGAAATGATGGGGGGGCTGTGTGAGATTTAAAATTGGATATAAGAGCATTAAACTCCCCTTTAACCTTTCCCTTATATATATCTCCCAGACCAGTAAGAGAAAGAAGCCTCTGAGCTTTAATTAGAGAGGGATTACTTAGCTTTTATTGTTTGCGAATTAGTTAGCCAACAAACAGGTGATACTGATTAGGGAAATAGGAAAGTAGAAATACAAATGAATAGTCTTAGATCTAAGCTTAGTCTATATATTTTTTTTGTTTGTTTGTTTGTTTTTTTTAGTGAGGCAATTGGGGTTAAGTGACTTGCCCAGGGTCACACAGCTAGTAAGTGTTAAGTGTCTGAGGCCGGATTTGAACTCAGGTACTCCTGAATCCAGGGCCGGTGCTTTATCCACTGCGCCACCTAGCTGCCCTATATATTTTTATAAAACTCACTGAATCCCAAAACTACCTCTCAGGCTGAGAACCAGAGTCGAGCGCGTGCTGCCACCTAGGACCAGAGCCTATCACCCGAACACGCCGTCAAACCTGAGCCAGTGTGTGCAAACCGAGAGAGCACACTTCCGTTCTCTCCTCATTTTTAAGCTGGCGCCCTGGAAGTGGCATGCTTGGCCACGCTCTCCCGGGCAGCAGCAGGCTTATGGCTGTTCATCATGGTCTCCTCCCTGAAAGGGCGGTCCTTCAAAAACTGTTTCAGTAGTATGTGTTCAACTCTTAAATTTTAGTTAAAAACTTTCATTTTTTACCACAGCTGGTTTCAGAAAAATATGGCAAGATCTATTTGAGCTGAAGAAAAGTGAAGTGAAAAGAATGGAGAGATCGCTGTGTACAGTAGCAGCAATGTAATGACGATCAACTGTGAAAGACTTGGCTACTTTGATCAATACAATGATCTAAGACATTTCCAAAAGGTGCATGATGAAAAAAATGCTATTCACTTCCTGAGAGAGAACTAATGAACTCTGAGGGAAAAATTGAAGTATAATTTTTTTCACTTTATTTTTCTTGCCTTTTTTTAAAAGTATGACTAATATGGAAATATCTTTTGTATTATTTCAAATGTAAAATTGATATATTGCTTGTCATCTTAGTGGGTAGAGTAGGGTGTGAGAGGGAGGGAGAGAATTTTAAACCCAAAATGGAAAAAGAGGGGCAGCTAGGTGGTGCAGTGGATAAAGCACCATCTCTGGATTCAGGAAGACCTGAGTTCAAATCTGGCCTCAGACACTTGACAATTACTAGCTGTGTGACCCTGGGCAAGTCGCTTAACCCTCATTGCTTTGCACAAAAACAAACACACACAAAATTTTAAAAAGAAAAGAATGTTTAAAATAAATATATAATAAATTGAAATGGTTAAAAAAATAGTTTTTTACATTGATGAAAGGAAAAAAATTAAAAACAACAACCAACCTGTCTCTATTAATGTTTATACTTAATGAAACAAAATACAAACAGAAACAATTTTCTAGAGGATCTGCTTTTTTTTTGATGGAACACATCATTAAAATAAAGGAACTGAATTCTATGACATCTTCAAACTTCTCAGCAGTCAGACAGTCAATCAAAAACCTTTTATTAAGTACTTATTATGTACAAAGCACTGGGGATAAAAATGTAATACAGAACTGGCCAATGGGAGTCCCATTGTTCCAGCTTGTTTTAATGTTTTCCCTGCTACAATCCCTTACATAAAGCCCATAAACCTGCTTCCAGGCACCCATAATAGAAAGGCCCTGCTTCCTGACTTAGAACATGCATGGGCATTCTGTGACTATTTTCTGTCTGCTTACTGCATAGTGAGGGAAGGCTTTTGGATTGGCTACTGAGCCAGCACTGAATGAGCATACAAAAGATTCCCAATGGGGCAACTCAACTTCTTTCTCTCTCCTTGGCTGCATTCCAATGAGGAGGATGAAATGCTGCAAGCCTCAGAGACCAGGTGGGGGGTAGGAAAGAAAGGCCTCAGGCCTTTATCTCCCCACCCATGCTGCATCCAGTAAGCAGATGGCTTTGCTATGGCTTTGGTCTCTCTTTTGTGTCTATTCTTTCCTCTACTTTGGTGGAGGAATATTAGAAATTTCTATGACCTTGTGAGCTCTGAAGGATTGGAAGAGTGAGCTGGTTACCAGAGGTCCAGGAATTGAGTCCATACCAGAATTTATTGTTAGTTGCGCTGGGTAAGGTGGCAGCACAGCCTGGAGAGATGACCTGCTTGACCAAGCCTCCACGTGGGGGACTGAAGTAGGCAAAACTGTGTATCTTTGAAGGAAAGGACTCCAGTTACATTATCGTTACAGACCAGTACTCTGTTACATTCTTCTCCTGTTTAAAATTTTGCCATCCTTGGCAAATCAACCTCTGAGATCCTGAGGAAGAAAAAGTTATTATCCTTTCCCTTGCTTCCACAGTGCCATACAGGAAAGAAACCCAAAACACTCAGCATCACACATATCTCAGAGTCTCACATGTAAAGGTGAAAATCAAAGTCAGCCCCATATATGCAGTTAGACTCAATAAAGAACATATCATAAGCTTTAGAGATTACTGCTTGCTTAGTATGTGACAAGGGCCTAGCTTAGTATTCAAAATGGCCTCCTCCAAGAGAAAGGCAATTAAGAAAAGATAAAGAAAATCCATTTTCCTACTGTTTCCTATAGAACTTTTAGACCACATGGAACTCTTTCTTAATGTACTTAGGATCTGAAGACAACTGGAAGTCACTTCCTTCAGCCTCAGGTTAGAAATCAACCAGATTTGGTTTAGTGCTGAAAAACTAATGATGGTAAGTGTGGGATGGGGGAATTTCACCATTTTCTTCATTTACCAATACCTGCCCCCTCCCATTCCATCCCCCTGCTATGGACCTCCACTCACAGAGTGGGTTTAACTCTGTAAAATTCAGGCACTGAAACTACTCCAGCCTGAAGCACATAGGGAAACCAAATGGAGTCCAGACAAAATTTGCAGTTGTATCTCACGGTAAGATAAAATATATAGGAAATTTTAAAAGCAGAAGAAAAATACGATCATTTATCATCTGGGTACTAAAGTTTTAGGGATGTAAAATCCATACTTTTTCATATCAACCACAGTATCAATACTTGTAAAGGACTCAGTAATAGAGCAGACAAAAGTATTTAAACATTTAACCCTGTAAGAAATCATCTCAAAGAAATTATTCTTACTTAAAAGGGAACCCACCTGAAAACTGATTATACAATTACAACCTAAAACAAAAGGGAGAAAAAAAAAGTTTCCATTTTTTTCTCTGGCAGACCCCTAAACTAAGGAATATCTAAAAATCTTAGGTGGAGATTCTTTCCAGTGGGGCTTCACAAATGTGAAAGGTTCCAATATTTATCCTGAATGAGCCTCCATGTTCTGGCAGTTCTCATCCTAATGCCCATTCAAGTTGGCAAGTAAGATTTCCAGATTAAGACCGACTCCATTTCCTCCCAGGGAATCTTCGAGAGGCAATAGGCTATCTTTTTTCTTTTTTCTTTTTTCTTTTTCTTTTTTGCAGGGCAATGAGGGTTAAATGCCTTGCCCAGGGTCACACAGCTAGTAAGTGTCAAGTGTCTGAGGCCAGATTTGAACTCAGGTCCTCCTGAATTCAGCGCCAGTGCTTTACCCACTGTGCCACCTAGCTGCCCAGGCTATCTTTTTAATATTATTGGCTCAAGTCCTCATTTCAGTATATTCTCCCTAATATCAATTGCCATTTATCTTTTCAATATAATTGATTGGCTCAGTGATTAGCACCCCAGTTAATCTAAACCAATTAACATCAATTACTTTTTATAAAGGGATCATTACTGAAAAGATAAGACAAGAAAATTCTCACAAGGCTCACAATCTCACCAGGCCCTGTAACTAGAGGAAAGAAGACTTGAACAAGAGATGCCCTATCCTATAAATAGGCTTGCCAAGGAGCTATGGGTGGTGAGGAACTGGGAGACTTTGAAAGATCAGGACAGCAAAGGTCGGGTGATGGGAGTCTATAATATTACTTCCCTGATTGATCCAGCCTAGCAATGGATGGATGCTTAGATTTTGTGTCCTGTTACAAAAAGGGAGTGTGACTTGTACTGTGGCTTTGATACAATCAGGAGTGTTGGGGCCAAATTTAATATGTAGAGTTAATTGGGTGGCTCGCTGTAATGTTGGGGTTCAGAAAATAATGAAGGACCTCTAGGTCCAAAACTTCCTCCCCTCCGAACTGCCTTCTTAGATATTTCTCCCAGGCTAATAAGAAAAGAGCTGAATGTCCTCTTTTCCACAAATGAATCAGGTTTTATTAAAAGGAATAAAATACACAGCAAAGGTGAAATTAATAAAATCAAAGTCAAGGGAATAGGGAAAAAGAAAAATGGATAATCCCCCTAACTCTAACAAAAGCTTCACAATCCCCAAACTCCTTTCCAGCTCAGCTAATTTCAAAGAGCCAGGCTCGTTTATTAACTCACCTCCTGGGGTTAGTAGCTTCAATAGGAAACAGCTATGCAGCCAGGGCCCACAGGACAAACTGCCAGGAAAAAAAATCTCTCGTCTGCTCCCGCAGCTCACCAACAGGAAAGAGACTGAGCTCCCCTCAGCAAGTGTTTACTCTCCCTCCCCCAAAAGGGGAGGTCCTTCAAACTTGATTGGAAAGTGGTTTCTCCTGCTGAAATCAGCAGCATACATCATTCAGGACAGGTCAGGTGTGGCCCATTCAGCCAAATTTTATTTTATTTATTTTATTATTATTTATTTTACCACAGGAGTGAACTTGGTTGAGTAGATGCTTTATGGAAATCACTTCAATCACTCCATTTTCTGTAGTAACCAAGGTAGTATAAGGGAAATTGTACCCTCAGTTTGGAAGGGGGGGGATGTTTTCATACTTTGGTTCTTGTTATGTCTTTTTTCAGTAAATATCCCATTATACAAGTTAGTTTATGTTATTCATTAGATGATATTGCCAGTAATTACTGGTAACTGATATTGGGGAAATGCATACCTGAATGAGGGCTTGAGCCAAAAGCATTAGAGGAAACTCCATAATCCCTAATGGGGTAGCTAGGTGGCACAGTGAATAGAGTGCTGGGTCTGGAGTCAGGAAGACTCATCTTCTGAGTTAAAAACTGACCTCAGACACTTACTAGCTATGTGACCCTGGGCAAGTCAATTAACCCTGTTTGCCTCAGTTTCCTTATCTGTAAAATGAGCTGGACAAGGAAATGGAAAACCACTCCAGTATCTTTGCCAAGAAAACCCCAAATGGGGTCACAAAGAGTCAGACATGTTGAAAAAATTACTGAGTGACAAAAGCATAATCCCATAAGGATACTCCTAGGATCCTGGGGTAGGAGGGAAATGTAGCTGCCCTCTGGGAAGCTAACTTGCCAGTGAGAGTGAAAGTTGGAAGAATTACCCCCAAAACCTATTAATGCTACATAGGGAAATTTGGAAAGGGAGGGTCTATTTGGGGGAAGGGGAGAAAGAAAATGTGATAAAATCTGCAATGCAGGTTACAACCTGTCCATGTTTGCTCATCCTGTTCTATTAACTTTTTTCTTTTGTTTGTTTGTTTGTTTGTTTCCAGGGCAATGAGGGTTAAGTGACTTGCCCAGGGTCACACAGGATTCACTTTTTCCTTATTGGAAAGTATATGTGTTGGCCATATAACCACTGAGCCTGACCTCTGAGAGGTGCCTGTAGTGGCTATGAGGTGATTCAGGATGGTGTGTGTGTGTGTGTGTGTATGTGTGTTGGGGGCAAAGGGAATTTTACATATGCAGTTGCTTTGGGTACTTGGATGCTGGGAAAGTTAGTTGTCTTGAGAGGCTTGCCTGGCCCTGGGAAGCCAATGGTGGGAAGAAGTGGAATGGGAGAATGCTGAACTATTGTTTGTTGGTGTAGATGTGTGGGAGATAAACTCACAACTGACTATTTGCAGGAAAGGATAATGATTGGTTTATCTGACACCCTTAGAGTAATGCCATGGCTCCATGTTAAAGACCACTGATCTAGGAGGCAACTAGGTGGTGCAGTGGATAAAGCACTGGCCCTGAATTCAGGAGGACCTGAGTTCAAATCCATCCTTGGACACTTGACACTTACTGGCTGTGTGACCCTGGGCAAGTCACTTAACCCTCATTGGCCCACAAAATAAAACAAAACAAAACAACCAGAAAGAATGAAGACCACTGGTCTAGAGGCTTATGGATATTCTCAAGTTCCCTTTCAGCCTCTAACTACCTTGTTGTAGTTCAGTTGTTTTCAGCTGTGTCCTAGTCTTCATGACTCTATTTGGGGTTTTCTTGGCAAAGATACTGGAGTGGTTTTCCATTTCCTTGTCCAGCTCATTTTACAGATAAGGAAACTGAGGCAAACAGGGTTAATTGACTTGCCCAGGGTCACATAGCTAGTGTCTGAGGTCAGTTTTTAACTCAGAAGATGAGTCTTCCTGACTCCAGACCCAGCACTCTATTCATTGTGCCACCTAGCTACCCCATTAGGGATTATGGAGTTTTCTCTAATGCTTTTGGCTCAAGCCCTCATTCAGGTATGCATTTCCCCAATATCAGTTACCAGTAATTACTGGCAATATCATCTAATGAATAACATAAACTAACTTGTATAATGGGATATTTACTGAAAAAAGACATAACAAGAACCAAAGTATGAAAAAACTGAGGCCAACAGGGTTAACTGACTTGCCCAGGGTCACACAGCTAGTAAGTATCTGATGTCAGATTTGAACTCAGAAAGAGTTTTCCTGGCTCTAAGTCTGGCACTCCATCCACTGCACCACCAAGCTGCCCTGCACAGGGCTACTTCTTCAGGTTTTTATGTTTTTGGGGGGATAAGAGGAGGTCTAATGAGAAATAATCAAATCTGATTTGTCAATTTAATTAAAGGTAGGCTAGATTGTACCAGACGACTTTTTTTTTTTTTTGTGAGGCAATTGGGGTTAAGTGACTTGTCCAGGGTCACACAGCTAGTGAGTGTCAAGTGTCAGAGGTCGGATATGAACTCAGGTCCTCTTGACTCCAGGGCCAGTGCTCTATCCACTGCCCCACCTAGCTACCCCAAACTTAAAGACTTTTTTTTTTTAATTTTCAGACAACTTCAACCTTAGGCTAATCAAAGAATGCATATCTTCTTTCAAACAAATAAACTGAATAATCCCTCATCTGAAGAGAGGTCTTTTTATCTAAAGAAAAGTTCTGTCTCCTTAACAAGACATAATGGTAATTTTCACCTCAGACCAAATTTTTATTGCCTTATCTTATCTTATCATTTTTATCCTATCAAGATTTCCAGAGGTTTATGACCCTGATCAGGACCAAGGAGAGTTGACTTTATTTAACTGAGAAGGATTTTGGAATGGGGGAAGTCAGGATTAAATCTCCAATATATTAATTATAAATAATAATTTCTAAGATATTAGTTACCAAAAAATCATTTCTCACACATTCTCTTTACTGCACCACCTAGCTGCCCTCACGGCTCCAACCTTATTTCTTACTACTTCTCAGTGCAAAAGGGTTTAATTGATGTCCTCTGAACATGGTAGATGAATTCTAGCCTCTGTGCCTTTGACTGTGATTTTTCTTCCACCTAGACTCCTTGCCATAGTACTCTACATGTTGACTCTTTGCTTGTCTATGGCCTAGCCTTTTTTCTTGGCACAACTTAACTGCCAGCTTCTTCATTCTCTGACAAGTCCAGGCCTTTGTAAAAATTCCATCCTCTGATCTTCCATAACACTTATTGTTTGTTATCATTCATTTGGTATTTATATCCTATTTCATTTATTTTAAAAATAACAATAAACATTTTTATTTTAAAATTTTGAGTTCCAAATTTTATCTCTTCTTCCCTTCCTCCCCTCATCCCTCCCTGAAGCAGTAAGCAATGGGATAGAGGCTATACATGTACAATTATATAAAACATAACCATATTAGTAATTTTGTATAAGAAAACTTGAATAAAAGAAAAAAATGAAAGTGAAAAATAGCATGCTTCAGTCTCTGTTCAATCAATATCAATTCTTTCTTTGGCGGTAGATAGTATATTTTATCATTTGTGCTTTGGGATCGTCTTTCATCATTGTATTGTTGAGAATAGTTAAAGTCATTCACAGTTCATCAAACAATATTGCTGTCACTGTGCACAATGTTCTATTGGTTCTGCTCTCTTCACTATACATCAGTTCATGCAAATCTTTCTAGGCCTTTCTGAAATCAACCTGTTTGTCATTTCTTTTTTTTTTAATTAATAAAGTATTTTATTTTTTTCCCATTACATGTAAAGATAGTTCTCAACTTTTGTTTATACAAGCTTTCCAATTTCAGATTTTTCTCCTTCCCTCCCCTCCCTCCCCCCCTCCCCTAGACAGCAGGTAATCTGATATAGGTTATATCTATATATCTATATACATATACATATATATATCTATACACACACATATATATATACACATAATAACATTAATCATATTTCTGCATTAGTCATGTTATAAGAGAAAAATCAGAGCAATGATGAAAAACCTCAAAATAGAAAAAACAACAGCACCAAAAACAAAAGAAATAATATGGTTCATTCAGCATCTATACTCCACAGTTTTTTGTTTTTTTTTTTCCCCTGGGCTTGTCATTTCTTATAGCACAATAATACATTACAATAATATACCACAGCTTGTTTATCTATTCCCCAGTTGATGGAAATTCCTATGATTTCCAGTTCTTAGCCACCACAAAAAGAGCTTCTATCAATATTTTTGTACAAATAGGTCTTTTTCTCTCTTTTGGAAGGTCGTTAGGATATAAACCTAGCAGTGATATTGCTGGATAAAGGGGTATGTACAGTTTGATAGCCCTTTGGGAATAATTTTAAATTGCTCTCCAGAATGGCTGAATCTGTTTACAACTCTACCAACAGTGGATTAATGACCCAGTTTTCCCACATCCCCTCCAACATCCAATATTTTCCTTTTTTGTATTATTTACCACTCATATCCTTTTTTAGATTGTAAGTTATTTTGATGCATGCATTCTGTCTCCCCAACATCTTTGTGTATGCTCAGGGTCCAGTACAAGGCATCATTATGTAGTGCATATTTCATAAATTTGCATTGATGATGAGTTTATATCTCCTTTAATTAAACTTTATGATTATTAAATAATAAACCCATGGCTATATTTAATCCAATTCAATAAGCATTAACTATGAGCTTACTATTTCTCAGCAATACAGTGATCCAAGGCAATTCCAAAGGACTTATGATGAAAAATGGTACCCACCTCCAGAGAAAGAACTGACAGAGTCTGAATGCAGATCAAAGCATTTTCTTTCTTTCTTTCTTTTTCTTGTTTTTTTTTTTGGGGGGGGTCTGTGTTTTCTTTTGCAACATGGATAAATGGAAATGTTTTGCATGATTGAACAAGTATAATCTATAACAAATTACTTGCCTTCTCAAGGAGCAAGGAAAGAAGGGAGTGAGAGAATTTAGAACTCAAAATTTAAAAAAAACAAATATTAAAAATTGGTTTTGCATGTAATTGGAAAAAATCTAAAAAGGGGGGAAAAAACCTGTATATCTACTATGTCAAGCTTTGTTCTAGGTTTTAGGCAAAAACAAAACAGCCTCTGCCTTCAAGGAGATCTTATCCCCTATTGACCAATAGTAAACCCCTATATCCATCCATTTGCCACCCACTCCATTATTCCCTTAAAAGTTCCCACTGACTATAGTCTGTGGACAAACTCCTTTATTATAACCTATTTTTCACCTTCTACTTCCACTTAACACAAATTCTCTTGTTTAAAAATAAATTTTTATTGATATTTTCTGTTTCTTATGCCATCATAGTTATCCCAAGTATCTTTCCCATTCCTCCTCCAAGACAGCCATCCCATATAACAAATAGCATTTTTGAGAGGAAAAAAGAGTCACCTCAACTGATCAATATATTGAAAATCCCCCAAACATGTACATCTCACTTCTCCACAAAGGAGTAGGTTGGGGATCTCTTCATTTGGGTCCTATTGGATTTTGATAATTTTGTTACATTTGTTTTTGATGTGTCATTGTTCTTTCCATTTATATCATTGAAGTCACCGTGTATATTGTTTTCTTGGCTCTGCTTACATTTTCCTGCATCACTTCATATAGATTTTTCCATACTTCTCTGTATTCATTGCAAATATAATTTTTTATAGCACAGTAATATTCCATTCCATTCATGTACCACAATTTGTTTAGTCATTCCTCAACTGATGGCCATCTATTTTGTATTATTCTTAGGTAACAGAAATGTTCTATTGCAAACTCCTTACTTTTTTGCATTTCCTGCTTCATTATACTAATAGAACATGTTTTTTCTTTTCTTAATCTTTCTAAGAAATTTATTTATTTTTACATGCCTTTATAATCTATTCCTCCTATTGCCCTCCCACTGAAAGAAGAAAAAGAAAATCTTTATCACAAACATATGTAATACAGAAAAACAAATTCCCATATCAGCTATGCCTTAAAATACATATTTTTCTTTGCATTTTAAGTAGAATTGTTTCTTCACCTACACTTGAGCCCCTTCTGCTTTGTTCAGTTCGTTATGCCCTTCTTACATATATTTTGTGGTTGTTCAATCATTTCAGTTGTTTCTGATTCTTTGCAATCCCATTTGAGGGTGGTTGTTTTTTGGCAAAGATACTGGAGTGGTTTGCCATTTCCTTCTCCAACTCATTTTATAGATGAAGAAACTGAGGCAGACAGAGGTTAAGTGCGCAGGGCCACACAGCTAGGAAGTATCTGAGACTGGATTTGAACTCAGATCTTCCTTACTCCAGGCCAAGTGCTCTATCCCACCTAACTGCCCAGATATATTTTACTCTGGTCAATCTGGATTCCATAGTGAGCTGCTTGAATGATGCTCTTACCTGCACCCTATGCTTTCATACCCCCTTGACCATCTAACAAATATGCTGCATCAGTACTTCACCTTGGAAGCTTGTAGTAGAAAGAACATTGATTCAGAGGCATAGGATCAGAGTCCAAATAGCAGCCTGTGTTACTTTGGTCAAGTCACCTAACCTCCTTGGCCTCGGTTTTCTCTGCTATAAAAATGGGGAGTTTGGATTAAATTATTTTTAAGGTCTTTTCCAACTCTAAAGCCTCTCATCCTATTATCTGAATAATCTCATGTCTCCCCTCTTGCTCTAGCTAGATAGTGACCAATACCTCCTTGCCCCCAACCAGAATCTATCTGGTAGGAATCCAGAGATCCTACTCTACTCTGATCCTTAGGACACTTTGTCTTTCCCAATTTTCATGAGTTAGTGCCTCACACGTCTCTCATCCCCAGGTAGACATGGTCATTCACAATGCTTAGCAACTACGATCTCTCTGGTAAAATGGAGTACCACTAGGCCTTATCATTTGTTTTGCCACTATACACTCTAGACCTTCAGGCATTGCTATCTGACCTGCCACTATATACTAAGAACTACCAGGCCTTTCTATCCTCCAAAATGAGAACAGGAGCTTCTTGAAAGCAGGAATTATCTGACTTTTCTCTTTATAGTCCCAGCGTTTGGTAGCATGCTTGGCATACGATAAGTATTTAATAAATTAAAAATAAATTATTTATTTACTCAAAGCTGCAGTGTTACTAGAAGAAGATTAACACCATGAAGAACTGGCCCCTGACAAATTCATGTTGTTGAACTTCAACTGAGTCTTTGCCACAATTTGGCAATCCTTTTGCTTGATCATCAAGTGTTTATTGAGTGCCTAACACATGCCAGGCACTGTGCCAGTCATTAGAAGGATACAAGGAAGAATGATACTCACATTTAAGGAGCAGTTTCCTGTTTAACTGGGAAGACAGAACAAAAAGAGGTGAAAAGTTAGAGAAAATACATGATATATAAATGAAATAATTGTTAGGCAAGCAAAAAAAAAATTTGGACAAATTGAATTGTTTCTGTTGACTTTTCCTTAATGCTGCTTAGCAACTATGTGTGTCCTTATGATAGGAAATGACCACTGTTAAAGCTTGTTTGCCACATTAAAAAAAGTCTACTTGGATCCTTTTGATATACATATAAAAAATTTTTTAAGTCATTTTGAAATCATAGCAAAGTAGTGATAACAACAAGGTTTGGATCCCCAAGAAAAAGGTCCACAAATATAAAGGTTTTGTAGTAAAGTGGATTTCTCTATAAAATTTACTTAAATTCTATCCTTGAAATCTTCTTGGGGCAGCTAGGTGGCACAATGGATAAAGCACTGGCCCTGGATTCAGAAGAACCTGAGTTCAAATCCAGCCTCAGACACTTGACACTTACTGGCTGTGTGACCCTGGGCAAGTCACTTAACTCTCATTGCCCTGCAAAAAAAAAAAGAAAGAAAAGAAAGAAGTCTGCTTGACTGTATGGTAAAAATTATTTGTGGTAAAGATTAATATAGAAAGTTTTAGCTGAATCATTTTGGGAGGGGCCACACCTGGCCCACCATGAGATTGTGCATGCTACTGAGCAGCTTTTGAAGGACCTCCCCTTTTGGGGGAGGAAAACTCCACCGGAAGGGAGGCAACTTCCGGTGGGTGGGGTGTTCAAAAGGTCGGTCTCTTTTGGCCTGGAAAGCAGTCTGGTGGTGCTCTGCTCGGCTTGGTGGTGGTGGGGTGTTTTGTGCTCCGTCTTGGGTGTGCTGGTTTTTGACCCAGTGGGCAGGTCGGGATTGGTGAGTTTTACGAAGGAAAACCCTAAATTCCTTTGAACTAGCTTAATCTCTGGGATCACATAGGCTAAGCTTAGAGTTAAGACTGTCCATCTGTATCTCTACTTCCTTATTTCCCTAATTGGTTTCACCTTTGTGGTCTAATTAATTCCCAAGCAATAAAACCTGATCCTTTATGAACTAAAGCTCAGAGGCTCCTTTTCTTATTGGCCTGGGAGGAATATATAAAAAGGAAAGTTCAAAGGGGAAATTAAACCTAAAAGAGTTCCTCATATTTCTGGGACCCCAATATTAAGGTGAGTCAACCTATAACGCTCAGTCTATCAAATTTTGGCCCTCACAACTGGGACAAGGGACCAGATCCAAACTTCCTCCTTAGGAACAGTTGAATTCTTAGGCCCACTGTAAAACTGACTCCAAACCAATCAACAAGACTGGTGGTACAGTAAATGGAGCCTTGGACATGGAGTTAGGGACACCCAAGTTAAAAATCTGAACTCAGATATTTACTAGCAACATGACCTTAGGCAAGTTACTTAACCTCAGGCTGCCTCATTTTTTTCATCTATAAAATGAGGGAAAAAATAATAGCACCTACCTCCCAGGATTGTTGTGAGGATTAAATGAGGTGACAAATCATCATCAAAAATTTATTAAATGTCTACTAGGTACTAGGCATTGTGCTAAGTGCAGAATGTGGTGATATATAAGTGCTTACCTAGGACAGTGCCTGGTATATAGTAAGTACTCTCTTAATAAGTACTTATAAAATTTTTAAAAAATATATTAAGCACTTGTCGTTCCAGGCACTGCCAATTCATCTTTCCCAAGGAATGAATTATAACTGGACTATTGATTCTCTCTAAGTTAGTCTGACCTCCAGGGATAGGTGGGGCCTTTTCCTGTACCATTCACTGTCTCGTAGCATCAACTGCCTTCTGGAACACCTCATAAACATTATGAACATTAGTTTATCAATGTATAGAACAATGCATGAAGTGGACATTCTAGGTATAGAAAATGATGAAATATAGGCAATCTAAAATCTTTAGAATATCTGCAAGGCAGTTAAACTCTAGCTCTTCACTCTTTAGGTCTTCTAAGACTTAGAATTCAAGACTTTGTTGACTTTCTTTCTTTTGGGGGGGGGCAATGGGGGTTAAGTGACTTGCCCAGAGTCACACAGCTAATAAGTGTCAAGTGTCTGAGGACAGATTTGAACTCGGGTACTCCTGAATCCAGGGCCAGTGCTTTATCCATTGCTCCACCTAACTGCCCCCTGTTGACTTTCATCTAGCTGATTAGCCAGGTAAAGATAAGGAACGATTTAGGGAAATGAAACAGCCTTATTTGTAGTTTTTTGTAAAGCTGCTGCAGGTCTGAGCTTGCCTTTCCTGGGGTCAGAAGTAAATGTCCCCCAGTTGCTGCCGGGGAAATGGAGTACAGAACACAATGAGAAGCCATCTAGCAATTAGGAAGACAGGAAGGACACATAATCCTTAGTATTTCTACATCCTTTATTTTTGCTCCATATCTAACTGGTGCTGCTTCTGGGGTGGAGCCCAAGCTCTGCTGTAAAGTCTGATTGGTACAAGATTCTCTAGCTAAATTTAATATAGGCAGAGTGGTCTTTGTGCCTGATTTCAGCTACATTGATGTATTTATATTACATCCATTTACACATTACTCTCATTTCATGAGTCTCTTGTAACAAAGTGAAAAAGTTAAATAAAACTAATAATATAGAGACTTCATTTGAAAGTACATGTAACTTTATAATCCATATCATGTTGTTTGCCTTCTCAGTGAGGGGAGGGAGTAAAGGGAAGAATTTGAAATTCAGTTTTTTGTTTTTTTCTAAAAAAAAGAATGTTAAGTAACTGGGGAAAATAAGATATTAGATAAATATATCTTTTTTAAAAAATAAAAAAGATAGTAAATGCAACATTTCACATCTGTAGCAATCCCACCTGTATTTTTTTTGGCAGGGCAATGAGGGTTACATGACTTGCCCAGGGTCACATAGCTAGTAAGTGTTAAGTGTCTGAGGTCAAATTTGAACTCAGGTCCTCCTGAATCCAGGGCTGGTGCTTTATCCACTGCTCCACCTAGCTGCCCCACCCCCGCACCTGTGTTTTTAAAAAAATAAGTAGAATTTTATTTTCTATTCATAACCAGCCCACTGGAAAAAAAGAGGGAACCCCCCCAATTTCTTTTAACAAATATGCATAGTAAAGCAAGACAAAGTTCCCCCAATGTGTGGCCAGTTTCCTAATGGTAATTGATCCTATAGTCAGTTAAATATGAAATGATATGTAGACAAGTTGCTTTTTGAGCTGGTGCTGAAGATTAGGAATAAGAAGACCTGAGTTCAAATCCACCTCCATTTATTAGTCAGACAAAGCACATCAGTTCTCTGAGCCTCAGTTTCTTCATCTGTAAAACGGAGGTGATAATAACCATCCTGACTACCTCACAAGGAAACTTTGTAAAAACTCTGAAGTGTTATGCAATGCTACTGTTTCAGAAGGACATGTTAGGGACTAAAAAGGGAAGATTCCAAAGCCTTCACCCAAAGCTTCTTCTGAACTGCATGTGGGAATTGTCATTTCTGTAAGAACCAATTAATCAACCAACCCTTTACGTTGCAGGCACTGTACTAAGTATTGGGGATGCAAAGATAAAAATCAAACAATCCTTACCATCAAGAAGTTTCCTTTCTAGCCAGTGAAATCATGTTTCCATAAGTGTACACAAAATAAACATGGGGTAAGTTCTCATTTGTGTTTGTTGTACCAACTGAAAATAAAATAGCAATTACTGCAAGGAATTTTGCCAAAATTAGCTCTGTGTTCAGAGTACCTGGTTCTAATGGACTATATAGGGAGTTGTTGGCAAATGGCCTCACTTCCCCCCCCCCAGTAAACTATGAGGCAGAATTCTCAGCTGAGGGGAGTTGGGAGAGAGGGAGCAATGGAGGGTTTGAGGAAGGATGAATGAGTTTGAAAGAACTGTTGTGGTGCATAGGATAGTGAGGACAAGTTGAGATGATGTATTATAACTAGGTGGTGCAGTGGATAGAGTGCAGGAGGGAGGTCAGAATTTGAAAGGGATTTGAGGTCTGGCAGCAGAGACTAAGGACGGGGGACATTCAGAGCCGAACTGGAAAGAAGCTGAAGCTTAGGTTTTGAGATGCAGAAAGAGAAGGGAGGACTGAGTTATGGCAGAGAAGAGGGATGTGATATTGGCCCTATAGGAATCTTGCATCTCAGAGCAAAATAGTCAAGTTGAAGCTATCAGTTTTACTCAACTCCTAAAGGACTGAGGGAAATTTCATGAAAAGGTCAGATTTCCCCCCAACTTCCTCTCCTAGTAGCTGAGTAACCACAGGCACTGTGATAAGCTATGCTGCTTTTTTACCCATGCATTTCCTGTACCATGAATCTTGCATCAACCACAAAGAGGCCAAGGGTTAACGAGAAATAGATATAAATTAAATTAAGGCAGAGAGCTAAACCTCTACCTAAGTGTTAGGACATTTCCTAGCTGGGGGCTCAGAGCAATTTTGAGTGTATTCCTAAATTTTGTTGAATATAAATTCCATAAAGCAGTAGAAAAGGGAGCCAAGTGGATGTGAGGAGATGCTATATTGCCTCTAGGCTTGAAATTAACTAATTAATGCAACAGGATGTCACATAAAGATAAAGAGAATAAATCTAAATAAACACAAGGTAGCTGGTAGGGAAGACATTAGCAGTTGGGTGGAGGGATGGATCAGGAAAGACTTTTTGTAAGCTGAATCTTGAAGAAAGAGACAGAATCCTTATGAAGTAGGTGTGAGAGGCAACATATTCTAGGCATGAGGGACGAATTTGGGTGGAAACACTAAAATGAAAGTCTGGAAGACGAGGGGCCAAGACAAGCCTGTCTGGGCATGTGCAAGAAGGGCTGCAAAGGGACTTAGGACATGGAACAATGGACCTTTGTTCTTGCATGATACAGAGAGGGAGCTGGAGCAACTTGAACTTGGCACGCCATCTGGTGGTCACCACAGATATGACAGACATATGGATTAGCTATTGCACTCCCCTTCCACAGAAGGCACATTATGAAGTACTTGGTTTCCTCTCTGCCATGCCCCCTCCTACTTGAACACGTGTACTTGGTTCACTCATTATATACCTGCCTTGTCGTGGTTGTTGGTATTGTCATTTACTCGTTCAGTTATATCCAACTCTTTGTGACCTCATGGATCTTAGCTTGCCAATATAGTCCATGTGGTTTTCTTGGCAAAGATACTGGAGTGTTTTGTCATTTCCTTCTCCAGTGACCTGCCTTTTTGCTGTTATGTAAAAGAATGCATTAGCATGTCTTCTGCCTATGTAAAGCAAGTGCTCCCATGGAAAGGAACCTGTGATACTTTATTTAATGGGCTGCTTATCCAGGATCCATTGTTGACTAGTTTCCAGTCACTCCCTGGTAATGTCTCACATGGGGACACTTGATGGTTTCAGCTTCTAGGCTGCCTCTACAAATGTATGTTCGCTGCTACTCCCTCACGATCAGGTACATAAAGGATTTGTGGTTTTATCAGTGCAGGAACTCCTTCTACATGGTCTTTTTTTTTTTTTGGTGGGGCAATGAGGGTTAAGTGACTTGCCCAGGGTCACACAGCTAGTAAGTGTAAAGTGTCTGAGGTCAGATTTGAATTCAGGTCCTCCTGAATCCAGGGCCAGTGCTTTATCCACTTCACCAACTAGCTGTCCCTCTACATAGTCTTGGAGTGATGCCTAAAGCCCAGAGAAGTAAAGTGATTTGCTCAGGACCCCACAGCTAGTATTAAAAGTGTGATTTGAATTTAAGTCCAGCAATCCATCCATTATGTCACTGTCAAACTCTAGCAAGGGGAGCTGGGTGATCAGCCCCTTCCACTTTCAAGACCTGATCTGAGGTGCAATGCTATTTCCCTCTTAGGGCTGAAATAACTTCTTATATGCTCTTATATGCCCTTAGTTTCACTTTTATTCTGTGATAATGCCAAGGGCATGTGTTCTATAGTTGGCCCATCAGAGTAAGCACAAGATGTGTCTGCTTTGGGCTTCTAATATATACCAGTTCAGTTCTCCATTGGGAACATCTCCCAAGCCTGTGTAGTTGCATGCTAACATATGGCACCTTATCCCTGAATGGAGGTAGTCCTATTCTCATATTGTTATATTCCTCTTTGAGTTGTTATCTCTAAACATCACTTCTTGATCTCCACTTTGAGCTTCCCAGCATTTTAATTTATGCCAAAAACAAAATGCTTCTCCATTCCCCACTTAAAGAGCTTGCTTTGAGATCTTTTTTTTTTTTTAATCAATCAAACATATCCTTGTTTGTGGGCTTGTCCCCTGGCAAATAGCCTATGCTTTGGCAACATGTATTATTTTACATAGGATGGGACCCTCTTAGGAATCACAGAAATGTTGCCATTCAAGTGAAAACAGATGTATTTCACCTACACAAATTTCTTTTGGGGGTGAGGGGTATCTCCCAAATGGAAGTTGTTCTTTGTGATTTTATTAAACACATTAAAAACTTCCTTAAATTTCAAGAAAAAAAATACAATGTTTATATAAGCAAATGTTTATAGGAATTCTAAAGGAGGGTTCTTGAAAGGAGTGCTCACCTGGCATTACAGGTGAGTTACTGCAATCCTTCAATGACTTGGGGTTGGTTTTACAATAACCTTTTGGGCCTTTATCAGCCATCCCAATACACAGGAGCATTAATTAGCCAAGTGGAACCCAGGAAATACAGTAAATTCAATGGGGAAAGGATTGATTCCGCGGAGTGTGCAAGCTGCAGAATTATGCTTTGTTTGCTCAAGGACTGCTGGGAACCATCTGCTATTAAAGACCACCTCACCAGTACAAGTCTGATGAGCCTCAGCTGGCACTGACAGAAGATGCCTATACAAACACATAATGAGTGTTCAGTACCCTCTTCAGAGACCCCCCCTGAGCTAATGCCCAGCTCAATCAAAATGATTGAGACAGGAAGTATAAACATGTAGTAGTTGTAGTAGTATGGTCCTCAAAAGGAAGATATTAGCTTGTGTGAAAGGCACAGAGAATCATGGAAAGCTGTTGTGGCACATGGAAAGATTACTGAACTTTAAGTCAGAGGACCTGAGTTTAAACACTGGCTCTGTTATTAACTGGCTGGATGACCATATGCAAGCTACATACTTTTTCTTGTCTCAATATCCTCATTTATATGCCAGAGTAGATGGTTTTTGTGATCTCCAAGGCCTCTTTCAGTTCTAAATCCTTTGTCTCTGGTTCATAGTCATCCTATCCAATATCGGTTTAAATTCTACCTATCCTTCAAAACCTAGCTCACATTTCATCTCATCCACGAAGCCTTCCCCTCTGCCCCACCACCTAAGGTGCTCTTTCTCACAGCATCTTTTATTTCTCCTATGCCCCCAATTAACAAACATTTATTGAAGCACTTATTAGATACTAGACATTGTGCTAGGTGCTGGTGATACAAAGACAAAAATGAAATAGTTCCCACCTTCAAGGAACTTCTATTCTTCCTTTCACGTATCTGCTTCTCTTCCCCACCCCCCCAAACCTGCCCCATCCCTCTGCCATTCAATCCAAGGACTAAGATTCCTTTGCAATGGAAAGGTCACTGGATTAAGAGTCAGGATTGCTGAGTTTGTGTTTCAGTGCTATTATCACTTCCTAGTTGTTTGATTTCCCAGAAATCACTTGAAGTCTTTGAGCCTTCATTTTCTCTTCTGTAGCATGAGGCTGTTAGGAAGAAAGAACTTTTAAAAGGCCTATATAAATTTGAATTATTATTCACCCATATACTTGGACTACAAAATTTCTTCAATTTAAATCTTTCCAATAAGACATATTAGATTTGTATTCAATAATAGGTGGATTTAAATATCTATATCACAGTGAATACCTCAAGTCAATTCTACAACCACTGTGATCATTACTACAATGATTATAGGGGATTTCATAGAGTCTATAGTCCATGTTGGCCCTCAGAAAGCTCCCTGATGACAGGCACTGAGCTTTATCTATGTTTGTAGCACTCTGATCCATGTCTAGCAAGAGTGTTTGTTTCTTGTATGCATGAATGAAAGTATTTGCTGAAACTAATGAGACTATGAAAAGGCTATGTGGGTTGTCTGGATTAAATAAGTTCATAATATGTACTTTACTCAGGGTTTGTAATAGCTTACTTATAGCAACCCCATTGAGAGAGCTAAAGGAATAGCCTGGGAGAAAAGACCAATATTGAATTTGCTGATCTAAACTCACCAGACTCTTAGGCTGAAAAGGCCTTCTCTAGAGTTTGTGGATATTTTGCTCTTGGGAGTATGAATATTTATTCATAAATACTGGGGAGAGAGAAACTGGATCATCCAATAGATTTTAGGTTCATAGCTGATGACCACTTAGAGGACTGACATGGACTTATACCATGTAAATCAACCAGTAAAAAAACCAAACATGCTGCAGTCTCTTCTTTCTCCTTCTCTCCTCTCTTTCACCTAGATCTGATCGCCATCAACAATATTTGACTTCAGACTGTCAATCTAAAAACAAAAAAATATATAATATCATAAAATCATAAAATGTGTAAACATGAATGACTCATTCCAACTCTAATTGAAATAATTAATAAGATGTTAAGCCCTGATTGAATCTTTTTTTTAATTTATTTTTTTAATTTTTGGTTGGGCAATGAGGGTTAAGTGACTTGCCCAGGGTCATACAGCTAGTAAGTGTCAAGTGTCTGAGGCTGCATTTGAACTCAGGTCCTCCTGAATCCAGGGCTGGTGCTTTATCCACTGAGCCACCTAGCTGCCCCTGATTGAATCTTTATTGAATCAGTCGATCAAAGGTGAATCATCTCATTAATATAGTTGGGAAAGAAGTAGATTTCTTCAATAAAATGAAATTATATCACACAGGAAGCAGATTAGGATTGGTTGAGGAGACTCAGTCATGACCTATAGGGTTTAGAGAAAAAGGCAATCCAATTAGGACCAGCATTTGAATGACAGACAAACTCAGTGGTGAAGGCCATTCCAGCCAAGTCCCTGGGAAGGAATTATTTAGGGTGTGGGGAAAAAAGAGTCTCTACTACCTTTCTTTCCCTCCTTTTCCTTTTCCTCCTTGACCAGAGGATGACCTTATGAACTTCAAAAGATCAGAAGATTTTGGACTTCCTATCGATATACTATCAGTGTACCTAGAATTCTGGGGACACTGATAGTATGTTGATAGGAAATCCAAAACGTGTACCCAGAGCCAAGGACAAACTAGGGGATCCTAAGAAAAGACAGCTTCAAGACTCTACAAGGAACCCAGCAAAAACAACATTATACGAAGGGGAACATCACTAGAACTCCATTATGGTAGAAATAGACTTCCATGAAACCAAGTGCTGTAAGTTAACCCTTTCCCACTTTTGTACCCTAAGCTTGAGCCCACTTTCCCTAGAATTATATGTATTTATGTTCCAGATTCTCTCCCTCTCTTTCTTCTCCCTCCTCCCTGAGATAGCAAGCAATTTGATATAGTTTATACATGTGTAGTCATGGAAAATATATTACCATATTAGTTATATTGTGAAGGAAAACAGACAAAAATGAAAAAAAGAAAGAAAATAAAAATAGTTTACTTTGATCTGTATTCAGAGTCCACCAATTCTTCCTCTGGAAGTGCATAGCATTTTTCATCATGTCTTTTGGAATTGTCTTGGTCATTGTATTGCTGAGAATAGTTAAGGCATCAATACGATATTGCAATAACTGTGTGCATTGTTCTCCTTGTTCTGCTAACTTCACTTTGTATCAGTTCATGTAAGACTTTCCAGGTTTTTCTAAAAGAATCCTGATCATCATTTCTTATAGCACAATGGTATTCCTTTACATTCATATACCACAACTTGTTCAGTCACTCCCCAATTGATGGGCATACCCTCAATTTCCAATTTTTTGCCACCACAAAAAGAGCTGCTAAAAATATATTTGGGGGGGGCAGCTAGATGGCACAGTGGTTAAAGCACCGGCCCTGGATTCAGGAGTACCTGAGTTCAAATCCGGCCTCAGACACTTGACACTTACTAGCTGTGTGACTGTGGGCAAGTCACTTAACCCCCATTGCCTAAAAAATATATATATATATATATATATATATATATATATTTGAGGGGCAGCTAGATGGCATAGTGGATAAAGCATCAGTCCTGGATTCAGGAGGACCTGAGTTCAAATCTGACCTCTGACACTTGGATACTTACTAGCTGTGTGACCCTGGGCAAGTCACTTTAACCCTCATTGACCCACAAAAAGCAAACAAACAAACAACAACAACAACAACAACAACAAGAAAACCATGGGGCTATATCTGGCCCACTGCCTGTTTTTCAAGAAAACTATGGAATTAATCAATAAAACTAAGAGCTGATTTTATGAAAAAACCAAAAAAATAGACAAACCATTGATAAATTTGATTAAAAAAATAAAGAAAACCAAATTACCAGCATCAAAAATGAAAGGGGTGATTTCACCACCAATGAAGTGGAAATTTAAAAAGCTGGAAAAAGAACAAATTAAAAATCCCCAACTAAAAATATTTTTGTACTTACAGATGCTCTTTCTTTCTCTCTTTCTCTTTCTCTCTCTCTCTTCCTTCCTTCCTTCCTTCCTTCCTTCCTTCCTTCCTTCCTTCCTTCCTTCCTTCCTTCCTTCCTTCCTTCCTTCCTTCCTTCCTTCCTTCCTTCCTTCCTTCCTTCCTTCCTTCCTTCCTTCCTTCCTTCCTTCCTTCCTTCCTTCCTTCCTTCCTTCCTTCCGTGATAAAATAATGGGATTTAGCCGATACTCAAAGGCCCACCTGGAGATTAATCTAAACTGATTGAATTAAGTGAGAGTGATTGACTGCTGATTACCTTCAAGTCCAGTGAATCACTGGATTTGGATGATGCTAATCAATCAATTTGAAGCAGTGTGTAAGGACCTCCTATGCTCTGGACCTATAAAAAACTTCCACACTCAGTTTGAGGAGAGTTTGTGAGGGAAGCAGGCTCCTGGCGGAGGGAAGCAGGCTCCTGGCGGAGGGAAGCAGGCTCCTGGCGGAGGACTTGAGGAAGAACCAAACCAGGCTGGAACTCTAGGCTAGATAGGCCTTTTCTTTCTTTTTTTTTTTTTTAAGTGAGGCAATTGGGGTTAAGTGACTTGCCCAGGGTCACACAGCTAGTAAGTGGTAAGTGTCTGAGGCTGGATTTGAACTCAGGTACTCCTGACTCCAGGGCCAGTGCTCTATCCACTGTGCCACCTAGCTGCCCCCAGGCCTTTTCTTAACTTTCTGAACTCCACGTGAATACCTGTATGCTTTAATAAATGCTTAATGCCCAAAGACTGGTACTAAAGCTTCTAATTTAAGGTGACCACATTAGATTTTAAACGTCATCCTTCCTTCCTTCCTTCCCCCCCCCCCCCCCCCCCCCCCCCCCCCCCCCCCCCGCCTTAGACACAGACATAATACTGCTGGGTCAAAGAGTATGCACAGTTTTATAGCCCGTTGGGCATAGTTCCAAGTTGTTCTACAGAATGGTTGGATCAGTTCACAACTCTACCAAGAATGCTTTAGTGTCCCAATTTTCCTACATCCTCTCCAACATTTGTCATTTGCCTTTTCTGTCTTTTAGTCAATCTGATAGGTGTAAGGTGGTACCTCAGAGTTTTTAAATTTGCATTTAGAGTATTTTTTCATATGAGTATAGAAAGCTTTGATTTCTTCTGAAAACTGCCTGTCCATTTACTTTGATAATTTATCTATTGGACAATGACTTGTAGTCTTGTAAATTTGACTCAGTTCTTTATATATTTGAGAAATGAGGCCTTTATCAGAGAAATTTGCTGTTTAAATTCCCCCATCCCTCAGTTTCTGTTTCCCTTCTAATCTTGTCAACATAGGTTTTGTTACTGCAACCCCCTTTTAATTTAACAAAATAAAATAAAATAAATCCATCTTACTTCCTGTGATCCTCCTTATCCCATGTTTAGTTTTTTTAAAATTTATTAATTTGTTAATTTTTTTGCAGGGTGATGAGGATTAAGTGACTTTCCCAGGGTCCCATGTTTAGTTTTAAACTTTGTCCTTGTCCATAGGTCTGACAAGTAAACCATTCCATACCTCCCTAATTGGCTCATGGCATCCCTCTTTATGTCTAAACCTTGTACCCATTTTGATCTTATCTTGGTATATGTTGTGAGATGTTGATCTATACCTAGTTTCTGCCAAACTGTTTTCCAGTTTTCCCAGCAGTTTTTGTCATATAGTGAATTCTTGTCCCCAAAGCTTGGATCTTTGCATTAATCAAACATTATATTACTATGGTCATTACCTACTGTGTATTTTATACCCAATCAATTCATCTTATCCATCATCCTATCTTTTAGCCAGTACTGGATTGTTTTTATGATTACTACTTTATAATACATTTTGAAATCTAGTGCATCTAGTCGCTCTACCTTCACATTTTTTTCATTAATTTTCTGGATCTTCTTGACCTTTTGTTCTTCCAGATGAATTTTGCTATTATTTTTTCTAGCTCTATAAAATAATTTTTGGATGTTTGGTATGATCTTGAATAAATAAATTAATTTAGGTAGAGTTATCTTTTTTATTATATTGGCTTGGCCTAACCATGAGCAATTAATATTTTTCCAATTGTTCAGATCTGATTTATTAGTGTGAAAGTTATTAGTGTGAAAGGTAATTATGTTCATATAGTTTCTGGGTTTGTCTTGGCAGGTAGACTTTCAAGTATTTTACATTGCTTACAATTTGTTTGCATTGTTTATAGTTCTTTTAAATGGAATTTCTCTTTCTATCTCTTGCTGTTGGACTTTCTTGGTAATATATAGAAATGCTGATTTTTTATGTGGGTTTATTTTATATGCTGCAACTTTGCTAAAGTTGGTAGTTATCTCAAGTAGTTTTTTAGTAAATTCTCTAGGATTGTCCAAATATATCATCATATCATCTGCAAGGAGTGATAGTTTTGTTTCCTCATTTAATTCCTTCAATTTTTTTTCTTGTTTTATGGCTATACCTAGTATTTCTTTTTTCTTTTTTTGCAGAGCAATGAGGGTTAAGTGACTTGCCCAGGGTCACACAACTAGTAAGTGTCAAATCTGAGGCCAGATTTGAACTCAGGTCCTTCTGAATCCAGGGCTAGTGCTTTATCCACTGCACCACCTAGCTGCTCTATACCTAGTATTTCTAGTATAATATTGAATAATGCTGCTGATATTGAGCATCTTTGCTTCACCCCTGATCTTATTGTGAAGGCTTCTAGCTTATCCCCATCATAGATAATATTTGCTGATGGTTTCAGATAAATACTACTGATCATTTTAAGGAAAGCTCCAATTATTTAAATGCTTTCTAGAGTTTTAAATAGGAATGTGTTGTATTTTGTTAAAAGCTTTTTTTCTGCATCTATTGAGATCATAATATGATTTTTGTTGGTTTTGTTATTGATATGGTCAACTAACTATGCTTAAAGTTTTCTTAATATTGAACCATCTCTGCATTCTTAGTATAAATCCTACCTGGTCATAGTGTATGATCTTTGTGATATAGTGCTGTTAACTCCTTGCTAATGCTTTATTTAATTTTTTTGCATCAATATTCATTAGGGAAATTGGTCTATAGTTTTTTTCTCTGTTTTTGTTCTTCCTGGTTTGTGTCATAAAAGGAATTTGGTAAATAGTTTATATAGCATTGGAATTAGTTGTTTAATGTTTGGTAGAATTCATTCATGAATCCATCTGGTCCCGTGGATTTTTTCTTAGGGAGCTCATTAATTAATTATTCTAAGATATGGTTATTTAAATATTCTATTTCCTTTTCTATTAATATGGTCAATTTATATTTTTGTAAATATTTACCCATTTCACTTAGATTGTCAGATTTATTAGCATATAGTTGAATAAAATAACTTCTAATAATTGCTTTAATTTCCTCTTCATTGGTGGTAGTCACCTTTTTCTTTTCTTTTTGTGGGGCAATTGGGGTTAAGTGACTTGCCCAGGGTCACACAGCTAGTAAGTGTTAAGTATCTGAGGCAAGATTTGAACTCAGGTCCTCCTGACTCCAGGACTGGTGCTCTATCCACTACGCCACCTAGCTGCCCCCACCTTTTTCTTTTTTTTTAATCAAGTTAACCAATGGTTTATCTATCTTATTGTTTTTTCATAAAACCAGCTCCTAGTTTTATTTATTAGTTAAATTTTTTAAACTTTTATTTTAGTCAGTTTCTCCTTTGATTTTCAGGATTTCCAATTTCAAGATTAACTGAGGATGTTTCATTTGTACTTTTAAAAGTTTTTTTTAGTTGCATGTCCAATTCATTGATCTGCTGTTTGTTTTATTTATGTAATCATTTAGAGATGTAAATCTCCCCCTAAGTAGTGATTTGGCTGCATGCCATAAATTTTGGTATGTTGTCTCATTGTTGTCATTCTCTTTAATGAAATTATTTATTGTTTCTATGATTTATTTTTATCTACTCATGCTTTAAGATTATATAGTTTCCAATTAATTTAATTTATCTTTCCATGACCCTTTATAGAATGCAATTTTTATTGCATTATCATTTGGAAAGTATACATTTAATATTTCTGATTTTCTTCATTTGGTTGTGAAATTTTTATGCCCTAATACAGGGTCAATTTTTGGTAAGTGTCATATACCACTGAGTAAAAGGTATATTACATTCTATTCCCATTTATTTTTTTCCAGTTTATTATATGTAACTATTGTAAAATTCTATCCATCTCCTTAACTTCTTTCTCATTTATTTTTTGGTTAGCTTTATCTAGTTCTGAGAGGGGAAAGTTGAGTTCTCTCATTAGTATATTTTTGGGGCAGCTAGGTGGCGCAGTGGATAAAGCACTAGTCTTGGATTCAGGAGGACCTGAGCTCAAATCCAGCCTCAGACACTTGACACTTACTAGCTGTGTGACCCTAGGCAAGTCACTTAACCCCCATTGCCCCACCAAAAAACCCCAAAACAAACCAAAAAACCACATTAGTATATTTTTACTTTTTGTCTCCTGCTTTAACTCGTTTAACTTTTCCTTTAATAATTCAGATGCTATATAATTTATTAGATATATTAATATTATTTGTCCATAGTACCTTTTACCAAGATGTCATTTCCTTGCTTATCTCTTTTAATTAGATCTACTTTTGTTTTTGCTTTGTCTGAGATCATGATTGCTACCTCTTCTTTTTTTTTTTTACTTCAGTCAAAGTTTAATATATTCTGCTTCAGCCTCTTGCCTTTACTCTATTTGTGTTTCTCAGCTTCAAGTGTGTTTTTTTATAAATGGTATATTGTAGGATTCTGTTTTTTTATTTTTTTGGTGTGGGGCAATGAGGGTTAAGTGACTTGCCCAGGGTCACACAGCTAGTTAAATGTCAAGTGTCTGAGGCCAGATTTGAACTCAGGTCCTCCTGAATCCAGGGCCAGTGACTTATCTACTGTACCACCTAGCTTCCCCAGGATTCTGTTTTTTAATCCATTCTCTATTCACTTCTCTCTTATGGGTGAGTATATTCCATTCACATTCATAGTCATGATTACTAACTGCATATTTCCCTCCATCTTATTTCTCTCCATTTATCCTTTTTGTTTCTCTCCTTTCACCTTGACCCTCTTCAAAAGTGTTTTGCTTCTGATCACCTCCTCCTCCAATCCACTCTACCTTCTATCAGCCACCTCTTTCTCTTATCCTGCTCCCCTTCTACTTCCCTATAGGATAAAGTAGATTTCTATACCCAATTGAGTGTGCGTTATATCCTTGTTCAGCCAATTCTGATGAGAATAAGGCTCCTGAAATACCTGCATCCCCTCTTCATCTCCCCCTCCACTGGAAAAGCCCTTTCATGCCTCCTTTATGTGCATCCCTTTTAGTGCATCCCTCTTTTTCACTCATTAATTCTGGGGTTCTTTTGGATACCATCCCATCATAGTCATCTTTGACATCTTTTTTTTTAAACTTTGTGTTCCAAATTTTCTTTCCCCCTGCAAAGAACTCAAGTAATTCAATATAAGCTATACATGAGTAGTCATGAAGAACATTTCCACATTAGCCAGGTTGTAAAAGAAAACAAAACTTCAGATAAAGGAATTAACAAAAAAAAATTATGCTTCAATCTGTATTCAGACATCATCAGTTCTCTCTCTGTAGATGGATTGCATTTTTCATAAGACCTTCAGAGTTTTTTTTGGATCATTGCATTGCTGAAAATAACCAAGTCATTCACAGCAGATCATCTCATAATATTGATGTTATTTTGTATACAGTATATTTCACTTTGCGTCAGCTCATGCATATCCTTCCAGGTTTTTCTGATAGCATCCTGCTCATCATTTTTTTAATAGTAAACTACATTCACTAATTCTTAAATTAGTTCTCCTGGTTCTATTTTATAGACTAGTTGTTTTTTCAATGAGATATTTTATGTTTTCTTCAACGTTTTCATTTTTTAAAATTTTATTTTATTATAAACCCAAAGATCCAAGCTTTTGGAACAAAAACTTATTGTTTGACAAAATCTCCTGGGAAAACTGGAAAACAGTATGGAAGAAACTATGTATAGACAAACATCTCACACTGTATACTAAAATAAGGTCAAAATGGGTACATGATTTACACATAAATAATAATACCATAAGCAAATTAAGAGAGCATGGAATCATTTATCTGTCAGATTTATGGGCAGAGGAAGAATTTAGGACCAAAGAAGATATAGAGAATAAAACAAAATGTAAAAGAAATAATTTTATTAGATAAAATTAAATAGTTTTTGCATAAACAAAACTAATGTAACCAAGATTACAAGGAAAGCAGACAACTGGGAAAGAATTTTTGAAACAAATATTTCTGACAAAGGCCTCATTTCTCAAAGATATAGAAAACTGAGTCAAACTTATAAAAATACAAGTCATTCCTTGATAAATGGTCGAAGGATATGAACAAGCAGTTTTCTTTCTTCCTTCCTTCTTTCCTTTCTTTATCTATTTATTTATTTAGAATTTAATTTTATTATTTCCCAGTTACATATTACATATAAGGATAGTTTTCAACATTTGTTTACACTGAATTTTTAGTTCCAAATTTTTCTTTTCTCCCCCTCCCCTTCCCTCCCTCTTCCCCCAGACATAAAGCAGTCTTATATAGGTTGTATATGTACAGTCACATCAAACATATTTCTACATTAGTCATCTTGTGAAAGAAAAATCTGAGCACAAAGGAAAAAAACCTCAAACAAGAAGGAAAAAAAATAGTACAAAAGAAGAAACAGTATGATTCAATCTGTATTCACAATTCACAGTTCTTTTTTCTGGATGTTGAGAATATTTTCTATCATGAGTTCTTTGAAACTGTTTTGGATTGTTGCACTGCTGAGAAGAGCCAAATCTATCCCCATTGTTCATCACACAATGGTGCTGTTACTGTGTACAATCTTCTCCTGGTTCTGCTCCTCTCAATCAGCATCAGTTCATGTAATTCCTTCCAGGTTTCTCTGAACTCCTGCTCATCGTTTCTTACAGCACAATTACATTCATATGCCACAATTTGTTTAGTCATTCCCCTATTGATGGGCATTCCCTTGATTTCCAATTCTTTTCCACCACAAAGAGCTGCTATAAATATTTTTATACATGTGGGTCCTTTTCCCTTTTCTATGGTCTCTGTGGGATACAGACCTAGCAGTGGTACCACTGGGTCAAAGGTATGAACAGTCCCATAGCCCTTTGGGCATAGTTCCAAATTGTTCTCCGGAATGGTTGGATCAATTTACAGCTCTACCAGCAATTCATTAGTGTTCCAATTTTCACACAGCTTCTCCAACATTTATTTTCTTTTTTTGTCATATTAGCCAATCTGATAGGTGTGAGGTGGTACCTCACAGTTGTTTTAATTTGCATTTCTCTGATCAATAGTGATTTAGAGCATTTTTTCATATGGCAATAGATAGCTTTGACTTCTTCATCAGAAAACTGCCAAACAAGCAGTTTTCAAACAAAGAAATCAAAGCTATCTATAATCATATGAAAAAGTGCTCTAGATTACTACTGATAAGAGATATATAAATGAAAACAACTCTGAGGTATCACCTCATACCTATCAGAGTGGCAAATATAACAAAAATGGAAAATATTGGATGTTGGAGGGGATGTGGGATAGTTGGGACACTAATTCACTGTTGGTGGAATTGTGAAAAGATCCAACCATTCTGGAGAACAATTTGGAATTATTCCCAAAGGGTTATAGAACTCTGCATACCTTTTGATCCAGCAATACCGCTGCTAGGTTTATATCCCAAAGACATCCCCCAAAAGAGAAAAAGACGTATTTGCACAAAAATATTGGTAGTAGCTCTTTTTGTGGTGGCTAAGAATTGAAAAAACGAAGGAATGCCCATAAATTGGGGAATGTCTAAACAAGCTGTGGTATGTGATTGTGATGGAATATTATTGTGCTATAAGAAATGAGAAGCAGCATGACTTCAGAAAGGGCTGGAAAGACATGTATGAAATGATGTATAGTGAAGTGAGCAGAATCAAGAGAACATTGTACACAGAGACAGCAATAAATGATCCAAGACAATCCTAAAGTACTAATGATGAAACATACTATCTACCTCCAAAGAAAGAACTGATATTGATTGAACACAGACTGACGCATGCTACTTTTCAGTTTCGCTTTTTCTTTCAATAAAGTCTTCTTGTACAAAATGACAAATATGGTAATGTTTTATATAATCATAAAAATTTAATTTTATTGTCCCTTAATGTCTCATGGAGTCATTAGCTTCCACTTGTCCAATTCCAATTTTTGAGGAATTATTTTCTTTAGCAAGTCTTTTTTTTTTTTTAACATATAAGGTATTGTATTTTTTCCGTTACATGTAAAGATAGTTCTCAACTTTTGTTTATATAAGCTTTACAATTTCAGATTTTTCTCCCTCCTTCCCCTCCCTCCCCCCTCCCCTAGACAGCAGGTAATCTGATATAGGTTATATCTATATATCTATATACATATACATATATATATATCTATACACACACACATATATATATACACATAATAACATCAATCCTATTTCTGCATTAGTCCTGTTATAAGAGAAAAAATCAGAGCAATGATGAAAAACCTCAAAGTAGAAAAAAAACCAACAGCACCAAAAACAAAAGAAATAGTATGGTTCATTCAGCATCTATACTCCACAGTTCTCTTTTTTCCCTTGGATTTGGAGATCCTCTTCTATCATGAGTTCCCTTGAACTCTTCTGTACCATTGCATTGGTGAGAAGAATATAGTCCATCACAATAGATCAACACTCAATGTTGATGATACTGTGTACAATGTTCTTCTGGTTCTGCTCATCTCACTCATCATCAGCCCACGCAAGACCCTCCAGGTTTCTCTGAACTCCTCCTGCTCATCATTTCTTACAGCACAATAGTATTCCATTGTATTCATATACCACAACTTTTCCAGCCATTCACCAATTGATGGGCACCCTCTCAACTTCCAATTCCTTCTTTAGCAAGTCTTGTACCTCTTTTTCCACTTGACCAATTCTACTTTTAAAAGAATTGTTTTCTTCAGTGAATATTTGGGCATCTTTTCCCATTTTTTGTTCTTCCTTTACCAAGATGTCAACTCTTTTTTATGATTCTCTTGCATCACTAATTTTTTTTTCAATTTTTCCTCTACCTGTCTCATTTGATTTTTAAAATCCTTTTTGAGTTCTTCAAGGAATTCTTTTTGGATCTGACAGCAGTCCATTTTTTTCTTTAACATTATTGTCCTCCTCTGAATTTGTGTTTTGATCTTCCCTGTCACTATAGTAACTTTGAATGGTCAGGTTCTTTTTTTGAAGTGTGCTCATTTTTTTTCAGCCAATTTCTTGTCTTTTAATGTTATGTTAAAGTTGGTTTTTGCTCCTGGAATGGAGGGGGTATTGTTCCAAGCTTTAGGTTTTTTATGTTGTTGTCTCAAAGCTAATTCTGGAGACCTGTAAGATTCAGTTCTTCTGAGGTGGTCTGATCAAAGGGATGTAGTCATTGCTATCTTGGCCTGTGCTCTGGTTTGTGAGTGACCACAAGCCCTCTTTTCCTCCCTGGAATTGCCATCATGGTCCCCACTCCCCTGTGGCTGCAAGCTCTAGTCTACTAATGCTTCTCTTCACCCTGGGACTGCCACCTGGGACCATGACCCAGATCTGTGTACGGGCAATGCAACAGAGCCCTGTACTCAGTGCCAGCAAAGTGTCTCCAGTAATCTTTTTCTGACTAGTTGTTCCCCACCCACCCCCACATGCCGCTCTTACTATTTGTGGGCTGAGAGCTCCATAAGTCATTGCTCAATTCAGTTGCCCTCCAAGGTCTGCACTGACTTCCTAGTGCTGCTGCCTGTGCTGGACTGTGCTCCATTCTCACATTAGTGAGACAGACTTTTCCTGCCCACCTTCTAAGTTATCTTGGGCTAGTAAATTGTTTTACCCTGTCCTTTTGTTGGTTCTTCCAACTCCAGAATTTGTTTTGAGGCAATGATTTGGTAGGACATTTGAGAGAGTTCAGTCAAATCCTTCCCTTTATTCTACCATCTTGGCTCTACCAAGGGAAGTGACTTCTGTTATTCAGAAGAGAGTGCAGTATTGATTACAGGAAAGCTTTCCTTTCAATCCTTGAGGGATACTGATCAAAGAAATAATTGAATAGTGAAAATTCAAGAATGTTAACTCAAAACTGTATTCCAACATTATTGTTATCTTTCATTTGTTAAGATTCCTATAAATGTTATTTAAAATTCTTGTGGGGTAAAAAGGATACCAAAGGGCATGGGGCATATATGTCAGTTTGGACATTTCTCTCTTTAAGCTAGAAATGGCTAAGATATTAGATTAATGTTAAAATTAATAAAATTGTTTCTGGCAGACTTGTGCCTAAAATGCAGAGCATTTTATAAAGGAATGATGTTTTTCTTTGATACTAGTGTCACATGGTCAATATGTGTCTGAGACAAGACTTGAACCCAGCTGTTCCTGGCTCTGAAGTCAACTCCCTATCCACTATGACATGATGGATGATTGTATGTTAGTATGCAATTGATGTGGTATAAGCTCTATGAAGCACAGTCAGAATTTTTAGCTGGAAATGGCCTCAGAGACTATCTTATCTAACCCTCTTATTTTATAGCTGAGGTACCTGAGAATAATTTATCCCAAGTCACTGAGCTATTATTGGTACAACACTTTATAGTTTACAAAGTGCCTTCATATGTAGATGTAGATGTGTGTACACATGCATATGTATGTATACATGTGCATGTTTATATATACAAATAGAAACATACATGTATGTGTATATACATGTATATATAACAATACATACATACACACACACACTCATGAAAGTGACTTGCCCAGGGTCACACAGATAGTAAGCGTCTGAGGTTGGATTTGAATGCAGGAAGAATATTCCTAACTCCAGGCACAGCATTCTCTGCACCATACCACCTAGCTTTTTGTTTTAAGCTAACTTTGACTGTTAAAAGTAAGCACAACACTGGGGCTTGTGAGTGATGATTTTAAGAGTGGACCCATAGAGTACCTTGAATCTAAGGGTAATTGAGACTCTCTGGGAGACCCAGCCTGCAAATGAGTTGAGTGAGTGTCCCGGGGGAGATTATACTACATTATCATTGTTGGTCTTCTTTCTTTCCAATCATTCCTTAATAAAAATCATGCCAGGGCCCAGGCAGTAACAGGACAAGGAAAGGCAAGTTTACAAACTTATAGCTAGGACTCGGAGAACCAAGCCATAGGTTAGTTTTCAAGTTGGGAACTCAAAGGTTAAGTAAAAGACCACCTCCCTACTGTGACAATTGGAGTGATGCCTCCTGCTGGAGAGCTACTATAGGAAAGCTCCACCTTGAGGAGAAGGCATCTGAGGGCAAGCCATGTGTCTTGGAAGGTCAGTTCCTTGGCATCAGGAAGTAATGTTTGCTCGTGGGTACTGTGGATAAAAGCTACCAGCCAATTGTGTGTGTGGATTTCACAGGAGGCTTGTGGGAGGAAGAAGGGGTGGCTCTCTCTCTTTTTCCGCCAGGACTTCGTGGGGAGTGGAGCTAGAAAAGCTGGCTCCCTGAGATAGATAGATGTCGGCATCTAGGCCTCTTTCTCTCTCCTCACCAAATTCTTTTTTCTTTTTTTTTTTTGACAGGCAATGAGGGTTAAGTGACTTGCCCAGGGTCACACAGCTAGTAAGTGTCAAGTGTCTAAGGCTGGATTTGAACTCAGGTTCTCCTGAATCCAGGGCCAGTGCTTTAACCACTGCGCCATCTATCTGCCCCTCCTTCACCAAATTCTTATGCTCCTTAATAAATGCTTAAAAGTCTAAACTCTTGCTAAAGCTTCTAATTCACTACTTGAGATTAGGAACAAGAGGAGAAGGTCTGATTTCCAGAGGGATAACAGGTATGAGGGCTCAGCCAGTGAGCTCATTCAGACCCTTGGTGGGGTGTGGGGATGCAGAGCAGTTAAGGTTTAATTAGCTTGCATATAAAAGCCACAGTCTAGCTGCTTTAGCTGTCCTAGCTTCTACCCATCTTTACATGCTGCTCCCATGATAAATTCTGACCTAGCCTAGTACACACTCTATCTACCACATTCCTCCACTGACTGGAGGATTCCCATCCTCTTAACATGCTGCCAGGCATCCCCTCCTTCAGCTCCGATCAAGGCCAGTTCTGTGTAATACATACATACATTTCTCCCAGGGTACTCTCAGCAGGAATCTCACCTTCTTCAGATACCTTAGGATACTTCTTAACCCTCAATCAGGTTGGTTTACAGCCATTAGAAATGGAGCTAAACGGAGACAGAGATAAACCTCAAGTATCAGATGTTCATGCTTGCAAGGAGGACATAATAAAACTCAAGAAGCACTTGTGATACTGAGGGAGAACTCATTTGTTTTAAGTCTTCCTTTTACACTTTCTTCTGGGACACTGGGATCAAGGTTCAAATGGGAATGTGACTCCTGCTGACAGGAGTGCAAGAGCCACCTGTGGCAGCCTGTGAGTTCTTTTTTTTTTTTTTTTTTAGTGAGGCAATTGGGGTTAAGTGACTTGCCCAGGGTCACGCAGCTAGTAAGTGTCAAGTGTCTGAAGCCGGATTTGAACTCGGGTACTCCTGAATCCAGGGCCGGTGCTCTATCCACTGCGCCACCTAGTTGCCCTAGCCTGTGAGTTCTAATCCTGGCTGGAGCAAGGGTGAAGGACCCAGTAGCATAGACATTGACATGCTGTTTCTTTCAATAGTTCCATTTTGTGTGTGTGTGTGAGGCAATTGGGGTTAAGTGACTTGCCCAGGGTCACACAGCTAATAAGTGTCAAGTGTCTGAGGCTGGATTTGAACTCAGGTCCTCCTGACTCCAGGGCCGATGCTCTATCCACTGCACCACCTAGCTGCCCCTGTCCCATTTTCTTTTATTCCATACTTGGGAGGGGGAGGGTTATTCCCCAAGATTCAACATTTGACATAATGTTCTTCTCTGTCTGCACAGAGCCATCTGAGAAATAATCCTCCTGGTGCTTCAGCTTTGACTGTCCTGGCTATATTAATGATTCTCCAAGTGCTTATCTTTGATTTTGTGCTTTTACCTGAATTCCAGCCTCAGATCTCCCACTATTAGACATTTTCAATTGGATGTCTTATCACCACAAACTCACGTCCGAAACAAAATGCATCAGCTTAAGTGCATCACTCCTAGATCAGCTCCTTTTCCCAATTTTTTTTTTTTTTTGGAGAGAGAATCATTATTTCTCTAGTCACCCAACCTAGAAATTTGGGTGTTATCTTTAATTCTTCATTCTCATTATTATTAGTGATAATTATAATAACAATAATAACAACTTATATTTTATCTTCTGGCTGTTCCCAGAAGACTTTACATTCCTGGTCATCCTTTCTAGTACTTGTACCTTCTCTCATATCTCCCCACCCACCCCTGTCCTATTGGGAGAGCTGAAGTACCCCTTGCTTCTCATTTCCATGTCCAGACTCATTCTCTCTCAGTATTGCTCAGCAACCTCTTCTCCTTTGTATGTCACTCTATCCAAATTGATCACCCAAGGCAGGTCCTAGTGGATGATATCCATCAAACTCCAAGAAATGTATCCTTTCTCAGTGAACTTAATGCCTGACTCATAGTTTTCCTTTCTACCCCAATTTCCTATACTAAGGGACTTCAATGTATATGTTAACATTCTTGCCATTACCCACAAATGCTCCATTTCCATGACCAAGAGTTGTAAAAAAACTTTTATCCAATCCTAATCTCCTATCACTCTACCCCTTTCTTTTCTTACTCTTACTTCTTTCTCTTACTGTCTCCAAATCTATTCTTTGTCCTCATTGTGATCGGTAATTTCTCCACTTCTAAAAATTTTGCTGGGGGCAGCTAGATGGCGAAGTGGATAGAGTATTGGTCCTGGAGTCAGGAGTATCTGAGTTCAAATCCAGCCTCAGACACTTAACACTTACTAGCTGTGTGGCCCTGGGCAAGTCACTTAACCCCAATTGCCTCACTAAAAAAAAAAAATAAATAAAAATAAAAACTTGCTGGGTCATCACCCCATATGGGCTACACTATCTTCCCTTACCAATTTTTGTGTTGACAGAATTTACTACAAATTTGTGTTAAGGTTATGAGGGTTAAGTGACTTGCCCAGGGTCACACAGCTAGTAAGTATCAAGTGTCTGAGGCCAGATTTGAACTCAGGTCCTCCTGAATCCAGGGCTGGTGCTCTATCCACTGTACTACCTAGCTGACCCCTATGTTATTTACTCACAGCTGAGCTCTCCTTATAGCAAAGTACTTCTTATATTACGCCCAATTGAATCATTATCCCACTCAGCACAGGGACTGTTCCAAATCTTTCCTTCTTCAACTTCTCCCTAGCACTCCTCCAATTCTTTTAGGTGAGGTCATTACAGTATACCTTACAGGAAAAAAAGTCAAAGCCATTTATCAAAAGATCCTTCTCCTCTTCTCTTCATCTCACATACCTTGACATCACTCCACCATTCCCTTCTTTGATCTAGTCTCCAATGAAAAGGTCTCCCTTCTCTGACCAAGACCAACCAACCCCTCTACATGTACCCTTGACCCTACACTCTCTCATCATTGCTAACAAATCACTCCCACAATTTCCCCTTGCTTTAATCTCCTAATAATGTTTCCTTTTCTATTGCCTACAAATGTGTGTTTTTCCCCATCTGTAAGAAAAAGCAAACCCTCTCTACATCCTAATATCCTGCTCAATATTACCCCATATCTCTCCTCCGTTTCTTTCTTTTCTTTTTCTTTTTTGCGGGGCAATGAGGATTAAGTGACTTGCCCAGGGTCACACAGCTAGTATGTGTCAAGTGTCTTAGGTCGGATTTGAGCTCAGGTCCTCCTGAATCCAGGGCTAGTGCTTTATCCACTGCACCACCTAGTTGCCCCCTGGACCACTTGCTTCTGCAAAAGAATTGGAGATGTTTTTTCTTATTTCTTCTTTGGCACCATGCTTGTTTGTAATTTTGCAAAGTTTACTTTCAGCTGTTTTGAGGTTGCTATTGTTTCTGTTTACCTTATTATTGTGTTTATTGTTTTCTTGACTCTGATTACTTCACTCTGAATCAGTTCATAAAAGTCTTTAATGCTTTTCTGTAATAATCATGTTATTTGTTTCTTACAGCATAGTGACATTTTATTATGTTCATGTATTGCAATTTAACCATTCCCCAATCTATGTTGTTCTTTATTACCACAGAAAGTAGTGCTATAGATATTTTGGTATATGTAAAGTCTTTCTTGTTATCAATGACTTCCTTCTGGTATATATTGATAATGGAATATCTGAGTCAAACGTTATAGACAGGGGGCAGCTAGATGGCACAGTGGATAAAGCACCAGCCCCGGATTCAGGAGGACCTGAGCTCAAATCAGGCCTCAGACACTTGACACTTACTAGCTGTGTGACCCTGGGCAAGTCACTTAACCCTCATTGCCCTGCTCCCCCCCAAAAAACAAACCAAAAAAGTTATAGACATTTTAGTAATTTTATTTGCACAATCACAAATTGATTTCCCAAATGGTAGCGCTGTTTTAGAGCTCTACCAGCAATTCATTTGTGTGTT
This sequence comes from Dromiciops gliroides, assembly GCF_019393635.1. Lineage (NCBI taxonomy): Eukaryota > Metazoa > Chordata > Mammalia > Microbiotheria > Microbiotheriidae > Dromiciops > Dromiciops gliroides. The sequence goes on along the minus strand of NC_057862.1, from coordinate 161,550,986 downwards.
CATCTTTCTACATTGCCACCAAAGTGATTTTTCTAAGGAACAGTCTATGTACTGTTCCCCCACCCCCAAATCCCAATTCCAATCCTTCCCTATTACCTTTAGAATCAAAAGAACCCCCTCTGTTTTTCATTTAAAGCTCCCTTCCTACTTTTTTGTTCTTTTTACTCCTTACTCTTTTGACCCATTCACTATTCCACAGACAAAACACTTTATCTCCTATCTCCAGGCATTTATACTGGCTATCTCACAAGCACTCCTTCCTTCCCTCTGACTCTTGGGATCTCTGGTTTCCTTCTAGACTCAGTTGAAGCACCATCTTCAACATGGACATTTTTTCTGATTTCTACCTCTCCTACTCCAGCTGCTAGTATACTTACTCCCCAAACTATATTATATTAATTTCATTTCCTTATACATGTACATATTTTCATCTTAGAATATAAGCTCTCTGGGGGGCGGCTAGGTGGCGCAGTGGATGGAGCACTGGCCCTGGATTCAGGAGTTCCTGAGTTCGGATCCGGCCTCAGACACTTGGCACTTGCTGGCTGTGTGACCCTGGGCAAGTCATTAACCCCCATTGCCCTGCAAAAAAAAAAAAAAAAAAGAATATAAGCTCTCTGAGAACAGGAACTGATCACTTTTGACTTTACTTTCCTAGAAAATAGCATAGTACCTCATACTTAGTAAGCCTTTAATAAATTTTTAGAGATTGATAGATCTTAGAGATTATTTATTTATTATTTTTTTTGTGTGTGAGGCAATTGGGGTTAAGTGACTTGCCCAGGGTCACACAGCTAGTAAGTGTTAAGTGTCTGAGGCCGGATTTGAACTCAGATACTCCTGATTCCAAGGCCGGTGCTCTATCCACTGTGCCACCTAGCTGCCCTGATCTTAGAGATTTAAGGTTTGTAGAGCACTTTATATAGGGCATTTCATTGATACCCACAACAACCCTGTGGATAGGTGCTATTATTATTATCATTCCTGTTTTACAGATTATTAAGCAACTTTCCCAGTCTCACACACAGGAAGTATCTAAGGCAGAATTTGAATCTGGGTGTTCCTAAATACAACCCCAGAATTCTATACATCATACCATATGATCTCCCTTCATGTTTCTATGGTCTCTCATATTTAATCTTGCTAAGTACATTGATTTTTCCTTTAAAATGTGCCACATCTCTCCTTGTTCCCATTGCAACTGACACCACTCTATGCCAGGATTTGAATTGTTGGAACATTATTCTAGCTGGGCTCTACAATTCCAGAACTAATGCCAATATTACTAAAATTCCACTTTCATCATGTCATTCCTTTTCTCAAAAGAACCCCATTTTCTACTGTATTCAATCTAAATTATTTATGTATTTTCAAGGCTGTCCATAATCTAACCTCAGCCAAACTATATAATTCCATGCCTCCCGGTCCCCTTCCCAATCCCTCCACCCTACATTTTCCATTCCAGTTAGATAGGCTTCCCTCCTTGCCATCTCTTGTCTGGAAGATTATCCTTTTTCACCTGTGATGGGTGAAATCTGAAATAACTGAGGAAACAAAGGTTCAAGCTTCTGAACATATCAATTTCTTAAATAATGCATGCCAATTGCATAAGAAATTGGGACCAGGGGCAGCTAGGTGGCGCAGTGGATAGAGCACTTACCCTGGATTCAGGAGGACCTGAGTTCAAATCTGGCCTCTGATACTTGACACTTACTAGCTGTGTGACCCTGGGCAAGTCACTTAACCCTTATTGCCCCGCAAAATAAATTTTAAAAAATAATTTAAAAAATAAATCTATTTAAAAAAAAAAGAAATTGGGACCAGACCTCCTCAGCTTGGCACTGGACCCTGAATACAGGAGGAGACATATTTTAGATTTTATTAATTTATTATCCATTATGTAATGATATTTATTATTTTATTATTAACAATATGTTAACAACAGACAATTAATTATTGCTATATTAATTATTCATTTTCTGATTTATTAACAGGATATAAGATTAGGTAATCTGATTTCTAATTGGAAGAAAGATTAGGAATTTTCCAATTTGGGAGGGGTAGAGCAAAGAGGTACAATTCCCTCAAATAAGAAAAAAAGAGATGTTCCACTCCCCCTGCAAATGCCTATATTTAATCAAAGGACACAAGGAAACAGTAACTGACTGACCATTATGGGGTCAATATTCAGATAAGACAGATGGGTTCCTTGAGATGTATAATTGTAAGAAAACTCCTGATCTGATTGGTCAGCATAACCTAGGTTCTTCTTTAAGCAACAGGTTGAGGCGGTCCAGCTTCCCAGCAACACAGGGCTAGGTTCAAAGAGTGTAATAAAGTTTTCTCACAATTCCTATAACTGAATAAAATTTTCTCACAAGAAATTGGACTACACCCATAATTGAATAGATTAAAAAAAAATTTTTTTTTTTTGGTGAGGCAATTGGGATTAAGTGACTTGCCCAGGATCACACAGCTAGTAAGTGTTAAGTGTCTGAGGCTGGATTTGAATGCAGGTACTCCTGACTCCAGGACCAGTGCTCTATCCACTGCGCCACCTAGCTGCCCCACTCATAATTGAATAGAAAGGGAACTTGAGCTAGATCCAGAATTGAGTCACAAGAGGAAGGCAGTGTGGTTTATTCAATTCCCACAATTCCCACACACCTCTCCATTTTTTAATCATACTTATAAAAATAAAATTAATCACCTCAAGAAGAAAAATACAATTCTAAATAGAAATTTTAAGTCTGAAGTATGTATAATACTTAAATTTTGATATATGAAAATATAAATTTTAAAAAATAACTGTTCCATCCACTTCTGATTTGTTTTTTTCTCTGTGTAATTAAAGTTTTATTACTATTTTTACATAGTTGAAATCAATTTAAACTCAAATTCTCAAGTATTCAAATAGATCTGTGACCTAATTGATGTGAGTCCCTCCTTTAGTCATGCAGAGATAGTGCGTGTGTGCCTGGTCACCCATTGCAGCTCTTTTTTGGTGTTTTTTTTTAATATACATTTTTTTATTGATTGTTTTCATTATTCACCCAACCTCTCTTTGTAACAAAATCCATTAAGCAAGTGAAATTGGCATATTGACTATATTGTGCTGACTCTAGCACCAGCTATGGAATGCTGACTCCTTACCCATAATCCCTTTTACTAAGAAGAAATGTTTCTTCATCTGTTTTCTAATGAGCAGTCTTTTAGAATCAAGATTAGTTATTACCTTAATCTGAATTTTGATTTCTTTTAGTGTTGATTTTTTTTCTGTGAATACACACACATATCTCTTGATTCTACTTTCTTCATTTTACAAAAGTTCATATAATTCTTCCCAAGTTTCTCTGAATTCTTCATATTTGTTGTTTCTTACAGCACAGTGATCATCCATTATATTCACATACCAGTTTATTCAGTCATACCCCAGTTGATCAGTCACTATTTTATCTCCATGTTTTTGCTACTGCAAAAAAGTGCTGCTACAAATATTTTAATATACATAGGGCTTTCCCCTGCCATCTTTGACCTCAGTTAGTTATATGCCTAGTTGTATATGGATGGAAAGGTCAAAGGGTCTGGATAGTTTATTGACTTTCCTTGGAAAATTCCAAGTTGATGGAATGATTAGACAATTGCACAACTCCACTAACAGTGTATTAGTGTTCTCTTCTTCTGGCAGCCTATTCAGCATCCTTGGTTTGTGTTTTATCATCTTTGCCAGGTTAATATGTCTGAAATAAAACTAGTATTGTTCTAATATGCATTTCTTTTAATAGTGATTTGAAGAAATGTTCTATGAGTATTGATTAATTGCATTTCTCATTATGAAAACTATTTATTTGTTTCTTTTGACCACTTGCCTTTTAGGAAATGGTTTTGGGACTCACATATTTGTATCAATTCCCTATGGAACAGATTTTTCCCCTAGATATTTGATTCAATTATTTTTACCCAGTCTAGTTTTTTTTATTGGTTTTGTTTTAGCAAATGCTTTTTAGTTTTATTAACTCAAATGATCTCTTTTATCCTTTACAGACATCTCTCTTCTTTGGTAAAAATGTTCCTAGTCAAATTGTAAAAAAATAAAATAAAACAAAACCTTCCCAATTAGTTTCATCATGCTACTTTATATTTAAGTGAAATATTAATCTGGAGTTTTCTGTGGAAATGCTTTGTAAGCATTGATCTAAAGCTACTTCCTGCCAAATAGAGGATCAGCTTGCCTAGTAGTTTTTGCCAAATAAAAAGGGTCATGGTTTCAACAGCGGATACTGAATAAATTACTAGGATCAATTCATAAAGTTAATATTGATAGAGTGGTGTTAAAAAAAGTTCATAAGATTGAACTGAAGCAACTCAGCCTTTGACCACTTAATGTACTGAGTAATGGCTTTTGATTTTATGTGTATTTGTTAGTTGTTTGTATAAATTTGGATACGAGAACCTTATCAGATATTTGATACAAAGATTTTCCCCCCATAAGTGATTCTTTTCTTACTCTGCTTACATTCTTTGTTCATGTAATAAAAATTACCTATTTTATCTTTTTTTTTTTTGGTGGGGCAATGGGGGTTAAATGACTTGCCTAGGGTCACACAGCTGGTAAGTGTCAAGTGTCTGAGGCTGGATTTGAACTCAAGTCCTCCTGAATCCAAGGCTGGGGCTTTATCCTCTGTGCGACCTAGCTGCCTCCCTATTTTATCTTTTTGGTAAGAATTTACCCCCTAGCAATAGCTATGAATATTATACAATCTGATTCTCTTTTAATTTTTAATATTACATATCAACTTTGAATTTGTTGTATTATATGTTATGAGATGATCTAAATCTAATTTGTGCCAGGCTACTTTCCAATTTTCCCAGCACTGCTTATAAAATAGGGAGTTCTTATGTAGGTTATTTATGTTTTCAAGCGATTATTAAAATTTTTTGTTAGCTTCAAAAATTGTCCAAATCAAGTGAATTGGAGAATGAGCTTATAACTTGATATTGGTTCACTATCAACTCTAATGATGGATTTTTATGAGATATACTTGCTGCACTCAAGTATTTCACCAAAGTACTATTCCAGTGACTCATAATGTTGTAGAGGTGACTTTGGATTTTCAAAGGCTTATACTAGCGAAGTATGAGTTCTGGCAGGTTCCACCAAATTAAAAAGATTTTGAGTATCAGATCAGTGTTTAACTGTTGTTTGAGGGCCCACATAATTAATTTTAGAGGTTAACTGTTATGTTTAATGATAATATTCCTATATGGAGATTCTTTCTTAGTTTATTTATTGCTTTTATGGGTGAATTTAAATTTTCTTGTAAGGATTTCTAGAAATTTTGTGTCTTTTTGGTTTTTCTGTTGTTTTCAAGGCCAAAATCCTCCAATAGCCATCTTCCCAGAAGGGCTTCCCTCATCTGTTCCTATCCAAATCATACACAGCTATAAAAACCAAATCAAATCCCATATACCTCCATGAGACTTTTCTGAACTGCTCCAGCTATTGCTGATTTCCCTTTCTTTTGAAATCTTAAAAAGCAAAAAAAAAAACAAAAAAGGAACAAAATTTTATTTTCTACCAAACAGTTTATTTAGCACTTGATTATATACTGTCCTGTCTTGTTCACATTGTTTCATAGGTATTTATCTTGTATTTCTTAAGTTCTTTGAATGAAGGGACCTTGCCTTATATTTGTCAACTAACACAGCACACAGACACTCAGAGTTTTTAATTGATTTACTGAGGCTGCATTAGTCTTATTTTATGTCCTTTTCCTGCCTTGTAAAGCAAGCAGAATACCTATACCAACAGTATTTGCTATATTTCATTTTAATGAAATATTTAATTCAATGGCACCACCATTGAGTGCCTTACACCTGTAAGGCGCTGTGCTACAGAGATAAATATGGTTGCACTCAAACCTCAATACTACAAATTAAATTTGAAGTGCATAATAGAGGTACAAAGTGCTATAAGTCCAAAAGATGGGTGTGTGTGTGTGTGTGTGTGTGTGTGTGTGTATAAATGGAGTTATAACTTGCAATTTTTGTGCTGCATAAACTGTGCCCAAGATGCACAATAGGTAATGTACCATGCCTTCACGTGGAGATACCAGCTAAACCCACAATAGTCACTATTGAAGAGACTAGGTGGGAAGAGTTGGACTGGATCTAACGTTTAGAGTATAAATACTAGGGAAAGTTAGTGGACCAGCTGTGAGCTTCCTTTTTTATCTCAACCTTCTTGCTAAGTAGCTGCTAAATTGCATTGTTTCTTTTCATAAACAGACTACAAGAGTTCTCAGTGCCCTCTAAAATTGTTCCTGGTGGCAAAACCTTGATTGTCCCACTCAAGTTATAACATTCTGGGTAGGGAGGGAAAGAACCATCAAAAGTTATATTTTCTTTTTCAGTTTTCCCTCACTTATTAAATTCTCTTCTTTAGGGCAGCTAGGTGGCGCAGTGGATAGAGAACTGGCCTTGGAGTCAGGAGGACCTGAGTTCAAATCCAGCCTCAGACACTTGACACATACTAGCTGTGTGACCTTGGGCAAGTCACTTAACCCCAATTGCCTCACCAAAAAAAAAAAAATTTATCTTCTTCCCCTGTCCTTGCATATTAACTGCACACCTTTAACTTTCTGGTTTTGTTTTTGTCCTGTATCATACTGTCCTAAGCCTTTGGTTTCTTCCTACTGCCCATCTCCTTAATTCGATTGCCAGAGACTTCCTATGCTTTTGGCTAAAAGCCAGGAATGCACAATTCTGAGCTTTCCATCTCAGAAATTGTAAAGGTTTCTGATGGTCCTGGAGTTTTCCCATCTGCTCTTTTGAATTTCCATCACCTCAGATCACTCACTACTGTTACTATTACCCTTCTCCTCAGGAGTCACCTTCCTCAGCTGCTGCCTGAACTCTTTCAACACTGTCTCCTCCTTGTCCTGACATTACCTTCTCCCCATTAGGCGCCTCTTACACAGCAGCCACAGGCCTGTTCCAATATTTAATTACCTTTCAAATTTTGTTGCTTCTAATGCCTAACCAAAGTTTTTCTCAGTGCTCTTTAAGCTCCTACATATCCTTGTTTTGTCCCTTGGGAAGATAGAGAACAATTTGTTGGTGTCTTTTTCGTAACAAACCTGCATATTCTTAAATGCCTTGCCTTTCTGGGATAAGTGATCTGAGCACCCTTAAACTTAATCATGTTCCTTTCCCCTTCTCCCAATTTTAGCTACTCTACTCTGAACCTTCTTCCTCCTTCTCTACATTTGTTTTAATATGCAGAAACCCAAAGTGAATACAGTACCTTAACAAGGGTGTGCCCAGTGCCAAATATAGTACAGGGATTACTTCTCAACATTTACATGTCATAGTCCTATTAATAGAGCCCAGTATCATGCTAGCTTTTAAAATAACAGCAATATGCCCCTGAGTTATTCTCAGTTGTGGTTGTAGGCTACCTAAAACTTGTGAATTATCCAAAACAAAGAGGGGTAGCTAACACATGAAATGATAGACTCAGATACAAAAAATTTTTTTTTAGAATTCTGGAGCAATGGGGTTAAGACAAATAAGATGCATTTGTTAGGGCTAAATGTAAAATCCTATACTAAGGTTCAAAAAGTCAACTTCAGAAATGAAAGCTGAGGGGAGACCTGGCTCAATAGTAGTTCATATATAAAAGAATTACAGGTTTTAATTGACCATAAGCTCAATAGTCAGCTAACTAACCTTCCAACTTCCCTGGTTTTCTTTAAGTCAGCTAAGGTCCCAACTTAGCTATAAGCTTCTTTAATCTTAGTGGATAGAGTGCTGGGTCTAGAGTCTGGAAAACTCATCTTCCTGAGTTCAAATCTAGCCTCAGACACTTAGAGTGACCTTGGGCAAGTCACTTAACCCTGTTGGGCAAGTCACTCCAACCCTGAGTTGGAGAAGGAAATGGCAAACCACTCCAATATCTTTACCAAGTAAACCCCAAATGGGGTCATGAAGAGTCAAATAGGACTGAAATGGCTAAACAGAAATCTGAGAATACCCCCAATGTTTTCATGTAGTTATTTGCATTGTGTCTCTTATCATTAGACCATGAACTCCTTTTGAGCAGGGACTGGTTTTTGCTTTTCTTTGTATACCCAGATCTCAGCACAGTGCCTAACAAAAAGTAGGTTTTTATTAAATGCTAGTTGGCTAAATTTAAAAGAGACATTTAGACATTTAGAGGCTGTAACTTATTCAGATAAGAGCAACAAGTTTGGCAATGGGTGATAATGCTATTATTGAAGAGTAACTAAAAGAACTGAGGATGTTTGACTTGGAAAAAAAAAGATTACTTGGGGGAAGCCATCAGAGTTGTGTTTAAATTCACAAAGGGAAGTCGTGTGGCATATGGCTTAGACTTACTCTGTAGAGTTCTATAATACAGAGCCATGACAAATGGGTGAATAGTTATGAATCACATTTCAGCTTAACATAAGGTGTCCATTCTAAACATCATAGTTATGCAAAAATGGAGTAGGCAGCCTTGTGAACACTCCATCACTTCAAGCATTCAAAAGAGGATGGAGATCATTAAGTAAGGGAAAAGACAGAATTTGGAATCAAAATGCCTGGCTTCTCTGTTTGGCACTTCTAAATTTTTATGTGATTGTGGGCAAGTAATTTCACTTTCAGATTAGCAACACAATAATGATGTATATAAAGTCTCTTCTAGGTTTAAATTCCTATAGTTTCTTCCATTTCTGAGATTTAAAAAGCTGAAAGATATTTAATATTTCCTGTCATATTGATATTGGAAGCTAAGCATTCTGTGTTTGTATTTTGTGTTTGCTGTCATTAAATATGCTACCTTTACTTTCTTCCCTGTTGAAGTGCACTTATAATTTTGTCAATTTTTGAGATCACTTTATATTTTATTCCTTTCTTTAGAGGTCCTAGTCATCTCACACAAATTTCTATAATCTAGAAACTTAATCAGTGTTGTTTTTTTTGTCCTTCGTTTTAAAAGAGGACCAATGAAATCATGGGGTGATGTCTTGACTCATGAGTGAATTGAAATTTCAGTGAGGCAGAGTTGTGCAAAGTCATCAGCCTCACTTTCTTCCTGAGTCATCAAAATCCAGTGGCAAGATAAAAGTCAAGATGACTGGCAATGGCCCAGGATGTAGTGGATGACCTTGGTGCCTGCTTTAGCTGCTTTCATGGCCATTGGAACAAATTGTTCCCATCTGCCCATTCTGCCAGGGGAAATCTTCACATGTGTGGGGTAGACATCCCCCTAATTCACCAATGAGTTTGAGACCTGTTGGTTCCTCTCTACATGGTTTAGCCCATCTACTAAGACAGTTTACCAGGTGTGGTCCCTGTGCCTGCTACAGATTCCTGGAGCTGCAGGGGAGAGTTGGGTGGAGATGGACACCAAAGATGGATGAATAGTGATGAAAAGGGCTCAGCCAGCCCTCACCCCAGAGGTGCTAGTCCTCCTTGAACACTCCATACACCCCAAACTTAATCAGTGTATAGTCAATTCCATTAGGTTATTACTAAAGAGATGACATCTTCTTTGACTAAGGGCTGACATTGAGGAGCATGACTTCAATTCTGAATTTATCAACCACTTACTGTATGTTTAGCATTGATCAAGGCACTGGTTGTGTGTGTGTGTGTGTGTGTGTGTGTGTGTGTGTGTGTAAAATGGAGGATGGGACATACAAAGATATATAATACGTTATTTCTGATGTAATCTGTTGTGAGCTACAAAAAATAGAGAACACTAGACTATATAATAAAGAGCTAAATGTAATCATGTGCTCTGATCTGTGGTGAGGATAGCAATGGTGTAGTCATTGAGTCATCATGAGCAATTTCCATGCTTAGGGCAAGTAAATGCCAGTGATGGAGAGTGGAAAGGAGGCGTAGGCTCATTTGGAGTTTATGTTTGGGTTTAAAGTGCCCCAGAGCACATGGGAGTTTCTAAACTGCTGAAAAGGGGAAAACAATTCCCAGAATTAAGCTGAACTATGAGATGGGGCTGGGCTGGGAAGAGATAATGATCCAGGGGACAGTGGTATCAAAGTCCTCTAAATTTTCCACCATAGGGCAAAGTCCCATTCATCCAGCTCTTGTTATAGTTACACATAGATGTGAAGGGAAAAGATTGAAGTTGGCTGGAATAACAGGATTTTGAAAAATTAAACATTCAAACGGGCATTAAGTACAATGGCCAGCCTCTTTGAACAATATTGATGCATTCTTGACTATTCAAATCCCTAGTTTCATTTTGATTTTATGTTTACAGTCTTCTTTCATTGTATACATTGAAAAACTTGTCCTAAGAAGCCTTGATTATGAACCTGAGTTCTCCTGTGTCCCTGTACCCTGTTACTAGTGAAAAACAGAATCTACTCAAACAGTACCTTCAGTTTAGTTTCAGCATCTGGTCTGTTTGAGAAATAGTAACACTTAATCAGCATTAACTGATTGTGCATTCATTTACCCAGGGAAGCAGAGATAGCAAACTTCAACAGTCCCCAGATATGAATCTGAGCTTGCCAGTGTTTTTAAACACAATATTTATTCATATTTTCTGAGCTCATATGAAAAGCTATTCATACACTTTACTACAAGCCTGGATTACTCAGTAGATCTGCCAATCCCTAAAATTAGTTTTTTAAAATGCCTTGTACTAGTCAGAAAAAACCAGCACATCTCTTTGAAGGTTGAAGACAGGCTAATATTTTACTTTTCTAAAAAAAGATAAGAATAAAATATCAGGGGAAAGTTGCACATATGTAGCAGTAATACTTAGTGGGGGTTGCCTTCGGCTGTGAGTTATTACACTTTGGAAGACTTTCAGGCAGGACTGAGACTCATTTTCAACATCAAGTTAAAATCACTTTAGCGTGAATAATTTTTAAATGAAACATTTTTTCTGAGAGGAAAAAAGTTCCACATTGGATTTTATCTGGTTATTAAATTCACAAAGTACCTTGTATCTAGGAAGAGTATATTGTGTCCTGTGGAATTAACATATTCTATTTGCAAAAATGACATTGTTAGCCATATGAAAACAGTTGTTGGTCTAGATAAAGTTAAATGCCTTCACAGGTCACAAATGTGCACACATGAAATTATAGAAATTAATTATAATCCCCTGGCTTGCCTGTTCTTGTAACTCAAAGAGAGCAAACTCACCTTGAAATCAGGGTCCTACCGATTTCTAGGACATTTTCCCCAGCAAATTTCTTCTTTTGTATCTCCACACTATTTTATGTGCTATGATCCCAGCTTTAGTCATCCATAAGATAGTTTTATATAGCTGACATTTAGGGTTTAAAAATCATTTTACCACTAACCACAACCACATGGTACAGTGGATAGAGCACTGGGCCTGGAGTCAGGAAAACTTGACTTTAAATACAGCTTTCATACACGTAGTAGCTGTGTGACCCTGGGCAAGTCAGCCTCTGTTTGCCTCAGTTTCCTCATCTTTAAACTGGGGATAATAATAGCATCTATCTTTCAGGGTTGTTTGAAGATCAAATGAGATAATAATTGTAAAGCACTTAGCACAGTGCCTGGCATATAATAAGCAGTATATAAATGTCAGTTCTTATAATTACTACTAGAACTACTATTCCTAGCTAACATTTATATAGTGCCTACCATGTGCTAGGAACTTTGTTAAGTGTTTCGCAAATATTGTCTCATATGATCCTCACAACAATCTCGTGCAACATTGGTATTGTTATCATCCCCATGCTACAAATGAAGACATGGAAGGGCAGCTAGGTGGCACAGTGGATGGAGCACCAGTCCTGGAGTCAGGAGTACCTGAGTTCAAATCTGGCCTCAGACACTTAACACTTACTAGCTGTGTGACCCTGGGCAAGTCACTTAACCCCAATTGCCTCACTAAAAAAAAAGAAAAAGAAAAAAAAGACAAACGAAGACATGGAAACTCAGAGACTTTAACGAATTTGTGCAAAATCATATAGTTAGTAAGTATCATAGGCAAGATTTGAATTCTGATCTTCCTGACTCCAAGTTCACTATCCCATGCTATTTAGTTTATTTTTAGACCAAAAGTGTCAAATTCAGTAAAGCTTATATTGACTTAGAAAACCAGAAATTAACATTATATTTATTGTATTTTTATTTATTTTATTAAACATTTTGCAATTACATTTTAATCTGGTTTAGGCTGCACTCTGGAATTTTTCAGGCTTCTCGTAGGGCTGCAAGTTTGACACCTCTGCATAGACTACTAGAAAAGAACAGTCACCAATCTGCTGAGTCTTTTTGTGTCTTTGCTCTTTCTGTGAAAATAATGATGATAACAATAACTGATATCTCTCATAAAGATAATATATTATGGTTCCAGAGTACTTTATATACAACCCTTCTGAGTGAGGTTGTCAAATTATCATTATCATTATTTTACAGAAGAAAAATGAGACTCGGATGAACAGATTTCATTAAATATATACTAAGTGGTTGATCCAGGATTCAAATGGACACTAAACTCATAACAAGTAGATGCCCATCTGTATAGCTCAAATCAATTGGCTTTATTGTTATTCATATTTTAATTGTGAGAACAAATAATGTTTTCTTATTTCTTCATTGATCAAACATTTTGGTTACCCCAGCGAATGTAATGGATCATAGGGTTTAAAATCCCATATTCACAGAATCACCAAAGGGTTCCTGACAGTTCCTCAGAAGCTCTTTAGTCCACCCATACCTGAACAGACATTGCTTTCACACCTCAACACGCCCGAAGAACGGGTTAGGACTAATAAAATGAAATTATTAAGGACAAATGTAAACTCTTACACTTAGATTAAAAAAGTCAACTTTAGACTTTGCTTGATGATTAGTACTCCCTGGGGAGGCCTACTTCAATGTAGTGAACATTTGTTCTATATTATAATTTGTGACAGCTCTAGGGCTAAGTACATTTTTTAATATCAAACCTAAATTTACCTCTTTGTCACTTCTACCCATTCTTCTAGTTTTGTATTCAGGGATTAAGAAGGACAACTTTGATTCCTCTTTTTTTTTTTTTTTTTTGGTGAGGCAATTGGGGTTAAGTGACTTGCCCAGGGTCACACAGCTAGTAAGTGTTAAGTGTCTGAGGCCGGATTTGAACTCAGGTCCTCCTGAATCCAGGGCCAGTGCTCTATCCACTGCACCGCCTAGCTGCCCTTTTGATTCCTCTTCTAAGAAACAAACCTTAAAGTACTTGAAGTCAGATATCATGATCTCTCTAAATTTTCTATTCTCTCTTTTTATTTAATATCTTATTTTTCCCAATTACATGTAAAAACAATTTTTAACATTTAAAAAAATTAGAGTTCCAAATTCTATCCCTCCTTTTCCTGCCCCCTCATTGTGAAGGCAAGCAATTTGATATAGATTATACATGTGAAGAAATGCAAACCATTTTTTCATATTAGTCATGTTGTTAAAGAAAACAGAACAAAAATAAAGCTTAAAAATTATGCTTCGATCTGCATTACAACTCCATCAGTTCTTTCTCTAGAGGTGAAGACTATTTTCATCATAAGTCCTTTGGAACTGTACTAGATCATTGTAATGCTGAGATTAACTAAATCATTCACAGTTGATAATATGCAATATTGCTGTTACTATGTACAATGTTCTTCTGGCTCTTGCCTCTTTATGTGAGATAATTTACTCTATTCTACCTTTCCTCTTCTCCTGATGCATTCCTCTTCATTTTTTTTAGATAGCAACCCATCATATTCAACTCACACCTGTGCCCTCTGTCTATACTCCTTCTAACTTCCCTAATAGTGACAAAGTTCTTAAGAGTTACAAATATCATTTTCCCACATAGAAATATTAAACAGTTAAACCTCATTTAATCCCTTATGATTTCTCTTTCTTATTTACTTTCTTATGCTTCTCTTTAGTCTTGTATTTGAAAATTGAATTTTCTATTCAGCTCTGGTCTTTTCATCAGGAATGACTCAAAATCCTCTATTTAATTGAATATCCATTTTCCCCCTGAAGGATTATACTCAGTTTTGCTAGATAGGTGATTTTTGGTTGTAATCTTAGCTCTTTTGTCCTCTGAAATATCATATTTGAAGCCCTTTGATCCTTTAGTGTAGAAGCTGCTAAATCTTGTGTTATACTGACTGTGGCTTCATGATATTTGAATTGTTTCTTTCTGGCTACTTGCATTATTTTCTACTTGACTAGGAGCTTTTGAATCTGGCTATAATAATTCCTGGGAATTTTCATTTTGGGATCTCTTTCATGAAGTGATTGGTAGATTCTTTCAATTTCTATTTTACCCTCCAGTTATAAAATATCAGTGCAATCTTCTTTTATAATTTATTGAAAGGTATGTCTAGGTTCTTTTTTTGATCATAGCTTTCAGGTAGTCCTGAAGGTAATTCTTCAATTATCTCTCTTTGATCTATTTTCCAGGTCAGTTATTATTACAATGAAATGTTTCACATTTTCTTCTTTTTTTTCATTCTTCTGATTTTTAAAAATTTGTTTCTTGATATCTCAGGGAGTCTTTAGCTTCCATTTGCCCAATTTTAATTTTTAAGGAATTAATTTCTTCAGTTAGCTTTTGTACCTCCTTTTCTATTTGGCCAGTTCTGTTTTCTAAGGAGTTCTTCTCTTCAGTGGGTTTTTGTGCCTGTTTTACCATTTGGCATATCCTGTTTTTTAAGGTGTTATTTTCTTCAATACTTTTTGTGCCTCCTTTACCAAGCTATTTGCATCTCTCTCATTTCTTTTCCCAATTCTTCCTCTACCTCCTTTATTTGACTTTTCAAATACTTTTTTTTTTAGCTATTCAAGGGATTCTTTTTGGGGCTGAAACCAATTCATATTTTTCTTTGAGGCTATGAATATAGCAATTTTGTTGTCCTCTTCTGAGTTTGTGTTTTGATCTTCCCTGTCACCATAGTAACTTTCTATGGTCAAGTTGTTTTTTTGGTTGTTGTTGTTGTTTGTTCATTTCCCCAGCTTCTTTCTTGACTTTTAACTTTGTATTAAAGTTGGGCTCTGCTCCTGGAGTGGAGGGGAAACTGTCCCAAGCTTCGGATTTTTTGTGTTGTTTTCAGAAATAGTTCTGGGAGTTTATAAGTTTTCAGTTCTTCCAAGGTGGTATGATCTAAGGAGAGTTGTTGGTGACTCAATTTTTCAATTTTTTTTTTAGTGAGGCAATTGGGGTTAAGTGACTTGCCCAGGGTCACACAGCTAGTAAGTGTTAAATGTCTGAGGCCAGATTTGAACTCAGGTACTCCTGACTCCAGGGTGGTTCTCTATCCACTGCACCACTTAGCGGCCCCATTGTGGTGACTCTTCTCCTGGCTTGTGCTCTGGTCTGTGAGCAACCACAAGCATTCTTTTCTGCTCTGGAACTGTGACCAGGGTTCCTACTCCCCTATAGCTACAAGCCTTGCTGTGCTCCTTCTTGCCTGGGACTATTACCCAGGACTAGGAGCTGGATCCACATATGAGCAATGCAACAGAGTCCTGCACCCAGTGCCAGCAACAAGACCCATGTAACCTCCTTCTGACCAGTTATCTGACATCCTTACTGTCTATAGGGGAGGGCTCTGGAGGTTGCTGCTGCAGAATCAGTTGCCCCCAAGGGCTTTCTGCTGGCTTGCCAGGACATTGCTTGTACTAGATTCTGTTCCACTCTCACCTTTAGTGTGACAGACCTTTCCTGTTGAACTTCTAAGCTGGTTTAGACTGGAAAATTGTTTTATCCCATCCTTTTGTGGGTTCTACTACTCCAGACTTCATATTAAATTGATATTTTAAAGTTTTTTAGAGGGAAATTTGGGAGAGCTCAGGTGAGTCCCTGCTTTTTTTCTACCATCTTGGTTTGGCCTGAGTTTTCTATTCTCTAAGCTAAACACCCCCCAGTTCCCTAATCCAATCCATATTTGGCATGAACTTGAGACTCTTCATTATGCTGGTTTCCCTCCTTTGGACATCCCCTGGCTTATCAGTGTTATCCTTAAAATGTCATGCCCCATACTGAACATAATATTCCAGATGTGGCTTGATATACAATACAGACCTGGTCAAGCAAAACTCATTGCCACGTTGTCGATGTCCAAAAATACATGTCTTATTCTGTAACATGTGTCTCTCTCCTCCCTATCAGGGGGTAGGTTGGATCTTACATTCTAATCTGGAGTGGCAACAAACAAAGTGGGGTGCACTTTGGTCCAGAAAGTCCCAGATTGAAGAGTGGGACTATAGTGGAGTAGATAGACATGCCCCTTCCAGGAATAATAGTAGACCTGTCCAAGCAATTTATAAGAACAGGAATTTTAAAAATAGGTCCATCAATACTACATTCTCTTCTACTTAAAGGGAACACTCATATGATAGAAATAACATCCTTTTTTTTTTTTTTTTTTTTTTTTTTGCGGGGCAATGAGGGTTAAGTGACTTGCCCAGGGTCACACAGCTAGTAAGTATTAAGTGTCTGAGGCTGGATTTGAGCTCAGGTCCTCCTGAATTAAGGGCGAGTGCTTTATCCACTGCGCCACCTAGCTGTCCCAGAAATAACATCCTTTTAAAAGGTGACAAGTGGAAAAAGGAATCTGTCTTCTACAAAGATTACCAATTGGGGGCAACCTCTGCTCATTTTGTTGACTTAGGGAGTGAAAGGGCTTTGAAAACATTTGGTTACCTGCCAGTGATATCCCTCTAGTCTTCAGGAGTGACATAAAGAAAATATTAAAATGAGTGAGTCTCCATTTCCAGGTTGGATCCATTCCAGAATGTAGCTAATGTTCTCTCAGCTGTAAAGAATGAGGTTTGATTACTTCATGACATCACAAAATGGCAATGTTCTCCATCACTGTCAAATATTTTTAGGTGAATTTTAGCATTACAGATTTTCAGTCCTACCTGAAATTTTGTACTAGAAAGAACACTGACTTTAGTGTTAGCAGATTGTTTACTAGCTGAGTGACCTTGGGGAAGTCACAACATTTCTGGGCCTCAGTTCTCTGATGTGTAAAATGAAGGAATTGAATGGAATGATCTCTAAGATCCTTTATAAACCCTAGGATTCATCTAATGACCTTTTCTTGGTGTTCCCTGGCAAGAACAGCTGTCTCTGGGTAGGATGAGCTGACAAAACTATCAAAGCTATTTTGCTATTTATACATAAAGCTCATTAGAATTTTGTAGATATCAAATGTAAATGACAGCTAATGAAACTTTTCATAACTTTTGAATTTTAAATTCTCTTTTAAAATGATTGTAACAAGGTGTATCACCCCTTTTTGGATGGATTCAATTCAATTCACTGTGTATTTCCCAATTCTTTTTCTTGTTTTTGTTGATAAATTTCATTTTTACATCACTTTTATTTATGAATATATCCTTTTACAGTTTCCTATAACAAAATGTTTATAAGAGAAAAATATGTTTACTTTTAAAAAAACTAACCAATATATTGATCATGTTATATAATATTCCACTTCCATAGTTTGTCCTTCCCCCCACTTCTGAAATCAGGGAAGAAAGTATCAGCAGGCATTTATCTTCTCAATGACACGTATAGTGCTGTAAACTGGAAATTGCAAAGATAAAAATGCAATAATCCTTGTCCCCCAGGAGCTTATATTCTAGGATTATATCCCTGAGTCACTCGGGCATAGTGTGATAGGTAGTTCAAAAGGCATTAGACTTCTTTTACAGGTGAGAAAGCACAGGCTCAGAAAGTTTAAGCGAAATGACCCCAGGTCACATAATTATTACAAAGAAGGCCAAAAACTCAAACTTGAAACTTTTGCTTTCAAAACCTGTGTTTTTTCCACTTGATTGCCCTTATTAAATAATACAGAAGATAGAGTGCTGAACCTGGAGTCAGGAGGACCTGAGTTCAAATTTGACCTCAGACATTTAACCCTATTAAGTGACTCTCCTCAGTGTTACTGTGTTTGCCTAAGTTTCCTCAATTATAAAAAGGGGGTAACAAGAACATCTACCTCCTAGGGTTAATGTGATGATCAAATGAGATAACATGTGTAAAGTGCTTAACATAATGCTGAGCACATAGTAGATAATTAATATGTTTATTTCCTTTCTTCCTATATGTCTATCACTCCAATAAGGCTGTATTGAGTGTATGGACCATGTATCACATAAATTTATACTGTAGGATGATGATATCATAAACTCAGAGCTGGGACATGTGAAGTCATTGAATCCAACTTCTTCATTTCACAGATGAGGAAACAAACCAAAAGAGGTTGAGAGACTTGCCCCAGGTTCACAGCTAGTAAGTGTCTGAGGGGAAATTTGAGCCCAGATCTTCCTGTCTCCAAATCTAGCACCCATATCAGTTAGACTATTTTGCCTCTTAATACTCAGATCTCTACATACTTAGAAAGATCCATGTTGCCATTGGTTTGAGTACCCCATCTAGTAGTAAAGATTGCCACCTTTCCAGTCCTTCCCATCCTATTGGATTCCTTTTTTCGTTTGTTTGTTTGGGTTTTTTTAGTGAGGCAATTGGGGTTAAGTGACTTGCCCAGGGTCACACAGCTAGTAAGTGTTAAGTGTCTGAGGCCAGAGTTGAACTCAGGTACTCCTGAATCCAGGGCCGGTGCTTTATCCACTGTGCCACCTAGCCGCACCCATTCTATTGGATTCTTGTGCACAGGGTAACCAGCCAAATGAGTAACAGGTCTTTCTCTGGTTCATTTACCATTTTGGGGGGCACCAATGTAGCAACTGGGCTTTCTATTTAATGTCTGTCATTCTTCCTCCATGACAGGATCATCTCCTTTTCTAGTCATACACGTCTTTGAGAATGTTTTAAAAATCCTTTCCTGGATTCCAGTCATCTCTCATAATAGGCTATAATCTACTAACACCCACTTTGAATCTTTCCATGTATTGTACATCCTTTTAATCTGTCACAGTGATTAATACAATGCTGAGGCCTTAATAGTCATTTGATAAATATTTGTTATTAAATAGATTGTCATATGTCCATAAAATAGGAAGCGGGGAATCTAAAGAAAACAAAGGATTATTTATGCTGGTGTGTAGTGACAAGAGATACTCTGAGCAATTAATAAAAATAAAGGTTCTAATTGCATCTTTTCCGTTCTGGAATTTTAAATTAAAGCCTTCACTTTTGTCGAGGTTTTAAAAAGAAACATATCAATAACAGGAGAAAGAGCAGACAGGCTTATCTGGAGACAGGCAACAGATATTGATCCCGAAGGATATTGCCTTTTTTCTCATTACTCTCCTTTGCATGCTCCCTTTTCCTGTCATGCTGACCTACTAGCTATCCCCTAACCTTGACAGGCCATCTCCTACCCAGACACATGGACTGAATTCCTTCCTTATCTTTAACTTTCAGAATCCTTTTCCTTTTAGGCTCAGGCCAGGAACCATCTCTTGCTTGTAATCAAGCCTTCCTTGAACAACCCTTGCCCTCCAACCTAGCTAAAAGTGTTTTCATTCTCCTAATATTCTTTAAAAATATATATTTTTTTTGCAGGCAATGGGGGTGAAGTGACTTGCCCAGGGTTACACAGCTAGTAAGTGTCAAGTGTCTGAGGCTGGATTTGAACTCAGGTACTCCTGAATCCAGGGAAGGTGCTTTAACCACTGCGCCATCTAGCTGCCCCTCCTAATATTCTTTTAGAGCAGTTTGTCTGGGACTCACCTTTGTCCTTTCACTCCTACCTTGTGTACTAGCACACTCTATTTATCTGTGTCATATTCTCCTGCCCCATACACTAGTAGAATGTAAGCCCTTTCAGAACCAGAAGAACATTGTACACAGTATCATCAACATTGAGTGTTGATCTACTGTGATGGACTATATTCTTCTCACCAATGCAATGGTACAGAAGAGTTCCAGGGAACTCATGATAGAAGAGGATCTCCAAATCCAAGGAAAAAAAAAAAAGAACTGTGGAGTATAGATGCTGAATGAACCATACTATTTCTTTTGTTTTTGGTGCTGTTGTTTTTTTCTACTTTGAGGTTTTTCATCACTGCTCTGATTTTTTCTCTTATAACATGACTAATGCAGAAATAGGATTAATGTTATTAGGTGTGTGTATATATATATAACCTATATCAGATTACCTGCCGTCTAGGGGAGGGGGGAGGGAGGGGAGGGAGGGAGAAAAATCTGAAATTGGAAAGCTTGTATAAACAAAAGTTGAGAACTATCTTTACATGTAATGGGAAAAAAATAAAGTACTTCATTAATTAAAAAAAAAAAAGAATGTAAGCTCTTTGAGGGTTTTTGTTCTTGTCATTTCAGTCATGCCTGACTCTTTGTGACCCCATCTGGGGTTTTCTTGAGAAAGGAACTGGAGTAGTTTGCCATTTTCTTCTCCAGCTCATTTTACAGATGAGGAAACTGAGGCCCACACAGTGAGGTGACTTGTCCAGGGTCATGCAACTAATAAGTTTCTGAGGCCAGATTTGAACTTATGAAGCTGAATCTTCCTGACTTCAGGCCCAGTGCAGTCATCTCTTCTGGCTTTGTGACTTTCCCCATCATGGTTTCAATATAGCACAGGTTGGCATAAGAACTTAAATGGGAATTTTGGGGGAGTTTTGGTGAAGCCACAGACAACACAGAAGTTTAGAAGATCAGAAATGCATAAAATATATCTATGGTATTGTATAATAGCAACACATTTTATCTTTTAATATCATAATAAATTGGATTTCTTCTCTGGTACAAAGAGAGGGCCAAACATTTTATGCAGATTTTCCAGATCATGGGGTACCACATCTCTAAACCCTGCAATGTGGAAGGGATAACTGTACTCTATCCACTGTACCACCTAGCTGCCTTTCCTTAAGGGTAGGGACTATATATATATTTTGATTTTTTTATATTGCCAGTGCCTATCACAATGCCTTGAAAAAATATGTCCTTAAAAATGTTTTTCAAATGGAAATGAATTTACTTTTCATGTATCTTGTGTGTAGCACATCCTAGTAACATTATACTTATTAGCTTTTTTATATGTTTTCAAATGTGTTACTAGACACTATAAATTATACAGAGTTTAGATCAGATACATTCCTTGTATTGAGGGAACTGATGACCCCTGAGGAGAAAAAACACTATACAGAGTTTAAAAAATGAATTGAGGGGGCAGCTAGGTGGTGCAGTGGATAAAGCACCGGCCTTGGATTCAGGAATACCTAAGTTCAAATCCAGCCTCAGACACTTGACATTTACTAGCTGTGTGACCCTGGGCAAGTAATTTAACCCCCATTGCTCCCACAAAAAAAAGAAAAAGAAAAAAAGGAAAAAAAAAGAATTGAGTGAGAAAATACTTCTTAGAGTGAAGCCACAATCAAGTACTCCATTCAATTCAGCAAGAATTTAAGGGCCTACTAGGTGCTATGTGCTCTCTCAGGGCTGAGGGATACAAAAATGATAAAACTTGAAATAGTTCCTGACCTTGATGAGTTTGCATTCTTCTGGGAAGCTATCGTTTCCTTTTTTTTTTTTTTGCTGGGCAATGAGGGTTAAGTGACTTGCCCAGGGTCACACAGCTAGTGAATGTCAAGTGTCTGAGGCCATATTTGAACTCAGGTCCTCCTGAATCCAGGGCTGCCCTCAAGCTACTGATGCCTTACTGCTTACAAATATGCCTATGTCTCCCCTATCCTCATAAAACCCTTGCTTGATCCATTCACCCCTCACCCTTATGGTCCCATACCTCTCTTCCCTTTTGTAGCCTTAACTCTTTTTTTTATTGAATAGAATTTTGTTTTCCAAAATATATGTAAAAACAAATTTTAACATCAATTTTTTAAAAACTTTGTGTTCCAACTTCTCTTCCTCCTCCATTTCCACCCCCTGCCCACTAGAACTCAAGCATTTCAAAATAAGTCATACATGAGTAGTCATGGAAACCATTCCCACATTAGCTAGGTTGTGAGAGAAAACAGTAAAAAAAACCCACCAAAACTTCAGATTGAGGAATTGTCAAAGAGGAAAAAAATTTTTTTAAAAATGTGTTTCCATCTGTTTTCAGATACTATCAGTTCTTTCTCTGTAGATGCATTGCCATTTTCATAAGTCCTTCAGGGTTATATTGGATCATTGCCTTGCTGAAAATAACCATATGCTTCCCAGCAGATCATCTTACACTATTGCTGTTATTTTGTATACAGTACATTTCACTCTGCTTCAGTTCATGTAGGTCTTTCCAGGTTTTTCTGATAGTATCCTGTTCATCATAACCTGTATATAGTACCTTAAACTTGACAGAATATTTTCTTCATAATAGCCCAGCAAGGTAGGTACCATATGTTTTGCCATTATAATCAATCATGATAACAATTTCCCTCCATCCTATTCCCTTCCCATGATATTTACTCTATTTTCTATCTTTTTTTAACCTATTCCTCCTCAAAAGTATTTTACTTCTGACTGTCCCCTCCCCTACTCTGCACTCCCTTTTTTCACCCTTTCTTCCTTATCCTCTTCCCCTCCTACTTTCCTCTAGGGTTAAATAGATTACTCCTCCCAAATGGGTGTGAATGTTATTCCCTCCACGAGCCCACTCTGATGAGTTTAAGGTCTTGGAGCTAATTCTGTGTTCTAAATTTTCTTCCTCCCTCCCTCCTCAACCCTCCCTATGAAATAAAGCAATTCAATATGTCATACTTGTGCAGTTATGCAGAACGTCTTTACCTTCCTCGAAAGTATTTTGCTTTTTACTGCTCTCTCCCCCAATCTGCCCTTCCCTCCTTCCCCTCTTCCCCACCCCCATCTCCCTCCCCTCCCTCAGGGCAAAAATATATTACTATACCTACTTGAGTATGTATGTTAGTCCTTCTTTGAGCCAATTCTGATGATATTAGGGTTCACTCACTCCCCAATTCCTTCCCTCTCTTCCCCTCCCCTCCATAAGCTTTTTTCTTGTTTCCTTCATGTGAACAACCTCTCCCCAGACCATCTCTCCCCTTCCCCCTCCCCCAGTTTATTTCTCCTACACCTCAACCCTATTTTAAAGATGTCATCATGGGTTAGTTAGGTGGCACAATGGACAATGCACCAGCCCTGGACTCAGGAGGCCCCAAGCCCAAATCTGGACCCAGATATAAGACAACCCACCCTGTCTGCCCCACAAAGAACAAAACACAAATGCTTTACAGATATCATCCCTTTGTATTCAGTTCAGACCTGTGTCCTCTGTGAATTCCTTACTGAGATAGTTCTTATGAGTTCAAGGTATTATCTTCCCATGTAGGAATATAAACAGTTTGATCTTTTAATATCCCTCATGAAGTCTTTTTCCTGTTTGCCTTTTGATGCTTCTCCAGGGTCTTGTATTTGAAAGTCAAATTTTCTATTCAGTTCAGGTCTTTTCAAAACAAATGCCTGAAAGTCCTCTTTCTCATTGAAATTCCATATTTTCCTCTGAAAGATTATGATTAGTTTTGCTGGGTATGTGATTTTTGGCTGTAGTCCCAGTTCCTTTGCCCTCTGGAATATCATATTCCATGCCCTCCGGTCCTTTAATGTAGAAACTGCTAGATCTTGCTTTATCCTTATTGGAGCTCCACAGTATTTGAATTCCTTTTTTCTAGCTGCTTGCAATAGTTTCTCCTTGATCTGAGAGTTCTGGAATTTGGCTATAATATTCCTGGAGGTTTTCCTTTTGGGATCTCTTTTAGGAGGTGAACAGTGGATTCTTTCAATTTCTATTTTAGCTTCTGCTTCTAGAACATCAGGGCAATTTTCCCTCACAATCTCTTGGAGGATAGTGTCTAAGCTCTTGTTTTGGTCATGGTTTTCAGGTAGTCCAGTGATTTTCAAATGATCTCTCCTAGATTTATTTTCCAGGTCAGCTGTTTTTCCAAGGAGATATTTCACATTGCCCTCTATTTTTTCCTTCAATTGGGTTTGCTTTATTGTGTCTTGGTTTCTCATAAGGTCACTAACTTCCATTTGTTTAATCCTAATTCTTAGGCAATTATTTTCAGGAGACAGTTTTTTAATCTCCTTTTCTATTTGGCTTTTCAAACTGTTAACTTTTTTCTCATGACTCTCCTGCATTGCTCTCATTTCTCTTTCCATTCTTTCCTCTCTTTCTCTACTTCTTCCTTCTATCTCTCCTACTTTCTCTTCAAAGTCCCTTTTGAGAGCTTCCATGGCCTGAGACCAGTTCAAATTTTTCTTGGAAGCTTTAGATGTTGGAGCTTTGACCCTGTTATTATCTTCTTCTTCTGAGGTTGTATTGTGGTCTACCTTTCCCCCAAAGAAGTTTTCGATGGTATTCTGCTTTCTCTGCCTACTCATCCTGGCTTACTATTTCCTGGCTTTTTACTCCTCCTTAAAGTGTAGTGCTGCTTCCAGGACACAATGTTCGTGCTACAGTGTGACCCAGGGGGTGATTGGGCTTCTTCTCAGCCTGCCTGGCTTGTGAGTAATCATGGCCTCTTTAACCCGGAAACAGAAGTCTCAGCCTTAACTCTTTATGATCTTGCTTTGGATTTCTTTGTTCAACCCAAACTGCTCTTTCTAAAGTTACTAATGATCTCTTAATTGCTAAACTTAATGGCCTTTTCCCATTCCTATCCTTCTTGACCTCCAAGAAGGTTTTGACACTGTTGACCACCCTTTTCCTTTCTTTCTTTCTTTTTTTTTTTGCGGGGCAATGGGGGTTAAGTGACTTGCCCAGGGTCACACAGCTAGTAAGTGTCAAGTATCTGAGACTGGATTTGAACTCAGGTACTCCTGAATCCAGGGCTGGTGCTCTATCCACTGAACCACCTAGCTGCCCCCTCTTTAGGTTTTTTGTGGCACTTCTTTCTCCTACTTAAACTCCAAGCTGTCCACCCTTCCCTTAGGCTCCTTTGTGAAATTTTTATCTAAGTCATACTCACTAACCTTGGGTGTCCCCCAGGGCTTTGTCCTGAGCCCTCTTCTCCATCTATACTATTTCCCTTGATGATCTAATTAGCTCCAATGGATTCAGTCATCTCCATACTGATGATTTTCAGACCTACTTATCTAGTCCTAACCTCTCTGTTGACCTCTAGTCTTGCCTCTCCTATTGCCTATTGGATATCTCAAATAGGATTTCTTGTAGACATCTTAAATTCAACAGGTTTAATACTGAAGTCTTCTCCCCCCCTCCCCACCCCTTCCTTATTCCAAATTTCCTTATTCCTGAGGCAGCTAGGGGGCACAGTGGATAGAGCCCTGGATTCAAGAGGACCTGAGTTCAGGTTCAGCCTCAGACACTTGACACTTACTGGCTGTGTGGCCCTGGGCAGGTCACTTAACCCCAATTGCCTCACCAAATTTCCTTATTACTGTTGAGGATACCACCATCCTTCCAGTCACCCAGGCATGTAATACAGGTGTCACCTTTGATTTCTCACTCTCTCATCCCCCATATCCAATCTGTTGCCAAGGCCTGATGGTTTTACCTTTGTTAACATTTTTCATATATGCACCCTTCTCTAACCACTCTAGTACAGGCCCATATCACCTTATTCATGGACTATTGCAAATAGCCTTTTGGTGGGTCTCCATACCTCAACTCTCTTCCCACTCCAGTCTATCCAATCAGCTTCCAAAGTGATCTTCCTAAAGTGCAGATCTGACCATGACATCACCCTTTTTAATAAAAGGAGGCTCCCCATCACTTCCAGGATCAAATGCAAAATTCTCTTTTGGCCTTCAAAATCCTTCATAAGTTGTTCTCCCCACCTTTCCAATATTAGTATACTTTACATCCCACTCTCCTGCCCCACGTACCCTGCAATCCAGTGACACTGGTCTCCTCGCTGTTTGTTGAACAAAACACTCTATATCCTGACTCTGGACATTTTGGGGGGGGGGAAGGGCAATGAGGGTTAAATGACTTGCCTAGGGTCACACAGCTAGCAAGTGTCAAGTGTCTGAGGTCGGGTTTGAACTCAGGTCCTCCTGACTCCAGGGCCGGTGCTCTATCCACTGCGCCACCTAGCTGCCCTCAACTCTGGACATTTTAACTGGCTGCCCTTCAGGCCTGAAATTATTTGCTTTTCCCATCTCTGCCCTTCTAGCTTCCCTGGCTTCCTTCAAGTCCTAGCTAAAACTCCTAAAAAGACTTCTAGTGGAAGTCTTGACCGATCCCCCTTAATGCTTGTGGTCTTCCCTCCACTGATCATCTCCATTGTATTAGATATGTATACATATATATATATATATACACATATATATGATACACACATGTATGCATATATTTATACATATTATTTATTATATTATTTATATGTAAATGTATATTTTGTTTGTACATGGTTATTTTCATGTAGTCTCCCCATTAAACAGGACAGATAAATGGTGCAATGGTTAGAGTGCCAGGCTTGGAGTCAGGAAGACTCCTCTTCCTGAGTTCAAATCTGACCTCAGACACTTACTAGCTATGTGACCCTGGGCAAGTTACTTCACCCTGTTTGCCTCAGTTTCCTCACCTATAAAATGATTCAGAGAAGGAAATGGCAAATCACTCCAGTATCTTTGCCAAGAAAACCCCAAATGGGTCACAAATAGAAATGACTGAAAATGACTGAACAACTCCTTTAGACAGTGAGGAGGTTGTATTTTGTTTTTCTTTGCATGTCCATCATTTAGTACCATGCCTGGCACATAGCAGGCACTCAATAAATATTTATTTACTGACTGACTACAAATAAGTAATTGCAAAATGTAAACAAAGCATAACAGAACAAGTCAGTGGAAGACCCATTCTTCAGTCATGTGTAGTGTTTTCCTGCTCCACTGGAGGTTAGGTAAAGTTGCTTCTGAGCATGTGTATTGGAGGATTCAGCCCTCCTTTGAAGAGTATGTGTAAGTTTTATTTGACTATCTTCTGTCTGCTTACTGTGTGGTAAAAATAAGTATGTCACATGATGGCTAAACCAGAAAGAGGTATACATACAAAAGGCACTATCTGGCCAAACTGATTTTTTCCCCTACGGTAAATGAGGCAATAACTACTTCAAGGTTCTACATGGAGAGAACACCTGAGGCCTCCTCTCCCAATCTGGGCCTCATAAGCATGTGACCCTGCTGTTGTGTCTGTCTCTGTTTTGTTCCTTCTCTCTTGCTCTTAGGTATAGGATTATGGGACACAACTATAATCCTGAGATCCTCAAAAGGCTGAAAGAGTGAATTGCCAGAAGTCCAGGAAGTGGAATCTATACCAGAGTGACCCAGAAGCCCAGTCTAATAAGAAATACAGGCCTGAGGAGCTCCCTGTGAGAGCCAGGTCAGCAGTGGATCAGCTGTTAACAAAGGAGGCATTCTATCTTTTGGTGATGCTGCATCCAGAGGAGGACTCAATGGGGCGATGGCTTTGTGATAACTACTTTAAGTCTGAAGCCACTCTCCCTAAGGACTGAGGTAGTATAGAGGAGTATGTGCCTACAGGTGTTGGGAAGAAATGCTTGGTAATTTCTCTTCTTGTTGAATCTCTTTAGTCAATATGCCTTTATAAAAACTAATTGATGTTAATCGGTTAAATTATAATGGTATACTAATCTCTGGTTCAGTCAATGATAATAGAAAAGATAGTGGGAAGAACAAGTCAGAATGGGTGGTTTAGTTGATAGCATTAGGACTCACCCCCCTAAACTTCTTGAGGTTATCCCTTGGGACCCTTAAAGGGAACTGTAATCAGCTGAGCTCTGGGGACCTGACTTAGAATGTGGTATTCAGGAGAGCACTCCCAGAGTCTAAATAGACTAAAAAAAATTACAGAATAATTCAGAGGCACTAACAATTGAGTTGGTAGGGCAAGACCTCATAGAAAGTAGCACGTGAGCTGAGCACTGAAAGGAGCTAGAGACACGAAGAAGCAAAGATAAGAGAGCTTTCCAGGCATTGTGGGAAGCCTGGGAAAGTGCATAGAGGTGGAAGATAGGATATCATGTATGGGCAATAGCAAATATGATAATATAGTTGGAATATAAATTTTGTGAGGAGAAATAATGTGAAATTAGTCTGAAAAGATAGAATGGAGCCAGACTGTTGGGATTTTAAATGCTTAACAAAGGAACTTGAATTTTATCTTAGGAGAAATAGGGAGCCACAGAAGCTTCTTGAGTAGGGGAGTGACATGGTCAGATCTGTGTTTTTGGAATATCAATTTGGCAGTTGTGTGGAAGATGGATTATATAGATGGAAAAGATGAAAGGCAGAAAGACCAACAAAGAGGCTATTACACTGGTCTAGGTGATAAGGGCCTGAATTAGGGTGGTGGGTGTGTGAAGATAGAAAATGAGATGGATATGAGAATCACAGACACAGAATCAACAAGAATTGGCAATTTATTGGATATTTATTGACTGCTTGCTGTTGGTAAGGCACTGTGGG
Organism: Dromiciops gliroides; assembly: GCF_019393635.1. Classification (NCBI taxonomy): domain Eukaryota; kingdom Metazoa; phylum Chordata; class Mammalia; order Microbiotheria; family Microbiotheriidae; genus Dromiciops; species Dromiciops gliroides. Next base: position 161,522,584 of record NC_057862.1, on the reverse strand, counting down.
GCCATGTAGAAGTACAAGTTATAATCTTTGTCACCAAGTAGCTTGCTATCTAATTGAGAAGACAAGATGTGTATACATGACAAGATAGCAAATACTAGGAAGCAGTATGAGTACCAAAGGAATGAAAATCTATAAAAGCCCAGATGATTCATAGAGAGAATATATTCTAGTTGGAGTATTTATTAGTTTATGTTCAATAGGCCTTCTGGAAGGGCAGCTACATGGTAGTGCTGGGCCTGGAGTCAGGAGAACCTGACTTCAAATTTAGTCTCAGACACGTCCCAAATGTGTGGCCCTGGGAAAGTCACTCAACCTCTGTTTGCTTCAGTTTATTTGAGATGGTGAGGGAAATGGCAATCCATTATGAAACCTCTGCCAAGAAAACCCCAATTGGGGGCATATAGAGGCAGATATGATTAACCAAAAACAACAAAGGCCTTCTGATGAAGGACAGCATGGTAAAATGAAAAGAACCCTGAACTGGGAGACCTAGGATGTGTGTTAAGATGTCTGCTCTGCTCTTTATTATTTGTGTGATCTTGAACAAGTCCCTGAATTCTTAGTACCCTATCTGTAAAATGATGGGGCTGAGTTGTATGAGCTCTAAGGTTTTTTTCCATTTCTAAATTTTATCATGTTCAAGGCTTTGATCATAATGACTTTCATCATTTTTCTTTTTTCAAATATGAATTACTGAAATGTAAATATGATTAATATCCTCCAGGTCATTAAAATAAAAAAAGAACAAAGGGAAGAGATTAGTCAATAAATTCAAGGTTAATAGCAATTCAGTGTTTAATGGAAACTGGAGAATTTAAAAGTTCTGGCCAACACTTTGGGAGGTCTCTTCATTTGTATTCTTTGTCACATATGTAGAAATGGATCCACAATAGACTCTTACTGAACTGGCACTCTCTGGGTCTTATTCAAGGTTGGAGTCTTTCTACCGTAGCATTGGTTTTACTGTGACTGAAATTTAGATCCAGGATAAGTCTCACTATTGTGCTTCAATCTTCCTTTTCTTAGTGAAAAGGACTGAAAACTCAAATTTGATCAGGAAGGTGGGAACATTGTAAAGAGGTAGTAAATGGTGACTGAGGGAGTAGAAACTGCCCAACTTCATATAAGAAAGTCTGGGAAAGGTTAGTTGATGGTTACACTTCAAAATTTCAACTTAATACATTTTTTTTTTGTCAGTCTGGGATGTCTTTCCACCAATACAGACTACAACCGTTCTTCAAGAATTGTGACCAAAGAATTCTGCACTCTGAAGTTGATCTGTTGATTAAGTTGATCTCTCTCAACCTAGGTAGGGTGATTCTTGAATGAAAGACAGTCAATCAGATGAACAGGCAGTTTTCTGATGAAGAAATCAAAGCTATCTATTCCCATATGAAAAAATGCTCTAAATCATTAATGATTAGAGAGATGCAAATTAAAACAACTCTGAGGTAACACCTGACACCTATTAGATTGGCTAAAATGACAAAAAAAGAAAATAATAAATGTTGGAGAAGCTGTGGAAAAATTGGAACACTAATGCATTGTTGGTGGAGCTGTGAACTGATCCAACCATTCTGGAGAGCAATTTGGAATTATGCCCAAAGGGCTGTGAAGCTGTGCATGCCCTTTGACCCAGCAATACCACTTTTGGGTCTTTTCCCCAAAGAGATCATGGAAAGGAGAGAAGGACCCACATGTACAAAGATATTTATAGCTGCTCTTTATGTTGTGGCAAGGAATTGGAAGTTGAGGGAATGCCCATCAATTGGGGAATGGCTGGACAAGTTGTGGTATATGAATGTAATGGAATTATTGTGCTGTAAGAAACGATGAACAGGAGGAGTTCAGAGAAACCTGGAGGGTCTTGCGTAGACTGATGATGAGTGAGATGAGCAGACCCAGAAGAACATTGTACACAGTATCATCAACATTGTGTGTTGACCTACTGTGATGGACTATATTCTTCTCACTAATGCAATGGTACAGAAGGGTTCCAGGGAACTCATGATGGAGGAGGATTTCCAAATTGAGGGAAAAAAGAAGAACTGTGGAGTATAGATGCTGAATGAACCATACTATTTCTTTTGTTTTGGGTGCTGTTGTTTTTCTATTTTGAGGTTTTTCCTCATTACTCTGATTTTTCTCTTATAACATGACTAATGCAGAAATATGTTTAATGTTATTATATATATATATATATACATACACACACACACACACACACACACACACACATATATATATATATATATATAACCTATATCAGATTACCTGCTGTCTAGGGGAGGGGGGAGGGAGGGGAAGGAGGGAGAAAAATCTGAAATTGGAAAACTTGTATAAACAAAAGTTGTGAATTATCTTTACATGTAATGGGGAAAAAATAAATAAAAAACTTTATTTAAAAAAAAAAGACAGTCAATCAGGAGACCACACAGAGATCCTTTCCATCTTAGTAGGACTTAACATTCTGCTGGCATGGTCTTCAATAACCAAGGGTCATCTCCCTTCTAGGCTGAAGCATAAGAGTAGACATTAGAGGAGATGTTGTCTTATTAAGATATTTTTAAAAATCTGATAATGCTCCAAACCAAATCATTATCTCCACTGAAACCTTGTGATTTCAATTTGAAGGAGGTCTTAGGGGAAGACAGTGAAAAATAAATTGTAAAATATGCTTCTGGATTAAAAAAGAAGTCAGGGGCAGCTAGGCGGTGCAGTGGATAGAGCACTGGCCCTGGAGTCAGGAGGACCTGAGTTCAAATCTGACCTCAGACACTTGACACTTACTAGCTGTGTGACCCTGGGCAAGTCACTTAAACCCCAATTGCCTAAAAAAAAGAGTTCAAATATTCATAAGCTGCTCAGAAGCCTCAAACCTGTGTATAGCTGTCTCTTGCCTCACTAATCCAGAGCAAGACTGACTACATCTCCCTCTCTGGCATCTAGAGGTACCCTTGAGGGGTTAGGGTGTCTCTTCTCTAATGCTTTTGGCTAAAGTCTATGTTCTGGTATGGTATCCTTACTATTAGCCAGCACTGTACTGCAGTTCCATTTAAACAATTAACATTAATTAGTTCTAGAGGGGCAGCTAAGTGGCACAGTAGATAAAGCACTGGCCCTGGATTCAGGAGGACCTGAGTTCAAATCCAGTCTCAGACACTTGAGACTTACTAACTGTGTGACCCTGGGCAAGTCACTTAACCCTCATTGCCCTGCAAAAAAAACCCACCCAAAAACAAACAAAAAAAACCCCATATTAGTTCTTTAAAAGGGATATTTACTTTAAAGATATAGAAAGAACAAAAGTACAAATATCTTTCCCTTTTTCCCTAACATGTCAGGAGAATACTTTCCCCTATACCATTTCAGTCCCTGGGAATGAACTTTTTTTTTTTTTTTTAGTAAGGCAATTGGGGTTAAGTGACTTGCCCAGGGTCACACAGCTAGTAAGTGTTAAGTGTCTGAGGCCGGATTTGAACTCAGGTACTCCTGAATCCAGGGCCAGTGCTCTATCCACTGCGCCATCTAGCTGCCCGCCCTGGGAATGAACTTTGACAATGTAATTTCTACATAGTTTGGTACCACCAAGTTTATGTGCAAATTTGGCATCATTGCTCTTTGAGCCTTTGTCTCAACTACTGCTGGGCTGGGTTCTGAGAGTTTTTCATTGGGACCGTAAGGCTGGCCTGGCTAGCTGCACCGACTCTAGTCCTAGACTTCCTGTTGACTCACTCTTCTAACCTTTAGAAACTCACAAGTCATAGGTTCCAATCTCCTTTGCCTAAAACAAAAGAGTAAACACTGAGGCAAAGGCTTGGGTTCAATGGCCATGTCATCCTTGGATGAGGAGGGCTCAAGGCTACCATTACACTTATTTTTTCCTCTTCTCTCATTGTTACTCCATCAGGGAGAAAGAAATCATACAAAGAGAAATAATGAGATAAATTTTGACTTTTTGAATGTACCCCCAGTCCTGAGTGCATTAGTAACTGCCTCAGCTAATCCGAAGCACTTCTGTACCATTTCATTACAGATCAGAAACAGTTACAGAATGCCTGTGCATGCTCCAAAGTCTCTTTAAGGCAATTCAATTACATTCATGACTTTGCAGGAAGTACACTCCCAAATCTCTTCCCTGTGGGGAATTGCATTAGTGGTACTCTGTGTGTGCTTATAACAACTGGGCTCCCTAACCAGGCCCCTGTTGCACTTGTAAATAATGAGGACTCAAGAAGAGAGTTGGAAGGTCCAAGATATGATAAACACTGGAATGAAATGAAACAGTCAAAAGAGAGGCAGAATGACTGCCACCTACTATCTATCAAACCTTGGGCAAGTCCTTTAACCACTCAGGGCTTCATTTCCCTCCTCATATGTAAAATGATGGGATTGCATCCCCCAGTCCCTTCATTTACATTTGTGTAATACTTGCTATGACCAAAAATCACATCGTCAAATTTGCCAGCTTACCAGTGATGTGCCCTTTGCTAGGAACAGAAAGCAGACAGGGTATGTCATCAGAACTGTGGCAAAAGCCTTTCCAGCTTGCCAGAGCCTGCATTTTACTGTGCTTTAAGCTGTGATCCTATGAACATCACAAAGAATAAAACTGACTATATATCTTAACAGTAAAAGAACTAGAATTTGAGAACATCTCAAAGGACCAAGCATCATCACCTAATGCAATGCATTTTTAAAATCCACACAGCAAAGAAAATAGAGATGGTAAGATGAAGATTTTTATTTCAAAATAATTTTTTTCCCCATGAATTGATGCACATGGTGCTTCTAATGTTTAACAGACAGGAAAAGAGTAATTACTGACATGTGGCCAATTTTTAAGTCATGATCTGTGTGTATCCAAACCATTGAATGCTTTAGGGAAATTATCAAAATAAAAAAAATTAGACAAAGGGATAAAGATAAGAACATACTGTATGCAGTTATAAGAGCTTGAATGCAACATACAAATAAGCAATTGAAAAATGGGACATGGATAAACAGATAAAAACATAAACAATTTTTCACTATTTCTTGGAGAAATTTAATTCACATGAAACATTACCTTTAATACCCTTCTCTCATAGAAACTATTGAAACTTTTACTGTATTTTTGTTTTTGTTTTTAGGCAATTGGGGTTAAGTGACTTGCCCAGGGTCACACAGCTAGTAAGTGTTAAGTGTCTGAGGCTGCATTTGAACTCAGGTACTCCTGACTCCAGGGCTGGTGCTCTATCCACTGTGCCACCTACCTGCCCCTAAAGAAAGGGGTTTTTTGTTTGTTTTTGAGTTTGTTGTTGGGTTTTTTTTTTGAGGCAATTGGGGTTAAGTGATTCGCCCAGGGTCACACAGCTAGTAAGTGTCAAGTGTCTGAGGCCAGGTTTGAACTCAGGTCCTCCTGACTCCAGGGCCGGTGCTCTCTATCCACTGTGCCACCTAGCTGCCCCACTTTTACTATATTTTTAAGAGGGACCATGATCTTTTCTAAAATTTTAATTTAATTTAAAAAACATTAATCTTTTAAATTTTGAGTTCCAAATCTCTCTCTGTCTCCCTGTGGGCCTTTTCCCACTTAGTGAAAAGGCAAGCAGTGTAATATGGGAAAAATAATCTAAAGGGAACTGATATTTAATTGTCACGGAAGAAGGAGTCAGTTCTATCAGAAAACTAAGTTGAAACTGCAATTTTCTGAGGAGGAAAAACTAAGAGCTAATTTTTATTTGTAAATATTTTGTTTGAGGATGAAGAGAGTTAGCTGCCATTTTGTCAGAGACTGATATAGAATGTAACTGTCATTCTTGTGAGATATTGGGATTGAGAGATTTAACTTTTATTTTTGAAGTCTGTGGGAAGATTATGAGAGTTAGCTGTTATCTGTGAGAGAATCTCAAGAGATATTGTGAGGGAACTGTGTTTAACTCTTATTTTGTGCGGAGATACTATGAAGAGAATTCCTGAGAGATTTAGGTTGCCATACTGATAGAGTTGTGTTTACAGAGTTGAAGAGTGAGAATAATTCCTTCCTAGGTCTCTTTCTCCTACTTTTGAAGAATACATTGATGACTCTGGTTCTGAGCTTTTCTCTCAACTCACTATAGATATTTGTTTATATCTTTGTATTCTTGCCACTGTAGAAATCTTAAGCACAATAATACTGATGTTATCGAAACTTAAGAGAACATAAAGTTTGAGAAAGAGAGAGAGAGAGAGACAGACAAACAGACAGACAGACAGGAGCAAAAGTTTATGGAAGAAAAGTTTATAAGGAAAAGTTTCCTTATAAACTGGAGTGGGAATTTAGAGTTGTACATTTATATTAATTTATGAGGAAATCTCAGAACATAACACCTGATTACCTTAGAACCCAGGTAGAAAATTAATAAGGAAAATAACCTGTAATAAGTAGAAAGGTGTAAGGGTTGGTATGGTTGTCAACTGGTGTAGACAGAGCACAGCCATCCAACAGATTATTTGAAAAAGTTTTGTCCCCAAACCTGTTACAGATAATATATATGTGTGTGTGTGTGTGTGTATGTATATATATGTGTATGTATGTATGTATGTATGTATGTATGTATAGACACACATACACATGAAGGGCAATGAGGGTTAAATGACTTGCTCAGGGTCACACAGTTAGTAAGTGTCAAGTGTTTGAACTCAGGTCTTCCTGAATCCAGGGCCTGTGTCACCTAGCTGCCCCCAAACCTGTTACAAATATAAAATGGTTGCAACAACAAGAAGCCTGAAAGAGATCAGATACAACTTTATTCAACAAACACAGAATTACAGTCTAGTGACAATATAGTCCTACTATACTAAAAAGGAATCCCCACTAAAATATATTGAACAAGTATTCATCCATTCTGTACTTGAAGACTTCCAAAGAGGAGGAACCCATCATCTCTCAAGATAATCCATTCCACTGTTGTTAGAAATTTTTTTTCTTGACATCAGGCCTAAATTTTCCTGTTTTCAACTTCCACTTATTGACCATGGTTCTGCCTTCTGGGGCCAAATAGAACATGTCCACACACCAGTTCTACAGATACTTAAACACAGCTATCTTGTCTTCTCTTGTGTTCTCTCCAGGTTACATAATTCCAGTTTCTTTACCCTCTTTTCATATGACATGGGCTCAAGGACCATCACAATCCTGGTCACCCTTCTCTAGATTCTTTTTAGCTTATCAGCATCCTTAAACTGTCTAGGACTGAACCTAACCCTTCATTTTTTAAAATTCAAATTTATTTTATTTTCACTTTCAAATTCTCTCCCTCTTCCTCATCCTCCCCTACCTACTGAGAAGGCAAGGAAAAATAAGACACATTACAAATATGTATAGTTATACAAAATAAATTCACATATTAGTCAAGTCCCCCCAAAAAAAGAAGGAAAAAGAAATAAAGAGAAGAAAATTTGCTTCAGTCTGTACTCTGACTCGATCAGCTCTCTAGCTGGGGGTGGATAGCATATTTCATCATGAGTCCTTTGGAATTGTCAGTCATTGTCTTGATCAGTTACCAACTCTTTTAAAGTTGATTATCTTTACGATATTGCTGTTATTGTATACATTGTTCTTCTGGTTTTGCTCACTTCATATTGCACCACTGCAAAGTCTTCCCAAGTTTTTTTCTGAAAACATCTTTATCATTTCTTAAAGCACAATAGCATTCCATCATATTTATATACCATAACTTGTTCAGCCATTCCCTAATGAATGGGTATCCTCTCAGTTTCTAATTCTTTGATGCCACAAAAAAGCTACTATAAATATTTTTGTACATATGGCTCCTTTTTCTCTCTCCTTTATTTCTTTGGCATATAGACCTAGTACCCATATTGCTGGGTCAAAATGTGTGCATAATTTAATAGCTTTTGGGGTATAGTTTCAAATTGTTTTTCAAAATGGTTGGACTACATCACAGTTCTACCAGCAATATATTACTATACCACATTCATCATTTCTTCTTATTATCATATTAGCTGATCTGATAAATGTGAGGTGGTACCTCAGAGTTATCTTAATTTGCATTTCTCATTAGTGACTTAGATAATTTTTTTCATAATAGCTTTGATAGCTTGGACTTCTTCCTCTGGAAACTGCCTATTCATATCCTTTGATCATTTGTCAATTAAAGATTGATCTTATTCTTATAAATTCAACTAAGTTCAGAGAGAAATTACAATTAAAAACCAATGATTTGGGGGCAGCTAGGTGGTGCAGTGGATAGAGAACTGGTCCTGGAGTCAGGAGGACCTGAATTCAAATCCAGCCTCAGATACTTAACACTTACTAGCTGTGTGACCCTGGGCAAGTCACTTAACCCTCATTGCCCTGAAGGAAAAAAAAAAAGATAATCTTGCTCAAGGCTGGGCAATTTAGAAGTAAATGACATAATCAAAGTTTATTTGGTTGGTTTTTTTGTTGTTGTTGTTGTTTTTGGTTTTTTTTAGGCAACGGGGGTTAAGTGACTTGCCCACGGTCACACAGCTAGTAAATGTCAAGTGTCTGAGGCCGGATTTGAACTCAGGTACTCCTGAGTCCAGGGCCGGTGCTTTAACCACTGCGCCATCTAGCTGCCCCGATCAAAATTTATTAGAATAGGTCTAGTCTCTCATTGTAACAGTCATTCTCTCATTAATTGTTAACCAATCAGAGTTGGTTGCCACCCTCTGGAACACCCAGTTTTCTGAAAGCATATAAACCATAAGCCCACCACCAATATTATCTTTGGCATTTGAGAGTGCCACTGATCTCTTTTATTAATAACATGCTGTCCTTATTAATAAAATGATTAAACTACATAGAAATTATGTCTCTCCAACTTTTAAAAATATCACAGTTTTCTATATATCTTAGAAATGAGACCTTCATCAGATGAACTTGCTGCAAAGATTTTCTTCCCCATTTTCTACTTCTCTTCTAATTTTAGCTGCATTGCCTTTGTTTCTGCAAAATGTTTTTAATTTTATGGGTTCAAAATTACCTGTTTTACCTCCTGTGAACCTCTCTATCTCTTGTTAGGTTATGAACTCTTTCTCTATACATAGCACTGACAGGTAATTTCTACCATGCTCCACTAATTTGTTTATTATATCACCTTATATGTCTAAATTTGTAACCATTTTGCATTTATCTTGGTATGCAGTGTGAGATGGTGGTCTATACCTAATTTCTGCCAGACTACTTCCCAGTTTTCCCAACAGTTTTTATTGAATAGTGAGTTCTTGTCCCAATAACTGGGATCTTTGGGTTAATCAAACACTAGGCTATTGGCTCCTTTGCCTCTGTATATTAAACACCTAATCTGTTCCATTGATCAACTTTTGTATTTCTTACCCAGTATTAAATTGTTTTGATGATTGTAGCTTTGTAGTATATTTTGAGATCTAGGCTCCCTTCCATCTCTTTTTTTTTTATTGATTTCCCTTGATATCTTTGAACTTTTATTCCTCCAGATAAATTTTGTTATTTTTTTCTATACTTCTAAGGTAATACTTTGATAGTTTGATTTGCATTTCACTGAATAAGTAAATTAATTTAGGTAGTATATTAATTTTTCTTATATTGGTTCAGCCTATCCACAAGCAATTGTTATTTCTCTAATTATTTAGATATGTCTTTATTTGCATGAGGTGCTTCATAATTATTTTCACATAGTTCCTACACATATCTTGGCAGGTAGATTCCCAAATATTTCACACTATCCATAGTTATTTTAAATGGGATTTTTCTATTTCTTCCTTCTGAGTTTTGTTGGTAATATACAGAAATGCTGATGATTTGTCTTTAAACACAACACTTCAGAGAAGGCCCGACAAAGCACTTAGTTTCATTCAATTTATTTATTTTGATAATAATAATAAACATTTTAATTTAAAGTTTTGAGTTCCAAATTCTATCCCTCCTTCCCTCCCTCCCCTCCCCTACCCTCCCCCTTCCCTGAGGAAGTAAGCAAATAGAGGTTATACATATACAATTATGTAAAACAATACCATTGTAGTCATTTTGTATAAGAAAACAAATAAAAGAAAAACAATGAAAGAAAGTGAAAAATAACATGTTTCAGTCTGTGTTCCATCAATATCAGTTCTTTCTTTGGAGGTGGATAGTATACTTCATCATTAGTCCTTTGGGACTGTCTCCAATCATTGTATTGCTGAGAATAGTTGTCATTCACAGTTTTTCATCAAACAATATTGCTATCATATTGCTATTATATACTGTGGGTATTCCTCGGTTTGGGAATTCTTAGTCTTTCCAGAAGCATGTAATGTCTTTGAAGGTAGGGACTATATGCTTTTTCTTGTTGTTTCTGGCACCTTGTACAGTACCTTGTACAAAATAAATGCATAATAAATGCTTGCTTAATTGAATTGATTGAAATTAAATTTCTTATTGTTGCTCATAACACAAGCTAAATATCACCAATCTTTTTAGATTTCAGTTTGTATTTTCTCTGTTTACTAAATCTTGTAGGAGTTTGTGCCCTAGATTTTTAAGCTGGATAATCCATCAGTGTTAAAAAAAAAAGTATTATAGAAAGAGTTGCATTGTCTAGCATTTTACCACCTGGAAAGCTCTTAGAGCCAATATTTTTATATCTCTTAATATAAACCTTTTTTCCTAGTAGAACACCAGAAGGTAAGAGCAGACTACCAGCTAGGGCAACTTTGGGTTTTTTCCCCCCAGATAAATTGTTATTGATAGCATTTATTTTTATATCACCTCCATTTCCTGCTGTATCCCTCCTCCAAATCCTCCAAAAGGACCATCCCTTATAATAAAGAAGAAAAAAAGAGGAAGAAAAAGAAGTTCAGCAAAACTAACCAACAAGTTAAAAAAAATCTGATGGGATATATAATGTTCTACACTTCAGAGTTGTTATTTACCACTTTAATCTCCTGAGTGGTTAATTCTAACTAATAAATAGTAGTATTTTGCATATATAGATTTTGACTGAATTTTGAATAGTTTCTTTTAGGAGGGAAACAAATTAAATTGAATATGGTTTGTTGTTGTTGTTGTTGTTGTTTCATTGGGGTTTTTTTGCAGGGCAATCAATCAGAGATTAATAAAAGAATTTCCTTGCAAAGCTCCAGTTAGGTTTCAGGAATTTAAAGTAGATCCATTAAATGACACTGTTTGATTTTCTTCAGTAGCATTTGGTAGCTTGGGATGAAGAGAAGATTAGCAGGGTGTAACATCATTACTCCTATTTTCTTTCTTTTTTGGGGGGGCAATGAGGGTTAAGTGAATTGCCTAGGGTCACACAGCTAGTAAGTGTCAAGTGTAAGTCAGGATTTGAACTCAGGTCCTCCTGAATCCAGGGCTGGTGCTTTATCCACTACACCACCTAGCTGTCCCCAAATTAAATTGCATATGATTAAATTTATTTGTATTTATAGCTTTCTTACTAATTTGTACCTTTAATCCCTAAGCTGGAAGAGACCTTAGAGAGTATCAAGTTCAATATCCTCGTTTTATAGACAAGAAAACATTTTGAACACATGTATTAACTCAGAATTCTTTTTGATCTAATAACAGCAGTACCCCAGTGTCAAGAAAGAAAAGTTCTCTTATGAGTAAAAATGGTTGTAGCACCTTATATTCTATTAAAGGTTCTCAAGATTCATAAGAACAAAAATGTAATAGTATTTATAGAGAATTCCTTCTCTGGGAGTTTCCATAGACATTTTTTTTCCCTATAGCCATTCTTCCCCCCCATTGAAAATTTCTGGTCCCTGTAAATTACATGGAGTACACTGGGACATCTGAAACTAATTTAAGCATATAGCATAGTGACAAGTAATTATCTTAACTATATAGTCAAATAATCAACAAGTATTTATTAAGCACCCAGTATTTGCCAGATATTCTAGGGTTTGGACATTCAGGTACAAAGAATTAAAAAAAAATTCTAGTCACAGGGAGTTTAAATTTTAATTAGACAACACATATAAAACATAAATATATAGGGGGTAAATAGAAGGTGTTTCAAAAAGTCTTTGTTGTTGTGTCATTTCAGTCATGTCCAATTCTCTGTGACCCCATTTGGGGTTTTCTTGGCAAAGGTACTGGAGTGGTTTGTCTTTTCCTTCTCCAGCTCATTTTGCAGATGGGGAACTAAGGCAAGCAGGGTTAAGGGACTTGCCCAGGATCACACAGCTAGCAAGAGTCTGAGGCCAGATTTGAACTCAGATTCTCCTGACTCCAGTGCCAGTGTTCTATCCACTGCCCTACCTAGCTGCTCATCTCAAAAGTTTTAGTGCAGTTTTAAGCTTTAAAAAGTTTTAATCAGAGCTAAGATTTTTGGGACACACTGTATGAAATGAATGAATACAAAAATTTACAAAGTAGTTAATTACAAGGTATTTTGAGATGGAAAGCACTAACAATTGGTCGGTTAGGGTCAGGAAAAGCTTCATACAGAAGATGGTACTCGAGCTGTATGTTAAAGGAAGAATGGGACTGTATGAGACAGATGCAGATTCTTCATAAATGTCAACAGTACCACCCCATAGCTGGTGGATGGCACAAGCTACATGTAGGACATGTGCATTGTCACTTTTCTAGTAGTGGGGATGGGTTTGAATTGAAATAGTTATACTTCCCCAGTAAGTAATTCTCATGCCAAGTGTTATATCTTTGCTAGATTGTCTGTTTTTTCTTTTGTTGTTGTTGTTGTTGTTTTTCTTTTTTTCTTTTTTGTGGGGCAATCAGGGTTAAATGACTTGCCCAGGGTCACACAGTTAGTAAGTTCAAGTATCTGAGGCCTGCTTTGAACTCAGGTCCTCCTGACTCCAGGGCTTGTGCTCTCTCCACTGTGCCACCTAGCTGTCCCCTTGTCTATTTTTTCTAGGGCTACATGGCAGAGCTCAGTTGACAGGTGGGGTTGTGGCTAGGACACTGTCTGGATATGAACAGAGGGACTAGTTCAAATCGTGGTTATCACAGAATCACAGGATATCAAAGCTGAAAAGAACCTTAGAGGTCAACTAACCTACCCCAAACCGTGTGACTCTGGGCAAGTCACTTAACCCCAATTGCCTCACCAAAAAAAAAAAAAATTTACAATCTGGTTCCCCAATATCATAGTCAGTATTCCTTAACCTAGGTTGTTTTGTAATTCTAACCCAACCAACTGTGTACAGTTGCCTTCCTTGGAGGATATAAAGTCCCCTTTCTTGCTTAGTGAGGACTCTTCAGTTTTTCTTCCTTAGTGCCCTTTTCTTCCAGGGCCCTACATTCCTTGGGAGCTGGGACCCATTTGAACAGAGAGGGCTCCAACCAGGGATATATTAGGATTAGCTCTTACTAGGTCAAGAGAGCAGATTATTCAATTTTCAGGGTAAGCACTTACATGTTAGAAGTTGGCTAGTGCTATAAATCAGAACTTCATCATTTTGTCAATTGTATAGACTTATAAAAGTTATGGAGAAAATGCTGATAATGCATATTAAACCTAAAGTGTGATGGGAGAAAAAGTGTATTGTGCTTTTTCAGATAGTTGATGGCTAAACATTTACCAGCACACCCCTGCCTCCAACATAATCCTTGATATTGACTTTAAAGCTAAAAGTTAAATTTAAAAAAATTTTCAGAGCAAACCAGTTCAAATCAACTAAGCTAACCTGTCCAGACATAAATTAATTGTCATTTCAAAATTCCCATAATTTAAAAAATTGTCCTTATGTCACCCATCTTGTCTTTCAATGAGGTCATAATGAGTAACTCCTGCAAAATGCGATTGTAGTGTAGGGAAGGAAATTACCAAAGGGAAGAGGCTAATGAATATGATCTGCTATATTAATTCTAATGTCCCAGGTTGTTCTTGTGTGGTCACTTCTCTTTAAAATACTCTAACTATGGCATGTGCTCTTTGCAGACAGGAAATTGACAGGATGCCAGAAAAAGAAAGAGAAAACAATTCCAAGGAGCTAAATATTTTAAATAGTGAGGAAAATATAACAGAAAGAAAGAGGTATCATATTGCTCTTTGTTATGGTTTGTCCTCTGGAAAAACAAACCTAATTCCTTCTTATACTGACCTTTGCTAAAACTATCAGAAGATAGAAGCTCGGTAGCTTTCTATTTCTTGAAGAGCCTTTCCCTGGTAAAATGAGAATTAAGTCTTTGTCTTTGCTTTCAAAAAGTCTCTTAGCTCCCCAAGCTGATTCTTCTCCTCATTCCACCCAAACGAACTCTTGATAGACATTTGGTTTCATGTCTATCCCCAGTAGGAAAGAGGCACTGTTGCAAATAAGAGAGAAAGGGGGGGGGGGGAGGACTCTGAAGCCAAGAAGCCCAATGTTCAAGCATTGCCACTGAAATGTATTGGTTGTATTGTTTTTATTAAGGGAATAAAGCATGTAAACAAATAAAAACAAAGTATGTAAAAACTAATACAAAGTTTTTGTTATTGAGTCATTTCAGTAGTGTCTGACTCTCTGTGACCTCATGTAGGGTTTTCTTGGCAAAGATACTGGAGTGGTTTGCCATTTCCTTTTCCAGATCATTTTCCAGATGAGAAAACCGAGGCAAACAGGATTAAGTGATTTGCCCAAGGTCACTCATCAAGTAAGTGTTGATGTTGGATTTGAACTCAGGTCCTCTTGACTCCAGGGCCAGCGCTCTATCCACTATTCCACCTAGTTTTGGTACAATACAAAATACTTTGTATCAATTAATACAGAGTAATTTTTAGAGGGAGAGTGCTAATAATTGTGGGGATAAGGAAAGACTTCATGTAGGAGGTGGCATTTGAGCTTGCTTTGAATGATTTGGGGGATTCTAAAGGTAGAGGTGAGGACGAAGTGTATTTCAGACTTGGAGGACCTTGTATAAAGTATTGTAGTCCTCATTTCACATGTAAATAAACTGAGACTCAGGGAGACTATCCAGTATCTTACAGAAACAAAATTCAGAGCCAGCACTTAAATACAAGTCTCATAAATCCAAGTCCATTTTTTTTTAAAAGTCCACTGTTTTGTTTTTGTTTTTTTGCAGGGCAATTGGGGTTAAGTGACTTGCCCAAGGTCACACAGCTAGTAAGTGTCAAGTGTCTGAGGCCGGATTTGAACTCAGGAACTCCTGAGTCCAGGGCCGGTGCTTTATCCACTGCGCCACCTAGCCGCCCCAGTCCACTGTTTTTTAAAGAAATTTTAAAAAATTTATTGGTTTAATGATCATCTGGATTTAAAACAGTTATAAAGAAAATGGTAATATTTTAGATTAAGCTTAAAAGTATGCTGTGTGTATATTTTATTTCCCAGAAATATGGTTGTTAAACATGTTTAAGTCTTTATGTTTTTAAACAATTAAACATACATTTTTTTTTTTTTAGTGAGGCAATTGGGGTTAAGTGACTTGCCCAAGGTCACACAGCTAATAAGTGTTAAGTGTCTGAGGCCAGATTTGAACTCAGGTACTCCGGACTCCAAGGCCGGTGCTCTATCCACTGTGCCACCTAGTTGCCCCCTACACATACATTTTTTAACATTAATTTTTAAAATTCTGAGTTCCAAATTCTCTCCCTCCCTACCCCGCCTTGAGAAGGCAAACAAGTTGATACACATTATAAATGTGAAGCCATGCAAAAATATTTCCATATTAGTCATATTGTGAAAGAAAACACTGACTCCAAACACCATCCCACCCCCCAAAATTATGCTTTGATGTGCATTCAGACTCCATCAGTTTTTTCTCTGGAGTTGGATAGCATTTTTCATCATAAGTCCTTTGGAACTGTCTTGGATCATTGTACTGCTGAGGCAACTAAGTCCTTCAGAGTTGATTATCATACAATATTGTCATTCCTGTGAACAATGTTCTCTTGGTTCTGCTTATTTCACTTTGCATTAGTTCATATAAGTGTTTCCAGGTTTTTCTGAGAGCATCCTGCTCATTATTTGTTATAGCACAATAGTATTCCATAATAACCCTATGCTACAACTTGTTCAGCCATTCCCCAATTGAAGAACATATCCTCAATTTCCAATTCTTTGCCATGACAAAAAGAACTGCTATAAATATTTTTTACACATATTGGTAATTTTCCTTTTTTTTAAATCTCTTTGGGATACAGAACTAGTAGTGATATTGCTGAGTAAAAAGGTATTCACAGTTTTATAGCCCTTTGGGCAGAGTTCCGACTTGTTCTCCAAAATGGTTGAATCAGTTCACAACTCCACCAACAGTGTATTAGTGTCCAAATTTCCTCACATGCCCTCCAACATTTATCAGTTTCCTTGCTTCCCTAATTTGCTTAAGACAACATCCTTTATCTCTAGATCATGTACTCATTTTGACCTGATCTTAGTTATGATGTAAGATGTTAGTCTATACCTAGTTTCTGCCAAATTGCTTTTTAGTTTTCCCAGAAATTTTTGTCAAATAGTAAATTCTTACCCTAAAAGTTTGGAACTTTGAGTTTATCAAACACTAGACTACTATGGGCATTTACTACTATTATATACCTAATCTGTTACACTGATCCACCATTCTATTTCTTAGTACAAGCTTGTTTTGATGATTATGACTTTGTAATAAAGTTTGAGATCTGGTACTGCTAGGCCATTTTCCTTCATATTTTTTCACTGATTCCCTTGATATTCTTGACCTCTTTTTCTTCTGGATGAGTTTTTCTGGTTGTTCTTTGGTCATTTTTAGCATGTCTGACTCTTTGTGATTCCTTTTTGGTGTTTTCTAAGGAAAGATACTGGAGTGGTTTGCTATTTCCTTTTCTAGTTCATTTTACAGATGAAGAAACTGAGGCAAACAGGTTAAATGATTTGCCCAGGGTCACACAGCCAATACATTTCTGAGGCCAGATTTGAACTCAGGTCTTCCTGACTCCAGGCTTGGCATTCTATCTACTGCACCACTTAGTTCTATAAAATAAGTTTTGGGTACTTTGATTGGTATGGCACTGAATAAGCAAATAAATTAAGGTAGAATTGTAATTTTTTTATATTGGCTCAGACTACTAACGAGCAGTTAATAATCTTCAGTGCTTTATATCTGACTTTATTTAAGTGAAAAGTGTTTTGTAATTGTGTTCATATGGTTCCTATGTTTGTCTTGGCAGGTAGACTTCCAAGTATTTTATGATGTCTGCAGTTATTTTATCTATCTATCTATCTATCTATCTATCTATCTATCTATCTATCTATCTATCTACCTACCTACCTACCTATCTATCTATTCATTCATTCATCTATTTATTTATTTATTTATCTATTTCCTCATTTATTTATTCATTCATTAATTCATTCACTCATTTATTTATTTAGGCAGGGCAGTGAGGGTTAAGTGACTTTCCCAGGGTCATACAGCTAGTGTCAAGTGTCTGAGGTCAGATTTGAACTCAGGTCCTCCTGAATTCAGAGCCAGTGCTTTATCTACTGTGCCACCTAGCTGCCCCCCTGTCTGCAGTTATTTTAAATGGAATTTCTCTTTCTATATTCTCTTGCTGGACTTCGTTGGTAATATATAGAAATGCTGATCATTTATGTGGGTTTATTTTATTTAAGGAGTTTTGACATGGAAATTTACTTCTTTCAAACATTCCAGGTTTAAAGTTCTGGTACAAGAGGTGTTTGGGAAAATAAACACCAATCCTCAGTACTCATTTCCCAAGCTGGACTCAGAGAGTGTACCTATCTTTCCTTGTGACTGAGGTTTTCTGAGTCAACTCTTAGCAAACTCTTGGAATAGGTTCATTTTGGGGGCACTGCCACCTTTCTCTTTACCCTTCTCTGCCTCCTCTTGGCATTCTACCCCCCTATTCAGTGACTTCATGTTGCTCTCATATGGATCTATCCTACTACATCAAATCCTACTCTCAGAGAGTTAAAGGCCAAAATAATTGGATTGACAAATTTACCCTAATATGATAATGACTGATAATGGTTTACTGGATTATCTCTACTAGCAGAATTTAAATTTTAAGAAGACTGAATTTCTTGTGATAGACAACTAGGCATCAGAGATATGTTAGTAAGAGAGATATTTTTGGTCAGAAAATCTTTCCTCCAGATCCATCAAAGTATAGCTTATAAATGGCTACCAACTTCAATAGTTCTTTTCTTCCTCACCCCAAAATATTGAAAAAAACTCAGAAGACTTGTAGTCTATTCTGTCTTTGTTACTTACTAGTTTTATAACCTTGGGCAAGTCATTAAGGGTAGCTAGGTGGTGAAGTGGATAGAATGTCACATTTGGAGTCAGGACTCATCTTCCTGAATTCAAATCTGGCCTAAGACGGTAATTGTGTGACTCTAGGTAAGTCACTTAACGTTGTTTGCCTCCATTTCCTCCTCTGTAAAATGAGCTGGAGAAGGAAATGGCAAACCACTCTAGTATCTTTGTCAAGAAAACCCCCAATGGGGTCACAGAGTCAGACATAACTGAAAAACAACTGAACATCAACAACAAAGTCACTAAGCTTTTCTTTTTTTTTTTAAGTACTGATTTTTTTAATTAATTAATTATTTTTTGCGGGGCAACGGGGGTTAAGTGACTTGCCCAGGATCACACATCTAGTAAGTGTCAAGTGTCTGAGGCCGGATTTGAACTCAGGAACTCCTGAATCCAGGGCCGGTGCTTTATCCACTGCGCCACCTAGCTGCCCCCCACTAAGCTTTTCTAAGGCTATTTCCTCATTTGTAAAATAGAGCTAATGATAGTTACTCATATGTTGCTGTGAGCATCAAATAAGATAATGTATGTTAAAATAATTGGAAAAATAGTTAACTTGATCTGAGGAATAGTTACTATGGTCTTTCTGTTTTATTCATACTTATGCCGATGCCATCTTTCTGTATCTGAAATCAGACAAGAAATGAACAAAAATACAACTGAAATAAATGACCACAAATCATAGATTTGAGCTGGTAGGTAACTTATAGATCATCTAGTAGTCTTGTCCCTTCCTTTTACAAATAAGAAAACTGAGGCCCAGAGAGATTAAGTGACTTGCCTATCTACACACAATTTGGTAATTACAACCAGGATCTGATGTCAGGTCCTGACTACCAGAGGTTCGGATTGGGAATCAGATATGATCTTGTATGCTTTCCCAATTCAATTAAGAAAGCATACCAGATCACACAGGATGTGTATTAGAATTGTTTAGTGTTTTAGAATATTTTTAACATTTGAAAGTTGTTCAAGACATTCCACTAAGGACAAATAAAGATAACTCGGACACTCATTTGTTTCAATTTATTTAGATAATTCCATGTAGAGCTAAAAAGAACATTAAAGAACATTGGTCCAGAGCCCTCTTTTTACAGAGGAAGAAACTGACTTTGAAAGAGGGAAAATTATTAGCCCAAGGCCACATAGCAAAACTAGGATTCAGACCCAGGTCCTCTCCTTTTCCCACTAAATTGCACTGCCAAGTCAAACTCCTGTGTTATGCTAATTAAAAAGTGTCAGTCTGTGCAGTAATCTTTTGAAACATGAATCTAAGCTGTGTCCTAAGCATACCTTTATCTTTCTTTGTACCTTGACTTTTGTCTGAGAAAACTGTTAATTACCCCCTGTCTAGCTCAGTGATGGACTCAGAAAAGTTGCTTTAGAAATTCAAAGTATTTCATCTGTTGTTCATTTCCATTGACTGTTTCCAGAAAGATGTATACAAGTCACTCCTAGCAGTGGAGTGCAAAACTCTATTTATTTGTTCCTTTTCTAGAGCACCTCAATGTTTTGGGGGTAGTATATCCTGAAAATGTGACACTTCAATCAGGCCATACCAAGTATTTTCTGGTTTTGGGGTAACATTGAACAGCCCCTCCCTGCCCTGACAAAAACTTCTGGTAGAAGTAGAAGATTACTGCTCTTGGGATAAAAATGAGAATTGTAGTGGGTGGTCCCATTCCAGCCTCATGTCTCTCAGTACTTCTGTCCTGGCTTAGGTGGTTGCCCTGGAAACAGGAGGGTGGCAAACAAAATCATTTGGAAGAACTTCTAGGGAGCTGAATTTTTCCTTGCTGTAGTCTCTTTTTCTTCCTAAATGGATCATTCTCTAAAAGCCCTCTTCCCTTGGGAAGGGGTGTGTTCTTTGGATTACCTTGAAAGCTGGTTCACACCCAAGTCCTTGGCACCTTTAGCTGGAGGGTTGTCCAGAGGTTGGCAGGCAACTAGGAAAGGGCCGCTGTTCATCATTATGTAGCTTTGGATCCTTACACAGATGGTCTTGATCTTTTCCTCCCCCACCTATGAATTTTTCTAAAATGACACCCAAGTTTTTCTTGGCAGAAGCTATGATTCCTGGCAAACAGTTCACTCTGGGCTCTAATTATGATGACAGCTTTAATGGAGAAGATAATCATATTAAATGGTTCTTATTCAGTTTCATGTGATGAATAAACAATTAACCATGAAATGGGTTAACCATAGCAAGAGGAGAACATGATAAATCCCTCAGCCCTGAGTTGCTGCGTTGGGTGGGAGGTTGGATTAAATGACCTCTAAGGACCTTCCCAACACCAACAATCTATGATTCTAACTTTTGTGGTTCATTTACTGATAAAGTAATGAGTCCTTCACAGACTCATAGAATTTCAGAATTGGAAGAGACCTTCCAACCATATGGTCAAACCCATACACCCCCAAAGAATCTATTCAATATAACTAATAAATGGGCATCCAGCCTTTGCTTGAAGTTATCCCATGAGAGAGAATCCACTACCTTTTGAGGTAGCCCATCTATTTTGGGGACAGCTCTAATTGTCAAGAATTTTGCTCTTACATTAAAGACCATTTTGCCTCTGAAGATTCCATTTATTGCTTTTAGTTCATATAGTATTAGAGATTTAGAACTGAAAGCAGGAATGCATTGGTAAATGTTTAATAGCTTTTTCTCTCCAAAATGTGTACACATGACATACCTTTAAGTTTAATCTGCATTATTAACATTTTCTCATCACTTTCTTGTGTAGACAGTTAACAAAACAATAAATCAAGTCTATATTTGTAGCATTTGCCTATTTTTCCAAGATGTAAATATTGGCTTTGAAATTCCAACAATTAACTCTAACAAGAGATGGCTCCAGCACACCTATGACTAAAAGTAATATTGGGATCATCTATTACAAAGCTTCCTTTTTTTTTTTTTTTAGTGCAATGAGGGTTAAGTGATTTGCGCAGGGTCACACAGCTAGTGTCAAGTGTCTGAGGCCATATTTGAACTCAGGTCCTCCTGAATCCAGGGCCAGTGCTGTATCCACTGAGCCACTTAGCTGCCCCCTAGTCCAAAGCTTCTTAAACTGTGGGTCGCGACCCCACACGGTGTCGCACAACTGAATGTGGGGAGTTTGCAAAA
The DNA here is from genome assembly GCF_019393635.1 of Dromiciops gliroides. Taxonomy (NCBI): domain Eukaryota; kingdom Metazoa; phylum Chordata; class Mammalia; order Microbiotheria; family Microbiotheriidae; genus Dromiciops; species Dromiciops gliroides. Next base: position 161,501,246 of record NC_057862.1, on the reverse strand, counting down.
AATTTGGCAACAATAAAAGGTATATACCTGGTTTATCTGCCTATATACCTAGGGTCACATAAAAATTTCTCAGGTGAAAAGGGGTCGAGTGGAAAAAATTTAAGAAGTTCTGCTTTAGGGGACAGCCAGGTGGCGCAATGGATAAAGCACCGGCACTGGATTCAGGAGGACTTGACTTCAAATCTGGCCTCAGACACTTGACACTTACTAGCTATGTGACCTTGGGCAACTCGCTTAACCCTCATTGCCTGGCAAAGAAAAAAGGGGAAAAAAAAGAAGTCCTGCTCTATTCCAATTCCCTTTTTCAAAGATGAAGAAAATGACAGGGTTAAATGATCTGCTTGTGGTCACTATCCTGCCCTCTGAGGCTAAATAGAGCTGGTAAAATCCTTCTTTCACATAATGACCTTTGAAATAATTGAAGATAACTTTTTTTTTGGTGGGGCAATGGGGGTTAAGTGACTTGCCCAGAGTCACACAGCTAGTAAGTGTCAAGTGTCTGACACCAGATTTGAACTCAGGTCCTCCTGAATCCAGGGCCAGTGCTTTATCCATTGTGCCACCTAGCTGTCCCCTGAAGAAAACTTCTGTTTCTGTTGCTTACTAACCCCAAACTTGGACACGTCCCTTAGTCTTTTTAGGCTTCAGTTTCCTTATCTCTGAAGGAAGGGGATTAGACTAGATAGTATTTGGGGTCCCTTCCAGCTCTAGCTCAATGATCCTATGCCCTTGGTCTTTTCTTTTTCAGGCTAAAAATTCCCAATTCATTCCATTCAACTCAGTTCTCTTCAATGAGTATTTATTAGGTGTCTATTATGTTCTAGGCACTGTGTTAGACACTGGGGATACAAGACCCCTCCTCCCCAAAAAAGAAACACTTCTTGCCCTAAGGAACTTACATTCTATGACACATAGCAGGTGCTTAATAAATGCTTATTGATTGATGCCATTGGAAGAAAATGATATCTACCAAGATAAGCATGCATATCATATATAGAGAAGGAATACAAAGTAAGCTGGATGTCTTTCATCCCATCCTCATACGACACAAACTTGAGGGCCTTCATCGTGTTAATAGCACCTGCCTCATAGAGTTTTTGTGAGGATCAAATGAGATAACATATGTATGGCACTTTGCAGACCTTAAAGTCCTATAAATTCTAGGTATTATCATTCCCATCATCAGAATCATCATTCTCATCATTGTTATTATTGATTATTCTGCTTGTCTTCCTCTGGATGCTCTCTAGCTTACTAATGTCTCTCTTAGAATGTCTCTTAGAATTCATCCTTTACAATAACCTAACAATAAGATCCTAAAAGCTAAGAATGGGAAGGAAGGAACCTTCAGTTCTTGTGACACATTCCTTTTAATGCCATCAATGGTAGTAAAAACATGGCCAAAAATCTTGACCAAAAAGAAGGAAAGTAAGAAAGCAAAAATCACTTGAGACTGGGAAATAATAGGATCAGTTTTCTTCAGTGACATGTGAACTATCACTGAAGGCAGTTACAAGAGAGGAGTTCCAGAAATGCTTTGAGACTAGATTTGACTTTTGGACATAGATAAAAGTGATTTGGAGCCAAGTTTTGTGAAAGAAAAAAAGGGGTTGATCAAGGAGATTATTACTTGTTTGGGAACTAAAATGAGGTTTGACTATGAAGCAATAAGCCTAGTTGTTTTATGTGGCTCATAAACTCTGAAGATAATAACACACAAAAAGTTCCAAAAACATTTCAACCAATGACAATATTGTTGATGAAGGTATAAAAGCTCATAATTGGACTTCAGGCTTCCCTTCTCTTCCCTCTCTAATCCACCCTCTACACCTGCCAAAATTATTTCCCTAATATTTGTTTGACCATAAAAAAATATTTGTTTGACCATGACATTCCCTGTTCAAGAAAATTCAGTGGCTTCCAGTTATCTATATGATAAAATACAAACTTCTTAGTATGGCATTTAAAGCCCTTTATAGTTTGTCTCCAGCCTACTTTTGCCTATCATTCCCATCCTGCATACAACATTCAAACTTCCTCATTGTTCCCCAACTTTATCACCCCATTTCCTACCTAATAGCTACCTTGTAGGTAGTAGACTCTCATTAAATACTTGGGTTGGATTGGATGGGTACTTCAGCATTTTTGTGCATCTGTGTAGCCTAATCAGTGGTGGAAAACCTAACCCATCAGTGCCTTTACCTTCTCATTCCACACAGTTCTTACTCCTGTCCATAACTTCTTGTATGGGCTTTAGCAAAAACACAACCACAAATAAAGCCCCACTCCAGTCCCATTACTTTATAGTCACACCTTATGTAGGAAAATGAATCCATTCTTGAGTATGCTTTAGAAAATGAACTCCTATTTAGCTGGAAGGTATAAATTTAGGATAATGTATTTCAAATCTAAGAACTGAACACTCCCCAAAGTTCAGTCCAAGGAAGTTCATTTTTTAAAAATCAAATTAAAGCATTTATATACCTTCCAGCCTTTTTTTCTTTTCATATGTTTACCTTACTCAAATATTATTGCCAAATTCCTTATTCTAAGATAAATAGATTGAGTTTTATTGGCAACATAGTGCCCCCATTCATTCCTCTGTGAATTACATTGTGTTCCAGCTAATTCAGTCACTGACTATAGTAACCAAAAAGTTGGGAGTGGAGAAAGAAGATCTTTCAGAAGAGAAATCCCTTCCTCCTTATTATCTATCCTGGAGCACAATTTTATCTCCAGAGTCAACTGTTGATGCAGTAGATAAAACGCTAGGCCTAGGAAGACCTGAGTTCAAATGCAACCTCAGACACTTATTAGCAGTATGACCCTGGGAAATTCACTTAAACTTCTGCCTGCCTTGATTTCTTCATCTATAAAATGGGGATAATAATAGCACCCAGGTCTCAGAGTTGTTGTGAGGATCAAATGAGATAACATTTGTAAAGTACCAGATAAATGCTAGCTGTTTTTATTATTCAGTATAGGAAAGCTCTTTATTCTATCTCAAGAGGAGGGTAGAAGCAGAAAGAGTCTTATTTTTCAAATACCAGCTCTGCTACTTAAAACCCTTTTGACCTTAGGTCACTTAAAATTCTCTGGGCATCAATTTCCTCATCTGAGAGAGGTGACATCTGAGGTCCCTTCCAGCTTGAAGCTAATGATCCTGCAGGGCTGGTTCCAGGAAGAATTTTGAGAAAGGCATGTCTGTCAGGGGTGAGGAGGTAAGGGATCAAAGTAGGGGGAAGTAGGAGAGACTTCTTCCATGGACAACATTGCCTCAATGGAAAAGAGCATTGAATAGGGAGTCAGGAGATCTGCTTTAAATTCCAGTTGTGCCACTAACTAGCTGGGGGCAATTCACTGCTCTTTTCTGGAACACAGTTTCCTCACCTATAAAATGTTTTTTGTTTTTGTTTTTGTTTTTTGCGGGGCAATGGGGGTTAAGTGACTTTCCCAGGGTCACACAGCTAGTAAGTGTCAAGTGTCTGAGGCCAGATTTGAACTCAGGTACTCCTGAATCCAGGGCCGGTGCTTTATCCACTGTGCCACCTAGCTGCCCCCTCCTTACCTATAAAATGAAGTGTGTTGGAATAGGTGATCTCTCAGGTCCTGTAATGATTGGAATGATGCCACCTACTAGAGACTTGCTGTGGGAAAGCTCCGCCATGAGGACAGTGCCTCAGAGGGCAAGGCCATGTGGCTTTTCCTTGGCATCAGGAAGTGACGTTTGCTCATGGGTGCTGTCTATCAAGGCTACTAGCCAATGAACTTGAGGAACCTCCTATTTTCTGGGAGGAGACAGGAAGGAGGAGAGGGAGCCTGTGCAGAGAGCTCTCGGGCTTCTGGGTTCCTGACTGGATGGTGGTGGTGGCAGCAGAGGACTTCCCAGGAAATTTGAGGAAAGATAGGAATGCCAGGCTGTTGGAATTCTGTTCTCAATCTTTTTCTTTCTATTTTTCAATAAACCCTTCAAAACCTAAACTCGTTTTATCAGTGATTTTAGTCAGTTTCCCCCAAAACTGGGGGAACAGATTAGAATCCACATTTAGAATCTTAAATTACACAGTCCCTTATAGCTCTAATAAGATGCGAACTTATATAAGGAAGAATGCCACAGTAGTTTTTGTGGACATTAATACTCTGTCCAATATTTTGTGATTTTAGGTTTATTGGACACGATTGCATAAATACTAGTATTCATTATTATCTGAACTATTCCACTAATCTTTTTTTTAAATCCAATACCAGGTAGTTTTAATAATCAATGTGTTATAGATCAATGTAAAAATCTGGTCATTCTTGTATCCTTTCCTCATTTTGATTTTTTATAATTTTCCTTGATATTCTTGACCTTTTATTTTTCTATATACATTGTATAATTTTTTGGCCTAATTATGTCATTTATGCCATTGTTATTTTGGACAGCATATGGTTGAACCTATAGATTAATTTGGAGAGTACAGTCATCATTACTATGTTAGCCCAGTCTAACAATAAACAGTAAATACCTTTCCAATTATTCAGTCCTTTTTGAGATATTTTTGGATCCCTTTATTGCTATCCAATGAGTTAGCTATCCTTCCCAGGTTTGTACTACTGCAAAAATTGACAAGCATGCCATCTATGCCCTTATCTAAAGAACTGACAAAATGCTGAATGAAGTCTATTATATATCTTTATGGCAATGCACTAGAGACATCTTTTATCTCTAGTATTTGTATTACCCTCTCCCTCTCAACCCCCGCACCCCCCCCCTCCATTGTTGTCCATGAAGGCAGGTTCACTTTTGTCTTTATGTCCTAAGTGCCTAGCACAGTGCTGGACATAGAGTAAATGCTTATTGATTAAATTATCCTTATGTGACCTTGGAGGTATCATTTAGATTCTTTGTGTCTCAGTTTTCTCATCTATAAAATAAGGAAGTTGAATTTTATATGACCTTTAATGTCCCTTCCAGCTCTAAATCTAGGATCCTATGTTCCCCTCAGGTTGATGTGAATCCCTTAACAAATACCTTGGATCTAGTCATTCAGGCAGTTTAAAATTCACCTAATAGCGGGGCGGCTAGGTGGCGCAGTGGATAAAGCACCAGCCCTGGATTCAGGAGTACCTGAGTTCAAATCCGGCCTCAGACACTTGACACTTACTAGCTGTGTGACCCTGGGCAAGTCACTTAACCCCCATTGCCCTGCAAAAAAAACAAAACAAAAACAAAAAAAAAACCCAAAATTCACCTAATAGCACTCTATCATTTAGCCTCCCTCTCTCCATCTTATTTATAAGATATGAGAGAGTTCATTAATTGCCTTGCTAAATCCAATTCAACAAACATTTATGAAACACCTACTGTGTGCAAGGTGATGTGCCAGGCTCTGGGAATACAACAATTAAAAATAAAATCACCTTTGCCCCCAAGGAGTTTACATTCTTTTGGGAAAGCCAAATAAAATATTTCTACAGTTTCCTCCTGATTATTGGTCTACTGATGCTGCCAAAAACAGAAATCAAAGAAAAGGCTTTGCAAGGCTTGTTCTTGATAATTGACCTGTTAAGTGGAACTTTTTGTAGGTCACAAAGAGAATCCATTTATCCAGGTTCTTAAAAGTTCTCTCTGATAAGTTATGCAAACTTGCATACCCTAAATGTGTACTATTATGAAGCTTGTTAGTCTCTGGATCTACTTGAAATGTACATCTATTTATAATAAGATAACAGTTACATTCCCTAGGAAATCTCACCATTTCTCTCTGCTAATCAACCAAGTGCTGAAAAGAAATTTGTTGATGACACATGCATTATTCCCACATTTCCCCCAATATCATGATAAATTCATTTGATGTGAAGTAAATTTATGCTAACCATTAACCATTTTACCTCATTGTAGAAAAGGAGTTATGCTCCCTACTTTCCTATTTCAATTCTATTGATGGCTTCTCACTTTTCCTATGAGGAGGAGTCTGATGGTGATTTAAGAACAATAGGGTGTACTTGTCACATATCCATTGCTGTATTAGAGCTCAGACATCATATTGTCAATAGGCACCATTCACTAATAGGAATACTAAAATGCTATAGGATTCAGGACCATGCTACTTTGGAGCTTTCCTCTCTTGTTACTCAGAAGAACTATGATCCATATGATAAACATTCATGATTCCAAGGATTGTTGATGGAATACACTATCTGTAACAGAGATGATGGACTAAGAGTGTAGAATGAGATACACACATGTATATATTTTTTGCATACTGCCATTGAGGGAATGTGTTTTGCTTGACATATTTGTTACAAGAAATTTGTTTTTCTTCTTCCCTTCTCTCCCCTCTCCCCCCCCCCCCAGTCAGGTAGAGGGTGGAAGGGAGAGAAGTTAGATTTCTTTTAAGTTTTTTTTTTGTTAACAGAGAATGAGGGTGCTATAAATATGAAGCATAACATGTACTTTCAGATGAGGATACTATATTGTTTTACTTAATTGTATTACTTTTGTTTACAGGAGATCTGTCATGAAAGTAATCTATAAATGTTTATAATATAAAAACAAAACACACCAATACATTTTTTTGGGTGGGGCAACGGGGGTTAAGTGACTTGCCCAGGGTCACGCAGCTAGTAAGTGTCAGGTGTCTGAGGTCAGATTTGAACTCAGGTCCTCCTGAATCCAGGGCCAGTGCTTTATCCACTGTACCACCTAGCTGCCCCCTACACCAATACTTTTTTTTTTAAAAAAAAGAAGTTTATAAGAATGATGACAGGCTACTTCTCTTCCTAAAGTAGTATTTCTTAAACTTTTGGAGGTCAAAGACCATTTCAAGGAACAAAAGTCACTTCAGGACCATTTATTTGTTCCATCCACTTTTTTTTTTTTTGGCGGGGCAATGGGGGTTAAGTGACTTGCCCAAGGTCACACAGCTAGTAAGTGTCATGTCTGAGGCCAGATTTGAACTCAGGTACTCCTGAATCCAGGGCCTGTGCTTTATCCAGTACGCCACCTAGCCGCGCCCTCCATCCACTTTTGATTATTATCCACATTGACTTTACTCACAGGAACCACATTTGCTGTCAATGACTCTTAGCTACCTGATCATGGTCATTTCATATTTACATGGGTGCAGTATGTAGCAGAGTGCCTACAAAAGTACTTTTCCATCATAGGCTCTAAATAAATGAATTGGATTGGATTAATTGAGAGAGTCAGAGGGTGAAACCTAGGGCCTTGGCAGAGATAGGTAACCAGTCCAAAGTATCAGATATGAGACATTTCCCACACCTTTCCTTCCTGAAATTCCTCCCTCCCTGCGCCTGCAGGTGTCCTCCCTTGCTTCATTTCAGAGCCAAGAGACAGTTGAACTGCATTGCTTAATCTCCAAATTGGCAGAGTTGGCGGCAGCAGTGCGGTAAATCTGCCCAATGTTCTCAAGCTGTAGTTGGTATATTTCCAAAACTAAAATTACTCAGAGTAAACAGTTTTCCATCTTCTTTATTTTCTCCTAGTGCTGGCTGGGAATGTCCCCAGATGCCAGCACCACCTTCTCTTGCATTTTGGACCAGCATACAATCTGAGAGGACCTTCACAAATCATACTTTCTTAAAATGGTTTCAAATGAATAAAGAATAATAGGAAGAGAAGTCACTGGTCTGCTACATAACAGTAATTTTTAGCCCCCTAGTTGCCCTCTTATAATCTCTTCCACATTAATCGCTTCTATAAGCAGTTTTTTAGTCCCACTGTGATGGGGAGAACATGTGACATAGTCCCTTTCTTCAAGGATTTTGTTGTCTAAATGGGGAGATAAGAATTCTATCATGTTCAACAGAGGGAAATCTCCATGTAGGAGAGGCTATGGAGCCTTCTTCCAGAAAGGCATGAAGACATGTAATAGAAATGTGCCAATCCCTAGTTCAGTTCATGCAAAGACCTTCTCTAACTGTTGCTATTCCACTAACCATAAGGTAAAGGGAAGCCTTTTTGTTTGACTTTGGAGCCAGAATTGGAATGCATTCAAAAGGCAAAGCCAGCTATACTGGAAAGAGCCAGAATCAAGAGACTTGCCCAATGTGGTAGAAAATAGCCTAACCCTTGACCCCATGGAGTTGGGTTTGTTTTCTCTTTAAAAGTATTGAGAACATCCTTGAGATTTGGTGAGCTCTGGAGACTAAACTCAGGCTTGACTGGATGAGTACAATAGGCAACTCAGGCATGGGAGCTTTACTCAGCTGAATCAATTCAAGGTGTCCTCAGTGCCTATCCGGGTTGAATATCCTTCTCCTGGTATAGCTAAGCAAATCTCCTTTTGTGAACTGTTGAATGACCTATGAACATCTCGTTTTGTTCCAATATTGAACCTAAGCTACCAAAAGACTTGCCTGTAAGTAATCCCAGAACACCTTGGTTGGCTGGTACCTTTGAATGTGTATCCCTATTACAACATCTCAGCCAATCAAAAAGGCTCCTTTTCACCATGTGGTTGGCAGACCAGGGCCAGATGTAGAATATCTATGAATGCTGGACACCAGGGAGGAGGATCCATTTAGTGAATGACATTCTGCTTTTCTACGAATTAATTCTGAGTGCTATGGAAGATCAGGAAAGGGAGAGGTCACTGTGGACTGGAATTGCTAGAGAAGGCTTTATGAATCATGTAGGATTAGATTTGGGCCTTAAGGTATAGGTAAAATTTCTTATAAAATTATTTTAAATCTAATACAAGAAACTAGAAAATACAATCTAATACAATAAACTACAAAACAAAGCCAAATATTTAATACTTCAGTACTTTGATGAATCTGTGATTCCATCAGTGTGGGTATCCACAATGGGGCAGAACACATTGTCCATTTCCTCTTATCCTCTGTGACTCTTGTCTGTGTCTTTCCATAAATGACTTGTAGAGTATCCACCCAAAGTATTAGAGACCTTCTTCTAGGTTTTTAAAAGCATTTTATGGGTGCAGTGCAGTATGTGGTTTGTCCATACATTTTTACTAGCTTTAACTACATGTCTATTCCATCTACTTTTCCAATATTATAGAATATGACACCCCATTTACAGCTTCTTTTGTGCAAGCCACTGCTGCTAACCTGTGGTAGCCCACTAATGCCCACTAGGCATTTCTATATTGTCCAATAGAGTCACTGGCAATGTTGGTTCTTTGTAGACAGTGGTGTTCCTTAATTCAGAGCTATTCAGTATCATCTGAAAAATATTGGTGTTCTTATAAATGAATTTTGACATCAGGGAGCAACTTGGGAACATTAGAAATATTGCATAATTTCCCAAAAGCAAACCAGCATTTTATCTTCCTCATCGTTCATCACCATTGCCTGTCCAAGATATATGTATTCAGTCAAGGAACTGGTCAACTAATTGCATTGTTGTAGTCCAGTTAAAGGGGATTTCAGAGTGGCCATATGTCAATTAGGAAATGGATAAACAAATTACGGCAAATTAACAATAATGTATCATTTTTGACCCATTAAGAAATGACGAATATGGGGAATTCAGAGAAACATGGGAAGAACTATGTGGATTCTTGTAAGTCAAAGTAAGAACAGCAAAAATATACAATGACTACAATAATTTGTACAAAGACAACACTAAAAATCAGCTGAATTCTGATTAACTATAATGGCAAATCTTGGTTTTGGAGAACAGCTGAAGAAGCACACTTCTCTCCTCTCTGGGGAAACTATGGGTACAGAATATTTCATGGTGTTATTCTTCAGTTTTGCTTAACTGCTTTTCTTTGTAATAAAGGAGGGTTCAAGGGGCAGCAGCTAGGTGGCACAGTGGATAGAGTACTGGCCCTGGATTCAGGAAGACTTGAGTTCAAATCCAGCTTCAGACACTTGACACTTACTAGCTGTGTAACCCTGGGCAAGTCACTTAACTCCAATTGCCTCACCAATAAAATAAAATAAAATAAAATAAAATACAGGAGGGTTGATTTGTGATGGTGTAATATATTGAGAAAAATCTGTGGTGTAAAGAAAAAGTATTCTTAAAAGAAATCAAAGTTATGCATATGGGTCAAGAGTTGTTGATGTCTTCTTGACTATCTTTTTTGGCAATAAGACCAACTGGGATCCACACATACCACCCCCTTCATTTGATATCATTTTCTCAAGTATTTTGAAAACAAATCCTTCAATACTTTCAACATTGCATCATATGCAGCATAGAATTCTTTTATGTGTAGCTGCTTTTCTTAGATTCATCTTCTCAACTATGCTTTAGATTCCATGACACATAGTACAAAAGTTTAACTGTGGTGGTTTCCCTGTCATTGATGGTGAAAGTGGTTACAGCAATGTTGACAGATCTCTTCTATTTTTCATCTATTTGTTGTCCTTTTAGTTTCATCTATAAATGATCTTGGAACAGGCTTAATCTGTTATCACAAAAACACACACACAAATTGAACCACATATAGGGCAAATTTCTAGCCTAAACTTCAAATTTTGAATCATTTATATCTTGATGAAATAGAAATTTAAAACAATCATAGTATGTATCTAATATATTTGAAATCAATGAAATAAGTAAAAACATATTTGTTTTTGTTCCCCTCTGAGTCTACTCTATGGTTATAAAAAGTTATTGTTACCTTTGGTTTGTTTTATTTTTTAATATAGGTTTATAGATATGGAACTTCAAGGAATCACAGATTCTATCTAACCCATCCCTCTCATTTTACAGATGAGGGAACTGAGGTCCAAGGAGTTTAAGTAACTTGACCAAGGTCATGGAGTTAATAAGTTCCAGAGGCAGGATTTGAATCCAGGTCCTCTGACTCCAGAGTCAGTGCCAATTATAGTCAATGTGTATGTTCTTTTAGTTTCTCTTGATCTAACTTTGTATTACTTTATAAATTGTTACATAGATCCTTGAATTCTTCATGTTTTTTGAGTTTTTTTTTAATGGTGGAAAATTATTCCATTACACCAACATACCAAGAATCATTCAAGGTTCTCTTTAATTGTTGGATATCTAGGTTGCTTGCAGCTATTTCCTATTATAAGTAAAGTATCTATGAACATTTTTTGTACAGAGAGGTCCTTTTGTTGTTTTTGTGACTTTTTTTTGTGGGGCAATGAGGGTTAAGTGACTTGGCAAGGGTCACATAGCTAGTAAGTGTCAAGTGTCTGAGGCCAGACTTGAACTCAGGTCCTCCTGAATCCAGGGCTGTTGCTTTATCCACTGCGCCACCTAGCTGCCCCAGACATCTTTCATAAATAATCTTAGCAGTGGGATCACTGGGTCAAATTGCATGATTTTTTTTCCTGGCTTATATTTCCATATTGATCTAAAAGTTTGCACAAGCCTACAGAGAGGGGTAGGATTCTGATAAGAGAAAAAAAAAAGATAACATTATCTCCTGACTTATCTTGCCTGAAATTTGTCCCTTTCTATCCCCCCATGTATACTCTGCTGTTAGATTACCTTTCCTAAAACAGGTCAGAGATTTTTTTTCTAGCAAAAGTCATTGCAAAACATCTAACACAAAGACCAAGTACAATAGTTACTAAACTGATTTAATTGGCAATATTGATATTCAATGTTAAGCTTCTTTTTTTTTTTTGTGGGGCAATGAGGGTTAAGTGACTTGCCCAGGGTCACACAGCTGTCAAGTGTCAAGTGTCAAATGTCTGATGCCGGATTTGAACTCAGGTCCTCCTGAATCCAGGGTCAGTGCTTTATCTACTGCGCCATCTAGCTGCCCCAATGTTAAGCTTCTAATAAAACATAAAAAGAATTTTAATTTCTAGAAACACCATGATGATATTATTCCTATACTCCAAAATCTTCAAGGACTACCAATTACATATGGTTACTTAGATGTAGCCTTGCATTTGGAATTTTCCATAATCTGCCCCCTACCTACCTTATTAAACAGAATAAAATTGTATTAAATTAATTCTTGAAGAAATAAGCAATGAGTTAGATTGAATTTACAGGAATGAATACATGAAATAATCCAAAACTAACTCCATATAAGGAAGCATCGGATTATGTCATTTAAACTTTTGTGCTTAAAATTATTTTTGCCCTGATTTTTGAATAATAAGTGCAAAAAGAACCATAAGAGCTAATGAAATGGGGCCAGTCATATTTTGCTACAATAATAATATTTTTATGACTTTATGATTCACAAAATAGATTTTCAGTAGGAAAAAATTAATAATCAAATGTCTCTCTGGTAGATAGCGAGTAACATATATGAAGTGTTATTCTTTTCTTGTGTTCATATAATTGCTAGGTTTTGTCTTAGCAGGTAGCCTCCCAAGTATTTTCTATTGTCTGTGGTTATTTCATTTCATTTCATTTCTTTATTTATTTTTAGCAGGGCAATGAGGGTTAAGTGACTTGCCCAAGGTCACACAGCTAGTAAGTATCAAGTGTCTGAGGCTGGATTTGAACTCAGGTCCTCCTGAATCCAGGGCCAGTGCTTTATCCACTGCATCACCTAGCTGCCCCTATTCTTTTCTTTAAAATGTTTAACTACTTTCTTCTCCTAAACGAAACTTAACCTATTTTGGGCAAACAAACTTTTTTTTCCCCCAGAACTGTTTATGAATAGTTGATGGTCAAAACTGCCTTCCAGTACGGTTCCAAATAAAAAGAGTGAAATGAAAAGATAACAGTGGAAGGTCCTCTAGCTCAGGATCTCCACCAAAACAGGCTGACTGCTAAAGGACCAGTTCGCTGTCCTGGTCAGGACAGTGAGAAATAGCAATGAAATGGCACAGATGCTTATGTAAAAATTGGGAAAGGTAAAGTGGGCCAAGGCAAAGGATTTATTAGAGCTGGTTATTCTATGCCACCTGGAGAAACTGAATCAGCCTATTCGAGAAAGAATTTGGATCAGAGAATGAGCTATGAAGTTTAGCGTCTGCTTAAGAACTGATCTGAGTATCCATGGCAATGGAATGTTGAACAGAGGTAGAATGGAAAAGAGACCGGGACCTGGAGTCTGACTTTTTGAATGCCAGTCCCACATCTATTACCCACCACCTATGTGACCTTAGGCAAATCACTTCATTTCTCTGGGCCTCAGTTTCCTCAGCAGTAAAACAAGAGGGTTGGATTAATTAGCCTTTAAGCTCTATGTCTATGATTCAGTGAAGGTTCTTGAAATTCCATAACTGTACAGAACACAGTTTTGACAGATAGGTGTTGGAACCTCATCCACCCTCCCTCTTCCCTTTCTCCTTCCTTCCTTCCTTCTTTGTTGTTTAATTATGCTCACATCAATAAAAGCTTCAATTGGAGGCTGTCAGATTTTTGCCTCAAAGTTTGTTGGTTTTTTTGGTATTAATTAATTAATTAATTGGGTCCCCCCCCCCCAGTAAGGCAATTGGGGTTAAGTGACTTGCCCAGGGTCACACAGCTAGTAAGTGTTAAGTGTCTGAGGCTGGATTTGAACTCAGGTCCTCCTGACTCCAGGGCCAGTGCTCTATCCACTGCGCCACCTAGCTGTCCCCGGTTTTAATTTATTTTTAAGGAAATGAAAATTTCTAACCCTAATTTCATTATATTGTGATGAAATAATGGGATTTAGCAGATACTCAAAGACTCACCTGGAGATGAATCTAGACTGATTGAATCAAGTGAGAGTGATTGACTGCTGATTAGCCTACTTCAAGTTAACTGGATTGTAATCACACCTGGTTAGCCCTTAAGAAGGTATTGTTCTCAAAAGCTAGACTGTGAACTCAACTTGAGAACACCTTCAAAGCCAATGGATTTGGATGACGCCAACCAACCAGCTTGAAACAGCATATAAGGACCGCCTCTGTTCCAGACCTATAAAAAGCTTCCACAATCAGCTTGCTGGGGAGTTCCTGATTGAAGCAGGCCTGTGGTAGAGGACTTGAGGAAGAACCCAACCAGGCTGGAACTCTAGGCTAGATAGGCCTTTTCTTTTTTCTTTTTTTTTTTCTTTAGTGAGGCAATTGGGGTTAAGTGACTTGCTCAGGGTCACACAGCTAGTAAGTGTTAAGTGTCTGAGGCTGGATTTGAACTCAGGTACTCCTGACTCCAGGGCCAGTGCTCTATCCACTGCGCCATCTAGCTGCCCCCGATAGGCCTTTTCTTAACTTTCTGAACTCCATGTTAATACCTGTATGCTTTAATAAATGTTTAATGCCCAAACACACAACATAGATTTTAAACATCACAATATGTAATATAATTTCACTGTCCCACACTCTCATACCATAAAGAGTTGGTATTTCTTCCTTAAAGTTACAGAAACAACCGTCCCTTTGAGCCAAGAATCTCATTTTTGGATTACAGCCTTAAAATTGTATAAAAACAAACAAAAAATTATCTGTTAAAAGATTGAGATTGCAGAATTCTAGGTAATCACCAAAGAACCCTGAAAACAACCTAAATATATAACAGAAGGGGAACAGTTAAGTAAATTGTAATGCCCTAATGAAATAAAATAATGCCCTTAAGACGTGCATATAGGAAAAACAAAGAAATCTGAAAAGACATTTATGACATAATACAAAGTGATCAAAGAGGAAGCAGGATGATGAAGAGCATGTTAACTGCTGTACTGCCACAAAAGGGAGAATTGAGTCAGAAAGAATGGGCAGAGGACACTGATGAGTACTTAGATGGAATAACTGAAAAATCACTATGACAACTACACATTGGAAATAATCTAAATGTGAATAGTTTCTAAGCAAGTTTAATTGGTTATATTAATATTCAATGTTAAGCTTTTAATAAAACATGAAAAAGAATATGAATTTCCAGAAGCACCATGATCATGTCCCTCCCATACTCCAAAATTTTCAAGGGCTCCTCATTATATATGGTTATTTAGATGTAGCTTGGCATTTGGAATCTTCCATAATTTTCCTCCAACCCACCTTTCCAGGCTTCTTACCAATTGTTTCCTTTTTTTTCAAAACCTCTGTCTCAGCCAAAATTATATAATTCTCCCTGAACAATCTTTACCTTTGCTTATGCTACTTCCTGCGTCTGGAATATGTCCCTCTGCTTCAGATTATCTCAGTTCTACCTATGGTCCACCTTTTCCTTTCCTAATCGCTTCAATCCACAGGAATTCTCTCTGAAAGTCTATAGCCCTAATTCTATCATTTGTTTGATGTCTATCATATTGTCACTGCAATGGATCTCTGTAATCCTTCCAAAAACCCTTCCTTTCCTTCAAAATTTCTATCCATGCCTTCTCAGCTTCTATAATTCTTCTTGTGGTAATCTTCCATAAGGGATCCACCCAGTATACTGAAAACCTTCTGCTTGACACTGAGCGAGTAACAGCATAGTACATGGGCTGTCCATCAGGTAGACCATTCTCTTGTTACATGATAGGTTCAACTTTTATCTTCTTATATTTACACATTTTTGGAAACAGTTCTAATGCCATCACTCTCTGAGTTTAGGTTTTATGATGGAACAAAATGAGGCCCTCATGAGTTATTAAGCACTTACCAAAAGGAGGTTTGATTTACCTTAATATAGCAACAAGGATACAGTGGCAATTAGAACAACAGGGCAGGATATGGTGAAGGGTGTGGTGACTTGCATGGTCTTCAGAAATCCATCAAGATGAGAGGCCTGGACTGGAACTTTTTATACCCTTAGATTACAAGGAATCTATGTCAGGGGAACCAGGGGCCAATTAGGTCCTATGAGCAGCTTTATCTTTTTTTAGGCAAAGCCTCCTCATGTTGTGGGTGGGAAGAAGAAAGCTATATCAGGGAAATGCTGGCCCTGTCTTTCCAACTAGCCTGTAAACTCCCAGAGTCCAGGGAGAATTATGCCTTATGCCTCTTTGTATCCCCTATAAGGACTCACACAGTGTAATGTACATAGTGACTATGCTTATATATATATATATATATATATATATATTTATAATACATATAGTGTGTTTTTGTGTGTATTTATGTATATATATGTATGTATGTCTATATGTGCACACACATTTTTTTTTATTGTTCCATCAATCAGGTCATTGATGTCAGGCAGGTGCTACATTGAACTTAAAGTCAGGGATTCAAATCCATCCTCTTTTTTTTTTTTTTTTTTTTTGCAGGGCAATGGGGGTTAAGTGACTTTCCCAGGGTTACACAGCTAGTAAGTGTCAAAGTGTCTGAGGCCGGATTCGAACTCAGGTACTCCTGAATCCAGGGCTCGTGCTTTATCTACTGCACCACCTAGCTGCCCCCTTTTATTATTATTATTTTTTATTTTTGGCATAGCAATGGGGGTTAAGTGACTTTCCCAGGGTCACACAGCTAGTAAGTGTCAAGTGTCTGAGGCCAGATTTGAACTCAGGTACTCCTGAATCCAGGGCCGGTGCTTTATCCACTGGCCACCTAGCTACCCCCTTCAAATCCATCCTTAGCTACTTGCTAGCTGTGTGACCCTGAGCAAGGCAGTTAACCACTATTTGCCTCAGTTTCCTCATCTGCAAAATAAATATAATAATAGTACCTACTTCCTAGGGTTCTTGTGAAGATCTTGTGAGATAATATTTGTAAAACACTTTGCAAACCTTAAACAGTTATATAAATGCTAATGAAATAAAATAATGCCATTAAGACATGAACATAAGGAAAAACAAAGAAATCTGGAAAGACATTTATGACACAATACAAAGTAATCAAAGCAGGATGATGTTGATAATGATGCTCTGAAGTTAAAAATGGATATTTATTAGAATATGCTTAGACATAAGGTAAAGGTAAAGATTTAAGGATACTGGTTTTGTTTTTTTTAGTGAGGCAATTGGGATTAAGTGACTTGCCCAGGGTCACACAGCTAGTAAGTGTTAAGTGTCTGAGGCCGGATTTGAACTCAGGTCCTCCTGACTCCAGGGCCAGTGCTCTATCCACTGCACCACCTAGCTGCCCCAAGGATACCTTTTTAAGGCTCAAATTTTCATGTAGAAAAAAGTTCATTAGCCAATAAATATTTTTTAAACTAGGCACCAATAGGTGTCAGACAACAATGGTCTTGAGATAAATTTTAGAATATATAAAAACCTGTGCTCTTGAGATTTTTTTTTTAGTGATCAGAGAATTGGAACATAGACTAGACTTTTATTTTCCTGTGTACTTGAAAAAGATAACTGGATTACATCTGCTAGCACAAGTTTTTAGGAAAGTTGTTTCTCATCTGACATTCCATATCTCTTTCATCACAAACTAGAGTATATCCATGTACTCATTTTACCATTGTGAATCCTATTACTTTTTTCTCCAAGTATTACATTTATCATGTGTTTTTTTGACACAGAGATCATGGTATCTTAAAGAGAGCTTACATTCAAAGGACTTGTTTTGATAATTTCTGTATACCACTACCTGGCCAAACTTCCTAAAATCCTATCTCAAAAAATTGTGGAATAATAAATGTAGAGCTAGAAGAAATCTTAGAAGTCGTCCAGTCCACCTCCCTCACGTTATGGGTGAGGAAACTTGGGCCAGAGAAATATATTGACACCCCTTCCCCTAGATCACACAGGTTAGGATTTGAACTGAGGTTCAGGCACTATACCTCTTCCATCATACCATGGCCTTGCTCATGAACATATTACCTATTGCATCAAGTTCAAACTCAACTTGGCTTTGGGGGCCAGTCCTATCCTTACATATTTTTATTTTCTACTACTTTTTTAGCATGAAACCCCTCCTCCAGATAGATTTTCTTTATGCTGAATAGAGTGTTAAGTACATAGTAGGTACATCACTATGTGTTGATTGATTGATTCTAGGGAAAACATTGCATTCATTTATGAAAGGTTCTTGTTTTCGATCCCAAATCAACTGATAGAAGTTGAAATACGAGTTTTCTAAATGCACATTAGAAGTAAAATGTTTCTATTAGAGACTTAGAGCAATCCAATGAAAAGCAAAATGCTCTTATTATATAACCTGACATTTAAAAATGACTCCTCAATGTATGTGAGTATCCCAATAATTACATTGGTTAACTACAGCATATGAAATAGATGATTGCTTTTGAAAAGTGTCTTTGGGATTCACTCAATTCTGGTTCAGAGTTTATTTTCAGAAGACCAATAATGACATATTTTTAGGCTCACCATCAAAAACCAAAAAAAATTGTAAATACTGGGGAGAATAGATTTTTAAAACCCTTTACCATATGGTTCTCATCTACCTCTCCATTTTGTAAAATTTCACTTTCTTTCATGCACTTTCCATTCCAATTAGACTGGCCTGCCAGCTATTTCTTCTATATAATGTGTCATTACTTACCTCCATACTTTGGTGTAGGCTGTTTTCCACCCCTGGGAAGTAGCCACTCCTAACCTCTGCCTAGTTTCCTTCAAAGCATGGCACAGCTATCACTCTTCCTCTATAATGTGATTCCTGGTTCTTCCCAATTAATACTCTATTACTTGAAATTATTTTGAATTATTTATCAATATATAAATTGTATCCTCCCTTTCCAATTGAATATAAGCTCCTTTAGGGCAGGAATTGTTTCCTATCTGTCTTTATATCACTAGCTCCAGCTCAATCCCTTGCACATGAATGTTTGTTGAATTGAGCTAAATTTACTTAGTTAAATAAATACTTTTTTGGTCTTGAAGTATTAATGCCAAACATATATTCACACATTCTTTTTTTCCCCCTGGGTGGGGGGTGGGGAACGTATTGGAATCTTGCAATTCTCGCTCTACCTTTAAATCTGACCAGTCTCTGAAATATGACCTAGTTTTTAAAAAAGTGATGGATATGTCATGAAAGAAAAAACAACAACAACAACAAAACACCACCACCATACATTGACATTTTTCTCACATTTATTTTTTTTTAATTTTGAGTTCCAAATTCTCCCCCTCCTTCCCACTCCTCACCCACCCATTGAGAAGACAAGAAATGTGATTTCAATTATAGATGTGAATCATGCAAAACATATTCATACATTGACTTTCAAATGCAGTATCATCTATGGTATAGTTTCTATGGTATTTCACATCAATGAAACTTAATTGTTAAAGATTGCTTATGACTAGAATTTGGAAGTTAAATAGAATCCTCTGCTTTTTAGATTGTTCTAAGCTTCTAGTTGACACAGTAGTCAGTAGGGAGTCATAGGTTTTGAGTAGGAAGGCAATGACTTGATAAAATGGTGTTTTAGGAAGATTGCTTTGGTCATGGTATGCAAGAATAATCAAAACATTTCACATATAATATAAATACAGATGTATATTTTTCTTTATTAAAACAAGAAACCTTTCAAATTGCAATTGTTATGTGCAGATATAACTAAAAAGACCATCAATTTTTTATGGTCCATGTATAACAATTTAAAAAATTTACTTTGTAGTATATTATTTTGTGTACTACTTATTAAATTCAATATTAACCCAAAGTCCTTGTTTAGGAAAAAAACCCATAATAACCCTATTTCTTAAGGCTGAATAACAGGCTGGTCTATAGAGTAAATCCTGTTCCAGTGAATTCCATGGAGCACTTACTTTTTTTGAAAAAGGTCCTTCCTTCCTTCCTCCCTGATAAGGCAGCTAGAAGGCACAGTGGATGGAGTGCCAGGACTGGAATCAGGAAGACCTGAATTCAAATCCAGCCTCAGACACTTGTTAGCTGTGTGACCCTGGGCAAGAAACTTAATCCTGTCTTCCTCAGTTTCCTCATCTGTAAAAAAAATGAGCTGGAGAAGGAAATAAACCATTCCAGTATCTTTGCCAAGAAAACCCCAAAAGGGGTCATGAAGAATTGGACATGACTGAAAATGACTAGACAACAAAAGAACAATTATTCCTCCTTTCCTTCTCCCTCTTTTACTTCCTTTCTGCTTTCTTTCTTATATATGTATGTATGTGTATGTATACACACACACAATCTCATGTAAATAAATACACTAGTGGAAACCACATTCCTTGTCTTCCAGAGCTACTGAGACCAAAGTGAAATTGCAAATATTCTATGGGTCTCTGAAATGTCAACACCTTAGCAGTGAAAAAGAAGTGCTCTGAAAAGCCTCCCACCTTTTTTCCTTATCTTGGTTCCTAGATCTTTTCATGCATACCATTTGGTTTTTAGTGGGTGTTTGAAATGTTTAAACTGGGGAGAAGTGAGAGGATTTTGAAGGCATTTTTTTTTTTCAGAACAAAAGAGCCCTCTACTCCTCTTTCTTTCTCAGATTGTTTCATTTTCACTGGGATTTTGCTAATGAGATGTGCATTACAAACGTCAGGCAATGTTTCCTTGTAAAGTGACTGTTACACGGGTAGGAAAAAGCATTTATTGTACCAGATGATTTGTTGTAAAAGGATTCTGAAAAGCCAGATCAACACTTGGAGCTCCAATAATTATCTTAGAAGCTGCTCTCCCTTGGGTTCCGTTTTTATCTTACAGAATCCTGTATTTACTTACCTATGTGGGATGGGTGTTCGGAGGACTCCCTGATTTGCTGGACTAGGGCATCTCTCATGGAGTTAGATGTGCCCTTTAGCCTTTCACTATGTCATCCGAATAAGGTGCAAGTCCTTTCGTAATGGGCCACACAGAGTACATGTCCTATGAATGTATGCCCAGCTGCATGGGAGATGGCCCAGTACAGCAAGTCAGAGGTTTCCTTAATCACCCCTGCTACATATATGCACATGCCATTTTCTCCTAATAAAATGTAAGCTCCTGGAGGGTAGGCACTGTTTTGTTTTTGTTTTTGCTTTGTCTTTATAGCCCTAGTATCTAGTACAGAGCCTGACACTTAGTAAATGCTTAATAAATCCTTTTATCTTTTTTTTCATCCTTCCTAAATGCTCAATAAATATTTGTTGATAGACTGACTGGTTAAATGGAATGCAGTGGCATATATAGCCTGAAGATATTTTCAAAAATCATGTAAAAGATGTCAACAAAGAAACCCATAGCCAGAAATGGAGGTTGGCCAATCATGTAGTGAGAGCAAAGGCTAACAAAAGAACAATCTGTGTGCTGTACTGGTAACCAGTAATGTCAAGGACCCTAGAAGAAGACTCACAACACATTAGAGGCTTTATGGGAAGATGGGAACAAGAGTTGAATATCATGAGAAAATGTGCATAGATTTCTATTTACACCACCAAAGGGAGAGCCCATGTGGGTGTTCTTGGTCCAAAATGACCAGGTTGACCTAGGAGGCACGGAGACAATTTTCTACTAATTTCTTGCTTGATGGTAACTTGTCTACTTGTCTAAGGAGTGTTCTTCTAATGTCTGGTAATCCTTTAACAATGTTGTGGAAAAAAACTTCTTCCTGACAGTAACCTGCACTCTGTCTGAGACCAGAGTCAACAAAATGTCATAGAATCTTATAACAGAAAACAACTTTGCAGATCATCTAATAAAACCCCCTTATTTTATAGATGAAGAAACTGAGGGCAAGACAATGGAAGTGACTTGCCCCAGGCCATAAATCCAGTGTGGAAGCATATTTTTTTTTTATTTATTTTTTTTTTAGTGAGGCAATGGGGGTTAAGTGACTTGCCCAGGGTCACACAGCTAGTAAGTGTCAAGTATCTGAGGCTGGATTTGAACTCAGGTACTCCTGACTCCAGGGCCGGTGCTCTATCCACTATGCCACCTAACTGCCCCTGGAAGCATATTTTTAAAAATTCCCTTTTGTTCAACTGAAAATAATAAAACCCTTTCTAGGCTTTTTCCTTAGAAAAGCAGGTAGAATATAGACTAAGATCCCTGGAAATGAATCTAGGGTGTTAACCAAGCTAAATTCTCTTGTCTAGACAAGATCATTACCTGCCTACACCCCAGAAATGATCAGCTATATGATCTACCTAGGGGTAGCTTCCTCTTTTGCATTCAAGGTTCAGATATTGATAACAGGAAGGAAATACTTTCAGTCCTTAAGGGGAATAGTACAGGAAGGAATCCAGTGGTTCCAGTAAATTTGGTGAATGAGGTCACTATTTTTCTGGAATGTTAACCCCAAACTGTATTTTAACATATTGTGATGTTTTTCCAGTTCAAGATTATTATAAATATTACTTCGGATGACCTTGGGGTAGAGTCATTATGAAGGCATAGGGGGAAGGGGAATTATGCTAGTTTAAACATTTCCATCTCTAGACTAAATATAGCCAGATATAGAATAATGTTCAATGAAATAAAATTGCTTCTGGAAGATTTGGGCTTAAAACACAGAATATAGTATTTTTTTCATTTTTCCATATAAATATTTTATTATTTTCTGGTTACATTTAGAGATAGTTTTCAACATTTGTTTTTATAAGATTTCTAGTTTTAAATTTTTCTCCCTCCCTCCCCTCCCTTCCCCATCCCCAAGACAGGAAGCAATCTGATCTAAGTTAAATATGTACAATCACATTAAACATATTTCTGCATTAGTCATGTTATGAGAGAAGGATCAGAGCAAAAAGGCAAAACCTCAAAAACGAAAAACAACAACAAAAACAAGAGAAATAGTATGGTTCAACCTGCATTCAGATTCAATAGTTCTTTTTTTTTTCCCACAGAATATAGTCTTAACATTTTTTCCCTTCTCATACTAGTTAGTAGCAAAGTCAAGACTTGAACCCAGGTTTCCTGACTTCTTGTCCAGTGCTCTTTCCACTATACTATGATGCTCTTTATTTTTAGAGATGTTGATGTTTATATGAAGAATGCCCATTGACCAGAGGCAACTAGTTGATCCATTGAATAGAGCACTGGACAAGAAAGAAAAGAGTCAGAAAGATCTGAATTCAAATACAACCTCAGATAAATACTTGCTGTGTGACGTTGGACAAATCACTTAACTTCTGCTTGCCTCAGTTTCTTAAAATATAAAATGGGAAGAATAATAACACCTGCCTCTCAGAGTTTTGAGGATCAAATGAAACAATATTTGGAAAACGCTTAGCACAGCTTCCTTCCTCCTTTCCTTCCTTCCTGTGAAATGTAGTTGGATAGACAACCTATAGAGCACTTTGTTAATGTATTCATAAATATTTCTTGGAAAGAAATGGACTGAAAATGGATGATAAATTGAGTCCCAGAGTAATCAGGATAAGAGTAGTCTGGATTTCCTTTAGGAAATTGCAAAGCTGTTTTAATGATCCTAGTCTTCTACCTGAAGCAAAGGTCCATTTTTCTAATATCAATAGTTATTGGATAGTTAGTTGTAAGTCATAGGATACCAGAGTTTCGTAAAATTAAAAATAATTATCACTCAGAGGACAACAGATAGGTAGATGACAGTGGGGTTCAACAAATAACAAATAAAGACCTAGGCAGAATCAGAATAAAGACTGTTACCGAAGGAATGTATGATTAAAAAATAAGGTAGGTTGGTCACATAGAGCAAGGGATGATGGATGGTCAGTGCTTCCATCATATTTTCAGAGTCAAGAGAAATCAAAGAAGGCCTCTTAAAG
Source organism: Dromiciops gliroides (assembly GCF_019393635.1). Lineage (NCBI taxonomy): Eukaryota > Metazoa > Chordata > Mammalia > Microbiotheria > Microbiotheriidae > Dromiciops > Dromiciops gliroides. The sequence continues at coordinate 161,477,835 of NC_057862.1, read as the reverse complement.
TTTCTGTGCAACCTATATGGTGAACTGTTTGTAGATATTGACAACCATGTTAAAGAGTGCTAATCCTGGAGTCTGAGGACAACCTGGGTTCAAATCCTGCTTCTGATATTTGTTACTTTATTTGGAGTCATTTAACTTCCTGGGCTTCAGTTCGTTCATCTGTAAAATGTAAACATGGGTCTACATGGCATCTCAAGTCCCTTCCAGTTCGAGCTCTATAATCGTGTGTGGATTGCAGGTATTTTAGGGAATATTCTTCCAATGTTGTTGACTCAATACCCACAGAATTATAGATCCATGTAAGAGACCTTGACATAGTCCAAGATGAGATTTCTCTTTCTTTCAGGGCATGCCTACATGCCTTAGGATTTGCTAGTCACAGATGATACCTGGAGTGGAGACCATAATTAGTTGCCCTAGTTATCAGACTTTGATGATTTGAATAAAACCACCCAAGAGTTTAAGGAGAATAAATCCTGATGCCTTGTCAGACCCTAGAAGAGTGAACTCTAGGAGAACCAATTATTCAATTTTTAGTATATTTATACTTCTGAAATAAAAAAGGCTACAAATCAGGACTTGATTAATTTTTATTGATTCTTTAGGCTTAAAAATGTGATGGAAAATATGTTAGTAATGTAGATAAAACTTAAAAGTGCGTCATGAATACATTTTTTTTGGTCCTGGGGAGTTGATTATTGACCATTTACCAACAGACCCCTGGCAATATTATCAATTAACTTGGAAGGAGAATATCCATCTCTCATGTCTGAAGGATACCAGATACTTGAACGCATATCATGGTTTGGGGCCATCCTACCTCTACCTTGTACTCTGCTGGAGATAGATAAGGAGATACAAGAGCTCCAAGGGAGAGTTTGAAGGTATGTGGAAATTCCTGGTCTAGTGGTCTGTTGCTAGAAACATGTTCTCTGCTGGGGAGATCTGTAACCCCAGCCAGTCAAGAGAGGACCCTCTTAGGCTGACCTTGGATACAGCCAAGGGCACTCTTAAAGAGTTATGGATCCCCTAAAAATGATCAGAAGATAACTGTGAGCACACGCATGGAAGGACCTTGGGGAAAGGCTGCAATAAGAAGACAGACCAGCTGGGGGCAGTAGAGAACTGCTGCTAAGGTCATTGGAAAGGTGGGCGCCGGACTGGAAACATCTTCACTCCTTTAGTTTGTGAGGAACACACAGTAGGACAATAGTGACATTAGTGTGAGACTTTGGGGATTAGTGGTACTCTAATTCATTTAGAGCAGAGGTTCTTAAGTTGGAGCCCATGAACTTTAAAAAAAATATTGATAATTACATTTCAATATCATTGGTTTCCTTTGTAATCCTATGAGTTTTATTTAGTGCATTTAAAAATACTGTGATTCTGAGAAGGGGCCCGCAGGTTGCACTAGACTGCCTGAGGGACCCCAAACATAAAAAAAGGGTTAAGAACCCCAACTTAGAGAGGGTGAAGAAAATTATTGACTTCTTTATCACAGTCACTGTGCTTGCAAGTATGAAATTGATGCAGACATACTGGGTTATAGAGTTGAGAGATTTGCTCAAGTTTCTTTTTGGATGAAGCCTCATTTTAAAAAATATATTTTATTAAAACTCTTTTTAAAAACAATGCTGTCACTTTGCAATGAATTCCATTTCCACCTTCCACTCTCTCCTCAAAAAAGGGAACACTTCTTTTAAAAGCAAAATATTATAGATAAGCAAAACAACCCCAACACTTTGGCCTCGTCAGTCATTCAGTCAGCAAGCATTTATTAAGTGCTTACTGTGTGCCAGACATTGTACTAAGTACTGAGAATACAAACATAAGTGGAAAGAAAGATAGTGCCTTCCCTCAAAAAGCTTATATTCTTTTTTTTTTTGTTGTTTTTGTTTTGGGTGAGGCACTTGGGGTTAAGTGACTTGCCCAGGGTCACACAGCTAGCAAGTGTCAAGTGTCTGAGGTCAGATTTGAACTCAGGTCCTCCTGAATCCAGGGCTGGTGCTCTATCCACTGCGCCACCTAGCTGCCCCAAAAAGCTTATATTCTAATGGAAGTAGCAAACATGTAAAAGGAAACTGAAGGGGATGAAGAGTATAAGTAGCCTAGGGAAGAAAGAATTAAATGACCCATGCGCACAAAAATGTTTATAGCAACTCTTTTTGTCGTGGCAAATATCTGGAAATGAAGAAGGTGCCCATAAGTTGGTCAATGGCTGAACAATTTATGCTAAGTAAATGTAATGGAATCCTATTATACTATAAGAAAGAGTGAAAGAGATGACCTCAGAGAAAACTGGGAGGAATTACATGAATTGACTAGAACGAAATGGATAGAAGCAGGGGAACAATCTACACAGCAAGGACTATTCTCTAAGGAGAATAATGCAAGTCTCATTCCATACTTATATTACTCCATCTCTTTCACGAGAGGATCATCAGCAAGGCATTCTAAGAGAAAGACAGGCAAGGTAAAACCACTACCACAACCTTGGCCACCTCCTCCTTTCACACCTGAGTGGAGATAACCCAGGATCTAGGACCAGAGTCATGGGAATTTCAGTCCCCTTCCACAAAAACACCCCACCCCCTCCATCATCACCAATTTCCAGCCCGGTCCAACAGTCAGTCATCAGTGAAGGGAGCAATCACCGTGAAGAAGCACTTTATAAATACTTTTTTCATTCATTCATTTATTTTAGTATTGGCATTGAAAAGAGAGTTGAGTGCTTGGGAGAAGTGATTCACTGAGTGGGATATGTGGGAGGGCAGGATGGAAGACAGAGAGCTAAAGTAATAGAGTGAGGGTATGGTGATGAGATTCTGATCCACCCACTGTGGATCTCTCTCCCTATCTTTATTGACATGATGTAGTAGATAGAGCACTGGACCTAGAGGCAAGAAAACCTGAATTCAAATCCTTTCTTTGATACTGACTAGTTGTATGACTCTGGGCAAATCACTTAACTTTTATGGGACTCAATTTCCTCACTGGCTGCACACTGGACTTCTACTATGCCTTAACCTTTCATCCTAGAAGCTCACTCCATCCCTGGAAATCATGCATTTGGAATACCCAATAAGGGTTCCTCCCAGAATCACTATTTTTTTTTTTTTAGGCAATTGGGGTTAAGTGACTTGCCCAGGGTCACACGGCTAGTAAGTGTCAAGTGTCTGAGGCCGGATTTGAACTTGGGTCCTCCTGACTCCAGGGCCGGTGCTCTATCCACTGTACCACCTACCTGCCCCTCAGAATCACTATTGAAGAAGGGCACCCAGGCCATCCTGGCCTCCTTTTCTAAGCTGTACTCCAGATTTCCTCTGCCATGCCCATGTTGGGTACCTTTGTCATCTTTTCCTCCTCTCCAACTTTTCAGCTTCTTCCCCCACTAGAATGTAAGCTCCTTGAGGGTAGGAATTATCTTTCTTTCTATGTCTATATTCCTAGTGCTTAGTGTCTGGCTCTTATAAGAGTTTAACAAGTGCTTAATAAATGCTATTTTTAAAAACCTTGCCAAAAGGGATTAATAATGCCCCTTTGTCTCTGTCAGGATAGCATAAGACATGGGAAAATGCTCTATAAATGTCAATTATTGGGGGCAGCTAGGTAGCGCAGTGGATAGAGCACTGGCACCGGAGTCAGGAGGACCTGAGTTCAAATTCGGCCTCAGACACTTAACATTTACTAGCTGTGTGACCCTAGGCAAGTCACTTAACCCCAATTGCCTCACTAAAAAAAAATGTCAATTATGATTTTTGTTCTTTCATTTGTGTGTGACTTTCATCATGAATAAGCATAAAGATAGTACTAGTAAATCAGCTACATTGAAGAAAAGAGAAGTTTTAAGTTGTAACCAGTACTATCAAACTTCTGACAACCTAGAAGTGTATAGAAATCTCTTCAGAACCTCCACAGACCTCTTATCATATCTCTACCTAAACATGTTGGTTTTTTTCACAAGCACTAGGATTCATGATATACATGCTATATCTTTTTTCTTTTCTTTTTTGGAGGCAATCAGGGTTAAAGGACTTGCCCAGCATCTTGCAGTTAGTATCTGAGGCTGGATTTGAACTCAGGTCCTCCTGACTCCAGGGCTGGTGCCCTATTCACTCTGATACTTAGCTGTCCCACTTGTCCTACATCTTATTTGGCTTTTCTCTTTGTCAGTATTACAATATTTGCCATAATAGGGCAACATACAGAGAGCCAACCTTGGAATCAGGAAACTCTGGGTTCAAGTCCCACTTCTGATACCTATTAGTTATAAAACTGTGACCCAGTCAGTCATTCAACCTCTCATTGCCCAAGGCAAGATGACCAGCTAAAGAAACATTATATATCTGCTTTAGTACAATGAGTTTCCACAAAGAGTTTCCTACATCAGTGGAATAACAAAGACTAGCCCAATATGAATATTGCTAAAGTATTGTTTTCTGTTATTTTTCACTTTACTGTAAGTGGCTGAAGCGGACTGGCATCATTGATAAAAGCTAGGCTTAGAATCAGGAATGTTGAGGGTGTTCCCCAGCTTGACTCCTGTTCACTTAACCTCTTTAAATCAGTTTCCTCATTAGTAAAATAAGCATACAATAGCTAGTTGCTTCCCAGGGTTGTAATGAGGATCAAGTGACAAAATGTGTGTAAAGTCTTTTGTAAACCTTAAAGGTCTGGGTAAATGAGAAAGGAAATGGACCTGTGATTTCATTGATTGGGGGAACTGACATTTGAGGAAAATCCCTCTGCCAAAGAGAGTCAGCATCTACCCAGAAATTTACAATCTGAGAGAGTTGTCTAGAAATTTTAAGTGACTTGCCCAGGGTCCCGAAACCAGGAAGTGTCAAAGGTGATAAAGCCAGCTCATCCTGGCTAGGAGGTCTGTTTTCCATCCACCACACCCCACTGCTTCTCATCGGGTAAGTATCAGCTGTTGCTAATATCTACTCTCATTGATAGACTGTGATAGGTGTTGATAGACAGAGTTCCCGTATCTGAGTTCTCCACATAGCGAGAAAGTTGCAACTCCTTTATGTATTCCTATCGATTGTAACCGTACCAAATTTCAGTCACGTTAAGGGTTAAATCAGATCTTGTGGGCTAGTCTAGGAACCTAACCACCATCTATAACACAAAAGTAAGAGACGGGTGGAATTACCTGAGCTGTGAGCACTGAAAGACTTCTGGAAAGGGGGATGTATGGCACTTGCAAAATCTCCCTGGGGGAATAAATTTGTTAAGGAAGAAAATTTGTTGGATCAGCTTGGTTCCTGTCTGGAACAAGTGCCTGGGGGTGGGAATGGGGAATGGGGAATGGGGGTGAAGCGGCCTTGGGAGAAGGAGACTAGAAGGGGAAGCAAAGTATATTTCTTTGTATGTAGGACATACAAAAAAATCTTTAGAAATCAGGGGTCTGGAATTCAGGTGCTGTCTGTGTAGGTTATAAATGGTTTCCTTTTCTATACAGTAAAATACTCTGTGCACTTTGAATAGATGACTTCACATGCTATGCTAAAGTGGTTCTGGTGGGAGAAGTGATACAGCAGTAGAAGGAGGTCCATGATCCCAGGGGAAGGGTCTTGGGAGGAAAATCCCTTGATCCTTTGAAATTTTAGCTTTTCCTTCTTGAAAAGCTAGCCAAGAAGCAGGGAAACTGTCCAGGGAGATTTTTTTGTTGTTTGGGAGCTACAAGTTAATCATATGGTAAGTTCTTGAAAATATCCTAACCTAGATGCTGTGTAAACTAGTATGAGGGGCCATTTTGGAAACTGCAATGTATAATAAAAAACCGATGGGCATATCAAATATATCACACAGGGTTATGACATACCTTCAGTTCCAAAAGATAGTGATCTCCTATGGTGGTTCCATTATACTGAGGAAGGAAATTATTTAACCAGAATGCTTTATGGGGAAGTGGGGAGGGGCAACCCAGAGACTTTACACTTCAAAACACATCAGGCAACTGAACCTTAATATTGAGGTAATTTTCTACATCTGCATTCCTTACCACAATATTTTGATTTTGAATTCCTTCCTCAACAAGTGCACTGGTCCAAGCCAGTACATCTGGAGCCTCTCGATACAAGTGTGATTAATTACTAACACTGGGAGATTTTTAGTACTAGAAAGTAAGTCATCTGTTCAATGCTCAGAGATGTACTTTGAAAATCTGATTTTGGTGATTAGTTTCTTATGCCTGTTCTTAGCTAAAAAGCTCATTCTTTTCACAATGGTTTATGTAAATTCTGAGTTCCAAAATAAAAAAAAAATGCCTCCCTGGAGGCTTCAAAACTGTCTTTGAGGAATATTTTAAGCTTTCCTTCCACAGAGATAAGATCAGTGTAGATTGTCGTCTGTCTGGGACATTTTCTATGGAATCTTGTCTGGATTTAGGGACATAAACTAAATGACCACTGGGTAGCCCCTTCCAACTTTGTCCTCCCACTGGCTCCCAATAAACCTGTGTGATGGAATTAGATCTTTACAGTGAGTCTTGAACAATGGATTCCTGTAAATTCTCTCACTGAGAGGAAAAGGAAGTAAATAAATAATAGCTTTATGTAGAACTGATTTGTTAGATTTAGATGACTTTTTTTTTCTTTTTGGTGAGGCAATTGGGGTTAAGTGACTTGCCCAGGGTCACACAGCTAATAAGTGTTAAGTGTCTGAGGTCAGACCCGAACTCAGGTCCTCCTGACTCCAGGGCCAGTGCTCTATCCACTGCGCCACCTAGCTGCCCCGATTTGTTAGATTTAAAGTAAAATAAAACTAAGGTATGATAAATGGGATAGTTGCATCATGAAATTTGGGTCTACCTTACACTAGAGAAGCAAGAACAGTTTTAAAAAAATATTTCCCTGTATTTTAAATTCCCTGTGTGTTAAATTACTATTCCTCATGTTGTTTTGGAATTTCTTTTTTGTATACGCAGTATATCCTGTTTCACCTGTAGGCAGGGTGGTATGAGGTATCATCACTTCTATTTGACTTTTCTCACATTTATCTCCTTATGTGCTTTTAAAAAGAAATCCATGAACGGTCTCTCTGATCTTATTTTATTGCTGTTGTCCTGAGTCGTAGCATTCATTTACCTTTCTTGCATTTCTGTTGTCTGGAGTGTTTGAAAAGCAAATAGTCCCTTCAAGTTCTGTTTCTAGGAATGCCTTGACCCCATCTTTTTGGTTGAACATTCATCTTTTTAACTTAATGGGGAGGCTAATTTTTGCAGGAATGTCATCTTGGGTTGCACCTTGAGCTCCTTTGATTTTCAAAACACGTTATTCCATTCCTTCCTGCAGTTTCTGGTAAGTGAAGAATTGTATTATTCCAATTTCCTTTTCTTTTATATTTGAAGATCTTTCTCCCAGTGACTTGCAGAATTTGTTGTTTTTCCTTAGAATTATTAAATGTAATCAAAGTGTTTCTTGAAGTTTACAATATAGAAGCTGTTGTTTTTACCAGATTTTTGATCCACACTTTATTGTCTGTATTCAGAAGTTTTGCATAATTTTCTTGTACTGTTTCTTATAGTGTTTAGATTTTTTTGAATTGTGTTCTTTTGGGAGCCCTATAATCCTTAAATTGTTTCTCTGCATCCTGTAATATATTTTGCTTGTATAGAGTTCATATTTTCTTTTTTCCAGGATTTTATTTTATTTTTTAAATCATAAAAGTATTTTATTATTTTCCAGTTACATGTAAAGATAGTTTTCAACATTTGTTTTTACAAGATTTTGAGTTCCACATTTTCTCCCACCTTCACTTCCCTCACTCCTCCCCAAGACAGAAAGCAGTCTGATATAGATTATATATGTACAATCACATTAAACATATTTCTGCATTAGTCATGTTGTGAAAGAAGAATCTGAACAAAAAGGAAAAACCTCAAAAAAAAAAGAAAAAAAAAGTAGAAACAGTATGCTTTTTCTGGATGTGGAAAGCATTTTCCATCATGAGTCCTTTGGAATTATCTTGCTGAGAAGAGCTAAGTTTATCACAGTTGATCATCACACAATGTTGGTGTTAACTATGTGTGGTGTTCTGCTGGTTCTGCTCACTTTACTCAGCATCAATCCACTTAAGTCTTTCCAGGTTTTTCTGAAATCTGCCTACTCAGCATTTCTTATAGCACAATAGTATTCCATTATATTCATATAACACAACTTGTTCAGTCATTCCCCAATTGATGGGCATCTCCTCAATTTCCAATTCTTTGCCACCACAAAGAGAGCTGCTATAAATATTTTTGTACATATTGGTCCTTTTCCCTTTTTTATGATCTCTCTGGGATAGACTTAGTAGTGGTACCATTGGGTTAAAGGATATGAACAGTCCCATCACCCTTTGGGCACAGTTCCAAATTTCTCTCAAGAATGGTTGGATCAGTTCACAACTCCACCAACAATGCATTAGTGTTCTAATTTCCCCACAGCTTCTCCAACATTTATTATTTTCATTTTTTGTCATATAAGGCGTGAAGTGGTAACTCAGAGTTGTTTTAATTTGCATTTTTCTACTCAATAGTGATTTAGAGTATTTTCCATACTTCTGGGAAGAAAAATCTTAGGAAAGGTAGTAAGGACAAAAATTTCTTAGGGAAATGGAATAATGGTGGTAATCAAACTGAACTCTTATGTAGATAAGATAATTATCTTCTCTACCCTTATAGAGATTGGATCCACTTTAGATTAGTGTCCACTACCCTTTAAAGTGAGGGACCTTTTCCATCTCCTAATTAGTTTAGATTTTTATGTAACTCTCTGGAAGGCACACCTTTGATTCCTCTAGGAGAATAGTCCAGGAGGAATAGGATAGTTATTCAACAATTCTGGAATGCTAACCTAAACCATAATTTACACATTGTGATTTTTCTTTCTGGTGAATGCTATCAATGTAGCCCAAATTCATACTGGGACAGAGAGTAATGTTGGAGGGCATGGGATACTATACCAATTTGGACACCTTTCTCTCTCTCTCCAACCTAAAAATGGCTTGGATATAGATTAACATTAAATTAAATAAATTTTTTTTTCTGGCAGACTTGAGCCTTTAAAAAGCAGAGTACAATATTTGTATCATTTTTAAAAATAGTATTGAAGTGACTGGAGTCTCTTCTTTGTATGGTGATAGACTTATTAGGAAGGATCTGATCTATTCTTTTGTTTTGTTTTGTTTTGTTTTTTTAGTGAGGCAATTGGGGTTAAGTGACTTGCCCAAGGTCACACAGCTAGTAAGTGTTAAGTGTCTGAGTCTGGATTTGAACTCAGGTACTCCTGACTCCAGGGCCAGTGCTCTATCCACTGTGCCACCTAGCTGCCCCTAATCTATTCTTTAGGAAAGAATTTAGATAAGAGAAATTGACTGGTATCTAACCCCAGGACACTGCTGGAACAATACAATGGTGAATTTTTTACTCTCCCTTTTGTTCCATTACTGCTTACACATAGTTGGCACTGCTTACTACCAAGTCCTTTTCTGATCTTTTAAATTTGTTTATTTGTTGTTTTTATTTGTGATGCTTCTTTCTAAATAAAGAGAAGATACTTTTTTATTACATCCTGAATTAGTGTTTTAGTGTGTAGATAAAGGGAAAAGACAATAGTTTTCAACATTTGTTTTTATAAGATTTTGAGTTCCACATTTTCTCCCACCTTCACTTCCCTCACTCCTCCCCAAGACAGAAAGCAGTCTGATATAGATTATATATGTACAATCACATTAAACATATTTCTGCATTAGTCATGTTGTGAAAGAAGAATCTGAACAAAAAGGAAAAACCTCAAAAAAAAGGAAAAAAAAGTAGAAACAGTATGCTTTTTCTGGATGTGGAAAGCATTTTCCATCACGAGTCCTTTGGAATTATTGATTACCCAGAATTTAAGTGGCTGGAAGACCTAATTTCCAGCCTAGTGATCAAAGGATCTCTTATTTACTTAGAACTTTTATGAATTTCATTAATAAATTGAATTTTGAGCTTTCTAACTTCTCCAGAACAAAGAAGCCAAATAGAGAGCCTTACCCTAGGCTAGAGCCCCTCAAACCAATTATATTATCCCCAATTTTCTGGATTATATTGGAAGAACTTCAATATGGTTCCAATAACAGATAGAGCCTACTTTCTGAGGACCAACCAGCTTAGATTACTATGGAGAAACTTATCACCAGTAGACTGACCACTTGGTGATGAATTCAACCAATGAAACAAAGTAAAATACAAAAAAATAGTCTTCAATACTGTTTCCCTTCCACTTCTTTATCAATGGTAGCAGAGTTAGAAGGGGTGAGAAGATGTTAAGAACATTTTTCAACCTCCATAAGCTTTACCTTGCCTGTAGGCACTCTAAATGATAGGTTCTTGTCCAATTAGCAATAAGCTAACATCCTTTTAGAGGAGCTAAAACATTCCTACCTTGATATTCCAACTATACATGATCAGTGCAAGTCATGACATCACCCCAATGTCATGGTCCTCTTGGAGAACAAAGGACAAACAATAATAACAACAAACAATAAATGAAAGAAGAAGGAAGCTTCAGCCAAGTGGAAGGATGACTGTTAGTAAACATTTTTGTATTTGCAAAAAAGATTATTGAGGCTTATACACTGCAGAGGAAAAAGAAGTGGAGAAATTCTGTAAAGAATTTAATATAAACCTTCAGATTAATAATAATGATTGCTAGCATTTAATTAGCATTTTAAGGCATGCAAAAGTGCTTTACATATATTATCTCTTTTGATATCACAACCTGGAAATATATTCTAATATATTCTATTATTAACACCAATTTACAGATGGAGAAACTGAACCTGATAGACCTCATTTGTCCAGGGTGACATAGCAATTAAATGTCTAAGACAGGATTTGACTTCAGGTTCTTCTGATCCTAAGTCCAACACTCTACCCACTGTACCACTTAGCTGAGTCTAAACCACTTGAAGGTGCTCTGCTAGACCCAGTGGGTCCCTATTAGTCAGTGTCAAATGTGAAGAACTTCTCTAAATTTCCAGCTTCCAATTTTAGCTGGAGTCCACAGCTGGGGGATCCCTTTTTCCTACAAAAAGAAGAGTGGGTTATGCAACCTCTCTTTTACTTTAAACATTTTAATTTAAAGCTCAGAAGTTTTGAGCTACAGCACTTTTACAAGGATAGGGTAATCACAAACCCAGTCACTTAACTTGGGAAAAGCCCTCAACCATTTTTACTCCCAAAGGATAGGATGTTTATTCTCATAGGCATGGCTGTAAGGGGCATGTGCCTTTTCAGAAGGGAATTTCTCACTCCTAGGCACCAAGCTCATAGGAATACAGAATTGTTCCCAGCTAACTAGCCCCCCAAGAGCTATTTTTTTGAGGCAATTGGGGTTAAGTGACTTGCCCAGGGTCACACAGCTAGTAAGTGTCAAGTGACTGAGGCCAGATTTGAACTCAGGTACTCCTGACTTCAGGGCCAGTGCTCTATCCATTGCTCCATCTAGCTGCCCCGAAAAGTCTATTTTGTAACTTCAATTTCTTGCTCAGTAAAGGGCAAAAAGAAACCTTAGTCTGACTGAGGGTTAGAAATTTCTTGTGTCTCCTTGTTTAGTCTCCAGTTACTCAACTGCACACCATCAATATCAACTTCCAACAAACTGCTAAGAGTTTTCCAGGTTCCAGGTCACTTAGTTTTCTCAATCCCCAAATTCTTTTGAATCTTTCATGCAAATAATGGGAGGGGGCAAAGTCAAAAGAACAACATTAAGACAGGGTTGGGGTGGGGAGATCAAGGTCACATCTTTTTCAAGCCAAGTCACATTCCTTTCTTTCATATGTGTTTACAGATGGCACCAAAGTGCCCTACACATGTATGTACTAAGAAATAAGAAAAAGATACTTGGACAGAGTGCATCCACAAATCATTTCCAATAGGTACTTATCTGATTTGAACCCGGAATGGTTCATTTTAAATACACAAATAGATAATAATAGCTAGTACTTATATAATAGCTAACACTTACATAGCACTTTAATATTTGTAAAACACTTTATAAATGTTAACTCATTTGATCCTGACAACAACCCTGGAAGGAAGGTGCTATTATTATCTCCATTTTACAGATGAGGAAACTGAGGAAGACAGAGGTTATGCTGAGGGTCATGCAACCAGTAAGAATCTGAGGCTGGCTAGATTTGAATTCATGTCTTCCTGACTCCAGGTCTAGCATTCTTTGCACTGTACCACCTAGTTGCCTCTAGGCAGATCTTAGTTTCTGACTTGAGAGTGATATTCATTCATTCAAAATTTACTCAGTGCTTGCTATACCCATAACAACTCAATACAGGACACAGCTTACTATTTGCTACAAAGCAAATATTGTGGGGGCTACAAAGAAATATTGTTTATTGTTGTTTGTCCTTTGTTCTGGAAGAGGATCATGACATCAGGGTGATGTCATAACTTGCAAATGGATTGGATTTAAGTGAGGAAGGGCTCTGCAAAGTCACCAACCTCACTCTCTCTTCCAGAGCCATCTGGGTCCACTAGCAAGATACAGATCAGGATGACTGGAGATAGCCCCCACAAAGAAATATAAGCAAGTACCAACCCCCAGGTATTGACAAGTCATTGGGCCTTACCAAAACATAACACAATGAAATAGTTAAGTAACACCAAAGCAGTATCTGGGTGTCAAAATGAGTAACACAGGCCACAAGAGCTACGTTAGTTCAGACAAAGGAGAGCAACATATGTACAATATTAATGGTGAGGGCATAACGGTTTGAGCTCAATTCTTCTGTCATGGGGGAGTTCTGGTGCAGAAATTCAAAGAGCACATAAAGAAATATGGCACAGTTTGTCCTAGTCTTCTTTTAAGAGTAACCAAATTTGGGTCGAGTTTTTGTGTTACAGATTCACTAGTTCACAGGCAAAGCACATTTTTAACAGAAATACATCAAGTTCTCAATTATTCCATGAACAATCCAAGCTTCTCCTTCTCCCTCCTTGTGTGTTGACCTTTGGGGGCACTTTTCCTTCCTTCCATACGCATGAATTGCAGGAGGATTTCATTACACTGCATGGGTAAATGAAACATCTGTGATACTTAAATGATGGCAAGGAACCCAGAAATCCAATTCCACCTGTATGTAGTTTCTCACTCTATTAATGGCCATAAATTGTATTGAAATAAAACTGTCATGGTACTCCAAACTCAAAGACTATTTCTTGAAGTAGTTCATGAGAGAGCAATATTTCCTCATGTTAGACAAAGGAAGAACTAATTGAAGCATCTTACTTACAGTAACAAAAGATATATCTGAGTTAAAAATTGCTTGTATACAGATGCAACAGAATCAAATGCAGTGGAAAAACTAGTTTTTTTCCAATTCAGAGATGGCACAGTTGGAAAAGCAAGCTGGACCCAGAGTTAAGATTCCTGGGTTCAAATCCTGCTTTAGACAATTACTACCTATTTGGCCATAGAAAACTCTGAGTCTTGGTCTTCTCGTCTGTAAAATGAAGATGATAATATTTATGCTACCTTACATGATTGCTGTGAGGAAAGTGCTTTACAAACCCTAGAGCACTATATAATTATGAGTTATTATTGTAGCATCTACCCCTAAGTACTTTGTAGGTCAAAATCTTCTCCAAATCATAGTTCACAAGCCTTCACCAATGCATTTACTTTTTGAAAAATAATATTTAGTTTTATTTTTTCCAATTGCATGAAAAGATCATTTTCAACATTCATTTTTGTAAGATTTTGAGTTCTGTTTTTCTCCCTCCCTCCCTCCCTTCCTCCTCCCGAAGCCAGCAAGCAATCTGATATGTTACACATTACAGTTATGTCAAACATATTTCCACATTAGTCATGTTGTAGAGAAGAATCAGAACAAAAGGGAAAAACCAAAAGAAAGAAGAAACCAAAAAAACCAACAACAAAAGTGAAAATTGTATAAATCAATCTGCATTTAGATCCCATAGTTCTTTTTCTGGGTGTGGAGAGCATTGTGCATCATGAGTCTTTTGGAATTGTCTTGGATCATTGGATTGCTGAGAAGAGCTAAGTCTATTACAACTGATCATCATACAATGTTGCTGTTCCTGTGTACAATGTTCTCTTGGTTCTGCTCACTTCACTCAGCACCAGTTGATGTAAGTCTTTTCAGGTTTTTCTGTAATCTACTTGCTCCTCATTTCTTATAGCACAATAGTATTTCATTATATTCATATACCACAACTTGTTCAGCCATTCCCTAATGGAAGGGCATCACCTCAATTTCCAATTCTTTGCCACCACAAAAAAAGAGCACAGTGCATTTACTTTTACTAGTCAGCCAAAGGATTAAATATAAGACAATTGAAGATATATCAATATAATAACAGTAAAACATTTTCCCAATAAACCTTGTTGACTGACTGATTGAAGATTTTAAAAAATTTCCTCATAATAGGATCGCTTAGCTTTGTTTCTGTTTAAGGAAGCAAGATCCTGGGGATATTTGCCTAGCAAGGGGGAAATGATGCTACCTAAGAATTTAAAATGTTTGCCTACAATAATATAGATGCCAGTTTAAACCCAACCACAAATTCACACACTGGCATGAATGAACCTGCACAAGAATCATGTATGGGGAATGCATATGTGGAGAATACACACATCAAGGACATTCTCAGGGAGGAATATGTATACAGAGGACCTGTGACCCTGGTACATGCATGGAAGGGTATTTTGTAACTGATGCTGCAAAACAGCTGACATCCTTTGGTGATGTTATTGCCTTGTTCTCTGTTGGACAATGCATCTGGCATTGACTAAGCCCTGCCAGGGTTTGCATTTCAGTTGCTCCCCATGGAGTGTCATGTTTCTGCTCCAGTTGGTTTTTAGCTATTCGGCTATCTTCAGGGTCATCTAATACCTGCCCTACATCCACTAGGAATGCTGTAGTGAATCAACAGTTTTCCTTCAGGGGGAGCTATAGTGGTCTCTTAACCAGCTCCTTTGCTCTCCTCTGCTAGGGAATGCTATAGTTAATAAGCCTTTCCCCCTTACAAAAAGGGCTACAGCTCTATCTATCTATCAGCCTGTCCTGTTAGCCAACTTTTGTTGTAGTTGTTCAGTTGTGTCTCTAAGTCTTCATGACCCCATGGACAATACCGTCTGTGGGGTTTTCTTGGCAAGGAGACTGGAGTAGTTTGCTATTTCCTTTTTCAGGGAATTAAGGCAAATAGAAGTTATGTGACTTGCCCAGGATCACACAACTAGCATTTGAACTCAGGCCTTTTTTTTTTTTTTTTTATGGGTCACCCAGCTAGTAAGTGTTAAGTGTCTGAGGCCGGATTTGAACTCAGGAACTCCTGAATCCAGGGCCGGTGCTTTAACCACTGCGCCACCTAGCTGCCCCAAACTCAGGCCTTTTTGACTTGAGTTCCAGGGCTCTATCTACTGAGCTGCCTCCTGTTTGGCAAATACTGGGACTTAGTTTTTGTTTTGTTTTGTTTTTTTACTTTTTTTTTTAACGGGGCAATGGGGGTTAAGTGACTTGCCCAGGGTCACACAGCTAGTAAGTGTCAAGTGTCTGAGGCCGGATTTGAACTCAGGTCCTCCTGAATCCAGGGCCGGTGCTTTATCCACTGTGCCACCTAGCCGCCCCCTGGGACTTAGTTTTAATCTCCATCTAAGTGCTGTCTTTGGTACAACAGCCCCCTTTTCCCTTGTGATTAGGAAGCGTCTCCCTTGAGTATGAGGTCTATGATACCCCTTAGGCAGCCCTCTCAGACAATGATTACAAAGCTGCTGGTCCTTTCAATCAATATCTATGAAGCTCTCTTTGGTTCAGCCCCAAAAGGGGGAAGAAGCCCTGTAAGAAGAGGCCTGCTTTGTAAACTCTTCTTTGCCCTATTCAATTTGGCTTTTCTCCGAGTTAAACTCTGACTATTTCTGCCTTTGCCGTCTCCCATGAGAACTCTTCCTGTCGTGAGCTGGCATCTATATTATGGTAGGTAAACATTGTGAATTCTCAGGTAGCATCATTTCCCTCTGGCTAGGCAAATATCCCCAGGATCTTGTTTCCTAAAACAGAAACAGAGCTAAGTGATCTAATAGCTAGGAAATTTTAAAAAATCTCCAGTCAGTCAATAAGACAGGCACTGTGCTAAACACTTGAGATAGAAAGGCATAAGACAGTTCCTGTGCTCAAGGAGCTCACAGGCTAATGAAATATTATCTCACTTGATCCTCAGAACAATCTTGTGAGGCACATGTTATTATTATACCCATTTCATAGATTAGAGAATGGAAACTGATAGATACTGAGTAACTTGCTCAAGGTCCCACAGCTAGTAAATGATTTGAGTTCAGTTCTTCCTGACTCCAACCCAATATTCTATCCTACCTTCATCCATCATACTCTGTTCTGTGCAAATAGAAATGACTATGCTGTCTAGAAAAGGCAGAAAAAAGTTATCAATTTTTTCCTACTTCCCCCTCATCCAGTAACATATATCAAGGCTTGGTTTCTTCCATGTCTATTTACATTAGTGTATTTTTTAAATATTATAGATGGTGGTATGCTGGAGCTGGTTCATATCAACTTTTGAGAGCTAATTGTTAAAATTTTCAAGCTGGTCATTAAACACAGCCAGTGTGCAGTTCAATCGGTTTCTGCACTGCTAATGCTATTTGTTTTTTTAAAAAGAATTGGTTTCAATCACAGCAGAGGGGTTAAACTTAACTGAATTTTGTTCTGATGATGCCAATGTTGTTGTTTGTCCTTCATTTTCAAAGGGGACCATGACAACAGGGTGATGTCATAACTTGCAGTGAATTGGATTTAAGTGAGGGAGAGCTGTGTAAAGTTAACAAGCTCACTTTTCCAGAGCCATCTGTGTCCAGTAGAAATATATATATATATATATATATCACTACTGGAGATGGACTCAGATGTTTAAGGCAATTGGGGTTAAGTGACTTATCAAGGGTCACACAGCTAGTAAGTGTCTGAGATCAGATTTGACCTCAGGTTCTCCCAACTTCACGGCTGGTGCTCTATCCACTATGCTACCTAGCTACCCCAATGATGCTAATACAATGCTGGGAGGAAAGTCTAGAGTAGCTACATTTGGCACTGTTGAAATCATTAGTTTGCATCTAGGTAGTGCTGGGCTTGGAGTCAGAAAGACTCATCTTCTTGAGTTCAAATCTCAGACACTTATTAGCTCTGTGACCTTGGGTAAGTCACTTAACTCCATTTACTTCAGTTTCCTCATCTGTAAAATGAGCTGGATAAGTAAATGGCAAATCACTATACTATCTTTGCCAAGAAAACACCTCTGAAATGACTGAACAACAACAACAAATCATTAATTACGAATATCAGTTGAGATTCAACATCTAAAACAATTTAATCATTGAAAAATCATTCTGTAAAATGTGTTCAATTCTTTTAGCAATCTAGTAAAATTAAAAACAAGCCAGAATCTTTAGCTAAAGAACTTGAAATTATTAAAATAGGTTGAGTACTAAAACTGACATGGGCAACATGGATTTTACAAGCTGCTACTGCTCTATGGCAGACATATCCTGAATTATATATGCATTTTCCTCAATCTTCTTATTCTGTCTTGGCAGAGAGACTAGCTAACATTACTGTCATGCAAGACTTTGCTTTAATGACAGAAATTGTTGAAGAATTTTCATTATTTTCAACTGATTTGCAGTCAAAATCAACTAACATTCAGAAAGTACAAAATTTAATCAAATGTACCATAGGCGCTTTGGAAAATTTAAATATTGGTACTGGTAAGCGTAAATCTCAATTTGAAGAGACAATTAAGTTAGATAAGTTCCAAGTTGTTCCACTTAATAAAAATAATAAATCTAATGCTCTTCCTATGAATATGTTATTAGAAAATAAAAGTCAATACACAAATGTATATCTTCTATTGGACAGAAACAATGATGAAAGCATTTTAAATTATTTTGATTTATTCCTTATGAAGAACTAGCTTTACCATGAATAGCTGGTAAAAAAATCGTATCATTTAAGTGAAATTTTAAAACATGAAACTGATTTGAACAATTTTCAGGGGTTTGCAGATAGTAATGTAGAAGCAAATAATGTTCCAATTCTCTGACTATATAAAAAAATAAGAAAATTACCATTCTATTGAAATCAGGTATGCTGAAGCTGAAACAAGTTTCTATTTAATGAATATAATTTGTATGATGGTAAGAAATAGTTTAATAGTAATTTATATTAGATTTAATGGCAATAAAATTATTGGGAAAAGAGCAGATAGAGATGCAACCTCATTTGCCAAATCATGGTTCAATTGCAATCATAGGTTGGCATAGAGTTTAGCAAAAATCAGCAAAAACATTCCCTGAGAATCAACTGGCTACTTGGAATTTACAATAAAGGACCCCATATAGTTTGTAATAACAAAATTTGTAAACTGTTTGCTATATATCCTTTATATCAGTAAAATTTATAATAATCTTATATGTGTGTAGGTATACATATGTACATATGTATACACACAATTTTTTTGAGAGCTAGTCGTTAAATATTTACTACTGTATCACTGATTATAGGTGATAGAACAGGCACAGAGAGTTGCAGTGACTTGTTCATTGGTAGTAAACAGGTAGTAAATAGTTCAGTTAGATTTCAAATCCAGATCCTCTAATTTAAAAATTCAGAACTCTTTTCACCACAGCAATTTGTACAGAGTTGCAGTGACTTGTTCATTGGTAGTAAACAGGTAGTAAATAGCTCAGCTAGATTTCTTTTTTTTTTTTTTTTGGTGAGGCAATTGGGGTTGAGTGACTTGCCCAGGGTCACACAGCTAGTAAGTGTTAAGTATCTGAGGCCGGATTTGAACTCAGGTACTCCTGACTCCAGGGCCGGTGTTTTATCCACTGCGCCACCTAGCTGCCCGCTCAGCTAGATTTCAAATCCAAATCTTCTAATTTAAAAATTCAGAACTCTTTTCACCACAGCAATTTGTACATAAATAAGAGAATAATTTAATTAAATTGAGTTTAAAAGATTTCAGAGCTTGTGTGTGTCCAACACACACCTTAGCAAGAATCCCCTCTATAAAGAACTCAAAAACTTATGAAATTGAACCTGTGGGTCATATCTCATTTAGTCATGGCTGTAGA
The DNA here is from genome assembly GCF_019393635.1 of Dromiciops gliroides. NCBI lineage: Eukaryota > Metazoa > Chordata > Mammalia > Microbiotheria > Microbiotheriidae > Dromiciops > Dromiciops gliroides. The sequence continues at coordinate 161,458,684 of NC_057862.1, read as the reverse complement.
GATCCAGTCGTTGTCATCTCAAACCCTGGCCGTTCTTTCTCCTACTAGAAGCCTTCCCCTTCCTGAACATCTGTCCAGGGGCTAAGCTGTTCTGATTGGTTAATCAGAGAAAATAAACCCCTATAGCTCTCTTTATCTAGCTGCCTCTAGACCAGACCAGCCTGTACTTCACATCCCATCCAACCATGCCCCTGCGTCACCTTCCTTCCATCTATCCCAATGCCCCACAATATCTTTCTCCCACTTACCCACCCACCCACCCAATTTCTGCCTTTTGCTTTAAAAACTTGCAAGTAAAGATATCATCCTCCTTATATCATTGGTCTGCTTTGAGAATGAAGGATGAACAACAACAATCTGCTTTAAAAACTATAATCAAACACGTATTATCATTGTTTCTGGAAAGGCCGCAACAATTGACTCCCCAACACATGACCTCACCTATCTTACTTTTAAAAACTGAAGCTTTTTCAATCAACAGGCATTTGATGAGGACTTACTATGTTCCAGGCACATAAAATGTTTTGGGGATACAAAGAAAGGTTAAAAAAACCCCACAGCACCTCCTGACAGAGCTCACCTTCTAATGTGGGAGATAATTTGCAAAAAAAATTGGATATACAAGACATGTTCTATAAAATAGTGGTAATCTCCAAGGGAAGGCACGAGCAGTGTGTGTGTGTGTGGGAATTGGAAAGGCCTTCTGGAAAGATGGGATGAACTTCCTCATCTCTCCTCCTCCACACCTCAGAACTTTAGCTGTACCTCTTCATTCTCTTGTCCTTTGCCTAGGTATCAGAGGAAGAGGCACTTCTGCTTGCTAAGGTTTCCCTTGATACCATGCCCTCCGGTCCTCTCTGGGCGTTGTCTCTACAATTCTTTCCTTCCTCTCACATCTTCAGTCTTTCTCTCTCTCCTGCTTTTTTCCTTACTGCCTACAAACATATTTATATCTATCCCTATTACAAAAACCAAAACCACCTTCTTTCGATTCTGCTGCTTCCTTACGCTATTACCTCTCCTCCCTCCCACTGCTAACCTACTAGAAGAGTAGTTTACATTCAGAATCTCCACTTTCTTAACCCCCTGCAATCTGATTACTAATCCTACTGAAACTACTCAAAGGCCAAGGATGGTCTCTTAATTGCAAAGGCCAACGATGATTTGATGATTGAGGCCAATGATCTTTCTCAGTCTTCATCAGCCTTAACCTTTCCAAATGCTCATTCAGCAACATTAGTTATTCTCTTCTTGAATGCTCTCTTCTTCCTTGGCTTCCATGATATTTTTCTCAACTGAATCTCATTCTAAGTCTCTAACTTCTCTTTTCTGGTCTCTTTTGCTTGTTCATTGTCATTTAGACATCTCCTAAAAGTGGGCATTCACCAAGGTTCTGTCCTAGAGCTTCTACTCACTTCTATACTATCCTCCTTTAGGATTTAACCTGTTCCCATGATTGGGGAAGTTAGGTGGCTCAGTGGATAGAGCACTGAGCTTGGAATCAGGAAGATACATCTTTATGAATTTAAATTTGGCCTCAGATACTTACTAGCTGTGTGACCTTGGGAAAGTCACTTAACCATGTTTGCCTTAGTTTCCTCATCTGTCAAATAAGTGGGAGAAGGAAATGGCAAACCATTTCAGTATTTTTTGTTTTTGCCAAGAAAACCCCAAAATGGGGTCACAAAGAGTTGCACATGACTGAAACAACTGAACAATGACAACATGAATGAAGGGAGCATGGTGTAGTGGAAAGAACATGTCTCTGGGGTCAGAGGAACTGGGTTCAAACCTAATCTCTCATGATTACTACCTTGTATGATCTTGGATAAGTCACTGACAGTAGATAGGGTAAATAGCCTTGGAATCAGGAAGACCTACTTCCAATCATTCCTCAGACATTTACTAGATGTGTGTCATTTAATCTTTTTCAGTCTCAGTTTCCTCATCTGTAAAATGTGAAGTTTGGACTAGATCACCTCTGAAGTCCCTTTGAGCTGTAGATTTATTGTCCTATGAGCCTAATTATCCCTTCTAAGCAAGTGATATCTCTATTTCCAGTCCTAATCTCTCATCCAAATTCCAGTCTTAATTCTCCAGCTACCTGCTGTATGTCTTTGCCTGTATGGCCTACTGATACCTCAAACTCAACATCATTGGAGTCTATAAAAACTGGTAGAGTCCCTGTTCCTGGCAGCAGGGAACAGCTTTTGCCACACCTCTGTGGCAAGATGGATTGTGGATTGGTGTTCCTGAGAGTCATTGGTGATACAAGTTAACCCTTAGCGTGTGGAAGGAAAATGTGATACTGTAGTTAAAGTCATTGCAAAGAACAGTAGAGTGAATGAGAAGGCTAAAGATAATAGTCAAGTTGAGTATTATTATTATTATTAATAATAATTATTATTGCAGGGCAATGAGGGTGAAGTGACTTGCCCATGGTCACACAGCTAGTAAGCGTCAAGTGTCTGAGGCTGGATTTGAACTCAGGTTCTCCTGAATCCAGGGCTGGTGCATTATCCACTGCTCCATCTAGCTGCCCCCTCAAGTTGAGTTAACAAGCATTTATTAAGCACTTACTAGGCACTGTGCTAAGGCTAGGGACACAAAGAAAGGCAAACATTTGATCCCAGCTCTCAAAAATCTCACTTTTTTTGGGGGGGTGGGGGCAGGGCAATGAGGGTTAAGTGACTTGCCCAGGGTCACAAAGCTAGTAAGTGTCAAGTATCTGAGGTCACATTTGAACTCAGGTCCTCCTGAATCCAGGGCTGGTGCTTTATCCACTGCCCCACCTAGTTACCCTAAGACCTCACATTCTAATGGTAGAGATGATGTAAAAAAACGCCTTGTGTATATACAAAATATATACAGCGTAAATCAAAGGGAATCTCAGAGGGAAGGTAGAGAGGGTGAGTGGACCCAGAAAAGCTTCTTGTAGCAGGTTGGGTAAGATCTGAGTTTTGAAGGAAACTAGAGAAGCTAGGGATCAGACATGTGGAAGGAGGGTGTTACAGGCCATGGGGTCAGCCAGTGCAAAGACACAGGGTTGGAGATGAAATGTGTTGCGTTCTAGAAACAGCAAGAAGGTGATTGTAGCTGGATGGAAGAATCCAGGCAGGGGATCAAAGGGTAGGCACTGGAAAGGTAAGAGGAGGTTGGATCCTAGTGCTCTCATTGACCCGCACAAGCTGATACCAGTATGGAGAATAGTGATACGTTTAATTATATTTGACCTTGAACCACTTATCCAAATCAGTGAATTTATGAGTTCTGCTAAGTCCCTCCCTCCCCCTTCCTCTCCCCCCCTCCTTCCCTCCCTCCCTTTCTCCTTGGCTGCCTCTCTACCCCTGTCTCCCCCACCTCCTTATTTCCTTCTCCTCCTCTCCTCTTTTTCCCTCCCTCTCTCTTCCCTCTCCCTCCCTCTCTCCTTCTCTTCCTCCTCTCTCCCTTCCTCTTTCTCCTCTCCTCTCTTCCCCTCCCCACCTTTCTCTCCTCTCCACCCTCACTGGTGAAGAAACTTCGCAATTAGTAAACTCCCTTTACCAAAACAGAAGAGAAACTGCTCTGCAATTTATAGCCTTAGTTATCTGGTGACTATGAGAAAAATGGCTTGCTCAGGTTCATGTAACTAGTAATTCAAAGGTTGTACTTGAACCCAGATTTTCCTGATTCCCAGGCCCACTCTATCCAATTTCCTCTCTCATCTTTTTTTTTGCTTCTTTTTTCTTTGCTAAGTGTGTGTGTGGGAATATCTAGACAGTTGTATCAATTGAAGCAAAAATGGTTAATAGGGAGTTAAAACCAAGGCTAAGTATAAAAATGATAAGAGAGCATATAGCTGACCTTGATGAGTTCTGGTCACCAGACCCTGACAAATTACATTCCAGGTACTAAAAAAACCAGCAGATGTGATTGCTAAGCCACTATTAGTGATCTGTGAAAGATGGTAGATAACAGGAGAAGCCCCTTAAACTCTTCCTCAGTCTGGAAAGCTGCTTTCAACACCACCCTTGAATCTTGTGCCTTTTAACTACCCAAAATATCTATATAATTTTGTGGGGCAACATGGGGATGGGAAGATGCTAGGCACGTAACCACTTTACAAATATTATCTCATCTGATCTTCACATAACAGCTCTGGAAGACAGGTGCTGTTATTATCCCCATTCCGCAGATGAGGAAATCAAGCAAGAGGTTAAATGACTTGCTCAGGATCACACTATTAAGTGTCTGAGGCCGAATTGAACTGCAGGGCAGTGGCTTCATCCACTGCGCCACCTAGTGACTTTATAAGGGAGTGGAAAGACTAGTGAAACTTAATCTAACAAACAGGGCATTGCAATCCTAAGCAAACTCTTTAATTTCTCAGAGCCTCAGTTTCCTCATCTATCAAATATGGGGTAATGATATTTGCAACACAAAACCCATAGCATTGTTGTGAGTCAAATGCTTTGCAAATTTTAAAGCAATTGTTATTTTTGCAGGGCCGCTACCTGTCTCAGAGCAAGAAGTGTCTGTCTTCTTTTGAAGGCTAACCCCCCCCCCCCCCACACACACACCTTTGCTCTTGAGTTAATTGCTTCCTGTATCCTTTATGACCTCTGCAGTGGGGAGAGTGCTGAAGACCTAGATTTCATATCCAGCTCTGACATTTACTAACTGCAACTGTAAGTCTTGCTTAAAGTCTCCATTTCCTCATCTGCAAAATGAGCGTAATACTTTACTACCTACTTCACAGGGCTGTAGGGAGAAAAACATTGTCAGTGGTTTTTTGTTTGTTTGTTTTGGTATTCCAACGAAGGTGTGATCTCATTGGTGTAGGGATTGCCTAGTTGGACATAATGAATGTAGTATTGGACTTTGAGTAAAGAAAAAAAGTTTAAATCTTGCTCAGATACTTCCTGGCTGTATGACCCTCAGCTTGCCTGTTTCCTGATCTGTAAAATGGGCCTAATAACCTCCCTCACCAAGTTATTGTGAGAATCAAATATGTTAATATTTATAAAGGACTTTGCAATCCTTAAGGAACTATTGTAAATGTCATCTATTATGATTATTATAATTAAAATTCAGATACTAATCAATTAATCCTTTTCCATCCTGTGTGATTCTAGTTCACGATCACCCATAAGTATATTACCCAATATGCCTGGGGCCTTCTCACTCTCTTGACATTGTGTGGATGTCAGTCAACACAAGGGCTGCAGTCTGGTTATTCCTTATTCATTCAGTGACTGGCCTCTCTCTTGTTCTGGTCATATATTCCTCTGGTGCCATTCTTTAAACCATCCCTCCTCAACAATCCCTCTGTTGTGATGTGTGGCAGTCTGCTCACACCTCTCATGAGCTTCTCTACTGCCCTTAAGTAATCCTCAATTTCAGTTCATTTAAAAAAATTAAATTGAATTTATTTTTAACTAATAACTATTCATTTCTACTCCCACCCAACACATTGGAAAAAGAAAAGAAAAATCAATCAATCTACAAGTATTTCTTAAACTCCTACTATGTACAATGTACTGCTGTACTAGGCTCTGGGCATAAAAATACAAAGAATGAAAGAAACCATAGTATCCCATGTCTTACAGCTTATACACCACCAATGGACAAATATAGGCATTAGAAAGATGGGCCTTTGTTTCTGGGAGAAGTTTGGAGGTCATTTAAAAACCTTGCAATTTTCCAAAGTCAATCTATCCTCTGCTTCACTTATTCCATCCTAGACCCAGCTCATCCATTTGTAGTCTCTGTTCAATATACTTATACCAACGGACAAGGTCTGAGGATTGTCTATCCAACTGCATATTATAATTTGGATAATAGACAATTTTCATTCATTTTTCCCCCCCTGTTTGATTAGTCAGATAAAACTCTGTGAAGTGATTATGGCTCCCTGCAACATTGATGTAATCACCATAATGTCATTCACTAAAAGGAGCATTTGGAGTATCTCCTATCTGTACAGAATCCTTCTTACACATGGGCTCTGACCTGGGCATCTTTAACGATAGCTGCAAACACTTTGGTGAGCATGTCACCTTGCTTTAGGCCTTGCCTAATCTTAGTAATCTGAAAAAATCACATAACAAAGACATCAATGTTATTACATCTAGCCAAGAAATTGATCTGGAAATGGACATGGAAAAAGCTGTTTGGTGTTTGATAAACTTATGGATATAAAAACTGGGTAAAGGGGTCACTCTTTAATAAGTATAACTGGGAAAACTGTATTGTAATGTGGTGAAGGATAAGTTAAGTCTTATATCTCCTATCGCTCAGACATTTGGAGAAATTCCTGATTTCAATGGTATGAATACTTTCTCCATTGACACAGATCATATTTTCTCAGTATGTATAAATTATTGTTCATGTCTCTTTGTAAATCCATACAGAGAGTATCTACCCAACTTTCTGGAAGCCTTCCTATGTTACTTTTCCCATTTTTTCCGCTGAAAGATTATGCTGAGTTTTGCTGGGTAGGTGATTCTTGGTTGTAATCCCATTTCCTTTGCCCTTTGAAATATCATATTCCATGCCCTCCGGTCCTTTAATGTAGAAGCTGCTAGATCTTGTGCTATCCTGCCTGGGGCTCCACAGTACTTGAATTCTTTCTTTTTGGCAGTTTGCAATATTTTCTCCTTGACCTGAGAGCTCTGGAATTTGGCTATAATATTCCTAGGAGTTTTCCTTTTGGGATCTCTTTCTGGAGGTGATCGGTAGATTCTTTCAATTTCTATTTTAGCTTCTTCTTCTAGAATTTCAGGGCAGTTTTCCCTGAGAATATCTTGGAAGATGGTGTCTAAGCTCTTTCCTTGATCATGGTTTTCAGGTAGACCAATAATTTTCAAATTATCTCTCCTGGACCTATTTTCCAGGTCAGCAGTTTTTCCCAGAAGATACTTCACATTGCCCTCTATTTTTTTTATTCATTTGGATTTGCTTTATTGTGTCTTGGTTTCTCATAAAGTCACTGACTTCCATTTGTTCAATCCTAATTCTTAGGCAATTATTTTCATCAGAGAGCTTTTGTACCTCCTTTTCCATTTGGCCAATTTGACTTTTCAAGCTGTTGACTTTTTTCTCATGTCTTTCCTGCATCACCCTCATTTCTCTTTCCATTTTTTCCTCTTCCTCTCTAACTTTTTCTTCAAAGTCCTTTTTGAGACCTCTATGGCCCGAGACCAATTCCTATTTTTCTTGGAAGCTTTAGATATAGGGGCCCTGATGTTGACATCTTCCTCTGAGGGTGCCCCTTGGTCTTCCTTGTTAATGAAGAAACTTTCTATGGTCCTCACCTTTCTCTCTTGGCTCATCTTGCCTTTCTTTTACTTGACTTTTAGCTGGTTAAAGTGGGGCACTGTTTCCAGGCTGCAGTATCTCAAGCTTAAGAAGTCCCAGGTGGTATGATTTATGGAGAATCAGGTTCTTCACTTGCCTGGCCTGTTTCCTGGTCCTAGATGACCCCAGACCAATTTGCTAATCAACCAGCTGTGTGTGTTGTGGTTGTCAGCTCTGACAAGCCTGAGCCCCTCCTCTACCTGGGCCACTGCTACTCAAGTCTACCTCCTGGTTCTCAGCAGGGGTGTAAAATCCAAGTTCTGCCTTAGCACCAGCATAGACTCCTGTAGTCTCCCCCCTGCCCAGGGCTCAGCCCACTCACCAGACTGTAAACTTAGTTCCAGACAATACTGGCACTTCAGCTGATTCAGAGGCTCTGGGGGTCTGTTTCTCTGGTGAGGCCTTCCTGGGACTGGATCTGTGTCAAGGTGACTGTGGGGTTGGGCTCGACTCCTGTATCAGCACAGCAGCTCCCTCCTTCTGACCTTCCAAGCCATTCTTGGTTAGAAGATGATTTCAGCACATTCTTCTGTGAGTTTTGCTGCTCTGGGAGTTTTCCTATGGCGTTATTTGGATGTTTTTTTGGAGTGATCATGTTGTGAGTTCAGGAACTCACTGCCTTTCCTCCACCCCTATGTTACTTTTAATATTTGGTGTTTAGGCTATTGTGTTATCCATCATTCTTTTTTTTTTGTTGTTGTTTTTATTTTGGGTTTTGGTTTTTTTTTAGTGAGGCAATTGGGTTTTGGTTTTTTTTTTAGTGAGGCAATTTTTTAGTGAGGCAATTGCCCAGGGTCACACAGCTAGTGAGTGTTAAGTGTCTGAGGCTGGATTTGACCTCAGGTCCTCCTGACTCCAGGGCTCGTGCTCTATCCACTGCGCCACCTAGCTGCCCCCATCATTGAGTTGCCTCCTTTTCTAGTCATATGTGTCCTTGATGATGCTTTCTATAGTTCACTATGCAAGTCATCACTGGCATTATATTTGTATCCACCATTTATCTTTCCATTGCATTTTGGGTTATCTGGAGTTTTGTTTCTTTTGAAGTTATGGTGCTTTATAATTCACATTCACATAGCACTGTTAGGAGAATATTATTGCTAAAAAGTTGGACTTTTGTGATTGTGAATGACTGGGGGGCGGTCAATGAAATCACTGAACAGTCTCTTAAATCTGATTTTCTATCTATCATAGGATCATAGATTTAGAATTGGGTGGGATTTCAAAGGTCATCGAGTCCACCCTCTTCATATCAAAAGAATGAGGAAAGCAGGGTTTAAGGAAGTTGTGACTTGCCTGAGATCAAACAGCTGGTAATTGTCTAGAATAATATTCACACTGAATATTATAGCTCTTCCCACTACAGCATGTTTCTTGCATATCCTCCTGTCCATTTCATTGTCTATCTGAAGTGTCTGCCGAAGATACATAATAATAATCCTAGAAACTACAAAACCTCCACTGTGAAGCCCACAGTTACTCACTAGAGATCAACCTGGCCATACATATTGGAGAAAAAAAAATGTGAATGAAAAATATTTATTTTTCATATCATATGTAGATGTGTCAATATCTAGGGACCAGCATATACTAGAGCAGTGGATATAATATAAAAGTTAGTTCTTCTTCTTCTTTAAGTATTAGAAGGCCATCTTATGGGTAAGGAATTAAATTTGGGGGCAGCTAGATGGCTCAGTGTATAAAGCACCGGCCCTGAATTCAGGAGGACCTAAGTTCAAATCTGGCCTCAGATACTTGACACTTACTAACTGTGTGACCCTGGGCAAGTCACTTAACCCCAATTGCCTCGCGCACACACACAAAAAAAGGAATTAAATTTCTTCATTTGGGTCCAAAGGACAGAACTAGAAACAAAAAGTGGCAATGAAGCTGATTTCAACTCTATATAAATAAATCCTTTCCTAACAATGAACATGAACAGAATGGACTAGGAAGCAGCTAGGTGGTACAGTGGATAGAATGCTAGGCTGGAGTCAAGAAGACTAGAGTTCAAATCAAGCCTTAGACACTTACTTGGTTTATAACCTTGGGCAAGTCACTTAACCTCTGTCAGTCTCAGTTTCCTCATAATAAAATGGAGATAATACTAGAACTTACATCCCAAGGTTGTGGTGAGGATCATAAAGTGCTTAGCAAAGTGCCTGGTATGCAGTAAGAGCTATAAAAATGCTCAATGTTACTACTACTACTAGCACCACCACCACCACCACCACCACTACTGCCACTGCTGCTACATCAGGAGGTCATAGTTCCTCCTTTAACATGTTATTTATTTTAACATTCATTTTTTAAAAATTTTGTGTTCTGAATTCTCTCCCTCTCTCCCCTCCCTTACCATTGAGAATGCAAGTAATGTAGTATCAATTATGCATGTGAAACCATGCAAAACATATTTTCATATTAGCCATGTTGCACAAAAAGGAAGAAAAATTATGCTTCAATATGAACTCCGACTTCATCAGTTCCCTTCCTGAAGTTGGATAGAATTTTTTATTATGTGTCCTTTGGAATTATCTTGGATCATTTTATTAATTAGAGAAGCTAAGTCATTCACTGTTGATCATCATTACAATATTGGTGTTACTATGTACAATGTTATCTTGGTTCTGCTCACTTCACTTTGCATCAGTTCATATAAGTTCCCGGGTTTTTCAAAATCATCTTGCTTCTCTCTCTCTCTCTCTCTCTCTCTCTCTCTCTCTCTCTCTTTAGTCAACTGGCATTTTTTAAAGGCTTTATACTTTTAAATTTTATTATTTTCTATTTACATGCAAAGATAGTTTTCAACATTTGTTTTCATAAGATTTTTAGTTCTAAAATTTTCTCCCTCCCACCCTGCCTTCCCCTCTCCCCAAGACAGAAAGCAATTTGATATAGGTTACATATGTACAATCACACTTATTAATTCTTCTTCTTCGGTAGGGCAATGAGGGTTAAGTGACTTGTCCAGGGTCACATAGCTAGTAAGTGTCAAGTGTTTGAGGCCAGATTTGAACTCAGGTCCTTCTGAATCCAGGGTTGGTGCTTTATCCACTGTACCACCTAGCTGCCCCCACACTTATCATTTTTTATAACACAAAAGTATTCCATCGTAATCATATATCACAACTTGTTCAACCATTCCCCAGTTGATGAGAATACTCTCAATTTCTAATTCTTTGCCACCATAAAAAGAGCTGCTGTAAATATTTTTGTATATCTAGGTACTTTTCCTTTTTCTTTGATCTTTTTGAGATACAGAACTAGTAGTAGTATTGCTGGGTCAGAGGGCATGCATACTTTTATAGCTCTGGGCAGAGTTGTTTTCCAGAATGGTTGCACCAGTTCACAACTCCATCAACCATGCATTAATGTCCCAATTTTTTCACATCCCCTTCAACATTTGTCATTCCCATTTTCTGTCCTATTAGTCAATCTGATAGGTATGAGGTGGTACCTCAGTATTATTGTAATTTGCATTACTCTAATAAATAGCTTTTATTTCTTCTTCTGAAAACTGCCTGTTAACATTTTTATAAGTTTGACTCAGTTCCCTGTATATTTGAAAAATTAGACTTTTATTAGAGAAACTTCCTATAAAAATCCCCCTCCCTGAACTTTCCTATTTTCCTTCTAATTTTAGCTGCTTTGGTTTTATTTGTACAAACCCTTTTTAATTTTTTTTTTAATTTTAAGTGAGGCAATTGGGGTTAAGTGACTTGCCCAGGGTCACACAGCTAGTAAGTGTTAAGTGGCTGAGGCCAGATTTGAACTCAGGTACTCCTGACTCCAGGGCCGACGCTCTATTCACTGCGCCACCTAGCTGCCCCAGACCCTTTTTAATTTAATGTAATCAAAAGTATTCCTTTTTACTTTCTGTCATCCTCTCTATCTCTTGTTTGGTCATAAACCCCTCCCTTATCTATAGATCTGACAGGTAAAATTTTCCATGTTCCCTAATTTGCTTATGATATCACCCTTTATGTCTAAATTATGTACCCATTTTTACCTGCTTAGATGTGAGAGGCTTTTGAGGTGGGGAGCACGAGGGGAAAAGGGGTAACACAACTATAGCACAACAGCATCAAGCGTAACATCAGAAAAATGAATTCTGGGTAAGTAATAGTAGAGGTAGTTTTCTCCCCCTTTTGGTAGACTTTGGAGTCTACTCACCCTGCTCTACAAGCAATGAATTAGTTGTCACCAGAAGACAGCAGTCCTTGCCAGGGATGAGATAGCTCATACCAAGAACAGCATCAGTTATAGGAGCTTTGGTCTCTCAAGTCTCCATAGAACCCAAGTCCAAGTCCATAGTTTCCTCAGTTTCTGTATTTTTCTCTGATGACTAGACCTGCTGATGTCCTAGATCAAGTACCAAATGCATATTCCTTTTTGCCCACTTATAGGGGGCATGGACATGGAGTACTAAGATACCCATACTCTGTAATTTTAGAAATCCTGGCCTCAGTGCCATTTCTAGGTATTCCTGGGATCTGAGAGTTATGGTCTCACAGTTGTTTTTCATGATGCTATTTTTACTTTATTCATGATTTTCTTGTAGTTTTGCATTCTTTTTCTTTATTGTTACTATGCTGGGTAAATGTCGCATTCGGCAGTCTTGTTTGTTTATTTTCTTGGAGAGTCACCTCCATTAGGACAAGGTAGTAGAACCTGGGTTTTCCAAAATATAGTAAATTAAGAAGGAGGGGGGCAGCTAGGTGGCGCAGTGGATAGAGCGCCGGCCCTGGAGTCAGGAGTACCTGAGTTCAAATCTGGCCTCAGCCACTTAACACTTAACTAGCTGTGTGACCCTGGGCAAGTCACTTAACCCCAATTGCCTCACTTAAAAAAAAAAAAAAAGAAGGAGGAAGGAGCTCAAGAGCTATTCTGATTGAGGAAATCCAAAAGTTCACACATCCCTTGATAGTCAATGTCTCCCTCTAAAGAGAGGTAGAGTAGAAATATTGGCCAAATGTATAACTTTGAGCAACTAAGTCATTTTGACTATTATAAATACATAAATTTAAAATAAAGGCGATATGAAGAAAGAAGCTATCTGCATCCAGAGAAAGAACTGATAAATAGAAGTATGTATAGAATAATTTTACATATTTATGTCTAATGGTAACCATCTTTGGGGCAGGGCAGAAGGAGGAGGAAAGAAAAAAACAGAAAAAAATTTACCTGAGATCTTTACAATATATTTAAAAGGAATAGCAAACTGTACATAATACATAAAGTTGCAGTTTCATGTGCAATAATCTTTTAAAAATTATACTGTCATGAAACTGCTTGTTTTATATTATAAATTGAAAATAAAATTTTTTTTATTAAAAAAAGGAAATATAGACTACCAATTCTCTGTATCATAGAGAGCAAGGAGCACATTCAGAATTTATACCCAGTGGGTAGATGGCAAATCATTAGTATTAGTATAGTATTTTTCATGTTCAATTCACTTTGGTCCAGGTAACTCTCTAGATTATAAGTTTTCAGAGATGGCAGCCATCTGTTTGGTAGAGGAGTTCCCTATATCAACAAAATCCAAGGTCCAATTCCCATTTCTATCCCCATGATTATTTAATAGTATGTGAGGCATAAAATGGAGAGGTGTGTGCTTGCCAAAGGGTGTTCATCATTGTCATCGAGGAGACTCGGCATAGAATTCAAGTTGAAGTAGGGATTTCCTATAAATGGTGATACTCTCAAGGAGGGACCTATTTGGAAATTACATTTGGCTAGTTGAATCCAGCCCTGCAACACTTCACTTTTCTAAATGAAACCCAGAGTTTGGCCTAATTACAAAGGAAAAAAACACATGGATGAAGAATTCCTGTTATGCATAGTGTGATGTACATTTCCATGGCCAATGCAAGGAGCCAATCCATTAATACCTGTGTCTTAGGTAGAAGCTATTGATGAGCAATGAGTCAGGCCCAAGGCTGAAGAGAAAGAAGTGAGCAAGATGGCCTATCTTTTTAGAAGGTGATTTAATGATTCCAAACTTCTCTCTGAAACAAAAACCCACATTTGTTAACACTAATATTTTTTCAGCGATGTTCTATGGCTGTGAATTATGGAAGCCATGTGAAAGATATGATCAAAGAGATGTATGACCTGAAAAAGAGGTGAGTTGATCACACAATTATGAGTTAGGGATAACAGATGTACAGTCTATGTGCTGCATTGGCAATTCCAATTCCTGATGGATAAAGGATCAGAGGATATGAAAAGACACTTAACAAATGAGGAGACACAAATTATACAAAATCTTTTGCAGAAATATTCAGTATTTTTGTAAGAATGTTCACTAGTAATCAAATAAATATAAATTAAATCAACTTTGAAGCACCACTCACATCCATAAAATTGGCAAAAATAATCACAAATGACAAAACTCAGTAATTGGTGAGTTATGAATGGTATGGTTGTGTGTATCATAGGGTTATGAATACTTTTACATTGCTGGTAGAATTCTAAATTCATAGGGTGTTTTTGAAGAATAATGTGGCAATATACAACAAAAATTATATATGTGGTTATAAGTTTTTACCTAGAAATTTTGTTATTAGTAATACGCTCCTGGGGGCAGCTAGGTGGTGCAGTGGGTAAAACACCCGCCCTGGATTCAGGAGGACCTGAGTTCAAATCCGGTCTCAGGCACTTGACACTTACTAGCTATGTGACCTGGGGCAAGTCACTTAATCCCCATTGCCCCACAAAAAAACCCAAAACAACAAACATAAAAAATCTTCTGTAGTAATACGTTCCCTCTCCAGGTTTACTCATCTAACACCCGCTGGCAATGGTGAGCTGTGTCTTCAGAGTATCGCTGACTACTTTTACTATAAGCATTCTAAGACAGGGCTTATTAAACTTTTTCTACTCATGACCCCTTTTCATCCAAGAAATTTTTACACGACCCCAGGTATACAGGTATATAAAATAGGTTTACATAACCTTTCACTGTTGCCAAATTTTTCGTGACCCCCACGTTCAGTTAAGTGATCCCCATATAGGGTTGTGACCCACAGTTTAAGAAGCTTTGTTATAGGAGTAAACCTAAAACTCTAGGGATGAAAGTATTGTTACTCATGAGCCCCTACTGGTGAACTAGTGATATCAGTCAGCTAGACTTTGATTAGTTTATAGAAATGGTATTTACTGAGGCCACATAACAAGAAGAGTTGGCACATAGCATTCTTCCCAAACTTAGGGTCCACTCTTCACCAGCCTATACAAGATTCTTGGATAGAGCGGGCTCAAACTTAAAGTAAAATAGTAGTGAGACTTGTGTAGACAGCATGTATGGCAAAGGGCTACCTTAAAGTTTCTGGCTCCGGATGTGCATTTCTCCCTTTGTGGAATCCTCATGAAGTTCCACCTTTCTGTAGGCCAGCAATATCACCTTTCAGTACAAGATAACTTAGAAGGATTGCAGGAAAGATCTGTCTCGCTTGGGTAAAAGGGGAGTGTAGCCATTGTAGGTGATGTCTGGGTAAGCCAGCAGGAGGCTCTTAGCTATGGCACAGATCAGCAACTGTGGCCCCACAGTCTTGGCTCAGCAGGCCAGTGACACAGCAGGCCAGCAATGAAGCCTGCAGCCCTAGTGCAACAGGTAAATTGCCAGCCCCAGAATCCTCAGCTCAGGCATGACTAGGCCTGGCTACCTCAGCACAGTGGGCAAGCCACCAGCCCATGAAGCTCCACCACAGAAAACCAGTGACCAGACCCCTGACCTCAGTGCAAGAAGCTTGGGACAGTGCCGCCCTGGGCCCTAGGAGCAGAGCTCAACTTTAAAAGTTATGAAATAGGCTTGAAAAATGAGCAAAAATGTTTTTAAAGCTATATGAAAAACTACTATGGCAACAGGGAAAATCAAAACAAACTTAGAAGAGGACAACAGTGTCAAAAGGCCTACATGCAAAGTCTCAAAGAGGAATATGAATTGGTCTCAAACCCAAAAAGTCCTCTTGGGAGAGCTCAAAAAGGATTTTAGAAATCAAATAAGAGAAGTGGGAAAAAATGGGAAAAGAAAGGAGAGTGATACAAGATAATCATGAAAAAAAGTCAACGGTTTGGTAAAAGTAGCACACACAAAAAAGAAAAAGGAGTACAGAAATTCACTGAAGAAAACAACTTTTTTTTTTTTTTTGCAGGGCAATGAGGGTTAAGTGACTTGCCCAGGGTCACACAGCTAGTAAGTGTCAGGTGTCTGAGGCTGAATTTGAACACAGGTCCTCCTGATTTCAAGGCCAGTGCTTTATCCACTGAGCCACCTAGCTGCCCCGAAAACAACTTCTTAAAAAGTAGAATTGGCCAAATGGAAAAGGAGGGACAAAATCTCACTGAAGGGGCAGCTAGATGGTGCAGTGGATAGAGCACCGGCCCTGGAATCAGGAGTACCTGAGTTCAAATCTGGCCTCAGACACTTAACACTTACTAGCTGTGTGACCCTGGGCAAGTCACTTAACCCCAATTGCCTCACTAAAAAAAAAAATCTCACTGAAGAAAACAATTCCTTAAAAATTAGAATTGGGCAAGTAGAAGCTAATGACTCCATGAGACATCAAGAATCAGTCAAATGTGCAAAGGGCTATAAAACTGTGCATACCCTTTGATCCAGCAATACCACTGCTAGGTTTATATCCCAAAGATATCCCCCCCAAAGAGAAAAAGACCTATTTGTATAAAAATATTTATAGCAACTCTTTTTTATGGTAGCTAAGTATCAGAAATCAAATGAATGCCCATCAATTGGGCAATGGATAAACAAGCTGTGGTACATAACTGTAACGTTATATTATTGTGCTGTAAGAAATGACTAGGGGGCAGCTAGGTGGTACAGTGGATAGAGCACCAGCCCGGGATTCAGGAGGACCTGAGTTCAAATCTGGCCTCAGACACTTGATACTTACTAGCTGTGTGACCCTGGGCAAGTCACGTAAACCTCATTGCCCTGAAAAAAAAAAAACAGAAAGAAAAGAAAAAAAAGAAATAACTAGCAGGATGACTTCAGAAAGGCCTGGAAAGACTTATATGAACTGATGTATAGTGAAATAAGCACAACCAGGAGAATGTTGTGCACACTGACAGGATTGTTCAATGAAGAACTTTGAATGACAACTATTCTCAGCGATACAATGATCTAAGACAATCCCAAAAGACTAATGATGAAGCATACTATCCACCTCCAAAGAAAGAACTAATATTAATTGAAAACAGCCTGAAGCATGCTATTTTTCATTTTATTTTTCTCATTTTTCATTTATTTGAGTTTTGTATACAAAAGGACTAATATGGTAATGTTTTACGTAATTCCACATATATAAACTATATCTGATTGCTTACCACCTAAGAGAGGGGGGAGGGGATGGAGGGAAAAAGGAATAGAATTTGGATCAAATCTTTAAATAAAATGATTTATTATAAAAAAAGAATCAGTCAAAATCAAAATAATGAGAAAAAAATAGAAGAAAATGTAAAATGCCTCAGTGGGAAAATATCTGACTTGGAAAATAGATCCAGAAGAAATAATTTAAGAATTACTGCACTACCTGAAAGCCATGATCAAAAAAGGAGACTGGACAGCATCTTTCAAGAAATTATCAAGGTAAACTGCCCTGATATCTTAGAACCAGAGGGTAAAATAGTAATTTAAAGAATCCACTGGAAAAAAAAAAAGGGAAAAAAAAAGAATCCACTGATCACTTGCTGAAAGAGATCCCAAAATGAAAGCTCCAAGGAGTATTATAGCCAAATTCCAGAATTCTCCAGTTGGAGAAAATACTGCAAATAGCCAGAAAGAAATAGTTCAAATATCAAGGAGCCACAATCAGATTTATGAAAGATTTAGCAGCTTCTACTTTAAACAATCTGAGTGCTTGGAATATGATATTCTGAAGGCAAAGAAGCTTGGATTACAACCAAGAATCAACTACCCAGAAAAATTGAGCCTAATCTTTCAGGGCAGAAAAAATGGACATTCAGTGAAATAGGGGACTTTCAAACTCAAGTTCCATGTGTTGGATTGGAACCAGATAGAGAATATCTGTGCTTACTGTGTATACATCAGGTAGGGTAAATCTAATAATTCTCTTTTTTTCCCCTTTTCTTTCTTTCTTTCTTTCTTTCTTTCTTTCTTTCTTTCTTTCTTTCTTTCTTTCTTTCTTTCTTTCTTTCTTTCTTTCGAGGCAATTGGGGTTAAGTGACTTGCCCAGGGTCACACAGCTAGTACGTGTCAAGTGTCTGAGGTTGGATATGAACTCAGGTCCTCTTGAATCCAGGGCCAGTGCTCTATCCACTGCGCCACCTAACTGCCCCAAATGTGATAATTCTCTAAGGACTGAACTCTCATTGGCACATCCCTGGGAATATGTCAAAGGATGTAATTTTTAAAATACATGTAGCTTAAAACTGCATTAAGACTTTTGGGATACTCTGTATATTTATTTGTACAAAATATTTATTGCTGCACAATCTGTAATAACACAGTAAAGACAAGATAAATATCTCACAGTTTGTGGTTTACCAATGTGACAAAGCACCAAAGTACTATTAAAAATTACAAATACAAGGGACTTAAAATATGGAAAAATAGGAAATTCTCATCTAGGAAAGGGGAAGTGAATACTGCAGACTTACCTAAAAACAATCAACAGAACCAGATTTGAGCACATAGTGAGGAGGTAAATGCTATACATAACATGGTGTTGGGCAAGGGGCTTATCCAATAGTCTTTGGGAATATCTAGTAGTACATAGCAGCTTGCACGCAGCTGGGATGGGCCTTCAAGCTCGGGAGGAAGAAAAACGAATGAGATGCAGGAACCAATGGGCAACAGAGAGTGCAGTTTTCCGATGTCCTCGTTGTGGCAGGAGCTGTGGCTCCCATATCGGACTGCACAGCCACACTGTGGCCTGTGGCTCTTCAAGGCGCTGATCCATGGTTGTCCGCAACTGGTGGAAGCCTACTACTACTACTACATAGATATAGGTTATGAGAAGCTCAATATAAGAATAATACAAGCAGACCTATGTCCTTTACAAGTGAACTGTCAAGGCAGACCTAACTTCAGCAACTGCTTTTGTCAAAAGCAGTTTGATAAAAGACTTGTGTCCCAGTGTCCTTTACGTAAAGAACTTGTTAATAATCAGAGATGCCCAACAATAGAACAGACTGCTTTTAGAAGTGGTGAGACCTCCATCACTCTCAGAGGTGTTTGAGCAGAGGCTAGATGGTCACTTATCAGGAATGAAATAGATGATATTCCTACATCGTGAGATGTCTGACTAGGTGACTTTTTTGGGGGGGGGGGCAATGGGGATCAAGTGACTTGCCTAGGTTCACACAGCTAGTAAGTGTCAAGTGTCTGAGGTGGGATTTGAACTCAGGTACTCCTGAATCCAGGGCTGGTGCTTTATCCACTGTGCCACCTAGCTACCCCATGGTGACTTCTTTAGTTTCTTCCAGCTCTCAGTGTGATGGCTCTGCCTGTTACATGTTTTCTTATGTATCTTCTATGTCATTTCATTTCCCCACAACTCTGACATCAGACTCCTTCACTTCGATAGCAACCAGCTGTTGTTATATTCCCTTTTGGCCTATTTAGTCACCAGATTTTCTTGGGAATAATAATAATAATAGCTGACTGCCAGGTCTCCATTCCATAGGGAGGCCAAGAAAATGGAGATAGACACATAATGATAATTAAGGGCAATCACCAGGGCTCAGGGGAAGGCCTCTCCTGAGGAAAAGCATTGTGGTCCAAACTGTGTTAAGATAGTAAAACCAAAAGGCAAGCCAAGTCAAGCTAAGTTCACTAGGAATGTCAAATCTAATGGGGAAAAAAGAGGGGAAAGGAGTGGAATCTAAAGTCTAATCAGAAGCTAGCATAGAGTCAGGGAAAATAGATTATAAGTAGAAAGAAAGGAAAATCACATATCTCATGCTTACTATGTGCCTTGCATTGTGCTAAGCGTTTTTCACAAATATTATCTTATTCGATTCCATAACAACTCTGTGAGGGAGTGTTATTATCATCATTTTACAATTGAGGAAACTGAGGCAAACAGGTTAAATGACATGCTCAGGGTCACACAGCTAGTGAGCATCTGAGACTGGATTTTTTTTTTTGGTGAGGCAATTGGGGTTAAGTGACTTGCCTAAGGTCACACAGCTAGTACATGTTAAGTGTCTGAGGCTGGATTTGAACTCAGATCCTCCTGACTCCAGGGCTGGTGCTCTATCCACTGCGCCACCTAGCTGCCCCCCTGAGACTGGATTTGAACTCAGGTCTTCTTGACCACTCATCTAGTAGCCTAACCACTGTGCAACCCAATTACCTCCCCTATAAAGGGAGCAATAAGTGTCAGCCCCCTCCACCCTCCCCATTCTGGTGTGTTATAATAGACTATTTGAATAGACAAAAATGCTAAAAGCTGGGAAAGATTTAGTATGGAATTTGGATGGTAACTTGACTAAAGATAAGATAGCATTTCTAGTATAACTATTCATATAACTTTGGCCTTCAAATTATTTGGCATATATTTTGTTCCTTAGCTTGTCAAAACAATGAATTCTATACACAAATTGCGAGGTCATAGAGCTGCTAGATACCAGACTATCGGGAATTTTAGGAACATGGACATTTTGAAAATTTTATGAGACAAATAGGATTTTGTCAAATATATCGTAAAATGGAAGGCACTGCATTTGAAATATTACATAAAAACTGAAAAAAGATGTAAATCCTGGCCAGCCCACCCACTGACTAGCTGCAGAGAAGGGCTATAAAGCAAAGTTGGTCATTTGTCCCTGGATAAGGTACA
Source organism: Dromiciops gliroides (assembly GCF_019393635.1). Lineage (NCBI taxonomy): Eukaryota > Metazoa > Chordata > Mammalia > Microbiotheria > Microbiotheriidae > Dromiciops > Dromiciops gliroides. The sequence goes on along the minus strand of NC_057862.1, from coordinate 161,438,516 downwards.
AATGCCAAATATTTTATCCCAATTTGTCAGCACTGCTATGGGAATGGCATTAAATTCCATCAATCCAAGGCCAGCCACAACCCTTATTCTCAGCAGAACAATAAACTTAACCCAATGGCTCTATTTATTTAAGTGGTTGGGTGAATAAATTGAAATGATGTCTTGTTCCTAGCATCAAAAGCATTTTGCAAGAGACTGCTGTATCTGCTTGTAAAGGAAAGAAACCCTATAAAGAGCAATGAGAAAGGAATGTGTTTTTGAACTTTCTTTCTCTCCTGATCCAACCTAAATTAAGCACCTGACATATGGAATATTCGGCAAGTAGTTTGGCTCAGCGATGACAGGCATACTGCTTTTCATACCTGCCACTGACTAAAGGATTTGACATTTTGACTTGCTAACCAGATTTTTAAAGGCGCAGCACCCACAGTACAGTGTGCGTGTGTGCGCGCGCGCACAAACATGTATGGTATTAGAGAGGGAAAGAAAGAATGAATAAATTGCTAACAGAGAGAAGTATATAATTAAAAATTAAATATTAGGACAAAGACTAACTTTTCCCTTGCTGCATTTAATGGGTAAACCAGTATTCAAAACTAAGGAATTGTTCTGTAACACAGAAAATTCCATTTATACAAGAAATATGTCCTAAAGAAATACTGTTGGTGTTGGCTAGGATCTTTCCTCCCTCACCAGCTACTTCCTCCTAAGCAGGTTTAGGAGAATGGTAATAGCACAGGAACTGATAGCTAAAATTCATTAGAATATTTATGAAATGCTTACTATATGCCAAGCCACATGGGAGTAGTAGATAAAGAGCTGACCTGGGTCCAAGGCCTACCCCTGCTACCTAATGTCTCTGGACAGGTCACTTAATTTGTCAGAGCCCAAGGGAGCTTTCTAAGATTCTGTAATGGGGTAGGTGCTGGTCTGCAATGGTAAAGGGAGTTTCCTCTTTAGGAGTTTCTTATCTAATGTAATTATGAACCTAATTAAAATAATGTACACCTATAGGTGTGATATACACTGCTTTCAAGAAACTTGCAATCCAATGAAGGGGAAAGGCATATATACAAATACTTATGATAGGAGTAGTTTAGTGCAGAAGAGAGTTGAAGGTGAATTACCATAAGAAATTTATGGAAGGAAAGATAACTATTAACTGAGGAAGACAGGGAAAGCTTCATGGAAGAGGGGGCATTTTAATTGAATTTTTTTTTTTTTTTAGTGAGGCAATTGGGGTTAAGTGACTTGCCCAGGGTCACACAGCTAGTAAGTGTTAAGTGTCTGAGGCCGGATTTGAACTCAAGTACTCCTGACTCCAGGGCTGGTGCTCTATCCACTGCACCACCTAGCTGCCCCATTTTAATTGAATCTTAAAGGAAGGAATTTGAGCAGCCTGAAATGGCTTGGGGAAGGGCAGAAAGGAAAAGAAGTATGGGCTTAGGTGGTGTCTTAAGCAAAGGCACAGAGACAGGACAGAACACAATGAGTAGAGGGGATGGAGATAAGTTCAGTTCAGTGGAAATGGAAATTATGTAAAAAGGAATTGTTAGAGATGTTGATTTTTTGTTTGTTTTTTTGTGGGGCGATGGGGGCTAAGTGACTTGCCCAAGGTCACACAGCTAGTAAGTGTCAAGTGTCTGAGATTGGATTTGAACTCAGGTACTCCTGAATCCAGGGCCGGTGCTTTATCCACTGAGCCACCTAGCTGCCCCTAGAGATGTTGATTTTAATTTCATTGTAGAGGGTTTTGAATCCCAGAATCAGTTTTGAAATTTTTTAAATGACATCTTTACCTTGTCCAAATTTCTCCAAATATGTATCCCTTTCCCCTTTCCAGAGAAATATCCTACATATTACAAAGACTATTTTTAAAACAAAAAACAGGAAGAAAAGAGGGTGGGGAAATAAACAAAATCAATCAACACATTAAAAAATTCTAAAAATACATGCAATCCCATCTCTACAAAGGAATGGAGGAATGTGTCTTCTCATATCTCTTCTTTGAGGACATGCTTGTTCTTTGTAATGTTGCAACATTCATTTTTGTTGTTTTGTGGTTGTTCTTTACATTTACATTGTTGTACTTATTGTGTACCTTGGTTTTTCTTGTTTTTGTTCTTCTTACTTCATTCTTTATCAATTCATTTAGGTCTTTCCATGCTTCTCTGTATTCATCATAGTCATTATTTCTCTAAGCGTGGTAATATTCCATTATATCCATACACCACAGTTAGTTTAGTCATTCCCCAATTGGTGAGAATCTACTTTGTTTTGAGTTCTTGCTATTATAAAAAGAGCTACTATAAGGGGCAGCTAGGTGGTGCAGTGGATAGAGCACTGGCCCTGGATTCAGGAGGACCTGAGTTCAAGTCCGACCTCAGACACTTGACACTTACTAGCTGTGTGACCTTGGGCAAGTCACTTAACCCCAATTGCCCCGCCCCCCCAAAAAAAGCAAAAAAAAAAAAGAGCTACTATAAATATTTTGGGGGTATATAGAAACTTTCTTGTTATCAATGATCTCCTCGGTATAAGCCTTACAGTAGAATTTCTGGGTCAAAGGGTATGAGTATTTCACTCACTTTTTTTTTTTTTTTTTTGCGGGGCAATGGGGGTTAAGTGACTTGCCCAGGGTCACACAGCCAGCAAGTGCCAAGTGTCTGAGGCCGGATCTGAACTCAGGTACTCCTGAATCCAGGGCCGGTGCCCCATCCACTGCACCACCTAGCTGCCCCCTCACTCACTTATTTACAAAAATACTTCTTAAAAATGGTTGTGCTGGTTCATAGCCTCACCATTAATGCATTAGGATGCCTATTTTTCCACAACCCCTGCAACATTGATCTTTCCTGTCTTTTGTCATCTTTGCCAAACTGCAGGTTATGAGGTAAAATGTTAGGATTGTTTTGGTTTTCATTTCTCTTATTATTAGTGATTTGGAGCATTCTTGCATATCATTATTAAAAGTTTACAATTCTTCTTTTGAGAATTATTTATTCATATCTTTTGACCACTTCCCTTTTGTGGAATGCTTTTGTTCATAAATATACATATATGTATATACGTCTGATATGGACATATATGTCATATGCCTGATATATATGCACATGTGCATATGTGTGTGTGTGTATATGTATTTGTCTCTGTAGATCTTGTATATGAAACCCTTATCTGAGAAATTCGATTGAAAAATTTTTTTCTCATTTGACGTCTTCCTTTCTTTATTTTGATACATTGATTTTATATGTGCAGAAGCTTTTCAGTTTCATGTGATTGAAATTATCTATTTTATCATTAGTGATTATCTCTATCTCTTATTTGGTTAAAAATACATCTTCTACCCATAGCTATGAAAGGTTTGTGATTCATTTTTCTTACAAATTTATTGTTATGATCCTTAATAATAAGATTATATAAGATTTAAAATTTATTATGGAATGATGTAAAATGCTGGTTTATTCCTAATTTCTATCAGACTGCTTTCCAGCTTTATCAGTAGTTTTTAATATCTTTTCTGGTTTATCAAATACTGGCTGAGTTCCATTGTTTCTCATTCTCCCTTATCTAGTCTGTTCCATTTATCTACTTCTCTATTTTTTTTTTACACAATATCAAATTATTTTGATGACTGCTATTATATAATACATTTTTAGATCTGGAAGTGTTATTTGTCTATCATTCCTAACTTTTTTCAATATGCCCTAAATATTCTAGATCTTTTATTTTTCTAAATAAATTTTATTATTTGTCAAGTTCTCAAAACCATTCCTTGGATAGTTTGAGTTATATAGAATTAAAGCTACAAATTAACTTTTGTAGTATTATTCTGGCACAGTCCAACAATGGGCATGGAATATTTCTCCAGCTATTTACGTAGTTCTTTATTTTTTCTAGGAGCACTTTGTAAATTAATCTATACAAGTATTTGTTGTGCTTTGGTAGATCACTCCTCAGATATTTTATACATTTTATAATTATTTTGAGTATGTTTTCCCATTCTATCATTACTTCTTATGTTATATTAAAGTACTGTTGATTTTTGTAGGTTTATTTTATAGCCTGCAACTTTGTTGAAGCCATTAATTATCTCAGTATCATTGTAATTTTTTAGGATTTTAAAAAGTAAACCATGATGTCATCAGTAAACAGGGATCATTTTATCTCCTTTCCTAGCTTAATGCCTTTAATTTCTTTTTTTTTTAATTTTTAAAAATATTATTTTTTTGCCTTTAATTTCCTAGTGCATTTTCAGAGCTGCATTAAATAATGAGAGACTGGGCATCCTTGCTTTACTCTAGTATTTATTAGGAAAGTTTCTTTTTTAAAATTTTCTTTCTTTTTTTTTTTTTAGGAAAGCTTCTAATGTATGTTCAGTACATATGATGGCTGCTTTTGGTTAGAGATTCATATTTTTATGGTTCTAAAAAATGTTCCTTCTATGGCTATAGGGTTTAATAGGGTTTTTTTCTTAGCATAAATGAGAGTTGTCCTTCGTCAAAGGTATTTTCTGGATTTAAAAATAATTGTGTGACTTGGAATGCCTTTTTAAAAAATGTGATTGGTTATATTGATTGTTTTCTTTTTTTTTTTTCTTTTTAGTGAGGCAAGTGGGGTTAAGTGACTTGCCCAGGGTCACACAGCTAGTAAGTGTTAAGTGTCTGAAGCCCGATTTGAACTCAGGTACTCCTGACTCCAGGGCTGGTGCTCTATCCACTGTACCACCTAGCTGCCCCCGATTGTTTTCTTAGTGTTGAATCATCCTTGGTATAAATCCAACTTGGTCATAACTAATGATTTCTTGGCTAGATTATTATCATCTAACAGGATTTAATTTAAATTTTCTGATCTTTTACTCCTTAGTGATATTGGTCTATAATTCTCCTCCTTTGCTTTATCCTTCCCCCTCGAAATATTCATACTAGTTGTTCTTTAAAACTTTGATATAACTCTCCTGTGGATCCATCAGGACCAGTAGTTTTTTCTTTAGTCGTTCTTCTATAGCTAGTTCTATTTCTTTTTTCCCAAATTAAAATATTTACAAGCTCTATTTCGACTTTTATTAGTCTGGGTATTTTATATTTTTGAAGATATTCTATTTTTTTGTGTTCTCAGTTTTGGTATATAATTGTACATAGAAGCTTCCTAATTTTTTTTATTTCTTCTGAATTTGTTCTGTTTTTACCTTGTTGATTTGCTGTTTTGCTGATTTGAGTTTCTGCTCCCTTCTTTTTTAATCATGTTCATTAAAACTTTATCAATTTTGTTAGTCTTTTCAGAGAAAAAACTTTTGAAATTTAAAAAATCATTCCTGCAGTCTTTTTGGTTTTAAAATTTCAATATCTCCTCTTTTTTGCTTATTTTCAGTTCATTGATTTGTTGGCTTTCTAATTTTTAAAATGCATCTTCAATTTACCAATCCTCTCTCCTTTTGTGGGAAGGGGGGGGGATTAATGCATGTTTTTAGGGATATAATCTCTCCGCTGAAAACTACCTTTATATTAATTCAGAAATGTTTGGGCATGTTGTTGCAGCATTATAATTTCTTTCACATAATTATTATTTCTATGATTTGCTTTTTTGACCCATTCATTATTTATGATTTCATTTTCTCCATTGGAATCTCTGATTCTTGTTTGTTCTCTTTGAAGTGATGACTATTTTTAGTGTGCTGTGGTCTAAATGGTATTGTGATATAGTATTAATATGTTTACTATTTTTCCTTTTCATATTTTTTCAAAATGTCTATGACCTAATGCACATATACTAAGGAATATTCATATTCTTTTGCAGTTCCATTTCAAAGACACCATAATTTTTGGGGGGGGCGGAGAGGGGGAGGTAAGGCAATTGGGGTTAAGTGATTTGCCCAGGGTCACACAGCTCTATCCACCGTGTCACCTAGCTGCCCTGTCACCATAAATTTTTTAGCTCTTTCTACAACAATCTGTTCAATTCTATATTTTAATTTATTTTTCTCTTAGATTTGTTCAAAACTTAAAGTGCAATATTAAAATCACCAGTTATTATTTTATTTCTATGTCTTTTTATACTTTGGATCATTTCCCACCCCCTTTGACAGAATCAGTTTTTACTTCATTAACTAGACAATGAGCAGCTACTACATTTTTTGTGTGTGAGGCAATTGGGGTTAAGTGACTTGCCCAGGGTCACACAGCTAGTAAGTGTCAAGTGTCTGAATTCAGATTTGAACTCAGGTCCTCTTGGATCCAGGGCCGGTGCTTTATCCACTGAGCCACCTAGCTGCCCCCTCAGGTACTAAAATTTTGAGGAGAAGTTTAACTGATCAGAGTGATGCATTATGAAGAATATTCAGGAAATGGATTGAAGGAAGAATTGGAAAGAGTATAAGCCTGAAGCAGGAATATCAGTTCGGAGGCTATTACAATACCCATTTAAGAGTTAACAAGAGACTAAGGGTGGTTGCAGTAAAAAGCAAAGATAAAAGATATTGTAAAGACAAAATCAGAGTAGCTAAAAATCAAGACTTGGAAAGATGGGGGAGTGAGGGAGAAGGATGAGTTAAAGATAAATTCAAAGTTATCAGTCCGGGTGACTGGGAGTATGTTAATACTCTTAGGAGAGATAGGAAATTAGGAGCAGATTTTAGGAAGAGAGGCAAAAATTTAGGTGTCATCTACATAGAAGTATTGTGGAGGTCATGGAAGTAAATGGGATCACCAAAGAAGAGAATGTAGAGAAAAACAGAAGAGGTCAGAAGATAAAACCCAAATTCAGGGGGTGAGAAGAGGATATGAAGTCAGCAAAATAGAAAATGATCAGAGAGACAGTAAGAGAACCATGAGAGTGTAGCATCTTACAAGGCAGCATAAAAGTTATAAAGTAAGAGGTGATCTTTAACAATATCAAAAGATAGAGAGGGGATTTTTTCACTCAATCTAAATATGAAATCTGTGCTAAATCAGTAGAGAAAAGGGTTTTAAGGTAAAACCCTCAGGAGTGACAGTTTGTTGGTCCTCAGAGATGATACTGAGTTCCTCCTTTTGGTCTTAGGGGAAACCTCTGATTTGATTCCCTTTTGCTAAATTAAAGAGCACTTCCAGAAAGAGCTGGAACCACAGACAACCCAGGAAATGAACCCTTTCTGCTCATCTCTTCTCTATGAATAACCAGAGAGAATAACAGTTCCCCAAAACACTTAGAGTGAATACCTATGCGAGGACACCTGTAAGAAAACACTGGTGGGAAGGATGGTATATTCATTCCGAAAAGCGGGGGGGGGGGGGCAGGGGGGGGTAGGGGCAGCAATAGCTAAATGCTGCTGAAATGCTTTAGAAAAGGGTTTGAAATTGCAGGGATGCCCATCAATTGGGAAATGACTGAACAAGTTGTGGTGAATGATTGTGATAGGATACTACTGTGCTATAAAAAAATGATGAACTCAATGATCTTAGAAAGGCATGGAAAGACTTACATGAAAGAATGAAGAGTGAAATGAGCAGAATCAAGAGAACATTTTATTCAGTAACAGCAAAATTGTTTTAACAATGACCTTAAATAAGACCGTGCTTACCCTTTGACCCAGCAATACCACTATTAGGTCTATATCCCAAAGAGATCATAAAAAAGGGAAAAGGACCCACATGTACAAAAATATTTATAGCAGCTCTTTTTTGTGGTAGCAAAGAATTGGAAATTGAAGAGATGCCCATCAACTGGGGAATGACAACAAGTTGTGGTACATGAATGTAATGCGATATTATTGTTGCTGTAAGAAATGATAAGCAGAGGGGCAGCTAGGTAGCACAGTGGATAGAGCACCAGCCCTGGATTCAGGAGGACCTGAGTTCAAATCCAGCTTTAGACACTTGACACTTACTAGCTGTGTGACCCTGGGCAAGTCACTTAACCCCAATTGCCCCCCCTCCAAAGATGATAAGCAGGTGATCTCAGAAAAACCTGGAAAGACTTCATGAATTGATGCTGAATGAAATAAGCAAAACCAGGAGAACATTGTACACAGTATCAACAACATCGTGTGATGATCAATTATGATACTTAATTCTTCTCAGAAATACAATGATCCAAGATAATTCCAAAGGACTTGTGATGGAAAAATGCTCTACACATCTAGAAAAAAGAACTGTAGAATCTGGATTTAGATTGAATCATACTGTTTCTACTTTTTTTTGAGTTTTCTTACTTTTGTTCTGATTCTTTCACAATATGACTAATGCAGAAATATGTTTAATGTGATTGTACATATATAACCTATATCAGATTGCTTTCTATCTTGAGGAAGGGTGAGGGAAGTGAGGGAGAGAAAAAAATTTGGAACTAGAAATCTTATAAAAACAAATGTTGAAAACTATCTCTACATGAAACTGGAAAATAATAAAATATTTTTATGATTTAAAAAGAAAAAAAAGAATGACCCTAAGTGACTATTATAAATGCCCAAATTAACTATAAAGGGCAAATGAAGAAAGACACCATCTGCATCCAGAGAAAGAACTGATAAATAAAAGTATGTTTAGAAAAAAATTTACATATGCATAGATACCTATTTGTGTCTAATGGTGGCCATCTCTAGGGCAGGGGCAGAGAAGAAAAAAAGAAATTTGTATGAGAACTGTTTTGAGTTTGGAGGGAATAGCAAGTTGTGCAAGGTAGATTTGAAGTTTCATGGATAATCATCTTTTTTATTTATACTATGTTATAGAAATGCTTGTTTTATTCCATAAATTAAAAATAAAATAATTTAAAAAAATAATTGATAATTTTTCACAACCCATCACTGTGGATGGGGGTGAGATTAACCCTCATTGTGGGAGTGGGATTCTGGGGATTATTCAGTATACAGTTCTGTTGAAACTAGGAATACTATAATTCAGATGGATAGTATAAAATACTCTTTGGCTTTTCTTTCTCTAGTAATAAAACTTTCTTAGATATATTATGGCCAATGTGCTTGCAAGTATGAGGTTAGTCTCAGTGTACTGGCTATTAAGGGGTAGATGTCAGTTAAAACTTCCTAACACTTAGAGGTAACCATAAGTAGGATCTGTCGCCTCTAGGCAGTTTCCCCCTTCATTGGACGACTTCAACCACTTGCCAAATATGCTGCATAAGAATTTTTTTCCCCAAGTTTACTTACTGAGGACCTTTTAAACTTTAGAATTCCTTAATTCTGTTAGATTTTCTCCCTTCTATGTTTCTTTGAGATTTTCTTCAGTTTCTGGGTGGGAGTTCACGCATAAAGCAATGGATGCTGTCCTGTCCCAAATTAACCCTTCATGCTTCCATGACTCAAGTTACAAATTCAATAAAAATATTTTCTTTATATGTGTTAAGCATTCCCATTTAAAGTTCATATAGATTACTTGCCTCTTTGAATAAAAAGTACCTATTATTTGTCATATCATCTTAATCTTAATCTTATTCAGTTCACACCACCATTGTACCAGAAAAAAATAACACTAAGCCTAGTTTATCTGGGCCAAACTGCCAATTCAAGGTGGGGAAGGGGAACAGACGAAAGCTAGATGTGTCTTTGTTTCCTTGGAAATAAAGGGATCCTGAAAGGGCAGAAGGAATATTCTAGTTTCTTCAGAATTCTCTCATGATAGCTACTCTGAGAAATATCATCTTAGGGTACTATTTATATTAATATGTGGGAGAGTTAGGAAGAAACACTCTAAATTCAAATTTATTATCATAACTATTGACCACCACCACAAAAAGAACCTCTATAAATGCAACCTAGGACCACAATAGGTTTTTTGTTTGCCACATCTCATTATTGATTCACGTTGGCCTCATAGTTTACTAACCCCTTGGGGTTTTTTCCTTATGAACTATGACTGTCTCATCTTGCATTTATTTGTAGAATTGATTTTTTTCAACCCAAATGTAAGATTTTTAATTTATCCTCAATAAATTTCATCTTATTTTATTGTTCTGGCTTATCAAGATCATTTTGTATCCTAATTCTGTCATCCATTATGTTTGCTATCCTGAATAACTTTATGTCATCAGCATATTTCATCCAAGATATTGGTAAAAATGTTGAACAAAAATGGCCAAGGACAGTGCCCTAGAGTGTTCCACTCCAGACCTTACTCTTAAGTTGACATCAAGCCATTAATCATTATTCTTTGGTGCTCCGTTCTTTGTTCTGTTTCTCAATCTGATGCTCATTCTCTTTGGTAGAGAAAGCAGAAGCAAAATAATTCATTCTGCCTTCTCTCTATCATTGCTGTCCTCATCCCATTAACTTGAGCAATGGTCTTGTCCCTTCTTTTGTTTTCTTCCCTCCCCCAAAATAGCTAAAAACAAGCAAACACAAATCTTTTTATTGTCCTTAATATTCATCATTCTCTTTAGCTCACTCTGGGATGGAACATTCTTAACTCTTTTCTTACAAGCCTTTGACACTTTTTGTTGTTGCTGTTCATTTTCAGTCAACTATCTTGCTTTCTTCTTCCATACATGTCCTTTTAAAATTTAAGTGGGTCTATGAGTTTTCTGCACATAGTAATCACAATTTACATTTACATAACAGGTTAAAGTCCTTTAAAAGAATTTACCTTTTTCTTTCTCCTCAGAATAATTTATATTTATGTTATCATAATTTTTTTCTTAGAAGCATCATACACTTCTTAAACTGATTTCCTTTGTAAAATATTTTATCAATGGAACCTATGCTGTCTATAAACTTTTTTTTTTTTTTTAGTGAGGCAATTGGGGTTAAGTGACTTGCCCAGGGTCACACAGCTAGTAAGTGTTAAGTGTCTGAGGCCGGATTTGAACTCAGGTACTCCTGACTCCAGGGCCGGTGCTCTATCCACTGCGCCACCTAGCTGCCCCTGTCTATAAACTTTTAAAATTTCTTTAGCTTCAAATCAAGGATTCACATCAGACTATGCCCTGCTTTCTTTCCCCTCAAGAATCAGGAATAATACTAAGATGGTTTGGCCACTTCTTTCCACAGTTTTCTTCCTTACTTCTTCAGCAACCAAGCTCTTTTTAATAGTTATAATCAGGACCAGAGTAACAGTTCCTCTCACAATTTTTTCCCATCTACTTTTTGAAGGATGAAATTGTCCTAAAAACTAACAAATAATCAGCTACACTACTTAGAGTAGAAAGCAAAAGCTTCAACAAATGTCCCAACAATTGAGGTTTCCCCTCACTACTATATGAGTAATGTACTATACCTTTGTATCAGATTTGTAATCCGTTTCCCAAATGCCTTATCTATTTCTTGTTTCTGGATATAGTATACTCCCATCATAATATTCCTTCACTCTTTGTCTTTATTGTTCCTTCAACAAAAAGTGTTCTCCATCACACTTCCCTATTCAACCCATAGGTTTTTTCATGAGTCTATCTTCTTGAAATATGATACTACTCCACTGCCCATTTTATCTAATCTATTTACCCTTTCAATAGGGCATTTCTTTGTATCAGCATATTCCAGCCATGAGTTATATCCTACTAAATTTCATCAGTACCTATTTAGGATATGTAGGCTATGCGGGTTATGCAGGATATATGTGTCCATATGGGTTGTCTAAATGTAGCTGATGGGGGGGGGGCACTGATAGATATCTCTTGGAACTTGTCCATCCCTCTCCAAGGAAGACTTTGATTCCTGCCTGGCTGGGAGCAAAAGATAAAGTTGGCCACTCTGTTATCTTCTGAGAGAGGGCATACCAGATAAGAATTATATCTAACTGTTTCCCTGAATATTGTTGGTTGAGAAGCACGATTATTTGAAAGTTCAAGACGTGATTCTGGTCATTTCAAGGGGGAAGGCAAACTGGAAAGCAGGGACCTAATCAGAAACACTGGCGTGTCTGTCTCTTCGTATAGCTTTTCCCGCACTCCTCAGAGCTTTCTTCCAAAAGAGAGTTTGGAGCTATATTTGTCCTCTCCTGAAGTAGTAGGAATGAAGACTGTCTAGCCCCTCCAAATTTCTCCTATTAGTTCCATTCTCATGTGGACACAATAAGTAAACATTCTCTCCACCGATCTGGAATTATAGCCCTGGGCATTTTTCAACCCAGATTACATTTATATCTATGTACCTTTTGAGCCAGAGATTTTGCTGCTAGGCATAAACTCTGAGGGCATCAATGAAAAAAAAAAAAAGAATCCCATATACACCAAAATATTTATAGGAGCACTTTTTAATAGTAGCAAAGAGGGCAGCTAGGTGGCGCAGTGGATAAAGCACCAGCCCTGGATTCAGGAGGATCTGAGTTCAAATCCAGCCTCAGACACTTGACACTTACTAGCTGTGTGACCCTGGGCAAGTCACTTAACCCCCATTGCCCTGCAAAAACAAACAAACAAACAAACAAATAGTAGCAAAGAATTCAAAACAAAATAGATGATCATTGAATGGGAAATGACAAAGCAAATTGTGGTATAGATGTGTCATGGAATATTAATGTGCTATAAGAATATAATATAATGTATACAAATGTACATATAATATATAAATGTAATGTATACAAAGAATCATCAGAAGACATATGAACTGATGCAAAATGAAGTAAGCAGGACTAGGAAAACAATAGACAAAATGACTATCACTTTGTGAATGTAAAGAAGAAAAATGACAAAAAATAAAAATGGAATGCTAGAAACTTATAATAATAGTCTTATCTCCAAAGAAGAGGTATACAAATGTACTTCTCTCTGCTTCTTTGCAAACGTGGACCATAAGTATGCTCCACATAGGTTCCATATAAAAGCTCTGCATATAATATTAGTTTATTTTCAAAATGTTGGTTAATTTCACTGAACTTTTCTTTTCTCTTAAAAGAAACCATTTCTGGGGGCAGCTAGGTGGCACAGTGGATAAAGCACTGGCCCTGGATTCAGGAGGACCTGAGTTCAAATATGACCTCAGACATTTGACATTTACTAGCTGTGTGACCCTGGGCAAGTCATTTAACCCTCATTGCCCCACCAAAAAAAAAAAAGAAAAGAAAAGAAAAAAAGAAACCATTTCTTACAAAGGATGGCTCTCTGGGGGTAAGGAGCAGAGTAAAATGCATTGGGAAATATAGATCAGCATTGTTAAACTCAAATAGAAATAAGTCCACTAATCCATACATGAAGGATCCCTGGGAGCCACATTTTGATTTAAAATTTTTTGCGGGGGCGGGACAAAGAGGGTTAAGTGACTTGCCCAGAGTCACACAGCTAGCAAGTGTCAAGTGTCTGTGGCTGGATTTGAACTCAGGTCCTCCTGAATCCAGGGCCAGTGTTTTCTCCACTGTGCCACCTAGGTGCTCCCTGATTTAGTTTTTAAAGTAATATTATTTGTAGAAATATGTTTAATGTAATTATACATATATAACCTATATCAGATTGTTTTCTGTCTTGGGAAATGGAGAGGGAAGGGAAGGAGAGAGAAAAATTTGGAACTAAAAGTCTTATGAAAACAAATGTTGAAAACTATCTTTATATGAAACTGGAAAATAATAAAATACCTTGGTTGTTACCTAATTACATTTTTGAATTTTCTATCATTTTTACTTGTAAGTCACCTCCCCCTACTTTTTTTCTGAATACTGTACTATTCTGCTATATTTCTGAAATGAGATATTTGCACCGAGTCAATGCTGAGGAATATTAATATTTTGATATTTTTTGATCACTTTGCTATTTTTTCCTCCAGTCTTCAAATAAGTACTAACAGTTTCCAAAGACATATTCATAGCAGCTTGAAGTATGCCTTCTTCAGTCATAAAATCATCTATTTGAGACTCAGTTTCCCAGTAGTAAAATGGAATCATTCTCCTTTCAACTATGTCTAGATCAGTTTCAAGTGTATTAGTATTTGTAGGTGATTTTTCACATATATGTGTCATCTATTCTGGCTGCTCTTGTTTTTTCAGAGTAGACTTCTGTTCTCTTTCATAGTTCTTCTGAAGTAAGAGATGTTGGTGAATTTGTACCTGATGTCTGTGGAATATCTCATGAAATATTATTTCTGGAACCACCTTGAATACTAAACTGAATTGCTCTACACAAATCAGCTTCTTCATCTTCCATATCAATTTCATGTCAACTTAGTGCTAGAGCACTTTGTAGTTTTTATAATCTTCCTCTAATGTTCCTGTTCCATCATTTGAATGACAATTACATTTTAAGTATTAAATTCTTAATTTTTTTCCTTGGGTACATTATCCAAATTTTTGCTTTTCAGCAGCAAATCTCAATTTTCAATTTATTAATGGCAACTACTCTATTTAAGTATTTATTTTGATGTTATCTTCAGCACTTACTACAGAGAGTTAACACTTAATGAGTTTACAAGTAGTTCTGTTAATATTGGAATTCTCTCTACTTTGTTCCCTTGCTGAGTAGCCCTTTGAAACCCAAACTTTTACCCACTCTCCCTTTTCCAAAGGGGAACACGCAACAGTCTGAGGGAGAACCATCAAATTTCCAGCATGGAGTAGCTTTGCATGGCCACAAAGATAGGGGGAGTGGGTAGATTTCTAGCTCTTTTAGAGTGGGGTCTCCATAGTTTTTTCATTTGAAGTGAATTCCCAGAGCATCAGACATTCCCATATACAGATGTAAATTTAAACATCTATTTCACAGGCAAATGGAAATGCAGTTAGGTGGTGAGTGGATAGATCAAGGCATCTGGAGTCAGTAAGATCAGAGTTCAAATCTCAATCACTTACTAGGGCAAGTCACTTAATTTTTCTCAACCTCAGTTTCCTCATCTGAAAAATGAGGATATTAATGCCACCTACCTCTCAGAGTTGCTATTAGGATAAAATGAGATAATATTTGTAAAGCACTTTGCAAATCTTAAAGCACTCTATAAATTCTAGCTTTATTAGCTATTATTTTTAATCATAACCCGCATTTTTAGTTTATCTGAAATTCCATTAATGTGAACAATCAAGTTCTTAGCAAAACTTCGAACCAGACATTTTGTCTTTGAAACCCTCCCCCCTTCCCCAAAGAAGCCCAATAATCATATGTTGGCCCTGAGTCTGTACTCTCCTGACAGATCTGCTCTCCAGACTGATCTTTTCCCATTTTCTCCCTCTATAGTCTAATCTCCTGCCTTATCCTCCCTACACCCAAGCTTATATGTGTTTCATTCCCTCAAGTCCTTCCCAGCTAAGTGAATAGCAAATGTGACAAACTAATCTTTAGGCTAATGGGTTACTATGTGCCCTTCCCAAGTGACATTTTGCATATTATTGGAGATTTCAGTATCTTAATCCAAAGGAGAAGATGAAATTGAGGAGGGATGTCTGGCTCTTCAGTGAGCTGGGGGAGGAGTCAGGTATATTTTTTGGGAGTGGCAAGCTCTAAAGTCCCTTAAATCACAAGCTTCCTACTCAACCTATACCTAAGTGTGGCTGCTACTGAAGATAATTGAGAGATGCGTGTATGTAAATATTTCTTAGGTAGTTATAGCAAAGGGTAGAGTTATAATACTCTAATGACTAAGTATATTTCTACTCTTGTAAAAGTGATTTACTAAAAATGTGATAGTTCTATTGTTTTCTATAGACTGTGTGTATATTATATACATATATACACACATATATACATATATAATTTTTGTCAGAAATATTTTTGGTCAACCATTATGTTGAAAGGATTCCAATTCTCTATTAAGAAACTGTCAGGGGCAGCTAGATGGTGCAGTGGATAGAGCACCAGCCCTGGAGTCAGTAGTACCTGAGTTCAAATCCGGCCTCAGACACTTAACACTTACTAGCTATGTGACCCTGGGCAAGTCACTTAACCCCAATTGCCTCACTAAAAAAAAAAAAAAAAAGAAACTGTTGTTGTTGCCCATAGGCCTTGTCAAAAGCATTTTATGGCTATTTCATGGACATGAGATTTCATTATTAGGCTGCCTTTCTTCATTGGTTTCATTAACTTTGTTAAGTTATTGATATTTATTTATTTTTACTAGCATTTACAGCAAAAATGAGAGTCCCTGAGTAGAATCTAAAATTCTGAATTTTCATTCCAGTTCCATAACTAATTTGTTAAGTTTCAGGTCAGTCATCAAAGTTTAGTTTTTCTCATGAATTTAAAAATATAATAAACATCCTTGCATTTATGGAGCTTGGGGAAACAAAATTTTCAATGATTTTTAGAGATATGGAAGACAGAATATTTATGTTAGTGGCAAAGTTTTATTTGTTGTTCAGTCGTTTTTCAGTCATGTCTGACTCTTCGTGACCTCATTTGGGATTTTCTTGGCAAAGATATTGGGATGGTTTGCCATTTCCTTCTCTAGCTCGTTTTACAGATAAGGAAGCTGAGGCAAACAAGGTTGTGACTTACCCAGAGTTACACAGCTTGTAAGTGAGGCCAGGTTTGAATTTGGGTCCTTCTGACTCCAGTTTTGCATCCTATCCATTGTGAAATCTAACTGCCCATAAGTTTCATTAGATTTTCTTATTTTATTTACACCAAAAGTGAGTGTGGTTGACCCCTGATCCCACAACCTTTCCTATATTAGTAGTGTTCATAATAATAATAATAATAGAAGTAATAGCATTAGCTGGCGATATTATTGGAGCAAGGTCCTGGAAGGAGATGGAAGAAACTAGGATCAAAGCATATGTAAATAAGAAGCAAAAGAAATAACTTCTTTTGAGACATGAGGGAAGGAGGAGAGAGTGGGTGACGTTGCTGAAAGGTTTTGATAAATGGAGGAGGGATGATGGAGGGAGCCTACTGAATGACCTCCACATAACTGCTTAAGTAATAAACAAAGCAATTTGATGTAAGGCATGGTGTAAGGGTAACATTGAAGAATGAACTAAGAAGCAAATGTCTTTTTGGAAATGAGATGGGACATCTAGAACAAGTAGAAGAAATGCTGGGTAGCATTGAGGTCCCAACTAAGATTATGCACCATAAATTGATATTGATGGAACTATTTTCTCATCTTGGCTCCTTGGTGAACTAGTTCAACCCTACAGACACAGAGTTCTTTTCTCTTGAGTCCCTGGCCCCTAATCCTATCACAGATTGTGCCTTGCCAAGCCTCAGCCTTGGATCATTCCCACAATCTGCTGCCTTTTCTCCTTCGCATGTGCTGCTGAACAAAAGTGGACAAAATCATGCAACTGTTCTGATTAATTTTACTACATATTTATTTTACACAGCCTCAGCTGGGTCCTCATTGCTCCTAGGTCATCCTTCTACATTCCCCTTATGAACTCACTATTCTACTCTCCACAGTGACTCTTCTAAAATTGTTCATCCCTTCGCAAAACCTGCTATGATTCTTATTCCTCCCATCCTCTTAGTTGAGAACTTTGCTTCATATTTTAATGAAAAAATTGAATCCATTCATCAAGAGCTCCCTCTTCTCACCCCTTCCTCATTTCTCTGTATTGAGGGTTAAGTGACTTGCCCAGGGTCACACAGCTAGTAAGTGTCAAATGTCTGAGGCCAGATTTGAACTCAGGTCTTCCTGAATCCAGGGCCAGTGCTTTATCCACTGTGCCACCTAGCTGCCCCTTCCCTTCCTCATTTCATATCATTCAGATGCTTTTTGCCACTATCTCCTCCCCTTGTCTCACAGGAAGAAGTAGCTCTACTGCTTGCCAAGGGGCGCCCTTCTACCAGCACAATCTATTCCATCTTATCTCCTTCAACAGATTGCCTCCTCCATCATCTTCATTCTCTCACTTATCTTCAATCTCTCCCTGTCTGCAGGCTCCTTTTCTACTGCCCCAAAATGTGCCCATGTCTTCCAGAGCCTCAAAAAACCCTCACTTGATCTATCCATTCTTGCTAGCTACCATCTTATAGCTCTTTTGCCCTTTGTGACTAAACTTCTTGAGAAGGCAATAGGTGCCTCCACTCCCTCACCTTTAACTTCTTAATTTCCTGCAATCCAGCTTCTAACCTCAGTATTCAGCTGAAACTGCTCTCTCCAGCATTACTAACATGCTGAATCTAATGCCTTTTTCCTAATCCTTATTGTTCTTGACCTCCCTGCAGCCCTTGACACTGTCAGTCATCTTCTCGATATTCTTTTCTCTCTAGGTTTTTGGGACACTACTCTCTTCATTTTCTCCTCCAACCTATCTGAATACTAATTCTCAGTCTCTTTTGCTGGAGCCTCCTCCAGGTCATGCCCACTAAATGTGGGTGTCCAATAGGGATCTATTCAAGCCCTCTTCACTTCTTCCTTTATACTACTTCACTTGTTGATCTTATTAATTTCTATGTATTTAATTATTATCTCTATTCTGATGATTCTCAGATCTACTTGTCTAACCCCAACCTCTCTGCTGAACTCCAGTCTCAGATCTCCAAACTGTCTTTCAGACATCTCAAACTGGATGTCCAGTAGACATCTTAAACTCAATAGGTCCCCAACTGAACCCTTTCCCCCTAAACTCTTTCCCCTTCATAATTTCCCTATCACCACTACTAGGTTTGTATTCCACAGAGATCATAAAAAAGGGAAAGAGACCCACATGCACAAAAATATTTATAGCAGCTCTCTTTGTGGTAGCAAAGAATTAGAAATCAAGGGGATGTCCATCAATTGGGGAATGGCTGAACAAGTTATGGTGTATGAATGGAATGGAATACTATTGTGCTGTAAGAAACAATAAGCAGGAAGATTCAGAAAAACCTGGAAGGACTTACATGAACTGATGCTGAGTGAGATGAGCAGAACCAGGAGAACATTATACACAGTATCAACAACATTGTGTGATGATCAACTATGATAGACTTAGCTCTTCTCAGCAATGTAATGATCCAAGAAAGGACTCATGATGGAAAATGCTCTCCACATTCAGAAAAAAGAACTGTGGGATCTGAATGCAGATTGAACCATACTGTTTCTACTTTTTCTGTTTTTGTTTTTTCCTTTTTGAGGTTTTCCCCTTTTGTTTTGATCCTTCTTTCACAACATGACTAATGCAGAAATATGTTTAATGTAATTATACATATATAACCTATATTGGATCGCTTTCTGTCTTGGGGAAGGGGGAGGGAGAAAATGTGGAACTCAAAATCTTATAAAAACAAATGTTGAAAACCATTACTGTTGAGGGTACCATCATCCTCCCAGTCCTCCAGGCTCTTAACCTAGATATCATTTTTAGCTCCTCCTCATCTCTCATCTCCCCCATTTCCCCCACCCTTATGATATCTTTTTCCAAGGACTGTTGGTTTTTTTTTATCTTTGCAATATCTCCCAAATATGCCCCCTTCTCTCCACTTATACTGCCACTACCCTAGTGTAGGCCCTCATCTCCTCATGTCTGGAGTATTGAAATAGCCTGTTGGTTAATCTGCCTGCCACAAATCTCCCCCCTCTCCAATCCATCCTCCATTCATCCACCAAAATGATTTTTCTAAAGCACTGGTTAGACCCTCTCACCCCCATACTCAATAAATTCCAGTGACTTCTTATCACCTCAAGGATCAAATATAAAATCCTTTATTTGGCATTCAGAGTCTTTCATAACCCACCTCTCCAACTTTTCCAGTCTTCTTTTTTTGTTTGTTTGTTTGTTTTTGGGGGGCAATGAGGGTTAAGTGACTTGCCCAGGGTCACACAGCTAGTGTCAAGTGTCTGAGGCTGGATTTGAACTCAAGTCCTGAATCCAGGGCCGGTGCTCTATATGCTACGCCACCTAGCTGCCCCCCAGTCTTCTTATATCTTACACCCACTATGTATTCTTCAAATGACATTGGCTTCCTTGCTATTTCATGAACAATACATTCTGTATACTCTGGATATTTTCTTGGGCTGTATCCCTATTCTTGGAATGTTCTATTTCCTCCTCTCTGCCTCTTGACTTTTCTTATTCCCTTCAAGTCCCAGCTAAAATTTCACCTTCTGCAGGAAGCCTTTTCCAATCTCTCTTAATTTTTTCCCTTCTCTCCATTAATTGTAGAGCCCTGAAACTGCCTTTCCTCAATGTGTCTATTTTGTCCTTGACTCAATAATGGACTTTGATATCTACCACTCCTGTTCTGGGGACACTGCTAGGATGTTCATTGGAAGCCCCAAATCTTCTGACCTTTCAAAGCTAACAGGGTCATTCTCTGATAAATGCTCAATTAATGCTTGTTGACTCCAATTGAATTGAGTGGCATTTTGGTGTGAGGGAAGGGGATTGATTAGTTTTCAGTATCTAAACAGCACAGGAAATTAAAGAGTTAACCCATCCCAAAGTTCTAAATGGAATGTGGAATCCTGGCATTTTTGAAGTGTGCCTCCAGGAAATTTCACTCTTTCTGTTCCTGATTATGACAGTTGTGGGCTTCCAGGAGGGGAGGCCAGCTGGTGTGATAGTATACTGGAATTTTTTTTTTAAATCAGTGCAGAAAAGAGGTTGACTATAGAATATAAATTTGAAATCACTAGCCATACCCAAGAATTATGAAGTTTTTTTTACTCTTCTTTGGAAACTTGAATTGCTTGAAGGCCACCTGTGCTGCTTGCTAGATGGCAGTATTCACCTTAGGCAAAATGACTGCCTAATTCATAAAGTCTGGGAATTTTTTTTTTATGAGCTACAATGTAGGCTATCCACTAAATATTTTAATTAGGTTTATTTAGACATCATAGGAGCAATGTTATACAATCCCATTTAACCTTGTCATTTCTTTTACTCTATTTTATAGTGAAGCAGAGATTAGGTTGAATGCTTTTAAGATGTATTTTCAAGAAGCTAACAATTCTGACTTTACCAAAAGGGAAGTTTCTTTTAAGAAAAATTGAAATTTACAAAGAAATAGATAGAGGCTTAAAATGTAAGTATACCAAATGATAAAACTTCACTAATGTGATGATTCTTTCCTTAGCCAGGATGGTATGGTTCCCCAAGTTCAGGAATAGAAGAGGCTTTCCCCTACCCTTCTACCTCCAGTCCCTTTACAGGTGGGGTCCATTCTCTTAGAACTGAATTTATTCTGTGCTTCAAAGCTGAATAAATGTCCCCAAAATCAAAGCCCCAGCTTGTCTATGCCTCACAAATGTACAGGGAAGTTGTGAAGTCGATCAACTCCAGTGAATATGTGGAACTTTAAAGATCACCTAACTCTAGACCCTTCATTCTATAGATGAGGAAAATTAACCTCAGAGAAATGAGGTCTCACAGGTAATGAGGATCAAAAGCAGGATTTAAATGTAGGCTTTCAATCTTCAAATCCAGTGCTTTCTTCACTTTTTTACTTGGACTCCACTATACCAGTTCAGTTTCTAGTCCATAAGTATAAGAATTGGGCAGATAAAGTGGCAGTTATCTATGCCTTTCACATCGTTTCCCATATCTGTAAGAGTTAGCTGGTTCTACCAATTTCTGGCAGCCTATAATTTCACTGAAGGTGGAGAGAGTTGTTAGGAGAATTTGTATAATGCACAGAGCCACCATGTCTTGTCCCAGGTAAAATGAGGAAATAGATGGCATTTTCTTTTGTGCTCTTAAAGTTCCCTTTCAATAACCTTTCTCCTGCTGGTATTGGCTCTTCCTAATAATTTGGCACTTTCTCTACACATAAGGCATTTTTTGCTCTCAATGAATGAATAAAAATTCAATTATTAAGTTCTTACTATGTGCAAAACAGTGCCAAGTCTACTATTAGCTCTTTCTCTGAATATGGATCACATTTTTTTTGAGGTGCAAAATGGATAAATTTGGTTACATTAAATTAAAAAGGTTTTGTATAAATAAAAGCAATTTAGCCAAGATTAGAAGAAAAACAGAAAATCAGAAGAAAAATAATATAATATACATATGTATGTGTATATATGTGTGTATATATACATATATGTATGTGTGTATATATATATATATATATATATAAATGGTCAAATTTATAAAAAAGTCATTCCCCAATTATTAAATGATCAAATTATATGAACAGGCAGTTTTTAGATGAAGAAATAAAAATTATATTTCTAAAAGTGCTTTAAACCAATATAGATGAGAGAAATCAAAATAACTTTGAGATGTCAGATGGATCACATTTTTAATAAGTCCTTCAAAAACAAGCAAACAAACAAAAATAAGTCCTTCAGAGTTGTCTTGTATCATTGTGTTGCTGAGGATAGCTAAGTCATTCACAAATGATCATCTTAGAATATTGTTGTTATTTTGTATAGAGTACATTTCACTTTCTATCAGTTCATGTAAGTCTTTCCAGGTTTTTCTGAGAGCATCCCGCTCATCATTACTTTTTTTTCATAGAAATATTTTATTATTTTCCAGTTACATTTAGAGATAGTTTTCAACATTTGTTTTTTATAAGATTTCTAGTTTCAAATTTTTCTTCCTCCTTCCACTCCCTCCCCCCTCCCCAAGACAGCAAATAATCTGATATAGGTTATATGTGAACAATCACATTAAACATATTTCTACATTAGTCATGTTATGAGAGAAGAATCAGATTAAAAAGGAAAAACCTCAAAAAAGAAAAACAACAACAAAAACAATAGAAATAGTATGGTTTGATCTGCATCTAGATTCCACAGTTCTTTTTTTTTTTCTGGATTTGGAGAACATTTTCCATCATGAATCCTTTGGAACTATCTTGGACCATTATATTGCTGAGAAGAATCAAGTCTATCACAGTTGATCAACACACAATGTTGTTGGTACTGTGTACAATGTTCTCCTGGTTCTGCTCATCTCACTCATCATCAGTTCATGCACATCCTTTCACGTTTCTCTGAACTCCTCCTGCTCATCGTTTCTTACAGCACAATAGTATTCCATTACATTCATATACCACAACTTGTTCAGCCATTCCCCAATTGTTGGGCATCCCCTTAATTTCCAATTCCTTGCCACCACAAAAAGAGCAGCTATAAATAACTTTGTATATGTGGGTCCTTTCCCCTTTTTTATCATCTCTTTGGGAAAAAGACCTAATAGGGGTATTGCTGGGTCAAAGGGTATGCAAAGCTTTATAGCCCTTTGGGCATAGTTCCAAACTGCTCTCCAGAATGGTTGTATCAGTTCACAGCTCCACCAACAATGCATTAGTGTTCCAATTTTTCCAAAGCTTCTCCAACATTTATTATTTTCCTTTTTTGTCATATTAGCCAATCTGAGAGGTGTCAGGTAGAACCTCACTGCTCATCATTTCTTATAGCACAATAGTGTTCCATCATAATCTCATCCTACAATTTGTTCAGCCATTCCCCAATTTATGGGCATCTACTCAATTTCTTTTTTGGGGGGGGGCAATGAGGGTTAAGTGACTTGCCCAAGGTCACACAGCTAGTGAGTGTCAAGTGTCTGAGGCTGGATTTGAACTCAGGTCCTCCTGACTCCAGGGCTGGTGCTCTATCTACTGTGCCACCTAGCTGCCCCCCATCATCTACTCAATTTCAAATTCTTTGCACCAGAAAAGTTTCCATAAATATTTTTTGTATATATGGGTCCTCTAATTTTTTTGTTTTTTATTTCTTTTTGGATAGTGACCTAGTAGTGAGTGGTATCACTAGGTCAGAGTATGCATGGTTTTATAGCCCTTTGATCATAGTTCCAAAAGGCTCTACAGAATATTTGATTCAGTTTACAACTCTAATCCCGGAATTGTTTTCACTTGCATCTTTCTGTCTTTTTTTTTTCCTTTTTTTTTTTCCCAGGGGTGAGCTCAGCCTGGCCCTGGAGACTGGTTATCTGGACCACCGAGCATTAACCCTTTGTTTCTCATCACCGCTCTTTCTTTTTTTTTTTTGAGGCAATTGGGGTTAAGTGACTTGCCCAGGGTCACACAGCTAGTCAGTGTCAATTATCTGAGGCCAGATTTGAACTCAGGTACTCCTGAATCCAAGGCTGGTGCTCTATCCACTGTGCCACCCAGCTGCCCCAACTTGCATCTTTCTAATCAATAGTGACTTGGAGCATTTTTTTTTATATGGTTATGGATAGCTTTGATTATTTCATCTGAAAACTTCATATCTTTTGATCATTTATCAGTTGGGGAACGGCTATTATTTTAATGAATTTGACTCAGTTCTCTATGTGTTTGAGAAATAAGGCCTTTGTCAGATCGACGTTTCGAATTTTTTTCACAGTTACTATTGCTAACTGTATTTTCCTCTATCTTATTCCCTCCCTATACTGTTGTCAGCATTTTCACAGGGATTGCTCCTCCAAGCCCCCATGATGGCTTAAAGGGTTGGGCTAGAGGCAGAGTTGGCATCTTGGGGATCACTACTAATCCTGGAGCTCTTAGATGCAAGACCCTGGACTATCTGCACCACAGTCCAAAGGGAAATAATGATCCAGGTGATTGCTATAGATTATCCTGCTTATCCCATGTGATTTCCCTATCTCTTCCTCTGGGAATCTTGGAATATTTGAGGTTAACTTTAATGCCGCTTTGTTGGTGATAGGGATGGCAGGAATGATGGGGTTCATCAGGATTGCTACTCTGTGTGGTAAGATATGGGGCAGCTAATGGCACAGTGGATAGAGTACTGGGCTTGGAGTAAAAAAGACTTTATGGTTCCACAGACTTACTAACCATGAGACTCTGGGTAAGTAATTTAACTTTGTTCGCCTCAGTTTCCTCATCTGTCAAATGCGCTGGAAAAGGAAATTACACACCACTCCAGTATCTAGTATTTGCCAAGAAAACCCCATAAAGAGTTGGACATAAACTGAAATGACTGAATAAAAATGGTAAAATATAAGGTTGAACTAAATTATTTGGCAGAGTGTTACAGCATTATTCAGTGCTGCTTTAGATGGTAGAATGAGGACCAATGAGTGGAAGTTATAAGGAAACAGATTCCATCATGAATAAGAATGTCCTCAAAATCTTCAACCTTGCTAATCTGATAAACAAATCCAATAGTCTATGTTCATTTTAACTGTTTACATTTTGAGGCAACGAAGGAAAGAAAGGCAACATGATAGTGTGTTAGGAGGGGAGATAGTTGAAGGGAAGTGGGACCTTCCAGTGGAACTTAAATTACACTATCCACATATAAGACTAGAACAAATAATCAGGGGAGAGGAAACCCAGGTCTAAGTCACCCTAGGAATAAATTAGTATTCTGGGAAATTTATTTATTCTTTCAGGTAATAATAATTTCATTAGTAGTTATAGTGGTAGCAGCAGCACAAGTAGTAACTAGCATTTATATAGCACTTTGAGGTTTGCAGTGCTCTTTACAAACATCTCATTTGATCCTCATAATAGCCCTTGGAGGTAGGTGCTATTTTTTATTCTCTATTTTACATATGAGAAAACTAAGACAGACAGAAGTTAAATGACACCCAGGGTCACAGCTAGAAAGTGTCTGGGGCTGGATTTGAATCCAGGTTTTCCTGATTCCAGATTCCTCAGAAGAGCCTAGAATCTAGCTGCCTATAGGTCATTGAGGTATGGTCAATACACCTTCATGACTTCGGAGCAGGACTGTGGACAGATTTTGTCATAAGCTATCTTGGGCAATTAAATTCAACCAACACCTATGTGATGGGCCAGAAGTTGAGAGTTAGGCTTCAAAGAGCATTAGACCACAAACATAGCTTTGATTATAGGTGCTAATAAGGAGGCTTCCCCAGGGAAATATCCTCTGGCAGAGGTACAAGCCTTTGAGTCATTGATCATCTAATGAAATAGATAAGAAGACTAGATAAGAACCACTCTCCCTATTGGTTTTTCAGACCTAACAAGAACCTCTCTTATTCTCCATTCTCTGCTTGGTGTCACCTAGCACATCTTTGAAGAAGAACAAAAATACTGTGGCAAGCAGGCCATAGCATAATCTTGTGCCATAGCCTGAAAAGTGTATCCTTTTTATGTTAGTAAAGAAGCCATTTGCTTGCATGCCTTGAGTATTTCATTGACTAGATCTGATCCTTGCCTGAACAACCTCTTAGCTGTCAAATCATTGATATAATTGGAATCAGGAACTCATGGTGAGGATACCTTCTCTGTCAATGCCTTCTCTGCAACTCAAAGTCTTAGAGAGTTTCCTGAGGCACTAAAAGTCAAATGACTCACCTGAGATCACAGAGTCAGAGTGTGATAGACGACTTTAGTCCAGGGCTGCTGCTGCTGCTGCTTCTATTTTGGTGAGGCGATTGGGGTTAAGTGACTTGCCTAGGGTCACACAGCTAGTAAGTGAGAAGTGTCTGAAGCCAGATTTGAAATCAGGTCCTCCTGACTCCAAGGCCAGTGCTCTATCCACTGCGCCAGCTAGCTGCCCCAAATCCAGGGCTTCTTGACTGAGACCAGCTCTCTCTCCATGATGCCAAACTACCTCTATTAAGTGGCTGCTATGTAAAAAAACACCATGGCAGATATTGAGGGAAATATAAAGATAAATAAGATCCTTTTCTCCGTGTGTAGTAGATATACTTGGATATTATTAGTAGGTAGCACCCTCTTCCAGGACCTAGCCCTTCAATTTATCACTCACAGGTTTTCAGGTTGGCTTGGGGCTGGGAGAAGTGGTTCATGTAACCACTCTCCCAGGTTAAAAGCATAGTGTGAGACCACACTGCTAAAACTATAGCCCACGGGGCAGCTAGGTGGCGCAGTGGATAGAGCACTGGCCCTGGAGTCAGGAGTACCTGAGTTCAAATCCGGCCTCAGACACTTAACACTTACTAGCTGTGTGACCCTGGGCAAGTCACTTAACCCCAATTGCCTCACTAAAAAAAAAAAAACCACACACACAAAAAACCCCTTATAGCTCACAAGCTTTGCTATGAGGGTGCATGAGCTATATATTTAGAAACACAGACCTATGATCAGTAAGTAGAAACAATTAGCTCAAAGCAAAGGCATTTACTCAGCATAGTAAGACCAGTAATGTAGAACATTTCACCTCTCCTATATAAAGCTAAAGTGTAATCTTCCACAAATACCCACAGTATCTGTGGAAGAGTAGGCACAGAGTATACTGATAGTGAGGCATGTGTACAATAATTAATGCATATAGTCAAGACAATTAATGCCCCACGTACTACAGACCCCCAATATCCTTTCTCCCTTTCTCTTCACATGGTATCCTCACATGTTTTCTGAATGAAAATTACTACAGTAATAATAACAGTTCATATTTACTTAGTGCTTTAAGATTTGCAAAACTCTTTCCATACATCTCTTTTGAGCCTCACAATAATCCTGTGAGGTTTTACAGATGAGGGAACTGAGAACCAGTGAATTGAAGTTGCTTATCCAAGGTCACAAAGCTATTAAGTGTGAGAAGCAGGAATCAAACCCAGTTCTCCTGATTCCTCTGTTCCTTCAAATATACTGTGGTGCCCCTGATGTGACAGAGGTTAGAGAGGTGAGAATGAAAATTATCTATAAGTCAATAAGGCTTGGTCATTGCCTGGGGCAATAAAGGAAAGGGAAGGTCTCTAAGATTTTGAGCCTGGAGAGAGAGGGGGGGAGGGAAGGAGAGGGAGAGGGAGAGAGGGGATAACATTAACAGAGACTGGTCGTAGGAGAGAAGTTGTAGGGTTAGGGTGTATGTTGTGTTCAGTATTATATATGTTGAATTTAAGGTTGAATGGCAAGTGTCAATATTAAGTAGATGGTAATACTCACTAAATCTAACCTGAATCCCTATTGTTGCTACTTTAATTACAATTCTTCTTTCCTATCCTTTTGTGGAGTTTGGGGAAAGGAGAGGAGGAATGAGGGTTGGGGTTTTTTTTCCCAGGTTTTTATTGATTAGACACATAAGTGCTCATTAAGAGCTTTCTGAACTGGCCCAAGCATTGCTAATGTATTATTTTGTTGATATTACCCCTCCCCTTTTATCCAACCATTGGCTTATCTGAGAGCTACAAAACACACATGGGAACTGATGACATTTGAGATGGCTTATTTCCAGTTATTTACACCATTTGCATTACTATCTGATTTCTAGGTCTTGCCCTGACAAGCTAGATTTTGCCTGAACATTGATTAAATGAAAATTAATTGTGGGACTGTGGTAAAGAGGCTAGATTCTCATCTTAGCTGTGGTCTTGGCTACAGTAATGCCCTTCTATTTGGGGACTACATAGATGGGTGAGAAACTGGCTCTTCTCATTTTTATAGGATCGTTGAATTTAGAACTTAAAAGGGGATTCAATATTATTTAACTCGATACCTTCACTTACAGAAGAGGAAAGAAGTTCAGTGACTTGTTAAGGTTCATGTGATAGCAAGTAGTAGAGCCTAGGTTTGAACCTAGGTCCTCTGATATAAAAACCCGTGTTCTTTCCACTAGAACACTGTGCCTCTTCCTGCTCTGGGGTGATGCTACTGCCTAAAATTCCATCATCAGGGCTTTAATCATTAGGATCAATTCATGATGAGTAAAAATGCAATTGTCCTTGTCCCAATTAATACTAAAGCAGCTAGGTGGTGCAGTGGATAGAGCACTGGGCTTGGAATCAGAAAGACTCCTCGTCCTGAGTTCAAATCTGGCCTCAGACATTTACTGGCTGTGTGACCCTGGGCAAGTCACTTAACCCTGTTTAACTTTAGTTTCCTCATCTGTAAAATGAGCTGGAGAGGGAAAAGGCAAACCAATTCAGTATCTTTGCCAAGAAAACCCCAGTTGGAGTCATGGAGAGTCAGACATGATTGAAACAACTCAACAACAGAAGTTCATACTAAGATATTAATTATTAAGCTCTTTGAGGGCAGGGACTAGAAATTTTATGATTCTATGAAATGATTGAGTTGATTCTGCTCGGCTGGCAATTAGTTGAGAACATATTGTGGGAGATACCTGGCCTGGTGGAGAGCCCTAGGCATTAACAGGATGGGAACAGGCTTGGTGGGGAAAAGCAAAGGCACCATAAAGGATGAAGAATACCTTGAAAATAGGAATGATGAAAGGGCAGCTAGGTGGCACAGTGGATAAAGCACTGGTTCTGGATGCAGGAGGACCTGAGTTCAAATTTGACCTCAGACACTTGACATTTACTAGCTGTGTGACCCTAGGCAAGTTACTTAACCCTCATTGCCCCGCCCCCCAAAAAAGAAAGAAAATAGGAGTGATGATGTTACATCTTCTCTTCATCCCAAGCTACCAAATACTACTGAAGAAAATCAAACAGTGTCATTTAATGGATCCACTTTAAATTCATGAAACCTAACTGGACCTTTGCAAGGAAATTCTTTTATTAATCTCTGATTGATTTCCTATCACATTTCCCACAGCAAGCACACCAAATTTCCAGTCCCTTCATCCTCTTAGCACCAAGCCCACTCTCTTCTACCATATCATCAAAAAGAACTTAAGTACTTGTTATGTTTTGAGCATTGCTCTAATCAGTGCAAATACAAAGAAAGGTAAAACCAATGCTTGATCTCAAGTAGCTCACATTCTAATGGGGTGACAACTCTGAGAAAACTGGTATCATCCTTCATGTGTTCTCACATCTCCCATCCTCCAAACCTCTTTGTGTCTTTATCATCATTTGCTCCAATTCCAGAGGATGAGTTCTTTTCCTCCTTTCCAAGATTGACCCTTTCTCTTGTGCCCTTGATCCCCTCCCATCTCCTCTGGGAGTGTGCCCACCCACTAAAATCACTACATTCATATATTCCTCCCCTTCTCTTTTGCTCTCTCCTCCCTCTCCTGCTCTCCATTCCCTTCTCTTGCTCTGTCTCTATCTGTTGTCTGTCTCTGTCTTTAACTCCTCTTTGTCTCTAACTCTGTCTTTCTCTCCTTCTCTGACTCTCTGTCACCCCCACACCCCCACCCCCACCCCCACCCCCACCCCAACTTCTGATTCCTTCTGCACTGCAAACATGTTCAGGTTTCTTCTGCTTTAAAAAAAAATCCCTTGTGGGGCAGCTAGGTGGCACAATGGATAGAGCACCGGCCCTGGAATCAGGAGGACCTGAGTTCAAATCCAGCCTCAGACACTTGACAGCTTACTAGCTGTGTGACCCTGTGCAAGTCACTTAACCCCAATTGCCTCACAAAAAAAAAAAAAGAAAAGAAAAAAATCCCTTGCCCTTGGAATCCCCTCCCCTTTCATTCTATACCTTTCCTGTATTTGCTTTAAAACTTCTAGGGGAAGTAGTCTATGGTTGTGCCTTCACTTCTTCACCACTCATTCTTTTTTTTTTTTTTAGTGAGGCAATTGGGGTTAAGTGACTTGCCCAGGGTCACACAGCTAGTAAGTGTTAAGTGTCTGAGGCTGGATTTGAACTCAGGTCCTCCTGACTCCAGGGTCGGTGCTCTATCCACTGCACCACCTAGCTGCCCCCTCCCCCCAACTCATTTTTAATTGTCAAACTCACAAATTCTAGGATTGAAAGCAGAGGTTTTAGCTTTTTTTGCGTGTCAAGGATTCTTTTGGAAATCTGGTAAAGCATATGGACTGCTTCTCAGAGTAATGTTTTTAAATACATATAATAAAATACATAGGATTACAAGAGAAAATAGTTATCAAAACCTACATTCACAGACCCTTGATTAAGAACCCTCTAATTTTAAAACTAGACAGGTCCTTAGAGATTACCTAGTTCAACCCTCATTCATTTCAACCCCTTGTAATCTGGTTTCCAACCCAGTTATTCCAATGACCAAGTGAGTCACCCACCTAGTCCATGGTAGACTTAGGGGCAGACCACGGGTCTCTTACCTATTAAGGTACCTTTTCTACTGAAGCACACTGCTCTCTCATTTTAACCAGTTATGGAAATAATACTCAGAACTGAGCACATTTTAATTTATCCAATTTGTGCATCCCTGCAGCATAATGGGAAGCAATGTGGCATAGTGAATAGAGAGCCTTAATAATACCAAGAAAGATCTGGGTCCAAGTCTTACTGCTGAGCAATAAATATCTATTGTTAATCACTATAACCTGTCAGCTAAATTTAGGAGAGTCAAATTCTCCTTTCTACTGAATCTCAACAGCTGGAGTTCAAGCTCTAATTTTCATTAACTTCCCTGAGGCAAGCACAATGCAGGTATTATTAACCCCATTTCAGAGATGGAGACACTAAGATATGAATGGATTAACTGACTTGCTCAGAACCATGCCCTAAATCCATGGGTGAAGACTGGGGATTTAGATCCTTATAGGGTCTATCCATCAGTGACTAGATTATGCTGCTAGGGAAATCTTTTCAGATTAGCTGAGGTCCGTATTTCAATTAAATTCTCTAATTTGACTTTTGTGGCTTCTACCGTCTTCTGTCTCTTATTTCAATACCCACAGGTTTACCATCAGTGCAGACACTCCCAGGATGAATTAATCACTGGAATAGGCAAAGCTACACTGATATCATTTGAAGTATTATGCACAATAGAAGCATTATTAATATTAAAATGAGATTCCCCCCTCCCCCTGTATAGTATCAACTATTTTTGTGGGCAATGTAAATATTTACTACTTAGGATGAAAATGGATATAATACTGGAAGTGAATTTTGAGATGTACACTAATAATTTTAAATTTGATATTGACATAAAGCCTAGAGGGAGTATAACCAAATTATATTGAGAGAAAGGAAAGCACTTAACCATAAATTTTACTCTTCCTTGACAATGATTCTAAAAACACACTGCTGAATAAGATCTGGCAGTTTCCTGACTATGAACAGCGATATAGTAACATGTCAGATGATACCCATACCACTATCAGATACAGACACAGTTTTGCTGTAGTCATCCATCCATGGTGTGCCTCTCTAAAGCTGCCAAGGCATGTTATTAATAAAGCATATTTTACAGGCAGTAGACTGCAGTGTGTGGTATTTATCTTGTTGGGAACCACAAGCACCTGAAACAACTGTCTTTGTACCAAAAAAATTTCAGATTTATTACAAATCTTGGGGCAGCTAGGTGGCACAGTGGATAAAGCACCGGCCCTGGATTCAGGAGTACCTGAGTTCAAATCCGGCCTCAGACACTTGACACTTACTAGCTGTGTGACCTTGGGCAAGTCACTTAACCCCCATTGCCCCACCAAAAAAACAAAAAACAAAAGAACAAATCTTGATAAAGATGAATAAAATTAAGGCCAATAACAATTGTTTTAGTTACTTATGAAATAGTCATTTTTTTGGAGGCCTAGTTTGCATTGCACCAGATGATCTTAGACTTTGCAGTTCCTCTGTCTGATTGCCTGTCCTTTCATCTTTTCCTATATTTCACTCCTCTTACCTGTGTAACACTGGTCAAGTTATTTAACTTCTCTGGGCCTCAGTTTCCTCACTTGTAAAATTAGGAGATTGTACAAGATGGCCTGTGAGTTCCCTTTCAGCTCTTGATCTATGTATGATTTTGATTCTAGACCTAATTTTCAGTTTCACCACAATTTCTGGTCATTCTACCCCTCCCAGTGGGGTATCTCTGCTGCTCTTACTTTTCTCCTTTTAAAATTGTGTGTGTGTGTGGCAATGGGGGTTAAGTGACTTGCCCAGGGTCACACAGCTAGTAAATGTTAAGTGTCTGAGGCCGGATTTGAACTCAGGTCCTCCTGAATCCAGGGCCAGTGCTCTATCCACTGCGCCACCTAGCTGTCCCTCTCCTTTTGAAATTTAATGCCATGGTTAACCAGTTCATCTCTACACTATTCTCTGTCTTTGAATTTCTTGCCTCTCTTATTTTACTGCCTCTCTTTGATTTCTAAATCCCAACCCTGAATTACTCCCACCATCTGCCATTTCCACTTATACTCCTGAGCTGCTAAACATAACTGGACGAGTCACACAACTGTGCTAACTGGGTTCACTACAAACTCATGCTATCTAAACTCAAGTGGGCCCTCACTAGACCATGTAAATCTTTTTACACATTCTTGATTGCTTCCCTATCACACTTCCAAAAGTATCTGTTCATAACATTCTCTTTTCCTCAAGCCACCTACATTATCCTCTTTCCCCTTCTCTCTCAGTTGAATATCATATCTAATACTTCCAGGGGGAAATTGAGACCATTTTCCAGAAGCTCCCTCTTATTCCTACTTCTATACCTCAAATCCACCCACCCCAAAGCTTTCCTCACTCTCTTTTCCTTTTCTCTATTCTTGGAGAAAGTGGTGGTCCTTCTCCTTACCAGGGTCACCCCCCTCTATTTAGGTCCTTGATTCAATACCCTCTTGTATTCTCCTTGGTTTTCCACTTCAATTATTTCCTCCTGCTTTGTTATCTTCAGTCTCTTTCCTATCCTGCTGACTAAATGTACAAATTGCTCCTGTCCTTAAAATAAAGAAAACCCCCTTCACTTGACCCTGACATCTCCTTAAGATATCATTCTATATCTGTCTTCATTTTTGTTTTTTTATTTTAATTTTAATTTTTAAAATTTTTTATCTGTCTTCCTTTTTAGCCAAATTCCTAGAAAAAAGCTGGGTACACTTCTTTCTACTTTGCTACCTCCTATTTGCTTCTCAACTCATTGCAATCTGGCTTCCAGATTCATCACTCAATTGAAACTGCTCTCTTCAAAGTTATCAATCATTTCTTAATTGCCAAATCAATTGGCTTTTTCTCAGGCCTCATCCTTCTTGATGTCTCTGCAGCATCTGACACTATTGACCACACTGTTCTCTTTTGGTTCTCCTTCTACCCGTCTGGCCATTATTTCTTAGTTTCCTTTACTGGATTGTTATCCATGTCTTTCCTCCAACCATGAATTCACCTCCAATGCTCTGGCCTGGTTCTTCCTCTCTTCTGTCTTTCTATACTCTCTGTAACCTCATTAGCTGCTCATGGGTTCAATGATCACTTCTAAGTATTTCCTAAGCACCTGCTATGCAACAGGCACTGTATTAGATGTTGGGGATACAAATACAAAAGTGAGACAGTTCTCAAGGACGGTTTATTCTAGTGGAAAGTGACAATACACATAGGGGAATAGTAATCAGGGAAAGGAGTTTATTTCTGTTAAGTCACAGAAATGACGAGTGGAACCACCATGCAGTTGATTCAGGCTCCTTCCAGAAGCAATGTTAGTAATTGACTTGATTATTGTTCTTAAAACAAGCATTTGGGGGGTGGCTAGATAGCACAGTGGATAAAGCACCAGCCCTGGATTCAGGAGTACCTGAGTTCAAATCCGGCCTCAGACACTTGACACTTGCTAGCTGTGTGACCCTAGGCAAGTCACTTAACCCCCATTGCCCCGCAAAAAAAACAAAAAACAAAAAAACCCCAAGCATTTGAAAGTAGTGGAGGTTGGAGGTGAAGTTGTGGGCAATGGAGAGAGATAGTAAGATTTCCCAAGATATAAAGGTGGATGGTTGGATGCCATGCATAGTCTGGGGCCAGATAGATATAGTTGGTTAGATGACTTTGTGCCCGTTCATTCATCAACCAAGCAAGCATTTTCAGTTGTTATGGCTCTTTCTAAGACTTTGTATCTCCCTTGGCAAGTCAAACTATTGCTGGAATGAGTCAAACAGTTCACTCTGCTGTTGTGCTGTCTCCACACTGGACTCTCCTAGTGCTACTGGCTCTTAGTGTTCTCTAGTACTGACAGCAGTTGCTGAAGGGACCTCTGATATCTCCTAACCTTTTGAAGGTCACAAGGCTATAACCTGCTTAGTGTTGTCACAGAATATTCATTTACTTAAGATCAGGAAAGAATAAAAACCAAAAAAAAAAAAAAGACAAAAGAAACAGAGGCTTCCTCTGTTTATAGACACATGACAGTTGAATAGGAGGTAGTGCCTACCAACTCCTCCCCTACCCTATAGCTCACAGCAATCTTCTTTATTCACAAATCACCCCAGAAGAGAGGGAGACATCATTTTCTTAAATGTCTTCCAAATACACTCAGTTCTGGGTTGGCAACTTGTGAGTCATTGGCCCTTTTACTTCTGCAGCCAATTAAAGGAATTCTTATCATCACATAGTATTAGTTCCTTAGTCACTCTTGGACAGAAAATAATTTCCCAAGTTACATGTGTTGGACTGGTAGCAGGCAATGAATATCATGCCTGCTTTGTATAACTCACTGGGAAGGGCTAATTTGGACATGATCTAAGGTTAGCACTTGATTACTAGATGGATACAAGATAGATACAAGTTAATTTTTAGTGGGGGTTGGGGAGTGGGGAGGAAGCACTAGTAGTAAGGGAGGGGGGAGGATCATCAAAGCCTCCTTATAGACAGTGTCATTTGAGATTGGCCTTGAAGGAAATTAGGGATTCTAAAGAGATAATAGTGAAGAGGGCATACATCACAGGCATGGGGGACAGCTAGTATTTATTGGCATGGAGACACCATTATTGCTATGGATTAGAAAAGTGTGTTGAGGGGCAGATAGATGGTGCAGTGGATAGAGCACTGGCCCTGGATTCAGGAGGACCTGAGTTCAAATCCAGCCTCAGATACTTAACACTTACTAGCTGTGTGACCCTGGGCAAGTCACTTAGCCCAAATTGCCTCACCAAAAAGAAAATACTACTCTTTAGTATTTAGAGATGACTCTGGGAGGGGGAGCGAAAGGATACTGGGAAAAGCTATGATGATATAAAAGACAAAAGATATCAATAAAAAACTTTAAAAAAAATAAAAACAAAATAAAAACCAATGTAGCCTTCTTGAAGGCAATGATTTTTTTTGTTTGTTTTGTATCCCCCAGTATTTGGTTCGGTGCCTGGCATGTTGTGCTTTAAAAATGCTTTTTAATTATTCATTTATTCATTAATTCTCTTATCCTCTGGATTTCCCTCCAAATATAGGGAAACTATGTGAAGAGGCCTTACTGACTCCAGTTTTTGGTATAGGTCCTATGCAAAGTCAGGTAAGGAAGATTTTCATTGTGAAGTGGTTATAGTAATAATAATAATAATAGTAATCAGGAATATGGTGTCCAAAACAATGCATAACTATTTGGGCTGCTAGTCCAAGTCTTATACTGAAATTCATTTGAGGCTTCTTGTTGATCTTTGTTCTTGTTTATGCCAGCAATAAAATCCATTTCACTTCATAAAGTTAAATCTCTTGTATAGTTATTTTTTTAAAGAAAAAGGGAAAAATCAATAAAAGTAATCAAAACATAACTCTTAACCTGGGTCTCCTCATTTTACCCAAGGTGTTGCAAGGGCTAATCTCATTACTAACTGGCACAAAAGCTTAACCATCTCCATTTCTGACCAGGGTTAGTTTGCTCCTCCTTAGACAACCTGGTGGTATCAGGGACTCACCACATTAATGCCACATTTAGTGTGGATACACAAGAGGCTTAGCACACTGCAGCTCAGAATTCCCAAGGTCAAGAGATCCATACTGGTATCTGGGATTATAGGTGTTTGCCACCATGCCAAGCTACTATTTATTTAAAAAAATTTTTTTTTTTAGTGAGGCAAGACTTGCCCAGGGTCACACAGCTAGTAAGTGTTAAGTGTCTGGTGCTCTATCCACTGCGCCACCTAGCTGCCCTACTACTATTCATTTTTATAAGTAATATTTCATTTTCTCCCCAATTACATGTAAAAATAATTTTAACATTTGTTTTTTTTTAGTTCCAAATTCTATCCCTCCCTCCCCTCTCCCCTTTCTGAGACACTAAGCAATCTGATATGTTATACATGTGTACTCATGTAAAACATTTCCATATTAGTCATTTTATGGAAGAAAACTCAAACAAGAAAGAAAGAGAAAAAAAGGAAGGAAGGAAGGAAGGAAGGAAGGAAGGAAGGAAGGAAGGAAGGAAGGAAGGAAGGAAGGAAGGAAGGGGGAAATAGTATTCTTTGATTTGTATTGAGATGCCATCAGTTCTTTCTCTGGAGGCAGATAGGATTTTTCGTCATGAGTCCTTTGGAATTGTCTTGGATCATTGTATTGCTGTGAATAGCTAAGTCATTTCATAGTCATTCAACATACCATACTGTTGTTACTGTGTACAATGTTCTCCTGGTTCTGCTCATTTCATTTTGTATCAGTTCATATAAGTCGTTCTAGGCTTTTCTAAAATCATCCTGCCCATCATTTCCTTTTCTTTTTTTTTTTTTTTTTTAGTGAGGCAATTGGGGTTAAACGACTTGCTCAGGGTCACACAGCTAGTAAGTGTTAAGTGTCTGAGGCCGGATTTGAACTCAGATACTCTTGACTCCAGGGCTGGTGCTCTATCCACTGCGCCACCTAGCTGCCCTGCCCATCATTTCTTATACCAGCTAGTATAAGAGTAGTATTTTTCAAAGAAAAAAAAAAGAAAGAGGAAAAATCAATACAAGTAATCAACACATTGAAAAAAATCTTAAAATGTGCGCCATGCGCTATAATACATGGACATCTCACCTTGGCACATGGTGTGCTTTGTCTCTACATAGCATCATAAGGAGATAGGCCTATGCCCCCTTCCCACCCTCAGGGACTGTTTATACATGAAACATGAACTCAACAGGTAAGCTGGCAGCTGAGCCCAAGTAGGTGATTGAACATCACTGGATGTGTCCAGTAACGCATTCGGAGGTGACCTTGTGAATTTGAGAAATCTGAAGTTCCTGAATCCACTTACTGAAGTTGACTAATGATGGGGAAAGCTTTTGCATGGATGAGGATAGCCATCAACAGGTCAGGCTCTCAGCACTAAATTTCTTCTGGACCATGATGTATATGAGGCTAGAGCAGAGGGGCCTTTAGAGGAGAAGAAAGTAAACACAGTAAACTAGCTCTTGTGAACCCAGCCTTAATGTTAGAAAGACAAAACTTAAAATATGAATTCATGGCTTTCACACAGTAAGTGAATAATAGTACAGGATTTGGGACTTTCAAGCTGATTCACAGGTCTATCATATA
Organism: Dromiciops gliroides; assembly: GCF_019393635.1. Taxonomy (NCBI): domain Eukaryota; kingdom Metazoa; phylum Chordata; class Mammalia; order Microbiotheria; family Microbiotheriidae; genus Dromiciops; species Dromiciops gliroides. The sequence continues at coordinate 161,400,791 of NC_057862.1, read as the reverse complement.
ACCATTGTTCACCATACCCGCTCTGGGGAACAAGGGACTTAGGGGATATTACCCAAATGGACCTTTGGAGCCAGAGGACCTGAGTTCAGATCCTCCATCTGAGGTTTATAACCTATATGATCAGTGGCAAATAAGTTATCCTCCCCAGGCCTCTGTCTCTTTATCTATTAAAAGAAACAAAGAGAGACAGACAGACAGACAGACACACACACACACACACACACAGAGTTAGAGTTAGATTAGATGACCTCAGAAAGCCCTTCCAACTCTAGATCTATGATCTCACAAGAAAGAATTTGGCTGAGTGAAGTGAGCAGGACCATCAAAGGACTTCTTCCTCCCACCCCACCCCTCTACCTTTTCTGTTGTTCTGGTCATAAAGATGATTCAAAAAGAAAAGTTAATATTAAAAAATGTGCTAAATGATGAATTGTTCAGGCATTTGATACATAAATATGTCTAAATCACCTTTAAAATATATTTTTAGTTCTATGAAGTCTGTCTGGTTCCTGGTCTATGGCAGTTAAATCAATATGAGGTGTTCTTGGACGTTAAATGTGCCAGAGAATGTAGATAGTGAAATGAGCTCTCTGTGAATTTTCCAGTCAAGACTGAAGTCGGTGAAGTTTGTCTCTGAAGATCTATCTCCTCCCTCTCCTGAGCCTTTCCAGCTACCCCTTTCCTGGAGTTCCCCCAGGCTTCTATATTGCTCTCAATTAACTGTCAACTAATTTTCTCTATTATCCCTCCCAGGGATGGTTCTACTCAAATGAGGCTTCTTAAAAGCAAAAGGCTTTCAAGACTCAAATGAATGAATCTTGAAATGGTAGAATTTCAGGTGTTCTGACTGACAGGCCTTGAAAGATAAGTTGAGGAGGTGGTGTAATGGGTTCCCATTGTACCCTCAAGTGTTTCCACAAAAGCAGCTCCCACTCCTCCTAGAAAGGCCAAACCTGCTCTCCAGAGTGTGGTTGTACACAGTGGGAATTCTGTGCTGAATTTCTTGCCTGTATTCGTTTATAGATGAACTTTTGTGCTTTCTGTGTAACCCAACAAAAGGATCTGAAAATAAACCTGTGGGTAGAGTTATGCAGTGACTAACAAATGGTTATAAGAAAGATCTAAAAACCTTTAAGATGTCAATCTGTTAAACATTCTTAATCTTTTCATTATAAAAATGTACCTTTTGTTTTTGCATTGCATAAAATTTTGTGTCCTTATGATTAACCTGGGGGAAGCTTGAAGCTTGGGATATTTCTGTGTTACATTACAAATAGGCGTTAGTGTGTGTGTGTGTGTGTGTGTGTGTGTGTGTGTGTGTGTGTGTGTGTAGTTGCTATGAATGAATGACCCCCAGGCTCCATTTTACTAAGGCTGCATCCAGACAGCCAAAGAGAATTTATAAAAGTTGAGACAAGTGTCTGGATAATTCAAGAAAAAACCAAGATCAGTAGTTTCAACTTCATGTATAGAGAGAGACAGAAACAGCACATATTGAGCAATGAGACATATTTAGACTTAATGTAAGGAAACACTTCCTAATGATTAACACTATCCAAAAGTAAAATGAGCTGCTTTGAGAGGGAGTTCATTCACACTTCCAAGAGATCTTAAAGCTGAGATTGGATGACTGTGCTACTGGAGGGTAGATTATAGGGGGAGGTAGGACTAGATGGCATTTTGGATCAGTTCTCTCAGATGCTGTGGGGTGGCAGTTCAGAGGATTTCGATCTAGAAAGGACTCAAAAGATCATGTAGTCCAAACCTCTCATTTTATAGATGAAGAAGCTGAAGACTAGCAAGAAGAAGTGACTTAACCAGGGCCACAAAGGTAGGAAGTAATAGAGCCAGGATCTGAACTTGGGTCCTAGGTGGTAGAGTAGATAGGGTGCCAGACCTGGAGTCAGGGAGACTCATATTTCTGAGTTCAAATTTAACCCTGCTTTCCTCAGTTTCCTCATCTGTCAAATGAACTGGAGAAGGAAATAATGGCAAACCACTTCAGTATCTTTGCCAAGAAAATCCCAAATGTGGTCACAGAGAATCAGACATGACTGTACAACAACAACCTCCAATTAAAAACCCAGTGCCCTTTCCATCATACCAGTGGTTCCCAGACTTTTCCACAGTGGTAGAACTGTTCAGTTTAAACAAAACTTTGGCATAACCTTTGTAGTAAATCCTCTAAAATTATTATTTTTAATGTCTGTTAACAAACAACATGTTTAAAAAACCCAAACTTGGAGTGTTTGCAGCATGGTTTGAGAACCATATCACTCTAGGCTGATGTCTTTCATGAAAGAGGAGAAGCTCTCCCAGGAAGAGAGTAGGAAGAGCAAAGGGCTGATAACATAACATTAGGATACATGTATTTAGGGTGAGAAAGAAGTCATGGGGCAGCTAGGTGGCGCAGTGGATAAAGCACCTGCCATGGATTCAGGAGTGCCTGAGTTCAAATCCAGCCTCAGACACTTGACACTTACTAGCTGTGTGACCCTGGGCAAGTCACTTAACCCCCATTGCCCTGCAAAAAAAAAAAAAAAAGAATTCACAAAAACAATCTACTAAAGAAAGTCAATTTACTCAAAAACACTTACTTTGCTACCTTTAGGCTACCTTTGGTCCTAAAACAGTCTCCCCTAGACTTTTTAGATTTAATTCAACAAATATTCATTGAGCACTCTTGGACAAGTCATTTATAACCTTCCTGGACCTCAGCTTCCTCATTTTCAAGATGGAGATAATATTTGGATTGCTTACCTCACAAAGTTATTATAAACTTTTAAAAATTACATAACATAACATAACAAACACAACACAATACAACACAATGACATGATACGATATGTATATATGATATATATGATACCATGCGATAATATTATACTAGACTAATTGGAGTCAATGAAAGAGAGGAAGAGGTCTGAAAGGTAGAGAGAAGCAGTCAGAGAGGTAGGAAAATCAAAACCGTATAGAGCCACTGAAACTAAAGGAAGAGAGGTTTTGAAAAGGAAAGAGAAATCATTGGTGTCAAATGATACAGATAGTCAAGGAGACTTGATTTTTAAAAAAACTACTGGATTTGATTCAGAGGTCATTAATGACCTTGGAAATACTAGTTTCAGGAAAGTGATACTGGTGAAGACCAAATTTCAATGGGTTAAAGAATGAATTCCACAGCCTCAGACACTTGACACTTAACTAGCTGTGTGACCCTGGGCAAGTCACTTAACCCTCATTGCCCAGCAAAAACAAACAAAACAAAACAAAACAAACAACCCCCCCCCCAAAAAAGAATGAATTCCACTCTGTCTTCCCCTATTACAATGTTGGTTACTTGGGGTCAGGGACTGTCTTCCTTTTTGTTTTGATTTGTATCCTCACTGCTTAGCACAGTGCCTGACATATAGCAAGCTCTTAATAAATGCTTGTTGTCTTACAGGTGACCCTGGTTTCTTGAAGAATATGGCAATAGAACAAATGCTCTGGCAAGTCTGGAAAGGCTTTGAGCCCAGATTGTATGCTGCTTTCTGAGTACCAGCTACAGCATGATGGATTTTTCAGCCATAGCAAGTTGCAATCCGTGTTGGTAGGGGGAGTAATTCTCCCCTGGTGCTTGATAATACTGTAGATCCTTCAAGTATTGGAGTATAAGTTTGTAGTAAGGAAATAAAAACTCTGAGAGTAGACTATTCTTTCTAGTAGGTGAAATCCCTCCTTTCCTTCAAGACTCGGATCATGTATCACCTTTTATATAAGGTCGTTTCTGATTGTTCCAATTGATAATTGAAATTATTTTATTCTGTATATATTTTATGTTCACTTACCTATGTACATATTGTTCCTTCCCTCTCTAGAGAATGTAATAAACTACTTGCCTTGCCTGGTTATTATGAGTAAAACATTCTAAACCACAAAGTATTATATACATGTGATATACTACACACTGCCTTGAAGAGGCTAGGTGGCCCAGTGGAAAGTGTCTGGCCTGGAGTCAGGAAGACTCCTCTTCTTGAGTTCAAATCTATCTTTAGACACTTACTAGCTGTGTGATCCTGGGTGAGTTACTTAACCCTGTTTGTTTCAGATTCCTCAGCTTTAAAATGAGCTGGAGGGGCAGCTAGGTGGCGCAGTGGATAGAGCACCGGCCCTGGAGTCAGGAGTACCTGAGTTCAAATCCGGCCTCAGACATTTAACACTTACTACTAGCTGTGTGACCCTGGGCAAGTCACTTAACCCCAATTGCCTCACTAAAAAAAAAAAAATTAAAATGAGGTGGAGGGTAGCTAGGTGGTGCAGTGGCCCTGAAGTCAGGAGGACCTGAGTTTAAATCCCACCTCAGACACTTAATACTAGCTGTGTGGACTTGGGCAAGTCACTTAACCCCAATTGCCTCACCCCAATAAGCAAATAAACAAACAAACAAATAAATAAATAAGCAAACAAACAAACAAATACATGAAATGAGCTGGAGAAGGAAATAGCAAACCACTCTAATATCTTTGTCAAGAAAACCCCAAATGGTGTCACAATGTGTTGGATGTGACTGAAAGAACCAAATGATAACAACAATATATAGTGCCTTAAGGTTTGCAAAGAACTTTACGAATAACATCTTTTTATCATCACAACAACCCTGGTGTTGTTATTATTATCCTCTTTTTATAGATCGGAAAACCGAGGCAGATGGAAGTTAAATGACTTGCCTAGAGTCACACAGCTAGAAATACCTAAGGTAAAATTTGAACTCAGGTCTTTCTTACTCCAGGCCCAGGGCTATATCTACTGCACCACCTAGCTGCCTCATGACTTTCTTTGCTGTTCAGTTGTTTCAGTCATCCCTGGCTCATTGTGACTCCACTTGCCATTTTCTTGGCAAAGATACTGGAGTGGTACGGCAAAGTTCTTCAACATTTATTTAGCTTCTATTTTCTCAGCCAAGGAGAATGATGTTTGGACTATAGAGGGTAGTGTAAAAATGGCTAATGGGGAATTGATAACCAAGATAAATATGGAGAGAGTAAGATGCTCTGGATGAGGTCCAAACATACTATATCTCAGAAAATGGGGAAAATTGGCAAATGTCATTACTGAACCACTGACAGTGATTTTTGATAGTTTTTGGAGAAGAGGAGAGGCAGGTAGGTGGTAGAGTAGAAAGAGTATTGGATTTGAAATCAGGAAGAGCTGGCTTCAAGTTCTGTCTCAGATACTTACTTAGCTGTGTGACCATAGACAAGTCACTTCTCTTGGCTTCACTTTCCTCATCTTTAAACAGAGATAATCATAGCACCCTCCTAGCAAGGTGGTTGTGAGGATCAGATGAGATAACATGTAATGCACTACATAAATGCTATTTATTGTTATTCCTTAGGGCTGGAAAGGGTGAAATATTCTGATTTTTTTTCTTTCTTTTTTTTTTTTTCAGTGAGGCAATTGGGGTTAAGTGACTTGCCCAGGGTCACACAGCTAGTAGTAAGTGTTAAGTGTCTGAGGCCAGATTTGAACTCAGGTACTTCTGACTCCAGGGCTGGTGCTCTATCCACTGCGCCACCTAGCTGCCCCCTGATTTTTTTTAAAGGGAAGAAAATAGGATCTTCAAACTATAAGTTAGTGAATTTGACTTGCCCTCCTGACAAAAGTTGTAGCAGAGATTAGTAAAAGGGTGGCTAGTTAACATTTAGAAAAGAAAACAATACTCAAAGGGTGAAGCATGGCTCCATCATGAACAGGTCATACCTTACTCATTTTATTCTGACTTTTGAAAAGGTTAATAAAGTAGTAAGTCCAGGGAGTGCTATATCCATAATTTACCTAGTTTTTAGAAAAGTATTTGATAAAGCTTCTCATGCTGTTCTTGTGGAACAGATGGAGAGATGTCGGCTACAGTTGGGTGGATTGGGAACTGGTTGAATGGTTGAACTCAAAGAATAATCATTAATGTTTGATGCCAAGTTAGAAGGAAGTCTCTAGTGGCAAGCTCCGGGCTCCTCTGCTTGACCTTGTCCTATTTAACATTTTTATCAATGACTTGAATAAACATATAAATGACATGCTTATCTATTTTGCAGATGACACAGGGCTGGAAAGGATAACTAACATAATGGGTGATTGAATAGCCTTTTTTTTTTCCAATCAAAACAAGATGTTAACAGATCTTGACAGGCTAGAACATTAGACTGAATCTAAGAAGATAAAATTGAATAAAGATAAAGGAAAAGTAATCCATGGGTTCAAAAATTAATTTCACAAATACAAGATGGGAGAGGCCTGACTAGACAGAAGTTCCTATGGAAAAAAAAAAAAGAGCTGAGATTTCAGTGAACTACCAGCTCAGTATGATTCAAGAAGGTGTGATGTGTGAGCCCCCAAAGTTAATGCAATGTGAGGCTGTATTAAGTTCAGGAACAGGGAGGTGACAGACTTGCTGTACTCTGCATTAGGCTGCATCTAGAGTGCTGGTCTGGATGTCACATTTTAGGACGGACTGGAGAGCTTCGAGAGGAGGACAACAAGGAAAATAAAGGGCTTCAAGATCATGCCATGGGAGGCCTGAGGAAGTTTACCTTCTAGAAAAAAAAAGATTTTAAGGGGCAGTTGAGGAAGGATATAACTTTTTTCAAAAACTTCAAGGGCTGTCACATACAAGAGGAATTAGTCTTGTTCTGCTCAGCCCCTGAAAGTGAGCAAGTTGCCAAGGGTCAATCAAATTGAGGGTTAATGAAGGGACAACTTATTTTATAGTTTAAAGTCATCCAAAAGTGGAATAGGCTGCCTTGGGAAGGAATGAATTTCCCTACTGGGAGATCATCAAACAAAGACCGGATGGCCATTTGTCCTAAGTAACATAGAGGTAATTCTTGTTCAAGCACATGATGGACTGTGAAGTGTTTCCCCATGAGAATCTGTCAGCATGAGTTACTTTGACTGAAACCAGGTGTGCAGTGAGAAATGTACTGGATTTAGACTCCAAAGACATGGGTGCTAGTCTCAACAATCCCACTTATTGACTTATGTGGCCTAGCACAAGGATCTTAGCTTCTCCAGAGCAGTAATCCTTGTACAGCTTACCTCACAGGGCTATTCTAATAATCAATCAAAATCATGTAAATATGGTTGCACATGTAGAACCTAAATCAGATTGCTTACCATCTTAAGGAGAGGAGAGAGGAGGGGGGAGGAATAGAATTTGGGACTTGAAACTTTTTTGGGGGGGTGGGGCAATGGGGGTTAAGTGACTTGCCCAGGGTCACACAGCTAGTAAGTGTCAAGTATCTGAGGGCAGATTTGAACTTAAGTTCTCCTGAATCCAGGGCTGTTGCTTTATCCGCTGAGCCACTTAGCTGCCCAGGAACTTGAAACTTTTTTTTAAAAATTGCTTTAACATGTAACTGGGGAGGAAAGAAAATGTTATTTAAAAGATAAAGTCAGTTAAGCAAAACCAAAAAAAAAATCATGTAAATAAACTCCTTTAAAGCACAAAGCAGCAGTTAGGTAATCAGGTCCTGTATTCAAATTTGACTTCAAACACTTACTAGCTTTTTGACCCTATGCAAGTCACATAACCTCTCTCAGCCTATTTTCTCATCGGTAAAGTGGGAGTAATAATAGCACCTGCCTCCAGTAGTTTTTTTGAAGATCAAATGAGAGATTTGTCAGATGCTTTGCAAATCTTAAAGTGTTATATAAAAGCCAGCTGTTATTATTATTCATGTATTGGAAGTAGATGATTTACCTGTGAATGGACTAGAGACCTGAACTGAGCAAGAAAAGTCTATCTCTGAGGTCTTTGTTGTCTCTAAAGAATGTGTGGAGATACATTTTCCAAGTCTCTGTACTGTTCTTGAAGGATGTTTAGGAAGATGGAATGTGGTTGATCCTTTACTCACTGGTATTATTTTTACTATTAAAAAAATAAAAACATGACAAGAATGGCACAGGATGAGGCTGTGAAGGACTTTGACCTGCATTCATAGAACCCTTCCTCTTTCCTTCTCCCCTCCCCCCAACCCCCATAAGAGACCATAAACCCATTGAAGAATTGGAGTATTATTTCAAAAATTCTTCTTCTTCTTCTTCTTCTTCTTCTTCTTCTTCTTCTTCTTCTTCTTCTTCTTCTTCTTCTTCTTCTTCTTCTTCTTCTTCTTCCTCCTTTCCTCTTCCTCCTCAACCTTTGTATTTCAATTTTGCTTAACGGGAGCAACAGTTTGGGGTCGCTGGCCGGGTCTACGCAGTCTGAATGAAAAAACATTGCGAAAGAGAATGTGAAGTAGAAAGAGTTAAACGAGAGTGCAGATTGACTCTGTGTATTGGTTTAGACTCCATTCTGTAGGGCTGCTCTAAGACTGACTGATCCGGGCTGAAGGAGGTGGGGGAACCTCCCCACCCCAAGCCCCAACTTCCCACTAATCTCCTGTCACTCACTCCCACCCCTGTTCTACCGACGCCAGAGGTCTGGGCGTCACTCGCGCTGATCGTAGAGCTCAGCCCTGGCGGAAGGACAAATAGTCCAAGCAGCGCGAGTAAACCCATTCAACTAACTGTGGAGCGGAGCTTCTGGCATGAATGCAGCTGCAGCAGCTTCGGGGTAGAGGCTCCAGACCTGGCAGCGATAGGGCTGGGAAGGAAATGAGACAGGGAAGAGCTGTTATTTCTACAATCTACCCTAATCTAGCCGCCACCCCCTACCCCTTCCTAATGCTATTCTCATTCTCGGAAGCTAGAGGGTTGGATAGCGCTTCCAGAGAAAAGTAATTGGATTCCCAGCTTCCTCCAGCCTGGCTAAGAGGAAGCGAACAGCTGCTGCTCATTTGGGGTGGGAGCTTGGGGTGGGAGGAGCAGCTGGCCCCCAGAGTAGCCTGGAATCCACCAGAGGCCTGTTTGACAGGGAGGTTATTCACTTATCCACTTTTGGAAAAACAAAACAAAACTCTAAGCCACCACTACCACCAATCACAAAAACTCCTTGTTTAAATCTTTGGTCAGTGTGCCCATGCATGGACCCTTACACGTCCCAGAGCAAAGAAATGGGTTGTATCCATGGAGGGGACTATCAAACGGTGAGGACCCAGGTTGCTGTTGATGACTCTTCCTAGCTGTTGCCTTCCAACTGTGTCCATTTACCCAACTTTGGCCTGAGGGGCACAGGGCCACTGAGAGCCATTGCATTGAAGCTCAGATTGGGGCCAAGGAAGAGCATTATAATTTTGTGACAAGATCATACTTGCAGTGGGGGACAGGGGAGAGCATAGGGAAGAAGAAATAGCAAGGACCTTATCAGGAAATGAACCAAACTTATAGTTTACAATTGAAGCCCCATGGCTCAATGTAAAGAGTACTGCATTTGGAGTCAGAAGCCTGGGTTTGAATCCAGGGACGCTGGCTCTTCTAATTTCTCCCTTGTAACACTGGTCAACTCATCCAATCCTTTTCTGCTTCTATTTCCTCATCTGTAAAATGTGGGATGGTGAAGTGGAATAGGTCCTTTCCAGCTCTATAACCTGGAAAGATTTATATAAACTGATGCAGAGTGAAGTGAACAGAACCAGGTTGGAACATTGTACATAGTAACAGCAATATTGTACAATCATCAACTGTGAATAACAGCTATTTTCAGCAATAATATGAGCCAAGAAAATTCCAAAGGATCCACAGTGAAAAATGCAATCCACCTCTAGAGAAAGATCTACTGGATTCTGAATACAGATAGAAGCATACTATTTTCTACTTTATTTATTTCATGGTGGCTTTTTTTCTTGTTTTTTGTTTACTTTTGCAACATGACCAAAATGGAAATTTGTTTTGCATGATTGCACATGTTTAACCTATGTCAAATTACTTTTCATCTCTGCTAGGGGAGAGGGAACAGAGGGAGAATATTTAGAAATTAAATTTTTTAAAAATGTTAAAAATAGTTTTTACATGTAATTGAGAAAAATAAAATATCAATGAAACACATATCTATGTGTGTGTATGTATGTCTTCCAACTGGTCTCCCTAACTTTAATCCTGTCAGACATTTGTTGTTCAGATCTGTGTACTCCAGGTATGGAAATTTAATCCACAAACACAGATTAGTAATTTTTATTCTTAGTGAGTTGCCAGAGGCACAGAAAGGCTAAATGATTTTCCCACCATCATAGTATGTGTCAGAGGTAGGACTTAAATACCACAATTCAATTTCACTCAACAAGCATTTATTTAGTGCTTACTGTGTTCCTAGGAGTCTATCTCTGTGCAAGTAGCTGGGCTACAAAGGCCAAAAAAGAATAGTCTCTGCTCTCAAGGAGCTTACTTATAATTGGAAGAAAATTATATAAACAAGTAGACACAGAATATACACACATTTTGTTGTTTTCCATTTGTTTTAGTCATCTCTGACTCGTCGTGACCCCATTTGGGACTTTCTTGGTAAAGATACTAGAGTAGTTTGCTGTTTCCTTCTCCATCATATACATAAATAGGAGTCAACAGGATTTGGAAAATGGTTAGTTATGGTCATTAAGAGAATGTGAAAAGTCAAGGATGACTCCAAGTTTTCAAATGTGAGTGACTAGATAGTGGTGCTCTCTACAAGAAAGGAAAGTTAGGAAGAGGAATTGTTTGAGGGGGGATGATCTTCCTCACTCCAAGGATCACCCTTTATCCACTATTGCCATGTTGCCTCTGAGAGAAAAATCTCCAAGAAGTACTTTTCATGACATGGCCACCTATTTCATTAGGAATGAAGTGTAATGATTGGAATGATGCCACCTGCTGTAGACTTACTGTAGGAAAGCTCTGCCATGAGAAGACATCTGAGGGCAAGCCATATGGCTTTTCTTTGATGTCAGGAAGTGACATTTGCTTGTGGGAGGAAGAGGGGGTGAGGCTGGCTCTCTCTCTCTCTCTTTTGTCAGGACTCTGGTGGAAAGTGGAGCTAAAAATGTGCTCTCCCTTTGTTCACCAAATTCTTATTCTCCTTAATAAATGCTTAGGGGCAGCTAGGTGGCGCAGTAGATAGAGCACCAGCCCTAGAGTCAGGAGGACCTGAGTTCAAATCCGGCCTCAGACACTTAACACTTACTAGCTGTGTGACCCTGGGCAAGTCACTTAACCCCAATTGCCTCACTAAATAAATAAATAAATAAAATGCTTAAAAGTCTAAACTCTTGCTAAAGCTTATAATTTATTGGTGACTACTCATTACATATTTTAGACAGTATGGCTAGAATTTTAGCCCCTTACAGAAGGTAGGCAGCTAGGTGGCACAGTGGATAAAGCACTGGCTCAGGGAGGTAGGTACATTTTTAGCCTCCATTTTGCAGATTGAGGATTCAGGAGGACCTGAGTTCAAATCTGGCCTCAGACACTTGACATATTAGCTGTTTGATCCTGGGTAAGTCACTTAACCCTCATTGCCCCACAAAAGAAAAAAAGTTTTTTTTTATAAAAACTGGATCTAGTTGGGAAAGGACAAGTACAAGCTGATCTACTAAAAGGGAAAAACCCCTGCTATAAATGTCAAATGGAGAAAAACTGGCATGGCATAAAAAAACCCTGAGAGGTAGGAACAATTTTAGCCTCCATTTTGCAGATTGAGGAAATTAAGGCAAAATCAAATTAACTGACTTGCTTAGGGTCAGCCAGTTAGGAAGTATTTAAGGCCAAAATTTGAACTCAGGTTTTTTGGGGTTTTTTTGCGCAGGGCAATGGGGGTTAAGTGACTTGCCCAGGGTCACACAGCTAGTAAGTGTCAAGTGTCTGAGGTGGGATTTGAACTCAGGTACTCCTGAATCCAGGGCCAGTGCTTTATCCACTGCAACACCTAGCCGCCCCCAAACTCAGGTCTTTTTGATTCCAGGTCTAGCTAATTACCCTGGTTGGCAAACAGGAACAAAAAGATGTCTAGTCACACACTAAGAACAGACCCAAGATCCAAAACACAAAATCTTTATAATTCCCCTTTAATTACATCACACTGGTTGTTTCTACAGAGGGTCCTTCCCTCTGGCTCTTAGTAAGTTCCTTGCTGGAATACCTTCTGCTACCTCTACCTCCTATTCCTTCCATTCAGACAAAATCTAAATGGTAGGTTCAGAGACCAGGGTCCCTTGCTTAAAGTGAAAATAGATGAACTTAAAATTAATTGAAACAGGATGGAACAATGGAAAAGACATTGGCCCTGGAAATTAGATGATGTGGGTTCAAATTTTGCCATTTTGTAAAATTTTGCCCATACTATCTGTGCAACCTCTTGCAAATTATTTAATATCTTTGGTCCTCAGTTTCTTCATCTATAAAATGAGAAGGTTGTACTAAATGTCCTCTCAAATCTCTTCTAGCTCTGTGTTTATGATATATTGAACTTGAACACTCAATGCTCCTAATGAAGAATTTCTGATCTCCTACTCTACTCTCAGTTTTGAAGCCCTATTTCCCTACATTCCCAACTTTACCTTGGAAGGAACCTCTACTGTACATGGCCAACCCTCTCCTTTCCCCCATCTTAAGCAGGATGATGGATAGTAGACATCAAGCTACAATGACCAACTTAGCATCACATATAAGTGTTTAGATCAGCTGGCTAGACTTTTCCCCAAGACATGTATCATGGAAAGAAGCATCCCTTGTGCTTTTTCTATAACCATAAATCTTTTTTTAAAGAGTTTCTATGTGACTTTTTCCCCATAAAAGTATTTTATTATTTTCCAGTTACATGTAGAGATAGTTTTCAACATTTGGGGTTTTTTTTGGGGGGGGGTTGTTTGTTTGTTTGTTTTGCGGGGAAATGAGGGTTAAGTGACTTGCCCAGGGTCACACAGCTAGTGTCAAGTGTCTGAGGCTGGATTTGAACTCAGGTTCTTCTGAATCCAGGGCTGGTGCTTTATCCACTGCACCACCTAGCTGCCCCCTCAACATTTGTTTTTATAAGATTTCTAGTTTCATTTTTTTCTCCCTCCCCCCCAAGACAGCAAGCAATCTGATATAGGTTATATATGTACAATCTCATTAAACATATTTCTGCATTAGTCATTCTGTGCAAGAAGAATGAGAGCAAAAAGGAAAAACCTTAAAAAAGAAAAACAAAAAAATAAAAATAGTATAACCATAAATCTTTTAAGGAGCAACTATGTAGCCTAGTGGATAAAGTGCCAGGCCTGTAGTCAGGAATTTTCCTCTCCCTGAATTCAAATCCATCTTCAGACACTTACTGTGTGACCCAGGGCAAGTCACTTAAACCTGTTTGCCTCAGTTTTCTCCTCTGTAAAATGATCTGGAGAAGGAAATGGCAAACCACTCCAGTATCTTTGCCAAGAAAACCCCAAAAGTGGTCACAAAGAGTCAGAGATGACTGAAAAAATGACTAAGCAACAAAACATATCCTTTATACAACAAAAGCATTAATATTTAACTAATGTTTAATTACTAGATATAGACATAATTTACATTTTACAGTGAGATCAAGGGAAATAGTAAATATAATGTGCATTTTTCTCACATTAAACTTCCAACACTTATCAATTACTGATGAACATAATAACTCTGATATTTATTTTCCTGGGTCTAAGTAGAAAATAGACCAATTCCTTTCTGAATTTAAACCAGATGGATTTTACTTAAATTCTAAGAATTCTTTAGATAGATAGATAGATGATAGATCAAAAGAAAGAAACAGGGAATTAATGCATCTGTTAAGTGTTTACTCTGCCATAGCTCTAAGGCTCTAATTGCTGGAAATACACATACGAGCAAGAGAGTCCTTGCCCTCAGGGAGTTTATATTCTAATGGGGGATGAGAACACATATAAAGGTGCTGAAAAAAGTGAGTAAGGGGAGGGATAGGAGAGAAATGTCTCAGAAGGTACAAAATAGTGGAATTATCAATGACCTGGATACACTGAAAGGAGTTACTAGTAAAGCAAATATAAAAAAAATCTTTACTTGGGACCTTGTGTGGTATATGAGGAGAGAAGAGGTGGTGCACTGGATAGAGAGCTGACCTGCAAAGCAGAATGGCCTGGGTTCCAGTTCCACTTCTGTCACATATTTGTTTTGGTTTTTTTTTGAAGGGCAATGAGGGTTAAGTGACTTGCCCAGGGTCACACAGCTAGTGTCAAGTGTCTGAGGCCGGATTTGAACTCAGGCCTTCCTGAATCCAGGGCCAGTGCTTTATCCACTGCACCACCTAGCTGCCCCATTTCTGTCACATATTTGGTTGTATGAATGTGGTTAGGTATTCTGGGTGCTTTAGTTAATGAATTCAGTTGGTAAACTAGTATGCATTAAGCATCTACCATGTGTCAGGTAATATGCTAAGTGCTGGAATACAAGGAAAATAAAAAATCAGATCCTGCTCTCAAAGAGCTCTTAGTCTAATGGAAGAGACAAAGTGAAAACAGCTAAGTACATACAAGAGATATATGTTAAGTTGGGGGATAGTTTCAGAGGGACAGCACTAAGATTATGGGGCATTGGGAAAGCCTCATTGAGAAGGTAAATGGGACTTTATCTGAGACTTGAAGGAGCCAGGGAAGGAAATAAAAGGAGAGAATGTTCCAGGCATGGGGGACAGTCAATGAAAATGCTCAGGTGGGAGATGGAATGTCATGTGTAAAAAACATCAAGTAACCCCATGTCGCTTGATCACAGAGCATGTAGAGAGGAGTAAAGTATAAGAGGGCTGGAAAGTTTGGAAAAGGCCAGACTATAAATTACAGAGAAGATGCTGGCCTACATTGGTAGAGGTTGTTTTCTTATCCAAGAATAAAAAGTTCAGTCCATATCCCTGAGGTACAAGCATATACACTGTGGTCTTCTTATAATTTTGAATCAAAGAACTTTTGCTGATGGGTTGCCCCAATTTGTAAATTTCTGCTTGTAATTTACTAGAGAAAAGGTACTCCTATCAGTTCTGGAGTACTTAGTTTCTTTCCACAAAGGTGAAGCTATTTAAAAAAAATTTTTGCTAAAATAGGGGAAGATTTTAAGCTATATAGTTATGGCTTCTCCATCTTTACCCAAACAGAGTAGAAAGAAAAACATTAATAATAATAGCTGGCCTTTATGTAGAGCTTTAACATTTGCAAAGTGCTGTAATTCTTTATCTCATTTGAGTAGAAACAGAAAGATAGGAAAAGATAAGAGTATATGACTTCCTTTGGACTTCATAAAATCTTATGATGTTATTTTTCCAATCAAGAAAAGGCTTCCTGAAAATTGGTATGCTAATGAATTGTTGGTAGAGTTGTGAACTGATCCAACCATTCTGGAGAGTAAATTGAAAGTATGCCCAATGGGCAATCAAAGTGTGCCTACCCTTTGATCCAGCAATACCACAACAAGGTCTGTATCCCAGATAGATCATAAAAAGGGGGAAAGGATGTACAGGTACAAAAATATTTAAAGCAGCTTTTTTTGTGGTGGTAAAGAAATGGAAATTGAGGAGATGTCCATCAATTGGGGAATGGCTGAACAAGTTGTGGTATATGAATGTAATGTGCTATTGTGCTATAAGAAATGCTGAGTAGGCAGATTTCAGAAAAAATGTGGAAAGACTTATATGAACTGATGCTGAGTGAAGTGAACAGAACCAGGAGAACATTGTATACAGTAACAGCAACATTGTGTGATAATCAACTATAACTGACTTAGCTCTTTCAAGCAATACAAGTATCTAAGACAATTCCAAAAGACTTATAACAGAAAATACTATCCATATCCAGAGAAAAAACTATGGTGACTGAATGTAGATTGAAGCATACTATTTTTACCTTTTTTTGGTTTTTTGTGGCTTTTCTATTTTCTGTTTTTTCTCTCACAACATGACTAATGTGGAAATATGTTTAACATTGATTGCACATATATAACTTATATCAGATTGCTTGCTGGCTTTGGGTGGGGAGGGATGGGAGAGAGGGAGAAATATTTGAAACTCAAAATCTTATGAAAATGAATGTTGAAAACTATCTTTACATGTAATTGGAAAATATAAAATACTATTTACTGAAAAGAAAAGAAAGGAAAAGGAAGAAAAGAAAAAAAGAAAAGGTTTCCCAAGTAGTATAATGCAGTGGTTCATAATGCAGAGAAACAAGTTTCTCCTGACTCCAGGCCACCATTTCCACTGCAAATCTCACCGCAAACACTTCTTAACTATATGCCCATTTTTCTATCTGTAAAATGGGAATAATAACATTTATATTGCCTACTTCAAACAATTATTGAGAGACTCAAATAAGATAATATACTATGTTTATTATTCCTCACTAACTAATGAGGGAGCTCATTTATTTCAATATCTGATAAAAAAGATTTTCCCTGTATTTTCTCTAAAAATGAATAGAATAGAAGTCTTAATAGATATACAGTAGGTTTTCTTTCAGTGAAATTCCTGGAACTTGACCTAATTGACCAATGTTTTATCCTTATCTGGAATACTCTGACTAGCTGAATGGGCTACACCCAAATTCTAAGAATCCATTAGTCTATACAAAGACAAATGGAAGTGTCAACATGCTTTGAAAGGAGTTATTAGTAATGCAAGAATAAAATAGCTTTTATTTGTGCCACAGTACAATATAATAAAAAGGACAATATACTAAAAGGCAGAAGATCAATCAATCAACATTTCTTAAGTACCTTCTAGGTGCAAAGCACTATACTAAGCTCTGGATCAGGGTTCTAGTTTCCCCTAAAACATTTTAGTAGCTATGTGACCCTTTGTAAATCACTCACAATTTCTAGGCCTTAACTGCCTTAATCTCTGAAATTCGGCCAATTATACTTGAATTGGAAGAATGCAGGATACTGAGCCAGATTTTTTTTTTTAGGTTTCTTTTGTATCTAAAAAATAACTCATATTTGTAAAATACTTTAAGATTTGCAATATACTTAGCTATAAGCCCCTGGGCAAGTCTCAATTTCTCCATCTGCTGAATGGGAAAGGTAATATTTATAGTGCCTACCTCAAAGGAGTGACCATAAGGATCAAATAAGATAGTGTACTATGTAAATATAAACTTTTATTATTACTCACTAATCCCTCCTGGCTTTTTAAAGTTTAATCTTGCTCATAATTTATGTCAGTTTACTCAATATTATGCATTATACTTCCAGAGGAGCCTCTTGAGTAGGTAAAGTATAATTGTTCCCATTCTATAGATGAGTAAACTGAACTCTGAGAGGCTGAGTGATTAACAGCCAAAAAGCAAGGCAGGATTTGAAGCTAGTCTCCTGAATCTTTAATTCAACCCTCTATCTACCTTGCTAAGACACTGATTGTCTGAGATAAGTAAAAGAAATCAAAGCATAAGTCAATTATGAGGTTGTTCCAAAACATTTAGGCTATTAGAACTTAGATTACTTTGAAAGGCTGTAGAACCAGTTCTCATTTGGATTTGGGGTTTGTTTATTCTGCTTAGAACTAATAGTACTAATCGTTTTGGACAGCCTGCAGTATTTCCTGCTGGGGAGCAGGGGTTGGGAGGAGGACTGAGATGTGCCAATGATATTCTGGGATATTCTGGGTCAAGCCTAACTCAGTCCAGGCTAACTTCAGGCTAACTTCAGAGTCAAGGTTAGAATGCAATGAGACTTTGCTAGAATGAGGTAAAAAAAGATACACTTCTCAATGTTAAGAGTATAACTAACTCAGATAAAATGCTATGTTCTTCCTCCTCCATGGTCTCCTTGGAAATTTGCAATGCTATGACAGAAAGACATCATGCCAAAACAATGTATATTCTGCTAAAACATTTGATATTAACTTCCTCTAGCCCTGGGTCTTTTATGCCTCAGAACCAAGGTAGCCAAGCCAATAATAAGCCCAAGAAGAGCTTCCCTACCCTCTTTTTTTTTTTTTTTAGGCAATGGGGGTTAAGTGACTTGCCCACGGTCACACAGCTAGTAAGTGTCAAGTGTCTGAGGCCGGATTTGAACTCAGGTACTCCTGCATCCAGGGCCAGTGCTTTAACCACTGCGCCATCTAGCTGTCCTTTTCCCTCTCCTCTTAAAGGGAAATTAGCTTAGCCTATCTAACACAGGTGTTGTTTTTAGCTCATAAGAAAATCACCAGGGCTGGGAAAATTCCCTTACCCTTCTGGGGGAACAAAGGGAAGGGTCCAATCTGGGATCCAAGTTATAAACCAGAGGCTGGGTAAGCTTGGGAGTCTAGTTTTCTTTTGAATGCTAAAAGCCAATGGGCTAGGGTGAAAGCAGAAAGCCAGGGTTAAGAATGTCGATTTCAAGCCAGAAAGGTCCACACAGAATCAGGAGGCATGCGAACAGAAGTGCTGACAAAATAATTTGCTGTTTTATACAAGCTGTATATATTCTCTGTCCTTGTACTTCTCTATCTTAGTCTGGGTTCATCCTGTCCCATCTTGAATTAGATCTGTCAATGGGCTGTGTCCTCTTAATAGAGTTATTTGTAAATGGACAGAGTTCTGCATATATACCGTCATATTTACAAAGGTAATGCTATTGATTTATTTTCCTCAGAGTGGTTATAGGTTCAGCTATATTGTCTTGTCTAGGTCCCCTTGGGGAAAATGGCACAGAAGGAGTCTGGTGAATAGGTAACACAGACCACAGCCCATCTTTCTCTAAGAGATTCTCATGTATCATTTGGAGATAAAACCCAAGATCTTGATTTAATTAGCACTATGTTCTCTTCAAATGTCAGTGACTCCAGTGTGGGAGGGAGGAAATGGGAGGAACTTCACAGGGTCATAGCTATAGGGGTAGAAGGAAGCTTAGAAATTATTCTTTCTTTTTCTTTTTTTTTTTGCAGGGCAATGAGAGTTAAGTGATTTGCCCAGGGTCACACAGCTAGTAAATGTCAAGTGTCTTAGGCAGGATTTGAACTCAGGTCCTCCTGAATCCAGGGCCTGTGCTTTATCTTTTTCATTGAAGTCCCATTTTTTCCAATGAAAGATTATGCTGAGTTTTGCTGGGTAGGTGATTCTTGGTTGTAATCCTATTTCCTTTACCCTTTGGAATATCATATTCCATGCCCTCCAGTTTTCCCAGGAGATATTTCACATTGCCCTCTATTTTTTTATTCATTTGGATTTGCTTTATTTTGTCTTGGTTTCTCATAAAGTCACTGACTTCCATTTGTTCAATCCTAATTCTTAGGCAATTATTTTCATCAGAGAGCTTTTGTACCTCCTTTTCCATTTGGCCAATTTGACTTTTCAAGCTGTTGACTTTTTTCTCATGTCTTTCCTGCATCACCCTCATTTCTCTTTCCATTTTTTCCTCTACCTCTCTAACTTTATCTTCAAAGTCCTTTTTGAGCACCTCTATGGCCTGAGACCAATTCCTATTTTTCTTGGAAGCTTTAGATATAGGAGCCCTGATGTTGACATCTTCCTCTGAGGGTGCCCCTTGGTCTTCCTTGTTACTGAAGAAACTTTCTATGGTCCTCACCTTTCTCTGTTGGCTCATCTTGCCTTTCTTTTACTTGACTTTTAGCTACTTAAAGTGAAGCACTGTTTCCAGGCTGCAGTATCCCAAGCTTAAGAAGTCCCAGGTGGTATGATTTATGGAGAATCAGGTTCTTCACTTGCTTGGCCTATTCCCTGGTCCTTAGATGACCCCAGACCAACTTGCTAATCAACCAGCTTTGTGTATTGTGGTTGTTAGCTCTGACAAGCTTGTGCCCCTCCCCCACCTGGGCCACTGCTACTCAAGCCTACCTCCTGGTTCTCAGCAGGGGTGTAAAATCCAAGTTCTGCCTTAGCACCAGCATAGACCCCTGTAGTCTCCCCCCTGCCCAGGGCTCAGCCCACTCACCAGACTGTGAGCTTAGTTCTAGATGACACTGGTGTTTCAACTGATTCAGAGGCTCTGGGGGTCTCCTTCTGTGGTGAGGCCTTCCTGGAACTGGATCTGTGTCAGGGTGACTGTGAGGTTGGGCTCGACTCCTGTATCAGCACAGCAGCTCCCTCCTTCTGATCTTCCATGCTGTTCTTGGTTAGAAGATGATTTCAGCACATTCTTCTGTGAGTTTTGCTGCTCTGGGCATTTTCCTATGGCATTGTTTGGATGTTTTTTGGAGAGATCATGTCATGAGTTTGGGAGTTCACTGCCTTTCCTCCACCATCCTACTGTGCTTTATCCACTGTGCCACTTAGCTGCCCCCAAGCTTAGAAATTATTATTATTATTATTATTATTATTTTAGTGAGGCAATGGAGGTTAAGTGACTTGCCCAGGGTCACACAGCTAGTAAGTGTTAAGTGTCTGAGGCCGGATTTGAACTCAGGTACTCCTGACTCCAGGGCTGGTGCTCTATCCACTGTGCCACCTAGCTGCCCCTAAGCTTAGAAATTATTTAGTTCAAGTGTATCAGACTCAAATAGAAATGGATCCCTCTGGGCTGTATAATGACTTGTAGTTGTTCCATCATTTTTTAGTCATGTCCTACTCTTTGTGACCCTATTTGGGGTTTTCCTGGCAAAGATATTGAATTGGTTTGCCATTTCCTTCTCCAACTAATTTTATAGGAGAGGAAACTGAGGCACACAGGGTTAAGTGACTTGCCCCCGGTCACACAGTTAGTGTCTGAGGACACATTTGAACTCAGGAAGATGAGTATTCCTGACTCCAGGCTCAGCACTCTATCCACTGTACCACCTAGTTATCTTGCCTAACAACTTAGAAACCCACAAATTAATATTATCTTTGTTGTAATGTATTTTCAATTATTTTATTATACCTATTCTAATTACATTTTAATCTGGTTTAGGCCTTAGCCTGGAATTTTGTGGGCTGCTTGTAGGTTATACTAGTGAGTTTGATGCCTCTGAATTCTAGTCCGACCCTCTCATTTTACTAATGGGGGAACTGAATCCAAAAGGGTTCAGTAACTTACCCAAAATCACATAGATAGTAAGTGGTAGAGCTAGGATTGGAATCTAGGTCCCAAAACTTCACATTCAGAATTTCAGTTCCAACATTCTTCCCAATGCATGATGATGCTTCTCCAGGCTGATGGTTGAAGATAATTGTCTCTAAGAAATCCAGATATTACATCCTGATAAAAAATCTTATTAAAAAACAATCAGACATATATAATCTACATCAGGTTGCTTTCTGTCTTGGGGAGGGGGCAGGGAAGGAAGGGAGGGAAAAAATTTGGAACTAAAAATCTTATGGAAACAAACGTTGAAGACTATCTTTACATGTAACTGGAAAATAATAAAATACTTTTATGATTTAAAAAAAAAGAATTAAAGGACATGTGCTAAAAATCTTGTAAACTCAATGCCAAATCATGTAAAAACAAATGATTGCAGCAAAGGTAGGACATGTTTCAGATTAAACTTTTTTAAGCTGTAAAAACAAAACAAAAAATCCCAATCAGAATTGAGGAAAAATATAACACTGTTAAAAATCAAACTCTTCTAATTCTCCTCCAGGGGTACTTAATCTGATGGTCGATTATTTAACTCGAAAAGGCTATAAGCCAAAATTAAAATGGAAGGAGAATTGGTGCATGATTTTTTTTTCACAGATGATTGTGACCTCATTGTTGTATGACTGTGAAACCTGAATAGTCTACCAGTAGTATGCCAGGAAACTAAATCACTTCCATTTGGATTTTTTTAGGAAGAGTCTGAAAATCACCTGGCAATTTTCATTTTTCATTTTCAGTTTTCTAACTCCCATTTAGATCTACATCCAGGGACCTCCTATAGCCTCTATGAATTAATACAGAATATGCATTCTGTGTTTTAATAGTGTTAAATACTTTTTTTTTTTAAAAACTGAGCTTAGTCAGGACAGAAGATTCCTTGACCACCAAAAGTAGTGACAAATTCTTTTTGATGTGATATGCTAATGCCAATTTAGACTTTTCCTCAGGCTCTTTTTACTTTCTCTTTCCCAAGGGGAAAGTTGACATTCTGTGAATACAAAAGATGTTTCAAATATTCAGTGACACCCTTCCATCATGTTACTGATTATAGTTAGTAAGCTGGAGGTAATGTGTTTAAAGATTATAAACAACAGAAAGAATCCTGTAGGCTTATAATGCAAATGAAACAGGAGAAATTATAGTGGGATATTTTGGATTTATGCAAGAATGTGCCAATCATCAAACCTTAATGTGTATTTGCATAAATTAGAGCCCCCTCCCCCCAAATGCTGGTGCAGTGAAATTAGAAATTCAACAGATGGTCTCCAAATAAAATATGTCGGCAAAATATGAGAACAATTGTTCCTTGGCTCTTCTAAAAGTAAAAGGGCGGATAATCAAGTGCAGTTTGAACGATTCTTTCAAAGTCATTCAACACATCATGTTAGACCACCAGGGGGAGTGAGTTTCAGACTCAAGGCCGCTCCTACTGAAATTGAAGGTCCTTGGCTAGTTAACAAACATTGAGCCCTTAGGGATGGGCAGAGTATTTGAATGAACATGTGACAAGAGAATTAGAAGGCATAATCCCTACCCTAGAATCTCTATTAACCATACACACATGCAATAACCTATAAATAATTATTGAAAGCCTTCATAATTCATTGTAGTTGCTGCCCCAAAAGTCTCAGCAAAGTACAAAATGATCAATAAAGCCAGTTAACCCATTGTCTTATATAGAGAAAAAAAGTATATGCTTCAGTGACAACTTGTCCATGAAAGGTCCAGAAAGTTGATACCTGGTCAGGCTCTCACTGGATCTTCTATCTTATACTCTTGTTTTCTTTTCTCCTCTTGTAATATTTGGTTCTAATAATTTTATATTACAATATTAGAGGATATTTATTATATGCTATTTTATGATGTTTATCATATATTTATGTGGTTTATTATATGTTTATTGTATATTATTTTGTCATATTTACTGCATGTTATTATGAATGCATGCTATTATATTCTTGCCCTGCCTTGTTGTTTTGTTACTTTATCATTCAGAAATGAAATTAATCCATGATATGAGTTTGTCCTCCAAATGTCTCCTACCTGCCATGTCACCCTTACCTGCTATGTTTGTGTTAGGTGGTATAACACAAAAATACACAATCCTGGCTCTCTCTGGAGGTCTAGAAAAGGAAATGGCATGGACACTGAAATCGTACAAAGCCTCTGGAGAAAAGAGTCACAGGCTTGCACAGGAGTCCTGCTGCCTGACCTCTGCTCCCAGAACAGTGATAGCCACTATTTAAGTACTGTCCAGAAAGGCTTTTATTGGATCCTAGATCTTGTTTTAAAAAAGTAGATGATCTCTTCTGGAGATTATCAGAGTGCCTAGCATAGAGCAAGCATAATAAATAAATTGTTCCTGAATTGCAATGCATGAAGATCATAGAGATACCCACACCTGTGTTTTTATTGATACAGGTAACTACTGAGTGGGCAAACTCTGTCAAGGAAGGGTGGTTCTTTCTCTGCACTTACAATCTTTAGAGTGTTGCCTGGAGCATGGAGAAGTCTTCCTGGCTTCCAGGTTGGCTCCCTACCCATTAGGACATGCTGCCCCTCATTAGTATCTTTTTTCCCAGTGCCTGGCACATCATAGGCACTCAGATGGTTGCTGAATTCTTCAGTCGTAATATATGGAAATCATGCAACAAAAATGATAACAATAATACTGAATAAGCTTTAACTTCCAGCTTTTTTTCTCCCCTTTATACATGCTTTGCCTGGGAAGGAAGACACACCCCACCCTCTCACCCTGCCCCACTCCCACCTCCCCAAGCCCTGAAGAAGACTTGTATCATCTCAATATGAGCTGATACATACTGAATTGTGAACAAATTAAACCCTGGGTACTCCCAAGTCACAGCAGTTTTATTACCTTCGCAGCCCCAACCAAGTCCAAAAGAAGCTGGTGCTCTCTCCCCTGGCCCTTACTCTTAAGTAAATGCTTGAAACTCTTTCACAAAGATGAGAGAAAGAAGATGGAGGTGTTTTCTTCTGGCTGCTAACAAAAGGTGAAACAACAATTATTTTCACTCCTTTCTCCCCATTCAGTAAACTCTTTCTTTATGCTATGATCAAATATAAAATCCTCTCTTTGGCTATTAGAGCCTTTTGCAAGCTGGTCCCTTCTTTTCTAGTCTTCATACTCTTTACTCCCTTCTACATACTCCATGATCCAGTGAGGCTGGCCACCTTAGTCTTCCTACAAGACCCTTTGCTTCCCAAGTCAGTGTATTTTCCCCCCAGGGCAATGTGGGTTAAGTGATTTGCCCAAGGTTACACAGCTAGTAAGTGTCAAGTGCCTGTTTGCATCCAGATTTGAACTCAGGTCCTCCTGAATCCAGGGTCGGTGCTTTATTCACTGCACCACCTAGCTGCCCCCGAGTCAGTGTATTTTCACTGGCTTTCCTCCATACCTGGAATGCTCCTCTTCCTTGTCTCTACCTCTTGGCTTATCTTCTGAAAGAAACTTCTCTCAATCCCCTTTAATACCACTGGCTTTCCTCTGAGATTACCTCCAAATTATCCTGGAAGTGTGTGTGTACTTACCCAATATGCATATATATATACACACATGTTGTTTATATTGTTTGTACATAGTTGTTTACATGTTGTTTTCCTCATTAGATTGTTAGCTCTTTGAAGATATGGACTGTTTTCTCTCTCTTTTTTATTCCTAGCATTTCACATAATGCTTGATATACAGTAAGTGTTTAATAAATGGTTGCTGGGGCAGCTAGATGGCGCAGTGGTTAAAGTGCTGGCCCTGGATTCAGGAGTACCTGAGTTCAAATCCAGTCTCAGACACTTGACACTTACTAGCTGTGTGACCCTGGGCAAGTCACTTAACCCCCATTGCCCCGCAAAAAACCAAACAAAAACAAAAACAAACAAAAAAATAAAAGGTTGCTAACTTGATTTGACTATCAGAGCTATAACTACCCTGTATCATGAGGGTTTCATCTCAGGGTGTTAACATGGAAGGGCTCCAGCTTTTTTTATCTTTGATAGTCTAACTAGATTTCATGGGACTTGGAGGCATGGAAGACCAGGTAGGTAAAAGTAGGGAGGATAATAATTCTTCTCAAATGTCATGTCTCAAAGCTGTCCTTCCCCCACTACTATACCGATATGACTGCTTCTAATTAGGGATGGACTGTTGTTCACAACTTCCTGGTCTGGAGAGCCACAGCAGATGGGATATTCAGGACATGCAGTGAAGGCAATGTGTGCTGCTCTTGGAATGTCCCAGGATCTGTCTCCATAATTTCCACTGTCATACAAACTTAACTGTACCTGACAGAGTAGACTGCTCAGGTGTCACCTGCCCTAGGGACCTGAGTCACTTGGGATATACAGGGTCAGCAGCAATGGAGGTACACAATGGCTCTATGGTGTCCAATTGTCTCCCCTCCTCTTCCCCAACTGCCCCACATGCCAGATTTCTCAGTTATGGCAAACAACTTATAGTTCTGAGAGCAAAAATTGGAAAAACTGTACAGCTGGGTCTTTCTTCCCCTCAAAGACTCTGTGTAACTTCATACTCGAAGTAATTTTCTCTTATGGCTCTCTAGAGGAGGTCAGTATTTTGGATGTTTGTGTATTAGGTAATTCAGCATATAGCACAAAAAGATGAGACATACTTATTGGGCACACACTTATTTTGGATTATAATGAACCAAGAGTAACAAAGAATAGGGCAAGGAAAAAAGCAGTATATGCTGTATCCTACAAAATTTTAAAACAAAAGGAATAGTTTAGTTCTGAGCAATCAGAATGGGGTAGAGCTAGCGTTAATTGGGTTTTACTGTATTACATCAGTAGCAAAAAGACGAAGCTTTTTGGATCTTGACTGGATGATCTTGTCTCCAAAGGTAGCCAGGATCTCATCAAAATCAAATAAAACCTTGTTTTTTAAAAATTGCAATCCCCATCTGACTACCTTCAGTTTTGCTTCTTTTAAACATAATTAAATCCAGACTCCATCTAGCCAGATTGAAGAGGAGGGCTGAGAAATAGAGAGAATTCATCCAGAGTATTCTAGCCAGGAACACTTCCAAAATTCCAGAGATAATTGTTTAACATCCGACTTTCCATTTGATCTCACAGTTCTAGTTCATATATCTCCTAAGTTTCAAAAACTGATCATTAAGAAAAAAAAAGAGTATGTTATCCTTGAGCCTTAGTTCCTGAGGTAATAATTTAATCATTTATTAACTCCAAATAGTACTTCCTTTCTTTTGTATTGAAAGTTTGGCTTAGAGAAACCAATGTATTGACTGCCCTTGTACTTATGGTAATTGACTCAATTTATCATTTGGGACAGTTAAAGAGGATGACATGGTTTTGATACTATTTGTACTACCTACCTCAAAGGGTTGTTCTGAGTTCAGAGCTTGGTAAAATGTAAAGCAAAATGTAATTAATTGTGAGTTACGACTACTATTACTATTTCTATTCAATACAAATATTCAATTCAACCATTCAAATTGCAATAGTCCTTTGTGGGTCTGATCCCACTATTGATCAGCATAGAAGGTTTGACCTGCTCCTTTTCCAACCTGGGCTATTTACCCCTCCTTAGCCTGGTGGCCCCCTGCCATTGGAGGTTCAACACATTGATACTGGAATTAGTGTGATCACTAGATTGTCTCTAACTCTACTGCAGCTCAGGTACTAAATTCAAGTGATCCACCAACCTCAACCATTCCTATGAGAAGGGCCTACAGGTGGGCACCACCATACTTTGGCTATCTAAAATTTTTAAAGGCATATATAAAAGATAGAAGCAAGCTCAGGTAATAAAGAATGAACACAAAAGAGCTGCACTATTCCTTAAGAATAGTGTTGGGGACATTAAAGCTCAGAATGAGCCGAGGTTGGCAATGAAGACTAAGAACTAAAAAAGGGCTTTTGAAAAGCTATGTTGGGGGCAAGAGGAAGAACAAAAAAGGGATAGTATCATTGACTGGAATAGATGGAAATGTAGTGTGGGATGATGAAAAGAAGGCAGACCTACTCATTGTCTATTTGACCACTTTCTGCTTCACTAAAGAGTTTTTTAAATGGGAGCGATAGAATACAAATGATTAACAGAGAGTTAGAACCCAAGATAACTGAGATGAGATCAGAACACCTAGTTATCCTCATGGAATCCAAATAACCTGGCGCAGATAAATTATATCCTAGAGTCCTGAAAGAAATTATATCTAAGAAAACCTGGAAAAACTGGAAGATGGAATTGTTGTTGACTATGATTCCTGAAAAATTATGGAGAATGGGAGAGATGCCACAAACTCAGAAAAAGACAAATGTTTTCCCAATTTTAAAAAAGGCAAGATAGAATCTTTAAACTCCAGGCCAGCGAACTTGACTTCAATTTTTGGCCAAAGTATAGAATATATAATTACAGGGGCAATTTGTGAGCAATTAGAGGTGATTAGTGGTGATTAAAAGCCAGCATGGCTTTGTCAAGAACATATCATGCCACACTAGCTTTATTTCATTTTTTGACAGTTACTAGACTTTTCGGATCAGTAGAATATTATCGTGTTCATAGACACTATAATAATGTGATAGTGTATAGACACAGTATGCCTGGATTTCAGCAAGGATAAGGCCAAGATAATGGGATGTGTATTATAGATAGAGGGGTTCAGAACTGTCTGCATAATCAAAGTCAAAGAACAGCTATTAATAAGTCAATGTCGACTTGGAGGAGGTTTCTAACCTGGCCATTACCCTGTACTATCGAACAAGTTTATCAATGACTTGGACAAAAATCTGTGGAATATTCTATTGATTTTGATAATTGCAGAGTTCTTTTAATAACCCCAAAATGTCTTCTTTAAATAAAGGTCTATATTTTTATTTTATTTTTAGAATTCTGTTTTCTTTCTTTTTTATTTAATTCTAAAATATAGATATAATAGGTATTTTCACATTTATTATAGAAAGGGATTGCATTGTCTACTAAGGTGTAAATTACTATTATGTAGAGCTTACTATTTTTTTTTTAGTATACAAGATTTTCATGTAACTTATAGCTTATTTGTGATTCCTTCTGGGCTTCCTTCTGTTCTTTTTTTTTATTTGTGGGGTGGGTGTGGGACATCTTAGGGAATTCTTTAATTCCCCCATTGAAAAGCAAAGCAAAGCAAAACTCTTCTTAACAAATATGCATAATCAAACAAAACAAAATTCCATATAGTCATAAAAATGTATGTTTCATTCTGCCTATTGAATGAGTCACCTGGTATTGTGGTCATTACAATAATCAGTATTCTTAAATCTTCCATTGTTGTTTTTCTTTACATTGTTGTAGAAATTGATCTCTAGTACTACTCACTTCACTCTGTATCAGTTCGTAAAAATTTTCCCAGGTTTCTTTGAAACCATTTCTTTCATCTACATACAAAAAAATTTCATAACATTCATATACCCTAATTTGTTCAGACACTTTCTAGTTAATGAATGGGTAAACTCTTAGATTCTAGTTCTTTGCCATTACAAAAAGAGATGCTATAAATATTTTTGTCCATGTAGGTACTTTTCCTCTTTGTCTGAACTCTTTTAAGCATAAGCCAAGTAGAAGTATCACTGAGTCAAAGGGTATACAAAATTCAGTGACTTTTGGGGGTTTAGTTCCAAATTCCTTTTCAGAGTGATTGAACCAATTCACAGTTCCACCAACAGTGCATTAGTGTGCTTCTTTTCCCACAGCCTCTCCAATATTTGTCAATTTCCTTTTTTTATGGTCACCTTTGCCAGTCTGAAGGTGTGGTATATAACTTCAGAGTTGCTTTAATTTGCATGTATCTAATTATCAGTGATTTGGAGTATTTTTTCATATGACTGATAGATTGGATTTCTTCCTCTGATAACTGCCTATTCATCTCCTATCCCCTTTGATCATTTATTAATTGAGAAATGGTTCTTATTCTCATAAATTTGAATTCCTGAATATCTTAGAAATGAGACCTTTATTAGAAAAACTCTGATTTTTTTTTCTAAACCAAAACTCTTTCACTGTAAGTTTTACTGGCTAGGTGGCACCATACTGCAGAGCATTGGGTCTGGAGTTAGAAGACCTGATTTCAAATTTGGCCTCAGATACTTAGTAGCTATGTGAACCTGGGCAAGTCACTTACCCCTCTGTTTTCCACAGTTTCCTCATCTACAAAATGGGGATAATAATAGTATCTATCTCTTAGGGTTGTTGTGAGGATCAAATGAGATAATAATTGTAAAGTGCCTAACACAGTGCCTGGAACACCATAGACAATGTATAAATGTTAGCTACTATCATTATTATAGAGTTCTGGGTCTGGAGTAAGGAAGACCTGAATTCAAATCCACCCTCATACTTGTAGTAGTTGTGTGACATTGAGCAAATCATTTAATCTTTATTTACCTTAGTCTCTCAACTACAATGTAGGAATAATAATAGCACCTATATAACAGGGTTGTTATGAAGATCAAATGAGATATATATTATGCAGTCAGCACAATGCCTAGAATATAGTAGGCACTTGATAAATGTTCTCTTTTCTCCACCTCCTTTACCTAAGCATCAGGGTTTTGTGATGATCAAATACTGAGTTTTTGGGCTAATTTGGTTTTGTATGTTGAGAACCTAATCTGTTCTATTGGTTGACCTTTCTCTTTTTTAAGCAGCACCAAATAGTTTAGATGATTGCTGCTTTTTTATTAGCAAAATTGTCTATTTTTCTAAACCAAAAAATTCTTTCCCTTATAATTTTTACTGTATTGGTTTTACCATGTTGGTTTAAATCTTTTTAATTTTATATAATCAAACATGTACATTTTATTTTTTGTGATCCTCTTTATCCCTTGCTTGGTTATGAACTTTCTCTCATCCATAGATCTAAAAATTATTTTTCTCCTTGATCCTTTAATTTGTTTATGATATGACCATTTCTATATCTAAATCATGTACTATAGTTTGAGATCTGGTATTGCCAAAGACCTGTTTTTCAACACTAGTATTCTCCTGGTGATGCTACATGACTGCAAACCTTGGAATACTTGTATCCCAAGAATTGAAGTTGAAGAGTATCGAACAGACAATTGAGAGGTACATGGTGAGCTTGGACTACAACATATTACATAAACAAGAAATTAAGCAAGAGTAGTGAAAAGTATATCATCAAAGAAGTGTAGGATCAGAAAAAAATGATGGGCAAACAAAATTACAATTACTGAAGAGTTTGTGGGCCCTACTAGTATACTCATAATATGAAAAGAATTTTAGGAAATCCTGCAGCACATTAGGTGGAATCCCTTCGATGAATTTATGGGAGTATAGGGATTAGAGTTGTATAGGATAGACAAAAATGGATGGGCTGCAACCTGAATGATTAGAGGGAATGCCTACATTGATGAAACATAAATCTATTAGAATATCAAAGTATTGGTTGAAGACAGATGGTGTGCTTATTAATTTTTCAAGTGACAGAAAATTGGGAGGAATAGCTAATATGTTGGATGCTAGAGTCAAGAAAAAATATAAACTGTTTAGAATGATGTCTCAAATAAGAAAAGAAATAAATCAATAAGGAAGAATATGATACTTGAGTTTTAAAAAACTAAACTACATTAAGAACAATAAGGGGGAGATATGACTAGATAATAACAACAGGAGAGCACTAGATTTGATGCCAGAGGACCTTAGTTCAAATCCCAGGTCTGCTGTTTTTGTGTTGTATGACTTTGGACACTTGGGGGTTTTTTTGTTTTGTTTTGTTTGGTTGGGGTTTTTTTTGTTTTTGTATTTTAGTTTCCCCATTTGTAAAATGAATGTTGAATTGAGTGATATCTTCTAGCTCTGATATTTCTTGATCTTCTTCCCTTCTTCCCTTCTTTTTCCCTTCCTTCTTTCCATTCCTTTCCTTCCTTCCCATGACTCCACAACTCTCTACTGGTTATGATTTGAAGTTCACATGAAAGAGATCTGGGGATTTTAGTAGTGTGTACCAAGTCAACAGTGTGAAATAGCAATAAACACGCTTAAGCTGCAATAAGTAATCTGTCCTCACCAAGCCAAATTGGAAATATTCTCAATTATGAATACCACATTTTAGGAAACTTACTGACAAGCTGGAGCACATTCAGATGAGGATGAACAGGAGGGAAACTGGAAACAATATTGTAGAAGGTCAGAACTGATGATGGCTAGCATATAGAACAGAAAACTTATGAAGAACGTGATGGCTATCTTCAATTATTTGATGGGCTCTCATTTGGAAAAAAGATTTGCCTGTAGTATGGGAAATAGGGTTAATAGTTAAAAATTACAGAGAAGTAGACTTAAGCTCAGTATAAGGAAAAACTGTCAGAGAGAAAGAGAAAGAGAGGGAGAGAGAGGGAGGGAGGGAGGGAGGGAGGGAGGGAGAGAGAGAGAGAGAGAGAGAGAGAGAGAGAGAGAGAGAGAGAGAGAGAGAGAGAGAGAGACTGAGACTGAGACTGAGACTGAGACTGAGACTGGTTTTGTTTTTATAATCCATAATGTTTCTGCCAGAAGGTGAAAGGCATGTTTTGTCATTCAATAAAGTGTAAACCAAATCTGAAATCTTAATGGCATGGGACTCTCATTAGTGGAAATCAATGCCTTACAATTGTGTGAGAGAAAGTGAGGAGATAGCAAGAACAAGAGAAAAACAGGAGTTCCACTCTCTTCATTCTTAGCATCTTCATCAAATTTCTTTAGTCTTTTCAGTCTTCTTCAAGCCTCAAGTTTCTCTAGGTTCTATAGTTGCTTTGGACACTTCTGGCTTCTAGCTTTGAGAGAGAAGATGGATGATTTCAACTTTGCTTCAGGTTACTAGAAGAAAAGACTGGGAAGAAGCCAACATGAGAGGAGATGGCAGTCTCCATCATGTCCCCATCTCAAGCTTGCTACACTAGAGACTTTGTGGAACTTCCTCTTGGGTGATATCTTGAATTCTCTCTCAGGTGAATTGAGTTACCTTGTTGCCAATGGGAAAGCACCTTTACTATATATTGTCTGGTTTGTATTCTCCTATGTGTACTTTCTCTGATTTGTTTTACTATCAATCTAGACAAATAGGTTTTTTCACTATTTCCTACATATGTTTATTGTGGATCTGGTATTTGATGGGAAGGGAGTCAAGGCTTGGATATAAAACTTGGGATCCCAGTCCCCTCAAACAATGATTATATCAGTGATCAGAAGTTAGTTTGAGTCTTAAAACAATTATTTCCTGGACTAACAATATTTAAGGTAGCAGACAGATATAATCGCAACTTGGTTCTCTCTCTCTCTCTCTCTCTCTCTCTCTCTCTCTCTCTCTCTCTCTCTCTCTCTCTCTCTCTCTCTCCCCCTCCCTCCCTCCCTCCCTCCCTCCCTCCCTCTCCCTACCTCTCTCCCTGCCCCCCTCTCTCAGAAGAGCAGAGTGACCAAGCTTCTGGTTCCAAGCTCCTGGTTCTCATGTTGGCAGTAAAGTCTTTCTTAGAGAAGGACTAGGGGGAGAAGAGGCTAAAGATGTCTAGTCTGTTTCCCTTATAGCCACATGACAATCTCATACTATACATGGGGAATATTCCTCATTACAAAAGAATGTCACAATTCCTAAATTCTCTAATATTGCTGGTTATGTTTTCTTAGCAGTCATCATCAAGATTCAGTAAATTCTAATTCCATGAGAACAGTTTTGTTTCTATCACTCTTATCCCTTAAACAACCTAATAATGAATAATTAATCCCCTGTCATCAACTCAGGAAAGTGCTTTGTCCTAATAGGTGTTCACAGAGCATGGTCTGGGTGACTAGCAGAAAGACTAGTGCATATGAGCCCATGATCTATGCATGCTTTTATGTCTATATACATTATAATTCCCAGAGTGAATATTTTATGCAAATACTTGTAGGGTTATGTCCTTCAATCAGAATTAATCAATGCCCTCTTCTCTCCTGAGATACTTCCATATTTAAAGTATCTGTGATTTTGTCAATGTATATGATCCCTCTGCCAACTCAGATTATAACCTTTTTATGACAGTACATAGTCTTTGAAAGATGCCATTGCCAAAATATTTACCACCTCCTGGCCAACCTTGTGATGAGCCTTTTTGAACTCATCTGAACTGGTTCCTAGAGAACAATAGCAGGCTAGGTTGTTTTAAAACAGCACCTTGAGAATTGGAAGTTGAGGGGGTGCCCATCAATTGGGGAATGGCTGGACAAGTTGTGGTATATGAATACAATGGAATACTATTGTGCTGTAAGAAATGATAAGCAGGAGGAGTTCAGAGAAACCTGGAGGGTCTTGCGTGAGCTGATGATGAATGAGATGAGCAGAACCAGAAGAGCATTGTACACAGTATCATCAACATTGAGTGTTGATCTACTGTGATGGACTATATTCTTCTCACCAATGCAATGGTACAGAAGAGTTCCAGGGAACTTGCGATGGAAGAGGATCTCCAAATCCAAGAAAAAAAAAAAAGAACTGTGGAGTATAGATGCTGAATGAACCATACTATTTCTTTTGTTTTTGATGCTGTTGTTTTTTTCTATTTTGAGGTTTTTCATCATTGCTCCGATTTTTTCTCTTATAACATGACTAATGCAGAAATATGTTTAATGTTATTATGTGCATATATATATATATATATATATATATATAACTTATATCAGATTACCTGCTGTCTAGGGGAGGGGGGAGGGAGGGGAGGGAGGGAGAAAAATCTGAAACTGTAAAGCTTGTATAAACAAAAGTTGAGAACTATCTTTACATGTAATGGAAAAAAAATAAAATACTTTATTAATTAAAAAAAAAGAATACATTTATACTCATGAAAAAAAAAACAGCACCTTGAAAAGTAGAATTGGCCAAATGGAAAAGGAGATAAAAAACCTAAGTGGAAAAAATAACTCCTTAAAAATTAGAATTGGGTAAGTAGAAACTAATGTCTCTATGATACCAGGAAACAAACAAAATTAAAAGAATGAAAAAAAAATGGAAGAAAATGTAAAATACTTCACTGGAAAAACAACTTACTTGAGAAATAGATCCAGGAGAGATAATTTAAGAATTATTGTACTACCTGAAAGCTATAATTTTAAAAATGGACCTAGGGCAGCTAGGTGGTGCAGTGGATAGAGCACCGGCCCTGGAGTCAGGAGTACCTGAGTTCAAATCCAGCCTCAGACACTTAACACTTACTAGCTGTGTGACCCTGGGCAAGTCACTTAACCCCATTTGCCTCACTTAAAAAAAAATGGACCTGGACATTATACTTTAAGAAATTATAAAAGAAAACTGCCCTGATATCCTAGAAAAAGACATTGAAAGAATCTATCAATCACCTCTGGAAATAGATGAAAACTCCTAGGAACATTATAGGCAAATTCTAGAATTCCCATATCAAGGAGAAAATATTACAA
Source organism: Dromiciops gliroides (assembly GCF_019393635.1). Lineage (NCBI taxonomy): Eukaryota > Metazoa > Chordata > Mammalia > Microbiotheria > Microbiotheriidae > Dromiciops > Dromiciops gliroides. The sequence goes on along the minus strand of NC_057862.1, from coordinate 161,366,455 downwards.
GTAGCCAGAAAGAAACAACTCAAAAATTGGGGAGCCACAGTCAATATTACACAGGATTTAGTAGCTTCAACATTAAAGGATCAGGGCTCATGGAATATGATATTCCAGAAGGCAAAGGAGTTATGACTACAATTAAGAACACCTACTTGGAAAAACTGAGCATAATATTTCAGGGGGGAAATGGACTTTCAAATGTTCCTGATGAAAAGATCAGAGCTGAACAAAAAAAATTGATTTTCAATTTCAAGACCCAAGAGAAGCATAAAAAGGTAAAAAGGAAAAAGAAAACATAAGGCATTCAATAAGGCTAAACTATTTAAATCCTTATATGGGAAGATGATACTTATAATTCTTTTTGTTTTTGTTTTTTTCTGGTGAGGCAATTGGGATTAAATGACTTGCCCAGGGTCACACAGCTAGTAAGTATTAAGTGTCTGAGGCTGGATTTGAACTCGGGTCCTCCTGAATCCAGGGCCAGTGCTCTATCTACTGAGCCACTAGCTGCCTCGATACTTATAATTCTTAAGAACTGTATCTTCAGATGAAGAAATTAAAGCTATCTTTCACCATATGAAGACATGTTCTCAATCACTATTGGTTAGAGAAATGCAAATTAAAACTACTCTGAAGTACTATCTCACACCTATCAGATTGACTAATCTGACAAAAATGAAAAAAAAATGACAAATGTTGGAGATGTGGGATAATTGGAACATTATGCATTGTTAGTGGAGTTGTGAACTGATCCAACCATTCTGGAAAGCAATTTATATGCCCAAAAGGCTGTACGTACTCTTTGATTCAACACCACCACCATTAGGTCATAAAAAGGGGAAAAGAGATCATAAAAAATATTTGTAGCAGCTCTTTTTGTGGTGGCAAAGAATTGGAAATTGAGGGGATGCCCATCAATTGGGGAATGGCTGAACAAGTTGTGGTATATGAATGTAATGGAATACTATTGTGCTGTAAGAAACGATGAGCAGTCAGATTTCAGAAAAATCTGGAAAGACTTATATAAACTGATGCTGAATGGAGTGAGCAGAAGTAGAACATTGTACACAGTAACAGCAACATTGTGTGATGATCAACTATGATTGACTTAGCTCTTCCAAGCAATACAAGTATCTAAAACAATTCCAAAAGACTCATAACAGAAAATACTATCCATATCCAGAGAAAGAATTATGGAGTCTGAATGCATATTGAAGCCTACCATTTTCACCTTTTTTTTGGTGACTTTTCAATTTTCATTCTGTTTTTTCTCTCACAACATAACTAATGTGGAAATATATTTAATATGATTGAAATGTATAACATATCAGATTGCTTGCTGGCTTCTGGAGGGAAGGAAAGAGGGGAGAAAATTTTGGAACTCAAAATCTTGCAAAAATGAATGTTGAAAACTATCTTTATATGTAATTAATTGTAAAAATGTGAAAAAATGTATAATTTGTGAAAAATAAAATATGATTAAAGAAAAAACTATATCACTATCAGTGTAGTTAAAAGGAGCATACATCCATAGAGGGTGTGAGTATAAAGTGACTGAAGGAATGACAAAAAAGTTAGGGGGGGTGAAAGAGAATTATACTGGGAGCAAAAGGAAAGGAGAGATAGAATGGAGTAAATTATCTCACATGAAGAGGTGTGAAAGACATTTTATAGAGCAGGGGAAGATGGAAGTATGGGTGGTGGGCATTGCTCAAACCTTACTCTCATCACAATTGGTTCAAAGAGGGAACAACATACACAATCAGTTGGGTATAGAAATCTATTTTACCCTACAAGGAAGTAGGAGGGAAGGGGGTTAAATGGGGGCAAAGCCTGAAAGAAGGGAAGGCAGATTATGGGAGGTGGTGGTCAGAAGCAAAACACTGGTGAGGAGGAAAAGGGTGAAAGGAGAGAAAAAAGGATAATCAGGAGGGAAAAGAGGATAGAGGGAAATACAGTTAGTGATCATAAATGTGAATGCGAATGGGATGAACTCTCTCATAAAATGGAAGCAGATAGCAGAGTGGATTAAAAACAAGGATCCCACAATATGCTGTTTATAAGAAACACATTTGAAGCAAAGAGACATACACAAAGTAAAGGTAAGGGGTGGGAGCAGGATCTATTATGCTTCAGATGAAGTGAAAAAAGCAGAGGTAGCAATCATGATCTCAGACAAAGCAAAAGCAAAAATTGATCTAATTAAAGAGATAAGGAAGGAAACTCCATCTTGCTAAAAGGAACCATAGACAATGAAGTAATATCAATACTAAACATATATGTACCACATGGTATAGCATTCAAATTCTTAAAGGAGAAAATAGATAACAAAACTATACCAGTGGGAGACTTCAACTTTTCCCTCTCAGAACTAGATATATCTAACCACAAAATAAATAAGAAGGTAAATAGAATTTTTAAAAAGTTAGATATTACAGACCTCTGGAAAAAATTGAATCAGATAGAAAAGAATATACCTTTTTCTCAGTGCTATATGGCACCTATACAAAAATTGACCAAGTATTAGAACATGAGGGGGCAACTAAGTGGCTCAGTGGATAAAGCACCGGCCCTGGATTCAGGAGCACCTGAGTTCAAATCTGGCCTCAAACACTTGACACTTAATAGCTATGTGACCCTGAGCCCTCATTGCCACCCCCCCAAAAAAGTATTAGGACATGAAATATTCAAAATCAAATGTAGAAAGGCAGATCATAATGCAATAAAGGTTACTTTTAATAAAGGGCAGAGGAAAGATAGATTAAAATTATTTGGAAACCAATCTAATCCTAAAGAATAAGTGGGTCAAAGAACAAATAATAGAAATTATCAATAATTTCATCAAAGAGAATGACAACAATGAGACAACATATCAAAATTTATGGGATGCAGCCAAAGCAGTACTTAGGAGAAAATATATTTCTCTAAATTCTTACATCAACAAAATAAAGAACATATAACTAAAAAAAATAGAAAAAGAAAAATTAAAGCCCCCCCAATTGAGTATCAAATTTGAAATCCTGAAAACCAAAGGTGAGATTAATAAAACTGAAAGCAAGATAACTATTGAAATAATAAATAAAACTAGGGGCTAGTTTTATGGGGAAAAAAACCCCATTAAGATAGATAAGCCCAGGTGGGCAGCTAGGTGGCGCAGTGGATAAAGCACCGGCCCTGAATTCAGGAGGACCTGAGTTTAAATCCAGCCTCAGACACTTGACACTTACTAGCTGTGTGACCCTGGGCAAGTCACTTAACCCCCACTGCCCCCCAGGAAAAAAAATAGATAAACCATTGGTTAATTTGATTTTAAAAGAAGAAAGAAAACAAAATTTCCAATATAAAAAATGAAAATAATGAATTCAGCACCAATGAAAAGGAAATTAAATTAATCATTAGGAAATACTGTGCCCAACCTTATGCCAATAAATCTGACAATTCAGATGAAATTTATGAATATTTATGAAAATATAAACTGCCCAGATTAACAGAAGAGGAAATAAAATCTTTAAATAAGCCCATCTTAGAAAAAGAAATTGACCAATCCATCAATGAACTCCCTAAGAAAAAATCCCCAGGACCAGATGGGTTCATAAGTGAATTCTATTAAATATTTAAAGAAAAATTAATTCCAATACTACATAAACTATTTTGAAAAAGAGATGAAGGAGTCCTACCAAATTCCTTTTATGATACAAAATATGGTGCTGATACTTAAGCCAGGAAAAGCTAAAGCAGAGAAAAAAAATGATAGGCCAATTTCCCTAATGAATATTGGTGCAAAATTTTAAATAATATACTAGTAAGGATATTACAGCAATGTATCACAAGAATTATTCCAGGGGATTTATACCAGGAACATAAGGTTGGTTCAATATTAGGAAAACTATGAGCATAATTGACCATATCAATAACAAAACCAATAGAAATCATATGATTATCTCAAAAGACGTTGAAAAAGCTAATGAAAATATACAACACCCATTCCTATTAAAAATACTAGAAACATAGAAATAAATGGAGCTTTCCTTAAAATGATAAATAGTATCTGTCTAAAACCATCAGTAAACACTATCTGTAATGGAGATGAGCTAGAAGCCTTCCCAATTAGATCAGGGGTGAAGCAAGGAAGTCCATTATCACCATTATTATTCAGTATTATAATAGAAATCTTGGTAATATCAATAAGGGAAGAAAAAGAAATTGAAGGAATAAGAACAGGCAAAACTATCAGTCTTTGCAGATGATATGATGATATATTTGGGGAATCCTTGAAAATCAACTAAAAACTAATTGAAATGATGAACAACTTTAGCAAAGTAGCAGGAGATAAAATGAACCCACATAAATCATCAGCATTTCTATATATTACCAACAAATCCTAGCAGGAAGAGATAGAAAGAGAAATTCCATTTAAACTAACTGTAGATAATATAAAATACTCAGGAGTCTACCTGCCAAGACAAACCCAGGAACTATATGAACATATTTATAAAACACTTGCCACACAAATTAAGTCAAAAATATAAAATTAAAAATTAAAAAAAAAAAAAGAATGCTGGGGCAGCTAGGTGGTGCAGTGGATAAAGCACCAGCCCTGGATTCAGGAGGACCTGAGTTCAAATTTGGCCTCAGACACTTGACACTAGCTGTGTGACTCTGGGCAAGTAACTTAACTCTCGTTGCCCTGAAAAAAAAATGAATGCTAAAAATTGTCTTTACATGTAATTGACAAAAGAAAAAATGCTATTAAAAAATCTCTAAATGCTTGTCTTTTCTATTCTTTTGTTGGTAATTCTCCCTTTTTGTTATGACATTACTAATTTGTTTTTCTTTTTTGTTTTTAAAAACTGGATCTATCAAATTTAGTTTAAAAAAATTTTTTTTTGTTTTTGCTAATCTTTTTATCATTTTCAAAATTTAGGTTTTTGTGTTTATTTGGGGATTTTTTATTTGTTGCTTTTCTAGTTTTTTATTTGTATGTTCAATTCATTAATCTGTCCTTTCTCTTTTTTGGTGATGAAAGGGTTTGTTGATATAAATTCCACCTTCATGACTGCTTTGAATGAATCTCACAAGTTTTGGAATATTTTCTCACTGTTGACATTTTTCTTTGAGGAAATTATCTGTTGTTTGTTAGATTTGTCCTTTGACCCAACCTTTTAATTGGTTATGCTTTTTAATTGCATTGGAGTTAATAAAGGATATGTTCAATATTTTTTGCTTTCTGCATTTGTTTGTGAAGTTTTTGTTACTTAGCATATGGTCAATTTGACGGGAGGCGGGGGGGGGGGGGGGGAGTAGGCCAATGAGGTTTAAGTGACTTGCCCAGGGTCACATAGCTAGTAAGTGTAAAGTGTCTGAGACTGGATTTAAACTCAGGTTTTCCTGAATTCCAGGCCAGTACTTTATCCACTGCACCACCTAGCTGCCCCCATATGGTCAATTTTTGTAAATGTGCCATGAACAACTTTGAAATATTTATGTTCCTTTCCATTCTTATTCAGTAGCCACTAGTGATATATCTAACTTTTTAGAAGTTCTATCAGGTCTTTAACCTCTTTCTAGTTTATCTTTTTGTTAGTTCTATTTTTTACTAAAAAGAATATCTAACTATCACAGTTTCATCCTTTTGGAACTTAAATATAGAGCATTTGGTGCAAGTATATTAAATATTGATATTATTGCATTATTTCTGGTGCCTATAAGCATAATATGCTTCTCTGTTTCTCTCTTTTGACCATATTTATTTTTACTCTAAGTTCATGATCGCTACCCTTATTTTTTTAGCTTACTTAAAGTATAATAGTGTCTGTCCTAGCCTCTAATTTTAACTCTGTGGGAATCTTTATGTTTTGTTTTTCTCATAAATAATTGTTGGCTTCTGATTTCTAATCCATCCTACTCCCTCTTCTCTTTATGGATAAGTTTATTTCATTTATGTTCACAGTAATGCTCATACACTTTTTCTATTCTTTGTCCCCTGCACCTTTTATTATGAAGGTGTTTGAAGAAATGGAATGTGGTCAACACCAGTGATCTGTAATTGAAGCCATATGCTTTTACTCTACTGCCCTTCATCTCTTTTCCTGACCCTGGCCCCAATCACTGGTTCTTACATGTTCTTTCTTTCCTTTTAATCTTCCTTTTATAATCTATTTTGTTGAATTTTGTTTTGCTTATGATTATTTCTTCCCTGACAGTTACATCTTTCTTAAATTTCTTACCCATTTTCCTTTCCCTACCTGTCTCTCTTTTGAGGTTAATGTATTAGTACACAAAGTCTTTGTGTATATGTGTGCATATGTGTATGTGTTTGACCCTTCTTTGTCCAGTTCAGATAAATGTAAAGTTCATGGGATGCCCACTTTTCCTACTCTTTCTTTCATGTTTGCATACTCTTCTTGTCCTCCCTACTTCCTCATTTCTCTTCTCATGTATCCTTCTCCCTTTCTTTTTCTGTTCTAAAACAGAATAAACATAGCCCTGTTCCTCTATTTTATTTAATTCACTTGTGACTCAAAGATATTCAAATTTTGAAGGGATATTCCTCATCAGAATAAAATTACTTCAACATTATTTAACCACTTGCTCAAATACATTTATCTTTTAAAGTTTGTATTGACTCTTTTGTTTGAATTTCTAAGTTTCTGCTCATCTCTGGTCTTTTTGTTCAGAATGGTTGAGACTTTTCTATTCCATTTACGTTCCATTCTTTCATTCTTTTTCCTTGTGTGACTCTACTCAGTTTTGTAGGGTAAGGTATTTTTAGTTCTAAGCTTTTCTCTTTTGTATTTTGAAATATCATAGTGCAATATTTTCTCTTCTTTAAACTAGTTGCTGTTTATGTGATCCTAACTGTGGTTCCTTCATGCTTGAAGTTTATCTTTCTGGATGCTTGTAGTATTTTTTTAAATCTGAAAGTTCTGTGTTTTGGCTATTTCTAGAAGTTTTAATTTGGGGGTTTCTTTTAGGAGGTGACAGGTAGATTCTTTATATTTTTACTTTGCCTTCTGTTTCTAATAAATGTAGGCAGTTTTAACTTTTTTGATTTCTTTAATTTCAGTCAGTTTCTAGAGAGTGGAGTAGTTCTTAAATTATTTCTACTTGATCAGTTTTCCAGTTTAGTTATTTTTGATTTGTTAGTACATTACATTTTCATCAGTTTTTTTCAATATTTTAATTTTGTTCTAACTTTTTTTTTTGTCTTTTAGAGTCATTGAGTTCTGATTGATCCATTCTAATTTTCAAGGAATCCATTAGTTGGGGAGGGTTTTCCACCTTTTATTTTGTCATTTTTTTCTCCTCCTAAATATTTATTTGAGAGCTCTTATTTCAACTATAACATTAAAAAACCTCTTTTTTCATTTCTTCAAGATTTTCTTGTAGTTTTCATGACTAAACCATTTCCCCCCTCTACAATTCTGATTTTTGTTGTGGTAGAGTTACCCTCTTTTTCTGTGTTTACCTCCTGGGGTGGGGGTTGGGGGGAAATCTCTTAACCCACAATATTTCTTCATAGTGCTTGGTGTGCTTTTTTGGACATATCTTCAACCTTATTTGGGCACTTACTCCTTACTCCAGTTCCTTATTTTGGACTTTATGGTAGATCCAGGCTCTGCCCTACTCCCATATTCTTGAAGATCTAGATGTTCAGGCCATGTTTGGATCTGACTTCAATTTCCTAGGCTCATATCCCTATTTTCCACCTTTCCTGGCATGTCTGAGCTCAGAGCAAAATTCAATATCTTCATTTATATCTCTGCAGTAATCTGTCTCCATTTTGCTGCCTCTAGTCAAGGTGTTGCTACAGGCTTCTATACCACCTCGGTCATCCATGGTGGGGGGTCTAGGTATTCTTTTGGCCCCTATTATTCATTTTTACTCAGGGTACTTCTTCAGTCTTCTATACTCCCCTCTCCCAGTCCCCAACCCAAGTATCTACTGGCTTAGGGCAATGCTTTAGAGTTCTGGTCATTCCACTTGAACTTGTATCTTTTCTGATAGGACCCCTCATTTAGAGCCTGTGACTTTTGGTTGTCTCTTTTTGTAGTTCTGAGCTGAATGAAGGAACTTACTGGTGGTTCTCTTGGGCTTTCATTTTCTTTGTTTTCTTTTTTTAAATTCTGAATTTACCAAACACTGAGCAAACAAAAGAAAAATTTCACATACAACATTCTTTTTGGATTTCTTGAATATTATTTGATCTTGTACGCTTTCTGCATCATTGCTGGAGTAAATGTGGGAGAACTGGGCTCCTCTATGACTTTTACACTAGCATTTTACCCAAGTTTCCATGCTTTTAAAAAAATGTTCCAAAATAGATTCTCTGATAATCTATTCTAGTAGCAAAGTTATTTTGTGCATCTGATCTGAATTATTCATTCCTGAGCTATAAATATGTTTTAGTGGAGATAAAGAAGTTGGTCACTTCCCTTTTGAAGGAAGCTAGGAGTTCTAAGGTGCTGAAATAAGGAGGGAGTAGGTATTAAGCATGAGGTGAGGTGAAATGGGGATAGCTTATGCTCAGGCACAAAGGTAGGAGATAGAGACACTAGTATAGAAAATTACCAAGTAGGCCAGTTTGGGTAGAATAGAGAATATGCAAAGGAAAGTCACATGTAATAAAACTGAAGTTTCTATAACAGGGAAGTTGTCCATCTAGCCATCTGTCCTATATAGACAATAGATATTCTTTTTTCACTTATTTTTTCCTGGATAGATGGATTAGTCAGACTCTTTGGTGTGGTTATGGGCCTCTTTTAGGAGGCTCTAAAATTTTCTGTGTATCTCTTCCAGGACACTCTCCAATTTTTCCAGGGCTTGTTGCAACAAACATGATGTCATCTACAAACAGAAGCATGTGGAGGAACTAACCATCCAAAGGGAATCCCTCTTCAACTTAAACTCTTCCCTAGATATCCTGGATAACCTACTAATATGACCCTGGGCAAGTCACTTAAGCTCTTGGCTTCAATTTCTTCATCCGTAAAATTAAGAGGTTGGTCCATTTTAAATTCCAAATCTATGATCCAATCATGCTTTGAATTTTTGGTAATCAGATATCTTTCTGTTTTACTACTTATCTGGTATTAATGATTAGGAGGGTGGTAGAACAAGGTTCTCTCTGTTGTTATATCTTTCAAGGAATCTTGAGTAATTTTTTCTTTGCAGGGCAATGAGGGTTAAATGACTTGCCCAGGGTCACACAGCTAGTAAGTGTCAAGTGTCTGAGGCCATATTTGAACTCAGGTCCTTCTGAATCCAGGGCTGGTGCTTTATCCACTGCACCACCTAGCTGCCCCAGAATCTTGAGTAATTTTGATGTATAAATGGGAATCATCTTGTTGGAAGAGAGCTTTGAATGCAGTAGTTTTTTTGCTCTGCTAAACCAAATGTTTATTTTTTAAATAATCAATAAAAATAAACACAGGGGATATTTTGTTTTATATACCTTTCAGTCCTGTGTGATGGTCAATATGTGGTCTGCTGTAAGATATTGATTGTAATAGTCTGTCTGTTCCTTTCTGGTACCTTCATCAAGGATGCTGTTCTATGTATGTAGATGATTCTCTTAAACATTTCATATAGATAGGAAAGGAGGTATATAGATTACTAGTTGCTAATGTTCTCTCTCAGTTAAGTGTTTTTTTCCTATTAATAAGAGCCAAGGTATTTCCCATACCTCTCACCTTCTCCCTCTTTCGGATACATGGTGAATGAATTCCTCGGTGCCCTCACTGTTCTGTCACCTCCAGCACAGATATTTTTATTTATTTATTTTTTGTGAGGCAATTGGGGTTAAGTGACTTGCCCAGGGTCACACAGCTAGTAAGTGTCAAGTGTCTGAGGCTGGATTTGAACTCAGGTACTCCTGACTCCAGGGCCGGTGCTTTATCTACTGCACCACCTAGCTGCCCCAGAACAGATATTTTTAATGTACATTTGGTCTCATCTAGCTATACTCCCCATCTTTGTCCTTAGTGCCATCTCTGCCTAAAGCAGAAATATATCCAGGATTTTAATGCTATAGACTAAGTATTTTAGTTATACTTTTTAGGATAATATTGGTGTTAAAAAGGGAAGAGGGGAGGATTCTTCTATCTATACTACTCAATTTCTGTGATGTAGTGGAAAGGACTCTGGATTTGTTGTCAGAGAACTGAGGATCAAAGCCCAGCTCTGTTGCTTACTATCCATGTGATCTTTGGCAAATGTCTTCCTTGTTTCCACCCTCAGTTCCCTCTGCAAAATAAGGAGGTTTGACTGGATGACCTCTTTCATCCCTTCTGTCTTTAACTCTATAATTATTACTGGGCTGCCTTTTATTCACCTCTAATATCAAATATACAATCCTCTTTTGTTCAAAGTTGTTCATAATCTGCCCTAATTCCCCACCTTTCCAGTCTACACACAATTTATATCCCCCTATGTATTGGTGATCCAGTGCTAAAAATGCCTTTTTGAAGGCATCTTTGCACTTCCTTAAACAAGAAACTCTTATCTCTCAACTCTAGGTATTTTTTTTTCTTTTTCTTTTTTTAAATTTATTATTTTTTTCCGTTACATGTAAAGATAGTTCTCAACTTTTGTTTATACAAGCTTTCCAATTTCAGATTTTCTCCCTCCCTCCCCTCCCCCCCCTCCCCTAGACAGCAGGTAATCTGATATAGGTTTTATATATATAGACACACACACACACACACACACACACACACACCTAATAGCATTAATCCTATTTCTGCGTTAGTCATGTTATAAGAGAAAAATCAGAGCATTGATGAAAAACCTCAAAATAGAAAAAAAAACCAGCACCAAAAACAAAAGAAATAGTATGGTTCATTCAGCATCTATACTCCACAGTTCTTTTTTTTTTCTTGGATTTGGAGATCCTCTTCTATCATGAGTTCCCTGGAACTCTTCTGTACCATTGCAATGGTACATGACTAATGTTGAGGCCTTTATCAGAAGTGCTGGCCACAAAAATTGTTTCCCAGCTTTCTGCCTCCCTTCTAATTTTGGATGCATTGCTTCTGCTTGTACAAAAATTTTTTAAATTTAATGTAATCAAAATCATCCTTTTTGCATTTTTTAATATACTCTATCTCTTGTTTGGTCAACTCTAGGCATTTTCAGTGGCTATTCCCCATACCTGGAATTCTCTCCTTCCTCATCTCTGCTTTGTTGGCTTTCTTCAAGTCCCAGCTAAAATACTACCTTCTACAGAAAGCTTTCCTCTGTTGATTAGCTCCAATTTGTTCTGTATATAGCATTTTTGTTTATGGTTGTGTGCATTTTGTCTCCACCAATAGATCATGAGCTCCTGGAGAATAAGGATTGTCTTTTGTCCTTTTTTGCATTCCTAATTGATTAGTACCTGTGAGGCTTAAAAAAACTAACTGTGATGTCTAAAAATCTAATGTGTGGTCGCCTTAAATTAGAAGTTTTAGCACCAGTCTTTGGGCATTAAGCATTTATTAAAGTATATTAGGGGTTAGCAAAGAGAGAGCGAGAAGCCACCTTCATCTAGCTATCCCAGAGAGTGAATCCCCTCCATTCCCCTGGAAACCCCCTGTCAAACTGGAAGAGGGCAGTCCACACACACACACACACACACACACACACACACACACACACACACACACACACACACACACCCCTCCAAGCTAATTTTCTGGTCCATTGATTGACATGACTTACAGGTGGTAGACATAACTTCTGGATGCCAATCTGACCTTTGAAATCTCAGAAAGGTCACCTCATGCTTTCTCCTCAGGGCAGAGCTGCCCTAGTTCTCACAATGTCTTTCTCAACAGAGTGGTGGCACTCTGATTCTCACACTCCCCCCTGTGCTTCATGTGAAGAAACATTGTTTCCTTACATGAAGCAATAACATTACAGATACTTATAACTAACAAGGTAAAGGGAATGAAAAGAGAGAAAAAGAAATTGAGTGACACATTAACAAAGGCTAAAGGGGGTACTCCCCTTTTAGCAGGTGGACATTACAAACAGAGAAAAACTAAAGGGGGCATTCACCTTTAGTAAGTGGACATTATAAATAGTGTATACAATGGGGAAAAGGAAAAACAGGAAAATGTCCATTAAGTCTTTGGAAGTCTTTTCTCAGATGATTCTTGGGAAGTCTTCTGGGTATTCTTGTGGAATGTCTTTCAGGTGTGGATGCTGATGATCAACTAACAAGTCTCAGCTGTAGAGTTTTGGGTGTGATTGTAAAGTCCCTCAGGTGTTTCAGATACTGGTAATCAGCTGGGAAATTTTCCTACAAAATTGATATTAACACAACTTTAAATACCTTTGCCAATAATCAAATCAAACAATGAGAGTTCTCAAAAACATGTCTAAAGAAATTCATAATCTTTTAGAGATTTTACAATTATTGTCTAGTTGTTACACATGAAACATATAATAAAAACAAAAATGGAAACATTCTGTAAAACTTAATATTACTACACACCATACTTGGCATATCATAGGTGCTTAACGAATGCTAGTTGGCCATCTCATTTACCGAATAGGCATTCTTCATTCATTTAGTTCTACCTGGGCATACTACTAAGATAATTTCTTTTGAGTGGATGTGCATTTAGCTGAAGAGGTCCTGTGTAGTTTGATGACCCTGGAGCTGGGTGCAATCAGCACAATATCATTGTCACATAGGAGCACCTGGAGAACTTCACTATCAACAGTCTATTTGTACTCTATAAGATATCCTTCATGTCAATGCTGAATACTCTTTGACAAGCTTCTGTTGCCTTGTCTTGTGCTTTGCATGACACTAGCTGAGCATAATTATATGATATTCTCTCTGTGATAGCATCTATCAAGGATAGGAAACATCTTGCTGAGTGAGAATTTGTGTTTTCTTCCACCAAGTCAAATGTTTTTCAAAAAAATTAGCAAATAAATATAGTCATAAATGTAGTAAATAAGTAAACATAGAAAATGTTAGATAGTTTTATTATTATTTAGATAACCTCTGACCACTTTTTGCTTAGGATCTTATATTATCTATGCTTATAAGTTAAAGGGTATTATCATAAATATGTGTTATATTATAAAAATAATTTGGAAAAGTCTTCTGTTCCCTTCTCATTTTTCCATAAAGTATAACTTTGACATGTGTGTTACTCATTCTTATAAAGACTTTATAGTGATGAAGTAGGTATCTAGATTAGTAGTAATGTCTTCTTTTGATGGTAGCATGATTTTTTTTCTAACCATTTGGGATCTTTTACTTTTTGATTTATCTTCAAAAGCAAATAATCTCATTAGTTCCAGTTTTCTTTCTAAGAATGTTTCCAACTCTTCTTTATTATTGATTATCAATCTTTTGTCCTGTATGGTTATGCTCAGAATTGCAGGATAGGTTACTGTGGGCTATATCCTGAGCTCCAATGTTCTTTGGAACACATTACTTCATTCTCTTCTACTTTTTCTAGTAGGTATGAAATAGTCTTATGTTGTTTAAATATCCTTCTCTTTGTATTTGAAGGTTTTTCTCCTGATGGCTTGCAGAATCTCTTGTTTCTGAATTGTTTTGTTAAATGTAACCACTACGTCTTAGAGTTTGTAGCCTTGAGTTTGTTTTTTTCTTTTCTTTTCTGGAGGTGGTGTGTGAATTTCATTTTCTAGGCTTAGTTCTTGCCAGATCTCTTATTATTTCCTTCACTATGGTGTTAAGGTTTTTTGTCCTATAGTGCTCTTCTGGGAGACCTATGATCCTTACATTGTCTCTATGAAGTCTGTCTGAGATCTACATGTTTTGGTTAGATAGTGAATATATTTTCTTTTCATGTTATTGGGGTGAGGTTTTTATTTTTTTTTTTTGCTTCTAATCTTGTAGGTTGTTCTTCAAACCTGTGTATTTGCATTCCCAATCTACTGTTCTCTTTTTTGTTTCTTTGGTAAAGTTTGCCATTACAGATTCAATTTTTTTTTGGTTTCCAATCAGTTTATTTTAATTTTTTTTTTGCCATAATTTCATTTATTTATTTATTTAGCATTCTCTCCTAGTTACATGCAACCCCCCCAATTTTTCACATTGATTGTTCTTCTTCTTCTTCTTCTTCTTCTTCTTCTTCTTCTTCTTCTTCTTCTTCTTCTTCTTCTGGGCAATGAGGGTTAAGTGACTTGCCCAGGGTCACACAGCCAGTAAGTATCAAGTGTCTGAGGCTGGATTTGAACTCAGGTCCTCCTGAATCCAAGGTCAGTGCTTTATCCACTGTGCCACCTAGCTGCTCCCACATTGATTTTTTCTTTTCTTTTTCTTTTTTTTTGTGTGTGTGAGGCAATTGGGGTTAAATGACTTGCCCAGGGTCACACAGCTAGTAAGTGTGACCTAACCCTAACCCTAATGCGAACCCTAATGCGATCCCTAATTTCACGCTAACCCTAACCCTAACCCTAATGCGATCCCTAACCCTAACCCTAACCCTAATGCGATCCCTAACCCTAACCCTAATGCGATCCCTAACCCTAACCCTAACCCTAACCCTAACCCTAACCCTAACCCTAACCTACCCCTCCCTAAGAAACCAAGCAATTCAATATGTTATGCAGGTGCAGTCATGCAAAACATCTCCACGTTAGTCAGGTTGTGAAAGAAAATAGACAAAATAACTTTAGAAAGATAGATTCAAATTTTTTAAAAATTCTGGTTATTATTTTTTCTGTACAGGATATGAATCCAGCCCTCAGAATGTTAATTTCTCTTTTAAACCATTAGGAACTGCATGTGGTGGTTCCGTTTTTCTCAAATTCCATAGGGTTATCTGAGCAAGTTTTAGATCATTTTCCTTCATTTTGAAGTATTTATTCATAGATGCCTGAACTTGTTTACTAGATCTGAAGGCTACATTTAATTCTGTTGTTACTGTTTTTCCTGTTGATTTTTTTGTTTGTTTATCTTCAAGATCTTTTAGAGTTTTTCCTGCAATCTTTGGTACTTTCACTCTCCCTACCTCCCTTTTATTTTCTTTATCATTCACTTCCTGACTCCCTCCCTCTTTTTGTGGTTTCTTTGGGGGCTGGATCTCAGTCAAAGTCTCTCAGCCTCCTCCCACACTGGGCAATTTATGGTTCACCAGCCTAGCTTTTTATCCTAACTGACTTTTGAGTGCTCAGAACTGTCCCTAGATGCACATTGGGTTCTTTCCCTCAGATATGCTGGAGTACTACATAGCTCCCCACATGAACAATGTCTTTTCCTGATGACATGTCCTACTTCTGAAGTTCCTTAGTTCTCTGACCTAGCACTGGCATTTCAAAGCTTTGTAGCACTGGGGCTTCTGGGTTGCAGCTCCTGTAAGACTTGTTCCTGAAAGACTGTGGCCAGTTGGCTCTTTAGGTTTGAGCAAACTTCCATAGCCTGGAACTGAGGTCATTGGAAAAAGGGTGGAGGGAAGAGGGTACAGGGATGGGTTTTGATATAAGCCTGTGTCATGTTAGTGTGACCTTGCCACCAGTATGGTGGGAGGAATTGGGGAGTGGGTGGTTCCAAATGAACTCAGGGTTAGTGAGCATTGGTTCCTGTGTTGTTTTTAAAAACCTTCTTTTAGATTGTGGGTATCCTATACTATGGAAGCTATTTTGCTTTTGGTATACAATTTCTGTTTTGGAGAGGTTTGAGAAGTCATGAGGATCAGAAAAATGTCCAGTTTGCTATCTTATTGCTCATGGGACTCAGAAGCCAGATGATTTGAAAATCAATCCTTTGATGCTTTCAAAACTTTGTCACATAGAGCATAAATTTACCTCTGTGTTTACTTGGTCTAGTTTAGCTTCTCTTACTGACTTAATTTTCTTAAGAGCCATTTTTACTTCTTTATATTTAATACATTGAGCATCAAGGTGTTAGCATTCAAATGTGGTAGTTCTACTATTATTGGTTATGAAAATAGATGATTGTTTAGAAATTATGGAAGATCAGTTTTATTCTTCATTTATTTTTGCTCCTTCCAGTCTCATTTCTAACTATTCTTGGATAAATTGGTTTAATTATGTTTAATGTCCAAATCTTTTCAGACATGGGAGCAGATAGGTAGCATAGTGGGCCTGGGCCTGGAATCAGGAATATCTGAGTTCAAACCTAGCCTCAGACATTTATTAGTTGTATAATCCTGGGCAATTCACTTAACTTTAGTTTACCTCAGTTTCCTCATTTGTCAAAGGGGGGGTAATTATAATACCTTTGGGGCAGCTAGATGGCACAGTGGTTAAAGTACTGGCCCTGGATTCAGGAGTACCTGAGTTCAAATCCGGCCTCAGACACTTGACACTTACTGGCTGTGTGACCATGGGCAAGTCACTTAACCCCCATTGCCTAAAAAAAAAAAAATAATAATAATACCTTCTTTGCACAGTACCTGACATATAATAAGTGCTATATAAGTGTTAGCTACTATTATTATTATTGTTATTTTTATAATTCCTATTTGTCATATCCTCTACCACTTTTTGCTATTTTATGAAGTGATACACTGTTTATTATATCCTCCTGTGTTCTTCTATGACATTTTGCAAATAAGCTTGTAGTCTAAGCCATCATTGTATTTGGCTGATGCTGTATTTTGGCAAGTGATTTCAGGCTAAGGTAGTTTGAGGACACTTTCAGCTTTATGTATTATGATTATTTACATTGGTTAAAATTCTGGGGGAAATTGTAATAACTAGAAATCAATATCTTTTCCATTATCCACTTCCCATTTTTCAGCATTAATAGTTTGTTTAAATAAGTCAGGTTGGAACCACTGTTAATTGCATGCAGTATCTTTCTCTGGTGTGGATTTTGAACTTTGCTCTAGCTAGTAATTTTTCTAACTATGTACAGATAACTGATTTTAACATAATAATAATCAGTAATTTATTGTTACCTAAGATGTTGTCAGTTCAATTTTTGTGATGTTATTTGGCTCTAAATACATCCAATGTTTTCCAACGCTCTTTCTGAAGAAAGTATGTTGAGAGATTTCTTACTAGTCTATAAGATTATGGCCTTTTAAAATTTCTTAATCTTCAACCATATTTTCCAATACATTTTCCACCATCTCCCCATATGCCCAACTTTGTCTTAAAGTCACTATGAACCAAAGTTATATTAACTTGGTTGGAATGTTCTTGCCAATATCTTCAGAGATTTTCTCTTCCTCTTCATCATGTGCAACAACTGGTGAGGCATGAGCTGCAATTGTCTTCATAGTGGTCTTTTTGCTCATACTTGAATAAAGAAAGGTGATATTACAAAGTGTCCCATGATATATTTCTGGTTGCCTTTGGGGAAAATCACTTCTCCTAATTCCTTTCTTTGTCCTTTCAAGGATAATCTATGATCTATTGTTTTGTTTAGTTGCAACTCCCTTAGTCTTCTGGTGCCATTGTTAGCAACAATTTCAATATTATCTTTCCAAGCTCCACCTTCAAAAGTAAAATGTAAATACATTTTTGTGTGAAAACCACTATTTGGGATTCTCTATGCCACAACTTTTCTCAATTTGTGTGAATAACTGAGAACTAACAAAAACAATTATTTTAGTTTGACTCTCTTATTTTTCATACCTGTATTCAATGAAGAAAAAAAAGTGGATTTTTGTTTGTTTGAGTCATGTCCAAAGGGTTATAAAACTGCATACTCTTTGATCTAGCAATACCACTGGTAGGTCTATATCCCAAAGATATACAAAAAGGGGGGAAATGACCTATTTGTACAAAACTATTTATAGCAGTTCTTTTCATGGTGGCTAAGAATTGGAAATTGAAGGGATGACCATCAAATGGGGAATGGCTAAACAAGTTGTGCTATATGATTGGAATGGAATATTATTGTGCTATAAGAAACGAAAAATGTGGTGATTTAAGAAAAACCTGAAAAGACTTACATGAACTGATGCATAGTGAACAGAACCAGGAGAATGTTGTACACAGTAATGGCAATATTGTTCAATGAAGAACTGTGTTATTTTCAGCAATATAATAATCCAAGACAATCCAAAGGACTAATGATGGAGCATACTATCTACCTTCAGAGAAAGAACTGATATTGTTTGAATATAGACTAAAGCATGCTATTTTTCACTTTTAAAAATTTTTTCCTTTTATTCAAGTCTTCTTGTACAAAATTACTAATATGGAAATGTTATACATAGTTGCACAGGTATAACCTATATCTGATTGCTTATCATCTCAGGGAGGGACGAATAGAATTTGAAACTCAAAATTTTAAATAAAAATGTTTTTTAAAAGTTCCTAAATTATATGTGAGAAAATAGAAGACAAAAAAAATCACACCTCAATTTGCAGAATAAAAATGCAAGGCCATGATGAAACCATCATGATGAGATCTGCATCCCTAGGCAAGCTCTTAAATATGCAATTATTGCAGTTGCCTCTCTTGGCTCAGCATAAGGAAAAGTGAATATATTTCTTTACCTCTTTTCCTATTGGGAAGAAGGAAGACAATTTTAGTTCATCCACAAAATATCTCTCACCTATAAGTAAAAGTAGCAACCAAAGGCTATTGTCAAAGCAGGTAAAAACATAGTTGATGTAAGAAAAGTCTAATTCACCAACTCTTTACATACAATGGACCTGTGCTGTACTAGATTCTATGGAAGATACCAAAAGAAAAGAAAAGGGGACAGCTAGGTGGTACAGTGGATAAAGCACTGGTCCTGGATTCAGAAGGACCTGAGTTCAAATCAGGCCTCAGACACTTGACACTGTGTGACCCTGGGCAAGTCACTTAACCTTCATTGCCCAGCAAAAAAGAAAGAAAGAAAGAAAGAAAGAAAAGAAAAGAAAAGAGAAAAAGAAAGACATGGTGATTATCATAAAGTAATTTATAAACTCTTTGGGAGGTAAGATTTATACACATGAAACAATTAGAGAATAAAATAAAGTACAATATAATCAAGTGACAATGTGTGGTAAGTCAATATTTGTAGTGGGAATTAAGGACCAAAACGAATATTTCTATGGTATTTTAAGGCTTTCAAAATGCTTTCCTCACAACAACCCTATGAAATAGTTAATCATTTTTTACTACCACTTTTTACTATATTATCCCCCTTTGTAGATGAAGGAAACAGAGCTCAGAAAGGCTAAGTGCTTACCCAGAGTTACGTGGCTAGTCATTGTCTGAGTTGAGATTTAAACCTAGGTCTTTCTCAATTCTAAGACCATTTACTCTTCTACTAACCATATAGCTTAACATGAAAGCATGAGAGGAAATCAGTAAAAACCAGAGTTGCTAAAGAAGGCTCCATGAAAAAGTTGCAACTTAAGCAGGCCTTGAAGGATAGGTAAAACTCAAATAGGTGGGAAAGTTGGAGGAGAGCATGGGTGGGTGGGTGGGGGCCTGGCTGGGAAAAGCCTGAACAAAGGTGAGAGTAATTATGAATGGTTTGGGAAGTTGGTGAGAAAATTTACCAATTTAAATTTCAGATAGGGCAGCTAGATGGATAGA
Organism: Dromiciops gliroides; assembly: GCF_019393635.1. Lineage (NCBI taxonomy): Eukaryota > Metazoa > Chordata > Mammalia > Microbiotheria > Microbiotheriidae > Dromiciops > Dromiciops gliroides. The sequence goes on along the minus strand of NC_057862.1, from coordinate 161,346,978 downwards.
ATGTTGGGCCTGGAGTCAGGAAAACTCCTCTTCTTGAGTTCAAATGTGAACTCAGCTGTGTGACTTGAGGAAGTCACTTATCCCCGTTTGCCTCAGTTTCTCATCTATAAAATGAACTGGAGAAGAAAATGGCAAACTGTTCCAGTATCTTTGCCAAGAAAACCCAAATGGGGTCACAAAGAGTTGGACACAAGTGAAGTAAAACTATTGATCAACAATTTCAGACTTAAGTGGCACATATCCTTGGGGCCTCACTATTACAGGTTAAATCTAGATCCTTATTCCAGTGCTTGGATTGCTTCTCTTGGCCCCTCTTGATGGCTCAATTCACCTGAAAAACACCTTAAGAAAGTCTCATCTCATAATGTGATTGGATGCCTTGTCATTGGGTAAAAGGTTTTTTTCTTTTAGTGTATACATTTTTTAATCATAAAAGTATTTTATTATTTTCTAGTTACATATAGAAATAGTTTGCAACATTTGTTTTTATAAGATTTCTGGTTTCAAATTTTTCTCCCTCCCCCTCCCCAAGACAGCAAGCAATCTGATATAGGTTATATATGTACAATCACATTAAACATATTTCTGCATTAGTCATGTTGTGAAAAAAGAATCAGAGAAAAAGGGTAAAACCTCAAAAAAGAAAAACAAAAAAGCAGAAATAGTATGGTTCAATCTGCATGTAGATTCCACAGTTCTTTTTTTCTGGATGTGGAGAGCATTTTCCATCATGAGTCCTTTGGAACTATCTTGGACCATTGTACTGCTGAGAAGAGTCAAGTCTATCACAGTTGATCAACACATACAATGTTGTTGGTACTGTGTACAATGTTTTCCTGGTTCTGCTCATCTCACTCATCATCTGTTCATGCAAGTCCTTCCAGGTTTCTCTGAACTCCTCCTGCTCATCCTTTCTTACAGCACAATAGTATTCCATTACATTCATATACCACAACTTGTTCAGCCATTCCCCAATTGATGGGCATCCCCTCAATTTCCAATTCCTTGCCACCACAAAAATAGCAGCTATAAATATTTTTGTACATATGGGTCCTTTTCCCTTTTTTTTATCATCTCTTTGGGAAAAAGACCTAATAGTGGTATTGCTGGTTCAAAGGGTATGCAGTTTTATAGCCCTTTGGGCATAGTTCCAAACTGCTCTCCAGAATGGTTGGATCAGTTCACAGGTCCACCAGCAATGCATTAGTGTTTCCATTTTTCCACAGCTTCTCCAACATTTATTATTTTCCTTTTTTGTCATATTAGCCAGTCTGATAGGTGTGAGGTGGTACCTCAGAGTTGTTTTAATGTGCATTTCTCTAATCGATAGTGATTTAGAGCATTTTTTCATATGGCAATAGATAGCTTTGATTTCTTCATCAAAAAACTGCCTGTTCATATCCTTTGACCATTTTTCAATTGGTGAATGAGTTCAATTCTTTTAAATTTGATTTTGTTCCCTATATATTTTAGAAATGAGGCCTTTATCAGAAATACTGCCTATATAAATTGTTTCTCAGCTTTCTGCCTCCCTTCTAATTTTGGATGCATTGCTTCTATTTGTACAGGGTAAAAGCTTTTTTGAAGAACATCTTTAGATAGAGGGTATTTTTAGGAAGTAGGGCAAAGATGAAAAAAGTCCATCTCAAATGGAGAGCATTGAACATAGTAGGAACTTAATAAATTTCTTAATCATAACGTATTAGAATTGTTGATTGTTTCTAGTTTTGTGCTATCTATAGCTTGTTTATACATAGTTCTTTACATGTTGTCTTCCCCCAGTAGACTGTGAGCTCCTTAGGAGCAGGAATTCTTTTTTATCTTTTTTTTTGTATCCTCAGTGTTTATAGAGTGCTTATATATTTGGCACTTAAATGTTATTGACTGACTGACTATTAAATGAATGAACTTCTAAAACTCCAGACTGACAGAATTCTTGTCTCAGGAATGAATGACCTGGTCTAATGAATTGGACAAGGATATGGATTTTAGGAGATAGGCCTTTCAATACCTAGAAAATGCATTGCATGGAGTCCTTAAAATTTTGTTGATTATTGGTGGGTTATTTCTAATTTTTTTTGGCAGGGCAATGGGGGTTAAGTGACTTGCCCAGGGTCACACAGCTAATAAGTGTCAAGTGTCTGAGGCCAAATTTGAACTCAGGTCCTCCTGAATCCAGGACCAGTTCTTTATCCACTGCACCACCTCGCTGCCCCCTGGTGGGTTATCAATATCAGGGAAGTAATGTTGGATTATTGCTTTGATGCTTTGTGATTCTTGACCATTTCTCTGCACTTTGGCACTACAGATATCAATACTGTACCTCAGACAACTCCAAGGACTAAGAAATGGATTACAGATACAGTACAACCCCAGTTTTAACTGGATTAATGCATTATTAGTACCTGCATTTCCATGACTTTCCACTGAAAATAAAGATTTACTGTTTCCTCTTTCTCCCAGAGATTGTGAGAGAATAGATTGGACACAGAGGACTCTGGAGTTGAAAGGGACTTTCGAGGCTATTTCATCCAGTACCTTCATTTTACAAATGAAGACACTGAGCTCCCGAGTGGTGAGTTGATTTGGCCATTATCACATTGCTAGTAAGTAGCATCTCAGGATTGAACTCAAGTCTCTTGATTGTAAGTCTGCTGATTATACACAAATGGTTTCTAAAATGAGTCTGAAAGCTCATAATAGCTCACCCTCATCATTCATAGTTTATATGTTTGGTTGGCAGTAGAACGATGGTAGATAAGACAGACTATAGGTGCAATGAGATCCAGGTGGAAAAGTCTATAAGTTCAAGTAGTATATGAGGCACAGATGTGCCAACTGTATGCTGCATAGTAGCTGTAGTGTGGTAAGGGTAAGGAAGTCAAGGGTATAAAGCATACTGTGTAGAAGTCTTATTGCCACAAACCACACCTGTGGTTAGAGCTATCTCCTTCTCACTCTTTCCAATGCAAAGCATCTAGGAACAAAGGCAAGACACCTGGGCTCTCAACAACTTGGGTCACTGGAAAAAGTAGTGCAAGTACAGGACCTTTCACTACCTGGGGGATCTGGTGGGACCTTTGTTTATGGTATTGAATCTGTTTCTGTTTCCACCTTCTTTCCTTATAGACCTTCAATAACTTTACAAAAGGGTCCTGCCAACAGGGCTTCAGTAGAACATCAGCAATAATGATGCACACCTTGTTTCAATGATCAGTTAATTGACATTAAGATCATCTTACTAAGCTCTCTGGAAATACAATATCTAGATAGGACATAGTCCTTGCTCTCATGGGATTTACAGTTTAGTAGGAGGTTAAGAAACATGGGCAATTCTCATACATGATCACAGAACTGATTATTTCAGTGACTGTCTAGTCCAATTCATAACCAAAAAGTGTTATAACATGTCCTGTGACTGGTCAACTTGCCTGCCTTCTCTGTTCTCCCAACCTATATATAACAACCCTGTTGCTGATTACTTCCACTATCTGCTGTCAGTTATTGTTGAATCTCTTGCTCTTATGTCAGGCACACCTAGCCAAACTCTCAATGTGGATTATCTCTGCTAATTTCCTTCTCTGCACATGATGGTACTCAAGTGGTCTCTTTTGGAGATCTCTTCTGGAGAACATCGAGCAACCATGACAAAAGAACTCTGAACAACTTTAGAAGTTGCTATAAAAACCTACAAGTCCAGGCAGAGGCATGAAGATGAAACATGCTACCTACCTGATGTCAGAGAGGTGATAGGCTTAAAATGCAGAATGAGGTATATATTTTTGTTTATGGTCAATGTAGAGATTTATTTTGCTGCATATTTTGATTCATATTTGCTATGAGGGCTTTATTTGTATTTTTCCTTTTTAAACTGTTCAATTGGGGAAGACAGTAAGAGGGAGAGAAAATACATGCTCACAAAAAGAAGAATGAAAGAAAAGAATAAGAGGGAAGATCAGTTAAAATATTGGGAACCAGTAATATATTTTTCAAAGTCCAATAATTTCTTGACCAGGTACTACTTTTATAATTAAAGCTTGAATGGATCCAAGAATGGATTGAAGCTTACCATTGAAGGAGAGGACAGAGATAGGATGTAGCAGGATAGGATAAAAAGTTTAAGGGAAGGCTTCTCCCTCTATGCCCCTTTAGAAGTGAGAGATTAGGAAGATCTAAGTATATTTGTAAGCAGATGAGAAGTATCCAATAGCTAGGAAGAAATTGAAGAAATTATTGATTTTGAGTGAGAGATTTGGATTTATAGAGTAAGGTCCTGGAAAGAGCCTGGAGAGAATGGAATCATTGATATAGGGATAGAGAGGGATTATTGAGTAGAGATAACTCTTTTATGAAGTAGGGGAAGGTAGATTATGATGCAGAGAAGTTTAGGAGGAATTGAGGTGGCAAATTTAGGGAACTATTAGATAACCTTGATTTATTCAGTGAAACAAAATAATTTACTATAATTGTTTCTATGGTGGAGAAGGGAAGAAATGCATTTAGATTTAGAGGAGAGTGCAAATTAAAACAACTCTGAGGTGCCACCTGACACCTATCAGATTGGCTAAAATGACAAAAAAGGAAAATAATAAATGTTGGAGAAGCTGTGGAAAAATTGGGACACTAATGCATTGTTGGTGGAGCTGTGAACTGATCCAACCATTCTGGAGAGCAGTTTGGAATTATGCCCAAAGGGCGATAAAGCTGTTCATACCCTTTGACCCAGCAATACCACTTTTGGGTCTTTCCCCCAAAGAGATAATGGAAAGGGGAGAGGGACCCACATGTACAAAAATATTTATAGCTGCTCTTTACGTGGTGGCAAGGAATTGGAAGTTGAGGGGGTGTCCATCAATTGGGGAATGGCAGGACAAGTTGTGGTATATGAATGTAATGGAATATTGTGCTGTAAGAAACGATGAGCAGGAGGAATTCAGAGAAACCTGGAGGGTCTTGTGTGGACTGATGATGAGTGAGATGAGCAGAACCAGAAGAACATTGTACACAGTATCATCAACATTGTGTGTTGATCTACTGTGATGGACTGTATTCTTCTCACCAGTGCAATGATACAGGAGAATTCCAGGGAACTCATGATAGAAGAGGATCTCCAAATCCAGGAAAAAAAAAAAGGAACTGTGGAGTATAGATGATGAATGAACCATACTATTTCTTTTGGTTTTGGTGCTGTTGTTTTTCTATTTTGAGGTTTTTCGTCATTGCCCTGATTTTTCTCTTATAACATGACTAATGCAGAAATATGTTTAATGTTATTATGTATACATACATATATATGTATATATGTGTGTGTATATATATGTATATATATGTGTGTATATATATGTATATATATGTGTGTGTATGTATATATGTGTATATGTGTATATATATATATAAACCTATATCAGATTACCTGCTGTCTAGGGGAGGGGGGAGGGAGGGAGAAAAATCTGAAATTGGAAAGCTTGTATAAACAAAAGTTGAGAACTATCTTTACATGTAACAGGAAAAAATAAAATACTTTATAAAAAAAGATGTAGAGGAGAGAATAAAAAGTTTGGAAGTTGGTGTGGTGAATGAAATGAGTCAATTAAGTCTTAATAGAAGGGCAGTTAAATAGCAGCAAAACCCCAGCTGTTTGTGTACCAGCAATTTGTAGTGGTCGAAGATGACTTTTTTTTTATCCCCAATCACTCTCTTCTATGTTGCCTGTCCCTTTGTAATCCTCCAAACTCAAGACTGCTTCTTTCTTCATCCACTCTGCCTGTCTCTTTCTGATTCCTTGGATGTTTTGGCTATTTGGCTGTTTTACTTAAAGTCAACATCAATTGTCAAATCTTGTTGATATCTCCACAATATCTTGTATATGGCTCCTCTTTACTCACACAGTCACAAATTTAGCTCAGGCCCTCATCACCTCCTGCCTGGATTATTGCAATTGTTTCTTAATTGGCTTCTCTGTTTCAAGCCTTTTCTTACTCAAATCTATCTTCTACATAATTGCCAAAGTGATTTTCCTATAGAACAGTTCTGACAGCTCACTATACCCTCCCCCTTCTAAATTTTGGTGGGTTCCTAAATACTTTGACATTTAAAGCTATTCACAACTTGGACCATTCCTGTCTTTCCAGTCTTACATATTGCTCCCCGACATGCACTCTACATATGTTCCTCCCCCACCATGGGTTTTTTTGCCACTGCATTGGCTATTCCCATGCCTGGAATTCTCTTTTCTTCTTATTACTAATACTACCTCAGATAATCCTCCTAGCTTCTTTCTTTTTTTTTTTTATTTTTAGTGAGGCAATTGGGGTTAAGTGACTTGCCCAGGGTCACACAGCTAGTAAGTGTTAAGTGTCTGAGGCCGGATTTGAACTCAGGTACTCCTGACTCCAGGGCCGGTGCTCTATCCACTGCACCACCTAGCTGCCCCTCCTAGCTTCTTTCAACGCTGGACTTAAAAACTACTTTCTGCAGGAGGCCTTTCCTGGTTCCCCCTGCTGCTAATTTCTTCCCTTCTAAAGTTATCCTTCATCTACTCTGTATGTCTTGTATCTACCTATTTTTCCTATTTATCTTGTCTCCCCCACTAGACTCAGTTTCTCAAGGGCAGAGACTTTTGCCTATCTTTGTACCCACAACCCTTAGCACAGTGCTGGGCACTTCTTTAGTATTGAATAAATGCTTATCAATTGATATATGAAACACTGATACACTAAGATATACAGTGACTAGATCTTTGGAAATATCCATGATTCCATCATTTCATTTCATTTCTCCAGCTCTTAATAGATGCTCTTCAGGAGTTGTCATGGCCAAACTTAAACAAGAACAAAATCACTTAGAGAGCAACTTTCTGGGAATGAATCTTAGTGATTAGCTAGACTGGTGCCCAGGCAGCGTGTATAGCGGTTCATACTGGAGGTCTTTGAAAGCTGGTAGGACCTGATATAACACCTTGAAGAAGCTGGAGTACATGCTGAGAGAATAGCAAATGTCTCCATTGGGTGTAAAATGAAAGCCCAATCCTTTAAGTCCCACAACCCTTTATAAAAAGAAAGAACACAATTAAGACTTGCTTATTATCTTCCTCTAACTACTACCTGACTTGGGCTTACTTCCTTGGATCAGGTTCAGTACATGTGTGGATTTGGATGAGAGGTTTTTGGTTAGGGTGTTTAACGGGTCTTATATTGAGCAAATGAAAAAGGGTGGATGTAAAAGGCCAATACAAAGCTGAGCTTTAGTGGGCTAGTCTTTTCCCTTTGCAGTCTCTGCTCTAGTTTTGCCAATTCTTAGCCCTTTTCAAAGTACAGTATGAGAGCCCAGAGCTTGGAGCATTTTTCTCACACTTCCCCGGCGTATTTTCCGCGCAAGGCGCTGTCCAGTACGCTGCACGCCCCCACCCCTGCCACTGAAATGCGTGGGACTCAAAGCAAAAGACGCGGTTTACAGCGTCTTTACAGCGCTGGCCGAGTAGTAGAAGAAAGCCAAAGTTCAGCTTCGTTGAGGCCTCTTATCTAGCTCGGAGCGTATCTCGGTCTAGGAGGTGGTCCGGGTGCAGGATCCAGATGCTCCCGCAGCTGCGACTCCCTCCAGCCCCGCGTTTATAGCCAGTAGAAGGAGGATGGTAGGGAGGAGGCGGCGCCGAGCTCGCAGCTCAATACTGTTCTCTTCAGGGAGATCAGACGATGCGGCCCCAGCCGTCAGCCCCTGCTTCACCAGGGGCGTATCGCCTCCCCCCTGCATTCCAGCCCGCCTCACCCTACCGCGGGCTTTGTCCATGTGCATTGTAGCCGCCCCTCCCCATTCCCTCCGGCTCCTCCCACTCCCCTGCCCCCAACTTCCCGACTCAGCTGGGAGAGGTCCGGGGAGGAAGGGGTTAACCCCAGGGCTCCTCCAGGCGCGGAGGGATCCGGAGCCGAAGCCCGAGCGTGGTGCTGAGGCCGCCTAAGCAAAAAAAATGTCCGCCTAAGGGAGACCCACAAGTTCTATTCGGGGGCACAGCCAGCCCGCCCGGGGAGGAAGGGGCGGCCAGGCCCAAGAGCCCCCTCACCTGCCCTGATCTGAGTCTCTGCGAGGAGGAAAGTGGAGAGAGACGCCGGGAGGTGGAAGGGAAAGCCCAAGCCCGCTCTCCCGGCCAAAGTGAACTTCTATCGGGGTGGTTGAATGTGCAAAAGGAGCTGCAGGTAAATGCGGAGCTGGCTGGGGGCGCGGGGCGCGGGGCCCGGGGTGGGGGGAGAGTTGGGAGAGGAGTGGGGCAGGGGCGGAGGAGCCAGTGTGGGGAGGGCGCGAGGGGGGGAGGGGGAGCAGCGTGGATGGGGTGGGAGGTCTGTTTGGGTTGAGCTGAGAGCCGGGTCCCCGTGCGCTGCGCGGCAGCCCCCCTTCCCGGAGTGGAAGCTGTAGGAGTCGTTTCCCCCCCTCGCCTTCCCCCCCCTTCCTCCCCGCGCCTGAACTCTGCCCCCCCTTTGTAAAGCGCCGAGCCCGGAGGACCCCCTCCAACTTGTGTGGGGGGAGGGGTGTAAGGGGGGAGGGGGGAGGAGGAGGAGGAGGAGGCACTGGCACTCGTGCCGGGGGAAATGCAGCCCCACCGGGAGTCGGGCGGCGCACTCGGCCCTGTGCGCCCTGCACTCCGCTCCGCTCGGTGCTGGCGCGCCCGGGGCGCACACGGCGGCGGCGGCGGCGGCGGAGGCTCCGGGGCTGTGGAGGCTCATTGTCTTGGCAGGTTCGGGGCTGGGTGGGAAGGAGGAAGGGAGGAAGAGAGGGAGGAGGCCGAGCCAGGAAAGGAGAGGAAGGAAAGGAGAGAGCAAGATTTAGTGGGCTTTTTAAAAAAAGAAAAGAAAAGAAGAAAGAAAGAAAGAAAAAAAGCAAAGTCAATTCTGTGTGTTGAGGAGCAAATTGATTCTCTGCAAATCAGCGGTAATGTCCGGGAAGCGGTAGCCGCAGACATGGCTCTAGTGAGATGCACATTCCCAGCAACTTGTCAGCTCTATTGTTGCCTAGATAGTGAGTCACTAAACATCTTCTCTCCCTCTCTTCTTCTCCACACTTGCTTGTTGGATGGGAATTTTTTCCTCTCTACCCCTCCCCCTTCCTCTTTCTAACCCTTTCGACCTCCCCCCCCCCCGCCCCCACAAGGGATGAGACCTAAACCAGCTAGAGACCCGGTCCTTCCAGCCACCTCCTGGCGGGTGCTTGGGAAGCTGGCTGTCTGGGGTAGGGGAAGAAGGGGAGGGGAAAGGGTCCAGAGCTCCAGCAAACTTAGGGGAGATCTATCGAGTTGCACGAGCCTCCGCTACCCTTTCCTGTTCGTTACATGTGTATTCAAAATGATCAGCCACCTCGTAGCCAGCCACCTGGCTCTTCTCCTTCCCTGATTAGGGATCAGTGTAGTACACATACCTATCTGGGAGCGGGGAAACCTGTACTCAGACAGGTCCTCTGCCTGCCCAGGATTCTTAAAACAAATAAACAAACTGAAAGGGTCCAATATTAAAAGCAAGCCCAGTTCTCCAACCCCCTCTTTCCCCTCTCCCAGAAAAGACACCCTTTTCCCTCCCTCCCACAATCACATACACTTTTGGATTCAGCTTCCAGTCCTTTCTGAAACATGCTGGTCTCACTAAGCAGTGTTTCCTCTATCTTAGGACCTGCTAGAAGTGACCGAAGATGAATTCTCAGCAGCAGCGAATGGCGGCTATAGGGACAGACAAGGAGCTGAGTGACCTGCTGGACTTCAGTGCGGTAGGATATCTTTCGAGGTGTTCTTATGGCTCTGCCCTGGTAAAAGGGACCTGGGATTAGGCAGCCTCAATTTCAGCTGCACTGCTCAGGGCCTTAGTCCAGCTCAGCCATATTGGACACCTGAACTTTGATGTAATGTCTAGACTTCCAGATTTAAAACTTTAATGCCAGAGGGGTCATTTGGCTTAACTAGTGAAAAGTAGAACAATGTAATCATAAACTTTTGGTTGAGTCACCCTGTGACCCTGATGATTATCAGAATTCTTTTAAAAATTATTTTCTTTTCTCTGAAGCCAACTTTATGCTCTCCCTGCCCCCACACCTCTTTTTCTTTCGTTTAATTTTAATGTATGGTATCTGAAGGATGTTAGCTCAGAGAAATCCAGCCTAGGGTTAGGGTTTTTATGAGTATATTTACTGAAGCAGGTACTTTTGTTTTAAGCCAGGTTAGGTTTAAAAAACTGAGGGAAATAATTTAATACTAAAAACCATTGATGATGAAACCAAATCATCCTTGCCCTTAATTCTGGTACTGTGGAGTCTCTTTATAACTCTGCTGTTAGGAGACAGGACTGACACCTGCAGTGTGGTTAACCACTGTTATAATGATCCTTTTCTATATGTAGTTATAGTTAAGGGGACATGAATTGTCTAAATTCTCATATGAAAAAGCTGTTTTATTTCTATGCATTAATTGTTCAATGAAAGCCATTTGATATTGACTTTTATAATTTTTGACATTCCTAGAGAAATGGAAGAGTTCCAGTATTCACAAGTAACGTTACAAAGTGGTCGAGATTACAAGTCTTTTTGATTTGGAATGCATTGACTCAATCTTATTTCATTTTCAACTTCAAAATGTGGCAGCTAATTGATTTCTCTGTGTGAACTGCTGTGTAGTAGAGAGATGCAGCTTGTAAGAGGAGTTTCCTTACTAACATGCATTGTTGGTTGTTTTGCAGATGTTTTCCCCACCTGTTAATAGTGGGAAGACCAGACCAACAACCCTGGGAAGCAGTCAGTTCAGTGGATCAGGTAAGAGGCAGTTGAAAGCCCCAAGTTCAAATCTCTTGGGTTCTGATACACTGCTTATTGGAAGAGGTTAAAATGATTTTATTTTAAAATAATGCTGAAAAACAAATCTAATTAGGTGTCAATTTTGAAATAAAAACATAGCGATCTATTTGTCTTTAATGTTGGGAAGATTAGCCATTTAGGATGTCTTGAAAAACATCTTCCTCCATAAATCTTAAGCTGCAGTAAAGTGTTTAATATGAAAGATCTGGCACATGTTTCCGTCCAAGAGCTAAACAAAAAATGCTATTGTCTATGGTTTGTTTGTGTGTAAAGCATGTACTTTAAAATTTTCTCTCTACATTTAGCACTAGCTAGCACTATTAGTCAAAAAGTTTATAAAAGGTATTAAAATGGCACTATTAAATGAATGCATTTTGTACTTCAGATAAGGCTGGGCAAATAAAGTATAACATGGCATTTTCATAGATTTAGAAGTTAGGAATAAATTGGTGGCCAGTTAAAAAAAAAAGAATGTTGAATAAAAAATAATCATAAAAATATAAAATTCCATTCACATCCTCTAAATAGGAGAACAATGAATAGATGAATGAAACCTTTTCTAAATCATAATAACATTGGGACGGACACTGATTAGATTTAAGTTAAATCAGATTTAAAATTCTTTAGCATCTTTATCCACCTAAAACTATTTTGAATATATATGACTAATAATTTTCTTGATCAAATGATTATATCAATCCCCTGAATATTTTTATAATTTTTTCTGTCATTCAACATAGAATGAGAAGAAAGTATACTTTTTCTCCAAGTCATTCTTTAAGTTTCCCAGAATAATGTCCATTCTAGTGTGCAGAGGCTATACTTTTCTTTGTTTTGCCTCTTAATGCTTAGATTAAAAAAAAAAAGTACAAAACTTTCATCAAAGCCATTGGCATTGAATAATTAAGAAAATGAGATGTTAAATACATGTGACAAAATAAGCTTATTAATCTTTGTGCATCTTAATATAATTGTTTATTTTTTTAAATTTGAGAGCAAGAATTAAACCCTACTTTTATATCATTTCACTTGTGGAAATGCTTTATTTTTATGGCACTCAGTACTGGTAAAAAGTAAAACATTTTGTATTTTGAAAACAATTCCAAGTTGATATTGTTATTAATCATAAGGATATTTTGAAATGTCAGCTATTTTCCCCTTCCTTTCTACTGGAAACCAAAGGAAAACTTTATTCCCAAGTTCTTTTTTTGGTAGGTGAGAAAAAGGGAATTTTTTCTAAATTAATTATTTTAAAATATTAAAACAAATGGAGCCCAAATTCCCTTTCCTACTGGTGTTTGAGATGTGGGGGGGGGCAAAGGCTTAATTTTTTCAGCTAATAATTATTAAAATTAATTTCAATTTCTTTGCTAAAGAAACATGCTAATAATAGTAAATACCTTAAATATAGTAGGCACTCTAAGAATTTTTGGAATGAATGAATGATACTGATTCTAGAGGTAATTCGTTTCCCATGATTTAACATATTCATTTAACCATGAATTAGGAAAAAATTTATTTGACCAACATTTTTAGTGTTCTTTTGGAAATATATTTTAGAGACTTTCCATTTGGGATAATTTAATTTTTTTTAGAAGATAGACTATTTTGTTATTTAACTTTGTAAAATAAAAAATGTAAAATGTAATTTTTCTATATTTACTGATATATTAGGATGTTAGAGATTTTTGACAGCAGCTTGCCATATTTAAAAAAATTTTCATGTATACATTTAATTTGAAGTAAAAGAATATTGGGGCATGTTGAAATGGGCAATTTTTCTCCCAATTACTTAGAATATTTGTAAAATCTTGTTACATCTTTGTGGTAGAAATACTCAAAGCATTAACTGATACTTTGGAGTAGAGGGTTTTGGTTTAAGATGACTGATTTCTATGTGTGTTTTAGCTGCATATCCAATATTTGGTACTCAACATATCTATCCTGTGAATGGGTATAGTAATTTTTTTCCTATTCTGCCAAGTATATTATGCAATCCAGAAGCATCTTAATTTAAGTAAATCTTATTAATGTGAAGAGATTTAAATTTTGTAACTGAATTTTATATCACATGTTTGTTGGCAAAGTGTAAGGATTTGCAAAATTCTTTTCCAAATATATTTAAGGGAATATTTAGAAGAAGTTGGTATTGTTGCTATTTCATTTGGATAGTGTATCAGTATTTTGAAACAATCACCTGCCAAAGTTTCGGAAGAGATTTGGTAATCATTCCCCATATTTTAAAAACATTTACTTTTAAAAGTTGCAGAATAAAATGTTTGAAGAGGTATTTCTTCAATATCAAATAAAAATTGTCTTGTCACAGGCATAAAATTCCATGTAAAACATAAAATCTGTCAATGATGATGTTATTGCACAATTTAGATCCCAATGATGAATATTTCTATCCTTTTTCAAATAATGATTTTGACTTCTTAAAGAACTTTTTGAAAATAATATGGCACTTTCTTAGTAATTTTAAACTTGAAATTCACATCTTGGATGCTATAACGCCTGATATTGTTTTTTATCTAATGCACAAAGCAAAATATCATTACTTGTATGACAGCTGCCATATTATCAGAAATCACTTTGGGAAAAGGTTAATGTATACCTTATCATTACTTTCATTTCTGGCCCGATGTTAAATACCATTTTTTGAGACATCTAGGTGTTAATTCACTTTGACAGTGTACATATGTTGAGATAGTGAATTTGTCTATTTAGTATGGTGTTGCATGTAGATATAATAAAATATATGTACTCAGATGTTATTACAGTGACCTTGACATAAATGTGGCTCACTCTATAGGAATGAAAAATAATTAACTTATATGAACTATTTTGTAGGATACTGTCTGTTCTGATACTGATACTGATACAGGTGTTCAATTTCTGGGCTCTCCTAGGTTTAAATTCTGTGTTGTGACCTTAGCTTAATTTTTATTGGATTCAGCAGTTGCAAAATAAATGATATTTGAAAATTTTTACTGGTTAGCTTTTTGAGAACAAGTAATATAAGCGAATTTAGGGAGAAAAAAATCAAATATTTATCTATTTAGGTTTTTTTTTCTACTCAGTACCATATTTTAGCAAGAAATATGTTTTTTCAAAAAGAATTCTCTAAAATATTGAGTATACATCTTCTCACTGATACTTCTATACTGAAAGTGAAAGTCTTTTGTAAAACAAATAAAGGTTAACTGTTCTTATTCCAGACATTATTCTTGTATAACAATTAAACACTCTATTCTGTTTTTTTAAAAAAATTCTTATTCTTTTTATAACTTCCTTCGTGGATTTATCTGGTGTTATGAGTAGCATTCTCTTTTAATTTTTAAGAGTTTTAAAGTAAAAATTTAGATTTATAGATTTTTAAAAAAATGTTGGATGTACCAGAAAAGTGTTTATTTAATAAAGATCATATCTATAAAAGAGATTTTTAAATTGCTGGTAAGATTGGTTTCTTTTCCTTCCCAAATTGAATAAATCTTTAGGATGGTGACAAAGTTGTATAAGCATTTTGGTAAAATCCTTAATTAAGGAAGTAACAACCAATACTTTACCATTGTCATAATTCATTTAAGCATTGTGCAAGCATAAGCTGATCTTTTAAAATTGAGGACGAACCAGGCTTGGTATTTCTGCTTATGGTTATTTTTTAGAGTGATGAGCTGGGCATGCTGTTTACCTGTTCATATTGAGATTTATGTCACACTTTATATAGTAACATGTCATTTGTGTGAGTCATGGAAAGTATAACAGAATTATAGTGCAGACTAACAGAAGAATGATTGATTTTCTAGTCTGGTGTTAAATGGCTTCAGTAAAGTAGGTCCATCTTTAAGCAGGCATACGGTACAGGTGTGCTTGCTTTAACAAACAAACACATATACAAAAATTTGATCATAGAAAACAGATAAGTTAGGAGTGATTTTATTCATATTACAGGTGGATTCTTAGTTTGACAAAATGATTAACTGCAGTATTCCTTTAAATAGCAATCTTGTCTAATGGATTTAAAGTATGATTTTCTTTATTTAAACGTTTTAGGGACACACTTATTATTTTTTAAAAAGTATACCTGTAGCTGGGTTTTTTTTTTTAGTTTTATATTTGGTTTAAGACAAAATTCGATACTGTATGGTTTAAGAAATTGCAATTATAAGGTGATTTGAAATATAATTGTAATTTGCATTTTTTCAACTCTCTGATCATATAGATAGGGAAGGAGAAGGACCTTTTGGTTTAAATAGAATTGTGGTAAGAATTTAGATTTAAATGAACCGGGTAATTAGCATAACTGTTAAGGATAGGTACTTGTGTTCCATTTCTGACTGTTTTGTTAACATTACTTGGCACTGTTATTGGATCTTCATATTTTGATGACTTAGATAGCTCTTGTCTTAGTGATGAGTCTTGGCCTCTAACAGGTTTTTTGATGAAATTAAAAAGCCTCGATAGTGTGTTAGGATGCCATTTTTCCTCCCTCTCAGCTGATGTGACTGCATTTCAATTGCTATTTGTATTATGTTTGTCAGGATGAGAAAGTTAAAATTTAACCTGATGCTTTAGTACAATAGAGAATGAAATGAAAAGGAAAAAGCACATTTGAAAACATTACAGTTCAAGAAAATGTTGCCCTTTTAAGTAATGGATTTTTATTCACCTCTATTGGGTCTGTCTTCGAGCAACCCATAGTGAATACCAGCTGTGTGCAGAGTCCCATTCTTGGAGTTGTAGGAGGATTTAAAAAACAACAGCAACCAAAAATGTTCCCTTGTCTTCTAAGTAGACTTGTAGAGGAGGAAGAATATAAAGACCCGAAGCAACTAAAATAATACTTCTTTTTTTGTTTGTTTGTTTTGTTTTGCAGGGCAATGAGGGTTAAGCGACTTGCCCAGGGTCACACAGTTAGTGTCAAGTGTCTAAGGTTGGATTTGAACTCAGGTCCTCCTGAATCCAGGGCCTGTGCTTTATTCATTTGCCACCTAGCTGTCCTCTAAAATAATACTTCTATAGTGTCTTGCACATAATAGGAGCCTAGTAAATGCTGGATTGATTTTACATAGCAACATAGAAGTCAATGTAAATTAATATAGTATCATACTGCAAGTACTGAATAGAGGAGCTGTATGAGAATTAGTCATGGAAAGCTTTCTGGAGCAAGTGAGTTTTGAATTAGTTAAAGGATATAGATTATTGTAAAGGAGAGAGGCAATTCTAGGCATGAGGAATAGCAGTTCGTAAATCATGGAGGTGGGAATGGATAGGATTGTGTTAGGGATGGCAAGAAGATTAGCTTGGTATAAGCTTAGCTTACTCATAGGAGCATATTTAAAAAATTAATAGTGGAGTAGAGAAAACCAGTTAACTAGTGGGAAAGACTTTGAATGGTAGATAAATGATGTAAGGTGTGAGATGGACACTATTCTAATGGCTGTATATTGGATGAATTTTCTAAAAAAATGTTTTATTGGTGTTTTAGAATCTTCAGTCAACAAGCATTCATTAAACCCCTACTGTGTGCTAGGTGCTTTGTTAAGAGCTGGGAATACAAAGAAAGGCTAAATATAGTCTGTGCTCTTAAAGAGCTCATAGTGGAGACAATTGTCTATCTATAGATAGAGGCATATCTATATGTACATACATATATGTATACATGCTTATGGGATAAATTGGAGATAATTTATCTCTAAGGGAGAAGATGAAAGGCTTCCTGTAGAAAGTGCTGTTTTCTCTTGAATTTGAAGGAAACCAGGGAGGGCAAAAGATGGAGACCAGCAAGGTGAGAGTTCTAGGCATGAGGGACAGTCAACCTCTGCCTTCCATTAGGAGCTGGAGTATCTTGTATAAGGAACAGCAAGCAGGTCAGTGTCACAGGATTGTCCAGTACATGGTGAGGAGTAAGGTTTAAGAATGACATGGTAGGAGAGGGCTGGATTATGAAGGGCTTTGAACACCAAACAGAATTTTCTGTTTGAACCTGGAGGTGATGTGGAACTACTGGAGTTTATTGAATAGTAGTGGTGGTGGGAATTACAGAGTCATACCCATGAAGGAAGATCACTTTGACATCAGAGTGGAAGATGGACTGAAATGAGAAGAGACTTGAGGCAGGGAATCCTTCGTTACTCCTCCGTAGAATCTTGCCTTGTAATAGAGAAGTACAGTTGAGTAAAACAAAGAAACAAAATGGCACTTTACCAGTTCTCCTTGTTCTCCAATATACCCTTCTCCTGCCTCTTCAACCTTCCTTCGTAAAAAGGAAAATAATCAAGAAAATTGGCTAATATAGTATCCTCCTCTGCCAGTTTATCATCCTTAATCTTTCCCTGTGTCCACTATAGTGAAGAGGGAGCAGTAGTTCATCATCTGACTTCTGGAATCAATATTGAACATTGAATTTAATCCAAATTCAGTTGCTTTGGGTGTTGCTTTTACTTGTATTATTATAGTGATTGTACTTGTTGTTTTCTTGATTTTATTTCACTCTGCATTAGTATGTCTTCACTTATTTCTTTGAATTCTTTATAGTCATTGTTCCTTACACTATCAAAATGTTCCATTGCAGTAATATGAATTTTGTTTGTTCAGCCCTTCTCTAATTGATTTGCACTGACATTGTTTACAGGGGTTTTTTTTAAAGCTATAAAAATCAATTAACAAGTATTTTTAAAGCACTGTCTGTGCTAAGAAGCATGCTAGGTCTTGAGTATACCAAAACAAGAATGGAACCCTTTTAAGGAAGGGGCTTTTATTTGGTCACAAGTTTATGTGCTATAACAAAAAGTGCTGCTGTGAATATTTCAGAATACTTGGGTCTTTCTTTTTGTCCTTGACCTCCTTGGGGTAAATGACCAATATTAGGACTTTTGGGTTAAATGGAATGACAAGTTAACACCTTTTCCTGCATAATTCCAAATTGTTTTCCAGAACAGTTAAATCAGTTTGCCTGATATTCCATAGCCCCTCCAACATTCATTATTTCTGTTTTTTGTCATCTTTATCAATTTGCTGGGTGTGAAGTAAAACCTTAGTTGTGTTTAATTTACCTTTAAATTATGAGTGGTGCTTAGAGAATTTTTCCATTTGGTTCCTGATAGTTTGTATTTCCTCTTTTGAAAAATGTCCACATCTTTTGCCTGCTTAACTACTGAGTAGTGGCTCTTTTTATGTATCTTGGAAATCAGATTTTTATCAGGTGTATTTCTGAGGACTCCTCTCTACCTTAGGATCAGTTGTTAGTAGAAATGAGGAAGATGTCACTAAGTCTTGTTGCTGTGGTGAGGGCCTAAATGAGGCTATTAGTTTTGGAAGTGGAAAGGAAGGAAATGTAAGACAAAACTGCCAAACCTGAAATATTGAGAGGATGGTGGTATTGCAGGGTGAGATTGTGAATTCAGTTTTTAGCATTTTAAATTCTTTCATTTTTTTTAAAATTTAAGTTTCCTTATACAAAATTACTAATATGGTAATTTTTTACATAATCGTATGTGTATACCTCATATCTGATTGCTTACTGCTTCAGGGGTCATGGAAGAATGGGAGGGAAGGAGGGATAAAAATTGTAACCCCAAACTATATATAAAAATGTTTATTACTTTAAAAAATAATTTTAAAAACCTTAACATGCTAAGTTTTAGATGATAGACACCTCTTCTAGGTATGAAAAGTCAAAGTTAGAGATGCAGATTTGGGAACCTTTCACTTACTGAGTAGGGTGAAAGAGCTGAGTGAATGAGTGAGTACTCTGTGGGACCAAGTTTAAAGGCAGTAGAACAGAAGGTCAAGGGTTAACCTTTGTGGTATTTCCATAAGGAATTCTGACATTAGAAGTAGTAGTCAGTGAAAAAGTGTTGAATTCAGAGTGAAAGCAGGACTTTGGAATTTGTTGTCAAAGGTATTTGATGTGAATTGTTTTTTATATAAAGACCACCCCTCCCTTCATCGGTGTAAAAGAAACCATGGACTACTTTCATATTCTTACATGTGCTTGAACTCATTTCATTTTTTTGACCTAAACTTGTAGAAACTGATTTAAAACTAGTAGAAGTCAGTAGTATTGAGAGATATTATACTGTTACTTTTTTTTTTTTTGTGGGGCATTGAGGATTAAGTAACTTGCCCAGGGTCAAACAGCTAGTAAGTGTCAAGTGTCTGAGGCTGGATTTGAACTCAGGTCCTCCTGAATCCAGGGCCCATGCTTTATCCACTGTGCCATCTATACTGTTACTTTCTAGGTATAATAGAATATGTTTCATTAAGGGGAAAAATAATTTCTCAATGGGGACAAGATAATAAAATAAAATCATGAAACATTTTCCCACTCATACAAATAATTATATTATTAAAAGATTAAATGAAAATTTGTATTAAGGGAAAGTCAAGATATTAAGTGGTCAGGAGGTTAACATTAACCATATGTATTACCTTATTTCCCCCCACCCCACCCCACCCCACCCCACCCCTCACTTCCTCCTCTCCTCCTCCTCCTCCTTCTCCTCCTCCTCCTCCTTCTCCTCCTTCTTCTCCTCCTCCCCAGGGTCACACAGCTAGTAAGTGTTAAGTGTCTGAGGTCGGATTTGAACTCAGGTACTCCTGAATCCAGGGCCAGTGCTCTATCCACTGCGCCATCTAGCTGCCCCATGGTACATACTTCTCAAATGACTTAGACATATTATATTGTTTTGTAGTTAAGGATTTAAAGGTATAGAATGGTGAGTTTGATTTTTTTATTCTGGGATACTCCTCAATACACAGGTACTGTGTATTGTTACAAGGCTGTAACACTTGTCTGTAATCCTTACTTGCAATCTGAATGGTAAGTATGGAAGTAACTAATTTCATAGCCTCCAATGTTAGTTACACTGCCCTTACTGATATTTGGGGCTTTTGCAATGCATAGCAGAGTGCATGTCAGGGCCTATTTTGCTTTTTGGATAAGTGTAAGACCAAATGAGGGGGGAAAATTCCATAGACATAGGCAGGATACTTTCCATGGCTGGTGGGTATAGGTGGTCCCCAATACAATATAGAAAACTGAGTCACATAGGTATGTTCAGTTATTTTTCAGTCACGTCTTGACTCTTTGTGACCATATTTGGGTTTTCTTGGCAGAGATACTAGAGTGCTCTGCCATTTCCTTCTCATTTATTTTATAAATGAGGAAACTGAGGCAAACAGGGTTAAATGACTTGCCCAGGATCCCACAGCTAGTAAATGTCTAAGACCAAATTTGAACTCAGGAAGAGAAGTCTTCTTGATTCCAGGCCCTACTTCACCATGTAGCCAAATAGGTACTTCTGACCCTATGGACTTCCTGGGAAATTTTTCCTCCTGCTTTCTTTAATTATTTGTAGAAAACCTATGGTTCCCTGAAAAAGAACTGTGTTATATAAACTAAAGATAGAGACCTGAAATAGTGTATTGCAGTGCTAGGGGTGGCTTTTATTATTTATATATTATTTATTAATGCTAGGAGGGTCTTTATTGCTCTCCTCTTAGTATTTGTGTTTTCAGTATCTTCTCAGTGGCACAATATTGGTTCTTGGAGTATTCTAGTACTACAAGGACTTAAGTACATCTTAGGTCATTCTTAGTCAATAGTTGACATTTGTTTAAGCACATGCTGTGTGCAGATCATGATGTTAAGTTCTAATATCTAACAAAGTTCCTGTCCTCGTGCTTGTTTTCTTGTAGGAAGATAAGATCCACATGTAGATAACTGTAATATACACATAAGATATAAAGACATTAGAGAGGTGTAAAAATGGTGTTTGAGGTCTGAATAGGAATGCCAACAGCATTGAGAGGCTAATAGGATTAGAAATTATTTCCTATTATAGCTACCTTTAAATTGAGTTTGAAAAGATGGGTAGGAACTCAGTAGATTCAGAGGGGGAGCATTTAGGCCTAGAGGACTGATAAAGCACTGAGGCTGGTAAGCATAGGTATATTCTGGGGAACTTACTGAATGTTGGGGGGGTTAGGATGAGAAAAGGCTGGAAAAGATTGCAAAGAGTGTAAAGCATTTCATTATCTTATTCATTTTTTTTTTTAATTGGAAAAAATCTGTTTTGGCATGGAAGAGTCAGGTATTAGTGTGCAGACCGGGCAGGAGCAAAAAGATTATCTTGTTTGGTAATGGAGCTGGAACTAACTTTACTATTTCTACATCAAAAGCTTTCCGCATTATCTATTTTCTGTAGATTAAATTACGTTGTCTTGATAGGATAATAGAATTCATCAGGAAGAAAGATGTTGATACAGTTTAAAGTATGTGTTCATAAAGAGCATATTTGAACCATTCAGGCTTCTACATGGAGGTAGATATTTATGATCAAAGTCCAAGCTTACTTACTAAAAGTAAAAACAGATTAGAAATGAATGCTTAGTTTTGACTGCATCTAGGAATAGCACAAGGGAAAAGGAGCTTCTAGATGAAAATAATCATGAATGAATTGAATAAGAAAAACTGAAAATGTTCATCTCAGTTAAACAACAAAACAGTAATACCTTTGAAAGACATTTTTGCTTTGTGGTTAGAAATGGGAGAGATTGACCTTAGGTGTTGATAGTTGTGGACTTTGTTCAATACCTTAGGAAGGTGATTGGATCCCGACAGTGGGAGGTTTCTTTGGTGTTGTGGTGGTCTGAATAAAGGACTGTCTAAATCATGGAGTAGGTTATCCATAAGAATGAGACTGAGGGAGGAGGTCCTGAATGTTGCCTGGGCTTATTTGCTTCATATAGTTTGCCAGTGAGCCATTAAGGGCTTTAAAAACCAGCAGGGCCAACTTAAAATCAATCCACCACTTCATTGGAGGCTAATGTGGAGAACACAGGTTGGACTTAATATGATCACGGTTGCTCAAATCAATGAGCAAACACGCTGCAGCCTTCAACACAAGCTGTAAGTGGTAGAGGTGCACTGCGGGGTGCCCTGCTAGGAGGGAATTACAGTAATCAAGCTTCATGGTCCTAGGGGCATATGTTGCTGTTTTGAGGTTGTTGTGGGATAAATAAGAGTGCAGATTGTACAACTGAAAAGCACAGAAAATGCTAGTCTTACTTTGAACATAATGACATAGAGATGAGTTGGTCAAAAGTGATGCTGGAGATTCGAAACTGATCTAGCTCTGCTGGATAGAAACCAGAGAGAAAAAGAAACTTTCGTGTTCCCTCATGCTAGAAACTCCTTCATGTTAATTTCAGTCTTTCCAAAGGTGCGGCACATCTAACTGTCATTGTCTTTCCTAATTCAATGACGTTCCTATAGAAGGAACTGGTCAGAAGGCTGCTTCTCTGTGTGGAGTAAAATAAAGGAGAAATCTTTGGAAAACACTCCATGTTGAGTCTCTTCATGCTAGAATGGACTTATCCTCCAGGTAATTGGAACCATTTCAGATATATCCTCCATATCCCTTAGTTATCTGAGCAACAGAAAATTCCATTCACATGCGAAGAGAGAGATGAAATATGTTGAGAACTGTCATGTGACCTTGTTGCTCAGGACAGAACTTTTTGCAAGTGCAATTGATCTTAGACACCATCAGGTCTAATACCTCATTTCATAGATGTAGAATCTGAACCCAGAGAGTTTAAGCAATTTGTCCAAGTTCACACAACCAGTTAGAAGAAGAGCCCAATGTATACATGAGTAGAAGTATTGGGCTTTAGATATGGTGTTCTTTCTGTAACACTGTATTCTTTCCTGCACAAAGGAACCATAGAAAAAGGTCAGTGTCTCTTTTTTCTAGGTTTCTTTCAAGGGATTCAGAATCTAGAGTCAGAATCGATTATTTGGACTCAGATCCCAGGATAATAAAATATATTAGCTATGTAATGTATAACATAATTATTAGTTGTTATTATATTATTATTATTATATCATTTATCCTACCTCTGACACATGGTCTGTACGACTATAGGTAAGTTATTTTACTTCTTATTGCTCTAGGTCCTCTAAGACTGTAAATTACAGAGAATATGCCAACCTATACAGGTAGGTGCCAATTAGTAAGAACAATGCTATGAAGTGATAGCATTATTCAAATATGTATTGCATATTTCTGTTGCTTTGGAACCAGTTGCCATATTTTGCACATGAATATGACTTTGAAAAGTACAAATCCGATATTGAATTAATCATTCACACTAATCAAAGTCTAGTTGTATTGTTAGAAAGAGTTTAGTCATCTGAGAGTTCCCTATACAAATAATATCACAGATATAAGGCAGCAAGGTGGTGCAGTGGATAGAGTGCTGGATATGGAGTGAGAAAGACTTGAGTTCAAATCCTGTCTGAGTTGCTTTCTAGCTTTGTGATTCTGGGCAAGTCATTTAATCTCTGCCTGCCTCAGTTTCCTTATCTATGAAATGGTGATAATAATAGTAGCTACCTCCCAAGGTTGTCTTAAGAATAAAAAAAATTTTTTAAAGTGCTTTGCAAATCTTAAAACGCTATATAAATGCTAGCTATTATTACTAGCTCGCGCGCGCACGCGCGCACACACACACACACACACACAGAGTTCATGAAGTACTCACTGAAAAAGAATTAGTCTTTTTTTTTTTTTCCCTGCAGGGCAATGAGGGTTAAGGGACTTGCCCAGGGTCACACAGCTAGTAAGTGTCAAGTGTCTGAAGCTGGATTTGAACTCAGGTCCTCCTGAATCTGGGGCTGGTGCTTTATCCACTGCACCACCTAGCTGCCCCCAAGAATTAGTTTTGAGAAACAAACTTCCTGCTGTCTTTCATGTCTAAACATTATTTGCCTAGTCTATCCCTACAAACTGATTTAAGGACTACTTTTGAGTGAATTTAGCTTTTTCGATCTTTTGTGTTAAGGTGTGTTCTTGTCTTTTCTTTGGGTTGATTATAGATTTGGAAATCTTGGAGGTATCTTTAGGAAGATGGAGTTTGGTGGTGTTTTTTTTAAAGATCCTTGTCAAAATCCTGATAATTAGCTTCAAGTTAACCACAAATAGACCCAAACATAGGTCATGTTCTCTCTGGAGCAAAACTATTGGCCTGAAAAAATATATTAGAAAAGCCTTCCATATCTCATTTACCTTCATTAAGAAAAAGGGAGATAATGTGGTTCATTAGGGAATGGACTCATTCTACTTATTGGTAAATATGACACTGTGCCATTAATGGCTTTATAGCTTGTTTAAAGTGGCCTTAGTGAAGGAATGGGGACTTCTAATGACATCCTGGCTAAAACAAGTTGTATTTTTCTAAAAATGAAAAATATCCTGGGAGTCTATAGTTCTTATAGCCTTGCTGCTACTTAATGTATAATGTAAAGGTAACAATAAAATATGTGTGTGTATGTGTGTGTAATAAACTAGGCAGTTGTAAAATCTGTTTGAGTGGCAGACCAGACTGTCCTGGCATCCATGCAAGCCCATTTGCTGTGTTCCCTAGGGCCAATGTTTCAGGAACCAGGTACAATGTTGAATAATTTAAATAGACCCCAAAATAAACAAAGTCTGTATGGTCTTGAGAGGCTCTCCTGGAGGAACTTAGCACAGTATATACAGACAGGGTCTTTCTTCCCTTTGTATTCCTAAGCTTTCCTTTTAGGTCTATGAACAGTTCTGTGATTATCAGCTCTACAGATTTGCCTTCATTTACTTAGGTTTAATTTGCCTATGGACTTGCAGAACAAGTTATAGTAGCAGTAGGACTTTGCCCAGTGAATGACTAGGAGGGAGAAGAAAAAGCAAAATAATATAGGTACTGTTATAAACATTTGCTATCTACCTCATAGTACTTGTAGGAAGTTGGTAAGTGTTGTTTTCATCTCAGAGGAAGTAAAGAATAAACAGTGATATACATTTGCCTGTGGTTTCTTATTGCCCCTCAGTAGTAGCAAAATGAGCAGTTGGAATTGCACCTGTACTGATGTCAATCTAAATGAGAACACACATGATTCATCTTGAGACAGCTTTTATTATCCTTAGAAAAGATACTTTAGAAATTGTATCTGTACCAGTTATAGTCTTTATTGCCATTCTCTCAACTTAGTATGTCTTTTTTCTCTTCTGACATCCAAATTCCACCCAAGGATTCAAAGAAATAGATCATGTCCCATACTAACCACTCCAGCCTTCAACAACAACAGAATATCAGTTGACTTTTATATAGGGCTTTAGGTTTGCAAGGTACTTTATATACCTGTCTCATTTGAAAATGTCTTCAAATATTGAAAGAACACATGTTAAAGAAATAGAATTGTACCAACTAGGTAACTATAGGAAGGGAGACCAGTTCAGCCTAAAGATTAACTGTACTACTAGTATCCAACAATGAGCCCTCTCTTTTATATAGTTGTAGAGTGTATGGGTGGAAGATTGGACAGGATGAGTAACCAATATGATCTGTTACTTCTCTGGATTCTGAATTGCAAGTCTGTGATTCTCTTCCTCCTCCCCCCCCCTCAGCCCAACACCCTACCCCCCAGTTACTATAGTACTTGTTACTTGCCAGTGCTATATAGTTTAGTGTTTTGCTTGCAATCATATTTGAATTTGCCATTGTTTACTACGATACATAGGCAGATACAACCAAATACCATAATCATATTTGTTATTTACATCTTTTTCTCAGTAGCTAGACTGTTGACTTGCCTTATTGAATGTTGACTTTTTCTGTTGGTTGGTTATGGTCTCATGGGATTCGCTTTTTTAGTAGTCTATCTCTTGTTGATCATTGCTGCTATATAACTTGTCTAGTGTCTTTCACAACACAGAGCTATCTACTAGAGCTCTTGCTTCTGACTTTCTATGGAGTCCTCATTTGTCATGTTTTGCACAGGTTTTTATGTGTTACATCCTTTGCATGTTTATTGACTTCAACATTATGTGACTTAGTATCATCTTGGTCAATCTTTGTCCATGTTGCTAGCGTTTGTAACTAAGGTACATGTATTCAGCTGATTGATTGTTGTCTTTTGTTCTTGAAGAGGAGCAGAATGTCATCGCTATGTTGAGATCAAGGTACAATATGTCTGACTGTGGCTGATCAGACCAAATACAAGCTCAGAATGCTTTACCACAGGTTGGGCACAAATAGTCCATATGAATATTTGGAGTGGAGATATCTCAATTTCAACCACTTGCTCAATATGTACACCACTTGAATCTACTGTGTGTTTCACAGCTTTTTCATTTAATAATCATCTTGGGTACTGTGCATAGTTGTAGCTTTTCTTGAAACTCTGAGATGGTGACTTGTGAACAAGATGCAATCAGATGCCAAAGGCAAATGTGTGATGAAGATTTTCTTGTGGACTTTTTAGCATACATATAGTCTGACAAATTCAGGGAAAATGTAAAGAATATAGCAGCCCTGCAGTTCTCTGCAGTTGAAGATGACAAAAAAGCTATTCAATTTTGTGGAGCCAGTGGTAGCATAGTGGAATAAATACAGCTAAATTCACAGAACACTCGATGCTTAGCTGAAATTAAGGCATTTTCAGAATCATACAAATCAACATCCACAAAAAGACTTTTGAGGGAATGAAATAATTTCTGAACTATTCATAGCTACTTTAGAGGCTGTTTTTTCTCCCTGCATTTTAACTAGAAAAATAGATGTATAAAGGTATATAAAGATGTATGAGGGTAAACACTTCATGCATTTAATAATGTAGCTTGTTACATTATTAGGGGCTGGATAGGAACTAAACTTGTGATTTCATTGGAAATTCTGTCTCTGTAATTTAGTTTGAGAGATGCCCAGAGTACTGAGTGTCATGCCCTGTGATGTCTAGTATCTGTCAGAGTTGGGACTTGAATTCAAGTCTTCTTGACTTTAAAGCTGGCTGGCTCTCTATCTACCATACCATACATCATCTCAATAATTTTGTTAATTGTGTTAATTATTTCATCTATGTTAGTTTTATTGATTATTAAATTATAAGATTTTTAAGGTGAAGACTTTATCTTCTGGTTCTCATTAGTTCCTTGAATCACTGTGCACAGTTCTGAACATAAGGTAGATGCTTATTGAACTCAGTAACTACTTGGTTGATTGGTTGATTGACTTAAGTCTCAAGGGCAAGTGTGGTGGTGGTATAGGATCAAGGGCCCCAAGATTCTTCATCGAGTAAGAGGTTCCTTGAAAAGAACTTTTTTCCCTCTCTTGAAACATTTCAGAGGGTTGTATAAGAAGCACCTGGGGCCTCTGGGGAATGAGGGGGGAAATACATGCATACACACATGTATGTGTGTCAACATATAATACAGACATGTATGTATGTATGATATATATGTAACTTGATTCCTTTCTGAGAACTAGACTTGGTCCCCTGAGATTGATGGTGTTTACTTCTGCTTTAGTGAACAGTAGCGACAACTGTGACACTGTTGGGCAGAGGTTGCCTTAGGACATCAGGGTGACTTGCATCTGTAGCCTAGCCTGTTAGAAGAAGTGAAGCCTGGATTTTCCTGATTAGAATGTATTGCCAAATCTCTAGATTCTGCTGCAGGAATCTTAGTATCTCTAGTTGCTGCAATTAAAAATTATGCTTGGGTGAATAGGACATAGTCAAGTGGGTAAAACCAGCAAGATTGTATGTGCATATTATTACCAAATCATAGCAGCTACCTCTCTGACACCTGCTGGTGTGGGACTTTTTAGATCCTTTTCTTGAGGAAATATTCCTTGTTGCTGTGATTTGGCAGCTACAGTAAAGTTATAGCTACCATAAAGTTGCAGACTTAGAGTTGTAAGGAAACTTAAAAGCCATCTAGTTTAATCTGTTCATTTTACTTAACAGAGGAGGAAACCAAGGCCCAGGAAGGTTAAGGTCACAGAATATTAGAGGTAGGATTCCATATTACAGGTCAGTTAAACACTTATGTGTCAGGTGGTGTGCTAGTTGCTGGGAATACAAAGATAAAAATGAAATAGTATGTTCCTCCAGAAGGCCCAGAAAGATGAATGATTTGAGTAAACTTACATAGGTAGTGAGTGAGTTGCAGTAGAGCCATAGTTCCATCATGGGTTCCAACATGACTCAAAAAATCTAGCACTTTTTCCGCTATACCACGGAATAAGTTATTCTGTTGTTGTGGGCTTTTGGCACTAAAGGAAAAAGTATACCCTTTTTTTTTTTTTTTTTTTGGTGAGGCAATTGGGGTTAAGTGACTTGCCCAGGGTCACACAGCTAGTAAGTGTCAAGTGTCTGAGGCCAGATTTGAACTCAGGTCCTCCTGAATCCAGGGCTGGTACTTTATCCACTGTACCACCTAGCTGCCCCAAAAGTATACCCTTTTTGACCTTTTATTGGAAGTTAAGTTGTTCTCTTTGAAGTAAAAAGTGCATGTATATTAGATATTGTACATCATATGCTATATGGTGTCTAGATAGAGCATCCATTGACTAACAATTACATATGTATATACACACATATGTATGTTTGTGTGTAAGTTTTTTTAAATGAGGGAACTCAAGTTGACCGCTTTGTAATTTGCAACTAAAATGTTATCCTTATATTTTGAAATGAAAAAAAATCCTATAGGGGAAATATCAGTAGAAGGCTTAAAGATTCCCCCCCCCCCACCCCAGGAGAGATTCAGGGCTACATCTAGTGGCAGATGTGATAAAGTTGAGAAAAAAAATTCTCCTATCTCAGTAATCTTCCTCAGAACAAAAATTGCTCCATTGTGAGACTCTGCTGACCTAAAGTCATTTTATCTGATTTATTGGCTGCTACTATACCCCATTATGTACTCTCAATATCATATAGCTTACCCCTGAAATATGTGGGACATGTTCTACAGGAGCCTGATGAAATGACGTTTTATCTCAAACAGTAACTTTTTATTGGTTGTAAAAACTTGCAAAGTCAACAATATAAGATTCTCCTTCATTCTCTGAAAGTGTTCTCATTTGTGGTCACAGTTTAGGGGACAGGTTTGCTTTTATTCTGTGTTTCTAAGATGAGATAATTGGGAATTTTGTTATCTGAATAGATGCTTTGTATTTTTGTATTTATAATACAAAGCTGTGTTTGTAAACACAATTCAAAAATATAAAGAACGTACTTTTTGGTGAAGATGTTCACTGAATACCAAGAAAGAGCAGAAAAGGGAGCCTTTGTTTACATTTAATAATAATGCCTCTGTCTTCATTGGCTAGTTCTATTTAAAAGGGTACCTGATTTTTAGAACTTTATGCATTGAAAAGAATGACCCTCAAATTTGCTTCTA
The DNA here is from genome assembly GCF_019393635.1 of Dromiciops gliroides. Taxonomy (NCBI): domain Eukaryota; kingdom Metazoa; phylum Chordata; class Mammalia; order Microbiotheria; family Microbiotheriidae; genus Dromiciops; species Dromiciops gliroides. The sequence continues at coordinate 161,317,930 of NC_057862.1, read as the reverse complement.
ATGAACAGTTTTTTTATTTGAAAGGTACCTATATTAGTTTAGAAATTTTTTTGTTTATTAATTAGTTTAGAAACATTGTTCATTGGGGGGGGTTGATTAAACATCAGCCACATAATTCATATTCACTGAAGAATTTAATCAAGTGATAACATATGTTTAGTATTGTAATCTAAATGTTTCTGAACCTATTACATTTTAGAAATATTCTGGGATGCTTGAACCTGTTTAGGGTTAGTTAGAAGATATTTAAAAATCTATCTTCTTTTAAGCTCCAAAACCAAAGAGATTAATACTTTGGAACTTAAAACAATTTCAGAAGCCCTCCAATCTCCCTATACTTTGAAAAAATAAACATTTTTATTTACAGTTTTGAGTTCCAAGTTCTACCCCTCCCTCCTTCCCTACCCTTCCCCCTCCCTGATTCGGTAAGCAGTCAGATAATAGGTTATACATGTACAATTATGTAAAACATTACCTCCCTATACTTAAAAAAACCCCTTTCTTCTATTTTAAAACAATCTTTCTGTTCAGGTACAATAGATGGGTTTCTAGATTACTTCTAGTTTTATTGGCAATGTTGCGGTCCTTAGAGTACCTTGAAAGATTAAATAAAACATGTTAAGTTAACTTTGGTGAATAGCTTTTTATATTGTCTTAAAGTTCTTAGCTATACAAATGAATAACTTTTTTGGTTGAGATTTATTAAAATAAATTGAAAGTAATCATGAAGAAAGATGTTTTCCCAAAAATTCTAATCACTTTAGTTCTGCCATCCAAGTTTTATTCCTTTCTCCGTCTGTTCATTCAAGAAGCATAAGGATAGAAGGTTCTAAATACTCCCACCCCACCTTTTAATATAGCTTAGTACATTGATTAGAGACAAAAAGTTAATATAACGTAAAAGCTTTGTATTGATAAGAACAATAGAAATTCTGATATTATAGCTGGTCTGTCCTCACGTGAGAAAAGACTATTGAGTGCTCATTGACTTCAGTAATAAATTTGTTTTCCTAAGGTAGGTTTACTGATTGAACCAGTCATAGAGGATGGCATAATTTAATAGGATGTGTGAGTTAATGAGCCTTGGCATGTTTATATGACAATCTTACAAACCCAAGTAATTCTTTCCCCTCTCAATAATGAATTCACCTCTATGCTGCCTATGATTCTGAAAAGACACCTATGTTTAGAGCCTGTAGAGTTATTCAATTGATCACAGGGATCCCTGTCCCTTAGGTACTTATTTCTATGGAAATTAGGCACTTTTGATTGAAAGATTGGTTCTGAATGTCATGGGAGAGAAATTAGGAACCACAGCTCTTACCATGAGACTAACATGGGTATCTTTCATTTCAAGGGTATAAGAATAAAGGTTTAATTTCTAAATTTTCCGAAATGAATTAAAACTTTGTACTTGGCACAATATATGTGCAAAACTTGAGAGTTCAGATAATGATGTGCAAAAAACAAAGCTCATGAACTACGTTCCTTATGGTAGTGGCTGATGCTACATGCATTTTTTTTCTTTTTAGTCACCAGAAGGTTGAGTATGTTAAGCTCAAAAAATTTCCCCCAGTATTTTATAAGGGTGAATACTTGAAACATTTTGGAAATGTTTTCAGACTGTATTGGGCAATAAAGATGCTGAAAATGGGTAGTTTCATTTTAGATGAGAACAGCGTAGAGCTAATCCAAAGAAGTAATATTGGCTTAGATGTATAGCCTTCTAATTGCTGAAGACAAGACGTTAAACACAATAACTGTTTTTAAAACAAATACATTTTAAATGAAACATTGTGATGATTTATTGCTACATTTTAGGTTATCCTCTTATGTTTTTGTAAACTCAGTTATACTTTGTTGCATTTGTGAGGCAAGATTTCATTAGAGTATACATTCAGAATTGTAGCCTCTTTCAAAGTTCTACTTCCTCTTGATACTTTCTTATTCTTCTTATGGTATGCAAATCACTGTTGGCAATGTCTTCACAGTTTACTGATGTCTACTGTGTCTTTCTTTCCCTTGCCTTTTGAGAGAGTTGTAGTTTTGATTCTTTACAGGTATTTATCATATCTGGGAGAATATGGACTTTTGTAGCACTGAGCAGTTTGTAATGATGAAAAGTACCACACAATTTCCTAAATGCAATTCAGCCCAATTTTTTCTTACTACTCAATTCTTGACCCAAATTATTAACTTTTATCTATGTATGTCTATGATGAACTAACTGCATAGGCTGCCTTTCTAATTGTGTATCATAGTCCAGGTAACATGCATTATTCATCCACTCTGTTTTTTTCAGGTTGGATGGTTATACTTGTTTTTTTACACTATGTAGATTTTACTAAGAAGACTTTGATATTCTGCTTACCATAGTGGCAGAGAGCCTGCCTATTTACTTATGTTTTCATCAAGAATACCTTTAGTGCATTGGATGTTTTATTTACTTTTCTTATCAGTCTTAACATCTAGTAGTCCTTTGTATATTGGGTGTTTAATATATTTTGAATTGAGTTTGGTTTTACCAAAGTACGTATTTCAAATACAGCTAAAATATACATGTTAGTATTTACTTATTCAATATTGTACCTTTTCATCAGTTCTTCAAAAAAGTTTATTTTTCTGTGTCAATTCAGTTCAACCAATGTTGTATACTTTTAGGTTTTAAAATACTTTTCTAGGTATTGGGGATATTAAGATAAAAAGTGACATTTTTGCCCCTCAAGAAATTTATAATTTAATAAGGGGATTAGACAGCTGTTTGTTATATGAGACAGAATACAGATGACTGCATAGAAGTAAAAAGAATGGCATGAGAAAGTTGAAGGGAGTGAATTGCTTCTAGCTGGGAGATCAGGGAAGAATTCCTGAAGATAGCAACAAGATTTCAAGCAGTGGTGATGTTAGAGAAGTTTATGGGGGAAAAAAAAAAGATCTGATCTGTGTCAGCTTCTTGTGGATGCTAACTCCAGGAGTCTTCCTGACTCCAGGGCCAGTGCTCTGTCCACTGGGACACCTAGTAGCTGCCCCCTCTCCAACTTATTTATTTATTTTGGTGAGGCAGTTGGGCTTAAGCGACTTGCCTAGGGTCACACAGCTAGTAAATGTTAAGTGTCTGAGGCTGCATTTGAACTCAGGTCCTCCTGAATCCAGGGCCAGTGCTCTATCCACTGCACCACCTAGCTGCCCCTCCAACTTATTTTTCAACTTTTTTTTTTTGGTGAGGTAGTTGGGGTTAAGTGACTTGCCCAGGGTCACACAGCTAGTAAGTGTCAAGTGTCTGAGGCCGATTTTGAACTCAGGTCCTCCTGAATCCAAGGCTGGTACTTTATCCACTGTACCACCTAGCTGCCTCCCTCCAACTTATTTTTATAGATGAGGAAGCTGAGGCAGACAGGGTTAAGTCCAGGTTCACATAGCTAAGTGTGAGGCCAGACTTGACCTCAGGCAGATGAGTCTCCCTTACTCTAGGCCCAATACTTTATCTACTGTGCCACCTAGCTTCCCCTGATTTAGTCTACACTTTCCCTAATCATATCTGTCTCTGGCTTCTGCCAACACAGTAACTGGATTATGGATTTGGAAATGCTTGCCCTCTTTCTCATTTTATCCCTGTCTACCATACCCTCTAGATAATTAAAATGGATTGTCTAATGTTTATTTACTAGGCAAAGGATAATATACTAATTTGAAATAAATACAAAAAGGAAAGAAAAATATGTATAAAATAAAAACTTTCTAGCCACATGTTGGTTTCTAATGAAGATCATAGTTCTTGAATTGGAAATGATTTCAGAGGCCATCTGGTCTAACCCTGCTGTTTTCACAGAAGAAACTGAGGCACATGAAGGTTGAAACTTGTCAAAGGTGCAAGTGCCAAGGTCTTTAAAGGGCTTCAAACTTATTTTATATGATACTTCCTGTCTAGAATGGGTACCATTTAGCTGCCTTTTGATCCTTAAAGAGAAATATATATTCTTTCTTTCTACATTCCTATAGAAATTTAGGATTCACTCACCTAGGTATGCTTCATGAAGCCTATTGACCCCATTCTACAGTTCCAGATTTGTTATCAAACAATCAGAGATCTTCTGGTTGGGTGATAGATTTGGAAAAGATCTTTTCACCTAATGATTCATCTATTTTCTCTTCCCCTGATCAAGGCATAGACAAAGAGATAGGAATTTATTTAGACTGTCTTATTTCCTCAAATAGAATATAACATCATTCCAAAAGAATACACAAATCATATTTAATTTTGGACATTGGAGCAGAATTATGCACACAAGCAGGCCAGGATAAGATGGCATCGGGGATTAGCAAGTAGCATAGATACTCTCTCCATAGTTGCAGATTAAAACCTTCCCACACCCATAAAATGATTTTTTTAAAAAAGCATAATTTTGAATGAACACAAAGACCCTTTACATTGTCCCTGTCTTTGATACCTCTTCTTTATTTTCACTGCCACCAATGCAGTTGCCTTTTACTTTGACTATTGTGGTAGTCTCTTAATTTTCCTCTGCCACTGTTCCTTCTGCTCTCTCCTTTTCCACAATTTGTCTTGCCCTTAGCCACCAGTTTAATAGTATAACAACACAACTCTGATCATATAATTTCCTTGTTTGGAAACATTAAATGGCCTTTAAAAAAATCTTTAGGCAATCAAGGCTCACCATTATCTGGTTCCAGCCTGCTGTTAACTTTTTTTCTCACTGCTTCCCTTCATGCCATCCCTTTCGCCCAGCTGGACTACTTACCATTCCCTTTAACATATACATACATACATCACACCCATACCTCCCCACACCCCTTGTGCTTCTTGCTTTCTTTCCCTGAAATTCCATTTTCTATTTCCCTCTCTCTAGTTTTCTCTTGTTCATATTTTATCATTTTCAAAGCCTTAATTAGCCCTCCTTTCCCTGGACTCTTATAGAAGTTTGTTTACTACTTCTCTTATAGTACTTACATAATGCTACATTTTATTATAGTTATTTGTGAAGATGTCTCATCCCTGCTTCTCCTAGTATCTTCAGGATGGTAGTCATTTGACAAATATTTGTTGATTAAATGAATAAATGAGTGATGAACAATTATTACTGGCATTCCTCTAAGCCCAGTTTATTGAAAATACACTCTCAATTTTTTACACGATATCTTTTTTGGGGGGTTAAGATTGGCCAGTTGATGTAGGCACTGACAAACACTTGACTTTATTTGTAACATACTTAACTATATTTGTGCATTTGTAAATTTATTTTTTATATCCTTCATTGTTGTCAACCTTAGATAGTAAACCTTTGCATCCATTGACTTTATTCTAAAAACAAGAATCGTCTAGAACAGATTTCCTGCAAATTTCTTTTTGCCATTCTTTTAGTTTTTCTTCCAACATGAGTTGTTCCAGAGGTATTAAGACTTGTACTTGGTTTAAAAAATTATCTTACAAAAAGTTGGTTGTGTCTTAGTTTCCTGCTGGAAAGTTTCCTCTACTTTGCAGTTCTATTTCTCACCCAACTTGAAGACACAAAGTAGCAACACTTGTCCTCATTTTGAGATAAGAATTCTGATGCTTACCTGTTGTTTTTTTCTTATAGCATAATACTCTGGCTGTACCTTGTACTTTTGACAGTTCAGCATCATTGCTTCCACACCAAAGTTTGACATAGTTTTGATTGTGTGACTTGTATGGGTAGTTTTTGGTTGTCTTCAGAAATATGATGATTATTTAGGGAAGAATTGAGCATGAATTCCTTGGAATGGGCAGCATAAATGTTTTATTGAGTAGAAATAGTAAGCCATGTCCAGGTTTTTTCAACTAAACCCTGGTTGTCATAATGACCTAAAAATTTTACAGGAATACCTCTTAAACTGCTAAATTTTCACCCAGGGAGAATTTTATTTCCCCCATTCTTAAGTGCCATTTACCTAGCTCCAGGGCAGTCTGTCTCCATTAGATAGTACTTTGGAAGTCTCTTGAAATTTAGTCATGTGTGAATCAAGGGCACTCATCTGTGATGAGGATTACTTAAAGTTTTTTTCTGGTTGTTAGATATATGTCGATAAACACTCAGCTGACTAATTCTTATGTTTATTGCTTGTGGGTGGGAAAACATTATGAAAAGGAATTTGAAGACTAGGTTTGGAGTCAGTTTTGTTAAAGGCTTGGGGGTTGATTTGAACCATTAGAGATACCAAGTAGTTTGGCTTCGGGGTTTATTAGAAATCATTGATCTAATAATCACTTTTGACCATAACTCTTTCTATGGGAATTCATTGTTTTTATTTCATAGCCCTAATTATTTTTGAATTTTGGGCAGCTAGGTGGTACAGTGGCTAGAATGCCAGACTTGGAGTCAGGAAGACTTCTTTTCCCAAGTTCCAGTCCAGCCTCAGACACTTACTAGCTATGTGACCTTGGGCAAGCCCTTTAACCCTGTTTGCCTCAGTTTCTTCATTTGTAAAATGAGCAGGAGAAGAAAATGGCAAACTACCCCACTATCTCTGAGAAAAAAAAAACCACCAACAACCCAACAACATAACCAATAACAACCCAGAAGCAAAAACAAATGGGGTCATGAAGAGTCAGATAGGACTGAAAAAAGACTAAACAATGATAATTTTGAATTTAGAAATCTTTTGGGAAATGGCAGCTTTAAAAAAAATTATTCTATGAGTGAACAGAAAGATAAAGCATGAATTAGTTGCTTAAATTCAGCCTAGAATCATAGGGCCTTATCAACATCTTTTTACAAAGAAAGTGATACCCAGAGAGGTGAATGTCAGACATTATTATTATTAAATAATTATTCATTAAATGTCAGACAGCCAGCTCAGATTTGAACTCAGGTATTTTGACTCCAAATCTTGTGCTCTTTTCACTGTTTTTTTTTAAATAGGATCACAGGTTCATAGATTTAGAGCTAGAACAGGTTTCATAGTTGTTAAACACATGTGTAACTTAATATATGTTTTATAGATTCTCTTTTTCTATTTTTAAGTATCACCATGACTTCTCAGTGACTTCTTTCCTCCACAAGTAGAACCCACATTTACAACAAATATTTATAGTCAAATAAAAAATGAACACATTGACAATGTCTGGAAAATGTATGTTTCATTCTAAACCTATCATCCACTATCTCCAAGCTCATTGGTTGAGTTTTGTTTCACCATCAAGTGGTGAAATCATGATTGGTCACTACATTGCTCAGAATTCTGAAATATTTTATTGTTGTTAGCGTCACATTATTGTGGTCATGTAAATTGTCCTGGTTCTGCTTACTTTTCTCTGAATCATTTTGTTCATATTCATCATTTTGCATGGAAAATATTATTGTGCCACATATATTTTAAAATTCCACATTTAGCAATATAACAGTAAAAAAATTCGAACATAAATGCTAATTTTATTTGTTTTGTTTTTTTTTGTGTGTGTGTGGCAATTGGGGTTAAGTGACTTGCCCAGGGTCACACAGCTAGCAAGTGTCAAGTGTCTGAAGCCATATTTGAACTCAGGTCCTCCTGAATCCAGGGCCAGTGCTTTATCCACTTTGCCATCTAGCTGCCCCATAAATGCTCATTTTAAAAAGGTTTTTGGGGCAGCTGGGTGGCACAGTGGATAAAGCACTGGCCCTGGATTCAGGAGGACCTGAGTTCAAATATGGCTTCAGACACTTGACACTTGCTAGCTGTGTGACCCTGGGCAAGTCACTTAACCCCAATTGCCCCACAAAACAAACAAACAAACAAACAAAAAAACAGAAGAAGGTTTTATGTTCCTAAGTGGGGAAAAACCCGAACATTCCAGGTTGTTTTAAATAAAATTTGAGCATTTGTCGTTTGGTTATTATACTCCGATGTAGTATGGAAAAAGATGCCTTAAATGTCCATTGTTAGCATCTTTAATTGTAAATGGTTCACCTCTCAATAACTTCACTCCTCTCTGCTTCAGTTACCTTTGGTAAAACAAAACAAAACATCTTTCAGTTCTTAGATATAACAGCAAAATTAATCTGAAAAAATAATTTAATGTATTATGAAATGCATGTCTTTGAAAAATAAAACTCATGTTTGAATTGTGAAGACTATGTATTAAGGTCTTTGCAAACAAGTATGAACTTTCTTTAGGAAAACAGTTGATTAAATTACCATTTCCTGACCAGTCATTTAAATTTAATCCTTTTGATTAATGATTTGAATTATAATTTAATGTTATTCCATTGAAATCATATACTTTTTGCTACTTTTATGTTATTCTGTCCTTAACATTCAGCTTTAGTTATTCATTTTTGAGGAAAATGGTAGTAATACAGGCTCAGTAAGTGTTCTAAACTATTTATTAATCAGGTTCAATGTAGATGTCTTAGAGAATAAAAGGAACATTAGAACCATAGCTGGAAGGCTCCTAATCTAACACCTTGATTTTGTAGATGAGAAAAGAGGTCCAGAGAGGTTGTGAGTGTCCCATGATCATACAATACATGTTCAGAGATGGAATTTGAACTCAGGTCTTGCCCTTTTCACTGTACAATGCTACGTCTTATTGCTGACATAGTATTATCATTTGCAGATAGTATGAATATCCCAACATATACTTATGAGTAACTTTGGATGAGAATATCAGTTTGTAAATGAAGTACATTTATTAAGTCATATAGAATTAATGCTCTTTAAATCTAGATTTATTCCTTTATTACATACAGCAATCCTTAGTTAATAAATACTCCATTTCTAGTTGAATGCTTTCTGAGAAAATGATTTTTTTCCTTTATTAACTTGTTGCTATAGTGGAAATATTTTAATTAATCACATGGATAAGACATGCTACTCAAGATTAGTAACAACTGACCTTTTTCTCTGGACTGGGATAAGAAACCTTTAGGCTCTTGATAGTTAGAATACTGGACTTGGAGTCCAAAAGATTTGAGTTCAGATTCACCTCAGATATTTATTAATTAGAGTGACTTTCAGTGAGTCACTTAATCTGTCTTGACTTGAGTTTCCTCATCTGTAAAATGGGGATGGTAATAATAACATCTACCTCATTGGATTGTTGTGAGAATCAGAGTAGATGATATATGTAAAGCTTTTGCAAACCCCAAACACTGTATTGTTATCTTCTATCATAGTTGTCATCATCACAGACTACTTGTGTATCACTCTACTTGGGATTAGAAGAAATGATTTATGATCCTAGTATTACCACATACTGTCTGTTTGATTTTACGCAAACCAGTTAATCTGAGTTTGTTTCCTCATATTAAATGTGAGTAATATTTACCCTCCCTGCCTTTCAGGGTTATTGTAATGATCAAATGAGATAATATCTGGAAATCTTTCTGTAATGCTAAATTGTTCAGTAAATGTAAACTGTTACTTTTATTAGAAGAAATCACTTCTGGTTCATATCCAAGTTTTAAAAAATGGTTTTTTTTTAGAGAAAAATATTTAATGTATAGTTAACCTAATTTTAATTTTAAGAACAGGGAATATAAAACAATTTAATAAATAATAAAAATGCACTTTCAGTTCATATTATTGCCAGATAAAAGAGGAGAAAGTAGAGAAAGGAGGAGAGACATAGGGAAAGAAGAAAGAGAGGAAGAGAAGGAAATTTTGGAAAAGGAGTATATGAATGAAAATAGAGTAAAGGAAACCCAAATGAGAAGATACTAAAGGCAAATGGTTCCGAGGAAGTGAGGTTCCAAGGTTTATTTTAGTTCAGAGTAGTGTAGGATAGAACACTGTTTATGAAGTCAGAAGACATGGGTCTTCTCCTGAATGACCATGGGAAGTCACTTAACCTCTCTGGGTCTTAATTTCCTCAGCTGTAAAGTGAGGTGGTAGACTAGATTCTGTCATAGGTCCCCTCCTACTATAAATACTATGATTTTATGTTCTTATTTGCTTGGGTGTTAGATATCTAATTATCACCTGTTGTTATAATTGCCCTTTGAAATTCTAATGAGTTTCATCCATTTAAATCACTTCTTTCTATATTGGAAACTGCTTTTCTATGCTTATTTACAGACTTCAAAGCTTTTGATAAAAGGTTTATTTTTCTATGGAATTCTGAAGACTTACACATGTATGAATGTTATCTTTGTTTTTTTGAGAGATAAAATATGCCTCATTCCATAAAATCTGAAGGTTACATTATATTTTACTTACTTAACAAATATTTGAGTACTTAAAATGGAAAGCACTATACCTTGGGTGGGTGGGTGGGATAAAAGATGTTAAGCAAGAAAGAGTTCCTCCCCCAAGGATCTTAAATACTCTAGGGGAAATGACATTTATATGCATAACTGTGTTTCAATTTAGCAAACATTTGTTAAATACCTACTATGTGCAAGGTAGTAAGGTAGGATAGAAAGACCAAATAGAATACAGTCCCTGTCCTCAAACAACTTATAATCTAATAAGATGTGTATACAGATAACCACAAAAGTAAGCTTGAAGGAGTAAGTCCAAAGGAGCCATTTTGGAAAGTGGTGAGAAGTTTGAGGGAGAGCTTCCTTCCATCTGGGGAAATTAGGTTTCATGGTGGCACCCAAGTAGGAATTTGAATGATGGGAAGGATTTCAGTTGGTAGAAATAGAGCTGAGAGGGAAAGTGCATTCCAGGACTGGGAAGATAGGGTGATCATCATGGCATAATAAGTAATTAGGTTTTACTAGAGGATGTGAGCTAGCACTAGAAAAGGAGATTGGAACTGAGGAGGGATACTTAACCTGGGTTCCATTAATATGTTTTCTTAAGAAAACATTTTGATAACTGTATTTTAATAGAATTTTATATTATTTTAATAGAATTTATTTGTAATCCTTTAAATTTTATTTTATACATTCAAAAAGGCTTTACTAGACTGCTGGAGGGATCCCTGACACAAAAAAGGTTAAGAACCCCTGCTGTAGAAGGGTCTTTAAAGTCAGACTCAGGAATGCAGTCTTTATTCCAGGAGGCAGTGGGGAGGCTCTGAAGCTTTTTGAGCAAAGGAACAAGATGATCAGAGTATTGTGTTAGCAAGATTACTTTGGCAACAATGTAAGAGATAGACTAAAGAGGGAAGAGAGATTGGAGGCAAGAAAATGAATTAGGAGGATGCGATGATAGCCTAAGTGATAAGAAAGGGGGAATGCCTGAATTAGGGTAATTCCATTGGGAATAGAAAGGATGAAGGAATGGATGTGAGAGCAATTGTGGTTGTGATGTCTAAAATCTAATTGCTGTGTCTAAAATCTAACTTGTGGTCGCCTTAAATTAGAAGCTCATTGCACCAGTCTTTGGGACATTAAGCATTTATTAAAGTATTTAGAAGTTAGCAAAAGAGAGAAGAACACGTGTAGTTTAGAAGGAAACCTAGCTACCCTGGTGACTCCACCGGGACCTCCAACCGCAAGAGGATCTCCATTCTCCGAGAGTAGAAGCTCCCTGCTGGTTGCCCAGTCCAGGTCCCTACACACAGCTCCAAGCTAATTGGCTGGCAACATTGATTGACATGACTTACAGGCATTTCTATGAATAGATGTAACTTCCAGACATTAGTCACATGCTTTCTCCTCAGGGTGGCACTGCCCTGTTTCTCACAATGTCTTTCTCAGCACGGGGGTGGTACCCTGATTCTCACATGGTAAAGATGGCAGTTGGTTAAATACTGGATGGGGGAAATGGTCAGGAAGAGAAGGAAGTCAAAAGATAATAGCTGTAGCTCATTTTATATAGTGCTTTAAGATTTACAAACAGCTTTTTTCACAGCCCTACTGAGGTAAGTAGTGCAAGTATCTCTCTTCTCTTTTTATAGGTGAGGAAATGGAGACACTGAGATTTGCTCATAGTCATATATATATATAGCTCTTGAACCTGAGTAACTGAGACGATGGTGAGGTTATCAACAGAAACAGAAAAGTTAAGAGAGAGGAGGAGGCAAGTGTTAAAGGAATGATGAAAAGTTCAGTTTTGGATTAGTTGAATTTGAGATACCTGGGAACATCTCTAGGTAGATATCCACAGCCATTTATTGAGCATATGTGAGCAATGAATACAAAACTGAGAGACAATTCCTGCCTACAAATAGCTTATGTTCAGGTGTGCTGAACCTGGTCACTGGATCTGAGTTCAAATCCCACCTCTGGCACTTGTTAGACCTTGAACGAACCATTCTCTCTCTCTGACCCCCCCCCCCCCCCAGTTTCCTCATCTGGGAAATGAAGGGATTGGACTAGATGACCTCCACGGTTGTTCCCAGCTGTGGATCTCTGCTTCTATGAGGTATCCAGCAAGTACCTAGAAATATATGATGAGAGCTTTCTGTAAAAATTACTAGAAATAAAAATACAAATACAAATTTTTTTTGGTTGTTTAATTGAACCCATCTGAGGATTAAGAATAGGAAAGGGACTGGACTCATCACTTCATTGAGTAGGGAGCTATCTGGTGAGGAAATTCCCTCAACCAATGCAGACCAACATGCTGTCTGTAAATTGAAATCTTAGGGAGTTGCTTAGAGCCTTGGGAAATTACATAACTCATCTAGAGTCACAAAGCCAGTATGTGTCAGAGGTGGGACTTGAACCCAGGTCTTTCTGACACTGAGGCCAGCTTTTTATCCACTACACTACGATGCCTCTGTTTTGGTGTTGAGATTTTTTTTCTTGAAAAGATATGAACATGGGGGCAGCTAGGTGGTGCAGTGGATGAAGCACCAGCCCTGGATTCAGGAGGACCTGAGTTCAAATCTGGCCTTAGACACTTGACACTAGCTGTGTGACTCTGGGCAAGTCACTTAACCCTCATTCCCCCCCCCAAAAAAAAAAGAAAATATATGAACAAAATAGTTGGGTACAGTTGAGTTAAATCATTTTTCCCCTCATTAAAATGCTTTAATTTACTGTTACATGTGAAATATTAAAAGTCCTATAGGAAAACTTCCATCATGATGTTAGATACTACCTTTATAGAAGGATGTGAGCAAGAATTTAGGTTAGGAAAGCATGGAGAGATTATAATCTGGACTGGTGGAGGCAGTGTCTACAAAATTATTTTTTAAATCACCCAAAACAAGTACCCTTAAACCCTTTTTAGCTGTGTAAGAGTTAAATAAAATTTGTTATATCAGAAGCCTGGAATTAATTTTAGATAAAATTGATAAACCACATTCAAATGTTTGCTTTAAAATGAATAGGATCACAGGAGCTCATGGAAATCATGGATTTAGATCTGGAAGGGACCTTAAAGATTATTTTTTATGGTTTACCCTGTCCCCCTCCCACTTCATTTTATAGATGAGGAAACTGAGGCCCTGAGAAGGTTTAAGAGTAAGTGGCAGAGTCAGGGTTCAAACCCAGATCCCCTGACATAGAGCCCTATGCTTTTTCTACCATACCATTGCTCAGATGTGAAACTGATTTTATTTGCATCTCTGATGGATAAACCAAATTGGTTTGCTGTTTCAAGCAGCACTAAATGTTCTTTTTACCATTAATTGCTGTATTGGTCTGAATGGAGACTGAATTGAGTCTTCCCTTCTTTTCTCCCCCTTCCATCCCTACTATGCATGTTGCCTCCCCCCCTCCCCCCAACATGGCTTGTATAAAGCCTGTAATCTTACTCTGTATTTTCTTTTTCGACCTAGGCCTCTAGACTTTTCTAATAAGAGGGAGTGGGTGGTGGGGTGTTGAATGTAAAAGCTGTATATGGTTTCTACCAACCTCCTTTTAAAACTGTCTATTTCTTTCCATGGAATGTGGGTCTTTGAATTTGCTGATAACGTTTTTAATGTAGTCTCAAAGCCCCCCGCTTATCTCTTTAGTCATTCCAACCCTAATAGTAAATATATATTTTAATAGGATAATTTATTTCAATTATTTATTTAATTAATTATTTTAATAGGATGATTTTATATTTTTATCTTTACGTGTTTATATTTTTCCTTTGGGGAGTTTTCAGTTTAATGGTCTGGTATATATTCTGAAGAGGCTGTTTTTTTGTTTTTGTTTCTTTTGACCAGTGGTCTAGTCATTAGCATCAGTGAAAAAAATTACATGATAGGTGTATAACTTTGTTTATGGAGAAAATGCTTTCATTAGCCTTCTTGATAGGTAAAGGGGCAGATCTCATATTCCTAACCACAAGAGAGGAAGAGATATAAAAAGCAAGACAAAAGCATTGACTGGGAGTCTGGTCATATGGAGTTTGGTTCTTGAGTAGCTGTTAACTAGTAAAATTACTTGAGGACACTCATTCAACTTCTCCAGGTCTCCTTTCATTTTCTCTTCTATAAGGTGAAGGGGTTGGAGTGGAAATTCTCCAAGGTTTTTTCCAGTTAAAAAAAATGAATAATTACAAATTAGGTTCTCCATACAGTGTCTGGACATCAGTTCCACCTTTGGAGTTTCACTAAAGCTTTGGAATAATGGCACAGCCAGTGTGTGGCTGCTTAAGTATTCAGTTCCCATGGTGTCAGTGAGAATTTCTAATGAAGTGGGAATTAACTCAGCTATATATTTTAATATGTATGTGTTTTTAAAATTCTTTCTAAAGTTTTAAGTTTGACTGTTTATTTGACTTGTCTTGCTAGGGGTATGTGGGGAAAATTAAGTTCACATAGATTATATATTGACAAAATTTAAGATTATTCCTTGAAGTAAATATTAAAATTATTTAAAGTGATTTAAAGAAACATTGAAAGCATCCTCTTCCCAGCAGGAACTTGTTTCTGAAATTTTAATGGAAAGCAATTAGAAAACATTTTTCAATATATAAATATTTGCCTCTCCCCCCCACAACTTTTGGATTTGAAGGTCTTCTTGGAAAAAAAAGAAGTTTCTTTGGAGTCTAGGGAGTTTGTTGCACTTACTGTTACTTTAGAGTGTTTGGTTGGATGAAATTTTTGGTTTCTATTGTCCATGGAATTTACCATTAGCTTTTGAACCTTACCGAAAAGCTGGCTGCCTTGTCAATGTGAGATTCCAGCTAAACTCCTCTGAGATGAAAGAATACTTTCCTTAAGTCAGAAGTGTCCTTCATCTGAAAACATATTTGAACTCATTTATAGGATTTTTAAAAAACATGTGCCACTTATTAGCAAGTCTGTTCAGTGACAGCGACTATATAGGCTCTCTTGTGGGCATTCCTTTTGTACTGAGGAAAGTCCTGAAACTGGGCAGATTTTAGGGCTCATATAACTCAGTAGCCTCTGTCATCCTGTGTTGACAGCTTTTGATAAGGTGTTTAAATTATTTCTTCCTACTTCCTCAGTGGAAGACAAAGAACAGGGAAACCCTATATCTTGGCCGAAGTCCCTTGTGTGGAGGTGCTGGCAAGTTTGACTATTTTGATCTTTTTCTATTTTTGCTTCATGTTTTTAGGAAGGTATTTTGAGCTACCTGGAAGAGGAGAGAGAGACACGGACAGACACCCATTTATTCAAACCATTCTGTAGCTCAAATGTTTTATTGCATTGGTCTTTGTGTTTCAGAACATCTGTTTTGTAATATGAAATACCCCCCCCCCCATGCAGCTGTTTATTTTTAGATAATCCAAATGCCCCATGAACTGTCATCAAATACTGTATGATACCTTGTATCTCTGCAAGTGAAAATTGGTAGGGTTGTGACAGGATATGCCTTGTGCCTCAAGGAGGAATCAGTCAGAGTTTGGACATCTTTCATGTATGTGTCATAGGGCGCCTCTAACTTGGTTCCTGAAGAACATGTAGTTGCCATAGCAACGAAGGCCCTTTGAAGGCAGGATTCTTGGCAGAGTTGTTGCATCTTCTGAAGTGCTGGGTGTGTTGATAGGAAAGTATCCAGTCAGCATAAGCATACACAACTCCAGGCCAGCAGTCTGGGAAAGAAGCACTTAGGTTTTTAACTTCTTTCAAGATGTATAGTTTTAATTTGAAGGTAACTACATTTTGAATTCCTCCTTAGAGCATTATTTTCAATATTAATGTGATGTTTTCTCTCTTTGCACTCCAGATATTATGGTAAGAACTTGAATTTCTCTTTTATTGAGCATCAAATGAAGTTTTGGCTTCTATAAAATTATCTTCTATTTTTGGTAAAAATCAGTTTGTTTTCTGATCACTGCTGTAACACCTAATTTGTTATAAATAACAGAAAATGTAGAAGAATGAAAAAAATCATCAGGTCATAGATTTATTGCTGAAAGGGACCTTAAAGGCCATTAACTCCAACCCCTTAATTTTTAAGAAGAGGAAGATGAGGCTGGAAGGAGTTAAATGACACAGCTAAGTTTCATAGGGGCGGGATTCCAACTCACTTTCAGCTTTCTTACTTTACAGGCTCAATGCTCCTTCCACTGGACCATTTAGCTGTTTCAAGTGACATTTTAAAACAATTTTTATTAACATAAAATACCACCAACCCCAAATGCTCCCCAATAACCTACTTAGCTTTCAAGGCCCTCTTTATTTGGTTCTAAATTTTTTTTGTGAGGCAATTGGGGTTAAGTGACTTGCCCAGGGTCACACAGCTAGTAAGCGTTAAGTATCTGAGGTCGGATTTGAACTCAGGTCCTTCTGAATCCAGGGCCGGTGCTCTATCCACTGTGCCACCTAGCTGCCCCTAGTTTAGCCAATTAAATGTTTTCTATGTGGGAAGCACTGTGATGGACCCTGGGGATATGGAAAGAAAAACTGAAATAGGACCTGCCCTCACGGTGCTTATATTCTGCTATTACTCTGTCCTCACTCTACTTATTCCTTAGTGTTGCCTTTATTGCTTAGCAACAGGAAATTTCAGGTCTAATAAGGTCAGTCTCCTCACAGTCCCTCTTACTGAGGTCTTAATAATTACTGCAGCTTCTCCTTTGTGTGTGTGTTATGCCTTCAGGCTTAAATGTCCTCTCACTATCTTGATAAGTACCAAGTGTTCAAGGCTTTTCTCAAGTACATTTCCCTCCATGAAATCTTGCCCTGCTAATTATTTCACTTTTCTTTGTATTTTTATGTTCTGTGGTTTTGTAATAGGAACACTGTATTTGTAGTTAGAAGACAGTCCTTGTTCTGGTTCAGACGCTAGCTGTGTGGCCTTGGACAAACCACTTAACCTTGGAACCTTAGTTTCCTTATCTCTTAAATGATAATTGTAATATTTGTATTACCTACCTTACAGAGTTGTTGAGAAGAAAGTTCATTGCGAACTGCAAAAATGCTATATTAATGTGAGTTGTTGTTTTTGTCTGGGGGCAGAGACTATCTTTCACTTCTTTTCTTGACCATATTTAATTCTGTTTTAGACATACTTGGCAAAGTAGTTGGCTGAGGGTTTGGTATGTAAAAGTTTATCTAACTTGGGAATTAGGAATATACCATTTTAATCATATAGAATGTTGGAGAGTTGTGAGTTTATTATAATGAATATTCATTTAATTGAATTCAAGTTTCCAGCTATAGGTCCATCCCTTATATCTATAGAAGATAGAAGTCATCCCATGTGAACTCCCTCAACTTTCTACCTTCTCAAAAAATTGACATCATTATTCACTTTCTTCTTTCTTCCTATCTAAAAGACTATCTATTCCTACTCCTTGATAGGGTAGAAATCTTGCCCTGAATTCTACCTTTTTCCTTCTACCTTTTCTAGGGATCCTTTCTCACTCATTCATTCATCTTCACTCTCTCCCTTTATTGGTTCCTTCCTATTTTCCAGTAAATGAGCTAAAACTTCTAAGGTCTTTAACAAAAGGCTTTTCCATGACTCTTTAGTCTCATCTAGCTACTCTATCCTAAACTCCTTGAAAAGGAGTTTGTATCTGATGCCTCATCTTTCACACCACCCACTAGTTCATGAACTTTTTATATGGTCTAGTTTATCTAACCATAAACTCTACTGAAATTATTATTTTCAAGATCAGTGATCTTCTTTTTTTTTTAATGTATGAGGTATTTTATTTTTTCCGTTACATGTAAAGATAGTTCTCAACTTTTGTTTATACATGCTTTACAATTTCAGATTTTTCTCCCTCCCTCCCCTAGACAGCAGGTAATCTGATATAGGTTATATCTATATATCTCTATACATATGATCAGTGATCTTCTGATCATCAATTCTGATCTCACTGATCTTTCAGTAGTATTTGGCACCATTAATCACCCCTATCTGGATATGTCTTCTTCCTAGGCTTCAGCCAATAACACTCTCTTGATTATTCCCCTATGTCTCTTACCACTCTGCTGCCTCCTTTCCCCTATATCTTCATGTTAGTGTTCTTTAAACTTTTTCTTCCAACTGTGTTCTCTTTTATTCTCTATACTCACTGGGTATTTAAGGCTTATACCCAGCCCTCCACTGTGTCAACTTGCTTCCTAATTTTTTCTTCTTCTTCTAATCTTTTTTTCTTGATGATTTGCCACCTGTTATAAATTGATAGTTGTTAGGGGAAATTGATCAGTAAGTTTGTAAATAACTTTATTCAGGGTGTCCCCAAAATCTCAGTGGAGTTTTAAACTATTAAAGGTTAATAGTTTGAATTCTGTA
Source organism: Dromiciops gliroides (assembly GCF_019393635.1). Taxonomy (NCBI): domain Eukaryota; kingdom Metazoa; phylum Chordata; class Mammalia; order Microbiotheria; family Microbiotheriidae; genus Dromiciops; species Dromiciops gliroides. Next base: position 161,299,424 of record NC_057862.1, on the reverse strand, counting down.
TCACACACTTACTTTGTGACTTTAAGCAAGTCACTTAACCTTTCTTAAGCTTGTAAAGCATAAAATTTTACTAAGACTTTGGGAACACCTTGTATTTATGAGCAATTCTAAAGTAGTAAGTTCTGATCTGAAGGTGGTCTTACTTTTCTTCTGATTAAAGTGTGCAGGCTTTACGGGATATATTTATCTCCTTCCTTCCTTCCTTCCTTCCTTCCTTCCTTCCTTCCTTCCTTCCTTCCTTCCTTCCTTCCTTCCTTCCTTCCTTCCTTCCTTCCTTCCTTCCTTCCTTCCTTCCTTCCTTCCTTCCTTCCTTCCTTCCTTCCTTCCTTCCTCCCTCCCTCCCTCCCTCCCTCCCTCCCTCCCTTCCTTCCTTCCTTCCTTCCTATGAGGATTAAGTGACTTGCCTAGGGTCATACAGCTAGTAAGTATCAAGTGTCTGAGGTAGATTTGAATTCAGGTCCTTCTGAATCCAGGTGCTTTATTCACTGCGCCACCTAGCTGCCACTGGGATATATTTTCCTAAACGCTTACAGGCCTTTTTTAGTTTGCTTGTGAATTTGCAGCTGTTGATTGAGATTTCTGGAAGTACAACCAGTAGATGACCAGAATAGTGCTCTTCATTTAGTTTTTTTTTTTTTTTTTTAAGTGAGGCAATTGGGGTTAAGTGATTTGCCCAGGGTCACACAGCTAGTAAGTGTTAAGTGTCTGAGGCCAGATTTGAACTCAGGTACTCCTGACTCCAGGGCTGGTGCTCTATCCACTGCGCCATCTAGCTGCCCCTCTTCATTTAGTTTTGACTTAAAAAGGTGTTCATGCATGTGCGTGTGCGTGTGTGTGTATGTGTATGCTCGCTCACATATGTGTCCTGGGAAAGTCACTTAACTGTGTGCAGAGAAAATTCCAAACGGGGAGTTCCCTCTATCAGTGAAATCACAGGATTTATCCCAATCCTGAATCTAGTGTATCTAACATTGCACTTAGTAGAGTTCTTTAATCCCCCTTATTACAGCTATTAAAGTAGTATTAATTTAGTGGGTTCACTATAGTTCCTCAAACTCATAGTTTTTGTTTTTCTCTTTCCAAGGAATTTTCTTTCTTAAAATTAAATTAAAAAAAAATGAACAGAAATATATTTTCTGTTCTACTCCCCACCCCATGGGGAGTTGGGGGGGTGGTGGTGAAAACAAAAACAAAATCCTTGTAACAAATATACATGGTCAAGCAAAACAAGTTTCCTCATTGACTATGTCAAAACAAACAAACAAAGTCTCATTCTGCAACTTGAGCCAATCACCTCTCTGTCAGGAGTTCTTTGGGACAAAGTGTTAGCAATAGCATATAAGCCATGATATTTTTTAAAACCCATTCCCACTCCATTTTCTGCCAGTCTATATTTCTCTTAGATATTGCTTCTAAATTCATTACATTTGCTATGGGACTCTTAAAGAGATGAGTAGTAGGATCCAATGAGGACTGGATATAAATTTCTTTAGCTATGCTGTGACACTTTGGGCTTTTTGTTGCTTCTAAATTGAGTAGTGGGAGTTCATTTGGATAAGGTAGGCATTATCCAATATTATCATCAAAATCTGTGTTGGAAGATTTTGTCCAACCTCTACTTATATCAGCATTCTTGCTGTAGCATCCCTAGCAGATGGTCATCCAGCTTTCTCTTGAAAACAGTACTGAAGAAGATTCCTTAGTCAATGTATTCAACTTTTAGATAGCTCCAATTATTAGGAAGTTTAAAAATTATATTGGACATTAATTTACCTGTCTACAACTTCTACACTTTTCTCCTAGTTATACTCTCTAGGACCAGAACTAAATAAAAATCAGTTTGGTTGCCTGCCTGATTGAAGAGTAAGAAAAAATGGATTTTGTGTCTTGAAGAAGTTTCTCCCTCAGGTAGCTCCTCATTTTTTCCCATCCTTGCATTTATACTGGGCACCAGGATTCCAAGTTATAGTTCTGGTCTTGGGAAAATATGAGATATAGGAACCCTACACTGGTCTCTACAGCCCCAATTTTTTTTTTTTTGCTGGGCAATGAGGGTTAAGTGACTTGCCCAGGGTCACACAGCTAGTAAGTGTCAAGTGTCTGAGGCTGGATTTGAACTCAGGTCCTCCTGAATCCAGGGCCAGTGCTTTATCCACTGCGCCACCTAGCTGCCCCCTACAGCCCATATTTTTTACTTAGCTTCCATCAGGTTTATGGTTTTAAAACATTTCTAGGGTATACAATGGAAGTAATTTTGGAAAGGGAATTCAAAAAAGTGGAGGAAAGAATAATTTAGAGAGATATTGTTCTAGTGCCACAATATTTATGTCAACAAATTGGGGAAAGGTGAAACAGACTTATTCCTTGTGGTAGAGAGGAGAGGCAGCCTTCATGTTCTTGCCTTTTGGTTTCTTGATTGCAGATTTAGCAACTAGGGGTGGTGTCATTGGCAGGAAGAATATAGTGATTATGATGAAAAAGCCAAAGAGAGGGACTGAGTGCCTTTCAGCAGGGGGTGATAGGGGTTTGTGAATTCATAAGAAGGAAGGGAAAGGGCACAAGGAGGTTCCTTTGTGGGTAAATTTTTATTGTTAAAGACTTCTTTGGTTTTGGAGGGTATGGGATGGGGGGAAGAGATGGAGGCTTTATAAAGTCTGCTCATTTGGTAAGCCTGAAAGTGTTAATAAAATTCTGAGGATAATTGATACAATTTAACTGATGAAACTTAATCTGACACATGAGTGTGGGTTCCATTGTCCAGCCTTTGGCCATGATATTTTTTCCTTTATGTGCCTATTAAAAGTTCAGTAATCAAGTGTTATTTGACCAAATGAGCTGTGACTTTGGACTACAAGTTCAATTTGTGGTAAGTCTGACTAATAAAATGACAGTTTCATAATCCACATTAAGCAGATTTCCTTTGGGTAGAAATACAAACATTTCTCTTTGTGACTGTTTTCAAACTCATTAGCTGAATGCTTCACCACAAGCTGTGTTCAGTCACTCATTGAATGCGGTATACAGCTAATGTACTTACTAACAGAAATAGGGACTAAAACCATTTAATGTGACTGAATTTGCAAGTGTTCATGATATTTTGAATATTTATGAAGACCTTTATGTAACTGGCCTGGGTATACATTATGGATAGTTTAAAACATAATTTCAAACATATGGTGCTTTTATACTCAAATTACCAATGTGACTCTTTTGTTTGGAGATGTAGAATTCAAAATCTGTAATGCCTCTCTTTCCTTTACTGCTTTCTCTTCCTAGGAATTTATTAACATTTCAATTTTAATTTCAGTTTCAGTTCAGATAGCAAGGCTATAAATAAGATAAAGCTGGAAATTGAAAAAAAAATACAGTTTAAGTGTGAAACATTAATTTTCATTTTTAAAAGTGAGGTTTTCCCCCTTTCAATCACTGGAGCATACTTCCTTGAGTGTCATAATGTTCTTTGAACTAAGTCAACATCTAAATGATGCCATTGATTTTCATTGGGTTGACTAAAATCAGTATTGGACAAGGCATCAATTTTAAGGTGTATCTATTTTTGAGTAAATAAAATTGGTTGTGGCTAGTTTAGTGTGTTAGTCTTACCAACCATTCTGGACTGTCTTATGGTCAGGCTAATTGATTAATCTGTGATTGATCATTCATATACCTCCAAAGCCTGATCAATGGGAAAAAAGTATTTTAGATTCAGTTTATGTACATAGATATGCTTTAGATTTCTTCATATAATTGCGCTCATTTCTGACATTGCTTTTAGAAAGGTAATGTCAGAAAACTTCAAATGTTTATTAGGAAAAAATCTTCATAGATGTGTATAGATTTATTTCTTCTTTGGCTTCAAATGAATAACCTCTATCACTTATCAGAGTTTTATAAGATATTCTAATGCTCTGTCTCTGTGCTTCTAGTTTTTAAAAAACTATACATTAAATCTTCGTTATCTGGTTATATATTAGTTTATATAAGAATTCTTTTGTGAAATGGAACCTTAGGCAAACATCATATGGTAATGAAAGACCTAGAATAGCTCACATAATGAACCTATGTGGCAGAAGGGGTGGAGAATTACATGAATTTCCTCAAGATTGTATTGATTTTCTTAGCAAAATATAACATAATTGGAATTAATAAAAATATTATAGAAGTTTGTCATGGGAGGATTATGGGCCCCGGTCACCCCAACAATTCTCTGGGGGGTTCAAGGAACCTTTTCCTTGAAACCTCAGGGGTTTTCCCTTGAAATCAAGTAGGCCTCTCCTTGAACACAATCAAGGACACACACACTCACCTAACGGAGATAAGCGGCACAGATTGAACTGAGCATGCTCCAGGACCATCACCCCACATTCCAGTCCTCCTAAGCATCTGGATGAGGTAATCCAGGAGAAGACCTCCTGGAACCGCCCATCAGCAGACTGCTTAGACCCATCAGGACAAAGTTGACACCCACCACCAGATCTCTCACGAGGGATTCTTCCTACCACAGCGCAACGCGGGAAGACCACCAGCCCCTCACCCAATAAGAGACTCTTACCCACCCCTCATCGAAACCCTATAAAATGGCACCCCACAAGTCAGTTGGGGGGAAGCGTTTTGTTCTGGCAAACCCTTCCTCCCGGCCGGTTTCTCTTGTACCCCAATAAACCTGTTCTCTTATTCCTGATTAGGTCTTGTGCGAGAGTGTAATTCTTTACAGAGGAATCCTAAGGACCCACGTGCTTTCTCCTATCGGCTCTCCCCATATCAAGTTCCTCACATGAGGGGGGGGATATTTTCTGATTTAAAGGAAGACACCCGTCTATAGCTATCTTATGAAGTTAATAGATTGAATTAATCTTGACACTTGGTTGTATGTACCAGTGTCTAGCCCATGGCCATTGATCTAATAATTTTAGATATGGTAACAAGTCTAAAAGATTCCATAATCAGGAGTTTTTAAAAAAATTTTTGTTTTTAATGAAGCAAAGTCTGACTAAAACAAGTAATAAGTCTGTTAATGTGACAATTTGTTGTTGGGCCCAACATTTTGACTGATGTGTATAATTTTTTTTTAAGGAAAAGGGACGTTAGAGCAAACTGATCTTGAGATTTACTAACTTTGTTAAACACTGACAGATTCTCTTTAGAAATGTAATTAATTTGGTGGATGTAATGACCATTGGAACTCTTAATTCATCCCTTTTAATTCTAGTGCTTTCTTTCTTTTAATTATTTCCTATTTATCTTGTATATTGTTGTCTCCCCCATTATATTTTGAACTCCTTGAGGGCAGGGATTGTCTTTTGCCTTTCTTTGTAACACTAGTGCTTAGCTCAGTGTCTGGCACATAGTAGGCCCTTCCTTGATAAATGTTTATTGCCTTACTGATTAATAGGAAAATCAAGTTGATGATTTTTTTTAACTGCAAGGAAATGATTCTTCACCCTTTCTCCATGTTGATCTGTGCATATATATAGCAATGTCTGCATAGTTTGTATGAAGAATGATAGTTCTTTGAATTGTGGATTCGTTAGACTTTGAATTCTTTGAAGAAAAGATTATACTCTCTGGTTGATTTAATCCATTTGAGATAGATTGAGAGTGCTGTGCAGTTTATTGAGTAGCCTTATGGAGAGATGGGAGCCTAAAAGCAAAATGTTCTCTTTTCTTTGTCAACAGCAAAAATCTTATTACATATAAAGTGTCTTAAGGCCCATTTCTTGAACTTGTCCTGTGGGTAGTTTAGAGAATGATTCATCATAAGGAATCATATACAGGCATCTAGGTGGTACAATAGATAGAGCCTGGGCCTGGAGTCAGGAAGACCCAAGTTTGAATACAGCCTCAGGCACTTACTAACTGTGTGAGCCTGGGCATGCCACTTAACCTCTATTTGTTTCAGTTTCCTTATCTGTAAAATGGGGATAATAATAACACCTACCTCTTAGGGTTGTTGTTGTAGGATCAAATAAGACAATATTTATAAAGTGCTTAGCATAATGCCTGGCATGTAGTAAATGCTATATAAATATTACCTAGAGTAATAATAATTATTAAACTTGATTAAAATTCATGTAGTTCACAGTTTGACTCCGGTATGTTTTTCTGGGCCATTTCCTTCTATTGTTGATTAAAGTGTGCTGGTAAATGTTTAACAACTGGCTCCGTGGTGGGGTAGCATCCAGGACACACTTTTAAATCTAATCTGAATTACTTAAATTTTCTCCAACACTTTCTTAAGTCCAGATAATCAAGAAAATCATAAATCAATCCTTGATTTGTAGTGTTTGCTGATTTGTGGGGTGTTAATGCCCACACTGGAAATTTAAGAGTCTTCAAGAGCTGGTTTGAGCTGGTACCATCACACCATTGACAATTGGTCTATTTGCCTTAATTACCATTTACTTATGCTATATCATTACTGATACAGTGGATTAAGCATTGGATCTGAAGTCAGAAAGACCTGAGTTTAAATTCTACTTCAGATTCTTAATAGATGTTTGACCAAATCACCTAACCTCTCTCAGCTTCATTTTGCTCATTTGTAAAACAGGGATAGTAATGGCGCCCACCTCTCAGGGTTTTTGTGACGATAGAATGTGATAGTATTTTTAAAGTGTTTCGCAAAACTTGAAGTAATATATAAATGCTTATCATCATCATCATCATCACAATCCTTATAGCCCTTTATTTTAGTCCACATGACTAGACTTCTGAACTAATTTCAGTCCACTGCTTTGTAAGGTGATCCTTGAATTTTCCCAGAATCCTGCTTGAAGTGTTACTTTCTCGTAGAAAATAAGCTCGAGTACAGGATCTGTCTTCTTTTTTGTCTTTGTATAGTCATTATATGGGCAGCTAGGTGGCACAGTGGATAGAGCACTGGGCTTGGAATCAAGAAAGCTTATCTTGCTGAGTTCAAATCCAGCTTTAGACACCTAGTAGCTGTGTGACCCTGTGCAAATCACTTAACTTTGTTTGCCTCAGTTCCTCATCTGTAAAATGAGCTAGAGAAGGAAATGGCAAACCACTGTAGTATTTTAGCCAAGAAAATCTAAAATGGGGTCATGAAAAGTCAGGCATGATTGAAGTGACTGGACAACAATATAATCATCATATAGCCCAATGCCTGGTAAAAAGACATTGGCATTTATTATTGTAAGATGGAAGAAGCAATGTGATGGAATAAAGAGTGCTAGATTTGAAGTGCCTCAGCCCCTTAACTGCTCTGTAATCCTGGGCAAGTCCTTTAACCTTTCTGTACCTCAGTTTCTTCAACTACAGAATGAGGGGTTTGGACTAGGTGACCTTGCTTCCAGCTCTCATTCTTAAGTTTCTATGATCCTAAATAGAAGACATGATTGTTTGCCCTTTGAGAGCTTGCATTCTACCTGGGGAAACCAAAAGCTTTACTGAGGTGGTTCCTGATAAATTAAAATAAACCAATAATTAATGTAAATGTAACCAGTTAACCTTATGCAAAATAAATGCTGATTGATTACATGGTTGCTGAGGATATACAGAATAAAGAAAAGTTTAGTAGAAGGAATTAATTAGGAATGCTTAATGGTAGATTCTTAATAAATACTTGTTGACGACTTCATGGAGATATAGGATTCACACCTAGGTCTCCAAAATCCATTATATGTTATACTGTGTTATGCTACTCTTTTAGGAGTATTAGACTCCTGCTACCCAATCATATTTGTTGGTGATGAGGAAGGTAGAACCCTTTTCTACAATGATTTCTCCCCTCCATGATGGCTGCAGGTGCTGGCCTGGAAGCAGGTCTGGTGGGTTGGGAGGTACTGCTATTGCCAGAGCTATTGGGCTTAGGATCCTGGCTGTTTCCATTAGGTCCTGAGGGGGAATGGTGGTCAGAGTGGTGGTGGATGACACATGCTGTTTCCTGTCTCTCCCCCATTGGTGCCTTGCTAAACTCAAGAACTTTGGAAATATTATTACATCCAGCTCAGTGCCCTTAGACATGATCCTAGGAAGTAACCCCCATGTGGAGGCAGCTTTGCAGATGCTATGTCCACAACTGTTGATGACCCCGTTCTTGCCACCAAAGTCTTTGGCACTGTTAAATGGTTCATCATCAGAAACTTGTGCCTGAAATCTTCCATGTGTTGTTTCCCTTGTTAAAATGTGAACTGTTTGAGAGCAGGGACTATCTAACTTTCTCTTTGTATCCCTAGCACTTATAAAAACTTATTAAATGATTTTATTCATACACATTTCTTAATTTTGTTAACTTCTATGATAAGCACTTTATGTAGAGTAGTAGTGGACAAAGTATTGAATCTGTAGTCAGGAAAATCTGGGTTCAAGTCCCTGACACTTATTAGTTCTGTGACCATTTAATTTCTCTGGGGTTTAGTCAACTTTGTAAGACCAAAAGTTCTGAACAGATTTGTGGTAAGTGATGATGGAAGGAATTTCTATGCCACAGGAATGACTGGTCTTTAAAATAATGAAGTTGTGTATGTAAGAATCTCTCTGTTTTTGAACAATTGTAGTAGTACTAGTTTTTTACTTAAGAGAAATTTCTTAGGAATAACATGTACTATCCTCTTTCAAACTCCTCCTGTTAACTGTAATAATGGATTTTGTTCCATGTTACTGTTTGTTAGTGTATCCAAGTACAGAGGCCAGAGTCCAAAATAGATGATGGGTTTTGTGGTATGAATGGAAACGTCATAGATTGCTGTACTCATAACTTAGTTATGCAGAATTGCATCAGCTGTTTTTTACTCATTCATAAGTCAAAACTATTTCAGTTTTTATGCCACTGCCTTTTTAAAAAAAAAGTGGGCTCACTAATTTCATTTTTGTAATTTGAGAAGGTACATGTAACATATAATATGCAGTACTTTTATTTTACATATATTGATAGATTTCATTTAATTACTATTAGGCATAATGCTGAATCTTCTTTAATCATATTCTTCATTTTACCTAGAGCTGTTAGCTTTTCATCAAAAGAGATATGATGAGTCCAATTTATAATCCACTCTAGTGATTTCTGCCTTTCCTCTACCATGTGATCAATTAAGAAAAATTATGGGGTTATGCTAATTTTTTGTACTACTTCCAAAATTGACAGTGTTATATGTCTGGATTCTTTTAAATGTCCCAGAAACCTGTCACTTAAATCTCAAAGTTGCTCTTTTAAGCACTGTATTTGAAAGGAATTATACTGTATAAATCCTAATTCCCACAGTCAGAAAATATAAAGATTTGGAATTCTTTCCTCCTACATTCCCTATGAATTCTCAGACTGAGAGTTGTAAAACCAATAAGGAAACTGTTGCCATAGTCTACTCTGCTTATCATGAGAGCCTGAATTAGAGTAGAGGCAGCAGGAATGGAAAAGGGGGGGACAATCAATCAACAAAAATTTATGAAGTGCCAATGATGTGCCAAGCATTTGGAATGCATAGACAAAAATGAAATTGCACTTGCTCTTAAGGATCTTTAAGAATCTTTAGGAATCTTAAGGATTCTTTTTTGGGGGGAGGGGCAACCAGGATTAAGTGACTTGCCCAGTGTCACATAACTAGTAAGTGTCTGAGGCTGGATTTGAACTCGGAGCCTGTTGACCAGGTCTGGTACTCTTATCTACTGTGCCACTTAGCTACCCCACCATTATTCTTTTGGAGAAAGATAATACATGCACATTAGTAGATATAAAACACGCAAAACAAATGCTACAGAATGGGTTTGAGAGAAAAGAGAGGTTTTAGCAGTTAGGGGAATGAGGAAGAGCCTCACATAGTTATGCTGAGCTTTTCCAAGGGAGCTTAAGCTAATTGGGAGAGGTTGTGCAAGTAGAATTAAAAGAATTGACTATTCTGTATAGAAAATGAGGAAGAGTTAAAGATAATGCCAGGATTTTGAACATGTGAGATTTGTTAAATGGTGGTGCTATTGACTGAAATAGAGAAGATGAAAAGAGGAGTAAGATTTTTTTTTAAGGTCATAAGCTCTGTTTTGGATAGTAAGATTGATTTTAAGGTACTGGTAGGATACCCAAGTAGGATCTACAGTAGGTAATTGGAAGCATAGATTTGAAGACTCAAAAAAAGTTGAGGATTGGAGATAAAAATCTCAGAATCATCTCTCTGGACTTGGTAGTTGACACAGTGGGAGTGGATGCTATTGTCAAAGGAAAGAAGAGAAGAGGACTGACAGCAAAGTATTTTTTATTTAAATCAAATTGAGATATGTCATACATAAGTTGCTAATGAGATTTTGAAAGTACCTTATTTGATATACTAATAATTGACTTAGTACATAAAGATTTTCAGAGGGCAATACATATTGGGCATTAGTCACTTAGCATTTATTAAACAGCTACTTTGTACCAGGAACTATGTTAAGTCCTGAGAATATAAAGAAGGGGAAAAAAAGGATGCTTTCAGCTCATGCCTTGATGTGAGAGACAACATATAAGCAATTATGTATATGCCAGTTATATACAGGATAAATTAGGGATAGTCCCAGGGGGGAGGCACTAAAGTCTAAGGAAGACTAGGAAAGACTTTTCACAGAAGGTGTGACTTTGGCTGAGACTTGAAGAAAACCAGGGAAACTAGAGGATGAGGAGGGAGGGAGAGAACTCCAGGCATGAGGGTTAGTCAGTGAAAACATTCAGATCTGGTTGTGTGAGAGGAGCAGTGATGAAGCCAATGTCACTGCCTGGAAAAGTAAGTATATGGCAAGGTGCAGGAAGACTGCAAAGGTAGGGTCTGGTTATGAAAGGCTTTGAAAGCAAAAGGATTTTATATTTAATCCTGGAATTAATAAGGAACTGCTGGAGGTTATTGAGCAGGGAGATGATATGGTTTGACCTGGTTTTTGGGAGATCAGTTTGACAGCTGTAGTACTTAATTAATAATAACTGAGGAAACAATCCGAGCAAGTCATTTCATCTTTCACCCACCTAGAGTGGGGGGAGAGACTTGAGTCAGAGAGACAATCAGCAGACTATCGAAGTGACTAGACATGAGGCAATGAGAGCCAGCATCAGGGTGCTGTAGTCTCTGAGGAGAAGGGTACATATATTAGAGGTAGTATGAAGGTAGAAATGACTGATTAGGTATGGCGAGTGAGAGAGTTAGGAGGTGAGGATGACACCTAGGTTTTGTGCCTTGGTAACTGAGATGATGGTAATGGTGATTCTCTGAGGTAGGCACTTCTTCCCAATTACAGATGAGGAAAAGTCCTAGAGAAGATAAGTGATTTGAAGTCTTATAGCTAGTAATTACCAGAGATAGGATTAAACCTGGATCTTTCGTGCGTCCAAATCCATTCTTCTTTACCCTAAAATGCACTGACTGTCAAAGTATAGATGTATTTTTCACAATTTTTCACAATTCAGATTCATCTTTTAAATTCAGTTCATATTTTAAAAGATAACTACTTCCAGGTCTGTAGCACAGACCTTTAGTCCCTACTCCTGGAGAGGCTGAAGTTTGTAGATCACTTAAGCCTGAAGGTTTTGAGCTGTGGTAGACTAAGCTATATAATTTTTTTTTTTTTTGGTGAGAAAATTGGAGTTAAGTGACTTGCCCAGGGTCACACAGCTGGTAAGTGTCAAGGGTCTGAGGCTAGATTTGAACTCAGGTCCTTCTGAATCCAGGGCCGGTGCTCTATCCGCTGCGCCACCTAGCTGCCCCCAATATAGTTATTTTAATGTAACTATAAATATATCATATCTAATTGTTTATAACTTCTTGGTTAGGGGAAATATGTTTAAAGCAAAAATTAAGCAGGCTTTTATTCTGATGAGCATAGGAACTATAAACTACTTTTTTGTCCCTATGACCTTTTTCCTGATCCTCCACCACCCTCATTTTTCTTATTCTGTTTTTTCACCACTTCATCTTGCATTTATTAATTGGTGTACAAGACATTGTTGTTGTTCAGTTGTTTGTCTTGTCCAGCTCTTCATGACCCCTTGGGATTTTCTTGGCAAAGATACAGGAGTATATTGCCGTTCTACTTTCTAGCTCATTTTACAGATTTGAGAAAACTGAAGCAAACAGGGTTAAGTGACTTGTCCAGGCTCACACAGATAGTAAGTGTCTGAGACCAGATTTAAACTCAGCAAGATGAATCTTTTCTGACTTCAGGCCTGGCACCCTATCCACTGCACCACCTAGCTGCCCATAGATACATCCCCTCAGAAAAGAAAGGCAAGCTTTTCTGTATTTTCTCTTCTCAAATGGGTATTTAAAAAGAAGAATGCTAGATTATCACTTCATCTCACAGTACCAATACTTAGATGTTATTACTGTTAAATTTAATGTATCTTAAATGAAGACTGTCTATAGCTTTTTCTCTTCAATATTTTTTAACAAAAAAATCTTGCTTTTAACCCAAATTTTTAAAACGTAAAAACCCTTTTATTTATAAAGTAATGTTTTTTATCTTTTACAAAATACTAGCCTTATAACCCTTCATTGATTTGTAAATGTTAACTGTATTCTCTAGCCTTTTAGTCCAGTAATTTAATAGATTGTTTGTTAGGAGTTAATTTTATTGTACTCATATTATCATCCCCCTTTTAAAACCTTGATTTTGCTTTGACCTTAATCTGAGAACTAAATTCACTCTATGCCACACTGTGCATTTAACTATAGACATTCTTAATACAAATTGTTCTTCGTTGGATTAAAAAATTAGTGACAAAGGACCCTGAACTTAAAATTTATCTACCCATATATTTTTCAACTTTCGGAAAACCTGTTATTTAATGAAAAGTAATTGATTTTTTCACAGATACTTAGAAGGGTTGAATTAGATCAGTGGTTCCCAACCTGTAGGCTGAGGACCCCTGGGGAACTGTGGAGTTATTGCGAGGGATGCTTGAATCCATATGTGCATGAAGCATTGTCATTTTGATCTTTATTCAGTTCCAACAAAATATGCATGTTAAATAATGGATTTTGTATCGACAGTTTTTTATTATTGATGCTTCATTCAGGTCCTGTAGGAAATATTTTCCCTACTGGACTATCAGAATGAAATATGACCTTTTTCTTTTGCGGTTTTGATTAATAAAATATAACTTCATTTAACAGAATTACCAAATTAATACCCGCTCTTTGTCATTATTTGTTTTTGCAATGAATAGATAATAGATGGTATGATTTCTACCTTGTGGGAGCCTGTCAGTTTTTGACATTAAGAAGCATCCTTCATATTTGGAAAGTTTGAGAACCAATGCAATTGGAAGGTCATTAATATTTTTTTTTAGAGATTTTTTTTTCTTTGCAGGGCAATGAGGGTTAAGTGACTTGCCCAAGGTCACACAGATAGTAAGTGTCAAGTGTCTGAGGCCAGGTTTGAACTCAGGTCCTCCTGAATCCAGGGCTGGTGCTTTATCCACTGCACCACTTAGTTGCCCTGGAAGATCATTAAGTTCCCTCCCTGCTCTAAAAATCCTATGATTCCACAATGAGTTACTTGAATGTAACTTTTATTTATTTACTAAAACCATTTATTTGTTAAGATTGAGCCTCTCTTTGTTGCCCTGGCTGTAAATTTAGCAGCCATTAATGGGCCTGATCCCACTACCCATCATCTTGGGATCCTTGATCTGTTGCATTACTGACTTGGGCTGGTTTGCCCCTCTTTAGGCAAGAGCCTAGTGGCTCCTTATTCCTGGGGGCTTGCCATATTGCCTTATATCATGTAGACTCCTGATAGGTTTAGCCTGCAGCACTTCCTGGGGGGCTCACCATATTGTCTCTTTTGGGGTGGGGCGGGGCAATGGGGGTTAAGTGACTTGCCCAGGGTCACACAGCTAGTAAGTGTCAAGTGTCTGAGGCTGAATTTGAACTCAGGTCCTCCTGAATCCAGGGCCAGTGCTTTATCCACTGTGCCACCTAGCTGCCCCCACCATATTGTCTCATCATATTGCCTTACATTGTGTGGACTCCTGACTGCACTTCAGAACCCCCAAACTCAAATTATTGAGTACTTGGGATTATATCAGGCATCATACATAGGTTTGTGCCACCAAGTCCAGCTGAATTTAAATAAAAAAAAAATTATCTGCTATAAGGTTAGTGATGGTAGTATGGTACCATTAGGTCCATGGACTGTGAATTGATCTTTAGTTAAGCATCTACAACTACAAACAGCTGCTGTGCTCTGTAAATTGAGAGAAAAAAAGTGTGGCATCTAGAAATAGTTGGGGATTATGAGTCTTGAAGGGTGTGTGATCCCATATCCCTTTTTTATGCTGTGAAATTTTGTTCATTGGTTAGTCCGTATATAGAAAGGCTACAAATACTACTTCCCCTTATACAAATGCATTTTAAGCTTATTGAAAAAACAGTGTGTTCCATTAGGAAGAGAAGAAAACTGAAGGTGGGGGTTGAATTCTGTCTTTGACCCTTACCAGCTGTGTAACTTTGGGTGACAAAATTTCTCTAATCCTTAGTTTCCTCATCTGTAAAATTGGGGTAACATTATACTTCATAGCATTATTTTGAGAATTAGCATCATGGAAACTTCAGTGCTAAGTTAATTCAAGGGGTTGTATGATTAGTGATTTTATTGTTATATCTAGATCCCTTTCTTGGGGACTAAGATGACCTTGTTTTTATTGAATCCAGATTTGACTTAATACTCATGGGGATAAAGTGATTGTCACTTGTAGGGACTGAACTGCTTTTATAGCCTTGGTTGGCTCATAGCCCTCAGCTTTCCCTGGAAAGTGGAATAAAATGCAGCTAGAGTAGTAGTAGCTATGGTGCATCTTGTCCATCTGTTATCTCTCATTCTCATTGTACAGCTGGTCCGCCTCCTTTTCCATTGTACATCTTCTATACAAGTAAAGTTCTGGTTAGGATGTCCATGAGGAACCCAGTGAAAGCAGTCACTGGGAAGACTAGGAGCTAGATATAAGTACTCCGTTTGTGGTATGTTGCCATGTATGGTACTCACAGGGGATGAAACTTTTGCTACAAAACCTCTTTTGACTTTTTCCCATTATAGAAATCACTAAAATAGGAACCCCAAATGAGTAAAGAAAGACATCAGTGCTGTATCATAGTGACTATGGCTGATAGATATTTTTACTCGGTAGAAATGAAGTGTTAAGAGACACAATTTGGAAAGCGTCTTGAAACCTTTCGGTCACATCTCCCTGTTAATTTTGAAAAAATGTCTTTGGTCTACTAATCGATTACCCTGCCCACCATCTTTTCATTGTTAGAACTGTCATCCTATAATCTAATTTGAACCCTTGAATTGTCCTGTGTGGTAGGTACAAGGGGTATTCTTTCCTTTTTGTTTTTGATTCTTTTTAGAAGGTTCTGATAGTTCATGATAAATAACTTCCAAAGAATATTGAACTGATCCTTTGTCCCTTGCCTCTAACCAGCAGTGTTAAGAAAACATTAAAGTGAATCCCTTTAAAATTTTAAAAGCTTGTTTTTTAAGGACATATGTAATTTTTATTAGAAAACAACAATTAGAAACTCTTGTAACTACCAGAACACATCTCTTCCTCCTGAGTCATTTTAAATTCTAAAACATTTTAAATTACAGTACAGATTTTGTTAACTTGTTCTAAGCCTTGTTATCAGAAACATATGTTTTTTCTTTTAATGATGTGATTTTATACTTCATTGGGTCCATGATCTTATTGATAGTTACTCCCTTCAGGGATGTAGACCACTAGCCATCCATTCCTTTAAATCTTATGTGATTTTTGTCTATATGATCTCATGAATCCTCCATGGAGATAGTGGTCGGTGTCCTACCCAAAATAATGCAAAATTTAATTTGGGCCTTTAAAAAATAACTTGTAATGCTCAGTCTGCCCATCTTTTATCTCTCATTCTCATTACATGACTGGTTGACCTTCTTTTCCAATTATATGCCTTCTCTTGAAATATTATTAGTGATTTTGGATTCCATTTAGAGCCATTTCCCCCTGAGAGAACACACCTCCAATTTCATAATTTAATATGGTGTTTAAATGTCATAAATTTTTTTGATCAAAAATTACTTTGTTGGCAACTTTCCAGGAATAGATATGCTCTTAAGACTGTCATGAGTAAATACATGTATTGGCTGTGTACATGAGTGTATGTGTATATGTAATATTCTAGAATAAATAATTTCTACAGTAAATATTTTCTTTTTCTGCCTCCATGATAGGCAGTATATATCCTGTGACCTATTAATACTATTTTACCAGTAATAATATTTTAAAGGTAATATTTCTAACATTTTTATTTTTCATTAAAATTATTATTTTTTTTTTTGGGTGGGGCAGTAGGGGTTAAGTGATTTGCCCAGGGTCACACAGTTAGTAAGTGTCAAGTGTCTGAGGCCGGATTTGAACTCAGGTTTTCCTGAATCCAGGGTCGGTGCTTTATCAACCATGCCACCTAGCTGCCCCCTGTATTAAAATTCTTAACAATTATTTGGACCATAGTATAAATTTAAAAAATTGAATCCAATGGTAAATTCCTGCTATACTGTGATTCAGCATGATCACATTTATTGTAATTCATTTGCCCCATAGTCATAAATCTTCTTTTTACTAGTAAAATATTACCAAGTGATATTTTTGGTCATTATTTACTAATTAATTATTGACCTTAGTATTGCTTGTGTCTGACTTCAGTTTTGATATTTGTTTTCAGTCATAATATGTTTGGGGGGGGCAGGGCAATGAGGGTTAAATAACTTGCCCAGGGTCACACAGCTAGTAAGTGTCAAGTGTCTGAGGCTGGATTTGAACTCAGGTACTCCTGAATCCAGTGCCAGTGCTTTATCCACTGTGCCACCTAGCTGCCCCATGTAGCTAACATTTATATAGTGATTTAAGGTTACATAGTACTGTGCTTGTGGGATGAGGGTTTGGATTAGAAAGTCCATGAGGACCTTTCCAGTGTTAGAAACATAAATCTAGGGGGCAGCTAGATGGCGCAGTGGTTAAAGCACTGGCCCTGGATTCAGGAGTACCTGAGTTCAAATCCGGCCTCAGACACTTGACACTTACTAGCTGTGTGACCCTGGGCAAGTCACTTAACCCCCATTGCCTGAAAAAACAAGGAAAAAAAAAAGAAACATAAACTTATAATCTAATTTGAACCCCAAAATTGTCCTGGGAAGTAGATACAAAGAGGTATTATTATTCCCAATTGACAGATAAGGAAACTGATGCTCAGAGAGATTTAATGTTCTTCCAGGTAGTATCAGAGATGAGATTTGAACAAGATCCTTTTGACTCCAATTCAGACGATCTAATTTTTTTTACCCTCTAGTTAGTAGGTTTTAAAAAATTACATCAAGCCTAAATATGCCATTCTGCTTCCTGGGGTCAGGCAGAACAAATGTAGTCCTTCTAACCCTGGTAGGTTGTTCTCAGGTATGAAGACTGCATTGTGGTCATTCATTTTGACGCAGCTAGGTTACACAGTGGGTAGAGAGCCAGGCCTTGAGTCAGGAAGACCTGAGTTCAAATTTGGCCATAGACATTACTAGCTGTATGACCTTGGACAAGCCACATAACCTCTTTGCCTTAATTCAATGAAGAAAGAAATGGTAAACCATTCCAGTGTTGGACACAACTGAACAACAAAAATCCAAATAAACATTCACCATTTTATGGTGTATATTGTTTTATTGAATTTAGTCAAAAAAAGTCAAAGGAGCCCAGGAATTGGTGCCATATGTTCTGGGTTTGAAGGTCAGCTCCATTACTTTATGGTGTAAACCTTGGGAGTAGTTATTTAACTTCAGTAAACTTCAATTTTTTCATTTGCAAAATGGGGAAAATAATTTATGCTCAAATTTACCTTGGGGTGGGGAAGGTATTGTGAAGATCAAATAAGATGAGTTATGTAAAATATTAACTTTACAGCTTTGTAGATGTGATCTGCTGTTATCTTTTAAGAGAATATACATTTCTCATAGTTGAAGAGAATGCATATTTAGGTGACATTCAATAAAAATGTATTCTATATAGAAAACATTGATTAATCAAAGTTTTTTAAATGTGTGTGAAACATTATTTAAATCATAGTTTCAATTGAATTGATTTAAAACAAATCCAGCCTAATGCTAATTGAGGGAAACAGTGGCTCTGCTAATCCAAAATAGCCCATAATCTAAAAGTCATTTCTATTTGGTCTTGGAATGCATTATCTGCTTTTCCTTGAGTAGATTTACCTTCTGAATTATCTTTGACGTAGGCAGTTGGGTGAGGTGATTGGAGTGAGTTATGCAGTAAGGAGAAGACAACCCAGGATTTAAAATTGACCATAGAACTGTTTGATGGTATTGAGGGTGGTTGTGGAAATTGAATGAAGTCCTATCTTTGCAAGTACTTTGAACAATATAAAGTGATAGGCAGAGTAAGGCATTAATTTATCCATATCACAGTCACTGAACAAATAAGAAACTCATCAGATTTAAGGATATAGGATTCTTGATTTTGGATATTCTGTGTATGTTTTCACAGTTTTTCAACTATTACCTGGTTTGTTCCAGCTATCCATGCCACTGCTCCTTGGTTGCTGTTAATTGTAGCCTCTGACTTTCCTTTCTTCTTTAAATACCTGCTAGTCTTTTTAAGTGTTTACAGATGTTTTAGCACCTAATTGAAGGGTTCTTTGATATCATCTGAAGAAATGAAAGTGTATCAATGTAGGGAGAGGGAAAGCTTTGGAGAAAAAGTGGAAATGTATCTGAAATATTTTGTGTTAGGAATAAATACATACAATTATATCTATTGGTGGTGTTCTTTGGCACCTTTACTTTTTGGAAGAGGATAGACTATACTTGAATTTTAATTTACTTGAATTTGTAGCTCAATTGATAATATAAACATGTATATCACAAGTGATATTTTTTTAAGGTATGTATTTTGGAGAACTAAGCCTTTTTGTACTGCTTGGGGTTTGCTTAGTGACTAAATGGTCTAAAATTAAAATCTTAATTGCAAGTTTTTTTAGTTTTATTAATTTTTCTTTATATTCACTCACTGTTATCTAGTACAATGGATTCAGCTATTATTATTCTTTAATATATTTTCCCCAATTACATGTAAATAATTTTTAATATTTGTCTTTTAAAATGTTGAGTTCCACATTCTTTCTCATCTTCACATTCTCCCTTCCCCCTCCCCCCCCCCGAAGGCAAGCAGTTTTATATAGGTTATACATGTGCAGTCATGCAAAACATTTCCGTATTAGTCAGAACCCCCTCGCCCCCTCGACCCCAAAAAGTTTGCTCTGATCTGCATTCAGACTACATCAGTTCTTTCTCTGGAGGAGAGTAGCATTTTTCATCATAAATCTTTCAGAATTGTCTTGGGTTGTTGTACTGTTGAGAATAGCTAAGTTATTCATAGTTGATTATCATACAGTATTGCTGTTACTATGTCTATTTTTCTGGTTCTGCTCACTTTGTATCAGTTTATGCAAGTCTTTCCAAGTTTTTCCAAAAGCAACCTGCTCATCATTTCTTATAGCACAATAGTATTCCATCACAATTATATACTATAACCTGTTCAGTCATTCCCCAATTGATGGGTATCCCCTCAATTTCCCATTCTTTGTCACCACAAAAAACTGCTGTAAATTTTTTTTTACATATAGGTCCTTTCCTTTTAAAAAAAGTCCCTTTGGGATAGCAACCTAGTAGTGTGTGTGTGGGGGGGTATCAAAGGATATGCAGTTTTATAGCCCTTTAGGCATAGTTCCAAATTGCTCTCCAGAATGGTTAGATCAGCTCACAACTCCAGCAATGCTTTGATGTCCCAATTTTCCCACATCCACTCCAACATTTATCATGTTCCTTTTATGTCATGTTAGTCAATCTAAGGTGGTACCTCAGAGTGTTTTAATTTGCATTTCTTTAATCAATAGTGATTTAGAATATTTTTTTCATATGTCTACAGATAACTATGATTTCTTTATCTGAAAATTGTCTATTCATGTCCTTTGACCATTTATCCATTGGGGAATGACTTATATTCTTACAAATTTGACTCATTTCTCTATATATTTGAGAAATGAGGCCTTTATCAGAGAAACTTACTGTAAAATTATTTTCACAATTATGGTTTCTGTTTAATTCCCTCCATCCTATCCCCCCCATTTATCCTTTTTTTCTCTCTCCTTTCACCCTGTCCCTCTTTAAAAATGTTTTGCTTCTAACTGCCACTTTCCCCAGCTTGCCCTTCCTTCTCCCTTCCCCCTTCTCCCAGTAAATCCCTCTTTCTTACCCTTTAATTTTATTTTTTTTAGATATCATCGCATTATTGTCACCTCACGCCCATGGCCTTTGTATATGTATACTCCCTTTATAATATATAACTGCCCTAATAATGACAAAGTTCTTAGGAGTTAGAAGTATCATTTTCCCATGTAGGAATGTGAACAGTTTAATCTGATTGAATCCCTTATGATTTCTCTTTCCTGTTTACCTTTTTATGCTTCTCTTCAGTCTTGTATTTGAAAGTCACATTTTAAAATTCAACTCTGATCTTTTCATCAGGAATGCTTCAAAGTCCTCTGTTTTATTGTGTCCATTTTTTCCCCCTGAAGGATTATGTTCAGTTTTGCTGAGTGGGTGATTCTTGGTTATAATCCTAGATCTTTTGCCCTCTAGAATATCATATTCCAAGCCCTCCACTCCTTTAATTTAGAAGCTGCTAAATTTTGCATGATCCTAACTATAGCTCCATGATGTTTAAATTATTTCTTTCTGGCTCCTTGCAATAATTTCTTCCTGATCTTGGAGCACTGGAATTTGGCTATAACATTTCCAGGAGTTTTAATTTTTGGGATCTCTTTTAGTGGGTGATCAGTGGGTTCTTTCAATTGTTATTTTACCTTCTGGCTCTAGAATATCAGTGAAGTTTTCCTTGATAATTTCTTGAAATATGATGTCTTGAATAAAGCACCCATGCCTAATAAAAACACTAGAGGGGACAGCTAGGTGGCGCAGTGGATACAGCACCAGCCCTGGAGTCAGGAGTACCTGAGTTCAAATCTGGCCTCAGACACTTAACACTTATTAGCTGTGTGACCCTAGGCAAGTCACTTAACCCCAATTGCCTCACTAAAAATAAACAAACAAACAAACAAACAAATAAATAAAAACACTAGAGAGGTTAGGAATAGGTGGAGCTTTCCTTAAAATAATAAGCAGTATCTACCTAAAACCATCAGCAAGCATTATATGTAATGGAGATAAGTTAGAGGCCTTCCCAATAAGATCAGAGTTTGAAACAGGGATGTTGGGGAGGCTAGGTGGCACAGTGGATAAAGCACTGACCCCAGATTCAGGAGTACCTGAGTTCAAATCCAGCCTCAGACACTTGACACTTACTAGCTGTGTGACCCCGGGCAAGTCACTTAACCCCCATTGCCCCGCAAAAAAACAAAAACAAAACAAAAAAAAGAAACAGGGATGTCCATTATCACCTCTATTATTTAATATTGTACTAGAAATGTTAGCTTTAGCAATCAGAGAAGAAAAAGGAATTAAAGGAATTAGAATAGGCAAGGAGGAAACAAAACTATCACTTTGCAGATGATATGATGGTATACTTAGAGAATCCTAGAGAATCAACTCAAAAATTACTTGAAACAACTAACAACTTTAGCAGAATAGCAGGATATAAAATAAATCCACATATAAGCATTTCTATACATGACCAACAAAGTCCAGCAGCAAGAGATAGAAAGAATAATTCCATTTAAAGTAATGGTAGACAATATAAAATACTTGGGAGTCTACTTGCCAAGACAAACCCAGGAACTCTATGAACACAATTTACAAAATATTTTTCACACAAATCAAATCAGATCTAAATAATTGGAAAAATATCAATTGCTCATGGATAGGCTGAGCTAATATAATAAAAATGATAATTCTACCTAAATTAATTTACTTATTCAGTGCCATACCAATCAGACTACCTAAAAATTATTTTATAGAGCTAGAAAAAATAATAACAAAATTCATCTGGAAAAACAAAAGGTCAAGAATATCAAGGGAAATAATGAAAAAAAAATGCACAGGAAGGTGGGTTAGCTGTACCAAATCTGAAGCTCTACTATAAAGTGGCAGTCATCAAAACTATTTGGTACTGGCAAAGAAATAGAGTGGAGGATCAATGGAATAGGCTAGGCACAGGAGACACAGTAGTAAATGACTTTAGTAATGTTTGATAAACCCAAAAACTCCAGCTTCTGGGATAGGAATTCAGTATTTGACAAAAAACTGCTATGAAAACTGGAAGATAGTATGGCAGAAATTAGGCATAGACCAACATCTTACACCTTACACTAAAATAAGGTCAAAATGGGTTCATGATTTAGACATAAAAGGTGATACCATTGGTAAATTAGGAGAGGAAGGAATAGTTTACCTTTCAGATCTTTGGAAAGAAGAACAGTTTATGACCAAATGAGAGAGAGAGAGAGAGAGAGAGAGAGAGAGAGAGAGAGAGAGAGAGAGAGAGAGAGAGAGAGAGAATATTATGAAATGCAAAATGAATGATTTTGATTACATTAAATTAAAAAGATTTTGTACAAACAGAAGCAATGCATCCAAAATTAGAAGGGAGGCAGAAAGCTGGGAAATAATTTTTATGGCCAGTACTGCTGATAAAGGCCTCATTTCTAAAAGATATAGGGAACTAAATCAAATTTATAAGAATCCAAGTCATTCCCCAATTGAGAAATGGTCAAAGGATATGAACAGGCAGTTTTCTGATGAAGAAATCAAAGCTATCTATTGCCATATGAAAAAAATGCTCTAAATCACTATTGATTAGAGAAAGGCAAATTAAAACAACTCTGAGGTACTACCTGACACCTATCAGATTAGCTAACATGATAAAAAAGGAAAATAATAAATGTTGGAAAAGCTGTGGAAAAATTGGAACACTAATGCATTGTTGGTGGAACTATGAACTGATCCAACCGTTCTGGAGAACAATTTGTAATTATGCCCAAAGGGCTATAAAGCTGTGCATACCCTTTGACCCAGCAATGCCAACTTTTGGGTCTTTTTCCCAAAGAGATCATGAAAAAGGGAAAAGGACCCATATGTACAAAAATATTTATAGCTGCTATTTTTGTGGTGGCAAGGACTTGGAAATTGAGGGGCTGCCCATCAATTGGGGAATGGCTGAACAAGTTGTGGTATATGAATGTAATGGAATTCTATTGTGCTGTAAGAAATGATGAGCAGGAGGAGTTCAGAGAAACCTGGAAGGACTTGCATGAACTGATGATGAGCGAGATGAGCAGAACCAGAAGAACATTGTACACAATATCATCAACATTATTATCAACTGTGATAGACTAGATTCTTCTCACCAATACAACAGTACAAGAAAGTTCCAAAGGACTCATGATGGAAAAGGCTCTCCAAATCCAGGGGGAAAAAAAGGAACTGTGGAATATGGACGCTGATTGAATCATACTATTTCTCTTGGTTTTTGGTGCTGCTGTTTTTCTTTTTTGAGGTTTTAACTTTTTGTTCTGATTCTTCTCTTATAACATGACTAATGCAGAAAAAAAGAAATGTGATGTTTAGGCTCTTTTTTCCAGCATGGATTTCAGATAGTCTAGTAATTCTTAAATTCTCTCTCCTTGATCTATTTTCCAGACCAGTTTTTCCAATTAGATATTTCATATTTTCTTTTTTCCCCAATTCCTTTCATTTTGTTTTATTGCTTCTTTCTTTCTTTCTTTCTTTCTTTCTTTCTTTCTTTCTTTCTTTCTTTCTTTCTTTCTTTCTTTCTTTCTTTCTTTCTTTCTTTCTTTCTTTCTTTCTTTCTTTCTTTCTTTCTTTCTTTCTTTCTTTCTTTCTTTCTTTCTTTCTTTCTTTCTTTCTTTCTTTCTTCTTTCTTTCTTTCTTTCTTTCTTTTTTGGTGAGGCAATTGGGGTTAAGTGACTTGCCCAGGGTCACACAGCTAGTACGTGTCAAGTGTCTGAGGCCGGATTTGAACTCAGGTCCTCCTGAATCCAGAGCTGGTGCTCTATCCATTGCACCACCTAGTTTCCCCTTGTTTTTTTGTTTCTTGATCTCATGGAGTCATTAGCTTCCATTTGACCAATTTGAATTTTTAAGGAGTTATTTTCTTCAGCAGGTTTTGTACCTCCTTTTTCATTAGGCCAATTCTGTTTTTTAAGTAGTTCTTGTCTTAAGTGGATTTTTATGACTGTTTTATCATTTGTCCTGTTCTGTCTTTTAAGGTGTTATGTTGTTCAGTATTTTTTTTTTTTTTTGGTGTATCTTCTTTACCAAGCTGTTGACTCCTTTTTTCATGATTTTCTTGCTTTGTTCTCATTCCTTTTTCTAATTTTTTCCTCTGTTTCTCTTATTTGATTTTCAATATCCTTTTTGAGCTCTTCCAGGAATTCATTTTTGGGCCTAATTTTTCTTTTTGTCTTTGGATAGAGCTGTTTTGCTTGGTGTTTTTTTTTTTAAGTTTATATTTTGATCTTCCCTATCACTATAGTTACTTTCTGTGGTCAGGTTATTTGTTGTTGTTGTTGTTGTTTTTGCAGGGCAATGGGGGTTAAGTGACTTGCCCAGGGTCACACAGCTAGTAAGTGTCAAGTGTCTGAAGCTGGATTTGAACTCAGATACTCCTGACTCCAGGGCTGGTGCTCTATCCACTGTGCCACCTAGCTGCCCCTATTTGTTGTTGTTGTTGCTCATTTCATGAGACTATTTATTCTTTCTTTCTCCCTTCCTCCCTTCCTCCCTTCCTCCCTTCCTCCCTTCCTCCCTTCCTCCCTTCCTCCCTTCCTCCCTTCCTCCCTTCCTCCCTTCCTCCCTTCCTCCCTTCCTCCCTTCCTCCCTTCCTCCCTTCCTCCCTTCCTCCCTTCCTCCCTTCCTCCCTTCCTCCCTTCCTCCCTTCCTCCCTTCCTCCCTTCCTCCCTTCCTTCCTTCCTTCCTTCCTTCCTTCCTTCCTTCCTTCCTTCCTTCCTTCCTTCCTTCCTTCCTTCCTTCCTTCCGGTGAGGCAGTTGGGATTAAGTGACTTGCTCAGGGTCACACAGCTACTAAGTGTCAAGTGTCTGAGGTGGGATTTGAACTCAGGTCCTCCTCAATCCAGGGCCGGTGCTCTATCCACTGCGCCACCTAGCTGCCCCTATTTCTTGATTTTTAACTTTATATTAAAGTTGGGCTTTGTTCCTGGGGTAAAGGGGGCACTGTCCCAAGCTTTACTGTGTTGCTATTTTCAGAACTGGTTCTGGTGATCTGTATCTTTTCAGGTCTTCCAATTTGGTATGATTTAAGGAAAGGTGCGATCACTAATTTCTTGGTCTGTGTGATCACAAGCACTCTCCTCTGTCCCTACTCACCTGTAGCCACATGTTCTAGTGTGCTAGTGTTTCTCATTGCCCTGAAACTGTGACTCATTATCTTTTATTGGCAATGCAACAGAGTTCTGCATCCAGTGCAGGTCCTCTGTAATCTCCTTCTGACCAGTTGTTGGACCATCTTGCCTTCTGAGGGCTGAGAATTCTGAATGCCACTACTGCTGATTCAGCAGCCCCCAAGACCTGCTCCTGACTTGCTGGGTGTGTGGCCTGCATTGGACTTCACTCCACTTATACCCCAGTGAGACAGACTTTTCCTACCTACCTTCTAAGTTGTATTGGGCTGGAAAATTGTTTCACCTCATCCTCTTGTTCATTTTGCCACTCCAGAATTCATTTAGAGACATTCTTTTAAAATTGTTTGGAGGAGAATTTGGGAGAACTCAGGTGAGTCCCTGCCTTTACTTTCCAATCTTGCCTCTGCTCCCTCTCAACTATTATTTCTGTTCAGATGACTCCTGAATCTACATGTTTAACCCTCATCTTTTTCTTGTGCTCCAGCCCAGCATTGCTACCTTGCTGTGCCAGAGATATGGGCCACATGACTTTCTCAGAGATATCTGAAACTCTCCATGTGAAAAACTGAATTGGTTGTCTTTTCCCTAAAAGCTTAACTCCTTTTCTTCACTTTCTTTTCTCTTGAGGGCATTGTGTTGGTTTTTTTTCCTAGCCACCAGGGAATACAACCTACAAGTCATATTCAGTGCTTCATCTTATGTTCCCCCAACCCCCATTCATTTGTTGCTCAAGTTTTGTCTATTTCTTTAAAATCTCTCACTTTTTCCCTCTTCCCTTATTCCAATTACTAGTCCAGGCCCTCATTATTTCTCTCTTGAACTATTGGAATACATTTCTAATTTGCTTGCCTTCAGTCTCTGCTCTCTTCAATTCATCTTTTACACAGTTTTCAAAGTGATAATCCTAATGTAGTGTAGTTCTGACCACTTCATATTCCCATTCGAAGTTTCAGTACTATTTATTGCTCATAAGATAAAAAATAAATTCCTCTCTTTAGCATTTAAACTCCCTGACTCTTTTTCTAGGCTTGTTACCTCCTATTCTTCAGACATGTTAATCAAACTTGTCTATTTGTTATTATGAACTGTAATCAGGATTCACACTCAGGTTTCTCTTGACTCATTCCAATACTCTTTCTATATATCATGTTGCCCTTACAAAATAACAGTATATGACTTCTACCAATGTGCTATTAATCTCAAAGGAGTTAGAAATGCTTTTTATATAGTACTTAGGCATCTTGCTTGTGGCCTCTTTCCAAAGCTCTGAGCTCACAGACGGTGTTTAAACTTGAGGGCTTCTCTCTAAAATATGTTTGGCTCATGCCCCTATGTAGGATTTTCCCTGGAAGAATAAATATTTGACTCACGTTTTTCTAAGAGCATGCAAGCACTAAAGCTAACAAAAGATCAGATAAAGGACAGATTTCATTTAAACCTGACAAAAATGTAGAAGGGCTTGTATCAGGATGCATAAACAGCTTAAGATAACTTCCCTTTTCTCTCTTGTAGGTCACTCCATTTCTCAGGAATATAAATGGTCTTCCAGGCTTATAATACTATCTTAGGTAGGATTCTCCAAGAAGGGGAAAGAACTTGGGGTTGCTATAGAGTCAAGTAATACCCTCCAGTGCAATGGATGCAATGCTATACAAGTCAAGCACTAACCTTCCAGTGAGCCTGCATGACATTTCCTAGGAACTTACGTAGTCTTTCAGTTCTAAAATCATATTTTGAGTGTGACCCCCTTATGAGGAGAAAGAACTTGGAGATAACAGGGAATAAAGGAATGCTTCCCTGGGGTCTATAGAATCTCACATAATGAGTTCCTGTGAAGGGTTAGGTTCAGGTTGCTTTTCTGCATCATGTTTCCTTCTTATGTTGATCATTTCTATTCTCATTTTAAGTCTTCCTGTTGGTCTCTAACTCCAAATCAGACTCTCCTGGTGCAAGTTTCTTAAATGGTTGTGGTTTCCGGGAGACCTGAATGTGCAGGCCTCTTTATTGACAACTGAGCCCATGCTTTATGTGTTTCTTGGTTTGATCTCCCTTTTCTTCTTTACCTCTCTCCCTCCAGTCAACCCTCCTTTCCCTCCCATGACCTTTCTGTTTTTATCCATTTCCCCCACCCTCCAGATACACACACACACACACACACACACACACACACACACACACACACACACACACACACACACGAGGGAGGAGAGAGCTTACCCATTTTTCCATATTTACTATGGATATATGAAATAATTTCACTCTGCTTGAAAGATATTCCATCAGGAAAGAATGTAGTCACTATTTAGTAGCACATATCAGGGATACCATGTGGTTAAGATAGAAAATGAAAAATACATAAGCCAGTTGAAACAATAGAGGAATTTAGGTAAGCAGAATATAATTATATAAGTTGCACTTTTGGCTAGGTCACTGGAGATTTATACTTATAACATTATGGAAAGGTTCATGAAGTCTCAAATGTTCTTAAAAGGGTAAAACCTATTTTATAGAGGTGTCTCCAAAACTGATTACTCTACACAGCAATGTTTAGGCACTGTGGAAATTCTGTTGTTGTTTTTTTAATAGCTGTCCAATCACATGGAGTATAGAAGTAATTCTGGTAGAAACAGCCCTTCTCTTTCAAATAACTTTGATAATGAATACAGTACCCAATAAAGGAAACACATTGGAAATGGTCAGTTCCCAAAAAGGTTGTCAGATAAGTTAATTCTTTGGGTTGAAATACTTGTAACTTCTCAAACTCAATTAAAACACCATATCTTTTCACAAACTCCTGTATGCAAAGCCCCTCTTCTTTTACTAATAACTCTTGAAACTTTTCCTTTATCCCCTTAGTTTTCTTCTTTGCTGACAGTAGCAAGTGTGCAAACTTTTTGAGGTCAATATATGCTGATTCATGCAGGAAGACAGCTTCTTAGGAAGTGAGCTTCGACTTTGTGTTGAGGAAATAAAAAGGATGAAGCTTTTGGATGGGCAGTATTGCATAAAATTATTTAAACATGTGAGTCAGAAGCCTAATTAATATTACTTCCCCATGGGCCTTTCTTTATATGTTGCACATAGTGGATGATTTTTATCTAAGCAGAAAGTAGAAAAACATGTCACTATCAGATCTCTCTCTCTCTCTGTTATTCTTAAAAAAGTTGTACTCTCAGACATGCGTTTGTAGCCACAATTTTCCCCTTGCAGTTCCATCACTGAGTTGGAGTACTATTAAAATTGGACTATGTAAGGTCAGTTCGATTCAACGACTATTTAAGTGCCTACTATATACAGTTCACTGTTCTTGGTCTTGGAAGTGAAAAGAATAAACAGTCCTTGTCCTCAAGGACCTTACATTTTGCTAGGAGATGTAATATGTAAACAAATACATGAACAGAATACTATTTGAGATGGGGAAAAGCACATTAAATAAAAAGTGATGTTAGGAAGAGCATCAGTCCTATAGGAAGTGGCACCTGAGCAGAGCTTTGAGGGAAGCCCAGGAGTCTAAGAGGCAGAGGCGAGAATGGAACACATCTCAAGCATGGGCTATAGCCTTTGCAAAGGCGTGGAGGAGAGTGTTGGAATTCTGAATTCAGGAAATAGCAAATAGGCCAATTTATCTAGAATAGAATGTGTGAAAGGAAGTAATTCCAAATACATTTATAAAGCTAAGTTGTAGTCAGATTATGAAGGGCCTTAAATGTGAAGTTGGGTTTATTTAATTTAGAGGTAATAGGGAGCTAAAGAAAGCCTCTTGAATTAAGTTGTGGCATGGTCAGATCTGCAGTTTAATAAGATTGTTTTGGTAGCTATGTGGAAGCTATGTTAGAGAGGGAGATACTGGAAACAGGTAGATCAACTTTGAGTTTATTTTAATAGTCCCACAGGGAAGTTGATGGACTGTGGTGGTGGCTATGTTGGGGTATTTAAAATAGTTGGTTTTTTAGTGCAGAGAAAACCTGCCCTTAGATATCATTTTCAGTGACCCATGAATATGCATTTGATACAACCAATTTTTTTTTAGTTTTTATCATGTGTTTTATTATTTTCTAGTTACATGTAGAGATAGTTTTCAACATTTGTTTTTATAAGATTTCTATTTCCAAATTTTTCTCTCTCCCTCCCTTCCCTCCCCCCTTCCTAAGAGAGCAAGCAATCTGATATAGATTATATATGTACAATCACATTAAGCATATTTCTGCATTAGTCATGTTGTGAAAGAAGAATCAGAACAAAAGGGAAAAGCCTCAAAAAAGAAAACAAACAAACAAAAAAAGTAGAAACAGTATGGATCAATCTGCATCCAGATTCCACAGTTCTTTTTTTTCTGAATTTGGAGAGCATTTTCCATCATGAGTCCTTTGGAATTATCTTGGACCATTGTATTGCTGAGAAGAACTAAGTCTATCACAGCTGATCATGACACAGTGTTATTGATACTTTGTACAATGTTCTCCTGGTTCTGCTTATCTCAGCATAAGTTCACGTAAATCCTTCCAGTAAAACCAATTTTTTTTCAATTTTCTTTTCAATTTATTTTTATTCTAAACTTAAGTACAGAGAAGAATATCTCCATTCATTCAGTGATACACAAGAAAATTCTATTTAAAACCATGAATTTCCATTTTATACTATATATTTTAAAAATGTATATTAATAAATTCTACGCTTTATTCTGAAAACTATTTGCTTATTTGTACTTTTTTTTTTTCTTAACTTCCTTCTGTTCTCTTGTGTGCCTTTCAAAGCATGGCTTCGTTGGCCTTTTTGGGGGGGGGGGATTGCTAACACTCCTTACCTCTGACTCCTTCCTTCTCGATTATGAAAAATAATGCCTCCCTTTCCTCCTCCTTATATTGGTATATTCCTTTTTATTCTTCTTTTGTCTCTTTAAATTCTCAAAAACTTCCACTCCCTAAACCTTTTTTTCCCCTTATTTAACTCCCTCAAGACTCTTTGAAGACAGTAAAGTTCTGAAGAGACACTTGTTTTCCTCCATTAGAATATTAACACCACATTATCATATAGCCCCTTCCAGTTGCTCAAATTACTACCTAGTTGAGGTCTTTTCATCTGAAATGCTTGAATATCCTCTTCCATTAAAATTCCATTTTCCTCTCTAGTATTATACTCACTTTTGCAGTGTAAGTTATTCTTGGTTTAAGCCAATCTCTTTTGCTATTTGCAACATTGTATTCCAAGTTCACCTCTCATTTTTCTTAGAAGCTTCCAGATCTTGTGTGATCTTGAATATAACTCCCTGGTACTTGTAGTTCTTTCCATGTATTTTGTCTTTAATGTGAAAGCTTTAAGTTTTGGATATGATATTCCTGGGACGTCCTTTTGGATTTCTTCAGTGGATTCTTTCAATCTTCATTTTGCTTTCTGCCTCAAGTAGATCTGGGCAGTTTTCATTTATGATTTCTTGGGCTTTTAAAAAATTGTTTCCAGGGAGTCATTTGACTTTTAAATTGCTTCTTCTTAACTTGCTTACCAGGTCAGTTGATTTTGTTAGAAGATATTTTACATTTTCTCCTATTTAATTTTTAAAAATTTTATAATATTTCTTGTTTAAATACTTCTTAGTGCTAATATTTCTCATGGAGTCATTGTTTTATGTATAGTTTGTTCTAGTTTCCAGGTATTCTGCTTCCTATTCTGGGAGCCCATGTTGGTGGGAAGTCAGGTCCAACTAATTTTTAAGGCTCCTTTTTATCTCAGATCATAAACTATCAATAGAATGCAATTTCTTTCAGGGCAGAGATTGTTTCCTTTTTTTTTTTGTTTTGGTACCCCAATTACCTGGCACAGTGTCCTGTATATAGTAGGTGCTTAATAAATGCATATTTATTGAAATTATTTTGAAACTCTTCACTCCTTACTAGCTCAGTTTCTGAGGCTGAAAATATTTATTCTCTAGTGGTCAACCCTTTAACCATGATTATTCTATATAGCTAGGGCTAGGTGTGGTAGCACCTGTAATCCCTACTCCTGAGGGTTCGTTGATGCTAGTAGACCCCTTAAGTTAGGAAGTTCTGAGCTTTAGTAGGGTTCAGCCAATAGGATGCTTGCACTGAGTCTTTCACATCTATTGGGAACTTTGGGGGGGGAGTGGGGGGAAACCTTAGAAAGGGTGAATTAAACCAAGTCAGAAACAGAAAAGCCATTCCTCATGAGTGGTTACTTTCTTTCCAGCTTGGGAGAGTCAGGGAGATCCAGTCTCAAAAATAAACACTTAAATTTTTTTTTAAACACTAGACATGTCTTTGGAGAACAGATGGGAAGCCCGGTGTCAGAGCCACATTCAAAGCTTCTCTAGCTAGATGGAACCTTTGAGAGTTTTTACTTTTCTGGCATAGTCTTGAGAACTCGGGGTCACCCCAAGTTCTACTATGACTTTAGTTTCATTATGAGTAACTCTTATCTCTGTTTAAATGAAGATCTCACCAACTAATTGTGCCATGTGATACATTCAGACATTATATGTGGAAAAGCCAACAGGAGGCTGTGGGGACCAACAAATGTCATCTAGGAGATTTGAGTACTGTTTTAAAGGTTGAGTTTTGGTAGGATTGGTAGGTAGGAATGGAAGAAGTTTTAAGAGCAGTCAGCAGTAATTTTTGATCTTTCAGTTTTCCTTACCTAATTGTATATAGGTAATAAAATGTGAAACTTGAGTTAATAGAATTTTACCTCTAGGAGGGACTTTAGAAATCATCTAATCCTGCTTGCTGTATTTTATAGGATGAAGAAACTGAGGCCCAGGGAAGTGAAATGACTTAACAGTTAATGGCAAAGCTGGGATTAAAATTCACCCCCTGCCTCTTATTCTCATGCCTTTCCCACTACACCATGCAGAGTATCTATGCTTTGGTTGAATCACAGTTGTGGATTTTTATGTAGTTTAAACATTGCAGAAGCATTTTATAAAGCAAATGATAATATGAGCAAGATCTGGACAATTCTGAGAATCTTTAAATCAAAGACTTTAGATTTTTGGAAAAAGAGATTATAAGTATTTATTTATTTGTATTTCCAAGGGTTTTGTTGTGGGGGTGGGGGTGTATGGGAAACCGGCTGGGTGAGGGCAGAAATCAGTGTAGATTGAAATGAAATGAAGGGAAATGGAAATGTCAGAGCAAAAACTTGGCTTGTTGCTCTAAATGAAAATACAATTACTCTCTACTTGGTCTTTATGGAACTTTAGCTGTATGGTGACTGTGTGTCTGTTATGTATGATCTGTTTCCATGAGGGAAGTGTTGATTAAGTAGTTTCCATTTTGGTATTACAGTATGTCCTGTTGTAAGTTGCTGACTGCGTAAAAAATCTTTTAAGTCAAAAAAGCAGCTCAGCTTAAACCCTTGTATTATTATGGCAGAAACCAAAATAGAAATCTAGTGGTGGGTTTATAATCTACTGAATGCACCATGTATCTTTGGGGAGTAAATTAGTTTTTAAAGTTAAAAAAGGAGACTATTGAATAGGTCTAAAGAAGATACTTTGCATAACCATATACGGAGTTTTTCTCCGTTCGATTTTACTAAATACATGTCTGCATTTATTTGGGGGTGGGGAGAAGGGAAGACCTAGCATGGGGGGAAATACCCATCTATCTTTGCTCAGTAAATCTATGCAATACATAATCAACATCTAAAGATATATGAAGAAACACATGCTTATACTAGGGAATCTTTAAGGAGAATTTGGAGAGATAGATCTCATTCAGGTGATGGGCAGAAAGCCTTCAGATTAATTTGTTTATCTTTAGATTAAATGAAGATTCTTGATTTTGATCACAGGAAGGACTTGGATGTTAGTCTATCTAAATTAAGCTATGTTTTTGAGGATAAAGCTGTTGATGCATGCTTGTGAAGGGTAGTAAATCCAGCATTAAGTGAGATTAATTCTTTGCTTCTAAATATTGCTGTTGGGGCTATGAAGGGTGGTTTGTATCTCAACTGAATTAGGCTTTAAGTTCCTTCCTTTGCTCCTACTCCCTTGTCTCCTTGCTACCAAGAGGGGCAGGAAAAGAAAAATCTAGCATCCTGGTCGATTTTTCAGTTGAACTGACCATTAGGTGGAGAACACAGGCTATCAAAATGAGGAAGCAAAGCAGTGGTCTAGAGGTTTATGGGTATCATACAAGGCAGTGGATAATTTTTCCTTATATAAAACTCCAATTGGTGTAAAGTATCCATAGACAATTGTGCATTATTTTGTATTATTTAAATTATTATTAAACATGGATTTAAACATAATGATCTATGTTATTGCAATGATATAATTATAAAATAATAAATAATGTATAATACAAAATATAATTTATTAGCATATGACACTGAATCTTAAAATTGAACAGAAATATACAGGGCATGGTACTTGCAGCCAGACATGGTGTTTCAACTTGTACTTTGAAAGGATTAAATCAGAAACATAAAATATTCCACAAGTTAGTTTTTTGTTGATAAAGGAAATAAACCTGTAATTGGAGTTGTTCTTTTCTTGGTTCATCATAACCATATTTTTAAAAAGGCCATTTATCATTTCAAAATAAATTTCATTTATCATACCAAATTTAAATGTCTTAATAATATTTCATCTCTAACATATGTACTTGTATGTTGCCATATATGTTTGTAAAGTTAATGTGGTGTTTCAGAACAACTGTAGATTATTCATGCCATTTATGGCTACAAAGGCAGAAATTATTGCACAAGATAGTTAAGATATTGTCTTAATAATGGCTAAATGTATCTAAATAATTTCTTGTTTTGAGTTAAATGTTTATTTTCTAATGATCACTCAAGTGCAGCAAAATGGATTGTGCCACAGAAAGGTCAAGTAAATTTTTGTTACGGAAATTAAGGTTTTCTCTGCAATTGCACAGATAGAATTTTTTATTATCATTTCTATATTTAGAAAACTAGTTTTATTTTTCACTGAAGTGACAGCCAGTTTATTTAGAAGTATATGATGAAATATGATTTTGAAAGTTAATTTGCTATTCTTATAAATGTGAAAGAATTGTGATGTGTGGAAAATACATTTAGACTATGTCATAGTTTTCATACTATTCTTGATTGGGAAGAAACCTGAATTTACTTTGGACATATTACAGTGATTCTGAAGCAATATTCTAAAGTTAAGAGCTTTGAAAACTCAATAATGGTATTTGGGAGAACCAAAACTGATAGTCTCTTCTCCTTTTATATATAGAAAGAAATGTCCAAACTTGACCCCAATTAGTTACTGGGGAAGCCTGAAAGTCATGAACACTTAGAAAGATGTATATTTATTTATACTGGGTGCTGTGACTTGAATACTATAGTATATCACATGTGAATATAGTCCCAAGTTTTTAGTTTAATTGCTGCCATTTTAGTACTCTCCCACAAATGTACAATGTGATCATCTTTTTTGCTTTTTAAAAAAAGATTTTAAAGATTTTGTAAAAAGTCTTTGGAATAGTGTGCCACTTGATCATTTTAGAAGCTGTAGTTAGGGTTGGTAGAATGATGGTTTTTGCATTAAAGTATAGGTTTTCTTGCCTTTTTTTGTTGTTTACATTATCAAGAGAATGTGTGCATGCATCCATCTGAGTCATTCTTTAACAATCCTTGACACTGTTACCTCAAGGCATTGAGCCAGCCTGTGTGTTAAAACCCAGGAGACCCAGATTGGAATCCTAGACTTATTGCTGCAGGAGGCAGTTTGCTGGCTCCTGGAGGGAGGGCTGACCTTGTCTTAGTAAAAATGTGGCACCTGCTGTCTCTCCAATAGAAGAGTTAACTGAGTTCTAAAGTGAACTTAATTCTGCCTTCACTGGAAGATAGTAGAGTAGGAAAGGAGGCTGTGGAAGAGGTATTAGATATATCTGAAGGCACTTGTTTGACCTTGAAGGGAGGGGCTATCCTTCCATATTTAGGTTTCTTTGACCTAGTCAGTGTCTCCCTTTCCTACCCATGTCTCCACCGCCAGGGATGGGATTATACAAGAAAGAGTTTATTGCTAAACGTGCTGTGAATAGGGTGAGGGCCAGGAAGAGGTAGAGATAAAGCAGCTAAAAATAAATGTCAAAAAGCATTTTTTCCCTTGGCTTAGGCAGGATAAAGGTTGTCTATGAAAATATATCCAGCAGGAAAAACTGAAATGTCTGTGGTATTGCAATGATCCTGTTCATTACGTAGGTTGTTTTTTTTAAAGAAAAAAACCCACAGTATCTGTGTCAATTTTTCATCCATGTGGTGTTTTCTCTGTCAGTTGCTGCCTGTGTGTGTGAATGTGTGTGTGTATGTGTGTGTGTGTGTGTATGCGCATTGCTGCTCCTGCTGTTTTGAGTAAAAGGGAGATGTATATTTTTTAATAGGTCAGTGGAGATAAGATTTCATGATGCTATTTTCTGAATATCCTCAATAATATGACAAGAAAGTCAAGGTATTTGATCCCTTTTTGTTAGAATTACACACTTAATCACAATTATTGCCCAATTTTATAGCAAAGTTTAATCCATATAAGGCTTCTCTTTTGACTCTCTTCCCTGATTTCAGAGGTATGGTCCTCCACGTTTAAAAGGACATCATGTCCTTATTTTCTGTGACCTCATAATCAGCAGCTTAGAAATATCAGAACCACTGTTTTGAGTGTTAAATTCTAGACTGCGTTCAGTGGGGTGAATTGCAGCTAATCCTGGAAGTACTGCTTCTAATAGGGAAAGGGTGATAATTAGTTTCTAATATGACAGGATTGCTGTTATTAGCCTGTTCCACATGCTTGTTGTTTTCCCTGTGGCATTCTTCAGAGTGTAGCAGATGGGTGAACTCAGGGCAGAGGTAATATGCACCATGATAGGCTGCTGCTCTCCCTGGGGACATCGTTGTAGAATGCTGCGCTTTCCTCTTTTTCAGCAACTTTACTAAGAAATATCCAATTAGGATTTTAGGACACTCATTACTCGTGTTTTTCATTAGCACAGTTCCTAGATGCTATGCTTAATGTTCCAGGTTCCTAAAAGGAACTAAGGCGAGGTGTGTGCCTTGTTCTAGGGCATACATAGTCTGAGTTAGTTATTTCTCTTCATGAGCAAAGACTGCCAACTGATCTTTCTATCTCCCACATCCCTGACGTCCCACTGCTCATGCCCTGCACATAGTAGGCACTCAGCAAATACTTCTTGTATTGAGTTATATCAATCCATTCATGTCTCCTTGCCTGTTCGCTTTGTGACCAGCGACATACATTGAACAAGATGGCTGCTCAGGACTGGGCATATGATGCGTGGTTAAGGATTATAATAAAAGTGACTAGCATGAATCATAGGAAAATAGATCTAGAAACAGAAGGAACTTTAGAAATCATCTAGTCTGATTTTCCTCATTTTTGAGTTGAAGGAAACTGTGGCTCAGAGACTTGAAGTACGTGTCCTAGGTCTCATAAGTAGTTGACACAGTTAGAACGTATACTCTAAAGCCGAAACACGTCTCCCTTTGCTGTGGGCTATGTTTTCCCCACCCCAAATCCCAGCCTTAGCTTGGAAGGGGATTGAACCTGAAACCTTGGACTTATTAATGCAGGGCTCTTCCAAGTATTTTAATTACCATTATTAATTGTTTAGTATGTTATAGTAGGTATATATGGCTTAGGCTAGATGGTTGCTAAGATTCTTTCTAGATCCAAAATTCTGTGTGTCTATGATATTTATTTCAATTAGCTGCTTATCTTCCATTTAGCAGTTGTTTCCATGGGTAAAGAAATCTTCTTATTTGGTTTATACCATTAAGTATGATCAACTGAAATAAAGTTTTGTAAGGACATATGATCTCATCATATGCATCTGAGGAAAGAGCTTTTATTAGAATATGAGCTTAGGGGCCTGTCTCCTGCTTGAATGATGATGAGAAATTTCAGAATTCCCTTGGCCTAAAAGATTTAAAAGACATTTTGCATTAAGAGTTTTCATGGCAAAGCATTTAACATTTTATAAGAAGTGAAAACTCTTGGCATTCTTTTCAATGTGATATAATTCGTTTGCAATGCTTTTCCTGTCACCATGACAAAGTTGAACCTCCTGCAAATAAATGAGGTTGTCACTTGGTCCTTTTTTAGTTAGCTAACACCCATCATCATCAACTTATACATTGAATAAAAGTTAAAACATGATTTAAATGTCAAGGTTTAGAGAAAGAAAAAGTAGTTGGCTAAAGCAGGTCAAAGAAGAAATTGTTCATTACATTTTTAGCCCTTTGAGTAACAAGTAGACAACTTTTCCGTGTAGTTTTTTACATGTGGTCAAAAGCTTGTGTCTTTTATTCTGTTTTAATCTGGACACCCAGATTATCCTACCCTACTCTTTAATGCTGTAGTGAGCTACGCTGGAAACCTTTTAATATGTTGTCGCCCTACTTCTCATGAATTTTACCTTTTGAGCTGAAACTAAGTTTTACAGCATCCAGTTAGAAGCTAGCCTTTCAAGGAGGGGGAACATGGGGATGCTTTAGGGTGATAATTTGAATATTCTATCAAAAGTAGTTTAGTGTCTACCTATTGGAAGTCAATAAGTACAATTATATATTTGTGATTTGCTCAGAGGCTAAGGATGGGAGAGAGACTTAGAAACGGAACTGTCTCCTTTTCTTTCATCCATCTTTTTAGACTTCCCATCCATCCATCCGTTCATCCATGCTTTTTCCCATCTTTCATATTGTCATGTGACTGTCAAAGGGCACTGTCAACATGACTTTAAGTCCTTTAGGCAGCATTTTGATGGTGCTTTTGTTGTATATTGGTCATGCTGCTATCTATCTTGTAGCAGTTATAACCTTCACAGTTTTGGAAAATCAAACTCTACTTCGGATAGAGTTGGAAGGGAAGTCAGAAGGAATCTAGTCTAATTCCTACTTGAGCAGTCATTTCCTCTACAACATCCCAACATGGAAGTCGTTCAAACTTTCACATGAGGGTTTCTAGTGAGGGAGAGAGGTCACTCCTTTGGACAACTCTGATTACTACAACATTTTTTTCTTATTTTCCTCTGACATTGGCTTCTCCTTTGTCAATACTCATTGCTCCTACTTCTTGCCTCCTGTAACCCAAATCCACTGCTAGTTCTTCTACATGGCACCTCTTAAATATTTGAAAGTGGGTGACTTCCCAATGTAAGCATTCCTTAATTGTCAATTTAGGTATGTTTGCCTAATGATCTTTGGGGTTCTTTGAAGTTAGTTATATTCAGTCCACCTCAGAGTCTGGCTGGTCTCTAAAGTCAGTGATTGTTGTCCTGTGCCCCTTCTCTGCTCTCAGTGATTTCTAGAAGGAAGGCAGTTAAATTTCTTTGCCCTCCAATCCCTTCTAGGCAGCAAAAGTTGGCTATATGAGTCTCACACTACTTACTCACTCCGGCACCCCTTAATGGGAGCATTCTAAAACTTTGAAGAGGGCATTAGTATTTCTCTAGTAGGAAAAGGTTAGGAATCCTTGACTTAATATATTGTAATAACTTAGGTTTAAAGCAGAGGTTCATAAACTGGGGTCCCTAACTTGTTTTTAAAAACAGTTTAAATAACATTTAAAAACATTATTCTGAGGAGGGGGCCTACCATAGGCTGTGAAAGAGGTCCATGCTATGAAAAGATTAAGAATCCCTGCTCTAAAGCATATTGAAATCAGGATAGGAAACTATTTTCTGTGATCTAATTCACACTTACGTAGCATGTTATCTCATTTATCCTCACTACAACGCTTTGGTAGGTGATATAATTATAATTGTCCCCACTTTCAGAGGAAGGAAATGATGCTTGCCCAAAGTTACATGCAGAGTCAGTGGCAGAAAGGAGAACCCAAACCTCAATCCTATCAATCAAATTTTATACAAGGAGGTGTTCAAAGGTGGGATATCCTGCCTTATGTATGCTTTTCACTGGTGGTCTTGAGGAAGAGAAGTTATAGAGGGGGTTCCTGTTCAGGTGAATTAGATGGCCACTGAGATCTTTACTCATCTGATCTGTTATTATGACAATGGGATCTTTACCTTTATCGAAGTTTACCCATATTTCTCATCTTCTACGTTAGGGGCAAACATTTTATTACATTTCACATCTGAAGATCTTACAGATCATCTAATCTAACCTCACCATTTTACATATTAGGAAACTGAGGTTCAGAGAAGTCAAGGCACATATTTAAGGCCACATTGCTGGGTAAATAGTAGGATTAGAACATGAACCCAGGAATTTTGATGACAAGTCTAGTTTTCATTCCATTTTCCTTGCTGTTTTATAATGATGACCACGAATCATCAAAAAAAGGTCAAAGAGGCAAGATGTGTGATGTATACACATATATTTATATAAATTTACTCATATCATCATTATTATTTTTTAATTAATTCCTCAGGTTCAGTGGATATCAGTTGCCCAATTTGGGCTTGTACCAAGAAGTACAATCACTATGACTTTGAATAATTGCTTTTATATTTTTTTCTCTTGTATTTCATTTTGTATGTTGACTAAAATGGTGACGGTAGGATGTGGTATAGCCACATTATCACTTCTATGGTTTTTTAGCCCTGAGGTTTTTCACCACACTATAGCTATATAAGATTTTCTGAGGTGTATAGGAGTGCAAGAGAATAAATAAAATATAAACCATAGGGTTAATAACTATACTTGGGACATATAGTTTAGGTAAATGAAAGGAGAGTAATCTGTATAAGAATGACAGGAAATAATTTTTATTTACGGTTTGGTAGTTTGAAAGATACCTTAATAGTCTTAGCCTATTTAACAAATGATAAACTTTCAGAATTATTCTTCCCTTTATATTATCTATGCAAAATTGGGGGAGGGAAATTAGGCAAACATTCTATGATTCTTGTCCATTGCCACTTTTGGAAACTTAATCTGAAAAAAAATCTACCTCCCGTCAGTGAAAAACTGTAAACAACCCACGTGATACCAACAATTATTGATAAAGATATTTCTGCTCAAAATCTCCTAACATTTCTTCTTTCCTTCAGCAAATTCCTCACTTTCCTGAAAAGTGCCACTTTAGGAGGAGAAAAAAGACTGCTTTACAATGAGGCTGCATGGGGGACTTGTGAAAAAGAGGGGTGATAATTTATAAGGGCAGCTACTGTGGTCTCTTTGCAGGTACTGTGAGAATTCCAATAGCTTGTGCCTAGAGAATATAGAAAGAAGCAGTGATAAAGTGGGTGATGGGTACCTAAAGAGTGGCGTAATCCCAGCAATGAAGATTAGATTATTTTAATGCTTTTTCCCACTCTTGTCAGTGGCATGTCCCTAAGTGTACCTTACGTTTAGCCTTTGTCTCAGCATTTTTACTTAGAAAAGACTACTTGCAGCAGTTGTGGATTGGAAAGGTGAAAGTGTTGTAAATTATGGAAAAATATTTTTCTTGACTTGTAAAATGGTGTTTGGGAGTGGGTAATATATATATACTGCAAAATATTTGAGTGAAAATTTAGACCTTTTTACTTTGATTACATATTTTTTCATTAAATGCAGTGGCATACTTGAATATATACATATTTAAGTAATTTGGAATATTTAAGTATATTTACATATCTGAAAAAATTTCTAATTTATATGTCTGGTCAAGTAAGTAAAACACCTCATTTCATTGATGTAGAGCTAGAGTTATACTTTTAACAACATTAGTAGTTGGAGAATTTAGAACAATTTGGAACATTAGATTATGTTCATATGATAACTTAAATATATGTCAAAGTAAAGCTTATGGAAAAATATCAAGTAGTAAAAAAAATTTTAAAATTCAATATGTAGTTTCTTTTTTTATATTATAGTTTCTTTTTTTAAATTAATAAAGTATTTTATTTTTTCCCTGTTACATGTAAAGATAGTTCTCAACTTTTGTTTATACAGGCTTTCCAATTTCAGATTTTTTTCCCGCCCTCCCTCCCTCCCCTCTTCCGCTAGACAGCAGGTAATCTGATATAGTGTGTTTATATATAGATATATGTGTGTGTGTGTGTGTGTGTGTGTTGGTGTGTGTGTGTGTAGACAACACACACACACACAATAACATGAATCCTATTCTGCATTAGTCATGTTATAAGAGAAAGAATCAGAG
The DNA here is from genome assembly GCF_019393635.1 of Dromiciops gliroides. Lineage (NCBI taxonomy): Eukaryota > Metazoa > Chordata > Mammalia > Microbiotheria > Microbiotheriidae > Dromiciops > Dromiciops gliroides. The sequence goes on along the minus strand of NC_057862.1, from coordinate 161,257,907 downwards.
CAATGCAATATGTAGTTTCTCTCTGAAGAAGCTGCTTAGGTGACTTAACATGTGTAACAAAAGGTAAACTTTTTTTTTTTGGGAGGCAATTGGGGTTAAGTGACTTGCCCAGGGTCACACAGCTAGTAAGTGTTAAGTGTCTGAGGCCGGATTTTGAACTCAGTCCTCCTGAATCCAGGGCCATGCTCTATCCACTGCGCCATCTAGCTGGCCCCAAGGTAAACATTTGTAAAGCACAAACTGCCCTGAAATTTCGGAGTCCAGAGAACTGGGTAGGAACATCCGCTCCTTTGAGTAGAGTGGTGATGAATGGAAGTCTTAACTTGCTGAAATCCTTAGTATCTTCAAATAAAATGAGGATAATACTACTTAATACTATTTACCTTGCCGTAATTGTTTTAAGAGGAAAATACTCTAAGTGGCATAAAGTACTGTAGTATTAATTGCCCAAAGAATGCCAGATTAGTAATAAAGTTTAACAATTCAAAACCTAAAGGAAACCATGTAGTACACATTGAGGAAGAGCACTGGACCTGGATTCAGCTAGACCTGATTCCAATCTGGCCTCAGACACATACTTAACTGTGTGATCCTCATTTTCCTTTTCTATAAAACGGGGATACTTATAAACAGTACCTACTTCCCAAGGTTATTGTGAGAGTCAAATGTGGTAGTATTGTAAAACATTTCCAAACCTTAAAGCATAATATAAATGCTCTCTTCCTCAAACAACTTCTCAAACTAGTGTTTTCATTCTTGAATCTGGGGTGAAGAAATTCTGATATATCTAGAAATGAGAGCTTTAAGGTTCTTAGCAGCTGTTTAAGGTAAAAGCCTGATTTGAAAAAACCCAACAAACAAAATATACCTTTTACAGTTTTTTTCTCTCTAAAAAAGTACCTATTCTGTGAACTAGTTTCCCTGTTATTGTGTTGTATGACACTTGACATTTTTTGTGTTTGTGGATGAATTGTTTGTCCTCCCTTCATAACACAATTTCACCTTATTCTTCCCTCAGACTAACTAAAGCTAAGAAGGCCCTCTTATCCTCCCTTCTCCATCCCAAGGAAATTATTTATCCTTAAAAAAACTTTGGCGAGGCAATCTGAGATTTAGGAAACCCAAATATTACTAGGAAAAACTTCATGATGAAAAATATTTGAAGAATTCTCTTTAATAGAAGTATGTTCAGTGCTTGAACTAAGGTTTTATCTGTAAGGTTGGGACAGGAGGGGTAGAGTTACATGATGCTTCTTTAACCATGAGGTTACACGTGACACCAAAAAATGTCACGAATCTTTGTGTGGATTTGAATGTTGCTTGGAAAAAAAGACATGATTTATCAGTCTTGTAAACAAGGTAAAAATTGGAGAACTCAGTTTATTTTTTAATCTCCTCCACACCTCTCCTACCCCTGTCCAATATGTACTTTTCTTATAGCATTCACTATTCCTTTTCTTAATTGATTGCATCAATTGCTGTTTCCAAGGCAATAACTCTCCCACCTTCTTGGTTTATTGGTTATTTGAGTATATGTGCCATCCTCCTGCTTATGAGCTCTTTCGTGGGAGGCAGATAAGGACTGTGTTCTCCACCCACTATGTCCTGGTGCCTTGTAGATTGTCTTATGTTTTCATTGTATGGTAGTTCTTTAGTTCAGTCATGTCTGACTCTTCGTGACTCCATGGACCATAACACACCAGGTCCTCCACTGTCTCCCAAAGTCTATCCAAGATCATGTTTGTTGCTTCCATGACACTATCCATCTCCTTCATCTTTGAGCCCAAGTATATAAACTTGGGCACCTCTTCAATTTTTTTCTCCATTTGCCAGGAGTTGATGGGACCAGTTGCCAGAATCTTAGGGTTTGTTTTTTTTTTTGATGTTAAGCTTCAAGCCAGCTTCTTTCACCCTCTTCAAGAGACTTCTTAATTCTTCACATTCTTCCCTGACAAGGCAGTGTAGTAGGAGGAGATATTCAGTAGTAGTCCCTTATAGTAGTGGTGCTTTGGAGGAGAACAGCTATTGACTTCAAGTTCATCATTCCTTCTGTCTTGTTATGGTATATGGATTTAAATTGTGGTTCTGTGAAAATTCTTGGTGTGTAATCCTAATAAAAGAATGACTTTAATTTTATTTTTTCTTAATATGCAGAGCAGTTGTGCATGTTAAAGTCCAGTGAAGGCTGGAGTTGGTTTGTTTCTTCTGCTTCTGCTTTAAGCTTAACACTGAATCAGAAATGGAGTCCCTCTTAGCTTGTCAGCTTGTCAGTCAAATAGAAGGTTTTTAGGAGCTTCTTGAATCACTTCCCTTTCTTTTTCAGATTGGAATATATCTGTGTGGGGACTCTCTTGAAATGACATTCTTGACTGACAAGTGTATTTTGCTAGGCAACTACTTTGTCCTTCATTCAGCAGTTTAACAGATGTTTAAGTCCTACTATGTGTTATGCTTTTAACACAAAGTACATAGAAGGGATTAAACCTAAGCATTATTATATAGTTTATTAAATATTGTTTGATCTGAGATTTCATTAATGCTCCCTCCACTGGTACAGATTACAGCTCTATCTATTCTTTTCTTCTATATATTTTGCCTTCCTCTATTGGAATGTAAGTTCCTTGAGGGTAGGGATTGTATCTCTTTGTTATTTGGATTGATAACACAGCACAGTGCCTGGTACTTAATGCTCTTTTATTCATCCATTCTCATAATTTATGACAGAGGGTCCACCCAGCATGCCTACAGGTCTTCTTTTAGATCTTTTAACTTAAATGGGTATCCATGAGACATGTAGGCTATCCATTGGTTGTCTGTCACCCATTACATGATTAGCCTACCTCTATTTTTAGTCCTATGTCTCCCTGATAATATTCTTCCTGCTGCTTTTCCCCTGCTGTTCTTCATTGGTAATATGTTATAGTCTACATATGTTCACAATATGCCTCTCCATTTTCATGGGGGGTGGGTGGGTATTCAAAGGTTAAGTCTTACTTTACTGTAGTATTCCATGACCCATAGTCCATGACTCATGACTCATATTGATGTTTAAGAGGTAGAAACTGATCTTAGGAAGATGCTTAAATTCATTAAGAATAGAAGGGTCAGACATTGGCCTTTGGGCAACATGCAGCCCACAACACACTTTAAATGCTGCCTGAACCAGATGAAAATGTATTTGAGAATATTTAACAAAATAAATAAAAGTACAGCAGAAAATAGGTTATGTTACTCTGTAGTTTTTAAAGTCTGTGTCTGGTAGGAATACTTATATATGGCTCCTGTTTCTTTTGATTTTGATGCTGCTGATTAACTTTATTATGCAGTTCTTCCAAGATAATACATTCTGCACTTTTATGGCTTCTCCAGGAGTATTAATTTTGGATTTCTTTGACTTCACCAGGCCTCCCATCTCTACTTGTCAAAGATGAAGTGTTTGCTGCCTACAACAGTTTCTAGGTGTTCTTATCTCCTCGTTGTGGCAACTATTTTATATCACTTAAATTTTTTTTAGGAAATGCTAATAGTCTGTGATGTTTATTCTTTGAAATACTTTCCATTCCCTCCCTCCCCCAACATCAACAGCATGTTTAAATAGGTCAGGATGGAATTTCCTCAACCGTGTGCCACCTTTTCTTATATTTTTCTTCTAATTTGGTATTGTATCCTATTCATAGGTTTAGAATTGGAGTGGGACTTAGGGGCTATCCAATTCAATCCCTTAATTTTACTTGTGTGGAAACTGAGCTACAGGTGTATTGTGACTTGTCCAAGGTCCTACCATTAATAAGTGTAAGAAGGAGGATGTAGTATTGATTTGGGTCTTGACTCCAGGTCCAGACAGTTGATTTGGAAAGCCTTCCCTTTAAAATTATAATCATTTTCATTTTTTGTGTTGTCATTTGAGGCACTTAATGATGTAATAGATAGAGAGCTGGCCTTAGAGCCTGGAAGACCTGGGTTCAAGTCCTGCTTCTTTGATACTTAGTGTTTGGGTGACCTTGGTCAAGATGTGTTTTAGGTAGCTAAGACTTTAAAAGTTGTAGAGAAGGTGTAGATCTGTGTGGGTGGGGAGAGTTTCTTCATTTAGGAGTTCCCTAAATCAAAGAAATGGCAAGCAAAGTCCCTCTCCCTATTCTATTTGATTCTTGTCATGAGTAATATCTCCATACACTCTTATTAAAGAGAATATTTGTAATAGATGGGTATGGAGTGTCAGTATAATCCTTGATTTCTCATTTCTTTTTCTTGAACTATATATTTTTAAACAGTTCCTCCCACCACATTCTTTCTGTACACCTTTGCATTGAAATCGCCAAATATGAAAGCTTATAATGACTTAATTTGGAAGTCTTGAAGTCAGGAGGACCTAGGTTTGAATCTCTTCTCTACCACTTAATTGCTGTGTAATATTGAGCTAGCTAGTTATCTGCTCTGAGGCTGTTTCATCATCTGTAAAATGAGGGGGTTGGACTAGGCGGTCTTCCTTCCTGTTCTGAATGTATGATTCTTTGATCCTAAGATCTGATCGAATTCTTTGTAGACTTTTACCACTTTTTCAATAGATGTTGGCACATAGCCATAATTATAATCTCATAGTTGTCTTGTTGTTTATGCTTATCCTTAGCAGTACTATATGAAAGAACCACAAATTACATAAAATTGTTTCATTTTGACTTTTCACATCTGGGAATGCTAAGCTGCCATTAGGATAAAAGCCCCATGAAGGTAGGGGTCATTTAATTTCCATCTTGGTGTCCTTTGTACTTAAACCTGTAACGTACACTTTTGGGGGAGGGCACGGGGGCAGAAAGAGGGAGGTTCTACAGATGTGTGATCGATTTTATTGTATAGGGAACTCCTATCAATGTGGATTGGTAGTTGCTCCAGCAGCCTATAGTTTTAATTGCCTAGGGTAGCAGAGAGGTTAAGTGATTTATCTAGGGTAATAAGACCAATATGTGTCAGATGTGGGACTTAAACCCAGGCCTTCCTGAAATTGAGTTTAGCCTTCTATCCACTTCTGTCTTAGCTTCTCACATTAAACATTCTAGGCACTTAATAAGTGTTGAATTAAATGACAAAACCAATTCCACCAACTCCTTTATCCTGCTTCTTCAAGGAGGACCCGTAACCTATACTTTCATTTAACTCCTAACCTTCTTTTGTCTTATTTATTGTTGAGGTCAAGATTGATAAGATTCAGCTTCTCTAGTAATATGTTCAGTTGTTGGTCACTGGATGATTGTCTTACATTTAAAATACTGACATGTAAATTAATGTCTTTAGACAGATTAAAAATTGATTCTTAGCACAATCTGCAGTCTTCCCCACCATTCTGCCTTCATCACTACAGAAGAGAAGGGAAGAGCATACAAGATTGAGGATTGTTTTTATTTTTCTTTGTTTCTTCGGTTGCAGTGACCCCAAAATTAAATATCCAGTGATCAGCCTGTCCATTCTTAACTATGCTGGTGTTTGGAAGTAAGCCTACTTTATTTGTGGGTCTGTATTCAAAGTCTTTTCTAAACATGGTAGAACCTGCCATGACTTGCACTTCACTGGCCTAGCCTTTGAGAAACCAGGGTTATCTCCACACAATAGTGAGCATCTGGGTAGGATATTGTAAGTTTATTAAATATTAATTTTTTTAAAAAATCAGTGTAAATATGTTAACATAGAAAAAAACAAGTTTATCAATTAAAAGTTGCACAATGGGCCAGGAAGTCAATGTCACAAAATTATATTCATGTTATAAATGCATGGTTACAACTTTGGTGTCTGTTGTAGATCAGATCTGATTTAAGCTGGTCAGGTGGTTTAGTTTTGGGATTGGGATGAACCCAGACACTAAAAGGAAATTTAACACTTAACAAAAAGAAGTTTACTTACCAGTAGTTTGGAAAGAATATTCAATAAGAGCAACCAAGTGAGCAAGTCATTTTTGCTATTATAAATTTATGAATTAAAATTAAAATTAGAAAATAGATTAAAAATTTTTTAAATTAATACAAAGATAAAAAAATAAAGGATGTATGAAGAAAGATACTATCTGCGTCCAGAGAAAGAACTGATTATATGTGTAGAATAATATGACATACATACCTGTTTGTGTCTAAGGACACCCATCTCTAAGGCAGGGGAGAGGGGAGGGAAGGAAAAAAGAGAAATTTTCATGATAACTTTGTGGTATAATTGGAGGGAATAGCAAGTTGTGCTTGACAGATTTGCAGTTTTGTTTGCAATCATCTTTTTTATACCGTGTTATGGAAATGCATGTTTTGTTCTGTGAATTGAAAATAAAAAAAATTTTAAAAATATATGAAAAACTGGGGGCAGCTAGGTGGCACAGTGGATAAAGCACTGGCCCTGGATTCAGGAGGACCTGTGTTCAAATCTGGCCTCAGACACTTGACACTTACTAGCTGTGTGACCCTGGGCAAGTCACTTAACCCCCTTTGCCCTGCCCCCCCCTAATGTGAAAAACTACTTGACTATAAAATATAATATTTTGGGATTGAAGTTAGAGGACCTGGGTACAAATCCCAGACTTTCAACTTATTATCTTGAACAAGTTATTTTTACCTTTTTGGCTATTCTGTAAAATGAGAGGATGGTACTAGATAGATCGCCTTCAATGTGATTTCCATTAAAAAAATTTTGGGGGGGTGGGGCAAGGGGAGTCTATTTCTTTGTCAGAAATACCAGTGGCAAAAAGGACCAAAGGTTGTCATGCTCCAGTTACCTTAAGTAACCTGTGGATCATAGCACTACTAGCAGCTCTCTTCTTATTAGACTACACTGTCCAAAGTGTTTAAAGAAGGCGATTTGTTTGTAATAAATAGGTAATAATACTTTGGAAGAACATAGAATCAATTTGTAATGTGTCTGGGTATAAAGGTGTCACATTTAGTGGCCAAACATCTGCACTTCACCCCTCTGTAAGTCAAGTTTCTTTAAGCATAGGGTTCTTAACCTAGGGTCTGTTGGGAACCTTTAAAAAAAAATAGTTTGCAAGCTTTATTTGAAAAAAAAAAATTGGTTTCCTCTGCAGTCTTACGTGATTTATGTAGTTAAAAACACTATTCTGAGAAGGGGTACATAGGCTTCATCATACTGCCACAGGGGTCCACGACACCAAAAAGGTTAAGAACACCTGCCTGTCCTAAGCTAGGGTTGTTGTGCTGTTCCTTCTTGGTATTGATCCCTGTTTGTTCAGCTGCATTGGCCTCTGCTGGTGAAATCCTTCAGTCTACACTGCTTCATCATCAGGTGCTTATCCGTTAATTTGGTGAAAGGTTCAGGTTGTACTTCTGTGTCTGCAGTTGCTTACAACTCTCTGTTCCAAGTATTTACAGGCAGATTCTGGGAGTTACCTTTCTGATTCAGTGTTTATATTTCTTTTATAGTTCTTTTAGTAGGTTAGGTAAACTTCACATTGAAGGGTAAGCTAGGGGTGGACTTGATGTGGTTTCTCAAAATGAAATCCACTCAGGGCAGCTAGGTGGCGCAGTGGATAGAGCACCGGCCCTGGAGTCAGGAGTAACTAAGTTCAAATCTGGCCTCAGACACTTAACACTTACTAGCTGTGTGACCCTGGGCAAGTCACTTAACCTCAATTGCCTCACTAAAAAAAAAAAAAAATGAAATCCACTCTTCTCATTGGAATCTGAAGAAACTACTACCATTGGCATCTCTCATAGGTTTATAACCCGTGTCTTACCCGGCCTTTTAAACTAAAGCTGCTATAATGAGGACAAGAATCCGTGGGCCGTTCTGTCCATAGACTGCCAGAACCCAGTAATATTCTACTTTATTCCCATTATATATCAGAAGGCTACAGACTTAATTGAAACTCCAAGGCATATGTGGCACTGTCTCTCCCTAGTTATATGACTAGTGACACATCATTGTACCTCTCTGGGCCTGTTTCCTCATCGACATAATGAAGGGGTTGGGCTAATGTCTTTCATTTCTATAATTCTCTGTGCCCAGAGGAATCACTGCTTTGACCTCAGCCAGGTAGGTGCAGCCTATTAGGTCCATTCCTAAAAGCACATACCTACAGAACTAAGACTTTGCTTTTTTCACTGGATTGACACCTGGGAGGTCAGTTACCTTCAGATCTTTTCAACGCACTAATTGGTTATGACACGGATCTCCATTTTTGTTAGAGCAATAGGGAAATTTTCATTTTCCTGGCTTAACAGATTCATATTTATTAGAGAAATAGAAATTCTTTCTCCTCTAGCACCTGAAGAAATGGTACTATATTGTTTTGTAACAAAAATAATAACTATCATTTATATTTACCATTTACTATGTGCCAGGCACTGTGCTCAGTATTTTACAGTTATTAACTCAGTTGAACCTCACAACACCCTTGACAGATGACTAAACTGAGGCAAACAGGGGTTAAGTGACTTGCCCAGGGTTACATAGCTAGTTAGTGTTTGAGGCTGGATTTGAACTCAGGTTATTCCTGACTCCAGGCCCAGCTCTCTATGCACTGAACCACCTAGTGGCCTACACTTATCTGAGGAACCAGAAAATTAAGAGACTTAAAGTCATCTAAAAATGGCCTTCCAATGTTTCAGTTTGCACACCTTTGTTAAACAGAAAACCTTTTCAGGCTGTATTATTATTATTATTATTATTATTATCTATTATTCTAGTCCTTATCTCCCCTCCCTGTTCTCATACAATCTTAGATTTTGAGCTAGAAGAGACCTTATAGGTCATCTAGTCTTATTTTATAAATAAGGAAGCTGAGGCCTAGAGAGGTGAAGTTGAGTGACTGACTTGTCTGAGGTCAGATAGGTAGTAGGAAGGTCCTTTCATTTTAGAGGCAGAACTTTTTGCACTGAGCCACACTGCCTCTTGGCCTTAGGATCTGGGTATGTAGGATTGAGTTTGATGAGAAATGGTATGGCACTTGGCTTATCAGCCTCTAGATATCTAATCTGGATTTAGGCTATAGTACTAGGTGGCTTAACCAGGTAAGTCTTTGATCAAGGATAACCCTTGAGACAGTTTGTTATTTCTGGGAAACTGGAGATATTCTGGGATTGGGTTCATTTGCTGGAACCTTTTCTGATTGAATTAGATCTCCTAATCCCTGAGGGCTGGCATGAAACTAAAGGAAACTTAAAGGCATACACTCTGTCCACTATCCAGCATTACTACATGTTTAGTTTATGCTTTGTCCCTGTTTGGAGTCTGGGGATCTGTTGATCTCTTTAAGCTAAAACAGCTCCCAAGATTTTCTGGAAACAACTCCAAATGGTATATAGCCATGCAGTGGGAAACAAGTTGGGTGTGACCATATTCCGTTGGTTCTGTGGTGTATTACTGTAAAATGAGTCACCAGTGAAAACAGAATTGAAGTTGGCTAGTTTGTTTTTTAAAACTGCCCTTCCTAACTCTTCAGTGATTTGTATTTGAAGATTTCTTTTGATTATTCTTGGCTTATTAGCTGAAAAAGTAGAGGGGTTGGTGAGGTTGGAGTGGGGATGACTAAGCTTTAGAATGGTGTCTCCCTTAATAAAGGAAAATGAATTATTCTATGAAAATGTTCTTTTCATTGGTACAGGTGCATAGACAATATTACTCAGAATACCATGGGCAGCAGTGACGATCAAATTGTTACAACCACCCATATCAAACTTTTTAGTAAAACTTTATTTCCACTTTTATTTGCCAACTGTAAAGGTGTATATGCTTACACTGGCATTGAACAGGATTCGTGGATTTTTTTGTTATTACTGTAGGGACTTATTAAAACTTCAGCATTTCTCAAAGGCTTTGATATTTCAGTGAGATACCTTCTAGGGCCACTTGATTCACATTCCTGTAGAATTTTCTGTAATGGTAAAGATCTCTTTTCCTTTTTTCTTTAAAAAATTTTTTGTGTATGTATTTGTGTTTGTGTGTCTGAAAATAATTGCATATTACTTAAGAAACAATATTAATTATAATTGCGTTGACTATTTTAATTCATTTAAGGCCCCTCGTCTGGAGTAGGAGACAAAAGGGCTTGTTTGCTTTTTCTTTCAAAGTTGCTAGCACATCAGGAGTCACTTTTGGTTATTTTCCTTTTCCACCTCATATCTGGAGAGTGAAAGTTTTTTTTTTGGGGGGGGTATATTTAATAGGTCATGTGGAAGATGCTAAATTCCAGCCTATGACTTCAACTCTTAGTTTTTCCTTTCTCAGGAATGGAGCATCTTTACACCTGGAAAAAATGAGATTAATAAAATTTAAGGTTCACAGGATATTTTCCATTCTCATATTCTTTGGACCAGGGAATAATAGTTTATTTCTATTTTTTATTATTTCTGGGGCTTTTTCTTAGTCCAGAAGATGTTTTCAACTTTGTAGATAACCCACTTGGGCTTATTCCTCACCCCAGTCTCCATGGTGTCCATATTTTGAAGTTATCTTCCAAAAGAGCAGATATTAATGTTGAGACATTTGTTTTCCCTCCCACTAATCTCCTTGCCTCATCCCTCATTCTCTTCAGGCCTAACACAGCTTTATAGCCTCCTAACTAGTTGTAACTAGGGCAGTATGTATATTTTTATCTTTCTACAATGTTGCAGGTATAAGAATATAAGCTTACATGTCTACCAGATATACTATCCATACCTTTTTTTTCTTGGCATATATAGCTTTGAAGATTCTTAAGGCATGAGTGGATTATGAATACTACTCTATTAAATCCCTACTTTTAGGGTAAGTCGAGGACATTGTGGGCAATAAAACCTTTGCCATTCTCCTAGTTCAGAGCATAGAGTGAACTATTGGAAGGTTGTAGTCAGTCTCCGTTGCCAGCAGAAAGATGTGTACTCATTGTTCCTTTAACCTTTCCTCTTTCCTACTCTGCTTTCATTTTTCCTCATTTGCTCTGTGAGGGACCATTTTAGAACAGACCATTTGCAAGCTTGATGCCAAAATGCTGCTTTCTCCTAGATCCAGATGGTAGTGACTGCTTAGATTGGGCTTTCCAGGTGGCCACTGGCCAGCCCAGTGACATACTGAAGGATAAATGTGCTCCTTTTAAAGATATATCTGTTTTTATTGATATCTTTTTCTTTTTATGTGACCCATATTTCCTACTGTCCCATACCCCACTCATTTGTAGAGAGCCATCCCTTATCATAAACAATAAGAGAGGGAACAAAGTTCAGCATCAGTAACATTTAAAAAATCTGATGCTGTGTGCATTGTTACACATCTACAGAGGGAAAGGGGTCTTCTTATAGCTCTTTGGGGGGCAAGCTTGATGATTATAATTTGACAGTTTTCTGTTGTTTTGCTGCTGTTACTGTTCTTTCTATTGACCTGGTAGTAACTGCATATCTTGTTTTCCTGATTCTGCTTCCTCTTCCTTTACTTTGCCTGCGTTCAAAGGAGACTTCCCATGCTTCTCTGAATATATCACTTCTTACATTGTTTCTGGTTATTATTCCATTATATTAATTTCCACAATTTGTTTAACCATTCCCCAGTCAGTTGGTATCTCCTTTGCTTCTAGTTTTTTGCTACTATAAAAGTGCTGTTTTAAGCACTTTTGTGTTTATGGGGCCTTTCTTTTTGTCGTTTTCCTTATTGGCATATCTGCTTCATGGTAGAATCTCTGGGTCAAAGGGCATTTGGTCATTCTCTTTGTATAGTTCCAAACTGCTTTCCAGAATGGTTGGAACAATTCACACCAATAAGAGATGAATGTACTGTTGACTCTCCTGAGGGAAAATAGCCTTTGCTTTGCTATTTGCAGGATGTTGCTAATTGAGATTTCAGTTCTGTCGGGGAGGGGTTTCTCCCTGAACCTAGACAAATGGACTGTTCCCCCCCCCCTTAGGTAAACAGGATTCATAGAATTGCAGAATTTTAGTGATCATCTAGTCCATCATCCTACTTAGTATAAGAATCCCTTCTAGAATAACCTTGCAGATCCAGCTTCTTGATAGCTGTAGAAATTAGGGAATTTAGCTCCTGAGTCAGGTGATCCCATTGTTTCAGTGCTCTTCTTGTTGGAAAGGTAGTCCTTTTGCTGAGTTGAAACACAGAAATATGTGATAACCTTTTAAATATTGGAACATTGATACTGTTTTTCTCCTTAGTCTTCTTTAGGCTTGACACCTCAAGTTCTTTCAATCTATTGTCATATGATAGTTTCTCTCATCTCTTATCCTAGTAGTCTTCTGGATGTAGCCACCTCCTTTTTAAAATTCAGTAATCAGAACTGAACATAGTACCCCAGAAGTGGTCTAACCAGCACAGAGGACAAAAGGATTATCAGTTCATGTCATCTGGACACTTACTATTAATATAACTTGAGTTTGCATTAGCTTTGTTTTGTTTTAGCATTGTTGGTTCATTTTGAATTTGTGGTTAACTAAAACCTTCCTATCTTTTCCATATGAATTGCTACCAAGCTAGGGGATCATTATTGTATGACTTGTGCAGTAATTCTTTTAGCCTAATTGTAGTTACTTTTTTTAGACCTCAAGTTTCATTGATATATTGAGTTCCTGGTGACAATTAATATTTACTCCAAAATTTGGAGTCTTGAAGAATAGCCTCGGGGGTGGTGGTGATGAGAGGTTAAATGACTTGTTTAGAGTCACACAGTTTGTATGTGTCAAAGACAGGACTGGAATCCAGGTTCACCATGCTAAGATGCCTCTTATTACATTTACTGCTGTTTAAAATTGTTGCTTTGGGCTTATTATTTCAGCTTACTAAGATCATTTGGAGACTAGACTTTGTCATCTGTGATATCAGTGCTCCTCACTAGTGTTTGGAAGGTAGCCTTCTTCTTGTGTGTTAAAAACAACAAAAAACTTTTTTCATGAAGAGTACCATGCAGTTTAGCAGCTCTCTTAGTGAGAAATCCTAGTCAGTCTTTGTAAATATCTTACTGCTATTATTATTTTATAGAATGCTTTCCTCTTACAGAGATTGATGACATATACTGTGTTTCACTTAATACATCAGACCTGAAAAAGTCAGGTAAAAAATACTTGGGACGCAGACAAATCACCTACAGAAAAAGCTCAAAAGTGGTTGGGGGAAATTCTGAAAAAGAAAACAAGTCCTAAGCATGAAAAAGTCAACTTGTTGACTCTAATATCCCTAGCTTCAGAAGGTTCTTTTCAGATAGCATTTCTTTTCTAGAATATATGATCTAGGGCATTTTCTCAGCTGAACCCCAGGGGTGGTAGTTTTTGCTCATCCCCATGGGGACATCTACCTCTTAATTTTATGATTATATTCCCCATTAAGGGGAAAATTCTGGTGATAAAGGAAAATATTTATTATGACATGTCCATGCCTATGGTTTGCTCTACTTTGTTTTGGAGAGTTTTCTTTTGCCCTGTTGACCTGTGTTTCTGTGTGTACTTTAATTTAGCATTGTGTTGGATAGAGATGATTAAACCTCCTTTGGGAAGTTTGTCATTTGATTAGAATAGGCTGGAATTGTGACTTTTCTCTTAGGACTTTGGAAAACAGGAAATACTCTGAATTGAAACTTATTATGTGTCAGGGACAGATGGATTTCTTAAAATCAGGGACAAGAAAAAATCAGTGACAGGCAGCAAAGGATTTGTTAGCAAAGGATCTCTTTTTCCCCCTTTTTTTCTGTCATGAAGCACCAACAGTCTAAACAGAGATGTTCTGCCTCTTAATGTTACCAGAACTCTGTGCTACTTCAAGTATAAAATAGGAATAGGAACTAGAGCTGTGATTTCATTGGATTTTTTTGTTTGATTTTTTTGCGGGGCAATGGGGGTTTATGACTTGCCCAGGGTCACACAGTTAGTAAGTGTCAAGTGTCTGAGGTTGGATTTGAAATCAGGTCTTCCTGAATCCAGGGCCAGTGCTTTATGCACTAAGCCACCTAGCTGCCCCGCTGTGATTTCATTGGTATAAAGGACTTTCCTGGTTGGGGAAATTTCTCTATCAGTGCAGATCAGTGCTTTGTTTGCAACTTATAGTTTTAGAGTATTTGACCTAGAATACTCTGAGGTCAAATGCCTTGGCCAGGATTACACTGCCAGTATAGATCTGAGGTGAGACTACCCCAGGTCTTTCTGGTTTTGAGGTCTGCTCTCTATGCACAACTAACTCTCACAGGAAATTGAGCATGAGATATTCATGTGGCTAGCCTTTCAGAACCTATCTGATGGGAAGGGAGGAATATAGAGAAAACTCTATTCTCCAAGTTACAAGGGTGTGATGCTACTCCTGCTATACATTTATTGGTCCCGACTGACCCTTTCTGATTAAGGCAGATACCAGGAAGGGACCTTGGAGAACATTTAGTCTAACACTGTGTCTGGCAGGTTACTGTCAATGGTCATTCAGCTCCTGAGCACCTTCAGTGTTAGAGAACTTACTGCCTAACAAGGCATTTGTATATAGCTCTGTTGGGAAGTTTTCTTCATATTGAGATAGTTGGCTTCTCTTCAACTTCTGCTCCTGGTTCTGCTATCTGGGCCCATGCAAAACGACCTTTATCTCTCTCCTGTGTAACAGTTCTTGAAAATTTTGGAGACAATTACCATGTTCCTTTCTAAGTTTTTTCTAGACCAAGTATTTCTGTTTTCTTCCATTAATTCTTATATAGAATGTTGTGGTTATCCTACTCCAGAAACACTCCCCTATGTTAGTATATGTCCTAAAATGTACCTTCCTGAGGGGAAAGAGGTTTTTAAATATAGTCTGACAAGAGTAGAATGTATCATCCCAAACATCATTACTGTCACTGCTTCCCTGGTTCTGGATATTATGCATCTATTGATACAGCCTAAGATCAAATTAGCTGTTGGGGTTGTCATGTCATACTAATAACTCACATTGAGCTATTGCAGTCCACCAGTGCCCTCAGGTCTTTTTCAAGGGATTGTCTGTCTAACCAGGTCTCCTCTATCCTGTACATGTACAATTGACTTTGTTTTTAACTGAAGAATAGGACTTTCCATTTATCACCATTAAATTCCATCTCATATTTGTCTTGTTCTAGCCTGTCAAGATTATTTTGGATACTGACTGTCACCCACTGTATTAGCTATATCCCTTCAAGCTTTTTTGTCATCTGAAGATTTGATAAGCATGCCATTTTTTTCTTCCATAGCTTCAGTTTGTTATGGCCTCTCCTAAAAATATAGCTCCTATTTGATGGCCAGTTCTTGTTTGTGAAACCTGTGCGTGACAATTGTATTTGAGAGTGTGACCCTTTAATAGTTTTCTTTTGATTATGAAGCTAAAGCTACACTTTCACTTCTGTTCCTCTGGAGAGGAATAACTTGAGGAGAAGACCACTACTTTATTTCTAGCTCCTTCCTAGAGGAGGTCTATTCAGAAAACTCAGGACTAGGACAGTGAATGGGTTCAGTAGATACTGGTCCCCACATCACCTCTGACCAGAACTCTATGCATTATCTTACTGCTTTTTCTTTCCTCTTACCTGGATGTTCTTAGGACATTCAGAAAAAAAAATCAACTAAGGCCTGGATTAATTCTCATTATTTAGATTAGATGATTGGTTCAACTTCTTTCTTCCTTTAATATCCATATAGCAAGATCTCCTTATTCATGTGAGGTAAAATTTTATAGGAAATACAGCCATGGAAAAAGTTCTAAAACTACATTTAACAATGTGTTGATACCCTTTGTCTTTATGTTATAGTCACTTTACTCCTCTTCTCAAACTGAATCCTTTCTTTGATAAATAAAAATTAAATTATAAAAGAGACATATGGAGACCCTGATGGTATATACAGTGTTCTCTTCTGGTTGTCCCCTTATAACTTCTTGAGGGAAGAGGTTTATTTCATTATCTGTTCTCTAAAACCTTCATTAATTTCTATGACTCAGAATTCACCTTCAACTCAGTTCATTTCATTTATGTTATTGTGGTCATTGTGTATTTAGTTCTTTTGTCTCTGCCTATTTTGCTTTGCATCTTCTCATCTTTCTCTGACTTCCCAGATTTGTCATTTCCTACTATAGAATAATATTCCATTACAAGTACATCCTGCTTGTTTTTTTAATCTGATTTTTAAAATGTATATTTCATCTCTATTTCTACCTACCTAATGATATGCAATCTTGTAACAAAGAATAAAAAAGACAGAAGAAAAAAGCAATTTAGCAAAGCAAACTAACATCAGTTGGGTCTTACAGTACATGATATTGTATGTCAAAGTCCCCCGTCACTTTAAACAAGAGAGGGAGCATATGTCATGGTTTTTTTCAACCATTTCTCAATTGATGGTCAATAACTTTGTTTGGAGTTCTTTGTTATCACAAATAGTGCTGCTATGAATATTTTAATATTTATTGGATTTTTATTTCTGTCTTTGACTTCCTTGGAGTATGTGCCTAGTAGTAGGATTGCTGGGTCAAAGGGCAAAGACAATCTTGTCATTGTTCTTGTATAATTCAGATTGAAATCCAGAGTGGTTAGGCCACTCACTTTATAGTGCCTTCATTTCTTCAGCTCCACCAGTACCAACTTTGCTCCTTTAAACATCAGATTTGGCAAGTGCACTTATATATTGCTCAAAAGAGCAGCATCTGAGGATAGTACTAGACTTTGCAGATTGAAACAAGGTCATTACAAAGCAAAAAATATATATTTCCATATATTTATTTACAGAGTTTCCATTTAGTTACATGATTAATTGGTTTACCTCTATACTCCAGCTCACATGTTTTACCACACATATTAGGTATTCAGAGTAGAACCAATTCTAGTTCAAAATTTTCTTTTTTTCCTCTCATTTTCCTGTGTCTTCCTAAACTGGTTTGCTCCGTTAGTTTAATTATGATTTTCCAGGGCATACAAGTTTTACAGTACCTTTGGATAACTGCCTATTAAAGAATGTAGGCTCTGGGCAGAAGACTACAGCACCCCCTGTCCTCCAATTAAACTGTTACCCATAGTATCTAGGAGAATAAAATGATAGGGTACTAATGATTAGAATATGATAGTATTATGAAGAATCAAGTTTTGCTAGCAAGAATCCATATGGTATGGATGGTTGTGGCCAAAAACTATTCTTCCAGTGGGATTTTGGACAAAGGATCACAGATTTAGTGCTAGAATTAACCTTAGCTTTCTAGTCTGACCTCCTCATTTTATAGACGAGGGACTGAGCCCTAGAGGGAAGTGATTAACTGAAGGTCACATAGGTAGTAACTACCAGAGCTGAGGATTGTAACCCAAGTCCTGATTTTAAATCTGACATCCTTTCTATTGTATTGTGCTGCCTGTGTTCTTGATGTTCATGAGATGCCATCAGGAAATGGCTTTTTAAAAATGTAATCAATGTAAAGTAATAGAAAGAATGTCATGTTATAAAAATAAATTAAAATGAGGAAGGATGAAATGATGACCCATACAAACATAAAAGTAATGGTCATCATGAAGTCTGGAAAAAGGAGAAATGAATAATAGTTAGAATTTGTTAGTGTCTTAACCCTGTCAGGCAGAAACAGACATAGAAAGGAAGGGAGAGAAGGAAGGAAGGAAACCCTGACCTGTTTACACAAATTTCTGGTTAATTTGAAAGGCATATTCTTTGTTTGTTTGGTTTTTTGTTTTTGTTTTTGTTTTTAGTGAGGCAATTAGGGTTAAGTGACTTGCCCAGGGTCACACAGCTAGTAAGTGTTAAGTGTCTGAGGTCGGATTTGAACTCAGGTCCTCCTGACTCCAGGGCCGGTGCTCTATCCACTGCACCACCTAGCTGCACCCCCCCCCTTTTTTGTTTTTTGGAAAGGCATATTCTTTGAAAAACATTTTTATGGTGATATTTTGTTTTAACTATTTACATGCAAAATCCTCAAGATGTATGTAACATAGCATGTAAGAATGAACCCCCCAAGATAAAAATAATAGCTAGCTTTATACACACACACACACACACACACACACACACACACACACACACACCCCTTTTAAGGTTTGTTATGTGCTTTACAAATATTGTCTCATTTAATTCTCACAACAATTCTGTAAGGTAGGTATTCTTATTATCCCCATTTTACAGGTGAGGAACCTGAGGCAGAACAGTTAGGTGGCTTACTAAAGATCACATAGCTAGTAAGTGTATGAGCTGTATATTTATTTAGGCCTTCCTGACTCCAAATCCAAAACAACAGCGACAACAACAGCAACAACAAAATGCCACCAGGATTTAAAAAGAAAATAAGACCTTGAAAACAAGCAAAATAACTTACCAAGAAAGTGATTGTTAATGGTTCTACATTCAGCCATTTAAAAAAATTATTAACTGATTGCCAAGAGAAATGAAATCCATGTGCATTAATTAGAAAAAGGGAGGCCCGTCACTGTCCATTTATGGGATTAATTACTCTTAGGTGTTGTCTTTGTTTTCTAAGGTTGTAGTAAGTGCGCGCGCGTGTGTGTGTGTGTGTGTGTGTGTGTGTGTGTGTGTGTGTATTCTGCATCATTTCATATAAGGTTTCTCATATTTCATTATGTTCTTCATATTCCTCATTCCTCATGGTATAATTCTATTATATTACACTTATATACCAATTTATTTAGTCACTTTCCAGTCCTTGGATGGAAAATATATCTATAAACTGGCATTCTAATTATAACACCGCTCTGTTTAGAATCTTTCATTGCTTCTTTTCAGAATGAAGTCCAAATTCCTTAGCTTGATATTCAGTGTCCTATACAATTGTATTTTAAACCTACCTTTTTAGCATTATTTCATATTATTTCCTTTCACATAGCTCTTATTCTGCTCAGATAGAAATATTAGTCATTTCTAAAACATGTAAGTGCTGTTCCTTGTGCAGATGCTATCCCCCCCACACTCACCTTTTTGTTTAATTTTTGTTAAGCCTCTCCTGATTTCTTTAGCTAATAATAAAAATAACAAGAATAACAATTGGCATTTAATAATAATAGCTAGCATTTGTATAAGTACTTTAGGGTTTGCAAAGCTCTTTATAAATGTTATCTCCTTTGATCTCTATAACAGCTCTCTGAGGAAAACTGGTGTTCGGAGAGGTTAAGTGACTTATGCAAGGTCACATAACTAGCAAATATTTGAGATACTCCTTGCTTCCAGTCCAGTCAGTGTTCCATCTACCATGCTAATAATTGCTTCTCAGCTGAAAGTGACCTCTTCCTTCTCTCTCTCATAATGTTTTTTTCTCCTTAAAAACATGTCTTTCTACTTTGTATTCTATTTATTTGTGTACATTTTTGTTGTTCCTTCCCAGTTTTTTATTGCCTCAAAGACAGGGACTGTGTCTTCTTCATCCCTGTAATCTTTAGGTTGTGAATCTATATAATAAATGTTACTTTATAAGTAAGAATTAATTGACATTTTGGGTTAAGACTGTGATCACAGATATAGAGGGAGAAGGGCCTTCAGCAGCCAGCTAGCTAATCCACATCCCTCATTTTGTAGATGAAGAAACTGGGGCTTGAGGGGGTTAAATAACTTGTTCACAACTACACAGAATCAGAAGCAGGATTTGAACTCAGGTTAGTGTTCTCTTCCCAGGTCATGGCAAAACCAAAGGCAGCTGAGCAGACCCTGAATTAAGTCTTCTTAGATCTCAGTGTTACCGATTTGTGAGGGATGTGTGGGAGATAGAGAGGTAAGCTATTTAGGTCAGATCTCATAAGCACAGTGGTCAGATTCTTCATAAATGCAGAAGCTCATTTTTTTCCTTAGAAAGCTCGATTTTATGAATAGTTTACCCAAAAGATGATCAGGCTCTAGAAAACTAGTACATAACCATCTTCACAAAAGGCTGATATATTCATTCATTCAAAGTCCTATATTCTGCCCAGCCTGCCCAGGGTACAATGGGATTATTAGCTCTCTTGATCAGCTAGTCTAGTTCCATCCAACCAATGATTCATATTGAGTTTATGTTTGATTTCAATCTCAGATCGCTTTTTTTTTTAAGCGAGGCAATTGGGGTTAAGTGACTTGCCCAGGGTCACACAGCTAGTAAGTGTTAAGTGTCTGAGGCCGGATTTGAACTCAGGTACTCCTGACTCCAGGGCAGGTGCTCTGTCCAGGGCGCCACCTAGCTGCCCCCATCAGATCACTTTCAAAAGAGCTGCTGTCAAGTCAAGTCTCCTCCTTAATTTGGGAAAATTAATTTTTAACCAGACTTTACGACAAGACATTTCTTTCCATTACATTCATTTTCTTGGGTTGTCTGCCTTTATTTTTTTTAGTTTTCATTAGACTCTGTGGATAAAAGGTTGGCCCATCCTATAAGGTGGTCTGCTGGACTCTTGTAAACTCTTGAGAATTGGTCCTCAGGGTTTATTCTTTTAAGTACCTAACAATTTCTAAGCAGCCCTTACTTGAATAGCTTTTTAGGTTGCTTTACCTTTGGTTATGAAAAGGCCAGGCTGAAGCTAACCCATAGAATCAGGGTCATATTGAGCATAAGAAATACTACCATAGCCATATTGGTGTGTGTCTCTGTGGGGGAGGCAGGGATGGACATTTCCTCTGTGTTTGTGTATATTCAGGTGGTGGGAGGAGATGAACATTTTCCTTTATCAGCAATATATAGGACAGTTATATAATTTGTGCGCCGCTTATAGCTTTTTTTTTTTTTTTTTTTTTTTTTTGCTGGGCAATGGGGGTTAAGTGACTTGCCCAGGGTCACACAGCTAGTAAGTGTCAAGTGTCTGAGGTTGGATTTCAACTCAGGTCCTCCTGAATCCAGGGCTGGTGCTTTATCCACTGCGCCACCTAGCTGCCCCCTGCACCATTTATATCTTAAGCATTTTTACCTGGCTTTTACCTCTAGGAAGGAATGTCATTTTGGCACCTTTTGCATATCAAGTCTGCTTCTACTATAGAAGTTTTTCTTTTTTGGTCTAAGCTAGGTCTGTTGGCCAAGTATCACCTGATGTTTCATGTCTTCAGAGAAGGGGGTGTCACTTATGTGTAACCTCATTTCTTTGAAGCTATAATATCCATTATCATATTTACAAGTCTTTCCCACAATGTGCAATAAGTTTATAGGACCATTTAAGTATATGCTTCTGTATGCAAATAGAATAAAAATTGGGCTGTGTGTTAGGAACCCAAGGACCATTAAAAAATAAACAACACTTTCTTACTTGGGCTCCTTTTGGGGGGACATGGCCGGTTATATTAATTGTCATAATTCTTGTGGCAGTTCTGCTAACTAAAACCCAACTTGTCCAAGTTTCAGGAAAGTTGAGGGCAGTGAAGAGACACCCAATAAATACTTTTTCTTTTTTTTATCCTAAAAGTATTTTATTATTTTCCAGTTACATGTAAAGATAGTTTTTGACATTTGTTTTCCTAAGATTTTTAGTTCCAATTTTTTCTCCCTCCCTACTTTCCCTCCCCCATTCCCAAGACAGAAAGCAATCTGATATAGGTTATATATGTACAATCTCATTAAACATATGAATACTTTTTTTTTAAATGGTGATGATGCTAATCTAGAGCTGTGATTTCATGAGAGTGAGGAGCTCTTAGAGAAGAACTGCAACTATTCTACAATTTGTGGTCTTAGAGAGTTTGTTGAGGGATCTGTGAAGCTAAACAACTTGCTCATAAAGACATAGTTAATTTGTGTCCCAGATAAAAATCCAAGTCCTCCTGATTTCAAGACTAGCCTTTAACCACTACAACAGAAGTGTAAAATTTGAGGCCAGCCAGATTAAAATGGAATTGAGAAATGTTTAAAATAAACAGACATGGATAATGTTGATTTCTAGTTTTCTAAGTCAAAAATCTGTTTGTATTTGAGTTTGACTTCTGTACATTATACCACACTTCATGTTTTAGTCTGCATAAAAATGATACAGATAAAAGGAGGACAAAGTGATTGAATGAAAATTGAATTGGAAAGAATGAATAAAATATTATTAAATGGTTTTTAGGAGCAAAGCATTGTGCTAAACATTGGGGATACAAATAGAAAAGAAAGACGATCCCAGTTTTCTAGTAGCTCACATTCTATTAGGAGAAAGTTTTAGCTTCAGGCTTCTTTGTTGAATCATTTGATGATGCCAAGGATTTAGGTGGCAAGAACTTTCTTTTCTAGATCCTCACTAGTATTGGCTAGTGCATCTGCAGGAATAATTGCTAGGCTGTATTTGCATAAGGGTTGTCCCAGAGTGATGGCTGCCTACACTGATCTTGAAGCATTGTTATTCCCTCATCTGTGTAGAGAGAAAGAGCTCTGGTGAGGCATTCCCTATAGCAATGCAAATCAACATTATGGAACCTCTTTTCCTGGTGTACAATATTTCTATAAGAGAATGCATTTAGAATTCCAGGTTGGGATTGAAAGACTTGTTGGTACCACAGTAAAGTGGGATTGTCTGGTCCCACAGCTCCGAGATACTGATGGTGGCTCTAATGGTCTGGGGGTATATGGGCTGTAGCCATAGGACTGAGTTGGGGCCTGTGCTTTACAGATGAGGAAATTGAAGCCTAGAGAGATTGTCGTTTGCTGAAGAAGACAAGTAAGTAGCAGATCTAGGTTTGTTTTTTGTTTTTGTTTTTGGTTTTTTTGGTGAGGCAATTGGGGTTAAGTGACTTACCCAGAGTCACACAGCAAGTAAGTGTCAAGTGTCTGAGGCCGGATTTGAACTCAGGTCCTCCTGATTCCAGAGCCGGTGCTCTATCCACTGCGCCACCTAGCTGCCCCCAGATCTAGGTTTTGAACCCAGGTCTTGACTCTAAATCTGGAACACTTTCTAGTAAGCCATTTTATATCACCCACCAGAGGTGCTATTAGTAGGTCTTAGGTACACAAGGTCAATCAATAAACATTATTAAGCACCTATTATGTGCTAAAAATTGAGGATAGGAAAAGAGACAAAATAAGGAGCTAACAAGCAACTTATAATTTTAGCCCTTAGACCAAAATGATCCCTAATCATGGGAGATATTAGGAATCTGGAGTTCATAGCACAGATTGCCTTAGCATTAAATCAGCCTTGTTACTGGTTCCACTTTGACCTTGGACCCCAGTTTGGTAATTGAACTTTTGACCTACTCTAGTTCCTGTAATTGAGTCTTCATCTTGTTGCTTTTGTGGAAGTCCCTGCCTTGAATGGGGCCCCATCCTTTCACTGGAGACCTACCATCAAACTATGGTCCTTATAACTGGGTTCCTATTTTATTCTACCAGACTTCCACTTACTCTCTGCTTTTAGTAACCCTCTCCTGCTGCCCCATGACCACTTCCTGTTGTAGCCCGATTCTGATGTTATACCCACCTCTAAAGACTTTCATTTCCCCGTACTACTAGGACTTATATCTCCTACCCTAACTCAGTGTAGTGGTCTGCTATCAGTGTTTTTCCATTGTAACCTGTCCTACTAGCTTATCTCCCTTACTGACAGAAGCTTCTGTTCAAGCAAATCTATGCACCTGTATTTGACTCAATTTTCTTTAGGAGAAAATCTTGTGGCAGCATTTTATAATTGCTAATGCTATTTTGCCATGTGATTGTACATGTACATCCATTCTAGGAAATAATATTGCATTCTGGAAGGAAAGCTAAAATCCATATAAGATTTCATTAACCCAGTAATTAGAGAACTACCCAGTAATCACCAGAGGTATTTACCTGAAGCCTAATGAACAAGATGCTAAATGTGTCTTACCTACCTTGTAAATTGCTGTGATCTCATTTTGTTTCTCATTTGAAAAAGCGAAGCTATTTTGGACTTATAGCAATCCTAAAACAGGCATAGTGTAGGCAGAATTCTATTCTTGGTACGAAAGTGTACACTGCATGATGGTGAGCACCTTTATGGTGTCTCATTAAGTCCCATACTTCTAATAGAGTACTTGACCTCTATTACTTACTGCATGGTTTTGATATTGAATATTGGATTTAAAAACATCGACCAGCATACTTTTTATAAAAGAAGGGGGTTTAAAATGATAATAAATATGCCTTTCAGCATAATATCATAAACCAGAATTGGCTAAACCAAAGCCTATATAATCTTGCCAACATAAGTAAAAATTATAACTCCTCAAGTGTAATTGTCAACTCTAAAGAGTCACAGAAAACCCAGAAAGCTGCTACATCTCAGGAGACTGGCTACTTCATCACTATCCACCCATCTCAACTCAACACACAACAAAAGCAGAGGCAAATACCAGGTAGCAGTTAACCACCATGTTCTTACGGCAAAGGACTGACCACAGCTGCCACATACAATACTCAGAGTTATGCTGGCAATTTAAGGTTATGAAACTGAAATTTTCCAGTAGAATAAGAAACTTCCAACTACCAAGAATATCAGAGAGGTAAGAAAGGGTAAATTTCTTACATGTCATTAACCCTATTTCTTTTCATATGTACTTTTCATAGTTATCACATGTATATTTATAATTTGATTTTTGGGAGACTTGAAGAGTTCATATACAACATGTTTTGTTTGTCTGTCTCCCTAGGTTTAATGAATTTCAGGCACGCCAGGTGCTTGTACAATGTGAGCCAAATAGATATGTTTTCTTCCCTTTTCCCAATAAATATTTAAGTATGTGAATCAGTTATGGACAAAGAAGAGATTAATTGCATGTAGGATACATCAGTTGGGTGGCCTCTTGCCAATTCAAAATAGTCCAAGCCATGTAGTCAGTCCCTCAAGTCCTGGACCCATTTCCAGTATGACTCTTATACTTGCTATGATCATAGCATTCCTGTCTGCCTTGTATTGGTAGTTCTGTTTTAAGGTATGTTTCCTG
The DNA here is from genome assembly GCF_019393635.1 of Dromiciops gliroides. Taxonomy (NCBI): domain Eukaryota; kingdom Metazoa; phylum Chordata; class Mammalia; order Microbiotheria; family Microbiotheriidae; genus Dromiciops; species Dromiciops gliroides. The sequence goes on along the minus strand of NC_057862.1, from coordinate 161,233,128 downwards.
GGAAATGGCTTGGACCATACTAAGAATGGGAGGCAAGGGGAATCCCTTAGGCTTATATTTGAAATATTAATACTCAAAATCATGCCATAATTAGAGAAATAAAACTTAATGTTTTTGCGGTTGATGATACTGAAGCAGTTCACTATAGAAAAAAAGTCAGCTATACTTATACTAAGCATATATTTTTTAACTAGCTACTCTTACTTGTCTCATGTTTAAAGTACTTGAATTTTAAATATTTGCAGAAGATCTAAGAAATTTTTAGTGGTTAGAAAAGAAATATATGGGGGCAGCTAGGTGGCGCAGTGGATAAAGCACTGGCCCTGGATTCAGGAGGACCTGAGTTCAAATCCGGCCTCATACACTTGACATGTACTAGCTGTGTGGCTCTGGGCAAGTCATTTAACACTCATTGCCCCGCAAAAAAAAAAAAAAAAAAAAGAACTATATAAGTCCCTAGGAAGAGATAGCATATAATTATAGGAGATTGAATTTAATAAATTATCTGATTGCAGTTTGAGAGCAAACCATGGAAATAAAGCCCTGCATTTTCCTGTTTGATTAATCTTGGTTACATTTTTAAAAAATGGAATGCCGTTTTTGATGAACTTATATTTTTAGTTGTGTTTTACCTAAGTAAATGATTCCTCATTTGAATTTCTCCATTGAAAATTCCAGAAAAGTATTTTCTTATACTTACAGGGATAACTAACAGGCAGGATACCTTGTTTTAATTTTCTTTTGCCTAAAACAAATGGAACTCTTAAGTGGGAGATTTTGAATGTCACTGGAAGATAAATAGAGTAGTCAAATGTCAACACAGAAAAAATTAAAACAATGAAGAGACTGTTGTTATTTACAGTGAATTAATTTGAGTGCAAGTGTAATTACTGTAACACAAGTTTAAAAAGAAAAGTCAGATGTCATAGCCTGGGGAGCCAGAACACTAAAATCTGTATTCATTGAGCTTCATTTAAAAGGACCTTAAATGTTTACTCATTCTCCACTTTTCTAGTAGCTTTCCAGAGTTTAACATGGTAATGGACACATAGTAGGTGCTTACTTTATTTTGGGAACAGCTAGATGGCACAGTAGATAGAGTACCAGGCCTGGAGTGAGGAAGATTCCTCTTCCTGAATTCAAATCTGGCCTCAGACTGTTACTAACTGTGTGATCCAGGATAAGTCACTTAATCCCATTTGCCTCAGTTTCCTCATCTGTTAAATGAGCTGGAAAAGGAAGTGGCAAACTACTCCAGTATCTTTGCAAGAAACACTGACGAAGAATCATGAAGAGTTGAATAGAACTGAAATGACTGAACAACAACAAAATTAATTTTTATTGGTTGATAAGTAGATTTTTTGCTTTACTTAGGATTATGTTGAGAAATGATGTTGGTTTTTAAAAATATGTTGTTTTTTCAAATATTCACTTTGTGTTTCATACTCTTTGAAAGTCTACAGTTGTGGCATTAGAGCCTCCACATTATGTACCTAACTCCAGAACCCTATAGAGTGTGTCTAGTGTTCTGTTCCAGGCTCCTGTCAGTTTAGATGTTCTAAGGTTCATGCCAAGTCTTTTAGTAAGTGGAGAGGGAGACTGGAAGAAGTTTGATTAACTAACTTACAGGAGGAGTTTTAGAGAACATACTTTTTGCAAAAGACTTTGCTATTATTAGATGTCAGGAATTGTGGAAGTATCAAGAGTTACTACACTTTTAAATTTTTCTATGGTAGAACGATATTTTAGTTAAAATCTAAAGAGAAATTATTTTCTCTTAGCAGTACAGATTTCCCTTGTCTGTTCTATACAATGAATTCTGATCATAAAGGTTATGTAGGGAATAATTAGCAGCATGGAGCCCATCTAAGGGAATTTAGTCTTAAAAGCCTTGAACTCTTATGCTTTGGAGTGTGCAGTATATACATAGCCCAGAAGCCAGCCAATTTACCAGTAGGCTCAAAGGGCTTACAAGTATTATCTCAAAAAAATGTTAAAATTTTTTCAAAACTATAAGGGGGGGCACTGAATTTTCAGATAATTATCAATAAAAAAACAAACATAAAGAAACCTCATGTATTTGTGGTCCTGCTGTGTAAGTTATTGTGAGCTAGGTTTATCCTCTGAAGATTTTGATTGAAACTTGCAACACTAACTTCCCAGCATGCTTAGAGTATAGAGAAACAAGGTCATTTGCAGATAGATAGATGTCTCTCTCTGGAAATGTTCCAATCATCCCAGCCCAAGTTCTGGGCGATATATTAAAGGTCATTCAAAATCAGCTTGAAGTAGGTCTTTTGAGAAACAACAGTGAATAATGTTTGTAAATAATAAGTCATTTGTATATAACACTCTAGAATTTGCAAAGTACTTTACAGTATATTAATTCTTGACCTTTGCAACAACTCTGTGAGGTAGGGTGCTATTATTATCATTCCTATTTTACAGGACACTGAAACTGATGTACCCAGGGTTTCATAGCTAGTAAGTTCAAGTACATAAGTGTCTGAGGTAGGATTTACAATCTGGTTATCTTTTTTTTATCTTGGCAGGGCAGTGAGGGTTAGGTGACTTGCCCAGGACCACACAGCTAGTAAATGTCAAGTGTCTGAAGTCAGATTTGAACTCAGGTCCACCTGAATCCAGGACTGGTGCTTTATCCACTGCACTACCTCGATGCCTCCCACAATCAGGTTATCTTGATTCCAAATCCAGTGTTCTAACCACTATGGAACCTAGCTCCCTGTTGTTTGTTTGTTTGTCCTTCATTATCGAAGGAGGAGGAATTGGATTTAATCGAGGAAGGGTGGTGCACAGTCACCAACCTCACTCTCTTCTCCAGAGCCATCTGGGTCCAGTGGCGAGATATATATATATATATGAATGACTAGATATGGCCCCAGATGTTTGAGACAACTGGGATTAAGTAATTTGTACAGGGTTACACAGCGAGTTAGTGTTTGAGGTCAGATTTGAACTCAGCTCCTCCCAGTGTCAGGGCCAGTGATATCCACTGTGCCACCTAGCTGCCCCAGCTCCATTGTAAGGAAAACAATGAAAATCAGTAGAGGGTAATTGGGAATCATTGGGGTCTTGTAAACTTAGTTCCTATGCCTTGAAGAGATACAGAAAGAAAATGAAACTGAACTTATTACTACATGGCCTGGATTTTATTTGGCTAACTTACCTTGGAGATGAAAGGGATAGAGCCACCTAGGAAACTGCATAGATATTTAGTTTTCTTAGGTAGTTCTTGTTATAGTTTTTTTGTCCATATTGTTTACAGCAAGTTGAATTGCTTTCTCCACATACCCTCTCCCAAACACTCCTCAGGAAAAATTGGGATGCAAGGCAAAAGAATATTGTATTTTATTCAGGTGCCACTTTAAAGGTTACACATACACATACACCTTATATAGTGTCTAATTTGTACTTGAAGAGAAGTATGACAACTTTTGGAAAACAGTTATTTTAGAAGATAAAACCTTTAGTTGTGTACAAAAGAAAAACACAGTAAACCTAAGGGACATCTAATCATGGGTAATTTTAGACTGCAGTTGGAGGGGAGAGCATCCTCCAGAAGGTTACATGAGATGCTGTCCTTGGGATGCTATCATTAAAAGCCAGCTACATTCCTTGTAGTTATTTCATAATCTCACTTTTGTGCTTCTCTGAAGTAGTCTAAGGGAAGTGAAATATTTTTATTGGTGGCCTATTTTTAGGGGTCCAGTTTCCTCTAGGTAAACTTATTACAATTTAAAAAGGAAAAGACTTGACAAGAGAATGAACTCTCCTAGGAAGTGAGAAAAATAGTATGATGTAGTTAGAACTCTAGGATAGAAATTTTAGTCACATTTGGCTCCTACTTTGCTGTAAAGTTGGCTAGGATTACACTAGTTTCGCCTTTCATATGTTTGCCCCCAACTAGTCTCTCAGTGATTTGGGGAATGAAAGGTTATAATGCAGTTAAGCTTCTTTGGAAGAGAGACACCATATATTATTTATTAGAGAGGCAGCATGGAAATTGTACTGAGTGCAAAGTCAGAAGACCTAGATTCAAATTCTGGCTCTATCCCTTAATTGTCTGTGACCATGAGCAAGTCCTTTCATTTTTCTAAGCCTTGGCTTCCAGCATTTTTAATATATAATTGCAATCATGTTTATATCACATACCTTACAGATTTGTTGTGTTCAAGAAGCATGCTGCTTAAAGGATTATGTAAATGACCAATCACCCCCCCCCCAACCCCCATGAGGGTTGTGACTTGCCCAGGGTCACACAGTTAGCAAGTGTCAAGTGTCTGAGGCTGGATTTGAACTCAGGTCCTCCTGAATCCAGGGCTGGTACTTTATCCACTGTACCACCTAGCTGCCCCTGTGACCAACTTTAAAAGACTATATGAATACAAATTACAATTAATAAATATTGGATGTTAATAGTAATGATAAAATGCTTCCTTATTTTTCTTTTCCTCAGTATCCTTCTAGTCCATTAATTTAAAAAAAAATACTTTGAAACACAAAAGTGCTAGTTCAAGGATAAGCTTTTAAAGCACAATATATGTTTTGGTGGAGCAGATAAAGAGTTAAACTAAAGGAATAACCAGCTGCTTCCAACTAGTTTGTATTAATTAAGTGAATATTAAGTCAGCACTGAGCTCCCCTATTCCTTCTTAGCTAAGCTTTACCTCTGTACTTTTCATGTCTTATTCCTTTGTCTTTTGGGATGAAGATAAGCTAGAGTTATATCACCTGTCTGCTACTTCTTCCTTTGGAATAAAAGCAGTTACCTAACTCCAGAGTTAAAACGTGAAAGGAACAGGAAACCGAGTTGTTAATGTCACAACTTGCAGATTGTCTTGCTTCACTTCCATTTAACTTTTCCTCTTTTAAACAAGAGAAAATGAGGATAAAATGCTGGGATAAGATTCAGGAAGACCTGAATTCAAACCCCACCTCAGACACTTACTAGCTTTGGGACTTTGGACAAGTCACTTGACTTGTTTACCTTAGTTTCCTCATTTTAAAAATAGGAATGATAATAGCACCTAATTCACAGGGTCATCATGAAGATAAAATGACATAATGTTTATAAAGTACGTTGCAAACCTTAAAGCTCTATAAAAATGAGTTTGTTGTTATTAATATACACATATCCAGTCAAGGCCGTCTTTCATTCTACCCAATGGGGAATTGCTAAGTAAGTAAAAGGGAGGTAATTCAGCATTCTGGCTGTACTGCTGACCACCTTTGTGACGTTGGGCAGGTCCAGTAACTCCTGGGCCATTGTTTCCTCACCTGTGAAGAGAAAGGGTTATGGGTACCGAATGGACTCTAAGGTTCTTTCTATCTTTAAATTTTATTATCTAGATTTCCCCACCCCCATTTAAAGTAAAAACATCAAGAAAAATGGGAGGGGAATAATTATGCATGAAAATATGCTAAGTATGAAGGCTTTTTGTTATATTGGCAGCTGTGGAGAAGTTTGCTGTAATTATAGTTTATTTTGGGATTTAATTCTAGGTTTCTTTTTGCATTTTGTACCTCTTCAATGTTCTTTCACAGGAGCATCGTTTTAGAGCTGGAATGGACCTTAGTGGTCAACTTGTCCAAACCCTCTTTTTATAGAATGGAAAATCAAGGCCCAAATAGGTTGTGACTTACCAAATATTATCCATGTAGTAAGTGGAAAGGCTAGAATCTGAACCCAAGTTCTCTATGTTCAAATTCTTATTTTATAGTGTATTTGTCTGTCTATGTGCATGTATACGTCTATATAGATGCATTTGTATACACATACTTTTTTTTTTTTTTTTTTTAGTGAGGCAATTGGGGTTAAGTGACTTGCCCAGGGTCACACAGCTAGTAAGTGTAAGTGTCTGGGGCCGGATTTTAACTCAGGTACTCCTGACTCCAGGGCCGGTGCTCTATCCACTGTGCCACCTAGCTGCCCGTATACACATACTTTTTAAAAAATCTCCCTTTCTAGATTGTGAGTTCTTCTAGGGCAAGAATAGTATATATTTTATTCATCTTTATATTTGTACCATGTCATAATGCCTGCACAAAGTAGGCACTTTATTAATGAGTTTGCTTAGGTAGATTATAAGATTTAGAGCTTGAAAATACTTTAGAGAACTTCTAATTAGTCAATGAAGAGGCATTTAGTGTACCACCTCGTACCTATCAGAGTGGCTAATATAATCAAAAAGGAAAATGTTGGATCTTGGAAGGGATGTAAGAAAACTGGGACACTAATCCACTATTGGTGGAGTTGTGAACTGATCCAGCCATTCTGGAGAGCAATCTGGAACTATGCCCAAGGTTTATATCTCAAAGACATCCTCCCCAAAACAAAAAGACCTATTTCTACAGAAATATTTATAGCAGCTCTTTTTGTGGTATGAATTGGAAATAAAAGGAATGCCCATCAATTGGGGAATGGCTAAACAAGCTGTGGTATATGATGGTGATGGAATACTATTGTGCTGTAAGAAATGACAAGCAGGATGATTTCAGAAAGGTCTGGAAAGACTTGTATGAACTGATGTATAGTGAAGTGAGCAGAACCAGGAGAACATTGTACACAGTGATTGCAATAGTGTTTGATGAAGAATGAGAATGACTTAATTACTCTCAGCAATACAGTAATCCAAGACAATCCCAAAGGACTAATGATGAAGCATAGTATCCACCTCCAGAGAAAGACTGATATTGAGTGAACACAGACTGAAGCATGCGGTTTTTCACTTTCATTTAAAAATTTTATTCGAGTTTTCTTATATAAAATGGCTAATATGTCAATTTTTAAAAAATAATTGCACATGTATAATCTAAATCTGATTGCTTACTGCCTTAGGGAGGTGGGGAGGAAAGGGAGGGAAGGAGGGATAGAATTTGGAACTCAAAATTTTAAATAAAAATATTTGTTTTAAAAAAGAGGCACTTATTAAGTACCTTTGAAGTACCAGGTACTGTGATAAGCAGTAAGACTACAGGGTGAAAAAACTCCTCCCTTGGGAAAGTTCACATTCTAGAAGAAAGTAAAGAGTATATAAAATATCCACAATACAGAGTAATTGGAGGTGTGAGATGGAGGGAGATTAATGTACTTCTCATATAGGAAATGGTTCTTGAATTGGACTTTGAAGGAAACTTGTGATTCTGTGTGTTTGAGGTGGAGAGGGAATGCATTTCAGACATGAGAGACAGCCTAACAGAGAGCTGGGAGATGGAATTGCATAAGTAAGGAGCAGCAAGAATACCAGTTTGACTGGATTATAGAAAATAAAGGGGAATAATGAATAATAAATCTGGAAAGGTCATCTGGAAGCCAGGAGGAGAAGAGCTTTAAGTTTTAAACAGTAGAGTTTGTAGTTGATCCTAGAAGTAATAGGGAGCTTTGGAATTTATTTATTGGGAGGAGAGAATTGTGGTCAGACATGTGCCTTAAGAATATCATGGCAGGGGCAGCTAGATGGTGCAGTGGATAGAGCACCGGCCTTGGATTCAGGAGGACCTGAGTTCAAATTCGACCTCAGACACTTAACACTTACTAGCTGTGTGACCCTAGGCAAGTCGCTTAACCCCAGCTGCCTCACTTTAAAAAAAAAAAAAGAATATCATGGCAGCTGAATGGAGGATAGATTATGGTGGGGAGAGATTGAGGATTTTGGACTTAAACTGAGATGATTTGGCAAGGAACTGTTCCTAAATGATCTTAGGTCAGGCTTACTTTGGAGGACCCAAGGAACTCAAATCAGTTCTAAGCTCCCAAGGAAATTTGGGAAGGCCCTGGACTAAGAGTTCTAATTTTCTAATGTTCAGTGTTCTAAGGCATTTGTCAATCTAAATGATTTTTTGTCTGTGTATATTACATCCCTGAATTGGGGGTAGTGGAAGAATTGGGAACTGACTGATATAATTGTGGCTGTTGGGTTGCTTTCTGCTTACAGTGTCAGAATTCTGAGGGAAGAGACTCAATACTTTCTGTTCAGCCCCTGTTCAAATATACTTCTAACCACAGTCTCTGGTAAAGATCTTAACTTGCTTTTCAACACTTTGTGAATTTCCTTAGATGATATAAGCTCAGGTTTGTGGAAAAAAGGGAGATTGAGTTGAGAGGAAGGAGAACAGACAAACTCTTAGGGAAGTAGAGAAGGAAAATGGTAGAAATTGAAAGGGAAGGGCAGAATAGAAGTATAATTAAATTAAAATTAAATCTAACAAGAGATGGGTAGTGCTTATGTTGTTTAGGAGGAATATTTGAGTTTAGTAGAGTAGGACTGAAATAGGGAATAGTGTTAACTCTTTAATATGAATTAGATGAATTCATTTGATGGAGAAGAGAGAAGGAAAAGGTAATCCTTTGAGCTAGCAGGTACCTTTATGCCCCTACCTTAAAAAAAACTATAGCTACAATTTAATGATAAAATCCCTAGACACAGAGGAGCAGTTGCAAAGGAAAATTTCCCAAGCAGAATAGGAATTTTAGCGAAGAGGCTTTGTGTTCAGACTCAAAGAATTCTGAGGTGTTACTTGTCAATATATATTCTCTGTTACAAACTATGTTATTCTGTGTTTTTTTTCCTTAAAGCTTTAAAGAAGCGTATTTTTATATATTACTTTATACATATTCTCATTTGAGTCTCATAACAACCTTAAAAACTAGATTATCTCCATTTTCAAGGTTAAGAAGCTGAGGCACAAAGAGCTGAAGAGACTTGTCCAACATCATACCCTTCATAAGTAGAATCTAGGACTTGATCCCAAGTTTTCTGATTATAAGTTCAGCGTTCTTTCCATTCTGCTGCACTGGTTCTCGATGTTTGGTACTAAGGACTATGTCTGCCTCCTGTGGAGCCAGAGAAGGTTCAAAAAGAGCTTGAAGTTGGAGCAAGCATCTAGAGTATGCTTATGTGTCAGTGGGACACCACTGCTCCTGATTCAGCCTCAATGGAAATTATAGATATTGTCTAATTCTTTAAGTCTCAATAGGTATGTACAGTTGGTGGTTGAGGATATACATTATTGCTCATTAAATTTAGGGAAAATACCTACTTGCAACAAACATTTATTACTTTTAGACACTGTGCTAAGTGCTGGGGATGTTCAAATACCAAAATGGATCTGTGTATTTATCGATTTGGGAGTTCCTGTCAATAATAAAGATTACAGCCCATCCATGCCTGTCCATCTCCTGTCACTATTGTTCTTGTTCTTCCAAAAGTTTCTGGGGTCTGGGGCCTCATTCTCTATACTGGAGGCTTTCCATTTTTTTCTCTCGACATCCTGAAGGTGGAGCACTTTGGCTGTCCAGACTTGTCATCCCTTGATCTTGAAACTTGACCACCCCATCCATTTTCCCTGGCATATGGTTCCTAAATGATATAATTTTTGCCTTTTCTCCATAGTACTTTGTTATATCCTGAAACCTGCTCACACACCTACCATGAACCTTTCCATTGTCCTTACTGTGATACTCCTCTTTAGTTCTGTTTTGTTTTGTTTTTTGGGGGGGCAATGAGGGTTAAGTGACTTGCCCAGGGTCACACAACTAGTAAGTGTCAAGTGTCTGAGGCTGGATTTGAACTCAGGTCCTCCCAAATCCAGGGCCAGTGCTTTATCCACTGCACCACCTTAGCTGTCCCCTCTTTAGTTCTCAGTGGTAATAGTGTTCCACTCTGAGTATCATATAGCAGCATTGGTAAAATGTTAGTATTGAAATTGCACTTTTGCTTTTATGAGAGGTTTGGGGTCAGTAAAGGAGCTTTGTCATTTTCCAAAAGAAATCCAGCTTACTTTCCTCCTTTTAAATTCTGGACATTACTCATTGGCCATCTGTACTGATTGTTCCAGATACCTGTGTTGTTGGATAAACTATATAGAGTTTTCATCTGAACGAATGTGGAAATATAAGCAATAAACATTCTTCATCCACTTGTTCTTTTCTGTGTGGATGAATAAATCAAAGTTCATCTATTCACACAAAGTGTCTGATCCTTCAGTGTCTTGGATGATTATAAATCCTTTTCAGAAGATTTTGCATTGTCTTGGGGCCTGATTCAATCAACAGTGTCACTGTTAACATCTGGAGGATGTCACCATCCTCAGGGAATCCGTTATTACCTTGGTCCCTCTGCTGGGTCTCCTTCATCACCATGGTGAATATCTTTGGTGAGTTGGGCATACAAAGACGCCCGCAAAATGAAAAATAGTCTCTACCCTTAAGATGATTATATTTTTCTTCTTATAGGTGCAACTTGAAAACAAGTAAGTAAATTCAAGATAATTTGAGTAAGAACAGATTATTCATAATTAGGAGTATCATTTTACTCTCTTGCCCTAATTCAGCCCATCCTTCCCCATCCATATCCTTCCATATAACTGTAAAGAAGAAAATCAAGAAAAAACTTTTTTTCATAATTTTATGCTGATTTTATAATTTACTTTTTTGCATTTCATCATCAAACCCTGATAGCTCTCTGAAATCCCTGGGGATTTTAAGAACAATATTTAGTTCAACAGCTGAGAGCAAAGGCCTTAATAACTTACTTCTCACTAGAATAGACAAGGTACATAAAGTGAGACAGATTTTTTTCCCTACAGACTGGCCTAGGAGGAGGTAAAAGTAAGTGAGTAGGGGGTAGCTAGGTGGCACAGTGGATTCAGGAGGACCTGAATTCAAATCCAGCCTCAGACACCTCCCATTGGCTGTGTGACCTTGGGCAAGTTGCTTAACCCTCATTGCCCTGCAAAATAATAATAATAATAAGTGAGTAGTCTAAAACCTTTAACCTTTTCGCCTTTTTCTTTATTTACACCCTCTGATGCCCTAGGGGTGTTGCACTGAGTTGGGTCTTATAAGCTATGGTAACCTTGGACAGGTTTGTTCTGGGAACTTCTTACTCTTCCCCCAGGACTAGTGGGTTCTCTAGTAGCTTTATTTGGACCAATGGCATCGTAGGAATTGAAAATGAAACTTGAAAGGAAAATAGATTCTACTTGTACCATCACCTTGCAAACTACAATTGAATATTACCTGCTATTACAAAAATATAACTTGAATGAATGCTTTTAAGTATTTTTGGTTGACTCAGGACTTAAATAGTCCCATTAGAACTTAAAGCTTGATACTTCTCATTTTTCCTTTCTACCTTCTGTTTTATAATGAAAAGTTCAAAGAAAATTATTTCAATGAATATACCAACTTTGAAGGAAATTGCTTATCCTGTTATTTCTTTTAAACTTAATAGGTTTTAGCAAAACTGTGCTGAAGTACATTGAGCATTTATAAAGCATATACTTAGGTCAGAGATCAGTTATGTGGTTGGCAGGATGGGAGATAGTAACGTATATGTTAGTGAAGTAACTTCCTGTGCCTTGATCATTTTAATCCTATGACATATCTCCTAGATATCTAAGCTTTCCATGATACATATTGAGTTGGGAATGAGTTAATTAGATTAAAATTTGGAATGGGATAGGGAAGTGGTATTATTTCTTCAAGCAGAAAGAAGCAGGGAAGAAAAGCAGTGGGAACAGAGAAAAGGAAAGATATAATAAGGTTAAGAAGAAGTGAAGGTAATCATACTGTTTGTATTCTTTTCTGTGATCTTGGAATCTTCTTTTAAAGCAACCTTGAAAATTGATTCCAGAGAGTACCTTTAAGACTATGTTCCCTTCAGCATGAGTTTCTTCTTTCAGTATTTGGTTAGGTCTTAATAAGTAAGGTTAAATGATAGGACTGAAGTTCTGCAAGTAAAAATTTCAAGAAGCACCTCTTTAACCTTTGTAAGTTCCAAAGTAAGCAGATATCCACCCTCATGGCAGTTTATATTGTGCAATTTTTTTATGGGTCTTCATGGCCAAAGAATTCATCACAAAGTAGCCAGCCTCTCTGTACTTGGCTAGATTGGTTCTCTGACAGCAGACATCCTGTTGCCAATTCCATGCTCTCAGACTTTGTAGTTTGATGCAAAGTGCCAGAGCTTGTGTTCTCTTGGCATAGCCTTTGCATGCCCAAGGTCACTATGATCCTATGAAGTTTTTGGAGGTAGTGGAAGTAACTATTGTGTACAAGTAAGGTTTGGTAACCTCTCTAAAGTTAACATGTTAATTTTGTGCCTACTATAATCCCGTAATCTTTACTTTCTCTTTAAACAACTACACCCTTGAACTTGATGAAAAAGAATATATTTTTTGGGAAGGTTTAGAAGACCAAATAAGTATCAGAAAAGGAGAGATGGTCCCTGCCAGCTGTCGCCTTTCTCTTTCAGTTGATTTAAATATCATCCAAATAGTTCTGGCATTTAAGGGGGTATGGAGATCTGTTTATTTGCAACTGACAAAAGGTAACTGGGTCTTTTTAAAAAGCTTTGCGTGGCAGCCTAAACTTTAACCATATGCCATTGGGTTAATGTGTTTATTTTGAGGGTGTTTAAATATGCTTACCTTAAATTGCCCTTAGATTGTTTTTCCATTTGACATACCAATAAGGTCTCCAATAAGTAGTAAGACCTTATTAAGGAGATTTTGTTATCTCTCATGAGCATATCACTATGGAAAACCAAGGGGACCTTTTCAGTTTCTTAGTTTCAGAGGAGAGGTAACACAGTGGCAGACTGAGAAATCGGACTCAGTATTCCTAGTTCACAGTGCAGTGCTTGTTCATCCCTTTTTTACTACTCTTTTATGATAGCTATTAAATAAAAGTTAAATAAAAGAATCAGTTTACGTGTTGAGATATTTAAAATTTATCTCAGTGCAGAAATTAGGATTAAGGCAATTAACATAATAATAAATAAGGCTAGTAGCTAACATTTATGTAATACCTCACTGTTTATGAAGCATTTTACAAAGCATTTTTATGCAAGTCGAACCTTAATTTGGTATCTTGGAGACTTAGGAACATAGCAGAATGTTAATAAAGATATTTCTTGTATCTATTAAAATATAAGCTTATTGAGGACCAAGACCATCACTTTTGTACGTGAATTTCCCATGCTTAACATATTTCCTGGCACATAATAAAAGCTTAGTAAATACATTCTCATTAATTAATTAACTAATTAATTCTTCACCTCAAATATATATTTGAAAAATGTACTTTGTAATCTGAAAGTTGTGGATAAGGAGAGCTTAACATGAGGTAAGGGAAGGAACACTAATCTTAGCCTCAAGTGACTTCGATTTGAGTTTCTCCTTTGAAACTCAATGGCTGTATGAAGATGGACTCATCACTTAACTTCTCAGAGTCTGTTTCTTCATCTAAATACTTCACAAAGTTTCTCTGAGAAAGGTACTTTGTAAACCACTATGCAAATAAGAGCTATAATTAGCTAAAATTTGTGTTACTCCAATATTGCAATGCTGATGAACTTCTGTAGCAAGTTAGATTGTAACTTGTATAAATTGTTTGGTAAACCTAAATTTTACATCGGAAACTCTTAGGAAATCTACAGACAATTCACCTGAAATTCAGACTACTTTAGCTACATAAGTAAAGTTTTATCTAATTTACAACTGAAACAAGGTAACAAAATAATTTGTTGAAACAATTTAGAATACAATAAAAATGGTGGTTATCAAGTAAAATAAATCAAATTTATTATTTTAGAAACATAGTGGCTTATCAAAATGAATTTATTTCTAGAGCATTTCCATATGTCACAGACCTCAGCTTCCTTTGACATACTTAGTATATCATATCCTTGTCATGACTGAGAAAGAGAACAGGGTTTCCCTTCATGTTGTTCCTAACAATTCTCATCTCTAAGTGAGGCATAGTGCATAGTGAGTTGACTGTGGAATCATGGAAACATAGGTTCAAGTTTGACCTATGGTCCCAAGAAAGTTCCTTATTTTCTCAGTGCCCTCAGATAACTCACTAAGACTATAACTTGAAGAGAAGGTTCTGACCTGAATTGTTACAAGAAGTTCCTTGCCAGGGTTTTCCTATGCTGAAAAAAATTGCCGCTTCCATTAAAGAAAAACTTGGGGTGGGGTGGGATGGGAATGAAGTGAAACCTGGAGTAGAAGAAAAGAGAATTTCAGTAGGAGAACATGTAAATGATTATATCCCTGCTCTGCCTCTAATTATGGCTGCATGAATCAGTTGGGGAATGACAGGCTTCCACACCTATCACTACATTTTTTCATCTCTTCATTGTTTATCTTCCCTTTCTGTCTATTCTAAACTTTTATTCTTTGATTCAGGCCCATATTTTGTCCTTTTTTTAGTCTCTATATTCCTCGTGGAATTAAAGCTATTTTAAGTTCCCTCTTCTAAACAGTTTCTCTGTTATTGCTTTGTAGATCTTCTCTCTCCCCCCCCCTTTTTTGTTGTGCCTTACTTTGAGAAATACCAATTCTTGTACATGAGAGAGAGGATATTGCTCCATGATAGGAATTTTTCTTTGTCTCTGATTATGCAGTTCATTATTAACCTTTCCTTTCTCTATGGTCTTTCCCTCCATTAGCCTTGAAATCAGTCTCCTTCCTTTGTCTATGCTTTCCCATTCTTCTGGTATAACTTGCCTCCGGAAACTTTGAATCTCCTCTTGTGACAGGATGAATGGTCTTTCTAAGCACCAGATTATACCCTTTGTAAGGTCTCCATCTCCATTACTGAAATAAGATTTTCCTTTCCTTTCTTCCTTTTTTCAATCCCTCCATTTGCTTTCTTGTCCATTCTCCTGTAGGCTCTCTCCATCACTACTTTTTTTTTAATCCTCTTTGTAGATAGCCAATAGTTTCTGTGGGATGGTACTGGTTGTGGAGGTAAATTGCCCTCTGGTTTTGGGCAGAGAGAAGTAGATAAGAATTGAAGGTGATTTGCCATTGACTTCTGAAGGTACTAAAATATGGTAGACAAAATGCGTATGAAGAGAAGATATGAATAGAGAAGATTAATATAGAATGATTCTTTTTATAAGGAGAAAAGTGATTAGACAGTCAGAAAATATGCTATTAAAAGAGAATTAACGACAGATGTAGAGAATATATGGAAGCTAATCAAACGGGAATTGGTGGAAGATTTAGTTGTCATTATTCATACCTATAGTCACGGTATCAGTTGTAAAAATACACATAAGTACTGCTAAAAAAGACTTGATGGATCTATTGATGAAGTCTCTTTATGAATATTAATTCCCAAATTATTAGCAAATTGTCATATTAAAGCATCTAGTTCAAGACCAAAATGAAAAAAACAAACAAACCCAAATTCTGGTCAACAGGCTACATATTTTTTCTTTTGACAAAGTTGATAAAGCAGCAATACTTATTGATTGTGTTGATACTAAACAAGGGCAAGTGCAGAGAGATGATAATAGGTATGTCATTCTTGTAAAGGAGATAAAACCTGATGTAAGCTTGAACAAACTATGTTAGTACATACTGAACAGGTGTCTTAAGGAGCTGGGAGAGTAAGGAGTCATGGTATTGCTTTAGAAGAATGATAGTCATTGAACCCAAAGGTATGGTAGAGTCAGAAGACCTGAGTTAAAACCTCAGCTTTACCACTAACTGTGCATTTGTGACTGTGGACAAATTGTTTAAATTCTCTGGGTATCTCTTTCCTCATCTGCAAAAGCTGAATTAGATGGACCTGAAACTCCTTTTATGTTTCTGATATTATATTGGAATTCCATCTCCTTCTTGATTTTAATGTTATTGGTAATGGATAATTACCGTCTATTAAATTTATATATTAACACCAACTCACTTTAAACAATAAAATAATATAATATATGGACTAAGCTGTCTGGGAATGACTTGTAGTACTATACAAATTAGCATGAGTGCTTTAATTATTTGATGACTAATATTATGTCAGACAGTCTAGTCCCACTTGCATCCCACTGGCACTCTACCTTTGTTGTGCTGGCCTTTCCTGGTCTTTGCTTGCTGTATTCTGGTTATACTGTGTCATGTGCAATAATGATGAGGGTGCTCTTGTCTATTGCATTGATTGTTGTAGTTTCTTCATGTTTCTTATTGGAATTTCCACTAAGACATCAATTCAAGATTATAGCCTATTAAAAAGAAAAAGCCAACATTATTTTAATAGCATCTTTTCTCCAAGTGGCTTTTTTGGGGGAAATATTTTTTATGGATGTCTTTTGTCTTTACATCACAATCATTACTAAGAAGAAAAAAAACCCCATATTTTTTCCCCTCTAGTTATTCATCTGGCTTACTCACCACTTCCACATTGAACTCTCTTTGTAATGAAGAATAGTTAAGCCAAAATACTCCATACAGTGACCACGCCTGACACTATAAACAACGTCCTTCTCTTCTTTCCTATTATCCACCCTTTCATTGATGAGAAGGGAGGAAGGTTTCATTACCTATTCTCCAAATGGCTCAATTTAGGAAACAAACAAAAAGCTAATTCATAGCAATACCGCATTAACACAGGTTGAAGGTCAAAGCTAGACATATTTCCTCTTTGTATTAGCAGTTTGTAGAGCCAAAGTTGATCAACCAATAAGTACTTGAGCTTGGTATTGTTTTTGTTACTATGGGAGTGGGAATCATAAGAATAAGCCTTAGTTTTCATGTTCCAGTAGTTTATAGAGTACTTTTGAGTGATAACATAGAAACATAAAACAATATAGGTCAATATGGTTGAACATCAGACTTTATATTATGAATCGTAAGTGTGGTAGGCATTCAGAAAAATGGGGATTTTGTTCAACAAACAGTTATTAACTGGCTGTTTGCTAGATGGAGCAAAAGGCTGCCTTAAAATTGTACTTCCAACAGAGGGTTTCCCATGAATTTGTGAAGATTATAAAAGATCCTGTGAAAGATATAACAGACATAACCTTGTTTTACCATACTCTGAATATTAATTTCAGGCAGCACCTGACTTGAACCCTAGAGGAAGCAAGGAAGTCTGAGAGACAGAGAAGCAGAAGAGTGCATTCTTAACATGTGGGACAGCCTATGCTGAGTTTAGAGACCAGCAATAGGTCAGTTAAGCTTGAAAGGGAGAAATAAGTCTGAATGGAAGATTACAGATAGACTTTTAAAAAAAAAATGCTGAGCTGAGTTTGTATTTTATCTTAGAGGCAATACATAATAGGATGTCACTAAACAATTCTTAAGCGTATGTGGGATGTGAGAAGAGTTTTCCTTTAGAGCCAGTAAGTACTACTGCGTAACCAAGGGAGTACTGTATCACAGAGTCCAGTAAAGAAAGTTCAAAAAGAAAGAATGGTTTCAGAGGAGTTCAAGGAGCATTAGAGACTAAGAAATGGCCATTGAAATCTCTCAATGGGTATGACAATGGTATGCTTTGAAAAAACAATTTCACTGGAGTAATGGGATAGAGTCCAGATTGCAGAACATTGAGAATGGAATGGATGGTAAGGAAATGTAGACAGCAGATGTAGACCACATGTTTGAGAACCTTTGTGGTGAAAGGAAAGGGAGAAAAAGAATCAACCTTTGTTTCTGGTGATTCTTTTAAAAAAAATTCTTGTACTGTCATACCAAACAGTGGGATAGTTGGTAGATGGTAATGGGGGTCTACTATTTGCTTTTTGTCTTGTTTTATCCAGGCTTCTGGGTGGAAGTTGGCTCTTTGGCCACAGGGACCTTAAAAATCAGTGGTTTCTTGGTCTAAAGCACAGTTTTTCAAGCTTGCTGGTATAGCTGAATGTTTTTGGGAGTTCAAGTTTCCATTTTTTCAGCATGCTGTGGTTGCATGAAGGAAAAGATCAAAATGTCATCCAGGTAAGTGATTACAAATGCAGTTGAGGGAATTCTGACATGTGGAAAGTTCTTGACATGATCTGCTATTCCTTCCCCCCACCCCAAGCATCACTTTATGATTCAAATGTACATATCTGACCTGCAATGTGGTTTTCCATCTCTCTTTTATACACATAATACCAGGTTGATGACTCCATGGAGATCTAGCCAGTAAATCCACAGGCATTTGAAAAGGTCTGGGATAGGCCTTAATGACTCATTGATTGAGTGCTATAATATCTTTAGGGGTTCTTTATTTGATTTTTTTTTATTTTCAAAGACTTTAGAGTGTAGTGACTGACATGCAATAGATGAATTCATTCTGTGTGTTTAATAGATATTCACATAGGTCTGTAATTTTAGTTCTAACAGATTAAATCAGTGCTCCTAGGACAAGAGTCTATAGGTTATTTCTAGTGGCAGTGTCTTAGGAGCCTTTTATACCCTTTAAAAACTATCCTGATATTTAATGTTCATCTGGACCTTTGACTTAGTATTCTCACTCTGCCAGCAAGCAAGTACTCTAGATGATGGAACCTGGGGTGTTGTCAATGTCCCAGGGGATGATCTCTGCTGTGAAGGGACAGCTAGGTTTTCTCTAGGATCTTAAAGGTGAAATAGACCACAGAAGTCATCTATTTTAACTCTTTCTTGTGGCACCCATCCTCTCTTTTACAACATCCCTAATACCCTCTTCAAGACCTCCAAGTGAGGAGAAACATCTCCTGAGGCAGTGCATTCCACATCTTGAAATGGAAAATTATTCATTATGTTGAACTGAAAATCTACTTCCCTATGGCCTCCACTCATTGGTCCTAGTTTTGTCTTTTGGGGTAAGCAGAAAAGCCTGATCCTTCCTTTTCCAAGCAACTGTGGAATTACATAATTAGAAGGTACCTCAGGAATCTTCTAGTCTTAAAGAGTGAGTAGACAAAATTTATGCTCCTACTGTAGAAGTTGTATCCAAATTTTATATTCATATCCAAATAAGTTATGGATCAGGCGAAAATACTTTCAGCAGGGAGATCTTGTGTTGTATAGGTTCACCTCCCACCCTTATAAAATGGGTTATTTATGAAGTTTGTGGTGGACTCCAAGTCCATTTGGCCAGGACAAATTAGAATGTGAGGACTTTGCAGAGAGTAATCCCACTTAGTTCCTGGCTCTCCTTGTTAAAAGAACATGTTCCAAGTATGATGGTGGTAATAACAATAATAGTAATTTAGTTGACATTTATATATGATTTTAAGGTTCGGAAAGTATTTTTACATGATTCCATTTTTAAATAATTGCTTTGTGAGGTAAGCTTGTGTGTATGTGTTAGAGACAGATATACATGAAAGGGTAGAGAGAAGGAGGTAGGAGGGATGGGGAGAGCGGGGGAGGAGAGAGGGTGAGGGAAAGAGAGAGGGAGAGGGAGGGAGAGAGAAGTGTGTCTAGTGAAGTCTTTTTTTATTCTGATGTTAAGTTGATTTTGGCGAGTTGGACTTTCTTAGTTAAATTGAGGCTTGCTTAAAGTCGGTGGCCCTGGCCTCCTTGTTCCACTTGGTGTTGGAGGCTAGGCAAAGCTGAGGTATTTCATGGCATATTAGGGCCAAAGAATACTTCTCATTCAATGTTAAATTGAGTCATGGTGCTGTCATCTCTGTTGGAATGAAATCTGAGATTATCCCACTAGAATGTGAGCTCCTTGAAGGTAGGAACTCTGTCTCTTTTTGTATCCCTGGGGCTCAGTACTTTGCCTGGAAGAGCATAGTAGGTACTTATTAAATATTTACTGATTGATTAAGAGAATTAAATCTTTCTTTTTAAAGTAGCAAGTGACAGGGTCAGTGGTCAGGTACTACTGGCCCAGGACAGAATCTTTTTTGTCTCTGAGAAAGGGGAAGCCAACCAAAGGCTAAGGCTTAGCATGAACTTGATAGGCAGGACTGAAACTGAGCTCTGATCCTAGGACAGACACATTCTGCTCCTTGCCTTGCTCTATATTTCCTCTTTGGCCTACAGGTAGTAATTGTAGCTAGAAGCTAGTCACAGGGTAACCTAACCCTAAAAGAGAGAAAAGAATTTCAGATTTTTCTAAAGCAGTGCTATTATTTAAACTAGAAGGAATTCAAGTGGAGAAGAGAATTTGAGATATGGAGAACAATGCCTTTTATATGGAGTTCAACCCACATTCGTAAGAATTACTTCAACGCAAACAAAACTAAAATACCTCAAGGAGGTGTGTGCTTAAAACAAAAACCCATATGGGGGTACAGTATGTGTGAAGAGAGACCTAAAATTATGTGGATTGTTGCTTAATTTGCATAAGGCTATATTTTGCTTGGAACCTAAATTTTAAAATGTGCAAGTAGCCCTGTAATAGAGTGTTAAAGAAATGAATAAAAAGCATTATGTTTATTGGATAGGGTGGTGGTAGGGATCAGAAACAGAATAGTTGGGAAGGGCAGTTCATGGTATAGAACTGGACAAAATTTAGTATTAAAGTAGCCAAACTAGAGTCAGTTTCAGAGGTTAGCTGAGTTGTGGATATACACCAAAGCATAGGCTCTGTGGGCTGAGAATTGGTTTCCAAATGTTTAAGCTAGGCAGAAAGGCACAGTCGGAAGTGTGACTCTAGCCTCAATTCCAGCCAAGCCAGGAGCCTTAGACTGTAGAGAATCTGAGGACATATACAGGCACGGGGTCAAGTTACAAAACTGAACTTGAGGAAATAGGCCCAGATTTTAATTCGTGTTGGGGTATTGGAAACAAGGTTTCAGGTCCAGAAAAAACAAAGGTATCAACACAATATAGTAAGAAGGGTCTGATTTGATTGAAGGATAAGAACTATATACTGGTTTGAAAGTAGCCTTTTTGATATAGTTGGGAAGCGCAGATGTGGGTTGCTTTTTCCTTAGAGTAAGAAAGAGTACTATAAGGACTGTTGAGAGCTAGGTGATCTGGTAAGCCCCTTTCACTTTTGACAAGTGGGTGATGAAGACAATTTTGGCAGCAGAATTAAAGGTCTGAAGACAGTTAAAAAAGGAAAGCCATCTTGACTTGTTTAATCTCTTCTAAGTCTGTAGTCTTGAGGCCCATTTTATCAATTGCTTCCATAATGCCAAATGGAATTTTGCCATGAATTCTTGCCATTATTTACTTAGGATAAAATTCACTTTTGTGTTTAATGATCTTACTAGGAATTACATTGTAAATCATATAGAAATAGTGTATTTGGTGGTTTCTGTGCTTTTTTATTTTTAGACCATGGTACTTACATTGTAACACTTTATCTATACTAGTGGGGAATGGCCTTCAATATAATCTAGTGTTTTGTTAGTCTGTGGTTAAATCAGATTTCTTAAAATACTAATTTTTTCTAGACCACAGTGTAGGGGCAAATAGAAAAAGTGAGAGCGGATTTCTGAATCTAAATGAGAAGAAAATAGACTATTTATGGCATCCTCCAGTGGGAATGATGCTCAGATCACCAGGTGGCTTTCTATCCACTTTTAGGAGGTTGAGCATTTCTTCTCCCCATTGAAAAGAATGTTCTTTTTAGTCAAGATCTGTGATATATCATTGGTATGGGAAACTTTTGGTGAAGAAACTCCCTCTGCTCATGCTTATCGGCAGCTCTTCTGCAACTTGCAGTTAGAGAGTTGCCTTTTGCAATGGAGAGTTTTGTCTATAGCCATAAAGTCAGGACATATCAAAGGTTTGACTTGAATTCAGGTTTTCCTCTCTTCAAGGCCAGTGTTCTCTTTCATGTGCCACACTGCCTCTCTTCCTTGAGGTATGGGGGCATTAGATAGCTTTTATACTTTTTTTGTCACTGTGTCAGTTACCATGCTTTTTTAGTTAGATGGGGCCAGAGAAACTATTCCCTAGAGGCACAGTGCCTACCATATGGTAGGTACTATATAAATTTTAGCTATTGTTCTTGTTATGTTGTTCTTTTGTTTTTGGTTTGTTTGAGTTTGGTTTTTTGGGGTTTTTTTTGGGCGGGTCAAAGAGGGTTAAGTGACTTGCCCAGGGTCACACAACTAGTAAGTGTCAAGTGTCTGAGGCCGGATTTGAACTCAGGAACTCCTGAATCCAGGGCTGGTGCTTTATCCACTTCGCCATCTAGCCGGCCCGCCCCCCCTTGTTGTTTTTTAATCTAGCATTCTATTCTTTGTATTTAACAGACATCATAAGTAGTGGTTTACCAGTGAGTTATATTTCTTTATTCAAAGACTTGGTTCTCCACTTATAGGTAGTAACTCCTAGTTAGAGAATTACTCTTAAGATACCTTAATATCTTTTCCACAAAGACCTTGTGGGCAAATAGTACAGTCCATTTCACAGATGAAGAAGTATGGCTTTGCAAGATTAAGTGATTTGTCCACAAGCACAGTATAACTAATGTGTTTATGAATTAGGATTTGAACCTAGGTCTTCTATGCCCTATTCACTGCCTGGCCTTTTAATTATTCCGTATTGCTTCTGTCCATGTTCTGTATCCTTCTAATATGACTTCTCTTCTTATTGAAAAATCAGATTTTTGTTGCTTAATTTGCATAGGCTATATTTTGCCTAGAGCCTAAATTTTAAAATGTTCAAGTAGTCCTATAATAGTGTTAAAAATGAATAAAAACCATTATGGTTATTGGACAATGTGGTGATAGGGGACAAGGCAGTTACAATTTTCACTAAGGATTTTTCCCCCCACAAAGGATCATAGAAGATTGTCAAGCTCACAATGCCATAGGGACCCAAGAATTTTATACCTGAGATAATGGAGGGAGGAGTTGGGTTTGGAATTGGAGTGTGAAGACTTTAAAAAAAACATATTTTGGGCTACAATAATAACTGACAGTAATCATAACTAATATATTTGAGCTTAAGGTGATGTGTTGTAAGATTACCCTATCTGATTTCTTGGGATCATTGCTTTTGATGTGAAGTAAAATGCCAAATTTGCTTGAAGAGGTCATGAAATAAAGTTTGCTTCAGCTTTCATCTTCTTTAGATCTGTACTTAGCATATGTATTAGGGAGACTTTTCATAAACATTTTCTAACCAAGCCCTAAGGGATCACAGGCCTTGGTCAAGTGAGTAACCCTGAAAAAGGTGAGAGCTCCTCATTTTCCTCTCTTGATAGAGGTTTGTGTTTGTAAATAAAGCTATATATGACTTTTAAAGATGAACCTTTAGTAAGAAACCTATAACTTTATATAACTTACAAAGTAAAATGTAGTAACAGAGAAATGGCATAACAGGTCAGTAAAATGACACTTAAGAAAAAGACAAACCTAAAATGTTTAAGAATCCACACTATGCAGGTGGGATTAGCTCTGTATAGGAATTCTTTCCAGAAGTAACCCATCTGACTGTGATTTATTGAGGTGTTACTAATGAGATTAAAACACTTATGTGTAAATATGTATATGCCACTACTTAAGTCCATTAACTGGATAATATCCATTAGTAATCAGGCAAATTAGTAGATTGTGCCTGTTTTGATGTTTCTGTTCTCAATTTGATGATTTATTCATTAAAGGAGGGAATGTCTTCATTAGGAACTCCAAATGGTTATTCCTCAGTCTAGCAAAGTAAACATGATCGCTTTTGTTTCTGAGGCTGTATATGTACTTTTAGTTAGATAGACTGCAGTTTTGTAATTGTTGATAATTAATGGCCAGCTATCCATTTTTTTAATGGACTTTCCTTGTGACACACATAATGCTCTTGATCAATCAAGAGAGTGATTGATTATCTGGTTTGTGGGTTTTCTGAGCTTCTTTTTTGGTCTTTTCTTTTACTTGTTGATTCACCATTTCATTGATCTTAGCACTGCCTTCAAGGTATAGACAAGGGCAAGGAAAGGTTTGAGAATGTCAGTTACTAGATATTATTACCACTTGTGAAAATATATCATCTAGAGTTATAGTAGGGTGGTAGTGTGGGGGGCAGAGAATTAATAACTAGTTTGTAGTTTTCAGATTTTTAAATAAGAACTATATGTGTATTTCACAGATCTAGTCTCTTTCCCCCTCAATATTAATAGTTGAACTACACAAACCATACCTGCAACTCTAAGAAAATAGGATGGAAAACCTACACTCTCCCTTTACAAAGGGATTATGTCACTTAAAATTCTATTTGTTGTTGTTTACATATACTTTCAGAAAGAACTGTACTCAAGTGTATGGGATGCTAATTAGAAGAACAACCAAGATCAATATTAACAAGTAAGGCATTTCATCTGACAAATATGGCTGACATTTGGACACATGCCTATTAGGAAGAACATAACTCATTTGTAGATTAAACATGCAAACAGCTAAAGAGATTATTTACATTATAGGCTGATGATATGGCACTGGCCTAGAGGAATTTATTCTCATCTTTGTGTATCTGAAGTATATAGTGCACAGTGATATTATATAGGATAGTAGGCATCCATTCAGTCTTTTGATGGTGGTGATAACACTGGTGAAATCTGTCCTAATTTGCTTTCATTGTTTCTGCCCTGAAAAAGCAGACAATTTTCTTTAAGGCCAGACTAGGTTATGACACTTTTCCTGGTTAGCAAAACCTATTGTTTGATTTCCCATACTCAGAAAATAAGCTTTCTTTAGATAGAACTATTGTGAGACTCTCTGTAAACATTCTCATCATAGAAGAATAAAGCTGTGCAAGATTTTCTTTATTTGTGTTCTGAGTAGTCTTTTTCCATCTTGACAAAAGGGAACATTTTATTAATATAAATTTGGAAAGTACCATACACTTACTTCATTAGTGGAATCAATATAGTGTCACTGCTCAGCTATGACCATGACAAAATATACCATCTAGACCTCAGGTTCTTAATCTCTAAAATGGGCTTAATAATACTTGTGAAGGGAATTATTATTATTGTTATTATTATCTACTTCTTACATTTAATAGTTGGTATTATTTGTGTAACATCAGCTCATTTCATTGGCTTTCTGAAAATATTTGAGTGCTTGCTCTGAATTTAGTACTGTGATAGGTGCTCTGGGGAATAAAATGGGGAACTTAAGTCTGTTGTTGGTGGCAACAAAATATGCACATAAAATACTTAAATAATAACAAATGAGTATGTGCTGGAGTGATATAGATAATAAGTCCTGTTAGAAACAGAATGGGTGTGGAAGTTTGATAGCATTACAGATGTTGGACACATGATAAAGAAGGGTAAAAAAGAATGTAATGTTTGTTGTTGAGTTATTTGAGTCATGTCCAACTTTTTGTGACCCCATTAGGTTTGTATGTTTGTTTTTTGGCAAAGATACTGGGGGTGGTTTGCCATTTCTTTCTCCACCTTATTTTACAGATGAAGAAACTGGGATAAATAGTGTTCATTGTCTTGTCCAGGGTCATACAGCTAGTAAATGTCTGAAGCCAGATTTGAACTCAGAAAGATGAGTTTTCCTGACTCCAGGCCTGGCACTCTATCCACTGTATCACTTAGTTGCCCTGAGGTGGCAGAATGTTGGACTTCAGGTCAGGAAAGCCTAAGTTCAGATTCCTCAATGTGCTTTGAAAATATTAAAACATCATACAAATACTAGTTAGTATTATCGTTATTTCTTATGACTTTTGAGAGAACAGTTTTTTATCAGTGAGAAAGGAACGGAAAACAGTTTGCAAGAGATGGGTTTGCAAAGCAATTAAAACAGTAGTTGTAAACATATTTCTTTGAGAAATTTGGTATTGAAGGGAAGAGAAAATGAGTGACACCTAGAGTGAGTGGCAGGATCAAATAGGAAATCTGCGCATGTTTGAAAGCAAAGACAAGTCAGTAGAGCAGGAATGAAGGAAGATACCAGAGCAAAGGTCTTGTTTTTCCATATGTTGTTTATTATTTTATTGTTCATGGGATCATGGTTAAAGCTTGAATACTTAAGAGTTTATGAAGCCACACACTCAGTGGAACACTATATGATTGAGCATAAGCAGTATTCCTTTGGCCAATATGCTTCAGTAAAGGGAATTTCATAAAATAAGTGAAATTTTAAATGGAGTTTAGAATATGACCAGAGAGGTGAAGAAAAGAACTCCCTTAAACAGCCCATTCCTACCCAGAGATTGCTTTTTTTGTTGGGGCTGTCTTAAAGTGATTTTGAGACTGACTGGTCCCAAATTAATAGGGCCCTTACATAAATATTGTGGCTGGTTTGTGTAAAGGCCAAGACCGGTGAATGCTTTAGTCTTAAAGAATTCTAAGACCTAGGAACATTCTATTTTGAGTTGGAAGAGCACCTTAGAAATCATGGAGCCCAGGGGGCAGCTAGGTGGCACAGTGGATAGAGTACCAGCCCTGGATTCAGGAGGACCTGAGTTCAAATTTGGCCTCAGACACTTGACAGTTACTAGCCGTGTGACCCTGGACAAGTCACTTAACCCTCATTACCCTGCCCCCCCCAAAAAAAGAATGAATGAACAAAAGAAAGAAATCATGGAGCCCAGAGCCTTCTTTTTATAGATAATTTAACTTTAGGTTCAAGGAGGTTTAAATGACTTAACCTGGGTCACACAGGTAAAAATTATAGAAGAAAGAGTACTTAAGTCCAGGTTGTCTGACTCCAGATATAGAGGTCTTTCTACTATACCCACATTGTCTTTCTTGATTTAAAAGTTGTAATAAACTTTTTATCATAATTGTGTTCTTTCTCTTAATGGCACTTGACTTGAAGTAACTTTTTTTTTTAAAGTCTTTTAAAAGCTGGTATATGATAGCCTTAGAACTGGCTAAACAATAAATGAATTTTCATCAAAACAAAAGGCAGCATTCCTTCCTACAAATTAACTGGCCAGTGGTCAGTATAAAATTTCTGTAGCCTGTTTTTCTTTAAAAAATAAAAACCAAAACCTCAATTACTTTTGCTTTTGTACATGAAGTGATGCCTTTTGTATTTTTAACTCTAACAGTTGCCAAAATAAGCCCATTTACATGCAGCGCCTGTCAACTAGTGAATTTACATTTGGATTTTGTTGGCTGTAGACCCTGCGTTCTGTTCTCTTTTTTTGTGCCATTGTTGTTTTTAGGTTTGGCAACAGCCCTAGATCTTTGTTTAACTTAGTTCTTTCCTTTGTCTTCCTTCTGCAACACACACACACACACACACACACACACACACACACACACACACACACTAAAATTAGCATAAAAACCTCAGTTTAGCCTAGACATCTAAAATAAAATCTCACTGAGGCAAAGGTTTTCATTTTGTTTGTTTTAGCCTAAGTGAACTGTGAGGAAAAAGCATATGATCTAAACACCTGAACTTTATATTCAGAAAAACTTTGACAGTTAATTGAAAAAGGAATTTCTTAAGTAAAACATGGAATACTATTTGGTCCAATTATATACAGAACATCCCACTGGTAGTGCCTCCCCTCTGGGATTACCATCCATTTACAAAGTATATATTTTGAATGTACTTAGTTGTTTGCATATTGTCTCTTCCATTAGAATATGAATTTCTTGAAGGCAGGGGCCCTGTTTTTTTTACTTTATTTGTATCCCTAGTAAATGTTTAATAAATGCTTATTGTTTGATGATTGATTAGGGAGGTGATAGAAATGATCAGGACTGAATATCTTTGGTTGATGATGGGCCTTTTTTATTTTCTCAGCATGATTTTTTTGTACATGCAGAAATATATTGCATATATGTGTTGCTGTGTCCTACTTACAATGTTATGTAGGGTAAGATGCCTGAAAATTCATCATCCA
Organism: Dromiciops gliroides; assembly: GCF_019393635.1. Classification (NCBI taxonomy): domain Eukaryota; kingdom Metazoa; phylum Chordata; class Mammalia; order Microbiotheria; family Microbiotheriidae; genus Dromiciops; species Dromiciops gliroides. The sequence continues at coordinate 161,205,627 of NC_057862.1, read as the reverse complement.
GTTTTTAAGATCAGTTATCTAACCAGTTTTAAGTTAGCCTTTGTGGATTCCATAGAGATGTAAATCTCTATAGGTAGAGTTCATGGGTAGATAGTCATTTAGTAGAGATGAATGCCAAATTTGGAGGCAGTTTAAAACAACTTGACTTTTAGTATTATACAGTATAATTTTACAATATCCGACTCGATGACCTCCCATATGATGAAATGAACAGGGAATCTTGCTCCAGCTAAGGAGTGAACTAGATGACCTCTTAAATATTTAGCAAAGTGACAAGCACTTAAAAATGCTTATTGACTGAATGACAAAATGTTTCTTCTAAGTTTCTGTTGATCTCATTACAACATACTTTGACAAATTTAGCCAAACAAATGCAATTTTCCTGTCTTCATCAATATAGCAGTCACATGATACAATGAAAGAAAAAAAATACTGCCCAATTTTGTGCTATAACTAAAATGGAAAGAGTAAAATAAAAATAAATCTTTGGGGGGTTTCCAGATCTGTAAAATGAAGAAATCAGACTAGATGATTTCTAAGGCCCCTTCCAGTTCTAACATTCTCTTACTCTGACTTTAAATGTGGTTTGAGGGAAACAAAAAATACAGGCAGGTGTCTTTGCAAGATAAAATGAAAAAAGTAGAAACAGTGATTCTAGAAAGAAAAAAGGAGATATAGCTTTAAAAATCCAGCATCATTTCCTCTCTTGATTAAAACAATAATTTTTGAAAAAATATTATTTTTTACTTATTAGCTATCTGGAGCAATATTAATATTATCAACCAAATTCCAGTCTAATGAAATACTTTAAGATCCTTAAAATTGATTGTAATGGGTTTTGATCTTATTGAATTTTGAGGCAATATGTTTAAACCAGAAATTGGAAATTGAGTTTAAAGGGACAACTATACTCACCACATTGGTGTTTCATATTTATCACTCTTTTAAACTTTGGAGATTTTTTTGGTTATCATTAATTTATTAGATGAAAGAAAAAAGGCAGATAATATTTTGTCCATCAAAGTTATAAGCCCTTTAAGATAAAAGGGAGGTAGATACTTTTTACTTTACTCCCATCCCCCTTCCCCACCACCATTTGTGAATTCTCATGTATTTTCATACTATTTATTGGAGTGTTTATATACAATTTCCATGTTGCTAGATTGCAGGCCCCTTAAGGGCAGAGTCTGTGTAATGTTTAATCATACTCAAAGGTAGTATGGTATAATAGAAAGAAATAACATTAGATTTGGAGCTAGGTTTTGAATCTGGTCTCAGCCATACTTTACTTTTGTGTTCTCTGGGCCTCAACTTCCTGACCTGTAAAATGAAGAGATTAGACTAGATGACCTCTAAAGTTTTGTCCAGTCTGGGATCTGTGATCCTGTAATTCTTAAGTTGAGTGTAGGACATTGAACACAATAGATAATAAATGTTTATTGAATTGAATTGAAACAACAATGATGTTATGATAGCTATTATTGTAGTTCTCCAAACCAGAAGCACAAGAAGGGAGGATATAAATGGAATGTACAAATTGACTCATGATTTATTTGCAGTAAATCCAAATCTTTGTCATGACGAACCATGTTATGATGATGCTTTTAGTTAGACAAAGTTTTTCAAAATTCAGGCCTCATTCCCTGATTGAGTAATATTGGTGTTGTTTAGTGTTGAGAACACATAGATTCTAAATTTGATCTTTGGATGACTAATTTGCCATGCCAATTTTCTTTGTTCCAGGTACTGCATAATTTGGTAGTAATTTAGTTTAATGAATGAAGTTACAAGTTCAAAATAGGATTCCTCTTTAGTTTTTTTTTTTCCTTCTGCAACTGGGCCTGCTTTTATTCTTGCCTCTGTCTCAGCTTAACTTCCTTTAGAATTCTTCTAAGGATGGAGTCTCTTATATAGGGAAGATCTGGAGTTATTTGGGTTGGGTTTTTTTTTTAGGGTACTGATATTTTCCATAAATAGCATGAGTACTAAGGTGCCTGGAGAGATGAGAGAAACCATGGACATTTAATTGGAAGTCCAACCTACTTTGGGGCTTGAAATGGTGGGATGAAGCAGCTGATTATAGCAAAGTAAGGGGTTGGGGAGGAGAATGACAGAAAGATAAGGAACAGCAAGAGTCTTTCTTGGAAACCAAAGCTATCTATTCCCATATGAAAAAATGCTCTAAATCTCTAATGATTAGAGAGATGCAAATTAAAACAACTCTGAGGTACCACCTGACACCTATCAGATTGGCTAAAATGACAAAAAAGGAAAATAATAAATGTTGGAGAAGCTGTGGAAAAATTGGAACACTAATGCATTGTTGGTGGAGCTGTGAACTGAGCCAACCATTCTGGAGAGCAATTTGGAATTATGCCCAAAGGGCGATAAAGCTGTGTATACCCTTTGACCCAGCAATACCACTTTTAGGTCTTTTTCCCAAAGAAATCATGGAAAGGGGAAAGGGACCCACATGTACAAAAATATTTATAGCTGCTCTTTACATGGTAGCAAGGAACTGGAAGTTGAGGGGGTGCCCATCAATTGGGGAATGGCTGGACAAGTTGTGGTATATGAATACAATGGAATACTATTGTGCTGTAAGAAATGATGAGCAGGAGGAGTTCAGAGAAACCTGGAGGGTCTTGCGTGAGCTGATGATTAGTGAGATGAGAAGAACCAGAAGAATATTGTACACAGTATCATCAACATTGAGTATTGATCTACTGTGATGGACTAGATTCTTCTCACCAATGCAATGGTACAGAAGAGTTCCAGGGAACTCACGATAGAAGAGGATCTCCAAATCCAAGGAAAAAAAAAAAGAACTGTGGAGTATAGATGCTGAATGAACCATACTATTTCTTTTGTTTTTGGTGCTGTTGTTTTTTTCTATTTTGAGGTTTTTCATCATTGCTCTGATTTTTTTCTCTTATAACAGGACTAATGCAGAAATAGGATTAATGTTATTATGTGTGTATATATATATATGTGTGTATATATCTATATCTATATGTATATAGATATATAGATACAACCTATATCAGATTACCTGCTGTCTAGGGGAGGGGGGAGGGAGGGGAGGGAGGGGGAAAAATCTGAAATTGTAAAGCTCGTATAAACAAAAGTTGAGAACTATCTTTACATGTAACGGACAAAATAAAATACCTTATGTGTAAAAAAAAAAAGAGTCTTTCTTGGGCTTTAAGTCTGGGAAAACTTTCTTTGGAATATCTGCTCGAATAGTTTTCAGTCTTTCATGGAATGTCTGTATATCAAGGTTTCATTGTTGAATTTCACTTTTATATTACGTTCTATCCTTACCTGTAGGGTAGTGTTAATTCAGGCTAGACAAGAGAACTATTGGCTTGGAGAGGGTCAGTATAAATTCTGCTCTTGATCTCTGCTCATGTTTTCTGGCTTTAGCTTTTAAAGAGAGGTTTTATTTTTTACAAGGGAATATATACATGGCTGCAAATTTATCTCTTCCTTAACCTGCCTCCTAGGATTGTATTGTTTATCTTGCAGCAATTAACATATCTGTCTACAACATTTTTAACTGGGAGTGTTCCTTTTTGTCAAAATTATAACAGACATTTTAGAAAGGGTTATTGGGATAACTAAGGCTTAGGTAATCTTATTTCATTCTTTTACAAATTGAGAACAATGACCAAAGAACTCTCTTGTTAATTTGTTGGCATTTGATAAACAATTGAAATTTTTTAATAAAGAAATTTTTGAGAGCTGTCTCACTGAACTGTAAAATTAACCAACAAATCAAAAATGTCTGATGTTGTATGTAGTGTTCCATACCATAGTCCTCTCTACCTTTGTCAACAATCAGGAGAAGGGATTTATTTTCTCATCTCTCTTCTTAGGTGCCAACCTCTGTCTTTAAAATATCAAAATGTTCATTTTTTATTTTCTTCTTCCTGCTCTTTACATGACTGTATTACATTTATTGTTTTTCTAGTTGTACTTACTTCACTTTACTTAAATTCACGTCTTCTTATGACCTCTTTATATTGATTGTGTGTATTATTTCTTAGAGTACAGTTATATTCCATTACATTGAAGTATCACATCTTACTTAGCCATTCCTATTTGGTAGGTATCTACTCTGTTTTCTTTGCTACCACAAAATGTGCTTACATGAACTGATAAAAAGTGAAGTTAGCAAAACTAGAATAGTGACAGAAATATTATAAGATGATCAAATCTGAATGACTTAGCTATTCTCAGCAATACAGTGATCCAAGATGTTTCCTAAAGGCTTATGATGAAAAATACTATCCATCTCCATAGAGAAAACTGTTGGAGTCTGAATGAAGATCAAAGCATACTTTTTTTTAAACTTTATTTTTCTTTGTTGTTGTTGTTGTTTTTGAGGTAGTTTGGTCTGTGTTTTCTTTCACAACATGACTACTATGTTTTTTTGAGGCAGTTGGGGGTAAGTGACTTGCCCAAGGTCACATGGCTAGTAAGTGTCAAGTGTCTGAGGTTGGATTTGAACTCAGGTACTCCTGACTCCAGGGCTGGTGCTCTATCCACTTAGCTGCCCCTGACATGACTACTATGAAAATATGTTTTGCAGAACAGCACATGTAAAACCTATGTCAAATCGCTAGATTTCTCAATGAGGGAGAAAAGAAGGAAGAGAATTTGGAACTAAAAATTAAAAAAAACAGATATTAAAAATTATTTTTACATGTAATTAGCAGAAATAAATTATTAAATACAAAAAAGAATGTCTTGCCATTAGGCAAGCTTCACTTATTTTTTACCACAAATATGTTTTTATTTCCATTATGAACTTAATTTTTTTATTTTTTAAAAAGTAATTTTAGTAGGTCTATAAATTTACTGAAGTTTCCTGGAAATAGTTAACCAAATGGCTATTAAATCTGGTAATTGGGTAAACAGAAAAAACAACAACCATGGAACTGTTTGAAAATACGAAGTACTATGCAAATTCATATATCCAGTCTTTTGACACTGGTTAATGAGTGATTCACAAGCATTTTCTCTGTGAACAAATTGGCCTTCTTTGTGAGCAGTTATAGGAAAATGGCAATACTTGAATGATAGAATCTCAGAACTGTAGTGCCTGGTTATAAGTCTAGAGGAGATTACAGAGAAAGACCTTTAGGAATAAGATATTCTAAATGTATAGTTATTAGGTTTAGACCAACAATTCACACCATGTACATCAAAATACCAAATAAGTACCACCAACTGGAGCTCATAAATAAGTTTAGAGATCGAGGAAGAAATGACATGTTAGGACAATGGACAGGAGAACAATTTATGATATTTGGTTTTTTATTTCTAAAAGTACATAATTGGGAGAGCAAACACTGTAATTGTCATGACTGAACTTTTGGATTTTCAAGTTCTTATCCCAGTGGAGAGTTGTAGGGTTTTTTCTAGTCTGGCAAGGCATTGTGGATCACATGGTATATGGAGGTTATAAGGGAAATAATAGTTTGGTGATGGTGGAGAGATAAGTCTAAAATGGGCAAAATAAGGGTAAATGTGGTTGGTGACCATAGTCAAACTGGGCACAGTGAGAAGATATAAGCAGATTCCTTATTCTGAAAAGGGGTTAGAGTTTTATTCTTATGAATGTTATGTTGTCATAGATAACTGCAGAAAATGGTCATACATGCATAGAGTCCTTTGAAGAGTTTAATAGCCCTAAAACTTTATATTCTGTGTAGAGAAATCTTTGACCAGTGCAATTATACTGTATAAGTAAGTTAAATTAACTTCAGCTAACTAGAATAGCCATTCATCCTGTCTGATATTAATGGAAATTTGAAAAATAATGACAGTATTAAGTATGAATTATAGGTGCCACCAGCATTATAAAAGTTTTTTAATCTGACTAAAAATCAAGATGAAAGGGCTTTTTGGTTTGGTATAGATTTGGACCACCTTAAAACCAGTGAACAAAGGAAATAAAGTCTCACTCAGTAGATTTGCACCAGAGTCCTTGCTTTGGGTAGAGCATCATTTACTGTCAATAAAAGTCATTTACATTAGCCCAGCTCTAAACACAAAGGCTAACTGCCTCTGCAGGCAATCAATATCCCAGGCAGAGCTGAGCTTGAATCAGCAAGTATTTGAGTAGATAATATCACAGATGGGAACTCCAACCCTAGATCTATTCACTTCAGCAGAGGAGGCCATGCCATCTCTATTTTCCTCAAAGGGAGGAAAACCAGTGTTAGCAAATGATGCCCTCTCACATTGGGAGTGAGAAGAACTTCCCTGACATTCCCCTGATTGCACATGTGAATGAGGAAATAGGTTGGCAGAATGATTCAGAGCTTCTCTACTTCCATTGTGGCTGCCATGGAAGTCTGGAGTTCTGTATGAGAGACTCTTTCAGGCACCCAACCCTGTGGTGCTGCTGCTGCTCCTCCTTCCTGGATTTGACAGTGTTGGCTGTAGAAATTGCAGTATGTAAAAGGAATTTTCAGATAGTCAAGATGACATAGTCTACAGGTAAACTAGAGTCTGAAGGATAATTTGTTGTGTATTCACATAATTCTGAGGATGATATTTATGGACCCATAGACTGATGGAATTTGAGAGCCTGAGAAAGAGAGCACAGAGCACCTAGCCCAACACTTTGATTTTATAGATAGGGACAGAGTTGCAAGAATCCTTCTGTGTCATTTCTTACATCTTGGAAGCTTAACGATTGGGTTAATATTATTAGGGTAAAATCCAGATTAAATCTGTTTGATGCAATCCTATTTGGGAGAATTTTTCTGTCTTTCCTTTTGAACTCATTGTGTTTCTTTCAGAAGGAAATTTTATTTCATTTTTGCAAATTGATTTCTTTTTTCAGCACCTGTCTTAACATCAGTTTTTATTCTTCACATGAAGAAACAGTCAATTAAAAATCTTTTATTAAGGAGCTAAATGCTTCGGATATATACACACAAAGGGAAAACAGTCCTTGTTCTCACACACATGGTTTATGTATAAAATACATAAGGAATGATATATTTAGACAGAATTTTTAGAGAATGGAAATTCCAGTTATATTTTCTGGTTAACTGAAGGTTTAGCCAAAACAAAAACAAAACTCCACTTTTTCCTCCAAGACGTAGTCTAACCCCCTCACTTTCCAGATGAGGAAACTGAGGCTAAGAAATGTTAAGTGATTTGAGGCTGACACAGCTAGCATTTGAAACAGGACTTGAACCCAGGGTTTTCTTATTTCAAGTCCAGCACTCTGTCCACCACACCACACTGCAGAACAATTTTCCAACAGTTATGAGGTTCTAAAATATGCATTCATCTCATCTCCTTCATTGTACTTAATGCAATTCTTTCCGTAAAATGATATAAATGCCAGTTTTCCCCTTAAATGAGATATTTATAAAGTACTTTGGGAGCCTTATGGTGTTATATATATACAGCTATTAATTATAAAACAAATATACCCAAAGTAATAGATTGCAGAAGAAAAAGTGTGCAATAGAGGAGTGGGAGGAATCCTTAGCAAAGACAGGAGTATGGTTGTGAAGAAAGTGATTTTTTTAGAGGAAACTAAAATAAAAGATGGAAGAGTAATGGATGTTATGGAAAGAATATTGACAATATTATTAGAGTTTGAAGGGGCCTTAGAAAGCATCTAGTGTGAAACTGTCATTTTATAATAGAGGAATCTGAAGCTCTGAAAGATTAAGGATTATGAAATGATCTGAAGTGATGAGTATCATGACTGTTCAAGGGATCAGAAGCTTCCTCAATTTAAGCCTTTCTGCTTTGAGACCACCAGTGAGTAGAGGTTAGGAGGCAGTTTTCTTTTGTGATATAGATATCACCACTTTTAATTGGTATGTGGAGCTAATGGCTGATTAATACTAATAACTGATTCAGTCCATTGTGGATACAGATTTGATTTGACTTTGGGACCTGTGAAATGAAAAGCAGTGGTCTCCTGTCTGGGGTTGGTTTTGCTTCCCTTCTAAAAAACCTGTTCAACATTGTGCAAAATCACTCACTTATTTCACATAGGATCATAGCTTTAGAACTGGAAAGGACATTACAGTTCATTTAATCCACCCCCACCCCCACCTCCCCTTGCTCTATGAGTGAAGAAACTGAAACCAAGAGAGGTTAAGTGACTTATGCAGGTAGTAACTTTCAGAGTTGGGTTCTTTAAATTCAGAGCATATTTTACCTCATCATATTTATTTTTGCATGGTAGTGCATTATTATTGTGGTTGCGAGAACTTACAGAAGTCTAGCCCTTTCCTTGTAGGCACAACTTCACCTGTATTAACAAAGATAGTTCTTTGCTTTTCCTATTATTAAAAATCTCCAAGAACAGAAAATATTGTTGTTATTGGGGTTTAAAAAATATTTTTATTGTTGTTATTGTTAACAATGATAGTAATAGTAATTCACAGTAAGTGAAATAATAAACATTTGAAAAAGAATTTATTAAGTGCTTACGATGTGTTAAGCACTCAGCTAAGTTCTGGGGATACCAGTCATAAAGAAGACAGACACTGCTCTTGTGAAGCTCATTCTCTTGTTGGGGAGACACATACAAGAAGATTCAGCTGCAAAGGGGATAACTTGAATGTCCCAAGGTTTCAACAGCATGGAGTATGTCAAAGTTCAGGAGTCCTTAGCAATTATAATAATAATAGCCAACATTTATGTAGCACTTGAAGGTTTGCATAGCACTTTCTTTCGACAAGTATGCATTACAGTGATTGTCCACAGGGCTGGGCACCCTGGAGGGGAGCAGTCCACCACCATTGGGGAAGGGAGATAAGAGCCATTAGTTGGAATGGATCAGGGATTCTTGGTTCCTTCTGACAGGTTACTGTCTTGACCAAGATGGGAAAAATGAAGGGAGCAGTGACAAAAAGGTTGGGAGTGGGCTTTGGGGGCAACCTGGGTTAGGGGAGGGGAGAGTCCTCTTCTTGGTGACAGCTCTAGCTTGGGTCCCACCAAGTACCCCTGGAAAAGGTTTACCACTGCTTATATTTAAATGCTGTCTTACTATTTGTGAAGTGCTTTCCTTTTAGCAACCTTTTGAGATGATGATAAACATAATTACAATGAACATTTATAGTTTTAAGGTTTTATAGTTGGTGACACAGTGGGTAGAATGCTGCATTTAGACTCGGGTAGGTCAAAGTCCAATTCTAGCCTTAGACACTCACTAGCTGTGTGACCCTGCAAAGAGTACTTAGCCTCAGCCTGCCTCAATTTCCTTCTCTGTAAAATGGGGATAATAATAATACTTACCTCTCACAGTTGTTGTGAGGACAAAATGAGATATTTGTTAAATGCTTTGCCACCCTTAATGCACTATATATATATATATATATACAGCTAGTTGTTGTCATTAATTATGTGTATCTTATCTCATTTGATCCATCTATCCTGTGAGGTTAGGTTCCATTTTTAGCCCATGTTTATATCTGTGGAATATTTGTCCCTTTACAGATGGAAGCCCTAATGCGGAATGTTTTTCAAAGAACAATACAAAAATGATTTCATCTTAAGCATTCAACTTTTGTTGCTGAGGTGAAATTCTAAAAACAAAAAACTTGATGAGATTCTTCCTAATTAATCCAGTAGATACTTTCATACTTGGTGATACTTCTAGAGCATGGTAGAAGAAATCTAATAATTCAGGAATTAAACTTGTTCTTGCCCACACTGGCAATGCCAATTGCTGAGCACATTTAGTGCCCAGATTTCAACACCCATTTGGATGAACAGCCTGTAGAGTTTTGGTTCACCATTATGTATGCTGGTAGCAGCCAGTAGAAATAGATTAATGCATTAGACCCAGCATTGAACAGGAGGAGAACTTGGGCCGGGTCCCTTTTGGGAAATTATAAAGCTCCTTTTCTTGAAAACCACTTCTTATGAAACAAAAGGCCCAGTGTTTTTTTACACGAACATTCTATAACACAAAATATGGGACCACAACTGCCTCCAGAGAAGGAAGAGGGCAGCTGAGAAGATTAATATGAGCATGAGCAGGCTACAACACATAACCAGTAAAGAGCTTTGAGCAATAGGAGTAAAAGATGTCACTGTGGAATTATATGAATGGAAGATAATATGCACTGGTCACATGGCAAGGATGAGGAATTAAAATTGGATAACCAGAGTCCTCCATTTACACCCTTGAAACATCAGGAGAGAGTGGTGTCCCCATGACTTCCCCATTTGTGAAGTGATGGAGAGATACTGCTTTATTCTGATATTTAGTTTTCTTTGGAATTCTAAATCTGGTTCAGTTTTCTCAAACTACTGAAATTGCTGCTGCTACATACATACAGCTGCATCCATGGCTTATGTTGGGAGAAGTATGAGATGCTGTTGTTATTCAAAGTTACTGTTACAGAGTTTCTGCCGTCAAGTAACTGCCACTTGTCTTTTGCTTATCGAGTTAACCACTGAACAACATGAGTTGAAGCCACTCAGTGCTTTTATTTCTAGTGCCTCAATGGGATACGTCAAAATGCTATCCCCGGGCCCACCCCTTAACCTGACCTTTTGTTTACTCTGTTAACAAGTGTACTCTTACTCTTTTCTTTTATTCTTCTTCCAGGAATAGGTTGTTATAAAGCTAAGGTTCTCAACTTATGTTTGGCTTTTAAAAATGATGTCCATAAGATGGTGAGCACTCTCGGATTATATTTTAACAATTTTAGGAGTTTCTAGCTCCTAAAATGGTCTTCCTATCCATAAAGATGTCTTTTAAGAACATTCTAAGGACGAATGGATGGCCAAAGAATCATGAACTTTGTACTCTCTTTTTTGGTTTGCAAAGCCAGAAGGTAGCTCTAAACAAGTTTTTGCTGAAGCATTTCAGTTCATTATTTGTCCGCAATTTGGAATGCTTTATTACAGGTGCGAGAACAAAACTATCTCACCAGCATTGAAGCCATTGTTGACCTGGCTGCGTGGCCAGCTCTTAAGAATGAAAAGCAATAGGGCAGCTAGGTGCGGCAGTGGATAAAGCACTGCCCTGGATTCAGGAGGACCTGAGTTCGAATCCAGCCCCAGAACTCTTGACACTTATTACTGTGGTGACGCCCCGGGCAAGTTCACTTAACCCTCATTGTCCTGCAAAAAAAAATTAAAATAATTAAAAAAAATGAATAAAAGCATGCATTAAATACAGAGGCACTATGGTGGCATGGAGAGAGAGTGCCGGAGTAAAGGAAGCAGAACAGTTGTGGCAATGACTGTAGTGATACAAAAAACAGAACAGCTTTGAAAATCTCAAGAACTCACGACTTCAGAAGACTGATGATGAAACATGCTTCCACCACTTGGCAGAAAGGTGCAGAATTAGACATGAATATTTAGATGGGCCGAGAAAGGAATTTTATTTTGTTGGATTAAATGCTTATTGCCACAAGAGGGAGCTTATTTTAGGGTGGGGAAGGGTCACAGAGTTTCCAGGCAGTAATAGAGATGCAGGAAATAAAGCAAAGGAAAGAGGGAAATTAGTGAAATTGAGGCAACAAGGTCATGCTGTGTATTGGTCACTGGGTTGCAAGGTGGTGAGACTATAATTCAGAGTCCAGAGCTTAGCACATAGTGGTGGCTTAATAAATGTTATTGATTGGTTGATTTGATATTTGGACATTTTGCTTGTCTCAGCCTCATCTCCCTCTTCTTAAAATGGAGCAAACAATAAGAATCTACATCCCAGGGCTTTGTGAGAGTCATATGAGATAACATTTGTGAAATCCTTTGCAAAGTGATACATAAATGGTAGCTGTCAATATTCTTATTTTATTTTCTTTCTTTTTCTTCCTTTTTTTTAGGTGAGGCAATTGGGGTTAAGTGACTTGCCCAGGGTCACACAACTAGTAAGTCAAGTGTCTGAGGTCAGATTTGAACTCAGGTCCTCCTGAATCCAAGGGCCGGTGCTTTATCCACTGCCCCACTTAGCTGCCCCTAATTTTCTTATTATCTAAAAAATACTAAAGACCTAAAGAAGTTCAGGACAGAGACAAGTTATGTAGGTTTGTAATGATGCCCCCTAAAACTATGCATAATAGAGATCTGTAGTCTCACATATGATCATCTTTCTACATTGTGCTTTACATTTTGAATTATTTGTAGGTTTTCTGCAGCATATTATCTTGAGAGAGTTGCCTAATGCAGTTTTTCAAACTTTTTGGTCTCAAGATTCCCTTTCCACTGTTAAAAATTACTGAGTACTTCCCAGGGAGCTTTAATGTACTTTATAGCTATCAATTATTACCATATTAGAAGTGAAAACATCTTACTATTATTATGAAAATAGTTTTGACCTCAAAGATTCCTCTGAAGTGGGTATCAGTCTTTTCCCCAACCCCTCTCCCACTCATCCACCTCCTGCTATATTCACTAGACCATACTTTGAGAACCACGACCTAAAGTTTAAGTGACTTGCCCAGGAGTCATGGCAGCCTGTGTGTAATAGGACTTCAATCCAAGTCTTTCTGGCTCTGAGGCTAGCTTTAAAAAAAAAAAAATAAGAATGCTGCTGAAATAATTAGGAGAGTTGGGTTTGAATCCCATATCTGATGCTAGCTGTGAAACCATATACAAGTCATTTATTCTCTCAGCTTCAGTTTCCTCATTTTCAAAATGGTAATAATAACACTTAAATTACCTACTCCACAGGATTATGTGGAGAGTACTTGGTAAACCTAAATAAATGCTAAATAAATGTGAGTTGTTGTTTATTATTCATTTGCCTAGGTCCTATAATTAAGCTCATTGAGAAATTTCATTCTTTACCACATTAACATTGAACAGATAATAATTGCTGATTAGATGGAATTAATAGGATTTATTGAAGTTTTTTGTCATGGCATGTTTAGGTTTCATTGGCAGGTGAGTTTTACACTATGTACTATATATATTAAAATAATTACAAAAAGTTCTTGCCCTCCAAAAACTCATGTTTTAAGTAGGGTTACTGAGCATTGATTGACACTTAGAGATAAACTAAGAGAAGGAAGGGAGAGGGAGGAAAGCTTTTATATGTCTGCTATATGCCAGGTACTGTGTTAAGGGCTTTTTAACAAATCTGATCCTCACAACAGTTATTTGATGTAGGTGCTATTATTGTCCCCATTTTTGTAGTTGAAATAACTAAAGCAAAGAGAGATTAAGTGACTTTCCCAGGCTCATACAACTGATTAGTGTCTGAGTCCAGACACTCTTCTATCTACTATTCTCCCAGCTATCTCTATGATAGGCTGAGCAGTTATATTATTTCCTCATATTTAGAATGAGAATAACATTACAAGTTATTATTGTGGAATATGAGTACTCATACTTAGCAGAATAGTCCAACAATTGCACTCATTCACTTGCTGATGACATTTACAGTAGATGGTATGCATGTACATGTGTGCATGTGCATACGTGTATCTGGATACATACAAATATATTGCCCAGTTGGTGATGAATGGGGTGAGTGATCATTCCCCCATCCAAGATTGTCATCCTTGGATGAGGATTGAGAGATTAAGCCTTAAAATGTTGTCTAAAAATAATTGTACCCATGATTAATTTCTGATTTCCAAAGATTTAAATGCTAAATAAAGTTACTATTTATATTAGTATTATATTATATTATACCTGATCAGCAGCAGCTAGAAGTTCAAGAAGAAGGGTAGGCTGTCCTTTCATTATTGGCAACTGAGGGACTTGGTAAATTTGAAGGTCAAAGAAAAGCGGAAGGTCAAGGTTAGATTCTGGAGCATCTTGTTCAGGGCACTATGAAAACAAAACAGATAAGTAAAATCTTTAAGCATTCGGAAGCTGTGATGATTTTTATTTCTTTTTTTTTTTTAATTTTTTGAGTAATTTTTTAGGCAATGTTTGTTTCTACCCTTATACTGTTCCTACCCTTGAGGGTAATAGGTAGGACAAATACAACTTGATGTTTGCTGTGGAGAAAATTACAATGAGAACAACAAAGAAAAGAATAGCATTCCTGAAATAACTTTTCCTAAACTCAGTGGCCCAAAGTTTTCTCAAATATCCATATGAAAATGCCATCCTATGAAGCACCTCACAATTCCATGAGTTTAACAAATGGTGTTACTTTACCCACTCACTTTTTGCAGTAAAGAATATCATTATAGACTGGACTATCAGTGAATCATGGAGCTAAACTGTACCTTTGAGATTGAGCCCAACTCTCCTCACTTTAAATGAGGAAATTGAGGCCCAGAGAGTTGAAGTATCCTAGGTTAAAAATAGAAAGCTATGGAGCTAGGACTTCATTGTAGCTCTTTTGAGTGTTCTTTTCCTTATGGCCCATGCTCTTTCACTTATATCACTGTAGTAGAAATTATTTTTCAAAAGGGAGCTAAGAACTTTGTGTAATATAATATGATTTTGTCATTAATTAAATTTTATGTGATTGGCTATAGCATTGCTCTGTCTATCCTTTTATTTAAACATAGAAAAACTCAGTATACCATCTAGGGATATCATTTGCATTTTGCTAAATACAGTATTTGTAGAATTATAGGATGCTTACATGTAAGAGGGCTTAGAGAGGTGAAATAATTTATCTGAAGATACATAGCTTCTAAGTGCCAGGATTTGAACCCAGGTGCTAATGAACTCTGTTCTTTATTATGAACTACATTATGCTTTATTGTGAACTATGTGGATATTTATGTAGTGAGGTAGTACAGATCACAGAGCTAGAGGATTTCCTTTTCTGCTCAACCACATGTGTGAGTGTGATTCCTGGAGGTTTCATTCTGTGGGATTTCGAACCCAAGGAATTCAGAAAACAAGGATCTTTATTAAGAACTATTTGTCTTGCATCTCTGTGAACAGTGGCACTGGGCAAGGAACATGAACTGGCCTTCTCAGGTATTAACATAAATCAGCCTGTAATGAGACTTGGCCCCAAGGTCTGCTGACTCAGCATATGCCTGCAGGAGAGTGTCAGTCTGAAACTCACATTACCATAGTGAATAATATCCAGTTTGGGAGGCCGTCCTTGAAACCTTATTTTCTATTCTAATTAGACTCTAATTAAAGTGGTCTTTTGATGGTGACAGGAGCATGCTATTCTCATTCCTTTTTCTGTGTTTATCAAGTTAGCCGATAGTCAATTGAGAACTGGGCTTATAGACAGAAAGACCTAAGTTCAAATTCATCCTTGGACTCTATGATCAAATGAGAAAATATTTGTAAAATGTGATTAGGCCTATGCCTGCCATATAGTAGGCACTTAAATGTATATTGATTGGTTGGCACATAGTATTCACTATATAAATCTTTATTCCCTTCCCCATTCTCCAATGGGTATCTTGTACTATAATCTTCTCCCTTTCTCGTGGTGTTCTCTCTTCCAGCCTCTGCCTATGGAAACTCTACTCATCACTTAAGACTCATTGGAAATCCTGCTTCCTTCACAAAATGTTCCCAGACCACTCCATTTCTTAGAGTATATTTGATAGGCAGTACTGAGGGTGTGCTGAATAAATAATCTTCCTTTGTTCGGAACTTCTGACTATAAGCCCTATGTTCTTTCCATTCTTTATGATACCTATACAATAAATATTGGTCTCTATTCCCTTGATTAGGAACATAGTCTTCATAATCATATTTTTCTTGAAGAATTTCAATTTGAAGTTTTTTTTCAGGAAGATTAAAAATGATAAATATGGGGACTGTCTGTTTATTACTGTAAGTCAAAGAACTAAGAATTAAAAAAAGATTTGGGAGCATAGGATGGGGTCAGAGAAATGGTAGGCTTACCTAACCCTTATGATTGGCTGTGTTGTCAGGGGACAGATTGGCCTTCCCTATTTGAACCTAGCACTAATATGCAATAGAGCTACACATTAGTAACTCACTTATGGAAGTTTGGACATTTGGGACCTTGTGCAGATGGTCTTGTGACAATGAGTTTGAGTTTAGTAGCTGGTTAAATAAAGTAGCTGAGTCATAACTGAAGTAACCACAGGAAAACTGTTACTGGAATATATTGATATGATTTTCAGTTGCTTAAAATTGTAAAGGGTTAGATCCTTTTGGTCTTGCCATTTTTTAATAATGGTATATAGCTAACGTAAGGTAATAGAGTTCATGTTTTCTGTCTCCACCCCTCTTTCCCTTTGTTGGGTCATGGGCTTTCTTGAATATAATTCTACAGTGCAGATAAAAAAGTTAAGACCTCTCTCTCTCTCTCTCTCTCTATGTATTATCTGTCATTCTCCATCATTAATTTAGATAAATGAAATTGAAATATCTTTCTGTTATAAGTAAAATTTGGACATTTTTTCTTTGTTGTAGTTATATGTAATTGCTACTTGTAGGAATTATATAAATTTTTTTCAGTGACTAAAAACAGATTAAATTTTTATAAGGAGTTAGTTATAAAAGTTATAGAGATCATGTGTAAATCTGGAATTGTAAAATTCAGTCAAGCTAATGGATATTAGGCCCTCTAGTTTGTTAAACACTATGTTGGGGATATAAAGATTAAAAAATGACGCAGTGCCTTCTCTCAAAGAAAGGAGTTTACATTCTCTCCTGAAAAGCTGTATATACATATGTGTAATTCAAAATTGGAAGTCATGTAGGATAGAGGTGTTAAATTTGAGTGCTACATAACTCCCAAATGTTCTGGAAATAGATTAAAATGTCATTGGGGAATTATAACAACATAAAAATACAATATAACTAAGATAATGTTAATTTGTGGTTTTCTAAATCAATAAAGCATCTCATTCTGTTTGAGTTTGACATCATGGATATAAGGCAAAAATTGAGAGCCAGATGAAACTAGTGGAAGGAGAATATTTTTCGCTGGAAGGCATCAGGAAGACTTCACTGAGAATGTGGTGACAGAGCTAAATCTACAGTAATGGATAGGCACCACCATTGCCTCTATAACAAACATGTGTGAGTTATGTATAGTTTTAGCCCATTTAGCAAGAACCTTGAAGTCAAGCTCATTATTTCAGTTCCCTGTATCCTTACCCCTGGGCAGTCATTTTACAAAGTCTTTTAATGGTCAAAAGGGATCACTGGTCACCTAACTGTAGATAAATCAGTACCTATCCATTGCCACTACTAGAACCATCCTGTCCTGATAGTGGATAAGTAGTATCATCTCTATATGTATATGGTGCCACAATGCCTTATATCTAAAACATGCTTAAATAAGTGGTTGTTGAATTTAATGACAAGGTCTGAGAAATCTGGCTATGATGGTGTGTGGCAGACATGTAGTGGAGATGAAGGGTGTTGGAACTTAGTAGGTGTAAGAACTCTGAAACCTATATATTGAAAGATTTTTCAGCATCGATGTTGAAATCACCAAAGAACATGATAGTGAAGGAAATCAGGAAGGGGAAGTGATGAATTTAATATGATATTTGATATGTTAAGGTAGAAGTGATGGTGAACATCTAAGTGGAATTATCCATCTGGCAGTTGGATAGGTCAGACTAAAGCTTCAGAGGAAGATCAGGGTTGGAGACATTGATTTGGGACACAACAACAGTAATTGCTGTTGTGTGGAATTATTCACATAGATGAGAGAGTTGGAGCCTTGGGAATGGATGGGGCCAAATAATGCAAAAATGTAAAGGGTTGGGGGAGAGGAGGAGGAAGAAAGTGGCCATGAAGTGTGGAATCAAAAGTAAGGAAGAATACTAGGACAGGATAGTGTCACCAAAGCCAAAGGAAAAGAAGGTCATCAGTTTCTGATGGTGTAAAGAGATTGAGGAGAATGAGGCTTTAGAGCAGGATAATTAGATATGACAACTAGGAGGTTATAGGTGATCTTTAGGAGAGCAGTTTCAGCAAAGTGATGGAGCAGAAGTAAAATTACAGGAGAGCAATAGGAAGGAGAATTGAAGGATTGCTTCCAGGGAGTATAGAGTGTTCTCATAAGGAAAGGAGAGAACTGAGTCCAGTAACTTTAGGAGTAACAAGATAGAAGAATATGTGCTTTTTTTTTTTTTAAAGATGGCAATTCAAATATTGAAAGAAATGTATACATAGTTACTCAGAGAGGCAGAGTATATTGCCATTACAGGAATTAATGATCTAAAACTTATACGTAGGGAGTACATGGGTCTCATTACAGGAAATGAATAGAATTGTTTGTGGAATTAAGTTAAGAATAGTAATTGCTCACACAGCTGTTTTTAAGTAGCAAATTGTGTTAGGTAATCAGCAAAAATCCACTAAAATGTACTTGATAGTTATGCAGAAACTGCTTTATTGGTACTGACTTATGATCCTAATGGGCACTATAAAAACAAACAAACAAAACTGAAAACCTTTTGTATGCACTTTTAATGTTTATTCAGTACTGTATATTTGTGCCCCCAATGTATAAATGTAGTTATAATGTATTTCTGCTTCCTTTCCTAACCACAAAACTCAGATAGAATTGACTTGTCCAAGAACAGCGGCATGAACTTTATGAGTTAACAGTGCAATGAGGTGTGTTCTGATTGAAGGAAGGAGGAGGATCTGGTTAATTGCTTCTCTGCTTGTTGTCTCTTCTCACTCATCCCCCCTACAACCCCCTACCCTGGAAAAGTAGACAATATTAACAATTGAAGTTCTAGCTGAGCCATTTGGGGAAGACAGTTTTAAAAAAAAATTTTGGCTTACACTTTAATAGAAAAAAATGTATACATTTTTATAACCTATATGTTCATCTTGCAGAGAAGGTGCTGACCTGGGTTGGTGGATATAGTTTCCTCACCTGAGAGTTCTCTAAACTGATGAAATCAGAAATCCATTGTCCACCTCTAGATTTCTCATAAAAACGACCATGTTAGACTTTTGCAGTTTGTAGCTTAAAGAAGGATAGATTCAAAATGATCCATATCAGCTTCTATGCATGGTCATAGACATAGAATAAGGCCTATTTCCTTTTCCTCAAAATGAGGGGGGTTGGACTGGATGTCTAATGCCCCTTCTAGATCTACAGTGAGCTACTTGAAAGCAGTTACCAACCCCCCCTTTTTGTTCATCTAGTGATTCTCATAGTGCCTTGCATATAGTCTTTAATAAATGCTTGTTGACTTGACAAGGAACTCTTAACAAGAATAGCATGGTTAGGGATGGGGATTCTTCCCCCCCCCCCCCAATCTTTTTTTTCCTTTTTTTTCAGGGCAATGGGGGTTAAGTGACTTGCCCAGGGTCACACAGCTAGCAAGTGTCAAGTATCTGAGGCCGGATTTGAACTCAGGTACTCCTGATTCCAGGGCCGGTGCTCTATCCACTGTGCCACCTAGCTGCCCCTCCCCCTGTAATCTTGATTCATAGAATGACTTTTAGTTAGGTTGATTGTATTTCTCTGGGAGTAGGTTTCTCAAAGTACCTTATCAATGCTATTCATAATACTGCTTTTGTCAGAGTATGTGGCTGATGGGCTTTCCGTAAATTGAGAGGTAGAGCAAAATCTTCCTAACTCCATTATGAAATAATAATACATGTTATGTATATAGTGCTTTACAAAGTCAAATGCTATCAGTTTCTGTGATATTCCTACTTTTCATACTGAGGAATGAGTAAGAGTTCAATAGACTTCTGCTCAGTCATGAAGCATTATCAGCCAAGCCCCTTTACCAGCATTATCTGAAGTGCCTAAGCTCTTGATGGAAAAGAACACTCAAGTCACCAGGGTTCTGATAGATCTGTGAGCAGAAATTTTGGAACTGTTTTTTCTTTTTTTCACTCAAATGTATTGGTGGTCTTCTGGAACTTCCAGGAACCTATTGACCCAGCTTATTTCTATCTCTGGGGAAGGTATAGAGAATCAAGGACCTTTTTTTCTGGGTTGAATGGCTTCCATGAAGCAGGCTGAACAAATTCTCAAGATGCCAGACCACTGGACAAGAGTATCAAGGGATGGCAAATGCTTGACTGTTCTCTAGGAGTAGTTCAAGTCTCTTTCTGATGTTTAAATAATTAGACAATTTGTAAGCCAGGAAGGAGTTGTGGGTTTCTGTGAACAGGTGATCATATTACAGAGCCTAACTATTGAGCTTATGTTTCACAGAGAAAAACCATGTAAAATGTAAGAGTAGTGTATCTGATTGTCCATATAATTATTTTTCAACAATAATATATGTGAGAAACATCAGTGGTAATTTAATATTTGATGTGTACCTATTGACCATGGGAAACATAAATATTCATAATTAACACCAAGTGATTAAGGCAAAGAAATACAAAGCAAAACTTCACAGGAAAGTAAGTGCCCAATGCCACATGGCCCTATCTACCAGGGTGAGGAATGGTGTTCAAGGAGTCCTACCTTTCACAGGATATTCTAGAGGCAGTTACTTGCCACACATTCCATAGACAGGGAGAGTTTCAAATGTATAAATGTAGTTATAATGTATTTCTGCTTCCTTTCCTAACCACAAAACTCAGATAGAATTGACTTGTCCAAGAACAGCGGCATGAACTTTATGAGTTAACAGTGCAATGAGGTGTGTTCTGATTGAAGGAAGGAGGAGGATCTGGTTAATTGCTTTAAAAAGAAGTCCATAATACATTTTCTCAGCTTCCTTTTCTGTAAAAAGGTGTTAGCAAATGGTTGTTATAAGTACTATTATTGTAACGATTGGAATGACGCCACCTGCTGGAGACTTACTGTAGGAAAGCTCCAACATGAGGAGAGGGCCTCTGAGGGCAGGACCATGCAGCTTTTCTTTGGCGTCAGGAAGTGCCATTGGCTGGTGGGAGGAAGAAGGGGGAGACTGGCGCTCTTACTTGCTCTCTTTCCTGAGGGCTCTGGTGGAGAAGGGAGCTAGAAATGTGCTCTCCCTTTAATAGATAGATGAATCTAGGCCTTTCTCTCTCTCTTTCCCTAATTCCTATTCTCCTTAATAAATGCTTAAAAGTCTAACTCTTGCTAAAGCTTATAATTTATTGGCAACCACTCATTATAGATTTTAGATAGTTTAGCTAGAATTTTAGCCCTTACATTATGTAAAACAGTTTGAAAACTGACGTGCTAAATAATAATAACAATAATAACTAACATTTACATGGTACCTACTATTACCAGACGCTGTGCTAAGAGCTTTGTAATTATTATGCCATTTTATCAAACCCTGAGAGGTAGGTGCTATTATTATCCCCATTTCAACAGATGAGAAAACTGAGGAGTACAGAAGTTAAGTGTCCAGGTCATTCAGATGTAGTTAAATGTCTAAGGATGAACTCTGGTCTTCCTAACTTCAGGCCCACTGCTCTATCTACTATGCCAGCATAATGTTAGCTGTTATTAGTGTTATATGCATAGACGGTTATCCCTTGACATCAGTGCAGTTTTAAGCTGCTGAAGCTTAAAGCTATGATTATTTTGGCATCACTCGCTGTTGATTGAGAAAGGGGCAGTATGTTATAGTTGCGAGAAGAATGACCTTAGAGTCAGGAAGATCTCAGTTCATATCCCTACTTAATGGTTGTTGTAACCTTGAGCAATGCTCCAGACAGTTCTCTAAGACTTAAAGTTGTAGAGTAAGTCCCTGTCTGCTTTGGTAGAGGGAATTTACCCATCTGCATTTCTCTATTTTGATAAAGTCATGGATCTAGTCCCCAAAAAAAGGTATTCTCCTTTTCCACCTCATATATGACTCCATCTGTATCTAGGAATATGTTACCAGCCAACCAATTAATAACCACATTTAGAGATACTTTCTCCATTAGATTCCATGTCCAAACTGTTTTTCATTTTGAATGGAAATAAAGAAATAAACATTTTTATTTATTATTTTGGGTTCCAATTTTTATCCCTCTTTCTCTCCCTCCCCCCCTTCCCTGAGGCCATAAGCAATCAGATATAGGTCACACATGTACAGTTATGTAAAACATTACTATTTTAGTCATTTTGTATAAGAAAACTTGAATAAAAGAAAAAAATAAAAGCAAAAAAGAGCATGCTCCAGTCTGTGTTCCATCAACATCATTGAATGGCAATAATTAATATTAAATGCATTGTAATTAGAAGCAGAAACATTCTTTAGTTTCTGAATACTTTGGTGCAGTCTACTAATATGAAATTCTGTATCCTGTTGATATGCTCTATAGTGGAAAGAGACCTATGCATGAAGTCAGGAGCTTGTGTCTTTGAACTCTTTCTCTGATAGTTACTAGTTGAATGACCTTGAGCAAGTCATTTAAATTCTCCTAGCCTTATTTTCCTCACCTATAAAAAGAGGATCATCATCATTATATCTTCTTCTGGAAATACTGTGAAGAAAGCATTTTGCAACCATAACTACATCACTAAGTGCTTTACTGGGATCAGTGCTCTCATTAATGGGGTTGTTTCTTCGAGTGGAACAGATCGCAATACATTCATACTTTCCCATCTTGTGTGACTTTTGTCCATGTTCCACCCATGTGCTCTCCAAAGAAATCACAGCCACATTGATAGAGGCTTTTCTCTAGGCCTTTTAATGTTCCCCAAGTATCAGTGGAACATTAAAGCTGTCTGTCTGTTTTCTCTTACTGTATGATTTGGTCCAGCTCCTTGTACGTATTTTGGAGTATGTCTTTTATTCACCTTGAGTGTAAGTCCTTGCTCGTAATATGCAGTATCCTCCTTAAGACCATCATACATCTACACACATCTGTTACCTTTTGGGTCACCTACAATTTTGATTCTTCAGAGGTTACAGTGTACTAAGATATATCATTCCAGAGAGTTTTGCGGTTTAGAAGATAGAATTTTAAATCAGTGAGCACTTTGATGCTGTTGAAACATTCATTAATTTCCAAATTGCCATCCAGCTTACACTCCTACATTTTAAGTCTGGTCCCAGATTATTGTTCATCTGTGGTACCTGTCTAGAATGGACGAACTGATGGATTCATTCAGTTGACTATCCATTCAACTGCTTGTCACAGTCTGAATAAAAATCATTCATATTTCATTTGTGTGTGTGTGTGTTTTATTTTTCGATTTCTTTTATCCCTTGTTTGGTTAAGATTTCTTTCCCTAGGCATAGTACAAAAAGTTACCTGATCTTTATCTCTTCAAAATTTTCTTCAGTTTCAGGTGGTATATCCATTTCCCATTTTGTGCTTCTTGTGGTATATACAATGTTGATCCAAACCAAATTTTGCCAAAGTACTTTCCAGTTTTCCCAGTGGTTCTTGTCAAAACAGGGAATCCTCCCTCCTTGTCCCTCCCAGTAGTTGCTCTCTTCTCATACCTTTAATTAAAGGATGATCACTTGCTTGGTATGTTGCAAAGGGAATTATTCTTCATGATGGTTTGAATTCAGTGCTTTCTTAGATCATGTCCAATTCTGAGATTCTATAATACATATATAGATCATAATCTTAATGATTTATTTGTAGAGATGAAGAGGAAGGAAGGAAATAAGCATTTGTATATTGTCTGCAATGTACCAGATACTGTGTTAAGCACTTTTACAAATATTATCTCATGACATAAGGAACTAGTCATATGGGTAAAATTGCGAACATCTTCTTGATTGTCTTTTTAGGTGATAAGACCATTTAAAAAATTTTTACCAGAACTTTAGCATATTCTGTCCCTTAGGTTATACTAAATTGATTTCCTCATTGTCACCTCCAGCACAGTTTTCTTGTTTATGGACTGTCCTTGGCCTAGCTGATCTTCCCAATTATATTATCTTGAATGTCATTTCTATTTCCTCACATTGCAATTTGTTAATTAGGGTCTTCAGGTTTAACTGTGGTTTGATCTTCATCGTTTATAGAAATGTTTTCATAAGTTGTATTTTTCAGTCATTTTATTGCCCTTTCAGTTTCATCTATAAATAATTTTGGGATTGCCTGGCTTAGTTGGGCCTAATTAAACTTTCTACAGATCTGTTTTCTCCTCTTCTTTTTTTATTTGTTCTCTGTGGTGATAATTGCTTGTAATCTTCCATTATCTACCATGACATTTTGCAAATTAACTTGTAATACTAACCATTGTTGCTTTGGCTGCCAAGTCTGTTTCCCTTTTTCCAGGAGCTTTAACATTTGCTTCAGAGTTGGTTAGTTAAATTTTTGTGCACTTTAGCCTCCTAATTGTAATACTTATTTTATATTGGTCAAACGCCAAAAGTTAACAATCTTGTTGATATATTTTCCTTTAACTATTTCCATTTTTCAGCATTATAGCTCAGGTTGAAAAGGGTCGGGGCTCTTGTTATAAGGGTCTTCTTTATTCTTTTTTCTTATCTTTTGTTCATAAGCATTGATAAGGGTGGAGGGTAACCAGACCATGAGGGCTTCTAGATAATGGTCTATAAAGAATGTTGACTTTCTGGAGAGCAATTGGATTATGCCCAAAGGGCGATAAAGCGTGCATACCCTTTGACCCAGCATTACCACTTTGGGTCTTTTCCCCAAAGGAAATCATGAGAGGAAAGGGACCCACATGTACAAAAATATTTATAGCTGCTCTTTATGTGGTGACAAGGAATTTGAAGTTGAGGGGATGCCCATCAATTGGGGAATGACTGGACAAGTTGTGGTATATGAATACAATGGAATACTATTGTGCTGTAAGAAATGATGAGCAGGAGGAGTTCAGAGAAACCTGGAGGGTCTTGCGTGAGCTGATGATGAATGAGATGAGCAGAAGCAGAAGCACATTGTACACAGTATCATCAACATTGAGTGTTGATCTACTGTGATGGACTATATTCTTCTCACCAATGCAATGGTACAGAAGAGTTCCAGGGAATTCATGATAGAAGATGATCTCCAAATCCAAGAAAAAAAAAAAGAACTGTGGAGTATAGATAGCTGAATGAACCATACTATTTCTTTTGTTTTTGGTGCTGTTGTTTTTTCTATTTTGAGGTTTTTTATCATTGTTCTGATTTTTCTCTTATAACATGACTAATGCAGAAATAGGATTAATGTTATTGTGTGTGTGTGTGTGTGTGTGTGTGTGTGTGTATATATATATATATAAACCTATATCAGATTACCTGCTGTCTAGGGGAGGGGGGAGGGAGGGAGAAAAATCTGAAATTGGAAAGTTGAGAACTATCTTTATATGTAACGGGAAAAAATACTTTATTAATTTAAAAAAAAAAAAGAATGGTTGAAGGACCTGGAAATATTTAGTCTGTGGAAAAGAAGACTTTTATAGTGAATATGATCACACAGATGTGAGGGTTGCCTAGTAAATGTTAGGGCCAGAATTGAAGTCCTGGTCTCTTCACTCCCAAATCCTATACTCTTCCCAGTATAACATGCTGTTTCTCTCATATGTAGCATGAAATGCAACACATACTATAATATGTAGAGAAAAACTGAATGAAATTTGATTGAAAGAACTAGAGATGTTTACCGTGGAAAACCAAGCACTTGTCAACAGGATAGCTGTTTTCAAAAATTTGAAGGATGATCATGTAGGAAAGAGATTAGACTTCTTATGCTCATAGATTTAGACTTGGAAGGGATCTTTGAGGTTATCTAGTCCAGCCCATTCATTAAACATATAAGGAAAATGAGGCCAAAAAAGAGATTGTGTTTTGTTCATGGTCACACAAGCAGTAAATATAATAAATAGGATACAGACCCATTGCTCCATAGATCCCAGAAGAATTAGAAACATTGGCTAGCAGTCGGAAAGAAACCTATTTAGCTTTGATGTAAGGGAAAAAAGATTATAGCAATCAGAGCTACCCAAAAATGGAATATGCTACCTTCAAAAGTGGCAAGTTCCATCTCATTTGAGGTCCTTATGCAAAGACTGAATAACCACTTGGGAAAGTTATAAAGACGGTAATTTTCAGGTTTGAGCTGGAATAGATGGCCTCTAAGGAGAAGGAAATGGCAAATCATTCCAGTATCTTTGCCAAGAAAATCCCAAATGAGGTTATGAAGAGTCAGACATGTCTGAAAATGACTGAACAACAAGGTCTTTTCCACCTCTGAGAGTCTGTGTTTCTTATTTGGAAGCGATTTGGACCTTTGTACTAATTAATCAGTAGCAGGATTGCCAAGAAACAGCAATTTGCAGAATGGCTCCTATTTTGATGACCAGTCATTTTCTGTAGGATACAATATAGTTAATTTTTGTTGTTGTTTTGGTAATAAAGCTCAGTAGTTGCCATGGACAATGCTTTTTTCACTTTATTCTTAAGAAAATATTGAACGTTTGCTGGCATGATGTTTCTTTGGCTTCTTTAATTTCTTAGTATCAAGCCATAATTCCCAGTATTTTTCAACGTTTCCTTATTATTTATCTTCACATTAAAGCTCTCCATAGATTTTTTCTTCTTTTTCGCCTTCTGCAATATATGTTGATACATAATCTGTAGTTATCTCTATGGTAATCTTTTTGCTTAGGCTAATTATGAGCCCTGAGCAGCAAGATGACAGTCTCCCATGATAAGATGTTTTGTGTTGCTTTTGGGTACACAAGAAAACCAACTCTGTCACTCCTTTATATGCCTCCTTAAGCAAATCCTCTGCACCATACTTCCATTTAACTGCAACTTCCTTGTTTTTGATTTATAATGAGAATGACTATCAGTGTGTTGGTGTATATGAAAGGTACTGTAAGAAATGTAAGATAACATTTATGGTTTTCTCCTTGCCTATGAGATATGGATTCAGAGAGGCTTCTTGCCCTACCTACCTTAGAACAATAAGATAACGGAATGTGAGAATGACAGAATGTCAGAGCTTAAAGATCATCTATAGTCATCAATATAAAGTTGTAGCTGGACAGCACTTAGATCTGATTCTGTCCCCTCATTGTATATATGAAAAAATTTAGAGAATTAAAGACAATTATCCAGGTTTTTACAGAGCAAGAATAGAGTCCAAGGTTCCGGGCTCATAGACTGATACTTTTACACCTAAACCAGATTAGGATGTTTGCTATCATATTGTAGGTTTGGATTTTCAGGGCTAGCTTTCCAATGACAATTTTATATCAGGCGTTTCTGCCTCCAATTTCATAGGTTTTCGCCAAATGGTATTTGGGTTATTCCCTTGTGGATTGTACTGCTAGGTTCTCAAAGGCTTTGTTAATAGATTCAAAGCTAATATAATAGTCTTGTCCACTCAGTTTTGTTATTTTCCTATAAAAACGTAACTTTGAAATATCCACGCACGAGTGTTAAAGAAGGTTATATGTAAATGGGCAGCTAGGTGTTACAGTGGATAGAGTTCTGGGCCTGAAGTTAGATAGACTCATCTTCCTGAGTTCAAATATGAACTCGGACACTTACTAGCTATGTTCTGGGCAAGACACTTAACCCCATTTGCCTCAGCTTCTCATCTGTAAAATGAGCTGAAAAAAGAAATGGCAAAACACTTCAGTATCTTTGCCAAGAAAACCCCAAATGAGGTCCCAAAGAGTCAGACACAACTGAACAACAGCAATATATGTAAATAGGATATGTGGTTTAGAGGAAGATGTAAGGAATATGAACACAAAACCACTTTACTTTGTAAGCTTTATTTGTTCAGTCACTTGTTCATTTAACCCTTTGATCTCCACATGCTTTTTATTTTGGGGTGGGTAGGGGGGGAGGCTCATTTCCTGAGTCTCTTGGCAGCTTTGCTGTTCTCTAGTGCCTCAATTGTAATTGCCACCCTCCTCTCCCATTTCTTTAATGGGGATAGCATTACAAGACCTGATTATCTTTTTCTTTTTTTTTTTTTTTAGTGAGGCAATTGGGGTTAAGTGACTTGCCCAGGGTCACACAGCTAGTAAGTGTTAAGTGTCTGAGGCCGGATTTGAACTCAGGTACTCCTGACTCCAGGGCCGGTGCCCTATTCACTACACTACCTAGCTGCCCCCTGTTTACCTTTTGTAGTCATTTTAAAGATCAAATGAGATAACGTACTTGATGACACCCTTATAAAGTCCTCCTTTACGTTAGTAAATTTTAAAGTGGTAGGCCAACCATTGGCATTATTCTTATTGCCTTCTCTGTTCTTAGTAAAAATCAGTGAGGTTTACCTGACGTTTAATCTGCTTTGACACACATTGTCCCAATGATAATGAAATAACCATTGGTGGTTTTTAATGCTATATAAAGTTTGCAACATTTTATTTTTTTTTAAGACAGACTTTTCCTATCATTACTACACCACTGTACCATAGGATTTTTGACTTAAAAGGGCTAGATTGTCTGTTTATCTAGTATATCTCTCCTAATGCTATCTCACAAATAAGAGTCTTGCTCTGGCTTCAAAGGCCACTGAAAAAAGGACTCCGTGATGTGCAGGATTCATTCCTATCCTTGTTTAAATGTATTAGATTTTTCACATAAATGTTTTCTTTTGATGCATTGGAGTCTCTTTTTGACAGGTCACTACACAGAAACTCAAAAATTTGTTTTTCATGAATATAAAATATAAAACCTACACATCCAATATGCCTGTATTTTGTATAAGAAAATATTTTTTTGCTTTCTCTGTTAAAGCCCATCCAAAGTTTTAATGTTTTTGTAGTACTGTTAATAATTCACAGTGAAATACAAGAAAAGTACACAAGAAATGTGTCTGAAATATAAAAATGTAATAAAAAGATTTTGTATTTAAGCCTCTCTGGTTCTGTAATTGATAAGGCTTTGAATCTTATCTAAAGGAATTTCCACAAACAAAATCAAATAAAGAAGCTATAGAAGAGAGACATTTTCATAGCCTTGGTAACTGATATAACTATCTGCAATCAGATTTCTCTGTTCAAATCATTTATTGAATCATTGTAAAGCAGATGGTGAACACAAAATAGGTATCATCTTTTTTTGTTGTTTTGTTTATAAAATTGTTGAAATTTGGTTTTGTTGAAATCTTTTAAATAAAGATAAAATATTGTTGACTACCTGGAATAGAAATTTTCTTTTAAATGCTTCTGAAGCCCATCTGGTATGTAGAGGGGTGTGTGTGTGTGTGTGTGTGTGTGTGTAACTTGTTGTTGTTGTTGGGTTTTTTTGACTGGGCAATGAGGGTTAAGTGATTTGCCCAGGGTCAAATGTCTGAGACCGGATTTGAACTCAGGTCCTCCTGAATCCAGGGCTGGTGCTTTATCCACTGTACCACCTAGTTGCCCCCTATATTTTTAAATTATATGTACATCTAGTAATTGTATATGAAGTATTTTTGCTAGTTCTAGGAATAAATATGGCTTGCACAGTCAGGCAAAGGAGTTTGATTTATTTATAAAAATTTGTAAATAATATCCCCCCTCCCAAAAAAAGTCCCCAAAGTTTTATGTTTGCTATTTACTTGGAAATCCCCAAGGGAATTGTGAAGGATGTCAGTTCAAAAAGTGTTTTTAAAAAGCAGTTGGTTATAAACAATATTCAGTTCCATAGGATCTGAGAATTTGTAGGAAAATTTTAAATTTAAATTATTCTGTCCTGTGTGGAGAAGGAAGGAGATACTTAAGAAATTTTATAAATTAAAAGAAAAATGGGTAAAGTTATTTTTGTCATTATCACTTGATTTATCCAGTATCTCTTTTTAATCCTAAAGAAGATGACAAACATTAATTTGTCAGCCAACTAAGGTTTGAAAAATGCTTCTTCTTGGTGATTATTGCTGAATTCCCTTATGTTTTAAGCTATTTTATCAAAGGACTAGTTTCATCAAACCATCTAGTTATAACATGAAGATTATACTGTAAATGTCACATAGTGCATATCCATGAGAACATAGTTGAGGCAAAGCTTATCTGTTGTTTTGCATTTCCAGGAATCATTATAGTGTACATTGGAATATTTCTTATGGATATACGGTTTTTTAGATTCATTATATCTTGACTATTCTATATATAGAAAGAGGTTTGGTCCTCCATGCATGATCATTTGTATATTTACCTTTGTCTTCCCATCCAAATCTGTAGAAAGATTGTTATTGAGATTATACCCTTGCATTAGTAATAGGCATTGTTTTCAGCAGAAAGGAATCATTTGTACTGAAAGATGACTCTTTGCTTTTGTCAGTGCCAGCCACCACTTTATATTCAGACCCTGGACCAGTTATAATAAAAGGCACAGAGGGCTTAGCTGCATAAATACAGCCATTTTCGTTCAGATCTTTGCATTCTTTAGAGCCCCATGAGGCCTCTATCATGCCCCACACCATTAAGATCTAGCGCTCTTTAGCTGATGATTCTATCACCTAATTAATGACCATTTTGTTTAATTAATCTTTGCCTTTCCCGCATGGCATCCAGGGAAATTGGGGTCACTTGACAAAGATAGGGCTTGTGGTTTGATGAGATTGGTAAGCCTTTTCCTAAAAATGTGCCTAGGATATCACCACCCCGAACCTAGGTATCCTTTTAATAGTAAATTCTTTAAAAATACCATGTGCCTGGCCTTACTTTACAAAGCTTTGATACATAAAAATCCAAATTTTATTTAAAAATTATTCGTTCATTTATTTGAATTAATGCAATTCAACAAAGATTTATTATGCCTATTATATTCAAAAGCTTTGGTGCTTTAGGAAGTAAATGATTCTTTCCTTAGCCCTGCTGTGATATGGGCAGGTTTCGGTATAAACATTGATGAGCTTTCTCTAATCACCTGTCCACATCAAATTCTCCGATCCTTTCTCCCCCAGCTATTCTTTACTTCACCTTAGGCACAGCATAAGGATGCTTTATGTGGTCTTTACCTAAAACTGTTTCTTCTGCTATGATCCAGAACTCTGATTTCTCATTTATCAACAACCTTTTATTTTCAATTTTCTCTTACTGCCTTACTCACCTGAATTCTGAATTCTCACCCTGACCTCCGTCATTCATTCCTCCTGACCTCCCTTTCCTCTGTTCACTTTGTAATTCAACCATTTCTTTATATAATTTGTCCGTTAATCACTTTGTCTTTTGTCACTCATACCTCACTGAACCTGATTCTGGGATGCCTCCTATTCTCCTCCTGTCACATGCTGTTATAGAGAAATCATTTATTGCACTGATTGAGCATACTACATATTGCCATTTAACCATGTCTGGTCTTTCAGTGCTACATGATAATCTTTCCCCTCTACCCTTGCCACCTTCCCACAATAACTGTTCCTATCTGTTTCTTCAGTCCTTCTATATAATTTTCTTCACCCATCTCTGTCATCACAGAACCTTGCCTCCTTGTTTACTGAGAAAATAGAGACCTGTCATGACTTTTCATTTCTCCCCTCTTCTATACACCAAACACCCCATTATTTCCTCTAGTCTCTGAGGAAGAGATGGTCATTCTTGCTTAGGTCAGTCTCTCTTCTTGTGCTCTCAGCCTCAGTCTCTCCTGTCCTCTCTGGAGCTTGCCTTCTTGAAGACTGCACTCAACTCTTATCTTCAGTGATGGGTCCTTCACAGCTGCCTATGGACATGCTCAGTCTCCTGATCTTTATAAACTCCTCCATTTCTTCAAGGAATTGTCTGATAAAGGCATTTGTGGTTATTTCTCCCCGCCCCCCCCCCATTCTTGCCCTGCCGTTCACTGTCTGTGTCTTGTTTAAAAAAAGTCTGAACTCAATGTCCTAATTCTCCCCCAGAAGAGGACCGTAGCAATAATTAGAATAATAAGAATAATAATAATAATTAATAATAATAATAGCTCATTTATGACCATTTAAGGTTTGCAGAACATTTCATATTTGCAAACTTATTTGATTCATTTTACTCCATTCATTTATTAACCTCGTTATAGTTTGATTTCCTCACCCTACAATTGATCAAATTTTGGTAGTTGATGTATTTCCTTCCAGAAGCAATTCCTTTATTGACTTTCTGACTCCTTTTAGCCGAGAAAAATGCTAGCTAAGCAAGATATGATGTGATACCTTTCTAGATTCTTGGCCAGGAAGTTATTTGGGGTATGTGGACACTTTGCAACAGTGATAAGCAATAGAGAGTGAAAGAAAAGTGACTTTTTACAAGGCATTAGTAAGTAGCACTTTCTGAAATGCTTGTTTATTTCCTGAAGTGGCCTTAGAGTAAAAATCTTGAGAATTTTTCTTGGGATTGGTTCTGGGAGGAAGGGGCCAGTCCAAATAGACTTGATTTTGTACGACATATTTATTCACTTTCCTAGTTCAGCTTTGCCTTTTAGTCCTAGAATGTGGTGTCTAAAAACTTTCAAGAAGAAAAGGTCTCTTTATCCTAAAGGTAGCAATCATCAGGAAGGATGATCTCTCTGTACCATAGCATGAAATAAGGCTTAGTGAGCAGGGAATTGGGGGTGTGTTTTATGTTAACAGCAGGAGATGGATGGTTCCCCAAATTGACCAGATGTTTTGGGTTTGGGAGTGGGATCTGTCTGAGTCGTGGAAGGAATTCTGGAAGCCTAGATTGATAGATGAAAACACAAAAAGCAGGAGAGGAAAGGATACTATGCAGATTCTTGATCCTTTCTTGATAAGGCGTTCTTTTAATCCAACTATATGTTAGTTGGGGCCAGTTTTACCAGTTGATGGAAAAAGAAGTAGGGAAATATAATTTTAAAGCAATTGGATAGTGTTGTTTACTCAGTAATTACTGTAGGTCATCATGTCAACTTGATTTGTTTCTGGTGTATATGTCTTTGCTTGACTCTGGGTTATCATCATTACCTTCAATTGAACCATTACCTTTCCTGACCAGATGGGAGTCAATTGTATTGGGTTAAGAACTGGCTATTTTACCAGATTCTAGTCCACAGAAGGTCCGGCAATTGCTTTGGATTTATATCCAGATAGCCTAAGATTGGAACAGAGTCAATGGGTCAACTACCTATAATGGTGGTTTAAAAGAACCTTGGATCATCTTGGGTTCTGAGGTTTACAAAAAGCAATTTGTAATAGTAATACACAAAGCATTTGTGTCATTCTGTGGCAGACTTAATGTTCTAGATTCTGATAATTATTCTGGTTTCTTCAAGGTTTGAGGATCAGAGATTCATCCACAGATCATCCAAACCCATATGCTGAGGACAGTTGGCAAGATTGTTGTTAGGGCATTAATTTGTTACCTTCTCCATTTCTTCTTTGTGCTTGGCACATTGCAAATATAGAAAGACCATCTAAGTTTGTCTGAGTGTGGACTCTGATGGATTTACCTTATTTTTGTTTTGTCTTCCTTTAGGTATGGATGAACGAGGAGGTACAACATCTTGGGGAACAAGTGGTCAACCAAGCCCCTCCTATGACTCATCTAGAGTAAGTTTTTTTCCTCCTTCATTTAAAAAAAATTAAATATTTGATCAAAAGTTTAGAGGAAGATTGATAGAGACTAATAAGCTCTTTAAGAATGATTCTTCAAATTTATAGTTTTCTAGTAACAGAGGATATCCTAGTTTTTAAAGGTAATATATTGGAATTATTGCATTATAAGATGTAGAACTAGAAGGAAAGAGATTATCTAGTCCAACCTTTTTATTTTATATGAGGTAAATGAGACTCATAGAATTTAAGTGACTTGCCCAAGGTTTGAAAGAAAGTGGGACATATGATTAGAGTTACTTTATAGTTTCCCTAAATGATATAGGTTTAAGCAGTCTGCCCTTTTTTTCTGCCTAAACAAAAATGCTGAATGAAAGCACCTTTTAAAGCATGAAGTTTTGCTACTCGATTTCAAGCTGTGTTCAATTTATATTTAAATACTTTGTGATGAATTGGAAATGTCATTTGACATCTACGAAGTTATATATAGAAACTCTTACATACATATTTCCATTCCTCTTGGAAGTCCCCACATGGAGCTTTGAATAATGTTGCAAATAGAGAGAAAGGTTTTCTTATTGGGGTTTGGATGTTGGATTTTAATAGAGGGGAAGGAGAGTTAGCAACAGTGCAGATTATTTTTGAATTCTATTAAGTTTTTTAATCACTTATGGATAGTTTACATATTGTAAACAGTACTGTGGCAGCCTGAAAGAATTAATTCACATACATCCCTCCCCCACTAAATGCCTGTTTTAGGGCTTGGAAGCCATGTAGGCCCCTGGGGGAACTAGATTCAATAGTATATCATATGGTACATGTGTCTAGGAGATTTGAACTTGTAATGTAGACATGGGCCTAAAGTAAGCCCTACTTTTTTATTTGTAATTTGGTGATGAGGTAAGCAGTTTTTTGTTTATAGCCAGTAATATTTTGTTGAATGCCTTTATTGTTTATTGCTAAGTTATTTAATTCTATACTAAATGTACTTATTTTAAAATGTACAGAAATTCCAATTAATTTCTAACTTCTTTCCTACACACACACACACACACACACACACACACACGCACACCTCTTTGTCAGAGTCATTTAGAAAAGCAGCATAGTCTAATATTCAAGAACTTGGCACAGAGTTCATGCCCTATCCAGTTTTTTTTGTTCAGTTTATTTAAAAAATTTAATTTCATTTAAGCATCAAATCTGAAAATTATTACATCAATACATTATCTTTAAGTTTCATATACTCAACATGCACATTTTATGAGCAATTCAAATGATAACATAATACATTTATATTCTTATACTAAAAATGTGTCTTTAGATTTGTGAGAAATCATAGAATTGTAAAGTTAGAGCTAGAAGGAACATTGGAGGCCACTGAATCCAATTTCTTCATTTTACTCATGAGAGGGTGGGATTTAAACCTTGGTCTTCCTAACTCAAGTCCCATATTCAGCCATGCTGCTTCTCCAAGGGTACTTTATTTAAAAAAAAAAAATAAAAGAAATCACAGATATATTACATTGTCGATAGAATTTCCTATTTTTTCCAAAGGAAAAACCCTTGTGTTTTCTACAACTTCCACCCCCAAATCTTCAAAATTCTTAGAAAGTTTATATATCCAAGTTAGAGTTATCTTGAGGTGATTAGTGCCTAAATGAAGCATTTATTAAGTGATTATAGTATGCACAGTGTATCATAGAGCACGAAGGGAAATACTAAAAGAGGAAGGAAGAATCCTTGTCCTAAAAGTACTTCTGGCTTAATTAAATTTACTCCTACCTTTAGGATCCGATAAAACTGTAAAATAATATCAAGTCTAATATTCTTATTTTATAGAAGAAACTGAGGCTTAAGGAGTTAGAATTAATTTTTCAATATTCATTGGTTCATGGCAGAGCTGAGGCTACATATCCTTTGTCTCTTGACTCCTAGTTCAGTTCTCTTTCCAAGACACCCTACCTCAGTTGTTCATACCTAAACACATTGTGGTAGAGACTTAGCCTCATATTTTGACTAAAAACGGTAAATTAGGATTTTTACTGCTATTCACTACTTGATCCATGCAAGAATTCTGTACTTTGTCTTTACTTCTCCTGTTGGGTTTTAATAGCCAGCATTTATTTAACACTTTAAGGGTTGAAAAACATTTTGGTTCTAGAGAGCAATTTGGAACTATGCCCAAAGTGCTATAAAGCTGTGTGAACCCTTTGATCCAGCAATACCACTGCTAGGACTATATGCCAGACACATCCAAAAAAGGGGGAAAGGACCTACTTGGTTTTTTGTTTTGTTTTTTTTTTTTGTGGGGCAGTAGGATTAAGTGACTTGCCTAGGGTTACACAGCTAGTAAGTGTCAAGTGTCTGAGGTTGGATTTGAACTAAGGTCCTCCTTAATCCAGGGCCACTGCTTTATCCACTGTACCACCTAGCTGCCCCCTAAAAGTACCTATTTGTACAAAAATATTTATAGAAGCTCTTTTTGTGGTGTCTAAGACTTATAAATTGAAGAAATGCCCATCAACTCGGGAATGGCTAAATAAGATGTATTATATGATGGTAATGGAATATTATTGTGCTGTAAGAAATGATAAGCAGGCCGATTTCAGAAAAACCTGAAAAGACTTAAATGAACTGATGCTGAGTGAGATGAGCAGAACCAGGATAACTCTGTACACAGTAACAGCGATATTGTATGATGAAGGACTGTGAATGAGTTAGCTATTCTCAACAATACAATGATCTAAGACAATCCTAAAGGACTAATGATGAAGCATACTATTGGCTTCCAGAGAAAGAACTGATATTATTTTAATACAGACTGAAGCATGCTATTTTTCACTTTCTTTCTTTTCCCCTTTTATGAGTCTTCTTATACAAAAGAACTCATATGGAAATGTTTTACATAGTTATATATGTATAACCTATATCTGATTGTTTACCACCTCAAAGAGGGTAGAAGAGAGGGAGGAATAGAATTTGGAACCCCCAACTTTATTGAGGTTTTTTTGGGGGGTGGGACAATGGGGGTTAAGTGACTTGCCCAGGGTCACACAGCTAGTAAGTGTGAAGTGTCTGAGGCTGGATTTGAACTCAGGTCCTCCTTAATCCAAGGCCGGTGCTTTATCCACTGTGACACCTAGCTGCCCCTGTTTTATTGAGTTTTTGTTTGTTTTTTTTTTGGCGGAACCCTAAACTTTAAAAGAAAAATGTTAATACAAAAAAAGTTAGGGGAGAAAGACAAACTGGAAACTATATATATGTATATGTATATATATGTACATATATACATACATATATATAAATGATCAGTAAAACTGAAAGTTGTTTTTTTAAACAAAAAACTAATAAAGTTGATCAACTTTAAAAAACTTTGGGTGATGTGAAGGGAGCAAGTATTTATTAAGCACCTGCTGTGTGGCTAGCACTGTGCTTAATTAAGTGTTTTACAGTTTATTATCTCATTTAATCCTCACAACATTTTTGTGAGGAGGATTATCTCCTTTTTGCAGATTAGGAAACAGACTGAGAGAAGTTAAGTAAATTGTGGGTTACATGAACCTAGTTCTTGATTCTAAGTCTAGCATTCTGGACTACCTATGTGCCATCTATGTGCACCTCAGTTTAGTAAAAGGAATAGGGGAATGAAGACAACATTCCTTAGTCTTCCCAAAGAGTCCTTTGATGCAGAATATGCTTTTAAAATTGTGATAGTTGTGGGGGAGAGGAGTAAAAGACCCAAAAGATTGCTGCATGTGTTAAAAAATAGGGAGGTGGTAGTAGTGAAGAGATTTCCTTGATTTTTAGATTGAGATTATCTGTCATTAGTTTAATAAGACTAAGTTTAGTTAGGGAATGGAATAAAAAAGATTCGAAAAGAAGCATACTCCCAGCATTTCCCTCTTCCCTTTTGTAGAAATCACTTTCATGAACCTTACTATAGGTAGGTTTATTTGGTAGAGCAACGATTATCAACCATATAGTATTGTGATGATAATGATTGACATTTTATTCCAATTTAATGTTTACAAAGCACTTTTCATATTATCTTGTTCGATTATGCTTTTGTTCAGTCATTTCAGTTGTGTCTGACTCTGTGATCCTTTGGGTTTTTTTTGTTGTTGTTGTTGTTGTTCTATGTTTTTTTTTTTTTTTTTGGCAAAGATACTGGAGTGGTTTACTATTTCCTCCTCCAGCTCATTTTATAGATGAGGAAACTAAGGCTGATAGGGTTAGGTGACTTGCCCAGGGTCACACAGCTAGTATCTGAGGCAAGATTTGTATTGCAGAAGATGAGAGTCTGACTCCAAACTGTGCCACATAGCTTCACTTTGATCATGTTGTTTGTTGGTTAAAAAAAAAAAAAATCCTGGGTTCTTCTTGGATTTTAAAAATATAATGCATACATAGAGTAAATTCTGTAATGATCACTCACCTTAGCTTTCTTCAAAATTTGGCCTTTGTTGAAATTAATAGTCTACCAATGTATTAACCTCTTTCAAAAGCAAAATTCAAGTTTAGACTTGTCTGGTACATGAAAAAATCAGTCTTTACCAATATGGAATGTCATAGCAAGAATAACTTCTAATGAGCCTAACACTCATCAGAATTGGCTCAAAGACCTTAATCTCATCAACATTGGCTGGAGGAGGGAATAACATACTCATTTGGGTAGAGTAATCTATCTAACCCTGCAGGAAAATAGGAGGAGGAGGGGATAAAGAGGGAGGAGCAAAAGAAGGGAGGGCAGATTGGGGGAGAGGTCAGTCAGAAGCAAATCCCTTTTGAAGAGGGATAGGGTGAAAGAAGATAGATAATAGAGTAAATATCATGGGGAAGGGAATAGGATGGAAGGAAACAGTTAATAACAATAGTAATTGTGAAAAAGAGAAAAGGGGGAAAGTTGTACAAAAAATATTTATAGCAACTCTTTGTGGTGGCTAAGAATTGGAAATCAAAGGAATGTCCATCAGTTGGGGAATGACTGAAGAAGCTGTAGTATATGATTATAATGGAATATTATTGTGATACAAGAAATGACAAGGAGGATGATTTCAGAAAAACCTGGATTCATATGAACTGATGTATAGTAAAGTGAGCAGAACCAGGACAGTGTGCACAGTGACAGCAGTATTTTTCGATGAGCAGTTGTGAATTAACTTAACTACTCTCAGCAATACAGTGATCCAAGACAATCCCAAAGGACTAATGATGAAGCGTACTATCCACTCCCAGAGAAAGAAAGAACTGATATTGATTGAATACAGACTTTTAAAAAAAGAGCACTTGTGGGTTGTACATATATAACCTGTATCAGATTGGTTGCTGTCTTGTGGAGGGGGGAGGAAAGGGAGGGAGGGAGAAAAATTTGGAACTCTAAATCTTATGAAAATGAATGTTGAAAACTACCTTTACAGGTAACTGGGAGAAAAAAAATAAATGTTTGTTACCCCCAAAAAGTGTAAATGTTCATCATTATCAAAAGGAAGACAGATTTTGAAGATAAATTGAACCTAGAATTATAGTAGCGTGTCTCTTTAATATATAATTTTATGGCACTATGATGCTATTGTAACTCTGTGTCAGCATCATGGGCTTTTAGGAAGTCTAGTTCCAGTCAGAGGGAGAGACTAAAGGATCACAAGAGGTGATAGCTGCACACAGCAGTATCCCAAAGCCAGCTTGA
Source organism: Dromiciops gliroides (assembly GCF_019393635.1). NCBI lineage: Eukaryota > Metazoa > Chordata > Mammalia > Microbiotheria > Microbiotheriidae > Dromiciops > Dromiciops gliroides. The sequence continues at coordinate 161,166,752 of NC_057862.1, read as the reverse complement.
AGTGACTCATGAGAGGCAACTCTTCAATGTTCAATGTGAGCATTTACAATGAATAAATTGACAAACACTATAAATAAATGGTTGATTCATTATTTTTGTGGATTGCCTAGATTTAAGGAACTGGCAGAAAAAAAATGTTAGCACTACAAATTGAACTTAAAAGTACGTTGTGTAAAAGAAAAACTTTTTTGTTTTATAGCCAGCTATTAAATATTTACCAGTTTACTAATGACTACACAGGAGAGAAATATACAGTAGTCATGGACTTTGGAGCTTATTTTGGTACGTGGTGTGAGAATTGGTCTAAACTTAATTTCTGCCAGATTGCTTTGTAGTTTTCCATTTTGGTTGTTATCTAATAAGATACTAAGTTCATTTGCTTCTTCTGCATGTTATGTTTTTAATGTGTTCTGTTGATTGAACACTCTGTTTCTTAAAGAACCAAATTATTTTGATAACCACTGCTTTATAGTAAAGTTAGATATCTGATACCACTAAGTACTCTTCCATTCTGGAGATGAATTTAATTTTAAATTTTCTAGTTCCGTAAATTAATTTTTTGGTAGTTGGTTGGAATGACATTGCATAAATAATTAATTTAGGTATTATTATTTTTATCCTATTAGCATAGACTACCCATAAGCAATGAATATTTTTCCAATTATTGTCTGTCATTTTCATTTAAAAAAGTATTTTATACTCTAAATGAATAAGTTACCTGAAAAACATAATACTTTTATTTCCCTTTTGCTTTTATTTATTCCTTTAATTTTTTTCCTCATCTTATTGCCATGGATAGAATTTCTAACATTAGGTCAAATAGCAGATTAAACAGACACTCTTTCTTTACCACTGATCTTATCAGAAAGGCCTTTAGTTTGTACCCACTACATATAATGTTGGCTATTGGTTTTACATTGGAACTATTCAACATAGTAAGGAAGAGCTGTTTGTTATTTTACTTTCTAGTGCTTTATGACAGAAGTGGGTCTATTTAAAAAATAATTTATTGACAATGATATGATTGCTTTTGATTTTGCTATTATGAGCAATTCACATTTTTCCAATTATTGTATTCTGTATTTTAATAAAAATGTGTTTTGTAGTTGCATTACAAAATAACTTCTAGCAATTGTCTTCAGGAACAATTTTCTGATCCCAAATATGCTTTTAAAAATGTTAGTTCACAGAAAAGACAGGAGGAAGAGGGTAGTTCTGTCTGAACTATTTAATGCATATAGACCCTATATTTTAAAAGGTGGAGGGATGGTGATGAAAATGATTCCTTGTTTAATAAATTGGGGTTATCTATCATTTTTCTAATACCGAAATAGGTGGAATTTTGTGAATTATCCAGATATTCACATAAAAGGGCTTTGTTCTTTAAATTAAAGGAACATCTTATTTTCTCATTTGCATTGTTTTTCTATGAAGCAAAAATCTGTCAGTTTAAAAAAAAAAACCTACAATGTAAGATTAAAAATCAAAACTGTAACCTTTACGTGAACTTTTTGGAATGACTGAAGTGTTTTATTTGTCTGATTACAAAGACGCATAGGCTTCTTTTGTGACCCTTGCATATCTTTATAAATGGATAGACTTTGCTGGTTTGCTATGGTTACCTCAGGTTGATTGTAAGCATTAAATAGTTCCTATTTGATGATACCACCAATGGATCTTTATTGAGACCCTATTTATATACATGGCATTGTGCTAGAACCTGTGCTTAATTCTCTTGGGGATGCAGAGAAGCAGTGGCAGCTCTGGTAGCTCTGAAGCGTTTTAGCTGGTGAGCCTGGTAGAGTAGAAAGAAAACTGGCTTTGGAGTCAGAGAACCTTGGTTCAAATCCTCTCTGTTTAACTGTTAACTCCTCTGGGCCTCAGCTTCCTTATGTGATGTTTAAATTCTAAATGTGTGATCACCTGAAATTAGAAGCTTTAGCACCCGTCTTTGAGCTTTAAGCATTTATTAAAGCATACTAGGTATTAGTAGAAAACAAGCGGAGTTCAGAAAGTTAAGAAAAGGCCTATCTAGTCTAGAGTTCCAGCCTGGTCTGGTTCTTCCTCAAGTCCTCCACCACAGGCCTGCTTCAACCCCACACTGCCCCAGCAAACTGAGTGTGTAAGCTTTTTATAGGTCTGGGGCAGAGGCAGTACTTTCACACTACTTCAAGTTGATTGGTTAGCATCATCCAAAACCATTGGTTCACTGGACTTAAAGGTGGTCTTGTGTTGAATTCAAAGTCCTTAGCTTCTGAGAACAACACCTTCTTAAGGGCTGGCCAGGTGTGGTTACAATCTAATTAACTTTAAGTAAGCTAATCAGAAAGGTCAGTCACTCTCAATTAGTCTCACTTAATTCAATCAATTCTAAATTAATCTCAGGTGGGGCCTTTGGGTAACTGCCAAACCCCATTATTTTTCTCACACTTATCTGTGAATGGAGGGGGCTAGATTGTTGTTTGTCTTTTGTTCTCAAAATGGACCATGACATCAGGGGTGATATCATTACTTGCAGTGAATTGGATTTAAGTGAGGGAGGACTGTGCAAGGTCACCAACATCATTCTTTCCTCCAGAGCCATCTGGGTCCAGTGGCAAAATACACATCAGGATGACTAGAGATGGTTCTGGATGTTTAAGGTAATCTGGGTTAAGTGACTTGCCCAGGGTCACGCAGCTAGTAAGTGTCTGACATGAGATTTGAACATAGGTCTTCCCAATTTCAGGGTCTGTGTAGTCTCTGAAGTCCCTTTTAGCTCCAAATCTTTGAGATCTCATGGACTCCACAGATTTCATCCCCTCACCCCACAGCTGCAGTAGAAGAGAATGGGAGAGAAGTAGTAAGTCTCTCTTCAACTCAAGGTAACTAGAGCTTTATGCAAGGAAGGAAAGGGAATCACTAATTAGCCAACTCTAATGGTCTTTGTCCTTTTGAAGTTTGTAATCTAATAGAGATGAGATGGAAAGGTAAAGAGTAAAGGCTATTAGAAGCCAGTATATTTCATTACTTAGCAAATTAACTTTATTAACAGAAGTTTAGTAAAGGAGAAAAGTTCATATAAATTTCAGTTAACCAAGAAAGGCTTTGTGGAGGAAGTAGGATTTGAGCTAGTTTAGAAATATGTGTATAATTTGGAGAGGATGGATTGGAGAGGTAAAGCCTAGAGACAGGAATAGCAGTCAAACAACAGCCAAATTGATCCAAATGTGGCTATGGTCCTGTTCTAGTATGGTGGTAGTGGTGGCATTTCAGAAGAGAGGCTAGACACAAGAAATAGTTCGAAGAAAAAATAGACTGGACTTGATGAATGGCTGGATAAAAGGGAAAGGGAAAAGTAAGAAATAATTCTGAAGTTGGACACATTGCATACAGGGCAGACACTCCTACTTCAATAACTTCATCACCATGTGGATACTTCTTTCACCAGTACAGATTGTAACTCCTCCATTCTTTAATAGGTAATTTGTAAGTTGCTATGGCTTGTCCCTCCAAATTCATCCCCTTATGGCCAGTCTTCCAGTGATAAAACTCTCCAAACATAAATTGTATGATAGCAAAATACACACTTTGTCTTTGACCCATACTCTTACTGGCTTAGTAGGACATATAAAAATCAATGATCTGCTGATATAGCCTTTGAGAACACATATCACAATGAAAATCACCTTCATTATAGATGAGGCAATAGAGGAGAATGTGATGAATTAATTAAAATAGGTATAATTAAAATATAACTAATAGAGTTACAATACAACAAATTGTGTAATTTAGGTTATTGGTAATACATTTTAGGGAAAAAATCCTGGTAACTTTTGGGAGAAAACAGTTTTTTTCCCCCAGTATTTTATATGTTGTCATCTAAATGTGTGTCTCTAAATTGGCTGGAAACCTATTTTAGATATAGAAAATACCACTAAGACCTTTGTCCCAGGTTATAGGTTGTTTTTTTGTTTTTGTTTTTTGTTTATTTTTTGCTTTTTGTTTTTGTTCTGTACAGAGCAGGTTTTATATTTGCCAGGATTTCAAAAGAAATAACTGGGAAGGACATCAGATTTTGAAATAGTATATTAGAGCTCTTAATGTGAGGTACAGAATACAAGAGGAAGCCATCAAATAGTGAAGCAAGATGGAAGGGACAGAATGCTAGTGTGAGTGTCATCCAATATATTGCATCTGTGCTCAGTTTGACCTCTGTTTTCTCATTTAACTGCTCTGTTTCAGATTTCACTGCATGTGAAAAAAACTCAGGAAAATACAGGATATAATTTTACTATAGCTTAAAAATAAGCCCAAGGGGCAGCTAGATGGCGCAGTGTGGATAGAGCACCGGCCCTGGAGTCAGGAGTACCTGAGTTCAAATCCGGCCTCAGACACTTAACACTTACTAGCTGTGTGACCCTAGGCAAGTCACTTAACCCCAATTGCCTCACTAAAAAAAAAAAAAAAAAAAAGCCCAACAGAACAATTGTTTTTCTTGTTATTTAACTCATTGAGGAGAAACCCTATAAGTTACAATATTAATTTTCACATTGAAAATAAAAATTGGGTTAGGGTGATATGAACTACATTGAATCTCCTAACTAGTGCCCAAAGTAAACACAATTAAATAGTCATTACTAACCATGTCAGATAATTTTTCTATCATATGCCAGTAAGGAAGACATCTTAGTCTTGTAATCTGGCCATTACTCTGGGTTTTTTAATCTAAATACCTGGTTTTCAGGTCTCACCTCTTAGGATATAGGATGCATGAGATTTGGCAGCAGGTTTACTTCTCTAAATCCCATTTTCCTTGCATATAAAATAGGGATAATGATACCTATATTGCTTATTTCCTATGAGAGGATCAAATAAAATAGTTTACATAAAGCACTTCATAAATGTAAATAATTAGTAAGGACAGATTTTTGTCAATAACAATAATGTTAATAATAAAAGAAGATTGAAATAATAAAATAAATCCTAGTCTTTTTAGGTGTTAGAACACTTTTTGGAAAACTACTTGTGTTTACTTTGTATATGAAAGCTCCTTGAAGACAGGGGGTGTTGAATTTTTGTTTTAGCATCCTGTTATAAGGCACAGGGCCTTACACATAGCATTTAGTAAATTGCTATTGATTAGTTGATTTTAGAAAGGAGAAAATAATAATATTGTTTACAAAAATAATGATTTATCACATTTTTCCTTTATACTTTCATTTTAGTGAAGACTGATATCCATGCCTTTGCCACCCACTCTTGGTGCATATATCCTGGAATCAACGGACACTTTTAAGTTTCAGGGATCCCCTGTCAATTCTAAGAAGGGAAACTTGTTTCCTGAAACATATTCTTTGGCTCCCTAGAGTTCATGATCTCATTAGTTTTCTCTGTGCTGTTGTTATATTTTATAATAATAATGTACTTAGAAGTTTTCAAGCATATTAATCCTCTAAGTAGCATTTACAAAAGGAAAAACATGTTTATTCCAATGAATAAAAACTTTTGAGAGACGTGTTCCATTCAACCAACAGTATGTTCAAATAAAATCCTGTCAATGACTTGGAGCAGTTGTCAGAAACAATATGCATGAAGGACAATTAGGACATTGTCCTTCCTTCAAAAAAAGAATGATTTATAGATGCTTATTATAAACATACCACATTTGTTGGAAAAATCTTCTGTTCTTAGAATTTATAGTTCACTCAGCTCTTGACTGGATCTTTCCTTTCATCTTTGCCTAAATCCTCCGCTTTCTACCCCCTTACCAAGAGAAGTATAACTCTTTCTTCTCTTTGAATTCTTCCTCTTACTATATTACCTGGTAACATGAATGGTATCTCTTACATCAGTAAACTTGACTCTTCTTTCCTCACTAGACACAAAAAAAACAAATAGAAAAAATATCTAGATTCTGGCTTTTATTTCTGAAGACCAAGATGTGATGATACAGTATACTCATTAATTGATACAGTTTTTCATGGTTTTGTCTTTTTTGTTATTTTTAAAAGGTCGGGAGGAAGGTACTAGGCTAGTATTTTTTTTCAGAATATTTTTTCTCTGAACCATCTTGAAATTGTCCATTAGGGTACCTATATTTGGTGTGCTTTTTAAGGATCAGAACTAGAGAGGGAGCAGTTAGTAAAAGTGAAGCACAAAAAAAGAAAAGAAAGAATTGTCAGTGCAATATTTTAAAAAATACACAGAAGAGAGCCAAAGAAGTTTAAAAGAGGACACAGATGAGTAAGACAGTGTTAGTATTATGTTAAATTTAATAGATTAAAAAAAATCCAAGGTGAACATAATAGAGATTCATCGCTTCATGTACAGTCTTCTTTGTCTGTTCTTTGTATATGGATAAGTCCATGTTAAGTTCATGACTTAAAAAACAATCTTTAAAAAGAAACATTTGAGTTCTACTGAGGTTTGATTTTCTTCCTATTTGCTTTTAATTTTTAGAATTAGAATTTCTTCAGTAGAATAAAACCATGCATCTAGTTTATGTCAGGAAGTACTGATTAGGAATTCACTCATGAAATATAATTTAACTTGGCGGATATGGATTTGAAATATCTACTGGCAGTCAGTTTACCTTGGGGAAAATTGATATTCTGTCTGTTTAAGGTTGAGTTGGTTAGGAAAAAATTCACTTTCTAGAAAACCCTAGTGAATTTTGAATGTTTTGATTGCATCATTAAATGAGGTAATGCATAATATACTCTTCTAGGATGTATTTTTATGTCATCTTTAGATGAAGAAATACAGAGCCCCAAACTTTTATCTTTAAGCTAGTTGGACTACCAAATCTTAATAATTATGGGGCTGTCATGTCCTAATCAGTGTGCTTCCCTTCTCCATGGTACCCAGCAGGATATTATTTAACAAATTTTAATTAGTAATTAAGATGGCTTCTTTGATGATGATATTATTTGATTCTGTATGCCTCACTGAGAGGTTTCTGCTTTAGAGACTGAATTTCCATATAACTAATGATTTTCCCTCAGTGTTCTTGTCCCCCAGGTTAAAGGCTGTCATTCTGTTGAACCAAAAGGAGGATATGCTTTCTTCTTGGGTTCTTATTGGAATAGGCATAGCAGTTGTTTGTGACATTTTTGAAACACTTCTACAGCCACTGAAATAACACATTGTTTATATCTTGGTTTTATTCTTTGTAAGCTGTGACCACTTTACTTGGAGAGAGCATTTATAGTGAAGTATCATGAGAGCCTATGAGCTCTTCCTGGCAGATTTGAGGGAACAGAACCATACAACTGTCTACCACCTTGCAATCATCCTCAGCTTCTCCATGATGCTAACCACATATACTATAGTTAAAGCTTTTTGTATATAATTTTCAAAGTATCTTTGGCCCTTTATTTCCATTAACACAGCCATCACTTTCATCTAGAGCTTCATCACCTCTCTCATAGACTATTGTAGTGGTTTTCTAATTAGTCTCCCCTACCTCAATCTGTCCTAAATTCAGCTGCTAAAGCGATTGTCCTAAAGTGTTGATTTGCAACCCCCATGCATCACCACTAAACTCCAGTTATCTTTTTTTTTTTTTTTTTGATGAGGCAATTGGGGTTGTGACTTTCCTATGGTCACATGGCTAATAAATGTCAAGCGTCTGCGGCTGGATTTGAACTCAGGTCCTCCTGACTCCAGGGCCGGTGCTCTATCCACTCTGCCACCTAGCTGCTCCAGTCCCAGTTATCTTCAAGTTCAAATTTAAAGCTTTTTACTACCTGGCCCCTTCAAGTTTTCTTATACTTCAGTTCCCTCTGCCCACTCTGTGATACTAGTCTGTTTGATGTTCATAACACTTAACTCTCTACCTCTTAAGTCCATACTCTTTTGGGGTGGGGGTGGGGGTTTGTAGTGAGGGTTAAGCGACTTGCCCAGGGTCACATAGCTAGTAAGTGTCAAGTGTCTGAGGATGGATTTGAACTCAGGTCCTCCTGAATCCAGGGCCAGTGCTTTATCCACTGTGACACCTGGCTCTCCCAATTCCATACTTTTTTCATTGGATGTTCCTCATGGTTAGAATGCTCTGTTTCCTCTACCTCCAATCTTCCCTGGTTACCTTCAAAAGTTATCTGACATTCATGTTCTACCTCACTGCTACTTCCTTCCTTCTGAGATCACCTTCTTTCACATTCTTTATCTGTTTTGTAGGTATAATTATTTGTCTGTTATATCCCTTTTGAATGTGTTTCCTTGCGGGCAAAGACTATCTTTTCCTTTTTTGTTTACCTTGTTTAGCACAGGGTCTCAAACAAAGTAAGTGTTTAATAGATGCTTGTTGACTGACTGTGGAGAGCCAGAGACTACTACCACATTCTTGCTATTCATTTGGGAGGTCAATTTTCTTTTAGAATAGGAAAGTTGATTAAAAACTTACGTATTCCCATCTATTTAGAGATCCTCCTCCATGCTTTGGAGGTAAAGCAGTCTCTGTGGTGAGACCTATATTTCTGAATATTAGAGAGAAATGCAAGTGTCAAGATTTTGAGTTTAGAAAAAAAATGAAGTATATCTTTTGACTCATTTTCATGAGCTTGTTATTGTGAATTTGACTCAAAGCCTTTTAAAATGTAAAAACCATTGAAAATGTAATAAAGGCTCTGTATAGAAACTAATATTTTCATGTAACCTGTTTAATGATAGGATAGGGAATGAGAGACAAACAGAAAAGCAGAGACTGTGTGGCACAATGGAAGTAGTGCTAAATCCATCCAGAAGTCATGGATTTGAATCCTGGCTTTTCTACCTAGTAACTACTATGTGACTTTAGGTTAGTGGTTTAAACTCTTTGTTGCCTTAGTTTCTTCATATGTAAAATGAGGAGTTTGGACCAGAGAATTTTCATGATCTATTGCAGCTTGAAATCTATAATTCTTTGATATGAGGGATCCAGACTAACATAGCTCAAGGTAAATCATTGAAAGGGGACACCTGAGGGAGTGTGGCCCCTTTGGGTGAGGTAGGTTCTGTTTCTTGTGATCAGTGGGCAGGATTGTTCTTGTATGAAGGGAGCTCTTTTGTGGACTATGGACTATACTGGACAGGAGTGGACTTGGAAACAGGAGAAAATAGTTGATGGAGAATTAAAAGTTAGAGTGGGATATGGAAGAGAAGCTGTCTCTTGATTTCTTTTCATACAGAGTAGTTAAAGAGATGGCTTAATTCAAGTTTCAAGAAGGCCTCGGAGTTTCCTTGGTGTTGCATTCATATTTGCTACTGGGTAACAGCCTAGCTCTCTGGCTCTCACAGATGTCTTCAGTGTATGCCCTTTCATAATCAGTAACTCAAAATCTGTCCATTAATATCCTGAGGTCCATAATGTTTGTGTCGCAAATAAGATCTGTGTGTTCAGTTATTCCTAAGAGCATGAATTTGTCCTTAAACTTGAACACTAGAACCTATTGGACTGGTTTTATAAAAGTAAAATAATGTTTTCATCATTCGACCTAACATTTAAAAAGAATTAAAGTTGAATGTCCCATATGAAGAAGAGATTTTTTCCTTAAGGTATTGATGTCCTATTAGATAGGGATATAATTTGTTATTGGGATTGGAGACATATAAGTCTTACCTATGTAATCAGTGTATTTCTCACCATGTTTATCACTGAGGGACACATGGCATAGTAAATAGAGAGTTGGCATTGAATTAGGAAGCCACAGCTTCACATCTTGCCTCTAATATATCTCCTATTTCTCTACCACTCACTTTTTTCAGGGTGTTAGGGAAAAGTGATCCTGACTTATTATTTCAAGATTGAGGAGAAATCTCATGAGGGAACTCCTTCTACCAACCATTCTGCAAATTGAAGTTTTAATAGAATACCTGGGGCACTGAGAACTTAAGTGTTTTGCCCAGAGTCACCCAGAATACATCAGTCAGAACTTGAACCCTAGTCTTCCTGACTCCTCAAAATTCTCTATCCACTACAGCATGCTGGTTGCCTTACCTGCTCCTTACTCTGACAAAATAATAGATTCAGTTTAAAAAAGTCTTTTAGAATTATTGAGTACAAGTGTTGGTGAGACAGGAAGCACAGTGTAGGATATCAAAATCATATAGCCAGCCATATTTATATCTCCTGTCATCAGAGTGTTTTGTAAACTGTAAAGTGCTTTGTACATGTGAGCTAATTATTATTATTTAACATCATACTTGAGTTAGGTTCTTCTTATACAATTATATGATGCTTAGAACAGTTACTATACATAGTGCCTTTTAGTGGGTAAATCTTGGCCACCTCCTTTGCCACCTGCCTCCATCATATATTCATTAGCAGAAGAGAGGTGACAACTGATTGGCAAAATCTGATGTCATAGGAGAGTTGCGATAGGGTTGGACTATATAGAAATATGGTATCCAAGTAGTAGCTACTGCTACTGTGCTATTTCTAGTGCACATTATGTAGTTCCCATGAAAGCAGCAAAAATGAAGCCTGGAAATGAGCTCAGAGCTTTTTGTCCATATATTTTACTTATTCCACACATGTCTTCTTCTGTATGAATATCAGTAGAACTCCTCTCTTGGCACAGAAGTCAGAAAGAAGTAGCATTTCATGGTCAGTATTTGATTCTATTGACACATTACCCAGTGTCCTGTTTGATCATACAAATCTTTGGTTTAAATTTATTTTAAATTCAGATCCCATTGTTACAACCAGCTAAGCTTAGACAATAGAAGACCATTGTCTTAAAATCTATCTAGTATTGTCCACTTTAATGGTTCTTTAAAGGGCTTATTCCCTAGCGCCTGTCACATAGTAGGCACTTAATAAATTCTTATATATAGATTGATCCAGAATACTCATCTTGTTATTTTGCAATATGTAAATATTTCATATATCTTAGTTTTGAGTCCTAGACTTGTCATAGATGTCACATCTAGATTTCTGACAAATTTGATTAGATGTATACCATACTAGCATGAGAAGAAGAAGTTTAAGTTATGCAGCAACAAGGTCCAGAAGTCTGGGAAAGTGTATGCTGAACTACATTTGAAGTGACCTTGTCCAATTTGGATGCTTCCTCAAATAGGGGCTCAGGGAAGAACTCGCCAATCAGAAGAGATAATTAAGGTACAAGTGTTTGTTGCTGGCATATTACAGGGTAGTCTTTTATGTTAAAGAACATCTTCAAACAAAACAGTAACAATAACAGTAGTTTGGAGGAAGCAACTGTAGCCAATAGAGTAACTTGATGTTGACATAAATGATTGATCCTGGAGTCTGAAGGCATGGGTGGAAGCTCATTATCATAGAACATTAGCACTTCTGTCAGTTTTATATGTGATAAATTCAAATTTTCTCTTACGTATGAGAATATGGGATCCCAGAGCAGTTAAGTGATTTACCCAAATTCATACAGCTATTTGTGGGCAGCATCAGAACTAGACTTCAGTCTACTATACATAATTTCACACTACTTCCTGTTATATCACGTTTGTTTGGTTTTTAGTATTATAGTGAGTGCTTTATTAGAAAGAATATTGGACTTGGAGTCAGAAAACCTGGATTTGATCCCTGCAGTAGAGCATGCTACTAGCTGAGTGATCAGGAATAAATCACTTAACCTTCCTCGAGCCTCAGTTCATTTATAAAATGGGGAGGATTGCTTTTAGTCCCAGTTTTACAAGTTTGTGGTAAGGAAAGTACTTGTATAGATGCTCTATTGAATGTACCTTGCCTGCTTCTGCTTCCCCATCATTAGGACCAATAAATATACTTTTGTTCAAATCTGGAAGAAAAAAGAGTATACTTATTGGAGGAAGGGAGTTTGTGATTCACCCTGCTCTCCTATTTCTAAGCGAGTAGACACCAAAACCAATTATCAAATAAAAATTCTTAGTTTTTTATTTTGGAGGTAAGATTGAGGGGGAAGAAACATCTGGTATTAGACTGTGGATATAAGACTCAAGCTGCTAAGAGTTGAGAGGTGTGAGGAATTAAGGAGCTTGGTAATATCTCTGGGCCCACTTTGCATTAGGCCGTCAAAATGGGGATTGTTACTCACTAAGTGACGAGAAGTAGGAATAAGGCCTCTTGCATGGTGTGTCATAATTAATTAACAGGTAGCAATTTGTGATTTACTAGATTACTAGTTTATTACTAGTTTATTACTTGTTACACATCTTGAATAAAGTTGTATTTCTGTTCTTAATTTGACAAATAAATCACTTGAATGCTTTATATTTCTCTTTCTCAAAAAAGAAAGAAAGAAAACCAGCAGGCTAACTAGTTATAATGTGTGTTTGCCTATTTGTGGCCCCTCACTGATTTTTTCCCCTTGTCATTGGTCATTAAGTATATAAAACTATTTTGTTCCTGTGAATGTTGTTATTACTAATAATATAAATATAAATTAAGTTATTACTAACAAGGAAAAACCTTGCAAAGAATAAGTAATGAGAAGGCAAATTACATATGTGTTCTCATTGTTGAAAGGATCAAGCAAATGCATTGCATATAGGTCATACAGAAAATAACACCATCAGCATCAGAAACATCCTTAAATATAAAAGATGATGATAGATAAAATACTCTTACAATAAAAAAGAACTCAGAGTGGACAATCTAAATCTGAAGAAAATTTGCTGCACAGTGTGATAGTCTTATTTATACAAACAGGCTATAAATTGGGTTGTACCAGCAGAGATGTAATATTCATTTTAAATTAAATTTTGTCAACTAACAAGCATTTATGTTCTCTCCACCTCACTTTCTTCCCCCCTCCCAACCCTTGTCACATGGATGCAAAGCCAAATAAAATAAATTTCCATATTGACTGTGTGTTTTGTTGTTTTTAAAAGATGTATGTGAGGCATATTTAAAGAGAACCTTTTTCCTCTACTTAGGATAGCAACATCAGTTAAAACTCAAGGAATAAAATGGGAATAAAATGAAAGAAAAGTATAGCAAGTTTTTGGAGGCAATAAAAGTTTTTCATAATTAAGAGTATTTTTTGGGGGTGGAGCAATGAGGGTTAAGTGATTTGCTCAGGGTCACACAGCTATTAAGTGTCATGTGTCTGAGGCCGGATTTGAACTCAGGTCCTCCTGAATCCAGGGCTGGTGTTTTATCTACTGTGCTACCTGGCTGCCATAATTAACTGTATTTACAAACTGGACTGGTGGCTAAAACAGTAGATTTGGGAATCAGACTATATGGACTCTGATCTCGTTTTGGTGACTGTGTATTCATGGCCTAAATCAGTTTGCTTATCTGTAAAATGTATATAAATTACTTGTACTACCTAACATACCAGGTTGTTGTGAGGAAAGCACTTTGCAAACTTTAAAGTGCTTTACGAAATATGAGTTGTTATGACCTAGCAGATAATAATTTCATAGATAAAATCTGTAAAGGACACTATTCCTTCAATTTGCAGATAAATAGACTTTATTAAGTATTAGTAAAATTCATTAATTTATACCAGGCATTGGCAAACTACAGCACTGGAGTCTGACCTGCCACCTTTTATAGGAGAGTCAAGAATAGTTTCTACATTTTAAAATGAAATTTTATTGTAATTAAAAACGTAAAAACCATTCTTAAGTGCTGACAGCTTTACACAAGTAGGGCGTGGGCCAATTTGGCCCTCTGTCAGTGGTTTGCTAATCCTTTTTTGGACCAATTATAGGATGCTCAATATGAATTAGTAAAAAAGTCTAAATTATAGAAGTTTTGTTTTCAAACATATATATGAACCAGTATTTGGCATAGGCAATACTGTAAGTAGAGTGCTGGTCCTGGAGTCAGGAAAATCATGGTTTTACTTGAATTTTTTAAAAATGGGGGGAGGGGAGTGGTAAGGACCTAGACCTGATATAATATGCTTTTCCATCGACCTTCTAGTACCATTATTTTGTGGCATGGACACAAAACAATCTGGTAAGATCACGAGTCCCTTCTCAGAGTAATGTTTTTTCAATAATTGAAAGAAGTGTTCAGTTTTGTTTAGATGTTAGCAAAAATAAAGATGTAATTGTTTCCCCCTGAAATCAGTCTACGGACACCTGGAATGTAGGTGGGGTTATTGGATCCAAGGTTATGAACCGTGATCTGAATGATGGCTTCTGGCCTCAAACCCCCTACAGACAAGAACAGAAACCAGAAAATATATCCCAAACAGTAACCCAACATTATGGCCTTGATGAAATGAATTGAACTCTTCATATTATTTTCTCTGTATAAACCAGTAACCCACAAGCTACATTGTGTCTGATTTATGATCCTTGCCACCACCATCGAGTACTGGCGCAGTCATGCCTGTATATAAAATACACTCAGGAAACTGTGCTGGTTGTCCTGCTGTCAGGACCAGATGGAGACTATAGTAATCCTGGTTTTCATTTGTTTCTAGCAAGGATACTGGTCCTAGCATTTGGATGGAGAAGGGAAAGGTGGAGATACCTGGGCAGTTTGTATTGCATAATCAAACATTTCCTATGGGATATAAATGTGACCATGAAATATAGAAAAATATGGTCTTTGGGAAAGAGTTGCAGATATACCTGTTCCTGAGAGACAACTTGGTGTAATAGAGTATGAAGATCTAATTTTCAGCCCAGTACAGTCCTGGGCTTGAAATCATATCTTGGTTTAAATTTTAACTCTAATACTTATTTCTTGACTACAAACAAGTGATTTAGTTTGGAGGTAGTATTTAATTCATAGGTGTTTTGTGAGACAGAAACTTTGTAAACTTTAAGGTTTTAGCAGGATGTCTTAACTGTTTTGTGTCTTGGACTCCTTTGGCAATTCCTATCTACTAAAACCTTTGGACTCTTTTCAGAGGTTTTGTTTTGTTTTGTTTTGTTTTTAGTGAGGCAATTGGGGTCAAGTGACTTGCCCAGGGTCACACAGCTAGTAAGTGTTAAGTGATTGAGGCCAGATTTAAACTCAGGTACTCCTGACTGCAGGGCTGGTGCTTTATCCACTGCGCCACCTAGCTGCCCCCCAGAGCTATTTTTTAATGCATAAAACAATATACTTATAACTAAAAATTAGATTGAAATAGTTATCAAATAATATATATTTAAAGTTCACAGGCCCCAGGCTGTGTGATCCCTGCATGATTTGCTACATTTCATAGTAACAAAGAATCAGAAACAAAGCAGATAACCATTGATTGGAGGAATGGCTAAACAAACTGTGGTACATGCATGTAATGAATTATTATTGCGCTATGAGAAATGATGATGAATTTAGAAATGTATGGGAAATCTTATATGAACTGACAATTATTCTAACACTATAAGTGGGTTTAAACAATAAAAATGGAAATCAAACGTCATGAAATGATAATAAACAAACTTGGCTTCCAAAATGAGATATTACTTCTTTTGCAAAGCTAGGAGATGGAGGTGGGACTATGAGTATGGAACACTTCATAAAATGCTGGAATTTTTAATGTACTGGTTAGTTTTACTGAATTACTTTTCCCCTCCTTTTTATTCTTTGTTTATGGGAGTTGGCCCTCTTGGAGGGGAGACGACATGCATTAGGAAATGGAGGTGATGTTTTAAGAAGTATCAATAAATTTTTTTTTTGCAGGGCAATTGGGGTTAAGTGACTTGCCCAGGGTCACACAGCTAGTAAATGTTAAGTGTCTGAGGCCAGATTTGAACTCAGGTACTCCTGAATCCAGGACCGGTGCTCTATCCACTGTGCCATCTAGCTGCCCCTATCGATAATTTTTTTAAAAGCCAAGAAATGTGAGCAGCTAGTATATTGATTTTTTTTTCCTGGTAATGTGTTTGAAGAAATGCTATTAAGAACTAATAATCTTTTTGATCATCTTTTGTTGGGAGGACTGGATCTGTGAATTTATTAATGTAAGAAATTCCCAGTGAGAAACTCCCTCTGTCAGTGAAAATTAGTCTGAGAGAGTTATTTGAAGCACTGAGAGGTTGTGATTTTCCTAGGGTCACACAGACTATATATGTAAGAAGGAGGACTTGAACCCAAGACTTCTTGATTGAGGACAGTTCTCACTATCTAGTATGCCATGCTACTTCTCATTATTTCTTCCTAACTTCCAAAATACAAAACTGTTTAAGAAAGAAGGTAGAGTTCCTTAGAAGAACTCATCTACTAAGAATGATTTGTAATGGTGTAAACAAAAGAGCCTTAAGGGGCAGCCAGGTGGAACAGTGGATTGAGCGCCAGGCCTAGAGTCAGAAAGACCTGAGTTCCAATCCAGCCTCAGTTCCTCATCTATAAAATAAACTGGAGAAGGAAATGGTAAACCATTCCAATTTCTTTGCCAAGAAAATGCCAAATGGGGTCACAGAGTTAGATACGTCTGAAGCTACTGAACAAAAATAAGGCATACGAAAAGAGAGCCTAAAATAAAGGTAAATTGGCTGTGGACTCCTCCCTTTATAATAGAATTGTTTGTTCTTAGGATTCTTAGATTGTTTGCTTCAGAAGAATACTTCACTTGCTTGTAGAGTTACTTATTTGGTATCACTTGAACCTAGATTTACTCTGGAAGACAAAAGTTGCTGCCTATTTAAGTGTATTTTAAAAAAAAGTAAAGTAATAAGGAAATGATTTGATGAACTTGATCTCATTGATGTGGTTACCTTTTGAATTTCCGCAGATGGCAGAAAAACTATCTATAGATTCCCATCCTTTGTAGTTTTATGCCATGTTCCTCCATAAATCCTCTAAAGAAGATCTATTCAGTAAATTGGAAGCCATCCTCTAACCCTTTTAATATTTCATGGATACCAGTATATCATTTGAGCTGCTTTCTCTCCTTGTGAAATGACCTGTTCTGTCTCTTTTTCTGGTTTTCTGTGATCTTCATGATGCCCCTTATGTTATTTCTCATTTGTGTCATTTTTAGTTGTATGCTGAAGCCTACTTATAGCCACTATTTATCCTTTATTGCCCTTTGAGTGACTTAAAATTTTGTTTTGAATATGATTGAGTTAGTGGTATGCACACTTATCCAGGAACTCAGTCTGATGAATCAGGGAATACCTAGAACAATATAGTGACTGTATTTCTTAGTTACTTGTGAAAGGAAAAAAAGTCTAAAAGATGTTTTCTGTGGCATCTGGTAAACCCAAAGAACAACCCATAGATGATTTCTTGCAAAACCCAAAACAGAAAACTCACAATCCAACTGTTTAACTTGTTCCTAGAATCTCCTGGTCTGTTGTTTTCAGAAGTCTATTCATGAGGACAAATGACTTTCCCATTATCATCTCTAAACATTTGCGTTTCTGTATCAAAACTCTCTGGAGAATAGTTCAACCTTCTCTAGATCCTGCTACTCTCTTTTTTCTGTTTCTCAAATGAGATGCCAACCATTTTGGTTAAGGTGTTTGCAAGAGAAACTACATATCCGAAAAATGAGAATGCTTCGTGGTTTGCTTAGAAAGTGAGTGTTCTTTGTATGCCTTTTCATTATAGTACACACCATAGTTACTGGAAAGAGTACAGACTCTGGAGTGAAAGGA
This sequence comes from Dromiciops gliroides, assembly GCF_019393635.1. Classification (NCBI taxonomy): domain Eukaryota; kingdom Metazoa; phylum Chordata; class Mammalia; order Microbiotheria; family Microbiotheriidae; genus Dromiciops; species Dromiciops gliroides. The sequence continues at coordinate 161,149,274 of NC_057862.1, read as the reverse complement.
CCTGGGTTAAAATGCTGCCTCTGGTGTTTACTGCCCAGATGACCTTTGGCAAATCATTTAACTTTCTTGGTCCTCATTTTCTGTATCAGTAAAATGAAGAGGTTGGACTAGATGGACTCTGAGTCTCCTTCTACTTCTAGATGTCTGATCATGTGAACCTGGTACTTCTTTGTGACCTAGGCCTTAAGGACTTGGTCAGTAAGTCGGTTGGGCTGATTCTTGCAGTCTCTAATGTTCATCTCTATTCACTTCAACTTATCTTAACAAACATAGGTTACTTGGAAAGTCTTAGTGCAGTTTTAAGCCACTAAACCTTAAATGACCTAAAATTTCAGTAAGAATTTTGGATCATTCAGTATTTATTAAGTACTTCTCTGTATAGCACTGGGCTAGGAAAATACAACATCAAAAGGCACCTAGACCTAGTCGCTCAGAAACTTAATCATTCATAGCACAGAGGGTTGGTGGTGATATGGCATGCATACAAGTAAGCATGTTATAAAGTAGAATGTATAAAGGTCGAGGAGGGAGACTAGACAGAGTACTCAAAGACATGATACAGCTCACTTCATTTGGAGGAGTCAGGGAAAACTTCCTGGAAAGAAGGAGCACCTGTCTCTGAGACATGAATCTATTCTATATCATATACGTATCCATGTAAGACCATGTGTGTCTGGTATGGTATTTGGATTGGGCCACATTTATATAGTTTCCTTTTTTCCTTCTTTTTTTCCTTTTCACCATTAACACACTATCTAAGGGGCTGAAGAAAAGAATTACAGGCCCCTCCAGGACAGGGCTTCTTAATTTTTTTTTCCATTTGCCACCCCATTTCACCAAAAAAATTTTTACATGACCCAGGGTATATAAAATAGGTATACATAGCCTTTTGCTGTTGCCAAATTTTTCACGACCCCCATATTCAGTTATGTGACCCTATATGGGGTATCGACCCACAGTTTAAGAAGCATTGCTCTAGGATACTTTGTTTTAGGAATGCCAGGCCTGAATGACTTTCCTTCCACTCTTCTAAAGCTTCCAAATGGGTGGGTATATGGGGCTGGGAACCCTTTTGCTGACTCATGAATTGAATAGTTTTTAAGTCTTTTTGTTTTTTAAGGTTCTTTGGCCAGTCAGTTGCCACAGTCAGATACACATAAGATATGGCAGCTTGTACTAAAAAGGAGAGGTTTTGAAATATAATATACCAAAAGGTGAAAGATAGAAGCTTACAACTAAGAATAATTCACCCTATAAAACTGAGCCTAATTTCACAGGAGGAAAGAGTAGATTTTAAATTCAATAGAGCACTTTCAAGCATTTATGATGAAAAAGGCCCAAGCTGTGTAGGAACTCTGAAATAGAAAAACAAAAATCCAAAGAAACCCAGAAAGGTAAATTTATTCTAGTAATTGAAAGGGACAAAATGACATTGTGATATCCTAATGTGAGAAGGAACAAATGTCTTGTCATCAACTTAATATTTTCAAAGGGTACTGAGGGAGTTAAAAAAAGAACAGAGGAACTTGGGCATGAATTTGTTACATTTGGAGAGTTAAGAAGGAGAAGAGATGGGAGAGGAGAGTAAAGTGGAGGTGTGTGTGTGTGTGTGTGTGTGTGTGTGTGTGTGTGTATAAGAAGGGGGTAGAACTTGCTACTTTTATAAATGAGATACATGAGAAAATACATATACACACACACATACACACATATATATACATATATGGAGAGGGAGGGAGGGAGGGAGGGGAGTGCACACCAGAAGAACCTCACTCTTATCTTTTTAAAAGATTTTATATGTATTGTTTTTAAATTAAAAATATAAATTTATTTACAGATTACTGTCAATCCATAAGAAAGAAGTCTCTTGTAACAAAGTAAAAAAGTTCAGTAAACTAATATTCTAGTGACCTCATCTGAAAATACATGCAACATTTCACATTTATAGCACCCCTCCAGGTTTTATTTTTTTTTTTAAATAACAGAAATCTATTTGCTCTCCCTCCTACTACCCACCCTGTTGGAACAAAAAAAGAAAAAATAAATAAATTCCTTAGAACAAATATGTAGTAATTAAGTAAAATAAATTCTTTCAATGACTGAATACAAAAATATCTCATTCAGAACTCTATATCTATTACCTCTTTTTTTAATTAATAAAGTATTTTTTTTCCCGTTACATGTAAAGATAGTTCTCAACTTTTGTTTATACAAGCTTTACAATTTCAGATTTTTCTCCCTCCCTCCCCTCCCTCCCCCCCCTCCCCTAGACAGCAGGTAATCTGATATAGGTTATAGATATATATATATATATATATATATATATGTGTGTGTGTGTGTGTGTGTGTGTGTGTATAGATATACACACACAATAACATTATATCTATTACCTCTTAGTCATGAATAGCATGTTTTATCAGTTTTAAAATGAATGGTCATTGTATTCATCATAGTTCTTATAGCTTTAAAATTTTTATAGTGTTGTTAATTTTGTATAAATTGTTTTCCTAGTACTTATTTATTCTTTATCAGTTTATAAGTCTTAAAAGTTATTTTTTAAAATAATATTGATATTAGAGTATCAATTGTTCTTCTGATTCTGCTTTATTTCACTCCATGTCAGTTCATATAAGCCTTTCCATGTCTTTTTGAAACCATCTATTTTCTTATTTCTTCTTATAGCACAATTGTATTCCATCACATTCATAGACCACAACTTAACCATTCCACAGTTGTTGGGTATCCCTTTGGTTTCCTGTTTTCTGCCACCACAAAAAGAGTAGTTAGAAATATCTTTCTGGGGGCAGCTAGGTGGCGCAGTGGATAGAGTACCGGCCCTGGAGTCAGGAGTACCTGAGTTCAAATCCGGCCTCAGACACTTGACACTTACTAGCTGTGTGACCCTGGGCAAGTCACTTAACCCCAATTGCCTCACTTAAAAAAAAGAAAAAAAAGAAATATCTTTGTGTATATTGGACCATGTCTTATTTCTTTAATCTCTTTGGGCTTTAGGCCTAGTAGTGGCAGAGCTGGGTCAAAGGGCATGTACACTATTTAGTAACTTTTTATGTTTAAGTTTAAGTGGCTTTCTCTGAAACAAAGGAGGGTTGAGCAAATGTGAACACATACACAGAAATTTTGTTTTATACATATATCAAACTCATTGGGGAAACAAGTAGGATGTGGGGAAGGTTTAGAGGTAGTATAATACCTGAGAGAGAATAGATGTAAGAAAAAACAACTTCGAGATCCTGAAAGGTGGGAGAGGAGAGGTTAAAAAGGAGACAATTTAAGAAGAGAACAAGAATTTAAGGCAAGTCATCCATTGGAGAGTGGCTGAGCAAATCATGGTGTTTGAATGAAATGGAATTTTATTGCACCATAAGAGATGACAACAGAGAGCAAGCACAGTGCCTGGCACGTAGTAAAGGCTGAATAAGTACTTGAGACAATTTCTGAGAATCTGGTGGTATGGACTGCAGCAGAATGAAGTGAGCAAAACCAGGATAACAATTTATATAACTGAAACATGAAAGACACATTTATGGACATGGCCACATAACACATTTTCAAGGTAGAATATGAATGGATATTTTAGGTGACATTTAAACTTTTAATCACATTCTTCATCTCATCAGAGATCTGTGATTTCACCAATGTAGTTAACTCTGCCACTGCATTCATAGCCTTTCAACATGTTGGTAGATGAACCTTATAGACTGCTGTGGCTATAAAAGTCTAACTTGGTTAGCCTTCAGATGGCATACATTGCCTGCCCTTACTTGAAGACATTATTCAGCTAGGCATGACCTGCACCATTTTATTTGTTACATAGACTAAACTCCATGCCACAGTGCATAATCAAAGAAGGCTAGTGGAGGGCTAGTCTAACTTACCACTGAAAAAACTATAGAAAACACATGCCTCTAATATATATTAATAGTCACATTCTTTATAGGAGCTGTCATTTGAACCCCAAACTAAAGTGTAGCAAGCTACTCCTTGGGACGGTGGTCTGTGCTATGCATAGGTAGGGAGTGGCTTGGTTGGACCTGAGGATGAGGAAGATTCTTTTGGCTATGTGAAGGATGAATCAGAAAAGAAAGCTAGAAGAGGGAAAACCAGTTAGGAAGTTAGAAGTAAACAAGGTGAAAGTTGATGAGGACTTAAACTAGAGTAGTGGGTATTATCAGTGTAATCAATCTATCAGTCAATTAACAGGTATTTAAGAAGCTACTGTGTCGGGGCAGCTAGATGGCGCAGTGGATAGAGCACCGGCCCTGGAGTCAGGAGTACCTGAGTTCAAATCCGGCCTCAGACACTTAACACTTACTAGCTGTGTGACCCTAGGCAAGTCACTTAACCCCAATTGCCTCACTAAAAAAAAAAAAAAAAAAAAAAAGAAGCTACTGTGTCCTACCTCTAACAGGTGCCTTGGATAAGAAGACAAAAATGAAACAGTCTATACTTTGAAGGAGGTTACAGATTGACTAGTGCAAGACAACTTGTACATATGAGCATATACAAAATATGTACAAACTAGCTTCAAGGCAGTTTAACTGTGGAAGGCACTAGTAGTGGGAGAAACAGAAAAGTCTTGTAAATGATGACTGACACTTGAACTTAGTCTTTAAGGGAACTAGGTTTCCAAGACTCATCGAAGGCATGAACAGTAGCCATTGCAAAAGGGACGATATGGGTGATAAAGTGTCTTACATAGGGAATGTGTGAGAAGTAGCAAATAAACAGGTCTAGCTGGAATGTGGAATGAGTGGATGGAAATCATCTTTTAGACAAGAATGGTAAGAAGGGGACAGATTATGTAGAGCTTTGGATGTCAGAGGAGTATGTTTGATCTTACAAGTAACCGAATTGCTGGAGTTTGTCGAGTAGAGAGGTGGCATGGTCAGACCTATATTTTTTTAAAAAATACACTTTGGCAGCTTGTGGAAAATAGATTGGAGTTAGGGAAGACAGAATTTTGTGAGTATTCCCAATGGGCAAGACATGGATGAAAATACGGTAAAGGAACCTATGAGGCAACAGTCATATAGGTTAGAGAATTAAGAGAGAGCAGCTTCACAAAAATCCCCAAAACAAAGAGTATCCAGGTAAAGGGATGATTGATCAAAAGTGTCAGCTATTGCAGGGGTCAAGAAGGATGATAATTTAGAAAATTAAATCAGACAAATGTGATAATCTTCACATTTCCTCCCAAGCCAGAGGATGGAGTGACTCAGAGTCTGATGGTTCATTGCCTACCTGGCTAACCAGCTTTAAAGTTGAAAAAAGAAGAGGTTCTAAGGTCATGCTTCCAAGGTCTTTCCTGTTTATCTTCTGTAGAAGCTCCCAACCTTGTGAGGCCCTGGTTTGGGAGGAAGGCCCCTTTCACCCCCTCTGACTTCCTCCCCTGCCCGGCCCCCAGGCACACATATGTATGTATATACTTTGTATCCTCACATTCCCTCAGCTCCTTTGAGATACAGTCTTTAGAGTGATTTCAGGTCTTGGCCCTTCTCTCAGGTCCTCTTCCACTGGTGTCTCTCCCACCCCACTTTGGATTTTCTTTTGATACCATTTTAGTGCATTTTGATAAAAGTCTCTAATTTTTTGACATGGGCTGCACCTCTCTCTGAGCTGTCACCCCATGGAGACCAAGGGAGTTTTGTCACTTGAAACAATAAAGTTTTGGGCAGGGGGGGGGGATTGGTTGAAAAACAACATTATTTTAGATATAGCAGTTGAATTATGAGATTGAAAGGCATATTTAAAAGACTTTAGAAGAGTGTGAGAGGAGATGAAGTGGATGCAACAAATAGAGAATTGTTTTTTTCCAAGTTTAGTTGGACGAGGGTAGGAGATAGTTGACATATTAGCTAGTAGGGATGTTGACATCTAAAGAGGATGTTTAAGGGAGGCTTGAGTGTATTTTGGCAATAGGAAGGAATCACTAAATAATAATTGAAGGGGGAGGGAGGGAAGGCAAGTAGGGAGAAAAGGGAAGAGGAGGAAATAGTCTGTTGTGAACAAGAGAGGATGGGATCAAGAATACATGTAAGGAGTGACCTTGATGAAGAAAGAAGTAAAGGAGGAAGATAGTGAGAGAATGATATTGGGAGGATATGGGATGAGATGTCTTAATTTGCTCAGTTGGCTACCAAATTTGTCTCAATTTGTGGTACTATGGCAGGTTTGAGGAAAGTAGAGAAGGTTTGGAAGCAAGAAATACATGAGATAGTATTGATATAGAATCTATAGAATTTGGCAATCGATTGGATTCGGAGGGTAAAAGAGAAGGAAAATTCATTGATACCTCAGGTTTCATTCAACTAGGAAAATGATGGTGTCATTGACAAAATAGAAATGTTAAAAGTCAGGATTCATACAGAAATTGTGAGTTCAATTTGGGGCATGTTGAATTTGAGTTGTTAGGATGAAATTCATATAGATGTTTAGCAGACAGCTAAACCCTATACTGTAGGGGAAAATTATTCTTCATTAAACTACCTGAGTTCTGTGAAGGGGTAAAAGTATAGGAACAAGATGAACTTAGTGGACGTAATTGATTTAGTTTTTTTAAAAGCCTCTCACAAGGTTCTCTGCTAAACGCTGTTATAAACAAATGCCATCATGGAATTAGTGGAAATATTTTGTCATGGTGATGGAACTGGCTTAGAGACAGAAAATGATGAAAAGGATAAACAGATACTTCTGATTGGAAAAGATGTAACCCATGGGCTCTCTCAGGTATACGTCTTACATAATAGCAGATGTAAAAATACCAGGAAGATAGTGTTCATGAAGATTTTCCAGGTTCAAAATGAGGTTTTGCTCTTCTGGTTTATAAAATGCTGATCCCTGTGTTCAAATCTGGCCTCAGACACTTAGCACTAGCTGTGTGACCCTGGGCAAGTCACTTAACCCCAATTGCCTCACAAAAAAATATCTATAAATAAAATAAAATGCTGATCCAACAGGGTTAAATTCTCCAAAGAGATTATGAGACTGTATGACTGAACAGGAAAGTGGATGAGGGGTATCAATGTATGCAAGTATAATAAAAGAAAAACTAATCAAAAGTGCACTAATAAAGTGATTGACTTTGAGCTGTCAGTTATGACCTAGAGAAAGGGCTGAAGATTATTTTCCCAAACACATCAGCTATTTGTAATGCTTTGGCTAAAGTAATCTCCAAATATTGGAACTCTTCCTCACTCACATTCTCTCCCTCCATTTCCTTCCCCCCCTTATTCTTTTTACACCCATCCCCCCCACACAAACACAAACATATAACAACACAGATTGAAATTGGCAATCAGCATTTGTGAAACATGTATTATGTGCCAGGCCCTCTGGTGGGCATTGTAGATATAAAGACAAAAATAATAGCCCTTGCCCTCAAAGATCAGACATTCTGTTGAGGGAAACCTTGTGTTGATTTATAAGTATAATAAAAATAAATACATGGTAATTCTTTATGTACAAAGACTCTAGTATCTGGGGAGTTTCAGAAAGGAAGGGATGTTAAGGGCATTGAATCTAACCCCTTCATTTTAATTATGTTTTTAATACATCAGACCCAATTGATATTGTCAGGGGATTGAAGACTAGGAACTGGAGGACTCTGGGACCTTCTTTCAACTCTCTGGACTTAGATTCTCAATCTATGTTCAAGCCCTATTTAAAAAAAAAAAAAGTGGATTGGGGGAAGATGTAATATGTGTCCATGGTCTTGGGCTGGGCAATAATCCAGGCCATAAAGCTCTCCAAATACATGAGGGAATGGTAGGAATAAGCAAAATATATATGTTCTCCAGAGTTTTCCTTTAGAAGTTCCAAGGGCAGGGGAGTCTTGGAGAGACCCTTTGGTAGATCTGGGAATGGAATTTAGAATTTTTACTTTCCAACCCTCTTCCTCTGCTCTGCCACAGTGAAGCCATGGGAACAGAATGACAAGGTACCTAGATCTCCAGACAAATTCCATGTCATTGAGGAGTCTCTCCTCCCATTGCTTCTGTGCTTGGTTCTTGAGGTCTTCTAACTCATTGAGCTGATATTCTTATTCTGGAGCACAGATCTACTTGCACCTGATACTATAGTCCTCAAAATATTTGGCTTCGTTGGGCGACTAAAAACATGGGGGAAAAAAGTTAAAGTTGAGATTTGGCATCATCCAAAAAACTTCCAGCTTTACCCTGATCCTTTTAAGCCCTAAACTCTACAGATGATGAATCTGATGAGGCACATTAGAAGGAAGAGGAAAATGATATCCTACTTTGTAGCTTATGTTATATGTAGATTTGATCACTAAACCTTAAGGAAAATATATTAAACTGGAAGAAGTTCAGGGCAGGGCACTTAGAATGATCAAGGGATAAAGTGTAGCTTTCTTATCAGAGCAGATTATAATCATTAATCATGTCATTTTTTTGTATACTAGCCTCAGCATTTCAATGCTAAAATATTAATATAGAGATATTCTGTATCAGGTTTGAATTGCCCCATTTCCTGAGTTTTGTTTGTATTTTTTAAGGCAGACAATTTACATTATTATGCTCTTTTCTTTGCCAGGGTAGTATGAATTCCTGTCCTTTAATTGTCATTTATGAGATTCATCATTTAACTCAGGGTTCCATAGAAACAATTTGAAAAGTTTGGGGGATCAGGTTCCTGACCTTTCATTATCTGGCATGCTGTATCCCAGGGAAAGGCAGTAATGGTGTGCTAATTCTGAAGGTGGGGTATAGGGACATGCTGATTTATTGGCTTTTGTGAACAGGGCAGCAACTATTCCAGGCAGCAGAGGGTCGGTATATTGGCAACCACTGGTACACATACCAGTGAGAGAAAGCCTTCAGGACATTTTTGAAAATTGTTAACCCTTGGCTTAACAGCTTAGTCCATTTATAGACTTGCCTTTTTAAAAAAAATCAGATTAAAAAAAAATCTTCTATCCTGCTTATTATAGACTGGAACATATGTAACAGTGAAATTCTACTGAATTCGTGAACCACTATACTTAGATTCCATCAATCAACAAGTGCTTACTAAGCAACTATATGAGCCTGATTCTGTGCTAGGTATACAAGTATACTTATCTACTTGGAGATACAGGTACAAAGAATGGAAAAAGTAAACTTAATTCTAATGGCAGAGATGAGAAGTAAAAATAAAGATACATACGACAAAAAATAAAGTGAATAAATATCATATACACCTAATAATTAAGGATAAGGTAATTTTGGAAGGATGTTCTTAGCAGATGCAGAGAATCAAGAAAAGCTGAAGCTTTTGTAGAACATGGTGCCTGAGGTAGATCTTAAGGGAAGAGAGGAATTCTGAAAGGCAGGGTAAGACAGAAGACCAGGTGAGTTCATGGCAGAGTTGCAGGAGGAGTAATATCCAATTAGACTAGAATGATAGGTTGAAGCCAGGTTGGGTAGAACTTTAAAGGCCAAACAGCAGAGTTTCTTTTTTTCCTAGATGCAATAGGAAGCTTCTGGAGTTGTTTGAGTAAGGGAGTCACATAGTCCAAGCTGTTCTTAAGGAAAACTACTTTGGTAGCAGCGTGTTGGATGGACTGGAGTAAAGAGAGACTAGAGGCAGAAAAATCAATTAGAATGATATTGCAAATGATCTAGGCAAGAGACAATGAGGGCATGAACTAAGGGAGTAAAAACATAAATGCAGAGAAGAGGCTGGATGCAAGAGATGTTGCTAAGAGAGAAACAGCAAGAGTTGGCAAATAATTGGATATGTGCAGTGGAGATGGGTGACAATTTGGAGATAATGCCAAGAGTATGAACCCAAGATGTTGCAGGGAGGATGGTGCTTTCCATTGAAGGAAAGTTTGGAAGAGATTTATGGAGGATGAGTTCAGTTTTAGATATGTAGAGTTTAAGATGTCTTTTGGGATATCCAATTTGAATGTCTAGTAAGCAATTGGAGATGTGGGACTAAAGTTCAGAGAAAAAACTAGGACTGAATGGATATACATATTGATGTGGGAGTCACCTACAATAGAGATAATATTTAAATATGTAGTGGAGGAAATGAAGTTACTAAGGGAATACAGAGGGAAAAGAGCAGAAATCCCTTGTTATTGTCAAGTCATTTTCTTTTTTCTTTCTTTTTTTTTGTGCAGGGCAGTGAGGGTTAAGTGACTTGCCCAGGGTCACACAGCTAGTAAGTGCCAAGTGTCTGAGGCCAAATTTGAACTCAGGTCCTCCTGAATCCAGGACTGGTGCTTTATACACTGTGCCACCTAGCTGCCCCCGTCAAGTCATTTTCAATTCAATTTTTCAAATATTTGCTAATCTAATCTAGTAAAATTTTATTAACCACCTACTCTATACTACAAAGCCAAGAAAGAAAGAAAAGAAAAAGAAACAGTACTTTCCCTCAAGGGGAGCTTATGTTCAGTTCAGGAAAATATCATGTAAATACAAGATGTCCCAATAGTTTTAATGCAGTTTTAACCTTTAATAACTTTAAACTGCACTAGCTTTTAGGATGCTCTATATATTTTCAGCAAATTGCATACAATTATGCAGATAATATGATTGATTCATTTAAAATATGATTGACTTATAACAGCAAGAGAAAAACTATTTAACTTTCTTGTCAAAGTTATTTAACAATGAAATTTACAACTTCATTATGTAGTGAGCCCCTTATCCCTGGGCATATTCAAGCAGAGGCTAGATGCCTGCTTGTTAGAGATATAAAGGAGACTTCCCAGACAGAGGTTCAGATTAGTTGGACTCTTGAATGCTATAGTTGTATGTTAAAAATTTGGGACTCTTCAGAAAGATGAGAAGACCCTAGGAAAATTACTTATTTTCACTTTATTTTTTCCTCATGGCTGCATTTTCCCCAAATGTAGATTTTAAAAGGTGATACATCTGAATTTAATTTGATTTGGAGTGTCAAGAAAATGACTAAAAGTGAGGGAATTTCTAACAAAATAAATGCACTAAAGAAATGAGTGCTTTTAAATTTGAAACGTATTCAGAGTATTGATATAGACCAGATAGTATTTAACAAAGCAAAACAATCATGGTATTTAATAAACCCATATAAGATTCTCTAGTTAGTAGAAGAGACAGTTTCACAAGTAAGTAAGATTACTCTGGTTCTGCTAGTCAACTATGTATTATAGGTTGGCAGGGGGTGGGGGTGAGATGGAGGATGCATTAGAGAGATAAGATTTCTGATAAGATTTTGAAGTTACCGAAATATTATTTCTTCACCATGACTCCCCCCCCCCTCCCCAGGGCAACGAGGGTTAAGTGACTTGCCCAGGGTCACACAGCTAGTAAGTATTAAGTGTCTGAGACTGGATTTTAACTCAGGTCCTCCTGAATGCAGGGCCAGTGGTTTATCCACTACACCACTTAGCTGCCCCCTCCCCATGACTTTTTAAATGGGGATTTCTTCATTGAAAGGATAGGTTTACAATTTGGTGTATTTTGGGGTTCTTTTATGCCTCTATAAACTTAGTCATTTTTTGTTAGTTTAGGAACATAGATATTATTTATTCCTTGGTTCCTTCACTTTTTAGAAAAAATAGTATGTTTGACATAGTAAGTATAAAAACACCATTTATTTAGACAAGGAACTTTAAAATCAAATTTTCTTATCAAAATGGAGTTGTAAGCTGCTATACTTTAAATAATCCAACATTTTAGTTTTTACCATTTTATAAGATATGAAGGCCAGAAGTTAAGAACACAACTACTTTGACTTCAAAGGATCTATGATCTCATCTCTATGTTCTCAATCTGTTTATTCCCATCATCACTTAATATTAAAATGAATTCACACTTTCACATCTTGTGCATTTTTCTCCATGTTTTCCCATAGACCCCACAGATGAGTTACTCAGTGTTCATGAGTATCAATGTAACACCAACATCTATGTTTTTTTCTTCACTTTCAGCATATCACTGACCTGCTTCCATTTCCAATCATGCATTTCATGGATAATTATACCCCTTATGCTACCATTTCCCATTTGGTTCACCTATAGCATTTATTCTTTGGATATTATGCTGTTCCAAGATCAAAAACCATATATATTTTGTGTTAGGAAGAAACTTGGAATCTATTTTTTTCTAAAGCCCATAACAATTTCTCAAATATAATCCAATTCTTTTCTTCTTGTTCAAATATGAACCTAGCTCATTGTCCATCTCTAGTATCTGTCCTACATGTATGTTACTGTCTCATTCATTTCTTTTTATGTACATATTAGTAAGCCAGTCTCTTTTGAAAAGTCTTCATTGAGGAAACATTGTAATATTCTGGGCCTTGATGTAATCAGTACAATGTGCTCATCAAATCTGGAGGACCTCACTATCTATAGTGAATCCAATCTGTTCTAGTTGGAGGTCATCTTCCATGAGAGTAGCCAAAACCTTTGTGAAGTATGTCTCCTTGTTTTATGCTTCATTAAATTTTAATAATCAGAGAGTTTTGACCCAAATTATCTCTCTGGTTACATTTATCAAGGAATATTATATGAACTTAATATATGCAGCAGCATGAATTATTGGAAGAGAGCCTTTGTGGCCCAGTTCTAGTTTTAATGAGGAATTTAGAAAAGTATTTTTACCTAGAGTATCATAGTATGTAGATTAAGGACAGTCATGGAATTTGTTTAAAGTCACTCTTAAGCAATTTTGAATGCAAGAGTCATATTTGTATCTTGAGGGCCTACTATTTTCATAAGAAATAAAGTAAATTAAAAAAAACACTTTCGATGAGAGGAAAAATTCTGCCTAATGGCTAATAATGATTTCTTTAGTTATTAAAAATGTTAATTCATTTTAAACCCATTTTTATATATTACCATGAGCAAGTCACTTAATCTCTCTGAGTCTCAGTTTCCTGATCTGAAAAATGGGGTAAATAACCTATAGTACTTAAAGGGCTACTGTAAGTACTAAATGATATTTAAATTGTTTCCATAAATCTTAAAAGTTCTCTGTAACTTTTAGTCTATTTGGTATTTTCAGTTGAGACACATTTAAACATTTCCTTCAGTGGGGAGTTAGACTCATAATTCCTTCGTATATTTCAGTTTCACAGACCCAGAAGGGAAAGAGGTTCCAGCTTCCTTCCAACTCTAAATTGCACGAACATTCTCTTCCTCCTCTCCAAATTGAACATTTTGAATAAGCAGCACATTACTTTCCTTGTTTCTATTCTCTACAGAAATAAATGGATGCTACTGCCACTAGGCCCTCTTCACTCCCAATCCTTTGAGACCTAGTCAGGAGAACAAGAACATATCCACCAAACTCCAGATAAAACAAGAGGAAGCAAAGAAGACATTTAATCTAAGGTCCCTTACAGCTCTAACTCTATTGTGATCCTTCATCCTTTTTTTTTAATAAATTTTTTTTTACATATGCATTTCCAGATATATCCTTTCCCTTGTACCCTACCTTGTGAGCCATTTCTTCTTAAAAAGTAAAAAAAAAAAATCAGTTAAATAGTATTAAACATGTTATCTAAATCTGATCGTCTATATAGTGTGTCACACCCATAGTCACTTACTTCTGCTAAGAAGCAAGGAAGATACATTTTTTCATTTCGTTTCAGATCCAAGCCTGTTCACTCATATAATTACATTTCATTTTTTTGTTCTTTACATTTGCTTTGCTGTGGTCATTGTATATGTGTTCTTTCTGGTTCTACTTTGCATCAGTTTATATAAATTTTCCCATGCTTCTCTGAGTTCTTCTTAATGAAATTTCTTGTGGCATAGTAATATTCCATTGCATTCATGTACCATAATTTGTTGGGCTTTTACTTTGTTTCTATTTCTTTGCTACCATGAAAAGTGTTGCTCTGAATATGTTGATTTTTATTGGACCTTTCTGTCTTTGCCTTTCTTAGAGTATATGCTTAACAGGGAAGTCTCTATCTAAGTCAAAGGGTATGGACATTTAAGTGACTTTTAAAGCATAATTCCAAATAGTTTTGCAGGCTGGTTGGACTAATTCATGTCTCCACCATATTAATATCCACCATGGATAGAATTTTATTCTCAACCTATAGACTAAACATTTTCTTAGTGTTGAATATGGTAAGGAAAAGAAAAATATTTTAAATATGGATTCTAAAATATTTTTCAAGTAATACTTCCCCAATTTATCTTTATATATGTTCCATTATACCCATCTTTAATAAGAAATCACTAGGACTATTAAATGTAAGTTTCTCTTGACTTATTCATTACTTTAGGCAGTGATTAATTCATAGTTACTTCATCTGTATGGATTGGTTTAAAGTAATTAAATGAATTTTTCATATTTTTATTTACTATTTCTCTTCAACTAGCTCAGAGGGTTCTTAACCTAGGGTCCATGGGTAGATTCCATGCACTTGGATGTGAAAAAAATAGCATTTTATTTCAATTGATTTCCTTTGTAATCCTGTGTGTTTTATCCATTTATAAACAATATTCTGGAAAGGAAGGACTCTATACCCTTCAGCATAGTACTATGGGAGGTGGGGTCCATGACTCAATTTTTTAAAAAGGGTAAGAACCTCTAGGTCACTCCCTTAATATAAGGAGTAGATCCTAACTATGGTGACTTAGAGAGATCAATTTCCTTGTACTGGTAAATTACTGAAGAGCTATGAAAGATTTGTGGGCATTGCTTTGAAATTACATTCTCTAGCTTTTACTTATGAAACTAACAATTTAAGGGACCCTATGGATAATTCCTTTGTGTTAAAGGGTATTGCTTTGTGTTTTTCTGTCTGGGATAAAGTCTTGAAGTAGGATGGTGGCCTTGTGAGCAGAGAGAAGGGGATTGATAAGAGGTACATTGTGGAGGCAGAAACATTGAGACTTGGCATCTCATTGAATTTATAGGGTGAGAGAAAGTAAGGAGTTAGAGCTGGTAACCTAGATGAATGAAAGGAAGGATAGTTGTACAGTTGATAGAATTAGGGAAGTTAGGAAGAGGGGTAGATTTGGGGAGAAAGGAGTTGAGTTCTGTTTTAGACATTTTAAGTTCAGAATAACTCAGTATGTCCAAAAGAGAATTGATTTCCTTTCTCTCCAAGTACTTCCCTCATCCCGCTCTATATCACTCCATAAGTCCAGTTACCTTCCAAGTCCAGTGGATGCTGGATAACTGCAGCTCAGGAGAGAGGCTATGGCTGGATATATAAATCTTTGATCATCACCATTAGAGATAATAATTAAACCTTAGGATTTAGAGCTGGGAAGGACATTAAAGATCATATAACTCAAGGTCCTTGTTTTGTAGGCAAAGAAACTGAGGCCCAGAGTGGTTGTAATTTACCAAAAGGTATATGAATATGTTTCCTGACCTGAAGGTCCATCACCCCTTACACCATGCATTCATTTGTTCAGTATCAGCCTGGATCTCTCACTACAGCAGATTAATTTAATTTTCCTACAAAAAGACTGCTTCTTAAAGGAGCCTTATTCATTTTCTTTTTTCAAACATTTCAAAATTATTTCAACAAATTATTTTTTTTAATTTATAGGAGTTTTCTGATCTTTCTAGATTGGCAAAGATCAGGGTAAGTGATCTCTGGCCTTAGAGGGATGCTCTGTTGATGCTGTCTTATTTGTCATCTGGAGGAAATTAAAAAAAAAATTAATTAAGGCTACTTAAAATCAAGAAGGAAGATTTTGTCCCTTTGAAGTTGTAGCCATGATAACAAAGGGGAGGATAGATTTAACATTTGTTATTTTTCTCCTTATGTTAGGTACATTTTGTTTATTTCATAGAAAATTTTTGATTGATAATGTACACTTTGGAGAAGATTTTTAAAAAGCCATCAGCATTGATGGATAACCTAGGTCTTGTTGTCATATTAGTGGACAGAGATTAATGTTTCTAACTTCCTACACAGTGAAATGAGCAGAGGAATGAGTATAGAACACTTAGATATTTCATAATTCCTGAAGACTTTTATAAACTTTTTCATTTGTGTATGAGAACATTTAATATTTGAAAATAAAAATTAAATTAATTTAAGCTAAATTTATATATGATATTGAACAATTTCTTCTTGTTCTCTCCATATGTGAGATTATTTTTATCAATAATTAGTCTCTTGAGTGATTTTCATTTTTACCCCAAAATGGGAAGAGTAATTTATTAGTGTGATATTTTGGAAATATTTTTATGGATGATCACATACTATGGAGAAAACAAGCACACAAAAATGGATGACTCAGGTGGCATGTATCTGTTTTATATTTCCCATCCCATAGGTTGCATAAATGCAGAAAAACCTCTTGTGCAAAATAACAATTTTAATGGAAAAGTCAGTTTTATGAAATTAAAATATCTATTAAGATTTTACTTTGTTGCTCTGTGGTTTCAAAATTTTCTAGATAAAGAGCTATGCTGGGGCAGCTAGATGGCACAGTGGATAGAGCACCGGCCCTGGAGTCAGGAGTACCTGAGTTCAAATTCGGCCTCAGACACTTAACACTTACTAGCTGTGTGACCCTGGGCAAGTCACTTAACCCCAATTGCCTCACTAAAAAAAAAAAAAAAAAGAGCTATGCTAACACCTCTGTAGATTTGAGTACTTTTCTGAGTATTTATAGTTTGCATTCGTGTAGACTATCAGAGTTTGTGGGGTTAATAATTTTAGTAATTTAATTCCAATAGATTCTAAAATAGAAATCATTTCCATAAATAATAATCCAGCCCTATTGTTTTACTGGTTCTAGCTTCTTTTTTTCCTCATTCTTCCTGCTCACTCAATCTTGCCTTTTAATTTTTTCCTGCCTTTAAAACCAGCTATCACAGCAGCTAGGTGGAGCAGTGGATAAAGCACTGGCCCTGGATTCAGGAATACCTGAGTTCAAATCCGGCCTCAGACACTTGACACTTACTAGCTGTGTGACCCTGGGCAAGTCACTTAACCCCCATTGCCCCGCAAAACAAAAAACAAAACAAAACCCAGCTATCTTCCAGTCATTTAACCACTTTTCCAGCTACATCACCAGCTCATTCATACTTCATCTTTCCGCTAATGATGTCATTCTACTCTACTGCTTATTGCAGCCTTCTTTTTTTCCTTCCCTTCCCCCTTTCTGCTGTTAGTCATACCCCATGTATTAACTAACCTTATTTGATAGCACTTTGGACTAAAGATGTTTCTTTAGAGACTTTAAAGATAGTTGCTGTCAGGTTCAAGTCAACTAATCAAGGTCTTTCATATAGGGAAGGTGACAATTCTATCTCAAAAATACATTTTCCTTTAATTGGTTCCTTTAAAACTGGTGATATAGTTTATTTATCCAGTTGCATTAGATCTCATTTGGGTGGAGAGAGTTGCAGACATGGCTTATACTTTACCAAGGACTCCCTAGGACCTAAGTGTAACATTGATGATGGTGGCCATAAACTACCCAATTTTCCAACATTAAAACCAGTGTTTCAACAATTTCTCCTCTGGCTATGAGACAGAAATAAATTTCCCAAATTGATGTCAGGCTGAAACATATATAGGTAGTTCTAGCATGATGACATAGATCAAGCCTTTTCCTGGAGACTTTTATTGTTCATGGATACCATTACTATGCCTCGACATAGTAGCTGTTTTAGTCACCCTAACATACTCCTAAGTTAAACATAGTATACCATAGGTTATCAGTGCAAAGGAAGGGAAATAGTTTCATAGGATAATCCAAAACAGTAAATATTTCCCCAGCTCATTTATATTAGACCTTTGGCATTTATCATATCAATGTTTCACATACAGACTATTGACACACTAGTACTATTATAGAGACTCCACTGATGTATTGTGGTAAGTTGGCTCCAGTTCTCCCCTATAAGTGTTATTTTTGGTGCCATTTTTGTGTTTTTGGTCTGTGTTCTTTCACCATCTCAGTCGAGAGTTAGGTCACAGCTAGGGTTTTACTTGGGCCACTGGTGGTTTGTGGATTCTGGGTCTGATTCTACTCCCCTCCTTTATATCGTTATCAGAGAGGTTCTAGGCATATACAACTTTCTTTTCTTTCTCCTTTTTTCTTCTATCATCATCAGATATTTTTTTCCTTTTCTCCCCAGTAATGACACCCCTCTACAAAATAAAATCAGTTTTGATCAGTGGATTATATGTTCCTGTACCTCCCTCTTACCCAGCTTCTACCTTAGTTAATATCTAGAAAAATACAAGTATGTTGCAGAGCAAACAAAGTTGAGAAACAGTGTAATAAATACTGAATTTAAAAAATTCTTATGTTTTGCTAGGATGATGCTGAAATTACTTTGCATTCCCTGGACAGCTTACTAACTGATATGGTCCGGGCGCATAGTACTAAAGCCAGTGGGGTTGCCAAACGAGAAGCTATCTGAACATTCTTAGATTTTCCATAGGGGGGGGGGACAACCTACAAAAGGGACTTATCTAAATGTATTGTTTTTGGTGAACTGACTTATAATATTTCTGTGCTTATTGGGAGGTATCCTAAGATTTTTGTTTGTTTTTAATAACATCTATGATGTTTTTCGGATATGACTTAAAAAACAAGTTAATTATTTTTGTTTTTATAAAGTATAAAGAATTCTGAGACAAATAAGAATACTGCTATCTTATTGTACGTCGACCTCACAAGCATTTTGAAAATAACACCTCCATATAATTCTCTCCGCTCCTCCAGCAATGAAAGGAAGACTGAGCAAATGTCGTGTGCAGATAGCAAACACATTCTTATTGATATATTTTCTTGTTGTTGGAATAGTTAGGTTTTAGATGATGATAAAAGGCAATAATTCAGTGAATGTTTTGCTGGCAATATTGTTTTATTTTGTATGTGTATTTAAATAGGATGACAAGCGTCAGCTAAGTATAAAATGCTAGTATTTTCACTTGGTATTTTTGGCATGTTTGTTTCATACAACACAGAAGTAAAGTACATGTGATGACCTTAGCTAGCAGCCATTCCACCTTTTTGGGCAGCTGCTGCTATGAATTGCCTTTGTGACAGACGGACCATGGTCGTGGTTACCAGAGGACACCCTTGTGGTCATAACCAAGTTATAAATGTCACCAACATTCTTTTTGAATGTCTATCACATGTGTATCAGTGATTCTAAAGTAGATAAAATGAAACAAAGATTCATTTGGGAGTTAGGACTCCCAGAAGATTACTTTTAAAGCAGCATAGCAGACGGAGGTTGTGCCATGCATCCCCCCATAAGCAATTGTCGTGATTTGACAGCTCTATTTAGCCCTCAGTTCCTAGCCTTTGGTTGACATGACAGCACTGCCTGCAAAGATAGTGAGGCCTGTTTCAGCCCCCCCATTAATGTCGTCTTGAATGTTAGCCTGCAGTCTGGAAAATGATAACTGCTCAGTGATTGATGATTTTATAGTCCCAGGGGATTCTGGGTGGTTTCTGGTTGCTGAGAGCCAGAGCAATTTTCTCTTTGCAATGGGCCTCTCTGCTGTCAGTTTTTCTAGATTTACTCTGAGGGCCTTTAAAAAAAAAAAAAAAGCACTGGTATTAGGTATTGCCCCTGCAAACTTTTCTTTAATTGAATAAAAAGTATTCAAAATCTTTTTAAAAAATAATTTTAGAGACTTAAAACCTATGCCTAGTGGTTATGATTTAAGAACGTGGGCAGTTTTACTTCATAAAGTTGTATTTGTTTCAGATAAACCTAGTTCCAGGAAGATTCTTAGTATTCTCTCTCTTTCTGTTCGCTGCCCTACTCTTAAAAAAAAACCCCAACATATTTTGGAAAGGACTAATCAAGCATTCATGAACTGACCAGACCCATTATGTTGTTTTCACAGGATCTATTTCATTTTTCAGTCACTTTTTAAAGATCAAGCCTGTAGGGAAAAAAGCTTCCCTTTTCCCTTTGTATACAATACCTAATTTTTCATAAGGACTTTCGTTTACTGTACCGCGTGAGAGATTATGAATAGAATCTTGTTTTTTAATTTTTTAATTTGTTATGGAATAGGTAAAAAACCCAATTTGGAGTGATATTTAGTGCTTTTCAGCAAAATTCTAAATTGTCTTACTTATTAATTGGAGGGATCCAAGTGGCAAGGAATCAATGAGGAAAGAATATAGACATTTCATAGTATTTTTGTATCACGATGATGTATTTTCCCATTGTTGTTGTTATTGTGTGTATATGTTTAACGCTTTCCCTCTGGATAAATCGAATTTTAAAAGTTCATTGCAACAGTATTCCTAGTGTATGCAATCTTTATGCCCCACCCCATGTCTGAAATTCCACACTCAACTACAAAAAATTATAAAATCATAGAATGTT
Source organism: Dromiciops gliroides (assembly GCF_019393635.1). NCBI lineage: Eukaryota > Metazoa > Chordata > Mammalia > Microbiotheria > Microbiotheriidae > Dromiciops > Dromiciops gliroides. The sequence goes on along the minus strand of NC_057862.1, from coordinate 161,128,965 downwards.
GGTTTGGCAACAGTCAGTGTGACAGAAATGTTTATGTTGAGAAACTTACAGAAATGATTTTTTTCAGAGAAAAGTTCAACAAACACTTAGAAAACATTAGTATGGTACATTTGCTATAGGGCAGTGTGTGTTTTTAAAAAAATAAAACAATAAACAGAATGACCAATTGTAAGTCTGTCTATTAATTAGGAGAGTGTCATTACACTCAATTAGCAGGACTGCCAAATAATCTCTTTAATACTCTGGTCTTTTTTTCCCTAGGGTTTTGCAGACAGCCCTCATTACAGTGATCACTTGAATGACAGTCGATTAGGGGCCCACGAAGGCTTGTCCCCGACACCTTTCATGAACTCAAATCTGATGGGTAAGTAGGTAATTCTCTGCGAGTAGCCCCCTCAAAGCCTCTTTGGTCAGAAAGAAACATTTTTCATCCCCTTGTCTCAGTGCAACACATCAAGCATCTGAGAGTTTGTGAGTTTCTAGTAGCAACAGAGGGTTTTGCTCTACCAGGGGCTCTGCTGGTGGAGCTTGCTACTCCATAAAGGCCTGGCCTTCCCTTCACAAAGCATTATTGTCCTTGGTCTCAGAAAGGAGGCAGCAGTGTTATAGCTGACAATTCTGCCAAAAGCTTGGTAAAAAGGAGTGTCATATAAGCTCATTCTTACTTTAGCAGAGAAGCATCATTTAAAAGAATTAAGTGTTTTGGCATTTGTCTAAATGGGGTAGCAGAGGGGAAAATGGATGTGTGTGTGTGTGCCTGGCTTCTTTGGGGGTGGGGACAGAGTAGATCACTAAGGCTGATTTTGCTTATTCTTGAAAATATTTGTCTCCAAAAAGCAAAATCTCTCAACTGCTCATTCATTTCTCATTCATTTAATGTCACACAGAGATATTTCGTTATTTGTCATATGCATTTCATTTTAGCTCATGAATCAGTTTTTGTTCTTTAAAATGAAGATTCTACACCAAAGTACGCTATTTGTGAATGATTTCTATACCAATAGCATCTCCTGGTCATTTTTTCATTAACAGTCCTCTGTTTCCTGTGGTGCCCCTATCCTTATGTAAAGGAACATTGATACTATATCAAAATGGAATGAACTATGGCAGATTTTTAAAGGAAGTCTGATTGTTCCACTGATTTCCGCCCTCATTTTCTGAATGTTGTGTATTTCTAACCTGGAGGAAGAGTGTCTATAGCTACACTCTCTCTCCAGTACATGTTTTTCCTCACTTCCCTAAAGTTGGAGCCTGAAAACATAAAATGTTTGTAGTTAGGACAGAGACATAAGACACATTTACTTTCTAATAAAGGCAAGAATTCTGTGTGAGATGACATGCTTGCATCACATATCCTGTTTCTTATGGATGTGACCTATTTTGTGATCTTAGCATTGTCTGTGTAAGACACAGCCATGTTAACCTAAGTGGATTACCCAAATCCCAAATCCTGGTGGTCTGCAATTTCTTTCTTTCTTTCTTTCTTTCTTTCTTTTTTTTTTTTTTGGCATTTGCTTTATTCTCATTTTCTGCATAGTGTCGAACAGGCAGAATCTAAATACTTGAAATGTAGTCTGTTGCCCAGGGCAGGACGATACCCAGTTTAATGAGTGTCTCTTGTCAACCAAATCTTGAGATGTGATAAAATAACTTTATCCCCAGTAAACTAATTTTCTGTTCTTATTAGTTCAAACATTAGCCTACTGAAGTTTGCTGTTTTCCATTAGTTAGCATAATAAGAAGTCAATTTTCATTCCTTTATTGTTTAGTGTCAGAATTAATTTCATAACAAAATAAAATTCCTTTTTTCAGTTGGTCAGGTGAAACCTTTTTAATATATTTGGCAAATATTAATGTCAAGCTAACTACCCCCATCAATGTAATATCATAGGTAAGTATAACTTGTCTAAGTGACACATATAAAGTTCTACTTAGTTTATTGTGGGCATGGGGGCCTAGGAAAAATGAGGTTTTATTTCCTGGAGTTTGGTCTGAATTGTAAATTTCTCAGTGGAGGCCATAACTTCAGAAACAAATTTCCCTCTTGTTATTGATGTTGGTACCTTTATTCTTAGCTCACAGAGATCACTCTAAATACAGTAGAATTACATCATTAGCAGAGCTCTGAACTGAGGTGACTGTTAAGATTGCAGGAGGTTGAGGGTGGGAATTAAATGAATCATAAGAGGTATGCATGTCAGTCACTTGCTCTGAGCAGCTGTTGACTAAAAATATTTCTGTAATTCACTTCGAGGTAACATTTTTGGTTCTACCTCAGTTGGAGCAATTATGAGTATGTGCCTATAGTTCCTTCTGTTTGCAGAGAATTATTATTAGAACCTTTTAAATAGTTATCCAATACCCAATGTATAAAATAAACACCTAAAATAGCCATGAAATAAAATAAAGTAACTGTGATATATAAACAGCCTGGTCTCTTCTCCACAGTTCACAGAACATAATTTGCATTCTTCTGAATTGCATTGCATAGTTAATCAGGTACAGCTTTAGAAACCATCAGTTTTCCATTGGAAGTTTTAACCCATCTAATCCTGAAAGTGTCTCATTTTACATATGCGGTGGGTGGGGAGGAGGGATAACCCTGAAAGATTAGCCAGAAATGTTGAAAGGAATTCACTAGTCATTAGCAATATCTGATTTACTATACTTCCCCTTCTCTTTATTTTCAGTAAAAGTGATCAAATGAGGTATTTTAACTGAGGCTATATTGTCAATCTAACATCAATAGTCTAAAGAACTTATCTGCATGACAATAACTTGCTCTTGGAAATGAATGTCTTTCAAATTGTAGAGCAGCTCCCGACAGCAACAGCCAATCCACCTTGATGTGAGCTGCAGTAATGAGCACTTAAGATACAAGGAGATATGTGGGTTTATAGCACAAGGTAAAGTTCCTGTGAATGGCTGCATTATCCCGGCTGTTTCATAATTTAAAGGAGTTTGAGCTGAGAGGCTTAAGTTTGTCAAATGCAGGCAAACACAGGCCAGCAGGGTTAGAAGGGGGTTTATCCACAGAGATCTGATCATCATCCGAATAGGAGTCTTCTTTTCTTCTGAGAAGCTTTGGTTTGAGGAAATTTCACCCGAACAGTTAAAGCTGGCACAGAAAGCAGCAACATATTTCATCATTGCTGTCAACATTTAAAGGCACCATTAAAAGGGGTGGGGGGGAGAGAGGAGAGAACTTGTACTGACGAGGGAATGTGTTATTTGAGTATTATGTTCAGCCATAAGCCACATTTGCCTGAAGAGATAGTGGATTATAAAGAGCCACTGTCTTTCATGATGGAGCTCACAAACATCTTAATGATCTTGTACATTGCAAAAAAGAGAATTTTGTCTAACAAGGGTTGATAATGATTCAATAATGAACAATTTGCCACAGACAAGATGCATTTCCAAATTCATTTAGATATTTTTGAAGTGTTTTGCACAGTGAAGTAAAGCTATTATGTTGGATCAGTTAGTGTTCCTCTCTAATGACTTCTAGAATAATCCTGTTGATTTGTCAGTATGGAAAAGAGGGCTTTTTCTTGTGTTTCAAGTGAAATAAGATACATCCTTTTGGCACAAGGGTAAGTAATTAGCATCAACAGATTTGTATTCTCTCAATGTGAAGCTGAAATACATTTGACCGTAGCTATGAATTCCTGTAGTATCACTAAGCAAAGTATGATCTTATTTCCTAGATCTCCTCTATGTGTGGTTCTGTTTTTTTTTCTCTATAAGAGAATGTTTTAATTAAAATTCTTCACTTCTTTCCTTCTAATTCCCAGTTTTTTTATACTTCTCCTCCCCCTGTCTCCCTTTGTTTGATATCGGTCAGGGACTAGTCACTTTTATTCTCTGAAAGTCTCTCATTCCTATCATCCCTCGGTGTTTTTGCCTGAACTTTTAATACTGCCACCACAGGACCTACTCTTCACCAAGACCAACTAGTCAAAAGAAAGAAGTAATAAAATAATTGGGGGAAGGAGTTGTTAACAGTACTTGGCTTACCAAGCAGTTTGGACTTACACAATATACCTTTCCTAAACATGTGTATATTATGTCTGAGATTTCATTTGAGCTTCATGGATTATTCAGTTGTTGGTCTAAGACAGTCTAAATATGTCGTGTGGAAAGACTGAATATGAGTGAGGACACAGGTTCTAGTTGCAGGTCTGCCGTGTGTGTAGCCTAATAGACTTCAGTAAGGCCCTAACCTCACCGTTATTTTCCTTATTGAGGGAAATGAATGATATGAAGCTAACATCCCTTTCAGCTCTAAAATGGTGATTTTGTGATCTGACACTATTAACTTGAGATTGTAGGAAGAGAGAGTTTGGGGAATCAACTGAGTTCAACTGAACAAGGTCTCAATTAAGTTTTTTAGGCCTCAGTTTCCTCCTTTTGAATAATAAGAGAGTTAAGGATCTATATCCTTAAGGGCCCCCTATGCTCTAATATCTAGCAATATCCCTATCATCAGTATTTAGCCAATTGAAAAACTGAGGCAAGAGCTGTCTAATGACTTCCCCTGAGGTCACTTAACTAGTTAGGGTGGAAAGCAGGCAAATCAGGCAATGCTCTAGACCCCTGACTCAATATTCTCTCTATTAGTCCAATTTTGTCCTAGATGGAACTGCCCTCTTAGAGACCCCATCAACCTCATGGCGTGGTATAAAGATAAAATTAGATAATCTGTGATGACATTATGAAAAGGTAAAAAGTATGATGTTTACTCTAACTATCCACTATGTAGGTCATTTAAGTCTCGAAGTAACTCATAATTGTTTTGACTTCCTTGGCCTACGTTTCAGATACCCCTTGACTTAAAATATTTAACTTATATTACATTCTGATGCCTCCCTTCCTTCTTGCCATTAAAATCTTTTCCCAGCCAGAGCTATCTCTCTCATTTCTCATTATCTTCCAAGTTTAAGGGATGTAGTGGTCAGCAGGCTACCATTAGTATTCTTTTTAGTTACATATAGGCTTAAAAAGCTGTAGAATGCTGTCTCCTGTTCTCCAGTTCGTTCTCATAATCCCTTGGTCCCTCCATGGTGGGCATCACAGTCTCACCCTCAGTTGTCTTTTTTGCCCATTTTCATACCTCTCTCTGAGATTTCAGCTCTTCCCCCCATCTCTAAGACGAGAGGAGCTTGTCGTTTCAGTCACAGCCAGGACTCTATAATCCCTGAATCAGATTACAGTAAGGATTTTTGCCCTGCAGGCATCTTTTGCAGATACAACTCCCATGTGAAAGGGGGTGCTGCATAGGGTTTTGCGGGAACCCTAGCATCCTTTATAAATGTTATTTCTATAGAAAAATGGATTTTGAATTTCACAACCAAGTAGCCTTGTCAGCATTAGACTTTTTGAATGCAATCAATCCTAGGTTGCATGGACAAGTTAGCAGCAGCTCACATTTATATCATCCTGGTTCCTAAATTTCTGTTTTTGTTTCTGTGGCCATTAACCTCGTTGAGGCTTTCAATATCTCTGGGTTTAACTATTATATCTTAAACTATTATATCACTGGCAGATTTATCTTTGCTCAGAACCCTGTAGTCAGTTTTGCCAGCTGAATTAAGTTCAGTCTCTTTAACCTGGCATTCAAGTCCTTTGACAATCTGGAATAATCTTCAACAATTCAACATTATCATATATTACTCTTTAACACATACTTTATAATCAGACCAAACGGCAATACTCTCCATCTCATACTTTAGTGTCTCCTTGCTCTTGCTCAATGTATTTCCCTATTATTGGAATGTCCTTTCTGGCCTGTGAAAATCCTGAAATCCTTTAACTCCTAATTTGAGCATTCAGCAGTGATCTTCTGTTCAGGTACATAGTTATTTTTTCATTGTCTTCCCCTTTAGATAGTGAGTTTTTTGAGGCAAGAACCATGCTTCTGCCTTTCTTTGTACCAACTTAATACATCTGAGTTGACTGCAGGTGATTCTTGGGACCCCCACTGTTTTATGCCTTTATGCCCCTGTATATAGGATTTTGTATTAAATACACAGTTATTTGTGTATTTCTCCTACCCTCTGCTAGACAATAAGTTCTATGTGACCAGAGACTGGCTACTGTCCAATTTTTGTATTTCTCCCAAGCATCTAGCTATCTGGCCTGTACATAATAGGTACTAAATAGGTATAAGCGTTCTATCTGTTGAATTGACTACTTCCCAGAAGGATGTTTGAGATTCTTTTTAGTATTTGGTTAGGACCATTTTTTTTTTTAGGAAGCCATTTGTGCAGGAATTTCTGTTTTGCCAACCCTCCAGGCATCTCAGCACCACTTATCTGTGACATACAGAATTCTGAGTAGCTATAGAATAGAATCTTTCAGATGGCCACCTTTTGCATGATAAAATTTGAATGTGGGGCAGCTTAGGTGGCACAGTGGCTAGATCACAAGCCCTGGATTCAGGAGGACCCTGAGTACAAATCTGGCCTCAGGACACTTAACCACTTACAAGCTGTGTGACCCTGGCAAGTCACTTAACCTCAATTGGCCTCACCCCCCCCAAAAAAATTTAAATGTGAGCTCGATGGTTTTCTTAACTATGGAGTTTGTTGTTTTAGTTTGGTATGATAAATGCCTGCATATTGACATTCATAGCTTTGGTCCCCATTATCTGGTACATGCTTCAAGTTGCCAGTCATAAGGCATCCACATTCAGATTGCCATGTCAGATGAAGCTTCCTGAGGATAGATGAAGCCGTTGCTGTTATTTTTTATTGTATAGTTTTCACCACAGTATCATGTGAAATTCAGATCTTAATAAATACATGTTTTATAGTACTGTTTTGCTGCTGTTGCTATTGCTGAAATTGGCAATTTTTTCTCCGGCCTTAAGTCAGGGTGAGGGTTCATGAAGGCATTGTAGTCCATTGTATTCAGAATTAGAACTGTTTTACTCAGTGTTCAGGACTGGAATAGAAGGCCTTGTTAGAATCCTGGAAACTGTTTGGCACCCCTTCAAAATGAAGAGCTGGGACTGGGTGCGCTGGTGTATAGTCTTTCAAAAGCCGTATTTACTCACCATACTAGTCACATTTTTTTTATCCAGTCTTCCAAGACCCCATATAGGGCACTGGTTTCTTTCTGTAAAATTACTACCAGAAATGTATGCTTGTGCAACAAAAAATAGACCCTGAAACCTTCTATGTATATTAGCATTCACTTTTCCTAAGTAACATTTTTATGCCCTTCTTTGCTTTTAAACACATTGCCAATGTAATGCTAATCCATACTCTCAACTACTTGGTACATTATTTGAAGGTATTTACCACATTCTAGGTTTTTATTTTTGTCAATACTCTTCTTACAAACATACATTTTTGTTGGGGAGTATGTGTGTAATACATGTGCTACAGAATCTCAATTTTGGGGTGAAGCTTTGCAATTTAAACTCAAACAATTTCTTGATCTTGTTTCTATTAAATAGTCAACTTTGGTTAGTAAACAGATATGAAACTAATAATGTTACTGAACATAGCTCAAAAATAGAGAAGTTTGAGGTGATTTTAGTTTTTTTGCCTACTTCAAATCATGTTTTAAGAACCAAAATACTTACCTTAGCATTCACATTTGAGAATTTTGTACTTATTTGATGTATATGACCTCAGACTTTAACTTCTTTTCTTGGAAAATATCAGTTGGATACTTCTATCTGTATATAGCACAGTGACTTTATATGCATTATTGTATTGTAATACATGATTTTGTTTTTCACTTTTGCAATATCTCAGGAGAATAGTTAGACTTCAGGTTTTCTTTGCACTATCTAGGGAGTTGCAATTAAAAAGGAATTGGAGTCTAATGCTGCTGCACAGCAAATTAAATCAATTAGTTTATAGTTAATAATAAATTCTGTCTTGTTTTGTGTTTTTCTTGCATGATCTTCTCAAGTGACCCTCTGTAAAATATAGTAAGAATACTTTAAGCAATAGAATAGTTATCTTTTTTAATTTTTAGATTCTTAGATTGTGGAACATTTCAGACCTTTTGCACATGAGCATGATGACTGGGGAATATCATAAAGTTGCTAGTAGTTTCAGTCCCCATTCTACCACGGCAAGGGATAATTTTATTTATTTTCAAGCACTGCATTGCCAAGGTCTAGACATATTTTGTCCATATTTACACAAGTTTTTCCTCATGATTTGCTGTCATGGTAGGACAAATAACAGTTTTCTAGAGTAAAAAATTTAAAATTTCTCAATAAGGCATACAAAAATTCACTTCATAGAATCATAGATTTTAAATTTGAAAGGGGCTTTAGAGATCATCTGGTTGTATCCCTTCATTTTATATATGGTGCAACCAGGAATCAAAAAAGTTGGGTGACTTGGATAAAGTCTTGCAGGTAATAATCAACAGATTTGTTGTTGTGACCACATTTGAGGTTTTCCTGGCAAAGATACCAGAGTGGTTTTGCATTTCCTTCCTTCTCCAGCTCATTTTACAGATGAGGAAACTAAGGCAAACAGGGTTAAGTGATTTGCCCAGGGCAACATTCTGCAGCAGGTCTTTATAGAAATAATTTTTATAGGATAATTATCAGCTACATAATTCAATACCTTATACCCTTAACATCAAGCCATTATTTTAGGATTTCACATAAAACTGTTAATGGTTTATGTTTAAAGAGTTTTCTGATTTGATATGCTATTCATCTCTAATTTTCAGCTGTCTGTCTCACATCTGAAAGATATGAGAGCTGATATGATGCTCTGCATTTGTTGTGATACAGTTGTTCTTATAAATTTCTTCCCAGGTATTACATTAAATGAATTCCGCTCACACCAAAGAATTGCTCTCATCTGTTTTTCATTTTCCTTTAGTGAAAGCTAATGGGTTTCAAGGAAATTAAATTACGCAGTCATTTAGTGACAGCATTAAGTGCAGAGCATTTCTACCCTTGAGTTCCCCCCTTTCCATTTTAGACATATGAACATGTGTTAAGCACAGATTTTTTTCTTCTGCATTTTTCCGTTAAGATTTCAATCAGTGAACTTATAAAACATCATAATATTACCTTGAGGCTTTTTTCCAAATGAAGTAGAAAAACTATTTCTCAAATATTATGTAGCAGGTGGCTGCTTACTTGCATGTTTCTTCATAGAAGGATTAAGGGGAGGGGGTAATGTGTGTATATGTGGCTCTATACATGTATGTATGTTCACATTTGCTGACTCATAAGCCTCTGGGGGCCATTGAAATAGCACTGGAAGGTCATCATATGCAGAGTCCAGTCACTCACACAATTTATATCATCCTTTCATTTCTTAATCTCTACCTCCAGCTTATTACTCAATAATGCAGAACACTAAAGTTTGTCAGTGCTATCCAGCTATTTTCACTTTTTGGCAGGCTAATAAATTTTTGTGTTTACTATGGTGTACCTGGGAAAAAGTGTCCCTTGTCAACGATTAGAAATTGGTGCCTTGGAAAACAATACTCTTTACTGTAGCAGTGAAGAAGAAAGAAACAAGGGTTCATGTCATTGCCATCATCATTGCCATTATCATGATCAGTATTGGAACTCTGATCATTGGTATAGGGAGAGTGCTCCAACGAAGAAACACCTCTATCGAAGCGTGCTTTCTACAACTCTTGCCCAGAGCACTGAGAGACTGTCACTTGGCAAGGGTTACATGGCCAGTATGCCAGAGACAAGACTAGCCCGGGTCTTCCTGGTTCTGATTTGACCTCTCTACTCCTCTCTGCCATGCTGCCATGATGGTGGTGGTGATGATGATCATAGTAGCTATCATTTATCTAGTACCTAAGATACATAAAGTACTTTACATCTGTAATCTCATTTGATCTTCATAACAACTCTGTGAAGTGGGTTATCATTCTGATTCCCATTTTACAGATAAGGGAACTGAGGCTGTGGGAGGTTTATTGACCTGTCTAGGACCACAGTCAATATGTCTGAGGCAAGATTTGAACTTGAGTCTTCCTGAACAGAAGTCCAGTTCTCTATACAGTATGTCAAAGTACCTCTTAGAATCCAGTAACACTGAAAGCTTGGACACCTTTAGAAGCTTTAGTTCTGAACCAAACTGCTTCCTAAACTAGATTCTAATTCTGAATGGTGGATGGGAGGAAATGGAACACTCTCAGCCTTCCAAACAATCCTCCAGATACATTCCCAGTTTGATATCTTTGTTCATGACATTCTATTATAACTTTCTATCATGATTAAATTTCCTTTTGCCCTTCTTCCCCACCTATCTAAATCCTAATCATCTTACTGTCCCTCATATATACCTCTTCTCCTCTTAGACTGCCGCCACCCCAGTGAAGCCTTCATCACCTCATAGACTATTGTCATAGTTTACTAAGGAACCTCGTGCCTCAAATTCCTCCCCACTCCTGTCCACCTGCCACTCAGTTGTCAGATACCATCTAAAAGCTCAGTTATGACCGACAGTGACCTCATTTAATCAATTCCAATGCTCCATATTGTTGTCAAGATCAAATACAAAAGGCCTTTGTTTAGCTTTTAAAGTCCTCCACCGCCTGTCCTTTTCTTCTTTCCAGTCTTCTTATACCTTACACACATCTTTGAATCTGATGACGTTGGTGTCATTACTATTCTTGCACTATGACATTCCATCTCCCAACACAGGCTTTTTCCCTTGCTGTGTCTTATGCCTGGAACTCCTCTCTCCAACATTCTGCCTCCTTGCTTCCTGGGTTCCTTCAAGATTCACCTTAAGTCTCACCTTCAGCAGGAAGACTTTCCTAATACTCCTTAATGCCAGTGCTTTCCACTGTTGATTATCTCCTAGTTATTTCATCTAATCTACATATAAGCTTATATATCTATATCGATCTACATATATCTCTATCAACCTATGTATATACATATCTATCTGTCTTATTTGTACATGGTTGTTTTCCTTGAAAGCAAGGACAGTCTCTGTCTTTCATTATATCCTCAGTGCTTAGCATATTGCCTTACACATAGGAGGTGCTCAGTAAATGTTTGTTGACGACTGGCAGCTGAGTTGGATTTAAATCTTGGATTAAATTTAAGGCCTCTGATTCCAGATACAACATTCTCTCCCATGCCAGTTTGTCTCTTTGATGTTTGTTTTGGTGCCCTAAATAGAATGGGGTATTAATAATTTTATGGTATTAATAGTGGAAATACAAGTAGGAAGCAGACTACATGGAGCAGCTTTGTGGCAGTCTGTCTGAAGGGGAAACTTTAGGACCAAAAATGCAGTTAAAATCTGACTTGCCTTTGCTAAAAAGATGTGTGACCTGATAGGTTGGCTGAGAGATACTGGTTTAAGTCAAGTGGAAAAAGAAAGTGGAAGATGACAAATATTTTTTCTTTATTGTGTTTCTCATTATTGCACATATATAGAAAGAATCTTGAACTTGTAAACTATGGTATAGAAACATTTACTGGCTCATAATTAAGTAAAGATGATAAAATGCAGGTATGTCGGCAGTTAGAGCTGAACACTACTATTAGGAAACACATTTGTATCATTTCTTAACTACTATAGTTCATGGTCTGACAAGTAAAGCTGAGTGTTTCTGACAGGCTTACTGTGAACTAAGTAATGTACATATAAATCTCTGACTAGCAGTAGATATTTATGTGGTATAAATCCTTTGGGAGCTATAGAAGAGGACTATCATTTAGAAATTAGTTGAGGAGTGTTTAGTGAAATTCTTTTCTTCCAAAAATACTCTTGGTAGATTATTATAGCAAAATAAGCATTCTAGTAGAATTACTTATATATCCCTTGTTTATTAAGTGTTGGAAATCTGTGAAATTTTAAGATAAAATGGTATCAGAAAACATTACAACCCTGCTAAATTGTCAGAAAAGAAGGAAGATCTTTCCTTTATTCAGAAAGCTTTTGTTGGATATTTGCTATGCATACAGTCCTGTGCCAGGCACTTTGGGACTCAGTGGGGTGGGGGTGAAGCTTCTGAGACTATAAGCTTCTCCAGGGCAGGAACCATAAACCATTATCTTTGAATTTCCCCCAGACATGGCACAGTGCTTTACCCACAAAAGGCACTTAATATATGTTTATTGAAAGAACCAATGGAAAACTAGAAGATTGCTGCTTCCCCCTGAGGAACCAATTATCAAGAGGTAAACTAGATAATGGTGACAAATTTGAACAAGTGCAAGATGATTATTTAATTATACCTTGTGTATTAGAATGGCAGCATAGTGTTTTGAAAAGTGTGCTGGACAGACATGGAGCCTGCTGGCTCTAACACTTCCTAGGTATTTTGTGATCTTTCTGTGATCCCTTGCACATCAGTTGATTTTTCTAAGTTAAGCTTTGTTTTCTTCATTTATTTTTTTTAAATGAGGGTTTTACTATTTTACTTCTGCCTTTAAGGGTTATTGTGAGGAAAATGCTCTATCAACTTTAAAATGTCACATAAATGTGAGATGTTACATATTAATTTTAACATTTGTAAGTTAAGAACAGAAGCTATGAGTAAGAAGGCAGCATGAGGACACTGAGCATTTAATGAATCAGGATTGAAGGGAGAGGTAGGAGGCTAGCAAATTGGAGAGGAGTTCAGAAGGGGAGATGAAAAAGAGGCAAAGACAAAATTCTTATACTTTGTAAATTTTACCAAAAACCAATTCAACCCCAAGTTTCTTTCTCTCAGAGACTATAGAGAAAGACTGTCCTTACACCTACTTCTAAGACAATATATTTGTCTAAATATGAATTCTTTTCATTGAATTCCCATAAAATGCCTTCCTGCCTTCCTCCCTCCCTCCCTTCCTTCCTTCCTTCCTTCCTTCCTTCCTTCCTTCCTTCCTTCCTTCCCTCCCTCCTTCTTCTCCCTTCTTTTTCTTCTTCATCATCATCATTTTCTTCTTTTCCTTCTTTTTTTCTTCCTCTTCCTCCTCCTTCTCCTAATTATTATTATTATTATTATGAAGTAATCTATTCTGAGCAGCAATGGGCTATTTTAAAAAGCAATTTATTCTTACAGAGAAGTTTATTTAAAATGAAGCGGTTAAATTTCAAACTTCCTTCATTGTTGCAGTCTGTCAGTTTCTCTGGCTGTAAGCTGTGTTTATCTGCTGTGAGGCTCACTGATACATTCATAACTAGGGAGGATACTATCTTCCCTGGGTATGTATAGCTGAGTTCTCATGCTGGGGATCCTCCAAGTAATGCTGGAAGATTTAAAGTGTCACATTGAAAGGAGTTAAAGTGTTTTAAAGAAACAAGATTTTTTTTTTCTTAAAAAGGATAGGGTCTTAAATATATGTATATATCTTGATATCACACACACACAAACACACACTCTGATGTTGTAACTTTCCCATGAGGTAAGTACTTAGAAACCCACATAATAATTATAACTGTTCTCATTACAAATAGGAGAATGTTTAAAGCCCAGTGGTGATTAAAAGATAATTTTGTAATTTTTGACTGCAACTTGCTTTTTCTTTTCAATAAAAATGCATGATATTTCATAAATAATGTGATAGTATAAAATGTTTCATCAGTTCAGTAACAAATACTTAAGAAGTATTTATTAATATCCTATTATATGACATGGTTATCGCATTTTAATCAAATTGTAACAGTCCTACAGTTGAATAAGAGTATCAAGCTTTATATTGTCACTTGCTATTTTATACTTATTCTAAGATGGACATCGAAATAATAACTGCTGAATATGATGTGGTCTTTTATCCCCTAGACATTTGATACAGTTAGTTTCCTGTTTTTCTTTTAAAAACAAATTATAGCTGCAGTGTTTGTATTTATTTAAGTAACAGATGTAATGCTTTAGACAGCATTTAGCACAATGTCTGGCACATAGTAGGCACTTCATAATTGTTTATTTATTGAATGTTATCATATGCAGCATGTGTCCTAATTCAGCTATAAAAATTTGCCTACAGATTGAAAATAGACATATACCAGTATAAGAATATTATTTTCTTCCCTTATTCCAAGCAGCAATAAAAAGGGGGGGAAAGGATGATTAACCACCAAGAAAAAGTAACATAAAATAAAATAATCTACTCACTCAAGATGTACATTGTCCTTATGACAAATTTCTAAGGGCAAAATCTACTCAATATTTTTGTGCATTAAAGACTGTGGAAAATTTTGGAAAAGAAAAATAAATCCTAAATCACCCAGCAAGTTATAAAGATCCAGCTTACTCTCCATGCACATTCATTTTTTAACCCATGACAGCATAACAATTTTTAACATATCTAGTTAGTGCCATAATGGATTGCCTTGAAAGATAATAGCCCCAAAGGTCAATAATGCACACAGTAGGAAAGATTTAATTAATATGATCAACAATGTGAGTTCTAAAAATATAAGCAAAATCTTTGTTGGCCTGTTTATTAAAATTTTCTTGTTACATATAACTCATTTTAAAGATAGGCTCCCAAAGAACAGAAAATAGGAAGATACTATGATTTGACCATTTAAAGTTCATAGAGTGAATAAGTAGGCATGATGTTATCAGTCATAACATTTGGTGGCACTGAATCTTAAGTTTATCCATTTGTTCTCTGACTCAATGGCTTGTCATAAGTATTTTCTTTTAGTAATGAATTTAGATTAGTTGTACCATTTGTAGAAATTGCAATAATAACTTTTAATGCTCCTTAATTCATCTATGGGTAGGGAAATCAGTTTAAAAGTAGATAGGGAAGCTGAATTCTTAGGAATCCTGTAATACTTAAAAGATATTTCCTTCTACACCCTCCCCCCCCCCCAAATTTGAAGGTCCAACTTCTGGAATTATGGAGTTGTGAAGGAAGAAAAGAAAAAATAGAGATGGGAACTGTCTTCTCTGTCTCATTAGTCAAAGTACAGGAAGCTAGGTGGTAAAGTGGGTAGAGGACAGGATGGGAAGTCTAAGTTCAAATGTAAACTCAGTCACTTACTAGCTATGTGATCCTGGACAAGTCACTTAACCTCTGTTTGCCTCAGTGGTTTTCTCATCTCTAAAATGGATATGATAATAATAGCATCTTCCTGCCAGGGTTGTAAAACTCAAATAAGATAATAATTGTAAAACTCTTAGCACAGTGCCTGATACATAGTATAGTGCTATATAATCATTGTTGTTAATAATAATGTTAATTATTTCTTGTAAAGAAAAAAGTATTTTTCTTTTCTAAGAAATTTGTAATAAATGAATAAATCCCCATGTTAGTATATCAAACTTTTAAAAATATATCAGAGGAAAACCCCTGTGTCTAATTTCAAAGGTGAAGATAAAGTTTGCAGAACCTGTCAGAGTTCCCATTTCCCTGAGGTGTATTTTTATCTGCCTAAGCAAGGCTAGTTTTGAGCAGCTTATCAAATACAGTTTCTACCACTTCCCAACAGCTATCTGGATGATCATCTGTAATCTTATGCAAACATTGTCATAGAAAAGTTTGATTTCAGGTTTCAGAAAGATATTGTGAAGCTGTTAATAGGTATTTTTAGTCATTGCCTCTTTGTAGCTTTTTCATATGATGTGCATGACTCTCCAAAGATTTGTTTTATATATGTTATATGAGAGTATTTATGTATCTACAAGATAAAGTAGAAATAATTAGTAAGTAAAACAGTGTTCTAAGTATGTGACTGAGACTCAGAGGGAGAGCATTTGGTATCTGAGGAATATTTTATAAGCTAAAATAACAGGGACTCATTTTAACTCCAAAAGGAAGTAATCATTCATTTATATAATACTTTCATCTTCTTATCTGCTTAGTATCATGAATGTGAGTTTAGCTCTTTTTATTTCATTATACTTTTTAAAATAATAAATTCATTCTCAATCTTAGTTCATGTTTCCACCTGACAAGCAATTTAATTTTTTTTTTAATTGGTAAGGGTGTGCCTAGGGCCTTGATTGAATCCCTTGCTAGTTGTGAGCTTCATTTCTACTTGTTAAACTCCTTTCCACAGGAGCCTTGGAGACTTGTATTTCAGGGAGGTGATGTTGGAACCATATCCACTATACCCTCGACCCTTTTTTCTGACTTACCACCAAAGTTAGCCTTATACTTGACAAAATAAAAATTTGCCTCTTTTCATTTCAATCCAACAAATATTTAATTTAGAGGCATTTTAGTAAATTAGAAAACTGGTTAAGAAGCTAGTAATTCTTATGTTCAGATTCTACTTCTGACCCAGAGTGATGTCATCCCTGTTATGGCCCTTACTCTCTCAGTACTCTAGGTACTTTTGAGCCTACAAGTTGCAGAAAAAGTGGCAGCCTATATTAGTGGGTGTTCTATAACCAGTGACATTCTTGGTCATAGTTCCTCTCCTTTTTTTCCTATGTGAAATGTTTTCTCCCTTCATTCTCACCGTAATGAAATCCTTCTCTTCTTTCAGAATACAACTTACGCCATTCAGTTTATGAAATGAGCTCAACCATAAGTATAATGCTCTCTCTTTCCTTGAATCTCTCCTTTCACTCTACTTGGATATCTCTTTACCCTAGAAGAACTCATATCATAGTTAACTGTCTGTTTGTCCTAAGACTTTGTCCTGGGTAACCCTGTACTAGGATCTAAATTTCGTAAAGACAAGTATGATACATTGTGAGTCAGTCAATAAGCATTGTTTCATCTTTGCATCCTCAACGTGTAACGTATTATTTACAGTGAGTTCAGTTGAATTTCTAGCACTATGTTTAAGCACTGGAGTGGACAAAATAGAAAGAGAGGATGTTGTTCCTGTCCTTGAAAGAAGTTGCAATCTAACTATTCAAAATCTGTTCCACATCCAGCCTGAATAAACTGAAGAGCCTGAGATCTTTTGGATCATGTCTGCCCAATTACATTCCTTTTGCTAGAGGGTAGCTCCAGTTTACTGTTAAGTCTAACACCCCTACAGGGTTGGGGTGAATGCATTCAACTATTTGTAAAATCTACAACGTTATGGAACATAATTCTGTTTATGATGACTTTTACAAAAAGACATGAAAAAATGTTAAAATATCAGGTCCGGGTGGGGGAGGGGTCACTGTACTAGAATTGTTTAATGTGGGATTTCCTTTGCTATATGGTACACAAAATGAGACCATACTTTATAACTGAAGTTATCTGATGCTCTTCCAAATCCTAACATGGAATTTTAGGTCACAAAGCAAAATGAGAAACATACAATATTGAATGACCACCATCAACTGAAAGGGTATTGATAACTGCTAAGTTTGTGGAAGTATCAAGTTCAGGGAATTCCTAGCTGTATATAATCAAGAAATAAATGAGATGGCTAGAAGGATCCTTACAGTCCAACCCCCTCATTTTACAGGTGAACCTCATGGAGGTGAAGTGACCTGCTCAGGGTTACACAGGTAAATGGGAAAGCCAAGATTTTAACTCAGGTCTTCTACTCTAGGTCTGTAAATGACACTTCTTGGAATCAGGAAAATAATAGGCTCTTGTCTAGTCTCTGACACTTTGCAGAAAGTTAGTTATCTTCTTTTGCCTCACTCATTCCCTAGAACCTAACTGCTAGTCATAGATTGTAATGACCATGAATGGAGAGAGTTGCCCACATTGACAAAATTAAAGATTTAAAATTACTTAATAAGCCCTTATTGTGTTCAAAGCATTGTACTAGAGATTGAGGGAGATGCAAATATTAATAAAACTTTGCTGTTTTCCTCATGGAGTTCACAATTTAGTAACTGCACTAAGGCAGTGGGAGTTTTGGTTGTGGTCAGGGGAGAGATCATTTTAAGAAGGGGAGGTTTGTCAGCTGGAAAGCAATTTCAGGAGCCCAATTGCCTCCAAACACCGCCTTACAAAAAACCTTCCTCTGTTTTGAAATGTTGCCTAAGACCAACCCTAGATCCTCCACTCCTGCCAGATCTCTGATGAAAGACCGTTTGGAAATGGCTTTGGTTTGCTCAGGAGTCATTATGGATCTGATTTTTTTTAAATGTGCCTGAGGTAGACATGGGGCTGGGGTTGGGTGTGAGATGATGACACTAGTACTTTCATTACCTGTTTTCTACAGTTATCTAAGATTTATAACGCACTATATAAATGTGAATTATTCTTGTCCTCTAATCTCTCATGTCTGTGAAGGGATCTCTGCTCCATGGAACAGAAAAAGCCTTCCTGCCCATCTCAGAGACCTGTGCCTTTCTTCTCTTCGAAGTTCTTTACATGTACTCTTAGGGAGGCAGCTCCCTTGGGAAGCAGACAAAAGCTCAGGGCAGACTTTTCAGTGATGGGCTCAGAACTAGCTGTGCATGATAGACTGGAGGCAGAGGTGAGGGTTTCCTCATGAGGAAACGATGCTTGAAGTCATTTCAGTAACCTGTTGAACTTCGACAGTGATGGTTAAAGTCCCAGATGCAACATGATCTCTCACAACTGTAATTGCAATAGTATCACTTCAGCCTTGCAGTTGCCACATTGGCAGACATTCCAGGAGTACGGCAGCTGGACTGTTTCCCTTTTGTAGGGATTTGAGAGCTTTGAAGTTCTCTGGCAATTATAAGACAGTAGACAAGAATTTCCTTTTTTATGAAATTGATAGAGCATGACACAAGCTCTATAAATTTATTCTGAAGTTAGAAATTCCAGATATTTAGTTGTATATCAGCAGAATACCCCCTTTTCACTTCCCCACCAAAAAATCCTTCTGAAGATCTCATTTCCTTTCCTTGAAGAGCTTACAATTTGAAAAATAGCTTTTCGCCTCTCTTAAATGCTTATTCTTTATCTAAACTGTAGAGAGTGATATGTGTCTAAATAAAGTGAAAAAAGAAGGCAAGATGAATCTAAACTACTCACATCTTCCAAATAATAGCACAAGATGGTCCTCATATCATGAATTTAAACACTTGAGAGTAGATTTTTGTTTTTACCTTTACTTGCCTCAATGTTAGTTCAAGGATTCTACCTGTGTAAAAAAACATAAACATGCCATTGAGAGGTAGATTTGGGATTAGAATAAAGTAACGAGCCTAAGCTGGAAAAAAGTTTTTTTTATTTTTTTAGACGTATATTCTCAATAAGAAAAACAACACTCAGAGTTTGCAAAAAATTTAAATTTGGTGTCAAATTTAAAGATAACAACTTAATTTCCTTTTGTAATGCCCCTTTAAAACCATGTTTATGTCATTTGGATAAAAATAAGCCATTACTTCATTGTTCTTTGACACATGAACATATTACTGATATTTTATTTATTAGTCCATCAGGAGCTGTCATCTTGGGAAGCAGTCATAGTTGGCATCCATCCCAAGCTACTTTTCAACCAGTGAAAAAATTATGTGCTGTTTGACCTACTGTAATGTTTACATAAACAACTGTAATGTTAAGTTAGGTTTTTTTAAAAATGGTTAACTTTTCTGAATTGTGCTTTCTAAGTTGAGGAAATCTCAGGGACCTTCCCCTCAGTTTTTTCACTTTTAAAAAAAGTAGACTTTTTTTTGTTTCACTGAACAGCTATGGTGTAAGACTCATATATCTTTATTGAACCATTCCATATCAGATATATGACCAAGATGCAATTGTATTTGGAAGAATAGAGAGTAACTTTGAGAGAAGTGTTTCCCCTCCCTCACCCCAAATCAAGTGTCTTCCCTGAATCTTTTCAGTATCGTTTGTAATTTGTGGTAGAAAAATTAGGTTGTTTGTTTTTTAATACTTGAATATCTTAAATCCCAGATTGGGTTAGAGAATATTTTCACATTATAATTTGTGGCAGTAGCCTAATTTTAAAATATATAATGCTTATGTTCTTGTACTAATTGGTTCATTAGTTTCTTGTTCTGGGATGGGACAGCATGCAGGGAACGAGTTGAATTCATGATTCAGTAGAAATATTAAAACTCTAGATCAGCTGGGGATTGAACAGATTCTTGAATTTTGTTCTGGTTTTCTGTTTTTTGATAAATGAAATATTCAGAAATGTTCCATCATTTCTGGAGTTCCATGGTCAAGTTGTCACCCCTACAAAGAACAGCAACATAAGATCTGTCTTTAGATTACAAAGAAGTAGATGTTGATGCCTTAGGATCCAGTGGGGGGACTTTTGGAGCCAGTATCAGTTTAGAAATGGAGGCAAGGAAGAAACTCCTAAAAGCACAAACGATTTAAAGAACTTCCTGTATACATGGTTGGCCCCTTACTCAAAATTACATTTCACCAAAATGCCTGATTTTTTAACTGCACTTTATTATAAACTTGGATTCCATCAGTTAGAACTTCATTTGTGCTAATATTCCTATGAATGGCCTTCAGTTGTTCACACATTACTATGCATGACATTTCATTTCAAACTGGATGCCCCATAGACATATTTTAAAAATTATTTTTTAATTAATAATCATTGTTTTTTGCTTCCACTACTTCCCCCTGCCCAGTGGGGGGAGGCGGGAGAGAATATGAACAAAATCCATTTAACATATACGCATAGTCAAACAAAATAAATTCCTGCAATGGTCAAGTTCAAAAATGAATGCTTCAGGGGCAGCTAGGTGGCGCAGTGGATAAGGCACTAGCCTTGGATTGAGGAGGACCTGAGTTCAAACCCAGCCTCAGACACTTATTAGCTATGTGACCCTGGGCAAGTCACTTAAAACCCCATTGCCCTAAAAAAAACAACAACCAACAAACAAACAAAAAAATGAATGCTTCATTCTTCATCTTGAGGATATTACCTCTCTGTCGGAAGTGGGTTACATATTTCATCATCTAATCTTGTTGGTCATCACATTTGATCAAACTGGAGACATCTTGAACTCAACTTGTCCAAAACAGAACTCATTATCTTCCTCATTAAATTCTTCCCCTCTTCCGAAATCCCTTATCTTTGTTGAAATCCTTCCAGTTTTTCAGGTACATAGCCTCATCATGGTCTTTAGTTCCTCACTCTCCCTTACCTCATGTAAACAGTCACTTGCCAAATCTTACTATTTTTATCTTCATATTTCTCCCAAATGGCCCCATCTCTCCATTTCCATAGTTATCACCTCTCACCTAGATTATCATAAATGGCTCTTTTAATTGGTTTCACTATCTCATCTTCTCTTGTGTGTGTGTGGGATCTATCCTGCATGTTATTGCCAAAATAATTTTCCTTTAGAACAGATTTGATCATGTGACTCCCCTATTCAGGCAACTGCAGTGGCTTCCTATTGCCTCCAGAATAAAATATAAACTCCTTTGTTTATTTTTCAAAGCCCCATACAACCTTGCTCTAATTTATCTTTTTAACCTTATTAGACATTATTTCTTCCCTTGTCTACTCCTTGCAATGTAGCCAAACTAATCTCTCTATTCCACACATGTGCCACTCCATATCCCATATCCTTGCCTTGCACTGTCCATCCCCCATGCTTGGAATTCACTCCCTTTTTCTGTCTCCTAGATTTCCTTTCTTCCTGTAGAATGCAAGTTAAGCACTATCTTCAACATGAAGCATTTCTTTTTTTGTTGTTTTGTTTTGTTTTGATGGGGCAATGAGGGTTAAGTGACTTGCCCAGGGTTACACAGCTAGTAAGTGTCAAGTGTCTGAGGCAGGATTTGAACTCAGGTCCTTCTGAATCCAGGGACGGTGCTTTATCCACTGTGCCACCTATCTGCCCCTGAAACATTTCTTAGTCTCCCCAAATTCTAGGGCTCTCCCTCCCAAACTACCTTGTATTTGGATATTTGGATATTTTGTGTTTATTTTTATTGTTGGTGGTGGTGGTGGGTTTTTTTTTTTTGTGAGGTAATTGGGGTTAAGTGACTTGCCCAGAGTCATACAGCTAGTAAGTGTCAAGTGTCTGAGGCTGGATTTGAACTCAGGTCCTCCTGACTCCAGGGCCAGTGCTCTATCCACTGCACCACCTAGCTGCCCCCCTGTGTTTATTCTTATTAAGTTTACATTTATGTTGTCTATATTTAGATATCTATATATGTCCCCGATAGAATGCAATCTTCGTTTTGAGTGAGGATTCTCTGTAGTTCTATCTTCTAGTATCTAGCACAGGAATATAATAGGTGCATAGTAAAATACTTGTTTGTTGTTTGATAGTATAAATTAATTTCATTAGCATGCTGTTTATAACAGAGAAAAGGAGTTTTGATTGGTGATTTGGGAGATGGATAGTTTTACACTATGGAAAGCTTCTGGGTTAAGATAGCCCTTTTTTCGGGTACTAGAGCAGTATGAATGTACTGGATACCTAAGGGACTAGAATGAGGAATACTGCAAAGTGGGAAAAGACTTTGGAAAAAGAAGTCTTTCAAAGATTCTGCCTCCAGTGTATTACCTTTCATAGTCTTATCTTGTTTTCCCCTCTTCTATCTGATCTACTCCTGTGGCTTCAGTGATCATTTCTTTGTTAATGATTATCAAATCTACAATTCACTCTTCAAATTCTGGTCACATATTTTACATCTTCAGCATGATATCCCAGCAAAATCTAAAACTTAGCATATCCAAAGTTGAATTAGAATTTAAAAATTGCAAAGGACCTGAGACCATCTAGTCCAACTTGTATCTGAACAGAAATGTCTAATTCTATACTATTTACCCAAGTAGGGGCAGCTAGGTGGCACAATAGATAAAGCACTGGCCCTGGATTCAGGAGGACCTGAATTCAAATCCAGCCTCAGACACTTGACACTTACTTGCTGTGTGACCCTGGGCAAGTCACTTAACCCCAATTGCTTCACCAAAAATAATAATAATAAGAAGAAGAAGAATCCCAAGTTGCTGTCTAAGCTTTGCCAAAAGACCTTTAGTGAGAGGTAATCCACTAACCAGCCCATTATACTTTTGGAATCCAACTCTAATTGTTAAGCAAGTCTGTCCATACGCCAGTCTTTGTGTATTCGTCTTATCATACCACTTCTCTGCTTTAAAAAAAGAAAGATAGAAAAAGAAAAACCTTCAGTAACTCTCCATTGCCTACCAAATAAAATCGGCCGCCTTTGAGACTTTCCATGATCTGGTTCCAGCCAAATTTAACAACCTCATTTCATATACCTAGGAAAAGTGGGAGCTGTCTAAAGAGATTGATGAGGATGCCCAGGGAACTCATCAATCAACTTAGATTTTAGAAAAACATCTATAGAAGATAGAAGTAACTGCAAGTGAGTTTGGCAAAGTCTTTTAAGAGTAACGTCAGAAATACTAAAACTCAAAATGAGTTTAGCCTGGCAAGGAAAAATAAGGACAACAAAAAGTTTTGTTTTAAATATTGTTAGGGAAAAGAGGATTAAAAAGGGATAGGACTGCTCCTCCTAGCGTATGGGATAATTATAACAATGGGGAGAAAGCAAAACTATTCAACTTATTTTGTTATCTCTGACAAGAATTCTTTTTGGACGGGTATAGACAAAAACAAAGTAGACCTTCAAAAACAATTAGTGAAATGGTCAATAATCACCCAGTTGCTTTTAATGAATTCAGGTTACTAGATTCAGATAAAATATGTTTAAGGATACTACAGGAGCTGTTGCATGTAATTACTGAGCCAGTATTAATGTATTAATGATATTTAAAAGATCACAGAGGAAGAGAGTAGTGCTTTTGGGTTAAAAAGAAGGGCAAATTTTAAGTTATTATTTTTTTAATGAGATATTTTATTTTTTCCATTACATGTAAAGATAGTTCTCAACTTTTGTTTATACATGCTTTACAATTTCAGATTTTTCTCCCTCCCTCCCCTCCCTCCCCCCTCCCCTAGACAGCAGGTAATCTGGTATAGGTTATATCTATATATCTCTATACGTATACATATAGATATATATATACACACACATATATATATACACATAATAACATTAATCCTATTTCTGCATTAATCCTGTTACAAGAGAAAGAATCAGAGCAGTGATGCGAAACCTCAAAATAGAGAAAAAAAACAACAGCACCCAAAACAAAAGAAATAATATGGTTCAATCAGCATCTATACTCTACAGTTCTTTCTTTCTTTTTTTTTTCTTGGATTTGGAGATCCTCTTCTATCATGAGTTCCCTGGAACTCTTCTGTACCATTGCATTGGTGAGAAGAATATAGTCCATCACAGTAGGTCTACACTCAATGTTGATGATACTGTGTACAATGTTCTTCTGGTTCTGCTCATCTCACTCATCATCAGCTCACGCAAGACCCTCCAGGTTTCTCTGAACTCTTCCTGCTCATCATTTCTTACAGCACAATAGTATTCCATTGTATTCATATACCACAACTTGTCCAGCCATTCCCCAATTGATGGGCACCCCCTCAACTTCCAATTCCTTGCTACCACGTAAAGAGCAGCTATAAATATTTTTGTACATGTGGGTCCCTTTCCCCCTTCCATGATTTCTTTGGGCAAAAGACCTAAAAGTGGGATTGCTGGGTCAAAGGGTATGCACAGCTTTATTGCCCTTTGGGCATAATTCCAAATTGCTCTCCAGAATGGTTGGATCAGCTCACAGCTCCACCAACAATGTATTAGTGTTCCAATTTTCCCACAGTCTCTCCAACATTTATTATCTTCCTTTTTTGTCATTTTAGCCAATCTGATAGGTGTCAGGTGGTACCTCAGAGTTGTTTTAATTTGCATCTCTCTAATCATTAGAGATTTAGAGCATTTTTTCATATGGGAATAGATAGCTTTGGTTTCTTCATCAGAAAACTGCCTGTTCATATCCTTTGACCATTTCTCAATTGGGGAATGACTTGGATTCTTATAAATTTGATTTAATTCCCTATATATTTTAGAGATGAGGACTTTATCAGAAGCACTGGCCTCAAAAATTGTTTCCAAATTTTAAGTTATTTTTAAAATAATAGGCAAATGATATTGACTTTGATTCTTGGCAAATTTATATAGAATATCATTATAGTGATGGTGAGGAGGGGTGGAAAGAGGAAGGTAAAGAAAGAGTGTTCCTGATAAGTAACAGATAAACAACATGGTTTCATCAAGAGCAGGTCTTGCCATATTAAGCTCATTTCCTTTCTTGATGAGGTTACTAAACTAATAATCCACTGGACTATTTTAAATACTTTTTACTAAACAGCAAAGCTTTTGACAAAGTTACTGATACTGTTCTTGTGGACAAGACGGAGAGATAAGGATTACACATTACTTTTAGGAGGTTTGGGTACTGGCTCTATGATTGTGTCCAAAGGGGAGCTTCTTTAATGGTTTTGTGTCATGTTGAAAGAAGATGTAGTGGAATGCCCCAAGTATCTGTGCTTAGCCCTGTGTTGTTTAATAATTTTCTCAATATTGGATAAAGAAATAGAGCATACTTAATAAATGTGCAGATAATGCCCATCTTGAAAGAATAATTAACATAGTGGTCAAGATGCAAAGATATTTCAGCGAACCAGGATATTTGGCTGAATCTAATAAGTTGAAATTTAGTAGGGATAAATGTAAAATGTTACACTTGAATGAAAAAAAACCAACCATCTTTACCACTATAAAATAAGGCTAGATAGCAGTCTAACTGAAGACCTTGGGCTTTTAGTGAACCATAAGTTCAATATGTGCCAACAATGTGATATAATAGCCAAAAAAGCCAATTTTATCTTAGGATTAATTAAAATAACCATAGTACCCCCATAAGAAAGAGGTGATAGTTCTGTTGTACTCTGTCCTGCTTGATCATCCTAAAGAGTGCTGTCTTCAAGTATGGGCATTCTATTGTAAAACTGTCCAAAAGTGGAATGGGCTATCTCAGGAAGTAGTAGGTTCCCTCTTATTCACAAGAGGAGTAGCATCTAGATGACTACTTGTTTAGAATATTGTCTAATGTACTATTGGTTAGATAAGGATTAGAAAAGATGCCCTTTGAGTTCCTGTCTTACTCTGAAGTTATGTGATAGTGCTGTTGAAATGAATTTGCTTGAACTGGGTCATTCACCCTTGCCCTCTTTTATCTCCCTGCATTTGAGTACAGCGTCCCACATGCTGGAAGTAGTTAACTACTAACCCCCTTCCCTAAAGACACATTTAGTAATGTGTATACTTGCCTTATCTCCTCTACTAAAATGTAATTATCCTGAAATCTTAACATGATGCCTTATATAGAGTAAATACTTGATAACTGTTTGCTAAGTTGAAACATTTTGTTGAAAGATGAATTTTGTCTCTTTAAAAGTTTTCTTTATGACCTTGCCTGTACTCAGAAAATGGGAAAGAGGTCCTCCTATTGGATCCAAAACGTGGGATCATTAGTAATGGAACTCAGTTAAAATATTAGTTATGATAAATTTTATGCGCAGGCCTGAAATTAAACCATCATTTATAATCTAGTGTATATGAGCAAATGTGCTTTAAATTTCAAAAAATCAACATACAAACACTAAAAAGGCATTCCATTTATTAGTTTGCAAATATAGTACTGTTTAGTATATTCTGAGTATATGAGATAGTAACTGTTGCTCATTTATTCAGCAAGTATTAATTTAGTTCCAGCTGTGTATAGTACTATGCTATTTGTTTTGAGGAATAGAAATCCCTTTCCTCAAGAAGTTTATAATTCTATTTGGGGAGTACATAATCAGTTATTTCAGAAACAGTAGTAAAGTGTGTGATATAGTTCCTATCATTTTACAACAGCTGATTTGGGAATTTTTAATTTATACACTTTTCTTTGAACTTCACAAAATATATTTGAAAATCAGCAGTTTATATAATAATTGCCATATGCCTGTGATTTAAATTGCTGCACTGCTTGTTTCCTGAATCCTTTGGTAACTGAGAGTAGTGTTTCATTTCGTGGAAAGAAAAAAAGAAACAATTGAAAGGTGATGATTTGCCACTATGGTTACTGGCCCAGTTTCCTGGGTGTGAATTTATTTGTGCACTGAGGTCATTTTACAAATATTGCTTATTTCACCATTCTTGTGGCGTTCTTGTCGGGTTACCAACTATGCAGTTTTGTTCCCTTAATGTTTCTGGCAACTTTACACATAGAAGATGACAAAAATAGAATAGAAAAATTTACTTCCTATAGCTAACAATTGCTAACTACTTCTTTAAAAGCATATCAAAATAGCCAGAGAGAAAAGGATTTATAATTTTGGCTTTTGCTAAGAAGATGATAAACATGATTAACTGTGTTATTAAATTTGGTGAGAAAATACCATTGCAATTATAACAAGGTGACAGACCCTGTTGTGAGTGTGAAGAACATCCAGGCAAGGCATCTGTTTTTATTGCAGGCTTCAGCTAGTTTCCTAGCTATCATTCCTAACCTTTATGGATTTGCGTGATAAATACTTTCTTGTTATTTGCCTCATTTTTTCAATATCTCCCTCACAATCCACAAAAAGTTCTGTGTGGAACTTTGTTTTTCAAAAGTGAATTAAAATCTATCTTGTTCTTGAGAAATTTGTTGATCATTGGAGACAATGTACATAGAGCATCCCAAAATCAGGGTTTGAAATCACAATATTCTGCCACCACCTCCCCACCAATAGTCCCTAAACTTTTTGGATTATGTGTCCCTATCAGTTAAAACCAAAGTTGATCACTCCCCCCCAATAGGTGTATATATACTTGTTTATAAATTACATAGATGTACTATTTTATACTAATATTATAAAACACAAATTATGGGTATTATAAAACACAAAAAATAGAAATGAAAAAGGATGAGGTAAGGATAAAATAATATTTGGTCCTGGAATAGGTGGGAAGCCACTGGACTTTATTGAATGGGGAATGACATAGGTCTAAACTTTGAGAAAACTGCTTTGGCTGCTGAGTGGAGGATGTATTGGAGAAACAACAGACTTAAAGCACTGAGACCAAATGAAAGGCTCTAGAAATAGTCTGAGTGAGAGGTGATGATAGTCTGTGAATTGGGTTGGTAGCTGTGTGATGAGGAAAAAGGCAACGAATGGGAGAAATGTGGAGGTAGAAATAATAAGATTTGGCATCTGATTGGATATTTGGGGTGAAGGAGAGTGAAGATTCAAAAATAGCACTGTTTGCAAGCCTGGGTGACTGGAAGGATGGTGGCATCCTCAGGTGTAATAAAGAATTTCAGGGAGTGAGGTTTGAGGGAAAAGATAATGTAATGAGACTGGCAGTGCAAATCATAATCCATCCTTATCTACTCATACTATGGCACCTCAGACCTGTCCCAAAACAAAAAGGGGAATGCCAAGTTTTTTATTCATTAGTCACTATGTTGACATATAGGGCCAACCCTTTGAGGGGCATCTTCCACAGCCAGATGATCTGGAGTCAGAGGAATGGCATTCTGGGGGCATGAAATTAAAATGGTAGGTATGATTACATTGGAGAGAAGTCTAACAATTGACTATGATGCCTGGATCAGGGGATGGGATCCATATTTCCATCCTCCAACACAGTCTATGGGGTCATGCCAAAGTTCTCTTGGATTGAGACCCCAGACACTCAGGGGAAACCTACCTTAACGTTGGAGATCCCCATACTGGAGAAAGAAGGCTTCAAAAAAAGGTTACAACTTACTTAACAAAAGTAAACATATTTATAATGAGGGAGCTTGAGAGATTGTGAACCCAGGATGAGGCAAGATATTGGATTATAAGGGATCAGTTAAGAGCACTGAATTGGTGCAACCATTCTAGAAAGCAATTTGTAATTATTCAGATAAAGTGCTTAAAATGTCCATTCTCTTTGACGCAAAAATTCCATTACTAAGCACATATCCCTAAGGACATTATTAACAAAAAGAAAGTCTCCATTGATATACACAAAAATATTTATAGCAGCACTGTGTGTAGTAACAAAGAACTGGAAATAAAGTAGATGCCCATCACTTGGGAAAGTGGCTAAACAAATTGTGAAATGTGCATGCAGTGAAATATTAATATGCTGCAATAAGATAAATATACAGTAGTATGGAAAGACTCACATGAACTGATGCAGAGTAAAGTCAGCAGAACCAAGAAATGTACACAATGATTACAATGTATATGAAAACAACAATGACCACAATACAGTAGAAAGTAAATGTTGCAAAATAACAAAGAATAAGTATGGCCCCAAAGAAGAAATAGAAGATAACCAGAGCCTACTCTTTTACAGAGGTGGGAAGTCCATGGATATGGAACATTGCATATATATATATATATATATATATATATATATATATATATATATATATATTGCGGGGCAGTGAGGGCTAAGTGACTTGCCCAGAGTCACACAGCCAGCAAGTATCAAGTGTCTGAGGTTGGATTTGAACTCACGTCCTCCTGAATCCAGGGTCAGTGCTCTATCCACTGTGTCACCTAGCTGCCCCATACTTTTTACAGTGTAGTCATGGGTTTTGCTAATATTTTTCTCTAAAAATTATTTATCATATGGGGTGACTCATTGGGAGAGATTTGGAAGAGAATTGTGAAAACAAAAGATAATTATTGTTCTTTTCAATTTAACTTATTAATTTATTTAAAAGAAAAAGATTGTAAAATTATAAAGAACAAATGACTCCACAAAAAAAAAGATGAGAAAACAATTCCTTCTGCTTATTTGCAGAGAGATGTGGGGAATAACTCTAAAGCTATTATAAATAAAAAACAAAGAGAAAAAAACAACAGTAGTTCAGCAAAACTAATCAACACATCAGTCAAAACCCATATAGTATATGCAGTTTTTCACATCCATAGTCCCTCACCTCTGCAAAGAAGGAAGATATATTCCTCTATCTTTACTTTGGTGACAATGTTAGTCATTTTAATTACACGGCACCACTTTAGAAAATGAACTCTTTAAAGGATTGATGGCTCAGCTTCATTTGTAGTTGTGATACTGCTGCATAGTTTGTTCTGACAAAGTTGTTTTTTATAATTTAGAAATTGCTATTTTTAAAAAACTATTTCTAATTTTGAGTAATCACCAGAACTTCCATAGAGAAAAGAATGTATTATACTAGAAATTGAAAATTATAGCTACTGTTAGATGAAGGTGATTTTATTCCACTTGGAATCCCATAACTCATAACATTGAAACTCTTATTAGAATGGTTGTAAAGTTTCAACAGGACTATTATGAATCACAGAAGGGAGGGAAAAGCTAGCTGATATAAAAATATAAAGTTAATTTCATTTTGTGAGGTGAGCATATTAAAAAAACAGCCTTTCCAAATCAAAAGTAAGAGTGGACATATTTACATGATACAGTTTGGTTGCTGTTGTAGCATTTTATTAAGTTGCTTTTGTACATTATCAATTCTGGTAACAGGGAAGGCTTATCTTGTCTTCGGTACAATGATCAATTTTAATTGGCCCTGTAGTATGTAACATGACATCGCTTGGAACAGAACACACTTGGCAATATGAGGAAGGCAAGCATCAGTGGTGATTATAGCTCCTCTCTGACTCTATTGTGTGTTTTTTTTTGTTACAGACACAGCCTGGCCTCCTGGCTGAGACATAACAGCAAATGCCAGTAACCACCTTTGTACATAGTAAATAAAAGAGCAAATTGAAGGGCAGTGATTGATTAGGAGAGAATTTTGCATAAGCAAATTAACTCTTATTCCTGTCCACTTGTGTTAGAGCATCAGCAATGAGCTCTCTTTACTCTTTGGTTGCCCCCAATGAACTGACAACTGTTCTTTTCCTTAATGGGTGCTTTCAATTTGGGATCTATGTTTCTCATTTTCCATGTTTACTTACATGCATACATGCACACACATACACATAGGTGGGCAAGGGAGTATGGTACAGTGGCATTAGTGGAGTCAGATGACCTGAGTTCACATCCTTTCCTCTGATTCCTACTGCCTTAGTGACCTTAGGCAGGTCACTTCCCCCCATTTTTCTCTACCCTACAATAAAAGGTCTAAGAAAGCATCAGAGGTTCCTTCCAGCTTTAAATCTGTTACCCTGTCATCTACATTGTCCTTTGTGGTTAGAGCAATTTACTCTAGTATTTGTGGCACTAAGCAGTTGTTAGAAATGCAGTTAGCTTTAATTTACAGAGAATATGCCTTTGCAGAACTCACCCCCCCATCCCAGCATCTATACTTAAAGCTCTTTGAAGTACAATTTTAGCAGACTCAACTTTTCAGGTGCATGTTTCTACTTCTAGGTTCCATTTCTCTGGCCAATATCATATTCTACCTCAGAATACGGCTAGTGTACTAGTGTACTCAGAATATGGCTAGTATACTTTTGTGACATATTTCTCACTGATTGTCAATTTATTTTCCTGGTTTTGTTCTCTTGTGAAACTATCACAAAAGTAGCCTGTGTTCCAGTGAAAAGGTCAAGCTAAAAAATTCCTTTTTAAATGTTTCTTGTACATATGCATGTACATATAGGTGCTTTATTGAACAGGTAGGTTTGCAAATAATTGCCCAGAATTTTCTGAAAGCCTATTTTTTCTTTAGCAGTCTGGCCTCTCCTCAGGAGATATGTAAGTAATAAAATAAATCACAATACTGTCTACCATTTGCTCAGCATAAGGTTGTTATTCATTATGACCAAGTAGCTATTTTCAAGATGGTAATAAAATACCACTTAAAACTGGCCAATAACACCTAAACACCATCCTTGCTTTATTTGGACACAGAATCAAACAACTCCTTGTCCTTTTCTTTTTCCATCTCAATCCTTCGCCCCAGGAAGGAAATTGGCTTTAGGATTATCAAGCCTGTAATAAAATGAACAGAGCATCAACAAGTTCATAGAATCTGAGAAACACTGACTTGAAAATATGAGCTTGAACAACTTTTTGGTTTGCTTTTATCAGTCAAAAAATATATTGGTTAGTTGGTTTTGACTCAGGAATATATCCACAACTAATAGAAATAATTTGGATTACATGATGCCATACCTGCACAATGTCTCACTTGATCTTCACAACAACCATGGACTATAGGACTATAGATTCAGAGCTGAAAGGTACCTTTAGAGGCCATGAAATTCAACCTCCACATTTTACAGATAAGGAAGTTGGGGTGAGAGAGTTTCAACGACTTACCCATGCTTACACAATAAGTATCTGAGATAAGATTTGAACTCAGGTCTTCTTGACTCTAATCCCAATGTTAGATTCACTCTGCCACCCAGAGGTAGATACTGTTATATCATTTGCTCACATAACTAGGAAATATCTGAGGTGGATTCAAATCCAGGTCTTCCCGACTCCAAGTCCTATGTTCTTTCTACTAGATGTTGAAGGCTAGGTGTGGTGAGCTTTTGCTGTGCTTGATTGACCAACCATTGACCAGTGGTGTTTCCCTTCCCTAGGTTGCCTGTTTCTGACATGGGGTATTCTCATTATCCAAAGTTTAAAATTTTGATATTTTCTTGGATTCTTCACTTGATTCAGTCCTAGTAACCAAGTCTTGTCCTGTCCTTCTTTCTCCAGTTGTTGTGAGGATTAAATGAGATAATGTTTGTTAAAGCATTTATCATGATATGTGACATATCAAGATATCATAGCACCTGATAAATTCTTATTTCCTTCCTTCATGAACAGTACATTCCGGTTTTTGTTTCACTTGACATGGGCAATTTAGTGCTTGGGGAGATTGTGATTAGACTCTCTCTGCCTTGGTGAAGATAGGATGTTCCTTTCCACAGGAGGTTTCAAGGCAAAGACTAGATGACCACTTGTGAGATATGTAGTTGAGGGTATTCTTGTTCAGGTTTAGATTTTCTTCCATAGCCTGACTCCTGAAATCTGTTCTAACTCTGAGATGTAGTGAATCTATGATTACAGCTGCATGCTATCTCTAGATGAAAGAAATGAAACAAGACTAAGTTCTGATAAAATAACACCAATTGGTTAAAATAAAGCATTGATAATAGCTTATATATTGAGAGAATACAAATACAAACTGAAGTTAAGGCTTTTAGGTATTAAAACAAAACAAAACAAAATACTCTATTGGTATCTCTTGCTTACTTACTATATCTAGTCCATCAAAGATGGTTGTTGACTAACTGTTCATAAAGGTGAATTCTCTTTTTCCCATGGTTTCCTATTATCAAATTGTAAATATGTTTCTGTTGGGAAAAAATCTTTGAGAGATCATTTAAGCAATGGGTTCTTTTTTGGGGGGGTCAATTTTATTTGTTGGAATTCTACTGATAACAGGGAGATAGTTTGGGTAATCTCTTAAATTCTCTTAGAATGTCCTAGAATCATAAAAATGCTAGGAAGGCTCTAAGACATTGTCAAACCCTCATTTTTAGATGATGAAATTCAGAGATGTAGCATGCTATAAGTCACATAGCCAATGAAGTGGCAAACATGAAAGTCAAAACCAGGTCTTTTGACCCTGGTCTTAATATCTTTTCTGCTACACTATGCTGACTCTGTACATTCCAGGTTTATGTTTGGCATTTCTTACCTTCACTTCATAGACATGGAGACTGAATACCACATAGGTTAAAGTAATTTACCCACACCCATAGGTAGTTGGGTATATTGGTAAGTATTCAATGCTTGTTCAGAGAGTGAATTCAGTATGTCAGTATAGGAGGCGGAAATGGAGTCAAGGTTCCTAAGTTTTGGTCAATTTATTTTGCCTTGAAAAAATGATACTACAAGCCAAGGTTGGTGGGACAGGTTCTGTGTAGGTGATAGTGGTACCCTCTAACAGATGCCCAAGAGATAACAAAAGACAGACAGTGCTACAAGCAATAGAAAGCTAGGATCACCAACATTAATGGGTTGACTAGCAAGAACACTAAAGAGACTTTGTAGTACCATTTATTGTTTTGTTTTGACAGTGTTTTGACAGTGATTAGGGCCTATTATGACAGGCAAGATGGCTTTTGTGTTCAAAACTCTGTTACCTTTTGTCACATACTGTAGTTTTGTCTTTTCAAACACCAGCATCTATAGCCAACGCATTCCCTCCCCCTTCTAATTCCCTTATTTTCTTTGTCATAAGTGAACTTTTGAAATGTAAAAATTAAATGCAATAAAATTTAGAAGATAATATTTGTCCAGAGAAAACATATATTCAGTTAACTGGTCACAAAACTAAGTTTCATGAAAGTGGGGGGTGGGTGTCAGTGAATCTGCTGATGTGTTCATTGGTTAAGGAGACCGTAAGAGTGATAATTCAGCAGGTACTTGGACACAACAAACTGACATTTAAAAGAATTATCGTGAAGTTAAGAAGTGATTTTGTTTTCTGGATGTATATCCAGAGCAAAAAAGGAATATTAAGATAATCTTGTCAATAATGCTATAAAAGAACTTTCACTTTAATGGGGATGGAGTGGACCTAGAATGCCTAATTGTCACTTAAGTACTAAAATATATCATTTCTGATTATGGGGGGGGGGTGAGAGCATTGCTTCACTTGAATTATGGGAGATAAAAATCATTATGTAGAATATATCTTTGTTGGGGGCAGCTAGGTGGCGCAGTGGGTAAAACACCGGCCCTGGATTCAGGAGTACCTGAGTTCAAATTCGTCCTCAGACACTTTACACTTACTAGCTGTGTGACCCTGGGCAAATCACTTAACCCCTATGGCCCAGCCAAAAGAAAAAAGAATATATCTTTGTTGTAAACCTAAATTTAGGAATCCAAATCTTTACTAGTATCCAAAAATATTTGATATATAAGGATTGGAAGACTTAAATGGGCAGGGGGTGGCTTTGGGGCTGAGCTCTGATCAAAATTCTGTATGATTTTAGTCATAGAAAATAGAAAGCCCATATAATAAACAAATAGTCTTTGTTTTGAAGCTCAAGCTACTGATGTCTTCTAAAGACTATTTATTTTATATTCCTGTATGTTTTACCATAATGGAGCCAGCTGTTAAGCCTGAATAAAATCAGATGGCTTGCTGCTACAGTTGATAATGTGAGGTATCCAGTTAACTTAAGGCAAGCCACAAATGAAGTGATGAATATTTTACAGTGACCTTAGGCAAACATGCAGACGGTAATGAGTGATGATACTTTTGAGATAAATAAGGGGAAAGGAAGGTATTATATGTTAACTACTATTATCCGAGGTTTAAAATATCAAAGTAGCTGACAGAATATTTTTGAGCAGTGATATCAAGCTAAGTTTTTCATTATCACATTTGAGCTCATAGGCATTTCCATGTACAGTAAACACTTTTGGAAGTAAGGAATTTACTGAATTTAATGTTTTAGATAAATCTAATTAGTCATTATTTTATAGCATGTTATTTTACAGCCAGCAAGTACTTTTTTAAAAAATCATACACAATAATGGATTTATATCTGACCATTGCATCACTTGCATAAACTTATGTGTAGGCATTAAACAATTTGTTCATTTTTATCAGTTTCTTTTATTATGTTAGGAAGAATGACATATTAAACCTATTACTATCTTTTGAGGTATGGAGGACTCCCTATACTTTCTCCTCACATATTGGAGAATACCAGTTACTTCTAAACTTGTTTCTCTAAAGGTATATCATCCCTGAGAGGCAGTAAAAATAATTTCATTCTTCTCCTCTCATTTAGATTGTCATTTTTAAAAGAACCTTATTTCATTGATTGATCCTCAGGCTACTTTCCAGGAACTAGAGGAAAAGGAAGCCAACAAGGACTGGAAGGGCAACACAGGTATCAAGGCTACAATTATTCAGCACTCAGGAATTCCTAAGGAATAAGATGATCAATAGCTGTAGCCTGGGCTCACCTTTCAGAAGAACAGGGAAGTTATAGAGGAAAGAGAAGTCAACCCTTCTGACCCTTGTCTCTCCCTAGTACCCTAAAATAAAGCAAATGAAAATTGAGAGCTAATAATAGCCCAAGTATAATAATAAAGCCTTCCAAATAAGATTTCAGTGCAAGAAGGAAGAAGGTCCCCAAGTGCACCTGAAATTCTAAGAGATAAGCCTGTCATTCCATGAGTAGCGATAAAAGGATGAAAAAGACAAGTACCCCAGGAGAGGTTACAGGTAAATGTGAATGGTTTTCACCATAATATAAATGATGATAATAATGACAGGATACATTTATTAAACTACCATTCTGTGTACAACACTCCACCCTTGGAAAGATAACAAAAACTAAGCCTCTGCTTTCAATAGGTAGGTAGCGATAAATATACTACCTGTGTGACCTTGTACCCAAGTTTCCTCATCTGGAAAATGATTAGATTGTGCTAGGTGACCTCTAAAGTCCCTTCTAACTCTAAATCCAATTGCACCGAGGCATAATATTACCTAAATAAGGTAGTAGGAAGTGAAAGAATGCTATATCAGATGTCATGGGTAGGCTCTGTGATAAAGGCAGAATTTGAGCTGGACTTTAAATCAATCAATCTATAAATATTAAGTGCCTACTATGTGCCAAGCATTGTGCCAAGTACTAGAGATACAAAAAGAGGCAAAACATAATCCCTACACTCAAGGAGCTTACCATCTAATGGTACAGAGGAATGGTAACTCAGTACTTATTCAGGGTCAGAAAGTCTAGTTTGGGGGAATACAATATTTAAATAATTTTTTAAGCTGAAAAGGAGGTATGGTAGCAAAATATGAAAGGGCAAATGCTTGGCAGAAGTTGAACGTTACTAGATAGGAAATAGGGAGCCAATAAAGGATTTTTAGTAAGACATCCATGCATTTTTAGTATGATATCTATGCATGACAGATGTAGGAAAAAAGGATTGGAGGAGAAAGATGATGGAAGCAAGGTGATCTTTTAGTAAGCTAGTTTGATAATCTAGGGGGGGGTTACAGTAGAAAGAGAATAGATTTCAAAGGTATTTAAGAATTGCAAATGACAATGTAATAATTTTTGGAACATGAGAAGTGAGAGAGAAGAAAGACTCAACAACCAGTATTATGGGCAGTGGAAACAGTGAGTGGTAAGATCAAAGACCAAGTAAGCTCAACAGTAGATACAGTTTGGAAGGAATAATGAGGAACTTAGGTTTAGGGAAGGTTGAATTTTAGGTGCTCATGGGACATCAAAGTAGAAATATCCCATTTACAATAGGAGATTCTTGCCTATAAGTTGTCAAATAAAGACCAGAAACAAAGATTGGGTAGTTAATCAGCACAGGGGTGGAAAGTGAAACAATAATATTGCCTTGTTGTGAGGGAGAGCATATAAATAACTGAAGACAGAACCTTAGGGAACACTCACACTAAAGGTTTGACAGTAAAATGACTTGTTATTGAAAGAAACAGAGAGAAGCATCTGTTAGGTAAAAAGAGCACGGGAAGTTTGGTGTTTGTGAAGCTATGGGGAAGTACAGTATCCAGTTGAAGAAGGTGGTGAAAAGTGTCAAATATAAAAGTACAGAGTGAACAGGTGGGATGAGGACTAAGAAAAAAAGAAAAGGCTTTTGATTTAGTTATTAGTATGTCATAGATGATCCTAGAGCACTTTTGGTAGATTGATGGTGGCAGAAGCTCAGCAAAGGCTGGATGGGGGAGAAAGGGGCAGAATTGTCGGAGGGGGAGGCTGAGGGAAGATTTTTTTTTTTAAGCGTTAAGGACAATTCTGTATATTTATAGGTCATGTTGAGGGACAGATTGAAGATGTAAGAGATAGAGGGGGATGACTATGAGAGCAGGTTATCAGAGGAGAAGGTAGGAGGGAATTATATCAAGAGTGCAGGTAGAAAGATTAGCCTTCATGAGTAATAGTGATACCTTTTCTTTTGCAACCAAAAGAGAGGAAGAGAGAGGGAAGGTAATGTTTTTTAAATCTGAGGAACAGGAGACCAGAGAAAGATCAAGTGGTTTCAACTTTAATGGAATAGAAATATGTCATCAGGCTCTATAAGGGTGACATTTGAGGTTAGCATTGTGTGTGTATGAGAGGAGGGAGATAGGCAATGATTTGAAACAGCTGTGGTGAGGAAAGTGTTAAGGAGGGTTTAGTGGCTAAAGAGTAGAGTTTTGAAGGATTATCAAGCATCAGGGACCTAGCTGGTTTATTTGTACCATAAATTTAATATTATACACTTTCCTCTTTTCTTGGGGTAAGGGATTAGAAAGCAGCAAATTACAGGGCACCTGATGTAGAATAGTGGGGAGTGACCCAGGAGGCTGGAGTCACTAAAGACAATTGTCAGCATCACCACTTGTCCTAGAGGCTGCTTTCTTTACCTTCATCTTTGTTCAGTTATTTAAAGATGTTAAGCACAGAGAATTTTGTGTCCTGTGTGGTCCAGGACTCAGGAGCCATATTCTTTAGTGAGAACTGTGGAATCCATGATTACTTGAGACTTTATTAACTGAATTATAAGGTTATATATTTTAATTTTTTGATTAAAACATCACTTATCCTTTGTAAAACAATTTTTCTCATCTGTAAGATGAATCTGGACTTGATGATTTCTAAGTTCTTTTCCAGCTCTCAATATCCAATAATTCTTATGATATTTATCTTTTTACTTCTTCCACCTCTCTAATTTAAAGTCCAAACTTGAATTGAGTCTAGTCTTTTGCTTCTACTTCATCTTTTTGCCTCTTAGGGTTTCTACCCCTATCTAATAAATATGAACCCATATTGGCTTCTTTTATCGTTTAGTTATCTATTAGTTCCTTCACTGTTTAAGCAAATGACTTTTAAAATTTTGCATGTTTTTTCTTCACTCTTTTCCCTCATTTTGTAACCTATGAGTTATAGAAGTTCACTTGTCAAATTCCAGCTTTAAAGCCATATTTCTGGTATTGAGAGAAAGTAATTCTTTAAGGAATGTTTATTAAACTAACTCAAATTCCATCAGAAATAAAGAATATATGTATCCAACTTGTGAAAATAAAAATCTCTTTGTTTTGTTTCTCTCTGACTATTTCAAAACCCAAAATCAATAGTAATAGACATCCTACATATTTCCCTGCTTCTCCCTTTCTTCTACTTTAAAGGACACAAACATTTTAAGATCATAGATAGATATTTGAAAGAGACCTTAGGGAGTCATTGAGTCTAAACCCCTCATTTTTGGAGGCCTTAGAGAGGTTAAATTTTCATGATTTTACTGGTAGTTAGTGACAGCAGAATTTGAACCCAAGACTGCTGATGCTAAATCCAGCACTTTTCCCATTGTAGTATTCTGCCTTGTGTTGATAGAATCATAGAATCTGATGGCTAGAAGGGACCTCAGAGACTGTCTAGTCCAAGCTGTACTTGACCAAGAATTCCTTTGTCACAAAACACATACTAGATACTTAATGCTCGTTGGCCAATTCATTACATTTCCAACAAATAGTTATCTGAGCTTTTATCAAAGACCTCCAGGGCAGGGGGTAGGGCCCAGGTTCGAACCTCTTGAAGCAGCCTATTCCTAGATAGCTCCCACCAATAGGATGTCTTCCTTTATATCAAGCCTGAATTTTAACTCTCTGTCACTTCTACCCAATGCTCCAGAATCCAGTCCTTTTTCCTCATGACAATACAGGTACTTAAAAACAGATATTATTTTTCCTCTAGGTATTGTCTTCTTTAACCATTCCCAATATGGCATGTCTTTAGTCTTTTCACTATCCTTGTCACCTTCTTGTTCCAAGTCTCCCATATTTCTCCTAAAATTTAGTGACTTGAATTTAATGCAATAAATGGTGTGTGTGTGTGTGTGTGTGTGTGTGTGTGTGAGAGAGAGAGAGAGAGAGAGACACACACACACACACACACACACACACACACACACACACATCGACCAAGACCGACCTTAGGCAAGCAAAATATAACATACTATTGCCTCCCTCTTTCTGGGAAGTGGATCTCCCTGTGTTAGGAATTTTTTCCTACTCTTCATGTTGAAATCTGCATCTACACAACTTCTACCCATTACAACATGGTATAATGGAAGGAATGTCTGTTTTAATGTCATGACCAGGGTTCATCCTGACTCTTACTCTCTATATGACTTAGCTTCTTAATCCTTTCTGGATTTCTGGAACTAGTCTTTATTGCAACAAGCTATCTCTGCCCATAATCATCCCTGTCTGGAATCTTCCTTGATAGAAACCGTGTTTCCCTTGATATCTCCCAGAATATGACTTGAAAGGAAGCTATTCAGAGGGACCTGATAGAGACCTGACCATTCCTCATAAAATCTCTAGCCATCATCTTTATTGTTGAGGTTTCCAGCTGCTTAGAGTGTGGATTCAACCTGAGGTCCAACCCACTGAAATTTAGAGGAGAGGCTAAGAGCTTGGTATAACCCAACACTAAATCCCTTGGACAACCTTTTTGTTCCCTCCTCCCCTTCCTTCATCACCCCAGAGGGCCTGATGACTTCCCTGACTGTATTCCATCTGTACCCTTCCCTGTCCTGCTTTGGACCTGTCAGTTCCTCTGCTAGTTTGGAATGGGTGCTGACCTAGTATCCTTCCTTTGCAGTTGTTTCACTCCCTGTGCTTCTTCCTTTCCAGTCTCTAAGTAAAATTTCCTTTGTATGAGTTTAAATGTGCAAAACCCCCTTTAAGCCCCAAACTACTGCACTGGACTGGATTAAAATCTAAACCTCCTAATATGTAAAACCCAAAGACTGGGTAATTTCTGAAGTAACTTCTACCTCGAAAAAAGGACAAATTTATAGACTTCTAGTTCTGCCCTCTGGGAGATAAACAAAAAAATTATAATCTCTATTCCACCACATCCCTCTGATACCTGTAGTAATGATCATGTCACCCTTAAGTCTTCTCTTTTCCAAGCTAAATATCCCCAATTCCTTCAACTTATTTTTTGTATAGTATGTTTTCAGCCCCACCAATCATTCTCATCTCCCTCCTGCTCACCGTCCTATGTACAATACTGCTTATTAATGTAGTTTCTGAAATAATAGGGCCCATAATTAAATAGAGTTCTCTGGATGTGGCCTGGCAAGTGGGACCATGCAACTCATATGATTACTGAATCTCATGGAAACAGAAAAACCCTAAAAGGCAGGAAAATAGAAGAGAGCATTAAAACAAAAAAGGACAGCCTTTGATTTTTATTTTAAAAAGCAAACGTAGCAGAATCATATGACCACCAGGGTATTGGCCTCTCTGAATCATTTTGAGATCTTCTGCCCCTAACTAAATTCAAGAGCCTTTGCTCTGTTACCCTTTCATCCTTCTGGGATAAAAACCCTTCAGTAGATCAAAGGTTCCATTTTGGATGAGTGTCTTAATGTGAGACCACCAAATGCTATTTCAGCTGAAATAAGATGAAGAACTCTGGTCTCCAGATGACTGTGTTACCTTAAAGCTGCATTTTATAGTGAGCAGGACAGCTGGTGTGTTTTATTGACCATTTTGTCTTTGGTGGATACCAGAGAAGCTACGTATATAAATCATGAGCAAATTGACTACCTTTGTGAGTTGCCATTCATACTTTGTCCAACTAACTTTGGAAAAACAGGTGGATGTCTGGCTACTTAGAATTACTCCTGTTGATTATAATTTCATTAGTTCAGGTTCTCCAGAGTGATTTGTCAAAGGAGGAATGAGTCTGGTTGAGAGCAGTGTATCTAATAGATGCTCATAATTAATTGCCGCCTACTCCTAATTGAGACTTTGCTATATAATAGGTTTCCTTAAA
Source organism: Dromiciops gliroides (assembly GCF_019393635.1). NCBI lineage: Eukaryota > Metazoa > Chordata > Mammalia > Microbiotheria > Microbiotheriidae > Dromiciops > Dromiciops gliroides. The sequence goes on along the minus strand of NC_057862.1, from coordinate 161,087,484 downwards.
GATTGAGACAAACATTTAATGAGCTATGAATATTTTTTTACTTATAACAAATAATCATTCTATTGCTTACTCCCAATTTTGTATTGTGTAAAGATCAGCTAGTGATAATATTACTTCAGAAGTGGAAAGAATAATTGTTTTACCGATGTATAAAAGGTCAAAGTCTAGGCATGTATTTAATCTATTCTTGACTGTGACTTATTTTAAAATCTTGGAATGGGGATGGGCAATTCAGAGAATAAAGAGTTGAATGTGTTAGGTTCTCTAACTTACCTATTTGAGTTGGAGTCAAAGAGGGAATACGTGTGTTCTCCTGATTACAGATATATGCTTGGAGGCAGAAACCAGAAATTGTACTCTATACTTAAGTGTCTTTGCCTCATCTTTCCTAAACCTATCCTTTAACCACAGTATGATCTCCAGACCCTCCATACCTCCTATTGCAGCTACTGACACGTCCAGTTCTCATCTTTCACTCTTTCTTTAGAGTCTTTTTCCTTCCTTCATAGTCTTGACTGAATGACTGTAACAGATCCCAAACTTGGGCTGTGCCTGTCATTCACTTCTCCATTCATACTCTCATGCTGCTGAACTTCTCTAGAGGAAATTGCACAAACATACTACTTCATTTCACTACAGATTTGTTATCCAGTTGTCCACTAGGCCCTCGTTGCTGCACGGGGGTCCTTTTATTGTTTCCTTACTGACTTTCCCATTATACTCTACATAGAAGCTGAACCAAATCTCTCTCCTCAGACCTCCTACTCTGCTTATTCCCAGCTTCCCTCTCAGAAGAACTTAACCTGCCTATTTTTTTACTAGAGAAATAAAAGCAATGCATTTCAAGCCCCCTTTTCTTCACTGCATGCCTCAAAACCTTTTTACATTCCCATTCTCTCCTTCTTTGCTGTACTCTCTGTTGTAAAATTGGGTCTTCTCTTTGCCAGTATCAACCCTTAAACTTGTGCTGTTGATCTTTTCCCTTTCTCTCCTATGGGGGTTGAACTTCAACTCTTCTCTCTCTTTTTGCCATCTTCTATATTTTCTTTTCCACTCTTTTTAATCTTCTAACTACAATAATGTTCAGGTTCTTTGCATCCAAAAAAACCTCCCCAAAAACTTTAATTTGAGCCTATCAGTTCTGAAAAACTGTATCCTATCTCAACTTCCTTTCACAGGCAAACTCCCTGTTGCTTTTGTTTCCTTACTTTTGACTCAGTTCTCAGTTCTCTGAAATCTGGCTTCAGATCTCAACATTCCATTAAAACTTCTCTCTCCAAAGTTGCTAGAAAGTGATCTGTTAATGGCTAAATCCATTGACTTCTTCACAGTCCTAATCCTTCTTGACTTCTCTGCAGCTATTGACACTGTTAATTATACACTCTGAATATTTTCTTCTCCCTTCTGGGCTACTGTTCTCTTGATTTTCCTCTTATCTGCATTCATTTTCCATCTTCATTACTGTATCATCCCTTTTCTCCCACCTACTAAACATGACTAGCCCTGAAGATTCTGTTTTGTTTTCACTCCTCTTTCTTCTCTACACTCTCACTTGGTGATTTCATCAATGCCTATGAATTCATTTATATTCTGTATGCCATGAACTTCCTTATCATGTTTTCCTTATGTAACCCAGGACTGAGTCCTTTTCCCTCTGAGTCTTGTGGTCTCACACATGTTGGTTCAACTTTGGGGGCATTGAAACCAACAGGATCATTTTCTCTTTGGCTCATTACCTTACCTAGTGTTGCTCCAAGAACATCTCCATATATATTCAAGGTATATAGATTGTGTCTAAATGTCTCCAAGTTTGGATAAAAGAGGTACCTAGTTCCCAGAAAAGGACTCAAATTACCAAATGCATATCAATATACAGCAACCTTTATTTCACCCCATAGGAAATACAGAAGACACAAAGACTCCCCAAAGCCTTTGAACAGTTACAGAAGATACATAAAACACTTGAATAACCCAGAAGCTGTATCCCTCCCATTCCTCCCCCTAAAAGGAAATTGAATTTGTGATCACAATTGGGACAATACTTTGACATTTCAGTGAAACCTTTCTTCCCACAGGGTCATACATAGTCACTTCCAGATTCATAGTAACACCTTGTTATGTAGTCTCCTGTGAAATATATTTTTGAGGATTTATAAGCGACCTGTTTTCGGTTGGACCAGTGCTCTCTCTCTCTCCAGAACAGCACAAATCCACTGGATTTGCTCCCCAAGTAGGACACTGAATAGCTATTATGTTGACTCTTCTCTTCTTCATGGAAGTAGCATACTGCATTAAACAATATTTTCTCTCAAAAAGCTCTGATGCCCTAACTCTTCAATGCAGAAACCTTGAATAGGACCTCCCACAAGGCAACTCCCAAAACTGGGCCTGCTCCTCTTGGGTCAAGTGTGTGCATACTCACTCCTGTATCTTCCATGTCCTCCTGTAGAACAGCTTTCGGTGACCTGGATGCTACTATCTATTCCCCTGGGAAAGCCCACCCTCAAGATCTCTATTCTCAGATCACATGTAAGGACCTATGGCCATCTGCAGTGCCTCTACCACAAGTTGCTATATGTACTCCTGGGGTTGGAGAGGAAAAAAATGGAAATCTGTCTTTCTCCCTTTAGGCTCTACTCATTAATAAAGAAATCAGAAAGGGGAGAGGCAAAGTAGAAATTCTCAAGACAGAGACACTGCTAGGCTTGCTTTTTATAGACCACGAGGAAGAGTAACTGATTCTTAGCCTGACACAGTCATCAGGAGGTAGTACCAATCTCTAAAACCCAAGTCAGTATTCCCATCTGTGAGTGGGAATACTCACATTCCATAAGAAGCTATTGCACAGTTGCTGCCAAACAGTAGCCTACATTTTATAATTCTACCATTTTGACTGGGAAAACTTTATATTGATCAGTGGCTCCTTTGATCACCCCTTACATCTATGTAGTACTCCATTGTCAGCTTTCATTAACTCTGTACCTCCTTCCCCAATCTAAAAGTGATTTCTCCCTTATCTCACAGTACTTCATACACTTATGTTCTGATTTGTATTATGTTCATTTGCATATGGCTTATCACCCTTTTGATATTAGAAACTCCTTGAAGGCAAGAACTATGTGATTTATCATTCTAACTTTTCAAAATTTAGCATAGTGAATTGCACATGATGGGTACAAAACAATATTCATTAAATGGGGAGATGTATGGATGCTCTGCTACTTTAAAAGATCTTTGATTTCATCACTGTGGATAGTCCCTTAACCTACACATATTGTAGCTACTCTATGCCTTCTGATCCTATATGATTCTCTTTCTATATTTTCCCAGAAATTTTCCAACTTGCTAGAGACCATATCACTCTTAATATCTTAGGGGTACCAGTGTACATACTCGGTTTTTCCACTTGTACTTGATCATTCGTGATGTATGCTTGGCTTTTTTCAGTTATACCTATCCTCAGTGATAACTTTAATGCCACTTTGAACACACAAGACTAGAGAGTTTGAGGTACATTGGTAACAAACTTGTGCTTGCCATATGCCATTCCATTGCACTTTAATAGCAATGTAATTTACTGTAATTTTAGCCCCTTTGATCATGAATTTAATTTTGCTGAGATCATAACTTTTTAGCATCACTAGAATATTTTGATTAAAGAGAAGGGTTTTTGGAGCAAATAGGCAGTTTTGGGTCATTGAAAGTATTTTACAATTTCCCAAATGCAGTCCAGACCAAACTCCTCCTGTCTTCCTCAGTTATAGCTTACCTTATTGTCCATCTTCATTGCTTCTCAAAGATACACACCTATTGGTGGACAAATGGGTTTCTAGTCTAATTCTCATACACTTTTTTTGAGTGTATGTGACTGTGTAGTACATTCTCTTGTTTTACCTATGAATTATATGATGAGGCTTTTTGGTATCCTGGGTTCAAAACAGTGACTTCAGTATTACCTTGAAGGAGACAGCATTTTGTCATGGAATCCAAAGATATAGGATTAAATCTAACAGGACCAGTGTGATCTTAGGAAAAATCACTTATTCTCACTGGGCCACAGTTCCATTTCCTTAAAATGAGATGATAACCTTAATTCCTACAAATTTTCTCTGAGAACTATGTTCCTTTTGGAATAATCATGCATATTTAAGGTTCTCAGAAAATATGTGGGAATACCTAAGCCATTCAACAGAGAAGAATGATAGAATTTTACATGTACAATTTACAGCATGACTAGGACATTAGAGATCATTTGGTTCGACCCACTCATTTTAGAAATGAGTAAAATGAAGCCCAAAATGGCAGACGATTTGCCTAAAGTCTCAGAGCTTTAGATTGTCAGGTCTTCTGACCCTCAATTTGTTCCTTTTCCTACTATTTCATGTTGTCTATCCACAAATAAAAGTTGAGTACTTTCTTAAGTAAATATAATTTAGTAAAATATCATTGAGCTTATCTTTCCTATAGCTTATTCATGATTACATTACTGCCTTTGGGAACATGGGTAAAGGTTCTTGATGTTTGATTGTTCTATTATTATTCATAAATACCACACCTATTGGATTTGTAACAGATTCTACCTTGGGCCAACAGCTAGATACCTATCTTAGAGAAACTTCTTTTATTTTGAAGTGTATATTTGTATTCTTTCTCCATCTTTCTTTTTAAGACACAGGAATATATAGTATTCTGAATAATGGATATTATATGTACCAAGCATATGGTGGGAAGAATGCTGAATTTGGAGTTGGGAGACTTATTTATGTGGAGTCCTAGTATAAAATGTTTTATTGCCTTCAGGAAGTCACTCTCCAAGAGTCTTTAGGATAAGAGTATTCTCATTTATAAATTGGGGATAAATATATTTGTACTAACTAGGTCATAGGATTATTATGAGGGGAGCACTTTTAGAACCTTAAAATATTTTTAAAATATCAACTATTTTGTTCATAAGAGAAGTTCCCATTTATCCAATATCCAAATAAGTAGACTTTTTAAACTCTGCTTTTATGAAAAATAGACAAATTTCTGTGTCATAATCCTTAAAAATATTAGAAATATTAAACTATTATGTCAAAATAAGTTTTAGTACCTACTTCTTTGGGACTTTAATTATCTATGATCCTCTTTGATGTGGTTATATCCACAAACCCCTATGCCTTAGGAGTCAGTATTCATGACTTGTTGTGACTGAAAAAAATCCAGTTATCCTGATCATGAACTTTCCAACCTTAGCTAGCCTGTTCTTTGGAAATTAGACATACAGTCTATTTCCAGAACTGTACCAAAGGCTTTTCTCTCAAAAAATCTTAATGCCTCTATGTTGTATAGAATAATGCTACTAATTCAGTTTCCTAATACATCACATCATAGGTATTGGAAGAGACATACAAGATCATTTAGTCCAGTTACCTTATAGCTGAGAACAACTGAATGGAACTTAATAACTCCTTGGATCATAGAATTTAGAGATCTTAGAGATCATTTCACAAATGGAAAAACTGAAGCTAAAAGAGTTTAAATATAAGCCTAGAAACTTACCTAAGGTCAAGAGTCAGAATTTGAACACAGGTCTTTATGCTCCAAATCCAGTGTTTTCCATAGTTCCACATTCTTTCTAGAACAAGATTCTATGGCATTTTCTCTTTAATGAATATGGTCTAGCTTTACAGTACAACTGTACCTTACTAATCTCTTAGCAATTTTTTTTTGTTATTTCATTTTATTATGCAACCTACGAAGTTGGTACAGGTAAGCACTAGATCCTTTAAAGAGAACAAAGCAAATGAATCCATAGAGGAGATTCACTGAGAGCTAGTCTAATTTTTATCATCAGTTCTATTTTGACTAAGAAGTTATAGGAAGATTTATAGGTTCTTTGCTCCTTCATATAGGATCTAAACTTGCCTTTTATTTTCATTGGCTTTTGTCCTTTATCTCTTCAAGCATCATATTATTTATCAGTTGCTTTGTGCTAGATACAAGCCTTGCAACTTTGATGTGGCAAAATGAATAATGTTGTCATTGATCTCAGCCTGAGCAGAATAGCGCATCCTCAAAATGGGAAGTTTTTAGCTTCAGGTTGTTTCAGCCTTGCACTCCATGCCTAGACTGCAGCATGAAGTCAGTAGCTTCTCTCCAAACAGCACTCTATTAATATGCACAACATGACCATTTTCAGGAGAAGGTTATTAGAATGCTAGTTTGTATCCTCTAGTGAATGAAATGATGTGTGATTATGAAGTCATCAGGCATGGACCAGTAAGACTCCAGAGAGCCTTCCCCCTCTAAGGTCCTCAGGGTGCCATTGATTGGTGACCATGTGTTTGTGCCCGATAGACTGTGAAATGGTGTGTTGCTACACGGCTGTGTTGCACCTGCGCCCCACCGAGGTGATTGATTGGTTTGGTCATGTGGAATGTTCCCATCTGGTCTGCAGTAATGTGTTTTTTTTTTTTTCATCTGTGAATAGCAAGTGCTGGCTGGATAGTTACAGCAAGCAGTTTCAGAGGCTAAACAATTCTTTTCCTCTAAAAACAAACTGGGGTTTGAGGGAGTTTGTTTTTGCTTGCATTATTTTTATAAAAGGTAGTCATTCCATGTCTTGTGCTCCTCCCCCTCCCCATTGGCACATTTTCTGTGTGTGTGTGTGTGTGTGTGTCTGTCTGTCTGTCTGTCTGTCTGTCTGTCTGTCTGTCTTTTTTTTTAATCTCACCCACCCCTAAGCCTAGAGGAGATAGTACAGTATATTTCTACTTTGTGCAAGACTGAAGTAAAAATTATTCTTTTTTCAGTGTGGTGATCTGACATGCCATTTGAGGTAGCTTGAGGTTTTCTATGGGTTTTTCCTTAAAAGATGGTTTCTCTGATTATAATTGAATTATAAAAGTAGTGATGCATTTTAAGCCCTCATTTAACCTCACAAAAGTAGTGGTTTATTTATTGAAAACTACTGATGTTGCAGTTTAAATGTCAAGAAATTATTTATTAGCTTCTTTTTTAAAAAGATTCTATAGTTATATTGGGCGGTCTTGTTTGATATTTCTTAATCTCAGTCCTTTTTCATAATTGATCTATTCATTCCACCTAATGACTAATTACATATCAGAGCACATCATCAGCCACATTCATCATCGTAGAATGTAATAATCAATGACATTTCAACAAAGGAAAAAATAAATATGCAAATAAGGACTCATTAACATTTGCATGAGTTGTTTGAATAATCACGTTGCTGACAAGGCTGTAATTAACAGAAATTGATGCTGAGTTCAGTATTTGATAGTGTGTTTTCTCAGCGTTTTATTGTTGTCACTGCGGGGGCTGAAATGGAAGTTCTGCTCTACTTGTACCTTGACTGGAGCCTGATGTGATGGGCTGTGCCAGGTACCAAAGGCTTCTGGGAGCCCTTAATTCATCTATGACCTACACTTAATGCATATAAAGATACTTTATTTAAATTGCCTTGTTTTTAATGAAGCGCTGTTAGATTTTAGTAATTATGCAACAACTGGAGAAAGAAAAACAAACATGAAAATTAAAATGATTCTCATCTTTTTTGCCCTGAAATTCTTTTTGGAATCAGGTGCTAGTAGGCTTTAAGATTTTCAACTGTACAATAATGGAATATTAATGAGGGTTTATTTTTCTTTTTAAAAAAAATCTGTTAGAGTTGATCCGTATCAGGGTGAACTTACTGTAATTGAAAATCACTTACTTAGGGGAAAATGTATAATTATAAAATGTACAGATTCTGAGCCTTTTTTTTTTTAGTAACTCCACTCCCCCACATTCCTCCTCCTTTTCCTGTACTGTTTCCTGTTTTTGTCATGGATATTAACTGAAATGCACAAAACACAATAAAGCTGTTTATGTCAGTTTTTTGGATGACTGCAAGTGCTGATTATAACAAGTTTAAGGAATTTCCTTTGTTGAATGTGTACCCGTGCCATATGGCTCAACATGGAACATTAACTTGACAGGGATAATGGATTGTGGTATATGGAGACAATTTTGCCCGCAGCTTTACTATAACTCATTCTGGTTGGGGATCACAGGTTTATAGTATGGGATGCAGCAAACCTCCAGATGGATTTACTTTACATAAAAGAGTTGCATTTCTTTTTATTTCCTCCCTGTAATTGGAAAAAGGGCTCCCCTCCCCCCTTTTTTAAAGAAGCAAAAGTAAAAAAAGAAGTAAACAAAAAAGGGAAAAGATTATTCAAAAGAAGAAAAACATGGTTTCTGTAAAACCTCTTTGTAATAGGCTGTGCAAAGATTATTTCTAGATATAGCATATTAAAATCATAATTTACTTAAATTCATATTGCTTCTTATCTTTTAGAATAATGCTACAAATGATTTTGCTTTCTTAGAGTAGAAAAAAAATTAATTTGTGTGCATGGGTTTTAAAATATCCCTGTATTTCAGCTTTGTACACACGAAGGGACAAATTCTAATTAAAACAAATCTCTACTCCTGGGGAAGTATAATGACTTGTACATTATCACAGGCAGCACTGTCTTTTCTGAAATGATTTTGGTAATGTTTAAATAATAGCTCTTCTTATAATAGATTGAGTTTGTAACATTTAAGATTTATATCGTTTTTCTCTTAATCCAACCAAAATATCAAACATAATAGAGAAAGGGTTTGTTGTCCTGTTAAACAGTAATAAAACAAAATTGCTAATTGCCTGCTCCTTAGGCTGTATGTTTTCTTCAGAGAGTTGCTTTGATTAATCTTGTGGGAATGGGAAACCTAAAAGCCACTTTGGCAAGGAGAGTAATATAACCCAAGGTTAGTTTCTTCAAGAACATGTTAATCCAACATTTTTGTTACTGAGAATTGACTTTAGTTGTCAACATGAGGGTATATATTCTTCCCTAAAAAGGTCTTCTATTGATTGTGAGAAATAGGCTAACTCTATTAATTTCATCTTTCTTTGAAACCATTTAAGTCTTTTTTTTACTTTTTCCCATGTGCATTTGGTAGAGGAGAGGTACCATGGTTATTATGAGATTGATATCATCACTAAAATCATTGATCTGTGAAATGTTGAGCACCAGGTAATATGCTTTCCCTGAGTCCACAAGGGTAAAGGAGCCTCTCCAAGCACTCTCAGAGTTTAGGCCCTTGAGCTGCTCAGCCTTGGAAACTTGCCTTTGTGTTTCTGAGAGACTTGCAAACAAATCAGATGGTGACCCAGCCCTGGGAAAATAGCTGGAAGTGTGTGTAACCCCCTCTACAACTCTTGGAAAGAACAAGCAGAGAGGTCACATGAGAGAACCATTGCACTCCTAGGTTTCAGGGAGACATTTTTCCACCTCCCATGTAAACCCGTGAGGGTCTTCCCACTGAGCTTTCCAAATTCATTATCAGAATATTAGGTTGAAGAACTGGGCAGAATATAATCTTACTCAAAAATTACAATGAAGTCACTGCTTTTAACACATCAGAAAATATTTCTTTTACTTCATTTAAGATTTTAAAAGATTAACTGACACTAACCGAACATTAATGAGAACATAATAAAAATATTGTTGTAAATTTTTCCAAGAAATTAGAGATAACATATATACATTGAAAAAGGTGCCAGACTGGGAATCCAAAGTATTCAAATCCTGTCTCTGGTGGTTACTTGTCTACTTGTAACCCTTGGAGTATCCCTTAATTTGTCTGTTTCCTCATCTGTAAAATGGGGATAATAACAATTTCATTACCTCTCACTGTTGTAAGGAGAGTGCTTTGTAAATTTTGAAGCAATATATAAGTACATGAGTTGTGCTTGACATTAATTTTTTTTTGCATAGGTTTACATTTTACACACACACACACACACACACACAGGATATGTAGGGGAAAAGGTTTTAAGTATACTGGAATAATGTAAATCATGTGCCTAAATCAGAATTTTTGTAAATATTGTTCCACATTGAATATTCACTCAAGGATAGCTTTGCTCCCTAGCAGAATCTGCCCATTTTAACCACTTGTTTTCAGTAAAGATATCAACTTCACTTAAAGAGAAATTGTTCTAGGTTGGTTTAGACTTCTGGGGCTCGACATTATGAGGTTTTAAAATTCACTGGTAGATGTTACAGTTCAGGAATTTGAAGACTGTTGTGTTGATATTAAAGTTTTTCAATGCAAAGGGATTTGAAGACAAAGAATGGTATAAAAGCCACCTCTTCACTAAGTAGAGATTAATGATCTCATTTTAAAATTATCTATATCCTGCTTTTTGACTAGTTTTTTGTTTGGCTCCTTTCTTGCAACGCCTTTGCCCCTTTCACTGAGCATGTACTAGGTCAAAGAGTATAGGTAAAATTCATCTATTTTAGTATTTGTTAAAAATCTGTGGTTAAATTTTTCTGAGGAAGGGAGTTGAAAATAATGTCTTAAAGTGATATTTTAATATCAGCTAATGGTTTTACTTGTCCATGATTCCCATTATTATGGGATTTGAGAATTTGCTTTACTTAAATAACAGGTAGCTATCAGTATTTAAGGTCTTTGTACTCTGTGCCCCTAAGCTAAAGGTGGGCCTCACCTTGTCTAGTTTCTCTGAGGCTCATTTTTATCCATAATTTTGCTTGACTCCCAGGACCACCTGGGGAAGCCAGCTGCTTCGAGGCACCCCACCTGAGAATTCTAATGCTTCAAGAACAGTCTGAGAACACTCCTCCTGACACCATGTTATAGAAATAACTAGTCTGCCAAAAAGCCAAGTTGTGTGACCTTGGAAGGTGTAAAATAATAGCATATGAAGGGATAAAACCTAGACCTGTATTTTTACTGATGGAAGAAAAGAACTTCCTCTCCCAGGTAGAGGAGGCAACTCTTTACCAAGGTTAACATCTTATCTTCTACTTATAGTCACAGAGGTTTGTCAAGAATATTGACATTTTAAGTGACATACCCATGTTCACACAGTAAATATGTGTCAGAGGGAAGACATTCACTTTTTTTTTTTTTGCAGGGCAATGGAGGTTAAATGACTTGCCCAGGGTCACACAGCCAGTAAGTGTCAAGTGTCTGAGGCCAGATTTGAACTCAGGTACTCCTGAATCCAGGACCGGTGCTTTATCCACTGTACCACCTAGCTGCCCCAACATATTCACTTTTGCAAAAAGACATCTAGGTATTGTAGACATGAGCTTTTCCTCAAATTAGTTGAGGGGAAATAACTTGGGGACTGGGAGGGGAGAGTGAGAAGGGGGAAGAAAGACAAACAAGTTTTAGAAATGTGTGATCAAATTGGCAGTTTGGGGATTTTTACAGCTAGGTTTATTAAGTAACTTAAGAGTAATGGCTATAAATTTTGCCAAGCTTTAAATACAAATAAAATAATAAAATTTTATAGTGAATGATAATTAAATTATATACATTTTTCTGATAAAAGTATTTTATTTCTTTCCAGTTACACGTAAAGATAGTTTTCAACATTTGTCTACACAAGATTTCCGATTTCAAGTTTTTCTCCCTCCCCCTTCCCCTAGACAGCAGGCAATCAGATACAGGTTATATATAATGAAATTATATACATTTTAAAACAACATAGCTGTGTTTTACAGCATAGTCATCTGGCCTTGGAACCAGGAAGACCTGAGTTCAGATCTAGACACTGATATATTCTGGCTGTGTGTCCCTGGGCAAATCATTTAACCTCCTGGTGCTCTAGACCATAAACTGCAGAGAAGGTACAAACCTAAAGTGGTAGATGGAATTTCATCATCTGGGCATTCTCTTTACCAATAAAATAACAAGTCCAATCCCTATCTCTGTCCTATTAAGTGATAGCTGAGATTATTTTTCCTATTTAAAATGGATCTTGAGTTTTGATTTTTCATACAATCAGTCCTGAGTACTATATCCAACCAGTTGCTAAGTCTTGTCAATTCTGTCTCAACCATATCTCATATCACCATCCCCCTTTCTCCATTTACTTGGACATTTTCCCTTTTCTGGTGCTCATGAGCTTTCACCTGTACTGTTATTGTACTTGCCTAATTTATTGCCTTCTCTGGTTCCTGTGTTTCCACCACACAGCTTGCACAATCATCTAATCAAATAATGACCATGTCATTCTCCTGCTCAAAAATTGTCATTGATTCCTCCTTACTTCCTAGAATATAATATAAATTCAGTTGGACATTTAAAAATCTTTATAATTGATGCCTCTTAGACAGCTGTTGGTACAGTGAATAGAGCCCTGGACCTGATATAAAGAAGATCTCAATTTAAATCTGTTCTCAGACATTAACCATGTAGCTCTGAGCAAGTTACTTAAGCTCTGTTTGCCTCAGTTTCTTCAAGTGTAAAATTGGGATAAGAATAGCACTGACCTTGCAAGGTTGTTGTAGGGGTTAAATGAGATAATATTTATTAAAAGGTGCTTAGCACCATGCTTGGCATATGATGGAGACTATATAAGTGTTTATTCCCTCCCTCCTCCTAAATTCTTTTCCAGACTTATTTAATACTACCTCCCTTAATACTTTCTGTGTTTTAGTTAGCCTCACTAGATCTCCTTATTTGTTCCTTATTGCTTCCTCAAATTGCCTTGTTTTGTTTTAAATCTGTGTAAATAGTGTATTCCCTCCCTCTACATGTGTTCTCACCACCACCACCCCCAGTCCTCCATTGGAGTACATGGAGTATAAACTCCTTCATAGCAGAGATTGCTTTTTGTCTTTCTGTTCCCAGAATCTACCACAGTACCTAGTACCTTGCATGTATTAGGCAGTCTATTCTTCCGTTATGGCCACTAAACCAAATATGACATTTTATTATTTATATGTCAGAGCTATAGTTACAAAAGCCTAATACTGTACCTCCTAAGTACTTAGAAAACAGCAGTTGATGATGAGGAAGTGAATATCACTTGCCTGTCCCCACTTTACAAACATGTAGGCATTCTCATGCCACTCAATCTAAGAACTGAGAATTCATCAGATCTCTCAGGGTTGATTTCCTGTTGGTGACCCTTTAGACTTTCCTCCCAATCTCTTCTTCAGCCCCAACCACCACACTCATAACTAGATTCACTTAATGTGGAATTTTAATGGTTCTTAAACTGTTTATTCATTTATTTATTCATTCAACAAAAATTTATTAAATACATACCATAGGTAAGCCACTTTTCTAGGTCTGATATTTAAGAATCAGCAAAAGGCTATAGTTAAGTCAAAAATAAGAAAATGAAAAACTAAAGAAAATCATAAAAAAAAGGAAAAAGGGGGGGCAGCTAGGTGGTGCAGTGGATAGAGCACTGACCCTGGATTCAGGAGGACCTGAGTTTAAATCTGGGCTCAGATACTTGACACTTGCTAGCTGTGTGACCCCAGGCAAATCACTTAATCCTTATTGCCCTGCCTCCCCATACCTCCCAAAAAAGAAAGAAAATCATGAGCTGGCTTTAGGTTTCATAAGTATATTCAGACTCTGAGTAGTTTGGGAAAGAGAATAAGCAGTGAGAGGTCATAAGTGGTTTGAGAACAGCTGATTTGGGGGAATCAACTAGGAATATATATTTTGGGGGGGCAGAGCAATTGAGGGTTAAATGACTTGCTCAGGGTCACACAGCTAGTAAGTATCAAGTGTTTGAGGTCGAGTTTGAACTCGGGTCCTCCTGAATCCAGGGCCGGCGCTTTATCCACTGCGCCACCTAGCTGCCCCCTCAACTAGGAGTATTTTGAGTCTTGCAAGTAACAACAGTAGAATTGAGGGAAGCAGTGACAATGATAACTGTTCTGCCGCTATATGTCTTCATTCAATTGTGCCCCCTTCCTCATTAAAGTTACTTTGTATTTATTTTATGTATCTATTTAGTGTTTGACTTGTCTCTTCCTCTCTCCATGTCTTTTTAATTCTATCTTCATAGCATTACTCACATGTATTTCCTTCTTTGCCCTCACAAGGCTACTGCCCTAGTTCTGGTTCTCTTCACATCTCACCCGGACCATGATAACTATATAATTGCCCTCCCTGTTTCTAGTCTCTCTCCTCTGTAATCTAACCTCCACAGCTGCCAAAATAACCTTTCTAAGACATAGATCTGACCATGTCGCTCTCTTACCTAAAAATCCTCAGAGAGTCCCTATTGCCTCTAAGACAGATTTAAAAAAATAATAATCTTTTGTCTGGTACTTAAATTCTTCCACAGCGACGTAACTTTCTAGACTTACTTTATATTCCTCTCCTCCGTACACCCACCCCACTGTATGTTCCAGCCAAATTGACCTACAGCTTCTTAAATTTGACATGCGATATACTTTCTCTCTGCCTTTGCATTGGCTAGGATAAATGAAAAGTGCTAATTGTGCCCAACACTGTACTGTGTGCAATGAACTCCTTTACTTCTCATAATTAGAATTCCTAACTTCCTTCAAGATTGAGACCACACACTCCTAAGAAGGACTCCTTCCTGGTCTCTTCTGGTTCTTACTACTCTCTGCCTCTTGGAGTTGTATTAGATTCATTTATCTGTATACATACATGTTGTATCTCCCCATAGAAATTAAACTCCTTTGGTCCAGAAACTGGTTTGTTTCCATAGTGCTCATCACACAGCTTTGAACATGGTGAATGCTCAATAAATGTTTGTTAAATAGACTTGAAGAGATCTGGGAACAAGTGGCAAAGTAGAAAGTGGGAGTCTGTTTCTTTCCTCTTTAGGGGGAACAATTTAAAAATAGATGGTTTGTCTTTGATTCCCTTTGACCTTCCTCTATGTAGCTTGCGCCCACCTCTTAAGGGCCTCTTCCTCTCCAGGTTCCTTTATGCCAGCCTCCACTGCTGTCTGTATCACTCTATACCAGACTTCTTTACCATTCAAAGTATTCCATTTTTTAAAATGATATACCTCTTTTGCCTTTTGCTAGCTGATATCCCTTCAGCCCTCCTATTGTATTTGCAGTTTTCAAAGAAGATCCTTATTATCCCCCAAACTTTTTTGGTAGAATTTCATGCATTGTATGGGAAAATATTTGATGGAAGAATATGCTCTTATAAAGGAGGTTCCCCAACATCTTAGACCAATCTTAACTAGGAGTTTATTCAGACTTCCTCCTTCTTCCACTTCAGTCTATAGATTCTCTGACAGTTTTACTTATTTTTTAAATATTTGTCTTTTGAAGCTGCAACCATAGAGTTGTCAAGGGGTAAAGGGTAAATTGGGATTCTTACTGGGGGGGGAGGGCATTGTGATAAAACATTGATGGCCTTTTATTTGTATGGGTCATTTGTAAGGTTATGGGTTATAACTTATGAGGGTGGGGAGAAGCTTGTGTTTGTTTGTGACTCCAGAATTGCAGTGCTAACTAGTTTGTGGATTTTTAAGGAAAACTTGAAGCTCATGAGTTAATCAGGGTTTTTTTTTTCTTGAAAAAGCACATAACCTCTCATATGATATTAAATGGTTGTAGAAGGGAACTATAATTGAGGAAGATGAAACTGATAGCTATTGCTTTCTTCAATTATGAACCCTGTTATACTCTTTTACTAATAAGAAATTTAAGTTTAAACACTTTAAAAATTAACTGCAATACATACACCAACTACAGTTTGGAAGTCCCTTCACAGAACTCATGATTTAGCATCAGTGAGATTCAGTTAGCATCTAATTTGAAGTGAGCATTTAGTAGGTACAAAGGGTTAGCTACTAAACCTCATTTATTTATATGGTATAAAAAGTACTTGAAACCTATGCCACAAAGCTCCAAAGAAATAAATATTGGACTCAGATAAGGCAGAAAATGCCAAAACACAAGGGGGCACTATCTTACCATAATCCAATTGAGCTTTCCAAGCTACTTGTTTACTAAGAATGTTTCTCTTTCACATGCTTCAGTCCTTATGTGTAGAGTTTTCTGGGTTGCTTTAATACAATGAGACTTTACTGCTACAGTACATATATCAGCTAAGCTTTCATAGTTACAAAATCTAAACGGTACTCTTGGCATAATTAAAGAACTTTTCATTATGTCTGTGGCATGAGTTTTGGAGGGATAGATGAAAGAGACATTGGTGACGAACTAAAAGTGTTTAGTGTTTAGATCTACGACAAGGGAAAAGAATTGCTGCAATAACAATACAATTGCTTTGGAGAAATACCCAGCCTCTGTTCTGTAGAGAAGAGTTGGGATGCATTGTGAACTCATGTGAGCTGCAGCTGCATTTACCATCAAACACTAAGTTGTTGCTGATGAATGTTTTGTTTTTAGTGTCATGGAAACTGTGAGCCAAAGAATGGATATTCTATTCATCTAGGGAAATAGCATTTCCTTGCATAAAACATCAGTCCCTTCCAAAGCAGTTCCCAAAATAGATATACTTTGACTATAACCCTAAAAGTTGAACAAGTAAGAGTAGAATAACTTAAATAGTTTCTGGACCATTTCCTCACCTTGTCATATTAGCAATATAAGTGTAAATTCAGTAACTAAGCCGCTTATTTGTTGCCAAAGCATTGCATTCAAGTGAGCATGCAGTATTTGTACAACACCTGTATTATGATAATTTTAAGTCCAAATTCTTTAGGAGTGTAAAAGCTCCCAAGGCTGACTTAATCCATTAGTACTGTTAAAACTGTGTGATATTAATTCTTTGTTTGTGACCCCAAAACAAATTTATTTTATAATACTTTTTATTTTCTTAGAGCTTCCTTCATTAAAAGGATTTTACAATATCCAATGTATGTTAGGGAGAGGAAGCTTTTACAAAGTGGAAACAACAGCTGATATGCAGTGGAAAAAGAAAAGAAGACATGAATTTGGACTGGAATAAAAGGGAAAAATTTTAGATGAGAAAGTCACAGGGCTGCAATTAAGTGTTTTTGCAGATTTTTTTCTCCAGGGTAATACCAGGAAAAAGAAAAGCAGAGGGAACTTTAGTTTCAGGATCAAGTTGCCAAAGCAAGGTACGGAATGACTAGTGAAATGAGAAAGAATAACGAAGCGGTATAAGATGGGGGGGGGGAGATTTCTAACCCCCCCCCCCACTCTAAAGGCTATCAGGGAGTGGAGGTAGCAGGAATATTAGCAATTGAAGAGGTTTATATCATCTCTAATGCATACTGTGGTATGCCTATCATGCCAGGCCATTGTACTGCTGCTCACCTCCCTCTTGAGAAGTGTAGGCTTCCTCACAAGATGCAACCATTTAATTGTAATATTCTGTCCTGGATGACAATAGATTTTTATACCAAAAAGAGACTTTGCAAACTAATCCTTAAAAGGAATTTAAAGGCCAGTTCAGACCATCAAGATTCTGTGGGGCGTGGCCAATCTCCTCAAATGAGAGCAGGCAGAGTATGGTGCCCTATATCCCCTAAAGGTTTAAGGTGTCACGATGTAGGAATACATCTCTTAAAAAAGGTTTTTTAAAATTATAAACATAACAGTTGTCAACAGACAGCGGATCCTTCTATACAAAGAACAAAAAAGAAATTTGTGGTGGGAAAAATTGTTACATTACCTTTCCTTTTAAAAGAGTTATTTTAAATTTTAAAAAGTAACAACAGACTACTCTGTCTACTTTTCCTGGGAATTTAAAAATGTTTTATTTATTATTGTATCATTACTTATATTACATCATTTTACAAAATTAGAATACTTTTGTATCATCAGTGATTTTCATCATGGAAGATCTTAAGATTCCAGATTTAAAGCTGGAAGGGACCTTTGGGCCCATCAAGTACAATTCCTTATTTTTCTACATAAGGAAACTGAGGTCTAGAGAGGTTGAAGTAAGGTCAAGATAGTGATAAAACTGGGAGTGATCCTGTAGTGGTTAAAGGTAGAATTGCTGTTAAAAGAGCTATTACACCCAAATGTAGATTTTCATTTAAGTGTGGAATTAATTCATAGCTTTAAATGTTAATGATTAGGGTGAAAAGAATCTGTAAATGACTGGAGAATTTAAGAATAACAATACTGTTTAACTTTTGAAACATACACTCATTTTTTAAAAAGCATTATGTAGCTAGGAGTTGTTTCACGTTTTGATTTCCCAGAAACAAAGGCAGACCTTTTTAATACTAGGAGTATTCTTCTGGTGGTCTTGTATGGCTCTGTCATGGAACACTCCAGTATCCCCCCAAATTACAAAAGAATATCTCATAATAGTGAAATGGATGCAACAAATAACAAATTGCTATTGTTTTTGCTGAGTCATTTTCCAGTCATGTTCAACTCTTTGTGCCTCCATTTGGGCTTCTCTTGACAGATACCAGGGTGATTTGCCATTCCATTCTCCAACTCATTTTACAGATGAGGAAACTGAGCTAAACAGGGTAAAGTGACTTGCTCAGGGTTACACAGCTAGTAATTATCTAATGTGCAACTTAAAAGAAATAGAGAAAAGGATGTTATCTGAGGCATCCATGAGCAAAATAATAAGGCAGATTGGTCATGTGGTAGGATTAAAGGGAGAGCAGTTTGAACAGCCCCAATGCCCTAATGATAGTCTCACAATCTTGGGAAATATAAAGGAAGTCCCTCTACCCTTTGGTCTTTGTGGCAAAATTAATGAAGGGTATGAACAAGAATCAACTTAATTCGATTCAATAAACATTTGTTAAGCTCCACCTATGTTCCTTGCAATGGGCTGTCACACCAAGAAAACAATAACAGGTGCATGCTGGGCCATTGCTGGTCATCTTGACTCTTGTCTTGCCCCTTGACTTTGATGACTTAGGGAGAGTGAGGCTGATGACTTTGTGCAACTGTGCCTCACTTAAATCCAATTCATGCACAAGTCATCACCTCGTGATATCATTGGTCTTCTTCAAATATGAAGGACAAACAACAAAAATATGTAAGTTGCCATCTGCATGATGGAGATCCCTGTGAATAAGACCACAGGTCCCTTTGAGTAATTAAGAAGTAGCAGAGCCATTATATAGATCGAGGTTGAATTTGGAGACCTAGATAATATGACAAAAGAGGATAAAGGAGAAACCAAGCTCTGAATACTATACCCTATGATTAAATAATAAAAGAGAGCCAGGGATTACAATCTTTCAAATGTTCTGGAGGGAGTGGCATGCGTATTTACTGCTGAAGAAAATATTCTCTGAGCAGTTAGTTCTGAATTCAAACTTGTGGGCAGACTTACTGGAATCCAAAGTATTTTTCAAATAAAACACCTGACTTTGAAAGTGTGAGGGCCTCTCTGCGAAGTCATAAAAATCTAAGTAGTTAAACAGAGTTGTTGAATTTCCCTAAGAGCTGGTTGTTGTCAGACATATACCCACTGTTACCCTAAAAGCCTGGGTGGACTGTGTGCTTAGTTTTGGAGCTGCCAGTGTCTGATGTTAATAACATAAATTTCAAGACTGTTTTTTTTCTAATTTCTAATTTACCCTTCTCCAACCACTTGCTTCACATAACTTCATAATTTTCTTAAAAAGATACTTTCAAGAGTCATATTTTGTTATAAATTGATTTCTTTAATTGCAGAATGGATTAATTTGGTAAATATTACAATAACTGTCATTATAATCTTTGTACCAAAGTGGTACAGAAAATTCAGACATCTTTATATTGGTTTCTTTTTAGTCCTTGAAACATTACTTTTAATGCCAGTGGTATAAAGGTATTTGTGTGTTTGATTTTTTTTTTAACCTCTTGATTTGCCTAATGTTTTAGTTATATATTTTCTAGTGTAGATTATCCCTGAATTTTGAACATATGACTGGCAAACAGCCTCTGTAAATATAAAAACTGGTTTACCAACATACCACCTCCCCTTCCCTTCACTCAAACTTGAGGCTTATTTGTGCAGCACGGGCCTGAAAATATATAACAAAAACACCAGAAGCACCTCTCTACCTACCCCTCGCTCCAAACAACATCCAGGCTAGCTAGTGGCATCTTCCCAGAGAATTTAACAAAAGCTATCCACTTTTCATAAAAGTGTAGAATTTCTGATCTAGAAGGGTCCTTAAATATAATTTAGCCCATTTCCTACATTTTTCACCTCCCATAGTGCCAGCATTTGATCTAAAGCAATTTTTCTTCCCTTTTCTCCCCTTACCTCCCTCTCCCCTCTTACCCTTTTTTATCCTCTTCTTTCTCTGCATTTCCTTCCCCCTTTCCTCCTCCCCAAACATCCTCCTCTCCTCTGCTTTCTTCTCTCTCTCCCCCTGGAGTCAGAAACCTGGGCAAAGTGTGTAACCTTGACCAAGTCACTTAACTACTCATTGTCAATTTATGTTATCTATAAATAAGAGTAATGCTTGACCTTCCTACCTCATGAGGTTGTTATAAAGAAAACATGTTGTAAAAGCAGTACAGTAAATGTAAATTATAGTTGAGCCATTCAAAAATCTCCCTCTTCTTTATCTCATTGCATTCGTAAGCCCCAAAATGATCCAGTCTTGCCAATAAGTATAAGAAAACTTAATGATGATGTTGGAAAAAAAGAAGAACAAGCCAGCTTCTGAGAAATCTGGGAAGATTTGTCTGATGCAGAATGAAGTGAGCAGAACCAGAATTACTATTTATATAACTATGTAATTACAAATAATATGTAAAAGAAAACTCCTTTGAAAACCTAAGAACTCATTGTCAGTGTAATAACTAATCATGTTGGTACATATTTGTGTTAGATTGTAAATTCCTTTGGGGCAGGGACTGTTTTGCTTAGCTTTGCCTCTTTTTGTAACCCCAGCACTTTGCATAGTGCCTGACAGACTATAGATCCTTGATAAATGCTTATTGACTAACTGACTGACTGTAGAATGCTTTCTACCTTTTGGCCAAAGGACTAAAGTTGTTGAGATAATACATATGTTTTCAGATATAACCAATGTGTGAATTTATTTTGCTTGACTATTCTTATTTGTTATAAGGGGAGACTTTGATTTTTGAGGGGTGGGGAGAAGAGTTGTAGAGGAAGAGGAGTAGAAGTTATTTTTTAAAAAAGGTAGAGAGAATAGAGTATCAGTAAAATATAAAATACTACTCAGTAAACAGCAAAAAGAAGTTCAGAAGGGGGCAAAGAAAAGTAGGGCAGTGTTGGTACTATTGTGTTAAATTTAATACATTCTTAAAGACAAGCTATACATGAGAGTGATTCACAGTTATATATAACCCCATTTTTATATACTTCGTGTATGTGTTTTATATATAGATATATATAAAAACATGTTTAAGTTTAGTGTTTGTCAAGTTCGTATTTTTAAATGTTTTAAAAAATTGCCGCTGATAGAGCTGTATCAAGAAATTGATGTTAAAATTTGTTTTTACATATATTTTGGAAAATAAAATTCTACTTGGAAAAAAAAGAAAGTAGAAAAAAAAAGTAGAGTACTGATGTGAAATTGTATAAAGCCCTCAAAAATAACCAGAATTACCTGTCAGAACCTCCACAAAACCCTCTGTTTCTCTTCCCTCATCCTCAAATGAAACCTGGTCTTCTTTTCTTTTTGCAGGGCAATGAGGGTTAAGTGACTTGCTCAGGGTCACACAGCTAGTGAGTGTCAAGTGTCTGAGGCCAAATTTGAACTCAGGTCTTCCTGAATCCAGGGCTGGTGCTTTATCCACTGCACCACCTAGCTGCCTCCCAAACCTGGTTTTCTTTAAGCACCAGAATTCGAGATAAATTTTTTTAAACTTCATTTTAATTTGTTTCTGCTACATTTAAATACTAGTGTTTACATTTATGTTGTTCACTATTTTTCAGTCAGTCATTGAGTCAACAAGCATTGATTAAGCACTTTCAGTGTCCTAGGCTCCATGCCAAGGAGATTTAATTGCAGATGTACAGAATTTCAGTGCATTGTGAGTTATGGACTGACTTGGAAACTCAACTATCATTTATACCATGTTTTTCCCCCCACTGGGGAAAATAATTGCACTGAGTTCCAAAGAGCAGATAAATAAATTTTGGGGATACAACCAGTTTTCTGATTAAGGAGAGGACCCTAGTTCCTGTATATTTTTAAGTTTCAAAGATGGGATAGAAATAAAATAAATACATGGAGTGCTCAGTAAAAATTGAATGTCACATAATTTACCCCAAAGTGCCCATCATGTGACAAGTACTTTATTTAAATCTTAGCAAACGATAAAGGAATTCTTTGGGGCTTTCTCCATCTGTTTCAAAAGTGTCACATTCTCTTCATACTACAATTTCACTGTGCTTATGCATTTTCTGTTACATTTACACACACTACCTTATTTTCTGTAACGTACATGAGGAATTTCTCTTACAAATTGAGTTTTTCTCATATTGAGTCAGGTATTGGTCAAATAACTTTTTGGTTTGATTTTTTTTTATACTTGAAGATCTCTTGAGACATTAATTCTAAGTGGTCTCCATTGTTCATGTGCTTGCATACGTTTATTTATGCATTTATTCTTATTCCATAAGGTCCCCCAACTTTTTAGATTTTTCACCTGTTCTAAGTAAGCCCCATGAATTAAATCAAGATGCTGTATTTATTTTCTGACATTAAATCTTACTGGTCTGCAGTGAGTGAGCAAGTAACAACATATAAGTTCAACAGTTGAGTAACAGCACCAAAAGTAAACCTAGTTGGTTAACAAACATTTGAGTATTCTCCAACCACTGGAGTAGATCTGTATCACTTTTCCCTTTCTCATGCACATGTAAGTATGTGGTTGGTAATGTCTTGGAGAAGAGTCATACAAAGTCTACAAGTCAATGTTTTCTGAATACCTTCTATTCCTTGAGTACTGCTAAACACAACAGAATTAGACATTGATTCTTTACTGTTCTATAGTCCATATTAAGGAAAAATAAAAGAAAGAGGGAAGGGTAATGGGGATTGTTATGTAATAGGTTACCATCAAAGTGAAAGAAGACTAAGAAGCATGTTTGACAGAATGACTTCGTGAAAGAAAATGTGTTGTTCAAGGGAATTTAAGTTTAGAATCTAGGGTATGTCTAATGTAGAGGAAAAAGGAGTGGAAAGACTAGAGGAGTGGACTACTTCTACTACTAAAGCCTCAAAGCAATCAGGTCATTGTAGACCTGATTGCTTTGAGGCTTTAGTAGTAGAAGTAGTCCATTTTGTTCCACCTCATTTGTTCTTTGGAAAGATGTGAGGTACCTGTTTGACTGTCTCAGAAACTTTTTGAAATTAGTGAAAATGTGTTGCTACTAAGATCACAGGTTATCTGATGCCAAAAGCTTAATACACAGAATGTCAATTCTTGAAATAAAGCTAAAGCAAAAGCTCATCTGTCAGATAAATATATAAACCAACATGTTTGTCATTCTGAATTCTCAAAGATAGAATTGAATTGGGAAAGTGTGGGGATATCTGGAACAAGAGGTCCTTTACAATCAATACCTAAAGAAAAATCACCACAACAAATCTGTTGTAAATTTACCCATAGACTAGATTTGAGAAAGTCTAATTAATAAGAAAGATTACCTTTTAGAATTGTTTAGACTTTAAGGTTCTCATGTGTGCTTGACATACAGTCTTAAAAGACGACATCACTGTAGCATACTGAAGTGTTAAGTTCCAGAAAGATACATCTCCCCCTTTTCTTCTCATTTCTCAACCCCACCCTCCAACCTCACTTGCAACTCCCATTCACAGAGCACTGCAAATTAGTGATCTCCTGTTTACATCCTACTGAAAGCCTGGAACAGCAAGTCAGCTGCTCTGTACATGCCATCCTACTCAATCTGTCCCTGTTTTATCTGTGAATCTGGCAATTCTGTAAAAATTAAAGGTAGCTGCTTTGGAGATGCATTTGTACTCTGGACGTTTTTTTTATCTTAGGATTTAACATCTCAAGAGAGTTTACAAAACCAATTCAAATTACCCAGGTCTGGCTGTGCTATTATCAAGGGTAAGACACTCTCTGGGTGCTTTAGCAATACTGTGAGGCTATTGATTGGGAAGCTGCTCACAGGTTCTGATGCCTGTCACAAGAAAACTGCAGAGTTAAGATGGAGTATATGATGAGATAAAGGCTGGGTTAGAAAAGTGATTACAACTAGGAACCCGCTAATCACTGACCTCTGTAGGGATCCTCTGGTTTATCACTAATCTCACTTGCACTTGGCATTTTCCTCGGCTGCTGCCTCATCATTCATAGCTGAGTGAGTCATTTGGCATGGAGTGAACAGGAGGAGGGCGCAGGGAGTCCAGCAGCTGTGCTTGTTGGCACTGGATATTTAAACATCTTCAGTGTAGCCAGCAGCGTGCTTGGCACAAATGTTAGCCAATAACACTTAAACAAATTGTTGTGAAGAAAATAGGAAGGCATTCATATTAAAGTCATCCTTTTTTTTTTTAAGGTAACTGTTGGTTTAGGATTCTTTTTTTTTTTTTCATTTGTTCTGTAAGTTTAAGCAGATTGTCCCTGAAATGAGGTCTGCAATACTAATAATACTTAGGATTGGCTGAGGTTCTTTCATCCAAGGATTTCCGAGTACTTTATAAACATTAATTAAACCTTGCCAGGCCTGTATGAGGTATGTGCTACTGGGCTGATTTTTACAAAAGAGTGAACAGAGGCCTAGATAGGTTAAGTGACTTACGACCTGCTCAAAATCACTCAGTGAATGAAGAGGCAGAGCCAAGATTGAAATCCTGGAATGGAGCCTCTCAGTTCTTGACTCTAAATCTACCCTATGCCGTTGTATATTTGCCCACCTTGCAGTGCAGTGTTTTGTATGTCTCCCAATTGTCAATGCATGCCAAATTATATTGGGAACATTTGATGGAGATCATCCGTGGGAAGTGAAGAGCTGATTCTCCAAGAGAAGAGAGGTTAGATTGTTAGATAATGATGAGCTCTCATTAGACACCAAAGTGCTTTATTGTCTCCAGAACAACTCCTAGGGTAAATATTGGGAATTTGGAAGGAAGGGGAGATCCTCAGAAATAATATTTTAAAAATTATGGAGCATGTACTAGCTTTATTAGTTTTTTATTTGGTTGGTTTTATCTCGAGTTTCCATAAATGTACATATATTAAATGTGGAAAAGCTTATGTGTAAAATGCATTAAAATTTTAAACTTTATCATTTTGGTAATAATCTCTGCTTTTTTAAAAGACCTATGAATGGGGGCAGCTAGGTGGCACAGTGGGTAAAGCACTGGCCTTGGATTCAGGAGGACCTGAGTTCAAATCCAGCCTCAGAGACTTGACACTTAACTAGCTGTGTGACCCTGGGCAAGTCACTTAACCCTCATTGCCCTGCAAAAACAAAAAAACAAACCAAAAAAAAAAACCTATGAATGTTGTGGACTCTTTTACCTTAAAAATAATCAAATGAATGTTGGCCATTTGAAATATACGTTTCCTTAGTAGGAAGAATGAAATTTGTTTTTATATCATGAGCAGCATACTTCAGACAGTTAAATAATAATTGGTCTCTAATTAACAGAGACATAGAAAATTTTGACCCCTGTTATTCTAAATAATCGAACACAGAATTTATTGAGTTCCTTCTTATGCACTATACCTATAAATATCACTTTGCTTGCAAAATTGTGGTAATAATGAGGCAGTCACAGAAACAAATATTGAGAAGATTATCTCATCCAGGATGCTACTGTCTCTATGTTTCTTTCCAAGAATGTATAAAGGATCCCATCCACTGACTTTGTAAGCATTGTTTTGATTTGGTAGGAATTGAACATTCAAAATAATGAAGATATTTTATCACCAGAATCCACTGAATACTATTTTTTAAAATAGATAAGACCTCAAAAATAAAATAATATAATCCCATCATTTGACAGAGAAACAAGTTAGATGGCTTGCCCATCTCTATAAAGCTAATAAGCAATAGAGCTAGGTTATAAACCCACGTTCTCCCACTGTTCTTTTTACTAAATAAATTAAATTAAATAATATTTATAAGCACTAAACATAGTGGCTTACACAAAATAGTTTAAGAAATAAATTTAATAAATAACAAATGAATGGTATAGAATACTACATCCTAAAAGTTGAATTAAAATCTTCTGGTAGATCCCCAATCTGTTTGGCAACTGTGATGTCCCTTCTCTTCCTTTTTTGCCAGAATCCCCAGTGGAAAGGAAGCATAGCCACCTGTTCTGTGTTGCTCAAGGAATTTTCTACCAGCATCCACTTACAAAATATTTAGGCAGCAAGGTAGCACAGGACATAGAGTGCTGGGCATAGAGCCAAGAAGACTTTGAATTTGCATCCTCCCTTAGAAACTTAGTTTTATGATCTCTGGGCAGGCCACTTAACTTCTTAGCCTCAGTTTCCTCATCTGTAAAAATGAGGCAAGTTGAATTCACTGACCTCTGAGGTCTTTTCCAGTCCTAACTCTGTGATGCTGTGATAGTTTCCACCAGTAATCTCAAGGCATTAGGGAAATGAATTGTAGGTCCTTCTTACATGAAGGTTAAGGACCTTTGTTATAGTGGGTTAACCACAGAAATAAATGGTTTTCTGAAGTTGCATAAAAATTGTTCATATTTTACTTACACTTTACTTGTGGTGTTTGTTTCTGTGATCTACTATACTTGGAATCCAGACAAGCAAAAATGACTTGATTTTTCTTCTCTAGAAATTTTCTGCTTCCCTTTTTAATGTATCGATATGGCCAAATTTGTGTTGAACTTATGTAGGTAATTTATGTGACTTGACCATTGGAATAAAATTATTTTATAATAAGGGACTGAAGCAAGATTAAAATTAGGATATATTTGGAATTCTCTAACAATGCCCACATCCTAAACCATAAATGTGAGGTACCTGAGGATATCCCCCCCAAAAAAGCCCAGAGCTCCTGGGAATGTGGGTGAAACCCTTCTTGACTTAGGCTAGCTTTGGGTACAAAAAAAACCCTTTTAGACAGCTTAGGTTCACTTTGAGGTACTCTGTATTATTTGGGGTGACATGAAAGAAGACAATGGGATTATTTATAAAATTTGTAGATAACAAGAGGCAAGGAATGGAAATTTAAATGATGAATAATGGAATATTGGTTGAAATAAGCAAGATAAATGTAAAAACCTGTATTTCATTTCAAGAAGTTAATTGTAAGAATATTGGGGCATAGAAGCATAAAGCAGGAAAGAGCAGGACTAGAGATTAAATAGTCCAGCCCTCTCATTTCACAGATTAGGAAAGTGAAATCTAGGAATTTGAATTGACTTGGGGGGGGCGGGGCAATGGGGGTTAAGTGACTTGCCCAGGGTCACACAGCTAGTAAGTGTCAAGTGTCTGAGGCCGAATTTGAACTCAGGTACTCCTGAATCCAGGGCCGGTTCTTTATCCACTGCGCCACCTAGCTACCCCTTGAATTGATTTTTCTAAGTAAATAAATGGCAGTGAAACATACAGCTTAATAGTTGTTCGTATGAAAGAGATGCAGAGATATTTGGTGACCATCAGGTTCACATGAGTCAGTAACATAACAGTTACTGAGAAAAAAATAACAATACTAAGGTGCCTTTCTTTAAGTATTTCAACTGATCTATCATCTCATTGATTTGGTTACTCCATCCAGCAATGCAGATCAGATCCCACCTTCTCATCTTGTGCAATCCTTGAAACAAACATAGAGTCTCTTCATCAAGTAAAGTAATAGTTTCAAAGAGTTCAGTATTGTAAAACACACTGAGAGTATCCAGTTGTGGCTGCTAAATTTTAAGTGGGGCATTAACAACCTGGAATGAAAAGGCCAACTAGGATAGTAAAGGATATGGTTGAAGGAAATGTGAATATTTAACCTGGAAATGAAAGAACTTAGGAGGAATTTGATAGATTCTTTCAAATATATGAAGGGCTTTCTCATGCAGAAGGATTAGGTCATATAACTCTAGAGTGCAAAATAGGATATGGATATTCTGGATCTAAGTTTCTTTTCTTTCATTTATACTCATAAAAAAAGAGTTCCTATGGAGGAGGTTGACTGCTAGATAAACCTCTTATGTTGGCTTGACTCTGGTGAGCCATGGAATACAAGAATTTCCAATGATAGATGCTACTCATTGGGATGGGGAAAGCCAGGAGTAGTCAATCGCTCAGTTGAACAGATGGTGCAAGGAAAATTGTCCACCTCTGTACCATTGAAAATGTCTTCAGAATCAGGTATTGAATTGAGAATTCTCTGTCTACCGATAGGTGTTGTTGGCATAGCCTCAGTAGTGCTATTTGCAGTAGGTAGAGTAGAACTGGACCTCCTTTCAATAATGACTGTTTAATAAATCCTAATTTATTGTTTCTGGAGCCTTTATTTTAAAAAGCTCCCTCATTATCTAGTCATTTCTTCCATAAACTTAGCAAGAAACTTCACCTGGTGATTGGATTATACTGTCAGCTGTTTAATCCCTATTGGGTAATGTTTGAATTATTCCTCTCATGGAAGATAGAAAATTGTGCTTTGATAGTGGCAAGTCAGTCCTAGAGAAAATCATTCTTCAGATGGGTGAATGACAACTGGCATTACATGAAACAGCATCATAAGATAATAGGATCATAAATTTAGAACTGAGGTCCTTTTGAGTTCAACCCTCATTTTGAAGATGAAGAAACCGAAGTGGAGAGACGTTAAATGACTTCCTAACAATGTGAAGGCCACTTGAGCACGGTCCAACTAGAGCTCTTGAAGTATTCAGAGATTTCTTATTAGCAATATAGTATGAACTAGCAAGAAGATCAGCAGTCTCCTTTAAAAGGATAGTGTTCTCATTCCTGAGCCTGGTCAGCTGCCAAGTGGCACTCTGAGCCTTCTAGAAGACAGACAACCACCCTGCTAGAGGCTTCTTTCACAAAGGACAACTAACCAGAGATCTCAACCAGATTGTTCAGTTCAGTTTGTCCAGACTGTGGTATCACAAAGAGGACAGTACCACTACCTAAGATAATCACTGGTGGGGGTAAGAAATCAAGAGGGCAAAATTCCTGCCCCAAGGGGTAGAAAAACCAGCTTTGAAGCAAAAGTGCTCAGGGTTCAAATCAGACCAAGACACAGGGACCAATTGAATTTCAGGGAAGTTAACTCAATTTGGAGTAGAAGTTCAGACAGAGAAACTGTTGCCAGATCTGATAATTGATTGACTCGTGCACTGGGCAGTAAGCAGCCACTATTTGTTCTGGGGTTAGTAACCACGCCTCTCACTCACCCCCTCTACCCCCTTTCTCTTCTTGCTTAACATACTGCAGCTGTGCTATGAGCTAGCTCTGACAGCCCCTGGCAAGGGATTAGTCTGGATCTAGAATTGAAACCAATTTAAAAGGCCCTGTGATTGAGTGTATTTTGAATGGGGGTAGTAAAATCCATCTTTGAGACCACCTCTGCTGAAAGGCCAATTTTTAAAATGTGTGCTTTAGATTTCAAGAGTCTACATTAAAAGATCACCTTTTCTAAAAATGAAAGAAAATAAAACACTCTTCCATAGGTTGGCAGGTCATGTTGGCTTCTCAGAGAGAATTTTCTCACTCCATTGTGGAAGTATAGAGCTGTATTGGTACAGGATGGGGAAGACCATTTCTAGGTTGATGTGTCCCCTGAGAGATCTACCCCGGTTTAAAAGAAGCCAGTATACAGCCCACTGTAGGTTTGAATAGACGGTCTAGCATCGAGCCTTTCAAAGTTGGAGGGGGCAGCTAGGTGGCGCAGTGGATAAAGCACCAGCCCTGGATTCAGGAGGACCTGAGTTCAAATTTGGCCTCAGACATTTGGCATGTGCCCAATAGGTTGGAACTTATATGATGTTGGGGAGAGCAAGGCAATGGAAGTTTTATAACATAATGTAACATATGTACACATAGACATAAAAACATACACACAAATGCATGCATATATGTTTTTGGCCTGGACTTGTGTTTTCATGGGTGATTTGTGATTTCCTAAGTGAAGTAATCCAGAAACTTACCCTCCTTGCATATATGCAATGTCCTTTCTCATATGTAGTTACTTAGGCACTATATTGAAAGGTTAATAACTTACCTGGGCTCCATAGCCATGAAGCCTCAGAGTTCATATCTGAATCCATTTGATCTTGATTCAGAAACTGGCCCTCTATCTACTATGACAAGAGAGGAGTTGAGATATATCTGTGTGAGATTTTTTTTTTCCCGAGAAGCATCTATATACAACGTCCCTAGCAAAAGCTATATCTATTAACGTCTAGATTCCCCATATATTAAAATTAATTTTAGAAGGTTTTTTTGTTTGGTTGGTTTTGTTTGTTTGTTTTTGTGGGGCAGTGAGGTTTAAGTGACTTGCCCAACACAGCTAGTAAGTGTCAAGTGTCTGAGCCCAGATTTGAACTCAGGTTCTCCTGAATCCAGGTCCGGTGCTTTATCTACTGCCCCACCTAGCTGCCTAGAAGGTTTTTGTTTTTTTTTAATAGGAGAAGTAGGATTTCAAGCTTTGAGGGAAAAAGGGCAGTGCATACAGATCTTCAGTGGTAAGGTGGCAGAAGACAGATAACAGATAAAGAAAAGGGACCTACCAATTGAGAATCACCTATTAATAGGGAATAAATCTTAAAGATCATGTAGATAAGTAAAGGTCTTTGATTGGCAGGGTTTTGGGGGGGTTATTTTTTGTTGTTTTTAGAAAGAAAATATAGGATCTGGGTCTGTGATTCAAAAGTGAAACATTTGGTGTGTACATTTGGGTTTTTTTTAAGCTTTTGGGGACTATTTGGAGATGCAATACAGAAACTTGAGAATGTTTATATTAAATTCTGAGGCCTGGATTATCATATTTCCTTTAGGCATATTAAACTAAGTGAAACTTGTCAAATATGTATCTTTTAATTGGCATGTTAAAGGATACTGGATCACACCAGATGCTAAATCAAACAAAAAGGAAAGCAAATGAGAAAACGATTATGTACAGTAGCGGAGAGAATGGGGGAGGGAAGAGGATCTTCAATCCAAGGGATTTCTATATCTTTCTGAGTACATATACTAATAATCATGCATATGTAGGAAAAAGAAGGGTTATCTCTTGACTATGGGCATGGTTATAAGCAGATCTTAGGTTGAGGAACGGTGATGGAGCTATGCCTATGTGTGCCTGTTGGAGGCACCTAACTGTACATAAGCTTTCTTGAAGTACTTGCAATGTATGGCAGGACTAGGAGTATTCATCATTTACTCCCTTAAGTGATAGATAAAACTATATCTAATCATAGAATCACAAAATGTCAAGAGTTGGCAGAGACACAGAGGCCATCTTGTCCAACCTGTTTATGACCACAACTTCCCTCTAGTCTTATAGAATGCCTTTGTTTCCCCCTCCAGCCCTATTTCAGGTGGTGAGTTATAGCAAACTAATTGTGTAATTTAGTGTTTCTTGGGCATTTGTTTTAAAGACAGTCTGTATGATTTAGCCAAAGTTGTTTATCATTTCCTGTACAATTCTCATTTTCAGGATGGAAAATGCTGAGTCTGGTTAATATGAACTACATAATTCATGCTACTTCAAATAATTTTGCATACAAGGTATTTTATTTGCTTATGCCTGATGGCTGTTACAGGCAAATTGCTTCAACAGAAAAATGTGTAGTTTTTTCTTTCCCTTCCCTTTGAATGAAATGTTACTGTTTAACTAGTGCATTCTAATGGAATCTCTGTAATGATCTTTTTATAGATGTTGTAGCTATTTTGAGGGACATTACATGCCTATTGTTTTCTCTTTGGATGTTTAACTAATAATTCGAGAAAATGAATATTGAGCACAATGTTTCTAGAACAGAAAATTTCCCAGAGTCTTTCCTTTTTGAAATAGCTTCCTTTTGCCTATCAGATGAAGTCTAGGTTCTCTTCCTGCCATTAAAGATCCTCTGTGATCTCACTCAGAATCACAGAGGGCTGAGAGGTCATCTATCTAGTTCAACCCGTACCTCAACAACAAATCTTACAACATTATTAGCTTGTGGTATTACAGCCTTTGTTCAGGTACCTTCACTTGCCTCCTGAGTGTAGCTCTAATAATTATGAAGTTTTTCCTTATAGCAAACTTAATTTTCCTTCCTCCTAACACTGCTAGTTCCACGCTCTGGTCTAAACATAAGTTTAATCCCTCTTCCATATGCCAGTCTTTTAGGTATTTGGCTATCATATTTCCCTCTGAGCCTTCACTTCTCCAGGCGAAATCCTCCATTCATTCAATTCAGTAAACATTTATTAAGCACCAACAGTATGCCAATCATGCTATGATATAAAGACAAAAATGAAATCACCCCTGCCCTCATGGAGCTTTTGCTCCTTTAGAAAATTTCTTCAAATGATGTTCATATGGGTGTGGATATGAAACCCTTGTTCTGGTTAATATCCAGTTTATCAATAAGCTTTCCAATGAGCATTGATAAGCCTTCCAGCTTGCCATTTTCCTTTCTAAAATGTGGTACCCAGCACTGAACTCAATTCTAGATGTAGTCTAACTAGAGCTAAGTACAGTAGCATTATCACCTCTAATCTGGGATGTTATGTTGTTGTTTTTTTCTTTTCTTTCCTTTTTTTTTTTTCAGGGGCAATGCCCAAGGTCACACAGCTAGTAAGTGTCAAGTATCTGAGGCTGGATTTGAACTCAGGTCCTCCTGAATTCAGGGCTGATGCTTTATCCACTGCGCCACCTAGCTACCCCATATTATGTTTTTCTTAACACAACCTAAGTTTGTATCGGCTTTTTTGATTGCCTTTTACATACTACTGCATTTATTGAACTTATAATCCATTATAACTCCTATATCTTTTTTCAAAACTGTCGGCTAATCATACTTTCCCCGTGTTTTTACTTGTAAGGTCAGTTTCTTAAACCTAAATATAAAACTTTATATTTATCCCTATTAAATTATATTCTATTAGGTTCAGCCCAACTTTCCTGTCTGAGAAGGTGTTTTTGGATCCAGTATGTTACTATCCTTTCTAGCTTTGTAACAAATTCAAATTCAATAAGGATGTCATCTGTGTATCTATAATTGTTGATGAAAATGTTAAAGTAGGCACAGAAACCCTGGAACTTTCCACTGAAGACTTCATTCCCAATTGACATGCAGCAATTAAACCACCTCTGAATCTGTCTGATCACTAAACCCATCAGATCTTGCCATCTTTTCCACCAAAATAGTATGAAATATTTTTCAACATTTTGCTAAAATCTAGGTAAATGCAATTTTCAGCTGTCATTTTCCTGGATCTGTTCAGAAGCTTCCTATCCATATTTTTCACTAGTTCCAAATACAAACCTCAGTTACATTAGTTTCCTTCCTTTATCTTGAACATACTGTTCATTCTTACCTCTGTGCACTTAATCATGCCATTGTTCACACTGTTAAATCCATTTCCTACCATTTTTCAAGGCCTGCTTCAAGCCTTGTTCCTTCTTCTTGAGACCTTTCCAGTAGTTTCACCCTATATCAATCTGTGCCTTTCTCGCGGCAATGTAATGCTGTCTGTATCATAAGTTCTTGTCATTTAAATTTATTTAATACATTATTTGATTACATGTAAGGTTTTGGTTTTTTGTTCATGTACATGTTTTTATCTTCCCATCAAGACTGAAAACTTTCTAGGAGCGGTTAAATTATATTATTTACCTTTTTTGTACTTAAAATGGTGCAGAGGATGGTGCAAAACTCATAGCAGGCCCTAAATAACATGAGTTGAATTACTTTAAAGTAAGAAAAAAAGCTCCTGAACTAGAAATGTTTTTTTCTTTAGTTAGCAAAATTTTAAATGATGAAAATATTTTGTGGTTTTAATTAAAGCCTTTCCCTCCATATTAGCAATTTAGGTTTATTTTTTTATAGCATGTTTATACTTTTACATCTAAAAACAATTTCATCTCTTTGATATGTCTTAATATGTTCAATCTCTACCTGCATTAACTGCCCTGTTAACTAAATTAACCAACTTGGTAATGATTTTGTCTTACATGTTCTGACATTAATGAGTAAAATATGTAAGACCTATGGCATAGTGCCAAATTTTATGTTCTTTAACAAATGTCTGAGATTTAACTGATAACTTATTACATGTATCTTAATGACATTAATTAGTGAAAGCATATTTATAAAAAGTAGTTTAGAAAGAATTAAACATAGATGCCTGGTAAATTTCACAGTTAAGTAACATTCCTCTTGTCCACTGAAACAAACTTATAGTGTATAAGAAAATAACCATATTTCCAATAGATTAATAATATCAATAAAGTAATATATTAACATTTCAAAACAATTCCATTTCTTTCTCTTTTTTTGTGGGACAATGAGGGTTAAGTGACTTGCCCAGGGTCACATAGCTAGTAAGTGTCAAGTGTCTGAGGCTGGATTTGAACTCAGGTCCTCCTGAATCCAGGGCCAGTGCTTTATCCACTGCACCACCTAATTGCCCCACAATTCCATTTCTAAAGTAAAATACATATTTTTCAACTTTTTCAGAGAAATAAACCTGTTTCTTGGATCTTTTGTCTTTGTAGTATTTCCAGAAGTCAGCAGTATTGCACATAATTACAAATGATTTTGTCATTTGATACATGTAATTTTTAATTTTCATGAGACTTACCTTCATGATAATATTTTGTGTGGCTCAAAATTAATTCGATTTCCCTGAGGGTACCACTACTGTGG
This sequence comes from Dromiciops gliroides, assembly GCF_019393635.1. Classification (NCBI taxonomy): domain Eukaryota; kingdom Metazoa; phylum Chordata; class Mammalia; order Microbiotheria; family Microbiotheriidae; genus Dromiciops; species Dromiciops gliroides. Next base: position 161,052,917 of record NC_057862.1, on the reverse strand, counting down.
AATGGGAAGGTGGCTCAGAAACATAAAATGAGGTCATTTTGGAATTCATCTCCAAGGTCCTTTTCAGCTTTCACCTTCCACAGTTATATAAAATAAAAATGTACTATAATTTTGCCACAGGTGGGTTATGCCCATGTAGACAACCAAAAGTTGACAGCATTTTGAAAACTTTGATTCAAAAGGGTATAAGTTTGGGTATCTTTTACTTGTTCCTATATCCCCTTCAGTACAATAGGAATTTTGACTCATATAGCTCAGAAGATGCAAAACAGACTTAAAAAAAAAAATCTTAATTTGTTCTTTAGTTTTTGTTTCTGATGAGGAGAAGGTCAGGAAGGATGAAATGACTGAACCATTTGAAAATTGGTGGTACATTCTGGTATATATCTTAGGGTATTTCTGTCACTTCCTCACATTCTGGCTGCCTTTTTTATTTTTATTTTTAGTGAATGGCAGAGTGGTATTTGTTTGAAATGTTAATGTAGTTCAATAGCATTCCCAATTCTGTGCTGCCAAGTAATTAATTATGTGAGACAGGAGTACCAAACTGTTAGTTATAAAAGGCAACATTTTCTTTAAATTTAAACCATTTACTGAGAATGACTTTGAGCATCTCACAAATGAATTTAACTTCGATATATTTTCTGCATCTCCACCATTAGATACCCTAATGTGGTGCTCTCCTTTATTTTTACTCAGTAATGCTTTTATTCCCATTGATCCAAATTTGGCATTTGTCCTCACAGTTCTCCTAGCTTTTTCCTACCTTCCTGGTCTGACATCTTTTGTGTCCAGAAGGATTTCCCATCAATTTTGATGCGTTACTCTATTAGGGAGTGAATGCATGGTTTTTGTGACCTGAGGTGGATAGAAATTGAAAAGTTATAGAGCCAAAGACAAGTGAATTTTACCCCAGCTCTTCTGGAAAGCCTTGTTTATATTAGATTGTTCCTCAAAAGTTGTATTCAAACCAATTTGCTTTCCGTTTTAAATGCAACTTTCAAAAAATCATCATACAAAGAAAACAGCATCAATGAATCTCTTAAAAAAAACCCAAATCTGAAGAAAGCAGAAGTAAATTGATAAGAAAATAGAGGACAAACAGTACAGTGCTGGAAACTGTCATGTTAAATTTAATACATACTTTTTAAAATTCAGGTGTACATAATAGATATGTAGTTTAATATATAATCTTCTTTTCTATACTTCTTTGTATAAGGAAACATTCATGTTTCTTTATGTTTTCAAGTTCATGATAATAAAAAATTTTATTTTCAAATAAAAACATATTCAAGTCCTTTAGGTGAATTTCTCTAATTAAAAAAACCCTTTAATGAATCCTTTCGAACCATGTCACTTTCCCCTCAAAGCCTCATCTTGGAACAAAACATATTTAATCAGAATTTGTTAATATATTATTTACATCAATTCCTTGAAGAAAGTTAGGCTTACAGAATCTTTCCAATAACTTCTTTCTCTTTTTATCTGACTGAAAAAATATTTTTGGATGGTGTTTTTCTTGGAAATTAGGGCAAAGGGATCTGTTTTGCTTTTTATTTCTGTTATGGTGCAGTAAACTTAAAATGGGGGACATTTTATAGAAAGTAATAACATAATTCTTGATATGACTTGAATGATTCCTAGGTCTTAGTTCTTTAGTAATGTGTGTGTGTGTTTGTGTGTGTACACTTTTAGTCTCTTGCTTCCATATGCCCTTTCTATTCCCAAATCCAAAAATAGATTCAGAGACTATACCAAGAGATTGACTTCATTGTCTAACAATCAATGATATGTTTTTGTATCAAATTATTTTCTTTTGTTTTATAGGAAAAACGTCAGAGAGAGGCTCATTTCCCCTGTACAGCAGAGACACCGGGATTTACCAGGCTGTCAAGTAAGTCTAGTGAATACAGAAGGAAGTGGGATGATTTTTCCCCTGTGGATAAATAAAGGCTTAATAGTGGAGGAAGTAGAGATTTATCCAATTTATTTCTTTATTCTTTTCTTATTTAATTATGGCTGACTGTGGTTGTTATTAGCAATTAAGCACAATTTCTTTAATGCCATTCCAATGCATAAAGAACTCACCCTCTCCTGGCTCAATAGGCTCCCTTTCCTCTTTCTATCTTCATAGAATTCTTAGAGTTCTACACCTTGACAGTAATTCCACTAAGTACCAGTTTCCCCATTCCTGGAACTTGTACCTTTTTTCTAGAAGTGTAGCCCTCACATTTCCATCTTTGCTTTGTACCACACAAAACCACCACTAATTGGTACAAAATGTGAAATGCTTACTTATAAATTGAAGCCTATAATTCAGATATTTTTATTTCAGCTTGCAAATAGTTTCCAAGAATGTAGAGCATTTAAGTGTTCCATTTGATTTGAAAAATGTATATTGGATCTGCCCATGTTTCTTAGAGCTGTCTTTATGCACAGGATCCATCTTTTTTTCTTCAAATTATCATTTACTAAGTGGCTACTATGAGCTTAGCATGGTGCTAAGTCCTTTACTAATGTTATTTCATTTTATCCTTGTGACATCTTACACTCCTTTCTACAGCTTCCTATGTTACTTCTCTAAAAGAACTTTTACTAGCACTGAATATGCCGAGCTCTCCTACAGAAAGATTTCTATCAAATTCAAACCCAAAATAAAAAAAATAATAAAATGGAAGGATAGAGAATATGAAATTTATTTTGGGTCAGCTGTCTCAATTTTCTTTAGATCTAGCCTGATTTTTCAGGATTATAGATTTAGAGCTGGAGGTGACCATAGAAGTTGTCTAGTCCAAAGCCCCTCATTTTGCAGATAAAACAATGGCCATAGAAGTAAAGTGGTTTGACAAGAGCCTTATAGCTAGTGAATGTCAGACCTGAATTCAGTAAATGAGCAGCTTTGCTATCTGGGTTAAGCCATTAACTAGTGATCCTAGACCTGATCCCAAAACCAATCATCTGTCTCCCAGTGTGTAAGTTTCACAGGTCATTTAAATTCTCAATATTTTCTTCAACTTTACAAAACACATTAAAAATCTTTACATAAAATGTTGGGGAAAGTAGCTAATAAAAATGATACTAAAAAACGTCTTAAAAAAAATCTTAGGGGCAGCTAGGTAGCAAAGTGGATAGAGCACCGGCCCTGCGAGTCAGGAGTACCTGAGTTCAAATCCGGCCTCAGACACTTAACACTTACTAGCTGTGTGACCCTGGGCAAGTCACTTAACCCCAATTGCCTCACTTAAAAAAACAAAATCTTAAACATAAAGTACCATACAAGCTACAGACCTCTGCTGCCAATGTGATATATCTTTGGAGTCTAGTTGTTTGATTACCCTTAGGTTAGTAACACCTTGCTTATAAGCCTTAGGGCTATTTACATTTTAGGATTCTTATGAAGCTTGAGTTTGTATCTATAGCCAGCAGCACTTTGTATGTGTATGCATGTGTTTGCAGATAGCAAAAATTTCTCCACTTATGTATAATCATAAAATTGCAATGGAAACCTCATTTTACATATTCTTTTCTGAGTGGTTCAGATAAGGTAAATTTATTTACCTATTTAAGCCTAGAATAATACTGAGCTTTTACCTGTTAAGACAGATTAATAGTTTTTCATCAAGATTCTAGCTTTGAGTTTAATATAAATGAAAAACTATAGTTTGACAGGTGGCAGTGTTGGTCATTGACCAATTTATTCTCCCATTCGCTAGCCCCAGTTAATGAAATCACAGAATGGGGAAGGTAACAGAGAATTTAGGTTTTAATGTGTTAATGAGTACAAAAATTCTATCTGTACTCTTACTGCTTTATAAATGATCTCCCTAATGCAAGTGTTCAGAGAATGTTGTCACTGGATGGGCTAATGATTTGTCAGAAGGTGTTTCTGGTGGCTCTTAAAAAAAAGTCTTACAGATCTAAAAGACAATTGAGAGAGTTGAGGCAAGAAGCAGCTTTGAGGAATGTGATCTCTGTACCTCTATCTAAGGGCTTCTGGGGAAGGAGGGAATGATACTCCCATCCCCCCCACTCTCCTCCACTTTGGCCTTGTATTCCTTGAGGAAGAGATACTATATTAAACAGACAATAGAAAGATGGGGCAGTTCAGAGACCATCTTCAAGGGGTGTGACCTTTGGTATCAGAGCAAAAATCCAGCTATATATTCAAATTCTCTGGCATTTGGGTGTTAAACTGCAGAGAGGAGCAGGGCCCAGAGAGAATCAGATGAGCGCTCATGCAGCAGAGATGTGGGCCTAGGGGGAAAAAAAAAGGACATTGATACCTTACAGTCCAAGAGGCATGAGTCAGCTTGGCCACATATGTTCCCTACTTGTATGACCAGTTTGTGCTCACTCTTCCCACTAACACGATATTTTTAAGGGAGTAAGCCCCAGGTTTATGGGAGGAATGTTGTATAGCCACTCTTCTCACTATACTATCATAGTAAGTGCCTTTACTTTGAGCTACTTGGGTCTCCTGGATAACTATTAAAGGTAAGCATACCAGTGGGCACTTGTGATTATAATTTTAGGAGTGCAGTTTCAATCTGAAGTAGCAATCATTGTCCCTCAAGTATCCATTGTACAGTCTGAGAGTGCTAAGTTGGAGAAGTATCCCCAGATAAAGTGCTGCATAGTAATCAAAGATTATGTCAACTTTTAGTTATTTAGGAGTTTATGGTTACTATTCTCTTATCATGAGACCGTTTCTTTGTTCATTAACACATGGGACATCCAACAGTAGCACATCCAATACTAGAAATAAAAAAGGAATGAGATTCAAATAAATGAATTTTGACTGATAAAGTTAAGAGTAGGAGTATGGGTTGAATTTATTGGACAAAATGAGATTTAGGGATAACTTGAATTTCAGTTATTCACTCTATCATAACACATAAACAAGATCTTAATATAGCTATAAAAATGTTTATGTCCAACAAAATTTCCATTAGCCTACAAACTGGTAACCATACCCACATCCCCCCCTTTACATAATCTCCTTTTTTTTTTTTTTAACCATTCATCTTTACTTAACTAAGACATGTTAAACATGTTTAAATCTCCCCCCCACCAGCAGAAGTCAGTATGACATCCAAGCAGAATGGAAGGCAAAACAGGTGATTTAATTATGACTAGATACACTGTTTTGACTTATTAATGTAGGATATGCTTAGTTCCATGGCACTGAATTGATTCAATTAATAATTCTGACATGCATAGGAAAATCATACTATGCAGAGTAACCGTTCTTTTCTGTTCCAGTAGTCTGTTTTCCTACTGATGAAAATGTATGGTACTTATAGCTCTTAATTTCTTAACAATTTACGGAGACATATCATTATTGTCTATAGCCTTATCATTCAACATAGTATGTTTTCAAATGCTGGGACAGCTAGGTGTACAGTGGATAGAGCAACTGGCCCTGGAGTCAGGAGGACCTGAGTTCAATCTGGCCTCAGACACTTAACACTTACTAGCTGTGTGACCCTGGGCAAGTCACTTAACCCCCAATTGCCTCACTAGAAAAACAAAAAAGACCAACCTATATTTGGGGCAGCTAGGTGGCACAGTGGAAAAAGCACCAACCCTGGATTCAGGAGGACCTGAGTTCAAATCCGGTCTCAGACATTTGACACTTACTAGCTATGTGACCTTGGGCAAATCACTTAACCCCAACTGCCTCACCAAAAATTAAAAAAAAAAAATGCTACAGGCTATATTGAATACATGTAGAAACAATTGAGGACATGTTTGATAATGTATGTTCAGACATAACCACTGTTTTTAGTTTTTCTTGCTTTTCCTCATGAATAAAAGGTTTAGAAAGAAGACTAGTTAGTTGTTGGCTTTTCATAAGAAAACTTTTTTTCAGTGAGGTTGCTAGGTGGCGCCATAGGTGCACAGTTGTTGGGCCTGAAGGCAGGAAGAGCTGAATTCAAAGCCAGCCTTAAAACACTAATGGTGTGACCTCTGGCAAGTCACTTAAACCTCTATTTTGCTTCAGTTTCCTCAACTGGAAAAAGGGGGTAATAATAGCACCTACCTCCTAGGGTTGTTGCAAAGATCGAATGAGATAATATTTCTAAAGTATTGGGGGGGGGGCGGGGGGGGCAGCTAGGTGGCTCAGTAGATAAAGCACCGGCCCTGGATTCAGGAGGACCTGAGTTCAAAATCCTGCCTCAGACACTTGACACTTACTGTGTGACCCTGGGCAAGTCACTTAACCCCAATTGCCTCACTAAAAATAAATAAATAAATAAATGCTCATTTCCTTACAGTGAATTTTCTTGTTTTGTTAATGCCTAAGTTTTTTTTTAATATATGGAACCTCATTATATCATTAAGAAACTGTTAACTGTTACCTATGGAGTTAGCATGAGTACTACTCTTTACCTGGACTGGAAGTGGCACAATACTGCCTCTTCTAGTGAAGGAAGTAACATTCTGGGATTTCTCCTTCTTTTCTATTACACAGATGTTACAAACAAAGCCTTCTTTATGCTGTATTACTAAGCTGTCATTGATATTCCGACTAGCAAACAACTGCAGTCTTTAAAAAAAAAAAAAAAAAAGCTGTGGACTTTCATGGTAAACGTGTTTTCCAAATAAGTTAGTGTCTACAATATTTAAGTAAACTGTAAAATTGATGTTAATTTTAGAAACTATACCTTGCTCATTACTCTTGTCTTTATGTCAGTGGCCTACATTAGAAAACATGGAAACTATCAATTATAATCATGTTGCCTAATGAAAATGACTGTGAGTTTTGGGGTATCAAAAAGTTTATTTCAGATTCCAATTAATGAACTCCTTAATTGTGTTAGTATCAGAATAAGTCAAAGAATCAAGGCGGGGGAATGGAATTCAAATGCCATCTAGTCTAAACTATACTTGAATAAGAATTTCCTTACAATTCTCCTGACATATAATCAGCCAGTACCACAGTGCCATCAGTAAGGGGAAGCCATTGCTTTTTTTTTTTTTTTTTTTTGGTGAGGCAATTGAGGTTAAGTGACTTGCCCAGGTTCACACAGCTAGTAAGTGTCAAATGTCTGAGTCCAGATTTGAACTCAGGTCCTCCTGAATCCAGGATCAGTGCTCTATCCACTGCACCACCTAGCTGCCCCAAGCCATTACTTTTTGAGAGATGGCTCACTCTATATTCAGATGGCTGTAACTGCTAGGGAGCAAGCATAATGGAGTGGAAAGAATTGTGGATCTGGGTTCAAATTCCAACTGTGCCACTTAATGCCTATGTAATATTGAACAAGTTGCTTAATATTGATAATATGTAATTGAACAAGTCTCTCTAGACTACCAAAAAAAGTTAAAATGAGGTCACCTGACTAGATTACCTTTAAAGTCTATGTTTTATAAATCTAAACCTAATCTTTTATTTTTTATTCCTCGTTCTACCTCCTGGGACCAGGAGAACAAACCAAAGTCCCTGCCCTCATTCTAACCCCTCCCCAACAAAAATTGAACTACCTAATCTGAGTCATTGTTATAATGCATTTGAGTATATTGTTATAATTCCTAATACTAACTAGTACATGTGGATTAGAATTCTACTAGCAAGGAAGAAAACTTTGTTGTCCATAATAATGAATTGTTTTGGGCTCAAATACCAGAGGAATGATGTCTGATTATTATTGAAAAACCAAACAGATTTTGAAATGAAAGGCTCCTATTCTGTTCCTAGTTAAGAGAGATACATGAAGTTTTTCCTTTTGAGAAAAGGAAAGGACCCTCAAATAGCTCATACTTACTTGTAAATATGTGAACTACACATCTCATTGTTGAGATCCAAACTACTTCCTCCTCTCGTCAACAAAAATTTACTAAGGATTTACTATATAAGAAGAAGCAGTGCTGCAGAGTTGGATAGAGAGCTGTCCTGACCTGGGTTCCCTGTACCAGTAAAATTACAGGTCCAATGCCTATCTTTGTACCTAACTATGGTCCAAGTATTGTGCTGAGTTCTGGGAATTCAAAGACAAAGCAAAAACAGTCTCTGTCCTCAAGCAGCTTATATTTTAATGTGGGACGACATAGTGTAACATAAAATAGGTAAGTAAAAGAGACATATGAGTAGATGGAAGAGAACTTTAGAGGGGAAGGTACTGATATCTAGGGCCAGGGGGATGTCCCTTGTAGAAGGTGACCTTTGAGCGGAATTATGAAGAAAATTAAGGGGTTTAAGAAATAGAGGAAGGAGCATTCTGGGCAAGAGGGACAGCCAATGTGAAGCATAGATAGGAGCCAGAGTGTATGGTGTGAGAAACAAACAGGTTTGGGCTAACTTTAAAGTGCATGGTGGGAGTACTGGTGTAAAAAAGACTGGAAATTACAAACTAGGTCGGGTTACAAAGATCCCTTATTGCCAGCAGAGAGTTTGTATTCATAGTGAGCCACTGTAATTTATATAGAAGGGGAGATGACATGGTTAGACCTGCACTTTACTAAGATTACTATGGTAGCTGTGGGAAGGGTGTTATATTAAAGGTGAGGAGACTTGAGGCCAGAGACAACTGCAATAGTCCAGGCGAGAGGTAATGAGAATCTGTACTAGGTGGTTGGTAATGTGAGTCAGGAGAAGGAGCTATATCCAAAAGTATGTGGTAGAGAAAGACTACCAGATTTGGCAACTGTGTCAGTGTGTGGGATGAGTAAAAGTGAAGTGTCAAGGATGTCGGACAACCATAGGGAGCTTGCTTGGAGAGACCTTAAATCCATCTACTTCAACCCTTCCATTTTACAAATGAGCAGGCTAGGTGAAGAGGCTAAGTGACTAGCCCAGTGTCATGCAGCTAGTAAGTATTTAAGGTTAGATTTTAACTCCAAGCCCAGAATTCTCTTTACTATACTTACCTAGATGACTAGAAGGATTATAGCACCTTCAATTACAGAGGCTTTGTTATTGTGTGTTATCAGCCTCAATCATCATGTTTCTGGTGGCCTTCTATTACATACCATCTATTGCATTAACAGAAGTGAATTTTTATTTTGTTTGCCTCTTTGAAAACTATATATCATTGTTCTCCATTAGTGTTCATAATCAGGAATTGACAGCATGTGAAATTTAATATAAGACTCATATGTAAGTAGATGTTTCAGTAGTCATGTATACTATAAAGTTGAAAGGAGACTATTCTTATAAGAACTCATTGCTGGAAAGGCTATAGTCTTTTATTACAGACTTTATATCATAAATTTTAAAGAATGTATCTTCTAAGGCCATGTGAACCATAGAAGCACCCTCAACTCTTCCCTCTCCCTCACACACCATATTCAATCAGTTGCCAAGTCTTGTCATTTCTACCTCACCAGCATCTCTTGCATCTGTCCCCTTCTAGTCACCACAAGCATCCTCATTCAGGCTCCTCATCCCTTCCCACCTCATCTGTTGGAAAGCTTTCTAATTTTTTTCCTGCCTACACTATCTTTCCGCACCTCTTCATCCTCTGCAGAGTGCCAAGTTGATATTTCCAAAGCATAAGACAGATTATTTCATTATCCCTCATCAAGAAGTTCTAGTGGCTCCCTGTAGCCTCTAAGATAAAATGTCAACTTTGCTATTAGGCATTTAAGGCAATTCACAATCTGGTTCTTGTCTATATTTCCATACACATTATCCCCCAACACACACACACACACACACACACACACACGCACGCACGCACGCACGCACGCACACAGTATTCCAGCCAAACTGACCAATTGATGTTCCCCATCCACAATATTTTGTTTTGGTGTTTTTTGTTTTTTGGTGGGTTTTTTTGGTGAGGCAGTTGGGGTTAAGTGACTTGCCCAGGGTCACACAGCTAGTAAGTGTTAAGTGTCTGAGTCCAGATTTGAACTCAGGTCCTCCTGAATCCAGGGCCAGTGCTCTATCCACTGTGCCACCTAGCTACCCAATATTTTGTTTTTTAAAACCTATGCCTTTGTACAGGCTGTCTCCCTGCTTGATGTTGTACTTGACCCAGAGTCAGAAAGAGTTCATATCCAGGCTAAGACACTAGCTCCATGTCCCTGGGTAAGTCACTTATCTGTCTTAGTTTCCTCATATGTAAAATGGGGATAATAATAGTATCTACTTCACAGAGCTGTTATCAGGATCAAGTGGGATGGTATTTGTAAAGTGTTTTGCAAACCTTAAAGTGTGATATAAATGATATTATTATTATATTATTAATTCTGCCTCTTGGAATTCCTGGCTCCTCCTAGACTCGGTTCAAATGCCACCTCCTACATAACTTTTCCTAATACTCACCCTGCTTGTTAATGTTCTTTTCAGGAAAATGTCATGTATACTTTAAAATATGTAGTACTTTATTATTTTTAAGATAGTATTTTGTTTTTTCAATTACATGTGAAGATAGTTTTTAACATTCATATTTTTAAGATTTTGAGTTCCAAATTTTTCTCCCTTCCCTTCTCTCTCCTGAAGCCAGCAAGCAATCTGATATGGGTTATACATTGCAGTCATATTAAATATATTTCCACATTAGTCATGTTGTAAGAGAAGAATCAGAACAAAGGGGTAAAACACAAGAAAGAAGAAACAAACCAAAAACAACAAAAGTGAAACTAGTATGCTTCGATCTGCATTCAGACTCCATAGTTCTTTTTCTGGATGTGGAGAGCATTTTCCATCATTAGTCTTTTGGAATTGTCTTGGATTATTGTATTGCTAAGAAGAGTTAAATCTATCACAGTTGATCATCATATAATGTTTCTGTTATTGTGTATAATGTTCTCTTGGTTCTGTTCATTTCACTCAGCCTCAGTTCATATAAGTCTTTCCAGGTTTTTCTGAAATCTGCCTGCTCCTCATTTCTTACAGCATAATAGGATTCCATCACAAACATATACCACAACTTGTTCAGCCATTCCCCAGTTGATGGGTATCTCCTCAATTTCCAATTCTTTGCCACCATGAAAAGAGCTGCTATAAATGTTTTTGTACATGTTGGTCCTTTTCCCTTCTTTATGATCTCTTTGGGATACAGGCCTAGTGGTGGTATTGCTGGGTCAAAGGGTATACACAGTTTTATAGACCTTTGGGCAGGCATAATTCCAAATTGATCTCCAGAATGGTTGGATCAGTTCACAACTCCACCAACAATGCACAATGTTCCAGTTTTACCACATTTTCTTCAACATTTATCATTTTCCTTTTTTTGTCATATTAACCAATCTGATAGGTGTGAGGTAGTATCTCAGAGTAAAATATGTAGTATTTTTAAAATAAATAAATGCAGTTTCCAGGAGATTCACCAACTTTGCAGGGAATCAGTCAATAAGTGTTTACTAAGTATCTATTTTTTGCCACACATTGTGCTAAGCATTGAGCATACTGAGAAAGGCAAAAAGACAGCCTTTGCTCTCAAGGAGGTAACTCACACACTAATGGGGGAGACCAATAGGAAAACAACTGTGTACAAACAGGATATATACAGGATAAATGAGAGATAATAACAACCACCAAAAAAGGTTTCTCATAGAAGCTGGGATTTTAGTTGTGACTTGAAAGAAGTCAGGAGGTGGAAATAAGGAGGGACAGCAGTCCAGGCATGAGGGACAGCCAGTGAAAATGCTCAGAGTCTGAAGATGGAGTATCTTTTGAGAAAAACAACAAGGTGGCCCTTACCCACAAGCAGACTTAAAAGAAACCAGGGATTCCAAGAGTTGGAGATGAGGTACAAATAAATACATTCCAGACTTGAGAGACAGCCAGTGATAAAGCATTAAGTATGGTGATGGATTGTCTGTATGTGAAAAACAGCAAAAATTCTAATTTGACAACTTTAGGTTACATGGAGGAAAGTAATGTGTAATGTAGATGAAGCAAGTTGTGAAGAGCTTTAAAAAGCCAAACACCAAAATTTATCTTGGAATTTTTGAAGGGAAGAAAGGGAAATGTGGTCAAACATGTTTTAGTCAACTAGCATTTATTAAGTACCCACTGTGTGCTAGATACCAAAGAAATGCTTTGGTAACATTACTTAAGCAGCTGTGTGGAGGGATATGTTGGAGCAGGGAGAGATTTGAAGCAGGGAAATAAATTAGGAAGCTATTAGTCTGAACAAGAGATGGCGATAGCCTGAATGAGAATGGTGACTATGTGAGTCAAAGGAAGGAGATATAAGCTAGAGATGTGGAGGTAAAAATTACAAGATTTGCCAGTGGTTTGGTTATGTGGTAGGAGAGTTGGGTTTTTTGTTGTTGTTTTTTTACATTGACTGTGACAAAAGAAAGTGATTGGAACTTGAGTTCAACATCTTTAGAGGGTGGAACAAAGTATTATCTGTTTTTCATCTGACTTTCTGTAACATGTTTAGTTATAGTACTAATAACAATAATGACACTTAGAATTTTTATATAGCACATTAAGGTTTCCAAAATGCTTTATAAATAATATCTCATTTGATCCATACAACAACCCTGCAAGGTAGATACTATTATTATCCCCAATTTACAGATGAGGAAACTAAAGCCAGCAGAATTAATTGATTTAAATAGGATCACTCAATTAATCAATATCTGAGGCTGGATTTGAATTCATATTTTCCTCATTCCACATCCACTCTGCCACCTAGCTGCCTCTGCAAGGGAAATATTTATACATACATAATTCATACGGTCATGCATGCATGCACATACACAAGGGTTTTTTAACGCTCTAAAATGTTGCTTTTTAAATCCCCTCTAGAAGGGTTTTTTGGCACATGTTTAAAAAGATGTATCTATATACATTTGTTTATTATTGTACTCATATTTAAATTAGTGAATTATATGATATAAATGATGACACAATTGAATCACTCTAAGTGTGTTCATGTATATTTTGAGCAAAAATATAAAATTTTAAGAAGAACCACTTAGCCAAAAACCACTTAGCCATTTGGAATTTTTTCCTATAAGAAATTAAACCTGTGTTGCTTTTAAAATCTATCACAGGAGAAATGGAAATGGAACACCTAATATATCTTTTCCATCAAGGTCAGAACATGGATTCTTAACTACAATACCATTCCTCATGAACATTTCCTAAAAATCAAAATTGAGTCATTTGGGAAGCTTTTGACTATGAAAAGAGAATATAGAGAATCTTCTGAAATATGAAGGTCAATCTTATTCTTCATTGATATAATTAAAAGTCTGGCTAATAGTCAAAAGATGAGAAAAACATAAAGGAACAAAGAATTTCAGATAATGTCAGAAAGCTGATATGGAGTAAATAATGAAGAAAAATGAGCAATGTTAACTCAGTTTAGACAAGTGTAATCACATCTGTTGGTGTTGCCCTGCTTAGCCTACATGTTCTATAAACATGAATTTGGTTGAAGTTGTATATTTGGATTCAAGTTTATAAAATATCCAAAAAGTAGGAATTTAATTGATGCCAGTCATTTTTCTACAAAACGTACGATTGCAGAAAGATATAATGGCCTGGAAGCTGCCACATGCTGTGTGGCCTTAATTACATTTCACTCAGTCTGTACCAAGAAAAAAGTGTAAAATACTTTATGCTGAAATGATAGATGGATTTTTCACTTAGTTTTGACTGTGACTATTTTTAAAATAGTGTACCTATTGTTAATAAAGATGTTGGTCCTACACCCTCCATGTGTTGGATCAATAAAAAAAATTCAATTGCAAAATGATCCATCAATGTTTCCAGTAATATTGCTACACCAGTTTCTTTTTAATGGCCCATCAGTTATGCTATCGCCATGAAGCTAATGTGAGGTGACTCATTTAGTAACATATTATTACATCATCTGAACATGATGTAAGGCACATCAGGCATTATTAAATTAGCCTGAGTTTTGCAATATGTCAGTAACGTTTTATGCACATTAATGGCATAGTTAGTGCCCCTTGTGGGATTTTGTTGAAGGCAAGTCATTTCAAGGTAGATTTTGGACAGAGTTCTCTGTAATCTCTATGCTTTTCTGCCCTATTGTCATCATTTTGTGGTTTAGGTTTTGATATTGGTTTGTTTTATATTTTATTGAAGAAGTTTTTCAGTTTTATGAGGAAATACTCTGAGCAGAACAACTGAAATCTCATAGCAAAACATTTTTTTCCAAACCCACAGCTCTATTGCTGGGAACCTAGATCATGTTTTGGAAAGGAGTGATGCTTCTTTCTTAACTCTTGAGCTTATTTGGACAGAAATCAGCTACTGTCATCTATCATGATTTTTCCCAATCACTGTCCAGCCTGCTCTCTGCCAGAGATAAATAACCATAATAAATTAGATGTCCACTATTTTCTGAGCAGTGCAGGAAGCATACTCATTCTTCTTTGAAGAGACAGTTCTAGTGACCACTTCAACCAAAAGGGTCCCCAAGGCTATTTAGTAAACCAGAATTCTGCTATTATTCTTTACCTGTGTTCTTATGCCCTCTCATTGATCCTGTGGTTAAATTCATCAAAGAAAATGTTATTTGAGGGGTTTTGTTTTCATTTAATAAAAATTTAAAATCAGACTTCTAGATCAGAGGTCAAATGAGTTTTTCTTGAACAGAGAAGAATGTGGCCAAAAACAATGTATAAAAATATCAGAAGATCATGAGCTTTCTGTTCTGTTAGATGCTCTCCTCACTTTTATGAAAGGGGGCAGAAAATTAATTCCTTAAATAGAATATGGACCCCTAGCAAACCAAATAAACAGTATAAGGAGAAGCCAGCTACCTTTTTTGAATAACAAATAGAAGGAACTAGTATCTTAGTGGTAGATTGTATATATATTATGGCTGTATAAGAGAAATATACTGGGTGGACTTTAAGTAATTGTATTTCCATTTTAGGCAGAGGTCCTTTACTAACTAACATCCTACTTTCAGTAACTCATTTAGTCTCATTTTCGCTTTGTATCAATTAAGTATAATCATTCTGTCCCCCATCTATCCAGTGACAAAGGAAAGATAAATAAGAGAATGTAGGTAAAAGTACTTTGAACTCATAGGAGTAAATATGTTATATTAAATTTAAGTACAGCTTTTATGATAATGGCCACAGTTTTCCTGGACTGAAATTCCTGGTGAAATTGGTCCCCCTAATGGAGAAATGATAAAGAAATGCTGCTGTTTTCCCCTCAAACTCCATTCAACATAAATTTCCTTATTTCTAGCAGTATCATAGAGATAGTGTGATTTGGACTAGATGATCTCTGATATTCTGATTTTATATATGACAAACCAGTGGGATTTTTTTTGGTGGGTGGGGCAATGAGGGTTAAGTGACTTGCCCAGGGTCACACAGCTAGGAAGTGTTAAGTGTCTGAGGTAAGATTTGAACTCAGGTCCTCCTGAATCCAGGCCCAGTGCTTTATCCACTGCACCACCTAGCTGCCCCCGAAAACACTAAAAAAGAGTCCTACCTCCTTATCTGATTTAATTGAGAGATCATCAGCATGTGTAAATGCAAGTAGTCTACAACATCAAAGATAGAGGTCCGTGCTGAAAAGGAGATTGCTAAGAAATCTTAGTGTCTAATATATTTCATCTCTTTTATAGCACAACTCTTGGGGGGCGGGGCTGTCACCAGTTGTTGCCTCCATTTTCTTAGTTCCCACCAATTTTTCAATCCCTTGCAAGTAATCTGACTTCTATCCTCACCACTCAACTGAAACTTCACTTTAAGGTCACCAGTAAGCTGTAATGCTAAATCCATTGGCCTTTTCTCAATCCTCATCCTTCTCAACCTCTCTGCCACATTTGACAGTCTTGATGACCCCCTCCTAGATATTTCTCCTGTATGAGTTATAATACTACTCTTTAGTGGTTTTCTTCCCTGAATGACTAATCACTTCTCACTTGGAGTATTACAATAGCCTCTTTACTGGTCTTTCCACCTCCAGCCTCTCCTCTCTCTAGTCTGTCCTACACTAATTTGATTGTGTCATTCTCTTGCCCAAGAATCATCTGCTTCCTTTGGCCTGATCAAATGTAACCTGACCTTCTATCACTTCTTTCAGGAATCTCTAATTTGAGATCTGTCCCTTCTTTCTTCCCAAAAAACTCCCTCGCTTATTCCTGCCTCCATGCATTTACTTATGTTCCCTTATTTATTCCTCCTCCATACCTTAAGTTGGGCAGACACTGTGCTAAGTACTGGGGATATAGAGAAAGGCAAAAATATGGATCCTGCTCTCAAGGAGATCCCATTTTAATGGAGGAGATAACATACAAAAAACAATCTGCATGCAAGGTATGTGTAGTGTAAATGGAAAGTAATATCAGAGGGAAGTCACTAGCAGTTTGTGGGGTGAGGGAAGGGTGGTTCCCAGAAAAGGCCTCTTGCAGAAGGTAAGATTTGAGCTGAATCTTGGAAGAAATCAGGAGTTTAAAATGAGGAAGGAGAGTATGTGGAGGACCTTCATTGAAAAGACATAGCCAGGGGCAGCTAGGTGGCACAGTGGATAGAGCACCAGCCCTGGATTCAGGAGTACCTGAGTTCAAATCTGACCTCAGACACTTAACACGTACTAGCTGTGTGACCCTGGGCAAGTCACTTAACCCCAATTGCCTCACCAAAAAAAAAAGACAAGACATAGCTGGGGGGCAGCTAGGTGGCGCAGTGGATAAAGCACCGGCCCTGGATTCAGGAGGACCTAAGTTCAAATCTGGCCTCAGATATTTGACACTCACTAGCTGTGTGACACTGGGCAAGTCACTTAACCCTCATTGCCCCCCCCACACACACACACACACACAAAGAAAAGACATAGTCAGGAGGTGGATTGTCGTGTTCAAGGAACCATAAGAAAGCCAGTGTGAGGCAGCTAGGTAGTGTAGTGGATAGAGCACCGGCCCTGGATTCAGGAGGACCTGAGTTCAAATCCAGCCTCAGACACTTAACACTTACTAGCTGTGTGAACCTGGGCAAGTCACTTAACCCCAATTGCCTCACCAAAAAAAAAAAGAAAGAAAGAAAGCCAGTGTCACTGAATGAGAAACCAACCAAAAGACTATTGTACTTGTAGTCATCTAGGAATGAGGTGATATGGGGATGTAGCAGGGTGGTGGTTAAATGAGTAGAGAGAAGGAGACATATAGAATTGTTGGGATGGTAGAGATAGGGAAACCTGACAAAAGATTTGATATGTGGGATGAGTGTAAATGAGGCATCAAGGATGAGACCAAGGTATCAAGGCTGAGTAACTGGAAAGGTGGTGGTGTACTCAGTAATAATAGGGAAGTTCAGAAAGTGGGAAGGTTTGGGTGAAAGATATAGTCTGGTTTTGAGATATTCGTATTGGTATTTGAGACCAGAGATCAAGTCATTAGAGATGGATAAATAAATCTGACAATCAGCTGCACAGATAATTGAATCCATGAAACTAGATTATATAAATAGGTGAAAGAATATAAATACAGAAAAGAATAGATGCCCAAACATTCTTGAAGGACAACCAGAGGTTAATATGCATGATCTAGATGAAGATCCAGCAAAGGAGCCTAAGGCAAGGTCACTCAAGTAGAACCATGACAGAGCAGCTTAAGGAAAACATAGAAAAGAAAAAAAATATCAAAAAGAGAATCATCAACAATGTCAAAGGCTGTCTAGAGGTCAAGAGGATGACGATTGAGAAAAAAGCCACTAGATTTGACAACTAAGAGATCTTCAGAGAGCACTATTTTGGTTCAATGATGAGCTTGGAAGCAGAGGGTTTAGAATAGAGTGAGAAAAGAGGAAATGAAAGCACCAATTAACAAGTTTAATCAGGAAAGGAAGAGAATATAGGATGATAGCTGGCAAGGATGGCAAGATCAGGTGGGGACTTTTTAAGGATGAGGGAATCATAAACATGTTTTGGCAGCAAGGAAGAGAAGGGCATTAGTTAGGGAATGAAAGCTTGTGAGAAAGTGGGGATGATCAAGGGGACAGTCTGCTAAAGAAGACAGGAGGAGAAGGGATCAAAGGTGCAAGAAGAGCTTGCCTTGGCAAGGAGAAAGGATCCTTCTTCATGTAAAATAGGAGTAAAGGAGGTGATAGCAAGGGAGGACATTTGAACAATATGCGATTAGGAGAGAGGAAGAGAGAGTTCTTGGGGAATAGCCTCACTTTTTCAATGAAGTATGAGGCAAGAGCCTCAGCTGAAGAGAGTAGGGAGAGATTGAAATAATGAGTGACTTCAGCAGGGATGAAAAGGTTTTGAATAGTGCTGTGGGGAAGTGAAGAATGAGTTATTTAAGCAAGTGTAGAAAGATTGCCTTGCTACATATAGGACCCCTTTGAGATTATGTAACAGATTTGTAGTAAACCCAGTAAAAACTCCTAAGTAGTAAGTAAACTCCTTAGTAGACCTAAGAGTTTAAAACTCTTTACAACTTTGCCCCTTCTTTTTCTAGCCTTCTTGCTAATTTGTCCAATTCTTATGTAGTTAATCCATAAAGTCCTACTCTGTCTATCACACACAACACTCCCTGACTTTGCCCATCCCTGAAATGTTTTCAGTTTTTACAAAACTCAACTCAAATGCCACCTTCTGCATGAGACCTTTTTATGGTCCCTCCCCCCCTCCCCCACTGAGGTAACTTACACCTACTCTATATGCGTCTTTTTTTTTTTTTAACAGGGCAAAGGGGGTTAAGTGACTTGCTTAGGGTCACACAGCTAGTAAGTGTCAAGTGTCTGAGGTCAGATTTGAACTCAGGTCCTCCTGAATCCAGGGCCGGTGTTTTATCCACTGTGCCATCTAGCTGCCCCCTATATGCATCTTTTATATACTTTAAAAATACATGTTGCAAATAAATAAAAATAAATTTAAAGGGGCAGCTAGGTGACGCAGTGGATAGAGCACGAGCCCTGGATTCAGGAGGACCTGAGTTCAAATTCGGCCTCAGACACTTGACACTTACTATCTGTGTGACCCTGGGCAAGTCACTTAACCCTCATTGCCCCGCAAAAACAAAAAATAAAAATAAATAAAAAATACATGTTGCCTGGGGTGGCTAAGTGGTGCAGTGGATAGAGCACTGGCCCTGGATTCAGGAGGACCTGAGTTCAAATCTGGCCTCAGACACTTGACACTTACTAGCTGTGTGACCCTAAGCAAGTTACTTAACCCCAATTGCCTCACACACAAAAAAAGATTTAAAAATACATGTTTTCTTCCTCATTAGAATAGCAGGTCCTTGAGGGATGGGATGAATTTTTTTCCCTTTTCTCTTTGTATCCCCAATATATAGCATGGTGTCTAGTATATAATAAATGCTTAGTTGATTGGTCAGCTTGATTGGTTGGTAGATTATTTTGAGGAAGTAAGTTTGGTGAAATATTGGAGTATATGAGGATGAAATACCTTAGGTAAGAGCTAGACTATGAACAATTTCATATTTCTAACATAGTTAAACATTTGTCCTAGGGAGAATAAGAAGCCACTAAAGCTTCTTGAGCAGGGGTAGGTTATGGTCAGACTTGTGATTTTTACACCTTTCTTTACATGAGACTACTATATTCTTAACAGTTATTTCTATTCCTCCCTTATTTTTTTTAGGTAAAGCTAATAGGGTTTGTAGTGTGGCCAAAATATTACCTTTCTCCATAATTTCTGTAGTTAGCTGAAATGATTGCTGCAAGCCTGCTGTACCCCAGAAGGCACTGCCTCCTGGCTTTCTAATGGCAGCTTTTTTCCCAAAAAGAAGATGGGTTGGAGCTAAGCCCCACCATGAAGAGTTACCTTCTTGACTATAATTCCCTGTAGGGGATAGAAAAAAATAAAATAGCCTGACATTCGTGTTACTATTACTGCCACCGACTCACATTTATACAGAACTTCAGCTATTTTTTTTTTAATGAAACATTTTTCTTATTACAATCTTGTGACTTGGATCGTTCCTGGATAAGAGAATTAAAGTTTGGGGTGCTAAGTGATGTGTTCAAAGTATCAGACATGGTCCTAGGTCCACCCATTCTGAACCCATCATTCTTTTTCCTACATGAAATATGCTTAACCCTCTTCATAGGGCAAAATTACATTACTGTCCAGCAGAGCCATTATGCATTCTTTCATGACTTTCGTATTTTAAAAAGTGGGTGGAGAAACCAGTAACATTGTAGACCTAAGAGTTCTCCAGGCCATCATCCTTGACACTTTTTTTCTCCCCCATTCCCCCTTCATACCTTGGGAAATTATCTTAACCTCTCTAAGCCTCTTTCACTTCCCCTCGAAACCAATGATCCTACCGTCTCCTGTTCCTTATATCTTACTCACATCTTAGCTCCTTAACCCTCAACTCCAAGGCAGAAGCATTTTGAGACAGTGTGAGAAATGTGAAGAGAAAACAAAAGCTACTTACAGAAATATTTCTGTTTATTGCTTCTGCTCCACCTTCCCCCAACTCTGTTCATGCCCTCTTTATTTTTAGGGTAGAATTTTAAAGGTTCTTAATATAAAATGATCTTTCCAAATTATTAAAATCAATATTTAATCCAATGTAAAGAAAACCTGAAACAAAACTTCTAAAAAACACAAGCTACGTAAAGTTTGGATCCTGAAAGCAATTATATTCAACTTTTAATTTTATCAGCAAATATTTTAAAATCTATGATGCCAGGATGCACAGGGTGCTTTATGGTCAGTAAAAAGTATTGGTCCTTATACCAGATTCACAGTGGCCCACTGAATTGTTTTCCCTTTAGATGGCACATAGGGGTATCCAGATTTTATGTGACATAAAAACTGTCCCTTTTTGGAGGAAACCATGAGATGAGGTCTCTTCATTTTAATGTAAATAAAAGAAATCAGTTTTACAATCTTCAGTATAGCCGACAAGTAGTTTTAGTTTTTATTATAAAGCTCAAGAGCCTATGTACATAGCTGTTCAAAAAGGTTAAACACACACACAAACACACACACACACACATCTTTGGAAGCTTGACTTTCCTGAAACTAGAGATGACCATTTGAAGATAATTATTGAAGACATCCCTGAGTGTGGTGGGTAGCAGGTGCTAAGAATTAGTTCTACTCTAGTAGGGAGTCATATAGGGAGTAATTCTGTGAAAAATCTGCCTATGTAGCTTTTGAAAAGAAGCAGATGGAGTTAAAAGCGCACGCGCACACACCCACATCACCCTTTGTTTTTAATTTTTTCCCTTACATAAATTTGAATTGCATATACACATACACATAAACATAAACATCTTAAGATGTCAAAATCCCAACCTGAATTTCTGTATATCCTCTGTAGATCTGGTCTGTGTTTGTTTTGTACTGTGTATACAGTATTAAAAAACATGGTGATTGAAGGAGACCTTTTCCAGTTTCTAGAGGTAGTATAAATATACTTTAAAGGATTCATTAGTTAATAGTAGTATATAATATTAAAAGTAGAAAATGTCTGGAAAATACCATTTGTTTCTGAAGCAGGCAGCTTAATAATCAAAAGCCTCTGCCTCATTTAGGAATTATTAAGCTAGTGCTCAGCTGAGTTAGTGGACCAGTCAGCTCCCTTGATCCATAACTCGATTAAAAAAATGTTTTTAATATTAGAACAATTCAGTTTGTATGTTCATAGCAGAGGTCACTGGCTAAGCACAACTCTTTAGTAAGGAGCATTTCTTCCTGGATTATTAAGGTGTTTTGTACCATTCAGATTTGTGTGGGTGTGTATATACATATACATACACACATATATATAATTCACATAGTTTTTCTATCCTATTATCTGTATAAAATACTAAATATGACATTTATAAGGATAAAATTCTACATTTGCACTTTATATATGGATTATAACTATACCTCTTATAGGTGAAACTGCAAAACAAAGCTTGAGAATGTTAACTTTATGAAAGCATTAAATCAAGATCTAAAGTTATTTCATACAATATAGTTTTACTTTTCTTTGAAGATTCTTTACATATAGACCTCTTGTTTTAAGATCTCACAACATTCATGAAAAATTATGTTAATGTTTAAATATGTGATATTTAACATACTAAAAAGTTACCTCTAGGATACAAGTTTCCAAAGAAAAATAAAAACTTTGATAAAATTTTAATGAAATATTTATGTGGAAATATTAATAAAATAGTAGTCATTTGACTTAGAGAGGAGAAGGCAGAGGAGCAATCAGTGTTTATATATATATCTATATATACATATATATAATGATCATGATAATGTCATTGAAATTCTTTACTTAATATAGACTCAAGAAATCTCTAATAACTAAATAAATGACAAAAACAACTTATCTCAAATAATTTTGAAAAAGAGGTGGACATACTTAGACTGCAATTCTTAAGAGTCTTTTTTGAGTTTGACAATATGACTCCTACTAATATATCAATTATGCCAAAATAAAGTAATTTAGAAAAGCTAGTATCTGCCTAATCATTATAAATGAGTGCAATCTCCCATAGTATTTGACCAGAAGTTTAAAAACATTATTGTATCCTTTGCCACAAAGCCTTTGGCTTAGTTATGCCCTCATCAAATATTCATACATGTAATTAATTCATATATATATAATAGACCCAAATATAGTGAGAGCACTAGATTAATGGAGGTCCACATGGAAAATTTTTCTATTTAAAACATGCCACCAACAGAATAATGGCAAGTATGACTTATAAAATGTGACATTTTATCAGGGAGACAATAAGTGCACTATGATTCTGCTTAGCCTTAAATATGTTATCATCTCTCATAAATAGAACTATGTATGGTTTCCAAATTAAAGAGGGAGTAGAATCAAATCATATTATTAATTACTTCTTGTACGTAGATGACATCAAGGTACGTGGCTCCAATGAAGGAAGAAAAACAAACCATTAAATACACATTCTTTAAACAAGTTAAGTCAGGTCAACAAGCATTTTCACTGACTGCCTCCTATGCCTTGAGCTCTCTCCCTTCTCATCTCTCTTTCCTGACTTCAAATCCCAAGCGAAGTCCCACCATTTGCAAGAAGCCTTTCCTAGTCCATAATTTCAGGGCCTTCTCTCTGATGTGAACTCTGATTGATTTTATATATACTAATTTTACCTAGTTGTTTGCAAGTTTCTTTCCCCATTGGACTTTGAGCTCCTTGAAAGTAGGGGTGGTTTCTTACCTTTCTTTGAATTCCCAGTGCTTTGCACGGTGCTTGGCACATACTGGTACTTAGTAAATCTTTGTTAAATTGAAATTCCTTAATCTCCTGAAATCTTTCACCAATGATATCAAAATGTTCTTTTGCTTCCATAGGTTTCTAATTCTTAATATATTCTAAGGAGAAAGAAACTTTTTATCCATATTTCAGGTCACATTGAATCAAAGGATTAGGGCAATATATAGCCATACCTTGGTCTTCTCCAGGCATGACATACCAAGTGTGAAAATATCAAAGAGAAGCCTATGGCTGGATATGTTAAGATACTATCGGCATCCTGAAATCAAAGCTGAATGGGAAGAACACATTTAAAGCATACAACACCCATTCATTGCCAATCTTTTTTTTTTTTTTTTTTGGTGGGGCAGTGAGGATTAAGTGACTTGCCCAAGGTCACACGGCTAGTAAGTGTCAAATGTCTGAGGCCAAATTTGAACTCAAGTCCTCCTGAATCCAGGGCCAGTGCTTTATCCACTGTGCCACCTAGCTGCCCCCAGTGCCAATCTTAATGTACACTTTTAGAACTGCAAAGTAGACCTCAACTGATGTAAAGGTATCTTCACAAAAAACCATTCAATATTAATGAAATAATACAGAGATCATCACCCAAAGGAAGCTATAGAAAGGTTAATATTTCCTCACCATAAAGGAGGAAGAAGAATGATATCCATCTTTAGAGCACAAAACAAATAGGTCTAAACTTACAGGAATGATCTTAGAACAACTAACCATCACTTCAAGCAATTGTTGAAGCTGATAAAGATGGACACCACTGGATTTGTAGGTTTTCACCAAAAATTATTTGTCTCCAAATGGAGCCTGTAAAATGACTTTTTTTTAAAGCCAAGAATGAATTTTTAAAAACCACCAACATTCTATCAGCAGTGTCTACATAAAGTAAGTCAACAACATGTTAACAAAAAGGTATTAGACAAGTGTTTGCATGGATTTGTTTGTGGAAACAGAGAAATTTGTGATGGTAATTAAAACCAAATCATTGCCATTAGGAATTGCAGAACGGTTTTTCAGAACCAAGATTTGGTGACCAGTATAGAGTAGGCAGAGAGTAGAAATTGTACATCTCTGCAAGCTGCAAAAAATATTAGCCCCTCCAAAATACCTAGCAAATGTGTTACCTGGTGGCTAGGATTATAAACAGGCATATTTATGAAATACGGACTTCTGAGAGACCTCAACAAATAAACTGTATTGGAACTGGACCATTATTGTAGACTGAACTTTTGCCTACATTCTCCTGTATGCAATATTTATCCACAAAAAAATTAAGAATAACATTTTAAACAGATATCACCAAACCAAATATCATATTTCCAAGCTACATGGAACAGAATGTTAGCAGAGGACATCCAAATTAAGTGGGAACAGGATGAGATACGCAACATCAATATTGTCCTGTTTTTAGAGTTGTAAAAAGAATGCTTTCATTGAGCCTTCGGGGAATGACATTACATCTTCATATAATTATTGTATCTACCTGGACAATAGACCATAGAGCATTAAATATAAAAAGTCATGTCAGAGTAGTGACTTGTCCTAAGACCATTCCTGTCTGAACCTCATTAAAAAGATAAGAAGAGGGGCAGCTATGTGGTGCAGTGGATAGAGCACCAGCCCTGGAGTCAGGAGGACCTGAATTCAAATTTGACCTCAGACACTTGACACTTACTAACTGTGTGACCCTGGGCAAGTCACTTAATCCCAATTGCCTCAGCAAAAAAAAAATAAAAAAGATAACAAAATGGTAATGATGATGATGATGATTCACATTTATATATCAATAAATTTATTAAGTGCCAGCAATGTGCCAGGTACTGTGCTAAGCGCTAAGTATGTGAATACAAAAAAGACAGTCCCTGCCCTCAAGGAGCTCACCATCTAATGGGGGAAGACAGCATACTTAAAACAGCCTGATAAAGGCCAATGTGTAGGACCTGGAGAAAGTACCTGGCTCAGAAATAAGTTAGAGAAGTCCCAAAGTAAAGCAACTAGGTAAGAAATTCATGTTTCACAAAGAACTTTCTTTGCAACAGTCCTGTGAGGTAGGTAGTACAACTAAGATTATCCAGGTTTTACAGATGAAGAAACCAACGTTCTGAGAAGCTTAGTGACTTTCCCTCAGTCGCACAGCTAGTAAATATCTGGTTGGATTTGAACCAGATCTAAATGCAAATCCAGCATTATTGACACTAGAGCGTACTACCTCTCCAAACATTATAATAAGTCTCCAATTGCACCTAGAATTAAAAAAGAGGAAATAGGTTACAATATGTGAGATCTGAGGTCACTGCTATGTGCTGATTGTTAACCTGACTTATGAAATGCATCATTGAAAGAAAATGTGGAGGCTCTCCAAATAGATAATCTTATGTTTGGAATGCTTTAGATGTAGAGGCATAGCCAATAACTGGGGACAGTATACACCAGAGGCCAGCCCTTGCCAATATGGTTTTGGTGGGGTTTTTTTGTTTTTGTTTTTGCAGGGCAATGAGGGTTAAGTGACTTGCCCAGGGTCACACAGGTAGTAAGTGTCAAGTGACTGAGGCCGGATTTGAACTCAGGTCCTCCTAAATCCAGGGCCAGTGCTTTATTCACCTAGCTGCCCCCACCAATGTGGTTTTAATTCTTAGAAGGTCAAAATTGATGCTTTCAGTATCTCCAGTCAGTTTCCAGGTCATTCCTTCTGGTCTTCTCAATGTAGAGACAATGGAATAACTCATGATTTAAAGGATCCCATAATAATCCTGTGTTTTTGTATCTAAAAAGAACCATATTAGTAATTGGAATTATAAAGGGCACATGTTTCAAAGACTTTGATATTTTCCTCTTATAGATCTTCCATTCTTACATTCCATATCCAAAGACTGACGGTAACTTTTCTTGGCTATTGAAAAAATGAAGTTATTAAAGCTTTTGTCAGTATGATGTAAGGTTATAATTTCAAAAGCACCAATGGAATATCTAAAAAAAAACCACAGAAGGGGGTAGAAAGAAGTACAGAACATGACATAGAAAGAGCCATGGACACTACCACGTTAAATTTAATTTATACTTTAAAAAAACAAGCTGATATATTAAGATTCATAGGTTTCTATACAGTTCTTTCTTCTTTGATTATGGAAATATCCGTGTTTGTTATTGTTTGTTAAGTTCACAAACAATGAAAAAAGGAATGTTTTTAGAGAATAGCTATAGAGAAATCCCCAAAGAATAACATCAATAGAAGACTTATTCAACCCAAGATTCCCATAAAAGAGCAAAAGAGACTTAAGAAAAAATTCTCAATTTTATTCAAAAAATAAGTTTCCGCTTTTAGTGTTTTCATATTCCTCTAATCAAGAAATTTTAATGTTTGGACTATTTCAGTATCTAAAGACCATTCTTAAAACTTTAATCTAAAATTTTCATTTTGAAATATTTCAAAATATCTGAAAAGATTTCCCTTCCTACATATCAAATCCCAGAGAAGACAGGTCATTTAAATTTAGTAAGTTAAGAAAAGATAGTTTTTTCTGTTGTTGTGCTTATCCAAACCCTACTTAACCCTGTTAGTGCAAGAGTGACTTTTCCCACTGATTTCACAGGAATTGTTTTATTAGACCTTTACTTCAGAGACATATATTAAAAATTGCTATGTGGTAATATTGTCCTGCCCAATATGTAACATCTTTTTACTTTTCATTTTGTTATTAATAAAATTAATTCCTCCCTCCTCAGAGACTTCTGTCCAAGAGAAAACACATTCCCCTTTCATTTTTTGTCAGAGAGAAAACTTTATCAGAAGATCTTTTTCAAAGTAGAAACTTCAAATAATATCTTTTTAATATTGAAAAACATTCCTTCCCTCATTTCTCTCTCATTGAGACAAAGGCACAAAATAATATACCAGTGGTTTTCTTGTGGACAGAACCCCATTCAATTTTTCATTAATTTTACCTATTGCAATGTACAAAGACTTCCTTTTCATGGCAAAACCCTGCTTGAGATACAGCAAATTGTAAAACTTAAGGCCCCATCCTGGAGATGCTTAAGATCTAATTGTCTAAGACATGGAAAGTTAACTAACAATACATACAAAACAGCATATAATAAGTGCCAAGTAAAGGATATACTTTTTATCCAATATAGAGTACATGAGAATGATGAAAATACCCAGGAAGTTGGGGAGAGTGTGTCATATTTCTTTTCTTTTCAAAAAGCCTATTTATAGATAATAGCTAGCATTTTTATAACGCTTTAAGGTATGCATAACACTTGACTTATCTTTACTCTATTCTCTATTTGATGCTTCCGATACCAAAGCTTTTTACCATGATATCTTTTAACTAATTTTTCTTCTTCATCTTCAATGAAGGTTGGTGTTTTCACTTTATCTGATTCAGGATTTACATCTGTTTTAAGCTTAAGTAAAGATAAGGAGAGGTATGACAAGATTTCAGAATTTCCATGTGCTAATGATAATTAGGGAAGGTAGGGAAACTAAATATGTGCTATTTTGTTTATGATGTGGTAGCACTTAGGTAGCTAGTACCCTAGGTAGCTTCCCCCCACACCCCCTTTTCTTTTAATTCCAGTGAGTAAGATTAGGCTGATTGCAGTGGCAGGATGCAATTGATGGATGACTGCCATTATCTTCTCAAACCTGCATGACTCTTTTGGTATAGATGATGATAATTAAATTTTCAAGAGACTATGTAGAGATTATAAGATTTGAGACATTTTAAAGAAAATGCACAACATTTGGTTAGTGGTGGTTGGTGTGTTTTGATTGACCCACAAAAAGAATAGTAGCATCTCAGGTTCTCTTTTATTTTGTTTTGAGATCATTCCTTCCACCAGCCCCCTAAAATAATATATTGTCCAATGTGTTGGTAATGACTTGAAACTGTACAGGTTAGCACAAAGCATTTAATGAAACCTTGTCTGAGACAAAACACTAGAGAGGATCATAATTAATGTCTCATTTTCTGCCAGTTGCTATTGATTACTCATTCAAGATCCCTTTGTTCTCAGAATGATAACAACTGTAGTTCACATCACTATCTAATGAGATTCTCAGGATAAAATTCTTTAACAACATGCTGATAATTGCTAACATATCCCTAGAATTTCAATTTAAAATACATTTACATCATAATACAATTATTTTACAAATGTCAGTGTTTTCCAAATTCAATGTTTATTGCAGTATGCTTTTTAATCATTTGTGGAATATTAACGGAAAACTAATAAATAGTTAAAGTTCAACATTTTCTATATTAGATGTTTATCTTGGTTGTCTAGAAAAGCTTGCCAAGGACTTCAGGTAATATGCTCCTCCTTTATATCTAATTCTTCCATCAAAATCACTGAGATTCATTTGAGGTTTTAATGGTTTTTTAATGTTATCTTACTGTAATTCTTTAAACCAAAAGAAAAGGATGTGTGTACTGTTACTTAAAAATAAGCACTTTTTCTTATCCTCTGGCGAAAGTTTTTAAAAGAAAATTATATAGTAGGGTATAAAGAATTTCAGAGAAAAAAAATCTTCCAATGGTTGAAATAGTTTTTTTTATTGGAATTATATTTCATTCCCTTTTACCATTTAGATTCAGACTGATATCCCTAAGAAAGACTAGGCCAGGAACAGCTGCTTGCCATTATTATTTCAAAGTGAATACCATTCAGATGGATGTGGAAATAATGGAATTCTATAGAATGTTTATAAAACCAAGGGCTCCCCCTGGAGATATATTTACACACAAATATAGATATAGATGTACTTGTACATATACATATATGCCCATATATTATATACATGTATTATATTCTGATATTTTGATTTATGAGATATGTTGACTTTTGTAACTTGAAGGGGTCTTCCATCTCATTTTTTATAGAAAACAAATTATGTTTAATATTACTTAAAGATAGCTACATCAGAATAGTATTTTTAAAATCTGGCAATATGTTAATAAGGCTTTTAGTTAATTTATAGAAGTGAGTAGAAATTAAGTAAGACTTTACTCATTACAATAAAAGTTGATCCCAAGAAGCAGTCAGTTTCCTTGGGTTTTAGATGTTTTTGTAGACTATAGGAGGGTGACAGTTTCTTGGAAGTTGGCTCATATCCTCAGCTTATTTCTACATGCATACTATTTCTACATGTCATTTATTTCGTGGAGCAATGCATTTATTTACTTATTTATTTATCAACCAAGCAAAACATTGTAACAAATATTCATGGTCAAGCAAACTAAATTCCCACCTTGGACTTGTCCAGGAAAATGTCTCAGTCTATACCCTGAATCCATCACTTCTGTATCCGGAGGTGGGTAGCATATTTCTTCATGCATACTCTGGAATGCAATTTGTCATCGTATTGTTCAAAATTCATAAGTCTTTTAAAGTTTGTTTTTGCAATATTGTTATTATATCAGTTGTTCTTTAGGTTCTGCTCACCTTTCACTACATTGGTTTTTACAAGTCTTCCCAGATTTCTCTAACATCATTCCCTTTATCATTTCTTACCACACAGTAGTATTCTATCATATTAATATACCATAATTTGTTCAGTCGTTCCTTCATTGATAGGCAGCCCTTCCCCTATTTTCCAATTCTTTGTCACCACAAAAAGATCATCACCTTATTTATTGGTTGGCATGAAAAGAGGACCTTTCCTTGTTAGTCATGTTACCTTCCCTCCTTTGGGGATACCTTTAAAACTGCCTACCTGTACTATCAATAAGAGGTAGCAGTGATAAATGACACAATATAAACTGATTGCTACTTTTGGCCACCCCCACTGCCATTTCATTTCTACTAATGTCAGTGCTTATGGACCAAACATTCCATTCATTATTATGGTGGTGCAGTACACAGCACATGTGATAGAGCCGAGTTTTTATTTTTCCTCTTTGGGGTTTGTGGACCCTTAGAAAATTCTTTTTAAAGTCTTGGATGCTTGTTTGCAAACTGAGAATTTGTTCTATATAATTCAAAGTGAAGAATATTTATTCAAGACTCCTGTTCACTCTGTTATAACCTTTAATCCATGAAGTATTAGCTAGTGTTTCAGGAGGATAACTCATCATGATTATTCCTTAGTAATTAAATACAAGTTTAGCAGATGAGGTTCTAACTTGACTAAAGATACACACATTCTGTTTAAGAATATGTTAAGAACTAAGTGATGTATCATTCAGAGAACTAATACCTTAGAAGAGACCTAAGGCAGCCATAGCCTAAAGAGAACATGCCACTGATAATTTAAAACTGCTTTGCTAGTCATTTTTTCTCCTCGGGGATATTTGTATATTCCTTTTTGCATGAGATACCTCCAGGACAGGATCAGTCCTAATCAATATTGCTTCTCATTTGGTTCAGACAGGCAGAAAAATCAATAAGATGAGCTGACATCTATTTTTTTATCAGATGAAAATATATAATAGCTTAATTTGTATGCTACAATATATAGAGAGAAAGTGGTGGCTAAAAGCTTCAAGACTAGAATGAAAGAATACACCACTGTATGAATGTTTAGAATATTCATTGGTAGTATTAATAGGCAGTACAGTATAAGGTCTTAGTTATTGCAACAGATATTATTCTCTGGTTATTTCTTATATATAGTGTATGTATATGTATTCACACAATTTGTGTGTATATAGATATATACACACACACAAACACACACATATATATATATACACATATACATATACATATATATATATATGCCACATATAATTTGTCTTATCTTTTATTAAGTCTGTGTTGCAGACACTAAGTACTAGGAATACAAAGAAAGACAAAAACCAAACCAGGCCCTGCTCTCAAAGAGCTCACAATTGACTTGGGGAAACAACATGGAAATAGCTATATAGAAACAAGATATATAGAGGATAAATTGGGAGTAGGCTCAGGGGGTGGCAGTAATACAGATGAAACTCTTTCTTTATAAGAATAGAAAATACAGCTTTGTTAGTGCCATATTCCAACACTATATGAAATAAAAAATTTTAGATGGTCTCTGTCCAACCATAAGGTTTTAGATCCAGGTTGAATAGTTTCACAGGGGAGTAGTAGTAAGATTGGAAAAGCTAGTTAGAAAAGTTGAGTTGAACTAGAATCTCTGAATTTTCACTGCTATAGGATTAGGGTTTTAAAAACATATCTCCCTTTTGGGATGCTTATTGGTTAGAATTAGCCGCATTAAAATTATCAAGAAGCAAATGCCTTTCATAAAAGTCTGCTGTATACAAATGCAGAAAGTATTTGCATGTACAGCTAGTACTCAAATTACAAAAGGGATGTGTTCCCAAAGTTCATTGGTATGTCACTTGCTCAGACCTTGGAATGCATTTTCCCATAGAAACAAAGCTATAAATAGCAGATAGGTTTCCAGGCTAGACCACAATAGTCTATTCAACCTATAATGTAGTCATATTGGTTTCAGTTGCTCTGAAATAAGTTCATCTGCTTTTAACCAGTCTGAACTGGTCAGAACTGGACATCTCCATGTATTGAACCAGTTTGGACTAGTCTGAACCAGCTTGATGGATCTGAATTTGTTTGAACAGGTCTGAATTAGTTTAAATTAGTCTGAACCTCTGAAGTATTCATATCTCCTGAAATAAAAGTTTTTTTAAAACCCACATGATGATATCATGGGGAACAACCCTATTTCATGGAAAGTATAATCAACTGACACATTTATTAAACTCCTCAATGTGATAGGTGCAGTGCTTTATGCTGGGGATAACAAAGACTAGACTAAAATTGTGTCTCCCCCTCAAGTACTTTATGTTCCATCAGAAGAAACAATAAGTATATAAAGAAAAATACAAAAAAAGCACAAGATAGTCTTGGGAGGGGGCAGCAGGGTAGCACAGTGAATAGAACAACCTGGCCTGGAGTCAGAAAGACAGGTATAGAAACAGTCACGGATATGGAGTGTCATGGATGTAGACCAGCATGGGGGATGAATAAGACAAGAGGTGAGGCAAGAAGAGCCATTGTTGCATTAGAATAGGTTGATCAGAGGGCAGCTAGGTGGTGCAGTGCATAGAGCACCGGCCCTGGAGTCAGGAGGACCTGAGTTCAAATCCGGCCTCAGACACTTTACACTTACTAGCTGTGTGACCCTGGGCAAGTCACTTAACCCCAATTGCCTCGCCAAAAAAAAAGAGAAAGAGAATAGGTTGATCTGTTGTGTGTGTGTGTGTGTGTGAAATTTGTGTCTTATTTATATTGATTGTTTTTCTACCTGCTTCACATTCCCCTGATTTATGATTTTTTTCAAGGTCAAAAGACTACATCTTATTTGTTTAGTAAATCATCTTCGAATTCTTACATCCCTACTACAGTGTTGTCCATCTACTATTTTAGAAATGTAAAACTATCTGTATTAACAATAATGTCTCATAGCATTGTCTTTTAGTTGCCACTTTATATTGTTAATAGATGCAACCCTCATTTCTTTTTTTTTTGGCGGGACAATGGGGGTTAAGTGACTTGCCCAGGGTCACACAGCTAGTAATTGTCAAGTGTCTGAGGCCGGATTTGAACTCAGGTACTCTTGAATCCAGGGCCGGTGCTTATCCACTGTGCCACCTAGCCGCCCCCCTCATTTCTTTTTTTAAAGGAAGGTATTCTTTTACAAAAATCATCCCATTAAGTTCTGAAAAAAACAGAAGTTTTAAATATGGACCTTTTAGAAAAAATCTAATATCTCTTATTTAGATCACACCTTTTTTTGTTGATTGAAGAGGCCTTCTCTTTATGACCCCCATTTGGGTGTTTCTGGCAAAGATACTAGAATATTTTGCCATTTCCTTCTCCAGCTCATTTTATAGATGTGGAACCTTAACTTGAATTAGGAACACCACTTACTGTGTGATTCTGGGCAAGTCACTTAAGCTTTGTCTCAGTTTCCTCATTTGTAAATGGGAACAATAATAGCAGCTACCTCCCAAAGTTTGCATGAGAATCTAATGAGATAATATTTGTAAAGCACTTTAGCATAGTGACTGATTCATAGTAGGTGCTATTTCAATGCTAGTTAGCATAATTATTATTAACAATTTCATCAATGTCAGGAAAGATAGCTGCTTATAAGATGTGAATGGGACAGAAGAGTATAGATGGGTTTTTCAGACAATTAATGGCAGGTTATCTCCTGAAATTCTCTGACATGAATTCAACACTCTTTCCTTTGGAGACCTCTTTTATCTGTTCTCATCATCTGACCCCCAAACCAGGAGTGAAAAGTAGGAGTGGTTTTGCTACCCACTACAACTCTGGCACTATTGGTCATCTCTCCACCAGGGCTGCTTGAATATATGAATAAATACTGTCCTTTATGTATGAAGACAATGATTTTTTTCAGCATCAGGAGGGTTATTTCTGAACTTGTTTTTGATTACTGGCAATAAATTACGCACTGAGCCAGCCTTAGCCTTTTGGTTTTATGACATACTTTTGCAATCATAGAGCTAGAAGGTCCTTTAAAGGCCATCTAGTCCACCATTTTTTGTTTTGCAGGTGAGGAAACTGAGCCCCAGTGAATTTTATTTGCCTCGAGTCTCATAGGTAGTAAACGTAAGAGGTAAGATTTGAGCCCAGGTCTTGTGTCTCTAAAGCCAAGTCTTCTTTCCACTATACCAATATGACTAACCCATGCTAGAGTTCTATGGATATGAAATAGAACAAAGCTGAACTATTCCAGGTAGGAAATACAGTCAGGACGTTTATCACACTAACCCCATCTTTTAAACCAGAGATTTACAGCAAAGATTTACTATACTCCATGAGCTAAGAATGGTTTATACTTTTAAATAAAGTTTTGTTGTGTTATAAAATATATAAAAATCACTTTAGCTCAAGGGCAATCCAGAAACAGCAGCAGGCTGGATTTGGCCTTCAGGCTGTAGTTTGCCCAACCCCGCTCCAAAACACATGAACTAACCTTATTTAGTATGTACCAGGTAAGGTAAGTGCTCCATACTCAAGTACGGAGGTTTACAACCATTAAGTAGAGTGATACCATTGCATATGTTTGGGAAATATCACAAAGACTTGACTCTTGGAATTAATGTTTGTCACATGTGATGCATTTTCACATAAGTGTAATTGATCATACAGACATTGAGATTATGAGAGTTCAACTCTATAACTTGGTCAGAGAAAAAAATAACAATTTATATAGTGTGTGCAGAACTACTCTGCTAAATAAGCATATGATAGAAGATAGGAGTCTACTTTTCCCACAGTTGGCCTCCGTTCTTGTATGTTTCTCATAATAGGAACATCTTGTAGCACTAAGTGTGATTCTAGAATCTTGTATTCCTATCTATATCAGTCTTTTGAGAGGGATAGCCTGGACTTGTCCTTCCTAACATTCCTATTCAGCTTAAAGTTTCCCACTTTAATTTTGCTTATGTCCCTTCTTTGACTCATGGTGAAACAGAAGAAATAGTTTTTGGGGTGGTCATCCTTTCATATAATGACTTATCATAAAGCTCCTTCCAGAGTATTTTTCCTTAATCATCATTCTTCCTGCTCACTAAGTCTTTTGACTGTTTTGGTTTGATTTTCTTTTACTTGAGTAGACGTATTAGTGGTATTTAACTACTTTGCATTTATTCTTTTTATTTATTCTGTATATACTTTTTATAAACACTTATTATTTCCCATTATGGTGAAAACTTCTTGCGAAGTTTAGTACTTTAAGTTTTGCAAAATGTGTTACAAATATTATCTCATTTTATCCTTACAGCAACCTTTGGAAATAGGAGCTACCGTTATTCCCATCTTATAATGAGGAATTAAGGCCAACAGAGATTAAGTGGACTTGCCCAAGGTTACACAGCTAGTAAGAGTCTGAAGCAAAGAACTTGGGTCTTCCTAGCATTAAGGCCAGTGATAAAGGACAAAATATAGTGTCCCTAGTGTCTCCCACATAGTGGGACACTTAAATGCTTGTTAGTTGATTGATCACTCTCTCCTGATTGATTCTTTTGCTGAATATATGAACTGAAAAATAAAATTTACCTTGAATTGTTTCCATGGCAATAACATGACCTCAGATTCATCTGCTCTTTGGAGCAGAGTGCCTTTTAAAGAAACTGGCTCCTTTCCCTTTATTTTTATCTCTAGAGCTTAGCACAGTGCCAGGCACATACATAGTAGGTGGTAATAGCTGCTTAGTGACTGACTGACTTTCCAGCTAAGACTGTTTGAAGGTAATGTATTGTGCTATGTTACATGAACTATTAAGGGATTTCTAGGGGTTCATTTTGGCTATACAATCTTGCCTTTTCAAGATAACTTGGAATCTAACTCCCTGTAAATGCAGCTCCATTGTATTGATATATTTTCTCTGCACTGACATCTGCTCAGAGCTAGAAGGACCTTGGGCATCATCTAATCTAAAGTTCTCATTTTAGAAATGAGAATACAAAGACTTTAATTTTTTGACTTGCTCAAGGTCATAAAGGATAATTAGCACTTCTCTGTAAAGGGCAATGGTTTTAGTTAGCCCCTACTTCACTTCTGCTCTTTAAAACTTACTTAGTTTCTGAAATGTCTTTGGTTGACCATAGCACGACATAATGTCTCCCTTCATAATGAAGTTTAGATTTGTTTTCCCAGTGTTGACAGCATAGAAGCTTCTATTAAACTTTACTTAAGATGGACTGATTCAAAATCATTTAGGGGAAAAAAATTAAACAAAAATGAATGGGTCTTTTTTAGTGCACAGAAAACCATACATAGTCATTAGAGTCCCCAATAATCTGAAAAGTTTTCTTTCTCAGTTTCTTTAACATTTTCCTTTTTTCTTCCAAGCAGTGGGTGACAGTGGAAAGAGCTTTGACTTTGGAATTTGTGACCCTATGATTCTTTGTCAGAAGAGCGGACAAAATAGCATGCTTGACAGTATCACCTTGTCCTCACTTTTCTCATCTCTCTGGCAAATGCAGTAACCAAAAAGCAGGTGCAAGAGGGACAAAGAAGCAACAAATAATTTTCATCCCTTGAGTACTTGAGAGTCAGTGGTATTATAAGAGCTTTATTATTTTAGAAAGGTGACTAGGTTTCCTTTGCCTTTTTTTTTACAGTCCAGTCTCCTACGACAAGATATAGGACTTGGGAGCCCCAGCACAGTTATCATCTTCAGGAAAAGCCCGGGACACCATATTATTCCTTTTCTGCCACCAGTTCTCGAAGAAGACCACTGCATGACTCTTCAGCACTTGGTAAATATATGTGCTGTCCCTAGGTGAAACTTCAAATCTGAGTTTTGTTTAATTTCTTCCCTTTTCCAAAAATACCATGGTGTTCCTGCTTGGAAGAGACTGAAAAGTAATTAGGCCTACGAGTTTGCTGTTTGAGGAATTATATTAAAGTTGAAGATTAATCTATTTACTTAAAAAATGTAATCCATTCCATCATTAATAAGTAGAGCACAAACATAATCCCGATTATTTATTTTTATAAAAGTTTTAGATAATAAAAACTTAAATATTATCTCTCTTTAAAAGATTTCTCTTTACTATTTAACAAGTCAGTGACATTGTTGACTTACCAAGAAAGCTGAAGAACTTAACCATCTGTGTCCCCTTGTAATGGAATGATCATATTTGAGAATTTAAATACAGTATTAATTGGTCTTATTCATTGTTTCAGCCCATAAATTGTAAATCACTTTGACATAACTGCTCACATAAACATGAACTATTATTCTTTGAAAGTTTGCTGAGCTAGGTATCATATCTCCCATTTTTTAAATCTCAAATGTGATTTAGTGCAGTGTAATACTGAGTAAGCAAGTTGCTTAATGAATACTTTTTCATTTAATTAACAAATACTTTAATTTTTTCTTTAATACTTGGTATGTTTACTTTCATCACCCTTCAGTATACTAGTCTGTCTGTAGTTATGGAACTCTATACAAAGTAGGCACTCAATAAATATTAATTCATTCATACAGGTATTTTAAATTCATTTCAGTAAATGGCTTTCTCAAATTATTTCTCTGCCACAGAGGGCTTTTCTTTTTTTCCCCTCTATAAAGTATCTAATAGAAACAAATCAAACCTAGTCAGACACATAAGCCAGAAAGGAACTTCAATGGATTCCATTCCCTGACTTATTTTTGCTGTCCAGATCAGTGTTCTCCATTCTATTTTAAATCCCAGTCTCCATTTCAGAGGACTACTCTTCTACAGAGAGAAAACTAAATTTTCTGGTACATAAATTTGTTATTCATGTCATGTTAAGTATAATCCTCTCCAAATCAAAGTCATCTACCCAGAAAGAAAGAAAATTCATCCATGTATTAAATTTTGCCCTCAACATTAATTGTGGAGAGCCCAGGGCTACAGCATTCTCCCTGAAGTCAGGAAGGTGTGAGTTCAAATTCACCTCACACATTCACTGACTGTTTGACTTGACTCTTCTCTCTGCCTCAGTTTTCTCATCTATAAAATGTGGATAATAATAGCACCTACCTCCCAGGTTTGTTGTGAGGATAGACTGAGGTAATAGTTGTAAAGCATTGCAAATGCTATCTAATAATTGTAATATCCCTAGTTCTATCAGCTTTGCAGATAAAACCTACTTTTGTTAAGGCATCACAGATTCTTTCCATAACTGAGTGCAAAATGAACTACTTATGTTACCACAAAAACTTTCCTCCTGCACATTAAATGAGGATCTTCAAGGTCAGATAGAGGCCCATTCTCAGCAGTATCCCATCCTCAGTATTCTTGGGTTAGGTGAACCAATGAGATGTCATTAGAAATCTCATTCTTGAGCTCAGTGACCTATGGTAATAATTAAGGAGGAAGAATTCTTAAGGAGCCTACAGTCTCCTATCAATTAAAACCTACTCCCTAAAGCCAGTAAGACCCCATTTTGTTTTCATATGGAACGATGATCTACTGATGTATGAAACTCCAGGCTTCTTTGACCATGCAGAATGAGAAATGTATCTGTGGCTTTAGGTCTGAGAGAGTTGCTCGTGCAGGTAGGTGTAGTTAATGAAGAGAATTAAGGCATTTGGCTCACACAAGACATCTTGGTCACAGAGTTAGTGTGTGTCAAGGGCAGGACATGAACCAAGATTTTCCTGACTGTGCCATCTGGCCCTCTGTTTACACCATGGTGCCTAAGGGTCTTAAGTAAGATGCTCTTACGGCCCAGAAATCAACTTTTCACAGTATGTGCCACTCACCGGGCAAGAAGTAACATTCTTCATTGTATGTATTTTCAGCGTCAGCAGGACTTTTACTACATGAATCTTTATAATTCCAATCAATTCAACAGGCATTTTTAAAGTGCCTACAATGTGTCAGGCACTAGGACATACAAAGATAAAAATGAAATAGTGTCTTCACCCAACAGATGTTTAAATGTCCTTGAAAATGAAATCTCTGCAAAACATCCCTTAACTTAAAACAATTTTGCCCAGAATTTTTAGTCAGATCAGGACAACACATTCAGACCCTTGGTTACAGACCAAATAGAAATTATAAAATTAACCAGTGACAGCTGAGATTGAGCTGAAACAGGAAAATAAAAAATAAAAAGTTCTTCACACAGAAGTTGAATTGCAGGTAGCTGAGTGAAGAACCCAGATAGAATAGTTGTTTCTTAGCATATCTAGGATGGAACTGACTTGAATGTAGCAGTGTCTCCTCCCATGAATCATAGACCCCAGCCTGTAATAGTAACAGTATCTAGTTGACATTCTTAGTAGAAAGAGTGGGTGGGCTTTTGCTCAGGGGCACTCTCTTGGTTGATGAAGAGTATGGTACATTGAGTTTCTAGTAAAGTCCCACAAAGGACAAAGAGATTTTCGCCTTTAAGTTTCAGAAATATAGAGTGTGCCAGATGTTGTTTATCTTTGGCACATTCTGTTTTAAGGAAATACAGGCTGCCTCTTGGGAAACGGACAGAGATGCTAATGAAGGTGTAAGGTTTTTTTTTTCCTTCTTGGTTTTAAAATTTCTACACACTACTTGAAAAGCTGATTTTTTAAAGCTTTTCAGACTCTTGGGAAAGTAATTCATTGAAGAGAATTCCAACACAAATCTAAATGTCTTATTTTTACACTGTGCTGTTTATGGCACATAAAAAATGCCTCGCTTGTTAACAAGGTAATTCCGAAATGTCCCATTTTTTAAAAACATCAAACATTGTCCTTTAGATAGTTTTATCCATTGTGCTATATCTTACTAATATTGAGTTCCTTTGAAAAACATAAAGTTAGTCCTTGTTTGATTAACAGGATTTAAAAGAATGTGCTTATTGTTTTTATCCCATATTGTAAAAGAAAGAATGGGAGTCTTAGTTTTAAATTCTAAATATTATAAAATAAATATAAAAAAAGAGAGAAATGCCATTTGTAGGAGTTATTGGAGGAGTAGGCACATAAAAATATTTCTCTTCATTTACCATTGATAAAATTATTATTTTGTCCATCAGAGATATTATTTCAACTTTAATGTTATTTCTATTTTAATAGACTTTTTTTCCTGAATTAACTATAAATTCTCCAGTGCCAAAATGTATAACATATACTCTTGCAATTTTGAATACATACTCTTTAAGGGTTTTGTTTTGTTTGTTTATTTGGGGTGCAATTGCTTACTATAAACTTTCTATATGCTATAACCAATATTCTGAGGTATCAATCTGGCCGCCTTTCTTCCTTTATGATTACTGATATAAATATCATACACAGTATCGGGATAACCCTAATTGTTTTTAATTTCTTGAATGTTGTCTTTAAATATGAAAACTTTATATTCCTCACATAGACTTAACTTTTAATGTATTATATATTTGCTTTTGTAGCTTAATTTGAACACTGTCTCTCTTTGCCTCCTATAGTCCTGAATTCGACTGAATTCAAAGGCTGGTTGATTTTTTTTACTAAAATAGTCATATTTGAGGCAGTTTGTCAGTGACTATTCATTAGCTATAATGTGGAGAAAGACAAAAAGAAAATGGCAGTATTTCCATTTAACCTAAAAATCAAGCAAGAGTACTTTGTAAAGTTTCATTGTTTGTGTTCCTTTACATTGCATATAGATTCTTCCCTTAAAACAAGAGTTATTAACCTTTTTTGTGTCATGGACCCTTTTGCATTCGGGTGAAGCCAATGGACACCCTTTTCAGAATAAGGTTTTAAGTAATTGAATGCAATGTTAAATTTCAGGTAGAGGATATTTCAGACAGACAGACGGACAGATTTTATTTCTCCATCAAGTTCATGGAGCCTCTGACATCTATCCATAGACTAGTCCATGAAAGTCCAGGTTAAGAATCCCTACTTAAGAAGCACCAGAAGTCTGTGTTTTATGTGAATTTGACTCCTCCCAGAACCCAGGGTATATTTTTTTATTAATAAATTGGTCATTATTGACAAGAAAAAATATTTATTGTAGACCTGTTATTTGGAAATGCTGTCAGTTACCTGCTATTGGAGATATAGAGAGAGATATATAACACTTGGTCCTGACCTTAATTACTACTGGTACTATAGTTTTTGAGTTCATATCAAACACATGAGGACATGGCCCTTAGTTCCATTCTTAACCTGTTGCATCATATGCCTTTGGTGCACACATTTATTTATAGCATTCTTTTTCTGAGGCTCCATGCATGCCCACGAGATTTGTAGCTATCCCACGTGGCACCACTTTAAATCAGGGTGTACCTCACATTGCCCTATTTAGAGCCAGCAAGAAGGGAATGGTTGGCTAAATGAATAGCAAATTCTTTTTTTAAAGTTGGAAAACAAGATGTGTATCATAAAGAATTTTGTGATGCTTTGTTGTAGAGCAGAACACTGGTTGTTTTCTCTCTCTGTCTGATACAATGTGCTGATGAAGTGTGTTTTTTTTCTGCATACAGATCCTTTACAGGCAAAGAAGTCAGAAAGGTGCCCCCCCGGTTTGCCTTCTTCCGTAAGTACCTGTGTTTTAACTTGATGGTAACAGATTGTGTTCCAAGGGTTCAGTGATTACTTCTTGGGAGAAAAAGTGAAGTCATTTTGTCTTAGGAATGCTTTGTCTAGTGACTGTAAATAGCCTAACTGAATCATTGAGAAGGTTTGTTAGGTCTGAAATCCACATCTGAATGTTTTCGTTTTTAGCTTCACTGCCATGATTTGTAGCTCACTCATATGCTCTTACCCCATGTCCCTGTCATTTGAATTTGCCTCTTGGGAAGAAGGCTAGACCGGTAGCTGTCAAAGAAGATCTCCTGTACAGGTCTTTTGATGTTTAATTAGTCATTATGTTGCTGAACAGGAGGACAGACAGAGATTAATAGCTGAGAATCTTAGAAATTTACATTTGTAATAATCCCAATGGAGC
This sequence comes from Dromiciops gliroides, assembly GCF_019393635.1. Taxonomy (NCBI): domain Eukaryota; kingdom Metazoa; phylum Chordata; class Mammalia; order Microbiotheria; family Microbiotheriidae; genus Dromiciops; species Dromiciops gliroides. The sequence continues at coordinate 161,011,411 of NC_057862.1, read as the reverse complement.
TGAAGACATTAAGATTCGGAGGACATGTTCGGCTCAGCTTGCCTCTGTAGGACTGAGGTTATTAATATGCATAAATCACCAAGTCAGATGTTCATTGTGAAGCCCTAGTGGATTTTAAAGCCTTCATTAAGCCTTTCCTAACTTCAGCCTAGCATCAGGAAAGCTTTCAAGCAACTAGTTTGTTGATCCCTCTTTGCTCAAAAATGTATCCTTTGAGAATTTAGGGCTTTGATGAAAAAGGTTGAAAGGTTTGGTGGAAAAATCATTAATGGCTGTGATAATCTTATGCTATAAGGGTGTTTGTGCTATTAAATATGCTTTATTCTTTAAAGGAACAAAATTGTTTATAAATGAATCCACATTATAAATCTATGTAAGGTTTAAAAATCTCTTGTGTAATGAAGAAAGATTTTTTTTCCATCCCTCCTTGCTTAGAACAAATGGGGGGGAGGGTAGATTGGAGGCACTGTTGCCTTGTGGGGTACATCTCTTTGTTGTGTAAATGGAGGTGGGCTTTTTATTTGGCAGTACTTAACACATGGGCGCAGGTGCTGCTGGATGAGTCATAACTCATCGAGGTAATAAACTGAATGCAACATCCGGCTTAGCAAGTAGACCCATAGAAGAGCAAAAATAGCTCTGATCTTTTTACTATGTATTAAGGCCCAAGTAGAGATGGTATCTTTTTTTTAAGTTATTGGTTCCATTCACCTCACCCACCACCATCCTTTGTCCAATACCCAAAAACTTGAATTTGAAATCCTCTTTGAAACTCGGTTCCAGATGGATCTGAGTTGATGCAGCCTGGGGCAGCTGTGCTCTGAACCTGCAGCCTACCTGGAAGGCTGGATTGCAGCTGCAGGCATTCTTAAAAAGCTTTTGCTTGCCTAAGCACTTGGGCCCCACTAGAGGCTGAATAGCTGCTTGATAAACAAAATGAACACAATACCTCAAAATCATTATTCCCGAGGACAGCTTTTTTTTCCAGCAGCAGCTAAAAAATAGTTGGGCAATTTTACATTTTAACAGTTGTGTGCTTATGCAGGGTGGGTGGCTTTACAGTATAACCAATGATTTTCTGCTAGATTAACAGAAATTATATTAAAAATGACAGAGCTGCTAAAACATATAACAGTGCAATTTCATGTAATTTATTACTAGGATTCTATGAGACTAATAAAAGTTAAATTACATATTAATATTTAGTAGGACCATATAGGTAGAGGGATCATATTAGTAAATGGAAAATGTTGCTTATTCTTCTGATCTGGCATTAATTTGTGTTTTTACTGTTTGCTTACTTTGGGTTTTTTTCTATTTTAAGGAGTCAAAACAGGAAAATATTTGTGTGTACATGCATATATACATATATATATACACACACATTTCTATATCTATAAATCTCTCTATATGTATATATGTGTATATAGATATAGATATATATTACAGAGAGAGTACAAAACAGTGTAGAGTACAGACACTGGAGGTCATCAGCGATCCATATGTTCCTAGTAATAATAGCAGTCATTACTTGGTACTTCAGAATATTTCTCAGTGTTGCATATGGTACCCGAGAAGTACCATGATGGAGGAGGAGGAAGGGAAAGAGCCTAATTTTTTTTCTAAGCTTTGATACTGACATAAGGATCATAGATTTAGAGCTGGAAGATTAATATTATCATACTAAGCAAACTAGACCCCTGGAGTAATTATTTTGCAGTGCATTATGCTGGTAAGTCAGGTTGTATTGATTTAAAAACTGCACATTTTAACTTTGTATATTGCAGGGATTCACAAATATGCTCAAAGTAGTTTTGAAATATTTTAGTGTTTCAACAGATTTGCAAGATCACTTAATGGTGGATGTATTTTCCTAGATTGAACATTAACAGCTTAAAATAAAAGCATGCAAGGAATCATATTTCTGAAGTCTCAATACTTTCTGAAAGTTGACAGGCATATTTTATGAAAAATAATTGGATTAATCTAAACTTTTTTAAATAAAAAGACATTTTCCACCAGAAGGAATTACAACAAATGTAGACTTTTGAGAAATGTGTTGTCCATTTTTTTTAATTGTAAGGAATCAGAGAAATTGTAATTTCAGAAATACTGTTTTGTTAAATAATTCTTTTGGGAAAATAATCTAATAAGTGTAACTACATGAATTATAAGGAATTAAACAGAAACCCAAAATAAAGACTATTTACATTTACATTGTGAAATATAAATATCTTCTTTCCCTCCCACCCCATTCAAAGAGGGAATGTGATGGTAACATCTCAGACTCCTTAGAATCTGCATATCTATCCAGGCATATTATGAAGTAAATAGTGACTATGCTACCTTGAATGTGATAAGAAACTAAGTTGTTCCTGATGCTATTGCTGTTATCACATATGGCATTATATAATTATATTATAAATAATTTCATTTAGGAACGATAAAGGGGCCAGCTAGGTGGCACAGTGGATAGAGCACCAGCCCTGGAGTCAGGAGGACCTGAGTTCAAATCCGGCCTCAGACACTTAACACTAGCTGTGTGACCCTGGGCAAGTCACTTAACCCCAATTGCCTTATCAAAAAAAAAAAAAAAGAATGATAGCTAACACTTATAAAGCCCTTTAAGGTTTACAAAATATTTTGGATTCATTATCTCATTTGTTCCTCACAACAACCCCATAAAATAAGCCATTAAAGTATTATTTCCATTTGCCAAATGGTTCAACCAAGGTTCATAGATGTTAAATGAGTTACCAAAAGTCATACAAATAATAGGGTACATTGAATTTGAACTTCACCAGGTTATTTATTGTAGCTGCCAATAAGTAACGCCATATCAGGTGGTCATGAAGTTATCTGTTTGATATCTAGACAGATATAAAATTTTGGCTTCATAAGTTGACATACAAATATCTAGGCACATACATGATCCAAAACACCCTTCAGTGTTCATACAAATTCAGCAAATGTTTATTGAATATATATTGTGTACTAGGTTCTATTCAAGACAGAAAGAATAGATAAACAGAGTTTTGCCCTCATGGAGCTCATAATCTAGATTACAGCAGCTGTCAGGCTTATGAATAGTTCCTAAGGGGCCATTTTTTGACTTTATCCTATATAATGAAGATCTGCAGTGGGTCCCTGTGGAATGATATCTGGGGAGGAGAAACTTTGCGGGTCTCCAGTGCTATTGGTACAGTGCTTGTTTTTACATATCCAGAGGCTATTTAATCAAAATTAATGCTGCTTCTGCTCAAAATAGAATAGGAAAGGCATAGATCTAGAGTCTAGAGGGACCTCAGAGGCTTTCTAGTCTAACCCTCTTATTTTATATTTGAGAAGGGTGAAGTCAGGAAAGGTTAAATGACTTTAGCATAGTCACATAGGTAGCAATCAGCAGAGATATTTTAGAATCCCAGTTCTTTGACTCCACAGCAAGTGTTCTTTCCACTTTCCATTGTAAAGGAAGGAGCTATAGAATCAACTTTCCTTCCCCTTGACCAGCAGGTGGTGTGCTCAAGCCTTATGTAATCTCTTTGCCTTTCCAGTAGACATGAAATTAAAACAAATGGGTTTTCAGGCCAGTTGTGCTAACTTAAAGGATTAGGAAGGGGTGACATTGGCAGTAAAGCCAATGAGGATGTCTCTTATACTGTAAACATCCCAGCTTCATTTCTGGAAACTCTACATTGAATTAGGAAGAGAGAGAGAGTTTGTTAGCCTGCAATGTCCAACATGTACTCACTTCTTCATTCTCTTATAAATTCAATTCAAAAAAGTTATTTTTAAAAGTTCATACAATGTGCAAGGTACTAGCTAGATGTTAGAAATATAAAGATAAAAATGAAACAGTCCCTGCCTTCAAGAACGTTACAATTCTGTATTTCAACTGGCTACAGCTTTTGGTAATCTACTGCAGAAACCTATAAGGAAAACTCATTAAACCATCCTGATTATTTAAAAAAAAAAAAAGATAGACCAATATAAGAAAGTCTCACATCAGATAAAGGTTCTAATGCAGTGATATTAAATTCAAATCAAAATGGATCCCCCCTGGCCACATAGAGACTTAGAAAAGCACAAATTAACATGATCTGTGTTTCACTGTATTTTTACTTATTTTGTTTAAAAAATTCCCAATTACATTTTATTTATTTATTTAGTTAGTTTTACATATAAGGTATTTTATTTTTTCCGTTACATGTAAAGATAGTTCTCAACTTTTGTTTATACAAGCTTTACAATTTCAGATTTTTCTCCCTCCCTCCCCTCCCTCCCCCCTCCCCTAGAGGTAATCTGATATAGGTTATATCTATATATCTATATGCATATACATATAGATGTGTGTGTATATATATATATATATATACACACACACACATATATATATACCCATAATAACATTAATCCTATTTCTGCATTAATCCTGTTATAAAAGAAAAAATCAGAGCAGTAATGCAAAACCTCAAAATAGAAAAAAAAAAACAACAGCACCCAAAACAAAAGAAATAGTATGGTTCAATCAGCATCTATACTCCACAGTTCTTTTTTTTTTTTTTCTTGGATTTGGAGATCATCTTCTATCATGAGTTCCCTGGAACTCTTCTGTACCATTGCATTGGTGAGAAGAATATAGTCCATCACAGTAGGTCAACACTCAGTGTTGATGATACACAGGTACAATGTTCTTCTGGTTCTGCTCATCTCACTCATCATCAGCTCACGCAAGACCCTCCAGGTTTCTCTGAACTCCTCCCTGCTCATCATTTCTTACTGCACAATAGTATTCCATTATATTCATATACCACAACTTGTCTAGCCATTCCCCCAATTGATGGGCACCCCCTCAACTTCCAATTCCTGCTACTACGTAAAGAGCAGCTATAAATATTTTTGTACATGTGGGTCCCTTTCCCCCTTCCATGATTTTCTTTGGGCAAAAGACCTAAAAGTGGAATTGCTGGTCAAAGGATATGCACAGCTTTATCGCCCTTTGGGCATAATTCCAAATTGCTCTCCAGAATGGTTGGATCAGTTCACAGCTCCACCAACAATGCATTAGTGTTCCAATTTTCCCACAGCTTCTCCAACATTTATTATCTTCTTTTTTTGTCATTTTAGCCAATCTGATAGGTGTCAGGTGGTACCTCAGAGTTGTTTTAATTTGCATCTCTCTAATCATTAGAGATTTAGAGCATTTTTTCATATGGGAATAGATAGCTTTGGTTTCTTCATCAGAAAACTGCCTGTTCATATCCTTTGACCATTTCTCAATTGGGGAATGACTTGGATTCTTATAAATTTGATTTAGTTCTCTATATATTTTAGAGATGAGGCCTTTATCAGAAGTACTGGCCTCAAAAATTGTTTCCCAGCTTTCTGTCCCAATTACATTTTAATCTGGTTCAGACTGCACTTGGGAGTTTTTGCTGAACTGCTGGTGAGTTTGACATCTCTGATATAATGTGCTTTGAATGACATATTCAATAAAGTTATGTGTGAATCTATTTATGGATAAATAGTGAGCCAGTTTTACTTAGATTGTTAGCTCCTTGAAGACAGGGACGATTTTACCTTTCTTTGTGTTCCAAGCACATAGCACATTGCCTAACACGTAGTAGGTACTTGATATTTTTTTGACTGAATGATTTTTTTAATTATACCTGTGTGGGCAGCTAGGTGGCACAGTAGATAAAGCACCGGCCATGGATTCAGGAGGACCTGAGTTCAAATCCAGCCTCAGACACTTGACAGTTACTAGCTGGGCAAATCACTTAACCCTCATTGCCCTGCCAAAGAAAAAAGAAAAGAAACTATACCTGTGATTTTGTTATATGAATACCTTGCAGCGAGGAGATGCCCTCTACCAACAGAAATCAGTGCTTTGAAAACTTGTGGACTTAGAGAGTTTACTGGTGACTAATAGGTTAAGTAATTTGCCCAGGATAAAACAGTTATTATGTGTCAGAGGGGAGTCTTGAACCCAGGCTCTCCTGACTCCAAGGCCATTTCTCTGTCCTCTATAGTACATTACCTCCCTTGACTTCATAGGCCATAATTTCCCTTTGATATTTGTTGGTGCTCTACCTTCCATTAACATACTTCCTCTCCTCTCTCAACACTAGCTCCATCCTTTATTCTTTGAATAAAAACCAGCTGGTTTTCATCTGTATCTGATTTTTTCTGTGTAGATATAAAATGTATAGAAATTTTAAACTTATTAGAGGGAGGGAGGAATTCCATTGATCCTTGGTTGTTTTTTTTCTTCTCACTTACCCAACCCCTTTCCAGTGGGTATGAAATAGAGTAGATTTAAAAAAAACAATAATTAAGAAGAAAATGAAAAATTGACACACTACCTACTGTACTAAATGGGAGACTATAAATTTTTTAAAAATCACTTTAGGAATATAGTCATTTAGAAATATATAAATATATGCCTATATATAATTTGGTTTGCCAATAGTTTTGTCTTCAGATATAATGCATACTACTGGTCAATAGAATTCAGATGTTTTGTTTTTTAAATCAGGATCTAATACTTTGGGGGTGGGGGGAAGAGTCAGGATCCAAAAAAACTTTCAACAAGCTAGAACACTTGACTGAGGCTAAAAAAAATTTTAATAATAAATAGCTTAGCATGTTTATAGCACCTAATGTGTACCAGGCTTTTGCTAAGTACTGTACAATTATTATCTCATTTGATGCTCACATCAATTCTGGGAAGTAGGTACTATTATTGTCCCCATTTTACAGATGAGGAAACTGGGGCAAACCGAGGTTAAATAACTTGCCCAGGGTCACCCAGCTAGTAAGTGTCTGAGACTAAATTTGAACTTGTCTTCCTGAATCCAAACTCGATGGTCTATCCACTGCACCACTCAGCCTGTTACTAATAAAGCCCTACACTTGAAGTAAAAAAGAATTAAGGAAATATGGCTAGACCACAGTTCATATGAAAAGACATGGCAACACAGTAGCCCCAAAAAGGAGAATTCAGCATTAATGGAAGCTTAGTGTCCTAAACAAATGAGGTAATTGTCTTGTTACACTGAGGCCTGGTAAGACCACTTATAGATTTTTGTGTTCAGTCCCAGGTGACCCATTGGAGAAAGGACATCAGCAACATAATTAGTGTAGGCTGGGGGCCAAAGATCAGCTGAAGGAATGAAGCATGTTTAGCCTAGACCAGAAGTTTTCCGACTGTGTAGCTCAGGTCCCTAGGAGTCCCTGAGACCCTTTCAGGGGATCTGTGAGGTGAATCTGTTTTCAACAGGGATCTGTTTTCAGAATAATAGAAAATGTTATTTGCCTATTAAAATACTCATCTTTTCTCCAACTACATATCTGTGTGAGGCCAGATTCTCTTTCTATGCTTCAACCAAAACAACATATCATAACAAATTGAATACAGAAGCAGATAGGAGAGTCCAACTGTCTTCTATTAAGCTAGACATTAAAGAGATTTGCAAAAAAAAAACCATGTAAAACCATGCAAGCATCTTCTCAGTTTTTTTTAGGGGGGGGGACTTTTTTCACTAAAAAAAAATATTAGCTGTAATGAGATTACAATGTTATTTAAATGAATTAATAAATATTTTTTCACTCTGTCAGTTTTAATTTCTAATATGATAAATATCGATAGAATCCACAAAAATTAAAGTTCTTTGGTGTCCTCAATAATTTTTAAGATTGAAAAGGAGTCTTCAACAATTTTTAAGATTGTAAAGGTGTCTTGAGACTAGAAAGTTTGAAAAAGAACTGTTCACCTTAACTAGGGGAGAGTAGGAGAAGCATATCTTTTCAAGTTTTTAAAGGGCTGGCATATAAAAAAGGAAATAAACCTTGTTCTTCTTGGCCCCAGAAAGCAGATGTAGAAACAATTGGGAGAAGCTGCAGAAAAGCAAATTTAGGCTGGATTTAAGGATAACCTTCACAACAGTTAGAGCTGTCCAAAAGTGAAATGGGTTGCCTCAGGAGGCAGTGGATTTTTCATATTTTAAATATTTGCGTATAGCTATGAGTTAAAGGAGACAGCCTCTGAGGGCCCTTTTGACTCCATGATTCTGTAATTAATTTTTTCCCTCCTCCCCTTTTATTATAAATGGATCTGCAATCTTGGAAACTTAAAGGAATTTGGCATCTCTTGGTTTTTTATTTATTTTGAGAAGCAAGAAAAAAACTTGAGAACAGAAGAAACTAGCAACATTATAATTAAACAAGGAAAGACCTTTTATCTTTTTTTTAGTGCCCTCTATGTGTCAAACAGATATAGAAAGCACTCATTTTCCCCCTAAAAAAAGCTTTTAAAAGGAAATAACCCCTCCCAATTCAGTGAATTTTTTTTTGCTACATAGCTCTGTCAGATCTTTTTTCATTTTCTGAGCCGTCACTATCAGCAGTTTCATTCACTTCTGATCCTTCAATTTTGTTCTCTTTATAGGTTTATAAATAATAATTTTCCCATATTAAAGTAAATTTCTTGATCCTTTTCATGCATTTGTTCCTTGATTTCATGTTAGTATTTCCAAACATAGGTCATTTTTTTTTGAGCTGCAAAAGATGGAGTGATCTGAAGTAGGCAAGATACAAGAGTAGTCAGAATATTATCTTGGAGAGACCTGGTCACCCTGTTAAAAGAGAAATCAAGACCTATCTGTTCATATTCACCTGTGGCATGTTGAATGTAATAGATATATCCTCATTAAGTACAACATTCTTTATACTTCTGAATACTTTATTATCTTGACTTATTGGTTGTGCAAATCTCCTCAGTGAATCCTCTTTGTCTTTCTGCTTGCTCTTATCTAAGAAGCCCCAGTATCCTACCTTTTCTATCTTTTTCTCAATATGCCCTTTTCATTGGTGGTCTTATTGACTCCAAGAGCTTCAATGATCACTTCTATGCAAGGGATTCCAGAATATGTCTCGCCACACTCTACCTTTCTCCCAAATTCTTCTAAATCCCCGTTTGCAACTGTGTGCTGATTGCCAACACCTGTGTGGCTTATAAAGTACTTTTATGTTCAGTGTATACAAAACTGAACTTGGCATCTTTTCCCAAAACCTGTACTTCCTAAGTTTGTATTAAAGAGATAGGGCAGAAAAAGCAGTGGAGATGAAACTTAGCACACTTACTATGTGTCTGCTGTGTGGAAAATATTGTACTTTGCATAAGAATACAAGACAGGGGGCAGCTAGATGGCACAGTGGATAGAGCACCGGCCCTGGAGTCAGGAGGACCTAAGTTCAAATCCGGCCTCAGACACTTAACACTTACTAGCTGTGTGACCTTGGGCAAGTCACTTAACCCCAATTGCCTCTTTAAAAAAAAAAAAAGAATACAAGACAGCATGCTAGAAGCAGCTAGGTGGCACAGTGGATAAAGCATCGGCTCTAGTTCAGGAGGACCTGAGTTCAAATCTGGCCTCAGACACTTAACACTTACTAGCTGTGTGACCCTGGGCAAGTCACTTAAACCCCACTTGCCTCACCAAAAAAACAAAGACAACATCCTTGCATTTTGTTGAGGGGAGAGACATTATACACAAATAAACACATATGTAATATGTAATATATTAAAAAATTAATGAGAGGGAACTGATAAGGGGAGAATCTGGAAAGACCTGTTATAGGAGGTTGTATTTGAGCTGAGTTTTGAAGGGAGCTAGGTGTAATAAGAGTTGAAGATGAGAAAAGAGAATATCCCAAGCAAAAGACATGGAGACAAGAGATGAAATAATGTGTTGAAAGAGCAGCATGTAGGTCACTTTGACTGGATCATAGAGTTCATGAGTTAATACCTGGTTTTGAATCCTGCTTTTGACCACTTTAACCTCTCTAAGGCTCAGTTTCCTTGTCTACAAAAAAAGGGGAAGAGTATCTAATACACCTACCTGATGGGGTTATTGTGAGCTTCAAATGAGAATGCCAGATACTTTTAAGTTTTAAAGCACTGTTGATCTGTGGTCGTGATTACTTTTCTAGTCACCTAGACTTAAAGCTTCAGTATCATATTTGATTAGTTGCCAGGGCTTGTTAACTTGGCCTCCAAAATATCCCGCTCCTCTCAGTCTATCCTATGCACTGTTAGAATACTTCTCATAAATCACAGCTGTAATCTTGTTGCTTTTCTACTTGAAAGTCTTCAAGGAGTCCCCATTACCTGACAAATAAATAAAGTCCAGATGCTTTCTTAAGTTTTATAAAACATTCTATAATCTAGCACAAAGGATCCTTTCCAGCATCTAGTACAAAGAATCCTTTCCAGCATTATCTCTTACTATTCTCCTTCAAACACCTCACCCCACCCCTCAAACAGGATTATACATTGTTTGCTGTAGCAAATCTCACCCTTTTCAGTCTCTTTGATTTTGCTTACCCATTCCCTATGCCAAAAGCTATAACTAGTAGTTTTTGTACCTAGGGTAAATGGTACAAAGCATGCCTTCAATTCAGTTGTGTTCCTGATGGACACCTGGGACACCAAGAGGCTGTAGAGGAAGGGAGTAAGGGAGGAATGGATGGAGGGGACAGACAGAGGGAGGAAAAGGAGTGGAGAAGTGGGGTGAAGGGAGACGGCAGGACTGGAGAAGAGTTCACGTGGATGGTTGGCCCTAGAGATGGAAGATAGCATCTGGTAGTTTACTACTTCGACTAATTATTCTTATTAACTAGGTGCCAAACTCAGTTTTTGTATACTAATGAAGGACTGAACATGCAATTAGTGTTCTCCTAAATTTCATTGGCCAAGAGGAATAATCCTAGCCTCTCTGCATATGCCTTTACTGTATTTCCCCATCCATCTCCACCTGTTGAATTCTTTCTTCATGTTCAGAGCTGAAGGAGAATGTTGTGATGTGGAAGGGATAACTGAATATTGTAGTTACTTGTCTTTGTCATCTACAAAATTATAAGTACCTTGAGAGTGATCTATCTTATTTCTCTTTGTATATCTATCCATATATCATACCTAATAGTATCTCCACATAGTTGTTTCACAATTTTTGAAACGGAATTCAATTTGATACAAAAGGAATACAGTTTTAGACAACTACAAGCCAATGACTTGCATCCTTTCTAGATGATATTTAGAGTTGACGTCTTCCTTCTAAAAGTTATTTGGAGATTGTTTTTTAAATAATAATAAACATTTTAATTTTATTTAAAGTTTTGAGTTCCAAATTCTATCCCTCCTTCCCTCCCTCCCCTCAGCCCTCCCTGTGACAGTAAGCAATCAGATATAGGTTACACGTGTACAATTATGTAAAACATTACCGTATTAGTCACTTTGTAAAAGAAAAAAAATGAAAGTGAAAAATAACATGCTTCAGTCTTTGTTCAGTCAATATCAGTTCTTTCTTTGGAGGTAGATAGTATGCTTCATCAATAGTCCTTTGGGATTGTCTTGGATCATTGTATTGTTGAGAATAGTTAAGTTATTCACAGTTCTTCATCAAACATTATCGCAGTCAGTGTGCACATTTTCCTGGTTCTGCTCACTTCACTATACATCAGTTCATATAAGTCTCTCCAAGTCTTTCTGAAATCATCCTGTTTGTTATTTCTTATAATACAATAATATTCTATCACAATCATATACCACAGTTTACTTAGCCATTCCCAATTGATGGGTATTCCTTTGATTTCCAATTTTTAGCCACCACTAAAAGAGCTGCTATAAATATTTTGTACAAATAGGTCTTTTTTTGGAGATTTAAAAAAAATTGTTTTAGTAACGTAAACTAAAAATAACTTTTCTTGTGAATTAAAATTTTGTGATGCTTCTTAAGGCAATTCTAAATGCCCTGGAGTATTATATACAGGTTTGGGGATCATTGCTCCTTATAATGGCAACAATAAAGACCATTAGACAATGCCTAATGATCTACTAGCTTTTTATTGTGCATATTAAACAAAAGCAGTAAAAGTAGTGAATTCTGAGGGTCTCTACAACTGAGTATTTTCCAAGTAGAAAAGTGACCAACAACCATCTGGGGATGCTGGAAAATAATTACTTCAGTTATTAAAGTGTTATGCTGGTCACTTTATAAAAATTATTGAAAAGAATTCTTTAAGATGCTGTGGTCCAAGCTTGTCCCTGAAGAAAAGATAAGAAAATCAAACTCTCTTCTTTGCAGATGTGAGAGACAGTGGGTGCAGAATATTGTATATACTGTTAAACTCTATTATTGAACTACTGTTTTTCTACTTTTCCATTTTATTTTTGTCACAAGAAGTGGCTCATTCTGGCTAGCTAGAGGAAGGAGGTGGGATATTCAGAAACGACAGTGACAAGACAAGATGATAAAAATTAAAATTCTATGGTCCAGGATTATTGCTATTAATAGAAAAAAGCATACTATATTTAAAAATTAGGTAAATTGTGGTAAGCACAAGGAAGCAGAGACATATAGGATATTTACAGCAAGTTATTAGTGACTTCTAATATGGACCAGAAGTGCCAAAAGAGATTGATATAGTTCTTTACATACAGTGGCCATTCCATCTTATAGTCTTGAATTTGATGCAGTACTTTGACAAGGATAAGGGTTTTGTTTGGCATACATCTCCCTGTGGATGAAGTAAGTTTGACCTTGCCTATACCCTCTTTATTCTCTTATTCTTTTTTTTCTGGGCAATTGGGGTTAAGTGACTTGCCCAGGGTCACACAGCTAGTAAGTGTTATGTGTCCGAGGCTGGATTTGAACTCAGGTTCTCCTGAATCCAGGGCCAGTGTTAGTGCTCTATCTACTGCGCCACCTAGCTGCCCCTATTCTCTTATTCTTGATGATGGGGTAATATGCCAACAGGTAATTCAAACTAGGGTCCCGGGTGTCCTATATCAGGTCATTCCTCCATCTAAAGCATAGTGAAGTGGAAAGAGCCCAAGATTTGGAGTCTAGAGAGGTCTGGATTCACATTCTACCTGTGATACTTTATTCAGCCATCTTCTATGAAGCACCTGCTTATGTCTCAGGCACGGTAATAGGCACTGGAGATATAAAGGGGGGGGAGGAGGTAACAGCCCCTACCCTTAAGGTGCTTACATTCTATTATATGTCCATAGGCAAGTAATTTAACGTAGCTGAGTCTCTCTCTGTTCAGCAGGGATCAAATAAGATAATGTATGTAGAGCTATTTGTAAACTGTAAAACCCTATATAAATATCAAATATTATTAGGATGGTTGAAACAAATACTGTTTCTGCTAATACTGAAAAGTGTTATGGCTCAGAAGAAGCTTTTATCTGTAGCTTTCTGGTCATTTTCTGTGAGCCATTAAAGCCTTTGATCTATATTCAGGTCAAAATGCAGAAGGAACAGTATTCAGTGAATTAATCCCGTTGTCTGTAATGATGTGATTATATAAGTTCCCTGTGTTAATGTCATTATTTTACCTTCTCTCCACATAACCGGTCTTTTCAAGGGAAAGGAAGATCAAGAATGAGTTTTGGAGAGGTTGCCAACTTTTAGGGTTTATTTGGATCCTCGTTTCATGGGTTTTTTGATCCCTATGACTTTTCACAAGCCAGGGATAGGAATTGATTCAGGGTACAAGAACAATTTTCATTGTGTTGGGGGATGTAGAGTGGAATTCTGTAAACACTGCTTGTTTGTGTCCGCTTTGGGAGCATTCAACAACACTAGGATTCTAATGTTTTCTTGAAATGGTTTGATCAAGGTTTTTATTTTTGCAAACTGAGGATAAAGGCACGGGGTTGCTCAGAATTAAACCAAGACTACTAGAATTTCATTCCTGGGATTGACTGGGTTTCTCAGTTTCATCCTGAACTAGGCATGCTGTTAACAGTCCTCAGCAGTTGGACTTAACTAGAAGTTTGCAATTACTGCCATATAGGAGGAGAAAATGTCCTTTGTTTCATTGGTGTTTTTCGTATGTCTTGAAAAGTCATTTATTGTACATGTATAATATCTGTTTTGTGAAGAACTACAATTATATGTGCTGTCTGTATAAGATCATAGTTGTACCTGGAGACATGGCTTTGAACAAGATTCTGACTCTGGCTTCCATGAGGGGCCTTGTATTTTTCCCTATGTTTAGTCTAATTGAATGTATTTTGAACAGAAATTTAAAGTGTTTTTTCAGGGTTGTTTGAGGGGGTTTTTCTTTTTAAAGAATTTTTATTATCTCTGGACTTTATTTTAATATATAATCTAATACTGCCAACTTTGGGATTTCTTTTCAAAAGTTATTTGGCTCTAAAAATTCTATTTTGGTCTGCAGAATTCACTGTGGCCCTACCCTAATTTCCTGATGCCACTGTTTATCCCAACATTCCATCCCCTACTTTTGCTATTCCCCATAGCACTAGACTAAGAGAACACAAGTGTTTGCCTAAAGCAAATACATTCTTAGCTCCCTCATAAATACAATTCCCATGAAAAGCAAACCAAAAGGGAAACAAAAGGTTTTTTAGGCCTGTTTCTGATCTTTGTCAAGTTCACTGCCTGATTTTCATTAGGCCTACCTTCATTTCTTTCAGTCCTAGGCATGTGGACTAATGTTTATTTTCATAACCACCCTTTTAGTACCACTATTTGCATTTATCTTATATTAAAATGTTTAATGTTAGAGAGTTGATAGTCACAATCTTTTTTTTAACATGTACAGGAACTTCATTATTTTATATTTAAATATCATTTGCCTAGCTGACAAAAATAAGGGGATTTAAGTGGGAATCTTAATGTCAGAGAGATATCCAAATACACTGGTAAACACTTATTTGAAGCAAGTAAATATAAACAATTTAAATGAATTAGCCATGGTAATTTTGCAATTAAAGTTAGTTATACACTGAGAGCTATGCATATTCTGAATTTAGAGCTAACTCCAATGAAGATTCCAAAAATCTGAAATCCTAATGGTTCAAGAATCTGGTCCAAGCCCCTCTGTTGTTTTGAGAGCCTATGAAGCTTGTGATTAGTTTCCTGTTTAAACCTTAAATTCCAAACACCAAAATCTTCACAAAGCAATAAGAAAATCCTGTCATTTGACTAAAAAATACTGTTTTTCAGCATAGGCCTCTTGGACTTCACTTGCACATTTGTTTTGCTCATGCAGTTATCTTAATGTGGGGTTCTTTTCCTTAGATAGTAATGAGTTCTGTTATTAGCAAAATTCTACTTGGGGAAACTGGCATAAGACCAAGAAATGCAATGGATGAACTGTACAGTTTGTCCATGGTTGTCCAGGTTTTGTTTGTTTATTTAAATAAACCTGAGACTATGCAAATTGAAGCAGAATTAGCAGTGAGTGCAGATTTCATTTAATTTTTCACTAAGAAAAATGTAAATATAATCTTTACCTCCAGAAGGTGCCATCATTTAAAAAAATTCTTCTATTGAGTCCAATGAGCACTTAATAAATGTTCAATAAATACCAATCAATTAAAAAGAATTAAATAACTTCAGGCAGTTTCTTTTAATAGCTACAGAAAGGAGGATCAACTATTAGTGACTTCTGCACTAAGCTGTACTTTTAAACTCCCTCTCATGCTTGCTGAACAAACCATTACCAAAAACATTCACTTTTTTTTTCTGTTTAAAAGAAACAGTACTGGGTCAGCTAGGTGATGCAGTGGATAAAGTGTCAGCCCTGGATTCAGGAGGACCTGAGTTCAAATCCAGCCTGAGATACCTGATACTTGCTAGGTGTGTGACCCTGGGCAAGTCACTTAACCCTCATTTCCTCACCAAAAAAAAAAAATTGAAATTAAAAAATTCGGTTACTTAGGGGGCAGCTAGGTGGTACAGTGGATAATGCTCCAGCCCTGAATTCAGGAGGACCTGAGTTCAAATCCAGCCTGAGACACTTGATACTTGCTAGGTATATGACCCTGGGCAAGTCACTTAACCCTCATTGCCCCACCCAAAAAAAAAAAGGAAAGGAAAAAATAAAAGAAACTGTACTTTCCATTCTATCATTTCTCCATTTTCCTCTCTTAAGTGTATACTTCATTTTCACTTATCTATTATGTTGTAAGAAACTATTTTTGCTTCATTCAACCACATTTCCCTAAAGCTGCTTGATGTTATCTAGACAGTAGGGATCCCTGCCTCAAAGAAAAGAAGTGTAGGTTCACTGATAACCAGTTGGGGTTGTTTTTTAAGAAAAAAAAACAGTGCTGTCAAAAGTGAGGCCATTGTTTTAATTTAACTAGAAAGCAGGGCCTGGTAAGGGTGCAGCAAATCCAGTAGCCTGGATCATATAGATGACTCATAGTGTGAATCAGCAGCAGATGTCTGATCTCTCTCTCTCCCTTCCCTCCTTGAGTAAAATGTAAGCTACTTGAAGTCAGGAGTAATCTCATTTTTGCCTAGTGTGGTACCAAAAACATTGTCTCTTAATATAAGTGCTTGTCAAATCAAACTGAATGATCAAGACTGTATTTCTTTCTGTGGACCACAATATTCAACAGTGAGAATGCTGTTCCAGTAACCACTGATATTACACAATGTCTCACATAGCATAAGCATCGTGAATGGTGTTGGCCAAACATTTTCAGGGGATGAAAATCCAGTTTCCACTAGGAAATTTAAAGATCCCTGTAAGATAGGAGCCACTGAGACCCTTCCTGTTTTAAATGAGCATCTTGCTCATTTAACTACCACAGATTTATTACAAATGATAGGAAAGCACATTTCTTGATTCCTCACATAAACTACCTCTGACTTTGGAACACCATTTTCCTGCCCTCAGATGATCTTCTTTCTCATTTGATAAGGAGAAATAAGGTTTTGAGTCATGGAATACAATGAATGATCTCTTCCTTCTACCTGTGTAACCTTGGGAAAGTCATTGGACCTCAGTTTCCTAATCTCTAAAATGGGGGTGGGGGGTTACTATATCAGAATTTCATGATCTTATGCTCTTAACAAGAATCTCTCATTTATGCTTTAAAGACTTGTCTTTAAGTGGCACAGTCCCCTGAAACTGGGTGAATCTGTTACCCCTCCCAAGGCTTTAAAGGATTAACTTTTTTTTTTTTAAAGTGAGGCAATTGGGGTTAAGTGACTTGCCCAGGGTCACACAGCTAGTAAGTGTTAGGTGTCTGAGGCCCGATTTGAACTCAGGTACTCCTGACTCCAGGGCCGGTGCTCTATCCACTGTGCCACCTAGCTGCCCCAAGGATTAACTTCTTACAACACACTACTGAAGCTTATCAGTATGCAGTCCCTGGATCTCTTCATAGTCCACCAGTGACTTGGCCTTTACTACTTGAGCAGACATAGTTTGATTGTAAGACTTTTCAGTGTACCTTAATCATCTTTTCTTTCAGATAATTTAGGGCATTTGTCCTCCAGATTAAGTCAAACCTATAGAGTTCATTCAGAATTGGCATTGTTGGGGCAGCTAGGTGGCGCAGTGGATAAAGCACCGGCCCTGGAGTCAGGAGTACCTGAGTTCAAATCTGGCCTCAGACACTTAACACTTACTAGCTGTGTGACCCTGGGCAAGTCACTTAACCCCAATTGCCTCACTAAAAAAAAAAAAAAAAAGGCAGACAGAATTGGCATTGTTTTTGTGTGTTCCTTTTTAAAAATTCTGTTTTTCTGCACTCTAAACATTCTTGCTAGTTTAATCATTACAGATGCCTTTGTTATAATTCACACAACATTGTTTTATTTTATCTACTAAATTCTTCAGTGAAAATCATGAAAAGCCAAATTAGAGACCCAGCTTCTCTTTTGCAGAATAGTATAAGACACAAGGCCCATCAAGTTGGGATGGATCTAGGATAATGACTTCATCACTTACCACATTACCTTCCTAACCTCTTGATGCATTCTGAATTTATAGGGCTCTATTTATGGACAGTGCTATCTAAACATTAAAGTTCACAATCTCTAGATTGTTAGATTTCCTAATAAAACCCATAAGATAGTTGTTAAACAAAAAAAGAAAGCTAGTAAAAAATCAGCAACATTTTTGTAGGACTTAGACTAAACCATATTTAGGTTTTTTCTTATTTAGGCTAGAAACTACCTATGTTTTAAAGCAGGTCTAATTAGTTAAAAAGAAAAACATTACTGGATAACAGTAGTATACAATATATTATAAAGAAGCTATGATTGCTGCCTGTGAATGATTTGGAAAAATTTTCTCTTTTTAAAACTCAGGGTTATATATTCTGGATTCTTTATCCCTTCTCTGTAATTTATTTTGGTTTGAGGGTTAGGTCACTTGTAGACATAATTGCAATGACCCCACAATATTAGTGGATTCAGCCATTAATTGGCATGTCCCCAGATTACATATAAGTAATGGGAGCAAAATCGTTGGATGATCATAGATTTAGAGCCTAAAAGGAACGTAAAAGTCATTTTATTTAACACCCTCATTTAACTTTGAGGAAACTAAGACCAAGGACAATAAGTAATTTGCCCAAAGTTACACAGGTAATTTACTACTAATAAAGATTATATAGATAAAACCAGTCAACATCTTCTAAATATGTCCATTCATATTTTAATATAATAGTTTCTTAATCTGTGAGGGGTGGGGGGTGGGGTGTGTGCATAAGTATTAAATTAGTTTTTACCAAAAAAAAAAAGTAAATGCCATTGAAATTGGCAGGGAAATTTGTGGGCTATAGCTCTTACCCACCTGAGCCAATCAGCTGTACAAATAGACCCCTTTTATGGAAAAGTAAAAGCTGTATGTTGGAGTAAGAATTAATTATCTAGAATTAAGTTTTTAGTTTCTTTTAATAGAAAAAGTAAAAATGAGGTGACAGGGCACTTGACTTCATTTTTTAGTGTTATCAAAGGTCACAGGAGAAAAAGCATAAAATTTATAAGAAAGAATGATGATTTAAAAAAAAAAAGGTGGTGGTTCCAATACAGCAAGAGCAAGAGATAACCATTGGGCAATGTAGGTAATTCAGTGGTATCTTTGTGATGTCAGGAGATCTAGAAGAAGGCCCCTGGCCTCTTAAATAGACCCTCTGCAAAAGACTTTTTTCAGAGGAATATGACAATTGCACAGGTGATGTTAATGGGATTTATCAACTAAGAGATCCATTGAATATTGAAGTTTAGTGTTACTAGGTATTTCTCATTTGTTTTGTAACCACTCAGAAATGTTTTCAAAATAAGATTCCTCTTGTTTTTCATTGGGGAGGGGGGTCCCCATATTTCAAGTGGAACTTTCAGAAAATTCACCTTTTTTTAGGCTAGGTCCTAAGCAAGTATAAGATCTGCACGATTTTTTTTTTTTTTTTTTGCCAATGACATGCTGCTAAAATGAACTGCTTGCTCTTTGTTACTTGATCGGTACAAATGTGAGACAGGATGTTTTGGTTGGCTCTCACAGTGTAATTATCCAGAGGTAGTCAGTATAAAAAATTGCTACGACTAGCAAGAATTTTACTGAAACACAAACATAATACGGACCCCAGAAATAACTTCATATATAAGTTATTCAGCGCTTCAGATTGCTGATTTTTTTTTCATGGCCGTAGGCTAAAATGCAGATGTTAGTTCTGGTTTCTCTTTAAATATAAATTTTAAATGGAATTAGAATTGGCCAACATTTTAGTGCTGCCACATTTCTTGTGAAGTAGGGGTCTGGTGCTTTCTACGTTATAAAGAAAACAAGTTGCCCAGACCTGGAGAGGAAATAAAATTAAAAAGATAGAATGACACTGCCCCCAATAGTTAGAGGAAAGCAGATAATATAAAGGGGTGTCTCTCTCTTTCTCCCTCTCCCTCCTTCCCTCCATTGTGAGCCCTAACTTGATCTTTGACTTTGGATAACGAAAGATTGTCATTTGCTCTTGAAATGACAGCCTTATTCACCGAAGAATTTTCCTGGGTTGCCTAACTAGTCAGTAGTGCAGAGAAACCACTGCTCATAAACAGTGAAAAGGCCAAGAAAACTAGAGCATTATGGCCTGTACTTTGTACTTCATTGTCCAGAACTTTTCAGATGCCAGTTTCTTCAAAAAAGTAAAATCTCTATGTTGTTGGGTTTTTTTTTTTGGGGGGGGGGTTGAGGTTGAAGGAGATGTCCTCACCCTGGACACACACCCACACACACACATACACAGCATTCAGTAGGCTTATGATTATAGAGCCATCTGCAGGAAAATGATCAGGTTGCAAGCCCGTTGATGGTTCTCCTGCTGTATGTTATTTCAAGTGGTAGATGAGAAGTGACAAAATGCAGTTCACATGGGGAAAGAAATAGAGAGCCGAGAGATGCAGGAATTAGGCAGCAGGGGGACCTCTTATTCCCCCCTTTAATTTTTCAAAGAAAACTGCTTTGTCATGGTGAGTTTATGATGAAAGGAAAGGTACAATTTGCTTCAGGTTTTGCATATTTTCAGTAATTATAGCTATGCCTCTCTTGAATGGATGTCTAATGATTCCCTCTTTAGAAGCTTTCTATGGTGTGTCAGTTCTGTTCATGTTGATGTCAGATGGGCACTATTTATTTACTTCAGAAAGCAGTTTGCTTTCTCTGCTGGAAGGTATGGTTGTTTTATAGGCATAGCCTTATTGTAGCCATATGGTTGTCAAAGGAGAATTAAATAAATGTTCTTTTGCCATATAAATGTAGTTTTGTGTAGATTGCTTCCACTTGCTATGCCCAAAAAGGTATTCTTTAAAGTTAACCATTAGATGGGCTGCTAACCAAACTCTTTTGTCAAAATTTCTAAACCTCTGACTTGTGTTTGAAAGCTTTCTAAAGCAGGAGACTTTCCTATAATATTTTATAAACCAGAGGTAGAACTGGTGATCTGGGTCATGAATATTTTTAGCAAGTGGTTTTATTTCTAGCAATGCCTAGCTTTCTTTTCCTCTTGTTTTGTTCCTTAATCTTCTTTCTCCCATCTTATCTCTGTCAGTGAGACTTCAGTAATTAACCCAACTGGTAATCTTTCCTTTCTTTTCCCTAGAAATATAATCCGTATATGTGTGTGTTTGTGTGTGTTTGTGTATTTTAGGAACTAGAAAGGTACTCCAACAAAAATCAGTGTGTGTGTATGTAGAACACATCAGTTATTTATTAAAAATCAGTTATATATGTTATATAAACATATATGTGTGTGTGTGTGTATATATATATATATACACACATACACATACACATACACATACAGCTAATGCATCAGTGTTTCTTCCATATAGAAGTCTAATCATTCATTCCTTGACCTTGGGACCTTACCTTAGTACAGATCACTAAAATTAAGGCCTTCATGATTAGTTAGCAGTTTCTTTGCAAGTATACTGACATCTACAAGATCATAGTGACTTAAATCAGAACTTTTACAACTGAAATACTTTGTTCATGGAAAAAATAATTTTTCACATAAGAATTGGGGGATACTTATCTCAACTCTTGTTCAGATGCACTCCCAATTTTAAATGGTCTAAATAGCATTTTTTTTTTACTGGCAGGACAATGGGGGTTAAGTGACTTGCCCAGGGTCACACAGCTAGTAAGCGTCAAGTGTCTGAGGCCGGATTTGAATTCAGGTACTCCTGAATCCAGGGCCGGTGCTTTATCCACTAAGCCACCTAGCTGCTCCCTAAATAGCATTTTAATAAGCAGATTTGTTTTGGTATATTTTTATTACCATTTAATTCAGTGGATCTGTGATGCCACCACAATGGTACTCCCTCCAGCAGTGCTGAGGGCAACCCATCTACAATTTCTCCCTCTGTTCAACTCTTATCCATGCCCTTCTTTAAATCTTGTAAAAAAAAGCAGTGGTATACCCTGTGAGCTAGGGAACTTTATCTTGATCTTTTGACATTGTATGGGTTCCAGTGTAGCCTATGGGATTTCCATCCCTTATCCCTCATTCTCCCTTTGTGACCATCTCATATCCTGTTCTCTTCATACATTTCTCTGATGTTATTCTTCCTGCCTTAGCCATTGCAGTTATTTTTGGCAACATGTTGCGTTGTGATTGTACTTACCATATTCTTTGTTGCCCTTTGGTTAACCTGCAAAATCACTTGTCTTTTCCAGGTTATAAAAGCAAAACATTCAAAAAATATAAGCAGTAACCCTTGATGTGACTATTGCTAGTTTAATCTGGAATCAAATATTTAAACATATCATACCAGTAGTGATATGAAACTTGAAACTTTATGTGAAAACATTAAGTAGCCTGAATTAAACTAGAATCCGAGAGATTAAATATTTCAAGAATCTGTGATTCAGTCTATGTGGATACTGTCTCCACTGATGGAGATTATCTTAGTAGATGACCTTTGAGTGGATGGTATAACTGAGACCTTGCAGCCAAGTTATTGGCATCTCAGAACTTAGCCTGTATAGATTTCTATTATCTAAGGACCAGCTAAGCTATCACCAGTCACATACTCAAAGACTTTCCAGCCTGGTAGAATTTGCCAGAGCTTGAAATTCACCTAGTACCTGGTCATCAAAACCTAAGAATCATCTCTGTGCCATAATGTGGTATTGAGGAAGCTAAGGAGTACAGTGGATAGAGTACTAGACCTAGAATCAAGAAGACTTGAGTTCAAATCCAGCCTCAGATACATATTGGCTGTGTAGCCTTGGGTAAGTCATTTAACCTCTCCTTGCCCCAATTTCCTTAGGTGTGAAAAAGGAATAATAGCATCTGCCTGGTAAAGTGGTATGAGGATCAAAGGAGATACTTGTAAAGCTCTTAGCATAGAGCTTGGCACATTGTAAACATTATGTAAATGCTAGCTGCTGTTGTTGTTGTTATCAGGATATATCTTTAGTGATAAGAATTAACATTCAGTTCTAATTTTTTTTTATAATGTTGTATCCAATAGACTATCAAGCTTCTTAAAGGCAGGTACTGTTTTAACTCTCTTTGTATCTTCAGTGCTTGGCACATAACAATTACTTAATAAATGCTTTTTGAATGAATTAATTTTTGGACAAACTAAATACCTATTGTTTTCACCTTCAGCTAGAGAAGTGTTTTTTCCTTAAGGTTTCAGATAAGATGTGTATACTTTGTAAGTACTATTCCTAAGATGGTGATGATTATCATTTTACTTTTGCTTCCTTTTCTCTAGAGAAACAATTCAGCAATTGTTAATTGAATTTTATTCTATATTGAAAACTAGAGAATTATATTAAATTGGTGATACTTAAATTCTAAGTATTGTCCTGGTTTATCTATGTGAACTTTTGCTTTTGAGCAATTAACTTCAGAAATCAAGTTGGAATTGCTTTCATTAGGAATATTAGGAGTGAGTTACAGCTCCTCATATGTGTAGGAAACCCTTTTCTAAATTCATCTGTTAGGTTAGAAATTCATAGCTTCTTTAACATCAGAGAAGTCCTATTATTTACTCTTTGTTTTCAGAGAATAAAAGAGTATAGCAAAATCAAACACTAATGATCCCCCATGTATGGTTTATGTTATGTTTTTAATTTTTTTAATTCAAATTAATTTAAATTAACTTTGATTTGATCCTAAATCAAATCAAAGCTAGTTCTTAAAACCCCTAGATTCCAAAACAACTTGGTTTGACTCCTGGCTCTGAGTCCATTTCACCTTCCTGAAACCCAGTTTCCTCATCTGTAAACAGAGGATAATATCATTTACACGATTTATCTCAGGATTATTCTACAGAAAGTGCTTTATAAAGTATAAAAGAATATATAAATGTGAGTTACTACATCTGTTGACAATTAGCTTTCTTTTTGTTTCCTGGATTCTTCTCAAATCCTGGGTTAAAGTAAATTCGTTGTACTCCTCTTTAATTTTGGGGGGTAGGAGGGAAGGGGGTCCCGACTTATGATTTTATTTGTGCAGAGGAACCCCTGATATGGAAATGCCTTCCATTCATTAATAAGAATTAAAGCTAGCATTTCTATAACACTTCAAATTTTACAAAGTGCTTTATATATAATAATAATATTTTTCTTAGTACTTTTAAGTTTTGCAAGAAGTAACATGTTATTTCATTTGATTTTCACAACTCATGAAGTACTATTTTATCTTCATTTTGCAGATGAGAAAATTGAGGCTAATATGCCCAAGGTCACAGTAGCTAATAAGGATCTGAACTCAGGCCTTCTTATGCTAATTCCAATACTGTCCACTTTGTCACCTAACTGCATTCCAGCAGATGAGCAAATCTTTTGCAACAAGCTCTTAGAAAGTTACAGAGATTTGGGATCTTGTCAATTACACAGTATGTATCAGAACCAGGATTTGGACATAATGTCTTCCTGACTCCAAGGTCAGTCCTCTATACCCGTGCCAGAAGTGTCAAACTTGCTGCCCAAGTACAGCCTTAACCAGATTGAAATGCAACTGGGAAATGTTTAACATTTTTTTAAAAAATACAATACAGTTTAGCTAATGTTAATTTGTAGTTTTCAAAGACATATGCAGTCCTGGGGATCTGTTTCTACTTGAATTTGACCCTATTGCTCTATGCCATTATTGCCTCTTGGCCTTGCTTAATATGAAGAGAATGTTAGAAGCATATTTTAGTACATAAATCTAATTTCTGTGCCTCTATATGATCTTCATGTCCCTGATACTGAATTAGCTGTAAGGGAAGAAAAGAAGAAAAATCAAGGTTAAAAGGTAACTAGAAGTTATATTGAATATGTGAAAAGCCAAGTAATCATCTTCCAGCATTGGCTTTAATTCTTATAAAGTAGAAAAGAGGACTGGCTCTCCACTCTTGATATGTTGTCATATGGATTTCCATGGAACAAAACCTTCATAAAATCATAGACGCAGGGCAGCTAGATGATGCAATGGATAGAACACCAGCTCTGGAGTCAGGAGGACCTGAGTTCAAATACAATCTCAGACATTTACTAGCTGTGTGACCATGGGCGGCAAGTCGCTTAACCCTGATTGCCTCCAAAAATCAAATAAAGCAGTAGACACCCTCAAAAAAAAAAAAATTGTGTGTGTGGCCACAAGTAGCACACACTGCATCATTTGAAAATGAATAGGGCAGGGGCAGCTAGGTGGTGCAGTAGATAGAACACTGGCTGGCCCTAGAGTCAGGAAGACCTGAGTTCAAATCCGTCTGTAGATGATTTACACTTACAAGCTGTGTGACC
Organism: Dromiciops gliroides; assembly: GCF_019393635.1. Taxonomy (NCBI): domain Eukaryota; kingdom Metazoa; phylum Chordata; class Mammalia; order Microbiotheria; family Microbiotheriidae; genus Dromiciops; species Dromiciops gliroides. The sequence goes on along the minus strand of NC_057862.1, from coordinate 160,986,331 downwards.
CTGGGCAAGTCACTTAACCCCAATTGTCTCACCAAAAAGAAAAAAGAAAGAAAATGAATGGGGCAGCTAGGTGGCTCAATGGATAAAACACCAGCCCTGGATTCAGAAGGACCTGAGTTCAAATCCGGCCTCAGACATTTGACACTTATTAGCTGTGACCCTGGGCAAGTCACTTAACCCTCATTGCTCTGCCAAAAAAAAAAAAGAAAAGAAAAGAAAATGAATGAAAGTAGCCAGACCAATCATGACTTCCAAAGACTAATAATGAAGCATGACTCCTATCCACTTAGACAAAAGGGAATATAGGAATGGTATGGAGATAGATAGATATATATATAGATATAGATATAGATATAGATATGGAGATATGTATATATGTATATATGTGTGTGTGTATATATGTATATATATGTGTGTGTATATATGTATATATATGTGTGTGTGTATATATGTATATATATGTGTGTGTGTGTGTGTATATATATATATATATACGTTTTCAGACATTCATTTGTTTTCTTTTATTGTATTTATTACAAGGCCAGATTTCTCTTGGTGATAAGGATCCGTGAGTGGGTAGTGATAGAGATGCTCAAAAGGGGAGAAAATCATCAATAAGACTTTTTTAATTCACAAGAAAACAAAAAAGAAGTTCAGAAAGGGACATAAACAAGCAGGACAGTTTAGTTTCTACCTTGTTAAATTTCACAAACTTAAAAAACAAGTATTACATTAACAGAAAGTAATGGTTTCATATACAGGCTTTTTGTTCTCTGTGTGTTGAAATGTTTGGTCCTATGACCAAGTTCTTAATTTAAATAAATAAATAAATAAAACAATGAAAATAGGCTTAACCAAGAGTAGTGATGATAGGAAAACCTGCATTCAAGTCCCATCTCTGGCACTTACTGTCTGTAGCCTTTAGGGAGTAACTTAACCTTTGTGTGTCTCAGGCAACTAACACTAGGTTAAAGAGCAGGTGTCAGTTTGCTTCAAGTAGAGGGGATTTCTTCACAGGGAGCTCCCTGTAAGGAATAAATCACAGGTCCATTCTCTTCCCCACTGTTCCCCGACCCCCAAAAGGGGGTGGGAGTAAAAAGGGAGGATTTTTTATCACCCCACCATTCTCTCCACCACCCCCCCCAAAAGCCAAGGGTCTTTACAGGTAGAAGACAAAACTCAATTGAATGATTTCATTTCCCTGACATTTTCTTTTAACTTTTTCATTTTACTAATATGTAAAATAGTAGTCATTCCCCCATCCTCCCCATGAGGTTGTTCTAATTTGCAACTAAATATAAAGGATTTTGAGATCGCTGTTATACTTGGGCAACATGTTATTAGGTCAGAGTTTCACTTTGCATCAGAGCTCATAATCTGTTAATATACTTAGAGAAACACATAGGTGATTGTTTTTGACAGCGTAGGATCGTGAGTGGAAACAATTCAGAGTACAAAGTGCATGTCAGTTCAGTGCTCCTGTGCTGACGGCACGTCTGTCTGAAATCAAGTTTAAAAAATTGGCCCTGTCTCCAGCTGACTTGTTTTGTCAGACTGAGTCACTGGATTAACCCTTGGCATGTCAGAAAGGAAAAAAGAAGAAAAAAAAAAGAAAAAAAACAAACAGGAGTGGATGGGGGGGGTGGAATTAAACAACTGCATTGGCTAGAAGAACACTTGGTCTCTATAGATGATCTATTTTCTTGTAATATGATTCCCTGAAGGAAAGAGAAATTGTAGTGCAGCTGTTGTTAGGATTAAATTAGCATTCCCCCCCCCCAAGGAAAAAAAAAACACGTATAAGAAAAAAAATACTTTTGCTTTAGAATTGTACAACCCAATTTGTAATTGTAATAAAACAAATAACTGACTGCCTCAGCCAGTTTTTACTTCTGTTGAGCAAAGACAGACTTCAGAAGGTCAGATGACAGTCTGGAGTGGCAAAAAACTTGCATCCCAGAGCATAGTATGTTTTGAGAATGGGATGCCCCTATGCCTCCTGAAGATGTCCCCTTTACTGAGAATGTATTTATTATTGTAGGGATGAGATTTTTAGGTCATCATATTTTTTAAAATTCACATTTAACTTTAATCAGTAATTGACCTAATTGGTTATCTTCTTTCCAAAGGAGATTTAGACTGTATCTACTTATTTTTGCCCTGTTAGAGTGTGTTTGTCTTTTGTTCAGCTTTACCAGCAGTGTGCCTTCCCTAGCAAATTTCACTTAGATGTGTAATAGACAACGTGTATTTCTGTTTTATAACTGTAATTTGCAAACTGGCATAGAACTGGGGAGGAAAGGGTTTTTTTAAAACTAGCTACATTTAGGAAGTACTACTAAGTAAATGATGAGTTCTCAGTCTTCCCCCAAAAAAGTTTTATTGTCCTAAATCAGCATGTAATTGTTTTATAGCAAAGAATTCATAATGAAATATTAAATTTACAATTGTGCTTTAATAGACAAGCACCACTAGCTGTGTAATTGGAAAATCACTTTTGAAAATAGATATGCCATTACTGTCCTTAAAAGATGTTCTGTGCTCTGAGTTCAGGCAAGAGGAAGGAGTTAAGCCATTTCAATTTTTAACCCCCCTCATTCTCTTTCTAACCCTCTCTCTCTCTCTCTCTCTCTCTCTCTCTATATATATATATATATATATATATATATATATATATATATATATATATATATATACATATATACATATATATATACACACACACACAAAAAAAATGTGTGTATGTAGTCCCTATGTGCTTACATTATTTCTGAGGACAGAGAATATCATTAAAACGTCATTATTTTGTGTCTTCTTTCCTCTCTCACATTTATACCCTGCCATTCTAACCAAATTATTTCCAGAAATTAAAAATATCTATATTTTAAAATTTGAAATAATTAATTATAAGAAATTGTCATTTTAAAAAATAGCTTACTAATGGCAAAAGAAATATTCTGTCAATGCTGAAAGAATATTTTTATAAAGAACTAAATTTCATTTAACTGGTTTAAGGCATGGTATTGTTGATTGTAAATCAAAGCTTCTTACACAGCCCCTTCAAGGATTGAAATGGGTCTTTGTGATCTCTCAGGAGGGAGGAAGTTGCAAACCACTCTGCGGACTGGCATTTTAATAGTCTGATGTACAGTGATGTTCTTTTGCAGCTGCTACTTTGCCTTTTATATGGGGGGGGGGGGAGTTGTTGTTGTTCAGATAACATCAGCTTTTAAAACTCTGCATGGCTAGTTGGCCTTACTTGTCTGATTAGATTTTAATGCAATAATTTGATCAGCATTTCTGATCAAAGTATTCACTGTTCCTTACAGAGTGTTTTGTTTAGGGAGTTTGCTTAAGTATCTTGTGCTTAGAGAGCTTGAAGATCAATGAAAATGCTTTGAAAAAGGTATTGCAATTTTTTGTACTTTGTCAGTATAACAGGTTCCCTGCCTTTAGAGGCTCCTCCCCATCAGTAAGTTAAACTCTTCTTTGTCTTAGTCATATGCAATCTTTATAAAGTATACTGGAATAATAATAATTATTATCAAAATGAATAAATAGCATTTATATAATGTTTAAGGTTTGCAAAGCACTTTACAAATAGTATCTGATTTGATTCTTACAACAACCCTGGGAGGCAGGTATTATTTCCAAAGGAGGAGGGGATACAAGCATATATATATATATATATATATAAGGCACTGTGCTCGGTGATTTTCAATTATAATCTCATTTGGTTCTCACAGCAAACCTTTGAGGTAGGTACTGTTATTATTCTCTTTTTATAGTTAAGGAAACTGAGGGAAGTGGGAGTTGTTAAGTAACTTGCCCAGCCAGAGTCACATAGGTGTTAAGTGTTTGAGGATGAATTTGAACTCAAGTCTTCCTGACTCCAGCTGTTACCTGTCCACTGTGCCACCTAGCTGCTTAGGTATGGCAGTTAACAAAAAGAAAAGAAACAATGAGATCTCAAAATCCATATTAGACTAGTTAAGGACAGATTGTATACTTTGAAAAATAAGTAATTATATGTGTTTCAGATATTGATACATTTCTAAAACGTATTTGGCAGCAGCTAATTATAAAAAGTCTTTCATTTGTTATAATAAGACTTGTTTCTGTTCTGATTTTTTTCTTTCCCTCTTCCTTTCCAGGAAACTTGAGCTTCCTAGACAGACAGACAGACAGACCTACATAAACATATAAACATTCCTAGAGAAAGATGACAAGCTATGGAAAAGATATAGTTTTTTTAAAACTACATATCGTATACAAATAAATCTGTAACTGCTTTATTTGTACTCCCATTAGATGTGAGGATTCTTAAACCATATATAAGGAAAAATTAAACTCTTGCTCATTATTTTTTTACTAATAATGTTATTAGATGTTATAAAATGGACCAAAATCTAGAATGCCCTCTCACTGTGCTTTCAACAAAGAATTCTGACACATTTGCAATCTTATAAACATTTTACTTAGTTATTATTACATTTCCATCTCAAGCACTGGCATAATTAATAAAGCTGCATTTATTCATATTGGGACTAAGAGTTATCATAAACATTCTTATTAAATTCTTCCATCATGATTTTTACAACTCAAAACCAGTTTCTGGCATATTAAGGATACTTAATCAAGACAGGATAGAACTTCATCCAGGAAGTGATTATGTAGAAGGCTTAACTGTCTAGGTCCTTCTTGTTATACATGATTCAGTGTTTCCAATTCCTGATTGCTTGATCATGTGTTTATCAAAGTTGGAAGCAACTTTAGACCATGCCAGATGGTGGTGTCGCTGGAGGTGCATCAAGCTACGTTTCCACTGCCACAAGTGCTCTAATTTAATTAAAACAAAAAGCAGATTAACTAGCTGAGGAGCTATCCATTTGTTTTCCTTTGTTGTCTGTTTGTTTGGACAAAGTTAATAATTCCTTAGGGTATTAATTGCTGTACTCCTCTATCTATTTTCTTTAGTTTGCTTAAGTAAGTAACTAGTATTTTTCTTAGGCATAAAGGTTTGACTTTTTGGCATCCTCTACCAAAGCAGGGATTTGATAGAATTTGAAAGAGGTTACAGTATAACCCTCCCCCTGTGCTATGTGAGTTGGTTCAGTCCTACTTTGCATAAGTTCCTTTTGAGTAGATCCATGTGTGGATGCATAGTACTGAAGACTTACTCTGTTTGACCGGGTGGATGTATGTCTTGGGGAGAAGCAGGGTATTTTAACTGCAGACAGTAACGTTTTTAGAATCAACATGTATTGTGCATATCCTGTGCCTGGAATGGGCAGCAATTCTTTGATGTATTACTACAATGGGAAAACGGTGAGCGTCTTTTTCTTTGTCCAGAGTTTCCAACGGGCTGACTTAGTTAAAAATATGGCAGATTAAGTCACTTACCAAAATCTGTGTGCTTAATTTTGTGTTTTCTTTTAAAATCGCTTTTTGCAAGAGCATACTGAGATTGCTTTTAGTATTTCTATTTCAGTAGCTTTGTTCTGAAAAGGGTGCCTTGCTCAGAGTAGCTTAATAAATATTTGTGGATTTGATTTAATTCATAAAATCACATGGACCATAAACTTGAATTAATATGTTATATAACCTTTTAAGGGTACTTTTTCTTTTCTTTTTTTTCTTTTCTTTCTTTCTTTTTTTTTGTTTAAGCCTGTTCTCTTTCTTAGCTGTAAGTTTGAAAGGACATTTATCTTGTTCTGGATTTTTTTAACTGTATATATTTAGGATTGTTAGTTGCTTTTTTGCAGTGGGAAGACAAGATGAAAGTCATTTTAGATATTTATAAAAATAACAAGTATGAATCTCTGGGAATGATTAGGGAAGCAGTCAGCCGGTGAGGGTCGTATTTCCTGTTTGGAGTTTGAGGTTCAGAGCCTGACTTTACTGTGATACCATCTGCTTCCAATCAAATCAGCATTTTGACCCTGCACAGATTCATAAAGTAAATCACAATTTGGGAGAAGGGCGGAGGGGACATATTTCTTAAAGATACACCTTTAGATTGAATTATTTAAATCTACTTCTTTTTTCTTTTTTGGCATTGCTAAGCAAGAATTTTTTTCATCGATGTTCTTAATATTACATGACATTTGCAATGATATCAAAACCATGGAAAGTTTTGTTGATTATAAGAAAGTATAGTGGGTGTTTAGTAGGGGGGGGGTTTAAGTTTTTAAAAGGAAAATGACATAAATATTAAAATTATTATAGAGTGAGGAATAAAAGGAGTCGGACAGAATGTTAGATATCTAATATTTTTCTCATTACTTGTCATTAAAATATATTGTGGAAGTGAGTTTTTTGCCTTCCGATGTATCTTGATGTTAATAAGAAATTGTAAATTATAATATTCCAAATAGCTGTTCAGCTTTTGTGGGGAGTAGCTCTTTAAAGCATAGGTCAGTTATGATGAGATAGATTTGCCACTTTTCTTTCCCCTAAAAAATTCTCAAGTAGCATATGACTGGGAGGAGGGGGAGTAAAGAGCACTAGTCAAAAGTACTGATCTCTCTCTTTGGCATCTGTGTTAAGGCCTCCTTGGATTCTGCCTGTATTTGTTTGCAAACTTTTTGTTGAGGTTTATTGATAGATGGTAATCATACTAAGTATCCTCAAACTCTTTAAAAAGTGTGTATATTCAAGCTGCCCAGATAAGCCAAGTAACGGTGGGGAAGAGTAGGGGGAGGGGAGGTAATATAAGTGAAATGACTTGATCTCTATTTCATTTCCTTGCCAGCTGTCTTTCAAATGTGAAATGATTTCTCTTTTATGTCTGATCCTAAATGAAAACAGTCTGTTTGAAGATTTTATGTGAATATATAAAAAATATTAGAGTTAAGTAAAATTAACTGTATAATACCCCTAAAGCAATGAGAATATGACTTACATCGAGTTTTGGTTTTATTCTTTCTAGAGCACAGCTCACCCTATTACAACATTTCTCTTTGTTCTACAGCCGGGGAAAAAAAAAAAAAGCTTTGATCTTATTAAGTATTTCCAGGCTTAGAGTAGATGGCATGGCTGGTATCATAGAAGAGTATGGTCTGAAAATTGATAGCATGTGCCTGTTACAGGTCAGAGGTGACTTTTATGTTCTTGAAGAATGAATAAATAGATGATAAATTATGCTAGTCATCTAAATCTTAAGACCTTATTTTCTTTTTTGTTTTTTGAAATGAACCTCTGTCCTGGCATTGTTTGTTACTTGCTAACTTGTCTCCCCCCCCCCCCCAAAAAAAAAAAGATTAAGGAAAGTGAGTAATAATTAATCGTTATTCTAATATTATATAAATATCTCATTGTATAAAGAACGTGAATTTGTCCATTATATTTTTAATATTAAAAACTATACTTTTTATGTTAATAATTTTCATCTGTTAAATTCCCTCTCCAGTGAATGGAACTGCATTATAATGAGTCAGTCAAATCCATATACCAAAATTAAGGTGTCTCATTTATTTTATTTCATTTTACATTTACTGGGTTATCATCATATAAGGCTATGTTTTGAAACAGTTAAGTTTTGTTTTGTTTTGTTTTGTTTTACTCCCTGTTACAAAGTATACATACCTGGGAGAGAGGGGGAGAAAGAGCACCCATGTTCTCAAAATGCCTTGCTCTTAAAGTGTAACTATAGAAAATACACTAGACTCATACATTTAAATTTGTTTTTAGGCAACTATATTGAATAGATCATAAGCAAATAAAGATTGATCCAAAAATGTCTTCCTTCCCAAGATTTATTAGTTAAGACTGTGTGGTAGGTAGTGTAATCCTCCATAGGTAACAAGCTCAAGATTATGTCCGTATAAAAGAAAAACAAAAGTAAAAAATTAACCTGACTCATTCTGATGCTAAAGGAATCAGTGTTCGGTATCATAATGTATAATTCACTATGTGTAAAGTAAAATGGTCTTTTCTATAATTTTTTCATCAAGCTATAAAATACTGTGTGTCTTTGATCAATATAGAACCTGTAGTATTTGTGCACCTAAAGTACATCTTTGCTTAGATTTAAAAGGGCAAGCCACATGTCACTAATGAAGGAGAGTTTGAAAGAAGCCTAGTTTCTAAAGAACTATATGTATGTTCGTTTTTCTCTTGTTAATGTCAAGAAAATGGCTATTTGGATAAACAGCAGTGAAGAAAGTGGGAAGGAGAATTGTTAAGAAGGGGAATCCTGATTTTTTTCCTCTGTAAGATTCAGTATTGTGATCTGATGATAAGGCCTTAATTTCCCAGATCTTGAACTAAAGAAATTACAAAGTGTTTGAGGCACAAAGAGAATGTTGAGTAGAAAAACAATGCCTTTTGAATTGCATCAGGTGGTTATTTTAGTCTTGTGGGGGGAAAAACACAGAAAAGGTTAGATATGATCAAATTGTAATAATCTTCCAAGGAACAAGACAGATTTCCATCTACTTCTACTCCTTTTCCAAGGACCTTTACAAAGTGTCAGTGTTTCTATTTCTATGGATTTCTTAAATATTTGTTGACTTGGAAGTTTTTGTAAAGGTTTGCTTTCTAGAGGTAAGGAGGCAACATTACGGGCATGGGGCTGCAGCCTGTACAAAAAAACACAGACACAGAAGAGGGAAGGTTTTAAAATTTATTTCTTACATCTTAAAAAGATTAAAAACAATTTTGCTAAAGTTGTAGAAATGTCGTGTCAAATAACTAATTGCTTTGCATGGGATTAAAGTTCCAAGTATGAATTTTTTAAATTAAAAGTTTATGTTCTCAATTTTGGCTTTCCCCTTTAAAGCTGAGCACAAAGTTTAGTATTCATCTTTATAGGAAAAGTTATTTCATGCTTTTATCATAACACTGAAGAACTTGTCTACCTTTTGATACAGTTCAACTTTTAAATTAAATATCATACAAAGAATTATCCATTTTCTTATGTTGTCTTCAGCAGTGTTGGATTCATTTCAAGGGAGAGCGTAAGATGTTGTCATTGCTCATGGGAGAAGTGGTAGGCCATGTTGGATGGAAGGAGATTCCCAATGTAGGCAAGGCTCAGTTTCGTAACTGAGTAAACAAAATTCCCTAGAAAAGGTCAAAACTTTATTGTGTACCATTTCCATTTTTGACACGGTGCTGTTAATAGTGCTTCATAAAGAAAAAGAAAAGATGAGGAAAGATCCAAGTATTTGGTATAAAGTATGTGTTTTTGTGCATGATGCCAACACTTCCATTTCACAAGGTACAAACTGAAGTGTGACAAATTCAAAGAATATTCTCAATCCATTTTCGTTAAAAAATTAAACATTTGAAGCTTTGAAAACTCTAAACTTGGAATTTTATGCACACATACAGTTAAATACCCATGTAGAGGACTCATTGGTAAGTTTGTTCACATATAGAAGTTAATATTCTTCAGAAAACTGGTTCAGGTGAGGAAAAAATTTGGCAAATACTGGCTCATACAGTTTGTTTTTCATATATGGAGCAAGTAGCTTAAAATTTCATTCTAAAAACATCCAAGATTTTTCTTTTGTGCAATTTCCTTTTTCATTTTTAAAATCAATGTTACTATTTGGAGAAATGATTTTATAAACCTCTTTCTGCTTCCCTGTAGAATTTTGCTTCAGCTTTTGTTATTAGACTAGTTAACCCTGAAAGAAGTAAATTAACGAGTTAGATTTGTTCATAACTACATACTGTCCCCAACAGGGTCAAAGCTAACATTTTAAAGTTAGGACAAACTTGGTATGACCTTTTGTTTCTTGGTCATCCAAGAAATCTCTAAGGAAAGGCTGCTGAAGACATTGAATGACAAAAAATTTAGCATTAGTTGGCTGATTTTTTGTTTGGTCCCAACATCTTCCTCCTCTCCCTTTATCCCTCCCCTTTCCCCAAAATATAACTGACTTAAGTGAATAAAACCTCATAGTTTTCTTTTCTTGACTCAACTGGGTTCAATTGCCAGTGTATTGAACTACACACAGTCTCTGCTAGGAGGGTATGTTGTCAACAGTGTACTTTATTAATGTTTCAGAGTGAAGGTTATGTTCGTTTCCATGGGCCCGTGAAAACAATGAAGGCGGGGATCAGGTGCTATAGTGGTGGATCTATATTTCTTAAAAATGTAGGTGGCCAAAGAGTGACACTCACTGATTTGTGTAGTTTATCACCTCAGTAAACATGTGTTTGAAAGCTAGTTCCCTAGAAATTCCATAGGTTATAAATCTCAGACTGGAAACTGAGATTACTACTGAAATAAAAAAAATCAGACATAGCAATTGAGCTATGGACATTTACATAAAATTAAAGTTAATAGTAAAAATCTGCTTGCCTTAACTAAAAGGAATTTTTTTCACCATAAAATAATTGCAGTAATCACTTAGATAAGGTTTGAGATACAGGCATAGCAAGAAAAAAATGCAGATTTTATTTAGCTTCCTACTTTAAAAACCAGGTTCTTTTTGTAGTTACTGTAAGAGTGAAATTTGATCTGATCTTAAAATTATTGGGGAAGGACGTGGGTTCTTTTATATAGAAAATTATTTAAAAAGAAAAATTTCAAAATATCAATATTAACTTATGCAGATATTCCATGAAGTTTTTTCATGTGGATATAGTATAAAAAGTGTTTATCACATTAAAACAATAGCTTGTAATATCCATATGCTAAGAAGGATTTACATGATGGTACCTTATGTTCTTCAGGTTGGTGATGCTATATTTTTTAAGTGCCTAAATAAATGTTTCCCCCATTGGGTTTAGAAAATGGAAACTAACATTTATTGGAAAGACCTTAGTGGTAGCTTGTGACCCTTTATGATAAATTTAAATTGTGTCATTGTTTTTATGTTAGATTAAATTTTAAATTATTTTAGATTTTTGTTTCTCCCGTTATGTTAAAAAGTGTACAGTTCTCGCTAGGTTTAAGTTTCTTTTTTTTAATATGTCGAAAATAGCTTGTTTGTGCTGGGGGAAAAGGATAGGGCTAAAAAAAGGGGTGGACTCACCAATTTTTTTGAAATTGAGAATTTTGCCAAATTACTTAAAATTTTAAATTCCAATCCAATCATATTTATAGAATTAATATTAATTTTCAAATTGCATATCACCTTTCCCCCCAAAAGTATTTGGTATTTGGTAATACATTGCCAGTATGATTAATGATATTAGCATCATATTTATTTATGCCCTTTATGGTTTACCTTGCTTTCTTATATATGGATAAAAATCACTAAATAAGAATTTTTCCTACTTGATTACATATTACACTCCTACATACAAATGATAAGTTTTTGATCTTCAATCAACAATAGAAATATGTTTATAATATCATGTGTGCAGTTGAATATACATATATATAGTAATTTCTAATATAATTTCCATAGGCCAGTCAATTACTTTTTTTAAAAAAATTTATTTGATCAAGTAGCTAGTTATAATTTTTGTTCTTGGGCAGTACTTTTCAGATACTGCTTTAAAATGAACAGTGGGAAAAGGCATCTAGTTTTTCTAAGTTTTTGAGGACTACTACATAATTGCACATTAAGACTTATGTTTTGAATTCATGGAACCCAGTGCTTAATTTCTGATTTATTATATAGCATTTGATTTTGTTTTTAGTGACTTGGATTTGTTTAGTTTGGGTTTTTTTTTTGGTTGGGGGGGAATTTTAGATCTATTAATTAAAAGTTTTTATGATTCAGGTAAAATATAAAACTGTAGGTATCATGATTATGCTCAGGCCTTCTTGAGCATAAGCAATGAAGTTTACTTTTAAAACATTATTGACATTAAATAGCTTCATAATGGTTTTTTAAATTACATTGATGTTGTGTCAAACACAAAATTCCAAAGCTCACCTAGAGTTTCCAGTTGTTGGAAGTCAAGGTTAGTATTAGATCATTTGGAATGGTCACTTTATATTAATGAATTTGCATACATTATAGTATATAATGACCTTGGAAGTTGATAAGGCCTGCTATTTCTGGCTATTCTGTTTAAGGATCTGGTTCAGTTCCAAATCTGAGGCTCTCTGCATAGGAAAATATTTTTAAAGCCTCGGAAGAACTAGTTGTGTAATAAAACCAATATGTTCAGAAAAAAAGATAAATTATCTACGGAGAGCCAGTTGGAAGTCATCCTCTCTTCTAGGCAGGTGAAGCTATCCAGAAAGTGTTGTTGTCTGGTCTGTTGTTGATTCCTGTTTTCTTAGGCCATAAAATCTTATGGGAATCCTATTGTTTTTCCTGAAATAAAATATATAGCCTAAAAGTTCTGGAGTTCAGGAAGTAGACAGAGACTTCAAATAAACCCTAGGAGTCTTGAGTCATCTAAAACATGCCCTTCTGGGAGCAAGTGATTTAACCTTTTGGAACCTCAGTTTCTTCATCTGTAAAGTCCATGATCACATGTGTGGTTATTGAGAGAAAATTCTCTCTTCATTTCCCATTAGTTGGAGGAACCCCTCACAGCCATTAGATTTGGGTGTGAGTGCTTTTGGAAATTAAGAAGTCAGTATCTTCCCTTATGTAGCCCTGGCTACCAATCTCAGTAACTAGCAAAAAATGTATTCCTTTTAGGCAAGGGCCTGTAGGTCTTTGGATCTTTCTTTCCTTAGCAATTATGAAAGGATTATCATACATAGAAGTCAAACACTTTGAAACCAGGAGCAGAGTATAACAGTATCACCAAAGCAAAGCAAAGTGGTCCACCTATCTACTAAATCTAAGCCTGTTCATATAGTCAAACTGGAAACTTAAGGGAGAAAAAATATTGGTCTTTGCCAGAATGGTTCAAATTGGCTGTATGAACTGACTCATTCCATGGATAATTGTGTAATCATTGCAGAGAATAACTGTGAATATTCAGCCTGGAATTACAGTATCCTTCCTGGAGCAATAACAGCTTGCAGCCTGGGAAAAACCCCAGTTAGGATATTTTTGTGGGTATGTTCTCTTTGGCCAGACCCAAGAGAGGGATTTGTCAGATTTCCAACCTTTTCCTCTCTCTGGAGTTGACCCTGTGGTTCAGTTCATCAGATATACCCCCACCAGCATTTTTCCCAAAGTCATTCTTACCCTTTAGGAAGAAAGTAAGTCCTATTCTAACCCATAGTGGAGATCCTAGTGACTTTGAACTGGTCATTTTGAAATGGGGGCTGTAGCCTTCTGGAAATAGGCTAAATAATCATTAGATTTTGAGCTCCTCAAGATTGTGCCCTTCTTTGTAGCTGAGTATTTATCACAGGGTTTGGCAAACAGTAAGTACTTAATAAATTGACTAAGTATATAACATATGCCAGGGTATGAGTAGTTTAAAGAGTATTGAACTTTAAATATATAGGATCATTGGATTAGGAATTGAAAGGGACATTAGGCATCATCCAGCTGATGCCCAGAGTTGCATGAGTTGTTGGTCTCCCATGTCTAGAATGTACTTCCTACTGATGTCCACTTCATGGAATGTCTAGATTCACTCCAAGCCCAATTTAGGTGTCACTTCTACATAAGGCTTTTCCTGATTTCCCCTCCTGCCCAAGCCCATTTATTAATACCTTCTCTCTTTTGAAATTACTTTATATATACCCTTTATTTAATTATTTGCCTATTTTAGTGATACTCTCCTACTCCACATTGATTGTAAGCTCATTGCAGGCAGGGGACCATTTTATTTTTGTCTTTGTTTCCTCACTGCCTTACACACAGTAGGCACTTTATAAATGTTTGCCAAATTGAATGAAGAGATTTGCCTGAGTTCACAAAGGTATAAAAAGTAGCAGAGCTAGCATTTGAACCAAGATTTTTTTTATTCCAAATCTTAGTGCCCTTTCATTAGACTGTGCTCAAGTTGCATTCATTGAATATTTGGGACTCTGGCTTTTCATCTCATCTCTGCCACTTACTAACTGTATGATCATTGATCGTATTACTTCTAGAAAGAGTAATTAACATTTGATGTCCCTACTTCCTTCTCACCCACTCACTTCTCAACCTTCTACAGTCTGGCTCCTGTCCCCACCATTCAACTGAAATTGGTTTCTCCCTATTTGCTAATTATCCATTAATTATCAAACCCATTAACCTTTTTCTCAGGTTATATCCTCTCTAACTTTTATGAAGCATTTATTCCAATTGACCACTTCCTTCTTGTAGTTTTTATTCCTTTAGCTTGTCCTCTTACTAAACTGTCAAGTCCTTTTCCATTTCCTTCCTTTCCCTGACTTGTCTTTTTTCTTTCTCCCCCTCCTTGAGTATATATCCACTTCAAGTTTCTGTCATTGGCACTCTTCTCTCTTTTCCAGTTTCATGGTTTCAATTAACACCATTATGGAGATGCCCCCAAATCTGTATAATTACCTTCAATCTAGTCTCACACTTCTATATTACTGCTGAGATGTAACATTGACAACCTAAACTTAGAATGTCCGAAAAATCATCTCCCCAAAGATCTGCTACTCATCATAACTCTCTATCTCTGTTGATGACACCATCATCCTTCCAATCTTCCAGGCTTTATTCCTCAGAGCCATCTATCTTCTCTCTTCCTTATCCACCATAACCTATCAGTTTCCAAATCCTGCTGATTTCTACCTCCGCATCATTTCTTACATCAGTCCTCTCCCTTCTACCCTCTGCCAAGTTCCTCATCACTTTCTGCTTAGGCTACTCTATTAGCTTCTTTTTTTGTTTGTTTGTTTGTTTGGGTTTTTTTTAGTGAGGCAATTGGGGTTAAGTGACTTGCCCAGGGTCACACAGCTGGTAAGTGTTAAGTGTCTGAGGCCGGATTTGAACTCAGGTACTCCTGACTCCAGGGCCGGTGGCCTATCCACTGCGCCACCTAGCTGCCCCTCTATTAGCTTCTTAATAGACTTCCTTACCACCAGTCTTTCCTCTCACCAGTCCTTTCTTTGCATGCCTACAAAAATATTAATCCTGATTCAAAACGTCACTGTTCTGCTCATAAACCTTGAATGGCTCCCCATTGTCACTGGGATAGCATACAAACTTTTCACTTGAATTTAAAGTTATTTACAACAAGCAGAAGAGCTTTGAAAAGAATGTGTCAAATTATATATTTAAAGCAAGCAGTACATAATAAAGATCAATGTTTTCATATGCCAGCCTCACTTTCCATTCTGTTTTGTCTATGGAAATGTGCTCACTTCCCTTCCTTTTCCCTCCCCTTCCTTTGCCTTCGCTTCTCTTCCCCTCTGTCTCTCATTTTTGTGTTAACTTGAGAAGTCATAATATTAACATTCTTTAGAAGCTAACTCCATTCTACCTGTCCAGCATCATTTCATCTTTATACCTTATACTCATACTAGATTATGACCAAATTAAACTAGCTATTCTCCTTCCTTCTCCCACCTCTGTGCATGTCTGGAAAATCCTTGTGTTTTTTACTGTCCTCCAAGTCCTAGTACAGGTGTTCTTCCTTTTATAAAGTCTTCCCTGAGCCCCTCTTGGAAAGTGTTCTTTCCCTCCTCGAATTTTCCTCCAATTCTTGTCTAGATCTCTTGTTTCCCTTGTGTATCTTACTTTTTTGTGTATATGTCTGATTCTCTACCATTAGACTATAAACTCCTTGAGGAAAGATACAATGTCATCTTTATAGTACCTTGATGTTAGGGAATACATAACTCTTTGTTCTGTTTATTATACTGTAATGAACTTAAAATCTCTGAGCCTAATTTTTCTCAACTTTGTAATGAACATGTGTCATATCTACCTCACATAATAATTTCGAGGATCAATTGAAATATGTATATAAAAAACAGGGGCAGCTAGATGGTGCAGTGGATAGAGCACCGGCCCTGAAGTCAGGGGTACCTGAGTTCAAATCCGGCCTCAGACACTTAACACTTACTAGCTGTGTGACCCTCGGCAAGTCACTTAATCCCAATTGCCTCACCAAAAAAAAAAACCAGATTGTAGGGGGCAGCTAGATGGCACAGTGGATAAAGCACCGGCCCTGGATTCAGGAGTACCTGAGTTCAAATCTGGCCTTATACACTTGACACTTACTAGCTGTGTGACCCTGGGTAAGTCACCTAACCCCCACTGCCCCACCAAAAAAAATTTTTTTAAATAAAAAACAGATTGTAAACTACACATAAGATATTAACTCTTTCTTGACTAACTGGATCCAACTAGATAACTTAATGAAATTCTTTGTATTTCTAAATAATGAAAGTTTCCCTTTAAGTTTCAATCAGAATTTGTATTGTAGAGTCTAGTCTAGACTCAGATATATGTGCAAACATATGCATACTTTCTTTTTTTCTTTTAGATTCTGTTTGTAGTAACACAAAATCAGACTTGTGATTTAAACTTATGATTAGGTCATTAACCAGGAGGGGGGGAAAGCTGGCATCCATGGGCAGGTGATCAGGTGACATAAGAGGCCTGGTTTTAATTTGTGGGCAGTACTGATTGTAACTGAAAGAGACTTGCTCTTTTTGTGGAATTGGCTGGCTGTTTCCCCACATCTGGAGTTAATAAAGTCCCTGAGACCACATCAGTTGTGTTTTGCCGCAAGAACTCTTTGATCTGAAAAATCTAGACTGGCACAGCTGCTGCTTCCTAACATTGCAGCTATGTTTTTGCAGGCTATAGTTAAGATACCAAAACAAGCAAAAAACTTTACAAAGTTATGTGCCCAAGCTAGTTCTTCTCTGTCACTGTTTGATGAGACCTCTTTGAGAACCACATATTTCATAACATCTTTTATCATGATAAAGTCTCAGACACATGTTTTTAGTACATTATATACTTGTAGTAGCTAAAGATTTTCTGAGTTTAGTTTGTATTTAGAGGACTCTGTAGAAAATGTCAGAGGCATAAAAGTTGAAAATGAAAATAACCTTTTACATGCATAGTATATATGGAACTAGTCTTGGAATCAGAAAGACCTGAATTCAAATCCTACTTCTAAAACTGACTGTGTGACCTTAGGAGCGTGACAACCTTTCTGGCCCTCATTTCCCTCCCCTTTGAAATGAGAGATTGGGATTTGGATTTGCTGACCTCCAAGGTCCCTTCCAGCTCTAAATCTATGAACTTGTGATCTTTTCATTGATAGTGAGTCTCGCACAGTGGATAGAGCACCGGCCCTGGAGTCAGGAGTACCTGAGTTCAAATCTGGCCTCAGACACTTAACACTTACTAGCTGTGTGACCCTGGGCAAGTCACTTAACCCCAATTGCCTCACTAAAAAAAATTTAAAAATAGATAGTGAGTCTCATTTATTTCTTGATATTTAATGTAGATTTCTATATTAATTTATGCAAATTTCTATATCTCAGCTGAATACTATTTAGCTTTATTTCCTTGTTCTTTATGACAGTGATAGATTAACCATTAACTTGATAACATATGCTTCTTTATTTGGCCCAATAGAAAATTTGTAAACTAGAAAAACCAATTTTAGCCTTTTTATATACTATCGTAAGCCTGAACATTTTAGTATTTGATAAGTAGAATATATCATTTATGGAGTCCGACAAATTGAATATGAGTAAAGTTGTTATATAGGGCAAAGAAGCGCAGATTTACTAAACTTAGTCAAACTTTGTGAGGTTTATTTTTCCACATGTGAAACTTAAAAACTACAAAAATGAGATTTCTCCATAATTATGAAAACATGAATGTTTCATTTCATTCCAATGTGTACTACAGATGGGGTTTAAGAATTTGGTGTATCATACTTCCAAATGAACAGGTGTATGTTTGCACCAAGACTTTTGGGACACCCAGTCAGAGGGCAATTTGGGGAAAATACCTACAAAGTCATACATTCTAAAGGCTGGAACTTCAGGGGTACTTAAAGCTGTACTTTCTACTTGCTTTAGAAAGAAACTGCATTTAAATGGCCAGAGATATTTTCTAGTCTCTTATACTAGTCTGGAGGCTGCAGATCTCTGTAGCCGCGTTAGCATAGTGTGCATTAAAAGATTCCTGCTTGGTTTATTTTATTTTTTGAAACCATTTTAGGTTCTATGTTAATGTTGTTGCACTCCCACAACATTTTGACATGTTTTTATTAACAATCTAATAGAAAATGGCCTTTTCAGCTCTAAATCTCTGATCCTGTAAAAATTCTCCCACTGAAATTAATGTGGGTCCTTCATATTGCAGTAAAATTTAATTTAACATTGTTACCAAAATAATACTTGTCAATGAAATCATTTCCCCTGCTCCTTACTAATCATCTCCTTGTTTTATGGGTAACCATCTCAGGAACATCCTACCTTTTTCCTGATTTATGTGTAGTCCATACATAATCTAAATTTTTTTAAAGCTTTTTTTTCCCTGTTTGATTTCAGCAGCTGCCATAAGGATAGTTTGATTATTAAGGATATTTGGCTGCCTAAATAGTTTCCAAAGTGATGAGAATGTTGGTCAGTTGCCAGTTCAAAATGTTCATACTGTGCTTATCTGAAGCAAAAGGTTTATCAAGGGAAACTGGTACTCCACCGACAAATCAAAATGAGTTGTTGGGGAGGAAGGGTGTTTGTTTATGTTGTTTTTTAAGCAGTGCCAGACTTGAAAGATGATTTGATATTGAAGCTTTAAAACCCCACAGCAGGATATAGACTGTACATTCTTTTTATGGCAACCCTATCAAGTTAAGGAAGTATCCGAGTGGATTGCACGATGCCCTAGGTGTTTAATTCTCAGTATTTACATGGGTCATTCACATTTTATCTAGTTTAATTAAATTGTAATTGTTTGGTATTTTAATGTTTACATCAGGAATTTGAATTTTATGAATCCAGTTTATCTTTTGGGCCATATTTAGTGAGGGTTTTATACTCTGTATTTTGTGCCACAAGACTGTGAGATTTGTTTTGTAAGCAAATTCAACATTTATGCCTTTATCCAACCACCTGGTTTAATTGGCACACTTTAAAGTGTGTTATGGGGATGCTCATGGTGTTCTGCTCTGGCAGTTTGCTAAAAACAAGCATTCAGACAGTGACCAAATTAAGCATTATTTTCCTGGACTTATGTACATGTTTTGGGAGGTTTGGGGACTCTTTTTTTTTTTTTTTTAGTCCTCAGTTCAGCTTTACCTAAGTGATATGCAGAGAGCATTTATTCATTTTTTAAAATTTTGTTGGTATTTAATTTTAAGGTATATGCACCATCCCCGAATTCGGATGATTTCAACCGAGAATCTCCTAGTTACCCATCACCCAAACCACCAACCAGTATGTTTGCTAGCACTTTCTTTATGCAAGGTAAGTACTGTTTAAAAACAAACATACAAAAACTTCAGTACTATCTTCTACACATTAACTGACACTTTGGGTTATAAAGTTTCAAGAAAAAAAAAAGCAGTTGCTATATGACTATGCAGGAAGTTTGATATAAATTATCTAGGTGTTTCTGAGTGAAATAAACTGTCCTTTGATTTAAAGGTTTTCCAGTGACATTAATTGCTGACTGCAATTTAGGTGGATTACCCGGCAGACCAGATGGGCAGTCATCCAGTCTTAGATTTGTAAGGGGCTTCAGAACAGCACATTGGAGTAATTGAGAAAAATGAGGAGAGGAATTCTTGATCATTCTGAAACCTGAATGGACAGCTTTTATTGACAACTAGTTCAATTTTTAATTACCTTTTACGCAAAGGATTTAGAGTTGTATCACACCTAGAATTACTAACATAAATGTGGTGCAAAGAGGAGAGAACAGGGTAAGACTTTGTAGGAGAAAAAAGGATTGCATTTCCTTTACTTCATGTCTAGCAAATCATTTTACTTGGTCTGATGTGGTTTTGGACTGTGGAAAGCACATGCTACATGTGAACAATAAATTACTATATACGGAGTTATTTGACTTTTATATTGGTAAGTGAAGTCACTACTGACACATTTTGGTTAGAGGCTGAATATAATATAGTAATTATCAGTTATTTAAGTCTTCTTGAAAAAAACTTTCCTTTCACTATGTTAAACTGTTTTAGATAGTATAAATTGCCTATTATGGATTAAGGATTTTTTCCATTCTGTATTTATGGCGACTGCCACTTACCCAAGCTTGCAAGCATCAACCTTTTCCCCCTGTAGTCTGGAATTTTATCACTTTTTCTTGATATGAATCTGGACTTTCTGAAGGTTTTTGTAATTAGCTCAAGTACTTGGTATTTTCTCAGCTGCCAGATTGTATTTCAACTGTTGAGACTAATTTCTTCTTTTTAAATATAGCAATGCAACATGAAGAAAGAAAAACTAGATGGAGAGTCTTATTACTGGCATGAGAAGAGTGAGGCGAAATCTAGAGAGAAAATTAATTTTTATATCATCATTAAAGTAAAAGTAGTTCAATTTCTTTGCTAAGAAGAAATTTTTGTTTCTCTCTTCTTTCTAGATGGGACCCACAATTCTTCTGACCTTTGGAGTTCATCAAATGGGATGAGCCAGCCTGGTTATGGTGGAATTCTGGGGACCTCCACTTCTCACATGTCACAATCCAGTAGTTACGGCAGTCTACATACACATGACCGCTTGGTAAGGCTATAACCAACAATTAAGGCACAGTAGCTTTCTGTTTCTTACTTGTATTTCTTTTAGGATTATAATTATAAAATTAGATTCTGTCAAAATGCTCAGATTTGGAATTCTTCTCTGCTTAACGCATTCTACATGTGCTTATAAGAAAGCAGCTCTAGGGGCAGCTAGGTGGTGCAGTGGATAGAGCACCGGCCCTGGATTCAGGAGGACCTGAGTTCAAATCCGGTCTCAGACACTTAACACTTACTAGCTGTGTGACCCTGGGCAAGTCACTTAACCCCAATTGCCTCACCAAAAAGAAAGAAAGAAAGCAGCCCTAACACAATTGGAGTTCCTCAGCTGCTAACTTGCAATGTTCTCTTTTTGACATATTGCAGTCGTTGTTTAACCATGTGTGCATGTTTATTCAGGAAGTGTAGCTGATGAGATCTTGTCTTTTTTCCCCTTTTTTCTAGAGTTATCCTCCACATTCAGTCTCACCAACAGATATAAATGCAAGTCTTCCTCCAATGTCTAGCTTCCATCGAGGCAGTACCAGCAGTTCACCTTATGTTGCTGCCTCACACACTCCTCCCATCAATGGATCAGATAACATTTTAGGTGAGCATTTTAAGGTTCAAAAATTATTAGGATCAAATTATTGGATTATCTGTGATCCTATACATCTTTTTTTTTTCAAGTGAGGAATTTTTTTTTCTTAATTTTCATTCATCAGCCCTAAAGTGGCTCAGAAGGAACCTATAAAATGACCATATTAAATATACCACAGACAGAATGTTTGTTGTACTAGTATGACAAATGTAGAATTACTAAACAGCATACCTCTGAAATAACTGTGCCCATTTACCTTGTTTATAAATGTCAGAGGCACATAAACTTACTTCAAAGTCTGAAAATAAACTCATGGTTCATTTTCCTACTCTTAATGTCCAGGAACCAGGGGGAATGCTGCTGGAAGCTCACAGACAGGTGACGCACTTGGCAAGGCTTTGGCATCTGTAAGTATTAACACTATTCAGTAGTGATTAGAGGTTATTAGGTTTGGGAGATTCTTTTGTCGACTGTATGTATCATATATAAAATGTGTTCCTTAGTTTCTAGACTTCCATATTAAACTTTCCACATGACAATTACACAATTCTTTATTAATCACCAGACTACATCTTGAATCTACAGTTGACACGTAAACTTAAATTATTCAAAAGTGTTTCTCTTTCCTCCTCTTTTTCTCCCCTTCTCTCTCCTCTTCCTCTCTTCTCTCTTTGTATGTGCATACTCATATATATACATGCATGTATGTATTTATATGTACACACGTATACTTTCATACATGTGTGCGTGTAACCTACATCTATACTTGTCTGCATGTATGTATATACATGTTTGTGTGACATACATGTATATATATCACATAAAGCAAGTTGCTATTTTTTTTTCATGAGAATTAGCCTTTTGACTTCATTTGAAACATTTGCTTCCTTTATATGTGGATAAGCTATAAGTAGATGGAGAATGAATTTGGACATTTTGCATCCAAGGCACAAATAAGAAAGATTAGTGGATCAGCTCATTCATAAAGGTTTAAAGTACATGCTCAGTGACCCATTAAAAGAGGTCGAATGGAACCAAGAAGGGTAACCCAGCTACTCCCTTCAGATCCAAAGAATAAAATGGATTTATAAGGATTTTTTTTTAAGGCAAAGTATTTTGCATATAAAAGAAAGGAAAAAACCAACAAGAGAAAGACTGTTTATCATTTCAGCTACAGTTGATCCAATCAGGAGATAAGGAAATGAGAACAACATCATAGATGCCAAATTTTTTTAAGAATTGATGCTAAAATGAGCAAAACTTTGTTTTGGGAAATTCATAATAAAATTACCATAGCATTATCCCCAAGAACTACTTTACATCCTACTGCTATCAGCATATTAATAATAAAGCACTGATTACGTCTCAGTGTCTGAATCATAGACAGTCGACCTGAAATCCTCTCTTTTCTCACTGCGAATTGGAAGGCAAGGGAGTCATCACTAACCCACAAGGAGCCTTACTTAACTCAATTCTTTGAGTAAGATACTTGTACTTCACAGCTCAGAAGATTCTTCCTGGGCTGCTTCCTCTTCTCATTTCCTTCTTTTCCTAGAAAATATGCTCTTACAGATCTTATAGGCTTGATCTCTTTCTGATACCAGTGCTCCTGTTGCCAAGTGGATCTGTTGATGTCCACATAGCAGGTGGAGTATTTCTTAATAGAACTAGTAGGGAAGCCACATGTATGGAGTCTCTGTAATCAGCATTGTGAAAACAAAACAGAGCAAAACTCTAGTAGCTGTATCCTTTTCAAATTAGTAGTAAATTGAGATTTTTTTGAGAACAGTTGCTGCTACCTTGTATTAACTCATAGGTTCCTTCTGAAAGGTGTGAGGTACTCAGGGGTTTTGTTAACCCCAAGCAGATGTAGCAGGACCAATAAGCATCGAATTTGTGATATCCTTCAGTCTTTTAAAATACTGTCTTGGGGCAGCTAGGTGGCGCAGTGGATAGAGCACCAGCCCTGGAGTCAGGAGTACCTGAGTTCAAATCCAGCCTCAGACACTTAACACTTACTAGCTGTGTGACCCTGGGCAAGTCACTTAACCTCAATTGCCTCACTAAATAAAATAAAATAAAATAAAATACTGTCTTGCTGGTTATAAGGAATGGCTCTCTGGAAAGAAGAACATATTGGGAAATGTAGTAGAGAAATCTATATTTTTCAAACTGCCTTCACATACATTGTCTCCCTTGAACCACACAATAGCACTGTGAAGTAGGAATATATAACTAGGGAATATAAAGTTTCATAGTCCATTTAAGTTCTCAGGAGAAATCTTGGCTTGTAAGCAAGCACAAGTTTCTGACGTGCTCATTGGTCCTCCAAGTGCATTTTCAGGTACCTCTAGGTCCTTGAGTACTTTCCCTTATTATGACTAGCACACTAGCCAAACCAGGTTGGCATTTGGAAAGAATTCCAAATTTACTATGAGTGGAAGCCAGGGAAGAAATGTTTAATCTAGTTAGTGGGTGGGCTTTGGTTGTCATGGAAACTTAGCTCTGTCATCCTATGTTGTTGCTTGGCAGGAGCAGCCAGGTCATTCCATAAATCATTTCTGTCATAGCTGATGGTGATGCATTCCATCTGCTCTATCACCGCATGCCATAGTCTGCACACTTCAAATCCCTTGCTTCAATCCATCTGCTGCCCTCCCTCTCTAGTCCCCCCCACCCCAGGAACACATTCTTTCCCAACCCCCACTACAGACTTACTTTTACAGCAAATAGATATGTTCTAACAACAACAACAACAACAACAACAACATTAAATTATCGAGGGAGAGTGTGAGTAGATAGTTAAGCATGTGAAGGAGGGGGGAAGGAAACTTAATGATTGTTACAGTGGAGAATCTGATAACACACCTCAAAATTTCCTTCTTGAGTATTACTCTTTATTTGGGAAAAGTGGACGTAGTCGGTCCAGAATGACATCATCTCAGAATTTTTAATTTTTTAGATTTTTAAATATTTAAAAGGAACATATGATTTTAAATATAGAAACTCCTATGTTATTGTTAAAAATCATTTCTAGTTCCCAAATTGTCTGTTGATGTACATCTTAGAAAGGCCTTTCATGTGTGAAACATCAGCGGGTACAACCTTTGTTCTTCAGTTTAGGTATTAAAGCACATGCAGAATACTGTGTGATTAAACATGTAAGGCCAGATAATACATTTGCAAAGGTTCTTTTATTTTAGGTTTAAGCCAGGATAATTGTGGTCTTAATCTCAGGGTAGCAAGAAAGAGAATTGTACATGAAAGTATTTACACAAAGTTCCCAAAGCCCTGTGGATTATGCATTAGTTTAGATAATGAACTAGTGTAGATAGAAAGAAAAGAAAATCTGGGTATTCGTGCCATTTCTAATGTGTTTCCCTGAACATTTGCCAGACAATAACCCTTTAAGATTGTGCCCATGGAGGGTTATATGGAGGAAGAAACATCTGGTTTATTTCAGTGCCTAATACCAAATCAAAACACTTGGTCTTTAATTTAGAGGAGATCAAACAGGAGGACTGTTTAACTTTGTTGATTATATCAGACCTCTTTGTGATAATTTATGTTTTGATTCCTACCTCAGAGCAAGAATAAATGTGTTTTTTGTGATCTTGATGGTTAAATGGCCAGTAGTCCCTAACAAAAGAAAAGAAAATTCAGGGAAGTTGACTTTTAAAAGTAATTCACGAAATAAGTTTCTTTGTTGCCTTTGACTCAATAACATTAGCATAACAAAGATTAACTGAAATGTGCACTGTAGTGTTTAAAAAATTGGGCTAACAGCTCGGAGGTTTGGCTCTGTGGGCTCTCCATTGTGTCCTTTTTGTCTAAGGCCCTTTTCATTAGACCCTGGCTTATTGGCACCCTGCTGATTGGAATGGACCATGACTGATAGGAGGAGGAGTCTCATTTGTTGCAGTAAAATGAGTCATGTTACCGTTTAAGCCTGGCAGAAGGTATCAGAGTTATTCATCATTGGTCATTTAACAGTACAGCAACCATGGATTGCATGCAGAATGAGCTCTTACTTTGTGTTTACGCCCTGGTTTCTAAATGACTTTTTTCCTCCCCCTCCCCTATTTTTAAAGTGCATGACTTTTTTCCCCTTTTCATTTAACTCCACTGTGAGATCTCTTTAAGACCAGAGATTCCAACAGAAAATGTATTGTTGATTTAGTCAAATTGGGTGAATGCTGTATTCCAAATGAAGCATTGTGTGTGTTGGATTTTTAAAAAGTAACACAAGTTCTACAAACTTGGGAAATCTTTGTCTGATATGGTGATAGCAGAGTATGGTGTGTCAAACCAAAGTTGAAGCAAATAGGCTGTAAGGTTTTAGAGTAAGCATGCTTGTTTTACATATTGTGTCATTATAGTCACATACAAATTTATTTCTGTACATTTATAGAAACAACATGGAACAAAAGAAGGTAATGCATCTTGCCAAGTTGTCTGTAAACTCAAGAAACACATTGCTAATAAACCTGTATGTATCATCACCTTAGTCTTGATGTGGGGGGTGGCAAAGGAGATGATAATTGGAGGAAAGTTTTTGTTGTGGAAATGGAAAAGCTAGGTGACAAACACACCATAAATGATTTTTCCCCCTTAATGATAAATTTGCGTTACCCTTTTCCTCCTCTGCGAATGCAGTCATTAGGGAAAAAGGGGAGAGAGTTTACACATATTTTGCATAGAGCCGAACGAACAGTTTTGCTCAGTCATTGAAAGATAGTAATCCTCATTGTCACTCAGTTTTGCCTGTTCCTCTGAAGTGTAACCTCTTCCTTCTTTGAGATAAAGGAGCTGTCACCAGCTGTTGACATGCTATGGGAATCATTTGGTTGCAGTAGAGAGGAAATCAAGGAAATTGAGGGTTGACAGTCCACTTCCACCCTTGAAGGCCCATATCTGCCAAATAGAGTGATATTGGCAGCTTAATGTGTTAGGAACAATTCCTGAGTACAGTCAAGCCTCACTCCAACACTTCTCAAGGCTTATGCCATGGAACTGCCCCAAAACCATTCCCCAGTCTTTCTGGTTTTTTGGTAACTAACTCCTAACTGTATGGTTTACATGACCAAATCACTGTATACTGAATTATATATATATTTTAATCAGAGTGTGGTATAGCAGCAATCTAATGTATTTGTCTAGCATATCATATAAGTTGGATTTAGATTAGTCCAAGGGTTGAAGCTCAGTACCTGCTACCAGCTAGCTACCTCCCTCCCTCTTACCCCCCACCAAAATGCTTAAGGAACTTTTTAGGCAGTACTGGGGTTTTTTTGTTTGGGATTTTGTTGTTGCTGTTCTTGTAATTTTTGTTTGGGGTTTTTGTGTTTGGGGTTGTTTTTTGGTTTGGGTTTTTGTTTTTTTTTTTTGGCAATATCTCTTTAAGGGGCTTGTGAAATGAAAAGGACATTTGCTATTGATCCATTTTACACATAAGCACATGAAAGCTTAGTATGCTGGCCAAATTTTTAACAGTGGCAGAATTAAGTGGACCTCAAGTTTTTCTCCTGCTTCTTTCAGTTGGCATGCCACCAAATCAGCCGTTCAAATAGCTTCAAGAATGCCATCATCCTAAAAAAACAGTTTTGGATCCTAGTCATAGGGTATTTTATAAAAGTAAGCATCAATCAGTAAGCATTTATCAAATGCCTACAGAATGCCAGGCACTGAGGATATGAAGGAAGGCATCGGAGACATAGAAGAAATGTTACTTGACATTTACCTTTCTTTAAAGCTTTGTCTGGTTTCACTTAAACCATAAGCCTATGTTGATTTGCATAGTTGAACTAGATCACATATGTACAAAAGCCACTAGGAATCAGAGTGTGACCACCAGCTAATTTTCACAGATGTCACCCAATAACTCTCAGAGGGCAACAACTTGAAGTTAATTCTAGGCAACAATGGAATAGTAATAGTGACTATGGAGAAAATTTCTACCTCCCCATCACCAGTTTCCCTGTTAGTCCTCTGAGCTTCTGCTCTTTACATGCTTTCCAAATTGACTTTCTAGTTTCTAATCATTCAGTGATGATATTTTAAAACTGTGTGCTTGTAATGACAATTTGGTAACATAAAAATGTGGTGCCTTTTAATGAGTTACATGTACTTTTATAGTGAATTTAAGTAAACTGGAAGTTGCGCCATGTTTTGTTTTTTACATAAGTCCTCAGGCTTGTTAGTAGTGGCTTGTAAAATTACTGAGTATGCATTTCTTTACAGAAAAATTGCATTATCTTAAACTTGTATTAATTAGTTTGAGGACTCCTACCTTTAGACAACATATCAGTTCCAAAATTGAATCTTCTAGGACTTACTATTTTAGTAGAAGCTTTGTGGGTGACATCATTCAAGACTGAATCCTTTCTATTAGGAACAACTTTATAACCACAAAGAGTTGTTCACTTGAAGACATTCAGGGAACAGCAACTTGCTCCCAGCAGTGGGCCAATTTGCAATAAGCTGGTTACATGCACACTTGTGAGAGTAATTTGTTGTATCCATTATGGGCACAGGATTGGCCCAGAAGAGGCCCTTGGTGCCTCAATTGGGAGAATTTGTGAAATGTCTGTGGTTGATTAGGTAACCTTTAAGGAAGTGCTTCAACTATTTCTATTGGCATACAAAGTCACTATAATGTAATATAACTGCTTTTTTTCTTAATAAACATTCCATAACTTATACATCCAGAGGCATGTTGTTAACCTCAAAATAGTCACCTTATGAAGCTATTTCAGTAATGATATCATTGCTCAAAAGATTTTTAGAACATCTTTTGTAGATTTGCCTTCTGAACCTTTTAACTACCCACAAAGATAACTTTTTTTTCTTTCTGAGGACACATTTGATTTTTGGAAAATTGCCCAAAGTCATTTGGAACCAAGTCTAGTGAACACTGTTGGTGATCAAATAGGATACTGCCATTTCTAATCAAAAGAAGCTTTTAGCTATAAAGTAATGAGTCTTGTTTTCTTGTGGTGGATTATACATGATCTCTGAAGAAGATACTTCTAAGGAGAGGGATTGTGAAAATATTTTGAGCATTATAAGCTTCATAAGGTGAATACTTTAAAGGACAACAGTCATTCATGTGTATATATTTATGTTCTGGCATATTTTCCCTATCTTTCTGTCTTCTTAATCTTATTATAGTACATTCAAATCTTGTATTTTAATGGTCATTTCAAGAACTATTCATTATATTCACATAATTTGAAATAACAAAGAAAGCAAACAAGGTTCTCCAAGCTTACAACAGAAATCATACAATGCTTTTTGATTGTTCATATAAAAAATTGAGGCCCCACAAACACTGAATGTTTCTCAAGTCTTTGACATAATAAAGTTATGCTAGGATTGATGAACCATTTTTTTACACCAGGTTAGCTTCAGAAATGGCAACTGAAGATTTTAAAAAAGTAATCTAATCAGTAGTTTAATTTTTTCCTCTTCTGTCAAATGTTGATAAATAAATTTATTTTCATTTTGTTAGATTTATTCTCCTGACCATACCAGCAGTAGTTTCCCCTCAAATCCATCAACGCCAGTTGGATCACCATCACCTCTTACAGGTATGCTAGATTTTGCTTTCTTATTGGATAACATAAATGTTGCTATTATTTTATTTTGAGTGGTAGTGGACTTTTTTTCTTTCCTGACATTAAACTATGATTTTTTTTAAAATGTGTGAAAAAGTTTGTACATCGATATACCTAGAAGAACAAGAGGAAAAAAAAAACATTTTAGTGACTTCTGGCTAATTTACTTTTTGTCGTTTCTTGTATAAGTTCATTAAATGACAGCAAAGCATATTATTGTTTGGTTGGAAAGAGAATCTATGAGAAGAGTAAAATCTCTTGTTTTAAGAGTTAAATACAGCTCGTGTTTTTCCTTGTGGTCCAGATTTACATTGCATTTTTATGAGCCCCCACGAACTTGACCATGGTTAGTTTTATTTCTTTTAATAGCATATCTTTATTTTTATCCCCCCTGAATCTCTATATGGTAACATCTATTCCACAGTTACTTTTCTATGTTTAACTTTAGTTTCATGTGTGAGCCCTTGTGTGAATGACTTACATGTAGTTAAACTTTAAAATATTTAGAGTAGGCAAAAAATGGGAGATAGCAATGTAGGGGGTTTTCTTTTTTTAAAAAACAAAACCACTTATTGCTAGTGGAGGTATATAAGCTGTTAAGATTTGCTTTTGCTTGTTGCCAAGTCATTAACACATTAATTAAAAGTATGAGCAAAAATTTCTCAAGACATTCATTATTGTTATAAATGGGGATTTTTACTTTCTTAATGAATAAACCAGAGCAATATTAAATCATTTATTGTAAGTTTAGGGTAAATTGTGAAATTTGAACTGTGCTGTACTTTCTTGACCAGTACTGTCAGAAAGTCAACAGGAGAGAAGCAAGAGTAGTTGAGTCTTATCTCAGGGAAGTAACTAGGCAACTCGGTAGTCAGGGCCACTGTCCCCAGTACTTCCTCCTACAACAATTGGACTGTGAATCCATTCAGTCATTCTGATCAAGCAATTAGCAGTGTCCAGTGTGGGCTTTTCAAGCCTTCTGCATTGTGGTCTTTCTGAAAATCAGGGCTTTTGGGCATAGGCATCTCCCATCACCTGTGCTTTGTGTAGGAGTGTTGCATGTCTGCTAAGAAGCATTCCAATGTGGAGATGATGAACTACTGGCAGCTGTTTACAGCTTTTAGCGGGTACTGCAGCTTTCTCAGACACTGTGGCCTCAGCTGTCTAGTAAAAGTTGAACAGCTGTTCCCCACATAGACAGAACTATGAAAGCCCCATTGACTTAAAGTTGTTGTTTAAAAGGGAGCTGGAATTACAGGCAGAATGATGTAACTTTAACCCTGTTCAGCCCCCGTGGCACAGTTTTGCTAAATTATCAATGTCATTTTTACCACAGCCTGTTTCCCTTTCTCATCTGATATACCCACATTAGCTCCTACTAAATATGTTCATTTTCCCCACACACACATACCCTACCCCACCCCCCTTTCTTGGACAGTCATCTACAAAAGCTGCCTTTTTGTTTTAATTAGCACTGAGTAGAAAACCAGGCAGCAGAAAAGCTGGCCTTGCTTCTGAAAGTCTGGGATCAAAGGGCCTATCAATGAAATGAGAGAATCATGCCCTCTATTTACATTTCTTAAAATAATGGTTCAAAATAAAAACTTGAGTCATTTCCACTCCCCCCCCCATATTTCTTTCATATTTAATGTTACTTTCTTTTCCCCTCTGATTTGGCTGATTAATGATATCTATGGACTGGGAGAGAATACCTGAGCAGCTGCTTTTAAGTAGTTGTTTTATTTTCTATAATAGCTGAAAAATTCATGTTGAATTCTGTAATGAAGGGATTAATAGGTTTCTTCTTTGATTCAGCAGTCACATTGAAAGAAAAAAAAAATGTCTTGTATATCCTTGTTCTGCTGAGATAGCAAATCAGAGCTTCTAGGTTTATGCAGGTGCATATTTCCCTCCCCTTCCCTGTCCCTTTCCCCTCAGCATCACTCCCACCCCCCCCCCACCTTTAAAACAACAAAGCAAAAATAGAAAGAAGAGGAAAAGGAGTAAAAGCAGTTTGTCACAAAGCATTTCCAGCAGGGGAAAAAAAAAGGCAAATCAGAATTCCTTATCAATGTGACGCACCACATGAAATGTGGAAACTGCATTCCCTCTATGGAAGGGCGCTGGCCTCTTATCATCTCGGAGGGAAAATCCATCCCCTTTAGTCTCCCACTGTGGTGTTTAATCTCTAGACCAGCCTCCACAAACAACAGAGGAATATGAGGGAGTATAGACAGGAGCAGAAGTGTACTCCCCCCTTTCCAAGTTGGCTTT
Organism: Dromiciops gliroides; assembly: GCF_019393635.1. Classification (NCBI taxonomy): domain Eukaryota; kingdom Metazoa; phylum Chordata; class Mammalia; order Microbiotheria; family Microbiotheriidae; genus Dromiciops; species Dromiciops gliroides. Next base: position 160,955,350 of record NC_057862.1, on the reverse strand, counting down.
CTTGTTTAAACCCAGAAAGCCAAGCTTTTGCTCTCTTCCTTCTTTGCATGTTCCCTGGGAACTTTCCAAATTATGGAAGATTCTTCCACCTGGAAAAAGTCCTTACCAACAGGCTTCTTGGAGGTAATTTTGTGTTTGGGAAAAGACAATTAAAAAAAATAAAGAAAGCAGGTGTTTTCTTAGATGGCTTGGAAGTGAAACAGGGGGGGGGGGATTGCTATTTGCTATGCCCTAAAACTTTTCAGTTTTACACCAAATAATCTCAACCCTCCCAGCAAAACAATAGTCGACAGAGAAGGCAACATAGTCAGGTTCTCAGAAGTAGTTAGGTGGGAGATGGAGGAGGGGAGCAGGGTTTCCCTTATTAGTTATAGAATTATATCCTAGTCTTCCTTTTGATGTCATGTGAGAACAGGGATATGAAGGAGGTATAGTGTAGTAGAAATAGCCTAGACTTGGCATTACAAGACCTGAGTTCAAATGTGGACTCTGCTGCTTATTCCCTTGATCACCATAGAATTTAAATTCATCTGTAAAATGAGGGGGTTGAAATAAATCTCTCAAGGATCCAGCAATAATCTGATAAAAATGACCAATTTCCAAAAAGCCTGGTGCCCAGCATCATCCTTCAAAGTAATCACAGCAGCTACATGCATACAACCTGAAGTCATTCACCAGATATTAATTGAGTACCTGCTATATGCAAAGTCTTGTGCTTAATGACTAGAGAGGCATGGGTCAATATCCCCAGATTTGAGGCACTGACAGTTTAGAAAAGGTATCTAACAATGCAAAGCTATGAGCTCTAAGTACCAAAAGATTAGCATAGATGTTAGCAACAAATAGAACTATAAGAAATCACTTTGGTCAGGACTAGAATTATGTATTAGATACTGTTTGAAGTAGGCTTTGGAAAATGGCCAGTATTTAAGTAGAGAGAGAAAAGTAAGGAGGGTATTCTAAATAAGGAACCTTGGCATAAACCGAGGCACAGAGGTGGGTAACATTGAAATCAGTTTGACTGGAACAGCGTTCATGTAGAGACTGCCAGACTAAAGAGTTTGGACTTTATTGTGTAAGCAGTGAGGTACCATTAAAGGTCTTGATTAAGCATGAGAGAACAACAGAAATGTGGAAATGCCTGCACTGGATTTCTCTCTGACACATAAAATATTGGATTTAGTTCTCATAATTAATTAACCAGCCACAGTAGGTAAAATTCTTGCTAAATCCCACCCAGAGTGAACTATGCTTTGTAAATCAGATCAGTAGCACTGGATGATTTGATGATCAAAGCTCTTCCAGATTTTCTTGTCAAGCAGCTCTCACTGTTCTTATCCCAGCTATCTTGGTTTCTGGGGGGGAAAATGTTTAATGTATCTTAATATCAGGTACGTTTACTACAAGCTTTCCTGAACAGAAGCCAGTTTTCTTGGGTTCTCTGCAAAGAGCCAAAGGCACTTTCAAAAATAGTTTATTAAGTTTCTATTCTTAATAACCAAAGTACTAGGAGTATTTTCTATGTAGTAATAACATAGTAAGAGTGAGACTTCTCATTCATCTTATATAATGCAGTCTAAGCCCAGAATTTTATGAGATATTAGAGCTGCCAAGGATCGTAAAGATCTTCTAGTCCAAACTCCTGATTTTACAGATGAAGATACTGAGGCCCTGAGAGATTTAAGTGACTTTCTCAAGATCATAAATAACAGCCAGAATCTGAAGCAGGACCTCTGAATACAGTACCAGTGCTCTGTCAATAACATTCTCAATAAGTTAATCAGGAAGCAATTATTAAGCACTTACTTTGTGCTAAACACTGCTTATACTAAGATTAGTGGAAAGAGTCCTTTCCTTCAAGTAAAATACATTCTAGCCAGAGGAGACAACAGGTGTGTGTGTGTGTGTGTGTGTGTGTACACACACACACACACATATATACATATACACACACATACATAGAAAATGGATACAAAATAAATACCAGGTGACTTAGTTGGGAAAACACTAGGAGCTTGGTGGATCAGGAATAACCTCATGTAAAGGGAGATACTTGAACCAAATATTGAAGGAAACCTAGTGATTCTGAGTGAATCATTTCTCATTTTTTCACTTCTCACAGCAGTGAGAAGAGAGTGTTTCTAGACATGGGTGATATGTAGGACAAAGGCATAAAAGTAGAAAATGGAGTGGCATGAATGAACAGCAAGGAGGCCAGTCTAACTTAACCACAATGTATGTACAGGGGAGTTGATGGACATTAAAGCTGTCAAAGTAGATTGTGGGGACAAGTTGTGAAGGGTTTTAAGTGTCAAGCAGTTTATACTTGACCCTGGAAATAATAGGAAGCTACTGGACGTTTTTTAGTGGAAGGGAGTTACGTGGTCAGGTTTGTGCTTTAGGAAAATTAAGTTTGGCAGCTATTGAAAGGTAGATTGGAGAGGGAAGAGACTTGAGGCAGGGAGACCATTTTAGGAGGCAGTTGCAATTGTCCAAGCAAGAGATGATGAGGACCTAACCTAGAGTGGTGGTTGTGTGAGTGGAGAAAAAGAGATAGGTACTTTTGGACTACTTGATTTTCTATACTTCATATTGATGCTGCAATTGGTAATTACAGGTTTGAGTTGATTTGTAAAACAGTTGTTGCAAATGTAATTATTGCCAAATTTCTTTAAGAAGTCAAGTGCAGAAGCAAGACTTTGTGATAGACTTCAGCACCAGTGTTTGAGAGTTGGGCCAGCCATTTGTAGAGATGGAATGAAATATAGTGGGCTACATTCCAGAACTTGACGGCATTGTCTTCTCCAGAGTTCATGTTATTGTTTAGTTGTTTTCAGTTGTGTCCAACTCTCCATGACCTCATTTCGGATTTTCTTGGCAAAGGTACTGGGATGGCTTGCTATTTCCTTTTCCAGCTCATTTTATAGATGAGGATACCGAAACAAACAGGGTGAGGTGACTTGCTCAAGGCCACACAGCTAGTAAGTGTTTGAGGCTGGATTTGAACTCAGGTCTTCCTGACTCCCAGTTTAGCGCTCTAGCCATTGCACCACCTAGCTCATGTTTAGTCATTTAAATCCTCAGTTGCCTGGGAAAACAAAGGAGTCAACACAATATGTGCTGCCACTTATATACAAAGGCCATATTGTTGACCTGTCATCATCATCCGACTGTCATAGCTCCACTTTACTTATGTACAAAATACTTTTTTAATCTGTTATTGCATTTGATACTCAAAACAACCTTGTGAAATACTAGAGAAGGTGGCATTCTCCCCATTTTACAGATAAAGCAATTAAGACCTAGAGAGAAAAAGTAACAAGGTCCAATATCACATAGTTATTATTGGTAGCAAAACTAGAACCCAGATTCCTTTACTCCTAGTGAAGTGTTTGTCCTAATATAATATGCCACCTCCTCCTCAAGGTGGTTTTGTTGTTGTTTTGTTGTTTTGTTTTGTTTTTATGATTAAAGATGAGTTGTCCTTGTATTCTTTCTCACCTTGTTCCCCTGGTGACCAGCAACTTGCATCTTTGAGGTGACTAATCAGGCTAGCTCTTGAGTTTCACACAAAGGAATTGAATTGGTTATCTGTATTAAAACTCACATAGGGTTTTAATTTGTGACTTTGATCGGCTTGGTCCTACTCTAATCAATTGAGTAGTAAAAGACCAGCCCAGTCTGGAGTAAGTCTAGTAACCATGTTCTGTACTGTTTTATAGGTTACTTTGTTTTCACACTAGCATTAGGTTCCCTCAAGTCCAACGATCATTTTATCTGAATAAACCACTTACTCACCTTGTGACACTTGGAGACAGAGTAACAAAGACACTCCCCTAAGACTTGTTTGGCACAACTAAATCAGAAACTGTTGCTAATAATCTTGAGATGTTTAAACTCCATTTGTTTAGTTGGAATTTCATGTAAGTAAATTAAAATTTCCAAACTAGAAGTTCATTCAAAGAACAGATTGTCTAAGAAAAAAGGGGAGTGGGGGCAGAGAAGACATACGAGAAACAATAAGGATGGTTGCAAAAGTGGAGGGAAAGATTTAGAAAGTTTAGCCCTGCATCTCCTACTCCTGCCTCACACAGCCCTACAAACCCAAGCTGTCATGAGGGGCTGCATTTCTAGTGTTAGCCTTAGGTTGGATTAAACACAGCTTCTTAATTCCATTACTTGAAGGCCAGTAGAAAGGCAGTGTGGTGTAATAGAATGAGTACTAACTAGACTTGAACCTAGGAAAAGTGAGTCCTGGCCCCAGATCTACTGTTCATTAGCTGTACAATCTTAGATAGATGTTTTCTTTGAAATTCCCATTTCCTTATCTAGAATAAATAGGGATAACAGTCTTGTAGTATCTATTTCACAGGGCTGTTGGGAAATAATGTGTAGAAAGTGCCCTGCAGACCTTCAAATACCCACATTAATGTAATCCAGGATTATTAGTCACAGTAACTAGAACTCAAAGGGACCTTAGGAGTCATCTAGGCCAACCTCCTCATTTTACAGATGAAGACCCCCAAAGTGAGAGAGGAGGAGAAATCTGACTGACATCACAGAGCTTTAAAGAGGAAAGCCAAGGTTGGGGGCTCTTTCTACTCCCTGACAATGCCATCTTATATACATTGCAAGGAATCACAGTAGATCATTACTGGTCACTGTTAGTATGGAATCTTGGAGCCTCCAATTTACCCGACCAGAATTGCAGGAAGATTTTTTTTAATGATTCCCTTTTCTTAAATGAACCTCTTAGTTTAGAGAGCAGCTATTTGAAATCATGTCATTAAACTTCATCTCAGTTTTCTGGCTGCAGAGCTCTCATTGTCACTTTAAACATAAGTCCATAGACCTTTCCTTTAATGAGCTGTTTGGGATTTCATGTGCATAATTTATTACTACATTTGCTTTATGATTATGTTTGCAAGTCTAATAAGAAGCCTTAAATGGACACAGCAATAGTTTACGTCTGTATTCTGTTTTTAAGAGATACTTTGTTAATTGATAAAGAAAAATACATGTTACGTCTTACCTCAAGTTTTATATTTAAATTTTCCTTACTCAGCTACTAAAGCATACATATAATTAATTATGAAATGTTATCTGGTCATTAGGAATATGTCTCTTCTTTCAACTTGCAATAAATATACAGATGATGTGAATATAATTGCCACTTTGCTATCCAGCCCATGAATGTTTTGTTCAGTTGAAATGAAATACAGTGTGTTCTAATTTACCTTAATATATCTGAGATAACAAATGTATAGTAGTATTCCATTTATCTTTTGCTTTCCTAAATGTCACTAGATTAACCTGTAACAAGGTTGTAGTTGGAACAATTATTTTTAAAAATGAATAATTATAATCTCACATTTCTAATATAATTGGTTTTGCCCTTGTAGATCTTTTCAAAAGAGAAATTTAGTTGTGTCTTTTTGATTTACTGTAAATAATATATTTTCTAAATCAGAATTGTAATAAAATTTATAAGGATTTTAGAACAGTGTGTTTTTATTAAAATGAGATATGGGGATTAGTTGAAGGCTTTAAAATCTGACATTATACCAAAGATATTAATAAAATATTCCTTCCTTTCAGTCTTTTTTTTGATTTTCATTTTTGTTTGCTTCTCCTCTACATATATTTTTCACCTTTTTTTCTATGATTTCTATAATTCTCTCATTTTTTCAGTCCTTCCTTCATTTTTCCTTCATTTTGCTAGAGTTGGAGAACAAATTACCACTTAGCAAAGAGTGGAATTTTTGCAATGACATCTTAAAAATCAGCTAATATACTTTTGGGTACAATATTTTAGGTCTGTCAACAACCAACACAATGCAAAACATCTGCCACTTTTTAAAGCCTTAAATAGCTCAACTTTCACACTATCTTATAAAAAAATCTATTAAACTTAGTAATATATCCTTATTTCCTTTCAGTACATCATAAAGATCTCTAAGTTAACCTGTTGTCTGGGGGATTTTTTTTTGTTTGTTTCTGTTCTTTCTTTAAACAGGTGCTAGCCAGTGGTCCAGACCTGGAGGCCAACCCCCCTCATCTCCAAACTATGAAAATTCTCTCCACTCCCTGGTAAGAGCTACTTAAAAAACAAACAAACAAATATCATTTTTATTAAGAGTTGGGAGTTCATTTTAGTATAAACCTTGCATATCAATGAAGAAAACAGTAGGGTAGCATTACAAGTGAATTCTTTGCTAACAAATGGTCTAGTTCAGTTAAACAACATAAGATACATTGGGTGTGTCTTTTGCCATCTGTTCTTTGGACATCAGGCTTCTGGGCTTAAGACATCTGGTGTTAAAATACTGTTATGAGATTCCCATATCTTTGACAAACCCAAAGCTAACTCCTATGTGCACTTCCATGTCTACAAATAAGGGAAGGGGATGCAACAAAGAACAAGACACAATTTTTAATCTAATTGTACTTTTGTATGTTTTTACATGTGAAGAAAGTATGTGCTTTGTACATTGCATTCCTATTCAAATATCAAAACATATAAATGTTTCCTATGTGGTGGTAACTTTTTTATCATAGGGAACATTTTCTTGTGCTCTGCCCAGGAAAGAATATATAATATATTTATGTTACAAGTAAAAGATAAAGCAACACAGAAGAATTCAGGATTGTTCTTGTATGTACTTAATGTGTAGAGCTGGTGGTAGGTTAACATTTGTTTTTTCTGTGCTTATATTCATTGTATAGGATTAGAAAAAGAAATACTTAATGGAATATTGAGCTAGGCTTTGCGTATCTATTGATATTTCTAGTTTCCAAATAAAATTTCTTTTTTCTGTGACTAACAGAATTGTTTTAATCAAACGAAAATTTTCTTCTTCTCCCACATTTTGTAATCAAATGTAAACAATATGGACAACTTAGAATGCTAACCTTATAACTCAGAATTAAGCATTTAGCCTTCTCATACCTTAATACAAGCAGATCTCTATATTAACTTAACTAACATTTTATGCTGACACGCACATCAGCTATTTCCTCATCTCTTTTTGGAATTAATCTTAACCTGTGCTTTGCTTCCTGTTCTGTCTTGACTTTGCCAGAAAAATCGAGTTGAGCAGCAACTTCACGAGCATTTGCAAGATGCAATGTCCTTCTTAAAGGATGTCTGTGAGGTACTATTTCTCTTTAGATGGTGCCTTTTTTGTGTTCCAGTTAATTCCACTCACCAATACCACTTTAAATCTTCAAGTAGTACAAATTACAAAGTCTTTTAACCTCAAACATTTTGCCATTTCATTTTCTTATAGAATTGCAAGAGTAGGCTTCTTTTTCTTTTGTGTTCAAGAGAATGATTGGATTTCATTGTTTTGTTTTGTTTTTGAGTGGGACCTACTGACATATGCTTTTGATTTTGAATTTTCTAATGTGTGAATCTATATACAAACACACGAATGCATTTGTTTCCTCTGGTTTGTCAAAAACCCAAGTTTGGATGTGAGCTATGTATGCATTATTCATTTTCAACTAAACAACTAGACCTTGGTTGATTTGGGGATCCTTTGCTTGTGCTTCTTCCCCAAATTACCACCTTTCCAAAGGGTTAGCATCATTTTAGAAGTTATCCCGTTCCCCCCCATTCTTCCTTTTATCAGTAAGACTGTAATTAAGTATCTGATACAGTAATCTGTGATCTGTTATAGCACAAAAAACATTCCACCTTACAGTAGATTCATTTTGAGAAGCCACTGTTCCTGCTGTGGCATTCATTTAACATCATCTCCAGATAGCCTTTCTTTTCCTTTTGGTTCATAGTGCCAGTAGCTGCTTTTGAAGCCACCCTGATATTGCATTTCACTTGCTGTTTTCTATGTATCCCAAAGTAGAGAACATAGCAGCATAAATGAATTGAACAGACAAACCAACAGTGACTTCCATGTTCCTTTTCAATCTCCACAGCAGTCTCGAATGGAGGATCGCTTAGACAGACTGGATGATGCTATCCATGTGCTACGCAACCATGCTGTGGGACCTTCTACCAGCCTTCCTGCTGGCCATGGAGATATACATAGTTTATTGGGACCATCCCATAATTCATCACTTGGAAGCCTCAATTCAAACTATGGAGGATCAAGCCTTGTCACAAGCAGTAGATCAGCATCAATGGTAATTGTCTCCGTAATTGTTTGAAACATCTAAAACACAAAATGCTCAAAGTGTCTTTCATGATTGTAGCAATACATTGGGGCTTTGTGATGGATTCAAATTTAAGTACATTTCTGGGAACCGAAGCTTTTACATAATGAACATTTTTATCCAAATTTTTACCAAGTACCAAAGGTTATGGAAAAGTAGCAGGTGCAGTTATTGACCATCAGTTGGTATGCAGTTGAAGGGACTTTTTCCCCTTTTTCCTTTTTTGAAAGGTAGTTGAGGAGTGGCTTGAGGGGCAACCTTTATAGACTTTGGCTTGGTCGTTGGCCCATAAAATCCTGCTGTGACCATGTGTAGAAAGCAGAGAGTTTCTGCAGAGAGCATTTTAGCTTATACATGCATTTTTTCCAGATGTGTAATAATTGGCAGAACAGTTTTTCTCCTTGAAATAGCGGATAGGGAGTCTGAATAGGAAAAGCAGTCAAGAAAGACTGAATTTCAAGTGTTCTGGTCTGGAAAAGCTGTTTATTGTAATTTGGAACTAGTCTTCAATAGCAGATGCTGGCTGAAGCCTGGAAGAAAGCGGCTGGAATGTGAAACCCTTGTTTGTGCAGGCCCAAATTTAAACTTTTTTTCCAAATGAAAAAATACAAAGGGGCGGGATAGAAGGGGAGGTGGGTTGAGCACAGCTGTAGTGTAAGTAACAATGGAGAGGAAACAATTTTAAATTAATCCCCAAGAAGAATAAAATAATTCAATCCATCTTTTCAAAAACATGGGAACTGTTCTGAGGGGGGAAAAAGTGGGATTATAGGGCTGTACACATCAAAAATGTATGCTCAATGTCTTACATTACTCTTTCCCCAAAACATTGTTTTAAAGAAAAGAAGCTCTTTTTGAACCTGCTTATTTAACTATTGCCATGTGTTTGCATGTTTATAGCATGGTTTTTAAGGTTCATTGCATGCTGTGAAATATTCGCTTATAAAACAGATTCCTAGCTGCAAGCCATGTGATCAAGGCTAAAACTCACCTATCATCAAAATAATTAGGTACCCCAATTGCTGAAGGCTTGTGTTCTGTAAAATAGGATTGGTTCCAGATTTTCACATCCACATGTAAGACATCCGTTTATATTCCTTTCAGAGCCACTGTAGTAAACATCAAACAAGGTTGCTAGGTTTCCTATGAACAGCATTTTCAGCAGCATAGCCAGCTTTGGGTGCTTGCATAACTTTGTACCCATTTTTACAAATGAATTAGGTTTGAAAAAAATCTCCTGCAGAATAGCTAGGTGCTTTAACAAAATATGTTGTTGATACTACCATTTGGGAATGCTGTGCATTCCCAAATGGTAGTATCAACAACATTACCAACATGAAAAATGGTAAACCAATGATTATAATGGGAAATTATTGCTTCTTTCCTTGGAAGATTGACTTGAGAAGAGAATGCATTATACAGAAGTCATGAGACTGAGTCTCCATCAGACCTTGTGCCAATATAGCAATGGGGTCTTTGCATCTCTTCTATTCTTGACCTCTTTTTCACTCCAGTCTCTCCTCCATCTCAGCTTAACTGGCAAGTTAACTGCTTCTATTTTGATTTCGCTGTTATTTGCATTTTGAATCTAGGAGTGTTTGTACAACTCAGGTTCCTCCCTCCTGACTTGTTGCTGAGGTGCCTCTTGTCCACTATCTTTGAATTATCATCTCTACCTGATCGGCTAGACATGCCTTAACAGGAAAAAGAATTTCTCAAAGATCCCAATACAGAGGAACCCTTTGAAGAGCCTAATAGATACATCCTCCAAAAATCCTCATTAGCTACTTTGTAACACCAAAAAGTATAGGTAAAAAGAGTAGCTTCCAGGGCAGCTAGGTGGCGCAGTGGATAGAGCACCGGCCCTGGAGTCAGGAGTACCTGAGTTCAAATCCGGCCTCAGACACTTAACACTTACTAGCTGTGTGACTCTGGGCAAGTCACTTAACCCCAATTGCCTCACTAAAAATAAAAATTAAAAAAAAAAAAAGAGTAGCTTCCAAGTCATCTTGAGTAGTCCGTGGACTTCTAAAACCTGAAGTGAACCAGGATTAGACTATGAAACTTCAGCAAGACAAAAGAACCTATAGGCTCTGCAATTGTTGGAAGCAATCCAGAAGAGTTCAGTTCTTATGCCACTGAGTATAATTCTTAAAGGATATAAGAATGAGGAAAATAAGTGAACTAACTTTCGTGTTACCCTACTGGGATTTAAACTGTAGCACCTCCTGAAGGTCCTGCGATATAAGTTTTCATTGCCTGGCTTTCACCAAAGAGATCAAAGCTCCAAGATGAAAAAAATTTGACAACGTCCAGGTAGTGGCTGTGACTCGAGGCCCCAACAGGGAAATTGACTTCATAACCTTGGGTCTTTTTGGTGCACAGTCTCAACTGAAAAAGGACTAGAGTAAAATAAAGATCAAATTCTGCCTGATGTTCTCTCAGAGCAGGCCGAGGCATGCTTCTGGGAAAGATCTCGAGGCAAGGAAGACTGCTGCCTTGGCGCTCTCTCATCCGTGATAGAGGACTTCCGTCAGCACAGCTGGGAATCCTGCACTTTGCATACACACTTGGTACCCACCCATATGGAATAAACTCTTTCCAAATGTTTGGAGCAGTGTCTGTGTGTATGTGTGTGTTTAATGTTTGGAGTGTATCACCATAACCACTGCCAGCCATCCTCAAAGTAGCCTTCCTGGTTTGGTTGTTACCATCCTCCAACTTCCAAACACTACAACTGCATTGGGAATAAGTAATGTGTTAATTCTGTGTTCTGGAGTTAGTCTTCATTATCAGCTGGACTCTGACTTGTCTCATATTAAAGTTCTCTCTCTTTCGACTTTCTTGGCACAGGTGAGATAGAAGAAAGAGTTGTTTTGGTTTAAAAAAAAAAAAACAAACCCCAAAATGGATGTTAAAAAAATAAAGAGATTACAGTCTAGCCTCAATTTACTAACACTTTATTTGCAACATAGAGTCTGTGCAAGAAGCTTCTTAAGGAACATTTGTTTTTCATTATTTCATTCATTTATTTTTTAAACCAAATAGACTCATTTTGATTCAGTTAAAATACCATTTACACAATGTCACAGAACATCCAAATCGTTCTTTGCTGTTGCTAGAGTTTTGTTTAAATGAATACATTATTAGAAATTTCATTCACCGTGGTTGCTACATTTTCCATAAGCTAAAGTTGATATGGAACTGACTCCTAGAAGCTTAATAATGGATTCACAAGTAAGTGAAATGCTTCAAAAACCCATTTTTGGGAAAGGGGAAGGTGTTACATACACATCATCCCTATCCCTTTACTTCCTCCAGAATCTTTCTGTTGCCTTTGTTTTGATGGGTAGTTTGAAAGTTTAACTGGCTTTGGTTTGGGTAGGCTAGGATGATAGGAGAGTGGAATTAAATGATACCTGATGTCATGACAAAAGAACTATAAACAGCTCACCATCTCCAACTTAAATTATTGCTGATGTTTTTATTGCAGAGATTGATATTTTTACAGAGACAGAAACTTGTTTGTTATACAAGGTTATTTGTTGAATTGAATTCTTTGTAGTCAGCTGGACTAAGAATTGTTTCTATAGTCATAGAGATAGTTTTACAGTTCCATTACCTTGTAGAGTCAAAATAGTCCTGGATTTGGAGTGAGAAAGCCTACGTTCTAGTCACTTCAGTTCAGTAGACCCCAGTTTCCTTACATGTAAAATGACAGGATCGTTTACTATGGTAGAGAGAAGATGGGGTGTCTAGTTAGAATCTGTGTTCAAATCTCAGCTCTGCTAGTTATGTAACTGAGCAGATCCTTTTCCTCTTTCTTGGACTCAGTTTCTTCCTTTGAGAAATATTGCAGCTGGATGAGATGATTTCTGAGGTCCCTTCTAATTCCTAATTTTATGAATTCAAAGGTCTCTTCCATATGATCAACTAAAGCACATTCATTCTGGATATGTGGAAGTGTTATCTGCCTGTTTGGGGAAATAATAATTTTATATCTAAAATAGGAGATCTTCTAGTCATTGAAAAATATAGTTATATGGTTAAGCATCAGAATACTTGAACTTTCTGCTATTGTTTCCAAACAAGATTCTCAGACATTATAGGTTAGCAATAAATAAAGCTTCATCTGCTGAAGAGTTTTAATCTAAGATGTTTCATTCACTTAACACACAAACAAAATTAAATTTCCCTGAAAGATGATGCTTTTGGAAAAAGAAACTAGGAAATGAGTAATTTCAACTCCTTTTTATGTGATTAGTGTAACCAGTCATGGTTTAATTTTTAATATTTGCTCAATTTTTGAGCCAGGTTTTAAAATTCCAGTTTACTTCATTTCCTTTCTCCTTTGGAATTTTATAGTCTTGTGTTTCTCAATATTTGCTTCAGGAAAATGTTATAACAATCCAAGACTTATCAAATTAGTATTTGGCATCAAAAGACTATTGTGTTTAATATAGCATTTAAAGCTTTAAATTGGCCCCCCAAAAAAAGGACTTTGGGAACACATTGAAATAAGTTACAGTGTTTGGGTTCCTTCCTTTTTTCCTGCTTATTTATTTTAATGATAAATACTTAAAATGAACTGCTGAAAAAAAAAATTGGGGGTTAAAGGTAAGACTGGAGATTAGTAATAACCTTATTTGATCTAGGCCATTCCAGAGGCCCCAGAAATATTAGGTGTTTGCCTACGACATATGCTTGCTACTTTGGTACCTTGTCAAGTCTTTCTTTTGTTTAAAGATAGACTACTACTCTGTCTTTAATGTGAAGTCCTCTGACATCTGTCAGTCGTTCCCCATCGAAGGTGTGATTTCATTTTCAAGCTGGTGTATAAGAGATTAAGAGCTTTCCTGTTTATAGGAGCTTAGTTCTTATTTTCTTGCATATTCTTTTTTTTTTAATGGTTGTTAATGATACTGGATAACGTTTCATCCTTGATTTCTTTTTTGCCTTCGTTGTTCACCATACTAGGGAAATTTAACCCATACTCATTCCTGTGGGTTCTTTTTGCTTTTTACTTTTGCTTTGTTTCCAATATAGAAGTAAATAGTCCCACGTTATGTCTTACTATTTGAAAGTACCTCACTCAATCATTGAAAAATTGAAGCCAAAGCCAATTGATCTAAATCTGTTAAAAAACCCACTTTCTTAATGCTAAGAAACTTTATATCAAATTGCTTGAAGGTCACTGTGGATAAATATTTTAAAACAAGATAGCCTGTGTAAGTCTCTGATATATTCTCTCTTATGAAAAAAAAATAATAAACTGAAAGCAGTTTTTACTCCCCATCCATAGAAAGGTCTTTTAGAAATGCAGATTGGCTTCGTGCACTGCAGAAATTCCATCCGCACAGTTTATGCAGCTTCTGAGAATACCTCTACTAGTTTATGTTTTCTAGGCAATTTCTATAAGCAGAAAAAGTATTTGTGGTTTATTTTCATTAAGCCTACATCATTTTAAAATGCCTTTTAAAGTTTGTTCCTACTTTTTAAAGTTTTAACATTTTCATAATTTAAAACCATCTTCTAATTTGAAAACGTTTTTATGTTGCTGCCAAGATAATTGCTAAAAAAAAAAAAAGACACAGTGAAACTGATTTTTAAGGTGGCAGTTATATATTCAGGGAAATCAACGGAATGTAGGTAAGTCTTACCCCCAAAAAAAACCCTCTTCAGAAAAGACAGAATAGCTTCAAAGTGAAAAATGCAAACAATTCTTTAATCAATATATGGATTAATATTAATTAATTGAAATCAGTATTCAGTGTATAGTACAATTTGGACAAATGGGCTGCATGAGACTCAGAATCAGAAGGGGATTCACACAGTACTTTTGGGTTTCTACCCTAATCTACCATCCTCTTATTCATCAGCTAATTAGATTTAACATTTTCCATTGTGAGTACTAAAGCCATTGGTCAAATTAAATGAAAACAAGTCCCTCTGTGAGTGCTCCAGCAAAAGTATGGCAATGGATGGGGGGTGGGGAGGGAAGAGGAATGAGATTTTAGAATGCAAGATGATGTCATTTTCTGGGATGGGGCTTTTATTCTGAAGTGAGGACCTCCATGATTATTGAAATTTGGAGGATAGCAGGGGGAGCAGTTCACCCTCCCCTGCTACTCTCCCAATAGCAGCTTGTCAGCTGTATGCTAACAAGATGAACAATTAAAACTCCATCCTATCTGGCTGGCCCCAGGGCCCCTGACTCAGACAAAGGACTGTTTGTACACCTGTTGTGTATGTGGACAGAGCCATTTGAATGCAGCTCTGCAGATTAAAGGGAGGACACTGGAGCAGAGAGTGAGCAAGGGTTAAAAAGGGATTGTAAGGACTGTGAAAGTTATATTCTCCAGAAAATGTAAGAGGGCCATTTGCAAGGGGAATCAGGTTACAAAGAGAAAGTTTCTGCTAACTTCATTAAGATGAGAAAGTCCAGACTTCAAGCTCTGTACTAGTCTGAGGATTTTATAGAAAGTTTATATTTTTGCTCCATGTGCCAATAAATAAAAATGCCTTCATTTGGAAGTCAATTTATATTAGCATGATAAAATACTTAGTTAGAATATGCCATGGAGAGGTACTTGTTCATTGGCTAGATTTTTTTTTTAAGGCCTTAGAAGTTGAAGACAAATCTCTGGTAAGATGGTCATCATCAGGCAGCTAGATGGCGCAGTGGATAAAGCACTGGCCTTGGATTCAGGAAGATCTGAGTTCAAATCCGACCTCAGACACTTGACACTTACTAGCTGTGTGACCCTGGGCAAGTCACTTAACCCCCACTGCCTGCAAAAAAAAAAAAAAAAAAAAAAAAGATGGTCATCATCTGCCAGCCACCCTAGGGCTCAACCACTTTAAAAAAGTAAAAGAACACAATTTTTATAACTCTAGCTTCAAAAACCAATGAAAACTGAAATCAGTAGTATTGGGAATTTGGCAGATGCAAATTTGACTTGGTAGGCAAAATATAGTACTTTGTCCCTATCCTTTTTTTTTTTCTTTTTCTTTTTCTTTTTTTTGCAGGACAATGGGGGTTAAGTGACTTGCCCAGGGTCACACAGCTAGTAAGTGTCAAGTGTCTGAGGCCGGATTTGAACTCAGGTACTCCTGAATCCAGGGCCGGTGCTTTATCCACTGCGCCACCTAGCCGCCCCCCTGTCCTTATCCTTTGTTCTCTTTATTTATCCAGTTGAAATGGCTAACAACGAAAAATCACATTTATGAAATTAAAAAATGGAAATATTGAAAAGCTATGAAATTTTATATTATCATCATGTCTACCATTTAAAATTAATATAGGCTGCTAAAAATGCAGGAAACCTTTGTTTTAAACTCATATTGGCTTAATTCATGCAACTTTATTTCTAGAAGAATAAAAAGAAAGTTATAATATTTAGTTCATTTCCCATTAATTACTGTAATGTGAAGATGCAACCAATACTTTAGTAAGCATTAACATGAGAAGAAACCTGTCAGACTCAGGATTGATTGTATTTGCTGCCTGTTTTCTGAATCATTTAGAATTGCTATGTTGATCCTTAGATGTAAGTAAGCCTAGGGTGTTTTTTTTATTGCCAAAGAAGTGGAAAATTATATAGTGTTTCCCTGTTTGTTTTGTTTTGTTGGGTTTTTTTAAATATATGGGCATCTTCTGTTTTACACACCATCTTTGTTTCACTTTGTACCTTTCTCCTCTCCCCTTCTCAGTGAACTCTCCCTTGGGGGGGGGGGGAATAAAGTTTAGCAAATTTAACCAACACATGGACTAAGTCTTACACAGTGTTCTACACCCATAATCCCTTCCCTGTACAAAAGGTGGGAAATACATTCTTAATAGTCTAGATTCATAATGTTCTAGAATGTTCTTTTCTTTAGGGCCCAGTTGGTATCATAGGTTTTTTTTAATTGTTTTTTTTTAGTCAACCTACCCCTGAAGAGACAGGTTCTCCTTGTCTCTAACTTGCAAAAAGGTACCCTCATTTTAAGAACAAGCATAATCAATATGCCTTCTAAGGTAGAGTTTTATGAAACATGTAAAAAATGTCTCTTCCTCCTTACAGATTTCACAAATAGTTTTTCATTTTTAAGCTTTACTTCCCCACTGACTCAATTTTTGGTCATGTAAGCCTATCTGTCAGTTTCATAAAATTTATGAAATATTAATGGCATATTTGGGAACTCTTTCAGAAGATGTTTACTGTAGTATCATGAAATTATATACTAGTTTAGAAGACATATACAATCAACTCTTGGTTATCCGCTCCAATAAAAACTAGTAATAGGAGCAATCCTGAACCAGGAGCAATCGCTAAACCATCTGAATTTGGTTTAGAGCCATTAAATCATTGGAAATGGGATGAGGATGCACAGCAACGTATTTTAAAAATAAATAACTTAAAGGTGGGGAAGGATGTTGCTTCTCAGAAGTACAATAGAATGTTTAGTGTAATATTCACAAAGTACTTAGGTGGCTGAACCTAAAGGCAGGAAGTGCCCCTCTTAGAATCAGAAAGACCTGACTTACAGCCTCAAACACTTTGTTTACCCTGGGCAAGTCACATGACTGCTACCCACCTCAGTTTCCTCATCTATAAAATGGGGAATATACTGGTTCCTACCTCTTAGGGTTGATGTGAGACTGACATGAGATATTTGTAAAGCATTCTGTAAACTTTAAAGCACTATATAGCTGTTATTATTACAACATATCTAGTCCTGTGCCAGAATGATCAGCAACTGACCTGAAACCTTGGTTTTAGTTCCATTCTTATATTCTGTTTTGGCTCATGGGAAACCATGTATATTAAACAAAGGATAAACTTGCATAAGGGCATTTATCTCTCTCTGGGTAAAACCCATACTAAGACATGAAAGATAAAAGCTATATTAATTACTCAAGAGGGATTCAAAGCTCAGCAGTTTACTAGGATTGAAGGATTTATTGAAAAACATTGGTTCTCATGTGTAACTCTGGGCAATAAACCTATTTAATTAAAGGCTTAATCTTCAAGTTGACATGTTTGCTACTGTTCCACTAAAAAGCTTCATCTGTAGCCAGTTTTAACAAGAATACAATACTAGACCATTGCATGGGCTGAGCTGACCTGTCTTTGATGGCCATTTTTAGTCAACTTCTAATTGCATTTTTTTTATTAAAGATCAGAATTAACAATTTGGTATTTTATGTACTCTAAAAACTTTTGCACTAAATTATCTGAAAAAAAATTTTTTTTTTTTTGGTGAGGCAGTTGGGGTTAAGTGACTTGCCCAGGGTCACACAGCTAGTAAGTGTTAAGTGTCTGAGGCCGGATTTGAACTCAGGTACTCCTGATTCCAGGGCCGGTGCTCTATCCACTGTGCCACCTAGCTGCCCCCATCTGAAATTTTTGATTAGTTTTTTCCTTTTTTTTTTTTTTTTTTTTTTTTTTTGCCAGGGGGCAATGAGGGTTAAATGACTTACCCAGGGTCATACAGCTAGTTAAGTGTCCAGTATCCAAGGCCAGATTTGAACTCAGGTCCTCCTGAATCCAGGGCCAGTGCTTTATCCACTGTGCCACCTACCTGTCCCCAGTTTTTAAAAATTCTTTTATTTATTTATTGGTTTTGGGGGGGACAATGAGGGTTAAGTGACTTGCCCAGGGTCATACAGCTAGTAAGTACCAAGTGCCTGAGGCCAAATTTGAACTTGGGTCTTCCTGAATCCAGGGCTAGTGCTTTATCTACTGCACCACCTAGCTGCCCCCTCTTTCCATTCTTTAAAAAAAAAAACAATTGAAGGACAACCTAGGGAAAATATGAGAAACAATGAAAATATGTACATTTAGCAAAAGTTAATACATATTTATACTTCAGTGTAAGTACATGTTATAAATTATTTTAAATGCTATAGCTTTCTAAGGAATTAAATAGATTAATTAAAATCAACATGGTTATGAATTTACTTGTAGGAAAAAAAAGCCCTGGACTTAGAATTGGAAGTCAGAAGTTCTGGGTTCGAATCCCAGCTCTTGACCATGAGCAAATTACTCAACCTCTTGGGCCTCAGCTTCCTTCTCTGTAAAATGAGGAGGTTATACTAGATGACCTTTTAGTCCCTTTCAGCTCTAAGATCTTATGGTTTATCATTATTTTTCTGTTAAGGATTTTTTTTTTTAAGTGAGGCAATTGGGGTTAAGTGACTTGCCCAGGGTCACACAGCTAGTAAGTGTTAAGTGTCTGAGGCTGGATTTGAACTCAGGTACTCCTAACTCCAGGGCCAATGCTCTATCCACTACGCCACCTAGCTGCCCCAAGGATTTTTAATTAAAGTTTCATTTTTTAATTAACAAATCTTTTTTCTCTTTGTCTACCCACCCATTGTTGTTACTATATAAATTGTTCTCCTTAAGACTTATATGAACTCAGGGGCAGCTAGGTGGCACAGTGAATAGAGCACCAGCTGTGAAGTTGGGAGGATCTGAGTTCAAATCCAGCCTCAGACACTTAACACTAGCTGTGTGACCCTGGGCAAGTCACTTGGCCCCAATTGCCTCACCAAAAAGAAAAAACAAAAAAACAAAAGCCTTATGAACTGATGCAGAGTGAAGTGAGCAGAACTAGAACATTGTACACAGTAACAGCAGTACTGTACAATGACCGACTAAATGACTTAGCTACTCTCAGCAGTACAAAGATCCAAGACAATTCCAAAAGACTCATGATGCTGTTCACCTTCAGAGAAAGAACTGATGAAGTCTGAATGCAGATAGCATACTTTTTTTTAGGGTGTTTTTGTTTTTGTTTTTTTGCTTCTTTCACAACATGGCTAATAAGGAAATGTTTTTATAATCTTTTTGGGGCGGCGGGGCAATGAGGGTTAAGTGACGTGCCCAGGGTCACAAAGCTAGTGTCAAGTGTCTGAGGCCGGATTTGAACTCAGGTCTTCCTGAATCCAGGGCCAGAGCTTTATCCACTGCACCACCTACCTGCCCCCTATTTTTATAATCTATATCAAATTACTTGCCTTCTCCAAGAGGGGTGAAGGGAAGGAGGGAGAGAATTGGAACTCAATAGTTTTAAAAACTAGTGTTTAAAAGTGTTATTACATATAATTGAAAAAAATGGGAATTTTTTAAATTGTTCTGCTTTTACTCACTTCAGTTTCCATCAGTTTATAATAGTGCGATTTTTTTTTTTTTTTTTGGTGAGGCAGTTGGGGTTAAGTGACTAGCCCAGGGTCACACAGCTAGTAAGTGTTAAGTGTCTGAGGCTGGATTTGAACTCAGGTCTTCCTGAATCCAGGGCCAGTGCTCTATCTACTACGCCACCTAGCTGCCCCCCAAAATTGTTCTTTTTTATAACATTGATGCTATAGTATAAATTGTTCTTCTGGTTCTGCTTACTTCATTGAGCATCAGTTCATACAAATTTTTCCATATCTCTTTGAAATTATCTATTTCTGAGGGTATTGTTCGGCCACTCCCTACTGATGGGCATTCTCTTCGTTTCTAGTTTGCCACTACAGAAAGAGCCGGTATAAATATTTTTGTATGCCAAGAATCTCTTCCTCCTAATTTGATCTCTCTTAGGCATAGCTTTATTAATTGCTGTTCATTCAGGTCCTGGGTTATTTTCTTTATTTCTGAATCATCTATGTTTTTATATCTTGATATCATGCTAAGGATTGGATTCTCTAAGTTAAAAATACAAAGTATGGGGCAGCTAGGTGGCTCAGTGGATAAATCACCAACCCTGGATTCAGGAGGACCTGAGTTCAAATTCAACCTCAGACACTTGACACTTACTAGCTGTGTGGCCCTGGGCAAGTCACTTAACCCTCATTACCCCACAAAAAAAAATACTTAGTAAGAGGGTAGGGCACTGGGATTAAAGAGGTCTAAAGAAATGAAAATTATTAAAGGCAAGAATTGCCCTATGCATGCTAAGAAGTTGCAGAGAGTGCTGAATCAGTAATTTATCAAAAGGAAATCACTCCAAGGCTTGATATAGTTATAAGATCATTTTCAGTGGAAATGGGCCCTGGATATCTCCAAACCACCTGCCAGTAGTAGAGAGCATGCGTTCATCCCCAGGGATGATAAACTTCAACCAGACAAAAAAGAGAAACATTATAAAATTCATGGCAATCTAGCCCCCCCACCAAAAAAAAGTTGAGTTGGGACTTAAATATTTTAACTATTTTTTGTGTTTTCATGGCAAAAAAGAAAACTCTCTATTGGCCATTTCTGTCTAGCCCGACTGGTTCTTGCAAGGAAGATACAGTTTCTGAATTGCCAGTTCTGAAATGAAATCCTTTTCAGCTTCTTCATAGAACCTGCCAAGAGATGTACATCACTGACATTTTTTTTAAGGTATTTAGGGTTACTTCTCTATAGCAAGGCATCAAAGTTGGAATTTTGTGGAAGCAGAAAAGTCACATAGAAGAGTTCATTAAAGACATGAATGACCAGAAAAGGCATTGAGGCCAGATGGGTAAAGAGAATGAGAGCCAACAAATGGATAGTCCAAACATTGTCTTGGTATCTTGAAGGTATTAAAAAAAATTAGTGGAAGGCCTCCATTGTGTCAGGTGGATTCCCTAAAGATGATTCATGGAAAAAGATGGGATAAGTATTGCATAAAATGAGAAAGCATGGAGGACGTGTGAACCACATCAGTAGAGAAAGTCACAAGGAAATGGACGCAGCAAAGCAAGGTTGACTTTAATGAGACTTCATTTGGATCAGCCATAAGTAAAAACAGAACAAAGTAGAGAAATGCTTAGTTCTCCAAGGCATGTGATGGAGGCCTTAAAGAATTCCCCATCGTGAGTTGTTGTACCCCCTCATTGTACAGTTGATAAGGAGAACATTATGCCACTAAATTTGGTTGTCTTTTCTCTAGAGCTCAAAGTACTAGCCATCAAATAAATGAATCCAAAATGGGCCAGCAGACTAATCCATTGGGAGAAACTCCTGCCCTTGGATGGATATGATTGTAATGTCTGCTCTGTTTTGATGACTTAAGCGTGATGATTTTAAAAGCAACAAATATCAGTACATATTTTATATACAAAATGGAAAATATAGCTTAAAATGTTATAGTTTTATATGTCTCATATCTACCTCTCTGCTAAATCCAATTAGATAGTGATAGAAATTTCTTTCTTTGCTTTAGGTTGGAACTCATCGGGAAGATTCCGTCAACCTTAATGGCAATCATTCAGTCCTGTCCAGTACCGTCTCTGCTTCAAGCACAGACCTAAATCATAAAACACAAGAAAATTACAGGGGTAATAATGTGATCCATTGTTATTTTTCATCAATAATATAACCAGAGTGCTTTCTAGCTTGTAATATTTGTCTTTAGTGGTCTCCAAATCAAGTTGTCAAATCACACTTCTTTTGGGGTTGCACCTTAGGAAAACAGAAAAGTGAAGATCAGGTCCCCAAGGCATTGATCTGAATGTACCAAGCACAAGTGTCCATTTCATAAGGTTCTAAATGTGGCTAAAGCCACATATGGATTCTCAGTGGCCAAGAAAGCCACATTTAATGTTCCCTTAGCCAAGCAACCACTTCCCTGTCTACTCTCAATCTCACCACACCTCTCTCTCCTTTAATTACACCCTTGATTGAAGCTGAAAATATAAGTCCCTTGTTAACAGAGGAGGATTTTCCTGGGTGTGTTGGGTGCACTCAATATGGGTAGGCACCTTCTAGCATCTGAATGATGATAATTCAGTACAAGCAGCTAGAATTAAAACCTAAACAAAGTGGGAGTGCTCTCCCAGGTACACTGAGCATTCTACTGCCTACTTTAGTGTGTCAGTCTTACTCCCCTTCCTGGAAATGCATTAACTCTTTCCTCCTTACCTCTACCTCCAATTATAATTTAGTAGACTGGATTTCTTTTTACTGCCCAAAGCCTGAAATAATCTGTTTTCATTATAATAATAGAAAGGATCTTTTCTTACACTCAAGGTTGTGTGTGTGTGTGTGTGTGTGTGTGTGTGTTTAACATAAATGCAGTAGAATTTTCTCTGGAGCTGATGGACAGGTATGGCCAAAGGAAAAAAAAAAAAAGACTCAAGACAATCATGTCTCTTTGTGTGTATTTTTTTTAGACTGATTCACCCTCCTCTGAACATGATTTTTCCCACCTCCCCTAATGTCCCTGATGAATATACTCAGAATCAGGACAGGTCATTAAGTACTAAGACAGATTTCCTTGTGGTCTTAGTTCTAATTCAGAACTGAGACAACTCATTTATAGTGAAGTAACTGAGTATTATTTTCTATCTCGTTTGAATCATCAGGTGGCCTGCAAAACCAATCTGGGGCTGTTGGTCCAACAGAAATCAAGTCTGAAAACAAAGAAAAGGATGAAAATCTCCATGAACCTCCCTCATCTGATGACATGAAATCAGATGATGAATCCTCTCAAAAAGATATAAAGGTTTCATCTCGAGGCAGAACAAGGTATTTGTCAACAACCTGGTATTAAATCTTAAAACAATTGACTATTTTAGCTTGGCCATAAGTAAAAGGAATTACAAAATTAAATATGTCATTCAGTAAGCACTATTGTATTCTTATTATATGCTTAGTACTGTACACTAAGGGAAGGATATTGTGGTGGTGTGCAAAAATTATGTCACAGTCCTTACCTTCAAGAAGCTTATAGGGGGCGGCTAGGTGGCACAGTGGATAAAGCACCGGCCCTGGATTCAGGAGTACCTGAGTTCAAATCCAGCCTCAGACACTTGACACTTACTAGCTGTGTGACCCTGGGCAAGTCACTTAACCCCCATTGCCCCGCAAAAAAAAAAAAAGCTTATAGTCTGATTAGTGAGATTAGACTTACATACCTGAAACAAAAAAGATAACCCACTTCCTTTTACAAGTAAGTGCTTATTAAATTTTCTTATTTGAATAACATAATCTTAACTACTAAATTATATCATATGGACTGGTTTTTTAAAATGTCTATGATAAGGGCTAGTTAGAACTCAGTGTGGGGGCAGCTAGGTGGCACAGTGGATAAAGAACCAGCCCTGGATTCAGGAATACCTGAGTTCAAATGTGGCCTCAGATAATTGACACTAGCTGTGTGACCCTGGGCAAGTCACTTAACCCTCATTGCCCTATGAATGAATGAATGAATTATAGGTAAAAATTTGGGTGGTTAAAGAACTCCTTTCCAGATTTTATGTCATACATGCATTTATAATACATATATGTATTTAAGCATGTATATAATTTTCCTTTGTTTTACAAGAATGGTATAAGAATCATTGCAATCTTTTCTATGCTCTAGACATTCATAGACTTCCCTTTAGTTTGTAATGGTAGTTGCTATTTATAAAGATTGGAATTATTTGTAGTGGCATTTCTCAATTCTTCTGAAGGAAAAAGGGGATAATAAAACATTACACTATCTTTTTACTTTGTATTACATTAGAAGAGGTTCATCTATTGTTGGGTTGGACCAACTGACCTTTCTAATAAGCAAGATCTCTCACAACCCTGGTACTTTATCTGCCCTCCTATACTATCTTGATTCTTTTTTTTCTCTCTTTTGGAATGACACTTTTACTCAAATAAAAAAAATTTGGATTCCATGCTGTCCAAAAATATTTCAGAACATTCCCATGGTTTGTGAGTTAACAAGAATTAATTGAATCCCCTCTCTGTAGTTGACATCACATGTATCAGTAGATCCTTACAGGGCAGGTGGGAAATCCCTGTTCTTTGAAGATGTGATTTCTATCTGCTGAAAGGACAAGTTCAGTGTAGTGTCTGATTTTTCTGACAAGGCAGTGGGATGTCCCAGGTAGGCTATCCAGGAGAAGGCCCCTGAAGATGTACAGGTTATATATATTGATGATAAATCATTTTTCTCCAGTACAACAAATATATATTTCCTGTCAACCTTCTCCACCTTCACTCTGCCCCTCCCTTTACCATAGAGTAAACAAAAAGGAATAACTGAGATAGTCATGTCTCTCTTATCTTGATATTGTAGCAGTACTAACGAAGATGAAGATTTGAACCCAGAGCAGAAAGTAGAAAGGGAGAAGGAAAGGAGGATGGCTAACAATGCCAGGGAACGCTTGCGTGTGCGGGATATTAATGAGGCATTCAAAGAACTGGGAAGAATGTGTCAGCTTCACTTAAAGAGTGAAAAACCCCAGACAAAGCTCCTTATTCTTCACCAGGCCGTGGCAGTCATCCTCAGTCTAGAACAGCAAGTCCGAGGTAAGTGACTTTCCCACTGGCAAGAAAACATTTTGCCTCAAGAGGAAAGACTTTTTTTTTTTCTGTAACTCCTTAAACACAAGATTTCAGGATTTCCCCAATGATCCTAACTCCTCTACTACTCTGTCACTTGAGCAGTATTCACTTTTAGGACTCTGCTGACTTTATGGCACTGAATAAATACTTGTTGATTGATAAGTGCTTTCTGAATACAGTCACTACCTCTTGACTTACATCTCACTCACAGGGAATGAACATCCTCACTTAGCTTCCCTTCAGCATTGACTCTGTCTGACCTAGACTCTAGCCCTTGCCTGCCTGGACTTAAATTCTTTTCTAGCACCTCCCTGCCTTAGGTGACATCTCCTGACTTGAAATTATTCCAACCAGACCTACACTATATACCTGATACTTCCTTCCCTATCCATTCTTTGATACCCCACCTTTTGCTTGTCCTTCCATGTACCATGAACTTGCTTAGCCAATGTGCCCTTTGACACACATTTCCTTCTGACAGTCAGAAATACACATTCTGCAGGTATGTTTGTTGCCCATGAATTGTTTTCCCACCCCAAACTTGCTCCACCATCATGAGTAGTTTGATGGGCCCTTGGGAAAGTTGTACAACTCCATCTATCAATACTATATTATTTTTTTAGCATCTGTCTGTATGCGTCCACCCTAACAATTGGATTCATATGACGTCTTATAGAGGGTTTCCTTTAATGGACTTTTCTGAGAAATTAATGAACTTTACTTTGATTAACTGGGCATTATCATTGATTGTAGCTTACACCTTTGGGAGGAGAGATACACTTAATCCAATGATGTAGACAGCCAATAATGAGTCATGGGAGGTTCTCCATGACCCCAGTCTGCCACAAATGTCTGATATATGTCTTTAATCCTATATGGAACAAACCAACTAAGTGTTCTTATTTTAGGCTTTGCAGAGGTTAGATTAGATTATCTATTACTATAAATTACCCTTCTAGCTCCAAAATGCTATGATTCTGAGAGTGCTCTTGATTTAAATCAATAGTTAAAGGGCAAGGCAACTGATTATTGAAGAGAAAAAAACTCATTTGTATCTGGTCCAAGTCACCACTGGTTATCAAAATCTTTAACATCTCTGCTTCATTCAACATACAGAGATTTTCGCAGACCTGCTATGGGCAGAGCCCTGTTTTAAGTGGTAAGAAGATAAAAAGTTTTGAGTTTATAGTCTAGTGGAAAAAAAATAGCTAAAATCCTATTAGACCCAGGGAACCCAGTTTTTTACATGACTTCATGATGACAGTTTATCCAGAAATTAAAAACAGAAGAGCAAATTTCTGTTCCAAAAAAAAGACAGAGCCCTTTGAGGGCCCAGAACCTCTGCTAAGTTCTCATCCCTACCCAGGGTGCTGATCATTTCACACAAATCTGGCAAGTCTTGTCAAGAAGGTTAAAATTGGCTTAGTATTGCAATGACTAAGGGATCTGGAAAAGACTAACTCAGAGTCCATGAGGTTGTTGCCATTGTGTCAGAGAAGGATCTTGGGTACTACAGTTCCAAGCCCTACTCCTTCACTGTGACAGCACTATGTTAAGGCCAATTATGAAAGAGCCACCCTATTCACCCTCCAAAGGCCATAGGAAAACTGGTCCATGCATGACCTTTGGTGTTATTCTGGTGGTATTAAGCCTGTTTACTATAGTGGTCCAGTACTCCTGTAAAGCACGTGATTACTATTACATCATCTGGTTGGAGGGTTTTTTGTGTTTACTTTGCCCAGCACTTCTCCTTCACCCGACAACTTCTTGGACTAGAATTCCCAATTCACTTCTGACCTTGGAAGAGTCTCCAAGACCTATTAGATCAAGGCTTCTTAATCTTTCTTGTGACCCCTTCTCAGGAAAAAAAAAAAGTTTTTAAATCCATAAAATAAAATGCATAGGGTTACAAAGGAAACCAATTTTATTGAGATATGGTTCTGAAAATAGGAGTTCTTAACCTGGGATATGTAAACTAATTTTTAAAAAACTATGTTAGATGTTTATATCAATATGGTCACAAACATCTCATTTCCAATGTAGAGGCAAATTGGGGGGGAGGTGCAGTGAGCCTGACCTTTACAGGCTAATTCACATGGGTTTTTTCATACCCTAGAGTTTTCACATATTGGGTTTTCTTAAAATGGAGCATACTTGTCAAAAAAAAAATTGACAAGAGAAGTGATTGCCTATTTTGATCCATAGTTTTTCTAATTTATCTTCCTGAATTCAGTCTCTTTCCTTCTCCTCCTTCCCTCATACACACATACTACACACATCCGAGTTATTGAGTCCTCCTTAACTGTTAAAAAAGCCAGCCACTTTGTGTGTTAGAAACATGAGAAAAAGCTACTCATCTCCCTTCCTTTGCCTCCAGTTCAAGAACAGCAATTGAAGTAGTTCTTTCCACAGTTATATCAAAGAAAAGTCACAGTGTATGCCCCAGCTCCATGCCTCCCTTGAGAGGTTGTCACTTAACTTCGAGGGTGAAAATCCTCGGGATTTTTTTCATGGCCTTGGGGCTGGCTGAGTGGTCTGTCTGTTACTATAAAGCATTTTCTAAGCTGATGGAATTCCAGGCTGAGCCCAGATGTCTCCCAGGTACAGATGGTGTCAGCACTCATATCAATTCAGTGCACTGCCTCTCCACAGGACAGAGGGGGCTACAGCCACTCACAATGGCAGCTCAGACATTCATCCCCAGAGTAGGGTGCATTAGGTTTGAGGTGTTGGTACGGATCAAAGCAATGCCTAGAAGATTCTCTCTATCAGAAGTAACAGAGAATAGAAAGTAGACAAAATATTTGGACAGTGGGAGGTACATGTCTGGCTTTTATTTTGAGCTCACGTTTAGGGGATAGAACTGATGTTCCCTGAGATCGGCATTGTGATTTTGTTCAAGGTGATATGCAGTTACATGGACATCAAGAACTCCAATAAAGAATGGTGGTTTTGTGTGCAAGAATTATGGCATCTGGTTCATAGTTTTTTGTTTAATAATGAAGGCTCTTCCTTCCCCCTCCCCTGTCCTGTTGTTACAGAGAGGAACCTAAACCCCAAAGCAGCCTGCCTTAAGAGAAGGGAAGAAGAAAAAGTTTCTGCCGTATCGGCAGAGCCACCAACCACACTGCCAGGAACCCATCCTGGGCTTAGTGAAACTACCAACCCTATGGGTCATATGTAAACACCGGCCAGGTAGGTCTGGGGTAAGAGCTTACAAAAGGGTTGGGATTGGGGGGGTGGTAGTGGTAAAGGGTTATGCTGCCAGGGCAAACTGATTTACTTTTCTCTAGGTGAGAACCTAAGAATAGAATTATAATGCCTTCAGTTATTTTAAAGTTAAACTTCAATCTAGAACCCTTCAGTGTTGTCTTTCTGTTCTAAAAGTTGATAAATATTATTTAAGACCTAACTATTTACCATCCTCAAGATGGGACAGTATCATATGATTCTTAAAAGGCTTTTGCTCCGTTCCCCCTACCCTTTATAGATGCAATTAGCTAGAAAAAAGGTCAGCGCCTGTTATTCAGATGAATTTCCCTCTGATCCAGGAAGCATAGAGATATGGCCCATCCATCTGGGCATGTTTTGCCACCATTAACACTGCACATCATCTCCTTGCTTAAAAATACTTAGCTGCCTCAGTCTATCCAAAATTTTTGTCATCCCCTTTCACTTGGGACAGTAGGACAGTATCTCTCAGTGTATGCTGTCAGAGCCAAGGGCATTTTTAAAACTGGCAAGTGAACCCACATTTTAATGGATGGGACCTTTATAAGAGGGGGGGAAATCATGGCATGGGGTCAGTATTCTTTTCTTTATCTTGGCTCATCCTCAAAGAATTCTCTTACCACTAATGATAGATGATTAATAAAAACATGGTTATCTGGAAATACTGCTTTTTGCCCTTCATAAAATATTGGAAACCTGTTGCTTATGTTGTAAAAGGCTAACCCCAGAATCTGGATTATTTGAAGAATTTTTCCCCACTTCATATTGGGTATATTCCTGTTATAAAAGTGAACTTCTACAACAACAAAAATAAAAGACTGAATAACGTAACACTCGGCTCCTTTCAAGTAAGGAGTGTTTTATTTATTATATTTGTATCCCATTTACTTGGTCCAACAGTCTCACAGACTCACAGAGTACACTCACAAGCTGAACCAGACTACAGTGTAATTGGGAAATGTTTAACAAAATAAACAAAAATATAATACCACAAAGATAATGTTAATCTGTGGCTTGTGAAGATCTGATTCTTAGTTTGACGTCACTGGCTTAACCCCTAAGTAGGTGCTTAATAAATGCTTACTGGTTGATTGATTTAATTGTTAAAGCAATTACATTTTAGCCTGACATGGATTGAGAATGAAATTGTTAGCGAAATTACTTGATGTTTCTCTTTCTTTCAGAATACTCCCTTGTTTCCTTTGTGTAGCCCTAGAGCATGGATCTCCTGCTCACCCATCCCTGTTAGACTTTGCTAGGGCTATCTCATTTAAAGCTGAGCCTCCAAAATTATGATAAGTAGAAAAAAGTACTTATTCCTTTTCTCCCAAAGGGCTGTTTTGTTATGGTTCCCCCTATGCATTATACCCATTAGCCCTAACCCAAACAGACCCCAAACTCGATATTATTTATAAAAATAAAAGGCAGCAGGGTAGTCATGGAAGATTCAAAAGAATATAACAAATGCTAGTTCCAACTGTAACCTTTAGGCATTATAGAATGAAGCAGCCCCAAACTCTCAAGGGAAAAACTTGAGTCCATCATCCCTGACAATAGATATCACAGAAGAAACAGAGGTGAGTGCTAGAAGTCAGGGAAGCTGCTGCTAAACACAGAGAAGAGATAGATGGCTGAAAGAGCAAAGGCATTAGCTAAGACTGGAGTGGTGCTGAGAATACAAAGACCAAAAATAACTTAGCCCTGCCTTTGTGGATTTCAGGATCTTTCTAAGAGAAAAACATTATGGACATACAAATAAATATTAAATCATTTCAGTGTGACAGAAAACAGTAAGGGAATCAGGAATAGTCTGTTGGAGGACTCAGCCTTCAAAGGAACAGGGCGGGGGGGGGTGGGGAGCACAAGAGTTAGAGGTGAGCAAAAAGAATTCAAGACATAGGAGCCGGTCTCTAAAAATATGAAGATAGGAGATGGAAGGCCAGGTACAGTGAGCATCAAGGAAACCAACTTGACCAGAATGTCCATTTAATGTAGATAAAAATTGCAGTAGTGTAGACCTCAGTCATCCCTAAAGGTTATCTTAGTTTCTGTTCCTAGTGATGATCCTCAGCCACTAAAAAAATATTGTCATATTTAGCATATTCTGTTTAATGAGGCATAGAAGTGTAAATGAGTGCATAGAAAAACTTCCATCTAAAATGAGTAAAATAAAAATAGGCTTTCACTACTAGGGTAAGTTTCAGTTATTTTGAATATTCAGTATTCTAACAAAATCAGATAAATGATGAAATGCTATCATTTTTTCTTCATAATTTTATGTTATACTTACTGAATAAACAATGAAATTCCCTTTCTTAATTTGAAAACTGGGTAAGTTGAATCACAGGGTCCAGGAATAGCCAAATGAGAAAATGAGCCAGGAACCTTTTCCCCAACATCTCCATGAC
Source organism: Dromiciops gliroides (assembly GCF_019393635.1). NCBI lineage: Eukaryota > Metazoa > Chordata > Mammalia > Microbiotheria > Microbiotheriidae > Dromiciops > Dromiciops gliroides. Next base: position 160,925,256 of record NC_057862.1, on the reverse strand, counting down.
TTTCATTTAGCCTATACTACTCTATTCATGTGATATTTGTCATATCTGAAAATAGAAGCAAAAATGTAGGTTGTGTAATGAACTTTCTCCTGATTTAGACCAAAGTGGGGCATAAGTAACGTTAACTGTGCCAATAAAATAATTCTCTAAGAAATACGTACAAGTCTCATACTAACTGATCTTGTTCTTCTTCCCTAATTTCCATACCAGAGTTCCAGAATGATTGGTAGGCTAGATAGAAGGTGACCTCTCCTCACAAGGACACAGACAACTCAGATTATCTGAAGACACAAATCTGACAGGAGAAAACAAAACAAAAACACTTGAAGCAAGAAATTCAAATGCAATCTTATGATCAAAGCAACTGGTCAACACCTGCATCAGAAGTGAAGATAGAAAGCTCATCAGATAGAACTTCAGCCCATCAAATGTTCGGAACATATCATTCTGTCGCAAGCAGTGTGTCGCTTCTGCACAATCAGAGACTGTCTCGATCTCTCCACTCGCCGTGGAAGTTGCCTTGTGCCTAAACTGAATTGACAAATGCATTGTAACTACAAATTTTATTTATTGTTATGGAACTGTAAAGGTCTACATATAAAGGGAAAAGTTGATATGGAAAGCTGATCTGCACTCAGCTGATGCCAGCATTTATGAAAGCCGTTCCCATGCAGAGAACAAAGCAGTGACAACCATTGACCCTTAGCATTCCCAGTATACCTATTAGTGTCTTAAAAAAGGGAGGGAAAAGGCTTTTATTGCCCTCTCCATTCCTTTTGCCATATGAATAGTGTTTTCCGTGCAACAGGAAAATATTCTTCAATAGAGTTTTTTTTTCTTTCTCCCTGTCTTTTTCTCCCCTGTTATTTTCCTCCCTCTATGGGCGTTGTGTTTGGTCTCTGGTAATCTGAACAGTTATAGTCACAGTCCAAACCCCTCCCTGCCAAGATCTGAGCATTTTATGTTAGAGTGGAGAGCAGAGACCAACTGTGACCCTTGCCTTGCTTAGGTTTTAGAAGGGGTATTTTATCCCTGATGCTTTCCTTAGATGAATTGCTTTATTTCTAATGATAAAACCTTTCAGGCTTCTAGGTTTCATAGTAAAGCTTGTAATAAGGTGAAGTGTAAATTCCGGGGAAAGAATCTACTTTGTTAGAATTTGCTTTGTTTTCCAAGCAGTAAGTACTACATATATAGTACATGTAAAGTGTTAGCTGTAAGTAAGCACAAAATGCATTTAAATACAAAGGAGATTTTCAGGCTGTGATTATGATGAACTCAAGGAAACCCAGGAGTCACCGTGGCAGGTAGCATGATGAAGAAACATACCATTCTGAGCTAATTACCTAATGGAATACAAGAGCAGTGGTCACCGATGTTTGTTTCCATATCATAGCCTTTACTTTCTCTGTCATTTGGATGGCTGGTTAGTCGGGAGGAGTTCAGTGGGTGACTCAATCAACTGCAGACCAACTGCCCCTATCCCAAGGAGAAGAGCCAGATTAGCATTAAACTATTACATGTTAGTCCATCTTAATAGCGTGCATTAAGGTGCCCCCCACCCCATCACTGATCTATGGAGATTTTTTTCCCCCCAATAATGATCCCTTTGAACTTCCACAAAACCTGTCTTCCACTGCAACAATCCTGGGAGAAAAAAAACACAATGCTAAACAAGGTTGTCTTGGAAAATAATGTTTTATTGCCAATACCAACAGTGGCAATCAGCTCACAGAAGAAATGAACTAAAATCACTTTGCAATTCAGAGATTTCAGTTCATTTGAAAGAACAAAAATAATTGTTTAAAAAAACAGGCAGAGAACTTTAGATCCTCTATTTAGGATGGTTCCTAACAAATCAGTCATTTGTGGACTTAGTGAACTCTTTTGGTTACTTTAATTTGCAAATACTGTCAAATACCACCTGACTCTCTATCTGTGGCCTTGTTCTTCATTTCAGTGTTAATCAGCTAAACAGAAGTTGTTGCTTATGATGTGTGAGTGACCACATGCCACTGCCTGGCCTTTTTTCTTCGAAGCTTGTTGTCTTTTTGGCTATATTAGACTTTGCAGTATGCCCAGAAGCTTTCCTTCATAAAATAGAAAGAAAAAAACATTTGCTTATTTTTCACTGTAGCTAGTCTTTTATACAATAATCTTGTAAGAAAATTTCTTGAATTCTAAATATTACTCTTTCTAGATTTTTGAAATCGAAAAAGTTTTCAGTAAAAAGTTTCTTACTTTATTTTACTATATTAGGTAGTAAAAAATGTAGGGTTATTTACCATAACCTGTTCATTAATATCAGAAATTTACAATAGCATTTTAAGACCATAGTAGGGTTCTAGCATACCGTGTAGTACCTATGGAGTATTGTAAGAGCTAATTGTCCGAGATGAATTGCTTCTCATCTTGTTCTCCAGTTTCCATTGTTGGTTTATTGCAGATTTGTACCCTGTGTCAAATTTCAAGGTATTATTGATAAACCTTTTCAACCAGCAGCAAGAAGTTCAAAAACTTTTCTGTCACTGTAACAGAAAACACAATATGTATATAACATTTATGTAGCAATAAATGTGCCATCTTTTTTTTAACATGGTAAATCAGTGAGTTTTTTACATTCCTCTTTCATAATGAAATGATGCTTTTAATCTTCCTGCTCCTCTCCCTGAATGTCTTGAAGCTGTTCTACTATAATAATAGTGGTAATGATGATGATAGCAGACATTTATGTTGCACTTTAAATTTTTCAGAATGCTTTTCATATCTTATCTCATTGGATTTCCTTACTGGAATTGGGGGCCAACTTTGGTAGCACACTAGTATATTACCAAAGTGTTGAATACAATTATTTTGCATGCACATTCTCCATTATTTAGGGGTTAATTCCATAGTTTTGGGATTTTCTAATCCATTTGTTTTGCCTCTTCCTCTGCCTTCTTGTCATCAGAAAGTTGTTGGGGAAGACAGAGGAAAAAAAGGAATGATTTGATGTAATTGGTGCTTTGTAGGAGGGGGTAGGAGACAAGGAAGAACAGAAGACAGACTCAAGATGTGGGATTTGTTTTTCCCTCCCCAGGCATTTCAGACTGTGACTGTCAGTTTCTACATATAGCTTTCTTTCTCTTTTCATGACCTCTTGAATTTAGAGACCAAAAACTGATGGGTTCTGGAAGCAGTTTGATGCAAAAGGGTAAAAAAGAATTGTGAAATGGTAAAACTAGAAGAAACATTAGAGTTTGTCTAGTCCAGCCTTCCCCATTTTACAAATGAGGAAACTGAGTCCCAAAGAGGTTCTTTTTCAGAGGTCCACAACTAATTAGTGACAGAGATGCGAAACTTCAGGGTTTTTTCCCTTTCTACTGTGAGGCTTTATGCCTGTTGTCTTCAAACAGATTTCTGTTCCTTACCTTTATAACCAGGCTGTGAACTGGTCCTTCTTCAGCAGCTATTGACTGGGGAAGATTGGCATAAAAGGTAAGTGGCAGCACAATAAATTCCTAAAAGGATCTCAGTGCATTGTCAGCCTTAGCACAAGGTCTATTCTCATTTTAAAAATCTACATTTGTAGAGGAAGAACTGGACCTATAAAAATCTTGAATTTCGGTTCCTACTCTCCTTTTCAGTATCCCTTATCTTTCTTTTAAGTGCTCTCCTCTTAGGCCATTTGTGTTGTAATAAGGAACTCTAGAATATTTAAAAAAAAAAAAAAAAAGGAATGAATCCCTAATGGTAGAATTTAGGCCCTGTGATGAGGGAAGGGAGAGGACATTAGATATAGTGGCCACCTACTCTTAAGAATTCCACTGGAAAAACAGAACATTGGAGACAGTGTATGAAGAAAAAGAATTTCTCATCTTCCAAGTCTGGTGTTTCCTGTGATCCTAGAGGAAAAAAGTTAACTGATAGCCTGTTGTTCTCACTTTCTTTTTTTATCTTTCTATTGACACACTAAACAGTTAAGAAAATCTGGATACATTTCACCTAAGAACGATGTCCTGGAGAGAAGCAGCATATGTCTCCATGATCTCTTTGATTGAGTGTGTGGTTTGGGCACATGACCCCACACATGCCTTATGTCTGATGCTATGGCTTTGTCCAAAGAAAGATAAAAACTGACTGCTGGTGATGGTACAGTTGCTGGATTTCTATCAGCATCCATAGGATTACAATGACTTTTTACCCTTCTGGATCTTGTGGAATCATGACCTAATCAAAAAAAAATAGGGGTTAGAGCTATAATTTCATCGGACTAGGTAACTCCCCAAACCAATGCAATTTAGAGGGCCTAGGGCCCCAAGAGAGAAAATAACTTGCCCACAGTCGCACAGCTAGTTTGTATCAAAGGCAAGACGAACCCAGGTCTTCCTGACTAGAAGGCCAGCTCTATCCACTATAACAGCCATCACTTGCTATTTATTTCTAGTACAACAAAGTGCTTACCCCGAGGGACATGTTATAATTTCCTGGTTTTGCTCTCAAATGTAGAATGGTAGACCTGCCTGCCCTGGAATTGAGGTAAGTACTTGAAGAAAAGGGAAATGGTCGTCCTGCCTCTCTAGTCTTTGCTCCAACCTGACTTTGGTCTCTCTTCATTAAACAGTCTTCATGGGACTTTCCATCAACCCTTTAGTTCAGGCTCCAGTCACTCCCTAAGAAGAGATACTGTTAGCTACTTCTAGAACCCCTTGAATAGAAATTCAAGCTTCAAGCTTTTTCATTCAGAAACTTTAAAGGTTTCTAATACATAGGCTCTCTCAGCTCTTCTCCCTCCTCCTAACTTTTTTCCTTGAAAAGAAAAAGTGATTACCCATCAGGAAGAAAAGGGTATACTTTGAACCTTGACCTCCTCCCCACCATACGCACGCTATTCCCCAAGATTAGCAGATCTTTCTGGGCCACAGTTTTTTTGCTTGAAGCTCAAAAAGGAGAACTATCAAGATCTCACCAGGTCAGTTCTTTGCATCCTCCATGCTTCCTGAACATCCCGCAAAGACATTACCTGCTATTCTTTCCTAAATACTTTCCTTGCAAGGCCAGGTTCCCTTCTACTAGGGAGGATCTGGAACAAGATGGCTTCGTTTCAGGAATATGTCCACAAAAGTTAAGTCGTCCATGAGAGAAAGGCTATTGTCCTGACTAAGCAATGCTGATGTCTGTGTGTGTGTGTGTGTGTGTGTGTGTGTGTGTATGTATGTATACACACGCACACACACACACACACACAAATTTGGAGTTGGCAGAAAACTTTGAGCTACCCCCTACTCTCCTACATACACACATATTGAACAGAGAAGCTGGGGTCCAAAAAGATGACCTGACAGACCAAATGTTACATAGGCAGTGAGTGTCAGGGCCAGGAATTCTGACTACAAAATCAATACTCTTCCCGTGGCCCTATGCTACGTCAAAGATTAAGAGATCACTGACCACCCCTCTTCCTAGACTCCTCCCTGTGTTTTTTGTGATATAGCTGGCTCTTCCTACCTGTCTAGCCACTTCTCAGGGTCCATTTCATTGTCCTTGTCCCACACTCTAGGAATAGGTGTGTCCCAAAGCTAGACCTTCTTCCCTACGCTTTCTTTTCTGGTCTTAACAGGGTTCAATTGTTATCTTGACGACTCCCAGATCCTGAATTCCAGCCCTCTAACAACCAACTGCCTATTGGACATTCTCTTCAACTGGATGTCTTTTAGGCAACTCTAACTCAATGGGACCAAACAGAACTCATTATCATCCTTCAAATATCTAATTCTTCCTAAATTTCCTGTCGTTGAGAGCATGACCAATCTTCCCAGGTCAACCAGATTTCAAAGCTCAGCGTCATCCTTGACTCCTTACTCTCCCCTTATAAGTTGCCCAGTCTTGTTTCTACCTCCTTTCTTGTTTTTGCCTCCTCTCCAGAGGAGAGATCAGACAGTCACCAGGCTAGTTCAGGCCCTTATTACCTTTATCCTGGACTATTGCAATAGCCTCCTTATTGAACGCCCCATTTCCATCCTCCCCCCTCTTCAATTCATCATCCACACAGCCACCAAAAATTCATATTTCAAAAGCACAGGTCATTCTGGCCATGTCACTCCCACTCTCAAGAAGCTGCATTGGCTCCCTCCTCCGTCTGGGATAAAACATACTCCTCTATTTGACACTTAAAATCCTTCTGACCCCAGCCTACCTTTCCGAGATTATTGCACGTTACTCTCTCATGCACTTTACATTCCAAACAAACTGGCCTATTTACACACACACCAACATTCCATTTCCTATCCCTGTGCCTTTGCATAGCCTGTAATCCATGCCTGGAATGCACTTTCCCCCCCAATCCCTCCACCTCATAGAATCCTTATTTTCCTTTAGGACTCAATTCAGGTGCCGCCTCCTATAGGAAGCCTGACCTCATTTCCTATCCCACCTACCCCAGTTGCCAATGCCCTTCCCTCCCCTCCCCCAACCACATGAAATTACTTTGTATCAACCTTGTAAATATTTGGTATTTGCTTTGCTGTGTGTGTTGTTCTCCCCTATTAGAATGTAAGCTCCTCTAGGGCAGGGAATGTTTCATTATTGTCTTTGTATCTCTAAGCCCAGTGCCTGGCACATCGTAGTAGGTGCTCAATAAACGCTTGTTGAATGAATCCAGTCCAATCTGCTCTTTTTATAGATGAAGAAGCTGAGGCTCAAGGTGTTTATGTGGCTTAATTGTGTCAGAGCTAGGATTCAAAACGACACCTCATGGTTCAAAATATAGCGTTCTTTCTCCTGCACTAAAGAACCAACTAGATGATCGCAAAGTGTCAAAAATATGGCCCCGAAGGCAGCATGCCAGCCTCGGCGCTGCTCACCCACAACACTTGTGTGTGCATCCAGAACTAGATTAAAATGTATTGGGGTGGGCAAGTCACTTGACCCTCATTACCCCACAAAAACAAAAAAACAAAAAAGCATTGGGGGAAGACTGAATAAAACACAGATAATCTTAATGTGTGGTTTTCTAAGTCAATATGCAGCATACAGGGATCCTTATGTAGGTTTTAGTGGGCCCTATTTCTAGCTTGAGTGTGGCCAACATCAATCTAGCCCAACCTATTGAGGAAAAGGTAGCATAGAGAGGTTAACCTGCCCAAAGCTACACAGGTGGTAAGTAGCAAAACATAAGTGTAAGCCTGGGTCCCCGGATCCTCTTACTCCAATCTAGTTTTTCTCTCCAATTTGTAGCACGGCTTATCATAATTCTATGTGTGTGTGTGTGTGTGTGTGTGTGTGTGTGTGTGTGTGTGTGTGTGTGTGTGTGTGTGTGTGTAATGCATATGCATATATTATACATAATTTACTCAGTTCACAGTAGGCTTTTCACCTTCTTTAGATAAACTGAAGGTCTGCTCTTACATTCTAAGAACTTCATGATTTCCATGCTCCCAAAAGTGTTAGAGAGGGGCAATCATAGATCAGGTGCTGAAAGTGACCACCTCATTTAACAAATAAAGAACTGATACCAGAGATATTCAGTGATTTGCCCAATGTCACACAGGTAGTGTCATAGTCAAGTGCCCTGACTAAATTTAGCCTTCTTCTTCCATACTTTTTCTGCATCCATGGTGTCAAAGGGTGCTTTCTGTGGTCCCAGAGAACAAGCAAAGCACAACTACCCAACCTCCCAAAGTGAGTAATGGCTTCTAGCAATGCACTGGACCTGCTTCACAGCAGGCATACTGCCACTAATGTAACAGGGGCACATTCACTTTAGCCAAAGTAACGGTGTAAAATAATACAAATTTTCATATTGTGATAGATTGAAGTTTCTAGAAGCCTGCTAATCCTGCTGCCACCTACTGGTCATTTTTGTTCATTTCCACTGAGACATCATAAAATAAATGTCCATGGTGTTCTGCCATGCTAAACCTTGCCCCTTGTCTTTGCCTTCAGAGCACCAACCACCAAGAGCAAATTTTCCATAAGCTAAATGACCCTTGTGTGGGGGTGGTGCCCTGAGTGTCCAAACCATGGCTCAAATCCAAGGAGCCAATCTTCCAAGATCAGCCCGAGTACAAGTTCCTCAGGAAAGATGGGCAATGGAGAAAAATTTTTCTCCAACCCCAGAGTCTCATCTGGGGGATCCTAAAGCCATTTCCTAATTCATACCCTAATTTGGGCGGGGGTGGGTGGAGAAGGGGAGGAGACAGGTGACCTGTTCTTAACACAAAGTTAGGTTCTCTTTGAGACCAATGGAACACCTCAGACCTCCCTTACCTGACTAGAAGTTTAACCCTTTCCCCTATCTCAACTCCTTCAATTCAATTCCTTTCCTCTCCCTCTACTCCTGCCACAAGCATGGACTCCCCTGGCTTTACATGACTTCCACTTGAGTCTCCACTTGGAGTTGGGACAAAGCTCTTTTTTTTTTACTTGTTCTTTAAAATGAAGAATAGAGAAGTTGTAGATTTTGGAAGGGACAATACCACTCATCTAGTAAATCCCCTTTTGTTTTCTAGATGAGGAAACTTAGACCCTAAGAGATTAGATATTGACTAAAGTCATATATCTAATCAGTGGCAGAACCAGAGTTAGAAATCACATCTTCTTACTACCCATAGTCCACCTCCTTCTTCAATACTATGATCCATGCTCTTTCTCAATGTTACCCATTCAAATTGTTTCTTTCAAACCAGTCTAAACCCTAACAAGGGTTTAGATGCCCCTCCCCTTTCAGCCAGCTTTAGATTACACAGTTTAGGGGGTTCCAACAAGAAAAAAAGATAGTGTCTTACCTCTTTTTGCTAGATGATCCTACTGAGACTCCTTACTTAAAAAGGACACTGGACTTGGAGTCTGGAAGACTTGTGTTCCAATCTTGCCCCTATTTACTAGCTATGCATACTTGGGAAAGTGATTTAACTTTTCTTAGCCTCAGTTGCCTTATCTGTAAAATGGGGATAATACTAGCATATACTTTACAGGGTGGCTGTATCAAATGAGATGACAGGTAAAACATTTTACCAACCTTAAAATGTTATATAAGTGAAAGCTGCCACTATTATTTATACTTACCCACCTGTTGAGTTCCTAGCCTCCCACATTAAGGACAAACTACCCTTTACAACTTGATTCATGCATTTTGATCTCTAATCCCATAGCTGTGGCCTTCTTTAAAATGTTGCTATAATATTTAATCTAATGCCAAAATACAAAGACCCTGAACTTATCCTTTCCTGCAGCCAGAGATTATATCAGATGACTTTCATGGCATTTTGATCCCTCCTTATATGTCCATCGGTAACAGAGATCCATGTAATTGTCTCTTTTAACTAGAAGCTTCCAGATATCCTGGGAAATCATCTAAGGAATTTAGCTGTTGTGATGGTTATGACCAGTCACTAGACATGTATCTTTGGCTGTATACCCTAAGATTCCTGGTTCCTTTATGCATAATATGACCCTATGAAAGCTTGAATAAAACCATGGAGGTGCAGCTAGATATGCAGGTGGATAGAGCACCGGCCCTGGAGTCAGGAGTACCTGAGTTCAAATCCGGCGCCTACAGACACTTAACACTTACTAGCTGTGGTGACCCGGGCAAGTCACTTAACCCCAACTTGCTCACTAAAAAAAAAAAAAAAAAATGGAAAGGACTCTGTCTCTGAGTCAGAGGATGTACATCCAAAAGCCTGGTTTCTATATGACTTACGATATGACCTTGGGCTAGCTACTCAATGTTTCTAGCCTCAGTTTTCTCCTTTGTAAAATGAGAGGTTGGATCAAATGGCCTCTAAAGTCCCATCCCCCTCTAGTAATATGATCTTCTTTGCTCCATGAGGTGTGGGAGCAGGTCTTACTGTTTATTTAATGGGGGTAATTCTCCTCCTCTGTTTCACTGCTACAATTATTGTTCTAAAACAGGGAGTAGGCATAGGGTATAGGGACCAGACCTGGTATTTCAGTGTTATAGCAACTCCAAGTTGCTTCCTCTACCAATGCAGGCTGGCCTGTGCAATTTATGCTCTTTGTTGTTGTTCAGTTGTGTCTGATTCTTTGTGACTCTATTGGGGTTTTCTTGGTAAAGATACTGGAGTGGTAAGCCATTCCCTTCTCCAGCTCATTTGACAGATGGGGAAACTGAGGCAGAGATAAGTGACTTGCCTAGAATCACACAGCTAGTCAGTGTCTGGGGCCAGATCTGAACTCAAGTCTTCCCGACTCCAGGCCCAGCATTCTATCCACTGTGTCAACTAGTTGCCCTTAGTTACTTGGAACACCAAAACATTACAAGTCTTGTTCAGAGGCATATGTTCAGTATTTGTCAGAGGCAAGCCTTTAACCTCTGACAAAATAAGGAAAGGTTCAGGATTAAATCAGCATCTAGGTCTTGGTCTGCCACTAGTCCCTTACTAATGTTTGGGTCCTTAAGACTCACCCATTCGCTAAACAACAGTAATGCAGCCAGAGTTATAGATCAATCAATGATACATTTATCTAAAGCCCAGAGATTTGAACCTCCTTCCTATCCTTCAGCAATTCCTTTCATCTATTGAAAGATGCTGCTTGTTAGGGGGCAGCTAGGTGGCACAGTGGATAAAGCACCAGTCCTGGATTCAGAGGACCTGAGTTCAAATCCGACCTCAGATACTTGACACTTACTAGCTGTGTGATCCTGGACAAGTCACTTAAAACCCTCATTGTCCTGCAAATAATAATAATAATGAAATGAAATGAAATCCCACCTTATAAAAACAAAGTGTTGAGCACCCTAAATAGCTTTTGTTTACATTGAATACATCTATTGGTATTTACTTTATTGGAAGCTGAAAAACCTTATTATTATGAAAAGAGTTTTGACCTTGTAAACCCACTGAAAGGGTGTCAGGGACCCACAGGGGTCCCAAGATCACTCTGAGAACTATTGCTTTAGGGTAAAACAACCTCTGGTTGGGGGGTGGGGGACAGAAAGGCCGGGGTAAGTTGAGGGTTGGGGAGAAGACAAGTGATTAAAAGGTAGTGTTTGCACTGAGGATTCCTTTCTCTTGAAGATGTTCAACACTTAGCCATCTTCAGTCCAGGAAAATAAGGACCAAGGGTTTGGTGGCTAAAACCCCAAATAAGTATTAATGCTTGAATTTCTCTGCATTTCCCCCAGGGAAATAAGTGGGTTTGCCTCCTAATCATAAATGCTTCCCTAGGTCCTTCCCTTGGCTCTGTCTGTACTCTAGAATCATAGAATCTAGAGCTAGAAAAGTCCTCAAAGATTGTGTGGCCAAATGCCCTCCCTGTAATAATATCCCTGACATTAGTTACCTAGCCTTCATTCAGTGGAGAGTGTTTACTCATGGAGAAGCTCACTGCACCACCCAGTCTAAAGAGAAGATCAAATTCACTTATTTTTGACTGCCATGTTACACTATTGACCCATATTGAGCTTCCAGTCTACTTAACCCTCCAGGTCTTTTTCACTTGGACTTGTCTATCCATTCTCTCACATTGTACTTGGTTATATAGAAAATAGCTTCTCAGGGGCAGCTAGGTGGCACAGTAGGTAAAGCCCTGGCCCTGGTTACAGGAGGACCTGAGTTCAAGTCTGACCTCAGACACTTGACACTTACTAGCTGTATGACCCTGGGCAAGTCACTTAACCCTTATTGCCCTGCAGAGAGAGAGAGAGAGAGAGAGAGAGAGAGAGAGAGAGAGAGAGAGAGAGAGAGAAAGAGAGAGAGAGAGAGAGAAAGAAAGAAGAGAGAGAGAAAGAAAGGAAGGAAGGAGGGAGGGGAAGGGGAGGGGAGGAAAAAAGCAAACAGAAAATAGCTTTTCAAACTGGGTTGTGACCCCATTTGGGGTCATGTAACTGAATGCGGGGGTTGCAAAAAATGTTGCAACAGAAAAAGGTCATGTATGCACCTATTTATATACCTATATACCTGGGGTCACATAAAAAATTCTTGGGGCAAAAAGGGGTCACAAGTGGAAATAGTTTTAAGAGGCCCTGATAAAGAGCATAGAGAGACCAGAAGAGTCCAAACTCCAGCTCAGATGTTCCAACTTCAAGTCCAGTACTCTTTTCCCTATACTATGCTGATTTAGCAAGGAAAGATTGCTTTGGGCTCTAGACTTTAGGTATAGACACTCCATATTCCCTGCCATCCAGAATTCAAGAAACTGTTCCAACTTCTCTGGGAGAAAACCCCCACTAATCTTGGTTTCAGGTACCCCCCCAGGGCTATTTTTTTTTTTTGGTGAGGCAATTGGGGTTAAGTGACTTACCCAGGGTCACACAGCTAGTAAGTGTTAAGTGTCTGAGGCCAGATTTGAACTCAGGTCCTCCTGAATCCAGAGCTGTTGCTCTATCCACTGTGCCACCTAGCTGCTCCACCCTGGGGCTATCTGCTGACCAAGCTGGTATTGTTGTTGTTTGTCCTTCATTCTCCAAGAGGACCATGACAGAATGTCATGGGCTTGCAATGAATTGGATTCAAGTGAGAAAGGGCTATAAAAAATCATCAGCCTCATTTTCTCCTCCAGAGCCATCTGGGTCCAGTGGCAAGATATATAATCAGGACGACTGGAGATGGCCTTGGATGTTTAAGGCAATTGGGGTTAAGTGACTTGCCCAGGGTCACCAAGCTAGTAAAGTGTCTGAGGTGAAATCTGAACTCAGACGCTCTATGCACTCTGCTACTTAACTGTCCCTTCTGACTAACAGTTCCTTATGAAGGGTCTTATGGAAGACAGATCCAAAGGAGCCTCTGTAGCTCTCTCTTCACCTCACAACCCTTCTGTTACCAATGTTTTTAGATAATAGAAATAAAGCATTTATTCAATGCTGACTTTATGACAGGTGCTGTACTAAGCACTGAGTATGCCAATGAGTATCTGCCCTCAAGCAGCTTACAGTCAAAATAGAGGAGAAGCTGGAAATATGGGAGATGGCAGAGGCCTGGCTGCAGGGGCAAGACTATAGATGTCTATCTAGGGGATGCTATGGAGGCCTGGAGTTGACCAAAATAAGGTCAAAGCTGGCCTAAAGAGGTTCAATGGTGGAGACAGGTAGAAACCAATGTGTGTGGGGGGGGGCGAGGGGCTACTATTCTCACTTGTCCACCACACCAAGCATCTGAAGCCAGTTTTGCAAACCAGTGGCTCTTAAAACAGTTGTTGAGCCAGAGACTGATATTTTTATACCTTTGTATGTGCGCTTACAAATTTCATAAAGCAATTGAGAATCACAAATGCTTCGAAACTCTTCCTACAAAGAATGATACCTAGGTATTTTGCTTTCTGATATGAAAGAGACTAGAAATACCTCCCCATAAGGCTAAGAAGCCCACAGTGGAACGCCCTTGGGGCCCAAAGCCACTGATATTACAAGACAGAGTTCTTCCAAACCAATCAACCAAAGTCATTTTATGAGGAATCCTAGCAAACAGAAAGGGCCTTGTCAGCATACACAATGCAGATGACCAACAGTTTATTCTCTTCTTTCCCTCTCCACGAACATGGAGACCAGCCAAATTTAATGTTGGGCCCTAAGGATTACGTTCTCCGTCAGGCCAAAATGCCATTGGCAGTGGACAATGGGGGAAACAGATTCCCTAAGTTGTCCTGATCCATACCAGGAGGTTCCAAGACCACAGGGTCACAAGTGCCACCTTTCAGAAATAAGAATACTGGAAATAAAGCCACCTAACTCCCGATTCTCTTGTCCAGTATGGCAGGCCTAGAAGTCCTCAGCCTCAAATGATCTTGAACAGTTAGGTGATAACTTCTCCTAGTTTCCCCTTTAATAACACAGGGTCTAGCAAGACTCCAGATACTCGGAAATCAATGATAGCATCAGAGAATCACAGAGGTTAGGACAGAACTATGTAATAATTAATAATAAAAACTTACTATGTGCCACCCACTGTGCGAAATTCATTACAATTATGATCTCCTTTGATCCTTACAACCACCTGGGAGGTAGGTGCTATTATACCTATTTTAATAGATGAGAAAACTGGGTTAAGTAATTTAAGTTGTCCAGGGTCACAAAGGGGCAGGCCAGGTGTGCAGCAGATAGAGCACTAGGCTTGGAATCAGGAAGACTCATCTTCATGATTCAAATCAGGCTTCAGATACTTACCAGCTGTGGTGACCCTGGACAAAGCACTTAACCCTGTTTTACCTCAGTTTTCCTATTTTTTGTAAAATGAGCCGGAGAAGGAAATGGCAAACCATTCCAATATCTGTGCCCCCCAAAAAACAAATGGGGTCATGAAGAGTAACATGAGCTGAACAACACCAAAGAGTCACACAGCTAGCTTCTTTTTTTTTTTTTTGGTGAGGCAATTGGGGTTAAGTGACTTGCCCAGGGTCACACAGCTAGTAAGTGTTAAGTGTCTGAGGCCAGATTTGAACTCAGGTACTCCTGAATCCAGGGCTGGTGCTTTATCCACTGTGCCATCTAGCTGCCCCACAGCTAGCTTCTTAAACTAAATTTGACCTTAGAAACCACAGAGGTAAAGCCCTTCCTTTTCCAAATGAGGGTACTGAAACATACAGAATTTAAGTGATGCGCCTAGGATTCTACAGCTACTAAGTGTCTGTTGTAGAATCTGAACTCGCTTCTTCTGGCTCCCAGCCCGGCACTTTGTCCACTCTAATACTAGCTATCTCTCCTTTTGCTTTTCCATGTTGTTTGTACAGACTAAGCCTTGCTGTATGAAGTCATTGAGGAAAAACCTCCTTATTCCCTCATTCAGAGCTTCATCTGAGCTGCCCTTGATCCATGGGTATATTGTAAGGGCTCCATCCCCACCTTGGCCTTTTCCATTGTGGTCACAGCTTTCACTCCAACCACACAATCTGACTCTGATTTCTGGACTGTAGCAGTTGGGGGAGGAGGAGCAGCAGCACTTCAAAGACTTCCTCCTTGTAGTGGTACAATAAATAGAAGCTTACTTAAGAGACAAAGTAGGTTCAAATAAAACCTCTGACACTGTGAATATATAATCTTCTGATGTTCTAAGAAAGGAATAAGCATTTATTAAGTGACTACTGTTTGCCAGATACTATACAAAGTGCTTTGCAAATATCACCTCATTCAATCCTCACAATAATCCTGGGAAGTAGGTACTTTTATTATCCCCATTTTACAAGTGAAGAAACTGAGGTACACAGAGGTTAAATGACTTTGCCAGAATCACACAACTAGTAAGCATGTGAGGCTAGATTTCAACTAAGATATTATGGATTGCATATCCAGTGTATTATCCACTGTAACATCTGCCTGCCAGCCATTTCTTGGTTTTCTTTCATTTCCTCTAGACTATGGTAGTCCCTTCTGCCTATATTATTTAACACATTATATACCCTGACTTTTATCATTAGTTACTTTATCCTTTTCCTACCTTGTTTCTCCAAATAATAACAGAGTTAATGAGTTGATTTTAATGTGGGTCCAAAGGCAATAAGAACTAATGTTTCATGGGTTACTTGGTCATCTCTTAACTGCAGTGCTCATGATGGGAATTGGCAAGACTAACATGAAGAGATTTGCACTTTATATACAACATCCTCTAGGTAATGATAAGAAAAGGTAGAAAAATTCTTTAACTAGCTCAATAAAATCCTCTAAATTAAGTCAACATACATGTTACCATTATGATTATTTATAGCGGGCTTTAAAATTGGCGAAATGCTTTACAAGGGTAATATCACTTAATATTCAGTAACTTCAATGCTAAAGTGGATGGAGGAAAATTTGGAAAAAGTTGGAAAATATGCTCTAGGATTAAGAAATGAAGGCGACCTAAGGCTTCTTTCACAGAAGCTTCATGTCTACGTATTATGGACATTTTCTTCACAAAAGGACTAGGAAGGTACTAGATATGCTAGGTAGCAAATAAAACACATCCATACAGAAACTGACTTTTAGAAGATAGGAAATGACTGGCCACCGTCATGGAAGTATCTTCCAAACCCACTATCTATGGACAGTAAGACCATCAAATTATTAGTGCAAGTCTCCAAATTAGAAATATAAAAATGAGAAACTCCAACATGTCATAAAATAGCCCTTACAAGGCTAATTTTAAACAAGAAGTTGATATTAAAAATGGTAAGTGGAAAAAGGAACAAACAAATATGTGTTACCTTTATTTCCCCAAATATTTTAATCAATGGAAAGCAAATAGCATTTCATTCCCATTCTCTGGGTTTTTCCTCCTCTTCAAAAGTCTAGAACTCAGAAGCATGATGAAGTTCAGTCTGCCATTTTACTGGAGTGTGGTGGGTTTGTCTGCTACCTTACAGCCCCACTCATCATTCCTACCCACTGTGTGTCATCTACTTCACTTGAGAATAGAAGCATCTTGAGGACAGGGACTATCTTTGACTTTGAATCTCTGGCACTTAGTAGAGTGCTTTGTTCACTTTAAGGGCTTAGCAAATGCCTTTTTTGTTCATTCGTTCAAAAGAGTCTGGAAACCACCTCAGCCAGAAATACTTTGATCTCTTTGTCAAGCAGAGAAATATGGCAACCAAAGAAATCACTTATTTAGAATATAAACTCACTTTTAAAATCTCTGGGTGAACGATTATGAGCAGTTATTGTTAAATTGAGTTTGACCCTTCATGATCCCATTTGGGGTTTTATTGGCAAAATACTAGGGGTGGTTTTGCCATTTCCTTCTCCAGTATCATTTTACAGATAAGAAACTGAGGCAAATAGGGTTGTGACTTGCCCAGGGTCATAGAAAACTAGTGAGTATCTGAGGCACAGATTTGAACTCAGAAAGATGAGTCTTCTTGACTCCAGGCCCAGTAATCTATCCACTACATTACCTAGCTGCCCCTTATGAACAGTATGATCTCTTAAAATGATAAAGGGGGAAACAGCATCACAAAAAGCTTAACAAATGAACCAATTAATCCAGATCATCCCAACAGCATTTAAAAATGAAACTGAGGGGGAAATAGATTAAAAAAAATAGAAAAGACATGTCTAGATTTCAATGGTAAATTATTTTTTATGTCAGCCACTACATTTGGAATCTATCATAATGCTCACCAATGTGAGGAAATATATGAGGAAATAAAAACGAAAACATAGAAATGGAAAAATATATGAGGAAATAGAAATAGCCCCAAAGGAAGCAAAGAAGGGAAGAACAGCAACCAGACCAGACTAAACACATGCAGGGAATAGTATTGGAGATGGTGTAGTTTTGAGGGCAATAAGAAATAGATTCTCAAAGAAATCTGTAAGTGGATGGGATACTAAATGCTATGGGGAAAGGTATCAGTCATTATTACTCCTGGAAAATATGATCAAGAGAATATCAATGGGGCAGCTAGATGGTGCAGTGGTTAAAGCACCCGCCCTGGATTCAGGAGGACCTGAGTTCAAATCCAGCCTCAGACACTTGACACTTACTAGCTGTGTGACCCTGGGCAAGTCACTTAACCCCCATTGCCCCGCAAAAAAAAAAAAAGAGAATATCAATAATTATTGATTTATAGGCCTACTTCCCCAATTATACAAAATCTTTATGAGATTAATACACACAGCAATCAAGGGAATACTTTAAAGATATGAGCAGGTAATGATTAGTCTCTCGAGCTATATTCTATAGTAGATCAAGTCTTTACAGTCACACAATATACTGAAAGGTGCTAAAATATAAGAGCCCACTGTGCTTATTTTTGATTGTACATAAAAATTTTGATAATTAATAAAGGAAAACATTACCTTGAAGACTCTCCTTCCAACAGGGGCTTCCCAGGCATATTTTAGGATCATTTCAGATTCCTTGAGAGATGCAAGAGCAGAGATAACTTTTGTTCAATTTTTGTTCATTTTGTTCATTTTCATGTGAAATATTAAAAGGGGAGCTATATGCTCACTCAATATGACTGCTCTAAAGAGGATCCCATGCCAGAATACAGATACAAGCAACAGGCCTACAGATGACGAGGCTCTCCAGATGCCCTTGTACATGTGATATTGTAATGATTGCGTCAGGTCCCAGAATATTGTAGACCCTCCTAAAAAAGATCCACAGTCACTCAAAAGAGTTTAACGTAATCACTCATACAGGGGAAATGAAGTAGATATAGAAAGTCCATTATCTAAACTTTGATATTCCATTGGATGGACAGCCCATGGAGTTGGTCACATTCATCTTGGACAGATATTGTAGATGGCAATCAATTGTTCCAGAATAGGAGGAAAAAGCAGGTTGAATGGTATTTGGGAAATTGTACTGCACTTTAAATGACCCTGAACTCCTCCCAGAAACCTACAACTACTTAGTATAGTGGATAGAGTACTGTACTAGAATTAGGAAGACCTGACTTCAAATCCTAGTCCTCAGATATTATTATCTGTTACCCTGGGCAAGCACTGAAACTATGTTTACATGGTGGTCCTCATCTGCTAAATGGGGACAATAGTAGCCCCTGCCAGGGTTATTGTGAAGAGCAAAATAAGATAGTGCTCAGTAAACATTTCTTTATATGAACTGTTTGAAAAGTGAAGTGAGAAGAACAGGGAGATCATTGTGCACAGCAATGTTGTAATGACAATCAACTGGGAAAGACTTATCTACTCCGACCAATACAATGATCCAAGACAATTTCAAAGGACTTCATGATGAAAAAATCCTATCAACCTCCAAAGAGAGAACTGATGAAATCTGACTCTGCAGATTGAGTATAATTTCCTCACTTTATTTTTCTTTCTTTTTTTGGAAATATATTTTGCATGATTTCACATATATAATTGAAATATGCCGTGCCTTCTCAGTGGGTTAGGGTTAGGAGTGGCAAGGAGAGAGAGAATTTGGAACTCAAATTTTTAAAAGAAAAGAATGTTATTAATTAATTAAAATGAAAATAAACGTTTCCTGCCTTCCAGAAACAAAAGCCCATCTTTTCTTTCTTTCTTTCTTTTTTTTTTTTATTGAGGCAATTGGGGTTAAGTGACTTGGCCAGGGTCACACAGCTAGTAAGTGTTAAGTGTCTGAGGCCGGATTTGAACTCAGGTATTCCTGACTCCAGGGCCGGTGCTCTATCCACTGCGCCACCTAGCTGCCCCTAAAAGCCCATATTTTCAAGACCAATATTCTCAAGAGATCCAAATCTCCAAAGAATCAAGATTGTGGGTACCCCAAAGGGCGATGGAGATATATGATTAGTAGGTGTTATTCTGTAAGCAGGCTAAAATGAAGAATATGTAAGCAGCATAAAAATATTGTACAAGAGATGCAGGACTAGAAAAGGAGATAAGTCAGTTGTGTAACAGGAGTTAAGGAACAGTTCCAAGTGCTCTACTGGTAGTCATGTGATGAGATGCCTAAGAGAAGACCCTAGAATGTTGCCTGAGTCCCTTTTGGAGTAGACATAGACAAAAGTTACACTCTGAACTGGTATGAGCCATCTGGATCTGTAACCCTGGAAAGGTACCAGGAAACAGAAAAGACACTGACTCTGAAGGTCAAGGGTCCTGGGTTTCTAATACTGCCTCTGATCCTTACAACCTGTGTGCTTAATGCTTATTGAACTAAATTGAATTGAATTGTCCAGCCTCTGCAATCCCAGTCATTGACCCCCATCAGAGAGGGCTAAGTGACTAGCCCAGTGCCACAGAATCTGATTAAGTTCCTTTGGTCAAACTCCAGTGAATAGAACCAATTGGGAGTTCCCTGGCCACATCTGGCAGGATGTTCAGGCCCCAAGACTGACTGACACAGTAGGCCATGGCCACATGTCCATGTGCCTTTCTTTATTCCTGTAGCTGCTCATCATGATCTCTGCTGCCTCCTATCTCTTCTCCCAGGTAGGAGAGCACCTCCTCTTATTTCATCTCTTCCTCTGGGGCTGTCTCATCTTGTCCTAATTAAAGGTTGTGCTGAAAGGAGTAGGAGTTGGTTTTCCAGACTCTTTCGGCAGCAGGTTATCGATCAAACTCAATACTCCCTGGTGTTTGATCTCACCCTTGCGGCTAAGATTAATGAATTTGATCAACCAAACATAATTCCTAATTAGGAGGGAAAGAAAGCAAAGGAAATACAAAGGAGGCATTCTTCCAAAAGAAAAACCTTCCCGCTGTGCTATGTCCTAGGGGGGTTGGAAGGCAGAGAAAAAAATAGGTAAACATGTCTTAACATCAGACTGCCCTCCTTCCCCCTGCCCCCTCCCCCCACCTATCGCTAGCTCAGCACTGCTGGCCTAATTAGAACTAACAATGTTCTTGATGGGGCAGGTTTCTGCTTGGGGGCAGGCTCTATCTTAAAGGGATCACATATTAAAATGTCCATTTTAATTTGTTTGCTTTGCTACATGACTAATTATCACAACGGAAAACATAATTTAAATTGGATGCTTTTGAAGTGTCCGGTTTCTTTGCTTGCTCAGTGACCAGGAACTTGGAATGACAGCAGTAGAAAATCTCACTTCCACAGTAGGGAGAAAGGCATGCTGGAGAAGGCATCCTGAAGGTGCTGGGCTAGGTGCAGTCACAAATATAAATAGATGTATCTCATACAAGCGATTGTCTCTATTAATCTAGCATTTGGAGCTATCTTAGCATTGTACCATCATTCCTGAAAATAGCCCTTGGTCTTTGAGAAAGACACAAGAGTTAGAGTGTGAAGATATAGTGGTATGACCTTGGAAAGTCACTGCATCTCTAATGCCTCCCTTCCTCATCCTTAGACTGGGTACTGTCTAAGATATTTTCCTGGGATGATCTCAGAGGGTCACATGGGCTCATGAAACTGAATTTTAGTGGACATCACTGGGATCTTCTGTTAGTCCTCCCTTATGATGAGCAAAGACCCAAGACAAATGATAAGCACAGCACTCCTGTCCTATAGGCTGACCTCAGGGGGTTGCAACATCGTGCCCTAGAGTGATACCTTGAAATCTGAAAACACACACACACACACACACACACAAAATCACACAATCACACACAAACATACTCACTCACACATACTCACACACAGAGTTCAGATCCTAGTTCTGACATTTATTAACTTTTTGACCTTGAGCAAATAACATCACAAGATTGTTATGAGGAGAGTGCTTTTTCATCCTTAAAATGATGGGTAAATATGACATGAGTTTTTTTGTTTGTTCCTTTTTTATCACTATCCATTGTCTAATAGAAGAAAGCCAGGTGAATATTGCATCAAGAATTTTTCAATAGGCTGTCAACATTTCAAGGGTAGGTGTTTTTATTTCTGACTTTGTATCTCTAGCCCTTAGCATGTGTGGTTCAGTCATTTTTCAGTACCATACCACTTAGCACATGTTTGATTGCTTTTTAGTTGTGTGCAATTCTTTTTGACCCCATTTGGGGTTCTTTGGCAAAACACTGGCCTGGTTGCCATTTCTTTCTCCAGCTCATTTTAAAGATGAGGAATCTGAGGCAAACAGGGTGAAGTGACTTGCAGAGTCACACAGCTAGTCCGCTCCTGAGGCAGGATTTGAACTCATGAAGATGAGTCTTACTGACTTCAGGCCTGGCACTGTATTCACTGCACCACTAGATGCTCCTAGCTCTTAGTTGATAATAGGCACCTAATAAATACTTATCAACCGATGTCACTGGCTATGCCCATGTATCTGTTCCTTTCCATCATCAAGGAGGATGGAGACTTGAATCTATCTCTAGATTAGGACTGATATTTACACACTCTCTGTTATGGTTTGAGAAAACCCCTGGTCCAAAATTATTCCCCATTTGCACCCAGGCCAGCTGGAGCAGTTCCTAAAATTCCAGGACTAGATTTATTCCTTTTGGTTCTTCCTCCCCAGGGTCCTCTTTTAAAATACAGATATTCTTGTGTGTTTGGGAGGTGGAGGGGAGAAAACAGTTTAAACCAGTTCATATCTATCATCACATCACCTTCTTCTAAAACAGGAAATAACCTAGGCAGCTAGTTAAGGTGGGGAGGGGGCAGGAGGAAGAGGGAGGCAGTGCTGAGAAGGATCATGAGTCAAAAGCTCCCCAAAAGGCCTCAGACAGGCCTAAGCTTTCATAAAGTCAGGCCTGTTAGAGCAAAAGGGGAGGTTTTAAACCATCCATCTAATCCTCTAATCTCACAATTGAGGAAATGGAGGGCACAACCTGGAAACTGTGTCGCCAACCTCCAGGTCACACACTCTTTCCTCTAGACTACACAATCTTCCTAAAGATACATTACCCTTTTTCTCCAGTCTCTCTGCCAGCCCATTGAGTGAGCTGGATTAAGCTAGATACTTTGAAAAAAGGCAACGATTGCATGATCTGACCAGTGGGTACCATTACAGGATATCAGTCATTTGCTAAATAGTATTTCCTGAATGAAAAAGGGTTAAAGCATCCCCTAATATATCGAACTTTCCCCACGGAGTGCCTCATTTATCAATGTGAATGGTGGGTAATGAACTGAACTCCCCTGTAGTGTGGCTTCCTCCGAGGCCCAGAGGCTAAGCTATTTCCCAACCGAGCTTTGGGTTGGGAAAACATTCATGAGACTGGCCAGGGGCTTTTCCCCTTCTTCTCAGGGCAGAAATGTGTCCGGAGAGCAATAATATAGGGAAAGACATGCCTAGATTTGTCCTATACAAAGCATACTGGGAATGGGGAGAGAGGGCTTCTTTCTCATCAACTGATTTGGGGAAAATTGAATTTTGCAATAAGCTAGATGAAGTCAGAATGCTTGGGGGGGTGGGGGTGGAGAGGCAGGAGGTAAGGCTGGGAAGACCAAATGTTTAATATTTGGATAATAGGCTGCCTAAGCAAAGTAATTAGGAGGCTCTATTGTAGAGAT
This sequence comes from Dromiciops gliroides, assembly GCF_019393635.1. Classification (NCBI taxonomy): domain Eukaryota; kingdom Metazoa; phylum Chordata; class Mammalia; order Microbiotheria; family Microbiotheriidae; genus Dromiciops; species Dromiciops gliroides. Next base: position 160,902,472 of record NC_057862.1, on the reverse strand, counting down.
ATGAAAGAGATGAATTAGGCTTATCAGACATCAAAGGGCAGGAGATACAATGGGTAATGAAGCCCAAGGGGAAGGGATGGGGGAAGGGAATTCTTACAGATGGGGATATTTCAGGCCCTGAATGGAAAATGTCCAGCCTGGAAGAGGGCCTGTCACAATCACAGGTGGGTGGGATTTGAAGAACACCAAAAGGACACCATCTACCTCCTCCACCATTCCCTACATACTCCCTCCCCCTTCCCCTCGATTCCCCCACCCCCCATGAAACATGATAGAAGAGAAAAGGCCCTGGCTTTGAAGTGAGAGAACCTGAGTTTGAAATCCTAACTCTGACTACCTCCTATCTAGATGATGCTAGTAGGCTATTGTCTCTCTCTGAGACTCAGTTTCCACATCCATCGAATGAGGGGACTGGACTAGATCATCTCTAAAAACCCTTTTAACTTTTAGTCTGTAATCCTATGCCAATGTTCCTGTCTGCTCCCAGAAATGTCTTCCTTTGGATTGAGGCATTGCCTCTCCAAGGGGCCTAGTTCAATATGGCAGCTCTTCTGGAAGGAGAGTAGTCATTTATAACTAAGAGGAGGAACAAAGTTCTAGAGACTAAAGAGGCTTCAGCACTGTCATTTTACAGATGAGGAAACTGACCCAGGGAAGTTGTGACTTGCCCCATAGTGATGCCAGAGAGTGGTTATCCTAGTGAATAAATAGAAGAGGTCTTGGCCTTCTTCTATAACACACTGATGAAAAGTGGAGATTGTTATTGGGAGGACAGAGAAAGGGGGAAGAAAGAAAGAGAAGTAGTTTGGGGGAGGCCGGACAGGTGTGGTACCAATGTGAACAACATGATGCCATTGGGTCCCTGGTTCAGAGGTGTGCCATGAGGAAGGGGAGGGACAGAGCATTTTAGGACTAGAAGGAATTTTAGAAATCACTTAGTCTAATTTCCGTTTTTATCTTTGAAGAAAATGAAGCCCCACAGAGGAGAAATGACCAACTAGTGACAAATGCTAGATTAGAAATTAGAACCCAAAGCGTCCTGACTCTCCTTCCAGTTTGGGTTCCAATATAACACATACTAAAGACAAGCTTTACCCACTGCATCACCATTTTGCCCAGAATTGACCTGATGAAGTGGGGCACACAAACATAACTCCATCATCTCAAGATACCTTTATTAATGTTACCAAAAGTAGAGCTGGACATAGCGGTGGCACACATACAGGGGGAAACATGGCTGACACTTTTTAATGTTACCTTCTCTAAATGCTTACTACATTTTGGGGGCCAGAGAATTCTGCTTTCCATGGTCTTTGGATGTTTATTTTGAGAAGATTAAAGTGTCGGGATTTACCCAAAAGGTTCAGAATTTCCAGTGGATACCAGCACACAGGGAGAACAATTTGCAAATGTTATCCAGGAAAGAGAAATCCTTTCTTCATGGATACCTGAAATCTGCCCCTTATGGGGGAAATTAACCCCTGATGGGGGGAAATTAGCACCTCATGGCCTACAGGCTTGGCTCCCAACCACCAACCTGCTTCTAAATTCACCCATGGCCACTCTTGTGCTTGTCCTACTGCTTCTATTCCCTGTAATAATCTCAAGTCTCTGTAATAACCTATTTCCAACTTCTAGTCTGAATTTAGGCTTCTCAGGAACATATCTCCTATTTATGTCATTCCTATAGAACTGCCTTCTTTAAGGTTGTTTCTCCTACTGTGTTCCCTTCTTCCCCTCCCTCCCCCAGAACCAATCCTTGTTAGCACTAAATCCTCTAACATTCTGTTAGGAGGGAACAACTAAGGGCATGGATGCCCCATAAGAAGATAGCTGGGATGAAAGGAAGAGATAAAAATGGATGTCCAGTTCAGATCTGAGCTATTCCTAGTCATTTGATGATCTGACTAATAGCCAACACAATCTGGTATGGGTGAGGCCTCCCCCAACCGAATACTTCTCTTTTTGTCTCTGTGAGAACATAGGACCTGAGAACTGATTCCATGCACTTTCCAGAGGTTCTTTCTTTTTTTTTCTTTTTTCTTTTTTTTTTTTTGGTGAGGCAATTGGGGTTAAGTGACTTGCCCAGGGTCACACAGCTAGTAAGTGTTAAGTGTCTGAGGCCAGATTTGAACTCAGGTCCTCCTGACTCCAGGGCCGGTGCTCTATCCACTGCACCATCTAGCTGCCCCCCAGAGGTTCTTCCTAATGTTATACGTTTGGCATGTCTTTGTCTGTCTGTCTCCATTCCCCTCCCCTTAGGAAAGTCTCAGTAACAAAGTAGGTTAAGTACCTATGACAAGTTACCATGAAATAACTTTCATGGCTGATATCTGCATTCTTCAAAATGCTGCTAGAAAATTATCCTTACCTGTGATTCTTTGTACTTTTCTTCAGGTAGTGGGAGCCCCAAGTCACACCTGATATCGTCAGCATGACCCAAGAGTTTCTGTCATCCTTTTGGGGGGAGTCAGGTTATGGTAAGCTCAAAAAGGAGGTTACGGTGAGAAAAAGCCCTCTACCAGTGCATGTCACCATACCTTGTTTATGTGTGTGTGTGTGTGTGTGTGTGTGTGTGTGTGAGTGTGTTAAATAGATGAATCAATCAATATGTAGATAGATCGATAGATATAGATCTCCACATTTTGTCCCTTTCCAATAGAATGTAAGTTCCTTAGAGGCAGGGCCTGTTTAGGGTTTTGTTTTTGTATCCCTAGTGCCTAGCACATAATAGACATTTAATAAAAGTTTGCTGATTGATCAGCAACTCTTTAGAGAGGCTTCTGGGGCATTGAAAGTCTAAGGGATTTGCCTGAGCTCACAAAGCCATTATGTGCCAGAGACAGGACTGGAACCCAGATATTTTTGGATCCAAGGCCATCTCTCTATCACTACATTATTGCTTCATAATATATTTTGTGTGGGCAGCTGGGTGGTGCAATGGATGGAGCAACAGTCCTGGAGTCAGGAAGACTCGTCGTCCTGAGTTCAAATCTGCTTCAGATACTTCCTAGCTGTGTGACCCTGGGCAAGTCACTTAACCCCATTTACCTCCACTTCCTCATCTGTAAAATGAGCTGGAGAAGGAAACAGCAAACCACTCCAGTATCTTTGTCAAGAAAATCCCAACTGGGGACAGAAAGAGTCAGACGCAACTGAAAAATAACTCAACAACAACAAAATTATATTTTGCTTTGTTTGTGTGCATGTCTCTCTCTCTCTCCCACTCCCACCCCCAATAGAATACATACTACCTGAGGGCAGGGACTATTTTCTATTTTTTCTTTGTATCCCCAGCACCTTGCACTGTCCACTTGGTATATGATGAATGCTTGCTGAATTGAATTAAATAAGGTCCGTGAAAATGCTTTGTAATTATAAGGTACTATGTGCATAGCAGATATCATTATTATTGTCATAGCCTTCTGGGTTATGGCACCTTGAGTGGGACCCCAGGGGACAGGAGCCACTCTTAATGATCTTTCATTCCATCTGGAAGCTTCCCATGCCTGCACATTTGATTTCCCTGGGATGCTGTCTTGAAGCTTTCGGTTATCACTCTGCCTGTTGAAATGAGTAATTGACAAACTGTTATCTTAGAGAGCTTGTCAAATTCAGATTAGTTCCATCAGATCCTGATTAAATTTATGCTGAGCAAGGATGCTATTGAGCTTCCTAGGCTTGTGCCCAATTTGGTGACAATCTTTTTTCTCTCTTTTTTGTTCTCTTCCCAGCTTGGAAAAAGGCTAACCATGGGGTGGCTCTTTCTTTATTGTTCTGTCTTTCATATGCAAAGAACATTGTAGTCCTGACTCATCATCTCTAGAGGTGATTGGGAAGGAAATGTTTATTTGGAGAGTATCAGAACTGGCATGGACCTCAGAATTTTATAGTTGGGGAAACTGGGGCCCAAAGGAATCATAGGAATTTCCCAAGGTCATTGCCACATAATTCAGAGTTGGAAAAGATTCAAGAGATCACCTACTCCAACTTTACCCTTACCCCTACCCTCTGTCTAGTTTTACAGATTAGGAAACTGAGACCCAGAAAAGAGAAGTGACAGAGATGGTTGAAGAGGTAGGAGTAGAACCCAAGGCCGCTATGCCCAGTACAGCACTCTTTCTACTATATACTACCTCACAGCTCCTTGGTAGGCTTAGTGGGCAAAGCTTAAAAAATGCTGGTGGATTGACTTGTCACACTGACCCATCTGCCTTCTTTCACCTGCTGTCTTGTGACCACTAGCACACTTTCTGAAAGGCATCTGGCTAAGGTCAGGGCTGCTCCCTATAACAGGAACCTTCAATGGATTTGTGATTTCATCAGTAATAACTAATATTTATATAGTGCTTTAAGGGTTGCAGAGCTCATTTGACCCTCATTTAGATATTCCTTCCAACAAAACAGATCACAGCCTATAGATGCCTGTCCATCCTGACTTGTTCATTTCCTCCTCTAAATTCTCCATGATGGATATATGCAATGTGCTCCAGGGGCCTTCCACTCATTCTATTGTTTGTCATTCATTTTCAAAGATAACCAATGATCTTACGACTGGATGTCTTGACTTTCCAGTGAATTGGACTTAAGTAGGGCAGAGTTGCACAAAGTCATCACCCTCACACACACACACACACACACACACACACACACTCTCTCTCTCACTCACTCACCCACTCACTCACTCACTCACTGAAATCCAGTGGCAGGACAAAAATCAGAACTGGTGAGGGAACATGGTGCAGTAGACCTTGGCATCTTTCTTCAATGTCTGACTAAGCTCCAAGCACTCCACAGCCCGTGCTACTGCTGCCTTAATGGTTATTGCAACAAATTGTTTTCATTTACCCATTCTGCTGGGGTATGTATTCACATCCTCCTAACTTACTAATGGGTTTGAGGTCTGTTGGGTACCCTTAACTAGTCTAGCCTCTATGCCATGACAGTTTACTGAGGCATGGCTGATGTGCATGCTACAGCTTCTTGGAGCCACAGGTGAGAGTTGGGTGGAAAGGGCTGAGCAAGCCCTCACACCAGAGGTGCTAGTCTTGAATACCCCATTCACCCCACTTATTCTCTAGATGTCTAGTGAAATCCAGGGGTGTACCTGGGCCATCCCTCACTCCCTTGGCCCATTTCTGTCTCCTCATCATAGTTCTCTCTTCTGATATGCCTTAAAACCACTTCCCCTGCACAATTCTTGGTTTGTAATGTATCATAGCCATTCATGACCACCATATGAAAAGTGAAAAATAGCTTGCTTCAGTCTGTGTGTTTCATTAACATCAATTCTTTCTTTGGAGGTGGATAGTATGCTTCATCATTAATCCTTAAGGATTATCTTGGATCATTGTATTACTGAGAATAGCTAAATTATTCACAGTTCTTCATCAAACAATATTGCTGTTACTTGTGTACAATGTTCTCCTGATTCTGTTCACTTCACTATACATCAGTTCATATAATTCTTTCCAGATTCTTTTGAGATCATCCTGCTTATCATTTCTTATAGCAAAATAATATTCCATTATAATCATTTACCACAGCTTGTTTAACCATTCCCCAACTTAATGGGCATCCCTTTGATTTCCAATTCTTAGCCACCACAAACAGAGATGCTATCAATATTTTTGTACAAATAGGTCTTTTTCTCTTTTTGGGTATGTCTTTGGAATATAAACCTAAAAGTGGTATTGCTGGATCAAAGGGTATGCACAGTTCTATAGCCCTTTGGGCATAGTTTCAAATTGCTCTCCAGAATGGTTGGATCAGTTCACAACTCCACCAACAGTGAATTAGCATCCCAGTTTTCCCACATCCCCCTCCAACATCCAACATTCAGTTTTCCCTTTTTTGTTATATTAGCCATTCTGATAGGTGACTTGTGAAACTTTCTAATTCCCACTAGTGATAGAACCTGTCCTTACTAAGCACTGGTACAAAGGCCAAAGGGAGCAGAGAGATGAATGTTGTGTCTTACATTGTCCTTACTGCCTCACAGAAAAGCCAGCAGTGATGATAGCACCTTCGTTAAGACTTCCATTTTCAACTCGGGCTTTTGGCCAGTCTTGTGAGGGAGAGGGCCTGGGGAGCAAAGTGATGATGGTCCCTTCTACATGAGAGACAAGGAGAGGAGGGAGAACAGAGGCTGCTATGGCAACCTATTCTAGACCTAAACCGAAGAGGGACAAATAGGGAGGAGGAACCTTTGAGAACCTCTGCTCCTGATAGGCTGTGCATCCCCCACCAGAAAGAAGGATGAACAGAGACAATCAGGAATAGTCACGTCTTCTGCAAAGACCTGGAAATTCCAAGAGTTCTGGGCTAGAGATGCAGAGGGACAGAGAGCTAGGTAGGATTGTTCTAAGCTCCCTGAAGATGATGGGTGGGAGGAACAGTGGAAATGGTGTTCGAACCAGAGTTGGAGGACTTGGGTTCAAACCCCAGCTATTCTACTTGTTGCTTTTATAACATTAGGCAAGTCTCATCTTCCCTGGGCCCTAATTACATAATTTGTAAAATGATGGGTTGGACTAGATGCCCTCCAAAGGTCATCTCTGATCTAAATCTATGATCCAATGGCCAGAAGGGGCCATTACTGCTTCACTGTCACCATCATCTGATCCTTGCCCTGATTGTCCTTCCAAAAGCTATAACGAAGACTTATATCACCAAAGTCAATTCAGCTGGAATGGAGAGGAAGGGGAAACCAAGATATGACCTCTCGCATATATGACTGAAAGAAACTAGACATGGAAGTCATAAGGGTTGAGGAGGCCTCAGCTTGAGATTCCATGGGTTTAAAAGAAGCCAAGAATTGGGTCAAAGAAGAATATGACATGTATGAGAGATGACAGAATATGACCCATAGAGCAATAGATGAAAACCACAAGAACCTAGACAGGACTGTGGCATTTAAAAAGTTGGAGAGACATAATTTCTGGGTAGTCACTTTATTTATAATGCTAGCATTTTAATAAAATAGGTCAGTGGCACTCTTAAATGCCAAAGACCCTCATGGTGGCTTATATGGCCTTGGAAAAGTGGGTGGCAATCAACTCTGATTGGTTAACAAATAATGATAGAATGAATATTACAATGAGGGGCTGGACTTAGTCTACTGAACTTTGATCCTGTAATTTACTTCTAAATTACCTCCAGCCTTGGACAATCTAAACAAAGAATCTATATCCTCCACCCAAACCAGAGAGGAAGACAATGAGGCAGGAGTTTCACCTTAGATTAGTTGGGTGGAGTAGTAATACCCAGAACAAGGAAAATGTTAATCCTATCTTGCATCAGCCCTGTCCTTGAAATATTGGACTAGGAAAGAGGACAGGGGAAAAAAAGCTGGGGTTTCCCCAATTTTAATAATTGGCTACTACTATGAAATAATTCTCTCTCAGGACAAAGAGAACTCTAAAAGAGGTAGTTGCTGAGCGATGGTAGTCTGGAGAGGAGTTGAAAGCATCAGTAGGGAGCAAGGATGATGCTAGCTTATCCTCTTGAGCCCTGTGCACATCAGGAATGTGAGAAATGGAGCTGCCAGTCTTAGAGGTTACTTCAAGGGAAAACTATGTTTCCATGAGCCCTGGAAGATGGAAGGAATGAGAGAGGAAAAGATCTGAGATGAAAGGGATTATGTTAACAACGGAGAAGTGTTTCCAAGAGCACAGTGGAAATGAAGGGCAGAGAAAGGCAAACTAGGGAGGGGAGCAAGGACTAAACTGAATGCTGATGATGGAAAAGTAGCAGGAGAAGGAACTTCTGAATCTTAGGAATTAGAGGAGCAAGAGGTGGGAATCTGCTAGCCATAGTTCTGGGAAAGTCATACAAAGGAAGGTCTAATTAGAATTGGATACAAGTGTCTCTGCAGATCTCCTGACTCTAAGGTGGGGTCCATGAGGTTGATCACAGTAGAAGGAGGAGTGGGGGTAGGATAGATTACTTGTTTAACAGAAAATCAACTCATCATATTAGTGACAAACATTTCTTGAGCGCTTCATCTTGCAGCAAACTGTGCTCAATGCTAGGGAGAGATATGGTTCCTGCCTTCATAGACTGGGAAACTGGGGGATGGCAGCAGGTTTGGCTCTGCCTTAATTGTCGATCCCTGCTGATCCCAGGTGCCTTGCTGATGGTCCTATACTGATTCTGGGCACCCAGGTGCAGCAGCTCTCCATTGAAGGGAACAGTCCACCCAGGAGGGAAAGGTAGACACCAATGGAAGAGGGGCATCATGACCATGAGACCTGGGGTGATGCCCATCCCCTCTGAGAAACAGTAAAGAAACAGGTTGATCAGGTAGGCAAGTGTTTTCTGTGGTAGGAAGAAAGCTGGGCCCCCTGTATGTTGGTATCCTGGGCCAGAATTCCCATCACCCAATACTAGTTCAGGTTCTCTTCCCTCTCAGCGTGCCTTCATTCATACCCAGGGCTGGGACACAGAGCAATAAGAGAAGAGTAATTAGGAAGGAAAGAGGGACTTGGGAGAAAACAGGAGAGTGTTTAAAGAGCCCATGTAACAAAAGCCTTTGAAACAGGAAGTAGGCCTGGGCAGTTATCAAGGTACTTCATACCTTCTCTCTGAGATATCCTATTCCTAGTATTGTTCTTGTTGTTGCTGCTGCTGCTCAGTCATTTCAGTCATGTACGACTCTTTGTGACCCCCATCTGCAGTTTTCTTGGCAGAGATACTGGAGTGGTTTGCTATTTTCTTCTCCAGCTCATTTTACAGATGAGGAAACTCAGGCAAACAGGATTAAGTGACTTGCCCAGGGTCATACAGCTAGTAAATGTCTGAGGGCAGATTTGAACTCAGAAAGATGAGTCTTCCTGACTTCAGGCCTGGTATGCTATCCACTCCATCACCATCCAACAATGTTAACCAAACTTTTCCCTAACTATTGCCATCTCCTCTGTATAAGAGGAAGAAGATTCTTATCTTAAATTCAATGTGCTCTACTTCAAGATATTAAAGGCCCTCTTCCCCCAAAAGAAAATTTTCACCAAGAAAACAAGGTAGAAAAAAACAACCCCAATGACTAATAAATGAATGAGTGTAGGAAAAACTACCTAGCTAAAGAGATTTTATGATATAAAAGAAACAAGCAACAAAACAAAGATTTCTGAGTTGATTCTACAACTGAAGACATGGAAGAAATAAGGAAGAAATAAAATAAATAGGTATTGTGAACACATTGTCTTTGTTTTATGGGGTGTTTTACTGCTAAGCTGTTCTTGGGAACACAAACCCATCTTTTTTTAACACCAGTATTCTACCAGCAATGCTGTATTCTACAAATTATGGAGTACTCAAATCTCCCAAGAATAAAATGGTGGGTTACACAGGTGGCAATGGAAAGACAAATGGTGGGTGTAAGTATGCTATAGTATTATTACCAATGATAATGTGCATACAAGTAGTGCCATAAAGGATATCATCCATGAAAGTGTGATCAGAAAAGGAGAAGGGTCAGTCTTGGAGCCAGAGTAAAAGAGAACAGATGCATAGCCAGAGTATCCCCATAACATTTTTTTTTTAGTGAGGCAATTGGGGTTAAGTGACTTGCCCAGGGTCACACAGCAAGTAAGTGTCAAGTGTCTGAGGCCAGATTTGAACCCAGGTCCTCCTGACTCCAGGGTCGGTGCTCTATTCACTGCACCACCTAGCTGCCCCCCCCCAATAACATTATAAAAAGACCTAGAAGAAGATGTCCAGCAGATGGTAGGATAGCAGGGATAAAAAGCCATGAATTGGTTGTAATCTACACTGTTAATGGAAGTACCCACATGGATACCCACAGCTCATGTAAAGTTATAAACACACTAAAGGAATATAAATTTTTAATTCAATACAAAAAAAGATATAAATGGACTTAAGAATATGAAAATCAACACAGGAGAATTAAAAATATTAAAGAAGTTTGAGGCTGAATGGTTTAGTAAATATCAGTGGGTGATGAGAATAAAAATCAATGAAAAAGCCCAGCTTATCTCATATCTCAAAAATCATTACTAACAATTCAGGATAAAATAATCACCTTAGAAGACAAAATGAAAACAATCACCTTAAAATTATCTCAGAAGATAAAATAATCAGTTTAAAACTTGAGAGGTTCAAATACTAGGTTAACTGGGATCCCAAATAAGAGAGAAAAATAAGAAAGGAAAAACAACACTGAATATTCTCTTTTTTTCCAATGAGGAAATCTCTTTCACCTATGCCCAACAACTCATCTGCAACTTAGAGTCTTAGAGAGGTACCTGGGCAACTGAGAGACTTGGCCCAAGTAACATAGCCAGTATGTGTTAGAGGTAGAATTTTCATTGAAGTCTTTCTTACTCTAAGGGTCCTTTCACTACCCAATGCTGCCTCTTTATTATATATTGGGAGAAATAATTGGAGAAAATGTCCCAGACCTGCTAACAATAACTCCATAAATAGAAAAAATCATAGCATTCTAGGATGGAGAAATATAAAACTCAACTTTTTAAGATACACAATTGTCAAGTTTCAAAATGGTAGACAGTGAAAGAATAATGAGTCAAGAAAAAAAATTACATACTACAAAATACTGATTCATTTTTCCCCAGCTTTCAGTGATCACATAAGAAGACAACATTGATTAGAAATAAACATGGGAGTAGCTAGGTGGCACAGTGGATAAAGCACTGGCCTTGGATTCAGGAGAACCTGAGTTCAAATCTGGCCTCAGACACTTGATAATTACTAGCTGTGTGACCCTGGGCACGTCATTTAACCCCAATAGCCTCACCAAAAAAAAAAAAAAGAAATAAACATGTAACAAGTAGGTGGTGGTACTGTGGAAGTGTATAGCTATCTTCTTGGTTCTCTTAAGACACTGAGTAGGACCATAGTTTATACTGGCTGACAGTCATCTACTGGATACAACCTCTGCATTACTTTCTTCAGACTCTTATATGACCTAGGGTATATATTTCAACTAATTTCTCTGCTTATGTTCCTACTTACTAACTTAAACCACCTTCCCCTCACAACTGTCAGCTAGCATTTAGCACAGTGTAGGTACTTAATATATGTTTGTTGACTTGACTATAGGCTCTACCCAGGCATCTTTCTCCGAGTGGCAGTGGTAAGCTCAAAGGATGCTGAGGATTACTCCTACCAGTATGTTAGAAGACATGAAATGAAGGGCTGGAGTGGTTGCTCAAGAATTTGGTGTTTTCAGGTGCAGAGCCAAGATGGCAGAGAGAAGCCAGGAAGTTGCCTGAGCTTTCTCAAGTTTCTCTCAAAAACAACATTAAATCAAGCCTCTAAATGGATTCTGAAACTACAGAACCTACAAAAAGACAGAGAGACACAATCTTCCAACTTGAGATAATTTAGAAGACTTCAGGAAAGGTTGGTCTCAACTTAGGCAAAAGGGGAGCACAGCATGGAAGGGGCCTGGGCCAGTCAGCAGGAAGCTCTTGGCTATAGTGGAGCAACTGAGGCCCCTTGATCCTGGCTCAGCAAGCTGGTGGCACAGTGAACCAGTTGTGAGATCCGCCAGCACCAGCTGAGAGGGCAGGCTGCCAGCTGGAGGGCCACCCATGGAACAGGCATGGCTGGGCCTGGCCATCCTAGAGCCTGGAGCAAGCACAGGGAGAAAGCCCAGGGCAGTGAGAAATCCACAAGCCATAGAGGCCTCAGAGTAGAAAGCCAGTGACACAGCCCCTATACCCCAGCACAAGAAGCTTGAAACAGTGACCCTTGTGCTCCAGGAGCAGACCTCAACTTTTAAAAACATAAGCTACAATATGAGTAAGAAACAAAAAAGGGCTCTTAACCATTGAGAGCTTCTGTGTTGACAGGAAAGAGATAAATACAAACTCAGATGAGGACAATACTCTCAAATTACCTTTATGTGAAGCCTCAAGAGGGAAGATAAATTGGTCTCAAGACTAAAAAGCCTTCTTGGAAGAGCTCAAAAAGGACTTTAAAAATCATTTGAGGGGCAGCTTGATGGCGCAGTGGATAGAGCACCGGCCCTGGAGTCAGGAGGACCTGAGTTCAAATCCGGCCTCAGACACATAACACTTACTAGCTGTGTGACCCTGGGCGAGTCACTTAACCCCAATTGCCTCACTAAAAAAAAAAAATCATTTGAGAGAGGTAGAAGAAAAAATGGGGAGAGAAATGAAAGCAACACAAAAAATATTATGAAAAAAAATCAACAGCTTGGAAAAGGAAGCACAAAGATTGACTGAAGAAAACAATTCCTTAAAAAATTCATTTGGGGGCAGCTAGGTGGCACAGTGGATAAAGCACCGGCCCTGGATTCAGGAGTACCTGAGTTCAAATCCGCCCTCAGACACTTAACACTTACTAGCTGTGTGACCCTGGGCAAGTCACTTAACCCCAATTGCCTTACCAAAAAACAAACAAACAAACAAAAAAATTCATTTGGCCTAACGGAAAAGGAAGTGCAAATGTTTACTGAAGGAAAAAATGCCTTAAAAATTCGATTTGGACAGATGGAAGCTAATGACTCCACGAGACACCAGGAATCAGTCAAGCAGAATAAAAAGAATGAAAAAAAAAATAGAAGAAAATGTAAAATACCTCATTGGAAAGACAACTGACCTGGAAAATAGATCTAGGAGAGACAATTTGAGAATTATTGGACTGCCTGAAAGCCATGATCAGAATTTGATATTTTCCAGAGAGATCCAGGTTTCCATCAATGGGAGAAGATGAAAAGTGTGAAAGAGAGTAGCCGAATAGGGACGAAAGAAGAGGGAGGAAAAAAAAAAAGAAGAGGGAGAAGTAGCAGGGGAAGGGATGTTTTATCATAGGAGAGAATTCCTCAAAATCCTTGGCATCAGAAGAGCAGGAGGCACAAATCCGCCAGCTATAAGACCACCAAGGTACCATTTGGTTGGGGTCTCTATCATCCAAAAACCTATGATAATGGGGAATGGTATGGGTATTGTGGCCTTTTTGAAGCCACATATATTATGTTACCATGCTGTTTAAAGTATGATAATAATTTCTAAAAGGAAATAATATTGAAGATTTCTGCAATAAGATTAGAGCTTCTCTCTCCAAATACTGAGGAGCTGTATGGTGATGAAGAGAGACTGAAATGGATTCACATGGCAAAAGCTCAGTAGTTGTAGTCTCAGATGGCAGGGGATGAGGTTTGCAAGTATAACACATGCCATATGGAAACACACTTGGTTCTGGGTGGGGTCTAGTACCTAAGACCCTGGTCCTTCAAGTATTCAGTGTCAGTTCTTAGGTACAGTGGCACTAGGACTTTACCAAGGTCCTAGTCTAGTTAATAAAGTGACTATTTTTTAAAGATATTTTCCAGAACTTCAAAGAACAAATGATTCCTATACTACTTATTTATGGAATATTTGTAAATGTAGACAAAGATGGAATAGCACCCAACTCTTTATAAGGTAAGCATAATCTATATAAAATGATAATATTTAAAAAAGAAAACATAGACTACTTACATTAAATATAAACATAGATGAAAAATTCTAAGAATATTAGCTAAATAACATATTTTAACACTTTAAAAATTTGCAATTAAATAAAAATTTTATTCTACCAGGAATGCAACAATGGTAAAGTATTAGTATAGCACCTCATCTAAGACCACTCCCTTAACCTTTCTTTTCACCCATGAGTTGAGGTTCCAAAAAAAATACAGCTAATTACAACTACTCAAAGTCCTAGGGTCACCAATAGGGAAGCTGGCTTTATAATACTTTCACTCATGAGCTCCCACCAATGTGCTTCTCATTAATACCAGTCAGCTAGATTTTAACTAGCTTTTAGTAAAGAGGATTTTCTAAGGTAGTATAAGAAAGAAAGGATGGGAGATTGAAAAAAAAAGGTATATTTATGAAACATAGAGCCCATATTCTATGTAATGGAGGAAATTTTTGAAGTATTCCCACTAAAAAGGTAAAAAAAAAAAGTACTCACTCTCATTACTTCTGTTTAATATAGCATTAGAAATGCCAGCAACTGCGTGCTTTATTTAGAAAATCCTTTGGGGCAGGCAGGTGGCACAGTGGATAAAGCACCAGCAAGGAGCAGCTAGGTGGCGCAGTGGATAGAGCACTGGCCCTGGAGTCAGGAGGACCTGAGTTCAAACCCAGCCTCAGACACTTAACACTTACTAGCTGTGTGACCCTGGGCAAGTCACTTAACCTTCATTGCCCTGAAAAAAATCCTTCACATTTAACAACAAAAATTAAGATAAGAAAAGATTCAAGCAAGATTACAGTTTAGAAGATAAATCTGTGACACTTTGCCTTCTTATACCCTATCAGCAAAGAGTAAGAAAAACAGTATAAAAAGAAATGCTATTTATAACAAAAAACTCTCTAAATAGCTTTAAATTAACATCCACAGGCATTACCTAGCACAAAAGTATAAAACTATACTGTTTGAAATAGAAGCAGATAAACATAAATGGCAGGATTTTATAATCATGGATATGTCAAATTAATGTAGTAACAATGACAATATTCCCTAAATTAATCTTATTGATTTAATGCAATACCAAAGAGTGTTGTTTTTTTTAACAGGTTCACATAAGACTCCAAGCCAAGATGGCTTCTGGAATTGGAGGCAAACTACCCACCTCCCATATTCCTACTCTGATAAAACTCTAAAGTTCACATCAGACCAAATAATGACCAAGAAATCCAATGAGAAACTGCAAGTCACTTCTTCTACTTCAAAACTGCTGAAGAAGTCATCCATAAACCCAGGAAAAAGGTGTCCACCGGCATAGATAGTGCTGATGCGGTGTACAATCTCTGGATAACCAGAGATGGGCAAAGGACACATATGGCCACCGCATCTTGAAGTGAAGGGCTTCCCTGAGAAAGCAATTGAGGGATCAGAAAGCCCCCGGGGCAGGGAACCTGGAAACCTCAGGTGGCAGCAGTACTGTAATACTAAGATTGGGACAGCCCGGACCTTCCTTAAAATGGAGTAGAAGCCCTTGAAGAACCATCACCCTAATTCTCAAAGGTTAGGGGAGAAGGAGGATGAGATAAATGCCAGGAGGTAAATACCAACACAAGAAACAAGGTAATTCAGCACAAGACCAAGGAGGATTAACCACCTAACCCATTAACCTAACCTAACCCAAGCAGAAGAAGCCTGACCCAACCACAAAGTCCAATTTAGGAACTAAATCTGGAGAGATTAATAAATCAGAGAAAAGGTAACAAGTATCAAGAATTGTTGCAAATCTGGAAATCACCAAAAAGAAAGAATAACTATTAAAAAATGCAGACTCAACACCAGCCCTGGAGTCAGGAGGACCTGAGTTCAAATCCAGCCTCAGACACTTGATACTTACTAGCTGTGTGACCCTGGGCAAGTCACTTAACTGCAAATCCCTCACAAAAAAAAATGCAGACTCAAAAAAAATAGATTTTTCAAAAGGACTACATGGCTACTTAGAAGAAATGATACGAGAGATAAGTAAAAGAAAAAAAACTCTGAAAGAAAGATTGGAACAATAAGTACTATATAGAAGAGAAAATGGTAAGCCATACCCAAGAAATAGAATCTCTTAAAATAGAATAAACCAAGCAAAAATCAATAATTCCATGAGACAGCAAGCAATATTATAACACAAAAGATTGAAAAAATGGAGAGAAATGGGGGGCGGCAATGGAAAGTAATAAAATATCTGATATAAAAATCAAAAGACCTGGAAAACAGGTCAAATGGAAAGTTTAAGAATCATTAGACCTTCCCCCACCAATGATTATTTAAAAAAACCAAAAACCTGGACAGTATATTTCAAGAACCCATAAGTAAAAAGTGCTGAGATATATTAAATCAAGAGGTCAAATTAAGATAGAAAGATTCTATCAGTCACCTCTAGAAAGAATCCCAAAATAGTCTTAAGAATGTTATGCCAAAACCCAAAGCTTCCATGTCAAAGAAAAAATACTGCAAGCATCTAGAAAGAAGCTTAAGTACCCCGCAAAAAACACAATCAGGATTAAAACAGACTTGCCAAGTTCTACTACAAAACAAAGGAGATCTCAGAATATTCTGAAAGGCAAAAAATACAGGCTTACAACCAAGAATAACTTACCTTGTCAAGTATAATCCTACAAGGGAAAAAAATGGGGTTTTTGTAGACTAGAGAACTTTCGAGCATTTTTGATGAAAAGACCAGTGAAGAGTAGGAATTTTAAACATGAGAGCACAGAGAAACCTAAAAAGTTTATTTATTTGAACAATTGGAAGGATATGTATGATGATGTAGTGCTAACATTCTAATGGAGAAGAAACTAATCATCCCTTCAGAAGTTTCAAATCTTCAAAGAATACTGAGAGTGTTAATTAAATAAGAAAACCAGAGATGCTAGGGTAGACTGGTTCTCTTCTGAGGATTTTATTTTATATATTTTATTTTTTTGCAGGGCAATGGGGGTTAAGTGACTTACCCAGGGTCACACAGCTACTGTCAAGTGTCTGAGGTCAGATTTGAACTCAGGTCCTCCTGAATCCAGGGCCCATGCTTTATCCACTGCACCACCTAGCTGCCCCTCTTCTGAGGATTTTAAGAGGGGAAAGGGAAGGGAAAGTAAAAAGAAGTAATACACTAGTATAAAAAGGAGAAAGAAGGCGCTAGAATTTGCTATTGCTCATAATTCTCATAATTGGGATATTTGAGGGGAAGGAGTGAGGGAATGACCTTGAATGAATCTCACTCTCATATGGAATGAGCAAAGGAGGGTAAAACACACATAACTGAACACAAACACAATTTGGCTTAGAAATACATCAAACTCGGGTCCTCTTTAATCCAGTTGGACATTACCTTGATTTAAGTTCTTAAGTATTTCAAAGTTGATTTTCTTTACAATATAATCTATCAGTGGCAATCTGTATTTTAATAGATAAGTGCAAATTATTCTAAGAAATGAATGCTGGGGCAGCTAGGTGGCACAGTGGATAAAGCACTGGCCCTAGAGTCAGGAGGACCTGAGTTCAAATCCGGCCTCAGACCCTGGACACTTACTAGCTGTGTGACCCTGGGCAAGTCATTTAACCCCAATTGCCTCACCAAAAAACAAAAAAAAAAACCTAAATGAGTCATTAACGTTAAGAAAAGAATATATTTTTCCCATTTGCAAAAAGTCAATAACATTTAAACTATTAAACAAATTGGAATCATGGAGGATACAAAAGATAAATTTAATTATATAAAAATAAAATATATCAAAAACAAGATAATCAAGATGAAAAGAATATTCACAGCAGTTGTAACATACAAAATTTAAAATCTGTAGTTTATAGAAACAAACATTTAAAGGCAATTTAGAATGATCAAAAGAAATAAAGAAGCAATTTAAAAAGAATGAAACATGCATTGTAAACAATTACTTGGAAAAAAAACTCCATCTCAGTAATAAGAGGAGTACAATTGCAACAGGGAATGAGGGGGGTTGTACCCCTTTCCCCTCCCCATCTACTGTATTGGACCACCTGACACAGAGCTGAGCACACATTCTCTGAATCAGTTGTTGTTCCTCCTTTGTTTTCAAAGAGAACCAATGACATCACAGGGTGATGATTTGACTTGTGCATGAATTGGAATTAAGTGATGCAGAATTGCACAAAGTCGTCAGCCTCTCTCTTCCTGAGTCATCAAAGTCCAGTGGCAAGACAATAGTAAAGGTGACAGGCTATGGACCAGGATTCAATGGATGACCTTGGCATTGACAGTACCTGACCAAGCTCTGAGGGCTCCACAAACACCTACTTCAGTTGCCTTCATGGCTATTGGAACAGACTGTTTTCTGCCCGTTCTGCTGGGAGAAGTCTTCACATGCTTGGGATAGGCAACCCCTAACTCACTAACAGTTTTGAGGCCTTTCTCAAAGCATTCTGGAACCACAGGTAAAAGTTGAGTGCCAGGTAAATACCAAAGGTAGATGAGCAGCACTGAAAAGGGCTTAGCAAGCTCTCACACACATAGTCAATGTTTTATGTATGCTATTTTGATAGTCACTCAAATAGATCAGGATGATATTTCAATTGTATGCCATATCTTTTCTTCATTTTTCTCATTTTAAAAAAATTCTATTCTTAGTGGAGAATCAAACTTGTCGCAGTGACAACCTAGTTGAGGTTGGATAACATGAATTTGTAATGTACTGTATACTGACTGCTGACTCTTCTATTTATTTACCATGTGCTGACTAGGTTCATTACAAATTGATGTTATCCACTTCACTAATTGATTCCCTATCTTGCTCCCCATAAAAACTATTGAAAACCTCTTTCTTGCTCATATCACCTCCCCTACTTTCTTCTCTCCACTCTCCCTCAACTGAAGACCTTCTTAATTTACTGAAAAAAATCAGGCTATTTGTACGAGTTCTCTTTTCTTACAGGAGACAACTAGACAGCTCAATGGATAGAATTCTGGGTCCAGAGTCATGAAGACCTAAGTTCAAATTTGACTCCAGACACTAGGAGCATGACCTTGGGCAAGTCACTCAACCTCTGTTTGCCTAGCAGGTGGCTCAGGAGATAGAATGCTGGGCCTGGAATCAGGAAGACCTGAGTTCAAATCAGTCTTAGGTACTTACTACCTGTGTGACCCTAGACAAGTCACCTAAGTTCTATTTGTCTTAATCCACTGAAGAAGGAAATGGCAAACCACTCCAGTATCCTTGCCAAGAAAACCCCATGGACAGTTTGGTTCACAAGGTCACCAAGAGTCAGACACAATTGAACAACAAAACAACTTTTTTTTCCTCCATTCTCATCCATTTTCACCAAAGCCTTTGACATCATCTCCTATTCTCTCTCTCTCTTTCCCCCAGTCTCTGACAAAATAGTAGCTCTTTTATTGTCAAGGCCAACTCTTTCATGTGCACTTGCTCTCATCTAAACAAATGCATGCTCTGTCTGGATCAGTACCGAAGGACTTGCACTCTTGGATGACGACCTGTCTGGGGGTCATTCCAGGGATGGTATGAATAGGAATGGGTCCATGTGCCAGCCCCTTGCTGAAGAAAATGGTCAACCAGAGGCTCCTGGCTGGTTTTCTTGGTCCCCATTCTGGTGGGTTGAGTTGAAAATGACTGGCAAATGAGCAGGAAGAATTGCCCATTCAGTAGACTTTAAAAAGGAAAATTTACTTGTGTTCTCAGTGGCTCTCTTCCCCTCTTTTGAGTATTTTGTCTGGGACTCTCTCAGTTCTTCCCTAGACTTCCTACAAAGTAGGGAAGAGAATCACTCTCCCTTCCCTACTTCCCAATAGCAGCTATGGTAACTAGCTACCTTCACATTGCAATGAGTATATCTGGAGACTGGATTTCAAGTCCTCATCTGCCTCTTCTATTTATTTTCTCTATTTATTTTCCTGAGCACAGGTGACTAAATATCCATCCTAAGGTGAGTATGACTAGCCATCCTGGCTGGTGGCAGGCTGGTGAGACATCTCACCAGGCTGCCTACAACTCAAACCACCTTCCTCATCTTCCTTCTTCCTCCTTCCTCTACCACAACCTCTGGATCCCACAGCTGTGATACATGAACTTTTGACTTCTCTTTCTTAGTACCTGGTTTCCATAATGCTTCCTGCTGATGTTTACATCATGGTGCCATGGGTATATGCCCACCCTTACAGCTCACCTTTATGTGTTGTTGTCTTCCCCCATTAGAAGGAGACTCCTTGAGAGTAGAGACTGTCCTATTTGCTGGTATTTGTGTCTTCAGCATTGAGCACACTGCCTGGCTCATTGGAAACATTTAGATGTTTGTACTCCATGAGTTAAGATTTCCTGAGTGCTGACTGGTAATGTTAAAAAAAAAAACAAACATCCAAGGCCATCTCCAGTCATCCTGATCTATATCTTGCCACTGGACCCAGATGGCTCTGGAGGAGAGAGTGAGGTTGGTGACCTTGCACAGCCCTCTCTCACTTAAATCACAGCAAGTCATGATATCACCCCCAAAATTATGGTCCTCTTTGAGAATGAAGGACAAACAACCACAAACACCCCTGGAGCCACCTAACCTGGGCCAAAGGTAACACAAAGTAAGAGAATTCTGTGGGGACCAATTTTTAATTGGGGAGTGCTTGCTAAGCGGCTCACCACAATATTGGGGCAAGGAAGGAGACCGGCAGCCTCCCTCAAAATAGAACAAGATTTATTTTAACAAGAACGAACTTAAAAAAAATCACACACAAACAGGATCAGTAGGATCAAAGGAAAGAAAATAAAATGGGGAAAGGGAAATTATAATACCTGAAAAAATATCACCGCCCAGGAATCAGCTGAAAATGCGCAGCAGAATGCCTGTCGCTTTCCAGCTTCCACCTAGAATGCCCAATTCTTCTCCCCCAAACCTAGAAACACCCCACACAGTCCTAGCCAACGGGATGGCCGCTCTGACAGTCACATGACTGCCCTCACTAGGCTTCCAATCATTATAATTTTGCCAGGCCCATGTAGGCTTCAGCGAGTGGTGATGATGTGAGGTACCAGAGCCCTGGCAAGGCTACAACCAGTGGGTGGAGCACCTTGCGGTTTGCAGAGCCCCAGGCCAGTGCGCACCAAGGCATAAAAACCTCAAATAACAATTAATTCTTTACAATTCTTAAGTACCATGTAAGATCCAAATTGGAAAAGATAACTACATGTGAAATATACTGTAAGGCTGATTGTGTGAAAGTAATCTATTCATCATAAAGAAATAAGTTTAAAGGATAAATAAAATTATATACATTAAAATATAGAGAAGTACTGTGTATAATCGCAAAGAAATAGAAGCATCCATAATATACAAGGATTGGTAAATGGCTGAATAAATGTTGTGATATAATGGAATACTTTTTTTGATATGTTAGATAATTTGGGGTAGGGGTGGGGGCAATGAGGGTTAAGTGACTTGCCCAGAGTCACACAGCTAGTATCAAGTATCTGAGACCAAATGTGAGCTCAGTGCCTCCTGAATCTAGGGCCAGTGCTTTAACTGTACCTAGCTGCCACTAGATAATTTTATTAAAACTGTTTCCTCACCTCTTTGTTTAGTTTTTGCTATAAAGCATTGCAATCTCAGAAGGAAAGGAAGGACACATTGAAAAATGCAGGTGAAATATTTCAATAAAAATTTCTTGAAAATAATAAAGAGGGAAAATTTTAAGAGAATACTGATACCATTAAAATTATATGAAGAATTTAAAGGCAAAAAGTCTGAATAATAATAGGTAAAATGTATATTGTCCTCGAAACAAGGCAAAATATTTCCTGTACATTATCATTTGATCCTCACAATAATCCTGTGAAAGAGGTACTAGCATTAATATTGTTAATAATTAATAATAATAATAATGTATAGTTAATAGGTAAATTTAATATTATTCTCTAAAGGTGGCAAAATGTTTTAAAATATCATTTTATCAACTGTTTATTTTGCAATAATCTATAGTTATTATTGCTAATTATTAATATTATTGCAATCCTATTTTACTGATGAAGAAGCTGAAGTCCAGAGAAGTAAGTGACTTGTCCAGGATTACAGGCTTATATCTGAGGTGGAATCCAAACCTTAGTGTCTCCCAAGTCTAGCTGTCTACATACTAAACCACGTTGCCTTTGAGAAGCAAAAGAACAGCGTGCACAGTCTATAAAGGGAGAAAAACATACACAAAAACAGAGATGAATGAACAGATTGGAAGGTGACAGAAATGGAGTAATTAATGAGCTGTCATGTATATATTATACATAGAAACTTATTTTAAAGTATAAATAGTTCTAAATGTATGTTTATTTGGTTTTGTTTCTGTTTAAAGTTAACTGTATTGTAATTTTTATCTAATGGAGCTTTGGAAGTGATTAAGTCTTGTTATTTTTGTTTTTTTGTTTTTTGGGGTGGGGCAATGAGGGTTAAGTGACTTGCCCAAGGTCACACAGCTGGTGGTGAGTGTCTGAGGTCAGATTTTAACTCAGATCCTCCTGAATACAGGGCTGGTGCTTTATCCACTGCACCACCTAGCTGCCCCTTAAGTCTTGTTTTCAGGAAGAAGATGCTGTGCTCAACAAAAAACCTAAGTAGCTTTTTGACTCATAGGAAAGAACACTGGATTGAGAGTTAAAGAACCGGAATTCAAATTCTGCTTACTACTTGAGTGACCTTGGACAAATCACTTCTACTCTGGGTCTTTTTTTTTTTTTAAACTGCAAAATGAAAGGGTGGGGACTAGATGACCTCAGTAATCCTTTCTGGGTTCAGATCTATGATTCTATAAATACAGCTCCACCAAAATACAGGGAGCCCCAAAAGTTTTACCATAACTTTATGCTATCAAAAATTTAGAACTACATTAAGGGATGCCCGCTATATTGGTTAGTTTCTATACTTAACATAACTATTATCAATGTAGTATAATAGTAAATAGCACAACCATTTGGAAAGAACTGAAGGCTTATACTGGAAAGGGAAAGGGGATTTCCTAGAGAGTGGTTTTGCATTCATTCTTTTGATTACCTTTTGTATCCTCTCCTCTGTCCCAGAATACCAAGGGTTTCCTTCCAAGAGAAGTCAGACCCCAAAAGAATAGGACAGGTACAAGACTTTTGTTGTCTCTGAAATTAATTTTTAGAAAGTTTCAAGATTTGTCATTTAAGATTTCCATTCCGACTTTAGGAGAACAGGGAGAAACAAGGAGGTATTATTTTTCTTTTTTTCTTTTCTTTTTTTTTTTTTTTTGCGAGGCAATGAGGGTTAAATGACTTGCCCAGGGTCACACAGCTAGTAAGTGTCAAGTGTCTGAGGCTGGATTTGAAATCAGGTCCTCCTGACTCCAGAGCCAGTACTCTATCCACTGTGCCACCTAGCTGCCCAAGAAGGTATTATTTTTAAAGTAATTACCCATTTTGATTTTCAGACTTGTTTTTAGCCTTGTCTTAATGTCAATAAAGTTTATTTATGAATAAAAAGAAGTTATAACATAAGAGACAGAAACCTAGCCCTTAATATCTTTCAGTTGCCCAAGCTTGCATGGGTGCATTGATATTACAGGTATTGTTAATGATTTTATTCTGCTAATACTCTGTATAAATCTAACAAGACAGGAACTTTACCTGAGTGATAGGGATACAGGGTAAAAGTCAGCAGCTCAGCAATAGCCTCTCCAGGATTTAACTCCTTCAAGATAATTTGCATGGCTGTGTTGTTAGCTGCCAGGGATATCATGGGAGTTAAAAAGAACATTACTTATCCTAACCTATCCTGGTAGACTGGGAGACTTCCCTTGAGCAAGGGAATCAGGCAGAAAAAAGGTCTTGACAGTTACTTAAGGGACCTCCTATGAGTGACTGGGCATGGCTGTGGGCCAGACTTACAAAAGAGCTGAAAATGGATTGATTAGCTCCCAGCCACATTGGCTAGAAGTCTCACACTCACAAATGAGTGATGAGATTCCCTTTGAGGAAGTGGCCCCAGCAGCAAGTTTAATCAGATAGTAGCAGCAGAGAAGAACAAACCATTTAAGACAGACAGGAAATAGAATGGAACAGTAGAATGGGGTAGCTAGTTGCTGAAAGATATTCTGCCAAGATAGAACCCTAGGAGTATAAATTACATAGGGAATGCTCCCTCTCTCATTGACATGGAAATCTGTGGGGGTTTGCACCCTTTTTTGGTATAAAATGGGGGGAATTATTTATATTTTCCCTTGTTATTTACTGTCCCAAATAAAAGTTTTGCTATTTGATTTATGGTTCCTGTCTGGCCTTTTGGTAGAGAACAAGGATTCCAATCCGTATTTATATAATGATGATTACCTACCCCCAAATAGCCAATACTGAACCTTAGGTAATAAAGGATTCCAGAGCTGGGTGGAACGTGTGCACTATGTTCTATGATCCTATGGTCAGTCAGAACCCAGAAGAACATGAGCTAGAACCTGGGTCAAAAAAAAAAAAAGAGAGAGAATCTTGACTTTTTTCCAATTGGTTTTCTGTAGTAATAGTCCAATGAAACTGGGAGGAGTAGTGAGAGTTTGATGTAATGAAATGCCAACTCCAGGACCAGCCTCTCATGGAATGTACTCTCTCCTCCTGCTCATAGTCTTGAGAGCAGTGGTTGTCAAATGCTCTGTACCCACAGCACACTAAATGTGTAAGCTGGCACCATGATGGGAAAACCAAGAGACTAGAGTTTGCAGACTTTTCTTTCAAGATGGATAGTCATTTTTAAAATTTGTATTTATTTATTTTCCTATTTATTTATCTACTTATCTATTTCTTTCTTTCTTTATTTGGGATCTTCCCCACCTTACATGTAAAAATAAAATATAACATAGATTTTGAAAACTTTGTGTTCCAAATTCTCTTCCTTCTTCCCTATCCCCCCTTTAAGAACCCAAGCAATTCAATATAAGTTATACATGTGCAGTCATGCAAAACATAGTAGACTAAGAAACTTTAGGAAAAGGAACTAACGACAATAACAAAATATACTTCCATCTATATTCAGATACTATCAGTTCTTTCTCTGTAGATGGATTGCATTTTTCATAAGTTCTTCAGAGTTGTCTTGGATCATTGCATTGCTGAAAATAACTAAGTCATTCACAGAAGATCATCTTACAATACTGCTGTTATTTTGTATACAGTAAATTTTACTTTGCATCAACTCATGTAAGTCTTTCCTGGTGTTTCTGATAGCATCCTGCTCATCTTTTTTTTTTTTAATAGTAAACTACAGGGGCAGCTGGGTGGCACAGTCGATAGAGCACCGGCCCTGGAGTCAGGAGAACCTGAGTTCGGATCAGGCCTCAGACACTTGACACTTACTGGCTGTGTGACCTTGGGCAAGTCACTGGACCCCAATTGCCTCCCAAAAAAAAAACCAAAAAAAAAATAGTAAACTACATTTATATAGTACTTTAAAGGGAGATTACCTTGCAAAACACTCAGATAGCCATTTTTGCCAAGTTCTTTGTGCATTCAATGTCTGACATGTTTTGAGTTTAGCATTTATTATAATAGGTCAGTTCTGTTTATTTTGTAAATACTGTACTCAAACTATGTATGCCAGCGAAGTGAAATTTATGTCAAAAAGAAAATGATTATAATTTCTTTTTTATCTGCAATAGCAATGACATCCAGAATTTTGCCATACACCCTGTGAGAATAGCTGCTTTAGGATAGGGATGAACCCACTGGCATCTTGTTAATAGGACTAAAGATCTCCTGATTAGTTTTCAGTGACTGAGGTTGTCCCAAAATTAATTGATTGATGTAAAGACAATTGTTCGTACCTTTTAGGCATCTAAGAAAGAATAGATACCATAGTCTACGTTTTAGTTACAAGTCTGCCAGAAAAAAAAAGTAATTTAAGAATCTAATAGTCAAGTCACTTCTGTCTAAGAATGAAATCTAAAATGGAATAGTTTCTTCATGCTAACATATCTCTCTCTCCCCAAGGATAATTTGAAGTCACATTTATAGGAATCTTAAATAAAGAAAATCACAACATACAAAAATGCAGTTTGGGATTTAATATTGAAGAATAGTTGACTGAAGTTGTCCCTCTCCATTCCTTTCTGGACCACTCCCCTCAAGGAATCAATGGGATTTCTCTGAGAGAGCTTTACTGAGAATCTGAAGAGATTATAGAAGAGGCCACTCTTTTTTTTTTTTTTTTTAGACTTTTTAAGCATTTATTAAGTAGCATCAGCATTTGGTGAAGAGAGAGAGAAAGAGGCCTAGATTCAGCTATCTATCTCAGGGAGCCAGCATCTCCTGCTCCACTCCCCCCTGAAGTCCTCCCAAAAGAGCACCCCTCACCCCTTCTTCATCCCAGAAGCCTCCTGTGAAACTGAATACAGGGCCATCCCAACACACACAGCTCCAAGCTAATTGGCTGGTAGCTTTGATCGGCACCACCCACAAGGAAATGTCACTTCCTGATGCCAAGGAACCAACCAACTTTCCAAGCTACTTGGCTTGCTTTCAGACGCCTTCTCCTCATGGCAGATTCTTCATACAGTAACTCTCCAGCAGGTGGTGTCACTCCAATTGTCACAGGATCAAAACATTATTATTAGAAATCGAGAATTTGACTTAAGTTTTAAAGGTGTTTTTTTTTTCCTCTTTTTTTTTTTAATGTATGAGGTATTTTATTTTTTCCATTACATGTAAAGATAGTTCTCAACTTTTGTTTATACATGCTTTACAATTTCAGATTTTTCTCCCTCCCACCCCTCCCTCCCCCCTCCCCTAGACAGCAGGTAATCTGATATAGGTTATATCTATATATCTCTATACATATACATATAGATATATATATATATACACACACACACACACATATATACACATAATAACATTAATCCTATTTCTGCATTAATCCTGTTACAAGAGAAAGAATCAGAGCAGTGATGCAAAACCTCAAAATAGAAAGAAAAAAAAAAACCAACAGCACCCAAAACAAAAGAAATAGTATGGTTCAATCAGCATCTATACTCCACAGTTCTTTCTTTCTTTTTTTTTCTTGGATTTGGAGATCCTAGAAGAGGCCACTCTTATTGGATGGTCCTTAGGCTAATCCTTTCTGCAGATAAAAACAGAGGAAACTCCTCATAGATGGGTCAGTGGCCCAGTCACTTTGTGGATGAAGAAAGCAATATTGTTAAAGAATACCTGCAATCTTTTTGTTTGTTTTTTGGCGTTTGTTTTTGGTTTTGTTTTTTGTTGGTTTGGTTTTTGGTTTTTTTTTTTTTGCAGGGCAATGAGGGCTAAGTGACTTGCCCAGGGTCACATAGCTAGTAAGTGTCAAGTGTCTAAAGCCAAATTTGAACTCAGGTTCTCCTGAATCCAGGGTCAGTGCTTTATCTACTGCACCACCAACCTGCCCCCCCCCCCCGTCTTTTTGTTCAAACATCAGTCAGCCAATAACCATTTATTAAGTGCCTACTATGTGCCAGATACTGTGCTAAGGGCTGGGGGAACAAATACAAAAAACAAAGACGTTCCCTGCTCTCAAGGGATTAGAGCCTAGCTCCTTCCATAAATGGAGGTTTGGGCTCCACCCTGTAATCAGAAAGCCACAGGATGCTGATGAGATAGAGTACCAAGGCTTATGGGCTCTTGCAGACATGAAGAGGTTCCCACTAATACACCTGCTATGGCTAGGTAGAAACGTCCGCGCAGAACCACTCAAGAACAACCCAGATAAGAAGAAATTCCTCAAAAGCCTTTTGTCCTCAGGCAGCTAGGGGTGCAGTGGCTAGAGCCACTGCTCCTGGAATTCAGGAGCACCCGAGTTCAAATACAGCTTCAAACACTTGACACTTTACTAGCCGTGTGACCCTGGGCAAGTCACTTAACCCCCAATTTGCTTCACCAAAAAACAAACAAAACAAAAGTCTTTTGTCCTCTACTTCATCACTTAGTTCTACAGGAAAATCTGGAAAGATTTTTAAGGGTTTTTTTTTTAAGCCAGAGAACTATTATTTCTTTTTTTAATTTTTTAATTAATTAATTTAATTAATTTATTTTTAGTGAGGGCAATTGAGGGTTAAGTGACTTGCCCATGGGTCACACAGCTAGTAAGTGTTAAGTATCTGAGGCCAGATTTGAACTCAGGTACTCCTGACTCCAGGGCCGGTTGCTTTATCCACTGCGCCACCTAGCCGCCCCCAGAACTATTATTTCTTAATAATTTTCAGTTTTCACTAAAAAGGAGGTTTTTTTATATGTTTCTACATAGGGAATACATCTCAGTGATTGATGTTATGGTTGTCAAAAGGGCAAGTAGGTAGTGGATAGAGCTCTGGGCCTGGAGTCAGAAAGACCCTTGAGAATAAATATAGCTTCAGATGTTCTAGCTGTATGACTCTGGACAAGTCAACTTAACCTCTGTCAGCAATCTGCATCCTAACCATAAAATGGGAATAAAACAGTACATGCCATTCAGGATTTTTTATGAGAATCAAATGAGAACATTTGTACAGTGATTTTTTCTCTCTTTCCTTTCTTCTTTCCTTTTTTCCTTCCTTGTTTAGGTAGTCCTGAAAGGAGCCACCCACTATAAAATCTATAGATCTATTAAAGAGAACTGGCAGACACATTAAATCCCATTCTCCCTACAATAAAGATATTCCCTGAAAACAATTCTGAGACAGTAGCAAAGTTAAGCATGGAGCTGGGTCTTGGTCCAAAGCAGGAGCAGTCTGAATATGTGTACATACTCACTTAAGAGCCATTAATGGCTTTCTTGGGGCAGAAGCATGTGGGAGCTCTATGTGCATGCTAATGGGACCTGGGAGTAAAGTTCATGAGAAATAATACTCCTGAAACCCTGCTTGATAATTACAGAAGGAAATGTGTGTGCACGTGTTTTCCTAAGCAGTGTGAATCCAGAAATCCAACCTTCTAAGCAGAGAGAGGAGATTCTTAGGAAGCACCCATCCTTGAGTCAGGACTGGGGGTTTCCCTGGGACATCTGGCTTTCTAGACAGAAAATTGGAGTTCCTGAGCAACCAATCAATAAATATTTCTTAAGCACCTATGTGCTAGGCACTATGCTAGACTATGGGAATACAAGTACAAAGAATGAAACAACTCCTACTAGCAAGGATTTCACATTTTAGTGGGAGAGACAGGAAATAACAAATACATATGAAATATATACATACACACATATGTATGTGTATATATGCCCAGAATAAAGTGAATAAATATAAATATATAAGTAGTTTAATATAAGGTAGATTGGGGTGGGGGGCAGCTAGGTGGCACAGTGGATAAAGCACTGGCCCCGGATTCAGGAGGACCTGAGTTCAAATCTGCCCCAGACACTTGACACTTACTGGCTGTGTGACCCTGGGCAAGTCACTTAATCCCCATTTCTCCGCAAAAAAGAAAGAAAGAAAGAAAGAAAGAAAGAAAGAAAGAAAGAAAGAAAGAAAGAAAGAAAGAAAGAAAGAAAGAAAGAAAGAAAGAAAGAAAGAAAGAAAGAAAGAAAGAAAGAAAGAAAAGAAAGAAAGAAAGAATTGAAAGAAAGAAAGAAGAAAGAAAGAAATTAAAAGATTCTACCTTTAACAAGGGGGGGGGTGGGCAGCTAGGTGGCGTGGTGGATAGAGCACCAGCCCTGGAGTCAGGAGGACCTGAGTTCAAATCCGGCCTCAGACACTTAACACTTACTAGCTGTGTGACCCTGGGCAAGTCACTTAACCCAATTGCCTCACTCATAAAAAAATTATATATATATATGGTAGATTGAAAGGCAGGATACTAGCAATTGGGAGAATAAGGGAAGGCTTTGAGAAGATGATGCTTGAGCTGTATCTTGAAGGGAGAAAACTATGTTGCAGTGCTTTCCAGGCATGGGGAAAGGCCAGTGCAAATTCACAGAGTGGAGATGGAATATTGTGTGTGAGGAAGAGAAAGAGGCCAATTTGGGGGAAGCTAGGTGGCGCAGTGGATAGAGCACTGGCCCTGGAGTCAGGAGTTCAATCTGGGTTCAAATCTGGCCTCAGACACTCTAACACTTTACTAGCTGTGTGACCCTTGGCATGTCACTTAACCCAATGTGCCTTGTAAAAACAAAAACAAAAAAAAGAAGGCCAATTTGTTGGGATCACAGAATATGGGAGGAAGGAGTTTGCCTCTTAGCATCCCTATATCCTCCTCCAATTTCCTACCCAACAATTGGAGGATCAATAAGGGATTAACGTCATGGCATGGGGGGAGGGAGAAAACTGGTACTTTGATCTTTAATACCGAGTTATTCAGGCAGTGCAGGTCTAATGGCAAAGGCTTGCCTGTCCAGCATTTCTCTTCTGGGAGAGTAAAAATCACAAGATGGTACCTACACAGGTGGACCTTACATGACCTGGTAGGAACATTAGAATATTTGGGAGAGAGAATAATTGCATCGATTGATTATGGGCTATTATGAGTCTCTTTGTTTTCTGCAGTTATTTATGGGTTCCTACATTTTTTTGAATCTTCTGAAAAAAAAAAAGACTTCTGGGGATTGAGTCAAGATGCAGAAGAAGAAGAAGCATTAATCTAATTCTGCACACACATACACCTCCTTGAGAAAGATCTAGAGAATGCACCATATTGAATTCTGATTAAGCCAGGAAGTCACAGTGAGTCATTTTTCTAGCCCAGTGCAGCTTAAGGAGATGGACAGAGATGTCTGCTGATAATAGGGATGGCGAGCATACACAGCAATTGTGGCAGGAAGTGACCCAGTGCCCAGGAACAGAGAGGCAAGATAAGACTCCAGAAAGATTCCAGATGATACTTGAGCAAGCATTTGGTGCAAGAACAGGTGCTCTTTGGCAGTACTGTCACCCAAATGGCCTAGGTCATAGATCCAGGATAGGAAGGAATGATCTTGAGCATTGGCCCTACCTGTGACCTGAGCACAGACAAGTTCTGAGAAGCAAACAGTAGATTTGTGGCTCCGATTCCAGGAGCAGAACACAACATCCCAGACCAAAGGAGAGTCAGCATTAAAGTCACTCTGAATCTGGAGAACCTCTCAGTAGGCCAATAGTAACTGAGTCAAGCAGAAGTCTGCTGAACCTCCCAACTAAAAACAAATCAACAGACCCAAATTTGGGTCAGGAACTTGCAGAACTCAGACCAGGAGAGCAGTGAATAGATCCCCTCACAGATCACACCATTTTGGGATCACTTAAAGCTTATAGGCTCCTAGTCAGATCTGTGAAAGCAGCAGAAGGATATAAAGAGACCAGAAGTTTGGGCCAGATATCAGTCCTCATAAGTGTACCAATCTCAGAATTAACATTAAGTTCAAAGAAGCAGGCTGGAAGAATGAGAAACAAAAGAACCTGCTAATAAAGAACTATTATTGTGACAGGAAAGCTCTGGACACGAACGTAGAAGAAGAAAATTATTCTATAACATCAGCAAGCAAAGCTTCGAGGAAAAATGCATCTTAGACACAAGTCCAACAATAATTCATAGAAGATACACATGAATGAAAACTTATAAGTGACTAAACAAGATTAAACTATTTGTGTCATTGTATAGGAAGATGATGCATAAAGCCTCTCAAAACTTATTATAGCAAAGGGTCAGAGAGGGAGTTTAAGTAAACTGAGAATGGTGGATGTGATTGTGTTGTGTTTAGGTGATCTCAAAAAGAAGAATGCAATAAGTAGGGGAAAGGAATGTTTTTGGAGAGGGGTGAAGGAATAGTAAGAATGGGGGAAATATGTTCTATAAATGAAGTGCCGTAAAAACATTTGTATAGGGAGGTAACAGTGGTTACATGAACTTCACTCTCATCTGAACTGGTTAAAGGAGAGGAGAATACACATACACACACAATGACAAAAAAACAACAACAACCCATCTTGTCAAGCAGTCAAATAGACAAGGAAACTATAAAGAAAAGAATGGAGGAAAATACACAGTTGGCAATTATTACTGTGAATGAAAAAAAATTAAATTAAAAATATTATTGTGAATGTAAATGGGATAATTCATCTATATGTAATACAGAAGGTAGCAGAAATGATTAGAAACAAAAGTCAAATGATATGTTGTTTGTTCTTTTTAAACAGGAAACACTTGAAACTGAAAGATAGTCATAGAGTTAAACAAGGAGTTAGAGGGGGGGTGGCTAGGTGGCACAGTGGATAAAGCACCGGCTCTGGATTCAGGAGCACCTGAGTTCAAATCGACCTCAGACACTTGATACTTACCAGCTGTGTGACCCTGGGTAAGTCAACCCTCATTGCCCCACAAAACAAACAAACAAAAACCAAGGGGTTAGAGCAGAATCTATTATGCTTCATTTGAATCAGAAAAGGCAAGGGCAACAGTCAGTTATGATAGGACAGATAGGAGGCACAGTGGATAGAGTGCCAGTCTAGAGTCAGGAAGACTTGTCTTTCTGAGTTCAGATTTGATCTCAGACATTTACTGTGTGACCCTGAGCAAGTCACTTTAACCCTGTTAACTTCAGTTTCCTCATCTGTAAAATGAGCTGCAGAAGAAAATAGTAAACCACCCCAGTATCTTTGCCAAGAATATCCAAATGGGGTCACAAAGAGTCAGACATGATTGAAACAACTGAACAACAAAGCAGCAGCCATGATCTGAAACAAAAAGCAAAAGCAAAAGTAGACTTTATAAAAAGAGATAAACAGAAGACTACTTTAACTAAAAGGTGCCATAGACAATGGTAATCTAGCCATATATGTACTAGATGACCATAGCATCTAGATTATTATTTTTTTTTGGAGCAGAGCAATGAGGGTTAAGTGACTTGCCCAGGGTCACACAGCTACGTAAGTGTCAAGTGTCTGCGGCCAGATTTAAACTCAGGTCCTTTTGAATCCAGGGCCTGTGCTTTATCCACTGCTCCACCTAGCTGCCCCCAAGCATCTAGATTCTTAAAGGAAAAATTAAATGAGTCAGGAAGAAATAGATAAAACTATAATAGTGTGTACTTCAAATTGCCCCTCTCGGAACTGGCTAAATCAAATAAAAATAAACAAGAAAGAAGTGAAAGACTTGAACAGAATTTTAGAAAAGTTAGATATGCCAGACCTCTAGAGAATATGAATGGGAATAAAAAGGAATATACCCCTAACTCAGCTGTCTGGCACAATTCAAAAAATTGGTCAGTATCAGGTCATAAAATTCTCATAGACAAATGTAGAAAAGCAGAATTAATCACATATTTTGCTGACCATAGTGTAATAAACATGGACATCCAATAAAGGGCCTTTGAAACAAATATTCAAAATTAATTAGAAATTAAATAATTTAATCCTTAAGAGTGGGTCAGATAACAAATCATGAACAATCGTAATTTCATTAAAGATGACAACAAGCAGAAAATATATCAATATCTGTGGGATGTAGCCAAAACAGTAATTTGGGGAAATTTCTATCCCTAAATTCTTTCACCAATAAAAAAAGAGAATGGATCAACAAATTGGGTATGCAAGTATAGAGACCAGAAACCTAAGAAGTAAGACCTCAAACATCAAAATGAATATCCTAAAGATCAAAGGAGAGATGAACAACGACTTAAAAAAAATGAATTAATAAACAAATCTAGGAGTAGTTTAAAAAAAACAACAATAAAATAGATGATCCTTTAGCCAATTTGATTAAGAAAAAGAAAACCAACTTACCAGTATAAAAAAGTGTAAAGGTGAATCACAACTAATGAGAAGAAATCAAGGCAATTATTAGAAGCTTTTTCACCTAATTATGTGTTAATAAAATTTACAATCTAAATGAATAGCTGAATATTTACAAAAATATAAATTGCCCAGATTAACAGAATAGCAAATAGGCTGCGGAAAAAGAAATTAACAACCTTCCAAAGAAAAAAATCCAAGACCCGATGGATTTAAAAAGGAATTCTACCAAATATTTAATAAAAATTGATTTCAATAGTAGGTAAACTATCTAAAAAAGCGAGGTTTAAAAAAAGGATTCTAGGGGCAGCTAGGTGGCGCAGTGATAAAGCACTGGCCCTGGATTCAGGAGGACTTGAAGTTCGAATATGGCCTCAGACAACTTGACACTTACTAGCCTGTGTGACCCTGGGCAAGTCACTTAACCCCAACTGCCTTGCAAAAAAAAAAAAAAGGGATTCTACCAAATTTCTTCTAAGACATGGTCTTGATACCTAAACCAGGGGAGAGTCAAAATAGAAACAAAACAAAACTATAATCCTAATGAATGTTGTTGTAAAAATTTTAAATAAAAATATTATCAAGGAATCACATGCTATGACCAGACTTAATTTATGCCAGGATTGTGGGGCTAGTTCAATATTAAGAAAACTATAAACGTAATTGACCATATTAATAACAAAAACAAAAAAATCTATTTTGTATACACAGGAAAGACTTTTGACAAAACACCCATTCTTGTTAACATGTTAGAAGTTAGTAATAAATGGAAACTTTCCTTAAAATGATAAGTAGGATCCATCTAAAACCAAGAACAAATATTAAGTAATGGGGATAAGCTTCGTAATAAGATCAAGAATGTCCATTATCACTATAACATTTCAATATTTCACAAAAAATGCTACCTACAGAAATAAGAAAAAGAAATTGAAAATAAGCATAGGCAAAGAGGAAATAAAAGATCACTTTTTATAGATTATAGGACAGTTTACTTAGAGAATCCTAGAACGTTAACTAAAAAAACAACCAAAACTATAACAACTTCAGCAAATTTGCAAAATATAAAATAAACCCACACAAATCATTATTTCTTTACATCACCAACAAACTCTAGCAGAAAAAAATAGTAAGATAAATCCATTTAAAATAATTAACAGTATAAATACTTGGGAGTCTACTTGCCAAGACATATGTAAGAATGATATGAACACAAATACAAAATACTCTTCACATAAACTAGATCTAAATCACTGAAGAAATATTAACTTTTCATCAGTAGTCAAGTCTATTCAATAAAAATGAGTATGCTACCTAAAGTAATTAATTTTTTTTCAGGGCTATACTATACTACTCAAGAATTACTTATAGAGCTATAAAAATAAGGCCAAAATTCATCTAGAGAAACAAAAAATTAAGAATATCAAGGGGAAATGGGAAGGAAGGGCACCTAGCAGTACCAGATCTCAAATTGTATTACAAAGCTGGAATGTTAAAAACAATGTGGTGCTGGATAAGAAATCGAATAGCTGATCAGTGGAATAACTACATAATGAAGGATACTGAAAAGTAAACAGGCACAGTAACCTAGTGTTTGATAACCCAAAGATCTCAGCTATTGGCTCAAAACTCACTATTCTACAATAACTATTGGGAAATTGGAAAGTAGTCTGGCAGAAACTAGGTGTAAAGCAATATCTCACACCTTATACCGAGATAAGCTCAAAACAGGTACATGATTTAAACATAACTGTTGACTTCAAAAGCAAATTAGTCAAGCATGGAAGAATTTGTTGCCAAATCTGTGGATAGGAGAAGAGTTCATGACCAAACAAGAGAGAGACTCACAGGAGGTAAAGTGGATAATTTTAATTATATAAAATTAAGCAATTTTTGCGGTGAACTAAAACAATACAGTTAAATTGAAAAGAAAAGTAGGAAAACTAGGGAAAAAGTCTTTGCAAGTATCTCTAATAAAGGTCTCATTTCTAAGATATATAGGGAACTGAATATAATTTACAAGAAAAAATAAAGAGCCATTCCTCAATTTATAAATGTCAAAGGAAATTTTCAGAGGAAGAAGTCTCAGCTATCAATAGCCACATGAAAAAATGCTCTGAATCACTAATAATCAAAGAGATGCAAATTAAAAACAACTCTGAGGTACCACTTCACCACATAAGATTGGTTAAGATGATAAAAAGGGAAAATAACAAATGCTGAAGGGGCTATGGGAAAATAGATACACTAATGTACCATTGGTGGACTAGTGCAACCATTCTGGAAAGCAATTTGAAAATACAACCCCCAAAATAATTAAAGTGTGTACCCTTGATCCAGCAGTACTACTATACTTTTTTGGTTTTTTTTAGTGAGACAGTTGGGGTTAAAGTGACTTGCCCAGGTTCACACAGCTAGTAAGTGTTAAGTGTCTGAGGCTGGATTTGAACTCAGGACTCCTGGACTCCAGGACTGGTGCTCTATCCACTGTGCCACCTAGCTGCCTCAGCAGCAGTACTACTATTGAGTGTATACCTCAAAGAAAGAGAAAGACTCATGTGCAAAAATATGTGTAGCAGCTTTTTTTTTTTTTGGTGGCAAAGAATCAGAGAGTGTAGTGATGCCATCAAGCAGAAAATGATTGAACAAGTTGTGATA
Organism: Dromiciops gliroides; assembly: GCF_019393635.1. Classification (NCBI taxonomy): domain Eukaryota; kingdom Metazoa; phylum Chordata; class Mammalia; order Microbiotheria; family Microbiotheriidae; genus Dromiciops; species Dromiciops gliroides. The sequence continues at coordinate 160,866,624 of NC_057862.1, read as the reverse complement.
TATGAATGTGATAAAGGGGATGGTTTCAGAAAAACCTGGAATGACTCATAAATGACAGATGCAAAGAGAAGTAAGCAGAGCAGCAGGATGATTCACACAATAAGCAATAGTGTAGCAGTAATCAACTGTTTAAAGATCAACACAATAATAAATAAAAATTCCAAAGGACTCCTGATGAAACATGCTATCCACCTTCCAGATAGAGTTGATGAACTCAGAATACAGATTAAAGAATGTTTTCTTCTCTTTTCTTGCACATGGCTAATGTGAGAATTTATTTTGCTTACTACTCATATTTGTAATGGGGTTTGTTTCTGTTTGCCTTCCTAAAAGGTAGGAGAGAGGAGAGAGAGAATTTGTGACTAAAAGTAAAGTAAATTGAATTAAAAAAAAAGATTGGGGCAGCTAGGTGGCGCAAGTGGATAAAGCACCGGCCTGGATTCAGGAGGACCTGACGTTCAACTCCAGTCTCAGACCCTTGACACTTACTAGCTGAGAGACCCTGGGCAAGTCACTTAACCCTCGTTGCCCCACAAAAAAAAAAAAAAAGATTGCTCTGTACCCACATGCATTTGTTACCTTGAGCTTGTATGAGAACAGAGACCTTATTACCCACATTTTGGAGAATCCTAGATGTGAACTAAAATAAACTGTGGTTTGGGGAATTTCCCATAAGAACCAAAGATAATTAAATCTTTTGGATTTGTTTCCAAGATGGACTTAGTCCACATGAGCTCAGAGGTTAGTATGGCCCTGGGCCTCAGGTGAAACTGCCTTATAAGATCATAAATAAGATCAAAGACCTAAAGCTGGAAGAGACCATGGGTCCATTGAGTTCAGCCCTCTCATTATACAGATGAGGTAACTGAGGTGCAATGAGAGACTGGTGTTAGAGACTTTGCCAAGGTCACACAGGCAGTAAGTGCCAAGGCATGACAGCAATATTAGTGTTTGTGCAAGTTTCCTGGGTACTGGTAGATCTTTTTAGTCAGTCAGTCAACACGCATTTAATTAAATGCCTACTATGTGCCAGGCACTATGATGAGTATATGTGGAAAAAAATGCTAGGACATTTGTCTTGCTCTATATAATAACAATCCTTTCTTTTCTTTCCCTTTTTAAAACTGTCTCTGACCTTTTTCAACACATATTTGTCCATAGCAGCTGAAAGGGTTTTGTTTGTTTTAATTAAATATAAGACCACCCCTGGGGGGTTTGCTCAGAGATCATGTGAGGTTTTCAGAGGGTGGTCTATGATCATACTCCCAAGAGACTTTCACATCCTTCCCTTTTCTCCCATGTTTATTTTTGGATACAGACAAATGGTCAGAGCAGCCCTCTGGATTCATAAACACCTCAGTTTTAACATGCAGAGAGATGGACAAAGGAACGGAGAAGACACAGCTTAGGGTTTCAGTGAAATTGTTCATTTCCTTTATGGGTGTAATTCCTGGAACATAATGTGATTACCTTGGTCTTTTGGAGAGAATGCCCAGAAGCCCTCAGCATGAGTTTTGAGCAAAAGAGAATCAGAGTAGAGCTGGAAAAGACATTTTCACAGACATGGACTCATTTTTTTCAAATGAGATTTCTCTTTCCCAGGGTCAGGCACTTTCTTAAAGAAGCAGCTATAGTGTAGTGAAATGAGTGCCAATTTGGACTTGGAAAGCACCAAGTTCAAATCCTGACTCTGTCACTTCCTATGTGATCTTGATCAGATCACTCCACCTTTCTGCCTATTCCCTTATCTGTAAAATTGTTCTAATAATACTTGCATGAACCTCACAGAGTTTATCCTCCTAGTGACACAGATTGGCAACCTAAGTGTCATTCTCAGCTCCTCCTCACTCATTCCATGTAACCATCTGTTTCCAAATCCTGTCATTTCTACATTTGGAATATCTCTTGTATAAATCCCCCTTTCTCCTCTGATGCAGCCAGTACCCTGGTTTAGGGGTCTACTTCACTTCAAGCTTAGATACTTGCAAAATCCCACTGCTTGGTCTCATTGCCTCGAGTCTCTCCCCACTCCATGCCATTTTCCATTCTACTGCCAACTATATCTTTCTAAATCTGACCATATTACCTTCCTATTCAATGAATGCTAGTGGCCGCCACTATTATCTCCAGAATCAAATATAAAATCCTTTGACTTTTTTTTTTTTTGCAGGGCAATGGGGGTTAAGTGACTTGCCCAGGGTCACACAGCTATAAAATCCTTTGACTTTTAATGTCCTTTAAAACCTGGTCCCTTCATACTTTTTCCTAGTCTAATTACACTTTGTCCTCTTCTGTTGTACTCTCTGCCCACGTGATTCCAGCCCCCTGTTCTTCCTAACACAAAACACTTTTCACTGACTTTTTCCCATGCCTGGAATTCTCACTCTCCTCACCTCTGGCTCCTGGTTTACTTCAAGATTCAGCTGAAATCCCACCTTCTGCAAGAGGCCTTTCAGGTCCCAGTCACTGTTAGTGGTTTCCTTAAGGATTACTTCCAATTTACCTGCATAATTGTTGGCTTGTTGTCTCCCCAATTACTTAAGGACAAGGATTGTCCTTTGCCTTTTTTTGTATCCTTAGCCCTCAGCACAATGCCTAATAGTTACTGTAAGTTAATACTTACTATCTAGTAAGTGCTTAATAAAGGTTTGCTTCTGTGAGGCTCAAATGAAATAAAGTTATTAAAGTGCTTTGTAAAGCTCTATGTGTCATGTAGACACAGTTTGCCACTCTTTACTAAAAGCACAGGGCATGTGAACCAGACCGATCTCAAAGGAAGGAATAACTTTCTGAGGAATTTTGTCATTTTTTTCAATACAAAACTACCATTCCCTCAACATCATGGTTTCAGACTTCCAACAGAATAGTAAATTCAGGGTATAGGTAGAGTGGGTACACACAGATATCCAGCAGGGTCCTTCACTTTGGGGCTCTCTAGGTAGAAAACTAGCAAATTTAACAATATATTTCCCAAACACAACCTGTGCTTTCCCTACTTTAAAACTTTTTTAAAAAAAGTTCTCGGGGCAGCTAGGTGGCATAGTGGATAAAGCACCGGCCCTGGATTCAGGAGTACCTGAGTTCAAATCTGGCCTCAGACACTTGACACGTACTAGCTGTGTGACCCTGGGAAAATCACTTAACCCCCATTGCCCTGCAAAAAAAAAAAAAAGTTCTCTATCCTTTAAATTCCCTCCACCACCATTTCTACTTGTTGAGATTCTACTACTCCTTTAAGTTACAGTTCAAATGTCACCTCATCCATCAAGCTTTTCCTAATTTCCTTGGTAAGAAATCATCTCCCTTCCCTGACCTCTCTTAGCAGTTGGTGCCTCTCTTGTGCCTTAATCCAGTCTATTTTATCATAATCTCTAGCTCCAGTTTGCATGGATTCCATTCAATCACAAGGGCTTCTCAAAAATTTCTCATTGTTTTGACTGATGCCTCTCCATACAATTTTTTTCTTGAAAACACCTAAATTTGGCTTATTCTGTCCCAACTCAGCATTTTCTTTAGGAACACTGGAATTTGGTTTGTGTCAAGGTCACCCAATCCCCATAACAAGTCAAGATAGAGATAAATCTCTTTCCCTTTCTAGTGAGCCCTGCCTCCCTGGTGACCAGTATGGTCCTCCAGATTTGGCTGAGTTTGAGACTTCCTTTTCAGGAAAGCATATGGATTGCTAGAAAATTAAACAACCCTTTTCTTCTGCTAAACTAATTCTTTCTTTGGTGACCTAGTCCAGGGCTTCTTAAACTTTTTCCTCTAGCAACCCTTTTTTGCCCAAGAAATTTTTACATGACCCTGGGTGTATGTAGGTATATAAAATAGGTATATATAACCTTTTACTGTTGCCAAATTTTTCATGACCCCCACATCCAGTTATACAACCCCATATGGGGTCACAACCCACAGTTTAAGAAGCTAGGACCTAGGCAATTCTCCAGACTGATAGTTGTACTGCCCTTGAGTTCCCACAAAGGGAAAAGAGACATCAAAAGAAGCAAGCCCCTTTTCTGCAGATTTGCACAATACACATAATTTACAGTACCACTGAAGGGCATCATGGCTTTGTTTCTTGCTGCTCTTGGACCACAGCTCCTGCTTAAGTGGCTAAATTCTATCATTTGACCTATGAACTCAGAACCACCTAGGAATTCCTACTCTGGGTCTGAGAACTGCTCTCTATTATTCTATTCCTTCCATCTTGCATTTCTGTACCTCTTACTGCTTGCCACTGCCTTTAACCACTGCTATCTCTTTGGCCATTTGGTTCCCTAGAGAAGGCTTATTTATAGAAGATGCATCCAAAGGCTTTCCCTCCAGGTCACTGAGTCCAAATATCTGGGTATAGCCCTCTCTCCCTATGCTGATTAACTCCATCTTTGTTTCTCTAACTCTCTGGCCTTCTTTCTAAAGGCTGAGTACAAAGACCTAGCACAGGTATAAGACTAGCTAAGACTCAATACATGGAGCAAGGGCAGTACTCAAGAACAGGCAAATCACACCCCAAAGAAATATGATTAAATCTAAAATAATGAGTTAGTGAGGATAATGAATCCCCAGAAATGGTCATTGCATATTTCCATTGAGCTGAAATCAGTTACTGTAATTATAACTTTCAATAGTCTAAATTCAAATATATGCAATCACTTTACTTCAAGGAATTCATGATTTCTACTCACTGGGACCCAGCTGTAATATCAGTAACTAAATTTTATGTAGCACTCTAAGGTTTGCAAGAACCCTGTGGGATAGGTGCTATTTTATCCATTTTACAGATGAGGAAACAAATTGTAGCAAGTTAATACAGCTTACTCAGGAGGTATCTAAGGCAAAATCTGAACTCTTATTTTACCAACATATGGTGTTAACCTCATTCAGTCAGTCAACAGGTACTTATTAAGCACCTACTATGTGCCAGGCACTGTGCCAAACTGGTTGACAAGAAGTTAAAACCTGTGAAGTGTTCCCATATGAATGGAATGTCATGCTTCATCAAAGAAACAAGAGATGTTTGGGAGGGTCTTCCTAGGTACATGTTCTATAACATTTAAAATAATCTAGGTTTATGTTTTATATTTTCTAAGCTCCTTGGAGGAAAGGACCTGGGCCTTACTTTTTAAAATTATTAAATGTTTTATTAGAAACTTAGCTCTGAACATTAATAAAGGCACAAGACATAAAGTATCCTAACAATATTTCAGTCCTTCCCAGTAAGTGGCCATTAGGATTCTTTGTTTATCCATTCTCTTTTCTTTTTCCTCATATAATTGTACAACTTAGAATCTATGTTTAGATCTACCCCTCTTCCTAGTTTTTTTTTAATTTTCTAAAGGTCTTTCCTGATTTCTTTGTATTCCTCATATTTGTCCATACTGATCACATCAATTAGCAAACATTATAATATTCCATGACACTAATGTGCCATAAGTTATTTAACCATTTCAGTTAAGCAGCTTCTAGTTTTTGCAATTACATATATTCTGAAAGTCTTCAAACATGCAGTTCTTTTGTTTGTTTTCACTAATGCTATATGTATATATTCTCAACATTTGGTTATTGGACAGTTTGAGGAGGGAGAGAAGGCTAACAACTAAAGGGATGAAGAAAGGCTTCTAGTAGGAGATGACATAATGAGCATTTAGCTCTGACGGAAGCTACAGATTCTAAAAGACAGGTGCAAGGAAGGAGTAAGCACATTCTAGGCATGGGATAGTACAAGGGAGAGTACAAAGAGGAAGGAATGGCATGTCTGGGTAATAGCAATGAGTCTAGCACGATTTGACTGTAGAGTGCTTGAGGGGAAGTAGTGCACAATAAAGCTGGAAAAGTAGACTTTTCATTTAAAGACTTGCAAAGAGTTTTTGGAACAAAAACTCATTGTTTGAGAAAAACTGCTGGGAAAACTGAAAAACAGTGTGGTAGAAATTAGGTATAGACCACCTCACACCATATACTAAAATCGGGTCAAAATGGGTACATGATTTATACATAAAGGATGATACCATAAGCAAATTCAGAGAGTATGGAATCATTTATATGTCAGATTTATGGGCAGAGGAGAAATTTAGGACCAAAGAAGATATAGAGAGTAAAACAAAATGTAAAATAGATCATTTTGATTATATAAAATTAAAAATTTTTGCACAAACAAAACTAATGTAACCAAGATGACAAAGGAAGCAGAAAACTGGGAAAGAATTTTTGCAACAGGTATCTCTGATAAAGGCCTCATTTCTCAATTATATAGAGAACTGAATCAAATTTATAAAAATACAAGTCATTTCCCAATTGATAAATGGTCAAAGGATATGAACAGGCAGTTTTCAGACAAAGAAATCAAAGCTATCTATGATCATAAGGAAAAATGCTCTAGATCACTACTGATCAGAGAAATGCAAATTAAAACAACAAATTAAAAAAACCTATCAGAGTGGCAAATATAACAAAAAACAGAAAATATGGAATGTTGGAGGGAATGTGGGAAGGCTGGGATGCTAATCCACTATTGGTGGAATTGTGAAAAGATCCAACCATTCTGGAGAGCAATTTGGAACTATGCCCAAAGAGCTATAGAACTGTGCATACCCTTTGATCCAACAATACCACTGCTAGGTTTATATTCCAAAGACATCCCCAAAAAGAGAAAAAGACCTATTTGTACAAAAATATTGATATCAGCTCTTTTTGTGGTGGCTAAGAATTGGAAATCAAAGGAATACCCATCAATTGATGAATGGCTAAACAAGCTGTGGTATATGATGGTGATGGAATATCATTGTGCTATAAGAAATGACAAGCAGGATGATTTCAGAAAGGTCTGGAAAGATTTGTATGAACTGATGTATGGTAAAGTGAGCAGAACCAAGGGAACATTGTGCACAGAGACAGCAATATAGTTTGATCAAGAACTGTGAATAACTTAACTATTCTCAGCAATACAATGATCTAAGATGATCCCAAAGGACTATTGATGAAACATAACATTCACATCCAAAGAAAAAACTGATATTGGTGGAACACAGACTGAAGCATGCTATTTTTCACTTTCATTTTTAAATTTTATTCAAGTTTTCTTGTACAAAATGACTAATATGGTAATGTTTTACATAATTATACATGTATAAACCATATCTGGTTGCTTGCCACCTCAAGGAGCGGGGAGAAGAGGGAGGGAAGGAAGGATAAAAATTGGAAGACAAAACTATAAATAAAAATGTTTATTACTTTAAAAAAATACTTGTGAAGGGCTTTTAGTTGAGTTAATTGAACGAGTATTTATTAAGCATTGTACTAAATGCTAGGGATGCAAAGAAAGATAATACCCCACCCATTAACCCACCAACCCCCTTTCCTCCCCCACCAAAATCCCCATCCTACTCCTTGCTCTCAAGGAGCTCACAGTATAATGGGAGACACAACATATGCATAGCTACATGCAACTAAGATATACATCTATATGTATATATAGATGTTAAGGACTTTATATTTTATCTTAGGGACAATAGGAAGTTACTGTACTTTTTTTGAAAAGCAAGTGAGATTTGGGCTTCAAGGAGGATTAATTTGAGTTGCGTGGATTGTCGGTTAAAAAACAATTTCCTTATCTATAAAAGTAATGGTTCAGACCAGGGCTTCTTAAACTTTTTCCACTTGTGACCACTTTTCGATAGAGAAATTTTTATGTGACCCCAGGTATATAGGTATATAAAATGGTTATACATGACCTTATACTGTTGCCAAATTTTTCATGACCCCCACGTTCAGTTATATGATCCCACATAGGGCTGGGACCCATAGTTCAAGAGCTAGTTTTTAGATCACATGATTGCAAAGATTTCTTCCAGTTCCAAGATTCTTCTTTCAACTCTAAGATTTTTCTCCTGTTACCAAATAACCCTTCCGCCTCAGGACCTCATATAGGCCTCTATGCTTCTCTAGTGCACTTATCATGCAGTATGTAAATTATAATCATCTAGGCATTTGTGGCAACTAGGTGGTGCAGTGGATAGTGTCTAGCCTGAAGTCAGGAAGACCCGAGTTCAAATTCAGCCTCAGACACTTACTAGCTGTGTCACTCTAGGCAAGTCACTTAACTTTGATTGCCTCAATTTCTTCATCTGTAAAATGAGTTGGAGAAGGAAATGGCAAACCACTTCAGTGTCTTTGCCAAGAAAACCCCAAATAAGATCACAAAGTCAAACACAACAGAAATGAATGAAAGACAACAACAAATGTGTTTGTTTCTTACACTGTTACTCCATTAAGGTAGTGACCATTTTTTTCTTGAAACTTTCTAACTCCCCTTACTCCTAGTACCTAATCCAGTTTTCTACACATATTAAATTCTTAAGGTTGCTGAATGAATGGTTTCATCAACTAGGCAAGTCTCAAAGAATTTGAAATTGCTCTAAGCTTTAGAGAAAAGATATAAAATCATAATTACTGTGGACAACAAAGGTGCCTATTCATGAACAGTTATTAGATTAATGCAGAGGGGATAGAAAACTTTTTTGCACAAATTCACAATATATAATGCAGATATTCAAAGGACACCAAAAACATTCCTAGCCAGAGACAGCTGCTAGGACAGGCCTTGCAACTCAAAAGACAGCTGAAGTTCCCTAGTGCCCTTCCCCTCCACCCACCTTCTTTCTCACAAGTGCTCTGATTTTGCACAAATTTTCAGTGGCTCTGATGACTTCTAAGACAAAATACAAATTCCTCAGTCTGACATTTAAGGCTCTCCAAGCTTATTTCTTATTCCTACCCCTTTGGTACTCAACTTTGCAGCCACACTGGACAGCCGGCCGTTCTCAGAATTAGTCTATCCCCCATCTTTTTGCTTTTGTACTGGCTGTACCCTAGTCAGTCCCCCCCACTCTTCTTCCTCTTAGAATCCTTACCTTTAATCAAGGCTTGACTCAGATTATAGATTTAGAGACCTTAGAGGTCATTGAGTCTGACCCTTTCATTCTAACAGATGTGGAAACTGAGGCCCAAGGTTCCACAACTGGTGGAGTCTGTGGTAGAATCTGAACCCAGGTCTTCATGATTCCAAGCCCAGTGCCCTCTCCACTGCAGCAGGCTGCTCTTTCTTTAAAGCCTTTCCTAAAGTCACTGTTCTTAGTATTCTCTCTCCCTTTTCAAATTATGTTACTTATATACTCATTTATTTTATCTTGAGTAGAAAGTAATCTTTCAGAAGGCAGGGGCTGTTTTGATTTCTTCAGTCCCCAGTTTATTGAATTAAACTCAGGGCGGGAGAATATACTGTGCTAGGTATCAGATGCCAGTGGGAAAGGATGGAAGGGGGAAAATCACCAACACTCATGCCCAAACAGTTCCTTTAAATCAAACGTTTTCTACATTTGTGAAAGAGTTGGTAAAAGAAAGAGATACTGGAGTCTTTCCCATAATTAGAATTGTAAACAACAGGAATTTTTCAAAGGGCTTACCTGGAGCAATCCAGGAAGGCAACTCCAGAATTTGAAAATGTTACCTCAGGGTACAGCCCAGAGATGCTAATTACACTGATAAAAAGAAAGGGTGGGTGGGAGGGAAACCCTTATCAGTGCAAAACTTCAACAGCTGGTTTCACTGCATATCTAGGAAAGAAACATCCAAGAAACCCTTCCTTTTGCCCCTCTCCCTTTAGCCAGAGAGACTAGTTAAAGCCTTCCAAAGCTAGGCTTTCTCTTCAGTTCTTTGGACTGCGATTGGTTAACTATTTGGAATTATGTGTGGTCTTCCACCTATAAGTCATAGATAGATAAGTCATACATGCCTTTATTAATTAAAATAGGTAACTGAATACTGGTGGTAGTCCTGTGAATTGGTCTAATCTTTCTGGAGAACACTTTGGATTTATGGGATGGAACTGATTAAAATGTCCACATCCTTTTATCTAGTGATCCCACTCCTAAACATATACCTCAAGGGGGTCAATGATTAATAATGGGGGGGGGGTAGCATATACACCAAAATATTCATAGCAACTTTGTGCTAGGAAAGAACTGGAAACAAGGCATGGAAAAGCAAGTGATGGTACATGAATGTAATGACCACTGTATGCCAAAAAATAATGAATATGACAAATTCAGAAATATGAGAATGCTTATATGAATGGTTAGAGAGTGAAGTTCCCAGATCTAGAGAAACAATCCAAATAACAATTATAACAATAAAATAGAGCAACATACTGTGCAATTATAATGCTCAAGTTTGACCCAGGAAAGGTAGGGGACTGTGTACTGTAGAAAGTACTGCTTTATATACTATCAGACACAATTGATGTGTTGGGTTTTTTCTCTTTCTTTTTAAATCTTTAAATATAAATATAAATTTTAATACAAATATTCATCCATATTTTATATAATTTTTATATTTCCTTATGTATATTTATATTATTTATATAAATATATTTGCATGAATATATAGAAATTTAAATTTAAATCTTTAAATATAAAGGATTGCTCTCTAGGGAGGGGAGGGGACAAAGATATATTAAAAAATGAAGGTGATGTAAAAACCAAAAGATGTCAATATAATGAGAATTTTAAAAAATTAATCACCTAATTTTTTAAAAAATTTCTAATAGCCAGGTCCTAAATCTCCAGGAGAGATAAAGTTTAGCAAAATAAATGAAATTGTTCTCAACCACCTGTCTGGAAGAAATTGTAACTTTTATTTAGCATGTGGGTAAGTTAATTCCTTAAGTGTGTATATAAATGCAAACATGCTGGGAGACTCAGTGTGGTAAAATGGCTGGAGGGATGGACTTTGAGTTAAGAAGACCTAGGCTCAAACCCTGCTCCATGTGATTACTACCAATGTGACCCTACTGAGTCACAATTTCTCTGATTGTTAGTTTCCTCATCTGTAAAATGGGGATAATAATAGTTTCCATCTCCCATGATTGCCATGAGGATAAACTGAGATCATATTTTTAAGTGCTTTGTAAAGCTCAAACCTTATTATTTATTTAATGTGGCCCAGAAAAGTTAAATGACTTCCTCAGGATAACACAGGTCAGAAGGAAGTGGCAAGGGCTTTCTACTCCAAATCTAACCTTCTTGCTACAATTAAGACATTATAATAGGCGGACAAGCACACTTACGTTAAAAAATGCACTTCCCTACAGAAAAAGGGACCAAAACCCTCAGAAGCAGTGTCATGTATTTAGTAAAACAAAAACCACAATTATCTGGATGCTTTCTTAACATGTAGCTGTCGGGGCAGCTAGGTGGCGCAGTGGATAGAGCACCGGCCCTGGAGTCAGGAGTACCTGAGTTCAAATCTGGCCTCAGACACTTAACATTTACTAGATGTGTGACCCTGGGCAAGTCACTTAACCCCAATTGCCTCACTTAAAAAAATAAATAAATAAAATAACATGTAGCTGTCAACATGTGTATATATATATATATATATATATGTGTGTGTGTGTGTGTGTGTGTATATATGTGTGTATATATATATATATGTATATATGATAGATATGGGGGAGAAGAACAGGAGAGAAGAGATGGGAGGGGAGAAGAAAAGAAGAGAGGAGAGGAGGGGGAGAAGAGGAGAGGAGAAGAAAGGGGGAGAAGAGGGGAGAGGAAAGAGAGGAGACAGAGGAGAGACAGAAAGACAGAGAGACAGAGACAGAGAGATGGATGAGGTTCATGGAGAGTAAGAGAGAGACAGACACACAGGGAGAAACTGAGGCACATTTTCCTCACGTATCTTGAAGGCTGACTTTCTAATTTAGACATTGCCACAGAAGCTCAAAGAACCTTGCAGAACTAGGTTTTCCCACTTCTATTTTTAAATACCTTTGAAACAAATAAAAGAGGAGTCAGAGCTGAGAGTGAAAGCCTTCCAAAGGCTGCACTCAGACAGAGGTATCTCCTGGCAGGAATTCCAAGGCAACTGAGAAGCTAGGTTGCCAGAACTACCACCTCCCCCCAAACTTACTCCTTAGATAAAACAAACAAATGGCCAAGAAAATCTAATGATCACGGAATCAGCCCCACACAGTGTGTTGCAAGCCTATGACATGCAGAGCGACCAGCAAAACCTGCTGGTGTGTAAAGCCAATTTTTCAACTGGGTTTGAGAACCTTGGAAAGCATTTGCAAGGCCCAGTGTCTCAGGGAATGACCTAATGTATTTATATATCCTAGGAAATGACTGTGTTTTGCCGGGATGTACCCAGCCAACTAATACTTTCAGAGGTTAGCCCCAAAAGACCAGGCTACACTCAGTTTTAATGGAGTGTGAGGGAATTCTGTGGTTTGGACTTTAAAAATAATTGGGGTAAATCAAGAAGACGTAGTGTAGTGGATAGAAAATCGGCTAGGAAGACCTGGGTTCCAGTCCTCCCTCAGATATATACTAGCTATGTGACAGCCATTCTATGCCTCTGGGCAACTCTCTAAATTGCAGAACAGCTGCCCATTTGTATTGGCAGAAGGGAGTTATCACAGCAATGAAATCATAGGTTTGGACCAAAAAGGAAAAAAAAAATCAAGAAAATAGTATCAAATGACTCAACTAGCTTGGTCCAGGCTTAAGGCAGCACTTTTAGGTCCTCGGGATTGTAACTGCTGCTTTCAGACAGAAGACTCCTTTGTCTTCAAGCCCCAGGCTCAGGATTACCCTCCCTTCTAATGTGCTTCTTTTCTACCTCTGAGCTCCACACTCAGTCTCCCACTCACCTAAATCAATGGAGAAGAGGGGTCCCTAAGTACAGAAGCCCAAAGTTTACACCATTTTGACTGAAATTAGATAGAAATGGAAAAAAGGGAGAGTTGGTGGCTTCTAGCCCCCCACCCCCAAGCCCACTTCTCAGTAGGGTTACCTGTGAAGGGACACCTGTGTCCCTTCTTGTTCCAATTGCCATTTCTGAGGGTAGCTGAACCTCTCAACCAGGGCCTCCCAGAATGTCTAGGGAATGTACTCCAGGTATAATTCTCCAGGAAGAAGGATCATAGAGACATACATGAACAAAAAGGGACCTCGGAGGTCATGTAATCCAACCCCCTTCTTTTACAGATAAGGAAACTAAGACCCACAGAGGTGAAATGACTTCTCAAGGTCAGACCATTAAAGGCATGATTTGAACTCAGTGCCTCTGGCTTAGTGGAGAGAGAGCTAACCTTAGAGGCGAGATGCTCTGGGTTCAAGTCTCATCTCTGACCTGTTACTGGCTGGGTGACTCTGGGCAAGTCACTTGGACCTCTCACTGCTCTAGGCAACTCTCCAAGATGTAGAGAGGGCACTGGCTTGCATTAGTGGAGGGTTTCCTCCTTGAGTCTCTGTCACAATGAAATCTAGTTCCTGTCTTTATCGTTGAAATCTAAAGTCAGTTTTCTTTCCACAATAACCCATGATTGGAGAATTAACCAGGGAAGGTTAATTCTGCCACTTCTAATGGAGGTTAGGATGAAAGGTGACACCACCATCCAATAAGGCAAAACCCCTAACAAATGGATATCCATCAGGAATTTTAATATCTTTGAGGAATTAGAAAGGACAGCTGGAGGTTCAATGTGGTTTTCGGAGTGGCTACATTTCCAGTAAAATATAAAAGGGACTAGTAAGGGGATTGGAGTTTTAATGGAAAAGGGGTGGCGTGTCTAATTTTGAAACACAGAACAGTAAATGGGCACTGTAGGCCTGGTCTGTGTGTTCCACAACTGGGAGGCTGGTTCACATTGGAACTTCTGAGGTATAAGGGAGAATAAGTGAAGAGTAGGAGTGACAGGGCAGAGAACCAGAAGATACTGGAGACAAAGTTCTCCCAACACTGGACCTATGCCCGGAAGTCTACTCTCCTGGAGTACCAAGGCAATTGTCCCTTATCTCTTAACATATTCTGATGAATCCTGCTCCCAACAGGCAGCCTGGTGTGGTCAGTGGATTGAACTCTCAGATAGACACAGAGTCAGGAAGACCCTTACTGTGTGACCCAGAGCAAGTCACTTAACCTGTCTACCTCACTTTTTTCAATTACAAAATGGGAATAATAACAGCATCTACTACTCACAGATTTGCTGAGAGGATCAAGTGAGATGATGCATGCAGACTCTTAAATACAAACAAAAACCATTGTATGGGCTTCATGGCCTCACACAGGTACAATTAGCCCATAGAGGGAAATAACGGATTGAGCCAGGAGGCCTGGCCAAAGGGGGAGGGAGCAAGGTAGACGATCCAGCTTCATCATTTTGCCTAAAACACTCTGCATCTATAAATAGTCCCTCTATAAGAAACACTGCCAAGTTAATTAGAAAACTATCACAGAGGATGAGGAGGGGGAAAGTTCCCAGCAAGGCCCTGGGGTGAAGAGTTCACGGTCAGTTTGGGGTGTATATGCCCCAGAAATTTCCCTATCTTCTCTCTGGAGTTTTCACTTCTGAAGGGAGTGTGAGAATTAGCCAAACAGAACCCCCTAGTCTGGTGCATCTCTTGTTGAATGACTGCCTCCTCCCCCTCCTTTTCTTTTTCCTCCTTCTCTTTTTCCTCCCCACTTCTCTCTTTTATTCCCCTCCTCCCCCTCCTCTTCCCTACCCACCCTGCTAAGCCTGCATCTGCTGTGATGTTATCCTGTGCTTTCTAAAGATCACCGAGGAATGAACTCTATAGGGAACAGGGAGGCGCTTTGTTCAGGGTTAACCCTTCCCTTTTCTTGCTTGTCTATTTCAGGTAAAGCAATAAAAAAGGAAGGAAGGAAGGAAGGAAGGAAGGAAGGAAGGAAGGAAGGAAGGAAGGAAGGAAGGAAGGAAGGAAGGAAGGAAGGAAGGAAGGAAGGAAGGAAGGAAGGAAGGAAGGAAGAAAGGAAGACAGGCAGGCAGAAAGGAAGGCAGGAAGGAAGGAAAGAAGGAAGGAAGAAAGGAAGACAGGCAGGTAGAAAGGAAGGCAGAAAGGAAGGAAGGAAGGAAGGAAGGAAGGAAGGAAGACAGGCAGGCAGAAAGGAAGGCAGGAAGGAAGGAAAGAAGGAAGGAAGAAAGGAAGACAGGCAGGCAGAAAGGAAGGAAGGAAGGAAGGAAGAAAGGAAGACAGGCAGGCAGAAAGGAAGGAAATTAGACAGACTGAATCCAAGAAGATGAGTAGAAGGGCTTGTATTCCTTTGTGATCTTCAACTGCAGTCAATATGAAATGGTTGCTATAGGGATTCTCTTATTTATGTTTCAACATTAGTTTGGGGAGAAAATAATGATTCACTCTCTTTCTTGGAGGAACAAGGTCAGCATTTCATGATCGGAGGCTAATCCAGCATTTCCTGTGCCATCTGACCTAATTAATTGAGTTCATCGTTTTAGAAAAGGGAAAAGAAAATGAATCATAGATTTGGAATCAGAAGAGACCTCAGAGGCCATTCACTAGACCTTAATTATTTGACAAATAAGGAAATTGAGGCCCAGTATGATTTCAGTGACTAGCCAAAGTTCAGACAGCTAATAGGTGACAGTCTGGAATCAAATTTAGATTGTGGGAGGGGTGTCTTCCACCTGTCTCCAAAATGAGGGACAAGCACAGGGTGGACCTGTGATTTCACTGATATTGGGAACTCCCAGATCCAGAAATGCCCTCTACCAGTACTGGCTGGTACCTTCACTGCATTTTGTTATCTGAGGGAGTTGCCTAGACTCTAGACCCTAGAACACTAAGGTGTTAAGTGACCTCTCCAGGGTCACACAGCCAGGAAGTGACAAGTCAAGTCAACAAACATTTATTATGTGCTTACAATGTGCCGGATATGCTTTTGATTCATACATAAATTGGATTTAAGTGAGGCAGAGTTACATGAAGTCCTCGGCCTCACTCTTCCAGAGTCATCACAGTCCAGTGGCAGGAGAGAGTCAAGATGACTGGTGATGGCTCCAGATGCAGTGGATGACCTTGGGGTCTCTGATGTCTAACCAAGCTCTAAGCACGCCACAGCACCTGTTTCAAGTGCCTTTTGTTCTCCTCTGCCTGTCCTATCAGGGGAGGTCTTCACATGGTTTGGGTGTACACCCGGTAATGCACCAACATTTGCCTTCAACCTGGTTTAGCTCATCTGCCAAAATGGTTTACCGGGGTGTGGCCATGAACATGCTATGGCTTCTTGGAGCCATAGGTGGAGCAGCTAGATAGATACCAAAGGTGGAAAGCAGGCCTGAAAAGGGTTCAGCAGCCCTCACACCAGTGGTACTAGTGTTCCCTGAACACACCCCGATCTGTTTGCCTAAAAGACTTTTTTAGAGAATTCACATGAGGCAAGGACTCCCATGGTGGTCAGAAGAAGCGATATAAGAACACCCCCAAGGTCTCTCTGATGAACTTTGGAACTGATTGAATGACATAGAAGACACTGGTACTGGACTGCCCAGCATGGCATGCCCTCATCACTGAAGGTGCTGTGCTCTATGAGCAAAGCAGAACTCAAGTAGCTCAAAAGAAATGTGAAATGCCCAGATTTGGAGAATCTACCCCAAATGTTCACAGAGATTATTTGTGCAGCAACATGACTGATGTGCAAATATGTTTAACATGATTGTACTTTAAAACCTATATCAGGGGCAGCTAGGTGGCGCAGTGGATAAAGCACAAACCTTGGATTCAGGAGGACCTAAGTTCAAATCTGGCCCCAGACACTTGACACATACTAGCTGTGTGACCCTGGGCAAGTCACTTAACCCCAATTGCCTCACCAAAAAAACCCCCAAAACATACAAAAAAACTCCAACCTATATCAGATTGCTTGCTGTCTTAGGAAGGGTGGAGGGAAGGAGAAAAATTTGGTGCTTAAAATCTTTTTGTTTTTTTAATCATAAAAGTATTTTATTATTTTCTAGTTACATGTAAAGATAGTTTTCAACATTTGTTTTTGTTTTTTTTTTTTTAGTGAGGCAATTGGGGTTAAGTGACTTGGCCAGGGTCACACAGCTAGTAAGTGTTAAGTGTCTGAGGCCAGATTTGAACTCAGGTACTCCTGACTCCAAGGCTGGTGCTCTATCCACTGTGCCACCTAGCTGCCCCACAACATTTGTTTTATAAGACTTTGAGTTCCAAATTTTTCTCCTCTCCTCCCCAAGACAGAAAGCAATCTGATATAAGTTATATATGTACAATGACATTAAGCATATTTCTGCATTAGTCATGTTGAGAAAGAAGAATCAGAACAAAAGGCAAAAACCTCAAAAAAGAAAAAAAACAAACAAAAAAAGTAGAAACAATATGGTTCAATCTGCATTTAGATTCCACAGTTCTTTCTTTCTGGATGTGGAGAGCATTTTCCATCATGAGTCCTTTGGAACTGTCTTGGATAATTGTATTGCTGAGAAGAGTCAAGTCTATCAGAGTTGATCATTGCACAATTGTTGCTGTTACTGTGGTACTCAAAATCTTACAAAAATAAATGTTGAGGGGGCAGCCAGGTGGCACAGTGGATAAAGCACTGGCCCTGGATTCAGGAGGACTTGAGTTCAAATCCAGCCTCAGACACTTGACACATACTAGCTGTGTGACCCTGGACAAGTCACTTAACCCTCATTGCCACATCAAAAAAAAATGTTGAAAACTATCTTTGCATATAATTTTTTAAAAAAGATTATTTGTGCTGGACTTGTGGTAGAGCATTCCAACCTCATACTGATCAGCCATAGTCAGAAACACTGTAACTTGACTCTAACATAGCACTGTCATGTTGGTCCTCTTTGAGAACGAAAGACAACAACCAACCAACCAGGTATGCTCAGTGTTCTAGATACAAACCAGCAAAAAGAACATTAAGTCCTGCCCTCAAGATGCTTTTATCTAGGGGGCAGATAGGTGGTACAATGGATAAAGCACTGGCCCTGGATTCAGGAGAACCCGAGTTCAAATCTGGCCTCAGTCACTTGACACTTACTAGCTGTGTGACCCTGGACAAGTCACTTAACCCCCATTGCCCAGCAAAAAAAAAAAACAAAAACCCAAAACAACAACAAAAAAAACAAACAAAAAAAGATTCTTTTAATCTTAATTGGGTGGATGGGGGGAGATAACACATAAAAGGAAGCTGAAAAGCCAAACTGAGGGGGTCCTGAGGTTGATAGTGACATCTTGAGAATGAAATTGATCTGGGCCCTTCTTCAAAATGCAGGTTCCCAGAGGAAATCACCAATGGGAGAAAGGTACTTCAGGGGTCAATGGAAAAGGCAGATGAAGCATGGTGGCAAAGTCCAGAGAGTGAATCATTCTGGTCTGGAGCTTCCTTGAAAAAAAAAATAACCAAGCTTCAAGGCCAAGTCTATTTCTGCTATGCATGAATGCCTCTCATAAAATGACCAATCACAAATATTAGTTCAAATGCTTTTATGTTTGGTGATATGTAGAAATCACTTCAGTTCAGTTTTCACAAACATTTATTAAGAGTCTACTATGTGGGGGCAGCTAGGTGGCACAGTGGATAAAGCACCAGCCCTGGATTCAGGAGGGCTTGAGTTCAAATTTGACCTCAGATACTTGACACTTATAGCTGTGTGACTCTGGGCAAGTCACTTAACCCTCATTGCCCTGCCCCCCCCCAAAAGAGTCTACTATGTGGGGGCAGCTAGGTGGTAAAGTAGATAAAGTATTGGCCCTGAATTCAGGAGGACCTGAGTTCAAATCCAGCCTCAGACACTTGACACTTACTAGCTGCGTGACTCTGGGCAAGTCACTTAACCCTCATTGCCCAGAAAAAAAAAAAAGAGTCTACTAGGTTTCAGAGCTGGAGAAGGTACAAAGTTTACTTGGCTCAGTCACTACCCTCATGGAGTTTAAGGTCTAACAGGGAATTATGAGACATCTCTCTCTTTTAATTTTTAACTGGTAGACTGGCTGTGACTCATTCATAAGTCCATCCCTCATTTTGTGATGCTTATGACTAGATAATTTGAATTCAGGTCCTACAACTGCAAATCTACTGCCATCATACCTCACGCGGTTTCTCTTCCCCTCTTTGCTTACTGAAATCTTACCTGTCCCTCTAGGCACAGGTCAACTGGTGATGATGATACAACATGTTGTATTGTATTTTAGAGTTCCCAAAGTTCATTATTTCATCATTACATTTGATACAATAAACCTGTGAGGTAGGTACTGTAGGTATTTTACAGATGAGAAAAAATGAGCCTCAGAGGGGTGAAATGACTTGCCCATGATCATACAGTGTCACGATCTATCTTCTCCATGAAGTTGTCCTTGCCTGCCCAAAGCAAAAGTGATCTTTCCCTCCTCCGACTTCCTATAGCACTCATTGCCTGTGCCATTCACTTGCACTTAGTATATGCTGTCTCAGCCTAGATTTGTTGTTATTGTTTGGGGTTTATTTTGTAAATGTGCATCTGTCTTATCAACCTGAATCACAGTTCTGTAACTCAAAGGCAGGAATAAGTTTTACTCTAGTTTCCCAACCAGCACCTAATACAGTGTCTTGCACAATCAAAGGCACTCAGTAAATATTTTTGATTGGACTGATGGGTTAAATGAATTGCCCAAGGTCCCCTTATTAGTTTCTGGAAAAGCTGGAACTATAACATAGCTTTGTAGGCAGCTAATCCAGACCTTTACCCACTATGCCAAGTAACTGTTAGAAATTGTCAGAGGCTTATAGATTTTCTGATTGTATCTGAAATGTTGGCCTAAGGAATCTAAGAGAAGCAGTTATAGTATTTATCCCTCTCTTAATGGGAAAGGAGGTTTCACAACCTCCCTCCCTCAGGAACCCATTAAGGCATCTAGCTCAACTGCCTAAACCCAGATTCCTAATTTTTCTATTCTAAGTTGCCTGCTGATCTGGAGGCAGGTAAAAATCCCATTGAAACCACCCTGATAGGCTAGGGATCATTTAGTGTTGTTGGGCTGACTTCTCTTTAGAAATGACTGTTTCCAAATTAACCATATTATTCTTTTACCATATGTTCAGCTGCCTGGGGGACAGAGGAATTGTGTTTCAATTGGCTTGTTCTCTCTCTTCCTCTGGGTCTCCCTCTCACTCTCAATTAGAGGCACAGCAAGAGGGATGTAGTGAGAGAGTTCTTCGCAAGAGGAATACCTCCCTTATAAAGCACAAGAGAGGGGGGTGAGAAGCAGAGTGAGAGGTTAGGAGTCCAAACTAGAGAGGAGCCTGTGGCGTATACCACTATGGTATACCTTTAAGTTATCCTGCTTTTCCACCCAGCCTTCTCCTCCCTAAGCAAGTCGCATCTCAGAGGGAGAGGATTTTGTTTGTTTAGGGAGAGCAGCTAGCCCCATATTCATTACTGTCTAAAATGGGCATTGGTTAATAGCTAAATGTATTGCCTTGTCAGTCACCCTGCCCACCACGTAGGCCTTGATGATCATGAACTTAACACACCACGGATTTATAGTTAATAATTTATATCCCAGCTGTCACACATACTGTATGACTATGGGAAAATCACTTAAACTCTGAGCCTCAATCTTTTCCTCTGTAAAATTCATATAGCACTACCTGCCCCACCTACCTTATAACACTGCTGTGGAGAAAGTACTTTTAAAACTGCAGAATGTTAGATAAACGTGACTTATGATTATCCTTATTTCTGTCTGTGATTCTTTTTCTAAATAGGTGAGATCCAATTAGCCAAGTATTCACTAAGCACCTGGTATGTACAAGTTTTCTGTGCTACGTAGTAGGGATGCAATGATTAAAAGGAAACAATTCCTTCTTTCAAGGACCTTACATTCTGCTAGGGGATATAACATATATACAAATACATCATTACAAGGTAATTTGAGGCTGAGAAACTTGTATTGTTTTTCTTTTCTTTTCTTTTCTTATTTTTTTTTGTGGGGGCAATGAGGGTTAAGTGACTTGCCCAGGGTGACACAGCTAGTAAGTGTCAAGTGTCTGAGGCCAGATTTGAACTCAGGTCCTTCTGACTCCAGGGTCGGTGCTCTATCCACTGCACCACCTAGTTGCCCCAACTTGTATTGATTTTACTGGAAAAATTGAGGCTATTCACCATGATCTCCCTCTTCTCCCCTCCTCCTCATCTCATATTACTCAGATGTCTTCTGCTAATATCTCTTCCTTCATCCTTATCTCAGGTAAAGAAGTAGTCCTTCTCTCTGACAAGACAAACCCTTCTACATGCACAAGGGATCCCATTCTATTTTATTTATTTATTTATTTATTCATTCATTCTTTTTTTTTTTTTTTTGGTGAGGCAATTGGGGTTAAGTGACTTGCCCAGGGTCACACAGCTAGTAAGTGTCAAGTGTCTGAGGCCAGATTTGAACTCAGGTCCTCCTGAATCCAGGGACAGTGCTCTATCCACTGCGCCACCTAGCTGCCCGATCCCATTCTATTTAGTCTCTTCCAGCAGATTACCTCTTCTATCATCCCTACTCTCTCATTTATCTTCAAATGCTCTTTGCTCACTGGCTGCTTCCCTACTACCCACAAATCCACCCATATCTCCACTGTCTTCAAAAATCCCTCCCTTGATCCATCCATCCCTGCTAGCTATTGTCTCATAGCTCTCCCTCCATTTTGTGGCTAAACTTCTTAAGAAGACCATCTATAGGGAGCAGATAAGTGGTGAAGTAGATAAAGCACCAGCCCTGGAGTCAGGAGGACCTGAGTTCAAATGCGGCCTCAGACACTTGACACTTACTAGCTGTGTGACCCTGGGCAAGTCACTTAAACCTCATTGCCCCACAAAAAAAAAAAGATCTATAATCAATACTTTTATCTCCTTTCCTTTTACTCTCTTCTTTACTCTACAATCTAGCTTCTAACCTCATCATTCAATAGGAACTGTTCTCTCCAAAGTTATTAATGATCTCTTAATTGCAAAATCTATTGGCCTTTTCTCAACCCTCAATGTTCTTGACCTCTCTTTAGTTCTCTTTGACACTGATTACCTTTACCTTGGTCCTTTCTTCTCTCTAGGTTTTTGTGACACTTCTCTTCTGATTCTCTTCCTTCCTATCTGACCACTTCTTACTCTCCTTTGCTGGATCCTCATCCAGGCCATGCCCACTAACTATGGGTGCTCCCCAATCTCCATCCAAGTCCCCATTCTCTTCTCCCTCTATATGATTTCACTTGGTCTTCTCATCGGCTCCCATAGACTCATTATCATCTCTATGCTGTCAGTTCTCACATCTACTTATCTAGCTCTAATGTCTCTGTCAACTTCCAGTCTCACATCTGCAACTACTTAAGTATTGGATTTCTTAAACTAGCTGTGCCAGAGACATCTTAGATTCAACATATCCAAAACTGAATCCATTGCCTCCTCCCCCAACACACACACACACACACACACACACAACCTCCCTTCTTTCTAACTTCCACAACACAGCTGAGGGTACTACCGTCCTTGCTGACACCTATGTTTTCAACCATGTCACACATACCCTTCCCCTCTCACTTCAGTGGCTCTCTATCATCTCTAGAATGAAATATAAAATCATCTGTCATTCAAAGTCCTTATAACCTTCTCCTCCACCTTTCCAGTTATCCTGCACTGTCCATAGTCTGTGATTAAGTGACACTGGAGTCCCTGTTGTTCCTCACACAAGGAAGTCCATCTCCTGACTAGGCATTTTCTCTGGCCTAGAATGTTCTCGCTTCTCATCTCTGCCTCCTGGCTTTCCTGGCTCCTTTCAAGACCCAGTTAAAAGCCCACCTTATCCAGAAAACCTTTCCCAATCTTAGTTCTAGTGCCTTCCTTCTGTTGATGACTTAAAATGAATCCTATATATACCATGTGTATATATGTGTCTGTGTGTGTATGTATGTATGTATGTGTCTAATCTCCCCCCATTAGACTGTGAGCTTGCTCCTTGAGAATAGAGACAGTCTTTTATCATTCTTTGTATTCCCAGTGCTTAGCATAATCCCTGGCAAATGTTTGTTGACTGACTAATTGGAAAAGGGAGCATGATGAGATAGGATAGTGGTGGTGGTGCTGGTGCTGCTGCTGGGAGATTGAGAAACACTTGAAGGAGGACACACATGAGTTGATATGAATGCAGGCAAGAACTCTGGGAAGTGGAAGTGAGGATAAAATACATTCTTGGCATGTAGGATTAATCAACCAACAATAAGTTCCTACTATGTGCCCAGCATAGTGCTGAGAGCTGGAGATTCAGAGGCAAAATTAAAATGGTTCCTTACTTCAAGGAACTTAAATTTCAATGGAGGAGAAGCTAGGTGGCACAGTGGATAGAGCACTGGCCCTGGATTCAGGAGGACCTGAGTTCAAATGTGGCCTCAGACACTTAACACTCTCTAGCTGTGTGAACCTGGGCAAGTCACATAACCCCAACTGCCTCACTTAAAAAAAAATTCAATGGAGCTGACAGGATGTACAGTTATTATACAGATATATTTATTATTATACAGGCAATAAATCCAAACTAGATACAAGGTAACCTTAGAAGAGAAGACAAA
This sequence comes from Dromiciops gliroides, assembly GCF_019393635.1. Taxonomy (NCBI): domain Eukaryota; kingdom Metazoa; phylum Chordata; class Mammalia; order Microbiotheria; family Microbiotheriidae; genus Dromiciops; species Dromiciops gliroides. Next base: position 160,843,191 of record NC_057862.1, on the reverse strand, counting down.
GATGAGGAAAGGTCTTCTATACAAAAGGATGGATGGTTTCAATTTCCCTAGTAAAGTGGGAGTCAAGGTTACGTGCTGGGAGAGGGAGCTGGGTGTGGTGAGATAGAAGAAAGTTCAAAAAGCCAGTAAATGAAGACAAGTGAGCAGGAGAGAAGAGACAAGGCTATCTCTTGGAAATTTGGCAAGTAGTCAATCCAATTACCTCTAAAATCTACTTTCATTTTATAGACCTTATGATCTTAATTTCAAGTTTTAATGTGGTAATCACATTCTGCTGATTTATTCTACTGTATTTAATTGGAGTTCAAATGATTGCTACTAACGTTATTCAGAAGAATATAGTAGATAGTGCCTAGCACTGGAATCAGAAGAACTGAGCCCAAAGGATCATCGATACAGGACTGTAAGGGACCTCAGGAGGCTCTCTAGTGCAATCCCTTCATTTTACCAATAAGGAAATAGAAGCCCAGAAACATTAAATGACTTGCCCCAAATCATTCAGCTAGTAAGTATTAGAGGAAGGATTTGAATTCAGATCCTTTGATTCCAAATCCCATACTTCTTCCTACAATACCATTTAGCTAGGTTTAATTTAATTTAACACCATACAATTTCTCTTAGTACCTACTGAGTGTCTGCCATGCCCACTAGACATCTCCAAATAGATGAGTTGCTGGCATCACAAATGCAACATGTCCAAAAGTGAGTTCTTCATCCCATGCTATTTACCTTGGAAGTATTTACCCAAATGAATAGTACCAAGTCCTAAGGAAAGACAGATTACTATGAAACAGAGGTCAGAGAAGTTTTCACAGAGTACATTGGCCTTGAGTCAACCCCAAAGTTGGGAAGGGGAGGGATTGGTATTTAGCTTTGAGAAACGGCATGAATCAAAATGCAGAAGGGAGTAATTGTGTTCTGTTGTAGGTGGTTACAAAACAAATATTTATAATAAATACTGATGTTTTTCAAAGAAAGGATTAAACATGCAAATCTTTTCCTTTTACCTCTTCCCCAGGAATTTCTATATCCCAAGGATATTTCTGGCCCAAAGTGTCTCCTTCCCCTCACCTTTGGATAGGGAACTCTTGGCCTCTTAAGTAGCTAGGGAGTTGAGGAAAACCTGCAACTTCAAGCAAAAGCAATAAATCCTTCATTGACCTAATTCTTTTGTGAAAAAATTTTCCCATTGACAAAATAGTTATGTCCCCCCCCCTTTTATGGCTTCATATTCCTTTCTTAATTAAAGAAAATTGTTTCTATCATGTCTGTGTGTGCTAGAAAGTGGTTATTTATTAGAACTCATCCTTCTGTTTCTCTTTACCTTATCTTATCCTGTGGCTATGAAAACTCTATCTCACTCTCTCTCTTTTTCTCCCTCTTTTAAAATGCCTTATTGTCTTTCCTGTTGATGTAACATAGTAATGAACTTCATAATCAGCCCCTTTCCATTCATGGGGGGAAAAAAGCCACTGATGTCAGTAACAAGCATGAATCATAGAGCTACAAAATTTAACAAAAAAACGGATTTCTTATTTCCACCTTAGATCTGAGTTTTTTTCTCATTAAATAGGCTTTTTAAAAGTTAAATTTTACTGATGCTTTTGTTTTTACACCACAGACATTTTCCATTATGCTGTCCCCTCTCTTTCCTCCCCTACCCCATTGAGTTACATTTTATTACAAAGAAAAACAGTTAAACAAAATCAACTGACACAGCAACTGTGTCTGCTATCATTGTATGCAACATTACACACTCACCTCTCTAACTGAGATTTCAGAATATGTTATATAGGCCCAAGATAAGTCATTTTGTAGGATTAATCAGAGTTCAGATGCCCTTTAGTGTTTTGCATAACACTCTCCTGGTTCTAGTCACTTCAAACTGCCATAATTTCGTATAACTCTTCCTGTGTATTTCTGAAACCCTCATATTTGACATTCTTATAGAAGCAATAATGTTCCATTACATTTTAATACTGTGATTTGTTCAGCCAATTCCAATTGATGGGCACCCACTTTATTTCCAGTATTTTTTTTCCTACTGGAAAAACAGCTGCTATGAATATTTTATCCTGCTTGGGGCACATGTCCAGAAGTAGAATTGCTAGGTCAAAGAGTCTGGAGAGTTTAGTGACTTATCTTGCAGCATTACAAACTGGAAATTTTCCAGAATAGTTGGACCAATTCACTACTCTACCAACAATGCGTGACTGTCATTGTTACAGCCTTTTTAACATTGACCAGTTCTGTCTTTTGTCATTTGGCACTTTGGTAGGTATGAGGTAAAACCTCACAATTATCTAATTATGCATTTATCTTATCATTAGTGACTTGGATTATTTTTTCATATGACCATTGATAGTTTGCAGTTCTTTAGAAAATGGTTCACATTCTTTGATCACATAACTATTGGAGAATACATTGCTCATGGTCTTATATATTATCAATTTATATCAATTTCCTATATATCTTGCATGAAGATAGCCCATTGTTGTTTCAACCTACTGTACCAAAATGTGGTGACAACATTTGAAATTAGCACATTCTGGAAACACATTTGGGTTATATTTCATTCAAATCAATATTTACTATATGCAAAGCAGTGTGCTTGGCTTTGGGGATTCAGTGATGCCCAAGAACATAGTTCTTGCCTTCAACTAAGTAGTGGAATGAGATAAGATAAGTTAGAATGAAAAAAGAGGATGCAGCAGTCAAATAGAGAAGTATAAGAGACTGGGGGGCAGCTAGGTGGCATAGTGGATAAATCGCTGGCCCTGGATTCAGGAGGACCTGAGTTCAAATCCAGCCTCAAACACATTACACTAGCTGTGTGACCCTGGGCAAGTCACTTAACCTTCATTGCCCTGAAAAAATAAAAAAAAGAGACTGCGGTGGGTGAGGTATTTCCACTCAATAGAGAGATCTAGGCAGTATCATAAAAGAGTTTGTCCTTGCACTATATATAGAAAGTGTAGTGTACAGACTATATACATATTGATTGGTTAAGTTACAGGAACACAGATGCTTCTAACTCAGTCACCCTTGTCAAAAGTTTAAAGCATTTATTAGTCTCTGCCAGGAACTCCCTATTTTATTCCATTCAAGCAATCTGGCTCTTTCTAACCCTGACCTACAAGGTCCCTCTGCCCTTCCTTGCTAGTTCATCCTTATTTCCATCACTGATCCAAGCTTGCCGTACTACTCTCACCCCCTCTAAGAAGCAAGATCACATCTAATCAGGACTTAATGTCTACTCTTCAGCTTCAACCTGAAACTGCTTTCACTAAAGTCACTTAAAAGCAGCAACCTCTCCTGGGTTCTCATCACAAATGTGTCACCCATCTGCAGCCTCCATGATCGCACAGCTTTCCTGCTCAGTTCCCTTAAGCTGAGTTTGCTCTCTATTTAGCAGCTTCTCTCTATTCTGTATTTTACATGGGACATTTTAAACAAACCAGCCGATATATTAATTGTTTCCCCTTACTAGAAGCTTCACACCATTTTCCCTTACATCTTCTCATAGTTACCACTCCCACCTGAGAAAGTCAGAAGGAAAAAAAATACCACTCCAAATTCCATTAGGTTAGCACTTCAAGAGACCCCACTCAGACTTTCATCCTTCCCTACTAATGTATGGCTATTCCTTTACTTACTTATGCCCAACATGCCTATATCAGTCAATCAATCAGTCATCCTATTGCTCAAACAACAAGCATGTATTAAATCCTTACTATATGCCAAGCATTATGCTAGGGCTCTAAAGAGAGGTGAAAACAGTCACCTCAAGGACCTTCCATTCTTGGCCAATCAATCAACCAAACAACAATCACTCAATCAATAAGAATGTATTGCCTACCATGAGAGGCACTGAAGATATATAATAATATATAATAATATATTATTATAATAAAGTAATATAATAAAGGAAAATAATTTCTAATCTGAAAGAGCTTATGGTCTAATTGGGTAGACAACACATATACATGTTAAATATAACCAGAGTAAATATAAAGAGAACAAAAAAAAATAGGGTAGTTCAATACAAGATCATTAGGGATTAGGAAAGGTGTTGTGAAGAAGATGGTGCCTGATCTGTGTCTTGAAGGAAAAGAGAGATTCTTTAAGGCAGAGGTGAGGATGGAGTACATCCCATACATGGAGAATAGTCATCACAAAGGCAGGAGGATGGGAGATGGAGTGGTGTGTGTGAGAAACAAAGCGAAGGCTAGCTTAGCTAGATCATACAGAACAGGAGGGGAACTAATATTTAATGAAGTTAGTTAGGTTGGGACCAGGCTGAAAAGAGCTTTCAAAGTTACACAAAGGATTTTAGATTTGATTCTAGAAGTAATAGGGAGGGAGCTATTGGAATTATTTAGGTGGTGGAGGAACACGGCCAGATTTGTGCTTATGGACAATGACTTTGGTAGCCATGTGGAGGATGGACTAGAGTGAGGAGAAAACTGAGGCAGGGAGTCCAATTAGGAGGCCACTGTGGTGATGATAAGGTCAGGAACTAAGATGGTGACTGGGTGAATAATGAAAGGGTCAGAAGTGAGAGATGTTCAGTTGGGGAATGGTCAAACAAGTTGTGGTATATGAATGTAATGGAATACTATTGTGCTGTAAGAAACGATGAGCAGGAGACATTCAGAGAAACCTGAAAAGACTTACATGAACTGATGCTGACTGAGAGGAGCAGAACCAGGAGAACATTGTACGCAGTAACAACATTGTGTGATGAACAATAGTGATAGACTTGGCTCTTCTCAGCATTGCAATGATCCAAAACAATTTCAAAGAACTCATGAGAGAAAATGTTCTCAACATCCAGAAAAAAGAACTATGGATGATGAATGCAGATTGAACCATACTGTTCCGACTTTGGGGCGGGGTTTTTTCCCCTTCTTTTTGGAAGTTTTTCCCTTGTGCTCTGATTCTTCTTTCACAATATAACTAATGCAGAAATATGTTTAATGTGATTGTACATATATAAACTATATCAGATTGCTTTCTGTCTTGGGGAGGGGGGGAAGGAAGAGAGGGTGGGAGAGAAATTTGGAACTAGAAATTCTATGAAAACAAATGTTGAAAACTATCCTTACATGTAACTGGAAAATAATAAAATACTTTTTTTAAAAAAGCGAGAGATGTTGCAGAGGAAGAAACAATAAGATCTGACAACTGTTTGGCTACACAGAATGAGGAAGAGTAAGCAGATGAGTATACCAATGAGGTTACAAAACTGGGAGACTGAAGGAATGGGGATCCCTTCAACAGAAATAGGAAGTGTGGAAGATAAATGGGTTTGGGGAAAGAGTAGAGAATGAATCCTTTTTTAGACATGTTGAGTTTGACATACCTCTAGGCTGAACAGTAGTTGGTAATATGGGAGTGATGGTCAAGGAAGAGACTGGGACTGGGAAGAGAGACACTTGCACAGAGATGATCATTAAACATGGGAGCCGAAAAGGTCACCAAGGGAAGAAATTTAGAGAGAGAAGGGAAAGGGGCTCAGGTTAGAACTCTGGAAAACACCAAAGGCTTTACATATTAAGAACAATCCAGGAATATTCACCCCAGCTGGGGATTTAGAAGCCATGGGGGCTCTTCTAGCTGGAATTTCCCTTTCTGCTTCTTCTTCTTCCTCAGCCTGCTGTATGTAGCCTAGGACAGAACCCCAGATGTGTTTTTAATTTTACCCTCTGGCTGGTATGCGCAACCTAGCTGCCCCACGTAGTAAGCTCTTAATAAATGCTTCTTTAGGGGCAGCTAGGTGGATAAAGCACTGGTCCTGGATTCAGGAGGACCTGAGTTCAAATCTGGCCTTGGACACTTGACACTACTAGCTGTGTGACCCTGGGAAAGTCACTTAACCCCCATTGCCCCGCCAGAAAAAAAAAAAAAGATGTTATTTGACTTACTAAAATTCAATTTCCATTGCAGCTCTTCAGGCACACATCCATTATGTACCACTGGGCACCTGCATTCATCTCAGCATTGAGTGAGAAGTACAGGGCCAGAGGGGGACTCACAATAGGAAGAATCACTGGAATTCAAATACTATTTAGCTGCCTGAGTCAGACGATTAACTTCCCTTGCCCATCTCAGTTTGGGGATGGGTGGGTGGATGGGTGAATAGAACCTAGTTTCTGAACAATAAGCCCTTATCCTGCCTAGCAGTGGCCTTGCAACTAAAAATACACAGCACTTCATGTTTCTTTTCATTTGTTAGACAGTACCAATCATTTTCCCAGAAGATAGGATCTGTATTTGGCAGAAACACGCTTGCAAAAATAAATTCACCTCTGAAATTTTTCCAGGCTGGTTTTAGAAACAAACATGGGTAGTGAGTGGCTTTTGCCCATTCTCAAAGCCAAACAAACCAGACACCCGGAGTCCTCACTCTCAAGCGTAAATGTTATGAAAACGGCGGTGATCTATATCTTCTCCGCTGATAAATAACTGGATGTGTAGGAGAGTCACACTCTTGGCAACCCCTCTGAGAAGACTTTCCTGAGCCACCACATGCTTTCTCACCTCCAGTGTCTCTTCCTAGGGACCAGACGGCTGAGACTGGAGGGGAAACATAGATAGCCCTGGAATGTTGACTCTTCACTCTTATTCTGCTGAAATGTTTTCCAGGAGGTAGGAGGAGATGAGTGACAGGCATGCCTGGCCAGAATTTCCTGAAATGACTGACAAATGCAGCAAAAGCTACAGTCCTCTGAGTCACCTCACGAGCGACATCTGGAACAATAAAGTTTTGCTTTAACTGTATGAGAGACAGACTGGTACAGCTAGAAAATCAGGCTTAGAATCACAGGACTTGGATTCAGATCTTTCAGGCTAACTGGCCATGTGACTGTGGTTAAATTGCTTAATTTTTCTGAGCCTCAGTTTTCTCATCTTTTGAATGGGAATAATATACATTTAATACAATAATGCCAATGAAAAGAACCACCAAAAAATCAATCAAAACTGAATGCTGGGGGCAGCTAGGTGGCGCAGTGGGTAAAACACCGGCCTTGGATTCAGGAGTACCTGAGTTCAAATCCGGCCTCAGACACTTGACACTTACTAGCTGTGTGACCCTGGGCAAGTCACTTAACCCCCAATGCCCTGCCCAAAAAACCAAACAAACAAACAAAAAAAAAACCCTGAATGCTATGAAGTTGTAATGACCAAGTTTTGTACTGAAGAAGAAGTATGAGTATATAACTCCCTCCTTTCTTTGAGGAGGGTCAGTAGGTATGGAATGCTTTATACAATGTTAGAATTGGTTAGTTTTGCTGAACTGTTTTTTTTTTCTTAGTGATTTGTTGTTGTTGTTGCCGTTGTTATGAGGGATAGTTCTTTTTAAAAAAAATTTTTTTTTTCAGGGCAATGAGAGTTAAGTGACTTGCCCAGGGTCACACAGCTAGTAAGTGTCAAGTGTCTGAGGTCGGATTTGAACGAAGGACCTCCTGAATCGAGTGCTGGTGCTTTATCCACTGTGCCACCTAGCTGCCCCCACCAGGGATAGTTCTTTGGGGAGGGAGGAGGAGGAGAGTGATATATTGAAAAACATACATGATATAAAACAAAATATATAAATAAAAATTTAAAAGTACAATAATAATATCTGCAGCACACAACTCTCGAGGTTGTCATGAGGCTATGATATAACATAGAGGAAGTACCATGTATACCTCCCACACACACACTCCGGGGCAATGAGGGGTTAAGCGACTTGCCCAGGGTCACACAGTTAGTAAGTGTCAAGTATCTGAGGTCAGATTTGAATTCAGGTTCTCCTGAATCCAGGGCCGGTGCTTTATCCAATGCACCACCTAGCTGCCCCTGTACCATGTACACTTTAAGCCACTCTATAGTGCCTGACAATGTGACCATAGGAGAGTCACTTAACCTTTTTTTGCACTGAATCAGATGCCTGTTATTATTTTCTATGGTATTCACACATGTATGTACATATATATATATACACACCCATGAATGGCAGATGCTATTGTTAGGATATGTCTGGACCCTTGTCCTCACCTCCTGGCCAGGCCCCTTGATCTATCTCACCTTTCGTCTTTCCCATCAAGCTAACCCTACCTAGAGGACTGAGCCAATGGTCTGAGCTTCCTTCAAAAACAGGGATACTCAGGGACATAGGTATGTCCTAGCTTGCCTAAAAAAAACAACAACAAAAAGATATACATAAAAATATTTTATAGAAGCACTTTTCTGTGGTAGCAAAGAACAAGAGACAAAGCAGATGCCCATTAATTGAGGAATGGCTGAAAAGATTGTGGTGAGTAAATACAATGGAATTATGACTATGATGTTAGAAAGGATGAATGGGATGGATACAGAGAAGTATGGGAATAAAATGATGCAAAGGGAAGTAAGCAGAACCAGGAAAACCAAACCCACAATGACTACACAAGTAATATACAAAATACATGAAAAGAACAAGAAGAACAATAAAACAAATGTTGCCAAATTATAATGCTCAAAGTGCACCCCAAGAGATACGTGGAGATGCCCTGGCCTGATACTTTGTAGAAGTGGGGGCTGATATGGAATATTTCATACAACAGAATATTTTGATATGCTGTTTAGTTTTGCGTAATTTTTTTCCTCTTTCTTCTTGAAAAGTTTTATTGGAAGAGATGGCTCTCTGCAAGGGATGGAGGAAGAATACAGTGAGAAGTGTAAGCAATGTAAAAACAAAAGATACCAATAAAAATATATTTTAAAATAAAACACTTATTCCTTCATATTATCTCTCTACAGCTCATTTTGTACCATTTGATTTCTGCTTTACCTTTGGACATCACCTGTGGATCCTGAACCTAGTATCCTGCTCTACAAAGTTTTATCCCCTTCAAAGTAGTCCCCTTGGGAGAGACTATATATCTTCTAATGATGCTGTCATTGCTTACACCATTTTTGGAATGCCTCTTTGGGAATTTCCTTCAGTACCTATGCCATGGTTTGTTCATTTGTCTGTTTTAATATTTGCAATAGTAATAGATCTTCTATAATTTCTCATCTCTATAAAAAGGAGCAGGCTGCCTGTCCAATAACACCCAAGAGCTCACAGAAGCTGGTTAACTGTCTTCTGATTCTGACTGTATTGATGATTTGTCTGTCTTTTCATCCTCTGAAATAAAAATAATTTACATCCACATGTCTCTTTTTAAAGGCTTACAGGGCGGGGGCGGGGGGGGGCAGTGAGGTGGCGCACTGGCCCTGGATTCAGGAAGATCTGAATTCAAATCTGGCCTCAGACACTTGACACTTACTAGCTCTGTGACCCTGGGCAAGTCACTTAACCCTCATTGCCCTACCCCCCCCATTTAAAGGTTTACAAAGGGCTTTCCTTAGAATAACCCTATAAGCTATGTAGTACAAGTATAAAACCCATTGTAAAGATGAGGAAATTTCAAGCAGAGAATTGTTATAAAGCATTCTTACTCGGATAAAGCTTGGACTAGGTGGCTTTCCAGGGTCACTTCCACCTCCAAGCTTCTGTGACTCTTTTTTTTTTAATTAAAAAAAAATTGTTGAGGCAATTGGGGTTAAGTTACTTGCCCAGGGTCACACAGCTAGTAAATGTCAAGGGTCTGAGACTGGATTTGAACTCAGGTCCTCCTGAATCCAGGGCTGGTGCTCTATCCACTGCACCAACTAGCTGCCCCCTGAAGTGAATTTTCAGGGAGGGTGACTCATATACCCAGGATCACCCTGCTAAGAAGCATTCAAGCTAGAATTTGAACTTCCAAGTGGCCCCAAGTTAAGTATCCTCTCCACTATACCACAATGCCTTTCCCTATGTCAGCTCACATGCTAGGTTCTATCTCCTTTCTCTCTAGCAAATATCCTTGAATTCTGGCATACTGGAAAATATAAACTGAAACTCCCAAAGTCTTAGGAGAAATGTCCATGTTTCTTTTCTTTAAGTTAGATTTGCTCTGGGGCTAGCTTTAGGGAAGGTATATGGTAATATTTGCCAAATTTTTTTTTTAAAGCATTTATTAGTGAGAGTAGCAAGTTTTCCTAAGAAGGTACAAAGTGTGAACCTATTATAGAGATGATCCCCTAGAAATTCAATTTTGAAAGAATATTTAGTTAGTGTATATGGTGTCTAGAGCACTATGGCAATAACTAAAGGAAATAAAAAGACATGGGAAACATGATCCCTGTTTTTCAGAAGCTTATGATACAGAAATAACCATAGAGTGAGGCAGAATACAATGAGATGGCTGTGGGAGAAGTACAAATGCTAACACGGTTCAGTGCAGGAAAAGATCAGATCCATTTGTGGGATCAGGACAGGACTGACAGAGAAGATGGTATTTGATCTAGGCCTTGAAGGATGCTCAGAGTTTTGAAAGGCAGAGATGTAGGGGAAAGGCATTTCAGGAAGAGGGAACAGCCTGAGCTAGGACATGGAATAAAATGAGAAGTAGGTATGTTCATAAAATGCTAAGTATATTCAATTGAGCAAGTATATAAAGGATAATGTTGGGAAGACTGAGAAATAAGGAAAATAATGTGGACGGCCCTGAAGTTCAGGCTGAAGCATTTAGATTCTATATTTTAGGCAATGGAAAGATAATGAAGATTTTGAAGTAAAGGGGAAGACCACCTCTCCTGCTGCTATACATAATAATCAATATTTATATAACATTTGTAGTGTTTCACAGTTTTTTATTCTGGTGTGAGTTGTATCCTATGGGTCTTATTTTTCCTATTATAATCTCAGAGAGGTTTACTGATTTACCCATAATCACATGGGGAAGTTAGGTGGCATAGCGGATAGAAGCCAGACCTAGAGTCAGGAAGACCTGATTTCAAATCTGGCCTCAGACACTTACTAGCTATGTGACCCTGGGCAAGTCATGTAACCCTGTTTCCTCAGTTTTCTCTTCTATAAAAGGAGCTGGAGAAGGAAATGGCAAATCATTCCAGTATCTTTGCCAAGAAAGCTCCAGATACAATCACGAAGAATCAGACGTGACCAACACCAATCATGATCACACAGCTAGTAAGTATCAAAGGCAAGATTTGAACCCAGGGCTAATAGTGGCATACTGAAGAACAAGAACAATGTAGAGAAATTCTCTTTTGTATACTCTTGGAAATAGGCACCTCACATATGAGATATGACTACTAAATAATGTGACTGGTTTTTTAATTAGCATGGCAAATCATAGACATCCAGATGCATCTTATCCCCTTCAAAGCAGTCCCCTTGGGAGAGACTATACGTCTTCTAATGATGCTGCCACTGCTTACACCATTGTTGGGATGACTCTCTGGGAATTTCCTTCATCAACTATGCCATGGCTTTTTAAAAAATAACTGCCATGGTGATAGATCTTCTACAGTTTCATATTCACATTCCTATGAAAGGGGCAGGGTTTACTGACTTATAACATGTAAAAGCTCACAGTAGGTCAAATGAGTAGCTTAGACTTTCCATTTCATACATATGAGCATTCTGTTCTAATCTTGGTTCCATAAACCAGTTCTCTGTGCCCCATCCTTTCTGCCACCCTAGTAGTGGATGGATCTGCCTGGTACATTAATTCAGACTTTGTTAACCTCACTCCTGCTCAATCTTGTTCTAGAGCCTACATGGTAGCTTGGAATCCTTGCTATTATGCTATCTTTATAGGCAAGACAGAGAAATAGGGGCTAGAATATAGCACAGTTATGTAGAGTCAGCACTTACTGAATACCTGGACTCAGTGAGTAGTTATTAACAGCATACTGTCAACTTAGATGGAGTTCTCTGGTACAATGCCCCTGGGATCTACTCTAAGCCCAATACTATTCAACATTTTTTTTCGAAGACTTCTATGAAGGCATAGATGGAATCCTTATAAAATCTACAAATGGTATAGAGCTTAGAGGGATAGCTAATAAATAGCTAAAAGATCTTTGTAGCATGGATGACAGACCACAGATAAACATTCAATAAAGAAAAATGTCAAGTCCTATACTTGGGTTTAGAAAATCAACTTCATAAGTAAGGATACTATGGTGGAGGTATAGCTAGGTAATTGTCCATTAGATTGTGAGTTCCTTAAGGGTAGGGACTATCTTTTTGTCTCCTTTTACATCCCCAACCTTGGCATAATGCCTGTCACATAATAGGTACTTAATTAATGTTCTGATTGATTGAAAAAGATCTGGGTGTTTTAGTGGACTGTAAGCCATATGAAACATAGCGACAAAAAAAGCTAATCTGTATTGTGAATGGCATAGCTTCCAGGAATAAGGAGCTGATAGTCCTGCTGTGCTCTGGTCTGTCATACCATATCTGGAATATTATATTCAGTTCTGGGCATTACATTTTAGTAAGGTAATAGATAAGTTGGACAGCATTCAGAGAAGAGGGGACCAGAATGGAAGGAAACTCAAGACCATGCCATAAGACGGCAAGTTGAAAGAACTAGTGATAAATAATCTGGAGAAGAGAAAACTTAATATTTGTGAACAGGGAGGCACAGGTTGAAAGCTGTTTTCAACTATTTGAAGGGCTGCCATATTGAAGAGTAATTTGTTCTACTTAGCCCTAAAGGACAGAACTAGGAACAATGGAAAGAAGTCATAGATGAGAAAATTTTGGTTAAATGTAAGGAAAACTTGTTCATAAGTAAAGCTATCTAAAATCAGAATGGGCTATTTCAAAAAGCTATACCTTACAAGAAATCTTGATGTGGAAATTAAGTGACCTTTGGGTGGAAATATTATAGATGGAATTCTTAGGCATGTATAGGTTTCAATAGATGATCTCTGGGTTTCTTCTGCCTCTGAGCTACTATGATTCTAGGAATCCATTCCCACCAATTTCTTCTGCCATCACCAAGACTTCCCTCATGTTACTAAGATGCTTTTCTCAAGTACTTTTTTGAAAGGGAGTTCTGGTCAGCCCCTATCTGCCTGTCCAAATAATATCTCTCAGGCACTACTGTGAGAGACCTTTAGTTGATGGCCATCTTGTCATTGTGGTCAAGCTATTTTCATATTTTGGGGGTGAATTTGAATTTTGGAAGCAATTTAGAAGCTCTATCGTACACCCAAATATTGGAACTTATTTAAGATGATCAGGATGGGAATTTAGCTTACAAATGTGAATTTTCTGATCCATTGTTGAAAGTCAATATAGATCTTTGTTAAGACAATGTAGTATAGTGGAAAGAATACTGAACTTGAAGCCAGAAGACCTGCTTCGATGTTATTAACTGTATGACTGTGGGAAAGTAACTTATCTTCTGTGAGCCTCAATTTTCTGATCCATAAAAAGAAGATTATCATACTTTGACTACCTGCTTTCAGAGATATCATAATGAAAGCACTCTGAAAACATTAAAGTGTTATCTGAATGTGAGTTATTAGTATTTCAATTTAGTCAGTATTTCCATTATTTTAAAGAAGCTGCTAAATTTGGAATTTTGTTAAAAAGAGTGAATAAAATTTCTATAATTTTTCATCCAGAGATCTCATGTGTTAGACATATATTCCAAAGAGGTCAAAGACAAAAAGGTCATGCATATGACAGTATGTTCACAGATTCACTTTTCATGGTAGCAAAGAACTAGAAACAAAGTAGGTACCAAAAGACTGGGCATTGGCTAAATAAATCATAGTACGTGAATGTAATGGACCTACATTACCATGAGAAATGGTAACTTTAAGAATTCAAAGAAGTATAGGAAGACTGATACAATCAAGTAAGCAAAATAAAGAAAAAATAATATATAGGATGACTGCAAAAATGTAAATGAAAGGAACAATAAAAGAAAATTATACATTGCATTATAATACCAGAGCTTAAACTGGAGAAGAATTGAGAAAATGCATCACCCTCCCTTCCTTGAAGAGGTGGGGGACTATAGCTGTAGAATATTGAATATGCTATCAGATGAAGATGATATTGGCTGGTTTGGCCAAAATGCTTTTTTCCTCCCCATTCTTTTTAAAATATTTGTTACTGAGACTGGCTCCCTAGGGTCAGGGTGGGGGTTGGGGGAGATAGAGAGAAACAGAGAGACAGATGAGAGAGAGAGATTGATTGATTGATTCAGAAATGACTGTGATGTAAAAAATATAATAATGAAGTGAGGGAAAGAAATTTTAAAAGGGAAAGGCAATAAAGTCCTAAGGCAGGATTTTTTTTTAATCAGGCAAAACTCCTGTGAGGGGCAAATCCAATGGAAATGGGAAAAGGTTTTATGCCACTTTTACATTAGTTCCCCTTCTCCCCACCCAATTCAATATAGTTTCTCTTCTTTAAATAAGCTCCTCACTAACTCATCACCAATCACCACAGGTGACAGAAGTTCTCCAGATCTCCTCATGTGTCTGACACATTTTATTATGAGCTAGGGAAAGCTTATTTTTAGCATATTTCCTGTTCTGAGTGGAATCTTCCCAAAATATACATTCCTTGTGGTCAGATCATATAAGAATGGAATATTTGGTCTGTCCAATTGATTATTGCCTGTCTCTGTGGCGACTGGGTGTGGAAAGGACCTGGAAATAAAAAGGGCCTTCTTTGCCTGTGCCCTGAAAAAGAGTCCTATAGGGAACTGGATGGATTGAATCTTACATTTATTGACTTATTCAGCTATTTAAACCAGGTAGAACATAGCTTGCAGTAACTGTACCTGGAATAAACTCAGTTGAGGAGGCAGTGGGAAAAGAGGTGCAGCAGCTCAAAAGATAACTCAATTAGAGGCACAATCACAATAAGAGAGGGGGTAACCCAATCCCCAGAGTCCAGCCTATAGTCTCTTAAAAGGTAAGGGAAGGGGCAGCTAGGTGGTGCAGTGGATAAAGTACTGGCCATGGATTCAGGAGGACCTGAGTTCAAATCTGACCTCAGACACTTGACACTTACTAGCTGTGTGACCTTAGGCAAGTCACTTAACCCCAATTGCCTCACAAAAAAAAAAAAAAAAAAGGTAAGGGAAAGGCAGACTCCAAGAGTAGGGAATCATGATGTTAGGATACCAGTGGCAGTAGCTTGGGGGCATCACTGGGAGCAAAGCACGGGGTCACAAGATGCAAGAATGAAATTCAAGGCTCCCAGATATTGCCATCCTGGAACAAATCCTTGTTCATCTAGTGCTAGTTACACCTCCAAGACTAGGCCTTAAATTCAGTGGCTAGTGGCTATATACTTTACTACTCACATATTTCAATTTGTATAACTAGTTTGAGTTAAATTATTTGATATAAGAAAAAGGCTACTTTCAGGTCAAAATGTTCAAATACAAGATATTGAGACTAAATTTGCATAGCTATTTGTGGTAGAATTTTAGAACTGGTTAGGATGTTAGACATCTTCTAGTCCAACTTCCATATTTTACACATGGGGAAACCAAGGTCCAGAGAAATGAAGTGACTTGCCTGATCCTTGGAACAAAACTTTTCCACATATCTGACTCTTAAAATCATATTCTTTCTTCAAAAGCTAGCTAATGTTACACTCTTTCCATGAAGTCTTCCATTTGTGTGAGATAATTTCCCCCATTTTTCCTCTCCCATTCCCCTTTTTTCTAGTTCATGCCTCTTCCCTACTCATTTGATTTTTCTTTTGAGATCATCTAAACACAATATAATCACATGTAGGCCCCTCTGTCTAATTAGACCTCCTCTATGATCTTTCTCTAGTGATGAAAAAGTCCAGACAGGCTATATGTATCATCTACCAACATAAGAACGTAAACAATTTAAACTTAGTCTCTTATGATTTCTCACTCATGTTTACTTTTTTATGCTTCTGTTGACTCTTTTGTTTGTATATCAAACTTTCTACTCAATTTGATCTCTTCAGGAATTCTTAGAAGTCCTCCCTTTCATTAAAGGTCCATTTCGCACCACCCCCATATTATACTGTTTTGGGGGTAGATTATTCTTGATTATGAGCCTAGATCCTTTGCCTTTTAGAATATCATATTCTAAGCTCTCTGTTTCTTTATCATGGTGGTTGTTAAATTTTGTGTGATCTTAATCTTAGTTCCTTGGTTTTTAAATTTTTTTCTTCTGACTTCAGTATTTTCTCCTTGACCTGGGCACTCCAGATTGTGGCTATAATATTTCTGGGAGTTTTCATTTGGGTGTTTCTTTCAGGAAGTAATTGGTAGATTCTTTCCATTTCTACTTTTTCCTCTGGTTTTAAGATATCTGGACAGTATTCTTCTATGATTTCTTGAGATATGATATCTAGGCTCTTTTTTTGTTCATGGTTTTCAGGTCATGGCATTTCAGGTAAGTTATCTCTCCTTGAACTGTTTTCTAGTCAGTTGTTTTTTATGAGATATTTCACATTTTCTTCTATTTTAAAAAATCTTTTAACTGTATTTTATTATTTCACGAAGTCTCATTTAGTCAAATCTAATTTTCAAGGAGTTATTTTCTTTACTAAGGTTTAATAATTCTTTCCCCAAATTGTTAATTCTTTTCATACTTATCTTTTTATCCCTAGCTTTGCCTCTTTTTCTATTCTTTCCTCTACTTTTCTCCTTTGGTTTTTATTTTACTTTTTTTAGCTCTTTATTTTAACCCATGCTTTAACCCTTCTAGGAGTTCTTGTTGGATTTATGCTGAAGCTACATTTATTTTTGCTAGTAGATATTTAGGAGTCATTCTCTTCTGCATTTACATCTTAAGCTCTGCTGTCATGATAATAACTCTTTATGGTTGGGTTCTTTTTTTGTTTACACATTTGTCTAGTCAAGAGATTTTGGACTTTATGGTAGTCCTGGGCTCTTCATGCTTCTAAGAGAGGATGTCTAATTTGAGGTTCTAACCTCTTATGTATCTCTGTTGCTTTCACAGATCTGTTCGGGAACCTGCAATTTTTTTTTTTTTTTTGCAGGGCAATTGGGGTTAAGTAATTTGCCCAGGGTCACACAGCTAGTAATTGTTAAGTGTCTGATGCCGGATTTGAACTCAGATACTCCTGAATCCAGGGCTGGTGCTCTATCCACTGCGCCACCTAGCTGCCCCAAATTATTTTTCTATTTTTTATTATTATTTTTTCGAGGCAATGAGGGTTAAGTGACTTGCCCAGGGACACACAGCTAGTAAGTGTCAAGTGTCAGAGGCTGGATTTGAACTCAGGTCCTCCTGAATCCAGGGCCAGTGCTTTATCCCCTGCACCACCGAGCTGCCCCCCGGGAACCTGCAAATTTTAAATACTTACAAATTTGTGTGACCTGGGGAGAGGTCTATTAACTGCCCTCCTGGCCTGAGTTCTGCAGGTTCCTGAGTTTGGGCCCACTAGCTTTCTTCTACTTGAGAGTTTCAGCAAGACTGCTTCTTGAATCAGTCACTATTGAACTGATAGGAATGTCTGCAGGTTCAAAGCAATGGAACTGTCAGGTCCCCTTTTGTCTAGGATGTTTTGCTCTGTTCCTTGGATCAGAACCACCTGGCTACCTGTAAATTATTCCATGCTCAATACACAGCTAGGGTCATCACTTATAACCACTCTTCTCCAGCTTGGATTCATGATTTGGTACTGGGTAATGGGCAACAGACCTGCAAGATAGCATCTGTTTGTACACACAGTGCTTTCTCAGGGATCTTCTGGGATCTTCCTTCCTGCCTTGGTGCCCAGTCTCTGCTTTCTCACAGTCGCTAGATGCCAAAATACTCCCTGTTAACTTGCATTCTGGACCAGATCCCCTCCCTAGGTCTATAGACTTGTCGATCTCCCTAAATTGCCCAGGGTTGGGAAAATTATTTGCTGTGACATTTCTGATCAGAATGCAATCAGGTACATTCTCTAGTTTTTTGTAGAGGAGGTGGGAAGCAAGCTAGATAGACTCTAATGCTTCTTCTCTTGTGCCAGACATTGTGCTAAGTCCTAGTGATAAAATAGAGGTAAAAGAAAGTCTTTGCCCTCAAGGAGCTCACAATCTAACAGAAGCAGCAACAAGCAGAAAAATGCACCAACAAACTAGATACAAGATAAATAAGAAATCATTTACACAGGGAAGACACTAGAATTAAAAGGGTTTGGGAAGGGCTTCCTGTAGAAGGTGGGATTTTAGTTTGGACCTGGAGGAAGTGGGGGAAGACAGTTGGAGAAGATGAGGAGAGGGTGCATTCAAAGCATGCAGGGCAGCCAGAGAAAAAGTCCAGAGCTGAGAAATGGAGTATCATGTTCAAGGAAATCAAGGAGGCCGGTGTTACTGGATTAAAGAGTACATAGAGAGCATAAGGTGTAAGAAGATTGGAAAAATAGGGAGAAGGGCTTGGTTATGATGAGCTTTGAATGCCCAATAGTATTTGAGCCTGGAGGCAACAGAGAGCCACTGGAGTTGATTGAATAGGGGGGTGACATGGTCATATCAATGTTTCAGGAAAATAACTTTAGCAGCTTAATGGAAGATGGGTTGGAGGGGTGAGAAACTTGTGGCAAGCAGACCCACCAACAGGCTATTACAATAGTCCAGGCATGAAGTGATAAGGGTCTTCACAAGACTGGTGTTAGTATCAGAGGAGAAAAGAGGGTGTATTTAAGAGATGTTGCAAAGGTGAAGTTGACAGGCTGTAGCAGCAGCTTGGATAGGCATTGAGGATGGCACCTAGGTTGTGAGGCTAGGGAACTGGGAGGATGGAAGTGCCCTTGAGAGTAATAGGAAAGTTTGTGAGGGGAGTAAGTTTAGGGAGGGAAATGATGAATTCTGTTTATATATGTTGAGTTGAAGATGTCTACTGGAGGGGGCAGCTAGGTGTCGCAGTGGATAAAGCACGGGCCCTGGATTTATGAGGACCTGAGTTCAAATCTGTCCTCATACACTTGATATTTACTAGCTGTGTGACCCTGGGCAAGTCACTTAATCCTCATTGCCCCCCCACACACACACACACAAAAGATGTCTACTGGACATCCAATTTGTGACGTGTGAAGGGCAATTGGAGATGTGAGACTGGAGGTCAGCAGAGAGATTAATACTAGATAGATAGATCGGAGAATCATCAGCATAAAGATAATGATTTAATCTATGGGATGTGATGAGATCATGAAGTGAAGTGGTAGAGGGGGAGGGGAGAAGGTCCAGGACAAAGACTTGGGACACCTAGCATTAATGTGTATGACCTGGATGAGGATTCAACAAAGGGAATTGAGGACTGGTCAGATAGGTAGGAGAACTGAGAAAGAATGGTGTCCCAAAAACCTAAAGAGGAGAGTATCAAGGAGTAGAGGGTGTCAAGAGGGACGAAGGCTGTGGAGAGGTCAAGAAGAATGAGGATTAAGAAAAGGTCTTTGCCTGGAGGTAGATGGTAGATGGAAAGGGTAGTCTGTGGGCAGAGGAAGAGATGAAGTGATACTTAAGCAAGCTCTGGGTATACTGAATGTTGTATATGTCCCTAAGAAGAACTTGCTGAGTTCATCTTTTGGTGAGTGGGTTAGGGACATCCTGGCCCATTTCCTTACTGAACCACAATGAGTAGAAAATAAAGCTGTGCTGGATATCTAAAATATCCAGGTTACTCTGTCTCTTGGAGCAGAGTTGGTGTAGGAGGGAATGTTAGGGAAGAAGGGGCTAACCAGAAAATACGCTAGAGATAACAGATAATACTTTGGGAAGGCGAGTTGATAAATGACTGAAGGATTGGACCCAAAGAGGAGCAATCTAGAGAGAGGTCTAGAGTGGAGGTAATTAGAGTTCTGATCAGGCCCTGAATTTTAGTAAATGGTTGTTCACTAAGTAGATGCTCAGTGATTGAAGCATTTTAAGAATTATATCCATTATTTTCCGGAAGACACCAGCCAATTCTGAATGGTTCAACGTTCATACATTTCTTATCATTAAAATGTTCATGTTTATTTGAAAAAAAAAGAAAAGGTCTTTGCATTTGGTCATTAGGGGATCATTAATAACTTTGGAGAGAGCAGTTCCTGTTGAATGATGAGGTTAGAAGCCATTTTGTAAGAAATCAAGGAGTGGGGGCAGCTAGGTGGTGCACTGGACCTGGAGTCAGGAGGACATGAGTTCAAATTTGGCCTCAGACACTTAACACTTACTAGCTGTGTGACCCTAGGCAAGTCACTTAACCCCAATTGCCTCACCAAAAAAAAAAAAGAAAGAAAGAAATCAAGGAGTGATACTAATACACTGTTGGTGGAATTGTAAACTGATCCAACCATTTTGGAGAACAATCTGGAATTATGCCCAAGGAATTATAAAACTGTATACCCTTTGGCCCACCAATAATGCTATTAGGTCTGTTTCCCAAGGTGGTCAGGGAAGAAGGAAAAGAACCTAAATGTTCTAAAATGTGTATAACAGCTCTCTTTGTGGTGACAAAGAACTGAAAATTGAGGGGATGCTCATCAATTGGGGACTGACTAAATAATTTGTGGTATATGATTGTGATGGAATACTACTACTGTGCTGTAAGAAACGATGATTTTAGAAAAACATGGAAGGATAGCTAGATAGAGCAGTCGATAAAGCACTGGCCCTCGACTCAGTATGACCTCAGACACTTGACACTTACTAGCTATGTGACCTTGGGCAAGTCACTTAACTGTCATTGCCCCACAAAACAAAAACAAAAAACAAACAAAAAAAGAAAAACATGGAAAGACATGAAGTAATGAAAAGTGAACTGAGCAAAACTAAGAGAACACTGTACAAAATAACAGCAAGATTGTTCAAAGAATAACTGTGAACAACTAAGCTATTCTGAGTATTATATTCAAATCAACTACGAAGGACCTATGAAAGAAGATGCTATCCACCTCCAGAGAAAGAACTTATAAACAAGTATACATAGTACAGTTTTATACACACATTCGGATAGATAGATATAAATACAGATATCTGTGTTAAATGGTGGCCTTCTCTAGTACAGGGTAGGGAAGGAGGGAGAGAGTTTGGAACTTCAAATTTAACAAAAAAAAATTTTTTTTTTAAAAAGAAGAGAGTGAAGGAGCAGCTAGGTGGCACAGTGGATAAAGCACCAGCCCTGGAGTCAGGAGTACCTGAGTTCAAATCTGACCTCAGACACTTAACACTTACTAGCTGTGTGACCCTGGGCAAGTCACTTAACCCCAATTGCCTCACTAAAAAAAAAAGAAGAAGAAGAAGAAGAAGAGAGTGAGAGGAGAGGAAGTAGAAACACCAATTGTAGATGGTCTCCTCAAAGACTGGCTACAAATGGCTACAAAAGAAATATAGGACAATAGTGGGGATGGAAGGATCAATTGAGGGATTTTTTTTTTAGTATGGGGTGGACATGCTCATATACAGTACAGAATAAATAAGTAGATTAGAAGAGATTGTAGATAATAGGATGATAGAGGCAGGGATAGAATGGGATCACATATTCAGTTGAAGGGGTTTGCCTTGGTAAGGAGTAGGGCAACATCTTTATGTGAGACAGGGGTGAAGGAGGTGCCAGTGACAGAAGCCATCTGAGTGATGAGACAAGGAAGTGGGAAGGACAGAGCCCATGGCAAATAGCCTGAATTTTTTTCTGTAAAATATGAATTAAGGTTTTCAGCTGAGAGGGTGGGGTGGGGGTAGGAGGAGCAATGGGAAGTTTGAGAAAGGGTGAGAAAGTTTAGAAGAACCACTGTGAAGAGGAGAATAGTAAGTTGACGTGGCGTGACGTGACGTGACGTGGTATGTGATATGACGTGGCATGACGTGGTGTGGTATGTGATATGACTTGGCGTGACGTGGCGTGACGTGATGTGGTATGTGATGTGACGTGGCGTGACGTGGCGTGACGTGGCGTGGTATGTGATATGACGTGGCGTGACGTGGCGTGACGTGGCGTGGTATGTGATATGACGTGGCGTGACGTGGCGTGACGTGGCGTGGTATGTGATATGATGTGACGTGACGTGACGTGGCGTGACGTGGCGTGGTATGTGATATGACGTGGCGTGACGTGGCGTGACGTGACGTGGTATGGGATATGACGTGGCGTGACGTGGCGTGACGTGACGTGACGTGGTATGTGATATGACGTGGCATGACGTGGCGTGGTATGTGATATGACTTGGCTGACGTGGCGTGACGTGACGTGGTATGTGATATGACGTGGCGTGACGTGGCATGACGTGACGTGGTATGTGATATGACTGGCGTGGCGTGACGTGGCGTGGCGTGACGTGACGTGGTATGTGATATGATGTGGCGTGACGTTGCGTGACGTTGCGTGACGTTGCGTGACGTGGAGTGGTATGTGATATGACGTGACGTGACGTAGTATGTGATATGACTTGGCGTGACATGGCGTGACGTTGCGTGACGTTGCTTGACGTGGCGTGGTATGTGATATGACTTGGCGTGACGTGGCGTGACGTGACGTGGTATGTGAAATGACGTGGCGTGACGTGGCATGACGTGACGTGGCGTGACGTGGCGTGACGTGGCGTGACGTGGCGTGACGTGGCGTGACGTGGCGTGACGTGGCGTGACGTGACGTGGTATGGGATATGACGTGGCGTGATGTGGCGTGGTATGTGATATGATGTGGCGTGACGTGGCGTGGCGTGACGTGACGTGATGTGGTATGTGATATGATGTGTTGTGGCGTGACGTGACGTGGTATGTGATATGATGTGGCGTGACGTGACGTGGCGTGACGTAACGTGACGTGACATGGTATGTGATATGATGTGGCGTGACGTGACGTGACCGTGGCGTGACGTGGTATGTGATATGACGTGACGTGGCGTGACGTGGCGTGACGTGACATGGTATGTGATATGACGTGACGTGGCGTGACGTGATGTGGTATGTGATATGATGTGTTGTGACGTGACGTGACGTGGTATGTGATATGATGTGGCGTGGCGTGACGTGATGTGACGTGACATGGTATGTGATATGACGTGGCGTGACGTGGCGTGACGTGGTATGCGATATGATGTGGCATGATGTGGCGTGACGTGGCGTGGTATGTGATATGACGTGGCATGACGTGACGTGACGTGACGTAGTATGTGATATGACTTGGTGTGACGTGGCGTGACGTGACGTGGTACGTGAAATGACGTGGCGTGACGTGGCGTGACGTGGCGTGACGTGACGTGACATGACGTGGTATGTGATATGACGTGGCGTGACGTGGCGTGACGTGACGTGGTACGTGAAATGACGTGGCGTGACGTGGCGTGACGTGACGTGACGTGACGTGATATGATGTGGTATGCGATATGACGTGGCATGACGTGACGTGACGTGACGTAGTATGTGATATGACTTGGCGTGACGTGGCGTGACGTGACGTGACGTGACGTGGTATGTGATATGACGTGGCGTGACGTGGCGTGACGTGACATGGGATATGACGTGGCGTGACGTGGCGTGATGTGACGTGACGTGGTATGTGATATGATGTGGCGTGACGTAACGTGACGTGACATGGTATGTGATATGATGTGGCGTGACGTGACGTGACCGTGGCGTGACGTGGTATGTGATATGACGTGACGTGGCGTGACGTGACGTAACGTGACATGGTATGTGATATGATGTGGCGTGGCGTGACGTGGCGTGACGTGGTGTGTGATATGATGTGGCATGACGTGACGTGGCGTGACGTGATGTGACGTGACATGGTATGTGATATGACGTGGCGTGACGTGGCGTGACGTGGTATGTGATATGACGTGGCGTGACGTGGCGTGACGTGACATGGGATATGACGTGGCGTGACGTGGCGTGATGTGACGTGACGTGGTATGTGATATGATGTGGCGTGACGTAACGTGACGTGACATGGTATGTGATATGATGTGGCGTGACGTGACGTGACCGTGGCGTGACGTGACGTGACCGTGGCGTGACGTGGTATGTGATATGACGTGACGTGGCGTGACGTGGCGTGACGTGACATGGTATGTGATATGACGTGGCGTGATGTGGCGTGATGTGGTATGTGATATGACGTGGCGTGGCGTGACGTGGCGTGACGTGGTGTGATATGATGTGGCATGACGTGACGTGGCGTGACGTGACGTAACGTGACATGGTATGTGATATGATGTGGCGTGGCGTGACGTGGCGTGACGTGGTGTGTGATATGATGTGGCATGATGTGACGTGGCGTGACGTGATGTGACGTGACATGGTATGTGATATGACGTGGCGTGACGTGGCGTGACATGGTATGTGATATGACGTGGCGTTACGTGACGTGACGTGGTATGTGGCGTGGCGTGGCGTGACGTGGTATGTGATATGACGTGGCGTGACGTGACGTGGTATGTGATATGACGTGGCGTGACGTGGCGTGACGTGGCGTGACGTGGTATGTGATATGACGTGGCGTGACGTGACGTGGCGTGACATGGCGTGGCGTGACGTGGTGATATGATGTGGCGTGACGTGGCGTTACGTGACGTGACGTGACGTGGTATGTGGCGTGGCGTGGCGTGACATGGTATGTGATATGACGTGGCGTGACGTGACGTGGTATGTGATATGACGTGGCGTGACGTGGCGTGACGTGGCGTGGTATGTGATATGACTTGGCGTGACGTGGCGTGGTATGTGATATGACGTGGCGTTACGTGACGTGACGTGGTATGTGGCGTGGCGTGGCGTGACGTGGTATGTGATATGACGTGGCGTGACGTGACGTGGTATGTGATATGACGTGGCGTGACGTGGCGTGACGTGGCGTGACGTGGTATGTGATATGACGTGGCGTGACGTGACGTGGCGTGACATGGCGTGGCGTGACGTGGTGATATGATGCGGCGTGACGTGGCGTTACGTGACGTGACGTGACGTGGTATGTGGCGTGGCGTGGCGTGACATGGTATGTGATATGACGTGGCGTGACGTGACGTGGTATGTGATATGACGTGGCGTGACGTGGCGTGACGTGGCGTGGTATGTGATATGACTTGGCGTGACGTGGCGTGGTATGTGATATGACTTGGCGTGACGTGGCGTGACGTAACGTGGTATGTGATATGACGTGGCGTGACGTGACGTGACGTGGTATGTGATATGATGTGGCGTGGCGTGGCGTGGCGTGACGTGGTATGTGATATGATGTGGCGTGACGTGATGTGGCGTGGCATGGCGTGGCGTGACGTGACGTGACGTGGTATGTGATATGTCAAAAACTTAAATGCCTGACATAGCACAAGAACAAGTAGGATTTTAAGCATTTTGGAAAGTTGTGACAGACCTCATCCCTCCCTCTCTCCCCCTCTCCTTCCTATCTATTACTTACAGGAGAAAGTGGTGATCAAACAATAAAAACAATCAGTCCCTGTCCTCAAGGAGTTTGTATTTTACAGGGGGAACACCACATGTGCACTAAGTCAAAATAAAATATATGCCAAGTAAAAGCAATGTATTTCTTGGAGTGGGAGCACTAATTACTGGGGAAATAAATGATAGCTAGCATGTTATAGTGTTAAAAGGTTTGCAAAGTACTTTTATCTTATCTCATGTTATCCTCACAACAATCCTGGGAGGTAGATGCTATTATTATCTCTATTTGACAGATGAAGAAATTGAGGCACAGAGGTTATATGATTTGCCCAGGGTCACACAATTAGTAAGTCTCTAAGGTATGATTTGAGCTCAGGCCTTCCTATAGGATTGCCTAGCAGCAGTGACGGCTCAGTTGAAGTTATGCAACATAAATTTATAGTGGACTCAGTAAGAACTGTAACGATTGGAATAACGCCACCTGCTGGATACTTACTGTAGAAGAGTTCTGCCCATGAAGGGAAGGTCTTTGAGGGCAAGACCAGGAGTCAGGAAGTGACGCGGGCTAGTGGGAGGAGGAAGGAAGAGACTGGCGCTCAGTCTCGCGCTCTTTCCTGAGGACGCTGGCGGAGAAGGGAGCTAGAAATGTGCTCTCCCTTTAATAGATAGGAATCTAGGCCTTTCTCTCTCTCTTTACCAAATTCTTATTCTCCTTAATAAATGCTTAAAAGTCTAACTCTTGCTAAAGCTTGTAATTGATTGGCGACCACTCATTAGATATTTTAGGCAGTTTAGCTAGAATTTTAACCCTTAACAGATGGCTGACCACGAAGAGGAAAGCTGAACCTCACTTCTGATCTTCCGGTTGGGTAAGAAATTTCCCCTACCCTTTAAACTGCTAAGTACTGGTGTACTGGCTGTGTTTTCCTTTAAATTTTTTCGAATGGACCTTTTAAACTCCCTAATTATCCTATTTTTTATTTTAGTCTGTTTAACCAGACAAATGGGAGATAAGATCATGTTAATGCTTTGTTTTTGTGGATTTTCTATTTTTCTTTTTATTTTTGTTAAAAGAGCCAGCAACTTACTCACACAAGGAAATATCTCTCCCTCTCCCAACCATGCTTTTTCAGAGAAACCTGTAGAGATTCCCGCAGCTTTTCCCAGTTCTAACACTAATTGTTGCTCTAATTTTGCATGCCTGGAGGCAATGACCCACCCTCTAGAAGCTTTTAATCCCCTAGCACCTGG
Organism: Dromiciops gliroides; assembly: GCF_019393635.1. Taxonomy (NCBI): domain Eukaryota; kingdom Metazoa; phylum Chordata; class Mammalia; order Microbiotheria; family Microbiotheriidae; genus Dromiciops; species Dromiciops gliroides. The sequence continues at coordinate 160,816,720 of NC_057862.1, read as the reverse complement.
AGGCAAAGTGGGGGAAGAGGAATCCAGGCCTGAGTTCAAAATCAAGTCTGATTCAAATTGCTCTGGTCCCTCCCCTCCTCTCCAGACCCCACCCTGTACTCCTCCCATGGCCAAGCCCATTGCTTCCCCTGCCTGGGAAGTCCAGAGAACTGATGCGCATGCTCAACTTTCTCTAACTACATTTGCAGCTTCAGGCTCAGCCCTTCCCCAGCCTGGCTGTGCTTCTGAGACAACCTTAGAAAGCCCTTTAAATTCCAGATATACTCGTTTTGTTCATAATTTTGCTAACCTGCTTTTGTCTTTAATTAGTAATCTTATAAAGCATTTGTATGGTGAAAAGCCCGACAGACAATATAGAGGGGTTAAAGAAGAAAAACTTAAGCTGAATAAGAATGACAATCAACATAGTTCAAGACTCTGCTTCTTTTGCCATGGAAGGGTATATATTTTACAGAAATGTAGAAGTAAGCAGCAAGGTATTGATATGAGTATTGGGGATTTTAGATATTGGAATCAAGAGTGTTCTGAATTCACTCAGATTATTAATGTCAGTTCAGAGGTTACATAGGATTTCTATGCTATTACATATACATTTTGAAATTAATGGTATGGGTTTATTTTCATAGAGATTTTCATGCTTTTGAGATTGTGTCATACTTAGTTTTTAAAACAAGGAGAATATTTGTAAAAGCTTTTTATAGTCATGTGATCAAGTTTATATTTTATAATACTCTTATTAATATTAAATTCATGCTCATTTAGATTTCCTTAGTTTGAATTTCACTGTTTTTTTATTGTTCCATGTGTATTTTCTTCTATTCATTTATCTAATTAAAAAAAAATTGAGAGATGGTTTTGATTTCATAATACAATGTTAATTCTAGGAGTATTGTGCTCCCATATTCTGAGGAGTTTGTTTTTGTTATTTTTTCTCAACTGATTATTTGATCAAACTCTTTAAAGCATTTCCCTGGCAAATTGGTTGCCATGGCAAGTGTAAATTGATTCTAGAAGTATTATTTTTGATAAGCATATTCCAAAAAAAAAAAGAGGGGAACATTTGTAAAAGTTTTCTTTTTTCAAAAAAAAAGTTTTCTTTGAGATTCTGTTGTGCTTTAACTTGTATTTAAATATGTTCAGATTTTTCAAAAAAGTAATTGTATACTAAGTTAAAAAAGGGGTATTATTTGAAATTGTTGCATAATTATATATTATATTCTGAGTCAAGATGTATTCACATTTTTTGCAATCATTTATTATCCTCAATTTTTAAATCCATATGAGACTTGGATTATGGGAACTTATCATTTAAGACATTAATTGCCTTTATTCTGAGTTATCAGATGCCAGTTGGCCAAGATGCCATCCAATCACAAGAGGAATACATGCAAGAGCAGACACTGAACTGTCACATGAGGGGAGACTCGCATGAAGTCAAGGTATGGCCGAGGGAACGGCTTTTGACTAATGTTGAGGTTGGATTCTCTTGGTTTAATATTTTATTTTATTTTTCCCCACAATATTGTACAGATGGCTGGAAGTATTCATCCCACCCATCTCACTCCTACACCTGGCTTCTATGCTCCCTCCTATATGCCTGATGCCATGGACATCTCAATCCCATGCATCTGATTAAGTCTGACTCAGTTTCTTCCAATATGTTCGGTGGCATGGACATATATTCCATCCACCTATTTTAAGCCTGAGATACTGTATGGGCAGTACATATTGCTCAAGTGTGGGAATGCTCATATCCCATCATTTCTCTGTTCTTTTATGGTAACCCCCATAATTATCTCAGGTGTCATGATAAATACAGTGTTGAATTTGGCCTTGACACCTGTTACCAATTATATTAGATTTTTTAATTTCTCATAATGGCATGAGGATAATTAGGCAGATGATGCAAAAAGTGATAAAACAAAGATAAAAATTATTTTTAAAAAATTAATATCGCAGCAATTGTCTTCTCAATTACTCTCCATAAGGGGGGGACTATAATAATAATATAATTTTAAAGAATGGTTCAATTTTTGTTTTATTGTATGTTTCACGTGTTAACAACTAAGATTCTGTATTCCCTTAGACATGTTTTTGAGAACTTTCATTGTTTGATTTGATTATTGACAAAGCTATTTTAAAGTTGTGTTAAGCTCAATTTTGTAGGAAGTTTTCCTGGCTGATTACCAGCATCCACACATCAACCCCTGAAAAGACTTCCATTCCACGACTACACCTAGAGGACATCTAAGAAAAGACTTTCAGAGACTTTAAATGAACAGTTTTGATTTGTTGTTTTTGTTGTTTTTTTTCTCTTTCTGTTATAATATACACCATCTGTAACATGTATTCTCTGCAGAGGCCCTCCCTTTGCAAGACTAATGTCAAAGCGTCGGTTCATGAGGACAAAAAAAAAATCGCCCCTCTGGACAAAACTTTCCTCTCTTCCTTTTCTATATTGTTGTTCACATATTATTAGTTAGCAATAGTTATTATATTCTTTTTACTGTTCCGTCAAGGAAACATTTTGTTTCTTGAGGAACAACAGGGGGGACTGTAACGATTGGAATAACGCCACCTGCTGGATACTTACTGTAGAAGAGTTCTGCCCATGAAGGGAAGGTCTTTGAGGGCAAGACCAGGAGTCAGGAAGTGACGCGGGCTAGTGGGAGGAGGAAGGAAGAGACTGGCGCTCAGTCTCGCGCTCTTTCCTGAGGACGCTGGCGGAGAAGGGAGCTAGAAATGTGCTCTCCCTTTAATAGATAGGAATCTAGGCCTTTCTCTCTCTCTTTACCAAATTCTTATTCTCCTTAATAAATGCTTAAAAGTCTAACTCTTGCTAAAGCTTGTAATTGATTGGCGACCACTCATTAGATATTTTAGGCAGTTTAGCTAGAATTTTAACCCTTAACAGAACAATTTGCATGGTTTTCTCAACCTTTGTTTATGTGTAGTATGTGTACAGGAGTGAAAACAATGGATTGTGGAAACGACCCAAGGATGAGGCTTAGCATGGTGCAATCAGCAATATAATTAGAGGGGTAGGGACTCAAGAAAAGAGGACAGTGTAGAGTTGAAGTGGTCCTCCAAGGGATCAAGATAGAGAAAAGAGTAGAGAGAGAGTAGCTGGTTCTGGGGTGATAGCCTGTGAAAAAAGTGAAGGGTCAAGGGATTGAAGGTCATGGTATGAACAAAGAATAAGGATTGGTATAGGAAGGCAGAGGGAGAGGTGGAAAGCCAATAAATAGATTATGATTAAAAAGGGGTACTTCAGAGTTCTTGAACATCGAGGTGGCAGGGGTGGTGCAGTTGTGGGCATTGGTAAGATCAAGATTAAAAGCATCTTTGTGTATAGCTGAGGTGGCTGAAAGGAGTAGGAAGTGAATAGATTGAGAACTGAATGGTTAGGTTGCTTGAGGGATTGTTAATATGTTGAAATCCCCTAGTATGAAGGGGAAAGATATCTGGCCAGGTACTGAATTTGTTGAGGAAGGAAGGGGAGTATCCTGCAGGTGCGTAGACGATAGCTACAAAGATTTTGATTGGGTGGAAAATTGTACAGACCTCAAAGGAGAATTTACTGGGAACTGGAAGTAAGGGGAAAACCTGGAAGTGGTAATGGGGGACAAGAAGTATTCCAACTCCCACATCTCAATCAGCAAACTGAGGAGAAGGAGAGACAATGCAGCCAGTATTAGAGAGGGTAAACAAGGAGGCTGGGTCATTGGGAATAGGGGCAGGGAAGAACCAGTTTTTGTAAGAAGATGGAAGAAGTGGGAGAGGAAAAAATTTAAGATGAAGACAAGTTTATTACCCATGGAACAGGCATTACAGAGAGCATAGTAGAAAGGCCAGGTAGTGTTTGGAACTTTGGTATGTTGAGGGAAATGGGAATAAGGAATCAGTTGTTGGGGTATGTGGAATGGAGTTTGGATTACAACCTAGAGGTTCAAAATCACCAGGATGTGTAGTTTATGACCAAGTGTAAATTAATCACTGAGTCTAAGACACTCCTCTTCCTTCAAAGAGGAATGAGATCAGACTCGAGACCTCACAACATGAGATGGAAAGGACATGGTCATAGCAAGGATAGTCTTATAGTAATACAACAAGAATACTATCCACATGTCATTGAAAAGCCACAGAGTATTGTAATAAAGCATGTACTGTTACACCCAAGTTGGTGGTGGCCTACACACTGCACAAACTCCAGACTCCAGCCTGTCAGCCTCTTGAGGCAATGTCAGTTTTAGATCAAGTCAGTTTAAAAAAAAAAAAGTTACTGCACAGGCCAGCAGCCTCTGACTAAAAGGTTTTTCTCAGCCTATAGTATACCTAAATTCTTACAGACTGGAGTGGACACAGCTGATTTGCCCTTTCAAACATTGTGTTTTACCCATACAAGTCAGGCTTGTGGAATAGCCTTATTAGAGCAAGCACTTGTAGGCAGCAGTGATATGCTCTAGCCAATCAAAGTGTAAAACCTTTTTGACAATTCCCAGGGTCTTTGCAACTCATCCAAGACTTGTTGAAGAGCTATTACCAAAATGAGATAATGTAGGATGGGAGAATTCCCCCACTGGCCATACTGAATATTTGAATCTTTGGATTGATGATGGCAAACAAGTTTATCCAATATCCTATGAGAAAATTAATAACACTTTCAACTGTGATGTTTAAAATCTAAATGTGTGGGGGCAGCTAGATGGCGCAGTGGATAAAGCACTGGCCTTGGATTCAGGAGGACCTGAGTTCAAATCCAGCCTCAGACACTTGACACTTAACTAGCTGTGTGACCCTGGGCAAGTCACTTAACCCTCATTGCCCTGCAAAAAAAAAATCTAAATGTGTGGTTGCCTTAAATAAGAAGCTTTAGCATCAGTCTTTGGGCATTAAGCATTTATTAAAGCATACTAGGTATTAGTAAAAAGGAAAACATGTGGAGTTCAGAAAGTTAAGAAAAGGCCTATCTAGCCTAGAGCTCCATCCTGGTCTGGTTCTTCCTCAAGTCCTCCATGATGAGCCTGTCCAAGCAACAAACTGCTTCAGCAAACTGAATGTGGAAGCATTTTATAAGTCCGGAGCATAGGCAGTCCTTTTACACAATGCTTCAAGCTGGTTGGTTAGCATCATCCAAATCCATTGGTTCACAGAACTTGAAGGTGGTCTCCAGTTGAGTTCAAAGTCCTAAGCTTCTGAGAACAATGTCTTCTTAAGGGCCAGCTAGGTGTGGTTACATTCTAATTAAAGTTAAGTAGGCTAATCAGCAAAGTCAATCACTTTTGCTTAATTCAATCAGTTTAGATTAATCTCCAGGTGGGCCTTTGAGTATCTGCCAAATCCCATTATTTTCTCATAGGACATATACAAAATATGGGCTAAAACCATAATAACCTGAACTGGTAACATTTTGTTTTGTTTTGTTTCTTTTTTTTTTTTAAAGAAAAAGCAATATAAACTTTAATAAAATAAGAACGACAACTTATTTTCCCTGAAGTCAGAGCCTAGAGTAGTTGATAGGAGACTGGGCCTTTGAGCCAGAAAAACATGGTTTCAAGTTCCACTTCTGAGACATGCCCCAGGCAACTCTCCATGACTATGAGTTGCAGGCAAGGTGCTGACTTGCATTGGCAGAAGTTCCTTACCTAGATGAATGAAATCACAGATTTTGTCCTTTTCTCCCCTGCCAAATATTGTGTCAGTGTACTTATAAAGTTATGCTGATGTGGTTTTGTTTTTTGTTTTTTGCAGGCAATGGGGGTTAAGTGACTTGCCCAGGGTCACATGGCTAGTTAAGTGTCAAGTGTCTGAGGCTGGATTTGAACTCAGGTCCTCCTGAATCCAAGGCCAGTGCTTTATCCACTGCGCCATCTAGCTGCCCCGCTGATGTGTTTTTAATGATGTGTGTATGTTGCTCCTTATCCCACTTCTTACACTACTCTGCACATCTACTTTGCCCATTTCACATTTTGCTTTGTAGCCTATTTATCTTTATACAGATCTGATTTCCCTCAGTAGACTATAAGTTTTAAGACAGGAACTAAGACAGAGAGAAGACAGAGACTAAGTCACCTCCCACCTTTATATGCCCTGTAACTAATAAAGTATATAGCACATTTTCAGTTGTTTCAATCATATCCAACTCTTCATGAACCCATTTTGGGGTTTTCTTGGCAAAGATACTGGAATGGTTTGCCATTACTTTCTCCAGTTCATTTTACAGATGAGGAACTGAGGCAAATAGGGTTAAATGACTTGCCCAGGGTCACATCAGTAAGCATCTGAGGGCAGATTTGAACTCATGAAGATGTCTTGCTGATTCCAACCCCAGTGCTCTATCCACTACACCACCTAGCTGCCCTGACTAGCATATAGTAAGTGCCTGATAAATGATTATAGAATTAAATTCAATTGCCTAGTAGCACAGAGTTATTAATAAGGTCTGGAATCCAAGGCACTTCTAGAACCCAAGTTTCTTGACTTCCATTCTGTTTCTTCACCCTTTATCTCCTATCCTTTTGCCTATTTATTTCCACCTTGCATTGGTAGGTAACTTTTGCTAGTCAGAGAAGAAATCTGAAAGATTTAAACCTAAAACCTCCCATTTAAAAAAGTTTCAGGTCAAAAAGTGGGGTTTGATTAGTTTCTAGACACTCTGAAACAACCTCAAATGATAATGACAATGCTAATTGATATTCACAGTTAATCCTACTATAGTCATTGACAAAGCAATTTGCCTTGCTTTGGGTTTGTCTCAAGTTTGCCAGACGGGACCCCCTTGCCCTGAAGCAGGCAAAATCGATCACTGGTTGCCTTTCCCCTTAGACCACAATACCCTGGTCTCACTGTCCATGCATGCTATCTTAACAGACGACCTCAGGAAAAAGTCTTCACCTAGGTTTTTGTATCTGACATTTTTATTGACTAGAGAGATGCACTATCAACAGCAGTTCAAAATCCCCAAATCTGTCCCTTCCAATCCCCCTTGTTCTGTCTTTCTCTCCTTGTGTTCCCCTCCCCTACTCTTTCTACTCCTGCTTCTGGAAACCAGCCCAGGAGAATGGAAAGTGCAGCCAGTGGCTTTGAATCCTGACTTTTACTAGCTGTTTCTTTTTGGTCAAGTCACTTAGCCTCTCTTTCCTCAACTATAAAATGGAGGGTGGGAGTAACAACACACTATTTACTTCACTAGACTAGTGGAGGCTCTAAGGGAATACTGTATTTAAAGTACTTGGGGATCACACACACACACACACACACACACACACACACACACACACACACACATTTTTATTATTCTCTATTTTTTCTCCCCCTCCATTTCTCTTTCAGGAAAAAAGAGAAAAGGAAAAAGGTGAAAGGTGTGGCACTGGCCATTTCTCTCTGGAGGGAATTCAGGGTTATACTCTTTAGTATTAGTTTCTTTTATTTCAAAAATTGCACCTTTTAACCAATTAGACTAGGTAGCCCCCTAGTGGTTGGTTATTTATTTTTCAAGGTTAATAGACTTCTCATGTTGAAAAGCATCACTCTATCTTACATAGCGCTCCTTCTGTTCCTGACCTTTTGTTCCCCAGACCACCACCCTGCCCCAGGGGAAACTGATCTGTCTTGAATTCTATCCCCTCTGTAGTGTTTTCTGTTCTATCCACGCTGATGGCTCGCTAATCCGATGAACAAAACAACGTGTCAAAGCCCTTTCAAAGTCCCCTTCAAAGTGAGTTTCTACAAAGGATGCCTTCCTGGCCATTATTGTCTAACCTAGATGGGGTGACTTTAATTGTGTGAATTTGATAGGATTTGATAAGATGCAGTATGTTTCTACAAACAGCTTTTTCCAGGACGTATAATCAGCCTTGAGGACTATGCTGTGCCCCTCAAGTAGGTCGATCTGCTTTGTTTATGTTTGGGACTGACTCTGCTTTTAGACATTGAGTTTAGGGAAACAGCTCACCCTGGAAATGCTTTATTACAAAGCTGCATTTTGCTGTCCTTCTCCCAAGTAGATATATCTATGATATAACTATGTATATACCCTTTATAATATCAGAGGGCTCAGAGGCTCTTGCTACTGGATTGATGGGAGCTGGATTTTCTCAACCAGCTGGAATTAGACATTCTGAAGGTCCTTGTCTTTAAAAAAAATTAACCCTATAATTTCATTGGTAAGAAGCTGATGAGGATTCCTTCAGGGGGTACTTAAAGGGGCATCTTAGGTTGCCCAAATTGTGATCTTAGGTAGCCCAAGATTTCAAGTTAATAGATGTCAGAGACAGAACTTGAACTCAGGTCTTCCTGACTCCAAGGTCAACTCTCTATCCACTAAGCCTAAATTGCCTTCTCATACATATTTGCTTGATCCAGGACTTACTAGGGATAGCCAGGGATATGGTACCATACTCTTTGCAGTCACTTAGGTTTTCAATTCAGTGTCAGAATAAACTCATTTTCATTCATTTGACATAAGCTATCAGATGTCAAATCCTGTTGTTTCTATATTCACTACATCTATATATCCCCTTCTTTTTAGCCTTCCAACTGCTCACTCTGCTTCGAGCATCTCTCCACTCCAAACCATCCTCAATTCAGCTTCCAAGATATTTTTTCTTTTCTTTTTGTTGTTTTTTTTTTGTGGGGCAATGGGGGTTAAGTGACTTGCCCAAGGTCACACAGCTAGTAAGTGTCAAGTGTCTGAGGCCGGATTTGAACTCAGGTCCTCCTGAATCCAGGGCTGGTGCTTTATCCACTGCGCCATCTAGCCATCTGCTGCCCCCTATTTTTTCTAATTGTAGATCTGGATCACTCAATAAATTCCAGTTACTCCCTATCACCCCCCCCCCCAAGATAAAATATAAATGCCTGTTTTGGGCACTTAAAGCTCTTAATCACTTGACTCCTTCCTACCTTTTCTGATTTCTTAGTCTTTTCTCCCCTGTACACACCCCATCAGTGAGTTAGGTGAATGTCTACTCCAAGCATGTGAAGATTTTCCCAGCAAATGGGCAAATGAGAATAAATTGTTTCCAATGGCCATGAAGGTGTTTGGAGCTTGGTCAGACATCATCAAAGATACCAAGGTCACCCACTGCATCCCAGGCAATCTCCAGTCATCTTGACTTTTGTCTTTGCTACTGGATTTCAATGACTCTGGATGAGTGAGACCGACTTTATGCAACTCTGCCTCACTTAAATCCAATTCACAAGTAAGTCAAGACATCACTTCATGGTGTCATGTCATTGGTCTTCTTCAAAAGGGTGAAGAACAATACCACACTCCATTATCCAGTTACACTGACTTATTTGCTGTTCCTAGATCATGACACTCCATCTTCCATCTCTGTGTCCCCCTCCCTGGGATGCTCTGCCTCCTTACCTCAGCTACCTTTTGCAGGAGGCCCTTCCCAATTCCCCTGCCTGCTAGTGCCTTCCCCTCTCCTATTACCTTTCATACTCTGCATGTATCTGGTACGTACTTAGTTATACACTTGTTGTCTCCCTTATTAGAATGCAAACCCCTTGAGAGTAATGACTGTGTTTTTGCCTTTCTTTGTATACCCCGTGCTTGGCACAATGCCTAGCACATAGTAGTGCTTAAGAAATGCTTGTTGACTAATAGGTGCCAAAGGACAAATCTATTGAACATAAACTCTCCTGGCATTTTGTTCTTACCCACTTTTATTTAGCTTCTTCTGTCTCTATCTCATTTCCTCAACTAGACCATACAGTAATAAATTCTCTGAATCCAAGGCCTGTGTCCTATTCATCTGTGTTTCCTCCATGGCTCTAGATCAGTATTTGTTTTTACATCTCAGTAAGTACTTGCTGAAAGGGAAAGCACTAATGAAAGAACCATATACACCTGCCCCCAGTAAGGCCAAGCAAAATTTCCTTCATCTGTTTAATGGGATAACAGCAGAACTAACTGGTAGAGTCCCCTTTTGTTCTTAGGGATTGTCAAACAGCACTTGAATAACTAATAGAGCAATCAAATCAATCTGACATCTTGGGGCACTTTACTAAGGTATACTAAATAGTATCAGCTTGGTCAGAAGACAGATGTCCACCAGGTGGCACCATTGGACAACACCCATATGTTTGATTGGCTCAACTCCTGCATTGAACGGATTTCAAGGTAGTCCTTGGTAGAGTACAGTACTAACAAATGCCATTGTCATGTCCAACTTTAATATAATGAGGACATTTCTATGCCCTGGCCAAGGGCCTGAACTAACACCCATTTGCCAACATGAATACAGCAAGATCTGTTTGAATCAAAATCTTGTATAACTGCTTTTGTGATTCTGTCCATTTGGCTATCCATCTATTTAATGAAGATACACTTTTGATCTGGTGTTTAGGTATGGTAACTGTTCCATTTAAAAAAAATAAAAATAATGATTATTAAGTACTTTCCTACAAACAGTACTGGGAGACTGAATCATAAAATCATGGGATTTAGAGCTGGAAGGAACCTTAGATATCATTTAAATGCTTATAGAATTGAAACATCTAGTCCAAATGCTCCTAACCTTTTATGTGATTTACCTCTTTGGCAGGCTGGTGAAGCCACAGACCACAACTCAGAATAAGATAGTTTTTTAAAAAAATTATTTATTCATTCATTCATTTACTTATTTATATTTTTATTTTTTAATTTTGTGGGGCAATGAGGGTTAAGTGACTTTCCCAGGGTCACACAGCTAGTAAGTGTCAAGTGTCTGAGGTCAAATTTGAACTCAGGTCCTCCTGAATCCAGGGCCAGTGCTTTATCCACTGTGCCACCTAGCTGCCTCCAGAATAAGGTTTTTAACTGAAATTCTAAATTTCAATTAGAGGTTAGGAAAAATTATGCAATTTTTTTTTTCCATGTAAGTTCATAGACCCCCAAGGTGAGAGGTCCTTGGAACTCAGGTTAACCACCTCAAACTTGGGGAAAAGGAGGCACAAAGTAACTTGTCCCATGTCACACCCAACCACAGGCATAATCTTCCCATTTTTTCAGATGAGGAAAATGGAAGGCTTGTAAAGTGCCATATTGAAGGCCCTATGGCTGGTAAATTTCTGAGCTGAAATCAAACCCAAGACCTACTGACTTTAATATACTTTCTAATATACTTCTAATATATCATCATAATGATGCTATTTACATAATGATAAGTAGTATAAGTAACATTTGATGTGTTTCAAAATGTTCTGCTAAGAGGCAGCTAGGTGGTGCAGTGGATAAAGCACTGGCCCTAGATTCAGGAGGACCTGAGTTCAAATTTGACCTCAGACACTTGACACTTACTAGCTGTGTGACCCTGGGCAAGTCACTTAACCCTCATTACCCCGCAAAAAGTAAAAAATTAAAAATAATTAAATTTTAAACTGTATATAAACAACAGTAGTAGATATTTTCAACACTCCACAGAGTGATAGCATACCTTCCTTAATCTTTAAAGGAAATTCAGTCTTAGTAGGTGCTAAATCTTTCCAGGTTTTGGAAAGGGAAGGGAGGAGATGCCAGATTTGTTTGATCAGATAGTATGGAGTTATTTCAGCTTATAGAGGGCAAAGGTTTAGATCTGGATGAGGTAACCAGATATCTGAAATTTAGACAATCTATTTCTTGCTTCTTTTTGGTAGATGACTTGAGAGTTTAGCTGGGAACTTGGAATGTTTGAAGTGGGAATGAGTGAGTATGAACTTGGAACGGTAATTCCTGTATGGATAACTGAGCCTCGGTTTGCTTTTCCTCTCCCCTCTTCCCCCACTTGCACTTTTAATTTTGACAGCATATGGACAAAAGCGAATAGCCCTGTGAACAGCACATCTACAAGGTAGGTGGGATTCTTCATCCTGGTGCTGCTGAGACCCACCCGCTTTGTACTCCCACTTCACCAAGCCTTTTTGCCAACCTTCTTAGAAAGGGACTAAAATTGGGGAAGGGATAATGAGGAAAGCCTGGCTTTGGGATAGTGAGAACCCATTCCCCATTCACAGTACTTTCCTGAGCTGGAAATCCTAGCTGGCACACTAAGAACCCCAAGTAGCCCAGGAGGTCAGCAGAGCTCAAAAATAGAATGTGTTGGAGAAGGAAACATAGCAGGGAAAGGATTTGCATAGATTTCCTCAGAGTTGTCATCATCTTCACTAAAAACATATAGGTAGTAGTGAAGAGTTGGTGGGGATATTCTCAGTTGGCTATCTTGGCTTTCTACCTATCTCACAGGATTGTTTAGAGGAAAACGCTTTACAAACTTTAAAGTGGGTAGCTAGGTGGTACAGTGGATAGAGTGTTCAGCTTGGAGCTAGGAAGGCCTGAGCTTAAAGGCTGCCTTAAACATGAATTAGCTATGTGATCTTAGGCAAGTCCTTCAATCTCTCTCAGCTTCAGTTTCTTCATCTGTAAAATGGGAATGAGAACAGCACCCACCAGAGAGAAACCAATGGGATAATATACAGCGTGTCCCAAAAATCTTAGTGCAGTTTTAAGTTATAAAAGTTGTTGTGACACCCTGTACGTAAAATACTTCGCAAACCCTTATTTGCTATATTAATGTTTATTATTATTAAGTGAATAGTATTTTTTTAATTGGAGGAAAATGTAAATCATGGTGGTAAACTTTATTAATTACTGTTTTAAAGAATGCTTCACTATAACATGACTAATGCAGAAATAGGATTAATGTTATTATGTGTGTATAACCTATATCAGATTACCTGTCTAGGGGAGGGGGGAGGGAGGGGAGGGAGGGAGAAAAATCTGAAATTGTAAAGCTTGTATAAACAAAGGTTGAGAACTATCTTTACATGTAACGGAAAAAAAATAAAATACTTTATTAATTTAAAAAAAATAATGTTTCATGCTCTTTTGCTGACCTGCAACATCTAATATTTCCACACTAAGCTAAACTTAACTTCCATGGATATGTAATCTCATCACTTGGGGTACTCTCTTCCACAATGCTAGTCAAAACCTGGCCACACCCTCTTACCCTGAGGCAACCCTGGTGTACTCAGACTTTGAGTCTTTGTTTGATAAAAACTTTCAGAAATCCTCCTTTGCTTCAACCCTAGAAACAAGGAATAACTCCTATTACCTCCAAATACAGTTTGGGCCAAAGTATTAGTAGTTACCCTCAGGTACCACTGCTTTAGAATCTCTTCATATTCCTTTCTGCAGAATGTTTTATTACTGGTAAGGATGATGTGAACTAAGTATTTTCTTTATAGCAAAACATAATAATATCATGTAAACAAAGAAATCAATATATTGTCTATATGCACCATAGTAATGATATTTTAATTCATTTATTGGAATTATAGACTTAATGAAATTTGAATAGAATCCATCTTGATGGAGTTTAGCTATTTTCTCCACTAAAGTGTAACTGCAATATCTCATTATATGACCAAGATGATCCTGGGTTCTCAAAGCCAGCTTAACAGAAACATAAAAAGGCAGGACATTTTAAGATTAAAAATCTTAAGCTGGACCCACTGATGGACTGTCTTTGAAGGACTAGCCTTGCTAAGTTATAAGACACTCATTTCCAGAAGGTTGATGAGCAGCTGTGGAGGGTTGTTGGGGTTTTGTTTGTTTGTTTAGCTTTATTTGGTCCACTGCAAGTCAGGAACTCATTCTGTAGACAGGCCTTACCCTAGTGAAAGAAGTGCCCCTGCCCCCACTACAATACTGAAATGACTGGTTCTTGAAACATTGAAGATAAGGCATAGGAGTCAAGGAGAACTGAATCTGACCCCTACCTCAGACACCAGACAAGCCATTTAACTTCTCCTACTCCCAGTTTACTCATCTGTAAAATATAAAATGAAGGATAATAATGCCACCTACCACACAGGGGTGAGGCTCAAATGAGATAACATCTATAAGGTGCTTTGCAAAACTCAAAGCCCATATCAATGTCAATGGATTATTATTGAACAATTGCACATTTTAATGAACTTCATATTTTAACTCTATGAGGAATACATGCCAATTCATAAAGTAACATGGATTAATAGAGAGAACTAGACATGAGGGAAGAAGTTAAGAACTCTTTCAGTGATAAATCCCTTTTCCCAGAACAATTTGGTATCTGGCATTTTAAAGTCATTATTTAAACAGAAATAAGATCAAAGACTAATGAGTTTGCAATTTTTATGAAAGTGAATAAGGTATGAAAATGACTGAATATAGACTTGGAAGACCTCTCATTTCCTCTATGATATTTGCTAACACCAAGCCAAGGGTGCTTCCATATGCAATTTGGAAACAAAGTGTCAGGGACCTGCCTAGCCCGTGAGTCAAAGAAAGAGCATAAGTCAGGGTTCAGAGACCAGGGAATCTTCATGGGTCAGGAGCTGGAAATCAGGCAAGGCCAAACAGATGGCAGCAGTGACCTCTCTGGGCCCTTTGACTTCTTAATTATGCTCCTCCTGACCAATCATCTGATCTCAGGGGCATGGTCAAGGCAGGAAACCCCTGTGGACTAGAACAAGTGCCACAGCTGGTCTAGGGGACAGGAGGTGGAGACCAGGGCAGCAAATTAATCTGCACCTGGTCCCAGCAACTGCAGGGACAGAATATAGGTTAAGGGCCAGGCAGGGCCTGGACACATGGTTGGATTCACTCAAACAATGGGGGGTGTTTGGAAAATAATTGCTGAGTAAATGGTGCTAACCAATTTTTTTTTTTTTCAAATAACTGGCTAAATCCAACTCTTTCTCTCCTCCCACCAGTTTTCATAAATGTATACAACCTCACTTAGGGCTAGGTTCTCATGTAACTCAAGGGAAAATTTCTGGAGAAACCTCCAGAATTTATACCTATAGGTACATTAGGTACACCAGGAATGTTATTTTAGAATTCTATTATATGATAGCACTTTTTTTTACCCTGGCAGCTTTGTAAATGGGGACCTCAGCCCTTACTTGTACTCCAGCAAAATCTCATTACTTTGAAATGCAAAGAACCAAAAGGGAAATTCCCCAGTCCTGCCTTTCCCCTCTCCCCCACCCCCACTGGACTTTGAATTCACCAAGTTCAGCTAATTCCAGTATTTTTATTAAAGAATAATAAGGCATCTAGCTGGTTGGGGAATAGCGTCAGCTTGGAAATACACACAGTTTTAAATTAACCAACACAGAATTAATTAGATTTTACTGTAATTTGGTATGATTTTAATTAACTTGAACTTTGCATTTCCACTTAAACTTGTTTGCCCTCTCAAAAAAGGTGCCTGACTTCTAGAGAGCATACAAGAGACTCCAGAGTGACCGAGCTTGGCTACCATCAGCTGCAGCCAGCAACTGAGTCCTTCCTTAGTGAAGAAGTTTGGGAGAGAAGAGTCTTGTCTGTTAAATAATGACAATGTTCCCCAATTTGAAGAAACACAGTTTCTAAAGTCAAAGGACCTGGTTTCAAATCCTACCTTTGACAATTACTGCCTATGTGTCCACGGCAAGTCACTTACCCTTCTTTGGTCTCATTTTCCTCATCTCTAAAAATAAGGGGCTATATTAGATGGCTTCTAAGGTCCCTTTCAGCTCTAGGTTTATAACCCTATAAATGTCTTTCTTGTAAGGAGGCAGTCACAGGGATATTGATAAGGCCTGGTGGTCCTCTATCTCTTTAGAAAGAATGGAGTTGGGGGCAGCTAGGTGGAACAATGGATAAAGCACTGGCCCTGGATTCAGGAGGACCTGAGTTCAAATCCAACCTCAGGCACTTGACACTTACTAGCTGTGTGACCCTGGGCAAGTCACTTAGCCCCCATTTCCCCCATAAGAAAAAAAAAAGGAAAGAAAGAGTGGAGTTGTTGACGTGCCTCAGCTGCCTTCTCCCCTTGCCCCTTCATGCATTACAGGGACTGAGGTAGGGTGTGTGTGTGTGTGTGTGTGTGTGTGTGTGTGTGTGTGTGTGTGTGTGTGTGTGCTAAAGAGGGGGCAGCTAGGTGGCACCGTGGATAGAGCATCAGCCCTGGATTCAGGAGGACCTGAGATCATATGTGGCCTCAGACACTTGACACTTACTAGCTGTGTGACCCTGGGCAAGTCACTTAACGCTCATTGCCCCTCCCCCCCCCCCAAAGTGATAAAGAAATGCTTGTTGGGGCAGCTAGGTGGCTCAGTGGATAAAGCACCGGCCCTGGATTCATGAGAACCTGAGTTCAAATCCAGCCTCAGACACTTGACACTTACTAACTGGGTGACCCTGGGCAAGTCACTTAACCCCCATTGCCCTGCAAAAACAAAAAAAAACCCAAACAAACAAAAAACCAAAACAAAACAAAAAAAGAAATGCTTGTTGACTTGATTTTCTTGACCTCTGCAAGAAGTCTTTCCTGAAGTCTTTCCTACCTTAATACTAGTACCTTTCCTCTAAGATTATGTCCAATTTATCCTAGCTATATCTTGCTTGTATATTGTTGCTTCAATGTTTTCTTACCTATTAGACTGTAAGATACTTGAGAAAAGGGAGCGGGGTTGGTTTGTTTTTGTGGTATCCCAAGTACTTAACACAGTGTCTGACGCATAGTAGTTGCTGAATGAATACTTGCTGAGTTGACATTTAAAACTAGTGAGGAGTCAAGCAGCCCAGGCCGAAGGGAGGGGTAGAGTAGGGTGTTGCTGGTAAATTACAGTGATTAAACCGTCCCAAATTACAGAATCTCCGAGTTGGAGACAACCTCAAAGATTACCCAGTCTCAGCCACACCTGAGTGTAAAACAATCCCTCAAAAGCAGAAGCCGTTTTCCCTAGAGGGAATCTACTCCGCTTCTAAGCAGCTCATCCCATTTTGAGATTGCTTTAGTCTCCAGGAAGTTGGTTTGTTGGTTTTTTTTTTTCCTAAAACAAAGTCAAAATTGACTTTCTGACACATAAGGTGGTAGGACCATCGATTTAGGCCTGGAAAACAACTCAGAGGCCATTGAGTCCACCCCCTTCATTTCATGGATGAAGAAACTGAAGTAGAGGGGTTACATGACTTGACCAGGGTCACACAGCTAATAAATGTTTATGGGTGGGATATGTGCCCTGGTCTTCCTGTCTACAAGTCCAGTGCCTATTCGCTGCCTCCTCCACCCCATTGCTCCTGGTTGTATCTTCTTAGGCAACTCTAATCCCTTTTCAGCATGGAAGTTTCAGATCTCTGAGAGCAGGGATCCTGTTCCTCCTAAGTCTCCTCTCCTGCAGGCTAAAACGTCTACAGTTCTTTTAAGGGATCCTTTTCTGGAACAGCCTTTTGTCTCCTCATCATCCTTGCCACCCTGTTTTGGTTGAGGTTATTTTTCAAGATCAACCAAATGCCCTTCCCAAAATGTTTCTCCCAGAATGGAACATCATACTACAGATCTGTACTCATGAGGACAGAACATGGTAGATTTGATTTTTCATTCTTTTTCTTCCTCATCCTTGTTAAGAAGTCATGAGCAGGGGCAGCTAGGTGGCGCAGTGGATAGAGCACTGGCCCTGGAGTCAGGAGTACCTGAGTTCAAATCCGGCCTCAGACACTTAACACTTACTAGCTGTGTGACCCTGGGCAAGTCACTTAACCCCAATTGCCTCACTAAAAAAAAAAAAAAAAAAAAGAAGTCATGAGCAGGGGGCAACTAGGTGGTACAGTGGATACAGCACCAGCCCTGGAGTCAGGAGGACCTGAGTTCATATCCGGCCTCAGACACTTAACACTCACTAGCTGTGTGACCCTGGGCAAGTCACTTAACCCCAATTGCCTCACCAAAAAAAGAAAGAAAGAAAGAAAGTCATGAGCACCAGAGGGACTTATTTAAGCCATCTAGCCTCCCCTACCCCTCCTTGCTTTAGCAAAAAGAAGACGGCTCAGAGAGACTGATTTGCCCAAGGTCAGACAAAGGTTACACAATTCAAGTGTGAGATACTACAAGCAAAGTCTAGGGAGAAGCGCTCTGCTCCAATGGCTAGAGAGCCAGGCTTGGAGTTAGAAAGACTTGGCTCCAAACTCTTCTGAGTGGCCCTGAACAAATCATGGCCAGGGTAACACTCTAAGACTATTCTAAGAAAAGGTACCATCTGTGTTCCTCACCAGCAGCTCCCTCCATCAATGAAATCATAGGTTGTACCAAAACAAACCTATAAACAAAAAAGCTTAATCCAATTCAAGACAGATACTGACTTTTTTTCTCTATCTGTGGTGAATAAATACATCTAGTAGGGCTTTCACTATTTTTTCCACTCTGTTCAAGCCTGGCAAATTCTGGGCTTATTGGTTATTATTATTATTACTGGCTTACTTGTTACTTCTCTCTCTCTCTCTCTCTCTCTCTCATTTTTGTCAAATCCTCAATGTCAAAGGTTTAAAGTCTTTTCTCTTTTTCAGTCATTCTGAACTAACCTTTCCTAATACCTTCCCACCTCCGTATTTTCAATCAGGCCCCACAGACTTCCCTGAGAATAGCCTGAACCACCCAGTACTGCAAATACCAGACTTATTAGGTCTGTTCAGAGATAGCTCTCTCACTGCTTCCCCATTTCCAGAAGCATTGAAGCAAGGATTTCCACTCAGGAAAAAATTATTCTGTAGCACATTCCTGTTTCTGCTCTCCAAATGAGCTCTATCCGAGTCAACTCACTGTACAGAATCTTCTGAAAGAAGAAAATGAAAAGCAACCTTGATATGCCTTTAAAAGAAGAAAAGTGCCTAATTTGCATGAGCCCAGAGACAGTGGGAAGCTTCATTCTACAGAAGCCTTCAAAATTAAATAAAAGAGGGGCTTAGTTTTCTTCTCTCCCAAAATAGTGAAGTGCTAGTTTCCAAGCCTCTTCTCCCCCCATCTACCCACCCAAAACATCAAAGGAATTATATTTTAATTTGGAGATTTGGTCTGAATTTACCTCTTCTTAAAGTTTAGTTAAACTTAGCTGTGTGAGATTTAGAGCACTACCAACCTGTTGAGAAAGATATTGCAGGGAAGCTCCTCCATGAGGAAAAAGCATGTGATTTGGAAACCATGTGACTTTAGCACCCAGAAGTCACCGACTGTTAGTTGTATCAATCAAAGTTACCAGCCAATTAGCTTGGAGGGGTGTGTGTGTGTGTGTGTGTGTGTGTGTGTGTGTGTGTGTGTGTGTGTGTGGACAGCCCTTTTTCCTGTTTCACAAGAGGTTCTGGGAGTAGCCGCTGAAGCAAGGGCTTTTTGGTTCCTGACCTTGCCTTTGGTGGGTGAGATGCGGGGCGCTCTTAGAGATAGTTAGATTTTTACCTGTCTCTCTCCCCTCACCAACTTCTGATGCACTTTAATAAATACTTAAAAGTCTAAACTCTTGCTAAAGATTCTAATTTAAGGCGACCACTCATTAGATTTTAGACATCATAGCTAGAATTTTAGGCCCTTACAGCTATAAAAATCCAAATTCCTGGGCTAGCATGAGAGGGTGTCCAAGCTCTATATCTGAGATTAGAAAGCAGAATTCAGCCAGTTACTAGACATTTAAATGCTAGGGATACAAAGAGAAGTAAAATAGTCCTTTCTCTCATGAAGCTCGCAGTGTGATAAGGGAAACTTGCAAACAACTATGTGATCCTAAGTTCCAAAGCCCATTGATGTGAGATTCTCTCCTCATTGGTAGAGATCAGTGCCCCACTATTACATGAAGAGTTGGTGGAGTTGGTAAAAGTAGAAGAGAAGAGAGATCTGGTCCCTTCAATCTCTTTGGGTTCTTCTAGCTTTCAGTGTCAGGAGAAAAGACATACAGGATCCCAATTTCTCTTCATGGTCATGAAGGGAAGAAAAACTCTGGGAAGAGGGTGACATGTAGATCTTTGATCATATCCTTATTCTCAGCTTGCTACACCAGAGATTTTGTGTAATTCCCCTTGAGTGAGATGGGACTCTCTTTTTTTGACTGAGTTGAGATATCTTGTTCCCACTGGGAGAGCTCCTTCAATCTGTACTGTCGGCTGTATATTCTCCTATATATACTTTCTCTGATTTCTGTTTTGAACAAGACACTTTTATGTTTAATCTACATTTTAAACATTTTCCCATCACTTTATTAAGCCTAGACAATCAGCAAAACAATAAATCAAGACCTGGTTTCTAATGTTTGTCAATTTCTGTGGTTTAAATGTTGACACTGAAAATTTAAATAATTGGCTCCCTGAGAACTGATTTGAGCTCACCCCTGTGCAGTAGCTGGGTTTCTCCATCTGGAATGCACATAGTAGGCACTTAGTAAGTGCTATTTATTGGTAGTTATAATTGTTAGAAAGTTTTTCCTCACACAAAAACTAAATTTGCTTCTTTATAACTTCTACCCATGGTTCCTAGTTCTGACTTGAGGCCAAAGAGAATCTCTCTTCTATGTGACACACTCAAATAATTGAAGATGATTAGCAGACTCCCCCTAAATCTTCCTAGGCTAAATATCCCATTTTCTTCAATTCATCTTCATATGGAAACATTTCAAGGATTTTCATCACCCTCCTTCAATTCCTCTGGATGCTCTCCAGTTTATCAATGTCCAGACTTCCAGAAACCTTATTCCAGAGGCCTATCAAAGATCACAAATGGCTACCATGATAAAAGAGAGAATAGGAAAAGGTGACTTCAGTGAGATAGTTGTTCTGACATAAACTCATTAGGAAAAAAATAAAGTCAGACGAACCTAAATGTCTCATCTACCATAGCAACAGAGGGACCACAAGAGAATGTTATCTCTCATCAACATCCTCCTCAGCTTGGGAAATAAGTAATATCTTCATTTTTTTTCCTTTTAGTGGAAATGTTGTTGTCCTTGGGGTTTGAGGAGGGGAGAAAGAGCATAGAAAGAAAGTGACAGAGATAAGATTTTTAAAACCCCAATTGTTTTTGGAGCTGGGAATCAGGAGACCTAGCCTCTGGTCCTTGCTCTTCTGCCAATTAATTCTGTGACCTTGGACAATATCTCTAACTCTTAGTTTCCTCATGTGTGAAATAAGAAAGTTAGGTTAGATGATCTTTAAATGACCTTCAAGCTATAATGGTCTATGCCTATGATAGCCTGTAGGAACCAGGTAAAGTGGCAGAGTGGAGAGAGTGCTGGACTTTTTGTCAGGAAAACCTCAGATGTTTACCAGCTGTGAGACCTTGGGCAAGTCCTTTAACTTCTGTCTGCTTCAGTTTCCTCATCTGTAAAATGGGGATAATAATAACACCTACTTCCCAGGGTTATTGTGAAGATCAAATGAGATAATATTTATAAAGTGCTTTGTGAACCTTAAAGCATTATGTAAATGCTAGCTATTCTTATAGGTGAATAGGAAAGGTCTTTTTCTACTCTGAACCAATCAGTATTACCTATTTCCCACCTTCCCCTCTCTGTGCTCTCTTTCTCATACCCTAGTCTAAGCCTTTAAACAATTTTTGCAATTTGCATGGTAAACTTCCTGAGGGCAGGGACCATGCATTCCTTGCTTTCTGTATCCCTAGGACATAGCACAATGCCTTGTGAGTTGGCAAAACTTAATAAATACTTTTACATTTGGTTGAATTGTCAAGTTAAACATCAATCATGATTCCCCAGGGCTGGACTCATGTGAAGAATGGTTAACCATAGGATGCCCATAAGCCTGTTATAAAGTAACACTATGTTTAGCTCAGATTGTTCTCATGCAAATATTTTAGAGATGAGAAAGTTGGCATATAAGTGAATAGTTACTGCTGTCTTATTATCTTTCTTTCTTTCTTTTAGTAATATCATCCATTTTCTCTCTATTCTTTCAGATTCTTTACCTCCTTGAGAGAATCCTTGAAAGTCTATCCCTGCAAGCCTTTACAATTACATCCCCTCCAGAATAGTTCCTTCTCTGTGTATTTGATAAAGTTCAACCTCTCCCTCTTGTCCTGACTTCCTATTTTCTTCATTGCCATTTTGACTTCCTCATCTGGTAGACTGGGTAGTATAGGATTGTAGCAGAAAGGATCATAGATTTGGATCTGGAAGAAAATTTGGAAGCCATCGAGGCTGACTCCTCATTCATAGATGAGGAAACAGAAATACAGAGAGATGAAATAACTAGTAAGACATAACTAAGAAGTGTCTGTAACAGGATTTGAACCCAGGTCTTCCTCACTGTTAAGTCCAGTGCCTTATCTACCATACCATGCTATTGAAGCATGAGAATTCAATGAAGTGGTTTCATTATTATTGGTGAGGGTGAGAATAGATCATAATAGGAATGCCAGTAAATCAAATAGATTTTATCTATTTTAGAGGCACGCGGCGCCAGCAAGTTTGTCGAGGGAGCCGGCGGCTCTTTGCACCTTCGCGCCGGGGCCACGCCGCTTTGTCTGCTCTGGCTGGGCCGACCCGACCCGACCCGACCCTACTCGACCCAGCAGCGCCCTGGCCATGGCGGCTTTGATTGAATTGTTTGCCTACTTCGTCACGGGCGTCTTGGCCTTCGTCCTCGGCGTGGGCATCGGTTTCTGCGCAGCCTGGCGTGGTATAATGAAGATCAGCTGGAGCTGTGGCCTCTTTTTGAGAAGACAATTCCGGGTCCAAGGAGAAGCCGTGGTTTGCAAAGCATCCTCCTGTGGAGGAACCTCCTTAACCAGGGAATTAGTGCTCAGAGGAGTCATATCCCTTGGAGGAGCCCAGGGGCGCTGCAGGCCGGGGCTGCAGTCAGTGAATCAGGAGCAGCCCCAGAGAGATTGTCATGGATCCCAGCAGTGGGAGCCCAGCATGAGCATGACTTACATACAGACTGCTCAGACAACTGCACTCCCTGATGAAGATGGTGAAGATGGTCAATGGGGTGAAGATGGTGACCTGTAAGGGATTGAAGCTAGAGCCCAGCAACAGAGGTCTAGTTTTATAGGCAACTGTCCTGTGATGTCAGTAGTGTAGTGTGTTTGCCATTTTATTATATCTTTGGGATGCTGAAAGAGATGAATGGGCTTTGGAGTGAATGTGGCAGTTTGAAAAATCTATAATTCATAATTTGAAAAAAAAAGATTTTATCTATTTTATTGTCCTTTCAATTTCTTCCATAAATGCTCTTGGCATAAACTGGCTTAGCTGGTTCTCATACTATGCTTTTTGCAGTTTTGTTTTCCCCTCTAATTTTTTTTTATTATTTTATGAGGTAAGAGTATTTATAATCTTTCTTATTCTCCAAACATCCTCAAAACTGAGATATCACTGAAGAATGACCTTAAGTGGGTGTGGAGAAGATAAAAGCAGCCCTTTAGTTGAATTCAATAAACATTTATTATGTGTCTCCTGTGTACAAACAAGAACTATATTAGATTCTTGAGATACAAAGCTTAAAAAAAGATAGTCCCTACCCTCGAGGAGTTTACAGCCTTCTGTAGGGAATAAAACAGCCAACCTTGATATACCACTTTAAGGTTTGCAAAGTACTTTACCTGTATTATTTTACTTGATCCTCATAACGATCAAATGAGGTTGGTGCTATTATTATCCTTATTTTACAGATGAGGAAACTGAGAGGTTAATTATCTTGCCCAGTACCACTCAACTATTATGTGTCTGAGGCAGGATTTGAACCCAGATCTTGAATCACAGTTGAGCACTCTATCTACTCTATCCACTATAGAACCTAGCTGTCTAGGTGTATGATACATGCACAGATAAGTATAATAGTAACAATAACAGCTAACATTAATATAGTGCTTGTTATGTACACTGTGTTTAGCGCTTCACAATTATTATCTCATTTGATCCTCACAACCACCTTGGGAGATAGGTGCTATTATGACTCCATTTTACAGAGGAGGAAACTGAGGCAAACAGACCTTAAATGACTTGCCCAGGGTCACACAACTAAGAAGTATCTGAGGCAGGATTTAAATTCAAATCTTCCAGACTCCAGGTCCAACATTCTAACTGTCTAGGTATAGATGACACACATACAGGTAGGTATAATCCATATATTAGTATAATTCAATGATGTCATGATATATACCTTCCCTTCAATGAGTAAGTCAATGGGGTCTGAAGTTTTAAGGCTTAAAGGGGAGGAAAAGCTTAGATGCAACCATGAATCTGCCAGGCAGAGGCACAGGTAGCAAGAGGAGCTTCAAAGAGATACAACCACCAGCCAAAGAGCAAATATCACTGTATGGAGTGAGATGGGCATAATGGTCCCACACTGACTTCTTTAGTTTCCAATTTTAGCTGTTCTCAGCAGTCATCTTTGAAAACAGAAGACAAGGTAATACCATGCTTATTTATGGAGAAACCTATCTGAACCTCCTTGCATTCATCTATGAGTCAGAGTGAAGTTATAGGATACACTTATAACCTGAGGAGTTGGAAAATGGGAAAAGCCAAATCTTTCCCCATGACCTTAGGGAAATTTGACAGGAAATAGAGAGAACAATGATTCATCACAGGGCAACCCTAGCCTAGAAAGTGAGATGCCCCTAATCAGTCCCAGTCTCTATTGGCCCCTCTGGACCAGAAATGACCTTGTCCTGAACTATTAGAGTCACTCCAAAAAAGAGAAGAATAAATGAATGAATGAATGAAAATTATTAAGTGCTTACTACATACAAGGCACTGTGCTGTGGACTGGGAATACAAATAGAGAAGCAGAGACAATCCCTACTCTTAAAGAAATCATGGTCTAATGGTAGAGCCAACATATACAACGGGTTTCAGCAGCAAGTCTGATGGAAAGGTTCCATAGGTCCTTAAGGAGCCAAGCAAAGCAGACGACAATGCATTTTCTTTAATGTCATTTCTATTGACAAAATCATATCCATTTTTTATGTTGAATCATTTGACAGTATCAAGGGCTCTGGTAGAAAGAACTCTCTTTTTTAGGTCTTTAGTAGCTGTGATTTTTGAGGAAGTGGGGAAGAAGAAGATGATCTCTCTCCAAAGGGATTGCTTCAAGGGATGATGGCTTTGGGGCAAATCAGCTGGAAGGAGAGCCAATGAACTGGGAGGCTGCTGTCTTTCCTTGGACTGTCCAAGTTGGTGGTGAGGAAAGTGGGCCTCTTCTTCACAGTGGTTACAGGGTCTGAACTGGACTGAACTGGCTGGCATTCTGTGGGGCACTGCTATTCCCAGGATCCTTGGATTCAGGGTCCTGGGATATTTTCAACAGAATCTGTGTGGAGATAGTGGATAAGGTGGTTTGATTCAAAAGTAACAATAATAGCGTGTGTGTGTGTGTGTGTGTGTGTGTGTGTGTGTGTGTGTGTGTGTGTGTGAGAGAGAGAGAGAGAGAGAGAGAGAGAGAGAGAGAGAGAGAGAGAGAGAAAGAGACTTACCATATTCCAGACTCTCTGCCAAGTGCTTTATAATTACTTTATTTCTCACAACAGCCCTGGGAAGGAGGTGCTATTATTATCCCCAGTTTACAGATGAGGAAACTGAACAAACAGAGGTTAAATGACTTGTCTGAGTTCACACAGCTAGTAAATGTCTGAGAGCCTGGATTTGGACTCAAATCTTCCTGACTCCAGGTCTGTCTTTCTATTCACTGTACCACCTACCTGTCTCTTGGTATATGTGACTTCATGGCTCTCCCTCAGGGTGCCTTGCTGCTTCCTCTAGATTGCTTTGCCTGACCCAGAAGACTACCCTGAGCTTTCTTTTCTGGCTCTGTATCCTCTACAGAGGGGGAAGACTATAAATTCCACAAGGACAGAGATCAGTCCTCATCTAAAATCCATATTCCCCAGTCCCTAGCACTGTACTCTGCCCAAAGCAAGCACTTAATAAATATTTGTTGGACTGTGGAATGAATGCACCAGAAGTGACCAAGGAAGTAGTGAATATATTTTTCCATCTTTAATTTCCTGCAATTATCCTGACAGGTAACTATACAAATTTCCTTTCAGAAATAGTGTATTTCCTGTGGAAATAGAGTAAGGATAAATATATCTGTGATACTACTTTTCAACCCACAAGGAAATGGGTTAGTAGGATGATTTAATGCAACTTGGAAAGGAAGGACAAAAGCTTATATAATGAATTGTTTTAATGATCGGGATGGTAAATGATTACAGTTATTATTTGCATATAGAGAAGTCCTCTGGGGAGCCTAGGCTCTCACCATTTGAATTTATGTTTGAGGAGAAAGTGAGAGGCCTTTTAAATTTAATCTAAGAGCCTTGGGGAGGTTAACCTATAGAATAAAACCTCAGTGTTATTTATGGCTAAGGGAAAATTTGAATGGACTATATATGCTGGTAATGTTATATAAATGTCAAGCATTATTATTACTATTATTATTATAAAATATCTACTATATGCAAGGCACTATGCTAGTCAGTGGGGATAAAGATAAAAAAAATTAGGCTTAAGGAGCCTCTACTTTTACTGGATAAAATCTCCTATTCAGCTAAAAAAGAAGAGAGAGAGAGAGAGAACACGCTATGCTATAGTAGAAAGCATCTTTTATTTGGAGACAATGGACCTCGGTTCAAATCCTGACTTTTAAGTTAAAAATAAAAATGTTGGTCCATTGAGTAGAAGAATGCCATATGGAAGCAAGAAATAAGGAACAGGAGGAATTCTGAGAAACGTGGGAAGATTTTCCCAAAAACAGATGCAGAGGACAGTAAGTGGAATAAGAAGATAATTATATCAATGTGAATTAAAAGATCACAAAAGAGGAGCTGAACTAAGTAATTGAAAATGAATTAAGGTTTTCAGAGAAAAGATACCTGCCCTAAGGAAAGAGGTGTGGACTACTCCAGTGGAAGTTGGAAGTAGCAAGTTTAGAGAGTGGGTGATGCTGAGTGCTTGGATCTCCCCTATGATGCACACCTCCCCCACACCTAGTGCTCAGCTGCTGCCACAGCTGCTCTAGTGCCACTTGCAGTTACCCCCCACCCCAATTTACAGATCAGGAAGAGCTGATCAAGACGGTATTGATTCTGCTGCTCAAATACCAGAAATTGGAAACAAAGACTGTATTTCAAATAATTTACCCTCAATTTATTATCCATAACATTTTCCTTTATAGCCCAAAGATGATTTCAACACAGATGGTTTTAACACAGAAGATTCTCAGTATGTCCACATTTCATCAATAAGAGATTTTAAAGGGGTTTGCAGGGAAAATGCAAATAAATGTAGAAGATTGAAAAGGAGTTTTTCAGCTGCTTAAGAAGAAGGGACAGCAAAAAATTCAAATTGTTTTGGATATTTGTCAGAAGTCATTTTTTTCAACCACAGAAAATCCTAAGAGCAATATCCATCGTCAATTTTTAATTAATTTGTTTTTAAAGCCACAAGGATTCTTTGAACCTGAGTTTTTTTTTTCACTCCTATTTCAGCATTTTCCACAAAAGTTCAGTCTAAAAACCAATATAAATTTGAATGGATATTTTAGGTCACTACAATCTCAAATCAAACACCCTTACCATGTGAACATCATCTCAGCTCTAAAACAGGATTTGCAGTACATCTACTTTATATGACTGTTGAATGTGTTGTATTACACATACTTTGATACACTGCATATCTTGCAGATATTGTGGGTTTAGTTACAAACCACCAAAGCAAGTATCACAATAAAGTAAGTCATACAATTACTTTTGTTTCCCAGGGAATATAAAAAGTTATGTTTATACTCTATTGTAGTCTATTAATTGCACAATAGTATTATGGCTAAGAAAAACCATGTATATGTCTTAATTTAAAAGTACTTTAGGGGCAACTAGGTGGTGCAGTGGATAGAGGACCGGCCCTGGATTCAGGAGGACCTGAGTTCAAATCCAGCCTCAGGCACTTAACACTTACTAGCTGTGTGACCCTGGGCAAGTCACTTAACCCCAATTGCCTCACCAAAAAAAAAAAAATTAAAAGTACTTTATTAGGGGAAGCTAGGGGCACTGGCCCTGGATTCAGGAGGACCTGAGTCCAAATCCGGCCTCAGACATTGACACTTACTAGCTGTATGACCCTGGGCAAGTCACTTAGCCTCCATTGCTTCACACCCCCCCCAAAAAAAATGAACATAAAAATATTTTATTGCTAAAAATGCTAACCATCATCTGAGCCTTCAGAGTTGTAATCTTTTTTGCTGCTAGAGGGTCTTGCCTCAATGTTTGATGGCTGCCAACTGATCAGGGTGGTGGTTGATAAAGGTTGGGGTGGCTGTGGCAGTTGTAGCAATTTCTTAAAATAAAACAACAATGTAGATTGTCACATCAATTGACTCTTCCTTTCACTTGAACACTTAAAGGCTATTGTAGGATTATTAACTGGCCCAATTTCAATATTGTTTTGTCTCAGAGAATAGGAAGAGAGATGGACAAATTCTGATTGGTGGAGTAGTCAGAACACACACACAACATTTATTAAGTTTATTCTCTTCCATGGCTGTAGGTACCTGGTGCCCCCAAACAATTGCAATAGTAGCATCAAAGATCACTGATTACAGATTACCACAACAGAGATAATAATAATGAAAAAAATTAAAATATTGTGATAATTACCAAAATGTGACTCAGAGACATGACATGAGCACATGTTGTTGGAAAAAATAGCACTGATAGATTTGCTATATACAGGGTTGTCACAAACCTTCAATTTGTAAAAAATGTAATGTTTTCAAAGTACAATAAAGTGAAGTGCAATAAAATGAGATATGACACTACATTGAAAAAGACCAGTGACTTCCAACTGCATGTTTATAGGTTAAAAAGTTATTTCTTACAAACGACCACATTTTGGACCTCACCTGACCTCTCTCTAAGAGGCCATTCAAATATATAATGAATTGAACTGGCTTGGTTTCTTTTAGATGCAATTAGTACATGGATATGAAAGGAAATGGTGTTTTCAAGAAAGACAGTTATAGGTTTAAGAAATGCCTAAAGAGAGATAACTTGACAAATTTGTCTGGTAGGCAGAAATTGTTCTCTCCCCTCCTTACCTACCTTCCATGAAATCAATAACATCTCTATATTTGGGCTTTTTGTTTACTGAATGTTTACTGAATGTTTTGTTTACTGAATGTTTTGTTTACTGAAATGTGTGCAATTGTAATATGCCTTCTTCTTAAGTTTAGTTGGAACCGGCACTGGCTTTTCAGAGAGAAGCACTGATTTACTTAATTTATGATTGAAAGAGTTCTGTGATGGTGAAAACTTAAAATTTTTGCATTTATAAGGTTATATGAATTTTTTCACCATTATGTGAATCCATTACAGTAAGGCTTGACTCTTTGTATGCTATTTATTTTTTCAACGTTTTAGGCTGCTTATTTATAATACTTTGGAAGGTACATTGCCTAAGCAAGTTTTGCTCTACTTATTAAATTAAAGTTATGGCTTGTAAAGAAATAAAAAGAGTTGGGGAACTACAAGGGCAGCATATTCTCTGCACTGTTAGGTACAATTCACTCTATTGTTTGCTTTGCTTAACTGCTTTTATTTTGATACCAAAGAAGAAGAGGTCAATTCTTGTGGGTCTTGAGAAACTTTAGCCTTAAAAGTGACTGTGGGGAGGGGCAGCTAGGTGGCACGGTGGATAGAGCACCGGCCCTGGAGTCAGGAGTACCTGAGTCCAAATCTGGCCTCAGACACTTAACACTTACTAGCTGTGTGACCCTGGGCAAGTCACTTAACCCCAATTGCTTCACTTAAAAAAAAAAAAGTGACTGTGGGGCAGCTAGGTGGCGCAGTGGATAGAGCACCTGCCCTGGATTCAGGAGGACCTGAGTTCAAATCGGACCTCAGACACTTGATACTTACTAGCTGTGTGAACCTGGGCAAGTCACTTAACCCTCATTGCCCTGCAAAAAAGAAAAAAAAAAGTGACTGTGATATGTGATATAATGGAAAAAGCCCTGGATATGGAGTCAGAGGACTTGTGCTCCAGACCTGTCCCTGTAACTTATTACCTGTGTGACTTTGGGTAAATTGGTTAATTTCTCTTGGCCTCAGTTTCCTCCTCTGATGAAAAACCTTTTACTTGGTTGCTGAGATGGAAATAAGTATGCATACAAAAGTCAGAGGGGAAAACTTACTTTGTCCCTAGTAGCTTTTGAGGAGAAAGGAAAATTGCTATAAACATCTTTGTGGGGAGAGAGGGAACTCCCTATCTAGTTGCCATGACTCCCTATCCAGGCTACCACATGGCCCTGAAAGCATGGCCTTGTTGTTTCTGCTTTTTCTCTTCTGTTTCTTCTTTCCTGATCTTACGTGAATGGTAATGGAGATGAAATGGACCAGATCACAGTATTGGGAGTTTTAAAATGTTGGGAAGTATGATTGGAAGTAGTATAACTGGAGGCCACAGCAGAGCCAAGTGAAGAACCAGCCATTAAAGGTTACTATGACTCCTTCAAAGACTGAGATCCTATTGGCCAGTCCTTTGTAACATGTAAAATGAGAGGGAACTTTAAATCTTCCCCTCTACTTCTAAATCTATCATTTAGTTCTTTGGTCTCTTTCCTCTTTTTAAAGAATGCAGCAGGAGGCAAATAAGGTGATCTGAGAATTTTTCTTAGTCAGGAAGAGAATTACAAATGTGCTAAGTGACTTTACAGATCTCCTTCACTGAATACCAATACTTTACACTATAAACAGTGGGGAAAATAATGCAGTTTGATTACTATTTTACAGAGTCTGTGACAAAAGTGTCAAATGGCATCAGGGAAGAGGTGAAAGTGACATTAAAACGAAGAGTTATTAGACCTTTGGTGAGGCTATAGGATCAACCTGCATCTCAAACTGGATGTTATAATTAGATTCTTGTGGCTTGTGGGAAACCATGTTCTAGAACTAAAATTGATGCATAGCTTATGCCAAGAATTGATTCATTGTGAGATCAGGTGGGAATTACTATGATCATATCGACTACTGATTTATATAAAGGCTTCTGGCAAATAGCCTTGAATGAAGAATCCAAGCCAAAAAAGCATTTGGAACACCAGATGGAGAATAAGAATTTAATATGCTGTATTAATCCAAATCTAGACTGTACTTTTCTTCCTTAAATTTGGCCTACGGAAACCTGAGCAGAGCCTATCATTGGAGGTAATTTTCAATGTTTACCTGTATATATATATATTTTTTCTTTCAACACAATCTTATTTTAGGGATAAATAAAAATAACATGGAAACCCTAAGGAATAAGCCCCCAATCTAAGGAAGAAACAAGTGTTGAATGTGCTGGACTGATTCCAGGATAGATTTTTAAAATTAAGGACCATCAGTAGTTCTTCCAGGTTCTTAGAGCCAGAATATTCAGACCAATATAGTGGTATCAATCATTTAATAAACATTTATTAAGTATCTGCTGAGAGGCAGCATATTGTAGTGGACAGTCAGCAAGACCTGGGTTTGAGTCCTGCCTCTGACTCATACTGTCTGTGCTACACTGGGCAAATCATTTAACCCTTTAGTACTTTAGGCAACTCACTAGGACTATAAATTATCAAAAACATGCTAATCATCTTGAAGAGAGTCTCCTGTAACAATTAAATTATGAATCCAGTTTGTATTCCTATTTTTTTAACTTCTTTTTTTGTTTTTGTTTTTTGTAGGGCAATGAGGGTTAAGTGACTTGCCCAGGGCCACACAGCTAGTAAGTGTCAAGTGTCTCAGGCTGGATTTGAACTCAGGTCCTCCTGAATCCAGGGCTGGTGCTTTATCCACTGTGCCACCTAGCTGCCCCCTATATTCCTATTTTTTATTAAGCACTTGCTATGTGCCAGATACTGCTAGGCACTGGTGATATAAATACAGAGAATAAAACAATCTTTGTTACTGTTTAGACTGCAAATTCACCCTCTGTTCATTCATTCATTCATTCATTCATTCATACCAAAAACATGTATTAAATGCCTACTCTAGAGTGTTCCAGGAACTATGTAAGAAACAGTCCCTGCCCTCAAGAACTTTACATTCTATCATGGTAGTGGTGTAGTGTTGGGGAAAACTACATATACAGAAATAAGTAAATATGAAATATTTACAACATGGAGGAGGTGGTGGTAGTGGTAGTGGTGGCAGAGGTAGTGGTGGTAGTGGTAGCGGTGGTAGTAGTGAGGACCTTAACAAGTAAAGAAATCAGGAAGGGTTTCCTATAAGTGGTAGTGCTTGAGATGAATTTTGAAAGAAGCAAAGGATGATAATAGATGAAGGTGAAGATGGAGCATGTTCCAAGCATGGGGACAGACTGTGCAAAGGAATGGACAATCGGAGACAGATTGTCCTGTGCAGGAACCCAAGTCATCCAGTTTGACTGGAAGATAGAGTATGTAAATTAGAAGTAATGTGTAATAAACCTGTAAAAGTAGGTTGGAACCAGATGGCGGAGGACTTTTTCCAAAGGTTGGTTAATAAGTTATTAAGCTGGCTAGTAGTGTTTGCCAAAGCCTACAAAAATTACATCACTATATTTAGCCAGAGTACACCTGAACATATGGAATAGCTCACATTGGTGCTAAGTGTAATTCATAAAACAGGTCTTCTAATACAACTTGGCAAATGCTAATTTGAACTTCTAGAGGCTAAGTATTTAGGATGAGGGGAAATGGGCACATTATCTCTTTGTAAGGATGATAAAATAGACATTATTTTATTTAGGGCAGTATAAGTTCTTTTAAGGGTTTGCTTTTTTGTTTTTTTTCCTTTCTGTTTTTGCTTAAAGTATTAATTTTTTGGGAAGCTGACTACAGCCAAGAAACAAGCCAGGCCATTTGGAGACTTAGTGGTCTCTTATTCCTCATTTGGGGACCATAGCTAGTCTATTGTCTGTCTCAACACAGAAAGCCAAAACCAATAAAGTTATCTGAACTCTGGAGTCAAGATACTTTTGAAATAATCTTTGCCTTTTGTTTGCACCAATTTTGAAAGTCCCTGACTTTTCTGACCCTTCAGAACAGCAAGGATATGTCCAATATGGCACTGAGGTAAATTTTGTTACAAGATTGTGAGAATAAAAAGCATCCCACAAATATCTCAGTATAGAATTATTGCCAAGAAAAAGAAATGTGTCTTCTATCCTGAAGAAATGTCTGGCAATTGTTCTGGCTTTGGATAAGATCAGGGAGGCCAGGAGTTTACCTTGTGGACTGATTAAGTCCCAACTTGGATAAAGATTATTCAAATCACCAACAGCAAGTTGTAGACATGCTTCTGGAAGCTTCAGAGCTTTCACATGAAATGTTCCATTTGATCTTGAATGTGAGGTTCTCCTAGACTAATACTTTCTAAAGGAGAAAATAGGATCTTTGAGTACTTTTCTTAACTAACTGTAAGCTGTGCTTTGAAATTGCCATAAAGAGAAAAGTTAGGGAAAGGCAGAGAATGGGAGCAGATGACTATAACTGGGTACCTGCTCAGATGTTCATGATAGGGATGGGAGAAGCTCTGGAATTAAAGTGAGAAGACATTGTTTCTGCAAACTGAGTGCTCATCAACTGTGGAATGGCTAAACAAACTGTCCTATGTGAAGGTAATGGAATATTATAATGTTATAAGAAATAATGATTATAGAGAATTTAGAGAAACATTAGAAGCTTTGTAAGGACTGATACGAAGTGATTTAGGGAGAACTGAGAAAACTAAGTGTGTATGTGCATATATATGGAGAGATATAATGTAAATCAAGAATGTAAACAGAAAGAACAATAAAATGAAACTGTGCTGTATAACTAGAATGCCCAACCAACTGAAGAGAAGAGACAAGGAAATGTGCCTTCCTCCTTCTTTATGTGTTTTGCAAATATTTATATGTGTAATACGTTATCTCCTCCTATAGCATGTAAGCTTCTTGAAAACAGGGTCTCTTTCTTTTTTGTCATTGTATCTCCAATACCTTGTCCAGGTCCTGGCATATAATTAATAAATGCGTGTTGGTTGATGGAGAGGTGGCTGACTATGGGTGTGGAATGTTTTACATCTGTGGTCTGGTTGCCTGTCAATTGCTTGTGTGTGTGTGTGTGTGTGTGTGTGTGTTATAAGGGAAGGGTTAAAGGTTTGTAAAACTGAAAACAAAATATAAATGTAGGCTATTATCATGATTATTATTATCAGTGCCTTATCCAAACTTTTTATGTCCCTCAAGCCTATTGAAGTGCTTTGTAATGTTTGTTGAATTAAATTGAATTATTTAACAGAAAATTAAAAAAAAAGAAAGTAAAGCCTCAATTTGACTTCAACAGAAAACAAACCTCCTCAATGCTGAGTGTTCCTGCTTCAATAAACAAGATATAGAATAGGAAGTATTTCAATAAATATTTTCTGAAGTTTTATTATGTAGTGATTCAATCCAAAACAACAATCATTTATTAGAGCATTGTGATAGGCACAATGGATATAAAGAAAAATGTGGGGAAAAAGGAGCTTACATTTTACTGAGAGTAGGAGGAAAGGAGCATTAATAATGAGAAAACAGAAAAGGCTTCTCTTAGGAGAAGGCAATCAGCAGAACCTTGAAGGAAGCTAGGGATTCCACAAGGCAGCTGTGGGGAGAGAATGTGTTCTAGAAATAAGGGACCTACTACATCAGGTCACAAAGGCAAGGAGATGGAGGACATATTAAGGGAACAGCATGTAAATCAGTTTGGATGGAATATATAATTGAGGGGCAGCTAGGTGGACAAAGTGGACAAAGTACCAGCCCTGGAGTCAGAAGGACCTGGGTTCAAATCCAGCCTCAGGCACTTACTAGGAGTGTGACCCTAAGCAAGTCATTCAATTCCAACTACTCTCATATGCTTCTTCTCTCTCTATATATATACACATACAAATATAAAATATTTAACAAAATAAATGAAATAAAATAGAACACAGATAATGTTAATATGTGATTTTATAAGTCAATATACAGGAATCCTTATGTATGGTTTAATTTGAAATGACTGATCTAGTCCATACCCCTCATATTGCACTCTGTCAAAATAGGATTAAAGAGGTTGAGACCAATTTGAGAACACATGGATAATCATTGACATAATTAGGACTTGAACTCAATCCTGATATAAGGAAATTTCTGGAGAATAATTGTAAAGTCTTACCCTTGAGTGCAAAAAATCAATTATGGAGGAACTATGGTTACGATAGCAGTATGTCTGAAAAATGTCTGGGAATTTTAATGGACTTTTAGCTTCATATGAATCAATAATATGACATGAGAGACTAGAAAGTTATTGCAAGTTCAGGCTTCAGTAAAAGGGATTGAACATCCAGGGCTAGGGGAAGTGATGGTCTCATGTACTATGTCTTGGTAGAGGGCAGTGAACTGAAGTATTGGGTCCATTCTTGCTGCCACATTTTAAGAAAAGCATTTATTAGCTGGAAAACATCCAGAAGAGGCTTACCAGAGTAGTTAAAGCACCATAATGAAGACTGGAGATAGGAACTAGGAATATTTAACCTGGAGAGAGACAGAGAGAGAGATTGAGAGAGATTGAGAGAGAGAGAGAGAGAGAGAGAGAGAGAGAGAGAGAGAGAGAGAGAGACTGACTTACTTAGTTGAGACAATTGAGCTGCCATAAGGAAGGATTAAAATTGTTCTGCTTGGTCCCAGAGGGCAGAATTAGGAGCAAAGGCCAGGAATTTCTGAGAAGCAGTTTGTGGCTGGATGTGATGAAAAACAGCAATAATTAAGCTATTTCAAAGTAGAAAGGCTGTCTCTGGGAGGTAGTGAGCTCACCTTCATCTGCAGTTTTGAGGGAGAGGCTGGATGACTGCTTCTCAGTTATGTTGTAGAAAGGATTATTGTAGAGGTAAGAATGAGACTAAGTGGCTTCTGAGGAACCTCCCAAATTTAAGAATATGGGATATTTTCAGCTTCTGGCATCACACTTTTCCCACTCTATTACAACACACTATCTCACTCATATTTGGTACTTTGTTAAATATTTATGTTATTTTAATAAAGCAATTGCAATCTCATAGGGGGAAAAAAAGCACATTTCTTGTATGGGAA
The DNA here is from genome assembly GCF_019393635.1 of Dromiciops gliroides. Classification (NCBI taxonomy): domain Eukaryota; kingdom Metazoa; phylum Chordata; class Mammalia; order Microbiotheria; family Microbiotheriidae; genus Dromiciops; species Dromiciops gliroides. Next base: position 160,780,837 of record NC_057862.1, on the reverse strand, counting down.
TCTTGGAGATAAAAGGAAATACCCTACATTTAATGACTAACCAATAGGGGTTATGATAACCAAGATGCTACTGCCACCTGGTGGGAGCTATTGGCATGCCAGTCATCAAGTGTCAGAACGTCATAAGGCTCCTCAGGGCACATCTTCCAAATTCAACATTTTTTGTTTACAGCAAACATTACACCTGCTAATATATTTTCCCCAACAATTCTGCAATCTTACCCTTGAATTTCTTCATAACTATCTGTTCCCAATATTTTACCTATATCTACTTATTACTTACTGGTGAAATGTTGACTTGAGGCTTATCTTTTGTTTGGAAACATGAATTTATTAAGATTCTTCAATTTACAACCAGCCTATGAATTTGTACCATTTAGAGAGAGGGAAGACTATTTTTAAAATTAAATCATCGATGTTTCTTTATGTAATTTCATTTTTAGAAAAATAATATGCGGCTTATTGCCAAATGAAAGTTAGAGCCAAATAATGAAATGGTATTACTTTGACAAGAGGAAACCTAGCAACAGGATTATAGTTTATCTCCTGGAAGGCCACCATTTAATTTCTCTGGGTCTTAGTTTTCTGTGAAATAGGGGAGCTGGAGTAGATTCATTTCAGCTCTAAGACCCCATGTCTCCATCATCCCCTCTGAGGAGAAGGTTTGATGGCTTGATAAAAAGTAAATGAAGTATAATAGATGTTTATACCTCAAGCTTTACTACTGGGTACTCAACTAAGCTTTAACATTTTGAATTTCACTAACAAAAAGTTCACAAGACATCGAAATAAAATAACTTTGCTTGGCATTGGGTATTTGCAAATATTCACTAGACTTAGCTATCAACAAATTAAGGGATGAATGGTCCAAGCTGTTTACTTAGAATCTACACTCAGAACACTTTAATCTGAGCTATTTATAGGCCTCTTCTTCTAGACCCCACAGGGCAAAACTAGAAAAAAGTGAAATTTGTAAAGAGGCACCTTTAGGTTTAGAGTAAGGGAAACAATTAGTGCTAACTATCTAAAGGTGGAATTGGCTGCCTTAGGAGGTAGTTTGGTCCTCACTGAAGCCCTTCCAATAGAGACCAGTGGGTTATTATGTAAGGGTGTACTTGTTCAGCTGTGGGTTTAACTACATGACCTCTGAGGTCCCTTCTAACTCTGAGATTCTGTGATCATCAGGGCTAATCACAACCTAATAGAGCACTGAGAACCATGCAAATGTAATAGGATTATACTTTTTTGTTACTGTGAGGATCTATTGTAGCTTTAAACAGCAATGGGTAAAGCATAGAGGTTGGTTAATCCATGGTAATTTATTGTGGAGATAGGGATAGGAAATACATCTGACATTTCATTGGTAAAGGGGACACCTGGATGAGGAAACTCCCCCTACCTATGAAGGTCAGGGCTTTCCCTGTAATTTATTGCCTCAGAACAGTGATTCCTGTTTAGAGGTTCATGAACTTCTTGGGGGTTAGCCATGATAATTCAAGGGATTTGAGTTAAAAAGTCTGATGGTGTGTGCGTTATAAGAAATCTTGAAACCATCATGGACCATCACAAATGTCCAGTAGAAACAAACCTTATACAGCCTTTTGTTATATTAAGCCTCTTTTATAACTTATGCCCCACTCATCCTACTAAACTTCTATTTGTTGGGTTTTCAAATGAACTAATTGACAACACAGGCCAGGCTTTCAGTAAAATTTCCGTGAGAATGTAGCTGTTGGGCTAGTGGTAGAAAAGAAGTGATGTATAAAAAGATTCTTACGAAGGTTCATTTATAGATGAACATGGTTAAAAATAGAACATTGTATATGTCCTTGAACTTGAAGCACATTTATCATTTAATACAGCTCTTGTCATTAGCCAGTAGAAAAGTAAATATTTTATATCATAGCCAGCTATTCATTTTTCATCAATTGGTTAGGTGTGGCTAAAGATAAAAAATACATTTCCATCTCTCAACAAGAGAGTTTGTAAAATTTTTCTACCATTTTCTACCTGAGTCAGAATTTTTACTTTATGTTTTAAATAAAAATGTAGAAATAAACTTGATGTACAACTAGAGTTGACTGTGTTTATCTGGTGTTGAACCAAAACTTGCAAACATTTATTTAAATAAAAAATTCAACATTAAAATTATTTTATTATTGTCATATTAAACACCTTCCAAGTTGGAACTGATTTCAATAAAGATGTTATTTATATTGTATTTCAACAACATTTGTAAAATAAATTTAATATGAAGCCTTGCTGGATTACTTCTTTTAATTATTCCTACAGAATATCCCCCATTAAATATTCATAATTATTTATAATTAGGTTGATAAGTAGAATAAAATGTTATGTTTTAGTAGGGAGGGAAGGGAAGGTGGGAGAAAAATGTGGAACTCAAAAAATATCTTTACATGTAATTGAGAAAAAATAAAATAAATAAAAATTTAAAATTAACATGTTATATTTTATCATCGTAATTATATGATATATATTTGAAACAAAACACTTTGAGAACTACTGCCTGGACACTGAAGAAAGTTAAATAAAACTTGTCTTATATTTGATGTTTTGTTAGCTTGAATGCATGCAAGGAAGTTGAAGGGCCTTTTCCTTTTGTTATGGAGATCTAGACATGAACAAAAATCAGAAATTCCCAGGGGAAATCCTGAGTGGGGGTAAAATGAGACAAATTCTGTCATTTCCAAGGAAAACTTTGTTTATATATGTTGGAGAGGAGAAAGGAAAAAGACATAAAAGAGATATTAACTTAAGTGCTTGTGTAGTTAGGGCAGCTGGGTGACTCAATGGATAGAATGCCGGGTCTGAAGTCAGGAAGACTCCTCTTCCTGAATTCAAATATGGCCTCAGACACTTCCTAGTTGTATGACCCTGAGCAAGTCATTTAACCCTACCTCAGTTTCCCCATCTATAAATGATCTAGAGAAGGAAATGGCAAATCACTCCAGTATCTTTGCCAAGAAAACCTCAAATGGGGTCACAAAGAGTCAGAGACGACTGTAAAATGACTGAAGAAGCACAAGCTTACACGGCAGCTGATAGCCCTTTACCTTTTATTCTGGTGATATAGAAACAAAATGTTTCTGTCCCCTGGAGAAGAAACCTTGGGTGAGGGGTGGCTTAAGTTTTTTTTTTTTTTAGTGAGGCAATTGGGGTTAAGTGACTTGCCCAAGGTCACACAGCTAGTAAGTGTTAAGTGTCTGAGGCTGGATTTGAACTGAGGTACTCCTGACTCCAGGGCCAGTGCTCTATCCACTGTGCCACCTAGCTGCCCCGTGGCTTAAGTTTTGATGTTCTCACCGCAGAGAATTTGAGTTCTCATGCAAGTACTGAATAAAGACCTTACCAATGAGAGATTTTAGAGAGAAGCTCTCAAGTTTGAACCCAATGTACATAAACTCAGAACTGCAGTTCTATTATACTGGTTACATACAAAAATGGCAATATTTATTTCCTTCTGAGGTGCTACTGTAGCATCTAAGACTTTTAGAGAAACCTGGGAAGACTTGTATAAACTGATGAAGAGTAAATAGAACCAGGAGTACATTGTATCTAATAGCAACATTGTCAAAATGAGAAAATTTGAAAGACTTAATTATCAATGCAATGCCTAACTCACTGTTCTGAGAGATGAATACTACCCTTTTCCTACCAAAGAAGTGACAGACTCAAGATGTAGAATGAGACATACATTTTTGGACAAGGGCAATGTAGGAATTGGTTTTGACTATGCATATTTGTTACAAAGGTTTTGGCTTTATTATTGACTTTTCACTTGGGGGTGGGGAAGGGAAGGGGGAGAGAAAATAAATTCCTATAATTGAAAGTATTAATAAAAAATTAAAAAAGAAACTAGCACAGTATTCATTAATTCCAGCTGTTAGTGTTTTCAAATATAGCACACACTGAGAGTTTTCTTTCTGTAAATAATTTTTTAAAATACCATATACCTTTTTGATATATTTCCATTTTAATAAGTTTGAAAAAAGGTAGCAATTTACATCTCCCTTTTGAGTCCACTAAAAATAAGGCATTTCTAGGGGCAGCTAGGTGGCACAGTGGATAGAGCATCGGCCCTGGAATCAAGAGTACCTGAGTTCAAATCCAGCCTCAGACACTTAACACTTACTAGCTGTGTGACCTTGGGCAAGTCACTTAACCCCAATTGCCTCACTAAAAAAAAAATAAGGCATTTCTATTTTCTGTTTTCTGTAAACCCTACCACCCCTCACACTCCCAAAGTTCAAGACTCTCTTTGGACAGCCACATCATTAATGTAAGATGGCATGAAATCAAAACAATTTTCTTATCAGAGAATATTCTGGCCAACTTCAAGTTGCAAAAATCACACTATTCCTTTTTAATATTCTCAGTGCTTATATATAACTGTTTTGATCACACTATATATACATTAGTCACTTACCTCCTTGAAGTGTTGTGGTCTTGTATCCATTAAAATAATTGCTGGGGGGTGGGGGGCAGCCAGGTGGCACAGTGGATAAAGTACTGGCCCTGGATTCAGGAGGACCTGAGTTCAAATTCTGTCTCAGACACTTGACACTTACTAGCTGTGTGATCCTGGGCAAGTCACTTAACCCTCATTGCCCTGCCAAAAATAAATAAATAAATAATTGCTGTCAAGCTAGAATTCAAAGTGTCTGAATTGTTTTTCCACTGCTATATAGATTTGTCTTTTTATATTTCTAAATACAGAGAAGTAAGCCATTTAATCATATGAATGGACATGCTTTTTCAGTTCCCAGGCTGCTTTTTCATTTCAACTCTGGACATGTTGAACTTCACATCCTTGATTTCTCATTCTCACCACATATAACCAAACTGTACCCAAATCTTGCCATTTCTACCACCATGACATCTCTTGTATTCAACCTCTCTTTCTATTCACAGTCATCATATCAGCTCTCCTTGCACTATTGCAAAAGCCGCCTAAATTGACCATCCTGCTTCAAATCCCCACTACTCCAATTCATGCTTTAGCCAGCTGACAAAGTGATTTTCCTTAAGCATAGATTGGACCATGCCACTCCATTATTAGTTAAACTCCATGGCTCCCTATTGCCTCTAGAAGCAAATAAAAACTTTTTAAGCCTTTAAAGCCCTTCAAAAACTGCCCCCAACCTATCCTTCGAACCTCATTGTACATTATTCCCTTCCGTATACTCTTTTCTCCAGTTGAACTGGTCATCTTTCTGTCCCTTTGCTCTATCTCTTATGCTCAGAATGTGTTCCCTCCTTACTTCTATCTCTTGGAATCCCTTTCTTTCCTTTATGACACGAAATCACCTTCTATAAGCCTTTTCTGATCCCCCACAAATACAAGCATCCTCCTTCCTTAACTACATCATATTTATTGTGAATATATTTATTCCAGGGACTTGCTGGATGCAGATTGGACTCTTGAGAATTGTTAAACTTTCAATGTGAACATTCATGACTTGGAAATCCACAAACACTGATTTATTGTTTCATTCATTGCTTAGACTTAGGAACGTGATGGAGAAAATTATAATGATGCAAATTAAGCTTCAAAGTATGTCTTTTGCTCAATCTCTTCTGCCCCCCACCAAGTTGATTGTTAAACATTTACCAGCACACCTCTGCTTATATACAAATCTGTTCCCTCTCCAGATAAAACTTAAGATACTTCAAAGCAGACATTGTCTTATTGTTTGTATTCCATTGAGAGACTGACAAGAAGAGCAGAGTCCTAGGATTCAATCTTCATTTCTTCCTTGTGTAGACACCCTCCACCCCACACTTGACTGAGCACTGTTTTGAGCTTTGTGACCCTGGATAAGTTACTTAACCTCTGGTTGCTTCAGTTTTCTCAGCTGTAAATGGGAATAAGAATAGCACCTACCTTAAAGGGTTGTTGTGAAGATCAAATAGGATCACATTTTTGAAGCACTTAGCACAATGCCTAGCACATAGTATCAGATAAGTGCTTATTCCCTTCCCTCTCTCCCCAAGTCTTCTCTTTGGAAAAAAAAAAGGGGGGGGTGATCTCATGAACTTTGGAGGTCTAGAGGACTTTCTATCTTCCTATTGATATCCTAATAGTGTCTCCAGACCAGCTGAGACCAGTGTCTGCATGAGAACCCAGGATAGACTACATACATATTTAAGGCTCTACCAGAAATACACAGAAAGGTGTATCATCTTTAAGGGGAACAGACATCTTGGATATTCTAACAAAAGCATTCCCTGCATCTATGAGTTATCCCTTTTGCACATATGCTCTCTCAGCTTGAGTACACTTTTCTCTGTACCCAGAGTCTTTTCAGACTCAGACACTACATGACCCTGGGCAAGTCACTTAATTGCCATCTGCCTCAGTTTTCACATCTGTGAAATAGAGATATTAATAGCACCTACCTGTCGGGGTTTTTGTGAGGATAAAAAGAAATAATAGTTATAAAACACTTTTTAAACCTTAAAGTGTAATATGCATGTGAGCTATTTATTTTTTTTCTGGAATGTTTTATACCAACTGACTTACTGTACCACCTTAATAAATACCCCTTTCTAAAAGTTAATTAAAGATATATGACTAAGTGATATCAACTGATGATTATGATAGGAAGCATAATGTCTCATGAGCCTCATGCCACATGAAAAGATACTCCTCCAAACTTTCAGGAATACCCCTCTAGGACCTGTAGTAGTCATTCCTAGAAAATTGACTCATCAAAGTGAGTGAGTTTAGGGATAGTTGTCCCAGAGAGTGTGCTATACTTACAAACTGAAATTCACTAATCCATTTATTAGAAAAGTTTTAATTGGCTGGGAATCAAGTCATAACATCCCTTCTACATTCTAGGGAACTACATGGTTAGTTAACTAAAGGATGATGGACCTATTCTATGATCTCATATCTGATATCATTAAAGTGCTTTTTTTTTTTTTTGTATAATGACTTACACCCAAAATATGCCAGGGACTATGCTATGTGCTGGAGATACAAAAAGCAAGAAACAAACCTGTCTCTGCCCTCAAAGATTTTACATTGTACTGTGGAGACTATACAATATTCACAGATAAATAGAGTATATAAACAAAATAATCACATAATGATGGGGGAAAGGAAAAATTGGAAGGCTCAGGAAAGGTTTTCTGAAGGAGGTGATAATTGAGCTCAAAATAATTATTAAGGTATACTAAAAATAAATTAAATCCAATAGTAATAAAATATCTTCAAGAAACAATAAACTTTCTTTTTTATTAGTATGGACTTTAATAACCCATAGTAATGGACTTTAATTGTCTAAATAGTTACCTACTTTTACTCATAGACTACATAAAGTCTTATGGATAAAGGATTCTTAGTTTCTAAAGCCTTGTAGGGGCAGCTAGGTGGTACAGTGGGTAAAGCACTGGCCTTGGATTCAGGAGGACCTGAGTTCAAATCCAACCTCAGACACTTGACACTTACTAGCTGTGTAACCCTGAGCAAGTCACTTAATCCTCATTGCCTTACCAAAAAAAACAAAACAAAAACAAAAACAAAAAAATAAAAAAACTAAAGGTCCTTGTAAAAAGAGGGCCTGGTTTAAATCCCTCATTTTGCTGATGAGGAAACTGAGGCTCAATTAGGTTGAGTAACGTTATACAACTTGTAAGTGGCAGAATTGGGATTTGAATCCATGTCCTTCAACTCTTAATCTAGAATTTTTCTTTTTGCATACAATGTGAGACACTATATATACCCAAGAAGACAATATTCTTCAAAGAGAATTCCTTCTTGGAAATGCAATTGGAAAACAATTAGATAATAATAGAAACACATGATCTAAAAACATCTGATACAGAATTTTAACCCTTCAAATTGAAACTATTGCTCAGCAGATCTGAATCACTAGAGAAGCTGATCGTTTAGATAGCTGAGGGAAAAAATATTCAATCTAAAGAATTGTTAATTTGGGGAACTGTGACAGAAACACGAAGTCAGCATCAAAGTCAGATTTATGTCAAAGGTTTTGTGCAGAACTTAGAATCTGATCTAAGTTTTCTTTGTGCCAGGACATATTACTAATATCGCTGCTAATTAATTTGAAAATTTTCATTATTTTGTACAGTTATTTAAACAGAGTTAGGTCTATTTAAAGGCTAATATTTAACAGAAGCATTATTATTAAGTCAGCTACAGTTTTGATGTATTTGGTATGGCCTGGAAGATAATTCCAATTGTAGACTCACTTCCTTCTTTATTTCAAGAATTTAAGATTGTCTATGTGGGCACTCCCTGCACTGATAAAAACAACATAATAATAATGTCTGACATTTATATAGTGCTATATAATTTTCTAAGGGTTTTATATATTATCTCATTTGAACCTTTAAATAACTGAATTAATTAATTTTTGAATGAATGAATGTATGGTATTTACCATGGGTATTATCCTTTTTTTTTTTTTGAAACAGATGAAGAAACTGATGCTCAGAGAGATTAAGTGACTTGTCCATTGTTGCATGGTGAGTGGCAGAGGGGAGATGTGAACACAGGCCTTCCTAACTCCAAGTCCATCTCTCTATCTGCTATACCATACTGTTTTATTAACTTAGTAGGAACTCTATGAATGTGACTATAACCAAAAACATTCATCACCCTGTAGCCAAATAGTTAATAGGCCTTTCCTACTCTAGCAAGACTGGTTCTTGGACAATATTTAAAGAATCCATCAGCTCTCAACTCTTGTCCCAAGTTCAATACCAGGCTATGCTACTATAGCTGCATTCCTGAGACAATATGGTGAAGGTCAAAGTTAATGGATTTGACAGTATTGGGCTCCTGGTGACCAAGGTTGCATTCACCTCAGGCAGAGTGGACATTGTGGCCGGCAGTGACCCTTTCATTGACCTCAAATAAATGGTTTCTATGTTCCAATGTGATCTCACTCACGGCAAGTTCAAGGGTAATATAAAGACTGAGAATGGAAAGGTAGTGATCAATAGAAAAACCATTACTATCTTCTAGGAATGCAATCTCATCAATATTAAATGGGAAGATGCTGGAGCTGAGTATGTAATAGAGTCTACTGATGTCTTTATCTCTATGTAAAAGGCCATGGCTAGTCCCATTTCTCAAATATATAGAGAACTGAGCCAAATTTATAAAAATAAGAGCCATATCCCAACCGATAAATCATCAAAGGATGTGAAAAGGCAGTTTTCAGAATATGAAATCAAAGCTATCAATATCCACATGGAAAAAATGCTCTAAATCACTGATAATTGGAGAAATGCAAATTAAAACAACCCTGAGGTACCACCTATTAGATTGACTATCAAAACATAAAGGGGGGGGCAGCTAGGTGGTGAAGTGGATAGAGCACTGGCCCTGGAGTCAGGAGTACCTGAGTTCAAATCAGGCCTCAGACACTTAACACTTACTAGCTGTGGGACCCTGGGCAAGTCACTTAACCCTAATTGCCTCACTAAAAAAAAGAAAAAAAAAACATAAAAGGGAAAAGACAATTGCTAGAAAGGATGTTGAAAATTAGGTACACTAATGCATTGTTGATGGAGTTGTGAAGTGGCCCGATCATTCTGGAAAACAATTTGGAACTATACCCAAAAAAAAGACTATAAAACTATTCACACCCTTTGACCCACCAATACCATTACTAGGCTTGTATCCCAAATAGATCAAAGGGAAAAGGACCTATATATAAAAATATAGGAGCTGTTTTTGTGGTAGCAAAGAAATGGAAATTGAGGGGATGCCCATCAGGTGTGGTATATGATTGTGATGGAATACTATTATGCTATAGGAAATGATGATCAGGATGGTTTCAGAAAAACCTGGGAAGATGTGAATGAACTGATGGAAAGCAAAGTAAACAGAACCAGGAGAACATTTACACAATAACAGGAATATTGTAACAATGATCAGCTGTGAAGGACTTAACTACTCTGATCAATTATCCAAGATAATTCCAAAGGACTCATGATGAAAAATGTTATTCACTTTCAAAGAGAATACTGATGAACTCTGAGTATAGATTGAAGCATGCCTTTTCCACTTTATTTTTCTTGCTTTTTTTTTTTGCAACATGGCTACTATGAAAATATGTTTTGCATGACTTCATGTGTATAATGGGTATCATATTTCTTGCTATTTCAATGAATGAGGGAGGGGCTTGAAGGAGGAAGAAATTTGGAATTTAATTTTGTAAAAAATAATGTTAAAAGTAAATAAATAAATATTATTTTATATGGTATGTCTGGAAGAGGGAGAAGGAAGGATGGTGGAAATAACTATGATAATATAAGAAATAGAAGACATCAATTAAAACATTTTCAAAATGATTTTTAAAAAAGAAAAGGCCAAGTCTCATTTTTTTCTGGGTAATTAATAATCAATTAATTGATGGCCAGTGGTTTCTCTCAATAACCAAAGCCCCCCCCCCCAATGGACACATTGAATGCTTTAAATGCTTTTATAAAAGGGGGATGCCCTGATAAGTGAATTTTTTTAGAAATGTTTAGAATTTTATTTTTCCAAATTAAATGTAAAAACAAATTTTATCATCAATTTTTTTAAACTTTGTGTTCCAACTTCTCTTCCTTCCTCCCTCTTCACCCCACCCCCTAAGAACTAAAGCAATTCAATATAAGTTATACAAGGGTAGTCATGCAAAAGTTCTCCACATTAGCCAGATCGTGAAAGAAAACAAAGACAAAACATCAGATTAAGGAACTATCAAAAAAAATTATGCTTCAATCTGTTTTCAGATACCATCAATTCTTTCTCTGTAGATAGACTGCAATTTTCATAAGTCTTTCAGAGTTATCTTGGATCTTTGCATTTCTGAAAATAACCATGTCATTCACAATAGATCATCTTACACTATTACTGTTATTTTGTATACAGTACATTTCACTTTGCATCAGGTCATGCAGGTCCCTCCAGGTCTTTCTGACAGTATCCTGCTCATCCTTTTTCTTTTATAGTAAACTACATTCATATAGTACTTTAAAGAATGATTTCCAGGGCAGCTAGGTGGCACAGTGGATAAAGCACTGGTCCTGGATTCAGGAGGACCTGAGTTCAAATCTGACCTCAGTCACTGTGTGGGCAAGTCACTTAACCCTCATTGCTTCACCAAAAGAAAAAAAAATAGAATGATTTCCTTACAATGAACCCATAAGGTTAATTATTGCAACAACAGTAATAGAAGACTTTTATATAGTACTTTAAACTTGACAAATAATTTTCTTCACAATAGCCCAACAAAATAAGTACCATACATTTTGCCATGATCATCATCCATCAATCCTCATTATTATCCTCAGTCAATCCTCATCATTGTCAATCAATCCTCCTTCCATTCCTCCTCATCATCAATCAATCCTCATCTTCCTCCAATCCCCATCAATCCATCATCATAATCATTAATCATCATCATCTTACATTACTCTTGCCTCTGCTTCAAAAATTTTTTCACAATTACTATTACTGTCTCTCTCCATCCTATCCCCTTCACATAGTATTTACTTCATTTTCTATCTTCTTTTACCCTATCCATCCTCAAAAATGTTTTGCTTATGACTGCCCCCTCCCCAGTTTTGCCCTCCCTTTTTTCACCTCTCTTACCTTATCCCCTTCCCAATCTACTTTCCTGCAAGGTTGGATAGATTACTCCACCCAATATGTATGTTATTCCCTCCTTGAGCCAACTCTAATGAGATTAAGGTCTTTGAGCTAATTCTGTTGATTGTAAGGCTCATTCACTTCCCCACTCCTCCTCCATCTCTCCCCCATCACTCTCCCTACTCTATAAACCCTTTCCTGTTTCTTTTGTGTGAGATTTCACTCCATTATACCTCTCCCCTTTCCCCTCCCCCAGTGCATTCCTCTCCCCCCTCAATTTTACCCTAAAGATGTCATCATGGGGGAGCTAGGTGACACAGTGGACAAAGCACCTACCCTGGACCCAGGAGGACCCCAGCCCAATTCTGGCCTCAGACACAAGACACTCACCAACCCTCCCCCCAAAAAAAGATAAACAAAAAATAAATGCTTTACAGATATCATCCCTTCATAATCAATTTCCACCTGTGCCCTCTGTCTAGATTTATTCCTATCATATGCCCTAATACTCAGAAAGCTCTTATGATTTAGACGTATCATTTTCCCATGTAGGAATATAAAAAGTTTAACCTTTTTTTTGTTGTTTTGTTTTTTGTTTTTTAGTGAGGCAATTGGGGTCAAGTAACTTGCCCAGGGTCACACAACTAGTAAGTGTTAAGTGTCTGAGGCCGGATTTGAACTCAGGTACTCCTGACTCCAGGGCCAGTGCTCTATCCACTGCACCACCTAGCTGCCTTCAAAAGTTTAACCTTTTAACATCTCTCATGATTTATTTTTCCTGTTTACCTTTTTATGCTTCTCTAGGGTCTTGCATTTGAAAGTCAAATTTTCTATTCTGTTTGGATCTTTTCATCATGAATACCTGAAAGTCCTCTTTTTCATTGAAGTCCCATTTTTCCCTTGAAAGATTATACTCAGTTTTGCTGGGTAGGTGATTTTTTGGTTGTAATCCTAATTCCTTTGCCCTCTGGAATATCATATTCCATGCCCTCTGGTCCTTTAAAGTAGAGGCTGCTAGATCCTGTGCTATCCTGACTGTGGCGCCACAGTATTTGAATTGTTTCCTTCTGGCTGCTTGAAATCTTTTCTCCTTGACCTGGGAGCTCTGGAATTTGGCTATAATATTCCTGGAAGTTTTCATTTTGGGATCTCTTTCAGGGGGTGATTAGTGGATTCTTTCAATTTCTATTTTACCTTCTTCTTCTAAACTGTCAGGGCAATTTTCCAAGAAGATATTTCACATTGCCCTCTATTTTTTATTCATTTGGATTTACTTTATTGTTTCTTTGTTTCTCATAAAGTTACTAAGTTCCATTTGTTCAGTCCTAATTCTTATGCAATTGTTTTCTTCAGAGAGCTTTTGTATTTCATTTTCCGTTTGGCTTTTCAAGCTGCTATCTTTTTTCTTATGACTTTCCTGCATCACTCTCATTTCTCTTTCCATTTTTTCCTCTACATCTCTTACTTTGTCTTTAAAGTCCTTTTGAGCACCTCTATGGCCTGAGACCAATTCATATTTTTCTTGGAAGCTTTGGATGTAGGAACCCTGATGTTTCTATCCTCTTCTGAGGGTGCATCTCAATCTTCCTTGTTGCTAAAGAAACTTTCTATGGTTCTCAATTTTCTCTGCTTTCTCATGTTACCCATCTTTTACTTGACATTTAACTCCTTAAGTGGGGCCCTATTTCCAAGCTACACTGTCCTAAGCTTCAGAGGGTCCCAGGTGTTTTGGTTTCAGGAAGGGCAGGTTTTTCATTTGCCTGGCCTGTTCTCTGGTCCATAGATAACCTCAGGCTAACTTGCTAATTAACCAGGCAGCAAAACTTTGTGTGCTGTTGTTGTTAGCTCTAACAAGCCTGTGCCCCTCCCCCACCTAGGCTTCCTGCTGCTCAAGATTTCTTCAAATTCCTCCTTAGGTCCCACAGGCACCCCTGTATTTGCCCTTCTTCCCTCCCCCCCCCCCCCCCCCGCCCCATATAGCCAGCCATTGAGCTCTCTCACCCGATTGTAAGCTTAGTTCCAGATGACCCTGGTGCTGCAGCTGATTTGGAGGCTCAGGAGTAAGTTCCTCTGGCACAGCCTGCCTGGGGGTGGATCTGTGTCAGCACTATCTCAGGGTTTGACTCCACTCCCAGCCCAGCACAGGAGCCCCCTCCTTTTGAGCTTTTAAACTGTCTTTGGCTGGAAAATAATCTCAGTCCACCTTTTTATGGGTTCTACTTCTCCAGGGGTTGTCTTATGGCTATTTTTGGAGTAATTTTGACAGGAGCTCTGAACATTTTTTTAGTAAGTCAATTGGGGTTAAGTGACTTGCCCAGGGTCACACAGCTAGTAAGTGTTAAGTGTCTGAGGCTGGATTTGAACTCAGGTACTCCTGAATACAGGGCTGGTGCTTTATCCACTGAACCATCTAGCTGCCCCCAGCTCTGAACATTTAATGCCTAAACCAAGTCTCATTTGAAAGGTGGAACTAAGCATGTTATTATCTCTGCTCATTTTGCTGATGCCCCTCTCTTTGTGATGGGAGTAAACTATGAGAAATATGATAACATCCTTAAGATTGTCAGTAATGACTCCTATACTACTGTTTGCCTCCCCTGGCCAATGTCATTCATGACAACTTTGGCATTATGGAAGGACTCATGGCCACAGTCCATACCATTACTACTACCAGAAGATGGTAGATTGCCCTTCTGGCTAATTGCAACTCAATGCCTGGGGCACTACCCAAAGCATCATCCTGATACTAGTGCCACTGAGACTTCAGGCAAGATCACACCTGAGCTGAATGGGAAGCTCATAGGCATGGCCTTCTGTTTTCTTGCTCCTAATGTACCTGTTCTAGATCTGACCTGTCAGCTGGAGAAACCTGCATAATATGATGATATGATGAAAGTGCTAAAGCAAGCATCAGAGGGATCCTTGAAGGCATCTTGGGCTACACAGAGGACCAGGTCAAATCCTATGACTTTAACAACACCCACTCTTCTAGCTTTGATGTTGGCCCTGGTATCGACTCCAATGTCCATTTTGTCAAGCTTATTTCCTGGTATGACAATGAGCATGGTTATAGCAACCATGGTCTACATGGTCTCTAAGAAATGAAATGGAAAGCCATAGACTTTCATCTCAATCCAAAAGAGGAGTCCCACCACTGGGGAGCCCACATCCATGACCTATACTGAAGATCCCATATCCCATTCATAGTCCTTGCCCTAAGTAGCCCTGTATTAGGGGGAAGAAGCATAGAGTCCTATTTTGTATAACATCAATAAAGTCATCATATTCAGTGCAAATAAAAAAGACCATCACCAGGAAATTTCAATGTAATAAACATTTGAAAAATATTTAATTTGTTAGGTAAAAATGGAAGGGGAGGGAACTGACCAATGGCCAGTGTGCCTGGCTGACACAATCCCCACTTTGGATCATGTGTAGACATTATGTACCTCTAACTACTTAGTGAAGAGGAGCACATTTGATTGTCTATGGATCTGGAATTGGGGTACATTCAAAAGTCACATCAGCCAGGGGAAGTCTCTTGGTTCTGGCTATTTCCAGAGAAGGAGGATGAACTGCTGGGAGCCTCCAGGTAGGGAACATCAGGCTTTTCCTCACCTGGAGATAGCATTAAGCTGATAGTGTATAGTGCTGCTGTTGCTTCTGTCTCTGTTGTCTCTCTCTCTATCTCTCTCTCTCTTTTTTTTCCCTGGCTTTGGAATAAAGGAGACTGGAAGTGATTATGATATGGTGATCTTTGAATTGTCAGGAAAATGAAACACCAGAAGTCCTGAGCTAGAGTTAGTGCTGGAGTTTGCCACAAGACAAACAGCAAGGAGCAAATAAATCCCTGAGTGACTTGTCAGGTCAAGTCTCTCAGTAGCAGGAATGCAAGCTCATCCATCCATTAGCCATGCTGCTTCTGCAAAATTGGTGAGGTAAATGCTGTATAGAAATTGTGTTAAGTATGAGCTCATTCTCCCTAGAGATTTAGGTGGTGGAAGGGAGAAGATGGCTTTAGGTATTGGGTGGGAAGGGGCAGAATTTCTTTACTTCTGTTCCTGCAATATCTTTAAAGTAAATATTCCTTTATAAAAGCAAATTGATGTTGTTTGAGTAAATGGAACTGGCATGCTAATTAACCCTGACTAACCCTGGGAGAAAAACACTGGAATATTAGAGAAAAACAACCCAAGCCCTCAGGGGGTACCTCTAGGACCCTAAGAGGGAGATATAGCCAAACATGCTCCAGAAGACTGATTTTGGAGCATCTCTAAACAAAGTGTTCATCAAGTTAGACCTTGAAAGCTTAGCCACACAAGAATTCCTTTCTTTGGGTGATAGAATGAATGATTCTGGACTTAGAAAACTTTGTTTTGAAGCTCAGTTCTGCCACTTGCACTAGTATGTGCCTATGGTGAAGTCATCTTATTTCTCTCTCCTCCAGGTTCCTCATATATAAAATGAGGAATCATAGGGTTAGAACACAAGTCTTCTGATTCCAAAGGCAGAATTCTCTTAAAGACCTTAGACATATTAACAATTTTTAGATTACTCTTTTTCCTTTTGAGAGTTAGAGAGCCAGACTCAAAATGAGGAAGGCCTGCCTGGGTTCAAGTCCTAACTCTGACACAAGATGGCTATGTGAGCCTGGACAATTGTCACTTAATCGCTTAGCACCAAAGACAATTCTCTAAACCTGTAAAGTGCAGAGTAGTTCCTGGCCTATATTGATAAAAGGAATATTTTTCACTGCAAGTTCCATACACCAGTGAAAATCATAAATCATATTAAAATTATTATTTACTTTCCTTTTCCCCACTCTAGGTTAATCTAAACTCAAATAAGTTTTTTTAAAAAAATACATACAGCTATGTCCTGATTAGTGAGATTAATAAATTCCATGAAGTGGTCACATTATTTGAATTGGCACTATTCAAAGTTATAATTACATGTAAAATATATAATTATCAGCCAATAAATATTTATCAAGGCTACTATGTGCCAGGAATTGTGTTATGCACTGGAAATACAAAGAAAGGCAAAACAGAGTCCATGCTCTCAAGGAACTCACAGTCTAATGGTGGAGACAACATGAAAATAACTAAATACAGTCAAGATATATACAAGAAAAATTGAAGGTAATCTCAGAGGAAATGCACTTATTAAGGACTGGAAAGGCTTTTTGCAGAAGCTGGCACTTTAGCTGAGACCTGAAGAAAACTAGATGGAGAGCATTACTGTGCATGAGGGACAGCCAGTGAAAATGACTGGAGTTGGGAGTATCTTGTTTGAGGAACAGATAATGGGGCTTGTGTCACTAGATCATAGATTGTACTCTATGAAGGGGAGTAAGGTTTCAAATTGGAAGAGTAGGAGGGAACCACGTTGAAAAAGCCTCTGAATGTCAAACAGAGAATCCTGGAGATGATAGAATGCCACTGGAGTTTATCAAATGATAATGGTGGTCTTGTGACATGGTCAGATTTGCACTTTAGGAAGATTAATTTTATAGCTGATTGGATAGGCTGGAGAGGGGAGATATTTTAAGTAATACAACCAACCAGAAGACTCTTGTAACAGTCCACGTATGAGGTGATGAAGGCCTGCACCACGGTGGTGGCAGAGTCAGAGGAGGGAATAGGGCACATGTGAGAGATGTTACAAAAGTAAAATCAATAGGACTTAGAAACAGTTTGAATTTGGGAAGCGAGAATGAGGAGTCAAGGATGACACCCATAATGCAAGTCTGAGTGACTAGGAGGATGGTGGCACCCTTGACAGTGACAGGGAAGGTAGAAAGAATTGAGAGTTCTGGGGGAAAGAAAATAAATCTAGTTTTGAACCTGATAAGTTTAAGTAAGATGTTTATGGGACATCCAGTATTCAATATCTTTGTCGGCAATAGAGAAATAGTCAATAGAAAGAGAGAGAGGTAAAAGGTAAGGGAGAGATTGGGGATAATAGAGGAGGTAACTCACCTGCAGGAGAAGATGAAATGGATGGAACCATTTCTAGGAGGATGTAGGAGGATTTCCCTTGGTAAGGAGAAGGATCATTTCTTTATTTGAGATAAAAGTAAAGGAGATGACAGTGGGAGAAGGCATCTGGGTGATGTGAGATTTGGAAGGGGGGAGAAGAAGGGGTTCTTGGTAAGTAGCAAATTGTAAAATATAGGGGCAGCTAGGTGGCGCAGTGGATAGAACATCGGCCCTGGAGTCAGGAGGACCTGAGTTCAAATGTGGCCTCAGACTCTTAACACTTACTATCTGTGTGACACTGGGCAAGTCACTTAACCCCAATTGCCTCACCAAAAACAAACAAAAAACAAAACAAAAAAAAATATGAAGCAAAGTCTTGGTGAATTTGCATGCTCATATTCTCATTCAATGAACCAAGTGTAGTTGGAGGATAGGAGGAATTATTTAAAACCAGTAATGCAGGGCAGCTAGGTGGTGCAGTGGATAAAGTGCAGGCCCTAGATTCAGGAGGACCTGAGTTCAAATCTGGCCTCAGACACTTGACACTTACTAGCTGTGTGATCCTGGGCAAGTCACTTAACCCTCGTTGCCCTGCCAAAAATCAAAACAAACTAACAAAAAAAACCCAGTAATACTTTAAATATGACATTGTTGCCCTTGAAACATTATTCAAGAATTGGTCTAAAATAACTTGAAAACCAGTCTTTGAAAACAGCTTTAGTCACCCACACTTTCTTATTTGACTTCCAAAGAAATGGATGAAAAGATGGTTGTAGTTTCTCTATGAGGATTCTAAGAATGATAAACATTTTAATTTAAAATTCCTTTCTGCATTGTTATTGTTGTTCAGTGGTGTCCAACTGTTAGTGACTCCATTTGGGGTTTCCTTGGCAAAAATACTGGAATGGGTTTCCATTTCCTTCTCCAGATCATTTTACAGATGAAGAAACTGAGGCAAACAGGATTAAGTGACTTGTCCAGGGTCACATGGTTAGTAAATGTCTGCGGTCAGATTTGAACTTAGGAAAGTGAATTTTACTGATTCCAGGACTAGCAATCTATCCACCATGCCACCTAGCTGCCCTACCTCCCCATAAAAATGTTAGCAATCCTTGGACACTTTAAATTCAGGTTGAGCTTTTTCTTCCCTAGAAATGTCTAAGTTGCTGAAGGTATCCTTTTTCCAGAATAAACCTACTTCATGTATATTTAAAATGTCTTGATTAGTGTATCTACCTTCTTTGATTATTTTCTCAAAAACATCAGGATTTTTAGCTTCAGAACCCTCATCTGCACTTCTTGCCTCTCGAGTAATTTTAACATTGTGCAAATAACTCAGTTTTTTATTTTTTTGCTACACTTTCAGCCACAATTCTCTAGTCACATACTATAGAAATGATCCCTGAAAGTATAGTCTTTAAACTCAGTTTTTAAGGATCAACCAACCAATGTTTGCAGTAGCAATTCTTTATTATTATTTAACTCATAAAATCATTTTATTATTTTCCAGTTATATGTAAAGATAGTTTTCAACATTTGTTTTTATAAGATTTTTAGTTCCAAATTTTTTCCCTCCCCCGCTTCCCTCTCCCCTCCCCAAGACAGAAAGCAATCTGATATAAGTTATATATGTACAATCACAAACATTTTTCTGCCTTAGTCATGCTGCAAAAGAAGAATCAGAACAAAAGGGGGAAACCTCAAAAAAAGAAAAAAAAACCCAAAAGTAGAAACAGTATGGTTCAATCTGCATTCAGCTTCCACAGTTCTTTTTTCTGAATGTGGAGAACACTTTCCATCATGAGTCCTTTGGAATTGTCTTGGATCATTGTATTGCCAAGTCTATCACAGTTGATCATCACACAATGTTGCTGTTACTGTATACAATGTCCTCCTGGTTCTGCTCACTTCACTCAGCATTGGTCCAATTAAATCTTTCCAGGTTTTTCTGAAATCTGCCTGCTTATCATTTCTTATAATAGTATTCCATTACATTCATATACCACAACTTGTTCAGCCATTCCTCAATTGATGGGCATCCCGTAGATTTCCAATTCTTTGCCACCACAAAAAGAGCTGCTATAAATATTTTTGTAATATATGGGTCCTTTTCCCTTGTTTATGATCTCTTTGGGATATAGACCTAGTAGTGGTATTATTGGGTCAAAGGGTATGCACAGCCCCATAGCCTTTTGGGAATAGTTCCAAATTGCTCTCCAGAATGGTTGGATCAGTTCACAACTCCACCAACAATGCATTAGTGTTCCAATTTTTCCACAGCTTCTCCAACATTTATTATTTTCCTTTTTTTGTCATATTAGCTAATCTGATAGGTGTGAGGCAGTACCTCAGAGGTTTTAATTTACATTTCTCTAATAAATAGTGATTTAGAACATTTTTTCTTTCTTTCTTTTTTTTTTTTGTGGGGCAATGAGGGTTAAGTAACTTCTCCAGGGTCACACAGCTAATAAGTGTCAAGTGTCTGAGGTCACATTTGAACTCAGGTCCTCCTGAATCCAGGGCTGGTGCTTTATCTCCTGCGTCACCTAGCTGCCCCAATGACTTGCAGTCTTATAAATTTGATTTAGGGGGCAGCTAGGTGGTGCAGTGGATAGAGCACCGGCCCTGGAGTCAGGAGGACCTGAGTTCAAATACGACCTCAGACACTTAACACTTACTAGCTGTGTGACCCTGGGCAAGCCACTTAACCCCAATTGCCTCACTAAAAAAAAAAATTTGATTTAGTTCCCTATATATTTTAGAAGTGAGGCCTTTATTAGAAACACTAGCTGTAAAAATTCTTTCCCACCTTTCTGCTTTTGTCCTAATTTGGGATGCATTGCTTCTGTTTATACAAAACCTTTTTAATTTAATGTAATCAAAATCATCCCTTTTGTATTTCATAATATTCTCTCTTGTTTGGTCATAAATTCTTCTCCTTTCCATAGATCTGAGAGAGAAACTATTCCTTCCTCATGCAATAGAAATTCTTTACTGTCAACTTCATATCCATTTTCTTTCAAAGCCTTAAATAAACTCGAAGCTTTTGTCTAAAGGGTTGCTCTGATCTGAGCTTGCAATCTTCAAACCATACAACTAAAAGATTCTCCTCTTTTTTATCATTGTAACAGTTCTATATCTTGTGGTTGTTTGCAAACTACTAAAGCTGATGCAATTTTGCCACTTTCTTCTATTTCGCCTGAATGTTTTATAATTCTCCATACTTTAGATTCAGTCATTCTGACTTCTTGTCCTATTTTAAAGTTATTATAACTAAATTCATGTCATTCAATTACATTAAACTTTTATTTTGATGTAATAAAAAGTCTCTCTTTTTGTTTTGGCAATGTTTCCATCATAAGTATTTTCCCTTCTGTCCATTTTGTTAAGGGCTCTTTAAAAAATTAACATAACTGTTGGAAATATGGTATACAGCAGCACACCATATCCATACACAAGTTCAGACTGATGACTTAGTAGCATGTTCAAACCCTCAAATAGCTTTCATGGGTTGCATTAATTGAATTTTGGCTCATGTTAAATTTGACTTGGCATCATTTTATAATTCACACTAAATTGAATTTCACATTATTCAAACTTACACTGTGACCTAGTTGTACACGTATGTATTTGTTTCTTTCCTTCTAATTATCCTTTTTTCCTTTTTCTTTCTATATTTGTATTTATCCTTTTTATCTCTTCAAAATTACAAGTCCAGTAAAAATAAAATTAATGTGTGCATATATGCATTTGAGTGGAACCTGTGATTTTATTCATATAAGGAACTCCCAATGTAGAAACTCCTCCACTGATGCTGTTCTATGTAACTGAACACCTTAGAGAGTTGCCTAGAGGTACCAAGATGTTAAGTAACTTGTTTATTTATTTATTTATTTATTTATTTATTTAATTTATTAGGTTTTTTTTAGGCAACGAGGGTTAGGTGACTTGCCCAAGGTCACACAGCTAGTAAGTGTCAAGTGTCTGAGGCTGGATTTGAACTCAGGTACTCCTGAATCTAGGGCTGGTGCTTTAACCACTGCGTCATCTAGCTGCCCCGTAACTTGTTTATAATCATACTAGTATGTATTAGGGATGGGACTTAAACTCAGGTCTTCTTGATTTCAAAGCCAGAATTCATCACACTCAAATACTTAAATGGATCTATACCATCAATATGGATGTTCCCTCCAGTGAAGCATATTGGAATCTGTGCCTGTCCTTCTTGTCAGTCAGTCAATAAACATTTATTAAGCACTTACTATGTGCCAGGCATTGAACTAAGCACTGGGAATACAAATATGAAAAAAAAGTTTCTGTCTTCAATGAACTTATCTAATGGGGGAAGAAAGTATACAAAAGATAGTTAAAAAGTCAGGAGAAGAAGGAATACTCAGCATTGGTGTATAATGGAGAATTTCAGAGGAGTGCATTCAGGTAGGAAATAAAGAGATGACTGGCGCTGTTCCTTAAATGGAGGTTCTGGGAGGTGCTCTCCACCTTCCAATCAAAGGGAGGGGCCCCAGGAGTAGAGGATACTGATGAAGTATGAATTCTAGGGCTAAAGTCATCTTGCAGGATGAAGAGATTCCTGGAGTGTGTTGGAGAAGTTCAGACGAATACATCCAGATCCCTGTTGTCCTTTATGTTTACTACAAAGGATTCACTCAACATTCTAAGGGTTTTCCTTGCTTTCCCCTGACATTGTGAGGATGCCGGTGGCATATATGGCTTTGTCTATCAGTTATCCTTTGTTCTTGCCATGTCTCTAACTGACCTTCTTTTTCAATTATGCATTTCTTTGATGACATATTTTATTCTAGTTCTTCATAGTTTCTTATTAGTTATATGTTGCAACCTCTTCACATCTGCCACATACCTCTTCACTGTCCCCTGAATGATACTATTTTTTTATTATTATTTTGGGAAGATCATGTTGTTCTATGACTCACAGCCATATAATACCGATAGAATATTGGTATTTAAAAGATGAGCTTTGGGGGCAGCTAGGTGGTGCAGTGGATAAAGTGCAGGCCCTGGATTCAGGAGGACCTGAGTTCAAATCCGGCCTCAGACACTTGATACTTAATTAGCTGTGTGACCCTGGGCAAGTCACTTAATCCTCATTGCCCCCCCCCCAAAAAAAAAGAGAATGGCAAAGAACCTTGGTAAATGTGGATGAATGAATATTACTTTTTTTTTGAAAGCTCTGAGGATACAAATAGAAAAGTAATAATCCCCCTTCTTAAGGAACTCATTCAAATTGGGGAGCAACACATATAAAAGGTTTCAGTTGCAAGTCAGATGGAAAGGTCCTGTGGTGCTTAGCATGCAGTGGCAAAGTAGATGGCAATGCTTCTTCTTTAGTGTAATTTCCACTGATAAATTTCTCTTAGTTTCTGATGTTGAACCACCTGACAGTGCCAAAGATTGGTGATAAAAAATTTCTGAATCATCAATGGATGAGGCTGTAGTACCTGCAGGAGCAGTTGCCAGGCTATATTTCCACAGGAGTTGCTTCCCACAATGATGACGTGTGAGGGTTAGGCAAGAAGCAGAACCAGTCACTGGGGTGATAGGGGAAGTGCTGCCACTCCCAGGGCTCTATGCCTATCTGCCTATTGGTGATAATTGGTTAGCAGTTGTTGCTGGTGCTAATATGGAAGAGGGGAGAAGGGTATGTAGGCAAAAGGCATTTTTTCCAGTAAAATATGAGGCAAAGTCTTGGTGAATTTGCATGCTTACATTCTCGTTCAATGAACCAAGTGTAGTTGGAGGATCTGCGGCATTATCTAAAACTAGTAATACTTTAAGTGTAACATTGTTGCTCTTAAAACATTATTCAAGAGCTGGTCTAAAATAACTTGAAAACCAGGTTTTGAAAATAGCTTTAGTCATACACACTTTCTGACTTCCAAAGAAACAAAATAGATGGTTTTACCTTCTTCATGAGGATTCTAAGAATGATAAATAAGCATTGGTTTTCATTTAAATTCCTTTTCTGCATTGCTATTGTTCAGTCATTTGTCATGTCCAACTCTTAGTAACCCCATTTGGGCTTTTCTTGGAAAAGATACTGGAGTAGTTTGCCATTTCCTTCTGCAGCTCATTTTACAGATGAAGAAACTGATCCAAACAGGGTTAAGTGACTTGCCCAGGGTCACACAGCTAGGAGGTGTCTGAGGATAGATTTGAACTTGTGAAAATGAATCTTCCTGACTCCAGGTCAGGCACTCTATCCACTGAACCACAAAGCTACCCCCAAAGGGTCATATAGATATGATATCTCTCCTCAGTCATGGCTGTGGGCCTGAGCTGGAGGCAGGTCTTATGGTTTGGTAGATACTGCTATTCCCAAAGTTCTTGGCTTTAGAGTCATGGGTTATCTCCATTAGAGTCCAAGGGGAGATGATGGTCAAGGCAGTGGTGGTGGTTTGACTTGTCTGGCATAAGCTACCTCTCGTCTCCCCTTCAAGGTGACCTGCAGTTCTTTTCAATGTGTCACATTGGTTTTGCCCTTCACTGCTTCTCTCTATTTAATGAAGTGTTGCTGATCACTATCTTCCATTATCCTACCTCTGTGAAATTTTACAAATCAGTCAGATTTCCCTGTTTCATGCCTTCCTTGATATTAATGATCAGAGGAGCATGAGTAAGTTTATCTCTGTTAGATTTTTCAAGGACTCTTGAATAAATTTAATGTGTGCAAAGGAGACACTTTATTGGAAGAAAGTCGGCAAGTCTGTATGTTGCTCCATTTAAATCCATTTTTAAAAATCAGCAAACAATAAGCATGGTGGTATCTCACATTTTCCTCATCTTTTAACCAATTTTTATGAAGATAAAGATATAGTCCACTGTGGAATATTGTTTGCAGAAGACTGCCTATTCCCTGATATTCCCTTTTTTAAGGATGCCCTCAGTGTGTATGTAGATTATTCTGATAGAAATTTCACATGGTTAGGAAAGTAGACAGATAGGACAACATTTGTTGAAGTTTCATTGGTTGCCTCTTTTCAGCATTAATAAGTTTCAAAATTGTTTTATGCCTTTGAAGTCTTTTCTGAAGCCCTTTACATTTAAGAGCTCAAAATCGTAGTTTTGCCAATGAACACCTTTAGCTAAGTCACTTTATTTCTCTGTCTAGGTTTTCTCATCTACAAAATGAAATTGCTTTATCTATCAGGGCTCATATAGATCATAGAAATTATTCAAGTCATGTAAAGTTAATTAAATTCAATAAGCATTTATCAAGTGCTTGAGGCAGGCTTCTTACAATGGATTCCTTTCCTAAAGGTTAGACATAAACATATTAGGTATAAACAGCTAGAATTACTGATGAATGCATGGATATAATCCTTAATAAAGGAATTTTACTAACCTTGGAATTTTGATCATTCATCCCTTTTGTTTAAAAAAATATTAGAGGGGCAGCTAGGTAGCACAGTGGATAAAAACACTGGACCTAGATTCAGTTCAAATCTGTCCTCAAACACTTGACACTTACTAGCTGTGTGACCCTGGGCAAGTCACTTAACCCCAATTGTCTCACCAAGAAGAAGAAGAAGAAGAAGAAGAAGAAGAAGAAGAAGAAGAAGAAGAAGAAGAAGAAAATATTAGAGCATGTACTACCAATATATCTATATTTACTTATTCATAGCATTGCTACTACACTAACATATTACATACATTATTAAGTCATATATGAAAAGAAAGGTGTTTTTTTTTTTTTTTGTCCTTCTATCTCCAGCACCTAGATCAGTGCCTGCCTAGAGTATAGTAATATAGTATGTTATAATAGGCTCTGGGCTTTCCCAGCACACATTTTTACTATCGGGCCTAGTCTCCAGAACAAGACTATTGTTCTCCTCAGAGTTGTAGGGGGTACCCCTGAGGGTTTGGGGTATTGTTTATCTGGTACTGTAGGTCATGAGCTATTGTGTTCCCTACAATATTATACAACCAGTTAACATCTTCCCAATATCATATGACCTATTGGTTCAAACTCAGAAAGAAACAGGAACCACTAAACCTCAAATGAATATCCCTATAGGTCCAATATTGACTTAGAAAACCATATATTAATATTATCTATGTTCTATTGTATTTTTATTTATTTTTTGAAAAAGTATTTCCCAGTTATTCCCAAACCATAATCTGGTTCTTGAGTGTTGTGGGTAGCAATGGATATTTGATACCTTGATGTAATCAAGTGACCAATTGATCTTTCATTAATATCAATTAACCTATATAGATATAGATATAGATATAGATATAGACTTGTTGCTGCTCTTATTCTTTTTTTTTTTTTTAGTGAGGCAATTGGGGTTAAGTGACTTGCCCAGGGTCACACAGCTAGTAAGTATTAAGTGTCTGAGGCCGGATTTGAACTCAGGTACTCCTGACTCCAAGGCCGATGCTCTATCCACTGCAACACCTAGCTGCCCCTGCGCCACCTAGCTGCCCTGCTGCTCTTATTCTTAATGTGGGAATGTGTTTTGCTGGACTATACATGTACATTTGTAATAAATATGCATAGTCCAGCAAAACATATTTGGACATTGCCCAGCCCTTTTGTTAAGAATGAAAGCATCAGGGGAAGTTAGATGGCGCAGTGGATAGAGCACTGGCCCTGGAGTCAGGAGTACCTGAGTTCAAATCCGGCCTCAGACACTTAACACTTATTAGCTGTGTGACCCTGGGCAAGTCACTTAACCCCAATTGCCTCACTAAAAAAAAAAAAAAAAAGAATGAAAGCATCAAGGAGTTCAGTGTCATACTTATTCCAGTTCACTCAACTAAGCCATAGGAATTTAAAGCAAAATTGTCTCTCAAAAAGAGAAAGATGTTAAGCTTTATTTTTGAAGTAAAGGCAACATAGGAGAAATGTGGTAAAAAGTTCTTCAATAAACATACCAATGATTTATAATTTCATCACCTTAAGAAACTCCTCATATGAACTGGCCGCCCCAGGGTCATATATCTAAGAAGGGCCAGAAGCTGGATTTGAACCTGAGTTTCCCTTATAGTAAGCCCAGGATACTCACCACTATGTCAAGTTGAATCTACTCAGTGAGTATGCTGGTCAGGAAATATTATCATGGAAAAAAATTTAAAGGAGTGCCTAGATGGTTGTTTTCTGACTAAAACAAGAGATAACGCCAAACACAGCATAATTGGGCTATTGACTCAACTTTTGACCTTAGATGAATGATTTAATCTCCTTTTGGCCTAGATACCCCAAAATGTAAAGCAAAAATAATACTTACTTATTTCACAGGGATGTTGTTGAGCTTAATTAGAGCTTTAAAAGCCATAAGTGGCTCTTAGAAAATAAGCACTAGTGTTAATAGGAGTTATTATTGCTAGCAATAAAGTTTCTGTGATTAGACCATATTGCCTACAACTAGTGTAGACAACATCTAAATCAAATGAGCCTGAATCTCATAAGACTTAACACAATGCATTAGGATTATATTCTTATGGATTGAAATAAATCTACAAGAATTTATCAAGGGGCAGCTAGGTGGCACAGTGGATAGAGCATGGACCCTGGAGTCAGGAGTGCCTGAGTTCAAATCCGGCCTCAGACACTTAACACTTACTAGCTGTGTGACCCTGGGCAAGTCACTTAACCCCAATTGCCTCACTAAAAAATTAAAAAAAAAAAAGAATTTATCAAGTACCTAATATAATAGAGTAATGGCCAATAATTAGGGTACATTTCTTAGAGCATACTCTACCCGATATAAACTCATATAGACTTAGTGACTCTGCTTCCAGTAGTTCCTAACAAAGGGACAACCTTTACCTTTCCACTTCAGAATACATACAGATATTCTCTGTTTCCTGTCTATTTTTCAGTTTTGTTTTGTTTTGAATTTGGGTAGGAGGAGAGACAGTGATAGGGTTGTTAAAAACAGAAGGAAAGAAAGTTACTGAAGCATTTTTTTTAATGGATGGAAAAGAACAGAAGGAAAATCAGAAGGAATGACTGACAAAGACAGTTACTTGTTCAATTTATTACATATTTAAAAGAAAAAGCAAGCTGTACATAATACAGATTTATGGTTTCATATACAATTCTCTTTTCCTGTCTACTTTGTACGTGGAAATGATTCTTTCATTTGGTGTTTATTAAGTTTGGAAATTTTAAAAAATAGAATTAAAAAACAAAAAAGCCTCAAAAGTCCCCCAAATCGTAGGATTGGGTTAAATGACTCATTCTGAAGACCAATGGATTAGACTCAAATTTGAAACACTAATTTAAAGTGCTCTTCTTGAAATACAATCTCTAGCCTCCCTTCTTCCCCCCATCCCTTTTTGGGGTTGGCAAGAATAATTACTGCATTGAGAAATGAGGAAATAATCGACAGATTCATTTCACAATAATCTTTATTTAGCCCATACTCAATAGACATTGATAATTCCCTAGGAATCTTTTCCTAGTGTGATTCCTGAGTCACTTTTGAAATTGGATAGACTTAGATGATTCCTTATTTAGATGAGCATCTGTTTTTCCCAGAATACCTAATTATTTCTTTTCAAACTACTGATAATTATGAGGAACATTTATATGACCCATGATAGCTGCCAGGTATCCTACTATCATTTTCATCAAGATGGGTGTTTGTCAAATCATCCCTCACAAATCAACTTCAATTTTACAGGGGAAGAGACTTAGACTTCGAGATCCACACAGGAAGTCAGTGGCAGGGTTAGGAATATAATTTAATATTCACTCCCTAGTCAAGTGAATCACCACTCTCCTTGTTGACTTAATTTACCAACATCTTTGGTTTCTTCCATAGGAGCATTCCAACTGTTTTTTACATCTGGTTACTTCAGAGGCCAGGATCTCTGACTAGGCCTCAAAAGGTCTAGTAATGAGGCATCTTTTCTATTTCAGTACTGTTCAGCCTTATTTCTGAATATGAAGGAATGGAATAAATAAGGTAGAGGATTCTGAAGGAACAAGAGCTTTGAATATACAAGAATAAGGTGGAGATAAGGACTTTTTTCTATTAAATAAATTCTATTCCTCAGAATGAAAAAAAAGATGTATTCAAATAAGTAAAAATCAATTTGATCTAGTTTTTTCCTTATTGTAATAGAAAGATTCAAGTCTCCCACTTTTAAAATTTGAACAATTAATATGAAACTTCATTTAACTAAAATAAACACTGAAAAATATATTTGGGTTCCAAATTATGAATAATTATTAGAGGTGGAGAAGAAAAGATAGGAAAGGTGGTAGGAGGGTGAGGCAGAGGAAAAAGAATAGATTGAAAGGGTATTGGGGGGCAACTAGGTGGCACAGTGGATAACTCATCGGCCCTGGATTCAGGAGGACCTGAGTTCAAATCTAGCCTCAGACGTGTACTAGCTGTGTTACCCTGAGCAAGTCACTTAGCCCTCATTGCCCTGCAAAAAAAAAGAAAGAAAGAAAGAAAAAGAGGATATTAGAAGAAAACAGGAGGGAAGACAGACTAAGGGAAAGAGGGGGAGAAAATGGGGAGTGCAAAAAGGTGGAAAAAGGGGCGAAAATCAAAGGAGCAAAGCAAAAGAAAACATAGAAATAATAAATGGGAAGAAACATATGAGAGACAAAGAAATAAAGAGGGAAAGGCAGAAAAGGAAGAGAAGGAAAAAAATGTTTTATTGTAGTGAAAAGAACACTTGGCAGGGAGTGAAGAGACATGGGTTCTAGTCTCAGCTCTACTACTAACCTACTCTGTGACATTTAACTTCTCTGAGCTTCAGTTTCCTCATCTGTAAAATGAAGTGGTTGGGCTAGATTATCTTTAATGTTCAATTACTTTCTCTAAGCAAACTATACATTGCCCAGTTGGCATAGAAGGCAAGAGATGAGAAGCCCCTGGGGGCTATGGGAAATTAGAACAATTGATGAACTGCTGTTACAGTTGTGAAGTGTCTAAATTGTCTATATACTTTTGACCTACTGATCCCACTGCACATATATCCCAAGGAAGTCAAAGACAGAAACAATGATCCAATCCACACCAAAATATTCATAGTAGCACTATATCATAGTAAAGAACTGGAAAGAAAGTGGGTGCTCATCAACTGAGGCATGGCTTAAAAAGACTTTATCATATGAATATAATGGAAAATAACATGAAAAATAATGATAAAGATTGTCAGAAAAATATGCAAAGATTTATATAAACATACATACTGAAATAAGCAGAACCAAGAGAAGAATATAAACTATGAAAACAGTAATGATTATAAAGATCACTAAAAGGACTCAGGAATTACATAATGAAACATACATCCTCCCTCATGGAAGAGAACACTACTAGAATAGAATATCTTACACATTATCAGAAATTGTCACTGTTTCAGATGGTTTTGTTAATTTCTATTTCTTAAACATAAGGGAGGATTCAATGGTGGTAGAAAATGATTGTAATGTAAAGAAAAAAGATATTGGTAATCTTTTTTGAAAAAAAGATGATTCTGGACCTAACCTCCAACTAACCCTCCATTTGCATATTGGATATATTTATTTGGAATTTCCATTAATATTTGAAAAATGGATAGACAGTGTAATGTAGTGCAGTGGTTCTCAAAATGTGGTCCAGGGAAAGGGGTCCCTGAGACTCAAGGGATCCATAAAGTCAAAATTAATTTCATAATATTACTAAGATGTTTTAATTTTTAATATGGTAAATATGGATAGACATAACCTACATAAACAAAAGCTGGGGGTAGGGGAGGCTTTAATAATTTTTAAGAGTGTAAAGGGGTCCTAAGGCCAAAAAAAAATTGAGAACTTCTGGTATAGTGAATAACATCTTAGTTCTAGAATTATGAAGATCTGGATTCTAATTCTTCTTTTGATGTTTATTAGCTGCATGACCCTGGGCAGGTCACTTAACTTCACTGAGCCTCAGGCAATTCTTTTACACTACTTTTCCTTTTGAAATTTGAATATTTTATTTAAAAATTTAATATTTAACATAAATACAAATGATTAAACTCCTTTAGAAACTACTTACATTAATTACTTTCAATGAATAAGGCACAATTTCTAGTCTCTACCTTTAAGTCTTTATTGGGATTTCTAAGACAATTTTTCTATCATTGCCAATGGCACCCTATCCCTCAAACTCATGAATAAGAATAGGACTTTTTGGGGGCAGCTAGGTGGCTCAGTGGATAAAGCACCAGCCCTGGATTTAGGAGGACCTGAGTTCAAATCTGGCCTTAGACACTTGACACTTACTAGCTGTGTGACCCTGGGCAAGTCCCTTAACCCTCATTGCCCTGCACCAAAAACAAAACATAAAAACCCCTAAACAAAACAAAAAAACCCTACCAAAACAACAAAAAAAAAATAGGACTTTTTTTTTTTATTCCTTTCCCTCTTGTTCCTTCCATATCCAATTCATCATCGAGTGATGATAATTCCTCTGCAATGTCTCTTGAACTGGCCTCTTCCTTTCTGTTTCCTAGTTCAAGACCTCATCTTGATTCTCTACTCTATTACCACAATAACCTTCTGGATGGTTTCCTGGCTTCCAACAGGCTCTCCCTGTTCCAGACCAGAAAATAACAAAGCTGCCAGAATAGTCCTCCTTATTTAAAAAAAAAAATGCATGATAGTCCTTCTCAGAACAAAGATTCCCTCTTGTCTACTGGGTAAAATATAAATTTGTTAGCCCATAATTCAAGGTCCTACATCCACTTAACTCTAACTAACTCATCTTACTCCAAGATTTCCAACTTCATCTTCTTTTCTTCCTCAAGACTGCCATTCCTTCCACTACAAACAAAACAACTTCATTACTATTCCTTGCTCCTTTTCCATCTTCTTCCTTGAGAGCATGGACTGTCTACCTTTCTTTGTAGTCCCAGTACTTAGCACAGTGCCCCGTACATAGCAGGTTCTTTAAGAAATGTTTATGACTGACTGATCTAATGTTAGATTTTGTGTTGGAGGACCTAAACAAGACCCTCCTACTACTTTATTACCTGTATGATACTGAGCAGTTTACTTAATCTCTCTGGAAGAGACCTTAGAGATCAAGTCAATAGGTAAAATGAGGGGGTGATCAAGATTAAGATTCACTTGATCTCTAAAGTTTCTTCCAGTTCTTTTCTCTGATATTATTAAACTGGTGGTAGAGTGGTTAGAACATTGAGTCTGGATTCAGGTAGATCTGAGATTAAAACCAACCTCAGATACTTACTAGCTATGTGAATCTGAGAGAGTTGTTTAACCTCTTTTTGCCTCAGTTTCCCCATTTACAAAATGGGGATTATAATAGCAACTACTTAACAGGGTTGTTGTAAGGATCAAATGAGATACTTGTAAAAAGCACTTAGCACAGTACCTAGCACATAGTAGGTGTTATGTAAATGTTTATTCCCTTCTCCGTAGTATGGCTCAAGTTTTATCTATTTCTAATTCCTTTAATGAAAGTGTTACAAAAACTCACAAGAAGAGAAGGAATTGAGAGTACAATTTACCATTCAGTCAATCAGTACTTAAAACAGTATTTAAAACTAACCTAATCCTTGCTTTACTTAGTGATTGGAGTCATTCTCAGTGATAGCAATGGTTATCACTGCTTTACCTCTACTTTGCCACTGGTGACCTATATAACCTTGGTTGAGTTACTTAATTTATTCGTCTTAAATATGCAATTAAATATAAAATCATACTGGCTTTTGCTGCTAATTATTTCAGACTCCAGTCAGATAAGTTCAGCACATGGATGGAAATGCTCAGGAAAATACTGGGATTGGTGGTAGTGGTGGTTTAGTGAGGTGGTAGAAGTGAGTAGAGTAGTATATTTCTAACCACTTCTTAATACATGTATCTGGTAGGAGGTTTAGCCCCAAGGGGTAGTAGGACTAGGATCAATAAGTAGAAGCTATACAGAGCCAGATTTATGTTTAATGTAAGAAAAAACTTCCTCAAACAAAAGCAATCCCAAAGTTTCTGAAGGTAATGGCATCTCCCATAAATTTCACTGGGGGTTCTTTCAACAAAAGCTGGGAGATTCTTATTCAGGTGTGGGTTGGACTAGAACGACTCAGCTTTGAGATTCTGGGAATGCAAGATGATCTCAAAAGTCCCATGAAACTCTAGGATTCTTCAACTTTTTAAGTCTGTGCATGGGTTACTTATGTCAAAAAGTTTTCCCTTAAACAGAAACTATGTACCATTCTGGCTCTTTCATTTTTGGGGGGATTTTTCCAGGGAAGAATTAATGACTATCACTATACCCCTTAAAAATGACACTCACCCCTTTAATATGATACTCTCCCCGTCATCGTCAGCTCCTCCCATCACCGGGTCACTGTGTACATGCAAGGAAATAAAACTAGATGTCTCTGATAAGTTTGAATATACAATTATACCTCAAAGTACACAAATAAAATATCATTATATCCAGAGTATAAAATATGCAGTTGTGTAAATAGTGTCTGCTCATTAATTGCACTTTTTAGCCTAGGCTCCTATGATTCCCCCATCTCTATTTCCATTCCTGATCTCTTTCTTGCTCTCTAGACCCACACTTCCAACACCGCTGGATAGTTCCACTTTTATGTCTCACTTTCAAGTAAAACTAAGTATATCTAAACCAAGCTCTTCAGTTTGAAACACTGGAGTCATCTTGAGTTCTTTCTTCTTCTTCACATCCAATCAGTCACTGTCATGCTGATTTATCCTTTGATATAACTCTCTCATCTAATAAATAACTCATTCCTTCCTTCCTTTCTATTCCCACTCAAACCACCTCAACATCTTACTTTTGGACCTCTTGGTAGCAACAACCTCTGAACTTATTTAGAATCATAGAAGAATCTTGGATGGGAACTCAGGTCATTTATTTGGACAACCACCACTGAAATTGCAAATCCTGTTCACAACACCCCCAAAACTGGTCATCTACCTCTTAATATGGATTACCGAAGGAGCTCCCAAATTGGTTCTGCCTCCTTTTTAGAGTGGTGATTCATCTTTTTTTTGGGGGGGGGCAATGAGGGTTAAGTGACTTGCCCAGGGTCACACAACTAGTAAGTATCAGGGGCAGCTAGGTAGCACAGTGGATAAAGCACCAGCCCTGGATTCAGGAGGACCTGAGTTCAAATTTGGCCTCAGACACTTGACACTTACTTGCTGTGTGACCCTGGGCAAGTCACTTAACCCTCATTGCCCCAGCAAAAACCAAACAAACAAACACAGGTGGTAAGTGTCAAGTGTCTGAGGCCAGATTTAAACTCAGGTCCTCCTGAATCCAGGGCCATTGCACCACCTAGCTGCCCCCTGTGATTCATCTTAAGAATGGGTAAGACTAAATGGCAGCTGAAGTTTCTACTGATCTATTCTTCACACATCTGCCAAAGTGATTTTTCCTAAAACACAGGTCTGACCATTATTACTCTCCTACTCAATAAATCTCAGTGGTTCCCTATTACCATCGATCAAATACAAACTCCTCTGTTATTTAAGGCTCTTTACAACCTGCTAGCAACATATCTTTCTGGTCTTATATAGTATCCCTCTTCATGGAAATAGACCTCCACTCAGGTCTTCCTGTATTTAAGTCTAAATCCTGCTTCAGACATTTACTAGGTATCTGACCCAGGCAAATCACTTAACATCTCTGTGCCTCAGTTTCCTCATCAGAAAAATGGAGATAATAATAATAATAATAATACTTACCTCATAAGATTGTTTTGAGGATAAAATGAGTTAACATAGGTAAAGCACTTTGCAGGCTTTAAAATACTATATCCCCTACTACCACCACCACTGCTACAATCTACTTCATGCAGTTGTGCTGGCTGTCCCCTATGCCTGAAATTCACTCCTTCCTCATATCCACCTCTTAGAATAAGTAATTTCTTTCAAAGTTCAATTCTGCTTCAGCACCAGAAACTTTTTCTGATCCTCCTAGCTACAATAGTCACCCTCATCAAAATCACCTTGTTTTTATTTTGGGAATGCTCCCTAACTAACACTTAGTA
Organism: Dromiciops gliroides; assembly: GCF_019393635.1. Taxonomy (NCBI): domain Eukaryota; kingdom Metazoa; phylum Chordata; class Mammalia; order Microbiotheria; family Microbiotheriidae; genus Dromiciops; species Dromiciops gliroides. The sequence continues at coordinate 160,746,208 of NC_057862.1, read as the reverse complement.
CTTATATTTGTACCTGGTGGCAGTTGGGTAGCTCAATGAATAGAGCACTGGGCCTGAAGTGAGGAAGACCAGAGTTCAAATCTGACCTCAGACACTTACTAGCTGTGTGATCCTGGGTAAGGAGAAAGAAATGCAAACCATTCTAGTATCTTTGCCAAGAAAACTCCCATGGACAAGCATTGGGGTCCTGAAGAGTCCTATGTGACTGAACTAAACAACATTGCTGTTGTACCAATTGTTTCCCATGAGGTTGTTCCTCCCTGAGGTCAAGGACTGCTTCATTTTTGTCTTTATATCTACACTAAGTAGGTAGCACAGAGTCAAGCACACAACAGGTGCTTAATTAGTGCCCTTTGGTTGCTTCAGCCTTTGCTTGGAAACTCCACTGACAGAGATCTAAAACGTCATTGTTAACTTTATGAGGGCAGGGAAGAAGCCCCTCGTTTTAGGATCCTTCTTATCTACCACAGAACCTAATTCATATCAAAAGTTTGATAAATATATATTGATTTGATTTGATAGGGGGATAAAAACAATGTTCTGGTCCTTCAGTTTGTGGTTGGGGAGAGAAAATGTATACAGAAGAGCGGAAATGTCAACTGGCACCTGAACTACTGGTTTGGTTGTTTAGTCATTTTTCATCGTGTCCAGTTGTCTGTGACATAAATTGAATACTAAATACAGAGACCCAGAAGATCAGCGAGGCGTCTTTGAGCAGAATCAGAGCTCTGGAGAGTTCCCCAGACGCCCCCTACTCCGGCCCATACACGTAAGGAGTCCCCAGCGTAACCTACCTCCCAAGTGGTCATTTGGGAATGCTTCCTAGAAATGGTGACTTTTGAACGAGGTCTTCAAGGGGATTGGTGGGGATCGGCAGAGAAGGTGGGAAAGCCATCCCACTCTTGGGAAGAGCAATGGGAATTCGGCGTGAGGGGGAGGAGGGGTTAGTTAGTGGTCGAGTGAACTCGTGCTCCGGGCCAGGGACTGGGTGGAGTGTGAAAAGGTGGGAGGAGATAAGTGAGTGCTTGGAATGGGGGTTGGGGGGACGGCTCATGGCAAAGACCCGGAGGCCCTTTCCAGAGCGGTGGGGAAAGTATTAGGGGCAGGGGTCGGACGCTCCAACTTTCCAGCCCGGATGAAAACGTCAAGCCGTGTCTAGACTGCCTGCCTCCAGTGCTGCTCTGGGGCAGGGGCCGCCAGTCCCTGGCCCGCTCGCTCCGCCTAGCCCCGCCCGCACCTCCTCTTTCTGAGAGGGGCGGGGCCCCCTTTGCCCAGCCCCCACTCGCCCCACGGTGCTGGGCTCCTGCTTTGGATCCCGACAGGCTTGGCTGCTGGAGCAGGAGCAGGAGCAGGAGTCGAGGAGGGGCCAGAGGCAGTCAGGGGCGGGAGCCCGTACGGTGAGTGAAGTTGGTGCTGGTGCTGCCGCTGGCGGTGGGCTGTGTGTGCGCTCTGGGCTCGAGGGGGGAGCGCGTGGCAGGGAGTGAAGCTGCGGGACTCGTCGGGGGACAGTTAAGGGTCACCCGGAAAAGGTTTCATACTCCCGCCAGGTGAGCTGCTTCTCCTTACCCCCTCCCCACACTGCGCCTGACGCGCCTGGAACCCGGAGGGACGTGAGGGGCTGGGTGAGATTGGCTGGGGTTCCTGGGACTGCGCCCTCACCTCCCCTTTTGGATCAGGTTCTCTTATGGGGCTGGGGGTCCCACCTCGGCTTCCTGGGCGGGATAGGACTACACGGGGCTGGACTGGGGGCTGGAGAAAGGGTGTCCCCGTTTCGGACTCATTCCCCATATGGGTGCACAACTGCTGGTGAGCGAGCTCTCCTTCCTTCCTGGGGAGGGTGGGGAAGGGTCTCCAGGTCCCTGGAAGTGCACGCATATGGTGGGAACCTCATATCCTAGTTTCCAAACCTCCTGACAGCGAAGAAGGTATCCTCAGCCCCAGCCTCCTCTTACCCCTAACCAGGATACTCCCCATCGGTGATTGCTGTGAATCAGGAGGTGCTCTGAGGGAAGGAACTTCAATCCTGATGGTGTCTTTCTTTCTTTCCCCTCTGGCCTTTCTGATTCCGATCCTTGAGGTAGTGTTCTGCCCAAGCCAGGTTTTGAAACGAAAGGATTTTAAATACTCCTCTTCTCTAGTGTTTGCTGGGAGGGCTTCTGCCTCATTTTTGCCCTATTACTCGATTTTCTAGGGATTTTTCCGGGTTACATTGCGTATTGTGACTATAGAGTTATAATTGAGTGGGGTTTTTTTGTAACCGATCACATCAAAACTTTTACAACCAAATGAATGTTTTCCTTCATAGTAGTCCCCTTAGGAAGTACATGGCTTATTCCGCCCACTCTGTCATTGTTCAAAACATTTTTGGAGCTTCTCTTTTGAGACTATCTTCAGAGACAAGTTTCTGGGCCACACAAGAAAATCAGTCACGTTACTTTATTAGCCACACCTCATAAACTGTGGTTTTGGTTAATGTCATGACTTTCTCATAAAAATTGTCTCCTTGCTGGAAGGGCTTCTTTGTTAGTGGGACCAGGTTGAAAACTGTTGATGGAATCCTTCCCTTTTTAGGTACTTTTGTTGTTTTATAACCTCTGTGTACTTTTCTGTAGGGGCAGGTGGGAGAAGTGGAAATAGAACACTCCACCCTCAACAGAAACAAGGTTATAATATATATGATTGTCCTGTTTCCCAGGAAACTTGGGTGACATGAATTTGACATTCGACCTAAAGGATTTCAGATTAAAGGAAAGGAATGAGACCATTTTATGGATTCTTCAGATCTTTGAGGCTCCCTGCAGAAATGTTTTGCATGGATTCCAGGGTCTTACACTTATCCTCTAAAGTGAGGACTAATGAGATCCTTCAGGTTTTGGAGAATAATCTTGTGTCACCGTGGCTTGCATGAATGTACTTAACTTATTCTGGGTGGGCTAATGGCCTCTTTTGTATTAAAAACAATATAGTTTTTCTTTTTTTAAAAATAAAAGATACTGTCATTTATGCTTGTTATTGAAATAATATCTCACAAAGATCATGGACATTAGCTAGAGGCCAGAGATGATAGAATTTGATGGGACCAAGCCCTTATAATTGACTTACAAAGATTTAGAGGGCCTATGGAAAAAATAGATTATTTTTTTTTTGGTGAGGCAATTGGGGTTAAATGACTTGCCCAGGGTCACACAGCTAGTAATTGTCAAGTGTCTGAGGCCAGATTTGAACTCAGATCCTCTTGAATCCAGGGCTGGTGCTTTATCCACTGCATCACCTAGCTGCCCCCCCCCCCAATAGATTTTTAAAGCCAATTTAAGTACCTGATTTTTTAGTGTTCTTGTTTCTAGTATCAGCCTACTTGGGTTGAGGTTAATTTTGTTTTCTTTTCCTATGCAATTTACTATTAGACTGTCAGCCATGGGCTGCTCTCTACCTAGAATGAAGGGATAGAAAGGGGGAAGAAGATATTTTTAAAATTAATACTTAGGACTATATATTTGCATTTTTATTAGCAATTGGATGACATTTTATTCAAGAGAATACCACCAGAAATGAATGCTTACATATGTTTCTATTTAGTTTACAGAATCTGTATCAATGATTGCAGGGTGAAATTAATTTTCATTAAAAAATTTGTAAGTTGTGATACTTTTGGTTTCTTTTCTCCTCCCTCTCACTGCCTTCCTTTTCTCCTACTTCATCCCCGCCACTGCCATAGCCTGCCCTATTTCTAGATAGGGTCTTTGTCAGAGTCCGCTTAATTGTCTTAGCTATATGGAAAGCATAGTAAGGCTTTGTGGAAAGCATGGTGACTTTTGACCAAAATACTTAACCTTTAGGAAACAAGACCATGGGGATTATTTTTTTTCCAGTTTGTTTTTTTCTGGTGTGACAACAGAATTAAATCATGTTACTTTTTTGTTTGAAAACCTGAAACATACTTCTCTATTTGAGAGTTAAGAAAGGTTCAGTTCAAAATACTCTATACATTGGAACTATAGGCTTTTTGAGCTGGAAGATCTCTTAGAGATGATTTAGTTTGGAAAATGAAGATGATAATATTGCATTACCTGCCTTACAAGGCTGTTTAGGAAAACATTTTGCAATAATTCAAGTGCCATATAAACGCAAGTAATTATCTAATTCAGGAGTTCTTAATCTTGTTTATAGCTAGCATTTATGTAGTGCTTTAAGGTTTTTTGCAAAGAATTTGGATTCCAAGTCAAGCATTCTCTTTACTATAAGATCTTGTCTCCTAGTCTGAGTATTGCATCCTGAGGTTGACAGTTTTACTGTGGACTTTGCAAAACACTTTGGCAAAAGGGCATTCGAAAATAATATGTAAGTTTGACCTCAGCTAAAGTCCTCCTCTGATGCCTCATTGTGGTGTGGAAATGACCCTTCGTTGTTGAAAGTTTGCCCCCAGAAGAGTACCTCCGGCAAGTCTTTCCGACTTCAAGTATAAGCAAATGATGGACATAATGTTTCTTGTAGCCTTGCTAAGTTCAGACTCATCACCAGGCTGAAGAAGGATGATGAATTTTTTTGGCCACAGCAACTTTCAAAGACCATTTGTTCAGTATATATAGAGATCACTCTTGGTGGGGGCTTAGTACCCACATAGATGAAGATGTAGATCCCTGAAAGAGTGAAATTAAGTTTTCAGTGTGTGGAAACCTGACAACTGCAGAAGCTGGTTTTATGGTACTGATGTGATTAGAATGAAAAAAGTAAATGGGCAGAAATTTTGGATTTAGATTAAAAATTAGATTAGATTAGAAAGATACTGTAAGGGACTTTGGACACTATCTTAATTTAGCCTCTCCCAATGAGGAAACAAAGTGGGGAAGAAGTGACTTGTTCAGGGACCTATAGCTAGTATGTAGCAGAGTTTGAATTCAGGCTGGAAATCCTGCATCCCTTTTATTTCCAATAGGCCAGTCAGATAGTTGACAATTATTTAGTAAGAGTTTGCAATGTACTTGACATTGTGCTAAGCACTGAGAATCCAAGGAATCGAAAAAACATGGTCTCTGCCAGGTTCCCTCTCTCCTATCCCATTGGATGATGTAAACTTTTTAGAAAGAAGGTCTGACTTCTGGAAGGATCAGATCCATCTTCCTGTGGAAGAACAGAGTTGAGCTTTATTTTTATTTTTGAGTGTTATTTTTTTCTCCCATTTTCCTTGCCCAGTCCTAATGCTAATGATCTGTGGAATGGCCCAAAAGTTGACAGCAGCTTAAGGATTGTAATAAGAACTGACATTTGTGTAGATTTTAGAAGTACTTTATGGACATCATCTCATCTGATTGTCACTAGAGTCCTGGGCAATTAGAAAGATGGTCCTTCCCATTTTACTGGTAAGGTAATATAAGGAAAGGAAAGGAAAAGTCACCAGCAAATTGAATTTGCAGAGAATTTATTTGACTCTTTCTGTAAAGCTCTACTGGCATCTGACAATGATGTTATCCAGACAACTGTATATCTAATGAAAACCCTGGAAATGGAATGGTAGAAAATGGAGAGTATTGGCATCAGGGCCCTAAGTGTGATTGGAGTAGTGAATAAATTTACAGTTTGATTTTAAATAGTATTGAAGAGATGCTCTTCATTCTCTTATTATCCACACAGTATCTCCCTCATTCCCCCACCCACTTCTCCCACTTTCCTCTCTAAAGTTTGAAGTTCCTTTTGAGACAAAACTTCTTTTTCAACCTTGAGGTAGGAATATATACTCCTTGAGGGTAACTCAGTGTCCTAAATTTACCTTGAGTTGTGATTGACTGATGCCATATCTTCTCCCACAACCCATCCAAAGCCAATTTTCATAATGTGAATGGGAAAGACAATGGCTGCTGGAAGGAGAGTAAAGGGGGATGAAAGGGGCAACTGGGTCACTGAGGGCAAACTGTGGCTCAATTCACCAAAAACCCCTCCAAACCCACATTTATTAAACATCTATTCTGTGCAAGACAACGTAAAAATGTTTTTAATAACTACAGTTAATCAAAATAACCTACCAGGTGCCAGAGCTGTGGATACAGAGACAAAAGGGAAACAGCCTGCCCTACAGGAGCTTACAGTTAGAACTCATGAATACAGGATGGCCCAAAAGTTTTAGTGAATTTTTTTTTGAAAGCTTTGATAGCTTAACTAATGTAAAACTGTGATAAAAAACTTTTGGGATGCTCCAAGTATAAATAAATACATACATACATATAAAAGGGTATATGTATGTGTGATAAATAGATAATTTGTGTGTGTGTGTTATACAAAGTCATTTTACGGAGAAGGCACTTGGAGTTGAAGGAGATTTGGAAAGGTTTTGTGGAGAAGGTGTGATTGAACTGAACCTTGAAGGAAGCTGGGTATATAATACTTGGGTAGTTTGTTAAGGTTCACCTATGAATTAGTTGACTAATGAATGTTGAACAAGCATATCTCTGGTGCATTGAAATTTAGAAAATTGTTTCATACTGGCTTCCCCATTATAAAGAAGCCAGGAGTAGGGTATGGAATGTCACGTGAAGGAAGTATCTAGCAGGCTTTTTGGAGCACAGGATTTAGTGTATATTTTACTTTAGCCAGAAGTGAATTCTGCATGGGCATATACCACATTACCCTATATTTTCCTCCCTAGAATGAAAAGAAATCTTTTCTGTTAGTCAATTAACATTTCAAATGGGGAGATGCAATGGAGATAAGGTGCCATATTGAAACATACTGATTTAGTGTTAAATGGTGAAGGATTATATATTGGAGCACACTCTGGGGAAGATTTTTTTGTGTGTATAGTTGCTGTTGTTGGGGTGGTGGTGTGTTACCCATCTCCCTTTTTGGAAAGGAAGAAAATGCAGAGATTGTTGAACTTTTTTGTATCATGGCCCCCTTTGGCAATCTGATGGAAGCTATGGGCCCCTTCTCAGAATAATATTTTTAAGGGTATAATATAAGACATAGAATTATAAAGGAAACCAATTATATTGAAATATTTTTTAAAGTAATTACTGGGGCAGCTAGGTGGCACAGTGGATAGAGCACTGGCCCTGGAGTCAGGAGTACCTGAGTTCAAATCCGGCCTCAGACACTTAACACTTACTAGCTGTGTGACCCTGGGCAAGTCACTTAACCCCAATTGCCTCACTTAAATTAAAAAAAAAAGTAATTACTATTTGATATTGCTATAGATACCAGTTTTGGGTAAGCATATATTAATTAATATAATACCAGTAAAGGATTGACGTTTGTCTCCCTAACTTCTCATTGTCTCAGGCAGCATGGTAGAGAAAGTAGGGAGACAGCTTCAGCATGCCAGTTAGTGCAAGCAGGAGAAAAGCCCCAAAAGAGAGACCTAAGAGAACTCAGAAGACTTCTAAACCCCCCCAAAAGGCTCTAATCTAATCTTCTGAGGGTTTTTATCCTCTTCTGATAGAGGCATGTTATTATACATTGATTGAAGTTAATGTTTGGGTCATTATGCATTGATCAAAGCTAATTGGTTAGCATCATTCAATTCCATTGGTTTACATGATATGAAAAATGAACTCTACTGGTGACATCAGGGAAAAGTATGCAAAAGACCCTCACTTATAATGCTTGAGGCAAGGCCCATTATCTAGGTGTGGTTTGATCCCATCTTTCTTTTACCCATCTAGGCCAAAGAATCCATCTCCATTTCTTTTGTTCCCTTGGGTTTGTCCCAGATTGAGGAGAACTGGACTTTCTGGAGGTGGGGGGGGGGCAGAAAAGACTGAGAAACTGATCTCTAGGCCTCCCCAAGAAATCCATTATTAATAATTATTTTCTCACAATTATAATATTTTGGAAAATAAGTTCATGGACCCTGGCTCAAGAACTATAGGTGAACCACTAAGAAAGCTGAGTATAGTGCTGCTCAGAGCCTGGGGATGGGTAAAATGTCATCTCCAAATGCCTTCAAGCCATGTGGAGCTATGGTTATCTGAGTTCAAATTAGGCCTCAGACCCTTAACTGTGTGACCCTGGACAAGTCACTTAACCCTGTTTGCTTCAGTCTCCTCATCTGTAAAATGAGCTGAAGAAGGAAATGGCAAGCCACTTCAGTATCTTTATCAAGAAAACCCCAAATGGGGTCAAGAAGAGTTGGACACTACTGAAACTGCTGAACAATATATCTGTAGCTATTTCATGAAGGAAGTTCTCTAATTTGCGTTTATTCACAGGTAACATTGGGTTCCTATTTACTGTGGTACTTGTGGCAAATATTCTTGTCATGTAGTAATTACCTCATTGCCAGCTAGGTGCCTCAGTGGTTCATTGGGCCTGAAGTCAGGAAGACTTGAGTTCAAATCTAGCCTCAGACACTTGCTAGCCGTGTGACTCTGGGTAAGTCACTTAATCTCTGTCTTAATCTACTGGGAAAAGGAAAGAAAGGGTAAACCGTTCCAGTTTCTTTGCCAAAAAACACCATTGACAGCTTTGGCATGCTACGGTGCATGGGGTCATGAAGAGTCGGACATGGTTGAATGACTGAATAACAATTACTTACCTCAGGCTTTTCAAGACAGACAACTAGTAAAGGTAGAAGCCTATGTTTACTTCAGCTCTGTGACAGAAGATAAATAAATCTGGAATTGGGTTGCAGACAAGCATTTCCTACTTCAATGGAACATAATTTAATATTTGACCCTAAGAAACATTGATTTGAGAGATTTTCAGGGACTTAGGGGCACAGTAGTCATGGAGTTACTAATGTTTGGTATTAGAGCACGGTACATTTGCTATGAACTTGTACCATGTCTGCCAACACAGTTGGCAGCTTTTCTGTATTCTTTGTGGCCCAATAAGGGATTTCTGCTTGCCCCATGGAGATGAATAGTGGGGTTAGTTTTCAGCTGCAACTCTAAAGTGTGTTTTCTTAATCTAGGGTCTATGGACTTATTTTTTTTAACATTTTAATAACTATTTCAACATAATTGTTTTCCTTGTCCTTCCCTGTATTTCATTTTATGTATTTAAAAACATTCTGAGAAGGAGCCCCAAATGCTTTGCCAGAGGGGATCATAGCACAACCAAGGTGAAGAACTCATATTCTATTTATTTATTTATTTTAATTTATTTTAAAATTTTAAAAAGTTTTATCAATATGTTCTGTTTTTACACATATATTTACAGATTAGTCCCACTTCTCATAAGGTCTCTGGTAACAAAGTAAAACCATTAAGTAAAGCTAATATAGTAACCTCATCTAAAAGTGTAGTGTTTTACATCTCTAGCATGACCCGTATTTCTCTATAAAAAACGCCACCTGGGGCAGCTAGGTGGCGCAGTGGATAGAGCACCGGCCCTGGAATCAGGAATACCTGAGTTCAAATCCGGCTTCAGACACATAACACTTACTAGCTGTGTGACCCTGGACAAGTCACTTAACCCCAATCGCTTCACTAAAAAACACAAAAAAACCTAAAAAACAAACAACAAAAAAAACCCACCACCTACTGAAAACAGAAAACTAGTTTCTCTCTTGTCCCCCACTTTGGGGAATAGATAAAAGAGAAAAAAATTTCTTGTAGTAAATATACATAGTCAAGCAAAATAAAGTCTCTCAGTTGTATGCAAATATATGTGTGTGTGTGTGTGTGTGTGTGTGTGTGTGTATGCACATGTATTCCACATAGGTATTGGTCTCTGTCTCTCTCTCATTCATTCTGCATCACCTTTCCATCAGTCATCTCTCCATCATGGATTAGCATCATTGTGTTGACAGTAGTTCTTAAAGCTTTCAGAGTTGCAATGCTCTACTTTACAATGTTGTTGTAATTATATAAATTGTACTCTTGGTTCTGCTTATTTCATTCTTCATCAGTTTATAAAAATCTTTCCATTCTTCTTTTTGAAATCATCTACTTCCTAATTCCTTAAAGCACAATGGTACACCATCACATTCATATACTGCAACTTATTCAGCCCTTCCTCAGTTGTTGGACCTCCTCTTATAATCCTTCACCACTTAACACTATGGGTATCAGCTTCACCAGACTGCCACAAAAGGAGTCTATGAAACAAAAAAAGTGAAGAACCTCTGTTCTTTTTTTTTTTAATAAAGTATTTAATTTATTTTTTTCCTGTTACATGTAAAGATAGTTCTCAACTTTTGTTCGTACAAGCTTTCCAATTTCAGATTTTTCTCCCTCCCTCCCCTCCCGCCCCCCCTCCCCTAGACAGCAGGTAATCTGATATAGGTGTTTTATGTATATACAATAACATTAAACATATTGCTGCATTAGTCATGTTATAAGAGAAAAATCAGAGCAATGAGGAAAAACCTCAAAATAGAAAAACAACAACAACAGCACCAAAAACAAAAGAAATAGTATGGTTCATTCAGCATCTATGCACCACAGTTTTTTTTTTTCCTGGATTTGGAGATCCTCTTCCATCATGAAGAACCTCTGTTCTAAAGGAACTTTATTGGCTTCATGGTTTTTCAATTCTTTAAATCAGAAAAAAACAACAAACCTACATTGGTCTAGAAAGGTGCTTAGGAATACTTTTTTTTTTTCCTGTTAGGAGACTGGGAAAAGATGACTAGTATTTCTTGGATTTATCTCTGTATTTTTCTTGGTATCCTTGTTCATATATATTTATTTCTTGTGGATCTGGTACTCAGTTGTCTTTTGTAAGTTTATTAGCCAGTGGCGGGAAATAACATTCTTGCATTTCAAAATTAGACGTCATAACTATGAAGAGAGGCTGCATGGGGCAGTGGATAGTGTGACCTTAGAGTCAGGAAGAGTCCTGGATCAAGTGTGGCCTCTGATACATACTAGCTTATGTGATTCTGGTCAACAAGTCATTTTTCCTTTCAGTACCCCAGGTATAAGTTATAGATGTTCTGATCTGTCTTGTGGGAAGGAATTTCCAGTGCTTGGGAAATCACAACTCTTACTTCCCACATGATTAACTCTCTCCACCTTCTGGGTATATCTTCCTTTGATTTCCTAGATCCTGCACTCTCCTGCTTCTCTTTATATCTTCTGACTACTACTTCCATGTCTTCTTTTCTTGCCCCCTTTCACCTTATTTCCTTTTATTATTTCCCAAGATTCTGTTCTTGGCCCTCTTCTTTCTTCTCTTCTGAATGCCCTTCCTTCCTTGACAGTCTCATTAGAGTTAGCTCTATGCAGATGATTTAAAAATTTTTATCTCAAAAGTTTCAGATTTCTATTTCATATTTCTTATAGAACATCTCCACCCAGATGTCCATCACTTCAAACTCAACATTTCCAAACAGAATTGTCTTTCCCTAAATTGTCTGTGCCCCTTCTGTTTTTCTGATTTGTCAGTGGCACCTACTACATTCATATTTAAAACTCATTGAATGTAAGTTCATGATAGTCTTTGTCATTTAAAAGATCTCTATAGCCTTCACAGAGTACCCTTCATAAAAAACAATGCTTAATAAATGTTGAGTTTTTGATTTTCTATTTTCTCTAATCTGCCCTCCTGTTGTTTCCCCCTATGGGAGGATAGAAAGGTCTTTGGAGGCCATGTAGTTCACCTCCCTCATTTTACAGATGAAGAAACTTGAGGACCAGAGACTTTTACCTGACTTGCTGAAGGTCACAGGGTCAGCAAACAATTAGGAGAACCTGGATTATTTTATTCATTTCATTGTTGAGTAAATATGTATTAGGTGTCTCCTAAGTATTAGGTACTGGGGGAGATGCAAATCTAATATTTGTAACCCTTCTCTTAAATAATTTATGATGCTCTGTTGTTTAACCTCTGTGGTTTCTCTAATATGCCTTCTCTCCCCTGCCCTGTAACCCCAAATCCTTTATGAAACTGTTGTCAACCTCTAGTTTTTCTACCTTTCCTTTCTTCTTCTTCTTCCTTTCACTCCTGCTCCTGCCATCTTAGGCCAAACTCCAGTTACCACCTACTAAATCACTATATGTGATCCTCTACTGGTCTTCTGACCTCTACTTTCCCCCTCCCAGATTTGTTCATGATGCTGTTAGCCTGATCTTCCATATACACAGATCCTATCATTTCATTCTTTTTTTTTTTTTGTGAGGCAATTGGGGTTAAGTGACTTGCCCAGGGTCACACAGCTAGTAAGTCTTAAGTGTCTGAGGCCAGATTTGAACTCAGGTACTCCTGACTCCAGGGCTGGTACTCTATCCACTGCGCCACCTAGCTGCCCTACCATTTCATTCTTATACTCCAAAGCCTTCAGTTGCTCCTTATCATCTACAAAACAAAGCTCAGACTCCTTTTCCTAACATTGGAGGGCTCCCCCCCAAAACTAGCAAAGCTCTACCTTACCTCATACTATTTCTCTCTACATGTACTATGGTCCAGATAAACCAATCAGACTGTTCATTATCCCCTCCCTATACTTACTTGTTTTGGTGATTCTAACACAGTGCTACAGAGTAGGTTCTACTTTGTTGAAGTCGAAGGTTACAGTATGCATTCCTATAAGCTGGGAGATTCAGTCAAGCCTCACATGCTCAAGGAACAATTATTTGCCTTTACAAATAATGAAAGGTCACATTATTGTAGGGCTTTGTGGTTTACCTAGCTCCTTTCTCACAGTAGTCCTGTGGTGAAGTTAGTACAAGTGTTATTATCCCTGTTTTATAGAAGAGGAAACTGAGGCTCACAGAGTTTAAGTAGTAAGTAGATTTGAACCTCAGGATTATTACCCAGGTTGTCAGTGTTTGAGCCAAGACTTCAAACCCAGGGTTTTGGATTCCAAGATTAGTGTTTCTGTTTACCTCATCATTCTTCCTCTCTTGTACCTTGGCCAAACTTGTTTAAGTGGAGGGGCTGCCATCCAGTGCTTTCCGAACTCAGGGCTGACAACACAATCTGAGTTTAGGGAACTACAGTGAGGATTAGACAAAGGGGCATATCTGGGAGTTGTAGCTCAAGGTTTCTTCCTCCCAGCCCAACTATTTGCCAGCTTTTAAAGGCTTTTGAGCAAAAGTCTGAAATCTGTGTGTGTGTGTAAGATTCATCTGCTAGCATCACCAAGGTGAAAAGATAGTTGGAAGACTGGTTTAGGGAAGCAGTGTGATATATTGAAGAGAGTGCTAGACTTGGAGTCGGGAACACCCTGGGCAAGCCACTTTATCTGGGCCTCAGTTTCTTCATCTGTAAATGGAGGCATTAGATGTGAAATACTTCTTATGAAATAAGTAGTAGATGCTGTTTGCTTTTTGATGGTCCTTTAATTGACCCTGGAAAGGATAAACCACCTTCTCCTTTATGGTGTTTTCCAGGATCTTTTTCCATAATAGAATAATTGTTATTCACCTTGGAGCTTTGAACCTCCCGTACCATTTTGTTCTCTACTTCTCTGATGCATTTCCATCCAATTCCAGAGGGTTTGGAGTTAAAGGACCTGGGTTCAAATCTTAACTCTCTCTTTTTTTTTTTTTGCGGGGCAATGGGGGTTAAGTGACTTGCCTAGGGTCACACAGCTGGTAAGTGTCAAGTGTCTGAGGCCGGATTTGAACTCAGGTACTCCTGAATCCAGGGCCGGTGCTTTATCCACTGCGCCACCTAGCCGCCCCCCAAATCTTAACTCTTACACTTACAATTTTTATGGCCATTGAATGTAAGTTCCTTCGTGATAATCTTTGTCATTTTAAAAATTGGAATGATTTTTAATGATTTGATGAATAAGTGACCTGCCCCCCTTCCTGGACCTCAGTTACCTTATCTGTAAAATGAGAGTGGACTAGATTACCTTGGACCTTCTGGCTCTGTCTGAGTTTATTGTCCTATGAATATTATTTATTACTATTACCTGTGTTTATTAAGTTTTATCTGAGTCAACTTATAGATAATTTTCTCAAGGGCAGAGATTTGTTCTTATCTAAAATGTGTATGTTCCCCAGGGCATAACATTCAGTAGGGACTTAATAAGTGTTTATTGAATGGATACCTGAATGAGACAACCTCAGTTTGTATCTAGGTTGTTACTTCCTTGCTAGCTATGTGACCTTGGGCAAATTAAAGTCTCTGGTCTTCAAGCTTCCTTATCTGTAAAATGAGGAGTTGACTAAATAACCCCCAAAACATTAAAGAAGAATCAAATGGAAACATTTTAAGAGAGAAACTTATACTCTGACCAACATTTCTGTGCTTCCATCTTTATAATATGGATTTCAAGGGACAACTAGGTGGCGCAGTGGATAAAACACCAGCCCTGGATTCAGGAGGACCTGAGTTCAAATCCGACCTCAGACACTTGACACTTACTAGCTGTGTGACTCTGGGCAAGTCACTTGACCCTCATTGCCCTGCATGCCCCCCCAAAATTAAAAAATTAAAAAAAATAATAATATGGATTTCAAATCAGTTTCCTCAGAGGGAGATCCACTGGCAGCCAGTTGTCCTGGGGGGAAAGAGGGGTGGAGAAGAACCACAATCAAAGGATGGGGGGGATGTGTTACATTTAAACAAACATGCTCAAATCTTGGGGAAAACCATGTTAGTAGTCATCTTTCATTTATTTTCCTCTTCTGGTGGCCAGGGAAAGCTTTCCAGATCAGCATTCTCCTGTTTTGAGTCTGGATATAATGTATTTATTGTTCAGAGAATATCTGTATGCAGAAACATAACCAGAGGAGTCTTTTTATTCCTCCTGGTTATTATAATGTGCCTTTGTTATCAGTGGAGCCTCAAGAAGTCATTTTCTTGGAGTTTGATACTCACCTGCAGAGTTCAGGTGCACAGACAGCCCTTTTTTTCCTGGGGGTGAATTTATCGATGAGTTTTAACATTAAATTGCTTGCCTTTTATCAAATTTAGCTGTTTAGTATTTTAAATTTCCCTATTCACACTCCAGGCTATCAAGGGGGAAGGGAGTGCTTGGTTGAGTGAGTCAGATACAGACATTAGGAATTTAATTGGGGAAAAGTCCAATCTGAAAAGTTAAAAGACAGAGGAAGAAACTGTTTCAAAAATGAATGACCCAGATCCCTACCTACTTAGAGTGGGTTCTTTCTTGTTGTCATATTAGATAAAGTACAAATTCTTCAGGCTAGCATTGATAAGAAGGCTCCCCCCAGTCTAGCTGCATACTACCTCCTCAGCATTGTTCAGTTTATTTCTCATTCTGCTTTTGTTCATTTTGGCTCTCTTCCTTCTTTATGACGCTAAGAAAGGGAAGTCACTTCTCTCTTTCAGCTTCTCTCTCTCAGCTTCAGTTTCATCATTGGTAAATTAAAGGGGGTTAGATGCTTTCCAGCTCTGATGTTCTATGATCCTGTGATTTATTAACTGAACTACTAGTTGTCCCTTTGGGTGCCCTTTGGGTCATGTATGCCTTCTCTCTTATACTCTGCCTACCTCTTCTTTCTTCAAAGCCTAGTTCAGTGCCACCTCCTCCATGAAGCCTTCCCTGATACTGAAGTGGAGCTTTCCTTTGTTCACATTTTTTCTATGGCATTTTGTCTGGATTTTTCTTTTTCTTTAATTTTTTTATTCTTCTTTATAACTTCCTACTCACTGTTATACAAGGAACACTCAATGTCCAAGCCTATAGGCAGTTAGGTAGTTCAGTGGATAGAACACTGGACCTGCATTCTGGAAGACCTGAGTTCACATCTAGCCCCAGCTGCTTAGTAAGCTGTGTAACTCTGGGCAAGTCACTTAAACTTAACTTAGGTTTCTCATCTGTAAAATGGGAAATGATGGTGGGGATGATGATGATGAAGATGATGATGAAGAAAGCAGCATCACCTACCTCTCAGAGTTGTTGTGAGTTAATATTTGGTTTTTTTGTTTTTGTTTTTTGGTGAGGCAATTAGGGTTAAGTGACTTGCCCAGGGTTGCACAGCTAGTAAGTGTTAAGTGTCTGAGGCTGGATTTGAACTCAGGTACTCCTGAATCCAGGGCCCGTGCTCTATCCACTGAGCCACCTAGCTGCCCCTGTGAGTTAATATTTGTAAAGCATTTTGCAAGCCTTAAAGCCCTGTGTAAAATTTAATACATCATAGTACTTGGAGTACTTAATTCAAATATCTGTTATGAAAAGAGATGAGTTTATAGGATTATAGATTTAGAGCTGAAAAGGATCTCAGTGATTACTTAGTCCAACCACTTGTCATTGAGGATGAGGAAACTGAGGCTGTAGGGGGTAAAGTGACCCAGGGTCACATAGGTAGTGTCAGACCTGGGATTTGAACCCAGGCCTGGTGACTACAGTGTTTTCTGTACTTTTCCATAGCTGCCTCTTCTAGGAAGTACTTAATGTAGGTAAAGTGCTTTGTAATTGTAAAGTACTCTATAAAGCAAATTATTATGAATAGTCTCCCGTATTGTACTCAACTCTGCAGTGGTGCCCTCAGGAGTTTTTGAGGGGTGTGTGTGTGTGTGTGTGTGTGTGTGTGTGTGTGTGTGTGTGTGTGTGTGTGTGTGTGTGTGTAGGGGGGGTTGGCCTCCATTAAATTATTCTAAATGACTGCTTTAGTGATTAGATAAGATCTGTTTGTAATTAGCAAGGTCATTTATATACAAATAAGTAAGGTATAAAAATCATTAAAACTTGTTAGACTCTTATGGACTTGAACTTACCCCATATCATGGTTATTTGTTCCATTAGACCAAGAAAAATGGTTGCTTAGCAAATACTTTTCTTTTCTGTTAGCAAAAACTTTTTTCCTCCCAGGACTAATGATCACAAATTCCAAAATCATGATCTCTTACTGAGAGAGATTTCATTTGGTTTGGTTTTGTGGATTTGGCATTTTTTGCCTTGAACCTCTCTCTGCCCCATAAAAAGATGCTAAAATATTAATTTATCAAAACAATTGAATGAGGCCTTCAATCAGCATTTGTCTGCCTTTAGCTTTTAGAAAAAGAAGCAAATTCAAATCAGCAATTTATTAATTATTTTTAAAGAATACATTTACTTTCTGGGATGGTTACATTTTCCTGATGTCATCCAGCATAGACATCAACTATATGATCCTGTCATAACTGGTATTCACAGTGATCTAAGACCATTGTGAAATAGTTTATAAAGAAAAGTTGAGTTGTAACTAGTTCACTCGACTTTGGCAAGAAATTGTAATATCATACGGGGTGTTCTGAAAATCTTAAAACACTTTTAAGCTAAGCTTGACACAATTTCAGAAATGTTTTCATTGAGGGCTGAACCTTATTGATCAGCAGGCATTTGACATCTCATTACTTGGAAAGCATGTCTCCTAAGTAAAAAGAAATGCACTATTGTAGTGAAACATGGCTTCTTCACTGTTTTGTGCATCTTTCCTTGTCCTCCCCTGCTTGCTTTGGCCTCTGAGGCTTTTTTATCATTTTTTCTTTTCCTTCCCCCTGCTCTCCTTTCCTTTGTTCTGCTTAAGGCTCACCTGAAATTTTAATTCCTTTTGGAAGCCTTAGCTGCTACTGCTGCTTCCAGCCAACCTTGATCCCTCTGGTCTCTCAGCTATGCCAATCCCCTTGGTTCTTACTGTCTGTGCCCCATAGTTACCCTTAGAGCTTGTCCTAAAGTAATCTGAATTATACAACTTAACACTAAATTATATTTGTATAGAAACACTATTATAGTTACTGTATTAGTCCCTCATCCTTGGGGGGGGTGCATTTTATACTTATAGTATAACCCATACGTATAACCCATACGTAGTGTGGCTTAGTGGGAACAGTGCTAGGAGACCTGTGTGCAGGTCCTGACTCACACACTTACTAGAAATGTAACCATGGGCAAGTTATTTGAGCATTTATTAAGCAGCTACTGTGTACTGGGCACTGTGATAAGTAATTTCTGGGGATACAAAGAAAGGCAAAAAACCCAGTTTCTACTCTCTCAGAGCCTCAGTTTCCTCACATGGAAAATGGGGATGATTTGAATGCTAAGTGTCTTCAATGTAGAGGCAAAAGACAAAAAAAGAAGTTAAAAAGAAAGGAAAGGAAATGGTGGTTGTCATACTCACATTATTTCTCCTTCTCAGGGTAAAGTGTTCTATAGATTTTTAAGTGCTGTATCGGTTGTCCCAAAACTTTTATTACACGAAGAGTGTAATGTGAATTACACTGCATAAATGTGAATTTATGATTAGTATAGTGTCAGGCATATAGTAGATACCTAAAAAATGTTTGATTAGCGTGCAAGCACTTTGTGTAAGTTTTTCTTATTTAATTAAAAGCTGAACATTGAATTAATATGGCTAGTGAATAGAATGTTGGACTTGGAGTCCAATTGTGATTCAAATTCTATCCCAGACACTTTAAATAATAATAGCTATGTGACCATGGAAAAGTCACTTGACTTTTCTAGGCCTCTGTTTCCTGAGGGGGCCAGATTGTAAAGCACTATACATAATATTACATAATATTAGAATTATGTAATCTTAGAGCTGGAAGACACCTTACAGGCTACCATCCTAGATCAGCCCCTACCTAAAGCCTGAATCCTTCTTGGTACCTTACTATTTACCAAGGCAATCCATTCCATGTTGGGACAGTGCTATAGTGGTTAGGTTCCTTCTTCAATTGAAGTAAAATCCATCTCCCTACAAATTCTGCCTAATACTAAATCAACTATCTAGGTTCAAAAAGAGTCTGATCGTTCAAGTATTTAAGAAAAGGGCTGTCATTCTTGTCAATCTCTTCTAGTATTCTCTAGTAGTCTCTTTGTTAGAACGTGCATTCTTTGAACTTTTAAAATAAATATTTTGATAACTGGTTTCCTTTGTAATCTTCTGTATTTTATTTTACCTGTTTAAAACTAAAGAGTTAATAGGATTTATCATATTTCCAAAAGGGACTTAAAGCTTAAGAATCTCTGCTTTCAACAGATTTCATAAGTCATGGTTGGGGATCTCTTAACCATTTTGGTTAACCTCTGTTAGCTGTGGCTGCAATATCAAGTGTCCCTTCTAAAATTCAGTGCCTAGAACTGGTCACTGTTCTGTTATTTGTGGGCTCTTTCTGCTGTAGCTTGACCACTGAAATCACCTTTTTTTTTTTTTTTTGGTAGGCACATTTTGATTTCTCCAAGTCAGCCCTTGTTCGTAAGCAGTACGATTTATTTATCTTCACAGATTTTCGACTTTTCTGATGAGTGTTCTTTCTTCACCTTCTCATTCAGTTTTTCTAATGACCCTTGAAATGAACATTGAAATTAACTTTGCATGCCAGGGTTATTGGGGCTGGTTTGGGAATACATCTTATTAGGTATTTGGTTACTGCAGAAGAATTCTCAGCAGGAACACCAGCAGTGGTCTTAAGTTGTACTTTTAATTTTCTGGTGACAGAATGGCTGGGTTAAAAAACAAGTCACTAGAAAATACCCACCAGGCCCTGTTTATAACTTGGTTTAAAAGCTTCCTTCAGTTAAACCATTAAAAATCCCTGTTATAGAGGTTTCAGGGGACACTTTGGCACTGAATGGAGATGTGACCTTCAAAATGAAGATCTATGGAATGAATGATCCTTGACCTGTGCCTTTAGTTATACACTTTGCTTTATATTTTCATTTGGAGGCCTCTGCCAACAATTGTAGTATGTCACTGGCTTCAGTCTGCTTTGTTCTTCAAGGGGAATTGGATTGGAGAGAGGAAAAAGGAGGTTATAAGACCTTGATGCTAATAGGAAGTAATTTGCAATGAGATTTCAGGTGGTGTTTATCTGAATTTAGAGTGAAAGTGAAGTTTCTTGATATTATGGTCAGTTTAATTCCATACCAAATCAAGATGATGGTGAGTAAATCCAAGGTAGGGTAGGATCTCCCAACACTTAAATATGATTTATGAGAAGCAGGCAGCATGATTTCTCTAACAGGAAAATATTCTGGACTCGTCTAGAATAACCCTTAGAGAAGTATAAAAATGTATAAAAGTTGGCAGAGTGAGTAGATAGAATTTATTTAGTTTATCATAGATTTCATAGAAGAAAATATTTTGTAAAATTTGAGTCTCTATGGAATTTTATGAAATTAGGCACAACAATAAAATGTATTCTACAAAATTCCATTTCAACAAACATTCCTTAAATAGCTGCTATGTTTAAGGCACTCTCTTAGGTGCTGGTAATATAAAGACCAAAAGTAAACAGCACTTGTAACTCAAGGAGCCACATTCTATGGCAGGTGGGTTGAGCAACAGAAAGAGCAATGGATTGGAAGTCAGAGGACTTGGGATTAAATTTTGTTTCTGCTCATTTACTACCTGGGAGACCTAGGACATCATGGTACAGTGAACAGAGAATTGTTGCTGGATTCAGAAGACTTAGATTCAAATCCCACTTTTGATGTGGACTACTGGGTAGTCTTGAGCAAATTCCTTAGCCTTCCTCAGCTTTTTTCCTCATCTGTAAAATGAGAGGTTAGATTAAATGGCATCTATGGTCCCTTCCAGTTTTGAGTCTATCTATAAACCACAGCTTCTTTTGGCCAGTTTCCACATCTGTACATTGGGGAGGGGGAAAGATGTCTCATTTTTCTAAGTCCTAGGATGTATTTCAAAGGTTCCTTTTACTCTAAGTCTGATACTGTTTGAGATGAAAATATGACTTAGAAACAAAGGATGTAGAAGTGGGAAGAATATATGGAATCCTCTAGGATTTAAAGTGCATAGTACTAGTTTTTGTTTTTCTAAATAGGACTAGATAATTTTCATAAGTGATCTGGGAGAGGAAGTACATAGAGGGCATATAAAACTCTTCTAGGTACTGAGGTGTCAAACATAAGCTGAAGGAAGATGTCTTGAAACTTGGGTGAGCAGAAAAGCAGCATTTGAGCAAATGCAAAGCAATGGACTCAGGGTAAACTAACTAGAAATTCCATGTGGAGTCTGGACATTGGACTTCCAGGGGTTGAGCCAAGATGGTGGAGAGAAGTCAGGAAATTGCCTGAATTTCCCCAAATTTCCTTTGGAAACAATGTTAAAGTAAGCCTCTAAATAGATTATGGAGCTACAAAACTTACAAAAAGATGGAGTGAAACAATCTTCCAGCTTAAGATAACCTAGAAGAACTTCAGGAAAGGTCTGTTTCACTTGGGTGAAAGAGGAAGGGAGTGCAGCACAGAATAGAGGGTACAAGAGAAAGGCTCTTGGCTATAGCACAGATCAGCAGCTGAGGACCCTCAGTTCTGACTCAGTAGGCTAGTGGTACAGCAAGCCAGTTGTAAGGGCCCCAACCCCAATGCAGAAGGCAATTTGCCAGCTGGGGTATCTGCTACACAACAAGCACAACTAGCCTGGGCTACCCCAATGCAGTGAGCCAGCCTCAAACTGCTGAGGCCTCAGAACAGAAAGCCAATGATCAGGTCCCTGGAATCCAGCAAAAGAACATTGGGAACAGTACCCTTTGTAGCCCAATTTTAAAAGGTAAAGAAAGAGGCTAATATGAGTAAGAAACAGAAAAGAACCATCCCCATAGAAAGCTACTATGGTGACAGGGAAGACCAAAACACAAACTCTGAAGAGGACATCAATGTCAAAATGCCTACGTTTAGTCTGGACATCTCATTTGGGGAAATAGGATTTTATACTGGGAGGCCAGAGATTCTGGACTCTGGCTTCCTAGATCATATCTAAAACAAGATTAACATAACTAAGTAGATCATTGTCAAAGTTATGGCAAGCTAGTTTTTCAGCTCCTTACTCTTTTAGGAAGGCAAAACATTTAGAGAACAAAGATAATCAGTTAAGCCTTTTTTTATTTTAATGATTACAATAGAAATGTTGAATCCCATTAAAGGATTTAACAGATGGGAAGAAAAGCAAACATAATGTCCAAGTGATTGGATTTAGGATGGGTTCTAATCATATATCTACCATTATTTTCCTACTTGAGTCCTTGGTTGAATACTGTCCTAGAATGATAAAATTGTTCCTAAAGAAGAGAGGCAGAGGAGAGGGAAAGGAAGGAAGTCTGGGTCCTTGACCTGCTAGTCCAGTCATCTGTAGAAGCAAGTCAGCCTTTTGAGAGCCCTCTGGGATTTAGGCCAATTTGGGATTGAATCACATGCACTTTGCCCTGTAGTTTACACAGACTTTGGTGATCTAGGGCAAGGTTTCCTGATGCCCACCTCCAGGTCTGTAATGACCTTTCCCCCCAATCTCAACCTCATACTTATTTAGCACTTTTTGGATATCTCTAATATATTTTCTGACCATTATTTTATACTATGTATATTTTAGGCTCATAAGTTGAGTGCTGGAAGAGACCTTAGAGGTCATCTAGTTTAACTCTCTCATTTCAGAGTTAAGGAAACAGAGGCCCCAGATCTAAGAGGCTTGCTAGGATTTGAGATTTTAGCCCTATACATGTATCATAGCTCCCCACTAGATAGTAAGTTCTGTGAGGACAGGAAGAGTACTTTGTCTAATCTTTGCATCTTTCCTAGTTTCTAGCAATGTATCCTACATAGAGTAGGTGTTAATAAATATTTATAGAATTGAAGGTTGTCCTGAATCTTGGGGACTCTAATAGATTAGTAAAGCAACATTTTACTGAATAGATATCATGTCGCTTTTATCCCCACCATCTGTAGGTCATATTTCCCCAAGTGTCCATTGATCCTCTTTTTTGTTTTTAATCATTCATTCTGCCATCTTGGTATGGAGATGATTTGACATCTAAAGGTTGTATTAAAACTCACTTTGATCTCAGAAAAGCACCATCTTATAATGACTGATATTCCACGTTAAAATAGCTTTTGCTGGATTGTTCTGCTTCTCACTGAGGAGTTGTAATTGATGGAGGGCCAGCAGGTACCCACATTTGGCTAGAGGAACAGTAGGCAGATAGTCTTTCCCTCTGGCATGAGAGGCAAATCTCTGCTATGGCAAGAGAGTCACAGGCATAACAGGCATATAGGGATCACTGTGATGCCCAGAAACCAAAAAATACCTGTGATCAATGTAGCCTGGACAGTGCATGATGGTAGTAGGTGGACATCTTAGAAGCCTTGGACAAAGGGCTGCACTTGCTTTTGTGGGCATTGAATTACAGTCCTGTTACAGTGTTTGCTTTTACAAAGGAATGAGGTGAACCTTGTTCTATAATGCGGCTGCCAAGGAAAAAACAAAAACCTCCTGATTAAAAATACTAGCCAGCCTTTACTTTTCTGTCGAAGGTTACTAACCTGTATGATCTCTGGGACTTGTTGCTTTCATTTGTAAAATGAGGCAATTGGACTAGAACAGAGGTGTCAGACCCCCCAGTCCACCAGCCATATGTGGTTCACAACAGTTCAGAGTGTGACCTGAAGCAGATTAAAATGTAGTTCTTTTAGATGGAGCACCAGCCCTGGATTCAGGAGGACCTGAGTTCAAATCCGGCCTCAGACACTTAATACTTACTAGCTGTGTGACCCTAGGCAAGTCACAACCCCAATTGCCTCACCAGAAAAAATAACAACAACAAACAAACAAAATGTAGTTCTTTTTCATTTTGATGTGTTGCTATGCTAAATAAATATTTCTAAAAAGTGTGGGTTTTGGCCTTCAGAGATTGTTATGTATTGTTTAGTGGCTTTCTTTTTTCCTATTTGACACCACTGGACTAGATGACTTTTGAAGTCCTTTAAGAATTCACAGGTGGGGCAGCTAGATGGCGCAGTGGATAGAGCACCAGCCCTGGAGTCAGGAGTACCTGAGTTCAAATCCAGCCTCAGACACTTAACACTTACTAGCTGTGTGACCCTGGGCACTTAAGTCACTTAGCCTCAATTGCCTCACTAAAAAAAAAAAAAAGAATTCACAGACTGTGGAATCTTCATCCTGAAAGGTCTTCTGTATGCCATTTGTCCCATGTGCTTTAGTGGGAATTCTATTTTTGTGTGGATTGAACTAGACAGCCATTAAGGCTCCTTCCAACTCTTAGATTATGTGATCCTGATCCTCCTAGCCCTAAATATATGACTCAGCTGGTGAAAGAAAGCAAAGACCAAGGTGGCAACATTGCATATGAGCTTGGCTCCCTTGCTACCTTTATTAAATTGTCTATGGGCTTCATCCAGACCCCTTTCCCAACTCCTGCTCTATGAGTCATTCCTATATCATTCTCTGAATCTTTCTTTTGCCCCCAACATATTCATTATGATAATCTGTTAGGCTGGAAGAGGTTCAAATTTAAAGATGGCACAAAAATTAAATTAAAAAATCTGTTTTTCAAGGACTAGTCTAGTTGAGCAAGGTTGGGGAAGTTTATTGTTAGAAGGTTGGCTAACCCCAGGGTATGTGGGCATGTGTATGGGTGGGGTGCAATGGGAAAAGCATTGCTTTTGGAGTTGTGGTCCCAATTCTAATTCTGATCTTCCATGTTCTCCTATTTTTTTTTTTTTTTAGGGCAATGGGGTTTAAGTGACTTGCCCAGGATCACACGGCTAGTAAGTGTCTGAGGCTGGGTTTGAACTCAGGTCCTCCTGAATCCAGGGCTAGTGTCTTATCCACTGCGCCACCTAGCTGCCCCATTTTCCTTCTTTTTTAACCCAGACCAGAAACCAAACCCTGAAGGACTTAGCCCCAAATCAAACCAATAATGCTACTGCTACTAGAAAAGGTGTATCAAATTTCCCTTATGGCTTTACTCACCATCCCTGTAACTTTCCAAACAAAAATACACCCCTCCTTAGCTAGCACTCTGTTATATTTATTACCTCCTCCTTTAGAGAGCAAGCTCTTTGGCCAGCTTGGGTCACTGTCTTTTTTTTTTTTTTTTTTTTTGCAGGGCAATGAGGGTTAAGTGACTTGCCCAGGGTCACACAGCTAGTTAAGTGTCAAGTATCTGAGACTGGATTTGAACTGAGGTCCTCCTGAATCCAGGGCTGGTGCTTTATCCATTGTACCACCTAGCTGCCCCCAGGGCACTGTGTTTACTTTTGTGTTCCCAGCCCTAACTCTAGGGCCTAGTACTTTGTGAACACTTAAATGCTTTCACATACATTCCTTCGATTCCCCTAACAGCTCTAGTCCTCAGTTTCCTTATCTGTAAAATAAGTGAATTGGGCTAGATCTCAGCATTCTTTTTTTTCATGTGTATGTGTGTGTGGGGGCAATGAAGGTTGTGACTTGCCCAGGGTCACACAGATAGTAAGCATCAAGTATCTGAGGTCAGATTTGAACTCAGGTCCTCCTGACTCCAGTGCCGGCACTCAATCCACTGCGCCATCTAGCTGCCCCTCCCTCTTAGCATGCTTACTAAATCCTATGCTTCTACCTGGAATTCTATTTTTTTGTGTGTACATGTATTCCTTTCTCAGCCCCAGTAGACTATAAACTTTTTAAAGTGCTGAAGTCTTCCTCTTTTACCTTCATATTCTCAACACCCAGCATTTAACAAATGTTTATTTCATTGAATTGGAGAAGCACCAAGTTTCTCTGTGTGGCAGTTTACAAAACTGATTGGAGCCTGGGGAGCCCAAGGGAAGAGTTGTCTAGCACTCCCACTCCAGTAGGCCAGGATGATGGAAGGAGTGGCACTGAGAAAGCTTCCATGCCTGTGGTGGGGGAGTTGATAAGAGGGGAAAACTTTTAAGGGCTTGGAATGAGGCCATTTCAAGAAAAAAATAGCCTTTGCACTGAAATACAAGGGTGGGTAGTTGGTTATTGATTTGAAGGAATCTAAAGAGTATAGATAAGTCTTTTTTTTTTTTTTTTAGTGAGGCAATTGGGGTTAAGTGACTTGCTCAGAATCACACAGCTAGCAAGTGTTAAGTGTCTGAGGTCAGATTTGAACTCAGGTACTCCTGACTCCAGGGCCGATGCTCTATCCACTGCGCCACCTAGCTGCCCCCTATAGATAAGTCTTAGATGATGGATAAACACTGGCTAAGACCCAAATTATCTTGCTAATAGAATGAGCTCTGGCTAATTTAAGTATCTGAAACCAAAACAAATGAATAGTGAGATAATGGGGGAAGGGAGGGAAAGACAGATATACTTTGGTGATTTAAAAAAAAAAAGCTTGCTATGGTAAAAAGAAATTACAATCTTTTGGGAGTGATAGTAATGGCTCACATTAATGTATTTCTATACCACAGTCCTGTGAGGCATGTTGTACAGGCTTTATCATCTCGATTTTGTAGATGAGAAAAGTGACCCATATTGATGACAAAGTAATATTTAGATTCCCTGTTTCCAGAGCTAAGGCTTACCAAGTCTTGAGAGGAAAACAATCCTTTGGGATCACCCTCTATGGTATCATAGATTGAGAACTGGAAGGGACATTAGAGGTCATTTAATGCAACCTGTTCCCTTGTTTATTCTCATTATTTTAATGGTTTATTGTTGTTTTTTGTCTTTTACATTACTGTTACTTAGCCTGTTGTTCTCCTTCCCCCTCAACCCCTTCTTATAACAAAGAGATATAAAGCATTATCCATAATCTCCCACTTCTCAGATGAGAGGAGGGAAGGGCAGTATGTAAGAGGAATAATAGATGTATGACAGGAGGGAATCCCCAAGATCTAGTTTGAGTCCTTCATTTTATAGCAGAAGAAATTGAAGTGCAGCAAAATGAAGTAACTTGCCCACAGCCATCAATTTAGGTCATAACGGATTGAGTTATAATTTGAACATAGGTCCTGGCTCTGTATCTATTGATCTTTCCATTACAGTACTCTGTCTTTAATAGAAAAGTTAAATCACTTGCCCAGTCACACAACTAGGAAGAGGCAGAACTGGGATTTTTAGATTTGAATATATCTGGGTCTTCTGACTTCAAGACTAGTGCTTTTTCATTTATGTTTTGTTCTTTGTGGCAGACGGGGAGGGGTGTCTTATGTTTGGGGCTGGATTTGAGCTTGGGGGGCCTCCTGGGTCCAGGGCTGGTGCTTTGTCCACTGTGCCACCTAGCTAATCCATGACGACATCATTAAAATAGGGTTGAGGTGTAGGAGGAATAAACTGGGGGAGGGAGAAGGGGAGAGATGGTCTGGGGAGAGGTATTTCATATGAAGGAAACAAGAAGAAAGCTTATGGAGGAGAGTAGAATAGGGGGAAGGAGTTGGGGAGTGAGTGGACCTTAATATCATCAGAATTGGCCCAAAGAAGGACTAACATACATACTCAAATAGGTATAGTAATATACTTTTGCCCTGGAGGGAGGGAGAAAAGGCGGGGGAGAAGGGAAGGAGGAAAGGGCAGATTGGGGGAGAGAGCAGTAAAAAGCAAAACACTTTCAAGGAAGATGAAGATGTTCTGCATTACTGCACCAGTATGACATATTAAATTGCTTGATCTCATAGGGAGGGTTGAGGAGGGAGGGAGGAAGAAAAATTTAGAACACAGAATTAGCTCAGGGACCTTGATCTCATTGGAGTGGGCTCATGGAGGGAATAGCTTTCATACCCAATTTGGAGGAGCAATCTATTTGACCCTGCAGGAAAATAGGAGAGGAAGAGGACAAGGAAGGAAGGGTGAAAAAAAGGGAGTGCAGAGCGAGGGAGAGGATAGTCAGAAGTAAGGCACTTCTGAGGAGGAATAGGTAAAAAGAAGATAGAGTAAATGACATGGGAAGGGAATGGGATGGAGGGAAATAGTTATGATGATTGACTATAATGGCAAAATGTATGGTACCTACTTTGCTGGGCTTTTGTGAAGAAGATTCTCTGTCAAGCTTAAGGTTGATATAGAGGTTGTGATGAACAGGATGCTATGGGGAAAACCTGGAGAGACCTACATGAGCTGAAGCAGACTGAAATGTATACAAAATAACAGCAATAGTGGGGGATGATCTGCTGGGAAGCATGTGGTTATTTTCAGCAAGGCAATGATCCAATGTAACCCTGAGGGACTTACGAAGATTGCAGCCTATCTGCAGAGAAAGAACTGATAGTATCTGAAAACAGATGGAAACACATGTTAAAAATTTTTTTTCATTTCCTCTTTGACAATTCTTTAATCTGAAGTTCTGGGTTTTTTGACTGTTTTCTCTCACAACTAGCTAATATGGGAATGTTTCCATGACTACTCATATGTAACTTATTTTGAATTGATTGAGTTCTTGTGGGTAGGGGATGGAAATGGAGGGGGGAAGAGAAGTTGGAACACAAAGTTTTTTAAAAAATTGATGTTAAAATTTTGTTTTTATATATATTTTGGAAAATAAAATTTTATTCAGATTTTTTAAAAAAAGACTAGTGCTTTTTTTTCCTATTACATCACATGACTTCCTTGTTAGTGGCATTAATTGACCCAATCTAGAAAAGTTCTTTCCAGTGAGGAGTTCCTCAAGGAAGTTATGTCCATATCTCTTTAGATTGTTATGTATAAAGACATGATTTAAAAAAAATTTTAATGAAATCTCTCCCACTTAAGTGACATATAAAAAAATGGTTTTCGTTATAGCATATCACTCCATAATAGGATAAGTACAAATTACCATAAGAGAACTTTTTCCATTTTCTGTCAGCAGCTGTGCTTGATTTCAACTCCAAGGAACATCATTCCTTACCCAGGATAAGCTGAAAATCACCTGAAATCTCTTCACCATGCTGATTGACTCAGTTTTTGATAACTCAGCACCTTCTCCACTTCCTCAATTGCCTTCTAGACTCTGATTGGAGCAATAAACTCCTTCCACAGCTTTCCTTTCTGAGGGCTCAGATCAGATGTTTTCAAGTGCCTGGAATACCATGCTCCCCAGCCACCTACCCTGTAATGCTTCCCCTTTTCAGCTTCCTTTTGTGTCATGTCTTCCCCCTTCAGATTGTAAACTCTTTGAGGGCAGTGACTCTCTCCTTCTCTCCTCTCTCCCCATATATTTAAAAACATTCTGAGAAAGGGGCCCACAGGCTTCATTAGACTTATTAAAGTCTAACTCCATCAGAGTTGTTAAAGACACACACAAAGTTAAGCATTCTTGGCCAAATCTGTGGAGATGGAAAAAGAAACTTTTAATTGATAGGTTAAAAACAAAAGAATGTGGGCACTATTCCATCAGCCTTCCACTCTATAGATTAAAAAAAAGAGAGAGAAGCTGATAAGAATTATTCCCTATTAAATAGAGTGTACATACATTAGATTATAAGTCTTATTTCTATTATTGTATTTTAACTTTAATAAACTTGGGATCGAGTGTCTATCCCTTTAGAAATATGTGCCAGATACCTACTTCGCTTAAATAATAATGCTATCATCCTGCTGGGGATAAGATCATTTCCTTTGGAACAAAATGAAAAGCTTTCATTATTCACAATGGGAACAGGAGGAAAAAGTTGTAGAACATCATAAAATGTCCAGTGTGATGTAGGTTGGATGGATCCCATGTTTGGACACCAATCAGTTCTAAGCAAGCCACTCCTTGTCTCTGTTATGGAAAGGAATGGAATGTTTTTTTTCCTGTAGTTTCATTGGGAAGTATGAAAGTCTTTCTCCCGCTGTGCATTGCATTGCTGTAAGGGGTTAATTCTTATTGAAGAGGACACTGTAATTCAGTAGGCAGAATACTGGGTTGAGTCCGATGGGATCTGGGATCTAGTCCAGGCTCTGCTACCATGTCATCATGGCCAAATCATTAAATGACTTCCAGGATTCAGTTTTTTTCATAGGCAGATTGACCCTATTAGATTAGATTTGCAGTTATCAAACTTTTTGGTCTTAAGACCCCTTTGTACTCTTAAATTACTGAGGATGCCCCCAAGGAGCTTTTGTTCCTTGTGTGGGTTATATCTACTGATATTTACTGTTAGGCATTAAAACATAGTATTATTATAAAAATAGTTTTGACTTTGAGCACCACCCAAAAGGCTAGGGTCCTTGGGACTCCCTGGGGTTCCCAGACCACACTCAGAGAACTTCTGGATTAGATGAGCTCCAAGCCTCTTTTTCAGTGCTAAAATTTCAGGCCTTTAAGTGACTTGACTCATCATCAAAGAAGCACAAGCGGAAAATCTGAGATAAGAACCCAGGACTAACGGTCCTTTTTATGGCATCAGTTAAATCACAATATATAGTATTTATATTGTTTTAATTGCTAAAGAATTTAAACAAAATCTTATTAAAATAAATTTTAGCCAGTCTGAAATATATGTATATATACACAGATATGCCAAGAAAGTATAGTAAGTCCTTTTCATTCTTACACTTGGGAGTCATCATGAACAGGGAAACTAGCTAACTGCTTAGACATAAAGCTTTGAACTATGGGGGAAGAAGAGGAAAGAGGAACCATTTATAAAACTCAGTCTTATGCATGGGCCAAGCGCTACCCACACTGCTGGTTCTTTGTCTTACCATCCTTACTTCAGGAGAGCATGTACCAGGCCCTCTGGTTGTAGGAAACAGTGTGGTTTGGTGGACTTGCAATCAGGAAGCCCTTAATTTAAATCTCACCTCTGACATTTATTAGTTATATGGCCATGGACAAGTTACATAATTTTTCTGAACTCCTGTTTTCCTTGTTTGCAAAATGTCAATAATAATACCTGTTGTACCTACCTGACAGGGTTGTGGTAAGGTTCAAATGAAATCATTTATGTCAAGTTCTTTGTAAACTTATCATTTATTATCTTGTGATGCCTTGCCTTAGCATGCCAGAGAAACTGTCCCACATTTCCAATTAGCTCAATGCTTAGCTCCTATAGCTTCTTTATTTTATTTTTATTTAGAACTTTATTTTCCCACATTATATGCAAAACAAAAAATATCGATTTAAAAAAACCCTGTGTTCCAAATTCCCTTCTTCCCTCCCTCCCCACCCCAAGAACTCAAGCAATTCAGCACAAGCTATACATGTGTAGTCTCCTATAGCTTCTTTAAGTCAAGTCAACAAGCATTTATTAAGTACCTACTATGTGCCAGGCACTGTGCTAAATGCTGGGAATACAAAGGCAAAAAAAGCAAAACAAAAAACAGCCCCTGCTGTCAAGGAGCTCACAATGTAACCAGGAACACACCATGCAAACAATTCTATACAATCTATAATTGGATTTAAAAGGACTGGGAAAGACTTGCAGAAAGCCAGGCTTTAGCTGTGACTTGAAGGAAGCCAGGGAAACTAGGAGATGAGGAGGGAGTGTTCCAGGCATGGGGACAACCTAGAGTCAGGAGCTGAAGTGTCCTATTCAAGGAACATCAAGAAGACCAGTGTCACTGCACTGGGGCAGACATAGAGGAGGCACGGTGGAAGAAGACTGGACAGGTAGGAAGGGGCCAGGTTAGCCAGGGCTTCAAAAAAGCCAAACAAATTTTTATGAGAACAGGATTTTTTAAGACCAGAAATGTCTAAAGGGAATTTGGAGGGATCATAGCATCTACAAAGAATTTGCACGACTTGTAACCTAGTGACTACGAACAGAATCTTGTTAACCTTCCCCTTTCCTCAAATTTACACTGTCAAAAGCACCTGTGGGGACCACCCATGGAAGATGTAGGAACCTGAGTCTTACCAGGATTGTGCACACAATTAAACTTATTGATTTTAATGATGGGGGAGGTGGAGTGCCCAGAGAAGAGACACTTGTGTTTTTTTTTTTTAGACAATTTCTCTCAGGCAGCTTTTGGGATAAAAGTCCTCTACTTGGGCATTATTGGGTAGTACTGGAAAAAATGGTTTTATTGTTTGTTCTGAAAACTACCTGCCACCTTAATCCAACAATTGACTTGAATTATCTTAGAAGGAGGTTAAACTCTTTTGAAATATACCTACTTAAGTGTTTATTACCCCATTGCCTCACCCTGATAATAGCTCCCATTTGTATAGTGCTTTAACATTTATAAGTGCTTGTCTTATAAATCATCTCCTTGAAGAAAGCTGACCAAATATTCTTGACCCTATTTTAAACATAGGGAAACTGAGCTCTGGGAGCTAAAGTGAGACTTGCTTATTATGCCTCCTGAGCTTGCATTCTTCAATATTTTACTTTCTTTCTCCTTTCCTGGGTAGATTAAGAAACTGGATCTTCCAGAACTTCTAGCCACTGTTCCATCTCCTTCCTCCTCTTCACCTTCTGTAATAGAGGTTTCTATACCATTCTTCATATGTTGATCTGGACTAGTCTTTTATGGAGTATCTTCCCTACTTTCCAAGGTGACTAGTGAATTCTCTAATGTGAGGATTGAGCCATATGATACTCAGTACTCTCTGGTTCTGACATGGTGAGTCCTATTTATTTTTAAATTATAGAGCATTTACTTATCTTTCCTGATCATTTTGCTGATGGTTCATCCACTAACTCCTGAGTTACCTCCCTGTCCTTGGCAGAGACCTAGCTTGCTTTAGCCCTTAGTTTTCCAGTTACTCTAACGGTCTTTCCTCATCTTCTTTTTCCACTGGCAAGTGAATGAGTCAGAGCCTCCCACCAAGCCTGTACTCTTCCCTTTATATATAACAGGTCCTGATGTTTCCATTACTGCCCTTGGTTAGCATCTCCACCCTACATGGTACATTGGTCTTCCCAGTGTTGTTCATACATTACTTCTTTTCTCATTGATTTGCTTCACTGTAGATATGTTCATTATCCATCCATCTGTCTATAAAATGGAGATAAGAATACTTACTACCTCCCAGGGTTACAGAAGCATAGAGTCACAGAATCTGAGAATTGTTGTTGGGACCTCAGTGGCTATGTAGTCTTATCTCCTACACAGAGGAATCCTCAGTATAACAACTGGTCTGTTGTTGTAGGGAAAGTGATTTGTAAATCACAAATGACAATTTATTTATCCAGTTAAATGTAACAAGCATTTAGTAAATGACTAGCTGTCAGGCACTTTATAAGATGCTGGGGGTACAAAGACAAAAATTTTTAAAAGTTCTTGTGCTCAAAGTTGTTTAATTGTACTGGAAGGGCAAGGGGGTGCTTAACAGATGAACATAAGTAAATACAAAATAGTGGTTTTGTGGGGAGGGGGTCAGAAAAACACTGACAAGGGGTGGGGGAATGCCTTATGAGTCATCCCCTATAAAAGGAGTATATATTATATATGGAATATATATGTGTGTACATGAGTAGAATCTGAGTAATGTGAATTTTTGTAAAGTGAGCATGGTCTATATATAGATTATATATCAATATACATACATGTACATATATGTAGACACATCAAATTGAACTGTCTTAAAGGGGGTTAAAGTTGAAGATAAGGGGGGAATCTCATTCCAGGTCAGGGGTGCAGGGGGCATCCTCCAGGCAGGGAGGCAGGGGATCGATAGGATGCTGTATTTGGGACCAGCTAGTAGACCAAACACATACTTTATTAAAATATTGGCTCTGGGCCATATGTGGAGTATGCTGAAGGTTGGACATTTCCTTTAGGTACCCCCATGGTATCACTAGAATTTCTCATTGAGAAGGATTAGCAGGACTCCAAGCTACCCAGATAGAGAGAGGTGTTTTTGTTTGTTTGTTTGTTTTTGTTTGTTTTTTTGGTGAGGCAACTGGGGTTGTGACTTGCCCGGGGTCACACAGCTAGTAAGTTTCAAGTGTCTGAGGCCAGATTTGAACTCAGGTACTCCTAACTCCAGGGTTGGTGCTCTATCCACTGTACCACCTAGCTGCCCCAGATAGAGAGATTTTAAAAGTAAATTAGTAAACTATTTGGTGACTGAGCAGTTATTTTCCTCACCTTTTCTGCAACTGGAGGTGGTGGTTGCGTTGTCAGAAAAGCCAACCAGCAAAACATTAACCCTCATTTGAAGACTGCTTTTTCTTCTACCACTGCCTGCCAGGAGAACTTGATGAATGGAAAGTCATCTTTTAGTGGCTATTAAACCCAGCATTGCTTTGTGGCAACTCCTGTCAGGGCTTGCTTTCTTGGTGGCATCCACAGAGGTTGTCTCAGCTAGAATAGCTTGGCCCTGGCTCTGGACCTGTTTCTTGGTTGTCTAATCTCAAACACCGCTCCTAGGTTTCCTAGATGTCTTTGAGGTAGGGCTGTGCTATTGTGGTTAATTCGAGTAAATCTCATAGAAATGAGTTTAAAGATCGCCCCACCTCTCCAATAGTTTAAGGGCACTCAGAATTATATTTGTTACCTGAGTAGTGGGGTAACCTTCTCATTTTGAAATAGGTTCCATTTCATAGAGCAGATTTAAAATGAGCTACTCCATACAAGCTTGCTGGGGGAAAACAAAGAATGAAAAAAAGGGAAAAGCCTCCAACATACCCCTTTGTGGGAAAAAGTGGATGCCATGGTAAACCCTGGTGGTTTGAGAGTGTGAGTCTGTCCTGGAAATAGTTAGAGAAACATGCAGTTCTTGAAAGGCAACATCTGGAGAGATGAAGTCAAGCTGGCAGATGTTCAATCTAAATAAGAGGAAGGTAACTTTGGGAAGGAAGAAATATACTGAGAACAGGGCCAGTGCCATTTTCAGCCCCTTCTCAGAGGAGACATGCTTCTTTCACCTTTGCTGGGGAGATTTATAAGCTGCTGGACCTGCTCTTTCCTCCTTCAGTTCCTCTAGGAGACTGCTGGGGCAAGGCCAGGGTCATTTTTCTCTTTGTAATTAGTATTAGGGACATAGCAATTTCCTTTTTCCTTATTGTTCCCAGCCTTCAGAATCTTCTGCTGGGGCCCCTATAAATGACTTTGTGGAGATCTACTGGAAATCCAGCGCGGTACAGAAAACACTCTTTGGCCCAACCAAGCAAGTGGACATATAGGTGCCATTACATTGCCTGTCTTTATATAGATTTTTGGTGCCTGGAATGTCCTCTCTCCAGAAGGCTATCTGTTGCAATCCTCCAGCTCAATTCAATGCTTAGTTTAGGAGCTACCTCCTATGCTACGTCCTTGACTCCTCCCCCCTTTGTTAGTGTCCTCTTTGTCTGTGTTTTGTCTATATTTGCTTATCTATGTACATGTGGTTTCTCCTAGGAGGAGGTAAATTCCTTGAAGTCTGGGACTCTCCCTCTTTTCCAGCCTGGATCTACACCCCTCTGGTAAGACCTGAACTCCCAGAATCCATACCCCCATCTCCTGGGAATGTTTATCCTCCCATCTTTGGAGTCAGGGTCCTAAGACCCAGCTTAGTTCTTTGGTAACTGAATGAGTGCAAAATAGCCCAGTTAGACTACTGTATCTACTAGCTAAGTCCCAGACATCAGTTCATGCTTCAATCCCAACCAGTCCAGCCATCTACCTAGGACATCTTGCCTTGTGCTTGCTTTTCTACTGCTTACTCTGGGCACTCACTAACCAAATAGTGAAATCAATTGTACCTTTGTTTCTTGAAAAATCTTGTTAGTTCTATGCATCAACTTACCATCCCTGGGACTCTCCAGACTAAACTTCCTCCCCTCCCCCCACCATGTTGTCTTCTATTAAAATGTAAGCTCCTTGAGAGCAGGAATTGCCTCACTTTTTGTATTTATATCCCCAACTCTTATATTTCATGGCATGTAGTAAGCACTTAACAGAGGCTTTCTTATTCTTCCAGGGCTTAGCATATTGCCTTGTTCATAGTGCAGCACTTAGCAACTGCTTATTGACATGAATTAAAAGCGTAGGTGTGTGTGCTAAGCCCATGAACACCTTGCATGCATGCTCTGTGATCTGACTTGACTGCTCATCTACTTCCAAAAGCAATATAAAGTGTTGATTTTAGGCCCTTAGGAATGGCCCCTTCTCACTATGCTTTCTTAAGGCCCTTAAGATACCTGATACTCCCATTCTTGCTAATGTTTCCCAGATAAACTTCAGGGAACTGGAAGCAGGACTATTTTCCAGGAAAGTAGCATTTCAGTGCCTCTCCCTTCTCCTGATGAGTTTAGAAAATCCTAACTTGTTCACCCTTAAGGCCCCAGCACAAATCGTATTTTCACCCCTTTGGTTAGTTGTAACCCAAGGGATGAAAAAAGCAGAGTAGCTTCTTAATGGATTTTTGGGCATTGTAGCTTAAAAAATTTATTATTATTTTTTAAAGTATGTGAGCTTAGCTCAAAGCAGAGGATACAGTTTTAATAAATCAAACCCATCAGAAATTATCTGTGGCCAAGTTTCTGTGGAAAACCACTGTAATGGCTTTTTAAATGGGCTTACTGAAAATGCCAAAGCTTTTTTTATGGGGACCCTTGTGAAAAGCTTTATTGTGCAGCAAAAGTCTTCAGTAGCAGTTAGTTCCTTTCTATCATTCTTAAACTGAGAGTCTCATGAAGTGGGGGGTATGGGAGTACAAGTGAGGAGTGGAGAGTTGGGGGTTTGCAGGGAGTAGATTAGGAATACAAGGACAAAAGGAAAACAGTCCTTTCAAGGAGTTAATTTTCTTTCTGGGGAAACTATATATACATATGTCATAAGGTGATGCAAAATATATACCAAGTAGAAAGGCGATATTAGAGGTGGGGACAGGGAAAGTTGAGAAAAGATCCCATATAGGAGATGGTTTTCCAGCTAAGCTTTAAAGGTAGAGATGAGGAGAGAGTTCATTTCATTCCTTGCTGGCAGGCCAGTCTGTGCAAAGGTGTGGAGGTGGGATAGAGATTGTTTTGTGAGAGGAACAGTGTAATAGACCATTGTGGCTGGAATGTAGACCCCGGAGTCAGAGGGCCTGGGTTCAGATTCAGTAATGACTATTTGTCTGATATTGGACAAATCCTTTAAAATGCCTGGGTCTCAGGTCTGGGTTTGGACTAGGTGAGAGGTTCTTTGTGGCTAGGGTGTGTGTGTGTGTGTGTGTTTTGCAGGTGAGGAGGGAGAGTGGTGGTCTGTAAACTTGGATGAGAAAAATTCCAACAAACTGATTTTCCTGAAGGGCAGGCTTGAGCATGTCACTTACCTCCTTAGTAAACTCTGGTGGCTCCTTATTAACTCCTGGAACAAATATCAACTCTTTGGTTTCATATTTAGAGCCTTTCACAATCTGGCTGCAGTCTAACTTTCCAGACAATATAAACGTTACCCTCCTTTCCACATTTTATATTCCAGTCAGACTACCTTGCTTGCTGTGTCATAGCACATTCCATCTCCTGTCTCTGCCTCTGCACAGGTTGTGTTATCCTCCTTGCCTGGAATGTCTCTTAGCTCTCTCCAAAACTTGACTGGGGCACCACCTTTTCTTCATGAGACTTTTCCTAATTCCCTCAGTTGCTGGTGCCTTCCTCTGACTCAAATTTCTGTGCATTTCCCTTGTATATATTATATACTTATTGATAAGTGTGCATGTTGTTTTCCTGGATAGAAAGAACTTTCTTTTGCTCCTTTGCTTCTTTTTCCCTCTTCCAACATTCAGTTTTGTTGCCACCTGCATCTTTGGGCAGGCAGGAACAATGTAGTATGTTAAGTAAGACTTGGGTTTAAATCTTGCTTCTGACATTTATTAGCTATGTTACCCATGGCAAATCACTTAACCTTTCTGAATTTTTTTATAAAATAGGGATAAGAATTCTTCTAGTACCTACCTCAGGTAGGCTTAAGTGAGAGACTGTATGTAATGTTAAATCATTTTACAACCCCATTTGGGGTTTTCTCGGCATTTGCCATTTCCTTCTCCAGCTCATTTACAGATGAGGAAACTGAGGCAAAGAGTGAAGTGGCTTGCCCAGGGTCACAAACTAGTACATATTTGAGGGCAGATTCGAACTCAGGAAGAGAAGCCCAGCACTCTATCCACTCTTCTGCCTGTGTATGTAAAGGGCCTTGTAAAGTGTATGTAAAGAATCTTGTAAACTTAAAGTATATCAATATAAAGTATGAATAGTCATAGCTCATATTTTTATATCTCATTATAACTTACAAAGGTCTTTTTTTCTCACAACAACTCTAAATATTATTCCCATTTTACAGAAGTGTCATTTGGCATGCATGTGGGTATAATGGGATTGAAACCCAGGTCAATCATAATAAACTTTGCACAGGCTAGAATCTGCTCCCAAATTGCATTTCTCTGCTTACCTGTCTTGCCCCTGAATGTCTGTATAATGTTTTGCCATTTCTTTTGCAAACTTTTAACCTCATTTCTCTTAAAGGAGGTCAAAGGTGGGGCTGTGGTGAGTACAGTGGGTGAGGCTAGGGAGGTGTCTAGCTCTGTTTTCTTGGAGATTTAAGACCTGGGAAGACCCAGACAACCAGGTTGCTTAGCCAAGATGAAAGCAACTTTGTCCTTTTCTCCATAATTTCTTTCCCTTTTCCCCAGCTGAAACCAATTCTTGCTTTACTGCACTGAAGAAGAGGAGGGAGGAAGTTTGTTCAAGGGTGGCTACTAGGGAGAAGCTGTGGTGACTGTTATTCCCTCCAGTCTTTATTTAGGAAGTTTTTTGTTGGAAGGAACTTTTACTAACCATTTCTAATGGGCTGCCTAGCGAGCACTGTAGGTCTTCAATCTGAAGCTGGTTAACCATTCCCTTGGTGTTATCTGAGAGGAGATTCATGTGCAGGTGTGGGTTTCATGAAATGACCTGTCAGAGCTGTTCCAAAAATGAAATTTTGTTATGTGAATTTATTTGTATAATCACTGTAGTTTCCTTAGGGAGGTAATGACAGTATTCCTTTTTTTTTTTTTAGTTTTTTTTTTTTAGTGAGGCAAATGGGGTTAAGTGACTTGCCCAGGGTCACACAGCTAGTAAGTGTTAAGTGTCTGAGGCCGGATTTGAACTCAGGTCCTCCTGACTCCAGGGCCGGTGCTCTATCCAGTGCGCCACCTAGCTGCCCCACAGTATTCCTTTTTAAGGTATAGAAAAGAGGATAAAGAGGCATCAGGTTCTCATCTAGAGTAGGAACATGGAGAACTGGTCACTAGTCATTTTATCTCTCTGAGCCTCAGTTTCCTCATCTGTAGAAAGACAATAACATATCTTCTGCCAACCAGCCAAGGGTGTTATGAGGAAAGTGCTTTTAAAGATCCAAGTAAATTTGGGCTATTATTGTTATTACCACTGACTGTATCACTTGGCCGGGTGGCCTCAGGCAAATGGCACAACCTACCTGAACCTTAGTTTCCTCATTTACAAAGTATGTTTAATGATGCATGTTAAAGGCACCAGATGATGATGATCAAGGTCAGATGAAAGGTACTATGTAAATCCAACTTATCATTAATTTGTTTGCTCAATTATTTACCAGAGTTATATTCTGAGTTGGTGACAGGATGGGAACAGAATCTGGAATTCTTCCCTTCTTAAGTCAAAGTCTCTCCTAATCGTAGGCTTCTTTATAGGTCATTTTGAAGGTTGCTTGTCCCTAGTCGTATTTTATTTTAGTTTCTAATTATTTGATGAGGACAGAGTAGTTAAATAGTGGAGTAGTTAACTTAATGTGAGCAAAAAGTATTGCTACTTAGACCTTCTGGAATGCAGGGTGAAATAATTTTCTGTTTAAAAGAAGAGGGTTTCCTATGATTACCATAGGACTTTGAAAGCCAAATTTTAACTTTGTGAAAATGTGGCCCATGGCCTGAGAGCTCACCTGAAAATAAGAATTACTGTTAACAATATAAATTGTCATGGTAAGAAGTAAGATTTTAGACCTATGATGGTGGGAGAAAAATACATCTTTTTTCTGCTTTCCCCTCCCCTCCTTTTTTATTTGTATTGTATCTTTCTTTGGACCCTCCCACCCCAAATATCTTTAAAGAAGTTTATGCAAGATAGACCCAAAGGCTCATCCGAGATTAACTATCTGATTGGCCTTTTCAAGTGCAAAAACCAAGATTCCTTTCTTGGTATTAATTAACATTTTCCAAATTCAAGTTTTCTTATGGAAGGGGCATCAGATACAATGTTAAGTGCCAGAAAATGTCAGAAAATAGTTATTGTTTCAACTTTCATCTTCAAAGGAGATTGAAATGGGAGTAGTGAAGTGGGGAGAAGGGGTCTTAGTGACCTGGCAGAAAATTCTATCATCTGGCTCAAGTCCCATGAAAAATAGTCCCCCCCAAAAAAGGAAAGTCTATCCTAAATACTCATTTTGCATAAATACCCAGTGGTAAAGCATGCTCTTGAATGTGCTTCTTTTTCTGGAGGACAAATGATAGGATCATAGTTTTAGAGGTGGAGAGGAACTTTGAAGTCCTTATTCCCTTATTCTGCAAATGAAGAAGGGTGTGAATCACTCACATGGTGTTATATAGTTAGTGTCAGAGACAGGATTCAAACCCAGATCTTCCTAATTTCAGATTCAGTGCTCTATCTACCACATCATGCTGCCTCTCTCAGTCATAGAGTTACTTTTCTCTATATCTTGATACCATCAAGGAAACTATGCACACACAAATTCATAAGCTGGGATAATTATAGAAATATCTTTGATGCCCACCCTCATCAGCAGTTCATCAGATGATTTAATTTAATCTTTTTCCTAGTAAGCACTTGCTATTTTACTCTTTGAAATAACAGAATCCATTACATAGGAATTTCTAAAAAGAAAAGTTAGGTAACCATAGACCTAAAGTTCGTGACTCTCAGAGATGCTCCTCCTATTTTGACAGATGGGTTTTGTCAGGACACATTCTTAAATTCTATAGCTAAGAGGAGCAGTGTTCTTGAAGTCACACTTTTGTCTTTTGCCTTTTTCTTTTCCACCTTTAGCATTAGAAGGACTGGAATTTAAGAATACCTTGTTATTTATTTAGTTAGAATTTTTCACCACCTTACATGTAAAAACAAATTGTAACATTGATTTTTTTATTTGCGGGGCAATGGGGGTTATGTGACTTGCCCAGGGTCACACAGCTAGTAAGTGTCAAGTGTCTGAAGTCAGATTTGAACTCAGGTACTCCTGAATCCAGGGCCAGTGCTTTATCCACTGCACTACCTAGCTGCCCCATAACATTGATTTTTAAAACTTTGTGTTCCAAATTCTCATCCTTCCTCCCTACCCCCCCCAAGCAATCCAACATAAATTATACATGTGCAGTCGTGTAAAACATAGCAGACAAAAAAAAAAACTTTAGAAAAAGGAATTAACAACAACAAAATTAAGAATATCTTAAAAGACCAAGTCATGTCAACTGATACAAAGCCAAATTTTAAAAAATCTGTAAGGCAAAAGGACACAGAATTAGTAGGACAAAAATGTTTATTTCAAAGTAGAACAACAACATATGCTTTAATTATTTGTATTTATAGTGTATTTGAAAATATAGAAATTGTAGTAAATTATAATATACTTAAAAAAAAAAACTGTGCCAATTGACATGCTTGGTCCTCAATCTTAAACAGGGGGAAAAAGACAATGCCAAGTCAACCAGTAATTACCTCTATTTACTTAGAACAAATTTACAGTAAATTTTGTTTCAACAAATCCTCTTCCCAAATACATTCACAGAAAAACCTTATTGCAATGATGCTCATAGAGTCAATTGTTTTTGACTGAAGTTTGTATCTCAATGACTTTATTGCTCTTTTGACTT
Organism: Dromiciops gliroides; assembly: GCF_019393635.1. Classification (NCBI taxonomy): domain Eukaryota; kingdom Metazoa; phylum Chordata; class Mammalia; order Microbiotheria; family Microbiotheriidae; genus Dromiciops; species Dromiciops gliroides. Next base: position 160,704,949 of record NC_057862.1, on the reverse strand, counting down.
TCCTTTCCTCACTCTACATCCTTTCGTGTTGTGATGTAGCCCACTGTAATAGAGAGTTGGCCTTAAATTCATTGGCTTTAGGTCTTGACTCTGACACAACGTGGCTATGTGCCTTTTGGTCAAGTCACTGTATTCTAGGTAGCTCTTTTAAGACCTTAAGTTGTCCCTGCCTCAATTCCTCTCCCTAACAAATTTGCTTCAGGTGTAGGAATTTTTAGTGAAAGCTCTGACCAGTCTGGCCTCCCACTCAAGTATTTACACTGGATACAAAATATCTCAGGATAATATAATCAGGGAATTCTTAGAATCATCTTCCAGTAAGAGGAAGGACCGAGGGACACACCATCAGACACAGAGCTGTCAGCTAGCCCTGACTTCCAACTTGTAACTCCACAATGAAAATAATATGTGCCTTCTATAGGTACACTAGGTCTGATCTGGCAGCTGTAGAGTAAGCTAGGAATTTAATAGAGAACTTTGTCACGGTCTGTTCTTAATCATGTGAGTTAAATTAGAATAATGATGCCTTGTTACCCAGTAAAGTTAATAAAGTTACTCTGTTGTGTTTTTCAAATTCAGTGTTCTACTTAAATACAACTGACTTTAGATATTGGTTAAAATGCCTGTGGAAGACTGATTATAAGTCCTCAATGGGACTTGGAATAGAATCTGGCAAGATTGCTTTTAAGATGTCTTTTTATAAATGGTACCGTGAAACTGGCACCTTCACAGATTTATGGGCTGTTCCATATTAATCTAGATGTAGTAAAATGATAAAAAAGGCAATACTTATAGGTAAAAAGAACAATCCATTAGATAAGATTTGTATCCCAAGTCACTGTTTTGTACAAACTAATCACTGAATAGACAACAGTAGAAACTTTCACTTTCCTAGTTCCTTTTCTTCCTGCCCCAGAATGATTCAGTCCACTTCCCTTGTCTGTGCCTGAGTGTGATGTTTTTGGATTGTGATGTTGTTATTATAGTGTAGAGGTGAAGAGATTAATTATTAGTGGATAAGACATTCTTTCTGTCTGTTCCAGGAAGGACCAAAATATTCCTTGATTGAAATGACAATAGATCTGGGGGCCACTAGGTAGCACAGTGGATAAAGTGCTGGCCCTGGATTCGGGAGGACCTGAGTTCAAATCCAGCCTTGAACACTTGACACTTACTAGCTGTGTGACCCTGGGCAAGTCACTTAACCCTCATTGTCCCAGAAAAAAAAATTAGAATAGATCCAAAGGGAACCCAAGTGTTCAGAGAGTAAATAGGGTATAGTTATAGAAAGAGATTTAGTTAATTAGATCCTGGGGGAAAGGAGTGACAAAATTCAAAGTTCCATGAATACCATGGTATTTTCACTTTTTCTGGTAACAAAGGACCAGAAGTAAAATAGGTGTCTATTGATTGGGGAATGTCTAACCAAGTTGTGGTACATGAATATAGTGTATTGTAATACATATAAGCAAAGAAGGAGATGTGAACTGATGTGAGATGAAGTAAGCAAAACTAGGAAAACAATGTATGTGTCTGTTTTGTTTAGTCATTTCAGTTGTGTCCAGCTTTTTTGTGAGCCCATTTGGGGTTTTCTTGGCAAGTAATCTGGAGTGGTTTGCCATTACCTTTTCTAGCTTGTTTTACAGATGAGGAAACTGAGGCAAAAGGTTAAATAATTTGCTTAGGGTCACACAGCTACTAAGTGTTTGAGGCTGGATTTGAACTCACAAAAAGGAGTCTTTCTGACTCTAGGCTAGGTGTTTTTATCCACTTTGTCACTTAGCTGTCCCTAACTGTACATGAGTACAACATGTAAATGGAGAAAAAATAACAAAAATCAAAATTATTTTTTTCACTGAAAATCCTATGTTAAAATTCACTGTAAAGGCTGTGAAGTTTTGGACCACACTAGGTCCAAAAGAGGAGATAAATATGAGATTGTACTTCCCCCCTTTGAAGAAACGAGGGACAAGAAGTAGTCAACATTGCATAAATAGTGGAATTGGTTAATGTACCAGTTGGTTTTGCTGAACTGGTTCCTTCCACCCTGCCTCCTTTCTCTTGGCATTTTGGAATCCTTGTTATAAAGGATGGCTCTCTGGGACATGGGGAGAAATATATCAGGAAATTAGGTGATATATAGAATTCCAAACTTCATAGTTGTTGCCACTCTAACAATAGTTATCAGGGATCAGGAGAATTGTATACCTTTTCAAGATTTGTTTTTGCAAATTGCCTACCATGGTAGCCTAGGTGCATCTTAGGTTTGCTCAGTAAGTATAATTTTGATTCTTTCTTTGATCATTTTCTATGTTGACCATCAGAGTCACCTTTAAAAAATATCTATACCCCCTTTGTTCATGTTCTAGAGCATTTACTGTGGTTTGAATTGTACTGGAGGTACTTGCCATTCTCTCCCTTCTTACCTCTACCCACAATGAGAAACTCCTCAAGGACATGATTCCTTCATCTTTAAATTTCCTGTACATAGTAGACAACCAATACAGATGTGCTGAATGAAGCAGCATGGTGTAAATGAAATTGTGACTTTGGCCTGGCCTCAGTTTCCTCCTATGTAAAATATAGTGGTTGTATTAGATGATCTCTCGGCTTTAAAATTGATTGTGAATGAATGACTCCCTGGCAACCTTACATAAATACAGTTTTCTTCTTAGTTGATTACACAATGATCACCAATATTTTCCTTTACACCGAATTAAATTACATTCATGGTATTTCTCCTTTCCTTCAGCTCTATTCCTGATTCTATTGTTTCTTATTTTCACAACTCTCCTTCTTGCCCCCAATTTCCTTCAGTGAAAACTCGCCTTTTGCTTCTGCTGCTTCAGTCTCACACATATGCTGCCCTATGCTCAGAACAGCCTTCCATTTTGCATCTGAAAAAAAGAGTTACTTCTGGGGGAGTTATTTGTGGATTCTTAGGCTGAATGATTTGTGAGGTAGGGAATACTGAGTTAGATGAGCATTTCTGATCTATTCTTTATTCTTTCAGGGATCAGGAGGAAAGGATGTTTGCACTATCAATGCTTCTTTTCCCCCTAGAAATCACTTTGTATGGCTTAAAATGCCATATGTCAATGTTGAGTCATTTATGGTATTGCTATTATCAGTGTTATTTTGTTTTGATCTGGTGGATAGTAGAAATGACAGGTTAGGTATCTAACTTAAAGAATAATGTTTTAACATTCAATTAGCATACCAAGTGAAAAAGTCTTGGTTCTTATTTCTGGAACAAAGAATCATAGAGTGTTAGGGCTAGAACAAACTTTCTTGATCATCTCTACCAGCTTCATTTGTTTGACTGATAGGGACTTGAGACCCAGAGAGATTAAATGAGTCGCTGAAGGTCATACAGGCAGATAGATTCCTGACTAGAACCCAGACTTTAAGTCTAGTCATTCTTCCATTATACCAGCTGCCTCTCTATCCATTTTCCCTTGTGATTCCCTACTTCTTTTTCCCCTTCCCCCATCCTCACCCAAATCACACACCTTTTTCAATTTTCAAGCATTTGTTTCTACTCTTTTGCTTATGGGGGGAGCTATCCGCAGGTCATAAATTATCACCTATTAGATCACATCAACACCCCGTTCTATTTGTACAGTTTTCTGAGCATGGGTCACTGTAGCTGTGAGGTTAAGTTAGTCATGCATGGGACCCTGAAAGATAATTTCGCCCTGCCCCTGGTGACTTTTTGGTGAAAGGCTTCCCCTCCCTCCCCTCCCTCCCCTCCCTCCGGGATCTGACAAAAGAGATGCATCAAGTGAAGGAAATCAGCATTTCTATCTAGTCTGACTGCCCCCACAAACTAGAGGTGTCATGTTAGGTAGAACACTACTGATGGCCCAGATGTGATCTGCTTAGGTCATATATCATCAAAGTTTGGGTGGCTTTTATAAGGAGACTGGAAATCAGGAAATGACATCTCTTTTCCTGCGTCTCTTCAGTCATGATCAACAATGCTACACACTGAGCTGAATTAGGAAAGTTCATGGTGGGGCATAATAATTAGTGAGAGATAGCATGTCCTAGTGGATGGAGAATCTCCCCTCTGAGTCTCAGGAAGACCTGGGCTGCTGATTCCTCTCTGATGCATACTAGTTGTGACCAGTGACCCTGTGGTAACTCTCTAAGACTAGAAAGTATAAGTGATTGGCTAATCTGCATCAGTGGAGGGAGTTTACACATCCAGAGATTCCCCACACTGATAAAATACCTGCAATAAAATCACTGGTCAGGATTGAAAAAAAAAAGTAACTTTCTATGGCTTTAGTGTACCTTTGTCTCTGCTGATCACCTTCTCCTTGATAATCTCTTATCTCCAGGTTTTCTTGACTTTGTACTCTCCTGGTTCTCCTTCTGCTTATCTGATCACTCCTTCTGTCTCTCCTTTGTTGGATCTTTATGTCCATTTTGTAGTTAACAATGGGGGTTCCCTATGGTTCTGTCCTATCTCTATACTACTTTACTTGGTGATCTCATTAGCTCCCATAGTTTTAGTTATTCTTTCTATGCAGATGATTTTCATATCTACTTGTCCAAGCCTAATCTTTCAACCTCCAGTCCTGAATCTCCAGCTGCCTTTTAGATGTCTAACTGGATGGTCTATAGACATCTTAAACCTTGATATATCTCTTTATCCCTTCTAATGCTCCCTCCTCTTAATTACCCTGTGAGTGAAGAAGGTACCTATTGAGGGTACTACCTTCCTTCTTAGGATAAAATCAAGGTGTCATCCTTAACTCTTCATTCACCCTCCGTATCCAATTTCCGGTTAAATTCTGTTGTTTCCACCTTTGTGATACCTCTTTTATAGGAACCTCCTCTCCTGACACTTCTACCACACTGGTACAGGCCCTTATTACCTCATACCTTGACTACTGCAGTATAGCCTGCTGGTTGGTCTTCTTGTCTCAAGTCTCTTCCCACTCCCTCCAAAATTCACTGTCAAACTATCTTCCTAAAATGCAGTACTGACCTTGTGTCACTTCTCCTCACCTCCATTCAGTAAATTCCAGTGGCTCCCTATCACCCCTAGAGATCAGATTTAAAATTCTCTGGCATTCAGAGTCCTTCATAACCTGCCCCCTTCCCATCTTTCCAATCTTTTTGCATCTTGCTCCCTTCTATGTATTCTTTGATCCAGTGACTCTTGCCTTCTTGCTGTTCCTTGCATACAACTTTCAATCCCCACTCCAAACATTTTCATCCACAGTCCCCATGCCTAGAAAATGCTTCTTCCTCATGTCTATGTCCTGTCTTCCCTGGTTTCCTTCAAATCTTCCTTCTCAGGTCCTACCTTCTGCAATAAGTCTTTCCCAGTCCTTAATTTTAGAGACTTCCCTATAAGAGTATGCCCAATTCATCTTGTCTATATCTATTTTATATATTTGTTTGCCTGGTGTCTCCCATATTAGACTGAGCTCCTTGAAAGCAAGGACGGATTGGGTTTTTTGGTTTTGTTTGTATTCTCAGCAGTTAGCACTGTGCCTGATAGAATAAACACTAGTTGATTAACGATCTCATCTTAATCCTCACTATATCCCTGATTGGTAGGTATTATTAGTACCATTTAGTAGAAGAAAGAAACTGGGGTTTGGAGTGGATCAGTGACTCAGTCATAGACACAGCTAGCATGTGGTAGAGTCAGGATTTGAACCCAATTCTCTCCTAACTTGAGGGTGAAGGCTCTATCCCTATTGCTGGCTAATGCTTGGTTGGTTTGGGCTATTAGCACGGTTTTCTTTGGTCTGTCTTGTCACTTCAGCTGAGGTAGTGTCCTTGGGGTATTATCTATCCACAAAGGAAAAGCAAAGTGAAACAGTTGGAGGTGGGGGTGGGGGTGGGGGTGGGGTAGGATGGCCTCTTATCTACTAATTCCCAGATTTCAGCTTTCCCTGCCTTTCTGCAATGGTTTTATTCCAGCTACATTTGGGAGGGGGAAGCAGCTCCTGATAGCTTGCTTGTTATGGGGCTTTTGAATCTATGAGGCATGACCTTTTTTGCCTGGGCTTGTCCATAACATGCTTGATTAGAACACATTGGGCCAAAACAGGAATGATTTAGAAATTAGAATTCTGACTTCACAGACTATTAGAGTTGGAAGGGACTTTAGACATTATAGTTTCTGTCTTTTTTTTTTAAAGTTGGAATCTCCTGATTGAGAGCAAACATGACCTTTTTTCTCTTTCCCCTTCCCCCCTAAAATTTCTCATTTTGCTATTCCCTGGACTGGGTTGTTTTTTGTTTTTTTTCTCAAGGTGCCAAGATAAGTGCTTTTAGTTTCTCTAGGCAGTTTATCACATATTACTCTCCTTGCTATGCATATCTGCTCACATAATACATGGAAGTCAGTTGTTATTGCTGTGGATAAAGCAACCTATGACTGTGAGAGAAGTCCATGAAACCTAACCCTATAGAAGACTTTGGTTTTATTATTTTTTTAACCAATTAACCATTAGGAAGGGATTTCCTTTCATTGTCCTCTTCTGCCTTCTTCCTTTTCCTCTTTTCAGTTTTTTTTTTCTCCTTTCCTACTGTTTGAAGATCAGGTTTTGGCACCTGACCTGATAGGAATGACCTCCTGCTTTCTTACCCTCATTTAAAAAGAGCAAGCAAGATGAATTTAATCCAACACTTGCTTGATTAGGAGGAAAGAATCTCTATACATTTCAGGATTGGCACTGACCAATTAAATTCAATCCAGAAAATGTATTAAATGCATACTACCTGCAAGGAATGAGGTAGATGTTGGGAATTACAGAACTAAGAAAAAAAATCAAAATAGCTCCTTCCCTCAAAGTGTTTATATTCTTTTTGTTTGTTTGTTTGTTTTTATTATTTTATTTATTTATTTATTTATTTATTTATTTTTGCGGGGCAATGAAGGCTAAGTGACTTCCTCAGGGTCACACAGCTATTAAGTGTCAAGTGTCTGAGGTCGGATTCGAACTCAGGTCCTCCTGAATCCAGGGTCAGTGCTTTTCCACTGTGACACCTAACTACCCCTAAGTGTTTATATTCTTTAGGGGGAAGTGGTTTACAACACTTACACACATGCATAAATATAAGGTAATTTGTAGAAGGGGAATGAAGATGACTAGTAACAGAAGGTGAAGGGATGTGGAGAGAGACAATATCTGAGCTGATATTTGAGGCAGGGTAAGGATTCAGTGAGGCTGGTGGAGGAGGAGCCTTTAAGGAATGCAGGGAATGGCTGGAGCCTGGAGATATTTGTTCCTCCAAATACTGGGGAATTGGTGTGTTTATCCTCTGACTTGTGTTACATAGCTGTTTGCATATTGTTTACCTTTTTAGATTGTGATCTCCTTGAGGGTAGGGACTGTCTTGCCTCTTTGTATCTCTAGCACTTAGCCCAATGCCTGGCACATAGTAGGAGCTTAATAAATATTGATTGATTGATTGTTGGAGGTAGGTGAGGGTCCTAGAGAGTTCTCTTATGGTCTCCGGACTCACTCAAGACTAGCTCTCTAGCCTCAACTTTAGACAGCATTTGAGATGAGGCACATCCAGAAGATACCGCCATTCATTCAGTTTCAGATATCTGGGGAACTCTCAGGTACCTTTGGATCTCTAAAGGATGTGAGTTTGTTCCAGTGTAGGTGCAGGCCTAGTAAGGACTCTTACTGGGTGGGAATAGTACAGGAAATGAATGAATGCAAAAGTATTTGTTAAGTCCTTGCTATGTGCCAGATGCTATGGCAAATGCTGGGGTTACAAATACAAAAAGTCTCTGTTCTTGGCATTCTAAGAAGGAGAGACAACATATCTGAGATTAGTTTCAATGGAAGGGAATTTTGGCCTGAGGAATCACAAGACAGGTGAGTCACTTGATAAGCCTTTTCAGAGACAATAGTAGTACTGACTTAATTTCTGTGACTAGAGCAAAAGATGGAAATCGGGGTGGGGATTATGGGACAAGGATGATGCCAAGGTGGATGGCTGGATGAGGGCATGTGAAGCATGGTACTGAAATTTCTGCTTTACTCAAGTCACCAAGCAGGATGGTCCAGCCCTAAGATGTGAGTTTAACTTCCCTCAGGACTAGTGGCATGGATTCAAGAGGTCTGCTACAGAGGATAATGGTTCAGATAAGGAGAAGCAGGGCAGCTGTAGCAGGACAGATGGCAAGCTGGAAAATAAATCAATTGGAGCTTATTTGAATTCTTTTTATAAGCTGAAATTACCATGAGGAGGACCCCTATAAGAGAGCCCAGAAATAGTCCTATTTCAATAATTTCCTTTTTATTTGTCATTCTTTTGACTTGTGATCTGGTAGCTTTACAACTGCATTGAAGTCCCCATGGGTTCTGATTCAACATAGGGTCAATGTCAGGAGGTTAATATTTCACATGGCAGGAAGGGAGGGTAGATGCAGCATTCAGTATCAATGGAAAGCAATTATAGAACAGCTACAGTGTTGAAACGGACGATTACAATGGGAAGAGGGAGGGGAGTAAGGACCCAATTTCAATAGTTGGTTCAGGTGAAGGAAAACAAATTGGAAATACTATAGTGTTACACCTTCCTGTATTTGGACCAGAGGAAATGATTGTGTCAGTAGAGCAGGAGAACTGATTGTGGAGTGGGAGAAAGTAGAACTGGTCTCAGATATTTCAGTAGTACTGTTAGAAACTAAGGAGCTGTGATCCAGGGAGTGGGTGTGAAGAAGTAGATGACCATCAGCTTCACCATCTGGACTGAAGGGACTATGGTAAGGTGCAAAGTGGAGGATGTGAAGCTTGCTATCTGTGTGGCCCTGGGCAAATTACTTAACCTTCCCAGGTCTTAGTTTCCTTATTTGTAAACTGAGTAGATTGGTCCTTGGGTAGGTGGCACAGTGGATAGTGTTGAGCCTGGAGTCAGGAAGACATCTTCCTGAGTTCAAACCTGGCCACAGACACTACTAGCTGTGCATCCCTGGGCTAATCACTTAACCCTGTTTGCCTCAGTTTGCTCATCTGTAAAATGAGCTGGAGAAGAAAATGGCAAACCACTCCAGTATCTTTGCCAAAGAAACCCCAAGTAGACTCACTAAGAGTGAGACACAGCTGAAACAGCTGAACAAGAACAACAATAGATCCGTCCTTAATCAATTGTAGTGGACCTGTTAGCTTAAATCTCTCACACACAAACATAGGTATGTGTGTATATGTATGTATATATGCATATTTGTGTGTGTTGTATAAAATTCCCATACAATCTTCTCAGATACTAATCTAGGGGGAAGAGGGAGCAGCATCAGATTGGGGCAATAGAAATCAAGGAGCTATAGTTTTCATATTATATATTTTTACCTCTCTTTTTTTTTAAAGGGCACTTCCCACTTTGCCTTTTAAATCATTTGATCCAAAGCTGGTGTTTTAATTAAATTCAGTTCATACCTCTTTAGCTGTTCTTATCAAGTTTTCAGAAGTTAAGGATTGCTGCTGTTGAAAATATAGATAGAAAGAAAATGTTATGGAGGGCGCGCATGTGTGTATATGTGTGTGTGTGTGTGTGTGTGTGTGTGTGTGTGTGTTTCCAAAGGTACTGGCCCTGGATTCAGGAGGACCTGAGTTCAAATCTGACCTTAGACACTTGACACTTACTAGCTGTGTGACCCTGGGCAAGTCACTGAACCCTCATTGCCCCCCACACAAAAAAAAATCTATTTAATCTATCATACTCCTTAGCATTTGGGATAGTGGGGTGAAGGAACAGTTGGCTACCAGTATAGGCCACCTTGCAAGTACTTGTAGACTTCAATGATCAATGTGAGGTGGTAAGCTCAATTTTGAATGAAGAGGATCTGGGGCATGGCAGCTTAATAGTTGTGACTGTGACGAGTCATATTTCCTTTCTGAGCTCCAGTTCCCTCATCTGTAAAGTGGAAGCACTAATAATTTCATTAACTTCCCCACCCTCAGGTAGGCGCTTTGAGTTGTGATTATTACTTCCATACAATGTAAATCCCTCAAAGGCAGAGATTAGATAGATAATTTTTTTACCTTTGTCTTTGTATTCCCATTTTCTAGCACATTGCCTGCCTGCCATATATACCTTAGTGCCTTGCCCACAGTAAGGTACCTTGCCATATAGGAGTCACTTAATGTTGAATTGGAAAGAATTGAGAGGAATGACATAGTTAAAACTGAACTAAGCTTTCTGGAATACACTTATATAGTTCAGACAGGATTTGAAGATTCAACTAGGAATGTGCATTTATGTATTGGAAAAGTAGCCTAGGTTTAAAGGTTTAGAATTTAATCTTAATTTATCAGGTGAGAGCCAATACAAGGGTATGAAATTGCTGTCTTAACTGTGTATAGAAAATACTTTGTAAACAATACATTTATAGGAACTAACTGGAACAACACAGTTAGGAGATATTCCATGTGGCATGAGAATCTATTTAGAATGGCCCTTCAAAAAATATTATTTGATTCTTTATCACAGTTATTCTTCCCAGTTTTCCTTCTATTAAACTTTTTAAAAAGTAGGGTTATAATTTGAAGAATATCTTGTTACTTGAAGTTATACAAATAGAAACTTGTAGAATACTACTTAAAGTATTCTGTAATATGTAGCACCTTTCTTTTTCTGCTGTTAACCTATTTGGGTTATATGTCCAGTATTGAAAAAAAAGGATGAACAGTTTAGTACCTCACAATTTACTACCAATTCTGTATTAATATAGAGGTCATAGTCATCTCTCCTTACATTTTAATATGTACCCTAACTATTTCTAAGACCCTATTAGTAGTATAGAAGTTTGAATACTAGGGGGCAGCTAGGTGGCACAGTGGATAAAACACTGGCCTTGGATTCAGGAGGACCTGAGTTCAAATCTGGCCTCAGACCCTTGACACTTACTAGCTGTGTGACCCTGGGTAAGTCACTTAACCCTCATTGCCCTGCAAAAAAAAAAAACCCAAAACAAAAAAAGTTTGAATACTTAGCCCTGGAAGGAAAACCTCAAGTTAGAAAATCAGTTTGGAAATCTTCATTTCTTTGCTCTAGTTAAATGTGTTTTCCTTTTAATATGAATATAAAAAATAAATTAAAAATTTCTCACCCAGTTTTCTTGTTATTCAATTTTGTTTCATAACTAGAATCATAACATGTTGAAAAATGTATATATTTTGAAAATGCTTTTATAGTCTAACAATAATGATATGCAGTAGTGTGGAACAGCGGATAGAGAGGGTTGGCCTTGAAGTCTGGAAGATCTGGGTTCAAGTGTTGGCTCTGATACACTGGCAGGGTAAGCCAGGTCAAGTACATGGCTATCTCAGTGTTTTATGCACCCCTTTAATAGGTCTTTGTTTCAGAGAGTTTCCAGTCTTTGCCACTGAAAGTGCTCAACACTAGGAGTCTCCCAAGCAGATGAAATATTATTCAATTCAGCAAGTATTTATGTTTGTTTGTTTTTGTTTTTGGTGGGGCAATGAGCGTTAAGTGTCTTGCCCAAGGTCACACAGCTAGTAAGTGTCAAGTGTCTGAGGCCAGATTTGAACTCAGGTCCTCCTGAATCCAGAGCCGGTGCTTTATCCATTGCGCCACCTAGCTGCCTCTCTCAGCAAGTATTTATGAAACATCTTTGTGCCCACCACCACTAAGCTTGGTGATGGGGATACACAGAAATGAAAATTATTCTTCTTTGTTCCCAAGAAACTTATATTCTACAAGCTTCTGTACATGGGACAAGATATACACAGATAAGTCAATTCCAAGGTGTTTTTTTTTTTTAATTGTTGTTTTTGTTTTTCGTGAGAGGAAGAGTAACAATAACAGCTGGGGCAATCTAGAAATGTTTAGGTGATCCAAAAGGCAGAGCTGAGGAAAGAGCATTGCAGGCACGGGAGCTGGAGATTGCAGGCATGGGGACTGGAGATGGCATGCATGCCTTATACTGTTTGAAGTAGAGTATGTGAAGGGTGAGTAATATGTAATTGGCCTGGAAAGATAGGCTGGAGCCAGATTGTGTAGGACTTTAAATACCAGAGGAGTTTATGTTTTACCCTAAAGACAATAAAGGGCTACTGAATCTTTTGCAGTAAGGGAGGGACATCATCAGAAGTGCAGGACATGATGAGGGTCTGAATTAGTGTGGTTGTCAATGGAGAGAATTCCTTCTTTTGGAGGTGGAATTGATAAAATTGACTTGTGGATTTGATAATGGGAGAGAGACATGCTTGTGAAGGAGGAAGAGCCAGGAAGGATTCCTAACCTTCTGGGGAGTGTGTGTGTGTGGGGGGGGTGCGGGGAGAGACCCTCAAAACCAGGGGTGTTGCTTGGACAATGACGAATGGCCAGCCATGATGCTAATGACAACTAAAATTTAGATAATGCTTAACAGCTTTGCAAAACCCATCGCATACAATATTTCATTTGAACATTTTTAACGACCTTGAAGGGGAGGTAGTGTTAATAACATCCCCAATTTAGAAATGAGGAAATTCTGGACCAGAGAAGTTGCAACATGTCACAGAGCTAGCTAGCATCAGGATGAAGATTTGAACCTAGCTCCTTCTCCTCCTCCTCCTTCTTTTTTTTTTTTTTTTGGTGGGGCAATGAGGGTTAAGTGACCTTGGTCACACAGCTAGTAAGTGTCAAGTGGCTGAGGTTGGATTTGAACTCAGGTCCTCCTGAATCCAGGGCTGGTGCTCTATCTACTGAGCCACCTAGCTGCCCCTGAACTCAGCTCTTCCTGAGGCCAAGTTCAGTACTCTATTATACTTAGCCTTCATTCTTTTAACAAGTATTTATTGAATGCCTGATACATATAAGTAATTATGCTTGAAGTACATTTGTTGTTACTTAAAAGAAAAATGTGATTCTGGGTTTTCTATTTTTAAAAAAAAGTTGCAAAAACACATTATTTCAATAAACTTCTTTGTAAGCTTGCCTGGGAATCCCCTTCAACAATCATTAGTCAGTGAATCCCAGTCAAAAAACATTTTGTGAGTTAGAAATCATCAGTACTGGGTGGGTAGGGGACCTTTTCCCCTCGTCTTCTGTTTTAGTTCTTTTGGTTGGTTCCATGTGATGCTGGTTCCAAGGTGGCTAGGTGGTTTAATGCCTGGCATCTTAAACTGTGAGTCATGACCCCATATGGGTAACTGAATGTGGAGGTTGTGAAAAATTTGGCAACAGTAAAAGGTTATGTATACCATTTTATATACCTATATGCCTGGGGTCACGTAAAAATTTCTTGGGTTAAAAGGGGTTGCAAGTGGAAAGAGTTTAAGAAGTCCTGGTTTAATGGATAGAATGCTGGGCCTGGAGTCAGGAAGACCTTGAGTTCAAATCCAGCCTTAGATATGTAATAGCTGTGTGACCCTGGGAGAGTCACTTAACCTCTCTCTGCCTCAGTTTCCTTGACTGTAAAATGGGAATTATCTACCTTCCAGTGTCAAATGAGATAAAATTTTTAAAACTTAGCACAGTGCCTGGCACAGAGTATGTACCATATAAATACTTATTCCCTTCCTATCTCTAAAGTCTAGATATCTTTTTGTTTAGGCTTCTGGTTCATTTCAGTTCAACATGTTTTTACTAGGCACATTAAAATGAGATCCAATATCTGCCTCCAAAGGACTCACTATCTATGAGGAGAATACAAACAACTGTAATGTCACTATAGGACTGCAAAGAGTAGGGACAATCAAAGCAGGAGGAATGATTTAAGGAGAGAAGCTTGGGGTCATCAGGGAAGGCCTTTGCTGAAAGAGGCAGAAAGTTAAAGAAGGCAAGAGACATTTTCCAAAATGGAAGGTTTAACTTTGAAATCCATCCCCCACCTTTTTTTTTTTAGTATAGTCTAGGGAATGAGAGCCTGGACATTACTGAAATTCCAAGCGAGGGTGTGTCAAAAGCCAAGGATTCATTTCTATTCCCTTTCAGAAAGTCTTTTCTTTCTCCTGGCTCCATATTGTCATTTTAGCCAGAGTCAGGCCATGCAGATGGGAAATGTAGACATGATATTTTTCATTTTCTGGACTCCAAAAATATGGCTCAGAAGAGGGATCTTGTTTCTGCAGAATATGGCATAGTTACAAGGCAGAAATAGGGATAGATTTCTATTAGTAAAAGTGTTTCTTGAGGGCCTGTTGTGTGATTTGCAATGTGCTAGGGACCATTTAGGAGGCAAAATTTCTAGGCTTATTTTCTGTTTTCAAACTGGGGAAAGATAACTACCCCAAATTTAGCACCAACCTTAGGGGTGACACAATGGGTTGAATATTGGGCTGGAGTCCAGAAGACCCAAGTTCAAATCCTGTCTCATCTATTCAGTTGTGTGACTCTTGGGCTCTCTAAGCTCCAGATTCCCCATCTCTAAAATGGGGCCAATAACAGCACCTACTTCCCAGGGTTTGGTGAGGATCAAATGACATAAAAGCTGTAAAAAGCACTTTTCAGACCTTTGAGTACTAAGTTAATGCTAGCTGTCATTACTAAAGAACAATTAAGTAGTAAATCTGACTGGGGGCACAACAGAGACCTAGGAAAGGTAGAACAGCGTGGACTGGCAGAACTCTGGGTAGGGCTTCTCCGAGGAGGAGGTGAGATTGCAAATGGGCCTTGAACAGAAAGATAGGATTTAGACTTGTGGAGGGGTGGGAGAAAAAGCATTCCTGGAGACTTTTCCTACTGCGAAAACAAAGGTCGAAGATAAAGCCAGGCTGGGAGCAGTGACAGGATATCTGAGCTTCTCCTGTGGTTTGGAAGCTAACAAAAGCACCTTGCAAAAGTTTCCTCCCTTGAGAGGATGCCTTGTATGGTAGTGCTGATGCCAGATAGGACTTACAGTGTGATCAAGTAAAAGTGTGTGTGCCTCTCTCTTCCAGTTCTGACATTTTGTACCTCTCTTTCAGCGTTGGGAAGGTGATTGAATATCTGAGAATGGGGCACTGATTTGGAAAGACAGTACTCAGAATTGATTGCAATGTGTCACAGGGGGCAGATTTAGACAAATTAAAGGGATTAAAGAGAATCCCTGGTTATTTGCTATGGATTGTTGTTCTCGGTTAAATCTATCGTTCCTTTCTTGGGGCATTATTGCCATGGAGCAGAGCCATTTCAATTGATCAAATGAGGTCATATATGGAAAGCACAAACTTGAAAGAACTACATAAATGTTAGCTATTGTTGTTATTATTATTATGGAAATTTGCTTTCTACTGGATAGCAAAAATTTCTCCACCCATGCCTGTTGGTTCAAATATTTATTGAGCCCCCACTGTGTATAAGCCACTGGAATAGGCGGCCTTTGGATTCTTAGAGAGCTCTCAGGGTTAACTAGATTAATGAGTTATTTTGGAAGAGTGTATTGGCAGTTAATGCTGTTTTAATTAAATACTTAATTTTTATTCACTGCATCATAAATATTTCAGTAAAATTTTATCACCCACCTTGTTTGGTTTTTTTTCTGACCACAAATACACCTATAAAAAAGTTCTGTCTTTTGTCCTTGCCACAGAGATCCAGACTCTTAGACTCCCTATCACCCTTCATTTTTCCTTTCCTATCTGTTACATAATTGTAGATACATCCACTCCCAGGCATACATTTTCTCTTTCCCACACCCTCTGACACACTTCCCGCACTATCATTTAACTCTACATACTCAAGGGTGCTAATAAATGGTCTCACAGTCACAATAGCTTCCTG
Organism: Dromiciops gliroides; assembly: GCF_019393635.1. Classification (NCBI taxonomy): domain Eukaryota; kingdom Metazoa; phylum Chordata; class Mammalia; order Microbiotheria; family Microbiotheriidae; genus Dromiciops; species Dromiciops gliroides. The sequence goes on along the minus strand of NC_057862.1, from coordinate 160,689,253 downwards.
CCACCCACTTCTTTTTCCCCAAAATAAACTTTTCTTTTGAATCCTCAATTCAGGTCTCAAATATGGTCAAGGCCAGTTGGCATTCAGAATCAGAGTGGCTTCTAGGCGAAGCTTTGAAGATAATTTGTTGCCAGTGATCTCTATGATTTTTGGTACTTGAGCTTTTCTGTTTCTTTTACCATTTTCCTCATCTGTAAGATCACTTATCATGTTCCTTCTAGCTTTAAACCAGTGCCTTGTACATAGGTGATAAATCAATGTTTGAATGAATGGCAGCAGAGCATAAGTTCTAGCAGTTCCTATCATCTCCTAGCTTCTTAGAATGGGCCACTAGTACCAACTATCACCCTTATTATTTTTTTTTTTTTGGTGAGGCAATTAAGGTTAAGTGACTTGCCCTGGGTCACACAGCTAGTAAGTGTCAAGTGTCTGAGGCTGGGTTTGAACTCAGATCCTCCTGAATCCAGGGCCTGTGTTTTATCCACTGCGCCACCTAGCTGCCCCCACCCTTATTTTTTTTTTTAATTAATAAAGTATTTGATTTTTTTCCCGTTACATGTAAAGATAATTCTCAACCTTTGTTTATACAAGCTTTACAATTTCAGATTTTTCTCCCTCCATCCCCTCCCTCCATCCCCTCCCTCCCCCCTCCCCTAGACAGCAGGTAATCTGATATAGGTTATATATATATATACACACATAATAACATTAATCCTATTTCTGCATTAGTCATGTTATAAGAGAAAAAAAAAATCAGAGCAATGATGGATAACCTCTAAACAGAAAAAAAACCAACAGCATCAAAAACAAAAGAAATAGTATGGTTCATTTAGCATCTATACTCCACAGTTCTTTTTTTTTTTTCCTGGATTTGCAGATCCTCTTCCATTACGAGTTCCCTGGAACTCTTCTGTGCTATTGCATTGGTGAGAAGAATATAGTCCATCACAGTAGATCAACACTTAATGTTGATGTTACTGTGTACAATGTTCTTCTAGTTCTGCTCATCTCACTCATCATCAGCCCACGCAAGACCCTCCAGGTTTCTCTGAACTCCTCCTGCTCATCGTTTCTTATAGCACAATAGTATTCCATTGTATTCATATACCACAACTTGTCCAGCCACTCCCCAATTGATGGGCACCCCCTCAACTTCCAATTCTTTGCCACCACATAAAGAGCAGCTATAAATATTTTTGTATATGTGGGTCCCTTTCCCCCTTCCATGATCTCTTTGGGAAAAAGACCCAAAAGTGGTATTGCTGGGTCAAAGGGTATGCACAGCTTTATCACCCTTTGGGCATAATTCCAAATTGCTCTCCAGAATGGTTGGATGAGTTCACAGCTCCACCAACAATGGATTAGTGTTCCAATTTTCCCACAGCTTCTCCAACATTTATTATTTTCCTTTTTTGTCATTTTAGCCAATCTGATACCCACCCTTATTTTTAAAATTTCTTATTAAGTTTCTTATGATCCCACAGCATTTTCTAGTTTCTCTTCCTTGGACCTTTGTCTTGACAGGAGTTTCCTCCTGTTGTCTATTTCCCATTACCCATCAACTCTGAGAGTCATTGTTCCTATTAAGGTGTGGGTGACTGACTACTAGCTTAAAATATTATGCCTCTCAGGGCTATTAAAGCTTTAAGTAAAAGTGATGGGAGTGGGGCAGCTAGGTAGCACAGTGGATAGAGCACTGGCCCTGGATTCAGGAGGACCTGAGTTCAAATCCAGCCTCAGACACTTGACACTTACTGGCTGTGTGACTCTGGGCAAGTCACTTAACCCCAATTGCCTCACCAAAAAAAAAAAGTGATGGGAGTGCTAACATGGAACATAAACATTCGGAAACCAGCTGGTGGATGGAAGAGAATTTTGATGTACCTTGATTGTACCATGGCACTCTGCCTCTGGTTTAGCTCAACCCTCCTCTGAGTGGCCCTAGAGGAAGTAAGATCTTTAGGGACCTGGGGTCTTTCTGCTGCTTCTCATGGCACAGCACAAGGGGTATGGTAAAAGGAGGCAAACTAGGCTCTCTTAGGGCTTAGGAGGGGATGCTAAACAGTGAGATGTTCCTGTGGTCACAGAGGAGTCTAGGACAGGAGAGAAGAATGGAGCATCTAAGCAGAAATCCAAAGTCTTTTTTTTTGGGGGGGGGGCAATTGGGGTTAAGTGACTTGCCCAGGGTCACACAGCTAGTAAATATCAAGTGTCTGAGGTCAGATTTGAACTCAGGTCCTTCTGCTCTATCCACTGGGCCACCTAGCTGCCCCTAAAGTCTTTTTTCTTTTTTTTCTTTCGTGAGGCAATTGGGGTTAAGTGACTTGCTCAGGGTCACACAGCTAGTAAGTGTTAAGTGTCTGAGGCTGGATTTGAACAGGTACTCCTGACTCCAGGGCCAGTACTCTATCCACTGTGCCACCTAGCTGCCCCTAAAGTCTTTTTTTAATAAGAAAATAAATGAACGAAGCATAATTTGTTTGGCTTAAAGTTTTCCTCACAGATATTAGCATTTTAAAGCATGTTTTATTTAGATGATGAGAGACAGTATATATGACAGAGTGAATGAGGAACTGTCTTTGAACCAGGAAGATTTGGGTTCCAGCCTGACACATATTAGGTGGTGCTGGGCAAGTCACTTAAATTGTAAGCTCTGATGGCAAAGTTGCTAAGACTATAATAAGTTGCAGAGGAGGTACCACTCTGTAAGGGTGGAAGGGAGATTCCTTTACTTGGGAGTTCCCTATACTAGATAAATCACAGGCCTAGTCCCTATCCTTTATTCATCTGACAGATTTATTCAAGGAATTTACTTTTAAGTGTTTTTAATTTTGTTAGAAGTGAAGAGACAAACTGCTGAATTTTAAGGAATAGCCAATTTTTGTTTATGCCAAGCATTTTGCATATGAAAAACAGACAAACTTCAATGGAAGAAGCTAGCAATGGCATTGTAAAACAAAGGAAGTTCTGGTGATTTCTGGATTTCTTGGCCTCCACAATGTCAAACAGATACTCCTACAAGTTAGAAGAAGAGGCACATATATCACAGGCATTATCCTCCAGGGGGAAAAAAGTGGAGAAAAAAGTCTATAAGCAAGGAAGACATTAAAGCTAGAAATGTGTCCTGTTCTTACATATAAGGGCCAGTACTCTACTACTTTTCAACTTCTATATAGAGAAGTTGTGATCTGTCAGTACAATGATCTGATAGGTTTCTACCTCCTGTGTAGATTTCATAAGTTATTGTGGAGTCTAGGAACAATATAGGAGCATATAGAGGTATAAAGGTTATTTCTTTTTAGGGAAAAATAAGAAATATTCAACTCACCAACTTTAAAAATTTAGGTCAGAGGGGCAGCTAGGTAGCGCAGTGGATAGAGCACTGGCCCTGGAGTCAGGAGTACCTGAGTTCAAATCCAGCCTCAGACACTTAACACTTACTAGCTGTGTGACCCTGGGCAAGTCACTTAACCCCAAATGCCTTACTAAAAAAAAAAAAAATTAGGTCAGACAATGTTAAACTAGATTTGATATGTAGTGGTACAAATATTATAGTTTCATATTATGGTTGTTTAAGGGTTTTAGAGAGAGACAAGGAAAGTGAAAGAGCATGGGAGAGGTGCCTATAAATGTGAGATGAGTGCATTTGTGTTTCTGAAGTGAGTGTATTTGTTGGAAGACAATGGCTCTTGTCCTGCTCTACAAGTATATTTTAAATTTCTGATTGGGCTTCCAGGATCCCCACCTCTATGTTGTAGACTAGTCTTTTCTGCTTTTATTTTCAAACTTCAGAATTTAGCTGTGCTAATGGTAATTTTGTAATTCTGAAGCCATTGCTATACTTAAAGGAATGACAGATTCTAGAAATTTCTTAGAAAACATTGGAGCTTCAGTTAATTCAGTTAGCTTTGCCGGGTAGTTCCTTGAATATTCAAAAGCTAACTATTGCTTAATTTAGCCTGGTTTGCTGGACAGAATACTGGAATAGAGAGTCAGAAGACTTGGATTCAAATCCTAGCTTTGATATTTATTTTATTTTTGAAATGACCTTCCCTTTAAATCATCTTTTTTAAAATGTATTTTTTTAAAACAGATTTGACATTTATTGCTATTGTGCTGTTGAGCAAGTAGATTAAACTTTCTGAACTTTAGTTTTCTAATCCATAATAGGCAATTGGATGAAATCAATTCTTTACCTTTTTGTCATGAAACCACTCTCAGAATAATGCTTTAAAAGTTGGAAAGTGTTTAAAATGCATAGAATATATAGGATTACAAAGGAAGCAAATTATATTGAAATACATTTATCAAAAACATTTTTTTGGGGCGGGGCAATGGGGGTGAAGTGACTTGCCCAGGGTCACACAGCTAGTAAGTGTCAAGTGTCTGAAACTGGATTTGAACTCAGATCTTCCTGAATCCAGGGCCGGTGCTTTTTCCACTGTGCCACCTAGCTGCCCCCTGAAATATATTTTTTTAATAATTCAGGGACCCTAAGTTAAACCCCCCTCGACAAGATGTTTTCCAATGTCCCTTCTAAATTCTAAATCCTATTAATGGCATTTTCAAGTGCTGTTAACATTCCATTGTAGCAAGACACCATCCATCCATTTATTTATTTATTTATTTATTCATTCATTCATTCATTCATTCATTCATTCATTCATTCATTCATTCATTTATTTATTTATGCATGCATGCCTTTCAGAAAACAAACAACTTTCCAAATGTGTGTATGTGTGTTTATATGTCTTGATGTATACCCTTTATAGATGTCTTGACAATAGTGTGACAATCCAACCTCCCTCTTCCTCCCTCCACAAAGAAAGCAAGAAAAGAATCTCTAGGTTTATTCAGGTTTCACCTGCTTTATCAAGTCTTTGGCTTAGAAAGGGATTGCTACAGTATCCAACCCAGTGGAGAAGTTATTTTCTGATTTGCAGCTTATTTTTCCTTAATTGCTGCCAGGCTCAGCTGAAATTAAACTGAATTCTAGATCTTACTGGTTTTGGACATTCCTGCTCTTGAGGGTGTCAGTACATCCTAGTTTAGTACTGAAGTTCGGGGCTTGGAGTGAGCTAAGTGTTATAGTCCTACCTCATGTCCTTACTAATTGCACGATCATTGATTTTTTTAAAAAAAATCACTTACCCTGGTTTCCCATCTAAAATGGGGATAATAATACTTTGTACTACCAACCTCACAGTCTAGTCGTGTGGGAAATGCTTTTTGTAAACCTTGGAAATTCTGTGTCCATGTGAGTTGTTATTACTGTTCTTTTAAAATACCTTTTGATGAAATCATTGGTTAGTCAGAGAGCTTGCCCTCTTTCCTTAGGTCACTTTGCCCTAGCATTTTGTTTTCTTAAAGGGTTGGTTGTTTTAAAACCCACATGATGCTTCTTGGTCTTTGGGATGGTTGTTGAGTATCCTTATAATTCTTCAAAGTGCTCTTTAGGAATTAGACTAGTTCAGAAATGAAGAAGGAGCCAGAAAAATGTGAATAATCTGTATAATCAGTTGTTAGTATGTAACACCCTCCAGAAAGGGTATGTTTCTGTCTGGCGCATGTTAACGGTTCTTCCAACAGAGTTGTTTTTGTCTGCATTCATTAGCACATTTGCTGATCTTGCTAAGTAAAGCAATTACTGTATTTTAACCATCTTTTCCAATAGGAAACACAGTGTTTATTGGCCAGATGTCGATGTGACACCCTGGCAAATTATCAGCTTTTACCGCATAATTATGTAAGGCACCAGTTGGGCGCTATCTCTGAGTGAAGGTGTAGACATGGAGCGTGATGTGTTAGGGTTTTAACTTGGGTTACTCTCTGAAATTAGAGAATAGCTTTCAACAGATTTTATTAATGAATATGCTGTTTACATAGTCATGAAAGATAGACTGAGTCTGAGTTAAGTAAGACCCATTAAAAACACAACTTTCCTAGGTGCTGCATATTGACATGGAGGTTCTCAATAGCTCTTCCTAAGGAACGGGTGGAACAGTGCCATTTTCTTTCTCAAAAACCTTTAGCAACTCACTGCTATTACCTCTCTTGTAAAATACAAAAAAGTCCTCCTCACATGTGCTACAACCTATCTTTCTAGAATAATTTAACATTATTCCCCACAACAAATTCTATATTCCAGTTGTTCCTCGAAGTGGGTATTCCATCCTCCCACTTGTCTGTATTTATATAGGTCAAGGCTTCTTAAACCTTTTCTACTCGCGACCCCTTTTTGCCTGAGAAATTTTTGCACAACCCTAGGTATATAGATATATAAAATGGGTATACAAGTCAAACATTTACTGCCGAATTTTTTGTGACCCTCTCATTCAGTTACACTACCTCATGTTGAGAAGCTGTGCTATAGGTTTATAGGTTTTTCTTCAATCCTGGAATGCAAGGCTTGTTCAGGGTAGACTCTTTGGAGATTTAGGTTTCTTCAAGGCTCAGTTCAGGTATTCTTCCTATACTAGTGTCTTCCTGCTTTCCTATGCCTCACCCCACCCCTGTTGTTAGTGTTTTCTCCTTCCTCAGATTGCCTTGTACTTGCTTTATTTGTGTATATCACATCTTTCAGGAGAATGTGAATTCCTTAAAGGAATGACTTTTTTGTCTTTGTGCCTCTAGCACCTAGCTCAGTTCCTTGTACATAGTAGTCCCTTAATAAATGTTCAGTGCAGCACCACCAGCTCCTACTGATCTGGAAAACCATTAAGTTCGGTCTTGCTGATAGACTATATTTTTGTTTCTTGAGTCCCACCTAAATAATGAGATGACTTTTTGGTCACATGTGTGCCTGAAGTCAGACTGTTCTATATCAGTGGTATTAGTATTCTCATGAATGCAATCATGAATCTTTTGAACTATTGAAAAGGATTTTACTACCTCCCTAAGAATGATGACTGGGAAAACACTGATTAGAGTTGGTCTTTCATTCAAGATACTGGACAGTTAATGAACTTCAAGAATAACATTCCTTACAGGCTGCTATGATTATAATAAATATAAACACACAAATAGCTAGTATAACAGTTGTAATATGATAATTACATGGAGGGTCCAACTGTATTTTATGAGAAATTAGAGAATGGACAGATAACTGGTCACCATTAATTAGGTGATCAGGAAAGAGTCCATGGAAAAGCTGGTACCTGAGCAAAGCCATGGAAGGAAAGGGCTTCAAAAGCCCAGAAAGGCAGCCTCTGCTTTCTCCTTTGTAAAATGAGGACAATAGCAGCACCTACCTAGCAGGGTTTCTTATGAGGATCACATGAGATGATAAAACTATCCCTTCTATATCTTGGAGTTTGGGGATAAAGTGCCTCCAAGATCTGGAAAATCCTTGTAAAATTTTTTGGTTCTCTCTTTGGACCTGAGAAATCTTTTTTTTGGGGGGGGGCAGGGCAATGGAGGTTGAGTGACTTGCCCAGGGTCACACAGCTAGTAAGTGTCAAGTGTCTGAGGCTGGATTTGAACTCAGGTCCTCCTGAATCCAGGGCTGGTGCTTTATCCACTGCACCACCTAGCTGCCCCATACCTGAGAAATCTTAATTATTATGGTATTAAAAGATAAAATAGGTTGATATTATGCAATACTAAACATATTTTATGCATTTCTGAGTTTCTAAACTTTTTCTGTGGCATCGGCTAGCCATCATCTTCTGGCTTCTTCAAAACTCTCCCCAAATTCCCATTTAATTTCTTATGCTGACCCGTGATTGAAACCACAATGGGGAAAGCATGATGTGGAAGTGATAATGCTTTCCAAACTAACCTTTAAACTTTACCTAAATGTTATCTATAGAAAAGTAGGGGACATCACTTGAGGATTTGAAAGCAAATTTAAGAAAAAAACTTTCCTCTACATAAACAGCTTAGTGAAGGTCAGAATTATGTACAAAGTTATAGAGATAAGAAAGTGCCAGACTAGATATAAAGTAGTTTATGTTGACTGGTACATAAACCTTGTAAAGGGTTATATGATACAATGACTGGAACTTTGAACCAAGTTGTTGAGGGCCTTGATTTCGGGCCTAAATAAGTAGTTTGTCTTTTATTTAGAAGTAGTGGGGAGCCACTGGAAGGTTTTAACAGACTTCTGTGATATGCTGGTTACCATGGCAGTGATCTGATAGTTACAGTGGAAAGAGGAAGAGATTAGAGACTGGATAGGGGGCTATTATAATAGTCTAGGACATGGGTATTGATGGCCTGAACCAGGATGTCAGTAGGAAGGAAAAAGGAGAGGGTAGATGATGATGTTTGATGTTTTTTAGATAGAATCAAATTGATAGATGAGATCTGTCAACTAATTAGCTGTTAAGGGTGAAGATTTAAAAATAATTGAATTATGAGCTTGGGAAAAGGCCAGAGGTGCCATCAGCAGAAACTGAAAGTTAGAAGGAAGGACATAGAGGGTGGAGGAAGGCATGAGTTCTGTTTTGGATGTATGGAGTTTGAGGTATCAGTGGACTATCTGGGTAGAGGTATTAAGTAGGCAGGTGTCGAGAGGGCTGTTGGTGGTTACCATAGGGTGACAAAAGCAGATAATTGAGGAGGGGGCAGCAACTTTGGTGGGATAGATGCAGTGGTCCATAGTGTTATCATCCATTCAAAAGTGAATATTAATGAAGATCCAGAAATTTTTCATGGGGTGGTTAGGAAAGCTTTGTGTTTGTTTTTTGACCCTGGAAACTACTTTTGATGATATAAAGTGCATTTCATTTTTGAATGATCCTGTTTAATGGGTGAACTCTTGTCTCATTTAAGGACTAATCTCCGCCCCCCCCCCCCAATCTCCTTCTTCTTTTTAAATAGATTAAACATCATGGAGCTGTATTTTGGAGAATATAAGCATGTGCAGCAGGAATATGGAGTGCATCTTAGGCTTGAAAGTGATGAGACCAAGAAATCAAGACTTTCTCAGAATGCAAAGACAGGATCGTATGGTGTCAGTATTAGAGTTCAAGGAATTGATGGCCATCCATACATCGTACTGAATAATACAGAGAGATGTTTGGCAGGCATTCCTTTTGCGGAAAATGGGCCATCATTTACATCTCCAACAGTCAATGACTTGCCTTTACATTCCAACATTGATCCCAGACTAGAAGAGAAAGTCAGTGAAGAAATACAGTTCCCAGAAAACCCATACGCACAGCCCAGTGCATTTAGAAGTCTAAAGCCAGCCAGTTTTTATGAAGGTAAAAATGGAATTCTTGACCACAAAGATAGTTCACTAAAGACTGCCAATATGTTGAACTTTCAGAGGCACCCTGAACTTTTGCAGCCTTATAATCCTGAAAAAAATGAGTTGAATTTAGAGACTCACAGATCTCCTGAGCGTAATTGGACCAGAATACTTACAGATGAAACTAAAAATGATAAACGTTCACAAACTTGCTTTTCTAAACCTCCTACTTCTCAGCCAGCTAGCACATCTTCAGGAGAGGTGTCAAAATGCAATGTGACAGCCATTCGTTTGTGCAGCTCAATCGTGATAGATGATCCCAAGAAGCAGGCATCGGTGTGTCTGAATGTTCAGAACTGTGCTACTGAGGGGCAGCCAACTGAAGCTCCTACTCCCATTGAAAAGCCCCTTCCTTCCATTCACTCTGATACTCATCAGGAAAGCAAAAAAAGTCGGCCAGATGTTCTCCCCTTTCGCCGGCAAGATTCTGCTGGGCCACTGTTGGATGGTTTTAGGTCACGGAGGTCCTCTTCCTCCTCAGCAACCCCTACTTCAGCCAACTCTTTGTACAAGTTTTTACTGGATGACCAAGATTATGCCATCCATGCTGACAATGTGAATCGTCATGAAAATAGAAGATATATCCCTTTCATGCCAGGGACAGGCCGGGATATTGACACAGGTTCTATTCCAGGTGTAGACCAATTAATTGAAAAATTTGATCAGAAAGTTGGCTCTCAGAGAAGAGGGAGGTCTGGGAAACGGAACAGAATTCATCCAGATGATCGAAAGAGGTCTAGAAGTGTAGATAGTGCCTTTCCTTTTGGTCTCAAGGGAGACTCTGAATACTTAGATGAGTTTAGCCGAAACTTGGGCAAATCAAATGAACATCTCCTCAGACCATCTCAAGTTTGGGAGCAGAAGCCCCTGTCTCGTGATCGTCACCTGCTTTCTGGTGGGAAACATACTGTGGCAGGGCACACCTCTGGGAAACTGCAGGAACCAGGTCAAGATACTCCTGATGGACAGCCCAGGCCTTCACAGTTCAACAGTGCAAGCAAAGGTCATGAAAATAAAGTTAACAAAGATAGTGGAATGATGAGACCCTCCACGCTTTCGACTCAGAATAAAAAGGAGGAAGAAATAAAAACGGCAACTACCACAGTGTTGTTACAGAATCAGGCTGCGAACACATCACCTGATTCAGGAACGAAGAAAATTTTCATCAAGACACTCTCTTCTGCTACAAATATTCAGGTAATTCCCATGTGACAAATGGTTTTTTCAAAATGGCTTCAGTGATAGTGCAGGACAGGGCAAAGAGCACCAAGTCAGAGGACTTGGGTTCAAATTCTACCTCCTTATACTATCTGTGAAACCTTGGGCAAGTCACTGAAACTTGGGGCTTCTGCTTCTGTGAAATCTGGGAGTTGTACTGGATGGCATCCCATATCCCTCTTTTTTTGGGGGGGCAATGAGGGTTAAGTGATTTGCCCAGGGTCACACAGCTAGTAAGTGTCAGGTGTCTGAGCCGGATTTGAACTCAGGTCCTCCTGAATCCAGGGCTGGTGCTTTATCCATTGTGCTACCTAGCTGTTCCCCCTTCCCCCATGTCCCTTCTAATTCTACTCCTCTGTTCCTATGATCCTTTATGGGGGGCGGAGGGCGGTCAACAAAGTATATACGAAGTTAGGCACATTTTGACTTTATTTAAATTTCGTGTAGTTAGGACTACCAGTATTACATATAATGGTTGGAATATGTAATTGTATCTAGATTAGGGATAAATAATGCCCATTATTTCAAGATCTTGTGATTTTGTTGATGTTCGTGGACACAGATTGTGTCCCTTCTTTCAGGAAGTAACTAGTCTTTGACAGTTTCCATGGCTAAAAATTCATTACCTTGCAGCTAACCTGATGATAGGTTTCTCTGAATTTAACTAGTGTTTCAGATGACAGACAATACAGATCATAACTAGACCTGCTCCCAAAGAACTGCCAGAACTCACTCTCTTCTGTCATAATTTTTCAGAACCCAGGGTTACTTCCATGTTGTTGGGGGGACTCTAATGAAGGATAAACAAGTAGTAGCTCTTGGGGGAAAATCAAAACCCACCTTATTGATTCTCTTATAATAGTCCAAACCAGAGTAAGCATCTCCTTATGTCGGTCATTAATTACACATCAGTAATTTTTTAGGATTTTATGTATGTAGGTGGTTTCCCATATTCATTTAAAGAGCGTGTATGTATATCTACACACATACACACACACACATACACACTACATATACACATTACATATACACAAATATATATAGTGCTTTTCTTTTTCTGTTACCTATTTTGTGTGAGAATGTGGGATAATTAAGAATTTTCAGATGGGAAGCACACAGAGGTATGTATCATTACAAAGATTTAACCCTTAATGGGGAGGGGATAGGGCAGAAATGGTGGGTGCATGTACTTTCCCCTTTCCATCTACTTGTCTGTATTTGTCTTCCCCTCTCCCCAGTCCCCACTGAGCTCAGCCAAATTTTTATCCAAAATATGCAGATGCACCAGTCAGGTTGTTTGGATTGTAAGAATCTGTTTAATATGGTAAGAAAATAAGTATTTCCTTAAGCAAGAGAAGAGGTCACACAGTAACAATTATGCTCAAGGGTGTGCATGTAAGTGGTTAGTTCTTGAAACCTTTCAATGGTTCCTTTGAAACTTCAGGAAGGGAAACCATCAATTATGTTACCCTGTGACTTCTTTAACTAGAGAATTTCCCCAATTCTCATAGAGTATACATTGCCACTTTTTTTTTTAATCTCAAAGGTCTGTTTTTATCCCAGAACAAAGTTTTGCTCCTATTTCTGTATTGTGACAAAAATGCTTGTTTCCTTGGGGAAAAAATCCCCACAAAAGTAACAAACCATCATATCCCCAAGCCCTCAATTTTGTGGTATTTTCATCTTGAATTTCTTTACCTGTTGTTCAGGTACTTAGTTTTTAAATTGTTCTTAGAATTTAGTACTAATAAAGTAAATGCTGCTGTTCAGGAGACTGCACACTGGAAAGCTCTAGAAGCTGGCATTTTTCAGACAGATTGAAGTATAAATCTTCGATCTAATAATCAGTCCCATTACCAGCAGTGCCAAAACCCTTTCCAAGAGGCCTAATTTTTGGTGAGAGGGATAAATCCTGAGGGAAAAAAAATGACATTTCCCCCCTAATACTTTCCCAGTATTTGGGAAGACTATGAGACATTACATATTTTTTGTTTGTTTGTTTGTTTGTTTTTAGTGAGGCAGTTGGGGTTAAGTGACTTGCCCAAGGTCACACAGCTAGTAAGTGTTAAGTGTCTGAAGCCTGATTTGAACTCAGGTACTCCTGACTCCAGGGCCAGTGCTCTATCCACTGCACCACCTAGCTGCCCTGTATTTTTTTTTTAAAAGCAAATTGCTTTACAAATATCTTATTTCATTCTCACAACAACCTTTTGAAGTAGGTATTAATATTATCTCCATTTTTGAGGCTGAGGGTGGTTAAGTTAACTTAACTAGTGTCATACAGCTGTTAAGTGTCTGAGGCTGGCTTTGGATTCTGGTCTTCCTGACTCTCAAGTCTCATCTAGCTGCCTTCATGAAATGTAAGAAGTTAGATGTGATTCCAAAATTACTGTGGGGTAATTGGAAAGACCTTGTTAAAGGAATTTCGAGAGACAGCAGGGAAAAATGTCAATCTGAAGTTGCTTCTGGGTAACTTGGAGCTATAGAATGTTAGAGTAGGAAGGGACATGAGAGGCCATCTAGTCCAAGCCTTTTATTTTACAGATGAAAAAAGTTCAGTAGTGTCATAAACCTAAAGGGTAAATACGTTCTTCTACTCAGGGGACATGTATAGTTTCCCTGGGTTGAAGGCAAAGAGCTGAAGGTACCTTTTTGAAGATAAAAAATAAAAACTTTCAGATACTCTGAGTCAGTGAGAAGTAGATAAATTAAAAGTCTTTTAAAATTTTGTTAATTACTTGTTCTACCCTGTATATGTCTTACTTTTTGACTCTATAATTGCTCCCTGTCTTTCAAGGGTTTGTGTTTGATCTCATCTGGAGTTCTAGAAATATCTTTGATTTGTACTTTTATCAATATCCATGTGGGTTTTTTTTTAGCCTTTAAGAAATTTGATGACTAATTTATATAATTTTTAGCCCTTAAGAAATTTGATGACTAATTTATATAATTTCTCCCCCAATATACACATTTAGCCCTCCCTTGCAACAAAGAAAAATAGTTAAGCAAAGCTAACTGACATTTCTTAGGATCATAGATTTTGAACTGAAAGAGACCATGAAGTCTAGCCTTTAACTTGATAGATGAAGAAACTGAGCCTGAGAGATTAAGTGACTTGCCCACGGTCCCAAAGCTAGTGTCAGAAATCGAATTTGAACTCCTTTCTGACACCAACATTTTATCTGTTGTACCACACAGTTACCGGCAGACCCATATCACCAATGGTTCTTTAGTCTAGATGAAGAACCATGTAGCAAAAAGAGCCTTGGATTTGGAGTCAGGAGACCTGTGTTTTAGCCTCAGGTCAGCCTAAATGGCTCTCTTTGTGACCATGGGAAAGTCACTTAACTCCTCTGAGATTTGGTTTTGACATATGTAAATTAGGGAAAGTACTAATCTTTTCCACTGGATTGTAGTGAGGAAAATGTTTGTCAGCTGTGAAGCAATATAAAGGTTATTATTTTAAGTGAAATATTAATAAAATCAATATGACCACTAATGACAATGAAATTTAAATTCAATTTTAAAATACACTGAAATTTTATTTAAGTACCTTTTGTGTGTAGAATGTTTCAGTTGACACTATTGGAGATAAACACAGTCCTCATGGAGTTTGCAGTCTAGTAATTGTTAATAATGTCCAATTACTTTGGGAAATGCTATCTCACAGTTATCCAGATAAGTAAGGTAATCCACCCTTAGGTATAATACTTTGTAAAGTGGAATTTTTACACAAGAACATAGATTCCTGTAGGAAATAATATAGAAATAATACGAAATAATGCACTTGGTTAGCCTCATTACTTGAATATTTCATTTCCAGAGGAGGTTCTGGGGCCACAATTGTTCTCTTTGATGTCACTCTTAAAGATTAGGTACCTCCTAGCTTCTCTTAATAGCTCTTTTATTTGTTAATCTATATCTTAAAGATTAGGCACCTCCTAGCTTCTCTTTTTTTTTTCTTTTGTGGGGCAATGAGGGTTAAGTGACTTGCCCAGGGTCACACAGCTAGTAAGTGTCAAGTGTCTGAGGCTGGATTTGAACTCAGGTCAATTCAGGGCCCATGCTTTATCCACTGTGCCACCTAACTGCCCCCTCCTAGCTTCTCTTAATAGCTCTTTTACTTGTTAATCTATCTGAATTTTTAAAAAGTCATTTATATTTTCAGACTGTTATCTTATTATTTCCATGTTTATTACTCTTTGCAGAGTTGTATTTACTTTTATTCCCCCCAAAACTTTGTCTGGGTATCTGGGCCCCCCTTTCCTTTCTCTCAACCCTCATCTTCCATTGCCCAAGTAAGCAAGGCACGATTTGGTGAACAAATTTGTTTTCCTTTCATTCAGGTTGTTTTTGATTTTTAGGCATTTCAATATTGTTGTCCCCATTCAGACTTCTCTGTGCCAAGCTGTTCATGATGATCAGAATCTAACGCTACATTAAAATGTTGGATGTTGGGTGTATTTTTTTTTTTTTGCGGGGCAATTGGGGTTAAGTGACTTGCCCAGGGTCACACAGCTAGTAAGTGTTAAGTGTCTGAGGCCAGATTTGAACTCAGGTCCTCTTGAATCCAGGGCCAGTGCTCTATCCACTGTGCCACCTAGCTGCCCCTTGGGTGTATTTTAATAAGGCTAAGAATCTGAAGAACTGGTGCTGAGGAAAATGGCACCATTAGATCTTTACCTCTCTAAGACTGAGGCAAGTTTTCCTTAACTAAGAAAGAGTGAGCTCAAGAAGAGCATTTATAACCAGTTATTAAAATAGAGAACAAAAGAACATGGAGTAATAGCCTCAGTTTTGAGGAACTAGGGGTGCTTGAGAGAAAATGGTGGTGGCCACAATGAAGATCCTTCATGAAATGTAATAAGAAATTGCAAATATCTTTTGAGGCACCCATCAAGAATGCACCTTTCTGCAGACTTAACTGTGATCATGTAGTGACCAATGTTATGTTTTAGGCCACACCTGACCTGTTAAAAGGCCAGCAAGAACTTGCTCAGCAAACAAATGAGGAGACAGCTAAACAGATCCTTTATAATTACCTCAAAGAAGGGTAAGTGACTTCATTTATTTGAATGTTATAAGCTATGTAACTTTTGATGTGCATTGTTAATTTGGCTGTTGTCAGAATGCTTTGGAATATCTTTTCATACCCATCAGCCATGTCAATACTATATAATGGACACTGTATAAAATTAAATATAAGGCTGAAGCATTTATAACGGTATTTAGAATTTTAATAGGAGATACTGCCTCTTCCTAAAACCCTTTTTAATTAAAAAAGCATAGCAGAACTATTATTTCAAAGGCAAATGTGTAATTTGTAAGCTTGTTTACTAGTTAACTATTCTGTATAAAATTGAAGTTGGCATCATCTTTTCTGAATCTTTCTTGACTCAAAAAGTTAAATGTAGGTTACCCGGTTTCAGGCCATAGTTAGCAACTTTAGCTATGTAATTCTAAGCAAAACATTTGTCACTTCTTTCCTTCTCTCATTCCTTATTAGTTTTGGTAAAACAAAAACAAAAAACTATTCTATATAGATGAAATTTACAGCATCTAGAGTTTGAAGGGATCTTAGATAACATCTAGTGCAATTCTGTTATTCTACAAATGAGGAAAGTTTGTTTTTGTCTCCCTAAGCACTTCGCACAATACAGTGCCTGGTATTTAGTAGGTGCTTAATAAATGTTCATTGATTGATTGGTGGCCTGAAGCTGTAAGCAGCTTGCCTGAGGAATGGTCTTATGGGTTGTCATTGGCAGAGTTGGGATTCAAATACAAGCCTTTCCTCTTCCACTGTCCCCTTTCAGTGCCATATAATTAATTGTTTGTTCTCCAAAACACTCCAAGTGTGAATGAACTTTCCTGTTTGGGAGAATGTATGAACCATTTTAACTAAAGACCAAAATGCCAAGTTTTCACTAAAGATTATTCTTCAGCTTTGGGTGCAGCTCTTCTGCCTAATTAAAAATGGACACATCTACTCAGTTGAGCTGTAACAGATATAACAAATTAAAAACAAATGCTCTGACAATTCTGACACTTTAAAAGACCACACCTATATCAATAGACTATTTAAAATATACATCCTCAGTTGCATTTTACAAAAGACTGCCTTATGGCTGTACTGACCTGGATTTTCTTACATTTCCTTTTGTATTGTAGTACTCAGTCTCTTAGAAAGACCAAGACCTAGTGAATAATAATGCTGGACTTGGAGTCAGGACGACATGGGTTCAAATTCTGCCTCTGTCATTTATAGGCCTTGCAACCAATCTACTACACCATTGAAAAGTTGAGATCGATCTCATTGGGCATGAACCCCTGGGAATTACTCACAGGCCCTTCCCTTATTCTCTTGTTCAGTTCTTTTTCACTGAATCTTACTTTTCATGGCCCCATTTGGGGTTTTCTTCACAAAGATACTGGAGAAGTTTGCCATTTCACTCTCCTGCTCATTTTACAGATGAGGAAGTTGAGAAAGACAGAGTTAAGTGATTAGTCCAGGGTCACACAGCTTGTAAGTGTGTGAGACCAGATTTGAATGCATGGACTTACTCTCTTAAGGCACAGATTTAGCTCCCTCTGAGATTAATTGGTGGTATCTCACAAAGTTTATTTATCCTATCTCTGTTTTTCAGGAGCACAGATAATGATGATGCCACTAAGAGAAAAGTAAACCTGGTATTTGAGAAGATTCAGACTTTAAAGTCTCGAGCAGCTGGAAGTGCACAAGGAAACAATCGAGTAAATTTGGATTTTTACATAAAATATAGTATATTAGTTGTAGAGATTGTTTGGCCAGCTCCCCCAACTGCTCTATTAATTTCCTCTCACTGCATACCCAACAACAACAACAACAAATCATTGCTTGGCTTTTCCTTGAATATTTGGAGGGAAAAAGAAATCACTACTGCATGAGGAAGTCCATTCCATTATTGAACAATTATGTTAGAGAAGTCTTCTTTATTTTGCAACTAAATCTAAATTCTCATAGTTTTCACTCACTAGTTTTAATCTCTCTGTGTAGCCACAAGAGTTTAATCCTTCTTCCATCTAAGAGCCCTTTACATATTTTAAGATAATTGTTCTAAGTCTTCTCTTCTGGAGGCTAAACATTTCCTTCAACAGTTCCTCATTTGTCCTGATTTTGAAACCCTTTACCACTGACTTTCTCCTAGATATACTGCAATTTGTCAATGAATCTCAAGGTTGTCAATGCGCCTTTTAATATGTTTTGCTTCAAACTGGATATTCCTGTAGCCAGACTATGTTACATTGGCTGCTACATAACACCATTGGGCTAGATATTCAATTAGGGTAAAGTGGAAGGTAGGGGAGCTGAGATAGAAGTGAACATTAATAGGCACTTAATAAATGTTTGTTGACTGATTGACTTGAACTTGAAGTTTGTGACATTTAAAAAAAATCTTTTGTTTCTATAGGACATAGTAACATCTCCGTTTTTACTTGTTTAGTTAATTTAAAAAAACTATATGATTTTTCATTAATTTTTTTAATTTGGCAAACTTTATCCATACTGTGGATAGAAAAGTGTCCTAGACACTGGGGTGGGGTGGTGGTAAAAGATTCAGATAAAGTACAGTCTCTGCTCTCATGAAAGTTACAGTCTTCAACACATTTATTCCTATTACATTTCATCCTGTTATATCTGGGTCATTGGGTTAGCCTTTTGGAGATCTTTCTGGGTCCTGATTCTGTCATCTGGAATATTTGTATCCTTCCCTGCTTCATGTCATCCCTTCATGTCATCCTTCCATCCATCCATCAATCCATCATCTCTCTGTCTCTTTCTCTCTCTGTGTTTCTCTGTCTCTCTGTCTCTGTCTCTCTGTCTCTCTCTCTCTCTCCATCTTTAAACAAGTTACTAATCTTCTTTTTAGGAACTCTTGAAACTTCTTGAGTTAGTGAATTGTGGTTTAAGGTAGAAATCAATGGTGATAACATTGCAAAGGCTAATGAATAGAAAACACAAGAATTGGCATATACTCGAGTCATGGGGACTCTTGAAGATCCTCAAGTTTATGTCAGATTTTTAGGGTCAGCAAACTGAAAAAAGGTCACATTCTGTTTTTGAGTCAGTCTAATACAGTAGAATGAACTTTGGTTCTGGAATCAGAAGGTCAGGGTTCAAATTGTGAGTTATTTGAAATAAGAGAATTTAATCTGTGTGCCTTGGCTCTAGAAGTGGGACGAAAGAGAAGAGAAATTTAAGACATTGCAAGTGAGGGGAACTTATGATGAGACCCAGTCCAGGACAGCCCTCAAGCAGGATTCCTTGCTTTTTTCACTTCCACTTAATATTTTTACCACCCTTCAGGATGTTCCCCTTAAGGTAATCTTTCTCTTGGACTTCTCTTGTGGTGGTACATTCAACCCCACCTCCACCTCCCAAACCTTTCCAGCTACATACAAAATTTTTCTGGTTTAGATTCAGAATTCTCCCTACAAATATCTGAAAGACAATCCTTTGCTCCCCCATTTATTCAAGTTTTTTTTTTTTAATTTTTGGTGGTGCTTACGCCTCTAGATCTTTAACAGCATTGCCCTCCTAGTATCACCAAACTCACCCACCTTGGAGCTCATGCATACATTTCCAGGCTTTGTTTCTTTCCCTAGTGTTAGGACAAACTGGAACATATCTAAAATCCAAATACATTTTGATTACTCAAGCTCGGCAGCAGAATTGTTAGTCTCAATAATCATGTGATTTGGGGAGAAGGGAGTGGGGTGGGTCAAGTTTTGTTTGTTTGTTTACACTGGCATGAGATATCAAAGCTGAAAAAAGCTGTAGGGCCTGTGTCCTCAGGTCACTGAATAATTATGGAGAGAATGCTGAGAGAGGGTTGGAAGGGTACTGGGTTTTGGCTGCCACTGCTGGGAAGGAGAAGAAATTGACTATGGAGAGGATGAATTGGCATTTGTCTTGTGAGGTGGGGAGAGCTCATTTAGCCCTCCTCCTGGGCTTGGCATCTTCCCCCCACTGCCTCTGTTCTTACATTCCTCCCTGGGGAGGGTAAGGATTAATGAATTTGTGCCTATGATTACACAGCATCTGGGGAGATCAGATTTTTTTTTTTCCCCAAACTGTTGTTATGGTTCTTAATTGAAGTAACAGAAGGGCGTGGGGCATTTAGAAGTCATCACTTGGGTGAAAAGTGGTGGGGTGTGTTGGGATTCAAGCAGGCCAGGACAAAAGAATAGAATAGGCAGGTAGATGAACAATGTAATCTGTTCTGAAGGTTCTTTGCTTGCCCTGTCAAGCAATCCCAAACCAAATGAAACCAAACCTACCTCCCCATGCCAATTTGTTCAGGTTGAGGGAGGCCAAGCAAAGTTCTTTCCATTTCTCTTTGGTAGAAAGACACTGGGATGAAGGAGTTTGAAGGAAAAAGCACCACATTAAATCTTACTGCAGCCAGCACCTGATTGCCTTATGCCAGAATTATTGCTTACCATTTTCTAACTGATTTTTCTACCCCAGTCTCTTCACTTTGCATTATAATCATAGATTATAGATCATATAAATTATAGATCGCAGGTTCATAGAGCTAGAGCTGAAAGAGGTCTCAGAGGCCATCGAACCCAAACTCTCCTTTTACAGATGAGGAAATTGAGGGAAGGTAAGTATGATTTATTTGCCAAAGGTCACACAGGTAGTGTAAGAGGTAAAATTTGAACTAGGTTGGGAAGTGGCTAGAACACCAAGCTTGGAGTCAGGAAGACTCATCTTTCCCAAGTTCACATCTGGCCTCTGACACTTACTAGCTGTATGACCCCAGGTAAGTCACTTAACCCTGTTTGTCTCAGTTTTCTCATCTGTAAAATGAGCTAGGGAAGGAAATAGCAACCCACTCCAGTATCTTTTTGCTAATTCCTTTTTTAAATTTAATTTTATTTAGTGTTTTATTTTTCTCCAATGACATGTAAAAACCATTTTTATCATTCATTTTAAAAACTGAGTTCTAAATTCCCTCCTTCCTCCCCCCCACCCCTTTGAGAAGGCAAGCAATTCAATATAGGTTATACATGTGTAATCATGCAAAACATATTCCATATTAGTCATGTTGTTAAAGAAGACAGACAAAAAAGCCTCAAGAAAAACTAAGTTTAAAAAAGTATGCTTTAATCTGTATTAAGATACCTCCAGTTCTTTGTCTAGGGATGGATAGCATTTTTTGTCTTAAGTCCTTCAGAATTGTTTTAGATCACTGTATTTCTTTTTTTTTTTTTTTGGATCACTGTATTTCTAATAGCTAAGTCATTCATAGCTGATCATCTTACAATATTGCTGTTACTTTGTACACAGTACATTTCACTTTGCATCATCTCATATTAGTTTTTCTAGGTTTTTCTGCTCATTGCTTCTTAGAGCACAATAGTATTCCATTTCAATCACATAATACAATTTGTTCAGCTATTCCCCAATTGATGGGCATCCCCTCAATTTCAAATTCTTTGTCATCATAAAGGATTTGCTATAAATATTTTTGTACACATAGGTCCTTTTCTTTTTTCTTTTTTATCTCATTGGATACAGACCACTTAGTAGTGGTATTCCTGGGTCAAAGGGTATGCGTGTTTTTATAGTCCTTTGGGCATAGTTCAAAATGACTCTAAAGAATGGGTGAATTAGTTCACAGCTCCGCCGACAGTGCATTAATGTCTCATTTTTCCTATATCCCCTCCAACATTTGTAATTTTTTTGGGGGGGGTGGGGCAATGAGGGTTAAGTGACTTGCCTAGGGTCACACAGCTAGAAAGTGTCAAGTGTCTGAGTCTGGATTTGAACTCAGGTTCTCCTGAATCCAAGGCCAGTGCTTTATCCACAGTGCCACCTAGCTGCCCCCTATCATTTCTTTTTCTGTCCTATTAGCCGATCTAATAGGTATGAGGTAGTACCTCAGAATTGTTTTAATTTGCATTTTTCCAATTAATAGTGATTTAGAGCATTTTTTTTTTCCATGTGGCTTTAGATAGCTTTGATTAATTCATTGGAAAACTTCATATCTTTTTATCATTTATCAATTGGACAATGGCTCTTATTTTTATAAATTTGACTCAGCTCTCTATATATTTGAAAAATAAGGCCTTTATCAGAGAAACTTGCTTCAAAATTTTTTACAGTTACAGTTGCTAAATGTATTTCCCTCCATCCTATTTCCTCTCCTGTTTATTCTTTCTCTCCCTTTACCCTGTCCCTCCTCAAGTGTTTTGCTTCTGACTACCTCCTCCCCCAATCTGCCCTCTCTTCTATCTAGCACCTCCCCCTTCCCCTTTCTTCTCCTGTAGGTTAAGATCAATTTCTTTTTTTTTTTTTGTCAGACAATTGGGGTTAAATGACTTGCCCAGGGTCACACAGCTAGTAAGTGTTAAGTGTCTCTGAGGCTGGATTTGAACTCAGGTACTCCTGAATCCAGGGCCGGTGCTTTATCCACTGCACCACCTAGCTGCCCCAAGATCAATTTCTAAACCCAGTTGAGTGTGTACTGCAGTATCTTTGTCAAGAAAACCCCAAATGGAGTTACAAAGAGCCAGACATCACTGAACAACAACCTCAGCAAGAACTTCAAAGCTGGTGCTTTTATCTATAGTACCACTCTGCCTCATTCTAAAATACTACTTTCATCAAATCATTTCTTGCCACAAAATATTCCTCCCCTTGTCAATAAGATTAAATCCAAACAGTTTTTAAAGTCCTTTAAGACCATTTATAATCAGTCCCTCTTTATCTATTCATCCTTCTTCAGTAACATGCCTGGTCTCTAGTCTGATGGTCTCATCTGGGAGATAAGACAGGTCCTTTAGCTTTCCTCTTTCATTCCTCCTCCATCAAGGAAATGAAACCAGCCTTTGTGTATTTGCTTGTGCTTTTTCATACTTTCCCCCCCAGTACATAAGAAACCCATCCCTACCTCCTTTCTACTTATCAAGGTCCAGCCCATATTTCTTTTTTTTTTCTTTCTTTTCTTTTTTGGTGAGGCAATTGGGGTTAAGTGACTTGCCCAGGGTCACATAGCTAGTAAGTGTCAAGGGTCTGAGGCCAGATTTGAACTCAGGTCCTCCTGAATCCAGGGCTGGTGCCCTATCCACTGTACCACCTAGCTGCCCCGGTCCAGCACATATTTCAACGCCCAATTCAGAGTCAACATATAAGATGAATCTTTTCTTAGTCTCTGAGAGCCTACAATGATTTCTTTCTTCTCTGAACTCTTGTATCCTTTAGGTACTACTTTTCTTGGAATTTAACTCTGTCTCATAACAGCTCTTAGCTCTGATGTTTGTCTTGTCTCTCCAATGAGATTGTGAGTTTCCTGAGGGTAATTGTGCTTTGGGGGGGGGGGTTTGTTTTTGTTTTTTTTTGTATCTCCAAGAGTATGCACAGTGTTATGCACTTAGTATATACCGTTAGATTGTTTAAATTGAAATGAGGAGTTATAATTAAGAGTCAAACTTGAAGAAGGAGAGGAAGGAGAAGGGAGATAGGGAAAATTCGGTGCATAAAGAAGAAGGGCTGCTACTCTATCTCAACATAGTTTGCAGTCATTGAAGGAAAGGAGAAATCTAGAGACCGTGTGATATAATGGATAGAGAGTTGTGTGTGTGATCTGACTTGGGGCAACCTGGATTCAAGTTCCACAGGGACAGAACAGTAGGAGGTGTTGTTGACTGAGGTAGCTCTTTAATATTATAAATCAAACAGTAGTTGAGATCACAAGAAATTCCCTACACCAATTAAAACACAGGCCTGATTTCCAAACATAGAAAAACATGGTTGAAAGTCTGTTTGGAGACTGTTTTTCTGCATCCTAGGGATTGAAGGGAATTAGAGATATCCTCCCAATTGGGGGTAAGTTTCTTGAGGGCAGGAACTGTTTCTTATTTATTTATATCTTCCTATTCTCTTGCACTAAGTGCTTAATAAATTATTATATCAATAGAATTGGTGGCATTTAGGCTGTGCTCCCAGATTTTAGACTACTCTGAACCTGGGACTATTCTTTCACTTGTGGGAGGGTCTGAGGCCACCTTACAAAACAGCAAATGTTCAGGAAAGAGAACAATGTTTCCCTGCTTGCAATTGATTGGTGAGGGAAGTATAAGTCAGTTTTCTTTCTTAGTTTGGGTTATTAAAATAAGTGCTTTGAATTCTTCTGGGATTATTAAGAACCCTGTTTTAGTATCAGTTTTCACATTCCCAGACCCAGCCCATGAAGTACTTCATTTCAAGTGAAACGCACACAACCCACTGGCCCACTCAGATTCAGAAAATTGAAAACATTGAACTAACTGCCCTTTTGGCCTGAAATCAGTACTTTGTTTTCTGTCTCTGTGGCTCTCCTTAGGTCCCCAACACCACCATCATCTCTAATACATATGAGTGGGTCACTAACTACATTGAAGTTATGCCCAATTACTTTTGAGTAATATCCATGGTAGTATTTTTAGAGATAAGAAATATCTCTAAAATAAGAAATATGGAGAGAGCTGTGTTGCAACTCAGAGTTGGACTGGTTAGTGGTGACATTTTCTATGAGTCTTATCTTCAGTCATGATTTTCCAGCATCTGGGTGATCTGGGTGATCTAACTTTATGGAGGGAAAGAATCCTCAAAGAAGATAGTTTATTTTACAAAATTAGTTTGTGCTGTGTTCTCCTATGTTAGTGATTCAGCTGCTTTATTTTGGGGTTGGGTCACAAGGCAGGCAGAGGCATGGTCCAGGATGGATAAAAAAGTACCCGGGACATGAAATTGACATCTTTCTATGTATTTATAGGTTTCTGATTCTTCAGCTGAGGTCAGAGAGCTGCTGGAACAGAGAAACAAACTGAACAGGGAGGTTTCAGAACTTCAGAAACAGCTCAATCAAGAAATTAGGGTATGCTTTTAAAAAACATCTTGAAGATATATGATATATGCTGAAATGTATCACATAACCTTTTAATTTAGAAGCAGTATTGGGCTTGGAATTAGGGAGACTTGGGTTTGAATCTTCCCTGAGACAACTTATTAGCCATGTGAATAAACACAGGCAAATCATATAACTTCTCTGAAGTTTCCTCAACTATAAAATAGGGATAATAAGACCTAAGAGGTAGTGTGGTGTAGTAGAGTTATAAGTCCTGCCTCTGACATTCTAGCTGTGTGATCATGGGCAAGGCACTTAATCTTTTAGTTCCCTTCACACAATTATCTAAGACTGTCAGTTGAGGACAAGTTTTCAATATTCATTAATGGTAGTTTCTACCCTAGGAATGCCCCCCTCACAGATAACGTCACAATTTCCCCCAACCTCCCCAACATGGTTAGTTTCAAAGGTCATAACTATTTTGCTTGGCATGAAATCATAGTAACTGCATAGCTTTTCACAGCCAATTAACCCAAGTTAACACCAACAAAGGAGTTTTCAGAATGCTGACGATATCAGGGTTTACGAAGTCATTTTCTCCTCTTTGTCCACCTTGGATAAAGAATATGTCCTCTGAGATGCCAGGATGAAAGACTTGGTAAGGAAAAAAAAAAACACAAAAAAACCACTGTACTAACTTGTCCCTCACCACAGTTTCTGAGGCTTTGATTTTCATATATTCACTAATGCTATTTACCACTTGATTTAGAAATATGGAAGCAAAAATGACAGATTCAAGGCTGGAATTATACAAAAAAGACAATAAACTAATAATATAGAAATCATTCTTATTCTGTAATGTAGGACAGAAGATTGTGAGGCAGATTGTGTGGTGGTAGCAAGTCAACCTTGGAGTCAGGAAAACCTGAATTCAAATCCCATTTCTGACATATTCTGGTTATGACACCTTGGGCAAGCCATTTAACTTTTCAGTGTAATGTTAATGCTATTACAAGTTACACAGCAGGTACAAGTCTGCAAGGTTTCCTTTTTTGGAGTTCTCCAGACCATTGAAATACCAGGGCTGTTCCAAAAATTTAAACAAGTAAAAAATTGAATAATGAGAATGAAGAATGGGAAATAATTCTTTTTTGTTTCTTTCCTCACACTCTCAATTGTAGTAAGAATGGCTTGCCCATTTTGCTTTGCTTTATCAACTATTTAGTAGTAATATTTAAAGAGGTAGTATGGATTAGAGGATAGAAAACCAACCTTGAAACCAGGAAGATCTGGGTTCAGATCTAACCTTAGATGTACTCTGTGACCCTGGACAGGTCACTTAACTTTTCAAGGCTCTGGGTAATTTTCTAAGACTGTAAGTTGTGGAGAAGATGCCATCTGGTATCAGCAGGAATTTCCTCACATATGAATTCCCCTACACCAATGAAGGCACTGTTTCAGTTCCTATTCCTTATTAATTCTTTTATATTCCTCTACAAGCTTCTACCTTAGTTATGTAGTAAATTTAGTTGTATAGTTGGCAAGGAAATATGTAGGGAAAGGTGGCTGATGTATTGGTCCTTGAAGCAGGGTTTTTTCTTACATGTACTAATATAGAAGAAATTGTGGGCCTGCTCGTACTTCAAAAATTAATATTTGTTTCACATCAGAATCAACAAAACATCAAAGAAGAGCGAGACCGAATGAGAGCCAACCTTGAGGAGCTTCGAAGCCAACATGAGGAGAAAGAGAAGGAGACCTCAACACTGCAGAAACGTCTGGATGACAGTGAAATGGAGCTCCGGAAAAATCTAGAGGAGTAAGCTCTACAGTCTGCTATCCCACCTGAGTTTTTTTGGAGATGTAGAGGCAAAGCTGTATTTTTCATTTAGCTGCATAAATTATGTGTTTCTGAGTCTTTTCTTTTACTCTCCTTGTGCAGTGATAAGTTTAGAAAGAAGAGGCTGGGTAGCTGAGATAAGTTTTTTGTTTTATTTTGTTTTGTTTTGTTTTTTTGCAGAGCAATGAGGGTTAAGTGACTTGCCTGGAGTCACACAGCTAGTAAGTGTCAAGTGTCTGAGGCTGGATTTGAACTCAGGTCCTCCTGAATCCAGGGCCGGTGTTTTATCCAGTGTGCCATCTAGCTGCCCCGATAAGGTTATTTTTGATCTAATTGTTTTCATATCTTGAAGTAAACTTTATCTTTCTGGTTAAAGTATACATCACATACATTTAACATTTAAGTGCATACCAGCCAGCACTGAGAAATATCTAAAGACTGATGTCTAAGGCCAACTATGTGAAGAGTGCTTGGCTAATGAAAAGCTAAAAGATATTAGCTTTTGTATTCTTCTTCTTCTTTTTTTTTTTTTTTTGCGGGGCAATGGGGGTTAAGTGACTTGCCCAGGGTCACACAGCTAGTAAGTGTTAAGTGTCTGAGGCTGGATTTGAGCTCAGGTACTCCTGAATCCAGGGCCAGTGCTTTAACCACTGCGCCGCCTAGCTGCCCAGCTTTTGTATTCTTAAAAAACATTATGTATTGTTTTGGATCCTGTGAATAAAGTAACATATGTTTCAACTCCAAAGCCTAAAAAGGAAAACCTTTTCTTTCTTTCTTTCTTTTTTTTTTAAGTATTTTATTTCTAGTTTTTTCCAATTAGGGATTCAGGAGTACCTGAGTTCAAATCTGGCCTCAGACACTTGACACTTGCTACTGTGTGACCCTGGGCAAGTCACTTAACCCCCATTGCCCCTCCCCCCCCCAAAAAAATCAAGGACAAGGAAATAGAGAAAGAGGAAAATGAATAATCTCCCTGGCTTTAGCAAAGGCTGTCTCAAAACCCAAACTTGCTTTCAGCTCAGTTAATTCAAAGAGCTGGATTTTATTAACTTACCACCAGGGGTCCGTAATTTCTATGAGAGGCAGCTGTTCAGCCTGTCTTCATTCTGCTCCGAAAGCTCCTCCAAGGCCAGAGAGAGAGTGCTACTTCCTGTTGGGGTCCCCTTTTCTACCTTTTTCTCCCACCCCCAAAAGGGGAGGTCCTTCAAGTTGTGTGGCTGAGACTGGTCCTATGTAGATGATGCAGTCCACATCCTCTGAGGATACTCCTTCTCAGGGTTGGCCAAGTTAGACTAGGGTTAACAGGGTGAGCCAGGTGTGGCTCAAAATCTAATCATCTTAAGTGGGTACTTAGTAGTTTCTCATTCACACCCAATTCAAACACGAATAAATCAATCAAGTCAGACCCCTGGGCATCTGCCAAATTCCATTATTTTGCCAGAGAAGGTTAAGTGACTTGCCCAGGGTCACACAGCTAGTAAGTGTCAAATGTCTGAGGCCAGATCTGAACTCAGGTCTTCTTGAATCCAGGGCCAGTACTTTATCTTTAACATTCATTTTTATAAGATTTTGAATTCCAAATTTTTCTCCCTCCCTCCTTTCCCTTCCCCCTCCCAAAGCCAGCAAGAAATTTAATATGGGTTATACATTACAATTATGTTAAGCATATTTTCACATTAGTCATGTTCTGAGAGAAGAATCAGAACAAAAGGATAAAAAAACACAAAAAAGAAGAAACAAACAAACAAAAAAACAACAAAAAAGTGAAAAGAGTATGCTTTGATTTGCATTCAGATTCCATAATTCTTTCTCTGGATGCGGAGAGCATTTTCCATCATGAATCTTTTGGCATTGTCTTGGATCATTGTATTGCTGAGAAGAGCTAAATCTGTCGCAGTTGATCATCATAACCTTTTCTTAAATGGGCATGTCAATAATGAGTTTTTACTCTTTGTGGTGAAAGCTTAAAAAAAGTACTATGTTATTTATCAACTCAACCATCATTTTATTATTGTAACAATATATTAATATCTGGTATTTTTAGAATGTATTCAGGGGCAGCTAGGTGGCGCAGTGGATAGAGCACCGGCCCTGGAGTCAGGAGTACCTGAGTTCAAATCCGGCCTCAGACACTTAACACTTACTAGCTGTGTGACCCTGGGCAAGTCACTTAACCCCAATTGCCTCACTAAAAAAAAAAAAATAGAATGTATTCAAATGAAAAGTTTTATATAAGGACATGGCACATATTGAAAATCCTAGGGATTAGAATCATTATCACTAATAGAAGTATTTTCAGTGCCAGTGAAGTAGGTGATATGGCCTTTTATTTAGCATTTTTCAATATGTATGTGAAGAGAGAGTGTGGAGTATATTAAGAAGGACCAGAAGACTTTGGTTTTTACCCTAGCTCTTCTGTTGATTACTTGTGTGACTATGGGATGCCACTTAATTTCCCAGCCTCTGTTTCCTTATCTGTCAAATAAGGAAATTGGGATAGAGAATCTGCAAAATCTTGCTTGAAATACTTTGATGTTATCATTTTAGTAGGTGTGGTCTCTTCTTTTATAAATTTTACATAGGGTTGGTTAGAAAAGGAGGCTTACTTGAGTAAAAGATGAAAAAGAAACCTACTATGAGTCTTGAAGATATAAAAAATGAGAGGAATGAGCAATGGGAAGGGAATTGTGGAATGTAGTCATGTACTTAGGAGGGAAGGTCCTACTAGAAAACTGGTCATTACTATAAAGGTAATTAATTCTATTCTACCAATTTCACCTTCCCCTCCCTTCAATAAAGGTCAGAATTCAGATGAAATTGTAATTTTTTTTTCTTTGGGGGAAAAATGTCAAAACCTATCCTTTGCTTGGCTGTTTCTTGATATAGTAGTCTATAGCTGCTATTCCCTAGAGGTCAGTTGATTATGGTTTGATGAAATTCTAAGAAATTTGAAGTGTTCTTATTTAGTGCAGTAAGGAAGAACATAGGGTTCCTTTGGATCTTTAAGAGTGTTTTATGTCATATAATCAAGGCTGTGGAAGTAAACGGAAGCATTTTGGTTTACCTCCCTGACAGTGTTTTCCTTTCCCTGATAAGGTTGTTTCAGGTGAAGATGGAACGGGAACAGCACCAGACAGAGATCAGAGATCTCCAGGACCAGCTCTCAGAAATGCACGATGAGTTGGATAATGCAAAACACTCAGAGGATGGAGAGAAGGGAGCCCTAATTGAGGTGAGGAGTAGTTACATCAAGTACTTTACACCAAAGGAATCCCCTCTTGTGTCCTGCGTAGGAATAATCTTCAGGTGTCAGAACTGTGCCTTACCTGGCATTCTATATTCTGAGTGAAGTATTTAAAAAAAATAATCCAGAATTCTGACTCTAGGTCAATACTTGAGTTTAATAAGCACTCTAACTTCCTAATTTATTTGGCACTTCTGTTCGCTTAATTGGTCAATATTTGTTGAGCCCTTATTGTCTACCAGTACTAGTAGGTGTTGTGAGAGATGAGAAATAGGGTTAGGGACTGGACCTGTGATTTCAGGTATGAAAGGTAAGGAAACTCTACTGCTAAAAATCAGCATTATCTCTGCAACTTGAAATCTAAGAGAGATGCCTAGGTCAGACATCTCAAACTTAGTGACATGCAGTCCAAAGAATGAGGCATGAACCAAATTAAAATATAAAACAAAAGAAATACAATACAATACTAGATCATGTTAATTTGTGGTTTTCTAAGTCAACATGCAGCCTATAGGCTTCAGTTTCTTTTTGTGTTTGGCATCACTGGCCCAGAGCATTAAGAATTTAATGCCAATGTGCATCAGAATTGGTACATGAGCCCAAGTCTTCTTGGCTTTGAGGCTGGGTCTCTATGCACTGCACCATGCCTGATTTGTGGGATACAGAAATTAATACAATACTTCCAAACTTTAGGGAACAGAAATTTTGTTTGTGTGAGTACTGTTTCTACTAATACGGACCATAGCCCTTCTTTTTTTTTTTTTAATAATTTTATTTATTTATTTGTTGGTTTGTTTGTTTGTTTATTTATTTATTTTTGGTGAGGCAATTGGGGTTAAGTGACTTGCTCACAGTCACACAGCTAGTTAAGTGATAAGTGAGGTCAGATTTGAACTCAGGTCCTCCTGAATCCAGGGCCAGTTCTCTATCCACTGCGCCACCTAGCTGCCCTGGACCATAGCCCTTCTAAAACTTAGTCCTTGAGAATTTCTGTGACTGAAAAATTCAACCCAATCCAGAGAACATGGTGATTAATCTCCTTAAGTCTAGTCTAGTCTTTGGATCATATAAGTCTAGACTAGTCTTTTGATCCTATAAGATCCATTACCAGGCCTTTACTTGAAGTCTTCCTGGGTTTTATTCTTACTATGTAGGTTTGAGCATCTGCATCACAGAAATGGTTTGTTTATTCTTAGATAATATGTCTGCAATTAAGAGAATCTGTGAGGGGCACCTTCATGATCTGAATATGGTTTCTTTTAGGCATGGGCAAGTGGGAAGGGTGGGGAGAGAGACTGATTTTAAGTTTAAAACAGCTAAAGATGGGGCACCTAGGTGGCGCAGTAGATAGAGCACCAGCCCTGGATTCAGGAGGACCTGAGGTCAAATCTGGCTTCAGACACTTGACACTTGCTAGCTGTGTGACCCTGGGCAAGTCACTTAACCCCAATTGCCTCACAAAAAAAAAATAGATAAATAGAAACTATTATGGCAACACCCCACTTATTTGGAGGCTAGACTTCTGGTCACTTCAGCTGTCTAGAATGGAACTAAGACCTCTGTTTGGCATTTAAAACCCTTCTCAACCTGACTCCCTTCCTACCTTTTCAGTCTGTTTAAGCTTGAGTCAACTCCTCTGGCCTCCTTGCAGTTTCTTGGATATGACTCTTTATCTGCTATTATCTATGACTTTGTACTGGTCATTCCCCATGGTTAAACTATTCTTCCCCCTCACCTCCGCATCTCTACCCACTCACCCCAGCTTTCTTCTAGGTTTCCATCAAATTTCATGCTCTGCAAGTATTTCTCATTTTCTTATGCTGCTAATACCTTCCATGTAAGCCTTCCTTCCATCTACTTTGTCTATACACAGTTATTTATGTATTTTCTTCCTCATTATAATGTGAGCCTCTTGAGGGCAGGGTTTGTGCCTTTCTGTTTATCATTGGCACTTAGTAGCATGCCTGGTTCACAGTAAGTGCTTAGCATATGTTTCTTGACTGCTTGACTTAATTTTTTTCCTCCTCTGCAGTAGCACGTTGAACCCTACTATTGCCCTCCACCAACTTTTCCATTGCTCTTTATGTGACCTATAATTTTAATTCTTTGAAGAGTGTGATATTAATGGATTCTAAGCCATATAGCATCATTGGAAGGTGATATTTTTTGAATTTGTTTTTTTAATTTTGGTGAGGCAATTGGGGTTAAGTGACTTGCCCAGGGTCACACAGCTAGTAAGTGTTAAGTGTCTGAGCCTGGATTTGAACTCAGGTCCTCCTGAATCCAGGGCCAATGCTCTATCCACTGTGCCACCTAGCTGCCCCATTTTTTGAATATTGAAGTTAAAAAGATGGGTTTCGTTTAAAGAAGAAACATTAATAAGGCCAATAAAAGCACAACAGAATATTTCAACATCAATTTAGCCATAATAAGTTCCTCCTTTTCAATTTTGGGTTCATGTATTGTGTCTTTCCAAGATAATGCATGGACCTGCCATGTTTATGAGTTGAACAATGGGTATTCTTCATCCAGTTAATTTTTTCGTGTGTGGAATAATAGGCTGAATCCTTTGAATGATTATGGCTCTCATTTAAGAGATTTGGGGACATCCAGTGCCATTCACAAATGGAAGAGTCTTAATTTAAAATTTTTTTTTTTTGGTGAGGCAATTGGGGTTAACTGACTTGCCTAGGGTCACACAGCTAGTAAGTGTTAAGTGTCTGAGGCCAAATTTGAACTCAGGTCCTCCTGACTCCAGGGCCAGTGCTCTATCCACTGTGCCACCTAGCTGCCCCAATTTTTTATTTTATTTTATTTTTTTTTTTTGACAAATGGGAGATTCTTGATGATGTGGAAATCTCCCTTCTATTTGAATTCTTTAGTGAATATTCTCCATGATAGTAGCAAATACCTTTGGCAAGCATACAATTCCCCAATTCAACTTCACTTGATTTTGGTAATCAAGAGTTTTGTTCGACAAAGTTATTCCTCATTCAATATTTCAAAGAAACTTATGCTTTTTGCATATGTATTGGAGACAACTAGTTAACATTTTCTTCTAATAAACCAAATGCTGGCTTTATAGTCAATAAATAGGAACAGTTGAATCTTTATTTGATTCTTCCAGTTACTTGTTATTTTAAAAATCAAGTTATTGGGGCAGCCAGGTGGCGCAGGGGATAGAGCACTGGCCCTGGATTCAGGCGTACCTGAGTTCAAATCCGACCTCAGACACTTGACACTTACTAGCTGTGTGACCCTGGGCAAGTCACTTAACCTCCATTGTCCCACAAAAAAAAAAAATCAAGTTATTTGTCTCTAGCTGGACTATCTAATTATAAGCGCAGAGATCAAAATCATTACCCAGTCAGAAGAAAGAACCAAAATGAAAAGAAGACATGTTAAACAAATGAGGTAGCTCCAATCTGACCTTTTTAAAAAGCAGTTGATCAATAAAATGGGAAATGGATGAAAGAAGACATTGACAAAAACTCTCATTATTCCCCAATGAAGTTTTTTTTTTTTTTTAAGTGAGGCAATTGGGGTTAAGTGACTTGCCCAGGGTCACACAGCTAGTAAGTGTCAAGTGTCTGAGGCTGGATTTGAACTCAGGTACTCCTGACTCCAGGGCCAGTGCTCTATCCACTGCGCCACCTAGCTGCCCCCCCAATGAAGTTTAAACACTGTGGATCAGTTACAACAGTGAGGAAACCTAAGGAACCTAGAAATCCTGGCTAAAAGGATATAATATCTGAGGGCAAGATTAGTTCCTAATATAAACTGTTTTTAAAACCTTATGTGTGATACTTGCCTCAAAAAGACAAAGAAAAAAAATGATCTTCAGCATAGGTACAAAATAATTTTGTAAAACACTTAGAGACTGAACTAAGCCAAAATAATCCAAGGGCATTTAGGCCAAGTGTGACAGGAAGGCAATGAACAAACCCATTTCCAGAAAATGAAAAGTATCTAAAGATTTGTAAAATAATAAACACTTTTATTTATTAGTAACAGTGTAGTTACTATATGACAATAAAGAAAAATAGGATAGGAAGATCAGCTGCTTTAAAGCAATGATACACAGAAGAGATCCATACTAGAGTGGACAGAATTTTGAGGATGTTGTAGCATTAGTCCTCAAGGTATCTGAAGGGAAGAGGAAATAATAAGTGTCCCCCCCCCCCCATCAGATCTTATTATTAGTAATAAAGGCAATTAAAAGAATAAAAATAACTATGGAGCTATTCCTTTCCTTTCCAAGTTATATAAAATCTCTGAAAGGAAAATCTACACGTTTTCAGGACATCCTTGATGACTGTGTGGGAAAAAAGAACAATCAGCCTTTCTCAAAGTATATTCTCTATTACACCACAACTTTATAGTCCCATAAATGAGTACAAGGAGGTAGAGAATAGAAGACCCCCATAAATATTCCATTTTTAAATAAATGAGGCATAATTTAGGAGTTGGAGAAATATAAAAATAAGGCACTTTATTTAGGTACAATCCCTAATTGTTAACAATCTTAATCTACCCTTTTTTATATTTTAAAAGAAAAACCTGTAATTCCACCCCCCCTTTTAAACCTCCTTTCCTGTCAGCAGATATTTGAAGTTAAATTTCTGAAAATTACTTAATAGGAACAGTTAACTTGTGGTCTCAGCATCTCTCTTGCTTTCTTCTAATAAACCAAATGCTGGCTTTATAGTCAATAAATAAGAACAGTTGAATCTTTATTTGATTCTTCCAGTTACTTGTTATTTTAAAAATCAAGTTATCTGTCTCTAGCTGGACTAATTATAAGCGCAGAGATCAAAATCATCCAATCAGAAGAAAGAACCAAAATGAAAAGAAGACATGTTAAACAAATGAGGTAGCTCCAATCTGACCTTTTAAAAAAGCTGTTGATCAATAAAATGGGAAATGGATAAAAAAAGACATTGACATTGTCTACTAATGGATTTTAGCTTGCTTCTCTTTAAGATGCCAAGTTTTTTTCTTCTATGATCACTTAGGAAATGAAGGAAAAGTTTATTCCCATGGACTGAGACAGGAGAGCTTGTTCCTGGCCCGATCTGACTTTGATATTATTAATCTTTCTGGGTCTCAGAAAGAGACTCATATTGCTTAAAGAAATTGTCTTAGGTGACCTCTAAGATTTCTTCCATTTCTAAGATGTTGTATATTGTGTGAGTCCTCATGATTGTCTCTAAGAAGATGGGAATAATTTTTGCTTTTCTTCTACCTGAATTCTCATTTATCTGTCTGTTTATTTATGGAGGCCCAGACCCCAAACTTTTATCTGGTACACTTATCCCTTCTAGGTTGCAACTTTCCCCATTGCAGTTTTGATATATTGCAGGTCAGCATAAGAAATTAAATGGGAATTTTGGGGGAGTTTTGCTGAAGCTGCAGACATGAAGACCATACAGAAAATGTTTAGATATTCAGAAAGGCATAAAACAAATGTATAGAATTGTCTAATATCAACACATTTTATCTTTTAATACCATAATAATTCGGACTTCTTCTCTGGTATGAAGGGAGGGCCAACAAATTTTATGCATATTTTCCAGGTCGTAGGGGTAGCCATTCCCCCAACTCTTTTGATGTGGAAGGGATAACTGTATTTCCCTTTATTTACAGTGAATGATCCATAGCAATAATCCATCACACTCATAAGGTTATATTCTAAAGTACTTCTCATTCATCTGCTTTCTTTTCAATTCTAGTTACAAAGCTAAGGAACAGGGATTAGACCTCTGGTTTCTATAGTATAGGGTTCTCCCAAGAGAGGAAATGCCTTCTACCAAGGGACTTATAGTCTGAGGGCTTCCTAGAACACTAAAAAGTTAATTGATCTCAGTGATAGCCCTTGAACCCTGGTCTTCCTGGCTTCCAGGCTACCTCTCTATCCATTTTACCACACTGACTCTTAAAAACAACAGCCCATTCAGGTAGATGCCATAATTATCCTCATTTTACAGATAAGGAAACTGAGGCTGAAATAAGTTGAATTACTTTCACAGGATCATATAGCTAGTTAGATTCTGAGCTAAGTAAAACTAATAAATTTTACCCTTTAATAAAGCTTTTTAAACATGCATAAAAACCTAATGAAGTTTGCTTTGTTTTGTTTTGTTTTTTGTTTTTGATTTTTTTTTTTTTTAGTGAGGCAGTTGGGGTCAAGCGACTTGCCCAGGGTCACACAGCTAGTAAGTGTTAAGTGTCTGAGGCCAGATTTGAACTCAGGTACTCCTGAATCCAGGGCCAGTGCTGTATCCACTGCACCATCTAGCTGCCCCCAAACCTAATGAAGTTTTAAAGAAGGCATAAAATGTGATCTTTCTCCCCATGGAATTTATAAACACACACATATACACCCACCCACACACATACATACATACACACACGTACATACACACATGTGTGTCTATGTGCTTATATGGGTATTTACACCTATATCACCTTTCATTTCTGTGTATTTATATGTATACAACAGATTTATATGCTTTTCCTGTCTTTATAATAATTTTAACGATATTCAGGAGCAGAGACTTTGTATTCCTATAGTTTTTGTCTAATTATTCTGTAGAAAGTAGATACTCAGGAAGTGTTATTGACTTAAGAACAGGTGAGAGATTACACATTTTGTTGATTTTTAGATCATCTATACTGAATTTGCAACTTTAACTGGTCAGTCCTTTTCATAGTTGCTCAGAACTTTTAAATTGATGTGTTTTTTTTTCCAGTGGATCTTCTAATGTATCTTTTTCTTTATCAACTTTGCCAACTCTGGACATGAAGTAAAACATAATCTGGGCTTTACAACAAGATCTGGGGTGATAAAGCGGATCTAGATATACTAATAGTTAACCTTTCTGTGCAGGAACTTTTCTATTTTTAATTTGAGTTTCATGAATTCCTTTTTAAAATGTATTATATATTTCCTTGATGTCATATAGACTATAATACATTTATTATCTTCTGGATGACTTAGGGTCATCAGTTTGCACATTACTTACAGAATCCTATGATAATGGGTATGAGACAGAAGACCAAAAGAGGGCTAGTTTCAACTGCAGTTCGGAAACTTTCTTATTTGAAAAGAAATATATTAACAGCTTGCTCTTTGGGTCATTTACCCCTTTTCCAGTAAATATGGAATTAAGCAAGTGATTCCTGGGAAGTGTAAAATAGCTTATATTTCCGATGGGTTAATAATACTGAAGCAGCTTTCATTATCCAGGGGAAAAATAATTTTTTCTATTGCTTTTGTCAGTGTCTTTCAACTTTTCAGCACCATTGGAAAATATTGTGCCTGTTTTGTGTTTTGCTAGTGATATATGTCTCTACAGTTTTGAATGCACTCCCTTATCACCTCTGAAACTTGGTCTGGAGGGAGTATCACATCTAGTTAGTGCTTTGCATTGTTTTTATCCACTAGGATATAATCTTTCTACCTATGAATTAGGTTCTTTAGGTTTTTTTTTTTCACTTGTTTTTTGGGTGTTCCAAAAAATTTTTCCCCCAAGAGTTTCTCCAGAAAGCGCTTGTGATCTTTAAGTAGGAAGAGGCCTTGGAAGTTGTGGCCTGGTGTAATTGGTAATAAAGACATGTTTCTGAAGCTGATGTTTTGAAAATCCTTTGTGTTTCATTTTCCTTATTTTGGTAGGCTTCAGTGATGAGTGATGCTACAATCTGACTGGACTACTGTCATACAGTCCCCTTAAACAATAATACCTGATTAGATATAACATTTTGATATAGAACAGGCTAGGAGCTGGCAACCTTAACAAAGGCCAAGGCAGAACAAACCACAGATACATCCTGGGAAAGATAATTGGGGAAAGAGGGATTGATATTTTGGAAAAACAAAACAATTGGGAAACATGTGATTGCAGGAAATGGGTCAGAATCAGGAAAGTTGCCCTGAAGATACAAGCAGGAGGCACCAGGAATCTCTTACCTCTGGGGAGTCCAAAGTAAGGTCTGGCAACTAGTGAGTATCCAAGAGGAACAGTAATTTAGAAAGGAAGATTCAGAGATAACTACAATGCAGTCTCCAACAAGGGACCAGCAGCAGTTCATCTAACTAATTGCTGCAGCATTAAGGAAGAGAGGTTGTTTTATAAGATCCCTTGAAAGAGCTAATGTCATGGTTGCTGAGAAACATGAATTAGGATTTTTCATCAACTTATTAACACCTGCCAAATTGGCTAACTTTAATGTATTCTCAAAGGTATGGTGTAGTGCAGCAGTTACAGTGTACTTTGTGTGTATCATAGGATTTTAGAGGTGAGAAGGAACCTTAGAAATAATTTGGTACAATACTTTTTAGTTTACAAATGAAGATATTGAAACCAAGAGGTTAAGTGATTTGTCCACAGTCACACTGATAGAAAATTGCACCTAAGAATTCTTACAGATCTTATACCCTTGCCTCTGAACCTCCACTGGGCATAAGCTCTGTGGGAGAAAAATGTCCCAGAGAATGTGAGGCATATTTTGGAGTAATTTACTTCTGATGTGTTAAGAACATGCTCTTCATTTCATTAGAAATATAAATCTTTCAAAAAGTGTGAATTTTCCAGGTGAACGACTTTTCTTTTCTTCTTAGAATTTCCTATTATTTTAGAATGACTGCATAACCTCCTGCAACACAGGATTCTGAACTATCTACTAGCCCATCATCCTGTATTTTTACTTTGAATTTACTTCCTGAGCAATGTGGGTCACCATTATTATAGTTTTTCTCTTTGCAAACTTTAAGAAGTTTCCAGTTTTGCCCTCCTCCTAACCTTTCCTCTCTTTTTCTTCTAGGAACTGTTACAAACAAAGCGGGATCTACAAGATGTTTTGATAGCCAAAGAGGAGCAAGAAGATCTACTAAGAAAACGAGAGAGAGAACTCACTGCCTTGAAAGGAGCATTAAAGGAAGAAGTATCCAGCCATGATCAGGAAATGGATAAACTCAAGGAGCAGTATGATGCAGAACTCCAGGCTCTTCGAGAGAGTGTAGAAGAAGCCACCAAGGTGAGTGAATTGAATCTGGGCCTCCAGTCCCATTGAAGTGGATCTCACAACAGGGCACTTGTTTTGGTTCTGAAATAAAAAATGGAAAAACAGATTGCTTTCTCTTCATCCATCAGTGTGAAAAATGTTTTCACTTTCTAGGCATTGAAATCAGTCTTGCTTATGAGCTAAGGATAAAGGATTTCTTCTAGTTATCAACTTCATGTGTCTAAAGTGATCCTAAAAAGACTTTTAAATTGTTCCAAGTTTACTAAAACATTAATTTTTCATTTACTCAGCATTCTTCCTTGGGTTGGAGTAAAGCATTTTATTCTTGATATTATTAAGTGGCTAGAGGTAAAGGGAGTATGAGTCATTTCACTGACAGAAGAATTTGAGACTAGAACTAGAAATCTCTGGCCCCTGCCCTATAATATCTCTATCCTGACTTAGTGCTTTTTTTTTTTTTTTTGGTAGACCTTTCATTCTTTTTGTCATCAACTTCTAGGGGAGGTAGTTGCCTTGATTAATACATCTTGTATCCTTCACAGAAAAGCATTTTTAAAAAATTGAATCTTGGCTTCTCAAAACAGATTTTGGCAGATGTGGAAGTCCTTTTTATGTTGTCTGTTGAATGACGAGAGAAATGAAAAGACAGGTGTTTTGAAATTTCATGGACTATTTGAATAGAGCATGATGAGTTTGTAGAAAACCTATTTTCTGGTTTAAATCAGCCTGGTTATATTGATGTGCTCTGCAGTTTGTCAGAATATGGTTCTTAGGAAATAGAACACTGAGCATCATAGAATTTTGGAGCCAGAAGGGACTTTAAAGATCTGCTAGTCTATCCCTCTTATTTTATAGGCAAGGAGACTGATTTCCAGAAAGTTAATCAATTGCAGCTTCCCAGTGAGCTAATTTTGCCCTATAAAGTCAATAAAACAATGTATTTCATTGCCTTTATCTTGTATTTATTACAACATTTGAATCCAGATATTTCAATTAATATGATATCTGCTGGGGTGGTCCTAAGTTAAATAATTAGTGGCAGAGCCATGACCAGTAACCTAGGCCACTGTTTTCTCTGCCACATCATTGTTCTCTTTGTCACATCACACTTCCCAGTTGATGGCGCAGTGAAAAGGGTGCTAAATTTGAAGATCTCCGCTCTAGTATTTAATCCTTGTACAAACATAGGCTTTAACCTGAGTTTCTTCGTTGCAAAAGGAATTGGTTTGACAGTGCTTTCTAGCCTCATGTTTCTTAAGTGCTTTGCAGTCTAACAAAGGATTATTACATTTCTT
The DNA here is from genome assembly GCF_019393635.1 of Dromiciops gliroides. Classification (NCBI taxonomy): domain Eukaryota; kingdom Metazoa; phylum Chordata; class Mammalia; order Microbiotheria; family Microbiotheriidae; genus Dromiciops; species Dromiciops gliroides. The sequence continues at coordinate 160,649,502 of NC_057862.1, read as the reverse complement.
TCTTTAAAGTCTTCCTTCAATGCCTCCTCTAGACAGAGGGAGATTGGGCTTCTAAAGGGTATGACAGGGTAGCACAAGTCCTGGTCTGGGCTTGGAATATAAACTGATGATAGAGTATGAGCCTCCTGTCTGAGGACCTGATATCTCAGCTCTATCACCAAAAGGGTAGCCACAGAATGATGATTTTTTTTGATGGTGGCAACTTATTAAATGGCCACTAGAGTGTGAAGGGGTTGTGACCTCTATGCTGCTTAAAGAAGTATCCCAGATATTCATAGGCCACATTTTATTTTTATTGAAGACACAGGATGACATTGAATTTGCATAATCTATTTTTTTAGCAGAGGTCAAAGCACAGAAATAATCACTCATAATCCAAGGAAATTCAAGGAAACCCAAGAAAAACTCACATTCTTCAGGGCATATGCATTACTCACAATAATAGCTGATCTTTCTGGCCGATTGCCCTACCCAGCATTCACAAACACCCTCCCAATCTAAAATCCTGCTAAGAAAAGGCTTGGTTTCTACTTCCTCTCAGAGAATACTTTCTGAAGAGCACACCGAGAAGCCCTTGGGCACATATTTCCCAGTGTTCAGGAATTAACTCTACATCTTCCTCTCCACTGTTGGTCTGTGCTGTTGGCATCTCCATAGCTAACTGGTATTATTACTTCCTTCCACTGAACTGGAATACTGTAACTTCATTCCCCAATGCTGCACAATGATTTCGTTGAGAACCTACAGATTCTGAGGTCACTGAAAAAAAAAAATGTCCATGGAGAACGTGAAGAAGAGACAGTTGACAGGAAGAGGTGACCGTGATGGGATTTTCTCTTTATCAACAGAGGTGACACCTCTCTTCTCCCACACTGTTTACTTACTGTTTACCTCCCATCACAGGAGAGGCCCCGTATCTTTCAGTATCCTCCAATACAGTGGTTCTCAAACTTTTTTTGGTTTTCTCATGGCACAGTATTTTCCTTTTCTGTGAGGAATTAGGACTCATGGAAAGTCAGGAGATTCAATCACATGCATGCATTTATTAGTTTAACTTCCATCTAATTTTTTAGAGACAGGGATTTGAGTCACAGTAAGTGACACCTTCTTTGAGAATTACTAGGATGAAAACTTCTTGTGCTGTATTAATTATTATAATAATTAAGACTTGTATTTAGGGGGCAACTAGGTGGTGCAATGGATAGAGCACTGGCCCTGGATTCAGGAGGACCTCAGACATTTGACAATTACTAACTGTGTGACCCTGGGCAATTCACTTAACCCTCATTGTCCCCCACACAAAAAAACCACAGCAAAACAAAACAAAAAAAACCTACCCTTGTATTTATAGTAAGCTTTGCAAAGTATGACATAAATAGGTGGTGCAGTGGATAGAATACTGGGTCTGAGGTCAGAAAGACCTGAGCTCAAATCTAGCCTCAGACACATATTAACTATGTCATCCTGGGCAAGTCACTTGACTTCTATCTGTCTCATTTTCTTCTGCTATAAATGGGGATGATAATAGGAGGTGCTATTATCAAAGAGCACCTACTTCTCAAAGTTGTGTGGATCAAATAAAATAATATTTGTGAATTGCTTATCACAGTGCCTAGTAGACTCTTAATAAATGCTTGTTTTCTTTATTCTTTTCTACAGAGTGCTTTTCTAACAACTTCCCTGTCCCATGGGATAGGGCAACTATAATTATCCCATTTTACAGATAAGGAATCCAGGGATTAGTGGTGATAAGTGACTTGTTAATTTCCACAAAACTAATGGGTAAATTGAATGTAGGTCTTCTGACTCAAGGTCATTGTTCTTTCTGCTAATATGATACTGTCTCAAGAAAAATAATAATGACAGTTTATAGCTACATGACACTAACCAGAGGGCAGAGTCAAGATGAATGTATGAGAGGAAGCAATATGGCATAGTGTTCTCCACTATATCTCTCCATAAGGATCGATAAAATGCATGAGACTGAATACTGATTGGGAAATCCATGAAAGTCACAGAGAGTAATTTTTCCAGCCCAGGGTAGCTTAGAGAGACAGAGAAGTCTTTGGACACTGGGAATGGGGTCTGACCAGGAAGTATACCAAGACTAGGCACTAGAGCAGGAAGCAGACATAGTTTAAGAAACCATAAAAGATCAGAATCAGAGCACAAAGCAGAAATGCAAGGAATCAACAGGTAACTTCCTGAAAGAAACTCCCAAATGAAAACTCCTAGTATTATTATAGCCCCAACCCAGAGCTTCCAGATTGAGAAAAAAAAAATAATGCAAGTAACCAGGAAAGAAAAAAAAATGATATTAGCTTATGTAGTATAATATCATTCTTTTCTTATAGGAGTATAAATTACTGTGTCCCACTGGCTCAGATCACAGAACAATACCATCACAGAACACAAATCACAAAACAATACCATCTTCCAACTGTTTAACGCAGCACTTCTCAAAATGTGATGTGTGTCCCAAAACCTTTTCCAGGTTCTTTGAGGTTACAATTGTTTTAACAATAATACTAAGTTATTTTAATCTCTTATAAGGTAAATATTGATAGATATGACTTACATAAACAAAATTCTTTTGGGAGGTCTTCAATAATTTTTAAGAATGTAAAGTGGCCCTGAGAGCAGAGTTTTAGAACCTCTGGGTACTGATTTACAGTTTTCAATGTGTTTTCAAATACATTTTCTTATTTGATAGTCACCCCAGTGTTTGAGGTAGGTAGTAAAAATGTTTTATTTTCATTTTAAAGATGAAGAAACCGAAGCCTAGTGAAACTGACTTGTCATAGGTCATGTGGCTTTTAAATGGCAGAAGCAGATCTTCTAAGTCCCAGTTCTGTGCTCTTTCTACCACACTATCCTCTGTCTCCTAAGATCTAATCTTCACAGCCACCTTCATCTACACTTGAGCATGTTATCCAGAACACACCCTGTTAACATTAACCTTCTAGATTCAGAAGCTGTAGGTAATAAATGTAAACAAAACAAGGCAATGTAGTGTTAGATATATTGTCTTGTCTGTTTTCCCCTGATGGATCAATACTGCTTTCCCATCATATATGGATATAAAGGTCAATAACAGTTAAAACCAGCTATCGCACTAAAATCAAATTAGAGAGAAAATCAGAACTATGTCCCCCAAAGCAACAAAAATTAATTCAGTTTCACTTTTCTCCATCAAATTAAATCAAATATAAAAAAGGCTAAGACAGGCAAATCAAGGAATGGCTATTTATAATTGTCCCCAAATTATAACAACCCAGTTATATAGCTGCTTCCCAGGCTTTTTATTATTGTGCCAAACAAAGTGAGTTTTCATTTCATGTCATTTGCAATTACCATTCCATAATTGAAAAACAGTAAATTACCATGAAGCTTTTTGGAAAGAGGGGCTTACTGCATTTGAGTTGTCACTATAATTATAGTAGAATAATCAATCCACAGACTCACACACTGTGCCTTGCACGTAAGTGGTCCCTGAATAAATATTTGTTGAATTGGATCATAGGATCACAGCTTTGGGGCTGGAAGGGACCTTCAAGGTCATATGGTCAAACTCAATCATTTTGCAATGAAGAAACTGAGGGCCAGTGAGGTAAAAAGCCTTGCCGATGGTTACAACGGTGAGTAAGGAATAGAACGTAGATCTCCAAATCCAGCACTCTTTCACAATGAATTAGGAAGAGACAGTGTGATGTACTAGAGAGTACACTCAGCTGGGTTTTATTCCTAGCTTCGATATTAACTACTTGACCCAGCAGGCACCATCTTAGCTCAAATTTTTGGATTCAAACATTGTATCAAATATCTATGTTTCCCCTGTTGGATTAATATAAGAGTAATATAACTGAATTAAAACAACATAAGCAATATAACATAATTGATGCAATGAAATATATTATTCTTGTTAACTTGATTTACTGTATTCCTATGGTATATTTAAATACCTACATAGTGTTATAATGCTGTATTGGTTCATGAGGAGTTCCATCTTCCATATACCTGACAAAATAATATTATCATTCCACTGTTTAAAAACATTTGGTGGCTCCCTGTTCTAGGATTAAACACATAATCTTCAGCTTTGAATTTAAAGCCTTCCACAGTGTGACTCTAACCTATGTTTCTAGCTTTGTTTCATATTATTCCCTTAATCCATTTGTAGTTTTTTACTTGTGTATCTTTTTTGGTTGTATAATTCATTGATTTGTTTTCTCTCTTTTTAATAATAATAATAATAATAAGCATTTTTATTTGAAGTTTTGAGTTCCAAATTCCATCCCTCCTTCCCTCTTTCCTCTCCCCCCTCATTGAGATGGCAAGCAATCAGATATAGGCTATACATGTGCAATTATGTGAAACATTACCATATTAGTAACACTTTGTGTAAGAAAAGTTGAATAAAAGGAAAAAATGAAAGGAAAAAATATCATGCTTCCGTCTGTGTTCAATCAGTATTGGTTCTTTGGAGGTTGGGATTGTCTTGGATCCTTGTATTGCAAGAATAGTTGTCATTCACAGCTGTCACTGTGCACAACGTTATCTTGGTTCTGTTCACTTCACTATACTTCAGTTCATATAAGTCTTTCTATGCCTTTCTGAAATCATACTGCTTGTCTTTTCTTATAGCACAGTAATATTCCATCACAATTATATACCACAGTTTATTTAGTTATTCCCCAATTGATGGGCATTTCTTTGATTTCCAATTCTTAGCCATCACAAAAAGAGCTGCTATCAATATTTCTGTACAAATAAGTCTTTTTCTCTTTTGGGGGAAGTTTTTGAGATATAAACCTAGCAATGGTATTTCCAGATGCACAATTTTATAGCCCTTTGGGTTTAGTTCCAAATTGCTCTCCAGAATGGTTGGATCTGTTCACAACTCCAACAATGGATTAGTGTCCCAGTTTTCCCACATCCCCTCCAACATCTAATATTTTTCTTTTTTGTTATATTTGCCCCTCTGATAGATGTGAGGGGATACCTCAGAATTGTTTTAATTTGCATTGTTTTCTCTTTCTCAATGAATATTGTGGTCCATTAATTCAATCAGTGAGGTGGCAAAAGGAATGGGAAGAATGGTATATTTTCGAATGCCAACCTGATTTCTCCTAGAGTTGTATGCAAATGTTTTTGCTGTCTTTAATTAATACATTATTTCTGATATGATTATCAAACCATTGATTTAGAGCTATCAGGGACATTGGAAGCCATCTAGCTTTGCTCTCTAATTTTATAGATTAGGAATTTGGGAATTTGCCTGACAAGGTTACAGAAGTGATAACTGACATTGGAAGAATTTGAAACTAATCCAGTGATAGAAGGTAGCTTGATGACTTGGTGCATAAAGCACTGGACCTGAATTCTAGAAGGCATGGGTTCAAATTTGGCCTCAGATGTCGAATAGTTGTTGGACCCTAGGCAAGTCACTTAACCGTTGTCTGCCATATGCTAGTCGTTGTCATCATCATCATCATCGTCATCGTCGTCGTCGTCGTCGTCGTCCTCTTCCTCTCCTCCTCCTTCTTATGTCTGCTTTTCCTGAAAAATGTGAAAAAATGGAATCAGAAGATATATATTCATTAGCTTGCACTTAATAAACAGTAACTGTAAAAGTTCTGGGATGAACAAATCCTTAGTGCTTTGTAGAAAGCTGAGATTAATGGGCCCTGAGGTCTCTTCCAACTTCTAAGATCATGGAATTCTATTGGGTACTGACAGTTATGACCTTCCCTTCCCTATTTCCATAGTCAGTTGTTCCAGGCTCTCAATTCAGAAAGAATTTCCTGATAATGCTGCTTTCTTTTCCTAGTTGCCTCAGAAGACTGTGGGCCCTTAAAGATGTAGATGGGCATGAACCCTGCCAATTGTAGCACTGGCTATTGGCCTATTCTTATTACTCTTTGGAAGGACAAAATATTTCCAGGCAAGGTGACCACCATGGAAGAAGGAACAGAAATCTTGTCATCACTGATTGTGAAAAGTTGTGGGAATTTTGAGAGAGACAGATGAAGGTTTTTTATTTGTTTGTTTTTTGAATTACAAACTGAGATATTCAGATCCTGACCTACAGGTTACCAATCTCTGCTTTCTTAGCTGGGGAGAAAAGAGAAACATGACCAGCGGCTGAGAGTAATATAGGGATAGGGACTGGACCTGTGATGGATTTCCTTGGTATAGAGAATTCCCAGGTGAGGGAATGCTCTCTATGGAGCTCGTTAGTACCTTTTCTGTAGACTTATAAGCTTAATGAGTTGCATAGAGCCATGAAAGGTCAGGTGACTTGTCATACAGCTAGTATGTTTCAGAGGTGGAATTTGAACCCAGGTTTTTCTGGTTTCAATATACAGAATCCCCTGCTACCTTTCCTGGCGCATGACACTTTCATTGTTCTTCAAGCATCTGGCTTTATCTTAAAGTGTCCACTAAGAAGGAAAGACAATATACAATTAACTGTGGACTACCAGGTGCAGCTAGTTGGCTCTGTGGTTAGGGCATGGGGCCTAGAGTTGGGAAGACTGAGTTCAAATCCAGTCTCCAAAAATTACTAGCTGTATAATTCAGGGCAAATCACTTTAGCATTGGCTGCCTCAGTTTCCTCATCTGTAAAATCAGAATAATAATAGTATCTACCCATCAGATGACCAAATGTTTGTAAATGAGTTAATGTTTGTTAAATCCTTTGCAAACCCTAAAAGCTCTATGTAATTGTAGGTATAATTGATGTTAATTGTTGTTGGTCAATTTTACCACATAAATATTCAAGTCTAGTGGAAACAGTAATGGATTTGGAGTCACAAGACCTGGATTTGAAAACTAGTATCGCTACTTAATAACCAGTGTATCCGTGGGTATGTCGGTGAATCAGTCAATATTTATTAAATGACTACTATATGCTAGGCATAGAGCAGGTAGGAAGTATTTGTTACAAGTACAAGCAATGAAACAATCCTTGTTCACAAAGAGATTATATTCTAAGAGGGGAGACAACCCCCTCTTAGGAAAATATATACAATAAAGTAGTTCCACACAAGGTAGTTTGGGAGAGAAGCACTAGAGGTTGGGATGATCAAGTCAGGCTTCCTGTAGGAAGGTGGTATTTGAGCTGAGTGAGCCTCAAAGGATGAGTCATTTAATCTCTGTGGACCTAAGTATCTTCATCTATGAGGTGGTCTGATCTGTATTGAGTGATCCCCTAGGGTCCGTTCTGTTGCTAATGTTAGATCTCTGTGTCAAATCATCTTTAGAATGAGGAAGATTGAGCCCAGGCATCGGCGTCCCCATTTAACAGTTGGACCGTAAGTTTAAATCCCAGTTCTGTTTCTTCCTGTGTGAATTTGGGTATATCTATTACTCTCTCTGGGTCTCAGTGTCCTCATTTGTAAAATGAAGGGGTTTGGACTACAAGGCCTCTAAGATTCTTTGCAGATCTGAAATCAGCGATCTTATGAAAGTAGAGACAATGATTTATTCTGTGCTCTTACTCATTTACCTTCCAAAAATTTTTTTGATTCCTTTTATCTTAGCATCATAGTCATTTCACATTCCCCCAGTGAATTGTCCCTTGTGATAAAGAAAAAGACCAGAAAAAAAAAAAACTAATATAGTGACTGAATCTATCAGGGTATATGCTATTGTCTTACTAGTTCTCCTCCCTCCCCTTTAATCTATCTCTTGTTGATGGGGCATTTTGGAAATTATTACTGTTGTACCTTGATTTACTTGGATTTTTAAGGCATTTTTCTATGCTTTTACATAGCATCTTCTCTGGTTAATTCGAAGCTTGCTTTGTGTTCCATTTTCTGCCTAAAGGGGTCAACAAATAGAGCCAAATTTTTCCACAAAGCAGAAATCTTCTTAATGATCTTGGCAAGTCATTAGAAGAAACCCATCAGGCATAGATTATAGGATCATAGAGAGTGTGACACAGAGGGAGTATGATTTGGGTGGTGATGTTGAATGAAGCTCATTTTATTTACACATGTTAAGGATTCATTTGCTTTCACTGTTAAAACTGTAGAGCTTTTAAGTGTTCTATTGCTCTTCATCGCCTTGGTCTTTGTGCTTTAATCATGTTCACATCTGGAAAAGTTTCAGATTTCTCTTATCTCAAGAGACTGGTATGGCCTGCAGCTGACAACTGGCCCAGGGATTTCACCTGACCTGAACCCTAGATAGTGAAGGAGTTAATGGTGTTAGAAGGATAATCCAGAGATCTTAAAACAACCAAATTTGGGTTAGATATAGAGGAGTCATCTTGGGAGTGCTCTCTGGACTAGAACTTTGTAGAATTTTTTAGTCATGAAAGAAGGAGGCTGTATACCATACTTTCCTATTCCAGTAGATTCAGCACTGGGCCTGGAGTCAGGAAAACCTGAGTTCAAATCCAACCTCTGGGTAAATCACCTTTAACATCTCCTGCTTCAGTTTCCAGCCCTGTAATAGGGGATAATAATAACACCAATCTCCCAGGGATCTTGGAAGGATTAAAAGAGTTAATATTTGTGAAGCATGCAGCACAGTGCCTAGGACATAGATAATTAATAAACACTTGTTTCTTTCCTTTCTTATCCTCAAAGAAAAAGAATAAAAATGAGAGCACATATGGTGACAAAAAGGAATAATGCTGTTAAAAATAGTAGTAGCAGTTATATAGAGCTTCAAATATTTTATTCTCACAATAACCCTGGCAGGTGGGTGTTATTATTATTCCCATTTCATATATGAGGAAACAGGCTGAGAGAGTTTAAGAGCATCTTGTCTAGGGTCACACAGTTAATAAGTGTCTGAAGTGGAATTTGAACTCAGGTCTTCTTGACTCCAGGTCCAATGTTCTATCCATTATGCTATCTAGGTGCCTCATTCTAAAATTAGATCTAAAAAAAGGAATCTTTTGCTCATAGGCTGGTGATCATGTTTTAGAATCATAAAATCAAATAATATCTGAGGTGGAAGATACCAGAAATTCCATTTGAGTACAACGCCACTAAAATCATGGAAGGAGAATTTTTTTCTTTTTTGCAGGGCAGTAAGGGTTAAGTGACTTGCCCAGGGTCACACAGCTAGTAATTGTCAAGGGTCTGAGGCCAGATTTGAACTCAGGTCCCCCTGAATCCAAGGCCAGTGCTTTATCCACTGTGCCACCTAGCCCCCGAGAAATTCTTTTTTGTTGTTGTTTGTTTGTTTTTGGTGGGCCAATGGGAGTTAAGTGACGTACCCAGGGTCACACAGCTAGTAAATGTCAAGTATCTGAGGTCAGATTTGAACTCAGGTCCCTCTGAATACAGGGCCAGTGCTCTATCCACTGGAGAAATTCTTAAAGACCTCCAGATCACAGACTTATTATAGCCTTTCATTGGTCTTGGCTTTGGAAGACTCTATGTTTAAGAACCTGAAGGTTGGTTCCCTTATCTGTAAAATGGGATTAATACTTATATACCCTTTCCCTCACAGGATGGTTGTGAGGAAGAAAGCATTTGGTAAATTTGAGAGCACTACATGGATATGAACATTGTTCATATAACATTAGACATAATATATCCACATATATATCATCTATATATACATACATATATTAGGAATAACATTATCATTGTTATGACATATCAGTAAACCAACCAGTAAACTCTTCACTGTTAAGAAATCAAACAGAATGTTTACCCCCACTTTCCACTGCTATACTTTTTTGTTGTTGTTGTTGTTGTTGTTGTTGAGGCAATTGGGGTTAAGTGACTTGCCGAGGGTCACACAGGTAGTAAGTGTTAAGTGTCTGAGGCCGGATTTGAACTCAGGTCCTCCTGAATCTAGGGCTGGTGCTTTATCCACTGTGCCACCTAGCTGCCCCCACTGCTATACTTTTAAACGTATTTGCCCTTCCGTATTCTAAATTATAGTTGGAGAACAGCTTCTGGACACTCTCTGTAATAGATAATATCATAGGGCAGCTAGGTGGCACAGAGGATAGGACACTGGACCTGGAGCCAAGAAGATGAGTTCAAATCCTGTCTCAACCCCTACCAGCCGTGGAACCCTGGGCAAGTCACTTTACCTCTGTTTGCCTCAGTTTCCTCATCTGTAGAATGGGATTAATAATAATAGCACCTTCCTCCCAGGGTGGTTGTAAAGATCAAATGGGATAATAGTTGTGAAGTACTTAGCACAGTGCCTGGGACATAGTAACCACTACATGAATGTTAGTTGTTATACTTTTTTTTTTTTTTAGGCAGTTGGGGTTAAGTGACTTGCCCAGAGTCACACAGCTATTAAGTGTCAAGTGTCTGAGGTCGGATTTGAACTCAGATCTTCCTGAATCCAAGGCCAGTGCTTTATCCACTGCGCCACCTAGCTGCCCCTAGTTTTTATACTTTTTAATAATATTATTATCATTATCATCAGTAAAATGGGAATAATAATATCACTTACCTCCCAGGGTTTTAGTGAGGATCAAATAAGATAATACTTAAAAATACTTGCAAATCTTAAAGAATCATATGAATGCTTGATATTATCATCATATTCAACACAGAAGTGCTGTGGTACCATGGGAAGAGCACTGACTTTTGATTCAGAGGACCCGGGTTTGAATCCCACTTCTTGTGTGAAAACTTGGCCTTTCTTTTTTTTTTTTTTTTTTAGGCAATGGGGGTTAAGTGACTTGCCCAGGCTCACACAGCTAGTAAGTGTCAAGTGTCTGAGGTCGGATTTGAACTCAGGTACTCCTGAATCCAGAGCCGGTGCTTTAACCACTGCGCCATCTAGCTGCCCCAAAACTTGGCCTTTCTTAAGTCTCATCTTCCTTATCTTTAAACTAATGGGGCTGCATTGGAGGGCCTCTGAGGTCCCTTCCAGCCCTACATGTAGAACAATCCTGTGTTCCTATGATATACCCAGAAGCACACTGTCCTTCCTTTCTACAGGAGTGGAGGTTGTGTGTATCCTAAGTACATGCAGTATGAATGTCTAAGAACAGGCGGTTTTGATGTAATCCTAGAGGCCTGTGCCACGTTTTCCCCTTCTCTATTTACTGCCTAAACTCTCTTGATAGTCCTCCTTAACACAAACTGTGAATTTTCAGCAGTTTTTAAAAGTCATTTTTACAGCATTTTTCTGGGAGTCCTTAGGCCTTGTACCCAGCTGCTGTCTCTAGAGGCATTGAAAAACTGCCCTGCCTGTTTAAACTTGTTACTTAGACCTCAAGGTATACAAAATTTTACAGGGAAAGTTCATGGTAAAGCCATTAGAAGAAACCCACCGTACATAGATTATGAGGTCAGAGAAAATATAACACAGAAGGAGTGTGACTTTATTTACATATGTTAAAAATTCAGCTGCCTTCAGTGTTAATCCATAGAGGTTTTTGGCCACAAAAGGACACGGCTGCCTTCTCTATACTGTGGTTCTATTTAATAAAAATGGTCAATTTGCTTGCATAATCCTAATGTGTACCAGTTATCCAGTCTTCCTCCTGCGTGGGCAGACACATTCTCTGTGGGCAATTGAAACTCCCAGTCACTACCACAGGACATAGCAACACGAATGGAAGGGAGAGATCCTCTAATTTTCTACTCGTAATCAGAAAAGCCAGCAGCCTTTTTAATGAAGGCTGTTTTATGAAGTATTAACTGCCGGAAATCCTTTGCTGGGCCTCGGGAATTTCTTTGTAGTGTTCTGTACTTTTAATGTTTGGTTTGGTTTGGTGGGTTGTTTTTTTTTTTTTTTGGAATGAGATGAAATGCTTTTTAACTTAACCCCCAGGGTCATTACTGCTTTGGTGTTGATTTTTTTTTTCCTTTCAAAAGACTGTTCAATTTTTCTAACAGCTCCAATTGCATCATTAAGAGTTTAATTGTATTTAAAAGTTGTATAAAAAGTCAAGTGGTTCAAGTCAGGCTTTTTTCTAGAAGTCTCAAGGGATGGTCACAGGGAGGAGGACAACAGATCCTCCATACCGCACAACCAGTGTTTATTAAAATTCTTATTGTGCACAGTTCATGTACAGTGACAGGTGGGGTAGAAGGCATGATGACCTTCCAGAAGGTTACCAGTCACTGTTGTGTTGTGGGGGTTTTTTCTGATAAAAGTATTTTATTTTTTTCCAGTTACATTTCAAATTTTTCTCCTTCCCCTAGACAGCAGGTAATCAGATATAGGTTTATATATATATATAAAACATTAAACATATTTTTGCATTAGTCATGTTATGAGAGAAGAATCAGAGCAATAAGGAAAAACCTCAAAATAGAAAAACAACAGCTCCAAAAACAAAAGAAATAGTATTGTTCAATTAGCATCCATACTCCACAGTTCTTTTTTGTTTTCTGGATTTGGAGATCCCCTTCCATCATGAGTCCCCTGGAACTCTCCTGTACCATTGCATTGGTGAGAAGAATCTAGTCCATCACAGTTGATCAACACACAACGTTGATGATACTGTGTACAATGTCCTTCTGGTTCTGCTCATCTCACTCATCATCAGTTCATGTGTGGTAGGTTTTTCTGTTTTGTTTTGTTTTATCTTTTTTTTTTTTCCAGGGCAATGAGGGTTAAAGTGATTTGCCCAGGGTCACCCAGCTAGTTAAGTGTCAAGTGTCTAAGGCTGGATTTGAACTCAGGTCCTCCTGAATCCAAGGCCAGTGCTTTATCCGCTCCACCACCTAGCTGCCCCTTGGTGGAGGGTTTTAATGTGTGTAGACAGTGTGTAGGTAGACACTCTCTATTTTCTTCTTATTTCTTCAGTCAGACAAGTCATTTCAACTCATCTTCAGGCTTCTTTTTTACCCTTCACAAAGGACTCTCTCTTCAATAAGAAAATCCAAATTCAGTAAACATTTATCAAGCAACCTATTATGTGTAAGGCAGATTGTTAGGGAAGGAGATAAGCATTTATGTAGTGTCTACTATGTACCAGGCACTGTACTAAGAATTTGACAAGTATTGATATATACAACAACCCTACAAACTAGGTGCTATTATTATCCTCATTTCACACTTGAGAAAACTGAGGCAAAAGGAGGTTAAGTGACTTGTCCAGGGTCTGAGGCTGGATTTAAATTCAGGTCTTCCTGGTTACAGGATGAGCATGCTATCCACAATGTCAGATTGTTGGGTCCTGGAGATTCAAAGACATAAATGGTACAATTTTCCCTCAAAGAATTTATGTTCTATTGAAGGCCCTTGGAGAATCTTGCTTTGTATAAAGTTTTATTAAAGACATTGGTGTTCACTTGGTATTTGTGGAACTCTTGAGATTCCAAGAAGAATCTTAGGGATAGGAAATGATGGACAAGGCTGCTTTTTTGTTATCTCTTTCATTCCTATATGAGCACCTGAGCATTTTTTGGGGGGTGAATTTCAAAATTACTGTTCTAGAATCTAGTACTAGTGCTATTTTTTATTTATTATGTATCTAGTATGTGTTGATTGCACAAAGTGGTGATGGTATTACTGAATATGGGAGGAACAATTTTTGATAATTAACTTTATTTATAGTTTCAGGTTCCAATTTTTATTCCTCTTTCCCTTCCTCCCCTACCGCCTCCCTGAGGTGGAAAACAATCAGATATGGGTTATACATGTATGATTATGTAAAACATTACTATATTTGGGAGGAACAATTTTTGGAAGCATAGCAGCAGAGATTAAAATAAAAAAAAAAAAAGGCAGCAGTAATTTTGACCCAAAGAGTTTTCAGTTTTGCCTTCTCTTGAGGATGTTTTGTTCCCCAGCAATTCTATACAAGTCTGTAAAAAGAGATGTGTTTTCCCTTTTCCAGAATATGGTAACTGAAATTTTGGTAGGATGTTTCTTGTGACTAAGATCAAATAAAAAATGAAAAGCAAAAACAACTCTTCCCTCTTGGGCATCTGCTGCATTGAAAGTGATAGCTGTGTGTTAGTGGAACCTCAGTTTTCTCACCTGTAATATGGGGGCCACCATGCATACATTGCTCACCTCCCAGGACTATTAAGAGAAAATCACTTTGTAAACCCTGAAGCATTATATAAAAGTTTTGCTGTTAATGATAATTATTAATGATGATGAGCAGGACTTTGACCCCAGAGATCAACAGTGAAACTGGGAATAATATGTGGAATTTTATAGTTTTCTTGGCTGGCCTGGCATCTTCAGCAAGGATGGAAATGAGAATTTTCCACTGAGATCATTAGCTATGTCTTCCTGGCACTGGTCCTAAGTTAAGTCTTAAGTAGACCACCCAACAGTCCTGTTTGCCTTGGTATTAGAAGGGCCTGTGCATATTGGTGAAGAGTGCTGTTTAAGGAGTAGTGGAAACAACCACGCTGTAACACCTGTACACTTGTACTATTTGAAATGAGCAGGTGAAACTTGAAGGCTTTCTTGGAGGGGGAAAAGGTGTTTTGTTTTGTTTTGTTTTGTTTTTTAAACATAACCGACATGGTTTAGACACTGAGGGAAGAAAAGCTGAAATGTAGTGGTGGTATCAAGTTATTAAAAAATGAAAATTCGTTTTCTGAATAATAAAAAGTGTAAGAAACAGAAGAGGATCAATGGACATAGAATCAATGTGTAAATAAAACATTTATATATATTCTCTACTTTGACCCTCATTTTGTTTAAAATAGGAAAATCCTAACTTAGGGAGCATGATGATGACAGTAATAATAGCAATAAGAACCTTACATCTATATAGCATTTTATACTTTGTATTTATTTATTTTTTTCCCCCTTTAGGACAGTGAGGGTTAAGTGACTTGCCCAGGGTCACACAGCTAGTAAGTGTCAAGTGTCTGAGGCTGGATTTGAACTCAGGTCCTCTTGACTCCAGGGTTGGTGCTCTAACCACTGTGCCACCTAGCTGCCCCTATACTTTGTATTTATTTAGAATTTTTCCCCCAGTTACATGTAAAAACAAATTTTAACATGAATTTTTAAAACTTTGTGTTCCAAATTCTCTTCTTCCCTCCTTCCCCACCTCCCCTTAAGAACTCAAGCAAAATTCAATGTAAGTTATACATGTGTAGTCATGCAAAACAACATTTTATACTTTTCAAATCTTATTTCATTTTCACCACAATCTTGTGAGATAGGTAGAGCATCTTTTATTCCATTTTTTAGATGAGAAAACTGAGGAACTCAGAGGGGTTGTAGCTTGCCTAAGCTACTTAATGACAGAGCCAGGAATATATTCCAAAGCTTCTTACTCCTAGAAAATTGTTCTTTCAAATGGAGGTCATTTTTACAAAGAAAAAAACCCCCCAGATTCTTTGCTTTTTAAAAAGGTTTGTTCCATTGTTCCTTTCCAGTCTCCCTAGTGAATAAAAAAATGTTTTAATTAAGAAAAATTTTAACTAACAACTTTTGGGTTCACATATGTATATGTTTGGTAGTGTAATATGATGGAGAAAATACTCTGAGAATTTGCAGGTTTATATAGCCTTGGCTCTGCCACATCACTGGCTTGGTGACTTTGGGCTAATCCCTTCCATCTCTATGTCTCAGATTGCTCCTTTAAAACAAGAGGCTTGAAACTAGATGATCTTCAAGATCTCATCTAACCATAACATTTTATGTCAATGTCACTTTCTTGCCCATTGTTTTGAAGTTGTTTTTTTATATAGTTCCAAGAAAGTCTTTTTGAAGGCCAACAATTCTGAATGATTGTAAATGTTGTTTGTTGTGTTGGGCATGATCAGGAAGCATCAAGGGTTTATTGGGGAGGCAGTAGTTATCAGAGGGTCTCTGAGACACAGATTGGGAATTTTAACTTGATCCAGCAGCAGTAGAGATTCAGATATCAAAGGGTTTTAGACAGTGGGGTAATATGGTTGTTAAAAGTCTTTAATTTGGAGTTGTAGAATAAAGATTAGAGAAAAGGAGACTGATGGAAAAAGTTACAGTAATGCAAAAAAAGGATAATTAAGCAATACAATGGTTTTGGCAATGGACATAGAAATGATAGGGCAGATTAGAGAGATTCTGTGTAGAAATAACTGACGTGTTTTGGTTGCTGAATGGTGATGAGAATTGGGCACAGACAGGATGGTGTGTTACATTATTGTGGGGAAGTTGGATAGCATGGAAAAAAATGTGGTAAGCAGGAAAAGCTTAAAATTCAAAGAATCACAGAATTTGAACTAGAGTAGACCCTTAATGTAATTTAGTCCAACTCTTATCTGAACTCAGTATGTTGTTGTGGCAAGCCTTTCCATTGGAGGTCACTTATAGATCACTAAGGATTATAGTTAGCTGGAAGAAAAAAGTTAGGGCTGGAGAGAAAGTTGTAGGCATTCTCACTGTCTACAGAATTGTAATAGAAACCATCTGAGCAGATGAGCTCCCTAAGGGAGTGGGTGTGGTTTACTGAATTTTGAACTACAAAGTAAGTCAGTCATATTTTCCTGGTATTAACCATATGTTAGGATCCTGAAAATGTGGGTAGGAGTATGTTGAGGTCCAGATGCAAAGCAAAACTTCTACTCCAGGAACAGAAGGAAACTGGACTGTTTCAACCAGCATGAGGTCAGTTTCCTGAAGGAAGAAAAAAGAAAGGAAAGGAAAGAAAATGAAGGGCAAGGTGTTCCTTGGTGTAATTAGTATATCCATTTAGTCAACAGCTGTTACAGCTGTTCCAAAATGATATTGGCTGAACTGTGACTTCTTCATGGGGTAAAGGTGGTGAGAGGTTCAACTATTTCTACAGGAAATTCCAAAGACATGAATGGGTCTTATCTTCCAGGAAATTATTTTCTAAGTTGAGGAAATGACTGAACATAATTTTTTCCCTTTTTAATTCTTCTCTCTTGTTTCCTAATCCTTTGGGGGGGGGGGGAGAGGAGAAGGATTAGCAATTAAAGAGGTAGAATGCCTTTGTTTTCAATTAAGATGGGAATTTACATATCATTAATTCTAAAAGATGGCCTGTATTTAGACATGGATTATGAAAGCACTCTTAAATGTGAAGTGGTACATTAGTTTAGATTAGTCTTTTCTTACACTGAACTTTAGGCCAAGACTTCATTCATGTTTCCTCTACATCAGGGAAAACAGTGGGTAGAGATTTAAGTGGCTGTTGGCTAAGTTGGAAAATAGTGGAGGGATCATTGCTTCTGAGGTAGAAATGACAAGTAGTTGTAGAATCCAACCATTGCCTATATCAAATAATCTTTTCTGCCCTTAAGAAATGGAGCTGGAGTTGAGTCTTAACAAATGCAAACCAGAAATAGACCAACCTTCCAAAAGGTGTATAGCGGAAGTTATACAAATATATGGCTATTAATTATAGAAATGGCCTTGCTTTGGTGGGAAGGGAAGCACTTGAAATGAGGTACTCTGTTCATTCATTCCTTTTTTGACCCTCAGAGCTCAAGACCTACATGAAAGAAGGTCCCCAGCCTGTCTCCCTTTGCCTGCTCAACCTGCTGTGAACTAGTTTCTGCCAGCAGTTCTGCAGGGCTCAGTCCTTTTTACAGGCTCAATCTAACTACCTGATCTTTATAGAACCCTTTTTTTGGTAACTCTCAGTTAGTGTTGTATATGACAGTTATTGTGGTTGGCATTTTAGTCCCCTGATGGACTGTAAGCTCCTTGTGGTCAGGATCCTGTGGGAGGCAATGTGCCGGGGTGCTCAGAATGTTGGACTTGGACTCAGGAGATCCTAGATGAAATTCTACCTTTAATATTTAGTAGTAACTCTGTTATCTTGGGCAGTCATTTGACCTTTCTATATATCCTTCCATTTCCTCATTAGGAAAATGGGCATAACAGTAACTATAGTGCCTATAATAATAGGTTGTTTTAAGGCTTGATTGAAATAATGTATTTAAAGCACTTTGAAAATGCTAAAGCGTTGCATAAATGCCATTTAAACTTTGTATCTCCCCTGGTACCCACTATAGTGCCCTCCTGTACTATATGAAGATGTGTTAGGTTGGACTGTTCCCAAATTTGGTTCAAGAGCCCAGTGTGGTGTACAATGATTGGACCCAGTGGTGAATTTTAAGAAGACATGGAAGTTTGCACCTCTTTGGCAAATGCAGGATGAGAAGAGAACTGGGGTTAATGATTTACTATCTTTTAAAATCTACTGCTTATGACCTTGATGAAACTGTGATGGAAATAAGTAGGAGCCTGGCTTGGCATTGAACTAGAAGGATAATATGACATTCAAATAACTCTGTGTTGAGAGGTTAATTCTTTCCCTGAGTCTGTCATTGACATTCATACACATCCTGTGTGCTCTGTTTGTTCACTCTATTCATTTAACAAAGAAGTCACAGACACAAGGTCAAGGAGATTGACTTGATGTAGTGTTTCCACTTTTCCTTGGATAGCAAATTCAGTGCTCAAAGGAATCCTGTGCATGTGTGCGTGCATGTGTGTGTGTGTGTGTGTGTGTGTGTGTCTGTCTGTCTCTATAATATGTATGTGTGTGTATATATATATATATATGTATACACACACACATATATATTACACAGAAGTATACTTTTCCTTCACATTATTTCTTCACCTTTTAAAAAAAAGATAGATTGTCCCCTGTTGGGGTCTTTGGAAGGTAAAAATGATCTATGCCTCCCAGGATTTAGTTATATCAGAGGTTCTTAATCCCTGAGGCCCTTGGGATGTTTGGTGATGCCTATTCATCTTTTCTAAAAGTAGCAGTTTTTGGGTTTTTTTTGCAGGGCTATGGGGGTTAAGTGACTTGCCCAGGGTCACACAGCTAGTAAGTGTCAAGTGTCTGAGGCCGGATTTGAACTCAAGTACTCCTGAATCCAGGGCTGGTGCTCTATCCACTGTGCCATCTAGCCACCCCCTAAAAGTAGCATTTTTAAATTTATAAAAGAAAATATATAGAATTACAAAGGAAACCAATTACATAAAAATAAAACTGTCATTTTCCACCCCATCAAAATTCCCAAACCTTCGTAAATCCATTTATAGTCTCCACAGGGTCACTGTACACTTGAGTTAAGGATCTCTGCATTAGGTCAACCTCTGATACAATGACCTTTCTTTAGAGATAGCATGGGTCTCTCCTTGCTGCAATTTTACTTTCTTACATTCATGAAATGGAACCAATTTCAGGGTAATTTTTGTATATCCTAAGTCATAAACAAAAAGGCAGCTAATTTTTTTTTTCTGTCCTGAGGCCTTGGAAGGATACAATCAAAGGAATAAAGCTTGTTGATATAATAGCCAGTGCTATTACAAAGAGGCATTGTGATGTGGGTTTGGAATCAGAGGCCTTGGGTGTGACTTGATCCCAGTGGGTCTGTTTCCACACATATAAAAAAAGGTGTCAGACATGAGGTGATTTCCAAGGTCCCATCCAACATTAAATCTGAGGTCCTAAATAAATCTCTCTTAGACAATAAAGATGAACCTGGGTCAGATTGGACTGGATGGACTTCTCATGTCTAGGATCCTTACTGTACTAGCCACATCATACAATCTTAGTCCTAGAAAGAATTTTAGATTTCGTCTAGTCTAGCTTCCTTAAATAAGGAAATTGAGGGCTAGAGAGGCCCTAGTGACTAGACCTAAAATTCTGCAATCTACTGTGTTACAGAAATGGGGGTAGAAGGTAAGTAGGATATGGAATGAAATTAAAGGGAGAGGAAGTACATTAGTGGAAAGATTGCTGGTATTAAAGCCTGGCACCTTCTCTAACATCACCTTAGAGAGCTGGTAAGCTGAGACGATAAATCCATTTATCTGTGAATAAGAGGCAGGATTTGAACCCAGGGTTTTTTTTTTTTTGTTTTTGGTTTTTTTTTTTTTTTTACTTTGTTTGAGAGCCTTCTGTTGCTGCATCAAGCTGTAGTTGTCATTTATTTTTATGATTACAAGCCGAAGGTGGAAATAACAGGAGATAAAACAGAGACGATTCAGGAGATTCATCAAGAGCAAATTGAAGGCTAGAAAGAAGAGATTAATCAATAAGAGGTAAAAGGTAGAGAACACAGGAGGTATATAGAAGGACAGACTAGAGAGGTAGCAGCAATTATGTAAGTCAGCTAGGTGGTACAATGGAATGGATGGAGTGCCAAGCCTGGAGTTATAAAGATATCTTCCTGAGTTCAGATCTGGCCTCAGACATTTTACTGATTTACTAGCTGTGTGACCCTGGGCAAATCACTTAATCTGCTTTGACTCAGTTTCCTCATGTAAAATGAGCTGAATAAGAAAATGTCAAACTACTCCAGTAGCTCTGCCAAGAAAACTCCAACCAGGTTCATGAAGAGTAGGATATGACTGAAATGACTGAATAAACAGAGATTGCATGTGAAATACATTGGCCCATAGGGGAGTTGAGGCAAAGTGTATGGTAAGTACGGGCATAGTAGAAGGTAGAAAAGGAATGATGTGAAGATAGGGTATGGCAAGAGAGGGAAACGTAAGCTATAGTGGAGTCAACTGGGTAGTGTCTCAGCCAAACGGACCGTAAAATAGGGATCGAGGGGGGGGAAAAATCAACGATAGTTTAGCACCTATTATGATTCCTAACTTCACCTTTCTAGAGTACTAATATAGTTTGAGAACATTTTGACACAACTGATAATCCTCTTTAAAAATTAGATATTAAGTTATATAGATACAAAAATATCATTTATGATAGATTTTCAGCATGAAAATAAGCTTAATTTCTTCAATCTTAAATTTCTGTTTTTATCTCAAGATCTAGTTTCTGCCAGCAGTTCTGGCTCTCCCCTCCTGTCACCATCCTACTCCCTACCCTTCCCATTCTGTGAGGATTTACGTGTTCCATTAATATATTGATTCAGAGATTCAGTTGGAAGGGACCTTAGAAATTGTCTAGTCCTAACATATTCATTAAACAGATGAGAAAACTGAGGCTTAGAAAAGTGATTTTCCCAAGGTCACATAGTTGGTCAATAAGAGATATGGGATTTGAACCAAGATATAGCCACCTGACTGTCCTAGTCTGTTGATATCTCTGAATTGATTTAGGAAATACTGGTCTTAACATGAACTCATTTGTATTTATATACACATGCACAGATGTACATGCATATGTACATGTATGTGCATATGCATGCATGTATATGCATATATTTGTATGTGCATACATGTGTGTTTATAATTAGGGCTTTGTGCTAATTAAGATGAATTCTATGGGATTTTACAAGTTAAATTGTCCCGTTCAGATGATAGCAAGGGTATAGTCATCCATTCTACCCTGGATTCATGTGACCAATGGAACAAAAAGAACAATTGCTTCTAAAATGGCCTGGAAAGTGTATGTATGAACATATGGCTTCAAAAGAGTGAATTTTCTCACATGACATTTGCAGTTCAACATTTAACAAGGAGAACTTGCAAGTCCAGTTTGCTTGCATAGAGGAAAAAGGGGCTGGGTCTGCCAGTAAATTACAAATGTGAAGTTGAAGATGCCATTGCCTAGAGAGGAAAAGAGTTGAAAAAGAAAGAAAATGGAGAATTAATAAAATTAGCACCAGGGGACCATGTAAATTGTTCAAACAATGAAAAGGGAACAAATTACTGTTTTTGTTTTCATTTTGTTTTGAAGTATCCCTGGACCAGTGGAATTTATGTAGATTTCTTGTGCTCTCAATAGAGATGAAACCAGAAAAGATATAGAGTACATTCCCAGTTAATTTTTTTCAATTAACAAGCATTTATTTTCTCCCATTCACTACCTCTCCACCCCATTGAAAAAAAGAAAGAGGGGGTAAAAAACCCCTTGCAACAAAAATGGGTGGTCAAGTAAAAGAAATTCTGACATAAGCCATGTCCAAAAATGTATTTCTCATTCTGCATCTTGAATAGATTACTTCTCTGTCAGTAGGGAGATAGCATACTTCATCATTAGTCTTTTCCTATTTATTCTCTTCAAGAGTTTATGAACTCTTCCCTCCCAAAGCTCCTGTATTCATCTGTTGGGTAAGGATTATGTCCCATGTTTCTCATGAACTTAAATAGGTTTTTAATAATTTCCCTAGTAGGACTCTAAGCTTTCATATGTAAAAGACGTAGCACAATGTGTTGTATATGTTCAGTCAGTTTTCAGTTGTGTCTGACTCTTTGTGACTCCATTTTGGGGTTTTCTTGGCAAAAATACTGGAGTGGTTTACAGATGGGGCAACTGAGGCAAACAGGGTTAAGTGACTTGCCCAGGGTCACTCAGTTATTACGTGTCTGAGGCCTGATTTGAATTCAGGTCTTTCTGACTCCAGGTCCAGCACTTTATCCACTGAACCACTAGCTGTACTAGCTGCCCTTGTATATAATAGATGCCTAATAAACATTTGTCAGATTGAAAATTGTTATTTGCACCAAAGCACCTCTTTACTGTCAGGTATGCTGGTTGACTACTTGTTGAAAGGCATTTGTGCAAATTTAAGTATCATGAACATGAAGTTAATAATGGTGTGTGTAAACTTTTCTCTGACAGTCTTTTCTGAAATAGGAAATGATAAAAAAAAGGGGATGACCCTTAGAAAAAGGATTTTTCTTCAAGTCAAATCTTCTTTTTCAGTAGAAATAAATGAAATCTGTGTTTTAGGTTTCCAAAATAAACATGCAAGGGTGTTTCTTTGGGTGTAGAATGAAGGCACCCTGTACAAACAGAAATAAGACACATATGATGGTCCCATATTTCTGCTTAGATTTATTAAAAACAATCCCTTGGCTAATTTCCCTCAATTCTATGGATAATCAAAGCATTCCATTATGTTGTTGTGCCTGAAGGTTAGTACCCATCTAGTGATGGGTCTTAGTTTCTGTCAAATAAGGCACTTGAAGTAGTTGATAACTAAAGTCCGTTTCTAGCTCCATACTTTTCTACTTCTGTGATAGTTAACAGTGTCTACATGTTAGAAGTAAATAATAGTGGATAAAGCAGCGGGCCCTGGATTCAGGAGGACCTGAGTTCAAATCCGGCCTCAGACACTTGACACTTACTAGCTGTGTGACCCTGGGCAAGTCACTTAACCCCCACTGCCCCGCAAAAAAAAAAAAAAAAAAAGAAGTAAATAATAATATGAACCCATATATATAGTACGTGAGAACTCACATCCTCTCTGAGTAGGTATGCTGAATATTATCCTCACTTTACAAATGGCATGGTCAGAGCTAGTAAGTACCCCAGCTAGGATTTGAACTCAAGTCTCTTGCCTGGAAGCCCATTGTTCTGTTACCCAATCATGCCCTTTTAGTGAATTGGTGGATCGGGTGTGGGGGTGTGGGTATTTTTCTTTCCTCCAAGCAGCAAATTACTTAGCAGGAATGTAGTTTTCCACTCAGATGGTAATTTAATTAGGGGAAGCCATCTGTTAGGTGTCATTGTGGTCTGGGTTCTGCTAACAATATACCAGATCCCCTTCTGAGGGATCTCAGAGGACATAGCAAGATCAGTCGGGCATAGCCAGACTAAGCTAGGATGAACTACCAGGAGTCACAGAGTTCATAACTGCATCATGCGACAAGACTCATCAGCTGGAGAGCAGCATGGGTCAGGGACCAGGCATCAGGCAGAACCAGACTGACTGGCTGTGGTGACCTTTTTGCCTTCTTTATTTCCTTGTAGTTTAAAGACCAGGCTGAGGTAGATGCCTGCAGACTGAAACTACATCTTCACAGTCCAGTGAAGGCATCTGGCTAAGGGATAACCTAGAGAAATAACATTTAAACCTTGCTTTAAAAAAAAAAGCCATTGGGTACCTTTTTTCAAGTAGACTTCCTAAAAATTTTAGAATCTGAAGTCTTAGTGTAATTTTTGGCCCATCTTATTCTATCATAAACCAAGTTTTCCTCGCATGTTTTCATTGGATTTAGGTAATTTTTTTAAATTGAGAAGATAGAAGAGACCCATAGCAAATGACATAATTATTCTTTTGACCTAAGCCATAGAGCCCTAGAATTCCTTTAAACCATAGAGAATTTTTTTCTGTTATAGATGCCCTATGCGAAAGAAAAAAAAAAGGCAGATGGTTAAGTAAACTGCAACTCCCTCTTTAAAAAAATCCAACATGTTTAGCTCATTTGCTTAAAAAAAATTCAAAACAAAGACTTGAAATGTTTTTGAATAAATATCACAAGTGTTAATCATAAACTCTACTTCAGTTCTGTGTTAGAATTAATTAAGAAGGCAAGTTATTAAGGAGGAGAAATTGACAGCTAGCAGGTGCTAGACTTGAGTTCAAATCCAGCCCGAGACATTTCTAGTTGCATGATCCCGGGCAAGTCACTTAACCACTTGGTTCAGTGTCCTCAGCTATAAAATGGGGGCACTTCCCTTCCAAGGTTTTTGTGAGGATAAAATGAGTATTTGTAGACTGCTTTGTAAACCTTAAAGGACTATTTAAATGTAAGTTATTAGTTATTATTCTAGAAAGAAAAGGGGTAAAAAGTTAAAAAAAATAACATGGGGAAGAAAGAAAAAGATGGGGTAGGGAAGTTAAGTGGGTTCTGAGGAATTAATTGAAGTAAATGGGGAGGGGAAGGTAGTACAAAGGAAGGAAGAGAGGGATAAAAGGTAAGCTAAAGAGGGGGACAGAGAAAATGAGAGAAAACATTTGGTAGATTTTTGAGCTATTGATTATGGTAAACTCTTTTGTCCACAGTTTGCCATCTTTTTCTTTGATTGTGAATTTCAGAATAAGTTATCAACCCTTTTTTGCACTGTTCACAGCTCTTCCAAACTTTAATTATGACGTTCTGCTATAAATTGGGCCTAACCATTGTATTTCACTAAAAGAAACTTTTCTGGATAATAACAGGGTTGGCCAGAAGAGCATCACTGGTCAAACAAGATGTAATCAAGCCTTTAAGATTCCTTACTCTTATTTTACACTAGTTTAGCCCTCTTCAGTCAAGGACTGGGATATATCAGTCAATCAATAAACATTTATTAAGTGCCTACTCTGTGTCTATGACTTGAGAAAAAGTTCTAGAATCTTCTTAGATTCAACTTCTTCTTCTGGTCCAGACTCTGTGTTCTCTGACATACCCTCCCCACTGCCAAAGAACCTTAAGAAACAGGTCCAGCAGCTCCTGTCTTTCATCCCCAGTTGTATTTAATCCAATAGACATTTAGTAAATGATTACAATGTGCAAGTCATGATGCTGGGAATATAAAAGCAAAGAAATACAATTAAAATAGGCCTTGCCTCAAGGACTTTCTATTCTACCCAGGACGTGGAAATGGAGAAGTACAGGATGATTTCATAGGAAGTAGAGCTCTAAGAACTTAGAACTATTGAAAGTGGGGCCTGTACTACATCAGGTGATACCTTAGTTGAGCCATGAAGTAAGCTAAGCAATTTTTTTAAAGCTAATCATCCCAAGAATCTGAGGTCAAAAGGAAGGACATTCTAGGCATAAGAACCCATGCAAAGAAAGGCATGGAGGTGGGAGATGTATACCTGAGTTTAGGGGAATAACACATAGGTCAATTTATCTGTAACACAAAGTAGATAAAGGGGAATAATAAAAAAGAAGTCTTGAAAGGTAAGCTGGGTCCAGATTGTGAAGGACTTTAAATGTCGAACTGCAGAGTTTGTATTTTATCCTAGAGGCAATAGAAAATTCTAGATAAAAAGTAATGTGGCTACATCTGTGTCTTAAATGGAGAATTAGAAGTAGTCAGTAGAGACTCTGAAAGGACCTGATAAGGGAAGCAACAGAATGGCAATCATCACAGCGGGGGAGACTGACTAAGGAAGCTATAAGCTAATATATGTCAAGTGCTTTACAAAATAGCTAGGCTAGCTGGCCAGTGGTATGAATACACCAGGTCTGACTCAGGCCCATCTGATTGGGCAGGTTTAAGACTGGTAAGAAATGGGATATTTTTAGAGCACCTAACAAATGGAGATTTACTTAGTCATAGCAGAGGAAGACGATTAGAGCAGGGAAAGGATATTCAGCAAGGATTAAGCATTGATGACATTGAGCATAGCTGCTCTTGCTTCAGTATTGCCCATGATGGGGTCTATAGGTCAGAAATATGAAGAAGGGGTGTTGACTCTTTCTTTCCTGAATTGTTTGTTTGTAGGCTATTTGGAATTTATATCGATGGCCCAAGATTAGTCTGGGTCAGTTAAGTCTAGAGGAGAGTTTCAATACCTTTTGAGAAACAATTAGCCTGTGACCTTTCCATTCTTTTTTTTTTTTTTTTGGGTGGGTGAAGGCTTCTTTATTCATCTTCAAGAAGACGGGTACTCTTGACCTTTGCATTCTTATCTTGATACTCCATGTATTTTCTCTGGCCAACCCCCATGCCTGGAATTTTCTCCATCCTCATCTTTGCTGGCTTCCATTAAGTCCAAACTAAAATCCTACCTCCTGAAAGAAACTTTTCCCACTTTTCTTTAATGCTAGTGTATTCCCCCCCCCCCCCAGAGTTGTCCTATATATACACACATATATCTTGTCTGTACATAGTTGTTTGCCATTTACTCCATTAGCATGTGAGCTTCTTGAGGGTAAGGACTGGTTTTGCCTTTCTTTGTATCCCTGTTACGTGTTTGGAATGTAATAGGCGCTTCATAAATGCTTGTTGATTTGACTATTTAGGTTAGGGCATTAGAATGTTGTTCCTATTGCAGGAGAGTTCTATAGTAGAGGGGAGGCAGAGAATGGTCTTTGAGTCTCCACCATTTGGAAATCCTGGAGCTGAGAGCAGGTAGGGAGGTAGAGGGATGTCAGGCAGGGAAGAGGGGAGAGGTTGGGACTGTGGATAGAAAAAGTTGGCACGTCTTTCTGCTATGCTAGATCTTCCGTGTCAGTTGAATAAAAGCAGCCCAGGGGACATCAGGACCAGAGTCCAGTTAGACTAGGAAGATATTGAAGGATTCACAGCCAGAATTTGTTAGTAGGGAGTTTGTCTACAAAGTTAGCTTAGGTAGCTCCATGTAAATAAGCAGACAGCCGCAGTGGCAACAACTGACATGTAGCGCTTTTCACAGTGGGTTTTCAAAGTGTTTTATATACATTGTCTCATTTAATTCTCACAACTCTGTAAAGGAGGCGTTAGGGAAGAGGGGGAAAAGAAGAAGCATTTATTAAAGGCTTACTATATTCCAGACACTGTGCTATATCATTTGATCCTCACAACAACCCTGTACTATTATTATCCCCATTTTACATTTTTGGAAACTGAGGCAGATAGAGGTTTAGTGACTTGCCCAGCATCACACAAATAGTAAGCATCTGAGGCTGGATTTGAATTTAGATTTTCCTGATTCTTGGCCTAGTGTTCTACCCAATGCACCACCCAGCCATCTCCATAGGCATTATTGTATCCTTTTTTTTTTTTTAAACAAATGAGGAAGCCAAGTCAACTTTTTGAAAGGGAAATAAATTTTTCCAGATTCACTCTGTTAGTTCATGTTGGTAGAAGGAAGCAGATCCAGGTCTTTTCTTATTTCAAGTCTATCATACTTTTTACTATATTACACTTCCTCTCAAGAAAGGAAAAGAGGGCTAGTACAAATGCTGGGAGATGCTATCAAATCTCTGTCTTGATTTTATCT
Organism: Dromiciops gliroides; assembly: GCF_019393635.1. Classification (NCBI taxonomy): domain Eukaryota; kingdom Metazoa; phylum Chordata; class Mammalia; order Microbiotheria; family Microbiotheriidae; genus Dromiciops; species Dromiciops gliroides. The sequence goes on along the minus strand of NC_057862.1, from coordinate 160,621,987 downwards.
TCCTACCTGCGTGTGGACAAAGGTTGTCAGGTGCTTGTCTGTGACCAGGGAGAGGCAAACTTCTATCATGCTCCGCTGTCTGTAGAATTGGATGAGATATGGGGCAGCTAGGTGGCGCAGTGGATAAAGCACCGGCCCTGGATTCAGGAGTACCTGAGTTCAAATCTGGCCTCAGACACTTAACACTTACTAGCTGTGTGACCCTGGGCAAGTCACTTAACCCCCATTGCCCCACCAAAAAAAAAAAAAAAAGAATTGGATGAGATAACCTTTGAGATATCCTCCAAAATTCAGGCCATGGAATATGACAGGAAGATGGGAGATGAGTTGACTCTCCCCTCTCCCTCCCCAAAGTCAATTGTGGGCTTACCTCCAACACAACTACAGCATTCCCTTCAATATCCCTCCTTACTACAAATCCTTTCCCTACCTGTGGCTGCCCCATGAACTCTCAGGGTGGTTTTTTTGTTTGTTTGTTTTTGTTTTTTCAGCAGCAAACATTTATTTTATTTTCCAGTTACACGTAAGGGTACTTTTCAACATTCATTTTCATAAGATTTAGAGTTCCAAATCTTTCTCCCTCCCTCCCTCCCTTTCCTCCCCCCTCCACAAGATTGCAACCAGGTTATAGATGTACCATCCACAATTGTTCTTTTTATCAGTTCTTTCTATAGGGGGTGCATAGTAAGCTTCCTCATTAGTTCCTTGGGATTGTCTTGGATCATTGCATTTCTGAGAGTAGCTAAGTCATTCACAATTGCTCATGGAACAATACTGCTGTCACTATGCACAACGTCCTCTCAGCTCTGCTCACTTCACTATACATTGATGTTCATTAGTTTTTCCAGGTTTTTCGGGGATCATCCCGTTTGTCATTTCCCGTAGCACAAGACCATTCCACTACAATCATATAGCACAGCTTTTTCCATCATTCCTCAATTGATGGACATTCCCTTGACTCTCAATTCTTAGCCTCCACCAAGAGTTGCTATAAATATTTTTTTGTATAATTTTTCCCCCTTTTCTCTTTTTCATGATTACTGTTGTTAACTGTTTCCCTTCCATCCTATTCCCTTCCCCATGATATGTATTCTATTATCCATCTTCTTTCATCCTATCACTCTTCAAAAGGGCTTTGCTTCTGTCTGTCCCCTCCCCCACTCTGCCCTTCCTTCTTTTGCCCCTCTCTCTTTATCCCCTTCCCCTCCTATTTTCCTGCGGGGTTAGAGAGATTACTCCACAGGGTGTTGTTGTTTTTTTTTAAACATAACCAGGCCTAGACATCTGCAACAGTTTTACAGAAAAATTTCCCTTACTGCCTCTTATCTTCCCACTGTATTAGACCACTCTTTGTCTAGGGTATTGACCACTGAATAAGGCCTATACGACCCACATTTTTCGTTTTTTCACAGAAAAAAAAATTGGTAGCACAGTATGAGCATGTATGTATTCATTTGCAGCTATGCAGGAAAGATAGTATGCTTCAGCTAGAGGCAAAAAGATCTTGAGTTAAAATTCATCCTCAGACACTTATTAGCTGTGTGACTCAGGGCAAGTCACCTAACCTCTACCTCAGTTCCTTCAACTGTAAAATATGGATAATAATAACAATTCATAGAATTGTTGTGAGGATCAAATGAGATAATAAACCCTTTGTGAAGTGTTTACTAAAGGCTGATTATCTTTCAGTCACTGTGCTAAGTACTTTACAGATGTTATCTCATTTGATCCTCACAACAACCTTGTGAGGCAGGCGGTATTATTATCTCCATTTTACAGTTTTGTAAACTTATACTTTGTAAACCATAAAGCACTATAAATATTTTGTTATTGGAATTACATTATCTTTCTTACAAAACCCACATTTCTTCTAAACATGTTTTTCAAATAAAGGTACCACCATCCTTTCTGTCTCCAAGATTTTCACACTCCTTATTTATCTTTGACTCCTCACTCAACTGTAATAGCTCTCTACAAAGTTATTTGTAGTTGTTTAGTTGATTAGTCATGTCTGACTCTTGTGACCCCATTTGGGATTTTCTTGACAAAGATACTGGAGTGGTTTGCCTTTTCCTTCCCCAGCTCATTTGTAGAAGAGGAAACTGAGGCAAACAGAATTTTTGAAAGGGAAATAAATTTTTCCAGATTCACTCTGTTAGTTCATGTTGGTGGAAGGAAGCAGATCCAGGCCTTTTCTTACTCCAAGTCTATGGCCCAGGGCCACACAGCTAGTAAGATTCTGAGGCAAGATTTGAACTTGGGTCCTTCTGACTTGGGGGCCTGCACTACTGTGCAGTCTCTTAATTGCTGGATCTGATGGTCTTTTCCCAGTCCTTGTATTTTTTGTCTTCTCTGCAGCATTTGACACTGTTGAAAACCTTTTGAGCACATTTATTTTTCAAGACACTGATCTCACTTGGTTCTCTTCTTGTCTTTATCCATTACTTTTTAATTTTCTTCACTAGATCATAATTACTTTCTTGTCCTCAAATTATGGATCTTCCTCAACTCTTTGTCCTGGGCATTCTTCTATTGGTACACTTGATAGAATGATGACTTTATCAGTTCCCATGGGCTTTTATGTATCTGAGTATATATCTATATCTATCAATTTACATACACACCCATAGCCATACTTTCTTCTGAGTTCCAGTTCCATATTGCCAACTGCTTATTGAACATTTTGAACTTAATATCCTATGGGATTCACAAGCTTAATATGTCAAAACAATTAGTTGCCTGTCTCAAACTCCCATTGTGAACTTCTCTATTTCTGTTAAGGACACCACCATCATTCACCTAGGTCTGCAAATTTGACCTTATTTATGATTCCCCATTTTCCCTCACTGCATATATCCATTCAGTTGTAAATGCTTTTCATTTCTACCTCCACAACATCTCTCAGATTCCTTTTCTCCACTCACAAAATCATCATCCCAGTTAAGACCCTCATCCTTTCTTCCCTGGAGGCTCCTAACTGGTTTCTGTATCTCAATTCTCTCCCTTCTCCATTCCATGATCCATACAATTGCCAAAAATGCCTAAAAACCATGTCTGATAGTGTTATTACCATCCATAATAAACATCAGTGACTCCCTACATATCAAATATATGTTTTTTTTTAAAAATTCCTATGTTTGGTAGAAGTTTTATAAAATTGATCATTTAGAACAGTACTACATGTGTATGATATATTTTGGAAAGCAAATATACACAGATTGGGTGTGGATGCCCCTCAGTTTTATACTGTTTAGAGTATTGTTAAAAAAAAAAAACACAACCCAAACAAACCTTAGAGACCACTGCTCTAAGGCCCTTTCCATCTTTGCAAATTTATCATTCCTGATTGGAGCAATTCTTGATCAGCCCCCGATGTCTTACTGTTCTTTTCAAGGGAAAATGGCGAGAGAAACCAGAAACCATACCCTCTTCTGCCACTGGTCATTCTGAGGCAAGATGTTCTTTTCCTAGGATCTGTGATTAAATTTTTTTTTCCAATAACTATTTCAACATAATTGGTTTCCTTTGTAATATAATGTATTTTATTTAATGCATTGAAAAAATATTATCCTAAGAAGGCATCCATAAGTTTCACCAGACTGCCAAAGGTATCCATGGGGAAAAAAATATTAAGAACTCTTAATTTAAAGTCAGATTTATAAAGGGGGCACTTAACAGACAGCGTGGTATAATAGGAAAGAGAATTGCCTCTCATGTCAGAGTTCCTGGGTTCAAATCCTGATCTTAATGTTTACTACAAGAGTGGCCTTGGGCAAGTCTTCACTAGGCCTTAGTTTCCTCAGCTGGAAAATGAGAGGTTTGGACCAGGTGGTTTCTGAGGTCATTTTCAGCTCTAGATTCCATGATTCTTTGATCCTAAGGCTGGTAGTTTCTTGGTTCTTTCCAGCTCTTTATCATTCACTTGATGTCCTTGACTGATTATACTGTCATCTGATATAGTTTTACATGGAGCAACAACATTTGCATCCCTCAGTTGAAGATAACAAATTTAACAAAGCAAAAGCCTTCATTATCAAATTCGTCCACACTAGAATGTAATAAATTAGCCAGTCAGGTACATCCTCCTTTGTTTTATAGGGCAACAAGGTTAGAGAGCAAGAGGTCCCATGTGGTTGAATGAGGGATGGAGTTGCCAGTAAGATAGGGCTAAAAGAGAGGCCAAGGATACAGAAGATATGCTTAATATTCTTTCCCCATATTTCCTTTGGGGGTGGGGGTGGGGGAGATGGGATGTTTTGCAAAATCTGATAGAATGTCAGAAGAGAAATTTTTTGGGTGTGGTGATGGGGAACATACACATGCAAAGCTTAACAAGAAACATTACCCAGTTTGTATTGCTGCTCTTAGCACCCTGTGGAGGGGATAGTATGAGGGTTGATGGCAGACTTGGACTTCCATTATATCTTTGCCTGGTAACTCTTGCTTGCTATTTAAAACTGGAAATTACAATGTACAAACCTAGATAGTTCTTTTCTCAGGAATATGGCCCAAGTCGGGTGTTAATTGTATGGGACACTGGGAGTCATATTTTCAGGTATTACTAAAATTGGATAGTTCTCTTTCATGGAGCCCCCTTGATTAATCCACTAAAAGACCCAGTTGGTGAATCAAAAATTGGGCACCACATCAGAAAGACTTAAATGATGAAGCACAATTAGCCACAAGTTTTGAAGCTGCCAAGCATGTGAGAAGGGGGAGGAGGAAGCTTTTGATGGCCTTTCCACACTTTCTGACAAGTGTTTGACATAATTCACCAACTTGGAAAGTATTTTTAGGCAATGGAAATGAATCATGGCAGGAAGAACATTTGTAATAAAATATTTCGGTACTTGGCAATTTCCTTTTCCATGTTCCAGCTATTTATTTTGTATTGAGCAGAGTTGGTGACTAGTTTGATTTGCCTTTCAAATCCTTATTGGGGTTTTAAAAAATAGTCAATAGTTTTCTATAGGCAATTTTCTCTTTGATTGGAGCCAGAGGTTGTGTATACATTTGTCGTGGGGTGGGGAGGATGCAGAATGAGGAGGACAAATATTTGTTCTTTTTACTTTTTATCCAGTTTCCTCAAGAATCCATTAGGAGTCTTGGGTTCTAGGATTCTCCTGCATATTTTCAAGTTTGGATGCCCTTCATTCCCCCTTCCCCCCATTATCTTACCTTTTCCTCCCTCCTCCAAATTCCACCTCAGCTTTTCAAACATGAGTAGAGGAGAATGGGAGCTGAAAGTTACAAGGACAGATTTTTATCTTTCTTATGTAGACAATCTGATGTTTTAAAAAATATTTTAAGTGATGTTTTCCCTTTTCATAGTAACTACATTTTTTATTGCATTACTTCCCCCTTTTTTTTCCGAGTGCTATCTCTTTTTTTTTTTTTAAGTGAGGCAATTGGGGTTAAGTGACTTGCCCAGGGTCACACAGCTAGTAAGTATTAAGTGTCTGAGGCCGGATTTGAACTCAGGTACTCCTGACTCCAGGGCCGGTGCTCTATCCACTGCGCCATCTAGCCGCCCCCCGAGTGCTATCTCTTAAAAAATTTCAAATATAAATCATCAGTCATTTTTTATTGGTTAGTTTTATGAATAATCTCATGTTTATGAGAACTTCTGACTATTGAAAAGCTGATCAGAAACAATTTATTCACTAAATAGTGCTTATTGGATATGCCCAGCATTTTGCTAACCTTTGGGGCATGTAAGAGACAGAAATAGAATGTCACAATTAACATTTTGTACATGTATATGTGTGTATATGTATGTGTGTGTATATTATATATATTTATATATCTGTTAAGGGCCTTTTGAAATGTGGCTTCTGTTCTACCCCAACAGAAACTTCACATTTCTTTTTTGGGGGGGGGCAGGGCAATGAGGTTTAAGTGACTTGCCCAGGGTCACACAGCTAGGAAGTGTCAAGTGTCTGAGGCCAGAACTCAGGTCCTCCTGAATCCAGGACCAGTTCTTTATCCACTGCACCACCTACCTGCCCCTAAAACTTCACATTTCAAGGTCACCAATGATCTTGTCATTGCTAGAGAAACCCAAGATTGATCCTTGAACTTTACTCTCATCCCTCTCTCTTCCCTATACCCAACCGGAATATCTAGTCGGTTGCCAAGTCATTTTGATTTGGCTCCCTCAATATCTCTAGGGTCTGTTTCCTTCTCTATACTTGAAACCCAATTCATCCCAGCAACATCACCTCATCTTTTGCCTGGATTATTGCAATAGCCTCCTAATTGGTCTCTCTGTATTTAGTCTCTCCCATTTCCATTCCATCTTCCATTTATCTATCAAATGGTACAAATCACACCTCTGCTAAGCTCTAGGAGCTTTCTGCTGTCTTTAAAACAAAATACAAATTCCTCTTTCATTTAAAATCCTTCATGATATGGTTTCAGTCTCATGTTTCCTGGTTGATTTTACCTTATTTCCTATAGTGGACTCCCCTATGTGCCATTCCATCCTCTACCACAGGACACTCTATCTCCTCTTGCTCTTTCCCATGTCTGGAATGGTCTCCCTCTTCACATTTGCCTCTTAGATTATCCTCAACCCAGGTCCCTTCAAAGCTCTTCTCAGGAGCCATCTCCTTCAAGTGACCTATCCTGATTTTCCCTGCTCTTATAACCCCTAAAACCACTTTGAATTATTGTGATTATTTATGAACATGTTAATCTCCATCCAGTATAATGTCTTTGAAGGGGTGGGGGTGGGGAGGGCTGTCATATTTCTATTAATATTACCAACCTTAAGCATAGTGCCTAGAAAGTAGAAGACTCTTACTAACTATGTATTGATTACTTGACTGAAAGGGGATAGATGAATGAGGACTGAAGACTTCATGAAGAAGCTGAGGTCTAAAACCATCTTTGAAAAGTGAATAGGAGCATAAAATGAAGAGTGGGGTGAGGAGACATTCCATTTGGGAAAAATAACATCAACCCGAATATCTAATCAACTCTGAATCCAGGGCTCCTTTTACTACACAAACATGGCTGATTGACTAATCTCTTAATCTCATTAGTATAATTTAGGTAGATTTGGTTTGATAGTTAACTAAAAGGAGAATTTCCTTACCCTGTGACCACTCATAAATTCTGGCTCTTGTTGCAAAGAAATCTTGTTCCCTTTGATGAACATGTAGGCATTCACTACATATACATGATAGTAGACTTGGGAATTCCTGTTCACAAGGTCCCCATGAACAATTTCTCTTGCAAAATCATCTTTTTACTTCCACTGTTCTTCCAAATTTGCAGAACAATTGCTGTCTCTTGGAAAAACAACAACAACAAAACAACATAGGGACATAAGATTTAGAGCTTCAAGGGACCTTAGACTTCACAAAGGGTCTGGGATACTTTCCAGGAGTCCTCAAGGTCAAAACCATTTTAATTATATTAAGATGTTTTAGTTTTGAATATGGTAAATATTGATAGATGTAACTCATGCAAACAATCTCTTTGGGGGCTCCTCAAAAAAATTTAAGAGTGTAAAAGGGTTCTAAGACTAAAAAGTTTGAGAACTGCTGATGTAATCCAGCTCCCACATTTTATGGGCAAGGAAACTGAGCCCAGGGAAGCAAGCAATTTGCAGTTACATAGCCAATAATTGTCAGAACCAGGATCGGAATTCAGTTCCTCTGATTTCAAATCCAGTGTTTTGTCCACTAAATAGCATGCCATGAGCCTCTTAAATAACATGCTAAATAAGTGGAATTTCAGCAGCTTTCAGATTGCCTCATCTCTCTTTTATGGGTGACCCAACACTATGTACCAGTCACTGTGCTGTTTTGCTGTTCAGTCATTTCAGTCATGTCCAATTCTTTATGACATCCCCCTCCCCCCATTTGGGGTTCTCTTGACAAAGCTACTGGAGTGGTTTGCCATTTCTTTCTCCACCTCATTTTACAGATGAGACAAACAGTATTAAGTGACTTGCCCCAGTGTCACATAGTTAGTAATTGTCAGAGGTCAGATATGACCTTAGGAAGATGAATCTTCCTGACTTCAGGCATGGGGCTCTCTCCACTGTGCCACCTAGCTGCCCTACTCTGTTAAGTGCTTTAATTTGATCCTCACAACAACCCTGGGAGATAGTTGCTATTATAATGTCAATTTTATAGCTGAGGAAACTAAGGTAGACAGAGATCAAGAGACTTCCCAGACAAATCTAGAGTCTGCTGGAATTTGAATGCAGGTTTTCCTGACTCCAAGCCCAGTATGCACATACACATACACATGCATATACATATGCATGTTCATATACATGTGCATACACACACAGTGCATACATTTACATATGTATAATGTGCATACACATGGACTATATATACCGATATGCCTATGTGCTATAGATATATACATAGGCACATAATGCCTATATATACATAGAGATATCTAGGCATTATGTGCATATCCAGCAACCTTTCTGTTTAACTCTTCAATTAAAAATGACAAATGTCTCTTATTCTTTAGGGCTTTAAACTCACCCATTTGCTTAGGTATTAGCTGATAAGGCTTGCTTAAAAAAAAACACAACAACCTACTTTACTGATAAGCTGATACCAGTCTATGGTTGTTTGCCTTTTATCTTGTGGTCTTTGAAGGAAGAAAAGCCTTAAATACTTTTCAGTCATTCATTGATTTATTTAAGAAGCATTTATTAAATTCATGTTAGTTAGAAACAGATATCTTTCCTTGGAAATTTTATAAACTTGGTGACTCCTGCTTGTAATTCCTGCTATGGAGAGTTTCGGAGTTATGAACAGCAATAGGACTAAAATGACCTAGTGTCTAACACTAGTCCCCAGGAGCAGGGGACACTAGGCTGCCTATGGAGGGACAAACTGGCCCCTTTTGCAAAGGAACAAGCCAAAGTTCCCTTGCCAATCACTATTGGGATTGGACTGTGAGTAGCTGCTGCATCTCCAGTCTTAGCAAGATAGGGAAACCCCATCTCTCCAAAGAAAGATGGAAAGAACAAAAGTCTATAGATTGCATGAATAACCCCCTACTCATTCTACTGGTAGAACCAGCCCTGACTGCCAATTTCCTTAGTCTCTTATCTGCTGTTGAAGTTAATTACCATTTATTCCCAGAGGGGTAGAATTCCTTGTTTTCTTTCCAGTGGATTGAAGGTGTGTGAGTTAGATAATCACTAAGGTAGGCAATACACGACTTTCACTTTTCCATGACTCACCAGAACATCTGTTGAGAAGATTGTAAACTTCAAAATTTAGCTTGAGTCATTGATTTTGTGCTGAAAGTCCAAACATAAAGCACTTAATACCCTTCTGGCCCTGAAAACAGGTTTTACAGTCGTTTTTGTGGCAGCTGGTGCCCAGCAAGATTGTAAACCCTTTGACAACAAAACTCATCCTCCTTCTCTGCCTAGGATTATTGAGTAAGATCCTAAAGGTGAGTAGCAACTGGTGACCATCAATCTATAGAGTAGCTTATGTAACAGATATGTTTAAAGTGTGATTAGCTGTCCTGGGTAGGTTTTTATAACAGTTTCTTAACATTAAACCCATTAAGAAATACAGACAACACATGTATATATGTGTAAATATCACATGCAGAGATATTACATGTGTATCTATAAAACAAGTGTGTTTTTATATACATATTGCATATATATGTATACATCCACATGCATGTGGGGAAATATACATCCAAAATATAGCCAAGTGATTAAGTTGTTCAGCAACCTAGAAGTTCTGAATCATGTAGCTATTCTAGGTGTGCATAAGTAGATTTATTATCATCTAAAAGGGGGGGTGGTGTATAATTTAATAGACTTTGAGTGTAGTTTTCTATTTGGAATGATTAACAATGGAGTATTTATTGTTGTGGGGCAGCTAGGTGGCAGTGCTGTGCCCAGTCAGGAAGACCTGACTTCAAATATGGCCTCACACACTTAGTAACTGTGGGACCTTGGGCCAGTCACTTTACCCCGTTTGCCTAAGTTTCCTCATCTGTAAAATGAGCAGGAGAAGAAAATGCCCAACCCCAGCAGTATCTTTGCCAAGAAAATCCCAAATGGGATCACGGAGTCCGACACAACTGAAATGACTCCAAGAACAATTTATTGTTGATGTGGTTAGGAATGTAGTTTTCATCTGCCTGCTGAAGACCTTAAAATAATGCATTATTGTCTGCTCTATCAAATCTAAAGTCTTCTGCCCAGTTTCTAAGACCCTAGAAATACAATCTCCTTACCAGTCAATAAACATGTATTAAGTGCCTAGTGTTTGCCAAACACTATGCTAAAACCAGAGGATGGCAAAAGACAGTCCCTGCTCTCAAGGAGCTCACAGTCTAAAGAGGAAGAGAACATGTAAACAACTATGTACAAAGCAGTTATATACAGGATAAATGTGAGATAATCAGCAGAGGAAAGGCACTAGAAGGAAGGCACTGTGCTAAAGGAAATGGGGGCTGCATGAGGAGTTAGAAGGACAAAGTTTAAAGTGCTGCCTCAGCTGCCTCAGTCTGTGAGCTGGATTGTTAGCTATGTCCACTTAGGCTCTTGAGTACTCTCAGCCTCAGTTTCCTCCCATGAGGATTTAATTCGATAATACAGAAGCCCTAAATAAATGTGACCTGTGTTGAATCCCACATAGTGTCCTCACTCATGACTCTGTGTCTTTATTCTTGTAAGCCAATTTATATGCCATTCCTCCTACTTTGGAGGATTATCAGACTTGTGTTGGAAGGAACTTTTGAGATCAAGTCCAACCCTCAGATAAGGGAACTGAGACCTCTATCAGTGAAACTTGAGGTTACACAGACTGTAAATATGGATGGATGAATGGATGGATGGGTGGGTGGAGGGATGAATGAATGAATGAATGAATGAATGAATGAATGAATGAATGAAGTATTTTATTAAGTACATCCTAGGTAAGTACTAACTACATGGGACACAAATAGAAGAAGGCGGCAGTCCCTGCTCTCAAGGAGCCTACTCTAATTGGGAAAGACAACACATATTGGATAATTCAGCTTCAGAGTGGACAGAAAATTCTAGAGAGTCTATGAAGGAGTCCTTATCATATATAGAATATTTGCTTCCCGGGGTGGGAAGCCCTGATTGGACTGATGGGAAAGGGAGAATGCACTTGAGGGTTGAGATTGGAGCAAATTCTGGGTTTCCCTTGGCAGGGGTGATGATTGGAGATTGGGAGAAAGGGATCATTGAGCTGCTAACAGGCAAAAAGAGGAATGAGCTATTGTCAGGAAAATTGAGGGTGGGCATTGGGGCAAGGAAGGTAGTTATATTTTGTGCTATTTCTGCCTGAGTCCCTCCAGGTACTCCTGATATTGTGTGGGATGTCCCACCACAGGAGAGGGTGAAGGGAGGAATCCTGCTTGGTGCTAGCTTAAACTGAGGATCTCCAGGTGCCTGTTTCTAGGGTCTGCTGTGGCCTGGGGATGATTATGGGTTATTGCTTGGCGCCTTCTTGGGACCAGGATAGAAAATAATCTTCCTTCCTAGCAGAACAAAGATTAATTTCCCATACTTGTGTGCATTATTTGTATATACAAACACCTATTTTGACTGACTCTGTGTTATGGTTGCCCTGAAGCACTGAGAGTTTAAGTATGTTAAGTGTATGCCAGAGACAGTCTATGAGCTGGATTTTTCTGCCTCTGAGGTTGGCTCTGTCCATTTTACCACATTGCCTCTCATTGTCTTTAAGTATCTTTACAGTACAGTTGGATTTTATTTGAGGATATACTGTTAAGTATAGCATCATTAAATTGTAAGCTACCTGAGTGTAGAAACTGTGAATTATACTTGTAAAATTATCTTATTGCTCCATCCTCATACTGTATCCATAGAAGGCACTCAACAAATACTTAAATAACAGTTGAATAACAATGTTTTGTGCCATCCCTTCACCTTTCCAGACGACAAATTTGTTATCTGCTAAATGGTTAAGAGGGTGGACTGGCTAGTCTGTAAAACTACCTTTCATTCAGGATTATCTCCAGATCATTTTGAAGCATTAGATTAGGATTTCATTGGAGGAATATCACTCTTTTTTTATTTTTAGAATGGGCATGATCCACAGGTAACTCTTCATACTTTCTCTTTTATAATGAAATCATGTTCTTTCAAAATTAAATAAAAAATTCTTAATCAAATGATCCCTAAACAAAATGTTTCCATGTACAAAGTAGAACACAAAAAGATGATTATGTGAAAACATAATACCCCATTATTGCTTTTTAAAAAAAATGTAATAAATTCAACATTATTTTCAGAATTGTTCTATTTCCTTCTGAAGTTCTTTATTCTCTTCTATGAATTTTAATGGAATGCTTCAATGACCCATCCTTCCTTCCTTCCTTCCTCCCTTCTTCCCTGCATCCCCTCTGTTGATAGTTCCTCTCTTCCCCACCAAATCTTCCACCCCCATTAAAAAAACAAATACCCACCCTTCTTGTAAGTAATAAGCACAATAAAGGAAACAAACCCACATATTTGCTTAGCAAAATTCCTGTAATGTGGTAAATGCTTAATAAAGGCTTTATTTATCTAAGTCTAAAAAAGTGTGCCTCATTCTACACCTTGAGTTTACCTCCTCTGTCAGGGAGTAGTTAGCATGTTTCCTTATTGGTCCTCTATAATTGTGTTTGGTTATTATATTGGTCAGAGTTCTCACGTCTTTTAAAATTGTTTTTCTTTACAGTTTTGTTGCTGTTGCATAAATTAGTCTTCTGGTCCTGCTCATATCACTCTGTATTGGTTCATGCTAATCTTCCTAGGTTTCTTTGAAATGATCTTTTATTTAGCATGCTGATTTTCTACATTTCAGACTCTTGATGCTTATCAGTGAGCATTACAATATACCAGAAGGTCTCTCCAACTTTATCATTTATTATGTTTTTCTGTCTCTCAGAACCCTAGTCATTTGCAGTGGGGCAGGTCATCCAGCTGGCATTACATTCAATGGGATAACTTCAAAATACAGGGAAAGGGGAAAGCTAGGTGGCTCAGTGGATAGAGCACCGGCCCTGGATTCAGGAGGACCTGAGTTCAAATCTGGCCTCAGACACTTAACACTTACTAGCTGTGTGACCCTGGGCAAATCACTTAACCCCAATTGCCTCACTAAAAAAAAAAAAAAATCTGGGATGAACCCAAGCATTTATGTTTCACTTTGTTCTAAGTGAATGTAGGCCCAAAGTAATCTCATTCCTCCTGAATTCCACATCATTTTTCATATTTCACTTGTGGAACTGTTTTATGTGATAGTCACTTGCATGCACAGCTTACTTACTTTCCCTACTGTATTAGAAACTTCTCCAGAGGAGAAATCAGGATTATTCATCTGATAGTATGAGGTCCAAATATTTGTTGAATGAAGGTAGCTTAAAAAGCTCACTGTTAACAGCCAGAGCCTACATTTGCAGTGCAAATAGTCACTATCCTGGATGTACATTGGGTGATTAATATACATTGATTTTGCTATTAATGTCATTAAATCAAGCAAATCACCTTTGGCCATTGCCTGTTTGGACAATCCAGAGAAGAACTGAATATAGCCCTTTCTAATGTGACTTTAAAATCTTTCATTCTGCTCCCGGATATAGCTGTATTTTGCTAGCACACTTACCACTGGACTCTGAAACTTGTTGATAGAATTGCTAGCTTTTATGTTGATAACATAGAGCCAGCTAGGTGGCACAGTGGATAGAACATGGGAGCTGGAGAAAGGAAGACTTAACTTGATTTTAAATCTAGTCTCAGACACTTACTAGCTGTGTGACCCTGGGAAAGTTACTTAACCCTATTTGCCTCAGTTTTCTCATTTGAAAAATGAACTGGAGAAGGAAATAGCAAACCACTTAGCATTTTTGCCAAGAAAATGTCATTTGGGTCTGAAAAACAGCTGCCAGACCAGGCAATCGCTTAGTTCCTTTCCTAGTCTAAAAATGCTCTTTATTTTGGGACTAGTCTTGAGAATCAGGGAAAGGTAACTAATATGTGTCTCCCTTCCCTGTTATACAAATTCCACACTGCTCTTCCCATTTATAGACATACACCCAGACTTCTTGTCAAATTAGGAGAAATTAGGGTTAGGGTCAGAAATGGCTTTCAGAAGATATGAGAATACAAGGGAAAAGGTAGCAGTAAATGTCACTGGGCCCTGCATTGTGGATTTCCCCTGATCTCTGGTATTTGTCTCAATAAATACAAAACAAAGAGTCACTCTGTTTGGCTTTGCTGTCTATCTAAAGCTAACATTTTGGGGAGGTGCCTGCTTACTCTAACAAGAAATGTTAAACCAATTCAGATTGTTGAGAAAGGTGGGTGGGGTGTTTGAATGGGGGGGGGGGAGGATAACACCAGCATTTTTTTCTAGTATCAAGCCTGCCATTAAGACATTTATTAATCCTAGTTTATACCATATGAAGAGAGGGAACAACTATTTTCTCATGAAGGCATCTCTTTAAGTACATTAAAAAATTTTTTTTTTGAATGGGGAAGAAAAATGAGAGCAATCACCCAGGTCAGGCACGCCTTCTTAGCAAGCAAAGAGAAAAGTTGCCTGAGGAAAAAAAAAAGATGACAACCAGATATGAAAGTGGGATAATGTCTGATGAATTCAGCACAGGGAAGGTGGCACTGATGAGTGGAAAACAAGAGAAGGGGGAAGAAATTGTGTGGAAGCTGTAACGATTGGAATAACGCCACCTGCTGGATACTTACTGTAGAAGAGTTCTGCCCATGAAGCGAAGGTCTTTGAGGGCAAGACCAGGAGTCTTTTCTTTGGCATCAGGAAGTGACGCGGACTAGTGGGAGGAGGAAGGAAGAGACTGGCGCTCACTCTCGCGCTTTTCCCTTTGGACTCTGGTGGAGAGCGGAGCTAGAAATGTGCTCTCCCTTTAATAGATAGGAATCTAGGCCTTTTTCTCTCTTTACCAAATTCTTATTCTCCTTAATAAATGCTTAAAAGTCTAACTCTTGCTAAAGCTTATAATTTATTGGTGACCACTCATTAGATATTTTAGACAGTTTAGCTAGAATTTTAGCCCCTGAACAAAGCTTTATACAAGATTACTAGATAAAGTTTCTCAAGAACTTTAATAAGCTAGATTTACACATTGTAACAGCTAGTTTGTTAAAATTTTAATTCAGTCATTTTTGCTGACCAAGCAATGGCCAAACAATCTGTTATCCAAGGACCAGCTTAATTCAGTCTGAAGAATCTCATTACCAGAAGGTTGGCTACTAAGTGACCTTTCTTCCCCCTAGCCATAACTACTTAAACCTTTAAATAATGACATAAAGGAGCTGCTATCTGCATCTTTGGGAGGAGTAGCCACAATAATGAAATAATGGGTACTTGAAGTTATTCATCAAGACTGTACACTTGGGAGAAACTTAATGAAGAAAGGGGGAAAAAAATGTCCTTCTTCCTTATGTCCCTTTCAGTTTCCCTTCTTCTCTCCTTCAGAGTTAGAGTTGTAGCTTCATATTCTGCATTTATCCCCTAGTACACATATAACCTTGGGAAAGTCACTCAGCCTCCCTGGGCCTCAATTTCTCCACCTGTAAAATATGGGGGTTGGACTAGATGGCCTCTGAAATTCCTTCAAGCTGTGGGTCCATTATCCTGTGTGTGTGAGAAGGCGGGGGAAGGGAGAGGATTTGGTTTATATTGCTGTCACTTCTAAATGACTTTTCTAACCCTGCCTTACAAAAATGCATGGCAAAGGAAAGAAAGAAAGAAAGAAAGAAGAGGCAACACCTATTGGTCACATGCAACTATAGTGAGAAGGAGACATTTGTTGTTGTTGTTCAGTGGTCATTCATGTCTGACTCTCAGTGATCCCATGGACCATATCACACCAGGCCCTTCTGTCCTCTGTAATGCAGTCCATGGGATTTTCTTGTCAAAGATACTGGAGTGATTTGTCCTTGCCTTCTCTACCTTTTGTTAGAACTCTCCACTAAGACCTGTCCAACTTGGGTAACTCTGCATAGCGTAGCTCATAGTTTCATAGAGAAACAATGAAACAATGACAAACCCCTTTTCCATGACAAGGAAATGATGCAGGAGGTGGTCACAGCCATATGTGACTATATGCCTCATTCAGCAGCTGTATGTAGGATGAGGAAGGAGGCATACTTCACCATAATTTATCTGAAGTTAAAATCAGTTACTGCATGGATCAGCCAGTTCATTTTCTTTTATATTGTGAACTTTTGAGAGGCTGAATAAATAGTGGAGAGAGCCCTGACCTTGAGACCAGGAAGACCTGTATTCAAATTCCACTTGACACATACTGATTGAGTGAGTCTCTTGGTGCTCTAGGTAAATCTAAGATTCTTGAGTTGCAAGAGAAGGTGCCAATCTGCACTGATAGTGGGAATTTCTTCCCTTGGGAGTTCTAAATACCAAGGGAATCACAAGTTCAGTCCCTAATTTCCCGATGTGCTGTTAACAGTCATCAATGAGCACAAAATTATCAAATAGGAAAGAGATTTATACAAAAAAGAAACTTGCCCAGCTAGGTGGCGCAGTAGATAGAGCACCGGCCCTGGAGTCAGGAGTACCTGAGTTCAAATCCGGCCTCAGACAATTAACACTTACTAGCTGTGTGACCCTGGGCAAGTCACTTAACCCCAATTGCCTCACTAAAAAAAAAAAAAAGAAACTTGTGAACTCCTGTTACCCAACACCTCTTCCAAGCTCAACAAATATCCATTTGGTAGTTAGTTGATAACTAAACACAGCAGAGGAAGTGGGTAATAGGGCAAGAGCTGTGATTTGATTGTGTGAAGCAGTTAGTTAACGTATTTCTCTTTTATAAAGGTGTCAGCAAAGTGACTGAGAAGGAAAGCGGTAATTGACCTTTCTTCTAATGGTTCATTAGGTAGGGGCAGGAAGGAGAGTAGCCTCAGGTGGCTCCTTGTTTCTTTCCTTTCATTGCCCTTTGGAGGGCATTGAAGCACAGGTAGAATCATGCCTGTAGAAATTGCTTCTGTTTGGATATATCTACACAGATTTCCGGAGTCAGGAAAGGATTGGAATACCTGGAACTTCAGTTTTGCAGATTCCACAAATGAGCTGTGTTCCATGGAGTAGAAAAAAGATGTTATTTGTAAGCATTTGGAGGAATGCTGACAGTGGATAGTTCTCCCTATAGATCCTTGCAGAAGACTGGTGAGTTCCGCTGTAACAGATCTATGGATTTTGGCCAGGACAAGCGGCAGCTAAGAGTATTCTAGCCCAACAGGAAACCCTCCTGTATGAGAGCCTCTTTGTTTTCTCCTGGGTGCATCCACCTTCTCTTGTCCTTGGCAGGCGGCACTGTTTGTTTTGTGGTGCAAAGAACAGAACTGGTTAGATTGGGGGTGGAGTAGAGGATGGGGGAGGGAAGTGATGTAGATATTTCTTAATAGGGTTGTGTGGTTTTTTTTTGGTTGCCACTAAATCCATGTTTCAAAAACTATTTTTCTACCCTCAATGAAGAAGTAGAATAAAGGCATGAATGTAACAAACTTTGGTCTAAGAAAGAAAAGTTAACTGGAAAGGTTAATAAGTGACCTAGTCTTCTGTGTTTTTTACATGGAAGTCTAACTTGTGGAACTGCCAGAAAAGCCATAGAGGAAGGTAGGCCTACCAGTCTCCAGTATCTTGAAATGGGGCAGTTATTTTCGAACAAAGGTTTTGTTCAAGCTTCATCCTGAGGCTTGTGTATAGGACCTCTAAGTAGTAGCTATAGCCTCTAATCAGAGGGCAGTCTCTGGTGTCTGTGGTAAAGAAAGGACTAATTGTCTTTTGGGGTCCCACTTTCAGTGACATCAAGGTCATGGTCAAGCATAAAGGACAGCTAGTCCTCAAGTCAATTAATCACCTTGAGCTGAGTGCTGTGCTAGGGAGTGAGGCAGATACATAAAAATACATAACACAACCATTGCCATTGAGGAGTTTATAGTCTGTTTCTCTTGTCTTGTAGGGGAGCCTAGATACACATATACAGACTACTAGAGAATAGCCCATTAGTTATGCAGTAAGGTTTTTCAGTGTGTGATATAAGCTATATGGACTCTGGGCATTCAGGAGAAGTAGGAAGTACCATGGCCTGGAGAAACACAGAATGTTAACACTTGAATAGGATTTTGGGAGCCATTTGGTCCAACTCATATACAAACTAGAATCCTTTCTAAACATACTTAACAAGTGATCATCAAGCATTTGCTTTAAGACTTCCAGGGAAGGGTAACTGACTGCCTTCTAGGGAAGTCTATTCCAGTTTGGAATAACTCTAATTACTTGGATCTATTTCATGATATTGATCCTAACTCTGCCTCTACAACTTCCAACCAGTGCTCCTATTTCTGCCCTCTTAGACCAAGCATAATAGTCTATTCCCTCTCTGAAGTATGATAGTCCTTGAAGTACTTGAAGACATCTAGCACATTTCTCTCCTAAATCTTTTCTTCAGGTTATGCACTCCCAGTTCATGCAATCTATCCTTGTATGGCATGGTCTTGGGGAACTACCTCCACTCTCCTTAAATGTCTTGCTTGAGATGTGGCATCGAGATATGAACACGGTACTTCAGATGTAGTTTGACCAGAGCAGAAGATGGCAGGACTATCACCTCCTTAGTTCTAGATACTATGCCTCTCAACATAGCCCTAAATCATATGAGTTTTTTGGCTGCTCTATCTTTTGGTTGCTGACTCATATTGAGGTTACAATACATTAAAGTTCTCGGATCTTTTGCAGACAAATTATCCAATCACATCTTTCCCATCTCCCTGTAAAGTTCATTTGATTTTGAATTCCTACCAAATTTCATATTATTAGGTTCAGGCCTTTGTTTTAGCCTTTCATGATACCTCTATCCATATTTGGCTCTGCACTGTGTTGGCTCTGTCTCCTAGCTTTGTTTCATCTAAAAAATTGCCAAGGATGCCATATATGCTTTCATTCAAGTCATTGATAAAAATGGTAAATATCAGAGAACAAAAGACAAGGTAACAGAGGACTACTCAATGGATCTAGCCATCCAACCAGTTTGGAATCTGCCCTACTGTTCGCTCTCTCATCTAACGCACATTCTCCCATCTTGTCTACAAAGAATTGCATTATGTAATTTGATAAACTTTTTTTTATAAAATCTAGGTTAACCACATCTAGTCTAGAGCATTCTTCCAGTCAGCCAGACAAATAACAATGTCAAATAAAAGAAAATTAGAATTAGGCTGGCATGACCTGTTCTGGGAGGAGATGGACTGGAAGGAGTCAATCAACAAGTACTTCAGTGGTAGAGATTTTATTTTTCCTTTGTATCTCCAGTGCTTTTAGCAATGCCTGGCTCATAGAGAGCACTTAATAAATGCTTGTTGATGGGTTGATTGATACAAACAGATGCAAAATCTGAACCAAACAAAGATAATTTGGGAAGTGTGTGAAGTCACAAGTAGCTTGGGACATCAGGACAGGACTCCTGCAAAGGAGAAGGCAGGTAAAGGAGGTTGGAGAATGCGGGGTTAACAATAGGGATGAGGGCAGAAAGGTGAGAATGAGGCTGCTATGTGTTCAGGACAGTGCAAAGAGCATTCTGATTGGAAACTAGGCTTTGGGTTCAGGATTGTGGATCGTAAAGCTGAAAAGGTAAGTTGGAGCCACTTACTGGAAGACTTGCACTATGGACTTGATTTTATATGTATAGGGAACCCTTGTTGCTGCTTATATGCAGGTGAATATCATGATGAAAGCATTATTTTAGGAAGATTCATTTGGTCATGGTGTAGCTACAATATTGGTAAGAGAAAGACAGGTTAAGGGACTCTTAAAGGAATCCTTGTATAATGCTGTCAGTATTTGGGTTGGATGATGGTAATGGGAATGGAGGGTTGGATCCTGTAGTGTGAGAAGGAAATACAGGATGCTTTTTCTTAATGGAATTTTCCTCTGTCAGCTTGCCATTTTCATCATCAGTAGGCAAATAGATTTGAAAGAACTTTGTATTTTCCTGAGAGGAAATAATTGTTTAGTACATATATGTATAGGTGAATGTCTAAAAACAAGTTATAAAAATATGTGTTCAATGAATGACATGAAGAACATTGTCAGACTTCACTGATCTCTCCTATTTCTTATCTTGGGTGGGGGTGGGGGCCAATTATGTGTGTCTCACCTCTGGGGCAAAGGTAGGGAAGAGGATTAAGTAACTGATAAATTCTGGTCAAGGAGTGATTTTAGGCTTCTGTTCACCAAAGGCAATAGTAAAAAAATCATTCATAAGGATCACCGCAGTCTTTCTTTTGGGAACTTAAATCATCTGTTACAATAAGTAAGATCTTGTGACTTTCAGAGAACTCTCTTGTTCACTGAAAATCTTGGATATTATAAGGTTAGGGTCCCTTTAGAAAATGCAAGAAATGTTCATGATATATTTTCTGAGAGAAGAGAGGCATGTTTGTGTATCTGTGGCTTGTGGGAAATTTCAGAAAAGTTGTTTGTTTTGTTAGCTTATGGGCATGGCATCTCTTAAACTTTTAATGTCTGGTCTAAGGATATCCTGACAAACTGGTATTGTTTGGGTCTGGAACTACCTTTGCAGGTGAATTGTATATTTGATTATGTGCCAGATGGAGTCTGGTTAAAACAGGAAAACAAATGTGACCCTTCTACCACCCACAATGTTAGGTCCTTTGATAAAGGCAGCTAGGTGGCACAGTGGATAGAGGACTGACCTGAGTTCAAATCTGGCCTTAGACATTTACTAGCTGTGTGACCCTGGCTAAGTCACTTAAGCTCTTTCTCCCTCAGCTTCCTTACCTGAAAAATAGCCAGAGTTGATGTTAGGATAAAATGAGATAATAATTGTAAAGTGCTTTCATACCTTAAATTGCTACATAAAGTGCTATACTAGTTACTATTATTGTTGTTGGTCTGCTTATTATAATTACAATAATAGTAATAATGACTGCAGACTCCATGAATGGGTGCAATGCTGCCTATAGTGAATGATTTGAGGTCCTCATGTCCTTCCATCGACCACAGCTTCTGACTTCAATAGTGGAATTTTGATCCATGCCCATATTCAGACACTCATGTTGGGGCCAGCTGATCCAGTGTGATGGACTGTCATTGTCTTCTTGACAGATAAAAAAAAAATCACTCCACTTCCTTCACAATTCTGTCTTTTGTATTCTGCCTGGCAGGGACTCTGATTTATGTGACCATACTTCTGGAGGTAGATATTTCTTACTTCCTCTATTGTTGGTCACTATTTATTATAGTGATTATCTATTTTTGAAACTCTTAATACTACTGTATTTTTTTTTTTTGATCCATGCTATGAACTGATCATCTCTCATTCACAAGAAGATGACTCTAGTAAGATTTGTAGATGTGACTTCAGTATGTAGTCTCAAACCATGAGAAGAAAGGTGGTGTACTGACAGAGTCCTGGACTTGGAGTCAGAGGACTTGGGTTCAAATCCTTGCTTTGCCACTTCTGCTTCTGTCATCTTGGATTCTATTTCTTATATGGTCCTATATATAGGACTCTCTAGACCTCGGTTTTGTCATCTGTGATAAAGGGTGGTAGGAAGAGATGATCTCTAAGGTTCTTCTTAGCTCTAAATCCTATGAGTAAGCCTCCAACATTTCTGCTATATGGTCTCTATTCTTTCTGTTAGATTTGACTGCTCCAGGAAAGAGCCAACATATCTCTTCAGGCAGGAAATGTCTAAAGACCATTTTGATTTGTCACTGCTTCTCAGGTGGAGGTACAACAAGTTGCCTTTTTTTGGTATCGACAGGAGTGTAATTTATTGGCACAGCCTTCTGTCTCTATATTAGAATATCAGTTCATCTTGTTTCTCTTCACAGCCAATCTCATCACAAATCCTTGTTAATCTTTGAATAATACAATGTATGTATGACTTCTCAATGGCATGGAAAAACTGTAACATGTTTTGGGTTACAAATGAAAAATTCTAAGAACTCCTAGTCTTTTTTTTTTTTTTTGGTGGGGCAATGAGGGGGGGTTAAGTGACTTGCCCAGGGTCACACAGCTAGTAAGTGTTAAGTGTCTGAGGCCAGATTTGAACTCAGGTCCTCCTGAATCCAGGGCTAGTGCTTTATCCATTGCACCACCTAGCTGCCCCTCCTAGTCATTTAAGACTTAAAACATTTCTGGGTGTTGGCACATGTCTTTAATCTCAGCTTCTGGGACACTGAAGGAGCTTGAGAGTGCTGAGCTGAAATGGGCTAATGGGCTTAGTATGGCATCAATCAATATGGTGATGGGGGTTTGGGAAGGGAAGGGGTCTATCAGCCTTCTTGAGGAGAGGGAAACCAGCCCAGCTTGAAAACAGAGGAGGTCAAAGCTCAAAGCTCATGTGCTGATGTGGAGTGAGATTGGGTCCACAAATGGCCACTGAACTTCTAGGCTGAATGAGAAGGGTCGAACCATCCTTTTTAAAAAAAAAAAAATGAATAGCAGGATTGTCATATCGCGTGCGTGTGTGTGTGTGTGTGTGTGTGTGTGTGTGTGTGTTTTGGAGGGGGAGGTTGGGGAAGGGTGTCCTTTCAGCTTCTATTGACCCATCTATGGCAGCAGTGACAGATAAGTTGGTATGGTGGTATATATATATATATATATATATATATATATATGAATAAGAGAGAGAGGGAATAAGCTTTTATTAAGTGCCCGTGCTAAATGCTCTACAAATTCTGCCTCTTTTGATCTTCACAACAATCACATGATGTAGCAGTTGAGCAGGCTGGGTAAGGGCTGGCTTTGGAGGTATGACACTGACAGTCAACTCCAATTAGCTTGTGACTGTGGTCACACCACTTTAACTCTCAGGGTCCTAAGCAACTCTTTTAAGTCTGAAAGTTAAAGATAAATAGCCTGATCAGCATCAGTAGCAGGAGTTTCCACATTAGGAATTTCACATACTGATAAAGTACATGGATCCAGGCTACCTCCCCTCTCTCCTATCCCACCCCCTCAAAAAAATAAGAATGGAAAACAGCAGCAGCAGTGATTCAGGAAGGGTGAGGGTTCTGCTTTAAAGGATTTTCAGATGGCTGAGGACTTTGAAGGAGGTCACCACAGTACTCTCAAGGTGACCCCTGATTAACTTCCAGGCCCAGCCACTTTTATGTTCTTAGGAATGATCGCCTGAACTCTCCAGTTGTGGTAAACACTCCTGGATGGCCTGATGGTTATGGTTTATTTAAAAATCTTGCTCAACTTGTTGGACATGTTAGCTGGTGTGTGTGTGTGTGTGTGTGTGTGTGTGTGTGTGTGTGTGTGTGTGTGTGTGTGTGTGTGTCTGTTGACAGCAAGGTTGATGGTGCTGTTTGTAAAGTAAGGCTCTCATTTGTGAGTATGACAAACTTTGTTGTTGTTACTGTCCAATAGGGACCTTAGAGGTCATTTAATCTATTGGAGGGTCACAGGATCATAACAAGCTGGAAAGTGAGCTGAGAAGAGGTTTCTAAAATGAAATATTTGCAAAGTGCTTTGCAGACCTTAAGGTTGTATATAAATGCTACATTATCGTTATTATTATTATTGAATACAACCAATGCATTTTACAGGTGAGGAGACCAAGACCCAGAGAGGGTACAGAAAATGCTCAAGACCACACAAGTAGTGACAGAGCCAAGATTTGAAAGCAAGTCTTCTGACCCCAATTCCGTGTCATTCTCATTCCACCATCCTACTTAGTGGCAGACCCAGGATTTGAACCCTGATTCACTGACTCTCGATCCGGCTTTCTTTCTATTCATCTACATTCCCTACCTCAACTTCTGGCATTTCTAAGCAGCAGGAAGCTGGAACCATTGCATTTTCTAGGTGGAGTCCTGCTTCCTACCTAATTCCTTAGAGGATGTCAAGGAGAGTGGAGATATTGAATGTCACAAACAAAGCTTTCATGTCCTGTTCACAGACTACAGTGTTTAGCCTCTAGACTTCATGATAAGGGAAATGCCATCTTATAAATAGTTATATGAAGCTATTGTCTGTCTGGAATTTGAGAAGACACAATAAAACTGGATGAAGTTCAGTGAGAAATATTGGATGTATTTTTTTAATGTATTTTTAATCAGATACAGAGTTGAAAGGTAGGTCAGGAATCAAGAGGGGGCTATTACAAGGACCTTGTGAGATTGTGTGAATGATCTTGCTCTAGAGCCTTAGACCTTGCTAAAGCTCTTTAGCTTCCCTAGAGATTCTAGCTCCTCCTTGGAGCTAGTCCAGGGGTCCTTGCCCTGTACCCACAGGTTTGATCACTCAAACCCAACTCAAGCTAAGAAACTTCCTAGACCTTTTTGGTCTCTGATTCTACTTTTTTTCGGAGCAATCGGGGACCTGAATTTCTAATTGTCTACTTTTCAACCTTCTCCCCTACCCCATCCCCCCAAACACACTATTTTCTCCTCTTGCTATCTTCTGTATTATTCCCTTCTATATCCTTGGCCTCTTTTCCTTCCTTATCCTTGTCCTTGTTCCCTTCTGTTGCCTGACCACCACACCCAGAGTATATATTCTAGGACAAGAGTATGTATAGCATAGTGTGTAGTATTGGTCTTGGGGCCAGGAAGACCTGAATTTAGATTCTACTTCAGGGCATCTATTAGCTGTGTGGACCTGGGCAGATCACTTGTTAAATGTGCCAGGCAACTCTTGAGCTTATACATTAAACATGAGTTGTAGATTTGAGAAGGGATTTTCCACACTGAGGGTTTCATATGTTGTTGAAATCACAATTTTAGACTTTAGCTCTCCCCTAATAACCACTCCCCCCTCCACAAGAGAAAAGAATAAATATAAATTCAGAAATAATATCATGAAAGGACAAAGTGATTCAAAATGTGTATATAAGAGAGAACTGCCCAGACACATGTGAGTAGTACCTAAACCTTCTAAATTATTCTGTCTAAATATTGGGTCCTAGGAGTAGCTGAACCTGTTTTTTTTCCCCTCAGCTTTCCTTGTGACCCTCAGAGAGAATTCAGTGTCATAGCACACTAATGGATTTGGTATTGACCTACCAGAGTATGCTAGGTCAAACTCACTGGTCAGTCCTGTAAACCAAATTGTACTCTTAGATGATCAGCAAGCTTCCCGATTGAATAGCAGGTTTGCAGGTGATCTATCCATGTTTTTTATTACACTCTGCCTCTGTGACCCCTTCCTCTGATTGGCTGGTTCCTAAATGGTGCCTAGGTCAACCATGTCTTCATTCCTCTCTGGACTCCAGTCTGGACTTCCTAGACTTTCTGAACTTCAGCATTGTCCAGAGAAGACCAAATGTAACACACACACACACACACACACACACACACACACACACACACACACACACACACCATTTGTATGATAGCTTGTCATACTGGAATTAATGCTGGCTTCCATAGTCATGTCCGTGGTCATGGTCACGAACAGGATGTGACCCAAAACGTATTGGCTGAATCAGTAGATCCACATTTCCAAGTTCAGTTGGACCTCCCCCTGCCACCCTCTCCCCCACCTCCCTTCTGACAGCTGAGTGTACAGACTGGGCATCTAGATGAAAAAACAGAGACAAATCAACATTATATCTCCCTCCCGTGTATGCCTGAACTGTTTTCATTTACTCAGCAAGAAGGCAGAAAAAAAGGAAGCACAAAGCATTCCCCGCCAGAGTACTTGTTAATTAGTAGAACGGGATGCTGCCCTGCATTCATTTTAGAGAGCTCTGAACAGGAGGGCATCTCCCCTAAGAGTCCAATGTAGTCACAGGTTTCCAGTCAGCAGAAGTCCATGTCAGGGATATTTATCCAGTGCTCAGGCAAGGAGAAGTGAATCAACTCTTCTTTGGAATTTGCAAAATGCTTGAACTTGTCTATTTGTGTTGTATTTTGTCGAGCTTGTGTTTGTCCTGAACACAAGTACCCCAGTCACTGGCTCATGAGACTAGTGTGAGCATTTCTAAGTTAGGGCTTTTGGCTAAGGGAAAATGAGCTGACTTTCAGTGAATCTGGTGTTGTCTTGAAAAAACACTGCTCTGTATTTCTTGGAGAGACTATTTATTGCATGTGCTTTTAAAAATTACACTAGAAAATAGGGCATATGTAGATAAAAAGAAGACTATTTTAGAAATAGAAATGTGTACAAGTTTCGCTACTGCAGTATTGTTTGCCTCTTTTGGAAGAATTTTCTTAGAATGATAATCAAATTTTTAAGCTAAAGAAAGAACCTTAGGCAAGGGGAATGAATAGGAAGGGGGTTGGCTTTGCAATCAGAATATCTGTGTTTGAATCTCAGCTGTCATTTCCTACCTTTTGCTTACCTTGGGCCAATCACTTATCCTCCTCATCCGAGTTTCCTCATCTATAAAATGAGGGGGTTGGGTGAGATGGCCTTGAAGATCCCCTTTTGCTCAAAATCTATGATTCTGTGGCCATCTCATCCAATACCTTCAATCTACAGGTGAGCTGATAACTCAGAATATTTAGGAAACCAGGCCATTCCGCTTGTTATCTTTATTTGTTTTTTGGGTTTTTTTGGTTTTTTTTTTGTTTTTTGCTTTTTTTTTGGTGAGGCAATTGGGGTTAAGTGACTTGCCTAGGGTCATACAGTTAGTAAGTGTCAGGTCCTCCTAAATCCAGGACTGGTGCTCTATCCACTGTGCCATCTAGCTTCCCCTGCTTGTTATCTTTAAATATACTCTTAAGACATTGCATGGAACGATATCTGCCTGGATAAAGGCCTGCTAATTAATAATGAACTTCCCCCTGGTTGAGATAGATTTGCACAGTCTAGCCTCCTAGAACCCCTCCTTTCCTCAATGATCACCTCAGAATCACCTCTTAGGGGGTGCTCATCCTGATCTAACCCTTCCTTCCTACCACGTCACTCTCCCACAGACATCTAGGTGGGAAGAGCCAGGAATGTGAGACTACCTGGGTCAATATCAATTAACCTTAATTCTCTTATAAGGATAGCCCACCTTTCTCCTCGAACATGTTGGATCACAAAGCCTTTGCTCTCTTTGGCATTTAGTCCTTTTGTATTAAAACAATTTTTCTACATTGGGGAAGGATGATCTTTTTCTCTTTTAGGCATATTAGAAACCGATAGTGGGGGTAGAAAAAATGGATCTGGGGGCAGCTAGGTGGCTCACTGGATAAAAACACCGGCCCTGGATTCAGGAGGGACCTCAGTTCAAATTTGGTCTCTTTGCCCTTTAAAAAAACGAAAAACAACAAAGAAAGAACGGATCTAACTGTTCTATAATATAGTTATAGTATCAGATTGTGGGCTCCTATTTTCAGAAGCAAAAACTGTTCACCCAAATCTTGTTTTAGAAAGGAAGCTTCCTTTGTGATAATCTAGAAGAAAAGGATAGGAAAATCACTGGACCTGTGATTTCTTTAGTATAGAGACCTATAGGATGAAGAAATTCCCTCTACAGATGTAGCTCAGTACTTTCTCTGTGATTTAGAGTCTGAGAGTTGCCTTGAGTACTGAGTGGTTATGCCATTTTGAGAGTCACACAACTAGTATATGTCAAAGGCCAGATCTGAACCCAGGTCTCCCAGCTTTGAGGCCAATTCTATGCATTATTCTGCTGTCTAGGTAATTTAACCTAGTTAAAATGGAAATGCTATGGGTTTAAAAAAAAGACAAAACAAAACTTTGACTACCAAAGGAAACTTAGTGGGTGGAAGTGTGTGAATTCTTCCTTCCTTCCTTCCTTCCTTCCTTCCTTCCTTCCTTCCTTTCTTTCTTTCTTGGGGCAATGAGGGTTAAGTGACTTGCTCAAGGTCATACAGCTAGTGTCAAGTATCTGAGGTTGGATTTGAACTCAGGTCCTCTTGAATCCAGGGCTGGTGCTTTATCCACTGGGCCACCTAGTGGCTGTGAATTCTTTTGGGTCCCGGGGAGTGTTGACTGTATAATTCTGTGGAAGCTGTTTGCTAAGTGATCATGTGTTTTCCACACTTTCCTCACAAATTTATAAATCAAATCAAAGTTTGGACCTTTTCTGACCTTATTGTATTCTCTCAGTATAATGTGAGCCCCTTGAGGGCAGAAACTGTTTCAAATGTTTTCTTTCTGTCCTCAGTACCTCACAGTGTGTCCACATACTAAGTGCTTAATCAGTGTTTCTTGGATTAAAGAGGTGCTTAATAATGATTTTCTGATTGCTTGAGTTCTTCATTCAGTCCCTTCCTTTTCTCCTAAGATAGTCTTTCTGAAAAGGAGTTTTAAATTAAATTTTAAGCTTGAATTCCTTGATTCAGATATTTTAAAAATAGAGGATTAATTTAACCTGTATAATTCTATCTATATTAGGTAATTTTTATATTATGCCCTTTATATGTTCTTCCTTGGCATTCTTCTCAATATCAAAAAGAAAAAAAAGAAGAAAAAAGCATGCTTCTACTAGTTTTCCAATAAAGGCTAAAATACCATAGACAATAATACTAAACTTCCACTAAAAATTGGAAAATCTTTCCAAAAATTTGCAAAATTAAAATAAATAAGGGAGACTGGTAAAGCTTGGAATGAGAGTCAAGAAAACCCTTTATTTGGAATATCATGAACTTATTTTGGAGCATGACATTGTTCAAATCATTTCACTTTTCTAGACCTGTTTTCTCACCTGTAAAATGGGGTTGGATTTCCAAAGTTTCTTGCAGCTCTAGTATTCTGTTCTGTCATCCCTTCAGTGATACTAATGTAATTAGGACATGACACTGATTTAGGGAAATGAGTTAAATTCTGCAGAATCTGGTGACAGGTGTTATGTTACTCTTCAGAGGAAGGAAAAACAGTGAGGAAGATACAATATGTCATTTGGGTAATGGACCCTCACTTTTCTTTGCTTTTGTCACCTCCTTTAATTAATAATGGATTCTATATTGTGCATCATGAAGATGTATGTATTACTGGTTGTCAAATTTCAAAGGTTGGGGTATTCAATAAAATTATAGTATAATAGACTTAGAACTGGTTAGGGACCCAGATGACATCTGGCTCAACATCCACACTTTATAGATGAGGTAATGGAGGTCTAGATAAGGCAAATGATTTTCCCACGATCATACCCAGGATTTGAAACTATGTTCTCTGACTCTAGATCGTCCAGCATTCTTTCCACCAGATCATATGCTGTCACATTTGAGTACAATATTTCAAAAGATTTGTGGTTTCATTACTTTTTAGCTTTATTGATGTGTTTTATTTTTATATTACCATGACGTCTTCTGAAATATTGATTCATTTCATCCTCACAACCCTGAAAGATAGATGCTATTATTGTCCCCACTTTACAAGTGAGGAAACTGAGGCAGACAGAGATGACTTGTCTAGGATTATGTTATGATCCCCTTTGATGGTCTAGTGAAGCCTGTGGACCTCTTTTCAGAATACCATTTTTAGATACATGAAAAAAGTGTATACTATTACAAAGGAAATTAATTTTATTGAACTAAAAGTTCAAAGGACCCTAGTAAAGAACTCTTCTTCCAAAGCCTAGGACATCAAATGGCCTGGGGCTTTTGAGGTAATCCACTACCACCTTCTCCTCAGTTTACAAATCCATACTTTAAAAACACTTCCCAAACCTATTCATTATCACCTCTGGGGCATGAAAGATAGGACACTCACAGAAGCAGCTGTATAAACAGAATGTGTTTAGCCAATTCTCCCACACGTTGTTTTGTGATGGTAAGCAATTCTTTTTCTCCACATATAGATGGGAACTGTGAAGAATGCAGGGAGAAAGACCCAGATGGCATGAGGGCTTGCCCTTACAGGATCTTAAAGATGAAGGAGTGCTTTGTGCTTATAACTTAATTCTTAATATGCTCCACTAGACCAATTTAAGCTAACTTTGGCTGCTTAGTGTTGCTTTCCAAGTGTCCCTCATGAGACACATTTTGCAAAGCACTTATTGGGGTTCTAAGGAGTCAGCATTTCTGAAAGCACTTTCTAGCTTCAGACTAAGGGATGTACAGAACATTCTTGCCTGGAAAGATCTGATGAATGCAAAAGGTTCAGTCTAACTTACTAAAGAGAGATCCTAGGTCTCTTCTGAGTAAAGGTTTTTGCTTTTTTAGTCACACCAAAGATATAGCGAAATACCCAGTAGGGTTAAAACAAAGATGACTGTCTAAGCAAACTAAGAAATGATAAAATAATTGGTATTGTACTAACATAACATGCCTCTTAATGTTTTCTCATAGCACTTGGATGGCAAATCTTATTTCTTATTTTCCTTAAAAATTTGAATACAGGGGCAGCTAGGTGGCACAGTGGATAAAGCACCAGCCCTGGATTCAGGAGGACCTGAGTTCATATCCGACCTCAGACACTTGACACTTGCTAGCTGTGTGACCCTGGGCAAGTCACTTAACACTCATTGCCCTGCCACCTCCCCCCCACCCCCCAAATCAATACAACAAAACCCTCCAAATTGAGATTGACTTCCTTATTTATGTAGGTATGTAAGAACCTTAAAGAGGCATAGACATGTAAGCTAAGCTCTATGGGTCTCAGGTTCTTAATCTGGAAAATGAGAAGGTTGGATAATACCAAGGTCTATCCCTGAAATTCTTTGAACCCAGGAAGAAGAGGGTAGGTAAAGAGAATTTAATAATATCTATACAGAGACAGTGTGGTGCTTATGGAACACCTGCTGGATTAAGAGTCTGAGGAAGGACCTAGGTTCAAATCCTGTCTGTAATACTACCTGTGTGACCATAGGAAAGTCAGTGAACTTCTTTGGACCTCAGTTTCCTCATCTGTAAAATGACAAGATTAGATTAGATAACCTCAGTTCCCAGCTCTGAATCTAAAATCCTCTAACATTGAGATGGAGCCAGTTGATTCAGTGGTGTCTTGAGAATGGCTATTAGCACAGACCTTTTCCTTCAGTATGTACCGCCTTAGCCTTATTTCTTTCAAAGGAAATCACATAAAATTGATTCCTTATGCTACTTGTGAGCTAGACCATCTCTTGAACCACAATGAAAAAAAAGTAGAAGCAATATTGTCACCTACCTGAATTTCCCTGCTCTACCTTCTGTAACTCCCTCTTTCCCCCCCCCCCCTTTTTTTCTAGGATCATGCTTCTTACTTTCTGTAGCAGAGTGAAGCCATCAGGCAAGAGTGCTTCCATCTTATTTTATCTTCACCTCTATCTCATAAGATATGTTCTCCATCCCCAATAACAGAGAGATGGCTCTCCCATTTTCCAAGGTGAAATTCTCCACCCATTCTTTTATACTGTTTTGCTTATAAATATGCAGTTACTGTTAAGTTTCTTTCTGGCTCTAACTGTGATCCCCTCATCTTTTCCATTGATTTGAACTCCTCCCTTTTTACATATGAAGAAACTGAGGCAAAGAGAAGTTTAGTCACCTACTCAAAGTCACATTTGAGGAATTATTTGAACCCAGGTTTTCCTGACTTATTGATCACCATAGCCACTATACCGAACTGATTTCAAAAGCAAAAAGGCCTCTTCATTTGACCCTACTGCTCTTTATAGGTACCATCCTATTTCTCTCCTTCATTTAACTACCAGCTTTCTCAAACAAACAAGTAGTCTACAACTACAATTTCTACTTTTTTTTTGCCACCCCATGTTCCACTGAAACCACATTCTTTTTTTTTTTTTTTTAGCGAGGCAATTGGGGTTAAGTGACTTGCCCAGGGTCACACAGCTAGTAAGTCTTAAGTGTCTGAGGCCGGATTTGAACTCAGGTACTCCTGACTCCAGGGCCGGTGCTCTATCTACTGCGCCACCTAGCTGCCCCTGAAACCACATTCTTGAAGTCACCAATAACTTCTTCATCCATGAATTTAATCGATTTCTTCTCATTCTTTTCTTTTTGACCTTTTTGTAATATTGAAACTGCGGATCATCCTATTTTCCCCTTCAGTCCATCTGCCCCAGTCGTCCTTACGCTTATCATCATCATCATGGATCACAATAATTATAATTATGTGCTATGTTTACGTGCTAGGGAGAATATAATAAAGTAAGCCAGGATCTTTTCCCCTCAGGAGCTTACAGTCTACTTGGGGAAATAGCTTTGGATACCAGGTACTTTTATGATAACATGCCAAATGAGTGGTACAAATGCTCTGTAGTTCTTTTTGGGACCAGGCCTGATTCAGGCTGATCCAGCAGTTCAGGTTCAGAAAAAGAATGAAATAAGACCCTCATTGATCACACAACACTTTGAAAAAGTTTACCTAACAATAACATTTAACACATACTTAGTAAGGATACAATACTAGGGTAGATGCTATCCCTCATATCTACATATCAAAACACTGTTGGTTATGAGGTATGTTGACTCCCATGTTAATGGTATGTCAAATCTGAGGGGCTCTGACTTCTTATATGCCCTAAGTGATTGGAAAATCAAGTGAGTGACTGGAGCGTTAGTTCCTTTTACCAGTCAAGTCTCAGGAACAACTTCTCTGCCTTTTAGGGGAAAAATCATTCCAGCAGTCTAGTAGATGGTGCTTCTACCTAGAGTCAAAGGAGAGAAAGGTCACTGTGGGCTAGAAATCTTGGGGAAGGTTTTAAAAAGGAAATGGGGTGTTCATTAGATGTAGAAGGATAGATAGAACTCAGATAATGGGAAGGGAAAACATCCTAGGCAAGGTAAGTGGGAGAACAAGGTGAATTAGGACATAGATATGGAAAGTTTAGATAATTTGACTGGATGAACATGTTCACTTAGAGGAGCAGTGAGAAAGAAGTTGAGGTTAAATTGTGAAGAAGATTTTGAATATCATACTTGAGATTTTGTACTTTAGTCTGGGGAGTCGTTGAAGGGTTCTGAGGAGATGAGTGATCAGTACAAAGCAGTCTTTTTTAAAAAACATTTTTTTTTAAATAGCAAAAACATCTGCCTTTTCTCCCTTCTACCCACCCTCCCTTCCCAGTTTGGGGGGAAAAAAAAAGAAAAAGAAAACCCTTGATATAAACATGTATAGTCAAATAAAAAAAAATTTCTGCATGTCCTAAGAAAGTAGGCCTCAATTTGTCCTGAATCTTTCACCTCTCTGTAAAGGAGAATTAGCATGTCTTATCATAAGTCCTCTGGAATTGTGGTTTGTCATTACACTGCTCAGAATTCCCAGATCTTTAAGGTTGTACATCATTACAATATTGCTATCACTATATAATTTGTTGTCTGGTTCTACTCAATTCATTCTGTATCATTTCTTGTAAGTCTTCACAGATTTCTCTGAAACCATTCCCTTCATCATTTCTTATAATGCAATAGTATTCTATCACATTTATATACTGTAATTTGTTCAGCCATTCTCCAATCGGTGGGCATCCATCCCCTCCTCACTTTTGAATTCTTTGCCACTGCAAGAAGAGCTGTGAAACAATGTAGTCTTTTAAAAAAGATTAGTCTGTAAGTGTTGTGTAGCATGGAACTTCCTTTCCTTTGGTTTCCATAATGTTATAGTTTCCTGGTTCACAGAATCACAAAACTTCAAGAGCTAGAGTGGATCTCAGAGCCCATCATAGTTGTTGCATTAGATTGTAAATTCCTCTTTTGCTCTTTTTGTATCCCTAGTGGCTAGCTTAGTGCCTAGCACATAACAAGCACTAATCTACTAACTAACTAGTCCAACCTTTTCCTGAATAGGAATACCTCCAAACAATTTTCCCTATAAGCAGTCATCTAGCTTCTGCTCAATGACTTCCAGTAAATGGAAATTTCCCATCTCTCAAGGCAGCCCATTCCATTTTCAGATAGCTTTAGTTATTACAATTTTTCTTTTATTCAGCTGAACTATGCTTTTCTGCCATATCAATTCACTGCTCATACTGATGTCCTCTGGGAGCCAAATAGAACAAAATGAATCCCCTTCTACATAAAAGCCTTACAGATACTTAAAGATAGCCATCATGACTCTCCCAGGTATTTTTCAGGCTTGTTCATTCCCAGTTCATTTCACTGTTCCTGGGATGGTATGCTTTCAGTCCTGCTGGCTACTTTTATCACTCCTTAGCTTGTTAATGCCTAAAATTTGGCACTACTATAGATACGGTTTGACCAGAACAGAGTACAGCCAGTCTTTAGCTTCCCTCATTCTGTGTGTCCTGTGTCTCTCTATGCATCCCAAGACTATTGTGAACCTTTTTGGGCTTCCTCTGTCACACACCATTGGCTCACATTGAGTGAACAGTTCATTTCAATTCCCAGATCTTTTTCATGTGACTTGTTGCTTAGTGATATTACCCTAGATGTATACTTATGCAGTTGATTTTTTGAACCCAGATAGATATAGGTCTTTGCATTCATCCACCCTTCTAGATAGTTGATCCTTTTGGATCCTGACTCTTATCTTCTGGTATGTTGGTTATCCTTCAGAGCTTTTGGTTGTTTTCAAATTTAATAGGCATGTCGTCTGTATGTTTTCTTTCTACATCTCTGACATTGCCTTCTCTAATGTTTTCTTCTTTCTGTATGTGGATGTTTTCTGCTAGATTCATGCTCTTGTTCCTATATATTCTCTCCTTTGGACACCATATCCATTTAGATGACTTCAACTGTTAACCTTCATTTGAATGACTCCTGAATATTTATCTTGGTATTCTAGTTCGGAATTTTCAACTGCCTTTTGGACATCTCTATTTCAAAGGGCTGACATTACTCTAAAACTAACATTCTTTTAATGGTACCATTGATTTCTCCATCATCCTTTGACTGTTCCCTCCCATCTCCTCCATATCTAAAAATACAAATACCTGAAACTTAGGTGGCATTTTAAGATTTATTCTGCAAATCCTTTGGATTCTTCTTTCAAAATCTCTGTCCTATCCATTCCTTTCTTCCATCTATTCCTGTTGCCATCATCCTAATTTACTTCATGACTACTTTAATACAAAGTGTCCCCAAAAGTCTCAGTTCAGTTTTAAGCACTAAGACTTCTATGATACCCGGAATAATAATCTAATGGGCCTCCTTACCTTCAGTTTCTCTCATCCTGTATGGTGCTGTCAGATTCATTCCCTACTTCCTTTTGCAAAATCATTCACCGAAGATGCATTGCATATAGGAAAAATTCTGGCCTAGTTAGCCTGGCATTTAAGGTTATTCATAGTCTAAATCCCTAATTAACTTTCCAGATTTCCCCACCAATATTATTTTTTGCATTTTTTTCAGAAGCTAATAGAATATAAATTCTTTAAAAAAAATAATCTCCATGGGGCAGCTAGGTGGCACAGTGGATAAAGCACTGGCCCTGGATTCAGGAGGACATGAGTTCAAATCCAGCCTCAGACACTTGACACTTACTAGCTGTGTGACCCTGGGAAAGTCACTTAACCCTCATTGCCCTGCCCCTCCCCCCACAATCTCCTACACAAATACTTCAAGTCAAATGAGCTTATAAATTGTACCTCAAACGTGCCATCTATTTCTCTGCTTCTACAATTTATGCTCTTCTTCCTTTACTAAAAGGCCTTTGATAAGACCCAGTTTAAACTCCACCTCTTCTATAGTATTTTCAAAAAGCCATCACTCTCTTTTAAAAAATCTAGTAGCATATGTTCATTGAGTCTTCATTCAATTGTCAAATTATTACATACTGCCTTATATCTTTTCTCCTGTCTTGAAATTATGCTTAAAATACTGTGATTTCAAAACAAAACAAGAACAACTTGTGCCACCTTGTTGCTTTTCCCCCCAACATTGATGTAAACTCCTTTGTGGTGGGGTTGATATCTTATGGCTCCCATCCTCTCCCTGCCCCCTCTATTTATTTAGTGCAATGCCGTGTGCATAGCATTTGTTCAAATATATATTTTATCAGTTTGGTAATTTGATTTTAATGGCTGAATTAGTCTGAATGTAGAGATTAGAAGGAGCTTTGGAATTGTGGTAAAATATGAAAGTTTTTAACAGTCGGTTAGGATAACTGAAAGACGCCAGTTTTTCAAGGACCACCCTTTTGGGGAGGAGATGAACAGTCCGCCTGCTGCGCATGTCAGACTGCCTGCCGGGTTTTTGACTTCCGGGGTGGAGAGAACGAGAGTAGCCTTTTTTGCCTGCTTGGCGGGACTCCTGGCGGCGCGGCACAGACGGTCTCCCTCTCTCCAAAGGTGGCCTTTTCGGTTTGGTGAGTTTTTATAAGGAATATAGACTAAGCCTAGATTTAAGACGATTTGTACTGTATTTCTATTTTCCTATCCTTCTAATCAACAACACCTTATATACAATAAAGGCTCTATCTAGAAAACCAGAAGCTTCTTCCATTTACTAGTCTGGGAGATAAATTAAGGGAAAAGTTAAGTAGGGGAGATTTATGATCTAATATCCAATTTTAAATCTCACAGAATATAGTGGCATGATTAAACTCTTCTGTCCGCTTTCCTCATCATTTAGTAACAAACACTCTCTAGATGGTAAACTACTGACTATGCCAGAGAAATGGCCCCCACAAAAAACTTACTAGTTCTAGTGGTGTGTTTTTTTTTGGGGGGGGGGCTGGGCAATGAGGGTTAAGTGACTTGCCCAGAGTCACACAGCTAGTAAGTGTCAGGTGTCTGAGGCTGGGCTTTAACTCAGGTCCTCCTGAAGCACCAGGGTCGGTGCTTTATCCACTGCAACACCTAGCTAGCTGCTCCTGGTGTGTGTGTGTGTGTGTTTTTTTTAATTAAATAGTTGATTAAATACAAGGATCCAAGACAACCCCAAAGGACTAATAATGAAGCATGCTATCTATTTCCAAAGAAAGAATTAAATTGATTGAACATAGACTGAAGCATGCTATTTTAAATTTTCTTTAGTTTTTTTATTCAACTTTTCTTGTAGAAAATGACTAACATTGTAATGTTTTAAATAATTGCTCATGTATAACCTATATCTGAATGTTTGCCACCTTGGGGAGGGAAAGAAGGATGGAATTTGGAACTCAAAACCTTATATAAAAATGTTTGTTAAAAAAAACATAGCTGTTTGAGGCCTTAGGAGCTAGAGACATAGGATAATGGTGTTCTTCTAATTTATACCTCACTTCATGTCTATTAATAGGGTCTAATATAGTTTATTTATAGCTACACAGTTCCTGTAATCTCAGATCAGCTTGTGGAAGCAGCAGCATCAACTATCACTCCACAACTTTATCCTTTTTTTGCAAGAAAGTTCTCATCTCTGTGTCAGTGATATTTCACTAATTTTTCATTTTTCGTTTTTGTTTGTTTTGTGAGACAATGAGGGTTAAGTGACTTGCCCAGGGTCACACAGCTAGTAAGTGTCAAGTGTCTGAGGCTGGATTTGAATTCAGGTCCTCCTGAATCCAGGGCCGGTGCTTTATCCACTGCGCCACCTAGCTGCTCGCTAATTTTTCATTTTTTTAGGGAATTTGGAGCAGAGGTTACACCTGAGTCAAAATCTCTTCTAAGTGACCCTGAGCAAGTCAATATTATATGTTAATAATACTTATCTTCCAGGGCTGTTGTAAGGATAAAATGAAAAAAATATTTGTAAAGCGCTATATAAATGTTAGGTATTAGTAATAGCAGTAGTTGGGAGGAGACAAGGTGGTAGATATTATTTACCCTTCCAAATCATCTTTTGGGATATTTAAGCATTGCAATTGATTATTGGGGTAAAAGAAGGAGAAAATGAGGAGAAATAAAGAGGAGAAAAGTCTCGTTCATTCCCTGCCCGATTTTTCTGAAGTTATCAGACTCAATCTTATGGCCTTGGGGGGGGGGTTGTTGTTGTTGATTAACTTTCGGAAATCTAGAGGCTCACTCTTCCACAAAGATGGTCATTATCACCATTGAGATAAAAGGTACAGAGAAGGCAATTTTAGCAGAGATCAAAACCAAACAGTGCCATTAAGTTTATGTGTAGCCTGAATTTCAGACTCTCTTCCCCTCTTCATTGTTGATATCCAGACACTGTAGCCTACTGTCTGTATTAAGTAGCAATGGCTTTGCTTCAGTATTTCAGTTATTGGGACGTACTACACCTATAAAGTGCTTCAGCCATCAATTCCTTGGGGCTAGAAAAGACCACTAGGACACTGGCTTGGCTATCTTTAAAATGAACATGTTAGCACTGTGACATATAAAGACATAGAAGGACACTTTAAGTAAGTAGCTCTTGTATTCCGTTACAGTGTTTGTAGCACCTTGGATAACTCTGAGAAAAACTGTCTATAAGGCTAACCAGTTTATTTTTGGAAATATTTAATGAAGCCTTGTTCAGTTACTACTAAGAGATAGATAGGATTTTTAGATTTTATTTTTATTTTTTCCTCAGAGGAAAAAAATCCTACTAAATATTACAAGCCAGTTTACCTTTGCTTCTTTCTGGCTTCATAACCCTTAATTTAACCTTCCATTCTCATCTATTGGGGAATAGAAGTTCAAAAATTCAAAGTTAAACATTGAGAACAGACTCATTTTTGCAAACTGATGCCAAAACACATCATCGTTGTCTGAAAAAGCCTGAGGCTGGTGAAATTTCATAGAAAAGGCAAGGGAAGTTAAAAAAATAATATCCTATAGGTGATTAAAAATAATAGTAGGTGAATATTGCCAAAGTTTGTTTAAAAAGTCATAAAATTCCTACCTTCAGTTTTCAGACACCATTTAGTTCTTTTCAATTCCTTTCCCTATCTTGGAGCCTCTCCCAATATTGAGGGTGGGAGGACAGAGAAAGGGGACAGGATAGAATTTGGTGAAGCCCAGAAATGTTCAGAAAAAATCTTGGTGTTTTATTTCTTAGCTGCTTAATTGTTCCTTTCCATACTTTTCAAATTCTCTTGAGGGAACCACCATTTCCTCTTAAGACATCCAGGTTTGTAGCTTCTGTCAGCTTTGGCTCTTCCCTCTCCCCCAGGCCCTCTTTCCAATCGTATGCAAACTCCTATTGATTCTACTTCTGCAGGGTCCCTTAGGGTCTCTTTTTCTCCATTAGTCACCATTGTGGGTCAAGTTCAAATTCACCTCTCATTTGGAATTGGTCCCCCTGCCTTGAGGCATCTTCCATATAGATGCCATTATGATCTCCCAAGGACATAGTTCTGACCACATTTCTATCCTGCTCAAAAATTTTGTGGTTTCTTGTTTCCAATAGGGTAAAATAAAAATTCCTTAGACTGAAATTTAATACCCTATACAGCCTAACTCTGTCTTTTTAAAGACTTATTTGACATTCCTCTTCATGTACTCTAATATCAAGCAAAACTAGATTATTAACTGTTTTTTAATCTTGATGATTTATCTCTTGCTTCCATCCCCTTTGCACAATCCATCCCTCATGTCTGGAATGTACTCCTTAGTTACCCCATGTCTATTGATCCTTTTTGTCTTTCAATACTGTTTAGTTACCATCTGTTCTGTGAAGACTTCCCTTATCTCCCTTAGTTGTTAGTCTTCTTTGCCTCAAATTACCACATACTTAATCTGTGTGCATGAGTAGGCTGTAACATATTGTCAGCAAAGCATTGTACAGGAGGAGCTGGGATATCATGAGAAAAATGTTTAACAGAAAAAATGATTGGTCATTTAGCAAGAAAGGGAGAGAAAGTTGATAAATTGTCTTCCCTTACAAGGCCCAAGTGCTCCAAAAGCATCCAGGATGTATGTAGAGATATAAAGGAAGCTCTCTAGCACATTAGATCACTCTTCCCAACCCCAGCCATGGCAGACTTTTTGGAGAACATGTACAAGAGTCACGTAGGTTAAGGTTGTAATCTTCACCATTTGCAGAAGTATCCATATTGATGAGATCACTAGGCTATGTACCAATTAAATCCCTCTGTCTTCTGTTAGAATGTAAGCTTCTTGAGGTCTATTTGACTTTAGTCTTTGTATACCTGGTGCCTAACAAAGTATCTTGTATGTAGTACAAGATTCAGAAATGTTGCATCAAGTTGTTTTGAACTGTGCTGCTTCCCAGGCATAATTGATTAAACATTTGAATGCTTTTTGCATTTTATAAGCCTTTTAAGTGGTAAATTTCTTGAGAATACAACTACTTTATTAATGAAAGTAAGTCTTCCAAATAATTTACACAAGCAAAGAAAACAATTCCTATAGGAACTAGTCCCTATCTCAATTGCTCTCTCCTGCCTGCTTGTAAATAGGTACTTCTACAAGAGGTCAAGTTAACAAAAGAGTCTTAGGAGTTAGGATATCCCAGTTCAGTTTCTGGGTTCAAATCCTGACTTACATACTTATTATTGGCTGTTTGGTCATGAGCAAGGTACAAGTTTCCTCATCTGTCAAATGGGGATAATAACACTCAGAGATCTAGAGTTGGAAGGGACCTCAGAGGCCATTTCATTCAACCCCCCCTCATTTTATAGGTGAGGAAATTGAAACCAAAATAGTAAGTATTACTCACAAATAGTAAGTATTAAAGGTGACTTCTGAGGGATAAAAATTGGAACCCAAAATTATAAATAAAAATATTTATTATTTTTTAAGAAAAGTTGGATTCTGGAACTTGGTCTCCTGACTTTGTGTCTGCCCACCTCATAGACTTGTGAGAAGAGTACTTGATAAACCTTAAAAAGCCATACATCTAGGGGCAGCTAGATGGCAGAGTGGATAGAGCATCAGCCCTGGAGTCAGGAGTACCTGAGTTCAAATCTGGCCTCAGACACTTAACACTTACTAGCTGTGTGACCCTGGGCAAGTCACTTAACCCCAATTGCCTCACTAAAAAAAAAAAAAGCCATACATCTGAATTTATACTATGTATCTGCAGAAATATTTCTTGATCATTTTTGCATATATGATTTATAATATATTTGTAAGGAGGTGATGAGTGTCAACCACATGTACAGCTGGAAAAATGAAGATGATTGATTTTGAGAGAATGTCTCATGAATAGTTAGAGCTTTCGGTCATGCTGTGTATCCAAAGTTGAGGTAGTTAAGTCTAGCTGTCCTAGCTTCATGAATATCAGTTTCTGTATTATATCTAATAACAACAATGATATTATCCAAAAAGACAATTTAATACGTACAGCAGAATGTTACAAATGCAAATGACTTTTATCGGCAAAGACAGATTTCAACTGACATAAAATGAATTCTATCATAATTTAAGATAACTACACATGCAATTTCTCAATTGAACTGAAAACTGGTTGAAATAATTTAGAGATAGAAAACAAGAAGCTCTTAAGTAGAGTTCATTTTAGAAAGCTAAAGCTTCACAGCCAGAGTAATAAACTTGTTAAACAAATGTACAACATAGTATGTTACTTTCACTTCTGCACTCTGTGATGCAGTGAAACTGTTTTCTGTTCTTCACACAAGGCACTCCATCTCTCATCTCTGTGACTTTGCATTGGTCATCTCCTATACCTGAAATATACTCTCTTTTTACTACCACAGTGTTCCTCTCTTCCTCCAAGATGCAGCTCAAGTACCATTTTCTACATAAACCCTTTCATGATCTCCCGCCCTCAACCACTAGTATCCTCTTTCCCAAATTACTTTTTATTTAATTGCTATATATTTAGTCTATAATTCTTTCCTTTTTTTACTTAGAATTTTTATTTTCCCAAGTTACATGTAAAAACAAATTTTAACATCGATTTTTAAAACTTTGTGTTCCAAATTCTCTTCCTTCCTCCTTCCCCACCTCCCTTAAGAACTCACGCAATTCAATAGAAGTTATATATGTGTAGTCATGCAAAACTATAATTCTCTATGAACTTATTGTCTCCTATTAGAATAAAAATTGTTTCATTCTTTGTATTTTTATCTCCAGGACCTACAGCATATAGAGCTCTTAATCATCTCAGTAAATAATTGTTTACTGATGGATTGAGCAAAAAGAAGTGATAGGGGAAGAAGGGTGGACAGGGCTGCCCCATTTTTTTTTTTGCCTTCTGCCAGCTGAATGTTCATGTTTGGTCAGAGCTTCTAAGCTTCCCAGCATTAGTGCTAACATCCCCCTCCTACATCCTTGTCCTAGAACGTTGCAGTCCTGGTCCATCGGAGTAGCACTTCACAACTGACTCAGGTTGGAGCAGAAAACCAGGTGAAGGCCTTAGCTGAAGAAAATGAGAAGCTACAGGAAAAAATCAGAGAACTGGAACTGAGCATGGCACAACTTCAGACCCTGGTTGATGAGATGAAATTAGTTGAAGTCAAAATGAAGGAAAAACTAAAGAAATGTGAGGTAAGGATCATTGGGGGCAAGTGACATTAGTGGCATTGGTTCTTTATTCTTTTTCCCCTGTGTGTGTAGGGAGGGCAATGTTGTGAGGTGGGAAGGGATTTAGGATCATAATTTACCAGTGAAAAGCAATGTTGGAAGGGGGCAGCTAGGTGGCGTAGTGGATAGAGCACCGGCCTTGGAGTCAGGAGTACCTGAGTTCAAATCTGGCCTCAGACACTTAACAATTACTAGCTGTGTGACCCTGGGCAAGTCACTTAACCCCAATTGCCTCACCCCCCCCCCCAAAAAAAAAAAAAAAGCAAAGCAATGTTGGAGTTCTCTGTTCAACCAGAATAATCTTTAGTCCCATGTGGAGCTGTGTAACTGTGAGAACAGCTCATGAAGAGGTATGGGAATAGTGTTGATATGGTGTGTGTGTGTGTGAGAGAGAGAGAGAGAGAGAGAGAGAGAGACACAGAAGCATATTCACAGTAAAACTTCACTTATGAAGAAATCAGGCTTCAAGTAGCCTTCAGCTTCCTGGATCAAAACCAAGAGCCAGAAATCAAAGAACCCTGAGCGTCTGCAACCATTGTCACAAAGTCCATGTACTAAAGGTCATGTGCTTTAGGATGTAGAAATGAACCTTTAGGTTTTCTTCTTACTCTACTTGAAAGACATAATGTAGAGTAATCTTGGCTATCTCATTTGCCAACACCCACAAGTTTGAAATAGCAAATTTTCATAGAGGATATGCTGGTGGGGAAAGATCTGGAGCAGGAAGGGAAGGAGCTGGATCCCCTAGTAGAAGTGG
This sequence comes from Dromiciops gliroides, assembly GCF_019393635.1. Lineage (NCBI taxonomy): Eukaryota > Metazoa > Chordata > Mammalia > Microbiotheria > Microbiotheriidae > Dromiciops > Dromiciops gliroides. The sequence continues at coordinate 160,578,971 of NC_057862.1, read as the reverse complement.
TAACCAACAGAGAATGAGAGAGAAAAACTAAATAAAACAGTCATAGAATTGCATGCATGGCACCATAGCTGCAAATGGATATTCCCATTTATGACCCCAAATAGTCAATAAAAGGTATTGGCTTAAATGAAATTTTGCTTTCTGTCCATCCATCTAGGTAGATAGATACACATAGGAGAGTTACTGCTATTGGGGACCATCCTGGGCCCAATTGCAGCTTTCTGTGACAACACCCTGTTGTATCTACTGTTTTCACCTACCCTTGGTTCTTACTTTATCCTACCGTGGCAGCTTTGTTGTCAGTTTCACTTGATCTCACTTTATTGTCCCCTCTTTTTAATATTGTTTTTTTTTATTGTAGGCAGAAAAGCAGAAATTAGAAGAGTCCCTTTCATGTGCCAGAGACCAAGAAAAGGAAATGCTCTCAGCAAAAACAGTACTAGAGAATCAACTAGAGGACATTCAGGTAAAAATAAGGGGATGCTCTTTTTAATCTCTCTTCAATGAAACCCCAAATAAGTAATGTCCAAAGAATGCTAAGAAATTGTTCCATATTTCCTCCTCCTTTTGCTGGCAGGGTTCTTTCTCTTTCTCGGCCCCCCCCCCCCCCCCGCCCCCATCCTTCAGCTAGAATGTCATGACAACTTTTTTGGTTTTTTTGTTTTTGGCTAGGCAATGGGGGTTAAGTGATTTGCCCAGGGTCACACAGCTAGTAAGTGTCAAGTGTCTGAGGTCGAATTTGAACTCAGGTCCTCCTGAATCCAGGGCCGGTGCTTTATCCACTGTGCCACCTAGCCACGTTTCTCCTCCCCCGACAACTTTTAATCATTTTTTTCTGGCTATTCTCATGAAGTGTCATTTAGAAGTCAGATCCTTAGAAACTTGACAGTTTTCAGTAGGTGAAATGGGCTTTTTGTGGAAAGGACTACATAATCATTTCCCCATATCTATTATGGTAATCTTTTTTTGTTTGTTTGGTTGGTTTTGGGCTAAGCAATGAGGGTTAAGTGACTTGCCCAGGGTCACACAGCTAGTACATGTCAAGTATCTGAGGCCAGATTTGAACTCAGATCTTCCTGAATCCAGGGCTGATGCTTTATCCACTGTACTACCTAGCTGCCCTATGGTAATCTTTTTTTTTTTTTTTTAAGTGAGGCAATTGGGGTTACACAAGCTAGTAAGTGTCAAGTGTCTGAGGCCGGATTTGAACTTAGGTACTCTTGACTCCAGGGCCAGTGCTCTATCCACTGCGCCACCTAGCTGCTCCCTCTATGGTAATCTTTTAAAACAAACCCCTGAGAACTTTTATTAGATTACAAACCTACAAAATCATTTATCATAAGGATTTGGGGGGGGGGGCGGGGGCAGGGCAATGAGGATTAAGTGACTTGCCCAGTATCACAAAGCTAGTAAGTGTCGTGTCTGAGGCTGGATTTGAACTCAGATCCTCCTGAATCCAGGGCTGGTGTTCTGTCCACTGCACCACCTAGCTGCTCCCTCTTGTAAGGATTTTAATTGAAACTAGGCAGCTGCTGCCATCCAAAGTCTCTAGATTCTTAGAATATTAGGATGTTCTGTTGGTAGATCAGAAAATATAGTTTGAAGGGTATTTTCTAAAGATGTAAGTTTGTATAATGAACTTTGTATTATCTATCCTGTGTTTTATGATATCCTTCCCAAACCAGGCCCATGATTTTTGAAGAAACAACACTTGAAAGTGCCCCCAGGCAGGTAATATAGTTTCTTAGCACCAAAAAGTCAGTGTTTTTGGAGAGTTGTAGAGAAGTAAAAGTTGTTGAATTGTTCTACTTGTGAAAAATATAACTTCAGGCATGTGAAAGTGCTATATGGTGAGAAACATTCAGAGACCAATTTTAAAATGGCTATTTGTGGCTGAAAAAGACTATGCATGCTGTGATTGTTCTCACACTCTATGCACAAACTCTGAGGGTCTGGAAGTCAACAGCTTTATTTGTTCTTTTTGGCTGGGTTTTGTGTAGGGAAGTTCAACAATGTGTTGTTTTTTGTTTTTAAGTGCCTACCCTATGGAAGGCACGGTACTAGACTCTGGGTAAAGAAAGATAAAAACTAGGACAGATTTCATCTAGAGGAGTTTGCATTCTACTGATAGAATATAACATGAAGCCAGATAGAAGATAATGTAGGGAAAGAAGAAGTGTTAAAGTTCTCCAGGAGTATTTTAGGAGGGAGAGAATGCTAACACCTGGGGATATCATGGAAGAATTGGTAGTGCAGGGCAGAGGTAACCCCTGACCTAGGACTTGGAAGAATATAGACTCTGAAAGGTGGAGGGGAAGATGGGAAGTACATTTCAGGCACAGGAGATAGTCTGGGTTACTGCATCAAGGTAGGAGATGGCCTAATAGCTAATAACCCGATTTTGCTAAAAGGGTCTGAAGGGGAACAATGAGAAATAACTTTGTAAAGGCCACCCTTGGCCAGATTATGGAGCACCTTAAATGACAGAGTGAAGAGTTTGTGTTTTATTCTAGAACCAAGCAGGGAAATGACATTATCAGCTTATACTTCAGGAAGATTATTGCAAAATCTGATGACTTGGAGAAGAGAGAAACTGGAGGCAGAAAGGCCAGCTAGGAGATTAGTATAGTAATCTTAGGTGATAGGTAATAAGGGCCTGCATTCAGGTAGTGGCTCTGAATAGAAAGGACAGATATACTTGGTAATTGATTGGATATTGGGAGTCAGGGTGTAGAGAAAGTCCATTGAGTCTAAGGTTTTGAGACGTGCAGACTGGGAGGATGTGGTACCGGCAATACAAATGGGGAAACTTAAAAGAAGAACAATTTTAGGGGAAGATGATAAATTCCATTTTGAACTTTTTTTTTTTTAAGTATGAGAGGGATGGACAGCCAGGTAGGACTTTCTTTCTAGCAGGCAATTAATTATTAATGTGGAGTTGAGAAGAGAGAGAGAATAAGGCTATGTACATAGATTTGGGAGTCATCCTTGTAGAGCAGAGGTTCTTAACCTAGGGTCCACAGATCTCCCCAAAGGGGTTTCCTTACTATAAACTTGGATGAAAAAAACATCATGTTTTTATGTTTAATATATCCTTCAATTATTTAAAAAAAAAATCTTTGAAGAGTTCAATAGGTTTCCAAAGGCATCCATGATACAAAAGAAAAAAAAAAGACTCCTTGGTGTAGGGGAACGAACCTTTGGGAACAGATGAGCTCACCAAGGAAATGAATAAATAGAAAGAACAAAAGAAGGTTTAGGACTGAGCCTTTGAGGACAATCCTGCTCAGGGGGCTGGAGATAGATGATGATGCATCAAAAGGGACTGGGGAAGGTATAATCACAGGGGTAGAACTAGGAGAGAGCAGTATCACAGAAGCCTAGTGGGGAAAGAGACTATCTATGCTGGGAAGGAGGTCTATTGACAGTGTTTAAACCTGCAAAAAGGTCAAGGAAGATGGGCATTGACAAAAGGCCATTGAATTTAGAATTAAGAGCTCATTGGTAACCTTTTAAGAGAAGAGTGTGATGGTTGTTGTCTAAAAATCTAATGTGTGACTGCCTTAAATTAGAAGCTCATAGCACCAGTCTTTGGGGCATTAAGCATTTATTAAAGTATTTAGAAGTTAGCAAAAGAGGGAAGAAGAACACATGTAGTTCAGAAGGAAACCTAGCTACCCTGGTGACTTTGCCCCAACCTCCTATCGAAAAGAAAAATCCCTGTTCTTTTGAGTGCAAGTTCTCTGTGGGCCAGCCCAGGCATGGTCCCCACACACACAGCTCCAAGTTGATTGAATGGTAGCATTGATTGACATGACTTACAGGTGTTTCTATGAATAGATGTAACTTCCAGACGCTAGTCATATGCTTTCTCCTTGGGGGGGGGGGGCATTGCCTACCCTGGTTCTCACAATGACTTTCTCAGCAGGGGGGTGGCACCCTGATTCTCACAAGAGTTAGAAAGTTAGAGAAGTCAGAGGACAAATGGCACAGGACTGAGAAGTAGCTGGGTGATATTTATTATAGATGGTTAGTATTGAATAGGGGGAGAGCTGAAGGACAGTAGCTTGAGGGAAAGACAAGATTTACTGGAGCTTTTCATGGATAGGGAGACCTGAGCATGTTGTAGGAGTGCAGGGAAAGCCAGTAGATAGGAAGAAGCTGGATATAAAAGGAAGATAAGGAGAAGGGGAAAACTCCTCTTGCAAAAGATGATAGAAGACATTAGGGGATTCACCTTGACAAGAAGAAGGGTCATCCCGTCCTTTGGACTGGAGTATAGCATAGGATGGGTGGAAGGGACAGAGAAGTTTTGAGTTGTTGAGAAGGGGACATGAGGTGCTTGGGTAAGTGAGTGTGTGTGGGTCAGGTAGCCTCATTTTCTCAGCAAAGTTGGGGGCAAGGTCATTGATTAAGCAGATCTTGATTCTGAAATTGCATCTGGCCTCCCTGGCTTTTCTTTGCTTTATTTTTTATATCTAAAGTTGCCATGAACCTTTATCAGTTTAATTTGTACTCTCAAGATCTCATTGTTTTATTGTAGCCAGTATTTTTTTTTCTGACAGGTCTGCCTTTGTCAGATGAAATAATGTGGCATTTTGAGAGCTATTGGATTGCGTTTGTAGTGGGGTAGCTATAAGAATCAGGAGTCCAATTGCTTTATTTAAAATTTTTATTACTATCTTTTTTTAAACATCACCTTCATTTCCAAATAAGTATGTCCCCTTCCTGAACATAGAGAATCATCCCTTGCAATAAAAACAACAGGAAAAATAAAACCCTGCAGTTTAGTAAAACACATCAGCTGAGTCTGACATTGTATGCAGTATTCTAAACCCAGAGTCTCCTGCAAAGCTGATGCATTTTCTCATTTCTGCTTCAGGGCTAGGTTTGGTCATTATAATTATACAACACTGAATTTTTTCCTCCAGTAGTTAAATTTCAACAACCATTTGTTCAACAACCATGTATAAAGCATTGTGTGTGCTAAGTGCTGGTGTTTCAAAGATGAAATAAATTATAGCTGATACCCATATGGAGCTTAAATCTGATAGGGGAGATTAGACATATATGCAAATAATTAGAGGCTCAAATAATGTATTTTGAAACATTTGCGAATGAGAGAAGATAGCTTTCCTTTAACAGAAAAGAGAAGAAAGGAAGACAGAGTTGGGCACTGCAGATGGATCTTAGTTTGTGAGCAATTTGGGAACAGAAGAGGAGAAAACACTAAATCCTGGGCCCGGCTTTTCACACATGTCTTAGAACATCTGTGTCTTTGTCCAGTCATATCAGGGGGTTTCACACATACTGAAGGATTTCACCAGCTGTAAATCTACAGTCAGCAGCTAATTCTCTGCATGGAACAAATAACGGCTGAAAGCCTGGAGATGTTAATGCTCTCCCCCCTTTTTTTTTTCCTCTGGAATTTCTATTCGTGCTTTGGAAATTATCTTTGACGTGACACTTTCTTCAGGCTCTGTTTTCCCAGCTGTGGAAAAGGCTGCTCTATCAGACAGGCAGTGGTGTGGGATAATGGGAAGAGCCTTCGTCTTGGAGTTGGTTCATTCAGGCCCTGAATCAACCATTTTCCTTAAGTGTCTTCTTAGGCAAGTCCTCAGCAAAACTGGGCTAATGATATCTGCCTTGGCTAATTCAACAAGGTTTTTGGAATAATGATGTTAGCTCTCATTCCCATAGATACTTAACAAAACATGTTTCCTTGTAACATTCCTGTGGAAGAGGTGGATCATTTCAAGATCAAATGTTTTGAAGATTACTGCCTAAAAGAGGGTTTAGCTCTCTAGAAGAACAGGGAGAGATTTGTTGGCATATAAAGGTATAAAAGCTTGAAATAGCACAAAGACTTTTGGGACACCCTGAAAATATTGGCATCGTCCTTTGCCATTCACCATCCAGCTGGAAATTTTAGCTATTTAGGTTTGTAGTTCTCATTGTCTTACCTACATTGTTTGAACTCAGAAATAATTCCATAATAATCACACTGTCTAGACAGACTATGTTTATTAGACTCTGAGATGCCATTTGTTTTCCATCTAAAAAACTGGCACAAATGTAGACTGGTCTTAGGAATTTTCTTTTTCTGTTTTGAAGATTACTGCCTAAAAGAGGGTTTAGCTCTTTAGAAGAAAAGGGAGAGATTTGTTGGCATTTTTTTAAGACTGCTCTAAAGTTTTTAAATTTCAAAATTTCAAAGTTATGGATATTTAATATTCTATCCCATCTTATCTCAATATCTAAAAGATACAGGAATTTTTCTCTGTTTGATACTCCCTCTCTTTATTAATACAGATTAAAACCTCTACATGCCATCATCTGTCATATTTATTGTTTTTCAGTCGTTTTTGACTCTTTGTGACCTCATTTGGGGTTTTCTAGGCAAAGACACAGGAGTGGTTTGCCATTTCCTTTTCCAGCACATTTTATATAGATGATGAAACTGGGGCAAACGGGGTTAAGTGACTTGCCCGGGGTCACCCAGCTACTGTCTGAGGCCATATTTGAACTCAGGAAGATGAATCTTTCTGACTCCAGGTCCAGCCCTCCTAGCTGCCCCATCTGGCATATAGTTGGTGCTTAATAATCACTTGCTGATTTGATTGATTATTGGTGGTTTTTATGAGTTACTGAGACTGGGGGGAAAACCCACCTTTTGGCCCTTCTGCTGTTGAACTTAAGTGGGTGAATCAGATGAGTCTTTGCAGCTTGCTGTAGGACCTTCAATTTGTGAAACCAGAGTTGCTGCAATACATGGCTCTGGAGAAGAATTTCAGTGGGGGCTGTTGATCTTATAGTTTGATAAATTTAGTACTTCTTATTCTGGCTCCTTAACACCCTATTTGTTTTATACCTGCTTACTTGCTGCTGTACATTTTTTAAAGTGATGGAGACTCACTGAATTTCTTCTTGGCTTATGTGAACTGAAAGAGTTTGGGGGACAGTGTTTGTCCTTAGGACCACTTTAAATGACTAAGGCTGATGCCATTTTGACCATATCACCCTCCCTAAATGTGCACCTAGCTACAAAGGATTATGAGCAAATTCCAGGTGTTCTTTATCCCATATGAACTGAGGGTGCATTCCCTTGGCAACAACTAGTCATAAAATCTCAATTAAACAATCACTTAAAGGGTGTGGATTGATAATCTCTTAGGATGCATGAAACAAATACTTGGTAAACACTTGTCCTCTGTGGTTTCTTACTGGATGCTATGAGAAATATGGGACAGTTTGGTGGCACAGTGTATACAGTGCTCGGCCTGGGGTCAAGAAGACTCATTTTCTTGAATTCGAATCCAACCTCAGACACTTAGTAGCTGTGTGATCGTGGGCAAGTAAATGAACTGTATTTGCCTCAGTTTCCTCATCTGTAAAATGAGCTGGTGAAGGAAATGGCAAACCACTTCAGTATCTTTGCCAAGAAAACCCCAAATGGGGTCACCAAGAGTCAGACTTGACTGAAAACAATTGAACAACAAAAGGTGCTAAATAAACACTTGTTAATTGATCCGGGTACCTTATATTCAAGGGTTGAGGTACACGTTCTTCGTTGTTTTCTTCCATTTAGTAGAATTCCAAGAGAAGTACCAGTACTCTTTTTTTTTTTGGAGGGGCAGTGAGGGTTAAGTCACTTGCTCAAAGTTACACAGCTAGTACGAGTCAAGTGTTTGAAGTTGGATTTGAACTCAGGTCCTCCTGAATCCATGGCTGGTACTTTATCCACTGTGCCACCTAGCTGGTTCCAGCAGTACTCTTTATGTAACTCTTTCTCCCAAAATACTAAATAATAATAAGCAGCTATGACAGGAACCATTTGTTCAAAAGGTGAAGGTCTGATTCCCTTAGGGTCTTTGTTCCTCCATTTTTTGCGTTTCTTTACCTTGAATTGCATCTGTAAAAGCTTTATCAGCCAGTCTTTTGACTTTTTATGATGGGAAATGTAACTTAACATAGAGAGAGAGGCCCATGAACTCAGGGGACTGGTGTTGTGTTGCTTCTGTTCCCAGTGGCTTGTGGGATGTAGTTGCTGGGATTCCCTTGGATACTCGATTTATTTCTGCTCTCCTACCAGAATAGGGGAATGGCAGTATGTTAGTCACATGTTTAAGATGGTCAGGGTGTTAAGTAGGATTTAAATTGTCCAATACAATATCAATATATTTTGGGGGGGGGCGGGGCAATGAGGGTTAAGTGACTTGCCCAGGGTCACACAGCTATTACTAGCTGTGTCAAGTGTCTGAGGCTAGATTTAAACTCAGGTCCTCCTGAATCCAGAGCTAGTGCTTTATCCACTGCACCACCTAGCTGCCCCCAGTATCAATATACTTTTAGACCAATCCCAACTCCTATTCTGCACTCATCATTTTTGTAATGAATAGTGGGTGTGTGTATATTGAGATGGGGGCATCTCCTTTAAAACTCTCCAGGTGCTTTCTTTTTCATCAGCTGGAGCTGGCATCATGACCCTATTAGAGGAAAGTAAGATGTTCTCTTACATTGCCTTTTGAAAAGACCGTTACCTCTAGAACTTTGTAAGGTACTAGGTTCAGGGAAAACTCTGGTAATTGAGGCAGATGTCACGGTGTAGTTGTGTCAAACTCAATTAGAAATAGGGGCCACTTAATATGATCTAGTCTTAAAATGTAATTATCTGTGTTTTATTATAGTTTTATTAAGTTTGGTTAAATATTTCCCAGTTACATTTTTTTGTTTGTTTGTTTTGGGTTTTTTGCGGGGCAGTGGGGGCTAAGTAACTTGCCCAGGGTCACACAGCTAGTAAGTGTCAAGTGTCTGAGGCCAGATTTGAACCCAGGTCCTCTTGACTCCAGGGCCGGTGCTTTATCCACTATGCCACCTAGCTGCCCCCTCCCAGTTACATTTTAATGTGGTTGAGGCCACTCCTGGGAGTGTCTGAACTATTTGTTTGACCCCTCTGGCATAGAGGATTAGAGAGCCAGACTTGGAGTCAGGAAGACCTGAGTTCATATCCCACCTTAGATACTTATTTGAGTATTTTGGGTATCCCAAAAGTCTTAATGGAATTCTCCTATTAAAAACTTAAAACTACACTAAGACTTTTAGAGGTACGTGTGTGTGTCTGCATATTTATATGTGTATATATGTGTATTTGAGTATATGTGTGTGTGCATTATATATCTGTGTATATATATGTGTGTGTGTGTGTTGTATGTGTATACATGTATATAAATGTGTTGTATATGTTTATAAATATACTATATGTTATATCCCTATGCTATATACATATATATGGACAGTTAGGTAGTACAGTGAATAGGGTGCTGGACCAGAAGTCAAAAAAACTCATCTTCCTGAGTTTAAATCTGGCCTCAGAAAATTAGTAGCTGTATGACTCTGAACAAATCACTTCACCCAGCTTGCCTCAGTTTCCTCATCTTTAAAATGAGCTGGAGAAGGAAATGGCAAACCATTCCAGTATCTTTGCCAAGCACACCCAAATGGGGTCACAAAGAGTCGGGCATGACTGAAATGACTGAACAACAACAAAAATATAAATATATAAGCATAAAAATATATAAATATATACTGTGTGTGTGTGTGTGTGAGAGAGAGAGAGAGAGAGAGAGAGAGAGAGAGAGAGAGAGAGAAATAGCCTTCCTTTGCTTTTACAAAGTCCTAGAGTGATGTCTTACAGTAAAATGAAAGACTTGGTAGGTCTTGTAGACCTGAAATGCTTTTATCATAGGTCCAGGTAAGAGACAGTGCCATCTCAGAATGAGCTTAGCTAACTTATGAGAGCTTCTTCACTAGGTTAACTTCAAGGTAATGCCTTATTTGAGCTCCCAGAGCCCATCTACTTAGATGACAGGGTTGTGACATGTATTAGTAGAAGGAATACCCATACTCCTTGAAATATTGAAATGAGAATGAGCCTTACCTTGCTTACCTTCTTCTTTTTCATTGATTCAGTGTTTATGATATGTCTGAAAAATCCCCTGTACCATCTGATTTTCATGGCTGGTGCTGAGAAGTTATTAATAAGTTTGTATTTGACTCCTCTACCCATCTCTACTTTGTCCCCAATCACCTGTAGAGAAATCTCAGCCAGGCCACACAGGAGCAGCAGAATCTCTCTGAGAAGTTACAGGATGAGACAGAGCAGAAGGAACAGTTGAGGAGATTGAAGAATGAGATGGAGAATGAGCGATGGCAACTGGACAAGACCATTGAGAAACTGCACAAGGAGGTAAGCAGGCCTGCAAGGCAGGAAGCATTGTAGAGATGAATGATTCCTACACAGCACAAACCCACCTTGGCTCCTCTCTGTGCTAACTTGGCAGAGGGTTTTCTAGTCAAGCCAAGTTAACAACCATTTATTAAGCACCTGTTCCATGCTAGGTACCATACTAAACTCTAGGATACAAAGAATAACAAAAATAGTCCCTGTCCTTATAAGGCTTACATTTTAATGGGGGAGACAACATGCAAACGCCTATGTGTGAAACAAGCTATATACAGCACAACGTGGAGTTAATCTCAGAGAAATTATTAGCTTCAAACATTAAGTTTAACTCATGGGAAGTAAGTATAATGTCACTTTTGTCAGCTACAAACACTTTCCTTATTGCCTCCTCATTCCTTCATCTCCCTTGGTTTCCTGACTCATAAAATTCAGATTTGGGAGTAACTGAATGCCAAGACTCTTCAGCTCTGGGAGACTGTCATTTTATTTTTTTTTGAGTTAACATCTCCTGCTTGTTTTCAGAATGCCCTTGTAGCAATGGGTCCTGAACACATGGGGAACACTTCAACCCCAAATAGGTCATTTTTTCAATGAAAAGAAGTGAATTCATCATCAGAGCTGTACAAAATGAACCAAGCAGATGTCCTCTGGGGATTACATCAAATGCATTTTTTCTTCAAAGAAAGTGACCTTCAACCTATAAGTTAACCTGTGCCCTAGGCACTTTGCAAAGTCTTTAGGAAAAAAGAACTGTCCACTTTGGGAGGGGCAAGGTAAATTCAGCAGTCTATCATATCAGAGGATTTGGAGGTGGTAGGGACCTTCAGAAGGTCTAAATTTTATAGAAGAAAAAGAAAATCTAAAATTTTATGGATGAAAATAACAGCCCAGAGAGGGTATTTGACTTGCCCAAGGACACACAGCTGGCAATGATGAAGCTGAGTCTCAAAATCCCAAGTCTTTTGGTGCCAATTCTAGTTTTTTTCCACTGTACCACAGGGACTCCTCAGGCTGACATCTCTTAGGTAGAACAGAAGCTCTCTGAAATGGTCTTTCTATACATCTTCCCATCCTCTTGGTTCATGACCTCTGACAGAGAAACTTTTACCTAATCTTACATGTCTTATCTTCCCCCATTAGAACTTAAGCCCCTTGGGGCGGCTAGGTGGCACAGTGGATAAAGCACTGGCCCTGAATTCAGGAGTACCTGAGTTCAAATCTGGCCTCAGACACTTGACACTAGCTGTGTGACCCTGGGCAAGTCACTTAACCCCTATTGCCCCGCAAAAAAAAAAAAGAACTTAAGCCCCTTGAGGATAGATAGGACCACTGTGCTTGTTTATTTCTGTATCTCTAGTATGTAAAAGGTGCTTAATAAATGCCTCTTTGTTTATTCACATGTATGTTTTTCTGTAGATGGCTGACATCGTGGAGGTTTCACGGACATCAACTCTGGAACTCCAGAACCAGCTGGATGAATACAAGGAGAAAAATCGCCGGGAGCTTGCCGAAATGCAGAGGCAATTAAAGGAGAAAACCATGGAGGCAGAAAAATCCCGTCTGACAGCCATGAAAATGCAAGATGAGGTAATGGCTATTTGGTTCCCATGGCTAACCTGGGAATGAGAAATAACACTTTTGAGGTCTCCAAATGATGGATCTTTGATGTACTGCTTAGGGGTGGGCTCTGCAGATTGTTCTTGGGTCTGGGGCTTCAGTCACTTACTACACAAGACAGGAGTTTTTAGGATTCAAATTGTCATGTGATTAAAGGTAGAAAAGAATGGATGATTCCTTTTTATCCAATAAGAATTTATTAAGCACCTACTAAATGTCTGGTGCTGTGCTGGGGGCTTTGGCAGGAAGAAAATCTGTGGTTTAATCCAGCCTCAGATATTTACATCTTTTGTTACTCTGTGCAAATCACTTAACTTCTCTTTGCTTCAGTTTCCTTATCCATGAGATGGAGCTAAATACACCTGTAGCATCACAGAATTAGCGACAGCTAGGTGATACTGTGGATAGAGCCTTGGGCCTAGAGTCAGGAAGATCTGAGTTCCAGTCTGGCCTCAGATACTTCCTAGCTGTGTGACCCTGAACAAGTTACTGAACCTCTGTTTGCTCAGCTTCCTTATCTGTAAATTGGGGACAGTAATAGCACCTACACTGCAGTGTTGCTGTAAAGATCAAATGAGATAATGACAGCAAAGTACTTAGCATAACACCTGGTATATAGTAGGTGCTATACGTTAGCCATCATCATATGAGGTCATTGCCGTCGCTAATTATGAAGATTAAATGATGTAATGCTTGTAAGGTTCTTTGCCAGCCTCAGAATGATATTTTAATGTCATTTATTAATATAAGTATAAATATAGTTCAGAGCCCCAAGTATACAGCCTTTTAAAGGTTGGCAAGATACCAAATTCAAGTTTGAACTTAAGCTAGCTCTGGGTCATCAACTCCAGGCTGGTGTTGCAGCCTTTGCATTACTTTTCTGCCTTTTGGCAGATTTGATTTGAGAAAAGGGTGAGGGGAAGGTCACTCAGTTCACTGAAATAATCTGGTATTAAATACAGAAATGGCCATAGGACTCAGGAATACCAGACATACTGTGTGCACGTACTGCATACATGTGCGCGTGCGCGCTCACACACACACCCCTCTCTCAGTTTTCAGGGAAAACAAAGTTAAGCACAATAGAACATACCTGAACCAAACAAAATAACTTCATGTGTCCACATGGCCCTGTGTCTCCAGAGTGTTCCATAGCGGTAATAATCTAAAAGTTCTTGAAAGTCTCTAGTGGGAGGCACATTGGTTTAGGCTGCACGATTACCTTTCAGCTATAGTAAATTTTAAAAAGTAGAATTTAAGGGTGAGAGAAACTCTAGAGGTCATCTGTAGTCCACAGTTGCTAATCCTTTTTGGAGAAATTTTTTTTTTAATCCCCTTTTTCACATCAAAAAATTTCTTGGACTCCCATACCATAGCAATTGTAGTTTTTGTATCCATTCACTGGGGAGAAAAAAAACCATAATAAAGAAAAGCCACTCTGAAAAAGATCATATTTCATTCTGAAGGCTAGAAAACACTTTCTATCCCCCACCCCCTTCTATTAGGCACAAATGAAGCATTGATAATACAAAACCATTGATACAAAACCCCTTATGCACCCTTTTGTTAGAGCTAAAAACCCCAAACCACCAAATGACAATACTTAGTGAGCATAAGGTTTAGAGAACCCTTGCAATAACTTCATGGCCCCCAAGAGTCTGGGGCCCACAGTTTGAGAGCCCCTGATCTGGTCCAATGCTTTCATTTTCCAGATCAAAGACCTGAGGCCAAACAAGGTGAAGTGACTTATTCAGAGTTACACAGCCAGTGAGTGACTGACTCTTACTGCCATGCCAGGATGATTCTACAGGACCTCTTCTTAAGCACCCCCAAGTGCTCTCCCGATTCTCAAATTTATTGTTAAGAGCACAAGCTCCTTCTCTCTCCCTCCTTTCTTCTCTCCCTCTCCCTTCCCCTTCCATACAGTTCCTTTTCTCTCTCTTTCCCTCTCCCTCCGTACTACCCCTCTCTCCACCTTCAGATGTAAGTCTGTCTCTCTCTCTTCCCACTTTCCAATTTCTTTCCTTTATTCCCTGTGTCTATGTCTCTGTCTTTCCCCTCCCTTCAGCTGCTCCCCTCTATTTCTCTTTTCCTCTCTGTCTCTCTTTCCATCTCTCTGTGTCTGTCTGTCTCTTTCTCTGTCTGTGTGTCTCTCTCTGTCCCTCCCTCATCCCCCTTCTCTCACCTTAAAAACAGCACAAGAAAAGAAACCTTTACTGCAAAAAATAAACTTGCAACTGTTGACTGGCCCCATGAGTAAATGCTAAAGAGGTCGAAAAAAAGTGCAGGCCTTTAAAAAATAAACTTTTGAGGAGCTCATCAGATTTTTTTTTTTTTCAGGGCAATGGGGGTTAAGTGACTTGCCCAGGGTCACACAGCTAGTAAGTGTCTGAGGCTGGATTTGAACTCAGGTATTCCTGAATCCAGGGCCTGTGCTTTATCCACTGGGCCACCTAGCTGCCCCTGAGCTCATCAGATCTTTTTTTTTTTTTTTTTTGGGTGAGCTCATCAGATCTTAAAGGAGCTTGATAACAGTATCCCCAGATTTACATCACTCAGATTCACATAAAAATGTGATGAGGCTTGAAGTTGCTAAGCTGAGACTGACATGCAAGCGTTAAAAGTTTTCTCTTGCATTTTTTATTTTTTGCTTGTTTGTTTTTGGTGAGGCAATTGGGATTAAGTGACTTGCCTAGGGTCACACAGCTAGTAAGTGTTAAATGTCTGAGGTCGGATTTGAACTCAGATCCTCCTGACTCCAGGGCCAGTACTCTATCCACTGTGCCACCTAGCTGCCCCCTTCTCTTGCATTTTTGAAAACTGTTTTTATTTCTGAGGTAGTGTAGCATTGCATTTAGTGTGTTATGGTTGGAGTCAGAAACATCTGCCTTTAAATATGGCCTCTGACCTCTGCACCCACCAGCTGTGTGACCAAAGCCAAGGCATTCAGTCTCTGAGCCTCAGGCCCTCTTAAGATTAAATTACAACTAGGTTGTGATTTGTGTTGGTTGGGTAATTCTTAACACCAGTGAAATCACATAACTTTGGCATGTTTTGTTTGGATTTCCATAAAAAGGGAGGGGTGGGAAATATTCTCAGGTGTTTCATCTGGGCATCCATAATATACCCACTTATGTTGTTTTTTTATCTTATTTTTTATTATATGTGTATATAATATGTGTGTGTGTATGTATATATATATATATATTTGCAGGGCAATGAGGGTTAAGTGACTTGCCCAGGGTCACACAGCTAGTAAGTGGCAAGTGTCTGAGCCCAAATTTGAACTCAGGTCTTCCTGAATCCAGGACTGGTGCTTTATTCACTGTGCCACCTAGCTGCCCCCCTACTTATGTTGTTTTTCTAAAAAAATTCATTTTTTAGCCAACAATTATCAAGCACTCACCTTTTTCCTCCCTTACACCTCTCCCCATCCACTGGGGGTGGGGGTGGGGGGAAGAAAGATAGAATAAAGATAAAACCTCTGTATCACAAGCACAGTCAAGCAAAAGAAATTCCCATGTGGGTAAGATCCAAACCTGTGTTTCTTATTTTGCATATTAGGCCATCATCTCTCTTTCACAAAGTGGAAGGCAATCTTCTTTATCGGTGTTCTAGAATCAGTTGATCATTGTCAATCATATTTCTTAAGCCTTTAAGAATTGCTTATTTTTATCATATTGATGTTAAGGTAAATTATTCTTCTGGTTTCAGAATAAAAACAAAAAAAACCACAAACAAAACATAAGAGGGAGGCTTCCGTCAATACCATGAAGTCAACATCCTGCCTCCTTGAACATGCTTCACATTGCCTGTTGTTGCTGCCAAAAGGGCACTGGTAATGTTTACCAAAGCACTGAGCGCTAGCAGAAGGGAGCCCTGCTGGCTATTCTAAATGCACAAACATTTCAAGAACCTGCTGTGGGTTCAATCCTAGGTGTCCAGAACACCCTAACCTGCAAGACAGGAACTTTTCAAATAGCACTTTCAATCCAAGTGCCTAGCTGCAGTTACAGAGCTGTTTGAAGTTAAATGAATAAATAAATAAGGACCTTAAAAGAAAACAAACCTCACAGACATGATGGATCTTAGAAAAACTTTGATTTGTTCCCTTTGTTAAGTTAAACCTTTTTTTTCCTCCCAGAAAGGCCTGGAAATTCTATTTTATTTTCTTTGTTGAGGATCTATTAAACTTATAAGGAAGCAGGAGCTGTTGCTATGCTTAGAAAGGAAATCATCCTAGGATTAATGCACTGGTGTGTCCCATCTCTCTCTCTGCCCCCCCCCCCCCGCCCCCCACTTTTTTTTTTTTTTTTTTTGCACAGTGGGTTTTTTCCTTTCTTTTACAATGTATCGTTTGGCAAAGGGAAATACCCAGTTCAGATGAGAATAAATCTGTTTTATGTCCTCAAAATGAACAATACAGACACTGAAATTAAAATTCTCTCTCACTTTGTTTTGATTGAAGGCGAGTTCTTGAAAAACTTAAGTTTTTTTTTTCTCATCTGTCAGTCATCAGTCAGTCAATTCCCCCATATTTATCAAGTAACAACCATGTGAAAGGAACTGCTAGAGTCTGTGAGGAAGATAAATAGGTAATATAAAGGTGTGTCTGACTAAAGAGGAAAAAAACATTTAGATAGAGATTTAGATCTCCCCACTCCTCCAACTTGACTAATAATTCTTTCAGGAAACTTATGTTTTCAATAAAAAAAAAAAACGATTTTCTCCACCTCATATCTCCTCCCATTGGGGAGAAAAAAGAAACAAATAGTAAATTTCTTAGGAGCATCATATATAGCCTATAAGACCACACAATTTTTCCTTGTCACATTTTGTGTGAATTCTGCATACCTTTAATCTTTTTCTTTCATTCTACTTGTCATGTTTGAAAACATGCCAATTGTGGATGTGTTTAGGCCAAGGCTGCTAGGGTCAGCCTGTGAAACAGGGAAAGAGGTGTGTTCTTGGGAAAGAGAAGGTCTCCAGAGGAGTACCCTACTCCTCTTCTAGACGCAATCCATTTGTTTTCACTGGAAAGTGGTCCCTGGTTGGAAGGTTCATTTATGGATACCTCTTCTAAACTGCTGGTTCAGTGCCATCTTGTGGGCAAAAAAAATATTGTAAATTGGACATTGGCATTGGATAGGGTGTTTTCTTGAAGGAAGTTGGAGTGCCATTAACGTCTAGATAGCTTTCTTTTTAATTTTATTTGCATTTCTTTGTATTCTGGCTCTGTATGTTTTAGGGTAATATTTTCTTAGGTTATTGTTATTTTGTAGAAAGATCATAATAAGCTCATAGATCTTGAGCTGGAAGGAATTTCAAAGGTTAGCTAGTTTAGCCCCCTCATTGTAGATGAGGAAATTGAGGCCCAGGGAGTTTAAGTGACTTGCCCAGTGTCACCCAGTAAGCATGAGGATTTGAACCCAGGTCTTCTGACTCCAGAACAAATGTTTCTTTCTATTGGACCATCCTGGGACTTTAAATTGGATGAGACCTTAGAAAGCATCTTGTCTTCATCATTGTATAAATTAGAGAAATGAAGTAATGATTGGTCCATTTGGCTCTGAGGTAATAAGTAGAAAAGAAGGGAGGTTAATATATGTGTTGGGGATCTGCAAGGAGGTAACTACATAAATTGAAGATAGCTCAGGTTTGATCCTCTCCCCAGAGATGATGCTACTGAAATTTAACCTTGGTGTAGAGTGTCTTTGGTAGCTTTACATTTCCATTTCTTATTCTGCTCATTCTTTATTTCTAGGGACCTAATGCTGACTCTTGGCTTTCTGAACCCCCTACCACCTTCCCATCCTCCATGCATCTCTCTCCCCTACCCCATTCCAAAACTATTATCTTCTTTGTCACATTAAAAAATCTGAAAATAAGAGTCCCCATTCCATTGTTAAATGTTGATACCAGTCTAAACAGTTACCCATTTAGAGGAATCAGGAGACATAAAACCTTAACCCAGAGTCAGCAGTCAGCAAACATTTATTAAGTGATTATTTTATGCCAGCCACTGTGCTCAACACTGGGAGTACAAAGAGAGGCAAAAACCACTATTCCTTAAGGAGCTTATATTACAATGAGGGAAATAAGATGTAAATCATATATAAGACATATAGTAGAGGTGAAGGTAGTTTGAAAAGGGAAATAGCTGGGAAAACTGGGAAAGGCCTTCAAAGGAATGGGCATATAATGGTGGTGTTTCAGGCATTCTTTAGACCATTGGGACATACATGTGAGACAAGGAGGATTTTGTGGTATCATGAAAGTCATCTCACATCACAGCCCTTCCTATCAGTTTGACCACACAGAGCCTCTGTTTTCTCATTTATAAAAAACACTTGCATTACCTACTGCTCAGGTTTGTTGTCAGGAATATGTTTTATAACCTTAAAGTAGTATGGTATAGGCATATACACATACATATACATATATTTATAATACATACACATGTATACACACACACACACACACACACACACACATATATATATATATATATATATATATATATATATATATATATATATAACTTTTCCTATAATTTTATCATTGTAGGGAGCTCCCAATAAGGATTTCCCTCTACAGATACAGATGCAGATCTATAGCTTTTGCAATTTATAATGAATTGCACAAAGCACTGACAAGAAAAGTGAATTGTCCAGGGTCACAGAGCCAGTAAGTGTTAGAGTCAGAACTTGAAACCAGGTCTCCTTAATTCCAAAACTGGCTCTATCCGTTATGCCATGATACCAACATCACCATCTTCATCAATAGTAATTATCATAATAGTAGCAGTAGTGGTGATGGTAGTAGTGGTAGTAGCAGTTATGGTGATGATGGTGGTAGTAGTAGTAATAATAGTAGTAGTAGATTAGGGATGATAGTCGTATAGTGGATAGATAGTAGGTAATAGTAGTAGTTGTGATGGTGGTAGTAGGGAGGAGTGAGGGTGGGGGTGGTAGTGTTAATAGTGGTAGTGGTTTTTAATTTTTTAATTTTAATTTTTTTAAATCATAAAAGCATTTTATTATTTTCCAGTTAAATGTAAAGATAGTTTTCAACATTTGTTTTATAAGATTTTGAGTTCCAAATTTTTCTCCCTCCCTCCCTTCCCTCCCCCCTCCCCAAGACAGAAAGCATTCTGATATAGGTTATATATATACAATCACATTAAACATTTCTGCATTAGTCATATTGTGAATGAAGAATCAGAACACAAGGGGAAAACCTCAAAAAAGAAAACAACAATAAACAACAAGTAGAAACAGTATGGTTCAGTCTGCATTCAGATTCCACAGTTCTTTTTTCTGGATGTGGAGAGCATTTTCCATCATGGAATTGTCTTGCTGAGAAGAGTTAAGTCTATTACAGTTGATCATTGAACAATGTTGCTATTACTGTATACAATGTTCTCCTGGTTCTGCTCACTTCACTCAGCATCAGTCCACTTAAGTCTTTCCAGGTTTTTCTGAAATCTGCCTGCTCATCATTTCTTATAGCACAATAGTATTCCATTACATTCATATTTGTTAGTTTTGGTGTTGGTGCTGGTGGTAGCAGTAATAGTAGGGAGGGAGGGCGGGTAGGGGTGGTGGTAGTGGTCATAGTAAATTCAACTATATATTTTTGTTCACAACCTAAGGCCGGGAAACATGTTCCTAGGCATATTGATGGGTAGAGGGAAAGGATAACAAAGTGAAACAATTTTCTTCTCATACCTCTTCAGTTAACTGAGCAGCAAGGGAATCTATTCTCTACCTTTTCTTCTTCACACACAATTGAGTACATTGACCAAGGTGGATGGAGGTGGGGTTTAGGAGGGAGGGAGGTTGATGTAGACTGACAAATACCATTTCTCATATACATAGGCATTTAGACATTTCTTGTGAAAGCTAATGTTAGCCTCTTTGGTAGCCTCCCTCATCCATTTTTTTTTTTTTAGTGAGGCAATTGGGGTTAAGTGACTTGCCTAGGGTCACACAGCTAGTAAGTGTTAAGTGTCTGAGGCCAGATTTGAACTCAGGTACTCCTGATTCCAGGGCCGGTGCTCTATCCACTGCGCCATCTAGCTGCCCCGTCATCCATTTTTGAAATGTGTTGGGAGAATCTCTCAATAAAAAGATTGAATTGTGTTGATGGCAGACTTGTGATATTCAATGAAAGAAACGTACTTAGCACCCACTATATAGTGAGCAGCATTATTATCTAGATGCTGGAGGAGATGCAGAGGTTTAGAAAACATGTCTCTGTCTTCATGAAGCTTATAGTCCAGTACAAGTGTTCTTCACCTGTGGTCCATAAACTTTAAAAACCTCAACATTATGGCAACTGTGTTTCAATATATTGGTTTCCTTTGTAATCCTATGTATGCATTTAAAATCATTATTCTGAAAAGGGTCCACCTTGAAAGGTTTCACCAGACTAACAAATGAGTCTATGTCTCCTCCAAAATGGTTAAGACCCTTGGTCTAGTAGGACATACATAACCATGATACAATGGAAAGCAGCTTAATAGAGTGGACAGGGCATTGGATTTGGAGCATCTGGGCTATGCTACTTACTATCTGTATTATCTTGGATAAGTTACTTAAGCCTCTCTGAGGGTCTTTCCTCATCTTGCAAAGAAGAGTTTGGACTAGTTGATGGCTCAGGAGCCTTCCAGCTCTCAATCCTATATAAACAAAGAGATATAATCAAAGTACTGAATGAACTTCAAAGCACTGGTGGGAATTTCTCTCTCCCTCTCTATGACAGGATGATTATTCCATCAAAAGAGATTCACATATCAAAAGCTCCATCCATATACTTGTTTTAAATTTAGGTTTTCTTTTTATTATAAGCTTAAACATCAATAAACACAAACATTGACACACAGAAGGAACAGAAAAATAGCCTTGTCTATTAAACTATAACTTCTTTTTTATACAGTTTTTAAGAGGTATATATTATGTTTAGCATGAGGGTAACAAAACTGTTCCTCCTTGTCTGTCCTTTTGCTCTTCTTTGTATGTTTTAAAAATGTTTTGTTTTTATTCTCCCCCACACATACTGTTAATGATAATGTTATGCAAAGCACTTCAGTAATATTATTTCATTTGACCTACAAAACAACCCTGGGAGGTAGGTGCTATTACTTTCATTCCCATTTTACAGTTGAGGAAACTGAAGCAGAGAAAACTTAAGTGACTTGCCCAGGGGTCACATAGTAACTCTCTCAGGCCAGATTTGAACTTGGGTCTTTCTGACTCCAGATCTACCACCTGCTCTATTCATAATTGTCCACAGAAGCTCCTTAGAAACTGGACCAAATACAGTAACTTTTCTGACTCCAGGAATGAGTGGCCCAGTAGAGGTTTGAACAATGTGCCTGCCTTTATGACCAGAGTTCAGTCTTTCCATCAGCTTTCCACAAATCTCATGCTAGGGAGTCATTGTGTAACAGGATTTTTATCTCATCAACATGTTATAGGATACTGACCATCTCTTTCTCCCTGAAGATGCGACTGATGGAGGAGGAGTTACGAGACTACCAGAGAGCTCAAGATGAAGCAGTCACAAAAAGACAACTTCTAGAACAAACATTGAAAGACCTTGAGTATGAACTGGAGGCCAAGAGTCATCTTAAGGAGGATCGAAGTAGACAAGTCAAGCAAATGGAGGTATAGCTAATGATAGCTAATGTATATATAAACTGGTGAGAGGGTGGGGATTCATGGACTGATGATTCCAGAAGGGACTTCGTAATACGCTATTATTACTAAGCCTTCATTCTAGAGATGACAAAGCAGAGCCAGAGAGGCTGAATAACTTGCCTTAGATCACACAGAAAGTTATAGAGTTCAAACTTAGAAGCCAGTTCAAGAGTCTTCCATGTCATCATATACTTTATTTCTGGTTGTATTTCTAACTAACCTTTGCTTGTGTGAAATACAGCTTTGCAGGGCATAATAAATGTGGTATAATTTAATTCCACAGCTATTTATTGAGCACTGTGATACACTTAGCACTGTACTAAACACTTTGTGGAACAGGGCTTTGTAAAATAAGCATCTAACTTGGACCCTGCCTTCGGAGAATTTATCTTCTTTTGGGGAAGAGAATAAATAAACACATGAAACCCTTAACAGCAGGAGATAATAGTCCTTCAGACAACTTGAAACACTTAACAAATAATTCCAAAAATGTAAATCAGATCAGAAAATCTAAATAAGAATAATACAGTGACAGTTGTATAGGTATAATCTTAGAATCATCACACCCACATTTAAAATAGCATAATACTTAGAACAATGCCATCCAAAAAATAGCATCATCTAATATGACAATGAGACTTTGGAGGAAAAGCTGGATTAAAAATAAAACTTGGACCACCTTAACTGAGGTAATGATGGCAAGATGTTTTTAGGAGGCAAATGTATTGCTCAAGAACTGGGTGGAAAAGGATGAATTTGTAGTCAATATAATTCTTGAATCTACTTTGCAAATAGGTACTTTACTCTCTTTGGTGGCAAAGAAACCATTGATATCTAGTGAATATTAATTCTGATGTTATCTATTTCTCTAGATATGTCTCTCCCAGGGGAAAGGAGATAAGCAAGCTATATTCAACTGGCCAGATAATTTTTCTATTTTCTTAAGATAGTTGCAAATTGCTAATTGGGCCCTTGCATGCTTATTCTCTAGGAATCTGAGAGCTAACTACAAGATGAACCAATGTTAACACATAATTGGAAGCTGGGTGCCCTCTGCCCAACATGGCCATCTCATAAGCAAGCCAGTTTAGAGCACAGGCATAATACCCAGTGACCTAGACCAGGGAATCACCCAGCTATACTTGTTCAACATATGGACAATGGAAACCCTGGAAGGACTGTGCGTCCTTAACTCATGTCATCCTAGGAAAATTAAAATAATATTTTCTTATCTAAGTAAAGATGCTTTCACCAATGTTTTTCAATATGGGTGGATGTTAATGGATAACAATATCTATAAATGGAAGCAGTAGTTGAATGAGAGGGTTTTTTTTTTTAACTTGAAAAAAAATTTCAAGGAGGATCTCTTTTTCCATTTTAAACTGAAAAATAAAACAAAAACAGTGAGAGAACTTTGGCAGCCAGTTGACCTTATAGAGTAGCCAATGAGAAAGCTAGCCAAGCTGCCTTGATCTAACTCTTACCCAGCTTTTTAGTTCCCTTGAATGTCTTCCATAAGGAGCAGAGCCATACAGAAATTATTTTTTAGCCAGCTGAGTAACTGATTATCAGCTAACATAAAGTAGAGCGGGGAGGGAGCACTTGGTTAATTGAAGTGGGCTGTGATAGTATAGATTGTCCTTTGTGAAGATCTCTTAATTACAATGTGAATATTCTCTTTGAAATTCATAGAGCCTGGGGCAGCTTGGTGGCTCAGTGGATAAAGCACAGGCCCTGGATTCAGGAGGACCTGAGTTCAAATGCAGCTTCAAACACTTGACACTTACTAGCTATGTGACCCTGGCCAAGTCACTTAACCCTCATTCTCCTGCAAAAACAAACAAACAAAAAACCCCCAAACAACAATAACAACAAAAAATTCATAAAACCTTTGAGTAGGTACATGATTCCTTCCCTAAACTAACAATTTAATACTGAGTTGATCCTAAGGGTTTAGTTTCTACATCTCCATGCTTGGCAAGAGTATCCCAAGATGAGTAGTAGCTACATTTCTGACAAAAAGCTGGTCTTGGTAAATATTTTTTGTAGCCTCTAGATCCTATCAATGGCATTCCTTGGCTTTTCATCACTCATGTGCAATTTACCTTCTGTGCATAAAGAGGAATCTCTAGTTTCTCATTCTGTTTTGATCATTCTGGGTATAATACTTTGGTATTTTGATAGGCCATGGTCTCATTGATGTGGACTGTACCTTCACTGGTCAGTCAGTCTGTCAATAAGCATTTATTAAGTGCTTATTAAGTATATGCCAGGCACTGTGCTAAGCCCTGGGTTCAGTCCTTCTAGGCCATCACATCACGTGCAATCTGTGCTCATGTTTTTCATCAGATACTCCATAAAGAAATCGACCCACTTAATGTAATGGTGGCTTCTTCTTCTTCTTTTTTTTTGGTGAGGCAATTGGGGTTAAGTGACTTGCCCAGAGTCACACAGCTGGTAAGTGTTAAGTGTCTGAGGTCAAATTTGAACTCAGGTCCTCCTGAATCCAGGACCAGTGCTCTATCCACTAAGCCACCTAGCTGCCCCTAGTGGCTTCATTTGGGATCATTTGGGAGTCCATTTGTTTTTCTTTATTCTCAATATTTGACTGGCCTACCTTCTTTTCTCACCATTCTGTCACCATTTCTCACCTCTGTTGTGTTCCTCCCCTCCTCTTTTTTGTATGCAGATCATTGCCAGTAATGTGCTGTTGCCTGTTTATACTCACCACGTGCCTTTTTGTTGTTGGTTGGGCTATTTGTAATATTCTTCTGAGATTATGGTGTTTCCAGGGACAATATTTATCCATAAATATTTTAGAACCCAAACCCAGGATTGCCAATTACTTTCTAGCATCTGTGGCTCCAACTTAATCCAAACATTTAAAATAACAATGAACTGGTGACTAGAGAGAAGTAAATGCAAAAACCTAGCAATTCTAGGTATAAAATTTGCCATGTTTTTCCCTTTCCTTCTCCCTCCCACCCACAAAACTTCTTTGAAGTGCATTTTCCATAACAAATAATGACTTTCAAATAAAACACAACTCAGAAAATTTGGTGTCATAACTTTGTAAACACTAATTTTGCAAAATGTGGTTAACTTTTCACACATGATCCAATATTGTCTTGTTTGCCAGAAGGAAAGGATCATTAGTTGCCAAAGACTTCGCCTTCTCCAAGGTTTCTAGGAGCTAAGTAAGAATTGGCAGGTGGTACATTTTACACAAAATGAAACATTCAGAGCTTCATCCTGCCTTTGGGAAGCACTTGCAGAATCCAGAATGAGTGCTTTCGGCCATGCATGGGCCTTTCCATTTCAAACTACTGGCTCATTGGGAGCCAGTGTTTGAGGTGGTCCAGCAAACCTCTATCCCAGCCCAGCACACTCAGCTCCAGGCTTCTATCCTCTCCCCTGATCTTACACTCAGATTCCATGCCTTCATATATCTCATCCTTACCCCTTCACCTACACAAACAGTATCCCCATTTTCATCTAGTAAAATCCCAGTTTAAATGGTGTTTGTATATTTGTTCTTTTGTAGGACAAAATTTCTCAGCTAGAGATGGAACTGGATGAAGAAAGGAATAGCTCTGATTTGTTGTCTGAGAGGATCACCCGGAGCAGGGAACAGGTACTGCAGTTGCTGAAAATGATTGGGTTAACATGAACGAACCCAAGAGAATGAGATATTTAGCTATGGACAATTGGCTAGGGCCATGGACCCCTTTCATAGTCTGGTGAAACCTATGGACTTCTCAGAACAGTGTTTTAAAATGCATAAAATAAAATGCATAGAATCACCCCCTCCCCCCAAAAAAACTAATTTAGTCATCAAAATATTAAACAACAACAACAAAAATAAAACAACATTTATGAACACCAGGTTAAGACTCCTTGGGCTAGAGGAAAACTTGTACTATTGAAGCTTGAAGCAGTAGCCCTCAATACTTTAAGGCTTAAATATTTTAGCAATATTCCCAGGTCAGATTAAAATATACTTGGGATATATAAAAAATACAACAGAACCTAGATAATGTTAATATGTGTTTTTTAAAGTCAATATAGAGCCTGCAGGGGCAGCTAGGTGGCACAGTGGATAGAGCACTGGCCCTGGAGTCAGGAGTGAGTACCTGAGTTCAAATCTGGCCTCAGATACTTGACACTTACTAGCTGTGTGACCCTGGGCAAGTCACTTAACCCCATTGCCCTGCAATATATATATATATATATATATATATATATATAGAGAGAGAGAGAGAGAGAGAGAGAGAGAGAGAGAGAGAGAGAGAGAGAGAGAGAGAGAGAGAGAGAGAGAGCGCCTGCAGGTTTAGTGGACCCATTTCTATTTGAGCTTGACTCCAATGCTCTAAGTCACTTGGGGTAGCATAGAGTACATATTTCTAAAGAACCCTAGGTAAGTGGTTAAGCCATAGAAAAATCTCCTGAGCTATAAGTTCCATGAGGCTAGGGATCATGTCTTATCCAAATGTTGTATTTCTTCCATTTTGTTGTTGTTTAGTCATTTTCATTCTTCGTAAACTCTTGGCTTTATTGTAGGGGTGTGTTGTTGTTGTTACTGAGTCATGTCCAACTCTTCCTGACCCCATTTGGGGTTTTCTTGGCAAATATACTGGAGGGGTTTTCCATTTCCTTCTCCAGCTCATTTTACAGATGAGGAAATTGAGGCAAAAGGGTTAAGTGACTTGCCCAGAGTCACACAGCTAGAAAGTGTCTTGAGGCTATATTTGATCTCAGATCTTTCTGACTCCAGCACAGGCAATCTATCCACTGTGCCACCTAGCTACATATACACATAAGTACAATGTTTCACCTGCTTCTCTTATTTTAATGCATCCTCTTCACTGTTCACAAACTCCCCTATGTCTTAGTAGACACTCTTCATGAGTTTCTGTGACATAAAAACAGTAATGGATTGGTAGCCAATCTTCTATTAATGATCCTTCCTGAAATTAATACTATTGGTCCTCAGTCAGTATTTATAGAGATATTCCTTAATGGCCTTCTTCATTGATTGGCCCTTCCAGTGTGGTACGACTTACCGGGACTTGTTCTTTCCTGGCATTGACTGCATGAACCCAGAATTACCTTCGCACCATGATGAGGCATCAAAGTTGGCCTTTAGTAGAGGACTTCTTTGTCCATAATACATACTTAACAAAAGAATGCTAAATAAAATTTGAAAAATATCTTTGGCTGTATACTAGGAAAGGACTCGATACTCTGTCTGGTAGTGATGCTGAGAGTAATTCATTTTTCAAGTATGTGAAGTGACATGATTTACCTAGTACCAAGCTAGATAAATCACAAAATCATTATTGTATAGGTATGAGCAGAAAAAGAGCTTACATATATTTTAGAATTTCATGACAAGGTCATTATGGTCCTTGAGCCAGTGTTGCTGAGGACCAGGTAATTCAGATGGGTGGGAATTTGCCCACATGCCTGAGTTTTGTTGTTTTGGATTTGGTCCATCAATTCAGCAAATGTTTATTAAGTGCTAATTCTGTGTGAGGCAATGTACAAGGTGCTAGACCTACAAGGGTAAACATGTAACAGTTCTAACTTGCACTTTCCAGCTCTTAGTACACATCCCATAGGTGGACTGACACAAAATGAAATATTCAGAGAAATACTCAGGTTAATAATAGCACCTGCTTCCTAGGATTCTTGTGCTGATCAAATAAGGTAACATATGCACAGCTCTTTGCAAACTTTAAAGTGAGTGCTATATAAATGCAAGCTATTAGTACTTATGTTGACCTCCTGTGACTGATACCTAATTTACTTTAGAATTTCTCTAAGTAATAGGAGTTTTTAACTTGGCATCTGTGAGCTTTTTTTTTTTAATATCTTGACTGAAAATATTTTTTAAAATGTTTAAAATCTTTTAAAAATATCTTTAAACATCTATTTTAAAAATATTGTACATATATTTTTTTATTTCCCTAATTTAGTTCTTTTTATTGGAATGCCCATTTTGCGCCACATCTACCTGATAAACTCTCACTCATCATTTGAGGCTCAGCTCAACTATCACCATTTCCTAATGTATCCTCCCTTTAATCAGTCAATCATTTAATCAAAAAATACTTTTTAAACACCTACTATGTATCAGGTACTCTGCCAAGTACTGGAAATACAATGATAAAATTGTAATAACTTCTCTCTGGAGGGGGGAATCACAATATAAGCATATGTAAGTGTAATATGAATACAGAATAAAATTAAAAATTGTACATATCTTTTAGAATATTTTTAAATAGCTAATTAAAAATATCTTTTAAATATTGAACTATCTTATACCTTTATTTCACCATATTTGGTTTTCTTTGTAATCCTATGTATTTTATTTTTATTTTATTTGTTTATTTATTTTTATTTTTTAAAAAATCCTATGTATTTTAAACAAAAATCTGAGAGGGGCACATAAGCTTCACCAGACAGCCAGAAGTGTTATGTCACAATAACGATTAAGGACCCTCGCTCTAAATAAAGGGAATACTTTTGGATAACTGTGGTGGTAGCCTCAGGAGATAGGTATAACAACTGCTATGATATATCTTTTGTTTTTTTAGTGCTCTAATGTTACAAAGTTCTTTGCATGTCTCTCCCATTAGACTGAGCTTGTTGAGAGCAGAGACTGTTTTTGTTTGTTTGTTTGTTGTTTTGCCTTTCCTTTATAACCCCAGTACTTAGCACGTTGGCTGGCCCATTGAGGGAATTTCTAAATACTTGTTGACTTTCTTACATTATCTTGGTTAATCCTTCAACTGACTCTGTGAGTTGTGCATTGTACAAGTATTTTCATCCCTGCTTTATAGATAAAGAAATGGGGCCTCTGAATGGTTAAGACCCCAGCTTGCCCAAGGAATCAGTCAGGATTTGAATACAGACCTTCTGAATCCAATTCCAATTCCCTTTCTACTCTACCATGCTGCTTCTTTATATCCCTAGAGCTTAACCCAGTGCCTGGTACACAGTCAGTGCTTAATAAATTTTGATTGATCAAAATCTCCTTTAAAGGCACCTTTCTGTGAAGGTATTTCCTGACTTCTAAAAGCATTCTCTGTACAGATGAACAGATGTTATTAAATCTTTTAGGGACACAGATGATCAGAGATTGACAAAGTTGCTTTTCTGTCTCTCTCATGGTCAGCCTGAAATTTCTGAGACTGATTACAAAGAAATGGGGGGGCTCTTGTCATCTGCTTGCTCCTTGGTGGAAAGGAGACTTCTCCTCTTTGGCCTTATTTGTGTAGAATCATTGTTTATGTCCATCCATGCATTTCAGACCTGTGCCGGCAAGATGCCTCTTGTGAGCTGCATTAATTTAATAAAATAGCTAAATGAAAACCCCAAACTACCCAGTTGGGGAAATCTAAACATAACCTAATAGGCCAAACTGAATTTTTGCCATGACTAATAGTCTCTTAAGTTCTTGCGTCAATATAAAAAGAAACACTTTGGTTTTGAATTCCTTCTAGAATAGATAATAATTTACATTTATTTATTGGGCATTTTAAGACTTACAAAGTGCTTCCATAATAATCCTAGTAAGTATTTTAAGTGTTATTAGCCCCATTTATAGATGATGAAACTGAAGCTTAGAAAAGTACACACCCTTGTAAGGGCTACAGTTAACGCTACATCAGCCATCCCGCTTTGGCTTAGCATGTAGTTTAACATTAAGTGAAAGCCTTTTATGTGTTTGGACTAGAATTTCTTTCAGTCTATGGGGAGAGAGGTATAGGGAAAGGGAATAGGAGGGAGAGAAGGAAGGAGAGAAAGAGAGAGAGAGAAATAAAGAGTTTCAGTAAAATATTGAAAAAAAAATACACAGAAGAAAGTTCAGAAGGAGCCAACCAGGGCAATTTTGTTATTATCAAGTTAAATTTAACTATGGGCAGAGGAAACAGGAGAAATACAGGGGCAAATGTTGATTAGATAAAATGTAGATTACCTAAAGACAAAAGATCACTAAAAAGTTGTTTAAAAATAAATTGATTTAAAAAACAAACGATATAATAGGTTACAGTTTCATATGCAGTCATCCATCCTTTATTGAAATATTCATATTTATTTTTGTTAAGTTCATAATAAAAAAGATGACTTATTTTTTAAAAAGAAGGCATATATTAAGATTAAAAAAACAAAAGCAAACAAATGGGAAGCTGAAAGCAGTCTGTCTGTTGCAAGGCATCAGCTTTTCCCTCCTCCCATGAATGTGGAATATCTGTGTTCAGTTTTGTGACCAGAAATCCTAATTAGGAGATAAGTTTTCCAGACAGCTTGGACACTTAGATTTTCCTTTCAGATCTGACTAGTGTTGGCATGAAGGTATGGATTGAAATTTTGTCCAGATGAGTTCATTTCCCAGAACTTTTTACCTTTCCAGAGTCATCTAAGTGGAGGCAAAGTTTGTTTTTCTCAGCTAAGGATATTTTCCCCCCCAGGAAGGTTTCCGATGTACCTACTAGAGCCAAAAAATGAGTTTATTCAAACGTATAAAAGCAGACATTTGACTCATTATTTAGAATTTTTAAAAATAGCTATCATTTACGTGGTACTCTAAGGTCTGCAAAGCACTTTACCAATATCATCTCATTTATTCTTATAACCACCCTGGAAAGTAGGTGATATTATTATCCCCACTTACAGATAAGAGAACTGAGGCCAACAAAGATTAAGTGACTAGACCAGATTCACACAGTTACTAAGTGTATGGAGTTGAACTTTAATTCAGTCTGCCTGACTCCAAATCCATGCATTGTGTCACCTACCTCCCTCGAAAGGAGATAATGGTAAACCCACAGAGCAGTGAGAAAAATTTTACCTTCACTTCCCTTCATCCTTCCACAGGTGCGTCCATTTTTACCTGGCTGAAAGACTTTAATATAGCTTTTATTGTTCCTGAATTAGGCCATAGAAAGGTATCTTAAAGATCCTAACAGGACACTGACTCTGGACTCAGAGGACCTGAGTTCAAATCTTGCCTCAGATCCTTACTACCTCTGCTTCTTGTAAAATGAGAACTATATAGGGTCCCTTCTAGCTCTGAATCTCCATTCCTTTGGTTCTGTGATATGTTTGGCCTTCAAATGACAATCTGTGTCATGGCTGCTCTTTGTTTAGGAAGAAAGATTTGAGGCCCAATAGCATTTGCTCCCATACACACAGTAAGCTTATAGCTTACTTTTGGTAAAAGTTGCAAACTTTGAAAGGAAAACACATTTCAGTGTATTTCCAAATATGCTCACTATGTGAGTTCCCTGGATCACCACACATTTTGCTTTTATATATCTGTGGTGTCAGTGAGTGTAGACAGTTAATAAAACAGCTATGCTTTGAGAAGAGAAATTTTCTGTTTGCAGCGGAGACCAGAAAGCCCCAGCCCAATGGAAAGATATTCATCCAGCCCTAATCACTTGGCAGGCAGAATGAAAAATACCAATCCCAAACCGTCGGGTGGCTTCCGAGTTCTTTCCAGGAGCCTAGTGAGGCTGCCCAGTTGCCATGACAATCATAGAGTCAATACAGGCGGATAAAGTTGCTGGAGCTGCCACAGCCACTTTCCAGAAAGTGATCCCGGGGGTCTGGCACACACCTGCTCCTCCGTCAGCACCAGGTGGCCGAGGCCAGTAAATGAGAATGTGGAAATGAAGTCTCCCCCCGCCTTGCAATGAACGAAGGATCAAAGTTTTTATTAACTTTATCCCAGCCTCAAATCTGCCTCTTGTTGAGTCAGCTGCTTGAAAAACCTGGTGTGTGCAGTCAGTTAATGTTCTTCCCCCCACCCTCTTCATGATCAGGTATCGTACACAATATTGGTAAGAAGTGTAAATTTCCTAAACTCGTAGCAGCCCAATGGTAAACACAGGTGATGGGGCTAAATATTGTTATTAGTGATCATAAATATTTCTGGCTTTTCATTAGCCAAATATGCAGCTGCTTTTAATCCCCAAAGCTGGCACAGGCTACTGGTGCCTCTGAAATGAAACCTGGATGAATCTGATACTGTTATTTCTCATCATAATGCATGGTGTTTAGCATACTTTAAATCCAGCTGTGATAACTGTTGCCTTAAGCTGCAGTTGTTTTATTCTTTTTAATTTAACTAGGTTGTTTTTAGCTCAAAATATTCATTGCTTTAAAGGGGGGTAAATAGCACAAAGGACTGAGCACTAGAGAAGAAGCAATATGAGCCGTTTCAGCCAGGGATTCTTTCTCTTGTTGAGACAATGGGCAAATAATGGGCCAAAAGATGAGGCAGACACAGAACTAATTTAGTACTAGAACAGCCGAGGAGAGTCACAGGCAGGGATTTTTGGAATAGGCCCAGGTCATTTGACCCCATCCCAAGTTATTGGTTGGTCAGTTCTGAGGATGCCCAAGTTGTTCAGAATGCCGAGCCCTCTCCTATGTGCCATCTGTCAGAATTCACCATTGCAGGGTATGGTTCATTTCCTAGTGTTGTCCAGGACTTGCCACCCCAGGGTGCCAGGGGACTGAGGATTCTGTACTAGGCAAGACCAGTTGGGAAGTCTTTCTGTTCTGCCGATATTTGCTTCAGTGAGCTTATGAAGGATGTTCTTGATGCTTTCCAATTTGTGCCATAGTAGCTTTTTGCAACTCTTGTCTGACGACCCTTGTTGAGCTATCTTTCTTCTCTGAAGGCTTCAGTTGGAAATTTCATGGCCCACCAATTTGTGGCAGCCTTCACAGACAAGACTAGAAGCGATCTAATAATTCCTTTCTTGGGCACATGGTCTTGCCTGGCTAAACGTCTTTGGTTGATTAACTCTTTTCTGATTTTTATATTTGGTTCCATTCTTAGTCTAGATTCAGCGATTAGAATACTTCCCTCATCGCCATTCTATTGTCCTATTGACCTTTGGCCATACCTGTTGTATCAAACGCCAGCCATTGACTTTGTCCATTCCTGAATCACATAACACCTCTGTGGAAAGACAAGGAACTTGCAGATCTGTGAATTTACCACTGTGAAGTCATGCCTTTTAACTTCAGCAGGGCCTTTGTAATCACTTAGCGGTGCTTTTATTCCTCTCTTGACGTTTTATGGAATTCTGGACCTGAGACACCGTCTAACTTTACAAACTTGATCTTAGACAAAAGGCCAAAAGGAACGTTCTCATTCCCTCTTTTTACAAATAAGGAAACTGCTGCCTCGAGAGGGTTTGGGTGATTTGTTCTATGTTGCAAAGATTATGAGCTTGGGTTAGAACCCAGGTCTCCTGTCTCTCAGTCCAGTGTTCTTTCTACTATACCGTAATGGATTTCTCTAGCTGCCCACCCCCAGCAGCTGTGGCAGAAATTCTTAAGACTTCAGCCCTACCTTCCCTCCCTCTTAAACAAATTAAGTAATCATTTGTTTATTGACTGATGGCCTCATCTTTTTTAAAAAAAACTAAGATCAGTCTATGTGCTTGCCCATCCACCCTTGTCCTCACTTCACCATCTATATACATTCATTGTTTCATTCCTCTTCCTCTAATGCTGTCGTTCCCATTTCATGGGTCCAGAACCCTTTGGGGGTTCTCAATGATGATCCAAGGAGTTTGTGCTAAAAATTCTTTACTGACACCTTAAGCAGTAAATAATAGTAACATATTATAAGTATATTAAATTACCCAGTGGAGTCACAATTTTTTTAGAAAGGAGTTCGAGGAACAAAAAAAAAAAATTGAGAATCACTACTCTGATGCTAAGCCTTCTGCGTGTGCCCCATATCTTGTTCCTTCCCATTTGTTGTTGGCTGTGTCATCTGTAAAATAGAGATAATAATACATGCAATACTTAGTTCACAGGTTTGTTGTGAAGAAAGTGATTTGCAAACCCTAAAGAAAGTACTATATCAATGTGTGTTGCTATCCACAAGTCTTTCTTTTTTAAATTAATCCCCTACCATCTAACTTATAACTCCACCTCCCTAGTGAAGTAGAGTACTTTGGAAATCAGCAGTGGTTACCTCTCTGTGTAAATGAAAGGTTTATACTCTGTTCTCACCTTCCTTTTCTTGATTCCTAAAGTGCACAGCTTCTCCCCTTAAAATACCTCGTAAGTACCTCAATAGTATCCTGACTCTCCTAAATGATCCTTTATTTCTCCTCCACCCCTCCCCCCCCATGAGGATTCCACCGTCTCTCCTTCCTTAACCATTAGCACCTGTCGAGGTTGAATTCCTGACCTCCTGTCATTCTCTTTTTAAATATTTTTCCTTTGGAGAGCTAACCTATCCATTATGTGGTTTCAGTTGTTACATCTATGCAGACATCTGTCAAATATCTGGTCCTCACTTCTCACCCAGGTACCAGTCTTGCATTCAAAGCTTTCTTCTGGACTTTTCTACTGATCAGGCCCTGCCCTCATCTCAGATGCAAAACACTGATACTGAAACATCTGAAAGGGGATCTGAGGATTTTAGTGAACTGCGATCCAAGCTCAGTATAATTCCCCAATGTAACATGGCAGCCAAAAGGCTATGAACATATAACATATGACCATGGAAGTGATTGTCCTATGTTGCTCTGATAAGACCATATCGTGTCCAGTTCTGGGAGCTTCATTTTAGGAAGGGCAGGGACAGACTGGAACTTGACTGGAGAAAGGCCACCACAGTGGTGGAGAGAGGGACTGGAGACCAGGCCACACAAGCACCAGTGGGCTGAACTAGGGATAGTTCTTTGACTGAAAAAAAGACTTGGGGAAAACAAGACTGCTCTCATCAAGTATTTGAAGGGCTTGTACATGTGGTAGGGAAATAAAAACTTATTCTGCTTGGCCCCAGAGAGCAGAACTAAGAGGAGTAAAGGCAGATTTAGGCTTGGTGTAAGAAAGAAAAAAAAAACCTAACAGCAGTTATCCAAAAGAAGAATTGACTGTCAAACAGGGGAATTGAGGGCGGCCTTCAATTGGAAGATGGTTGGCCACTTATAAATGAGATTATTGTTCAAGTGTGGCTTAAATTAGATGATCCCTAAGATCCAACTCTAAAATTCTGTTTAAACTCAATTTCTTCTCAACCTCCCTACCCACCATTGCCCCAAAAATTCTCCCTGTGGTCCATGGGGTTATGCAGAGTCAGACATGACTAAACAATAACAACAGTTTCTGTCATTGACACTACTGTTATCCAGTCTTTAAGGTGGGAAGTCTTAGAATAACATGGACTATTGTAAAATGTGCTTTGTCTTTAGTTTCTTTTTACTACTATATGACTTTATATAATTTACTTTGCATTTCTGTCTCTACATTTCCTCAATTATAAAATGAAGAGAGAGACCCTGTGATCTTTTTCAGGACAGCTATGTGACACAGTGGATAAGAGTAGTAGGTCTGGAGTTAGGAAGACCTGAGTTCAAGCCTGGCCTCAGACACTAGCTGTGTGGCCCTGGGCAAGTCACTTAAACCTGTTTGCCTCAGTTTCCTCATCTGTAAAATGAGTTGGAGAAGGAAATGGCAAACTACTTTAGTATCTTTGCCAAGAAAACACCAAATGGGGTCAAAAAGAATCAAACGCAACTGAAACAACTAAACAACAGTATGATCCTGAAAAAGATCTAGAGCTGAAAAAGCTCAAAATACTTTGATCCTTCCAATCTATATACTATGTACAAGTGAAAGCTTTAATCTCCCTAATGTAGTGGGGCAGTGTGGTGCAGTGGAAGGGTTTTGGAATCAGAAGAGCTGGGCTTGAATCTTGCTTCTGCCACTTATACTAGATAGAGCACTGAATTTGGAGTTAGAAAAACTGGATTCAGACCGTACTTCATATATTTACCAACTGTGTGACCCAGGGCAAGTCACTAAGACCTCTTTGTCATGGGGCGGGGCTAGGCTGGATAGCCTCCAAGTTGTGATTTCATGATCTTATGAACTATAATCCTGTTCCTCTTCTCCTTAGTAACCTTCACCAGCTCCCCATTTCCTAGTAAATAAAGTCCAAACTCCTAAATTGGCATTCAGTACCCTCTACCATTAGACCTCAACCTACCCCATCTTTCCTCTATATTCTATCACCAGGTCTCAGACATGTTTCATATTTTCACACCTTTTTCTTTGCTTACCTAGTCCCCTACTTCTGGAATTCCCTCTCCCACCCACATTCTTCCTTTTATTCTTCCTTTTGGAATTCTCCATTCCTCAAAGCTTTCTTCCTTCACATCATCTGTCCTTTGTAAAGGCTCCTCTGAAATCCTTCCAACCAGAAATGGTCCTTCCCTCCCCTAAACTCTTACAGCATTTTGTTCATACTTCCTTTAGTCTGCCTTGGAGTAGAGTTGCTTGTGCCTATTTCTTATCTCCCATACTAGAAAAGATCCTTGGAGTTGGGGGACCATGTTATAGTGATCTTTTTATTCCCCACAGGACTCTCTGAGCATGGTAGATACTCAATAAATGTGTGAGTCAACTTAGCAAAAAGTTTGACTCCCTTTAAAAGAAGCCCACTGGCTTATGTTTTTAAGACCAGAGCAGAACAATTAGAACCAGGAGGGCCATCCTCTGGGCTCTAACTTTTTCTGCCCAGCAATTCCGATGACCTTCACCTTCAGGAATGCTGTCTCCCATCCAGGAGCTGCATCTGGAGCAGAGCCCTGCCGTGTGTTTGCATTCATTACCGGTGGGGTTTGCATTTATATAAGATGGATAGAATCATTTGAGTGACCTTGTTGCTACATGTGATTAACGGGATGGATTTTTAGGCAATCAGAGGGAGAAAAGTGACCCCAGGCAGAGTTTTATGTGCTCTGTTTGCTGAACCTTTGCATTGTTAGCATTTTTTCTCTGTTAAATAGGATTCCCTTACAGTGACTGGAATATTTCATTTTGACTTACTTCTTACGTCTGCAGTTTTACTGAGCTCATTTGTGCTGCTTTTAGTTAGTAGATGGAGAGAAAGCCCCCTGTGTTAACGTGTTCCTGGTTTAAGAAGACTATTAGTCAGAGGTAGAAGAGATGGTATGTTTTTGTTATTTAAGTTGACATGTCCCGGGCAATCTGTGGCTTCCCTGCCAGATGATTCTCTATGCCTGAAATGCCCTCCCTCTGTCTAGTCAGCAACTAATTGGGAAGGAGTATGAATCATGGGAGAGAAAAATCACTGGATTTGAAGTCAGGAGTCTTCCCCTTAAAATCTATGTCACCATACATCCTTTGGGCCTCATCTCCTCATGTACAAGATGAAGGAGTTAGGCTCAATGACCTCCAAGCTTCCTTCTGGTTCTAAGCATGTGATGGTGCTCTGATGACGTGAGCATTTTAGAGGAAAGAGTACCTGGCCTGTTGTTAGGAAGCTCTTAGTTCAAATATGGATTCTAAGAGGGCAGTAGGAAATCCCAATAAACGTGTCTAGTTTTCACCTGGGCAAGTCTCAGTGGAAGCTTTTGTCCAGGGTCCAGACTGAGTTCTAGTCGCTGAGAATCTTGAAATTGGACTTTTTTTTTCTTTGTCCTATTTCCTGATTCCTGGGACCAGCTCTATTTCTTGTGCTTTCCCCAAATCTGAGGGGCTGAGAGGAGGGGGTTGTTGGGGAAAAAGAAGTTCTTGGTCCTAGGAAAAGACCTCCTTGGTCCTCATACAATTCCTACCTGGAATAACCTCAGACCAGCTCAGCATCCCTAAAGGAAGATGAGGTCCAGGATTCTTCTGGCTGTTATAATGTCAGTTAGGGAACAGAATTTTGGCTTAAAGGCTGCAGGAACAAGCCCACTGACCTTTAGAATCTGGGGTGTTTTAGGAAAGTAAAAAGAAACGATTGACATGAACATGATAAGCACTGGACATTTGGAAGTTTGTTCTATTTTTCTGTTGTAGATTGAACAAATGAGGAGTGAGCTGCTACAAGAGAGAGCTGTAAGGCAAGATTTGGAGTGTGACAAGATTTCCCTGGAGAGACAGGTAAAGGCTCTAGCCAACCCAAACAGAGGGACCTTTCTCCCTCCTCAGCTGCTGCCTTGCTGGCACCTGTAGAAGCCACCAGCCTCCTTAAACATCATTTTGATTTGAGCCCCATTGCCCTCTTATTTCTACTTAGAGGCCTAAGGTACATGGGGATTCATTAAATGTAATCAGATGTGCAAGTATGAATTGCAGAGAATGATTAGTAGCATCCCTGTCATTCTTTAACTCACTGGGCAAATTATTGTCCAATTATATGCCTCGCTATTAGTTTGATTGGCTAATGGCTTGGTTTTTTTTGTTAGTTTTAAAACTAAAAGGTAGCACACGTGTGTCACTTTAACATCCAGATGGCATAGTTGGAAATCTTAAGTCTTAAATAGAATGCATGCCTAGGATTCCAGTCTTAAAAGCAAATCCCCTTAAAAATATCCTCTTGTTTTCTAGGACCTTTTCTTCAATTCTCACTTGTAGCCATGCTCACATGATATATTCATGTCACTCCTCCACTCTGGAATCTTCGTTGGTTCCCTATTGCTTCCTAAATGAAATTCAGGTGCCTTAGCCTGGCTTCTAAGACCCTCTGCAGCCTATTTCATTCATTCTTTTCATGTATATTACGCTCCAG
This sequence comes from Dromiciops gliroides, assembly GCF_019393635.1. Classification (NCBI taxonomy): domain Eukaryota; kingdom Metazoa; phylum Chordata; class Mammalia; order Microbiotheria; family Microbiotheriidae; genus Dromiciops; species Dromiciops gliroides. Next base: position 160,540,840 of record NC_057862.1, on the reverse strand, counting down.
CCAAATTGGATCACATGTTCTTTACATGCAAGATTTCTGTTTTCAGAACAAGGATTTAAAGAGCCGGATAGTTCACCTGGAAGGTTCATATAGATCAAGTAAAGAAGGACTAGTAGTGCAGATGGAAGCCAGGATCTCAGAACTGGAAGACCGGCTGGAGAATGAAGAGAGGTAAGCACAGTGGAGCTACTATCCCATAGTGGACTGTACCAGCCTGCGTGCTTCCAATAATAGTAACATCTCATATTTAGATAGTGCTTTGTGGTTTGAAGAGCACTTTACATGCATTTCCTCCTTTGAACCTCACACCAACCTTGTGAGGTAGAGGCTAATATGATTCCATTTTATTGCCAAGAAGACTGAGGCTCACAGAGGTTAAGTCACACAGCTTATCATATTAAAACTGAAAGAGATCTTTGAGGTCCGGTCTAACCTAATCTATTTTCAGTGTTTGACTTCTTTGACTCTGCCCTGAAGTGAGCCAATTGTCCTTCAGTGGCCAATCCTCCCCTTTGCCTCATCCCAGGGCTCCACTACCAGACAATCTAGTGAGATGAAGTAGCTGGTTCTTGTGGAGTGATGCTGGTTCTCATTTCTTCTTCCCCCAATTTTCCAGGGACAGAGCTAATCTTCAGCTGACCAACCGAAGACTGGAAAGGAAAGTGAAGGAGCTGGTGATGCAGGTCGATGATGAGCATCTCTCCTTAACTGACCAAAAGGACCAGGTAAGAGGAAGCTGGTGCTTCTGGAATCTGATACTTTACTGTGACTTTGATTTTCAGGCTGAGAGGTATGAGGTATAGGAAACAAAGTGGATCCTCGGAGTCCATTCCCCAGCGACATTTCATGGGACAATTCAAAAGAGGGAAAACCTTTTGCTTTTCACTTTTTTTTTTCTTCTAATCAATGATTTATAAACTTTCATACTGGTCCCCTTGAATCTCTATTAAATGATACAAGATATATTTGAAGTAATAGAGAGAGAAGTAGGGAGTGACTGTGAGTTGGTTCCTCTCAGGAGATCCTCACTAGAACTGAAAGGGACTTCAAATGCCATACAAGTAATAATCAGATATGGGATTTGAACGCTGGTCCTCTGATAGAAGTCAGAGTATTTTATACTTTGCCAAAATTATGACAGAGAGAAACCTGGCCCAACCAGAAATAGTTCTGAAGCCCCGAGAGGAAAAAGAAGGGAGGGGAAAGGAAGCAAGCCGGTGACAGGGAACCTTGTTCATAGAGACACTGTATCTTCTGGGAACTAAGACCAAAGCACCAGCCACCATTCCAGAATTGCTGACTGGGCGGTTTGTTTCCTCAAATAACAACTGGAATGACAGAGCTCACTCAGCACGATGGTGCTATCCTCCCTATCAAGGCCAGTTAGTTGGAGGGAAGGGAGCAGCCTGATTTGACCAAGACCAGGGCTCTCCATGTAACAATAAGATGTATAACACCTACCAAAACCTGGCTGCAACTGACAGAAGGGTGAGGTGTTGGGGAATAGCAAGACAAAACATTTTGGTGAGTATGGCACCTTTCAGTGTGCCTATAGTAAAGACTTCAGCAGTACAGTGCTGAAAATCTGGGGCTTGGTTTTTAAAAGGCCACCCTATTGCTATGAGGCTTATACCCCAAAGAGCTGGAAGAAAGAGGAAAAGGACCCATATGTACAAAAATACTTATAGCATCTCTTTTTTTATTTAGAATTTTATTCCCCCCCAAAATTACATGTAAAAATAATTGTTAATGTTGATTTTTAAAACTTTCTCTTCTCCCTCCCTCCCTCCCCACCCCACCCCTTAAGAATGCAGGTAATTCAGTATAAGTTGTACATTTGTAGTCATGCAAAACATTTCCACATTAGTCAGGTTGTGAAAGAAAACAGACAAAATAAAACTTAAGAAAAAAGGAACTGAAAAAAATTATAGTTTCTCTCTTTGTAGTGGCAAAGGACTGGAAATTGAGGGGGGTGCTCATCATTTGGGGAGTGGCTGACCAAACTGTGGTATATGAATGTAATGGAATACTATTGTACTGTAAGCAATGACAAAAGGGATAGTTTCAGAGAAAAATGGGAAGATTTGTATGAACTGATGCTGAGTAAACAGAACCAAAAGAACAATTTAAAGTATAAGAACATTGTAACAATAAATAACTTTGAAAGTTTTAAGAACTTTGTTCAATGTAAAGACCATCTGCAATCACAGTGGACCCATGATAAAACATGCCTTGTGATAGAAAGATAATGATGCAGGGGGCAGCTAAATGGCACAGTGGATAAAGCACCAGCCCTGGATTCAGAAGGACCCGAGTTCAAATCCAGCCTCAGACACTTGACACTTACTGGCTGTGTAACCCTGGGCAAGTCACTTAACCCTCATTGCCCTGCGGGCCCCCCCTCTCCCCCCCAAAAAATATAATGATGCAGATTGAAATTTTTTTTTTGGACATAGCCAGTATGGGAACTTTTTTGCTTACTATACCTATTTGTTGCGAGGGTTTTCTTTTTCTCTTTTTTTTTGCTTTGATTTCCCCAGTGGGAAGAAGGTAAGAGGGAGAGAAAATAGATTTTAGTTAATTGAAAAATATTAAAGTTTCAAAAAGGCAAACCTGATTGTCCTGGGTTGTCACCAGTCCTGAGGGTTTTGTCTCTTCCTTCCTCCAAGAATGGAAAGAATCTTTTCAAGTATTACTGGGTCTTTGAGAGGACTGGAAGAATGGGGCTAGGGCCAAGGGTTTCTGTCAGTCCCCGCCTTTGCAGCCCAAGTACCTCTAGGATTCATTGGTGTGTTCTTTCTCTCCCTCTCTCCTTCTCTCCCTTTTTCCCTCTCTAGCTAAGCTTACGTTTAAAGGCAATGAAGCGCCAGGTTGAGGAAGCAGAAGAAGAGATTGACAGGCTGGAGAGTTCAAAAAAGAAGCTTCAGAGAGAGCTGGAAGAGCAGATGGACGTGAACGAGCAGCTTCAGGGACAGCTCAGCAACATGAAGAAGGATTTAAGGTGGGGTCATTCAGTGATTCCTCATATCATCCCAAACCCTCACCCTGGTCTTCAGCACTTTCATACATTGTCCCATTTGATCCTCACAAATGCCCTCTGAGGTGAACACAAAGTATATATTATTATACCTGCTTTATAGGAGGACACTGTACCCCAGAGTTAAACTCAGTGACTTGCCCAGTGCATAAAAGGGTCCATCCAGAATGGAGACTGTTTCCCTTTATTCACAATATGTGCCAGTTCTTCAAGTGTTATAATCCTTACTTTGGGTAGCCAGGCTGCAGAGCAGCTCTAGCATCCAAGGCAGGTAGCACCTGGCTAGGTAGCAGAAGAGCCAGCACTAGAACCCCCATCTCTTGAGGTCTCATCCAATATCCCATCATGCTCTACTGCTTTCTTGTAATAAGGAGAACTAACATTTATATAGCACTTTAAGGCTGCAAAGTTGTATTATCTCATTTGATCTTCACAACAATACAGTGAGGTACTTCTATAAAGCCCAGTTTATAGAACAGAAACTGAGGTATAGAGAGTTTACTTGCCCAAGGTCATACAACTAGTAAGTCTCCGAAGCAGGATTTGAATTCAGATCTTACTATGGCATCTAGCCTCTGCGAGAACATGATGAAATTTCATATCCAGGCCACAACTTGATTATAGGATCTAGAGCTTGGTAATTTTGGCAACCAGAAGCTAGCTTCAAGAAGGAGCCTTCCCTTTAATGATAATAACTCATCTATCTATTACTGATAAGGTAGGTAGTACCTCATCAGTTGGGGAAACTGAGGAACTGAGAGGTAGTGATTTGCCTTGTCTTGGGTAGGATTCAAGACTGGATTTCCTACTTCAAGTCTAATATTCTTTTCATTACTCTCTCTTGTGTCTACATAGGATCTAAGATTGTGGAAAGAACAGCATCGTGCAAATTGCTTTCTAAGGCCCATACTTGTTGACTGCCTTGTGTCTGAGAAAATTAAGAAAGCCAACAAACCACAGTGCTCTCTGGCTAGTGGATAGGGACAGGAATTTCTATCTGAAATCTTTTCTTAGCTCAGGTCCAGTTGGATAGCAGGTGTTAAGGTGTGTTCGGAGGCTCGTGATGGCATTTATGTCCTAGGGGACTTTTTACAAGCAGCAGAATAATGACACATAATAGGCCCTTCAATGAGAGGTACATCCACCACGTTTTTCATCAGACTCTAATTGCTCTTTTGGGGGAGATAGGTTCTGCATTTCAGGTGAGAATCACAGAAGGATTCAGCAGAGATTACAAATCTCATGGGAATGTGCTGGTGATGGGACCAGAATCCAAGTGTCTTGATTCAATGTGGAGCCCTATTTAATCAACCAGACACCTCTCATCAGCCTGTCATGATGGAATCCTCCATGTAGAAACTGTGCACTGAATATTTATAGAGTCATAGAGCTAAAACAGAGGCCATCTGCTCCAAAAGACTTATTTTATAGTTGAGGAAACTGGTCGGGGATGGGGGAGGAGGGTAACTTTCCCGTGGTCATGCAAGTAATAAGCTTCAGAGGCAGACTTGGAGCCCAGGACTTGACACCAGAGAGAGTTCTTTTCCTCCTGTATCATTCTGTGCAGACTAGCTCAATGTCTATGAATTGCTAGGGGGTGGTACAGTGGACAGAGAGCTGGATTTAGAGTCAGGAAGATTCAAGTTCAAATTCTTCCTTAGACACTTACTAGCTGTGTGACCCTGGGCAAGTCACTTAATCTTTCTCTGTCTCAGTTTCCTCATCTGTAAAATCATAACAATACCTACCTCCCAGGGTGGTTATGAGGATAAAACGTGATAAAATGTATGTGTAAAATGCTTTGCAAACTTTAAAGTGCTAAAGACACGTTAGCTATTACTATTATAACGAGTGCTGTTGCTTTGCTGCCCAACAAACACATTGTTTTTGTCTTCACAGACACAAGAAGATGCCAAGTAAAGTGCTGGATGATCTGGATGATGACGATGATGACGACTTCAGTACTGATGGGGGTAGTCTATACGAAGCACCCCTGGGATACTCATTCTCAAAGGAGAATGACCCCACTAAATCTGCTTCTGCTTCCCTCAGTGTTTGAGCAGCAAATCTATCTAAGCAAGCCACCAAAGTGCAGCTGACCAGAGCCAGATGCATAAAAGGGTCCATTTGGAGTGGAGACCTTCCCCTTTATTCACAACGTGTGCCATTTCCTCAAGTATTATAATCCTTACTTTGGGTAGCCAGATTGCAGAGCAGCTCTAGCATCCAAGGCAGGAAGATCCTGTGTTATAAAACATTTAGAAACCTGATAGATAGGGCTTACTTACCCTTTGAGCATCAGCTCATATAGCCAAAAATCAAGGTGGTTAGAAAGCAACAACAACATGGAATGAGGCCAAGATCAAGCATAATCATTATTTGCCCATTCACCATTTGATTGTGTTCACCACCCAACCTGATGATCCCAAATGACAGGATATAGGGCATAATTTCTATCTAAATAATGGTATGTTTCCTAGAATCTGATGGTCCCAAATGCCAGGGTATAGATATAGGGTTAGGTTATATTTAATAACTCTAAGTTGGGAAAAATCTTATATATAGGTTGTAAATATGTTAAACTAGACCTCACTGACTTCTCTAGTTCCATTTTGGAAAACTACAGAAGTTTTATAGGTCAGTTTCATATGTAAAGTATACAAATCTATATTGAGTATTATATCTTTTTAAATAAGAAACTACTAGATTTTAAGTATTAAGATTGATTTAAAACCATTTTGTAAATCAATATAAAAAGGGGATGGCTGGGTCTTGAAGGAATTCAAATAATAGCCATGTTCTTTGGAAAAGCCACTTTTTAATAGAGGGCAGGTAGTCAGAGATTCAGTGGTAGTTGATTTTTCTCCTCTACCTGCAGACGAAACTATTTCATTCTTCATCTCTGGATTTATTTTCTAATTCTTTATGTAAAATGTATATTTTACATTTAGGGACAAGCTGAGGTATGTCACCACCACTTTCAAGCTTTCTGGGGGTATGGAAGGAAGATTTGTCTTCCAAACTTTAGCTTTCTTTAGCAGTAGGTGACAGCTGCTGGATACATTATGAGCTAGGCTGGGCACCCCTGCCGCTGATGAAAGCCCCCTCTACTCCAACCCGCAGTGCTTGTTCTTCCAGGCTCCTAAATGGGAAGATGGCGAGAACTGATGAAATGCTGAGAGGTCATGATTGAAATTAGAATTCAGGGTCTTGAAGAGAGTGGGAGAGAGGTAGGAAGAGGGAGTAAGGAGAGGTAAGAGATGATGAACAAGTGTACATGGGTATAGGGTGAGTGGAGTAGGAGAAACAGGAACCAGAGAGGGAAAAGAAAATAAGAGAGTCCTGAAATTGGAGAGGATGAGTAGGTAGAACATGGACTGAGCAGGATCTATGGTCTTGTTATATTTAAATACTGGAGAAAGGGGGTAGGTAGAAATAGTGCTGTGAAAAAAGCAGGAGCTACTGAAGAACTTGCTTAATTTCTAAGAACTGTGCCTTTGGGTGGCATAGGGACAACAGGGAGGTCAGTCCTTCTTTTCCCTTGACACCACTAAAACTCTGAAGGTGGTGGTTAGAAAAAATCATGTCAGAAATGGTTAGGTAGCTTGCTAGAAATGGGCTGTGGTAGGATGAAGATAAAGGCATGGCAGGCCATTGCCACTACCTCTCTTAATCACTTTGAGGAAGGTGACTTAAATGATCTATAAGGTCTCTTCCAACTCTAGAATTCCATGATTCTTTCATTCCCTTATATATCTATATATATCTATATATAAATACTTTCCCCACTTATCTCTTTAATGACTAACCCAAAGAACCTTCTCACTAATGTTTTCTATAGCTCTCTGAAAAACACATTCTTAAATTTTTTTTAAAAAAGAAGACAATTGGACCAAATGCACAATGCTGTGACGACAATCATCAGAAAATTGTATTTTTTGCGTGTGATTTCTGATTACTTTTGCATTTATGAACACCTTTTTACAATTCCAGTAGATGTGTGTTCAGCTCAGTTTTCTACTAAGCCATAGTTTAGTCGCTGCTCTTTATCACTGGGAAGATATATTTTCGTTGCAGCTACCTCTATGTACATGAAACTGTAAACGCCAAGATCACTTTTCAATAAACAATGTCCATAAACTTCAACTCTTTTATTGTTTCTGCTTCCATTATTGACCCACAACTGAGGTCTCTCTTCTCTCCCCCAGGAACTAGCTAATCAGAGTAGCCAGCCAGGTAAAAGTCTGGGTATGAAGACAGAAGTTAAGGGAGTAGAAGATAATAGCCCAGGTGAGTGCCCTGAGGGCCTAGTAGTGTGGCCAAAGCTAGGGCACAGAGGGCATGGTGAAAATCTGCCTTTAGAGAATAACTGAGAAAAACAGTCCATGTTAATAGTTTATTTAGCTTAATTACAAAGCACTTTCCTCACAACAAACTTGTTTATCTCTTCCCTTTTTACAGATAAGGAAACTGAGGCTCAGGAAATTTTTGACTTGCCAAGAGGCATACATCAAATTCCAGAGCTATGACTTGGACCCAGGTCTTTTAAATTCAACACCTAGGCTTTTTCTGCTATAATGTGCTATAGCACATTGCCTCAATCATCTAGCCTTAGAGAGTTATAACTTAATGAGGCATTAGACAGTGTTGGACTTGGAGTCAGTCAACTTGTTGTTTAGTTAATTAGTCATGTTGGACACTGTGACTCCATTTAGGGTTTTCTTGGCAGGGATACTTGCCATTTCCTTCTCCAGTTTGTTTCATAGATGAGGAAACAGAGGCTTAACAGGGTGAAATGACTTGACCAGAGTCACACAGTTAGCAGGTATCTGAGGCCAGATTTGAATGCCGGTCCTCCTTACTCCAGCTCTGGTCCTCTATCCACTGTACCATCTGCAAGACCAAGATTGAAATCTCACCTTTGACATTTATTAGCTGAATGCCCTTTAGGCAAATCAATTATCTTTGAAACTCAGTTTCTTCATCTCCAAGAGGTGGATAAACAGCACCTGTCTCATGGGATTTTGTTGTGATGATCAAATAAGATGGTGGAATAATATAAATCATAATGTGTTAGCATGGTACAGTAGAAAGAGTATTGACTCTGGAGTGATGGGACCTGAGTTCAAATCCCACCTCTGATACTGCTGGCATGACCTTTGGTAAATCACTTGAACTCTTTGATCCTCAGTTTCCTTATCTGTAAAGTGAGGGAGTTGTCCTAAATGCCCTCTGAGATCCCTTCTAGCTCTAAACTGTGTTGGGGATGATGATGATGGTGCTGGATGATGATGATTGATTATTTTCCAAGAAAATTCAACCCATTCACTCAAAGGCAGAAAGGAAAACATGTCAACCTGAGGTGAAATCTTCTTGTGTCGATTTTTTAAAAAATTAGGTAAACAAATAATCCTTAACCCTATGCCATGTCTATGCTACGAAACAGCAGATGATTTCTGTTTCTACAGTAGCCCAGGATGTGCTTACTGAAATCAACAGAAAGATCTTCAAACCTTCCATCTTATCATTCTTGGTTTTTTGAAACTTGAATGTAGCCATGTTAGGGCCTCCTCAGTAACCCCGCCTCTCTCTGCCCCCAACCAATCCTCTGTGATCCTACAGGCTCATTTGTTAAGGGTCATTCCAGGCACAGAAGCTTAGGAAGCTCAAGGATGCATTTTTAGCATTCCTCTTTTCAGCTGGGTGTGTTCAGAGACACTGTCAGTAGCCAGGATTGTTCTTTTTTTTTCCTTTCTTTTTTTTTTCTTTTTTCCAAGTTTAATTTTATTTCAAAGATTTTTTATAAGGTTTCATAACAGAAGGAAAAGCATGGAGTCTTACAATTCATCTTCCATATTTCTGCAGCATAAAATTTTAATAAAAGAAAAATTCCTATTTTGAAAGATGGCATTGTTCTAGATGAAGCAAAAAAACCTATCCAAGAATAATAGTTCACTTGGATAAAATACATATGTATTTTATTTCATGTTTTTTCCCCCAATTGACGATCTTTATATCATTCTAATGCAACATAAATCCCCTCATTATTAAACATCCTTTTTTTAATGTCCTATTCAAAATAGGCTCACAAAGAGAACTGTGAAAATAAGAATAGTTGTGATAACCCACTATGTGACATAGTAGAACACATCAGAGTTGCTTAATTCTTTTAGTTAATTATCTGAGGGTCGATTATCTTCGATAACAATGATTCTTCTAGGAAAGACATCAATGTCCACAAATATGTATTGGAAATTCATATATGCCACTTTCTGGGTTCTCTTTCATTTCAAGATGCACAGTTCCTTGCTTCCCTGGCACTGAGCCTTCAATGTAGAATTTCAGATGCATGTACTTTTGCCCACCTTTTATATATTCAATACGACTGACATGCTGTCTTCTATGTCACCTTATTGATTCCCCATAACCTTTAATCTCACCCAAAACACTGATTACCTCTGGATGAGATCTGCATTTTTCTAAGGCTTTTCCAAAAATCTTATTAGGACTGGATGAGGAGAAAAGTTTTTTGAAAATCACATGGAATAAGCCACCTGAGATACCGCTTCCAATAAGCACTATTATTAAATAGGAAAAATCTCTTCCAGCTTCACTTTGTGTGAAATTGAAAGAGCAGGTTCTCCTCTATGACTTTTCTGCACAAACACTTGTTTGCTGCTGTCCTCTTCAACTCTCAGGGGCTTGTATCCCTGAGTCCAGATGGCTTTCTGAGTGACTCTAAGGACGCGTCTGGGTTGTAATACAACTTCTCTTTGACCCAGCAACCCCCACCTCAAACATGGCCATGTCTTAATACAGGCTTTGTTAAGGGGGACCAGCTGGAGTAAAAGCAGTCGCTTCCCAGGGCAGCTATGCATCTTCTCTGTGCACTGAATAGCTCGAAGCAAAGACGCAGAAATCATGTTCGGAGAAAAAGGTTCCCTGGCCAGAACCTGCCACAATCCACACTTTGAACAAGTTTAGAGTCTACACACCCGCCCAGACACATACTGAGCTCTGCAGTGGGTGACCCTGAAAACCACAAACAGGAGCCCAGGGTTCATTTAGAAATGTGAGCTGTAGCGATTTCTAATTAAAATGAAGATATCAGTGGAAAAATTAACTTCTACTTGCTTTTCTTTATGGCCCTCTTCTTAGTTTAATAGAAACGACAACTTTACCCACGGCACACTGACATTCATATATCCCCTCCACCATTGTATTTCCAAAGTATTGTATTTCCTGGAAAAACAGCCAGGATTGTTCTACACAAGGTTTGTCAAGTAAAAGAGGAAAAACCCATGTTGGAAAATAAAAAATCCCAGTTCCTGAAGGGGGACTAGTTAAAATGCAATCAAGGAGTCTAATACAAGCCCCTTGCCAGGAGTCTGTAGTGAAGAAATGCTCCATTTTGTTCACTCTACTGTGTTAACTAAGGCAGGTAATCATGCCAATATATTTTGAAAAAATACAGTTCTTGGGGCGGCTAGGTGGTGCAGTCACCTGGGCAAGTCACTTAACCCCCTTTGCCCTGCCCCCCCCAAATACAGTTCTTACCTTGAAAATTCAATTATTAACCAGAATTCGATTTAACAGGAACATATACCATAAACCTTGAATTACTAGACAAATATGGGTGAGCATAATGTATTAATTGAACAATTATGATATCTATGTGGTCACCCTGCTCCATGTTGTAGCTTTGGCTAATTGAAGTTCTTGCTATGGCCAGATTATGTAGTGGGCTAACTTTTTGGTCTACAGCCCATTTGGTCCTAGCCTAAGAAAGCTTGTATATTAATATTCAAAGTAGAGGGCATGATTCTAGACCTCGAAGTTTGGTGTACATCATTTAATGAGATGAATAACTTTTATTTCGCCAAGGTAACAATCCCATTGGCAGAAGTGGGATAAAACGTTTCTAAGGCAAGTTTCGAATATTGTATGTACCCCTATGGACTTTGAGCCTTCACTAAGACACATGTGGTTTAATTGATCTGAGTAAATACCTACATGCCACCTAGAGCAGAACTACCAAGCATTTAAAAAAAAAATGTTCATTTATAAAAGTAGTATTTGAAAAGTCCCTTGAGCCAAGAGACCTGGATTCAAATCTCGGACTCTGGTGCTTATTTGCTGTGTGACTCTAGGCAAATCACTTACCTATCCTAGTCTCAGTTTCTTTATAAAAAAAGGTGAGGGGCAGCTAGGTGGCACAGTGGATAGAGCACTGGCCCTGGAGTCAGGAGGACATGAGTTCAAATCCGGCCTCAGACACTTAATGCTTACTAGCTGTGTGACCCTGGGCAAGTCACTTAACCCCAATTGCCTCACCAAAAAAAAAAAAAAAAAAAGAGAGAGAGAGAGAGATGATAATACTTAGACTACTTTCCTCACAGGAGATTATAAGGTTGTAATAATACCAGTGAGCATTTATATAGCACTGTTTCACAGAGCACTTTATAAGCATTTATTAAACAGCTGCTATGTGTCCAACACTCTTCTAAGTGCTGAGGACAGTCTCTGGTTTCAATGAGCCCATGGTCAAATAGGGGAGACAACATGTAAACGGCTGTGTACAAACAAGATATTTACAGGATGAATTGGGACTGATCAAGAGAGGGAAGGCACTAGCATAAGGGAGATCAGAAAAGGCTTCCTCTAGATGGTGGGATTCTAGCAGAGACTTCAAGGAAAGCCAGGAAGTGGAGGGGAAGAAGAAGAACACCACTCATACCAAGGAGGGACTTGGTGTCCAGGAAATTGAGATGCACAGAGCTTAAACAAAGGGCCCTCTCAGGCAAGAGGAAAAGTTTACCTGGCACTTATGTTAAGGGGATTTACTCTTTTTTTTTTTCTTTTTTTTGGTGAGGCAATTGGGGTTAAGTGACTTGCCCTGGGTCACACAGCTAGTAAGTGTCAAGTGTCTGAGGCTGGATTTGAACTCAGGTCCTCCTGACTCCAGGGCTGGTGCTCTATCCACTGCATAACCTAGCTGCCCCAAGGGGATTTACTCTTGAAGACTGCAGTCCCAGGCATGCATTCTAAGATTTAAGATGTCCAAATATACCACCTGGATATACATCATAAATTCGTATCAGTTTTCTTTCTTTTTTTCTTTTTAGTTCCTCACATTCATTGTTCCTTACAGCCCACTTTCTACTAAATTAATAAGCCACGATTTGTTTAGCCATTCACCACTCAGAGTCCCTGAGAAATGCAAATTTGGAAGAAACCCCAACAGTCTTCTGTATTACCCCAAAGCATTTTATAAGTGGTCATTCTGCCTTTGCTTGAAGGCTACCAATGAGGGAAAACTCATTAACTTCTTAGGCTTCCCTTTCTATTTTGGAATGCATCTAATTTTTTGTAGGTTTTTCCTAACATCAAATTGTTGAAGAAAAAAATAATACTGATCTTTTTAGCCCAAGTCTGCCAGAAAGTTTTATTGAATTTATCTCTAATCTGTCTCCAAGCCAAGGTACAAGATGGCATCACCCCCTATGCCCTTTAACATGATTCCTCCCCTAGAAGATTTCAGGTAACATTTATAGGAATCTTGAACAAGCCAAAGATATGTTAAAATACAATCTGGGTTAAAATTCCAGAATTGTTGGGTGGCCAAATCTGCCATCTCATTCCCTTCTGGATCATGTACCTCACTCCAAGCTAAAACAAAGGAATATCCTCTTTAACACTGAGATCTTAATCCTTTCTCTGCGGAAAATGGTGGATCCTAGCAAGCCAGTCATTTCGGGTGGGCCAGTAAAGGGAAGATGGGGCTTAGATGGGTCAATAAACAAATCTCTTCAGTGGGAAGTAGGAAAGGCAATGATGTAGATAAGACTAGAATTACTATTTGCTTTAAAAAAAAAAAAAGGCTTGGTATCTACTTCTAGGTTTATATCCTAAAACACCCCCCCCCCAAAAAAAGGAAAAGACCTATTTGTACAAAAAGTATTTATACCAGTTCTTTTTGTGGTGGTTAAGAATTGAAAATCAAAGGAATGCCCATCAATTAGGGAATGGCTAAATAAGCTGTGGTATATGATGGTGATGGAATATTATTATGTTATAAGAAATGACAAGCACAGGCAGCTAGGTGGTGTAGTGGATAAAGCACCAGCCCTGGATTCAGGAGGACCTGAGTTCAAGTGTGACCCCAGACAATTGACACTTACTAGCTGTGTGACCCTGGGCAAGGTCACTTAACCCTCATTGCCCTGCCAAAAAAAGAAAAAGAAAGGAAATGACAAACAGGCTGGTTTCAGGAAGGCTTAGAAAGACTCATATGAACTGATGCATAGTGAAGTGAGAAGTACCAAGAGAATGTTGTGCAAAGTGACAGCAATATCATTCGATGAAGAACTGTGAATGACCTATTTTCAGCAATACAGTGATTCAAAACTATCCCAAATGACTAATGATGAAGCATGCTATCTACCTTCAAAGAAAGACCTGATGTTGATTGAACACGTATACAGTTTTATATGTGTAACTATATATGTGCGTGTGTGTGTGTTTTGTAAGGGTTTTGTGTTGTTTTTTTTAAAGATCCCCCCAGGTTCGTTAAGCCCTGTACAGGCCACCAATCTGTAAGGGTCAAATTTAATATGGGATCTCTTCCACACTGCCCCCTCTCCAATTGTTTCTCCCAGACTGATAAGAAATGAGATAAAGCCTCTTTTCAGATAAACAAAAATAACTGGTTTTATTGATGTGGACCAGTTTAGAAATAGGGACAAAGACAAGCAGGAAATACGACCTGTGAACTTGCCCACCAGACTCAGCTGTCTCTTGTTTAGCCTCCTCTATCCCCTGTGAGTTCGTGTTTAGCTTTCTCATCTGCGGCTGTGAAATCTCCTCTCTGTCTTCTTCTCGTCTCCTCCCTTGTCTCTCATCTCCTCCCTGTCTCCTCCGTCGCTTGTTCCCTTCTCTCACTCACTCTCCTTCCTCCTCCTGGTCACCCTTCTTCTCTACCCCCACTCCAGAATAAAAAACTCTTCGCTCACAAGAAACTCAGGCTGACCATCCACACACCCCAAGCTAATTTATTGGCACCCCTAGGGGCTGTGCCCAAGACCAGCTAGGACACGGATTTCCATGCAGGGCACACCCGAGGCTTGAGGGGCGCACCCAAGGTTTTCTAATTTTAGCCAAAGATGGGGTCCCCAAACCAATTCTTACAGCATATATATATGTGTATGCATATATATAACTATATTATATATACATATATATATAATTTTACTAAAAGGAAGCTTTTAATATGCTTCCACAAAGCTTAAATTTGTCCTTTTTTTGGAGCTCCTATTAACTGCTCCTAGTTTTGACAGCAGGGGTATAAGTGAACTAATAGCTTATTACCTTTTCTGTGTAAAATTTCAAATCTATTTCCAAATAATTCCAATATATTCATAGCTTTATCAACTGTGCATGAGTATATCTTTCCAAAGCCACAGTGGATATAGCATTGGCCCTGAAGCTGGGAAGACCTGAGTTCTAATATGACCTCAGACACACACTAGCTGTGTGACCCTGGACAAGTCACTTAACCCCAATTGCTTTGAAAACATTGAGGACTATCTCTAGTCATCCTGATAATATATCTTATCACTGGACCCAGATGGCTTTGGAGGAGAAAGTAAAGCTGGTGACTTTCCACAGCCCTTCTTCACTTAAATCCAATTCACTGAAAGTCATGTCATCTGTCATGGTCTTCTTCAAGTATGAAGAACAAATAACAACAACAACAACAAAATAACCTTAACAATTGTAAGGGGCTAAAATTCTAGCTATACTATCTAAAATCTAATGAGTGGTCACCAATAAATTATAAGCTTTAGCAAGAGTATTTAAGTGTTTAAGTATTTATTAAAGAGCATTAGGATCAGACAGAAAGGTAAAAATCTAACTATTTCTAAGAGACCCCATCATTCGACCTGCCGTGGCGAGGTCAGGAACAAAAGGAGGAAGAACCCATCTGCCAAATTCCTACTTCGTGTCCTCCTCCCAGAAATGGGAGGCTCCTCAAGTTGATTGGCTGGTAGCTTTGATAGACAGTACCCATGAGCAAACATCACTTCCTGACGCCAAGGAAGCTGGTAACCTGGCAAGAAGAAGGGATGATAGGTGGACAGCCAGAATGTTCTACTGCAGTATCTGGCGAATTCAAGGAAGAACTTCAGTATGTTGGGTAGACTGTGTGTGGTAAACTTGTGGAAGGACACCCAGGATGGGCAGGCATAAATGGATTGTTATCTGCATCACTGGAAGGAGTGGATGACATCACAGATCCAAATCATATACATAAATGAATCAATATGATGTCTCATCATGTTATAGAGTTGGCCTTTGGTATGTTTTTTTTCTGTCATGCACAAACATTTCTGTTTTTATTTCTTTAATTAACAAGCATTTTAAAGTTAATTTAATTTGCTACCTCCTCCAATGATAAAAAAAAAATCTTTTTTAAAGGCCGTTGATACATACATAGTAGTGTATTCTGGCAAAAAAGTATGGGTCTGCATTTTAAGGTCATCAATTCTGTCAGGAGATGGTACCTTTCATCTTCATTCTTTTGGACTCATGGCTTGTCAGAATTCTAAAGTCTTTCAAAGTTGGTTTCTTTTGTAAAATGTTATATTAATGTCTTCCTCGTTCTGCTCACTTCTCTCTGTGTGTCAGTTCATAGGTTTTCCCAATTGCCTCTGAAATCATTCATTTAATTATTTCTTATGGCATAGTTATATTCCATTCTCTCATATGCTACAATTTGTTCAGCCATTCACCAATAGGAGGGCACCCTGCCCTTATCTTTGAGAGATATGCACAGCAATGCAATGCTCTGGTAGCATCCTTTCAAGCTGAATCTTGAGCCTTGTAATGAGTTGTGTGTCTGCTGTCTGAGTACTATCCCAGCTAAGCTTGAAGAGGCTCCCAACCAGAAGGCTGACCACCGGGAATAAGTTAATTTCAGTCATGGCAGTTCATAAACCTTGTCTCCTAAGGAGTGGAGGGGGAAGACACACTTAGATCACAGCTCCTTGAAGTATCGAATAAATGTCACATAATTCATTTCATTGTTTCTCTCTTCATATGTTTATGGCTGATCTCTGAAAACATATTATAAGTTTCCTTTTGTGTGTGATGGCACACACTGCTAGTCCCTTCTGCTGAGGAAACAGGTTGGGGGATGACTCAAGGGTGGAAGTTCTGAACTGGGCTAAAGCCAATCAGGTATGTGCACTAAGGCTCACGCCATTGTGGCCAGCCTTTGGGAGTGGAAGGCCACCAGGCTTCCCTAGGTTGGAAAAACGGAAAAGGTTAAAGCTTCTGTGTTGATCAGCCCCTGGTATTCTCACCTGGGTGAAATAGGGAGATTCAGTCTTTAAAAAAAAAACCCAAATAATAACAACTAAATTCTTCCTGAGAGTAGAGACCACCATCTCTTCTTTGCTTTTTCCTTCGTGCCTTTCACTGGTTGTTAATGTTTATGGATTGACTTATGTGTGCCTTGCCTCCTAAACTAGATTTTAAGTGCTTTGCAGGTAGGTACCTTGCTATCCACTTTTGTGTCATACCTACTCTAATGGCCCCCAGGCCAGTGCTCTTCTCACTAGGCCCTGTGACTTCCCCTGAATGCACTGTGGAGCTCTGTTGGAAGCTTATGGAACTGATAGCCAACACTGTTTCTTTCTTCTGTGATCTTCCTCTTTGTCTTGTACTTCTAAACACTAACAATTAATCATCAGGTTCCTGGACCTTTTTTATTTTTGGACAGAGCATCCCCAGTGCTTAGCCCGGTAGCTAACATATAGTAGGCACTAAATAAATGTTAACTGACTGACTTTTCCAGGAAAAGATAGAGAAGAAAGAAAACCTGGGTAATTTCAACTAAATTGCCTCTTTAAAAAAAAAATTGGGCTGTTAAGTCGTTGGCTTAAGGCCTTTTGTGTATTTACACCTCTCCCTGTAGTTAGGACCACACTGCTCTTTCATCAAGCTCCAAAGGATCCCAGCCAATGACTGTATCCAAATAATGGGACTGTATAAAGGTTGGCTTCATTTAGAAAAGTGACTAAACCTAATCCCCCAAAGGGAAGGGCTGCTGCCAACTTCACTGATACAGCTGGTCTAGTAGGTAAACAGTGGCACCCAGTGCCCAAAGGTACCTCACTACAGCTTGAAGAAGGAAGGGATAGAATTTATTCTTTCACCACAAAGAGGACCACCAGACTACCCCCCTTTCTTCTTTTGGTGTGTGGGAGTAGTTTTCTGACCACATACCAGGATTTGCCATCTCTGTGAATTCATCGTAAGCCGAGAGCATCAGCAGCTCCCCCAAACTACAATGATTTTTCTGCAACTAGATCATGGAGGGAAGGTGCTGTTAGTTCCTCTCCTTTAGAGGAGCCTTCTGGCTCTGTATGTTTTGAATTGTTTTGTGGTAATTGTTGTTGCTGTAGTTTAAGAAAAAAAGATGCAGAATTTCCCCAGGTTTCAAGTTTATTGAAATGATTTGCCTTCCCTTTTTGAGGAAGCGGGGGGGGGGGGGGGGGGGGGTAGTGGAAAGAATTAACTTCAGCGGGAAGCCAAGCATGGTGGTGCAAGCTTGTAATCCTTGCTCTAAGGGGAAAATGAGACTGTTGGATTGCTTGATTTTGAGAGTTCTAGACTCAAATTGATCATTTGTCTGCTCCAGGTCCAGCACCAATATGGTGAGCCCCTGAAATTAGGAGGGCACTGGGCTGCCTAAAGAGAAACTAACAGGCCCAAGGTCTGAAATGGGGCGGTTCAAAGTTTCCTTGCTGCTCAGAAGTGGAGTTGGG
Source organism: Dromiciops gliroides (assembly GCF_019393635.1). NCBI lineage: Eukaryota > Metazoa > Chordata > Mammalia > Microbiotheria > Microbiotheriidae > Dromiciops > Dromiciops gliroides. The sequence goes on along the minus strand of NC_057862.1, from coordinate 160,522,972 downwards.
CCACTCAGTGGCTTCCAGCCTAGGCAAGACAGGGAGAGCCGGTCTCAAAATAGTAAAAATAATATAAACTTCAATGGTTCCTTAATACTTTTTTTTCCGGGGCAATGAGGGTTAAGTGACTTGCCCAGGGTCACACAGCTAGTAAGTTTCAAGTGTCTGAAACTAGATTTGAACTCAGGTCCTTCTGAATCCAGGGCTGGTGCTTTATCCACTGTACCACCTAGCGGCCCCATTCCTTAATACTTTTTTTTGTTTTGTTTTGTTTTTTGTTTTTTGTTTTTTGTTTTTTGTTTTTTGCAGGGCAATGGGGGTTAAGTGACTTGCCCGGGGTCACACAGTTAGTAAGTGTTAAGTGTCTGAGGCCGGATTTGAACTCAGGTCCTCCTGAATTCAGAGCTGGTGCTTTATCCACTGCACCACCTAGCTGCCCCTCCTTAATACTTTTAACACCAAATGTAAATTCATTTTTCTGACATGGCTTCACAACATAGCCCTTACCTTTCCAGCCTTATTATATGTCTCTTTCCTTCACACAGTCTTTGTCTCAGAAGATTTGTTCCATTTCCTATCTCTGTGTCTTTGAACAGATTGTTCTCTATGCCTGAAATTCTTTCCTCACCTCTGTCTCTTAGAATTCCTAGTTTTCTTCCAATTTATTTTGAACTACAACTCCTACACGAGACCTTTTCTGATTCCTCACCTGCTACTGGCGAGATGGATTTTAACTTGGCATGCCATATTTTAGCTTAGCTAAGGAGACTTTTCTCTAAACCTAAGTGGAAACGATAATTTGGGGGAGATGATGTCAATGCTAGAAAAAGTCACAAGGACTTGAAGGACATTTCAATGCTTAGGAATTCAATTAATCAGAGGTACATCTATCCTTTCTATCTCTCCTCCATATTTCTTCTTTTCCTCCCCTCATTTCTTTTTTCTTTCCCCTGGCCAATTCTTCTTCAAGTGTACTCTGGAGGAATGTGTTCCACCCACCAACACTACCATAACATCTTCCTATAAAAATGTGTCCTGGACTCACATCCATCCCTTGCTCTCACTCTGCCCGTGTATGTTAGGGAACTTTTTTACACTGTTAGAGAATTAAAGTCTGTTAGGTGTTAGAGAATTAAAAGGATTAGAGAATGATGATGGGGGTTTGGGTCCAGAGGGTTGTGATAACCTAGGGGAGTATGGGAGGAAGGGAGAAGAAGAATCTTATAGGGTACCTTTTCTTTTCTTTTTTTAAAAAGTATTTTATTATTTTCCAGTTACATGTAAGGATAGTTTTCAACATTTGTTTTCATAGGATTTTTAGTTCCAAACCCCTTTCCCACCCTCCTCCCCAAGATGGAAAGCAGTCTGATATAGGTTGTATATGAACAATCACATTAAACATATTTCTGCATTAGTCATATTGTGAAAGAAGAATCAGAGCACAAGGGGAAAACCTCAAAAAAGGGAAAAAAAGAGCCCATAAGTAGAAACAGTATGGTTCAATCTTCATTCATAATCGACAGTTCTTTTCTCTGGATGTTGAGAAAATCTTCCATCATGAGTTCTTTGAAATTGTTTTGGATCATTCCCCGGCTGAGAAGAGCCAAGTCCATCACCACTGTTCATCACATAATGTTGCTGTTACTGTGTACAATGTTCTACTGGTTCTGCTCCTCTCAGTCAGAATCAGTTCATGTAAGTCCCTCCAGGCTTCTCTGAACTCACTTAACCTCTCTCAGCCTCAGTTTCCTCATCTGGAAAATGGGAATAATAAGGGCACCTACCTCCCAGGGTTGTTGTGAGGATCAAATGAGATATCCATAAGGAGCCTAACAAAGTGCTAGGCACATGGTGGGTACTTAATAAATTCTTATTCTCTTTCCCCTCATGTAGGTCAGGCCTATAGGCTCTTAGCGTTTCTGGGATGGGGTCATCTTCTCTTTGTTTGGTCTGGGACATCATGAGATCTCAAAAGGTTGGAGACTTCAAGAGGTCTAGGACCCTAGCCTAGAAAGGAGCTGGCCAAGAGGAGCAACCTGTTTGATGCAGCCCAACAGTGAATCAGCCCAGCAGTTGAAACACCATGTCATGCAAGTAAGGGACTGTCCATTGGCTGTGTTGCTCCCAGAGGTGAACTCAGTATTGGGAATAATGTTTCTGGTCATATAAATCTGATTGTACTATCCCCTAGGACAGAGAGGAAAGAGGATATCTTGAATGGGGGGGAGAGGGAAAACATTTAAAATCTTTTTTTGGTTTGGTTCTCGCTATAGCTTTTCAGTAACTATGCTTTTGTTAAAGCTAATTAATTATTAATTGGTTAAATTATATCAGAGTAGCAATAATATTGGAGCAATACACTGGAATGGGGACTTGGGCCAATAGCATTACAGGATTATCCCTAGAACTTGATGGAAGAGATATAATCAGCTGCACTTTGGGGATCTAACCTGCTGGTCTAACTGTGAGTTGGGATAAGAATTTCTGTATGAGCTATGTATTCTTTTTTTTGGGGGGCGGGGGGAGGGTCAATGAGGGTTAAGTGACTTGCCCAGGGCCACACAGCTAGTGTCAAGTGTCTGAGGTCAGATTTGAACTCAGGTCCTCCTGAATCCAGGGCCAGTGCTTTATCCACTGTGCCACCTAGCTGCCCCCTATGAACTACGTGTTCTTAAAGCTTTATTTTAAGACAAGGAAGCCTTAGGACAATGCCTGGCATATGATAGGCACTTATAAATGTTTATTGAATTGAATTGTAAGTTCTGTACATTTAGAGTTGTAAGGTAGCCCTGGAAGTCACTATATCCAACCTTCACATTTTATAGCTGAGGAAACTGAAGCTGAGGGAGTTTAAATGGCTTGCCCAAATTGACTCAGGCAGTTGCATTAAAGATGGGATTTGAACTCAGGTCCTAGGTTTCTTGAGAGTATTTAGTCACTGTATCCACATCCCCAGGGCCTAGCACAATGCCTTGCTCATAGGATGCACTTAATAAAATGTATTGATCACTGCTGTGCACCTACCTAAATTCCAAGAATTGGGATTGATTATTAAGTCAGAGGTGCTGTCTGTAGAAAATATTGATACAATGAAAACCTAGTCTCTGGCACAACAAATCCTTTGTGTGTTTTCTATAGAAAACTAATCTTGGTCATCACAGACTCCAGTTTTTTTGATGATCAGCTTCTCTAAAGTCTGTATCATCCCTTCTTCTTTCTACTTCATCCCCTTCTGCTGTCCTCTGTAGTAATTTGGTAATAGAAAATGCAACCACCCATACCTGTCTACACCAATATGAGTTTCAAGTTTTATTATTTTAATAGAAATGTTCTATTATGGCTTTAAGAACCACCCCCCCCAGGCCCCCTGCATTGTCATCAATCTCCTTTAGTGGGTGAATTACTTGGGACAAAGTAAATAATTAAATTTATTGAATTACTTTATAATTATTTATATCTTTACTATTTTTTCTTATGATTTGGCACTGAGTGCACAGGATTTTGACACATATTCTTTAATTCATCATTGTGAAACTACACATCACATTGGATATTAAGCCCACTTGTATGAACAGTTGATTTTTGACAAGTCTAGCTATAATTATAGCCCATGGGTTTTCAGTGGGATTTAAATCAAGCTAGTTCCCAGGTCACTGAAACATGTTTATTTCCTCTCTTGGATAAATTTGATACTATGTGACATGTGGCATGGTAGAGGTCATGTTGCTGAATTCCATCTACATGTGGGAATTCCTGTAATTCCAGAGCAACTCTGCTTCTCATTATATCAATATATTTATCAGAGTTTATCATTCTCTCGATGGGGATATGAAACTTTAAGAGTCACTAGAAGTTAAAAAAAATAGCTCTCCTTTTTTAGTGGATGTCTTACAGTCTTTTGAAGATTCCCAGATATTACGAGCTCACTCAGACTTCTAAAAAGTCCAAATGAGGTCTGGTAGTTTTGGAAAAAGTGAGTTTCAATAGCAAAAAATTATCAATTTTCAATTTTTAGTACACCAGCATTCCCAATAATATCAGGGGTGAAACAGGGATGTCCATTATCACCTCTGTTATTTAATATTGTACTAGAAATGCTAGCTTTAGCAATAAAAGAAAAAAAAAGCAATTAAAGGAATTAGAATAGGCAAGGAGGAAACAAAACTATCACTCTTTGCAGATGATATGATGGTGTACTTAGAGAACCCTAGAAAATCAACTAAAAAACTACTTAAACAATTAATAACTTTAGTGAAGTTGCAGGATATAAAATAAATCCACACAAATCATCAGCATTTCTATACATGACCAACAAAGCTCAGCAGCAAGAGATAGAAATTATATTTAAAGTAATGGTAGACAATATAAAATACTTGGGAGTCTATCTGCCAAGAAAAACCCAAGAACTCTATGAACACAATTATAAAATATTTTTCACACAAATAAAATCAAATCTAAATAATTCGAAAAATATCACTTGCTCATGGATAGGCCGAGCTAATATAATACCTACCTAAATTAATTTACTTATTCAGTGCCATACCAATAAGACTACCTAAAAATTATTTTATAATGCTAGAAAAAATAATGACAAAATTCATCTGGAAGAACAAAAAGTCAAGAATATCAAGGGAACTGATGAAAAAATGCACAGGAAGATGGGCTAGCCGTACCAAATCTGAAGCTATATTATAAAGTGGTAGTCATCAAAACTATTTGGTACTGGCTAAGAAATAGAGGGGTGGATCAATGGAATAGGTTAGGCACAGGAGACACAGTAGTAAATGACTTTAGTAATCTACAGTTTGATAAGCCCAAAGACTCAGACAGTTTTCATATGGCAAAAAATAGTCTAAGTCACTATTAATCGAGGGCAGCTAGGTGGTGCAGTGGATAAAGCACTGGCCCTGGATTCAGGAGGACCTGAGTTCAAATGTGGCCTCAGACACTTGACACTAACTGTGTGACCCTAGGCAAGTTATTTAACCCTCATTGCCCTGAAAAAAAAAAAAAGCTTTAAATCACTATTGATAAGAGAAATGCAAATTTAAAAAAACTCTGAGGTATCACCTCACACCTATCAGATTGGTTAATATGACAAAAAAAGAAGAAAATAATAAAGGTTGGAGAAGCTGTGGAAAAATTGGAACTAATGTATTGTTGGTGGAATTGTAAACTGATTCAACCATTCTGGAGAGCAGGTTGGAACTATGCCCAAAGGGCTATAAATCTGTTCATACCCTTTGACCCAATAATACCACTACTAGGTCTATATCCCAAAGAGATCATAAAAAAGGGGAAGGGATCCACATGTTCAAAAATATTTATAGCAGCTCTCTTTGTAGTAGCAAAGAATTGGAAGTTGAGGGAATGCCCATCAATTGAGGAATGGCTGAACAAGTTGTGGTATATGAATGTAATGGAATACTATTGTGCTGTAAGAAATGATGAGCAGGCAGATTTCAGAAAAACCTGGAAAGACTTAAGTGGACTGATGCTGAGTGAAGTGAGCAGAACATTGTACACAGTAATAGCAACATTGTGTGATGATCTCTCCTCAGCAATACAATGATCCAAGACAATTCCAAAGGACTCATGATGGAAGAAAATGTTTTCTACATCCAGAAAAAAGAATTGTGGGTTCAGAATGCAGATTGAACCATACTGTGTCTACTTTTTTTGTGTTTTGCCCCTTTTTTGAAGTTTTTCCCTTTTGTTCTGATTCTTCTTTCACAACACGACTAATGCAGAAATATGTTTAATGTGATTGTACATATCTAACCTATATGAGATTGCTTTCTGTCTTGGGGAGGGGAGAGGGAAGCGAGGGAGGGAGAAAAATTTGGAACTCAAAATCTTATAAAAACAAATGTTGCAAACTATCTTTATATGTAACTGGAAAGTAATAAAATACTTTTATGATTTAAAAAAAATTCCCTCAAAAAAAATCTTTAGTACTCCAGTTATTGTATTATCTTGCCAGTAACAAGCATTTCTTTTCTTTATAGAAATGGTTAGCAGATTAAAAAAATAATAGTCAAAAAATAATAGTCTTTCTTGCTATTCTTCTAACTTCAAAAAACTTACGCTATACTTTTAGGAGGATGAAAAACATCCTTCATCAGCTGGGTGCCTTTGAACGTCTTTGCTTGTTTTCTGAGAATTTCTTGGGCAGTTTTGCAGCAATCATTTGTCAGTTCTTGTTGGTATTGGTTTTCATTTTCAACCATACTTTTCATTGTACTTCAGGTTGATTGATCCTGTTTCATGGTGAGTTTGAATGATCTTTGAAACGCTTGAATTCCCTACACTAACAGATACAGCAATATTTCTCACAGTTGTTCCAGAGTGATCTTTAAGAACTACAATTTTTACACATTTCCTCACAGTAAGGACAATTCTTAAAAGCCACAGAATTAAAAACACAAAAGTGAAATTAAATAAGTACATATTGTATGAAATCCAGCACTGGCCTTGTTGTTGTTCAGTTCTTTCAGTCATGGCCATCTCTTCAGGACCCTATTATAATCTTTGGGGGAGGGATGATATTTAATGAAATAGAGGACTTTCAAGCATTCATGATGGAAAGACCAGAGCTAAATAGAAAATTTGACATTCAAACACAAGACTCAAGAGAAGCATAAAAATGCAAACAAGAAAGAGAAATCATAAGGGACTTGATAAGGTTAAACTGTTTACATCCCTATGTGGGAAGATGATATATGTAACTCCTAAAAAATTTTATCACTATTAATGATAATAAAAACAAAATAATAGATAAATAAATAAAAATGAGTTTACATAGACAGAGGGCATGAATATGAGTCAATTATGTTGGAATGATCTCCAAAAAAGGTGGGGGGAGAAAAAGGAATGCACTGGTAGAAGGGGGAAGGGAGAGGTAGAATGGGGAAAATTTTCTCATATGAAAAAGGCATACAAGGAAGAGCTTTTACAGTGGAAGGGGAAATGGGGAGCAGACAGTGCTTGAAAGTCTCAATGGAATTGGTTCAAAGATGAAAGTATGTGTATATATATATGTGTGTGTGTATGTGTATGTATTTGTATATGTATTTACAGACACTAGGTTGTACATAGAAATGTAACTTACTTAATAAAGAAATAGGAGTGGAAGGAATGATAAAAGGGAGGAAAGATAAGGAAGGCAGTAGTTAGAAGCAAAATAGACTTTTGAGAAGGGACAGGATAAAAAAGAGGGAGAAGAAACAGAAGAAAAGGTGTTGGAAGAAAATGCACAGTTAGTAGTCATAACTATGAATGCAAATGGGATGAGCTCACGCATAAAACAGAAGAAGACAGAAGAATGGATTAGAAACCAGAATCCAACAATATGTTGTTTACAAGAGACACACTTGAAACAAAAAGATAGGGGCAGCTAGGTAGCACAGTGGATTGAGCACCGGCCCTGGAGTCAGGAGGACCTGAGTTCAAATCCAGCCTCAGACACTTGACACTTACTAGCTGTGTGACCTTGGGCAAGTCACTTAACCCCAATTGCCTCACTTTAAAAAAAGAACAAAAAGATACGTACAGAGTTAAAATAAAGGACTGGAACAGAATCTAAGGTGCTGAACTAAAAAAAAAGTGGTAAGGGTAGCAATCATGATTTTGGACAAAGCAAAAGCAAAAATAGACTTAATTAAAAGGGACAATCAAAGAAACTGTATTATGCTAAATAGTACTATAGACAATGAAGTAATATTAAAAAATTTGCAGCAAGTTTCTCTGATAAAGGCCTCATTTTTCAAATATATACTGAGTAAATAACTAAGTTAAGTTTATAAAAATAAGAGCTATTCCCAAAATGATAAATGGTCAAAGGATATAAACAGGCAACTATTAGAAGAAGAAATCAAAGTTATTCATAGTCATGTGAAAAAAATGCTCTGACTTCCTATTGATTATAGAAAGACAAATTGAAGTAATTCTGAGGTACCACCTCATCCCTATCAGAAATGATAAATGTTGGAGGGGATGAGAAAAAATAGTTACACTAAGGAAGTATTGGTGGACTAGTGAACTGGTCCAACCAATCTGAAGAATAATTTGGAACTAAATCCAAAGGGTTATAAAACTGTGCATACACTTTGACCCAGTAATAGTACTTCTAGGTCTGTATCCAAAGAGATCAAAGAAAAAGGAGAGGTACTTATATGTGCAAAGATATTTATAGCACTTCTTTTTGTGGTGGCAAAGAATGGGAATCAAGGGGATGTCCAACAGTTAGGGAATGGGTGAATAAATTGTGGCATGTGATTATGATGGAGTACTACTACACTGTGGGAAATGATGAGGGGAGTGGTTTCAGAAAAATATAACAAGACTTATATGAACTGATACAAAGTAAAGTGAGAAGAACTGGGAGATCATTGTGTGCAGTAACAGCAATGTAATAATGATCAACTGTAAAAGACTTGGCTACGATGATCATTACAATAATCCAGGGTAATTCCAAAGGACTCACTCATGATGAAAAGACATTATCTACCTCCAGAGAGAGAACTGATAAACTTGGAATACAAATTGAATCATAATTTTCTCACTTTATTTTTCTGGCCTTTTTGAAATATGGCTAATATAGGAATATGTCATGCAAGATTTCACATGTATAATTTATATCATATTGCTTTCCTTCTCAATGGGTGGTAGAGGGATGAAAGGGAGGGAGAGAATTTGAAACTCAAAATTTAAAAAGAAAAGAATGCTAAAAATTTTTTTTTTTAAATATGAGAATGGGGTCCTGCCAACTAGTTAGTGCCTTGAGGATTAAGGATTAATCTGTTTTTTAAAGAGTAAAGTACCTGAACTCCCAATAGACTTTCAAGGGCTCTGGTATCCCAGTTACTCAATTCTAAAACTCCTTCCATTCTTTCATGTAGATGTTGGATAGGAGAACAGAGGAAAAGCAGAGAGATAAAGATAACAAAGAATTTTTCTTCCTTCTCCCTAGTCACATTCTTGTTTTTATTATATATAAAATATTTATAAATCCATTTCAGGCTTTAGGACTGGGCTTCTTTCCCCCAAGGAGATCATGTAAACTACTATTCCCAAATGTTTGTAATGAAGTGATAGAATCAGCACCAATTGACATTGGGATTGATAGTTGCTTCCAATTTCAACAGTAAACATTGAGTGGTCTCTCATTTTGATGGGAGGGTGGCATGTAGTAGGTGCTAAATAAATGTTTATTGGCTGGTGACAATACCATATACTACATGGTCAAACCACATCTGGAGAAGTCTTCTGTTATGTTCATATTTTAAGAAGGTTATTAATAAGCTGAAGTATGACCAGAGAAAATGAACCAGAATGGTGAAGACCTTTGCATTTTTGCCATAAGAGGACTGGTTGAAAGATATAACGACATTTAACCTGGAGAAGAAAAGACTCAGGAGGTATATTATAGCTGTCTTCAAGTATTTGAAGGGCTCTCATATGGAAGGCACTTGCCGTGTGACCTTGGGCAAGTCACTTAAACATGTTTAGCAATCTGTAATATGAGCTGGAGAAGGAAATGGCAAACCATTTTGCCAAGAAAACCCCAAGTTTTTTGTTTTGTTTTGTTTTTTGGTGAGGCAATTCGGGTTAAGTGACTTGCCCAGGGTCACACAGCTAGTAAGTGTTAAGTGTCTGAGGCCAGATTTGAACTCAGGTCCTCCTGAATCCAGGGCCAGTGCTCTATCATCTAGCTGCCCCCGAAAACCCCAAGTTTTGAGAGGCAGATTTAGGTTTAATGTAAGGGCAACCTTTCTAATAGTGTGATGGGTTGTTTTGTGAGGTGGTGGATGATGGTTCCTCCCTAAAGATCTTCAGTCTAATTTTATGGACATGGGGGAGCACCACAACAGCCACGCTAGGATGGAGCCAGGAGGAGCAGAGAAAAACCCAGTTGAATGGTAGGAGTCAAATCACAGCACCCTAGATGTATCAGGACTCTTGTCCATTATCTAGAATATACATAGTGGGGTTTTTTTGGAAAGTTTACGGATCAATTTTTCAAAAATATTTTATTTTTTCCAATTACATGTAAACAAAAATTTTAACATTTGTTTTTCAAAATTTTTGAGTTCCAAATTCTCTCCTTCCCTCCTTCCCCTCCTGCCCCCATTGAAAAGGCAGGCAATTTGATACAGGTTATTATTAGCCGTGTTGCAAAAGAGAACACAGATTCCCTCCCCACTACCCCAAAAAGTAAAAAAAAAGGTATGTTTTGATATGTATTCAGATTCCATCAGTTCTTTCTCTGGAGGTAGATAATGGCATTTTTCATCATAAGGCCTTCAGAATTGTCTTGGATCATTGTATTGCTGAGAACAGCTAAGCCATTCACAGCTGATCATCCATACAGGTCATCCTATAGCCTTTAATTAGTTTCTTTGTTCACACTCTTCTGGGCTGAACCCAGAAATCAAAGTCCTGACCCACAGAAAGTGGACCTAATATATCCCCCATCAGAAACCAGAATAGGAGAAGGAGAGGACAGGAAGAGACAAATGAAGAAGAGGATGAATCCTGGATGACAACAGGACCAGGGAAGGGGCAGGACAGGAAAGAGGAAAAAGACGGAGGGGAAAGAATTCTTAAAGTGGAGAAGAGGAAGCCCACGGTCACACAGCTAGTAAGTGTTAAGTGTCTGAGGCCAGATTTGAAGTCAGGTCCTCCTGAATCCAGGGCCAGTGCTTTATCCACCTAGCTGCCCCCATACCAGTTATCTCTTAATCATCCTTTCTGATTTCTCTTGTAGATAATGGGGCTCCATTTAAGATTTGAAGAAGACGCCTGGAAGAGGCTGAAGGAGGGATTTAGGAGAGCTTTAATTTAGAAAGGATAGCCTTCAACTGAGGGATGGGATCCTTTTTGTATTTTTCCTATGGCCCGCCCCGCCCCGGCTCGGCTCGGCCCGCCCCGGCATGGCTCGGCTCGGCCCGGCCCGGCCCGGCGCGGCTCGGCTCGGCTCGGCCCGGCCCGGCCCGCCCCGGCTCGGCTCGGCTCGGCTCGGCCCGCCCCCCGCGCGGCTCGGCTCGGCTCGGCCCGCCCCGGCGCAGCTCGGCTCGGCTCGGCCCGCCCCGGCTCGGCTCGGCTCGGCTCGGCTCGGCCCGCCCCCCGCGTGGCTCGGCTCGGCTCGGCTCAGCTCGGCTCGGCTCGGCTCGGCTCGGCCCGCCCCGGCTCGGCTCGGCTCGGCTCGGCTCGGCCCGCCCCGGCTCGGCTCGGCTCGGCTAGGCTCGGCTCGGCTCGGCTCGGCCCGGCTCGGCTCGGCTCGGCTCGGCTCGGCTCGGCTCGGCCCGCCCCGGCTCGGCTCGGCTCGGCTCGGCTCGGCTCGGCTCAGCTCGGCTCGGCTCGGCTCGGCTCGGCTCGGCTCGGCTCGGCCCGCCCCGGCTCGGCTCGGCTCGGCTCGGCTCGGCCCGGCCCGGCCCGGCCCGCCCCGGCTCGGCTCGGCCTGGCCCGCCCCGCCCCTGTGCGGCTCAGCTCTGCCCGGCTCCGCTCGCCCTGCCCCGGCCCGGCTCGCCCCTGCGCTGCTCGGCTCGCCCCTGCGCTGCTCGGCTCAGCCCGGCACGGCCCGGGTCCGCTCGCCCCAGCCCGCCCCGGCTCGGCTCGGCTCGGCTCAGCCCGCCCCCCCGCGCGGCTCGGCTCGGCTCGGCTCGGCTCGGCCCGGCCCGGCCCGGCCCGGCCCGGCCCGGCTCGGCTCGGCTCGGCTCGGCTCGGCTCGGCCCGCCCCGGCTCGGCTCGGCTCGGCCCGCCCCGGCTCGGCTCGGCTCGGCCCGCCCCGGCTCGGCTCGGCTCGGCTCGGCTCGGCTCGGCTCGGCTCGGCTCGGCTCGGCTCGGCTCGGCCCGCCCCGGCTCGGCTCGGCTCGGCTCGGCTCGGCCCGGCCCGCCCCGGCTCGGCTCGGCTCGGCTCGGCTCGGCTCGGCCCGGCCCGCCCCGGCTCGGCTCGGCCTGGCCCGCCCCGCCCCTGTGCGGCTCAGCTCTGCCCGGCTCCGCTCGCCCTGCCCCGGCCCGGCTCGCCCCGGCGCGGCCCCGGTCCGCTCGCCCCGGCGCGGCCCCGGTCCGCTCGCCCCGGCGCGGCCCCGGTCCGCTCGCCCCGGCGCGGCCCCGGTCCCCTCGCCCCGGCGCGGCCCCGGTCCGCTCGCCCCGGCGCGGCCCCGGTCCCCTCGCCCCGGCGCGGCCCCGGTCCGCTCGCCCCGGCGCGGCCCCGGTCCCCTCGCCCCGGCGCGGCCCCGGTCCGCTCGCCCCGGCGCGGCCCCGGTCCGCTCGCCCCGGCGCGGCCCCGGTCCGCTCGCCCCGGCGCGGCCCCGGTCCGCTCGCCCCGGCGCGGCCCCGGTCCGCTCGCCCCGGCGCGGCCCCGGTCCGCTCGCCCCGCGCGGCCGGGGGATTATTGTCCTGTGTGTTCTTGGTGACTGTGGTAATTAGGGTCATAAAATGCTCAGGAAGAGAAGACTTTCACTTGGACCTGTTTTTACTTTGTAGGAAACTTTCCCATAGGGAAATTCTTATCTATCTGTATGTGTGGCTGTCATGTACCAGCCTTCAACTGAGGGATGGGATCCTTTTTGTATTTTTCCTATAGTTCTGTAGATGTTTTAAGGAACTCAGAATTTTAATATAACAAAACACTTTCAGGGATTTGCTCATTTTGTCCCCACAGAAACTCTGTGGGAAGCAATGTAAGTATAACTATTTGATAGATGAGGAAACTGAGACTGAAAAAAAGTTAAGTAACTTGCTAAAGATCACAGTTACTAAGTGGTGAGGTTGGTCCACAGTGAAGTCTTCTTTCTACTATACCATGTTGTTTCATTCCTGCTCAGAGGGATATCATTATTACATTTTTCTTTTTTTTAATAATATTTTATTTTTTCCCCAATTATATGTTAAAACAATTTTTTTTTTTTTTTAGTGAGGCAATTGGGGTTAAGTGACTTGCCCAGGGTCACACAGCTAGTAAGTGTTAAGTGTCTGAGGCCGGATTTGAACTCAGGTACTCCTGATTCCAGGGCCGGTGCTCTATCTACTGCGCCACCTAGCTGCCCCTTAAGATAATTTTCAACATTAAAATTAAAAAAAAATTTTATTTAAAGTTTTGAGTTCTAAATTCTATCCCCACTCTCTGAAATGCTAAACAGTTATAGGTTATATATGTGTAATTATCTAAAACACTTCCATTTGTCATTTTGTATAAGACTCAAATAAAAGAAAACAATGAAAAAAAGAAAGTGAAAAATAGTAGGCTTCAGTCTGTATTCAATTAATACCAGTTCTTTCTCTGGAGGCAGATAGTATGCTTCATTATTAGTCCTTTGTGATTGTCTTGGATCTTTGTATTGCTGAGAAGAGCTAAGTCATTTACAGTTGTTCATTGAACAATAATGCTATTGCTGTGTACAATGTTCTCCTGGTTCTGTTCGTGTAAGTCTTTCTAGTTTTTTTCTGAAATAATCCTGCTTGTCATTTCTTTCAGCACAATAACATTCCATTACAATCATATACCACAGCTCATTTAGCCATTCCCTAATTGATGAGCATCCCTTTGATTTCCAGTTCTTAGCCACTACAAATAGTATCACATTTTTTTTCTTCATAGAAGAAAATTAGGACACTTGGTTAAACAAAAGACATTCCTTTTGAAATGCTTTGTTAAAGGTGCACTCTTACCAGGTTTGATGGTACATGCTTGTAATCCCTGATGCTTGGGGAGTTTGAGGCTGATGGATTCCATGAGTTTGGGAGTTCTGAGCTATAGTAGGGCTGAAGCTGATTGGGTGTCAATGTGGTAAACCCTGTAGAGCAGAGAGCCAGAAGGCTACTAAAGGAGGGTGAACAAGTCCAGGTTAGGAAAGTGGAACAGGTCAAAAGCTTCTTGTGTAGATCATAATGGGGTCCATCCTGTGAGCGACTGCTGCGCTTTTAGCTTGGGTGAGTTAGGAAGCAGGTAGGTGGCAGAGAAGCCAGGCTTGGAGTCAGGAAGATCTGAGTTAAAATCCATCCTCAGGTACTTACTGGTTAGCTGTGTGACCTTGGGCAAGTCACATGGTCTTGTTGACCCTTAAAGGGCTATATAACTATAATTTATTGTTACTGGCTTGTTACAGTTGCAGAGCATTTCTCCCACTGGCCATCTGTGATGGTGTTATCCCCACATACTTGGTCCAAATTCCTTCCATGAAAATCTTACTTTGTTTTGACATCAAAATAGGGATTTTGTTTAGGGTATAATACACATTACCTGGAGGTGGTAGTCAATACTCTATCTCGTTCTCATGAAGATGAATTAGATACTAAATTATCCAGTTTCCCCTTATGATGACACTCTAGAAAAGAGGAGATAAGGACAGGCTAATTTCATTTGGGTCTGGGAGAGTTGGTAAGAAGAGGGTGTGGCAGCTGGAAGACAGTATGGAATAGAAAGTAGATGAGTGTATAGGAGAGTGTGTCCAGGTAAAATTGATCTGAGAAGTGTCCTGCACAGCTGGAGGCAGAGAGGAGGGTGTTAGTAAAAGAATGAGTGCTGTGCCCTTGAGAGGATAGGGTAATGGGATCTTTTAGGGTAGAGGTTAAGAGGTAGAGAGGAAAGAAGGGTAGGGGAAGGATGATGGTACTATACCAAAGAGAGCCTAGGCAAGTCTTGTTTCGTACCAGACCTAGCCAAAGAGTTTGACCACCTAGGTGGGAGGGGGAACCCAATAAATTGTATTTGTCTATGCTTTAGTATTTGTAAAGATCCCAGGAATGCGTTGGATGGACCAGAATTGTTGGGAGTCAGAAGAGTAAATTCCCTCCAAAATGGCCTGGATTAGATGATATTTCATATTGTTCAGTCATGTCTGACTCTTCGTGATCCCATTTGGGGTTTTCTTGGCAAAAATACTTGAGTGGTTTTCTATTTCCTTCTCCTGCTCATTTTACAGATGAGGAAACTGAGGCAAACAGGGTTAAGTGACTTTCCCAGGGTCACATGGCTAATAAGTGTCTGAGGCCAGATTTGAAGACGAGTTTTCCTGACTTCAGGCCAGGTACTCTATCCACTGTACCATTGTGCTGCCCTGCTAGTTTTAATTAGGCAAGAGGAAAGCAATAGATCCCTGAATTGGTTTCCTTTTTTTGAATGATAGTTCTTGAAATAAGCTTTCACAGCTTTAGTATTGTTCCAGGGCCTCAGAATCTGGAAGTTCAAAGAAGTCTACAGATTTCTTTCCAGGTACTATAATTCTACAGAAAATAAGGAGTGTCTGTTCAATTGTCCATTTGATCTGTGGAACATGGTGAATACTCTCAGTCTTCTGGTCTCTCCTCAGTGTAGAGACCAGGACACAGGTGTACTGTGGTTCAGTTGCATCTGGTTGAAGCTGTAAATCCAGCTCATACAGTTGTTCTTCACAACAACAAAAAAGAGTGGGGATGTGAATGTCTTCCCATATCACTTCTTTGAGGCCATATTTGTTGTCTGCAATTTTGCATCATTCACTTTTGATTGTTTTGGTATTGTTCTGTTTACACTCTTGTAATCATTGTATATATTATTTTCTAGTCTCTCTTCACTTCACTATGCATCAGACCATTTAAATCTCTATGCTTCTGAGTACTCATCATATTCATACTTTCTTTGTTTCTTTGTTTCTTTCTTGTGGGGCAGTGAGGGTTAAGTGACTTGCCTAGGGTCACACAGCTAGTAAGTGTCAAATGTCTGAGGCTGGATTTGAACTCAGGTCCTTCTGACTCCAGGGCTGGTGCTCTATCCACTGCGCCACCTAGCTGCACCTTGAAACTGCATTTGAACTCAGGTCCTCCTGAATCCAGGCCCGGTGCTTTATACACTGCGCTACCTAGCTTCCCCCTAATATTCATTATTTCTTATAGCACAGTAGTATTCCATTACATTCATATACCCCCCTATTTGTTTGCCCTTTCTTTAATTGATGGACATCTACTTTGTTTCCAATTATTTGCTATTGCAAAAGAAGAGTCAATTCACTTTTGTTAAGTGTTTATTCTATGCCAGGCACCATTCTAAATGATGGGGATACAGATACAATCAAAATGACTGACAGTCCTTGCTTTTGAGAGGTTTATATTCTAATGGTGAAGATTATACACAAAAGGGCAGCAGAACAGGGGAATGGGAATCAAAAGGCAGTGGAAGATGGCATGGTTGCATGGTCCAGAGAATCAGAGATTAAATGTGTTGGCATTTAATAATTTAAGCATTTTAGTGTATGGGGACTATATTCTTATCTATGATATCCCAGGGATATAGGTCTAGTAGTAGAATCTCTGAGTCAAATGGTATAAGCATTTTTGCAACATATGCAACTTATTTGCACAATTCCAAATAGCTTTCCAAAATGGTTCTAGTGATTCACATCTCCACCAACAATGCACTAGTGTGCCTATCTTCCCACAACTCTTCCAGGAATTGAATATTTCTGTTTTTGTCTTTTTTCCCCCCAATTTTCAGGATGTAAAGTGAAATCTTGGGGTCCTTTTGACTTGCATTCTCATATTATTAGTGTTATAAAGCATTCTTTTATGTGATTGTTAATAGTTTGCAGTTCTTTTGTAGTTTTTCTTTGGGGAACTGTTTGTTCATGTCCTTGATCACTTAGCTGTTGGGGAAATATATTTTGTTCATATGTCTATGTAGATATAGATATCTCCTATTGTCAGGAAATAGGAATAGTATTTATAAAAAATACAATTTTAACTAGGTTAGTTGTTTTCCTAGCATTGAACTAACCTTACTTCCTGGTATAAATCCATCTTGTTCATATTGAATGATTTCTTGAATAAATTACTGTAGCCTGACAGGATTTTATTTATAATTTTTGAAATTATATTTGAAATGATATTTATCTATAGTTTTCTTTCTATTCTTCATACTTCCTTGGTTTAAATATTTGGACTATATCTCACAAAAGGAGTCAGGTAGAATGCTTTCTTTCTCAATTTTGAGAATAATTTGTAGTATTGGTACAAATTGTTCTTCAAAAATTTGATAAAATTTTCCAGTTAATCCATCAGGACCAGGAGCTTTTTTTTTTCTTCGGTAGTTTTTCTATAGCTTATCCTATTTCTTTTTCTGAGATTGGATTATGTATGATCTCTATTTGGTATTCTGTTAGTCTGAGTATTTTATATTTTGAAGGTATTCCTCTATTTTGTGTTCTCAGTTGGTTCTGATATTCTGATTTTATTGTGATTTCACCTCGTTCAGCTTTTAGTTTTGTAATTTCTGTAGTGTTTTTGTTTTCCAATTTATCTCTTTCACCTTTACTTTTCACTATCCTCTTTTGTGCTTTATATTTGCTTATTTGTTGGTTTTCTAATTTTAAAAATGCATATTCAATTCATTAATTTTCTTTTTTTTAAATTTTGCTTCTATATGTTTATAGGGATATAACTTTATCCCTGAAGTCTGCTTTAGCTAAACCTCAGCAGTTCTGGTATGTTGTTTCATTATTATAGTTTTCTTCCATACAATTACTAATTGTTTTTATGATTTGTTCTTTGACCTACTCATTATTTAGGATTTCATTAAACATACATTTGGGTCTGTGTCTTTTATTTATAGACCCTAAACTAATGACTATTTTTATTACATTATGGTCTATAAAGGTTATATTTAATATTTCTGTCTTTTTACATTTATCTGCAATATTTCTGTGCCCTAATAGATAAACAGTTTTTGTAAAGGTTCCTAGTAGTGGTGAAAAATATCTATGTTCTTTAGCAGTACTATTTGTAGGATGACAGAAGTCATTTAGTTCTTGTTTCTCCAGCAGTTTGTTAAATTCTATATTTTCCTTTTTTATTATCTTTCTTTTTTTGTTCTTTAGTCATTTTCCAGTCATGGGGTTTTCTTGGCAAAGCTACAAGAATATTTTATCATTTCCTTCTCCAGCTCATTTTATAGATGAGGAGACTGAGGTGAACAGGATTAAGTTACTTGCTCAGGGTCACACAGCTAGTTAGTGTCTGAGGCTGGATTTGAACTCAGGAAGAAGAATCTTCCTGACTCCAGGCCTTGCACTCTATCCAATGTGTCACCTAGTTGCCCTATCTTTCTGTTAGATTTGTCCCAAAATTGTGAGCAACATTAAAATTTCTGGTTATTATCATATTATTGTCTATGCCTTCTTTCAATTCAGTTAATTTTTCTTTTATGAATTTAGGTACTAAGGCATTTGTAGAACATAAGGTTTTGTTTTTTTTGTTTTTTTTTTCAGGGCAACAGGGGTTAAGTGACTTGCCCAGGGTCACACAGCTAGTAAGTGTTAAGTGTCCGAGGCCGGATTTGAACTCAGGTACTCCTGACTCCAGGGCCGGTGCTCTATCCACTGCGCCACCTAGCTGCCCCAGAACATAAGTTTAATATTGATATTGGTTTGTTATCCATAGCTGCCTTTTAATTCATGTAGTTTTATTGCTTATCTCTTTCTGTATTGTGAATTTTTGTTTTTTCTTTGATAGCATGATTTGTAACTCCAATTTGGGGGGCAGGGATTTGTAAATCTTGATAAATACTCATTGGCTATTGACTTACTCCAAAGGTATATGTAAGCTGGGTTCCCTGTGCACTGAGCTTCCTAGCTTCTATAAGGTTGTGTTACATACATCTAATCAAGAGTATAAGGAATAAAGAGAAATCTCTCATTAGAGAAAAAGGAATAAAGTGATATCTCTCACCCAAATCAAAAGACAGGCTACTTTGTGAAAATATAGAGGATGATACAACATGGAAAAATCCAATTGCCCAGGGACAACAGTTATTTATTTTAGGTAAGTGATAAAGAATGTAGTTTAATTTGATTTTACTGCTTCTTTTTCCCCTGGTAAGAGGCAAAGGAGACTTTGGGGGGGGGGGGTTGTTTTTAATATAGAGAAGTCAAATATGTTTCTAGTGCAGTAGTTCTTAACCTTTTTGTGTCATAGACTCCCTTTGGAATTCTGGCAAAGCCTAAGGAACCCTCCTCAGAATGATGTTTTTAAAAGCATAAAAAAGGGGGCAGCTAGGTGGTGCAGTGGATAGAGCATCAGCCCTGGATTCAGGAGGACCTGAGTTCAAATCCGACCTCAGACACTTAACACTTACTAGCTGTGTGACCCTGGGCAAGTCACTTAACCCCAACTGCCTCACTAAAAAAAAAAGCATAAATCAAAATACATGGGATTACAAAGGAAACTGGTTATATTGAAATACAGTCTATTTGTCTGTCTATCTATCTATCATCTATCAATCATCTATCTATCTAAATATACATATCCCAAGCTAAGCTGTAGTATGAAAGACTATAATTAGAGTTGGTAGGGGTGAAGAACTCAGCTTTTCTGAATTGAGAAAAATGCTGATTACTGATTCAATAATATTTCATGGGACACATCCAAACCCTTGGGTCACTTTCTCGAGTTTCCCCACTGGGTGGCAGCAGAGAGCATTGCACAAAATAGAATTCCCTTGAGTTTGCCGGCAAAGGAATATTGCTGATGTGAGGGCAAAATGGGGGATTAGAGCATTTTAGATGTGACAGATCAATTTAAATTCACTTTCCTGAGAGGCTTCTCATTGCCAGAATTTTTTTTTAAGTCCCTGCAGATCAAAACCCAAGGACATAGAGCATAAAGGAAAGATTAAGTTTTGATTAACATTAACAATTGATGTGAAAGTTGGGAGTGGGGGGTGGGGGGAGGACCAGCCCAAAGGTTTAACCAAACTGTGAAGACTCAGATTACCTCAGGCCTGAGCTTTATGGGCTTTTTATTTAACCTTCCACTAAATCTGCTGTTGTGTCTATCTTTTCAAGCAAAATTGATCTGAAAATAAGCCACTAATATTGTATATTCTCCCAGTACTCTCCAAGTAGTAATTGTATCAGGTAAACTGACTAAGAGAAGACTAGCTAGCCAATCAGAAACCAGGACCTTTACAGGGAATAAGACAGGAAGGTTCTCCCCATCCAATCCTGACTTCTGCTTTTTTTTTTTTTTAAGCAGCCATAGAAGTCTTCCACTGGGTGCCATCCATCACAATTGTTCCCATCATCAAAACACTCCTCAGTGGTATCCTGGCGAAGCTCAACTTTACTTTTTCGGGGGTCAACCATTATAACAATAAACTAATCTCTGCTGAAGTGTTAATGGCCAGTAAAGGATACTTATCCCTCCTTCACTAAAGCCCTCCACTATAGCTTTATCTTAATCTATTGATGACCATGCCTCTCTATAACTAAACCAGTAGAGGGCGAGCTCAGGAAAGGATTTTGAGATACATGTCTGAAGAGAAGCTTTTTATCATCAGAGGTTGCCCACCAGGCGACATTTTCTTTGGTCATCATTAACTCATGAAATTGTCTACCAAATCTAGGAGGGATTATGATCTGTTGGAAAGAAGGGTCAAACAACACCTACTAGCTGTGGGACCTTGGACAATTCCCTTAACCTCTCTGAGCCTCAGTTTCTTCACTTGTAAAATGGGGTTGATAATACCTTTGCTACTTATCTAACAGAATGGTTACAAAAGGTGCTTTGTAAATCTTAAAGCACTATTAAAATGGGAGTTATTTTTTTAAAATCATGGATCTTTTGCTAGGTAAGAGAAGGGAAGCAATGATTCAGCAATGAATATGATTTAAAGCAAAACAAAAAGCATCAAGTTTTGCTCCCCCCACCAAAGAAAGAGAGGTCATGTTAGACTAACCTTATTTCCTTATTATTTTTTTTTACAAGGTTACAAAGATCATGGATCAGGAGAATACTGTAGATAGTTTTCCTGGGTTTTACCAGGAGTATTTTGAATTCTTTTTTTTTTTTTTTTTGTGAGGCACTTGGGGTTAAGTGACTTGCCCAGGGTCACATAGCTAGTAAGTGTCAAGTGTTACCAGGAGTATTTTAATTTTTTCAAGGGACCCTCATATGTCTTAGGGAAGAAATACCTTTTAAATGGCAAGTTCATTTAAATGGCAAATTCACTAATGGGCTGGTATAGGAGACATTTGGGAGATAGGCAAGCAGGGAAATGAAGTGATAAAGAAAGAGAACAAGAATTTACATAGCACCTACTATTGCGTCAAGTGCTGCAGTAAATAATTTACAAATATCTCATTTAATAATCACATCCCTTTGTGGTAGGTACTAATAGAGGAAATAATAAAGATAATAAATCTTTATTTTATAGATGAAGAAGCCAAGGCAAACAGAGGTTAAGTGACTTGCTCAGGGTCACACAGCTTGTAAATATCTGTTTGTTGTTGTTTGTCCTTTTTTCTTGAAGAGGACCATGACATGGGGTGATGTTATGACTTGCACTTAATAGGATTTAAGCTAGGGAGGGCTGTGCAAGGCCACCAACCTCACTCTCTCCTCCAGAGCCATCTGGGTCCAGTGGCAAGATATACATCAGGATGACTGGAGATGGCCCCAGATGTTTAAGGCAACTGGGGTTAAGTGACTTTCCCAGGATCACAGTTAGTAAGTGTCTGAGGCTGGATTTGAACTCAGGTCCTCCTGACTCCAAGGTCAGTGCTCTATCCACTGTGCCACCTAGCTACTCCTGTAAATATCTAAGATTTAATTTGAACTCAGGTCTTCTTGACTCCTGGTACAAGTATCCACTGTACCACCCAGCTGTCCAAAATATGTAATGTTATATTTGTGGAAAAGATGGAAAGATGAACACTAAGCTATGATACAATTAGATATATTCAGAACTGACTGAATGGCCAGACTCAAAGACTAGTTATCAAAGGTTCCATGCCAACTTGTCAGGAGGCCTCTAGTGGAGTGTCCTTCAGAGACTGGGTGCTTGGCCCTGTTCTATTTAACATTCTTATCAATGACTTGGTTAAAGGCTTAGATGGCCTGCTTATCAAGTTTGCCAAGGACAAGGACACAAAACTTTGGAGAAAAAAATAGCATAGTTGCTAACAGGATTCAAAAAGATCTTGTTGGGTTAGAAAACTGAATCAGTTTATAAAATTTAATAGGGATAAATATAAAATCTTATATTGGAACTTGAATAAATTGACTTCAAAAACACTAGATGAAGGTATGTGGCTAGATAGTAATTCAAATGAAAAAACAGGGTGGGGGATTAGTATTCTGTAAGTTAAATATAAGTCAAAAGTATCACATTGTTCTCTTCTCCTCCACCCCCACTTCCCAAAAAGCAAATGAGATTTTGGGCTGTAATCAGAGAGGCACAATATCCAGGACTAGGGAGGTAATAGTCCCACTATATTCTGCCCTGGACAAAACATATTGGGAGCATTGTGTTCAGTTCTGGGCACCACATTTTAGAAAGAACACAGATAAACTGGAGAGCAGCAGCTGTGAGAGTAAAGTTCTTTGAGTCCATACCATATGAAAATTGTCTGGAGGGACTGGAAATGTTTATCCTGAGAAGAGATGGGGAGAAGGGCATTATTATTGTTTTTGTTGTTGCTGTTGTTGTTATTGTCATTATTATTCAGTCGTGTCCAATTCTTTGTGACCCCATTTGAGATTTTCTTGGCAAAGATATTGGGGCAGTTTTGCTATTTCCTTCTCCAGCTCATTTTACAGATGAGGAAACTGAGTCAAACAGGGTTAAGGGACTTACCCAGGGTCACACAGCTAGTAAGTGTCTGAACCTAGATTTGAACTCAGGAAGATGAGTCTTTCTGACTCCAAGCCCGGCATTCTATTTATTGCCCACTTAGTTGCCTGGGGACAGTGAGGGAGACATGGTAGTTGACTTCAAGTATTTGAAAAGCTATCTTGAGAGAGATTACACTAGCTCTTTAGGGAATAATAATTTGAAATTGCAAAGAAGAAAATTTATGCTTAATGTCAGAAAAATTTTCCCAACAATCAGAACTATCCCAGAATATAATGGGCTGCCTTGGGAAGTTACAGGTTCCTCCTCCCTGGAGGTCTTTAAGCAAAGCCAGGATAACCACATAGAGAGGGTATTGTAGTGGGTTGCCCACTCCTCCCCAACAAATTCCATTATTAGAGTCCTGTCTCTTCCCCTCCCCCACTGTGGGAGTATCCTTTAAGAGTACCCTTCCATTTCCCCTTGGGGAGTGAGACTAGCTGCCCTTTCTCTCTCAGCATCTTGGTTCCTCCTTTTCACTGAGCTTATCCTGTCTCTTGCCTCTTCTCTTTTTACTCAAGCTATGTCTCACTGCGTTATTCCCTCCAGAAAAAAAAAGATTGACACACTTATTGGAGAATAGAAGATTTAGTTCCTATATGTGGAATGCCCTCCCTCTCCTCTGCCTCCTTGCATCCCCGGATTCCTTCAAGTTCCAACTCAAATCCCACCTCCCACAGGAAGCCTTTCTGAATCTGTTTAATTCTAGTGTCTTTCTTCTGTTAATTATTTCCTGCTCATCCTATACGTAGCTTGCTTGTACATATTCGTTCCTGGGTTATCTCCCCCATTAGACTGTGAGCCCAGGACAACAAGGTTGTTTTCTGCCTCTCTTTGTATCCCCAGCACAGAGAAGGCACAATGGATGCTTACTGACTGATTATGGTGCCTGCATTTTCTCTTGCTCACATCCCCAAGCTGAGTATCCTCCATCTCCTTGATTTTGAGATGATGGGACCCGCTGAGTTTCCAACTAGAATAACCTGTACAAGGAGAGGACTGACGGCATTTCTAATCTTCCAGCACTAATATTCCATGATACCCTAAGTCCTATTCTTACTCTTAGATCCACAAATGAGGATACTACCTAAAGACCACTACTGAGCCCAAAGATTCCTTCCATAGATTTCCTAGCATCCTGCATTGACTTTGTCATCAGCAACTCTCACATCCCTGGAGGGGGTGAATGGAATGACTCAGACTCTTTGGAAGTTCTTGCCAGTGATCCATTCCTTTCTTCCAATACCGATTTTCCTGACTACTTGGTTGTTAAGGATAGTTCTGAAGCATGGTTCTTTCTTTCAAATGAAGTTTGGTATCATTACTTCAGTCAATCAACAAGCCCAGGGTCAGACAGCTAGTAAGTGTCTGAGGTCAGATTTGAATGCAGGAAGATGAATCTTCTTGACTCGGGGCCTGGCTCTCTATCCACTGCACCACCTAGCTACCCCCAACAAACATTTACTAATTGCTTATTTTATGTGCCAGTTACTTTGCTAAGTTCTAGGTAAAAAACAATATGTCTGCCTTTAAGTACCTTACACGATAATGAGGGCAGTGGTGGTACACAACAAATTCAAATCTGGCCTCGGACATTTACTAGCTGAGTGACCCTGGACGAGTCACTTAACTCTGTTTGCCTTGTTTTGTTTTTTCTCATCTGTAAAATGAGCTGGAGAAGGGAATGGCAAACCACACTATTATCTTTGTCAAGAAACCTCCAATTGAGGTCACAAAGAGTCTGACACAACTGAGACAACCCAACAACAACAACAGCAAAACAGGGGAGAAGCTGATATGGTCAGACTTAGGCTAGGTTAGCATCTACAGAGCAATTGCTAGGATTTCTTTCATCTGGGGCAGAAACAGTTCCTCTTCAGCTAGTTGTACACTGCTGTCATCCCTTAAAGACCCACCTTGAAGGTGCTATATAAATGCTTATTCCATTTCTCCTTTCCTTTCCCCCATCACAGCTGCATCACACGCCTGGGCAAAATCCATGTAATCTACCTCTTACACAATTCAGACCGACTCCCTGCTACAGGGGACCAAATCAGGCCACCAGGGCCAAACCCTGAAATATAAGCCTGCTAGGTTGTTTGTGTTGGTTGTACCCAGTGCCCAGTGTGGGCTGTGGGTGGGTAGCTTTAAATGGTTCAGGTCTCTGATGTTGTTACTTAAGGTTTTACCTTGTGTGCTGTTTTTGTTTTCTTATCTTGTTGCTGCAGCTTTAGTTACTATAGATTTGGCCCATTCCCAATCCCCCCCCCCTTTTTTTTAAAAAGGTGGTTAGGTTGGGAGAATTGGGCTGTGAATTACTACTCTTATGGCAGCCCCCTGACCTCCTGAAGGTATTTTTTTTCCAAGGTAAGATTATAATGATAAGTCTCTGGGAGGCCACAGTAGTGAGTGGGAGCATCTGAAAAATGAACTATTAAAACTAAGCTAACCTGGGGGAATGGGTGGAGCTTGTAACCTGAGCCCAGAGAAGGGTGTGATTGAATGATAGGCCTCAGGGGTGTTAGCTAGTCATATTAACTTAGGTAATGAGGTGCCAGCTAAAGAAGTCCTGTGGAAAGGAAACGGGGCCTCAGTAAAACATCTAAAAAGAATTAAAGGTATTTGAAATACAGCAGGAGAGGTTAGCCTGCTTGTGGCTTTTACAGGGAGGGACCCACAGAGGCCAATAGGCTTCAGGCAATGATGGAAGTGAAGTGGCCCATCAGGGTCACATGGGACCTCTGGAAGAGAACTAGGTCCAGATACATAGAACTGAAAGTGCGTGTGTGTCTCTGTGTGTGTCTGTGTATGTGTGTGCATGCTCGCTCATAGGTGCAAACAAGCCTTTACCCCTGGTTGCCAACATCTGAGAGAGGAAAGAACTTGATTCTTTTTCTTCCCCTTTGCAGTCGGAATGAAGACCATGGCCCCTGCACTTTGTGTCTTATGTACAGTCCTCTGCTAGCCCTTGTATAGCATGACCCCATTACTTCATTCAGTCTTAAACTGTCATTTTCTGTCGGGGGGGGGTGGGGAATGGGGCAATGAGGGTTAAGTGACTTGCCCAGGATCACACAGCTAACAAGTGTCAAGTGACTGAGGTCAAATTTGAACTCAGGTCCTCCTGAATCCAGGGCCAGTGCTTTATCCACTGCACCACCTAGCAGCCCTCTGAACTGTCATTTTTAAGATCTAACCACTGTGGTGTCCCTCTCCTGGGGTTTCAGCCTTCCTTTCCCTTTGCAAGTCACTGAGCTGAACTCCCTAAGGAGACAGACCTCCCCCTGTCCTGGAATGACAGCATTCTCTGTTGGACTCTCCCCATTGCTACTGCCTTCCCCCCTCCCCAACAGGACTGTCCTGTGCATTGCCACCACCGACACTGCTTCATTCTCCTGCCACCCCACTCCTCACTTATTTGTTTTTGCCCCAAGTGAATGATTTCTGAGCTATTGCTCAGCAGGTGCTAACCTGGACATAAGATGACAAAGCTCAGCTTCACATCCTTCAGAACCAGTTTGAGTAACCAGTTAGTGAAAATACTTCGGCAAATCAACTATGATAGAAAGTGGAATGGGTGGAGAGAAAGTGAGGATACTCTGAGGATCATGGAAGAAATGTTTGGAATCAGAGTATGAATTACCTTCCTCATCCCAGGAGCAAAGGGTAAAAGTAGGATTTTTGGATTCATAGAATGATAGAGCTGGAAGATGCGAGATTATCTGTTTCAACCACCTCATTTTATAGATGAGAAAGGAATGTCCACAGAAGTGAAGGATTGTAGATTTAGAGCTGATGTGTTGTTATTATTCAGTCATGTCTGACTCTTTGTGATGCCGTTTTGGGGTTTTCTTAGAAAAGATACTGGAGTAATTTGCTTTTTTCTTTCTTTAGCTCATTTTTATAGATGAGGAAACTGAGGCACACAGGGTTAAGAGACTTGCTCAGGGTCACACAGCTACTAGGTATATAAAGCCAGATTTGAACTGAAGGAAAGGGACCTTAGAAATTACTACATCCAACTTTCTCATTTTACAGATGAGGAAACTGAGTTATGACTTGTCCAGGACCACATAGCTAGTAAGTGTCTGAAGTAGAATTTGAACCTAGGTCTTCCTGCCTCCAAGTCCAGTGCTCGCTCCACTGTTCCAGAGGTGTAGAATTCAAGGCTGCAAAACTCCAGTGTTTCTGGAAGCAGATAAAAATGTAATTGGGAAATGTTTAACAAAATCAATAATATAACATAGATAATGTGAATTTTCTAAGTCACTGTGGCTGCAGGTATCTGTTTCTATTTGGCACGACTGCATGATACCATGTTGCCTGTATACCACCCATAGTCTAATAGGATTATACCTTGGTCCCCTAACTACCAGGCCAGTGCCTTTCCCCATAGTTCTACATTTTCCTCCCCCACAAGGGTCTGTAGCCATAGAAAATTCCAGTGAGGCTTAGGAGTCTGCACAACTTATAAGGGAAGGCCTAAAGTCAGGGAAGGTAACTTTTAGGGCCCACAAAGAGAAGTTCCTTCCCCAAGTCAAGGAGTCCTGTGCTTGGAAATAAGACTAAGAAGTGGTTCCTAAAATGAAGGAATTGATAATCCAAGCTGCCTTGCCAATTTGAATCTACGTTGGCTAAAAGCCTGGGAGAATGGATTTGCTTCTATCTAGGCAAGATTGGGACTGGCTGACTATGGAGAAGTTTAAAGAATGGGGTCAGTGAATGACAAGAACTAAGAAAAAACCCAATATGGTTCTTATTAAAGAGTGCTATGTACTCTTGTAAAGTGTCAAGACTTCTTGTAACTTTTTGTTTTTTCCCTTTTTCTTTCCCTGTCTGTTCTCCTATAGTTAGTAGCAATAAAAACAACCTAAGGGAACACCTTAGAAAATCTAAGGAAGGGTCATGTTCTAGTTTCAGAAATAGCAGGGAAGGGGAAAGGTTCAAAGGATCATAGAATATAGTGTCGAAGGAACCTTAGAGAGAATCTAGTCCAATCTCTTAATTTTGGAGGAGGGTGCTGAAACCAAGTGAAATGGCTTAACAATGGAATTAGGGGAGAAAGGGAAATCCTGTAAGTAACCCCAGTCCTAAAGTCCTTTGATATGGGATTCTCTCATTGGTGGGAATCAATGCCCTGAGCATTGGGAAGGTTGAATTGGTGAGAAGAAAAGAGATCTCTTCACTCTCTTCTTTGAGTTGTCTTTGAAGGGTTGAGTCTCTTCAGACTGTACTTCTAGTTTACAAAGAGCAAGATGGAAGACACCAAACTCCCTTCAGGTTGCTGAAGGAAAAGACTGGGAAACTGTCTCTATCACATTGCACTCAGGCGCAGGGCTTAGATCTTCACCAAGAGTGTCCTATCCCAATGGGCTTTGGGTCTGGAGTTACATATGGAAAAGGAGAATTATCATTTTGTTAAAAATTCTGAACGACAATGGAATGTGTTGCCTTTTGTTGCATGCTTAAGTTTTATTGATATCTTTTCTTTTTACAGCATAGTCATTTCTGAATGGGCAGCTAGGTGGTACAGTGGATAGAGTGCCTGGCCTGGAGTCAGGAAGACTCATTTTCCTGAGTTAAAATCTGACCTTACTAGCTGTGTCACCTTGGGCAAGTCACTTAACCCTGTTTGCCTCAGTTCCTCAAGAAAACTCCAAGTGGACTCACTAAGAGAAGAGTTGTATACAACAACATTGACAACAATAACACATTGGTCCTTAATCAGTCTTGGCAGACTTGTTAGCTCTAAATATCTCTCTCTCTCTCTCTCTCTCTCTCTCTCTCTCTCTCTCTCTCTCATACACACACACACACACACACACACACACTCCCAGACCTGAGTTCAAAATTTTACCTCAGATATTTACAAGCTATATGACACTGGGAAAGTCACTTATCCTGTTTTGTCTCAGTTTCCTCATCTGCAAAACAGAGATAACAATAGTGTCTACCACCCAGGGTTGTTATGAGGATTAAATGAGACAATAATTGTAAAGTGCTTAGCAAACCTTAAAGTGCTATATAAATGCTAGTTATCATCATCATCATTAGCCTCTAATAACCAGGCCTCCAGTCTAGTGATTGCTTCATTCCCTAGGCCATTTTCTGCCCTCTTGCTGAGCTCAAGTAAAGTCTTTATGACTATCAGTTGCAAAAAAGGTGCTGACTCGCATTGGTAGAGGGAGTTATTTCCTTACCCCAATTCAATCACAAATCCAGTCCCTAACCTTTGTTGTCAGGATTCAGAACTCAGACTAGTAACACTCATACTTGTGAGTATATAATCAAGTGCTGGACCTGGAGTCAGATCTTGCCTCTAAAACTTATAGTTGCCAGGGATAGGTCACAGACTCAGTTTCCTCTTCTGCAAAATGGGAATACTAATCCTAATAACTTTAGTTCTTATCTCATATGCCATCACAAGGATCAAATGAGAAAATGTGTAGAAAGCATTTTTCAATTCTAAAAACATGACATGAAGGGGCAGCTAGGTGGCACAGTGGATAGAGCACCCGCCCTGGAGTCAGGAGTACCTGAGTTCAAATCCGGCCTCAGACACTTAACACTTACTAGCTGTGTGACCCTGGGCAAGTCACTTAACCCCAATTGCCTCACCAAAAAAAAAACACACAAAAAAACCCCAAACTATTACATGAATATCTTGCCTGGAGTTATATTTAGTTTGATATAAGGAAAGATGTGTTACAATTAGAACTATCCCAAAGTGGAAGGGGTTGGGGAAGGATCTTGGAGCAAAGTATGATTATGTGTATTCAGTTGTGTCCAACTCTTCATGGCCTGATTTGGGGTTTTTGTTTTGTTTTGGGGTTTTTTTGGCAAACATACTGGAGTGGTTTGTCATTTCCTTTTCCAGCTTATTTTACAGATAAGGAAACTGAGGCAAATGGAGTTTAGTGACTTGCCCAGGGTCACACAACTAGTAAGTGTCTGAGTCTGGATTTGAACTCAGGAAGATGAGTCTTCTTCACTCTATGTCTGGCACTCTATCCCCTGGAACAAAGTATGGGTGACCACTTATCAAGTATGATATAAAAAGGATTACAGTTCAAATATGAGATGGACTGGAAGGCCTCTGAAGTTTCCTCAGTTCTGAGGTTCTGAGTCTGGGACACTATAGTTCCCCTACATTATAGATTAAATGGGTTTTTATGGGTAGGCATAGGAACTAAACCACTATTGACAAGATCTGAAACTGAGGACAAACAATTATTGGAACTATTGCAGAGGGGCAGCTAGGTGGTGCAGTGGATAGAGCACCGGCCCTGGATTCAGGAGGACCTGAGTTCAAATCCGGCCTCAGACACTTGACACTTACTAGCTGTGTGACCCTGGGCAAGTCACTTAACCCCAATTGCCTCACTAAAAAAAAAAAAAAAGAATTCCTAGACTAGGAGGAAGCTAGGTAGCACAGTAGATAAAGCACCAGCCCTGGATTCAGGAGGACCTGAGTTCAAATCCAGCCTCAGACACTTGACATGTACTAGCTGTGTGACCCTGGGCAAGTCACTTAACTCTCATTGATCAGGAAAAAAAAAAAGAATCCCTAGGCTAGCTGGTCTTGAAGGCTTTTTCCAACTCTAAATCTACAATCATATGAAAGTATAATGTCATATCCTTTTTTTCCTCAAAAAAGAACCTTTAAGATGCACGCATTTAATTACCATGATTAGCAGTATCTCAGTATTTTCTGCTCTTTTCCATGTAAAGAAGCATCAAATCATGTTATCATTGTTCAAAAGACTCCATTTGGGGTTTTCTTGGCAAAGATACTGGAATGGTTTGCCATTTCCTTCTCCAGCTCATTTTGAAAGATGAGGAAACTGAGGCAAACAGAGTTAAGTGACCTGCCCAGAGTCACATAGCTAGTAAGTATCTAAGGTTTGAACTCAAGATGCTGAGTCTTCCTAACTCCAGGCCCGGCACTCTCTCCACTGTGCCACCTACCTGCCTTATCAAATCATAGGAAACTGTATAAAGTTGCTTTCTCATTTGGTCCAATTCAATTCTTCTCTGACTCCTCCCTGCACTAGAGGTCCTGGGAATTACCTGCATTTCTTAAATGACTTATGTACACAGTTCTCTGATAAGACAACACCTTGAACTTTTTATATTATGCTGGCTTAATTGATGAAGTTAGTTGGTGAATCATCAAAACCCTGTCATGAAAAAAAAATTACCTCGCTTTAATCTCAGGAAAATTAGGTACTTTTCAGCCAGGCATAATGGAGGTAGTTACCTTATAAACTGCCCTCTCTGCAGCCCGGGACCCTGCCCAATCTGGGCGATAGACACTGACAGTCAACCAACAAGCATTTACTAAATGTGTATGATGCACAGGCACTGTGCTAAGTGATTGGGACACAAAGGCAAAAAGAAGGGCCCAGATCTCAAGGAACTCTTTTTTCTAGCTGAGGAGATACCATGCAAACATATATGCACAAGGTAATATACTATGCAGAGAGGGAAGTAATCCCAGGGAAGGCCCCAACAATGGGGAAAAGCCTCTTACTGGTTGGACCAGTTTTGAAGGAAGCTGGTGAAATTGCCTTGGTCGGATGCTAGAAAGACCCTTTCAGATTAAGAGGACTTGACCAGGCAGAGTGATATGAAGCAGGTTAGGCCTGAACTGGTCCGACAGAAAAAGTGGCTGAAGCTCTCAATTATTGGAACTACTGCTGGTAAAGACCTGAGGTGGCTGCTTTAATGTAAACCTCTAAAAACTCCCTGCTGCCTTAATTTTCTGGTCCCAGTTTTTTAACCTTGTTCTTTGGATTTCCCTGTCACTGACTCAAATGACTTTGAACAGCAGAGACCCCAGCCTCACCTAGCTTTGCCAGTACATGACTTCTTCATGACTGCCCCGAACTACTGGGCTTTGCCTTTGACCAGATCTCCTTTCACCTGCCTTTTTTTTTTTTTTTCAGGGCAATGAGGGTTAAGTGACTTGCCCAGGGTCACACAGCTAGTAAGTTTTAAGTGTCTGAGGCCAGATTTGAACTCAGGTACTCCTGAATCCAGGGCCGGTGCTTTACCACTGTGCCATCTAGCTGCCCTCTCACCTGCCTTCTTGATGACTGAAGCCAGTCCATCTGGGGCCTGCCCCTGAAAATGGTACCAACCAGACAATCTAGGTGGATCTTTATATAATCACTTGAATTGGGGTCTCATTTTAAGTAGATTGTAAAGGTCTCGATCTGGTGACATACACAAATAACTGCCTACTAGAAATGACAATAAGACCACGAAGCTCTTTATTTTTATAATTTGTTCATTTGATGCTTTTCAGTTAATTGATCATTTTTCAAATTATGTGAAAGCAGAATGGTTTGATGAAAACTATTCTCTACTTTGCTAAGTACAAAATAAAAGATATTGGTTTACAACATGCTGGACAGATTGAGGTAGAAATTGGGAGTTCAAGTTTAACATTCTAACCCCAACCCTGAGTCAATCCATCAGTTGACAGACATTTGTTAAACACTTACAATAAAACTCCCCTTTTCATTTTGTTTTTGCCCATTAGAATGTAGACTTCTTGAAGTCAGGGACTGTTTTATTTGCTTGTGATTGTATCTTCAAGGTTTGCCAGCCACAGAGTAAGCCCTCAGTATGCTCTGTCTATCTTCTATTTACTTCACAATGCAAGGAGGTGGGAATACAAAGACAAAACAAACCATGCCCTAAAGCTTTTATTCTAACAAGGAAGACAAGGGGTACCTAAATAAGTATCTCTAGTGATGATATCAAAACAGCCTAGAGAGCAGTCCCTGTTCTTTGGAAAAGGGTCCTAGAACTGGGGTAAGGAATACCTGAATTCAAATATTGTCTCAGATATTTTTAGCTATGTGACCATGAGCAAGTGACTTTAACCCTGTTTGCATCAGTTTTATATCTGTAAAATGATAGTAGTAATAGTAATAATAATAATAATAATAATAACTACTCAGGGTTGTTGTGAGGATAAAATAGGACAGTATTTGTAAAGTACTTTGCAAACCTTAAAGCACCATATAAATGCTAGTTATTATTGTTGTTATTCAAAGGAAGGATCATAAAGTCTACCACCTCTCTCCCATTTGGAGCTGACATGAGTATGAATATAGTGAGTAATTTTTGCTGCCCATGATCAGCAATTCCTGGGTTCTCTTCCTTTGTGGCAATCCTTAGTCTTCTGCGCCACCCTTCCTTCCTACCACACCCAGTTCTGGATAGGTTAACACCTGCCACTCCCTCTACCTGGTCCTCCCTACAGGATAACAACAGTTGGCAAAGCCTAAGCAATTATTTTTTCCATTTATGACTACCTGTGTTTCTCCATTAAATCTGTAAAAGACCTGTAGCTCAATTGTCACCTCTATGGAGTAGACTCATACAACTCCATACAGAATACTGATCACTCCCCTGACCTGTGGTTCTATCTCAAACAGTTTATGGAGTCTATCCATCTAAGATCTACAATTATTTAAGTGTGGTTGTCTATCCATGCAGGTAAAACTAAGTGGATTAAAAATGCCCATCATCGGGGCAGCTAGATGGCGCAGTGGATAGAGCACTGGCCCTGGATTCAGGAGTACCTGAGTTCAAATCTGGCCTCAGACACTTAACACTTACTAGCTGTGTGACCCTGGGCAAGTCACTTAACCCCAATTGCCTTACTAAAAAAAAAAAATGCCCATCATCCAGACTAAAATGTGAAGTTGGATGGACAAGCAACATAGTTGGCCCTCTGTGTGCGTATGTATGTATGTATGTATGCATGACAGACAAAGCAAATGGACAATGAGCTGGGTTCATAATTGAACAGAAGAAGGAGAGTTGACTGGATTATCTTTCCAAAGTTTTACTGTCTTTTTAAGGACCATAAGCTTTTCCCAAAAACAGATCCATATTTTTAACATATGCACATGAAATTCCTTTTGTAATTTTTGTCTGCAAGCCATGTAATCATTTAGTTCCTGAAGAATTGAAGCTGAGGCTTCCTAAAAGAGCGTTGGAGAGATATAGGAGTGCAGAGGTTGCAATGCATTATGCGTGAGTAATTAGGCTGAAAAAGTGGTGTAAAAGATGTTATCAGAGAAATGTATGAACCCTCCTCCCCACCCCTACACACACACACACACACACACACACACACACACACACACACACACACACGGGGTGGGTAACTCATAGATCAGGTGTTCTCAACCTGAGGTTTATGGATCCCCAGTGGGGTCTGTGAATAGATTTCAGAGGGTCCATTAACTTGAATGGGAACAAATGACAGCTTTATTTTCACTAACCCTTGATTTCCTTTGTAATCTTATGTATTTTACTTTATGTATTTTAAAATACAATTAGAAGAAGGGATCCATAGGCTTCACCAGACTGCCAAAGGAGGTCACTTCACACACACACACACACACACACACATATCAGGAACCTCTGCTGTGCTGTTGCTCAGACATTCAGTCTTGTCCAACTCTTCATGACCCCATGGACCATAGCATGCTCTTGTATCTTCCACTGTTTCTCAAAAGCATGTCCAAGCTCTGTCCAAGAGGTTAAAATAAATGCCAAACCTCTACACATCTTTAACTCAGATGCATATGTCCTTGTAAAGTTTGCGTGAGAGGCAGAAGGGTTCAGATGGATGACTTCTAGCTTTGGAATCAGATGATCTGTATTCAAATTCCAATTCTGTCCTTACCTGTTTCCTCATCTGTAAAAGGAGAGGGTGGGATAACTCTCCTCAAGAGCACATTCCAGCTCAAAATCTATGACCCTATGAAAATTGTTTTCTCCAATGTTATCCATTCTCAGTGAAGCCTGGGATGGGTAGGAGTGTGTCCAGGTGGGGGTGGGGGTGGCAGAGGACAGGAGGTTAGGAAGTTCTCTATCACTGGAGCATCTGTTCTTGGCCTCTGTTGGAGACAGGATGCATGCTTAGTTAGACCTTTCAACTCACTCTCAAGCGAGATACTTCATTTAAAAAAAAAACCACATGTGGGGAAAGTCCATATGATTAAACAGTGATAAATAAATACATTGTCCTGAAACCTTACCTGGACAGGAAGGAAATGCCTGGTGTTAAGGATATGTCTTCCTGCTTATTCATTGAAAACTTTGAGGAGCTGGGGGGTGGGGGGTGGGGTGGGGGATGGTAAACACTGTAGAGATAAAAATTCTAATCCCTTTCTAGAAAGTGCTGCATTTAGGGCTGCCAATAGTGGCTGGGACCTAAGTCACAATAAATTTATAAAACATTCGATTTCTTAAAACATCAACCAGACAAAACTAGAAAGTTCATTTTTTTTGTATGTTGCACTTCTAAGGTCCTCCCCTCCCCCCAGTTCTAACCCTCACCCCCATCTACATCAGGTATTCTTAGCTTTTATTCTGTCTAGTCTAATTTTGGTAGTTTGGTGAAGCCTATGGACACCTTCTCACAATGATATTTTGAAATGCATGAAATAAAATGTATAGCATTGTAAAGGAAATCAATTATATTAGAATATAGGTACATGTATATGTATGTTTACATTTAATTTTAATTTTATTTTTGTCTCAATTAAATGTAAACACAAATTTTTAACATTCTTTAAAAAAACCCTTGAGTTCCATATTCTTTCCCTCCCTTCCTCTTCTCCCTCTTTGAGAATGCAAGCAATTTGATACAGATTGTACATGTGCAGTCATGCAAAACATATTTCTATATTAGGCATGTTGCAAAAGAAAATGCAAAAAAAAATAATAACAAAGAAAGTAAAAAAAGTATGCTTCAATCTGCATTCAGACTCCTTCAATTCTTTCTCTGGAGGTGAATAGCATTTTTCATCATGAGTCCTTCAGAATTGTCTTAGATCATTGTATTGCTGAGAATAGCTTAGTTATTCACAGTTGAACATCATACAATATTCCTGTTACTGTGTACAGTGTTCTGGCTCTGCTCATTTCACTTTGCATATGTTCATGTAAGTCCATCATCTCCCTTTCTCATTGACCTCCCATTATAATTAACACAGCCACACACCTCTAACCTAAATCCACCTTGCTTGCATCACTCCTGCATTCCAGGACATGCAAAAGCCCTGTAGCAACATGGTTTCCTCTGTACAAGTTCAAATCCCATCAGTGGACTCAAGAGGTAAATACTTGGAACCACAGAAATCATAACCAGGAAACAAACCATCTGTTGCCTTGCACCTGTTCAACTATTAGCAGATTCCTTTTTGAAGACAGATCTGTAGTCTACAGTCTTCTATGAATCTACAATCTTCTGCTGATTTGCTTATCTTAATCACTTTGCTTGGATGGTATGAGCCTCTCCCTTACGTGGGTAAAGAGTTACCAGGTAACCCAACCTTTGCTTCACTTATGATACAAAACACTTAGAATGGCAAATACCATGCTCTGACTCCTGAACTCTAGCCTCTGATAATGGATGACTCAATCCATTACTTGAACCACTCCCCCCCGCTGAAAAAAAAAACCAAAAAAACCAAAACCCCAACCCATGGTTTTCTTATAATATCGCAAGTTTGGCTCCAAATCTAAAAAAGGGAGATTTTGTTTCTTGTTTTGGCTACATATACTAGACCAGAATTGTGGAAGAAGCATGTTCATGGGAATGTGAACTAAGAATTCTGTTTTAAGCACATTGCTGAAAAGATGAATTTCTGTGTTTTAAAATCTTATGTTGATAAGGGGCAGCTAGGTGGTGCAGTGGATAAAGCACTGGCCTTGGATTCAGGAGGACCTGAGTTCAAATCCAGCCTCAGACACTTGACACTAGCTGTGTGACCCTGGGCAAATCATTTAACCCTCATTGCCCCACAAAACCAAAAAAAAAAAAAACCACCTTATGTTGATAAAGTCTCAGAGTTGTTTTTCTTAGGAAAAAAATGTATGAGAATAACACCTTACACTTATTGCAAATTATCTCATCGGCTCCTCAAACAGATGCAGTTAGGTGGCACAATGGATAGAGTGTCAGGTCTGGAGTCAGAAAGATTCATCTTCCTGAGTTCAAATATGGCCTCAGACATTTACTAGCTGTGTGATCCTGATCAAGTCACTTAACCCTGTTTGCCTCAGTTTCCTCATCTGTAAAATGAACTGAAGAAGGTAATGGCAAACCACTCATTGCCAAGAAAACCCTAAATGGGGTCACAAAGAGTCAGATAGGACTGAACAACAGCAACAAAGGATGGCATTATGATCCTTCTTTGACAGATTGAGGAAATCAAAACCAAGATACTTCAAAGGCCCTTGCCTCCAAGTTTTCAGTCTCCTACTTTCAATGTTCTTTCAACTCAATTGACTTCAATAAACATTTATTGAGTGCCTACTGCATTCAAGGTATTGTGCCATGTGTTATGCTTTCTATGATGCCAGCTGATGATGTAATCAAATCACTTTTTAAAAAGGCAGTGAGCTTTAAATGTTTAGAGGAAATGTGACTTACTGATAAAAAGAATGAAAATAAGAAACACCTGTGGTGTAATTATAAAAAAAGTTCTGGCTTTGCAGTCCAAAGTTGTTGTTCACTCGTTTCAGTTCTGTCCTGCTCTTTGCCATCCCATTTGGGATTTTCTTGGCAAAGATAGTGGAGTGGTTTGCAATTTCCTTCTCCAGCTCATTTTACATATGAGGAACTAAGGTAAACAGGGTTAAGTGACTTGTCCAGGGTCACACAGCTAGTAAGTATCTGAAAACAGATCTGAACTCAGGAAGAGCCTGACTCTAAGCCCAGTGCTTTGTCTGCTGTATCACTTAACCCAGTGATCCATAACACTATATAACAGATACAATATTATGTAGACAATGTAATAGGATTGTAGGACTTAGAGCTATAAGGGACCTTTGTGATCAACCATGAAATGATCAAATTAGACTATATCTGTAAAGTACTTTGTAAACCTTAAATTGCTAGGTTAATGCTAGTTATTATTTAATACTAATATAATATTTATTATTATTATTATTATTATTATTTTGTAGGTAGGGAACTGGGGCCAAGAGAGATTAAATGGCCAAGGTCATTCAGGTTTCTGATTCCATATGCAATGTTTTTTTTCCCCCACGACACCAATCTATCTCTCCACTTTCATACATCTCTGATTAATGCTGGGCCCTGTCACATTTCTGTTTGGAATTTGAAGAGATATTTCCCTCCAGCCCTTTACTTCCTTCAGATAATGTCTCACTACAGCTCAGAACGGACATTTCTATATTTGGCTATGGTAGTATACTATACTCTGTGAAACAGCTTGGCATAGTGTAGTCACTGAGGAAGGACAGCCTTGGCTCAAATCTGACCTTTAATACATACTAGTTGCATGATCATGGACAAGTCACTTGAATTCATGAAGACTTGGATGTGACTGAAACAACTGAATAACAGAGTCACAGAAGGGAGGTTTAAAGGGTTGTACCTAGGACTAGGGACATGAAAGGAGAAGCAGGGGCAACAAGAGAGGGACAGTGGGGCAGCAGCTGACTCCCAAACCTAGGACAAGAGCTGATATATACCAACTAGAGTGGCACTTGCCACCCCAAATTTGAGCAGTAGACAACACCTCTAAACCAGGGCAGAGATACAACCAGACATGTTGCTAGGGCATCAGACTTTAGACTATGGGAGGGGGAGGAAAGGTGGTGGAGTTGACTGTGGTCTTGTAAGAGGCCACCCCCTGAACTTGGCACAGGCAGGTAATAGCAAACTCTCTTTCCTCCTCCCAGTTCCATGGGTGGGATGCCTGTATCTGTCATCACTATGTGAATCAGGATAGCTTAGGTATGTAAAAGCCAGGGATTTTAGAGGGAGGGGCAAGGTCTCTGGTGGGGCATCTGATCAGCTATCCACCTCCAATGCTGCAGGTAGGTACCAATTAACAGAGTTTCATGGTTCATGAAGTTTCTATTTAGCATGGAAGAAGGTTCTAGGCATGGAAGATTCCAGAAAAGGGAGGAGGTGACAGGCAGTGGGAATGAGATGACTCTAGAACACAGTCTGTTGCAAGAACACTAAACCACGCCCCTACCCCAAACCTTAGAGGTAAGAAAAATTTGTAAACAACCCCTCTTTTCTTCTCTCGCCAAGATTATTTCAATGTCTTGGGCTTAGAAGCAGACATAAATGTCACTGGTAGTTTAATTTTGTCAAAACAAGAATAACTGGCCAGACATGAATTGAGTGGCTTTTAAGGATGAATCTCACATATTATTTAGTGAAGCTCACATCATACATTACACAATGAAATGTTTTAGTATGGTGCCTCATCAGAAGCCTCATAGATCCTTTTACATTTTTCACCCAATTTACTCCCTCCTCTTCAAAATCAAGAAGTTGTGTAGCCTCTCTTAGGGAAGAAAAAATCAATTTCCTCCCTTACATGTAAAATATAAAATTATTACTGGGGGAAAATGGTATGTACTGGTCTCTTCCCTTATCAAACTGGATTTTATGTAAGGGCATTGGGTTCAAGTTCCAGTATCACATACTTAATAGCTGTGTGATCATCAAAGAATTAACTAACCTCTCTGGGCCTCACTTTTGTCATTTGTAAAGGTGGCACAGTGTATCTAATCAGATACAGGAAGATCCGAATTCAAATACTACCTCAGACCCTCCCTTCCTTTGTGATTCTGGTTAAGTCATTTATCCTCTCAGTCTTAGTTTCTTCATCTGTAAAATGGGGGTAGTATCTACTTCCCAAGGTGGTTGTGAAGATCAAATGAGATCTAACCTAGCATTATGAAGGGGGTTGGACTTTATGATCTCTAAGGGATCTTCCAACTTTAAATTGTTGATCCTGCGATTCATTCTTCCATCCCACCACCCCCTGACTGTACTCATTTGGGGTTCTCAAATGAAGATTGTACAGTCCCTCCACCTATAACTTAAAAGAATTCCTCATTAAGAAAGCAGATCTCTTTCTTTCTTTCTTTTTTTTGGTGAGGCAGTTGGGGTTAAGTGACTTGCCCAGAGTCACACAGCCAGTAAGTGTTAAATGTCTGAGGTTGCATTTGAACTCAGGTCCTCCTGAATCCAGGGTCGGTACTTTATCCACTGCGCCACCTAGCTGCCCCCAAAGTAGATCTCTTTCATGCAATATTCTCCATTACTCTTTGCTGTTGCCCATTTGTTCACATTCTTAACTGATGCAGGAACCAGGATTATTTTCAGTAGGTCTTGGGTTAGCTAGGTGTATTTGGTTACTTTCAGCCTGCTTTCCTTATCTTTGGGTCATGTTCTCTGGTTCTCCAGCTCCTTGTGAATGTACAATGTTTCTTGTTGCACTTTATTTTTTTTAAAGCTGTCTTTGTAATTTAATAGCCTTGTCAAAGTGTTGAAAATGTTTCCTCTGTCCTGTTGCAAATGGTTATTCTTTTCTTGGTGTTCGGGAGAGATGAATGTCGTGGGACTTTGGGACAAATGACCTAGTGTCCCAGCTGACAGGACAAGGGAAGCTTTAGAGATATCAGAAAAGAGGTTACAAAATGCAAAATGCTTATTCATTTGTTCCCAAAACCCATTGTGAGCAAAGAATGTCCTAGAAGCTGAGGCATTTACCGACATAAATAAGCAAGTTTATGATCCAGCACTGGTGCTAGCATGCTATGTGAAAAAATATATTGTGATATATTAATAATTATATACATATTAGCATATCATAATGTTATACATAAAAGCTATAGTCTTAAAAATAGAATATAAGTAAACTAGAGAAGTATAGACAAAACACTAAGAGTCTGAGTGTGTTTTTCTGTTGTATCTCTCTCTGTGAACCATACTGTCTTGGCAAAGATACTAGAGTGGTTTGCTATTTTTCTCTCCAGTAGATTAAGGCAAACAGAAGTTAAGTGATTTGCCCAGGGTCACACAGTTAATGAGTATCTGTGAGGATTTGAACTCAGTTCTTTTTCACTGCAATCAATCAATAAACCATGTCTCGAAAAGAGCCTATCTACAACCTACCCAATATGTGGTTATCCAGTCTTTGCTTGAAGACCTTAAATGTAGGATGCTGTTCAGTGGCTTCAGTCATGTCCGACTCTTGGTAAACCCCCTTTTGGGGTTTTGTTGTCAAAGATACTAGAATGGTTTGTCATTTCCTTCTCCAGCACATTTTACAGATGAGGAACCAAAGCACACAGGCTCACATAGCTATTAAGTTTCTGAGACTGGATTTGAACTCAGGTCTTTCTGACTCCAGGCTCAGTTCTCTATCTACTGAGTAATCTAGCTGGTGTGTGTGTGTGTGTGTGTGTGTGCGCGCGCGCGTGCGCACATGCACATGCATGTGCTTAGCAGTATTATACATCCAATGAATTGATTCTTATTTCTGCCAATAACCACTTTATATTTGGCTTTTTCCTAGAAAATCATGAGAGTATTTCTGGGTTCCCCAACTAAAGAGGAATACAGAGATTTGAAGAAGATTATGTAAAAAGTAACAAAAATAGGGGCAGTGGATAGAGCACTGGCCCTGAAGTCAGGAAGACTGGAGTTCAAATTCAGCCTCAGATACTCACTAGTTATGTGACTATGGGCAAGTCCCTTAACCCTGATTGCCTCCAAAAAAAGTAACAAAAATGATTAAGAGGCTAGCAATAAAGGCCTGTTTGGAAAGGTTAAAGAATTTGAGATTATTTAGTATGGAAAAATAAAAGCATGAAAGACAATCAACAATTCAAGAATGTTCTTGAATATTAATATGAAAATATTTTGTAGTAGAGAGGTAAACTCCCTCTCTACTACAGTTAAAACCAAATTTGAACCCCTTTGTCACTTGTTTGAGTAGGGTAGAGGTTGCCTGTCACTGACCTGCTTCTGGGTCATCTCTTGAGTTTAAGCAGAAGAGGAATTTAAGATAAATAAAAGGAAGAATTTAAGTCTTATGTGTATTTATGGTTCTACTAGCATTGATAGTTCAAGATGGCAGCTAAGAAAATTCCCAGTCAGCCAAGACTACTCTCTGGTGGCTTTTCCTGTTGCTTTTGCTATTGTTCATCCTCAAGTCAACTATCTTTCATATCTTGCCCTTCCTTATCTCTGCTGTTCAGGGAGTGGTAGCAGTGAAGGAGGAAAAGACCTCCAACCAAGATGTCACACTAGGTGGAAGGAAAGCGCTTAAAGGTCATGTTCCATGATGTAGAACCCTGAAAAAGAGCTATGGGAAACCAGCCAGGCAACTCAAAGCCCCCTTGAATGAATGGGAACTAAACCACAAAATATTGAAGCAACACAACATGCAAACTGACTGTGGTTGAAATGAGGAAACAATGGAATCAAAAAGCCTTATTGGTGTAATGATTGGAATAACGCCACCTGCTGGAGACTTACTGTAGAAGAGTTCTGCCCATGAAGCGAAGGTCTTTGAGGGCAAGACCAGGAGTCTTTTCTTTGGCGTCAGGAAGTGACGCGGGCTAGTGGGAGGAGGAAGGAAGAGACTGGCGCTCGCTCTGACTCTCTTTCCTTTGGACTCTGGTGGAGAGCAGAGCTAGAAATGTGCTCTCCCTTTAATAGATAGGAATCTAGGCCTTTCTCTCTCTTTACCAAATTCTTATTCTCCTTAATAAATGCTTAAAAGTCTAACTCTTGCTAAAGCTTATAATTTATTGGCGACCACTCATTAGATATTTTAGACAGACTAGCTAGAATTTTAGCCCTTAATATTGGAAAGGCTGGGAATTAGGAGACCTGAGTTCTAGTCTTAACTTTATCTTTTTTTTTTTGCATAATTATGCAAAAGTCACTTAACTTCCTGGTCTTGAGTCTTCTTATATGTAAAATGAAGAGATGGTCCCTTAGGTCTCTTCAAATTTTTGTGCTTTTCTGGGTGACAGAAAGAGGCCATGGTATCTTCTTTAGTGGAAAGCTTTTTTTTTTTTTGGTGAGGCAATTGGGGTTAAGTGACTTGCCCAGGGTCACACAGCTAGTAAGTGTTAAGTGTCTGAGGTTGGATTTGAACTCAGGTCCTTCCGAATCCAGGGCTGGTGTTCTATCGACTGTGCCACCTAGCTGCCCCTAGTGGAAAGCTTTAAAAATAACTGGATTCTCATTTCATGGGATCCTTTATTTAAAAAAAAAATTGGGGGGGGGCAGGGCAATGAGGGTTGAGTGACTTGCACAGGGTCACACAGCTAGTAAGTGTCAAGTGTCTGAGGTCAAATTTGAACTCATGTCCTCTTGACTCCAGGGCAAGTTCTTTATCCATTGTGCCACCTAGCTGCCCCCTCATGGGATACTTTAAATATGGCTTCCACTCTACTCAATGCAAAACCTATATGTCCTTCAAGGTTCAGTTAATTCCTATCTTTTCCATGAAGCTTTTACTAATTTCTCCAGTCAGTCAACAGATAGTTATTAAGTACTTAATATGTTCTAGGCACTGTGCTAAAAATGAAATAAAAAAGACAGTTCCTTCTCTCAAGAAAGTTACATTCTAATGGGAAGATAACACATTAAAGTAAACTGAAAAGAGGGTGGGGAATGGAGGGGACAAAGAAGGTATTCAGCACTAGGATGGATAAATCTGGAGGAGTTCTACCTGGTGACATCTAGGAGACTCCTATCTTTCTCTCTCATCCTTCAACACTATATTTTACTCTAGCAGGCTGTCCTTTAAACAAACATTTATTCAATGCCTTCTCTGTGCAGAGTGCCTATGTCAGAGGCTAGGGATACAACATTAAAGCATAGAACCCGTGCTTAAGAAGCTTCTCGTTCAATATAACATGTTTTTCCTAGATTATATTTACATAAATACATATATATGTATATTTACATATTCCATGTGACCAGTTTCCCTTATCTTTCTATTTGCAGTTGTACTACTACTACCTAGTCTAGATTGGGTTAAACTTCTGGCTCTGTCAATAATTACCTGTGTGATCTGCATTAAACCTCTCTGGGTCTCAGTTTCCTCATTTGAGGGAGTTGGACTCTTCCAGTTCTAAATCTCTATATACTGAGATCCTTTGATTATTCTTAAAGATATATTCAAACCTATTACTTCACTTCTCAGAATTATTCCTAAAAATGTGTGGCTGATATGAATTATTCAGTTTTCTGCTTTCCTCTCAGCTCAGTAACATATTCTATTGTTTTCTTTTTCCCTGCTCCATGTGCTTCCTCTCTACTCCCCACTACCCTCCCCCTTCCATTTTCCTGTTTGCTCCCCATTCTTCTCTTCCTTGGACTTCCTCCAATATTGCTCAGTATGCTTTCCAGTGTTGGCCTGGCTGGAACAGTGACATAACCCAGAAAGGCATCGTAATATTTTGGGAGTTGACTGAGTAATCAAAGGGCCCAAAGCCCTTCATTCCCTACAGTCTTCCAGACAGCATGAGCCTTGGGGCTCTTGTCAAAGAGGCTGGCAAAGTGCTCTGAGAGCTATGTCAGTGAGATTATCTAGGACATCTTTTTTGGTAGCAAGAGTTCTTGTTTTTGTTCTTGAGATTTGGAATTTGTAGAAAAGGTTTTGATATTTGTTACAAAGCACATTTGCAGAGTAACTCCTTTGGGAAGGAGCATGCAAACCTATTATGTTGGAATGGCCAAATGGGATCCCAAGATAAAAATGTAGATCTATCACCTCCTTTGTCTTTACCAAAACATTTGAGAGACTCTCCAGTGGTAAACAATAGATGCCAGTTTGTTTTGTCTTCGTCTGGGCCACAACCCACTTCCTTCCTCCTTAGAACAGCTGCCCAGACTTCAAGACAATAATCATTAACCTCTTTCCTGATAAGTATCTTGGTAGATATCAATTAACCAATGGAATCTTTCACTAATAGCCTGACCCCATTTTGACAGGTGTGGAAATGAGATCCAGGTGGAAAGACCC
This sequence comes from Dromiciops gliroides, assembly GCF_019393635.1. NCBI lineage: Eukaryota > Metazoa > Chordata > Mammalia > Microbiotheria > Microbiotheriidae > Dromiciops > Dromiciops gliroides. The sequence goes on along the minus strand of NC_057862.1, from coordinate 160,478,476 downwards.
GTGTCCCTACCCCCACAAAGCCACAGATGGAGAATCATAAAGGAGACATGACATTCAGGAACTGGGGGTCCTATGGCTATCTCCCTCCTCAAAACTAGGGGCAGTGACTGAGGAAAGATATCCTGTCCGTCTCATACGGTTTCTTAACTCTCTAATGCAATGATCATTTAATAGCGTATGATAGTCATGTTTGTGTGTTACCGTCTGTTAGTCCAAGGGGCTAGCAGTCAGTATATTGCCTAAACTTTCTATTTCCCTCAGAAATAGAATATTTGTTGAATGACTTCATGTTGTTCCAGAAGCAACTCCTCTGTCCAGTGTTAGGGAGGGCCTCCCACAGAGCTCTCTCCCTGAGCTGTGTTAAGGTGTCGGGAGGGGAAGAAGACTCCTTTGCGCCGGCCCAGAGGAAGGGGCTCAGCCTTTCCTGACCAAACTCGGACTGACCGCCCCGGCATAGAAACACTGAGTCAGAGCCAAAAAAGGAAAATGCAGCCGGACAGGTCGGACGAGCTGGGAGTTCGCTTCTTCCGCCCCGAGGTGCTCTCCCTCCAGCCTACCCGCCCACTCTTTCACCCCGGCGCCCCGCGACCACAGCTGGCCACACAGCTGGTCGGCTGCGGACTCCCGGCTGTGGGCAGGGGGCTAGTGTGGGCGTGCCCTCCAGTCCGGGCGGGCTGCGGACACTCCCCCGGGTCAGTGTGAGGAGAGGAGGAGCGGGAACAGTGACGAGAGCCAAGGGAGGAGGCAAGGAGGACGAAAGAGGGCGGGCAGATAGACAGACGGGCAGACAGACTGCCAGCCTGGGGCCTGGGGAGCGTTATTTGAACCCGAAAGACACCCCGGCTTGGCTCCCGCCCTCTGCGCCCCACGGCACAGCTGGAGGATGCTGCGCTACAGCTCCGCGGTCACCCTGCTTTCGGGCAACGGGGCGGCTTCCTCGGGGAGTTCGGGCAAGAGGGTGAGTAGTAGCCCGAGGAGAGGGAGGGAGCGAGCGAGCCAGCTGCCCTGCTCGCCGCCTCGCCTCTCTCCCCAGTAGCTCGGTCTAAGGCGCGCGGCTCCCTGTACCTGGGGAGGTAAGCCCTCGCTCCCAGGAGCGCGTGAGCCGTGGGCCGAAGAATCGCTCAAGTTTCTGCCCACTTCCTGTCCGAGACCCCCTGCCTTCGCTCCACCCAGCCAAGCTCAGCCCCTTCCAAGGCTACCTGCTCTCAAGCCTGCAAATCACCCAGACATGAGAGGCCCCAGGGGAGGGGGAAAAAGAACTGGTATTTAACGTAGTGCCCACTGATTCTTCTCTTGCTCACCTTCCTCTCCATTACTGCCATGTCCCTCTTAAGGCCAGGATATGGGGATGGCATCTGTTTAAGAAATAAGTGTGACCCTTTAATCACTTTAGCGGGCTTAGGACCCAAAGGCAAAGCTATAGAGAAAATACCTAACTTTGATTTTGCCATTGATTGAACCAAAAGGACAGTTTATTTTTATTGGAGTGTTAGCTGATCTTTAATAATTTTTCTAGAGCTGCCTTTTAAAATGGAGATGTAGGGAAGGGGGAAAGGCCCTTTCTAAGTAACTATGGCCTTTATTTAAAAATAACACCTTTACATAGTATGCTTACACAAACGGAGAAGAACCCATCTGGGAGCCAGCTGATTTCCTCAGACTTCACTTAGTGGAAGTCAGTTTTTCCTTCTGAGTTACTTAAAAACAAACCAGTGATTCTTATATCTCTTAGCCTTGTGTACCACCTCCACGATGCATGCTAAAAAACCCTATTTTATGGACCTTGAAATAATGTATGTAAATCAGATTCCTGAAGTGTCACATAAGTGGCAGCTGCTATTATTTTCAAAATTGGGTGTTTCCTATTTTCCTGAGAATTTTGCTACGGTATAGAAACTAATTTAGAAATTAGAGTTCCTTTTGTTTGTTTGGGTTTTTGTGGTTTTTTTTTGGCAGGGCAATGAGGGTTAAGTGACTTGCCCAGGGTCACACAGCTAGTAAGTGTTAAGTGTCTGAGGTCGAATTTGAACTCAGGTCCTCCTGAATCCAGGGCCAGTGCTTTATCCACTGTGCTACCCAGCTGTCCCCTAGAATTCCTTTTAATATTTAGTGATAATTTTAATCATTAGAGGTCAAAACTGTACCCTTCAAAAAGTCAGCTGCCTAATGATTTTTATCTCATCCTAATATATGTTTTTGTATATACAAACACACATATACATATATATATTCACATGTATACATGTTTGTGTATACACAGCTATACATAAATATATAGTAGAGGCCATCATTGGTTATATTTTTAAAAGATTATTACTATCAACCAATAAACATTTATTAAGGGTCTACTATATATATGCCAGGTACTGTGCTAAGTGTTGGGGGTACAAAAAGAGACAAGAGACAGTCCTTGCCCTCAAGGAGCTTAGAATCGAATGGATTACTACCAAATTACTACCCAAACCAGAGCTATCTTTGGGTATTTTGATATTTTCTGCCTGCTCTGAAGTTTTTACTTTGTCCATTTTAATTTTCATAGCACCCAACAGATATTAATGGCATTCAGTGTCTCAAACCCTTTAAGGTTCTTTGGGGGGGGGGCGGTGGTTGAATAGGGAACTTGTTGAGATCTTATCCTTTTCCTCTTGTTTTTGAAATCTAGCTAGACACATAGATCAAAAGGACTTTATCTGATTTTTACCTTCCAAATCCAGGATCTCAATTTGGGCCCTTAAGGTTTTTAATAATAATAATCTTTTTTTTGGGGGGGGGTGAGGCAATGAGGGTTAAGTGACTTGCCCAGGCTCACACAGCTAATAAGTAGCAAGTGTCTGAGGCTGAATTTGAACTCAGGTCCTCCTGAATCCAGGGCCGGTGCTTTATCCATTGCACCACCTAGCTGCCCCCAATAGTCTTTATACAAAGATATGTAATCATTCAGCTTTGGGGGAGATCTCTGTAAATTAAGACACAGTTAAGACAGTGGAAGAATTAAACTTCACAAAGGCTACTCTAGAGCAGAGCTTCTTAACTTTTTCCACTGGGGACCCCTTTTTGCCTGATAAATTTTTACTAGACCCTGGGTATATAGGTATATATTATAGGTATACATAACCTTTTACTGTTGCCAGATATTTCATGACCCCACATTCAGTTACTCGACCCCATGTGGGGTTGCAACCCACAATTTAAGAAGCTTTGGTCTAGAGCACAAAACTATGGGTAGATAGAAAAGTGACCAGTAACTGATGGATTTCCTCACTCACTTTCATTAGTAACCAGAACAATAGTAAATAAATGAGCTTGTGTTCTTAGTGTGGCATGACAGAAATATCTTTAAAGAATGCCCTGACTTTGCAGTGAAATAGCATTCACATCTTTGGTTAAGACTATCTTTGGATACTCCTAGAATCACATACTTTTAGGTGGTTTCCAATTCTCCCAATGAAAAGAGCTCCCAGTTTTGTACTCACCAGTTCCTTAGTCAGGAAAGAAGATTAATAGCTTGACTCTCCAGTTATTTTCCCTCTTCCAAGGTTTTAATTATGAATTTCAAATGCCTCAGTTTGAAAAGGTGCCAATTCTGAATGGGAAAAGGGCACTGGATATACTATTGATCACTTTATTGAGTACTGGAATGGTTAAGTGGAAGAAAGAGAACATTTTGTTTACTTCAAGGGCAACACATTTTTTTGTTTGTTTCATCTCTATAGATCAGATAGCTGAAAATACAACTTTACTTGGAAGTTTGTCAGTGTTGACTATTTCGATTTGTGATTTTGGACAAGAAGTGAAACAGGGACTATAAGATGTTACTAGCACATGAAATTATGGTTTTATCAAAAGTAGCACATCAAATGTGACTAGGAGAGCTAGGGAAGACACCATGTTTTGATGGGATGGAAACTTAAGCAGAATAGAAATGGTTGCTAACAGCCGATGAGGAGCCATGAATCTCTGGTACCCAAAAATGATGTATCCAGCCTGAATTATTATTGGTATTTCATGTGTTTGATGACTGTCACTTAGAAACTGTGATTGCCTCTCAACTGAAGTTGTGCCTAAAGAAATAAGGAGTAATTTCTGTCAACCCAGAAAAAGAGGTGTGAGAAGCATAGAAATGTGCCAACCAGTAGAGATTGTGAAACAAAAACGTCTGCCTCCACACCAGTTGTGCACTAAAAATAGTTTTATCTACAGCAACAGCAGGAAGATAAATTGGAAAGACTTGGAAGGAAAACATGACCAGATTAAAAAAAAAACAAACCCGAATGATAACCTTGGGGGATGGGGGATATTAAACATTTTGAAATTCCTTTGTCTTTCAAAGGATTATTTAAAATACTAGGATGGTCCTTTGGAAGTAAGGCAGGCATTGCCCCCTTCTGCCCCCCATCAAGAAAGAGGCTTTGTGGATTTGTCAGCTGCATGTGTCCCTGACTGCAACCAAAAATGTGTTATTCTGTTGTGTAGAACTAAAGGGGTATACATACGGAGGCTTCTCTCTAACACCAGACCTTATTTATAGCCACAGGTGACTTGACTACTAGCTGACAACTGACTATTAAGGTATTTACAAAAGGGGGAAATGGTCAACCTAAGGTGAAAAGAATCAGTCATCTCCTCTCTTCCTCCTCCAGTATTTTTTTTTTTTTTAGTGAGGCAATTGGGGTTAAGTGATTTGCCCAGGCTCACACAGCTAGTTAAGTATTAAGTGTCTGAGACTGGATTTGAACTCAGGTACTCCTGACTCCAGGGCCAGTGTTCTATCCACTGCACCATCTAGCTGCCTCAGTATTTTCTTTATATTGGACTACTGTTTCCTCTGCAAAGAATTAGAATTAACCTGTTAGTCACCACTTCCTCATTTTTGTATTAATATCCTAAGTCAAACCTGAATCTGGTCATAGACTCATATACTTAAACTTGGATGAGCTTTATAAATAACTCTTTCAGAGCTGTCAACTACACTGCTGGGTCCAGATGGGTATTCAACTTCATTTTACTTACCCAATAAATAGCCAGAACCATAGAAATTACAGAATTCTAGAATTGGAGAGACTTTAGAATAAATGAATGATTGAATGAATGGAAAACCAATTAACCATTTACTATTTGCCAAGCAATGTTTTTAATGCTGGGAAACATAACAAGAGCAAAGATAATCCCTGGCCTCAAGGAGCAATTAATCTAAAGGGGAAGAGGGAAGGAGAGGGGAAGAGAATTAGTACACATATATTATGTGCTGGGCACTCTGCTAAGCATTTTTAAAACAAATATTATCCCTAAATATAGGGGAATAATGGCTAGGGAGAGGCACTTGGGTCTCGAAAATAATATGGATGGTGAGTAGGGTTATAGGTGAATAGATTGATGCTGCTTATGCAAAAACTATGATAGTATTGAATTATTGGTCATAGTTCAGGATTCCAGAAGTGGAGTGGAAGGGAAAGTACTTGGGTTATCATAGTGGATGCGTTGTAGAAGAGAAGGCAGGAGAATGAGGAGTGAAATGCAGCATGATGAACAGGACTTTCCAGAAACAGTGGTTGAGAAGGCAGTGGCCCATCAGGATAGTGAGGCTCCAGGGTCCCTCCTAGACCAAATACTGAAGAACAAGTATTTGTTCTTGAAATATCGGTGTACCTTTAGGACCCAGCCTGGTACAACAAATATAGTCCTTGATGCCAGGCAGTAGAAAAGTGCTAAAAACAAGGTCAAGACCTTGAAGCTATCTTTACTGATCTTAGGAATGTTTTTAACGATGTGAGTCACCTTTAGTTCCAGAAGCTACTAAGGAAGTCTGACTTCTTGGAATTCACCAGAGTACTGAAGTTACTCCATGGAACATAGTATCCAAGTTGATGCCTGTTCCTCTTTGTTCCCAGTGACCTCAAGAAATCAGTCAGTCACCAAGCATTTATTAAGGTCTTACTGTGTGCCAGGCACTGTGCTAAGTCCTTGTGATTACAAATAAAGGCCTTCAAAGAGCTTACATTCTAATAAAGGAGACGTGTAAATAACTAGATACTTAAAAACTATATACAGTAAAAGAAAGGCAATCTAGGGGCAGCTAGGTGGCATAGTGGATAAAGCACTGGCCCTGGATTCAGGAGTACCTGAGTTCAAATCTGGCCTCAGACACTTGACACTTACTAGCTTTGTGACCCTGGGCAAGTCACTTAATCTCCATTGCCCCACAAAGGAAAAAAAAAAGAAAAAGGTAAAGAAAAGAAAGTAATAAGGAAGTTAGGAAGAAGGATATTTTGGGGAAAAGATAATGAGTTCAATTTCGGGGCAGCTAGGTGATGCAATAGATAGAGCACCGACCCTGGATTCAGGAGGATCTGAGTTCAAATCCAGCCTCAGACACTTAACACTTACTAGCTGTGTGAACCTGGGCAAGTCACTTAACCCCAATTGCCCCGCCAAAAAAAAAAAAAAAAGGATGTTGCAGTAGTCCAGGCAAAACCCGATGAGGGCTTGAAATAGAATTTTGGCTCTATGAGCGGAGAAGAGATGTATGTCATGTCAAAAGGACAAGATTTGGCTGGGGATTGCCTATGTAGGTTGAGAATTATGTAACAATCCAGTTTGTTCTGTGTTAGACTTGATAGGATCACAGGCTTTAGAGATGGAAGGGTACTTGGGCTAATCTAGAATGATCTCCTCATCTTACAGATGAGGAAATGAATGCTCAGAGAGGTTAGGCAAGTCTCAAAGGACAATAAGCCAAGACTTGAACCCAGCTCCTCTGACTCCAAGTCCAGGTGTCTTTCCCCTCAATCATGAGATACCCAGGAAATTAATTAGGGCCTGAGAGCCGGTATCAGTATGCATGGATTCAACAGACATTCATTAAAGTCTTAGAAATGGTGCTAGGTACAGAGATGGCTAGGACAAGGCCCATGATCTTGAAGAGTTTACTAGAAAACTCTGAATTGGTAAAACAGCAGAAGTCGTCTCAAATTCTGGATATAATCTCAGAGGAACCCAGGCCCATCCCTTGGAGTATGGGAGGAGGGTATATATTTCAGGATAAAATCACACTGTGTCCTTTCCTACCACTCCTCAAAAGACAAGATATAGGTGAAATGGGGTTAAAACAAAAATTTAGGGCAACTGTAAAAGAGAAAAGAGATCCCAAAAGGGCCACCTGAGAATAGGATTCCTATTTCACCTATTTGGCTTGGTGATGGTGTGTCACCTAGACTGCTTATACAGCTATCAATCCCGATTGAGAATCAATTGGTAGGAGCCACTTTCTTCTTCTCCCAGAGGGCTTCTGCCTTCTACAGTCACTGCTTAGACTCAGCAGCCATAGGGTCCCCCAAAGCAATGGTCAAAGATAGGAACTGCTACATGTTGATAACTGTTCTTTCTATGTATATGCATAATTGAAAATTACCAATAGAGGGAAGGCCCTAGAATTAAGGGGGATCTGGAAAAACTTCCTGTAGAAGGTAGGATTTTAGCTGGAACTTGAAGGGCGTAAGGACCCAATTTAGTACAGGCACTTGACTATCCTAGAGAAACTTTATTTCCACCCAAAGATATCTATTAGCAATTCAACCAGCAAAGTATATGCCAGGATAATTAGGAAGTCATCCTAATCCCAGGTACTGAGGTGATGAAAATTACTTACCCAATATAAATAAAGGGATTGTATGTGTATTACATATACATACAGATACATACATATGTACATACGTGTGTATACATATATGTGTGTATGTATACAGATGTGTGTGTGTGTGTGTGTATGTAGAGAGAGAAGAAGAAGGAGGAAGAGGAGGAGGGAAGAGGGAAAGGGGTGGGGCTGGTAAGGATATAGTTTTCAAATACAGGGCAGGATCCATGATGAAATATTGGACCCAATACCAGTTGCAATAGGCAGACAGATTATGTCAGCTTGAGGGTTGCATGGGTAATAATAGTCAAGATGATGTCTCTGTGTCTTGAGAAATGTCTATTTTTCCTTTTATAACCTTGCTTTTCTGACCCTTCCCTGCCTCTATTCTGTAACCTTGTTTCCCTGCCCTTCCTTGGTTATATTGTTATTCACCCTATTGCCCTTAGCCTAGGTATCTTGGGGAGGGGGTTGCAGCAGGGCCCATACAAAGCCCCACTATAAGCTATCTCAGAATTCTGCTGCTATGTAGTCCAGTGAGGTTGGGATTGATAAAGAACTAGAAAAAAAAAGACAAATGAAGCCAGTTTCCTTCTTGAAAGACCCTTCCAGGGAGCAATGTGCCTAAATGTCGAGCCGAGCTCGAGCCCGAGCCGAGCCCCGCACCGCCGGGAAGGCCAGGGGATTATTGTCCTGTGTGTTCTTGGAGACTGTGGTAATTAGGGTCATAAAATGCTCAGGAAGAGAAGACTTTCACTTGGACCTGTTTTTACTTTGTAGGAAACTTTCCCATAGGGAAATTCTTATCTATCTGTATGTGTGGCTGTCATGTACCAGCCTTCAACTGAGGGATGGGATCCTTTTTGTATTTTTCCTATAGTTCTGTAGATACTTTAAGGAACTCAGAATTTTAATATAACAAAACACTTTCAGGGATTTGCTCATTTTGTCCCCACAGAAACTCTGTGGGAAGCAATGTAAGTATAACTATTTGATAGATGAGGAAACTGAGACTGAAAAAAAAGTTAAGTAACTTGCTAAAGATCACAGTTACTAAGTGGTGAGGTTGGTCCACAGTGAAGTCTTCTTTCTACTATACCATGTTGTTTCATTCCTGCTCAGAGGGATATCATTATTACATTTTTCTTTTTTTTAATAATATTTTATTTTTTCCCCAATTATATGTTAAAACAATTTTTTTTTTTTTTAGTGAGGCAATTGGGGTTAAGTGACTTGCCCAGGGTCACACAGCTAGTAAGTGTTAAGTGTCTGAGGCCGGATTTGAACTCAGGTACTCCTGATTCCAGGGCCGGTGCTCTATCTACTGCGCCACCTAGCTGCCCCTTAAGATAATTTTCAACATTAAAATTAAAAAAAAATTTTATTTAAAGTTTTGAGTTCTAAATTCTATCCCCACTCTCTGAAATGCTAAACAGTTATAGGTTATATATGTGTAATTATCTAAAACACTTCCATTTGTCATTTTGTATAAGACTCAAATAAAGAAAACAATGAAAAAAAGAAAGTGAAAAATAGTAGGCTTCAGTCTGTATTCAATTAATACCAGTTCTTTCTCTGGAGGCAGATAGTATGCTTCATTATTAGTCCTTTGTGATTGTCTTGGATCTTTGTATTGCTGAGAAGAGCTAAGTCATTTACAGTTGTTCATTGAACAATAATGCTATTGCTGTGTACAATGTTCTCCTGGTTCTGTTCGTGTAAGTCTTTCTAGTTTTTTTCTGAAATAATCCTGCTTGTCATTTCTTTCAGCACAATAACATTCCATTACAATCATATACCACAGCTCATTTAGCCATTCCCTAATTGATGAGCATCCCTTTGATTTCCAGTTCTTAGCCACTACAAATAGTATCACATTTTTTTCTTCATAGAAGAAAATTAGGACACTGGTTAAACAAAAGACATTCCTTTTGAAATGCTTTGTTAAAGGTGCACTCTTACCAGGTTTGATGGTACATGCTTGTAATCCCTGATGCTTGGGGAGTTTGAGGCTGATGGATTCCATGAGTTTGGGAGTTCTGAGCTATAGTAGGGCTGAAGCTGATTGGGTGTCAATGTGGTAAACCCTGTAGAGCAGAGAGCCAGAAGGCTACTAAAGGAGGGTGAACAAGTCCAGGTTAGGAAAGTGGAACAGGTCAAAAGCTTCTTGTGTAGATCATAATGGGGTCCATCCTGTGAGCGACTGCTGCGCTTTTAGCTTGGGTGAGTTAGGAAGCAGGTAGGTGGCAGAGAAGCCAGGCTTGGAGTCAGGAAGATCTGAGTTAAAATCCATCCTCAGGTACTTACTGGTTAGCTGTGTGACCTTGGGCAAGTCACATGGTCTTGTTGACCCTTAAAGGGCTATATAACTATAATTTATTGTTACTGGCTTGTTACAGTTGCAGAGCATTTCTCCCACTGGCCATCTGTGATGGTGTTATCCCCACATACTTGGTCCAAATTCCTTCCATGAAAATCTTACTTTGTTTTGACATCAAATAGGGATTTTGTTTAGGGTATAATACACATTACCTGGAGGTGGTAGTCAATACTCTATCTCGTTCTCATGAAGATGAATTAGATACTAAATTATCCAGTTTCCCCTTATGATGACACTCTAGAAAAGAGGAGATAAGGACAGGCTAATTTCATTTGGGTCTGGGAGAGTTGGTAAGAAGAGGGTGTGGCAGCTGGAAGACAGTATGGAATAGAAAGTAGATGAGTGTATAGGAGAGTGTGTCCAGGTAAAATTGATCTGAGAAGTGTCCTGCACAGCTGGAGGCAGAGAGGAGGGTGTTAGTAAAAGAATGAGTGCTGTGCCCTTGAGAGGATAGGGTAATGGGATCTTTTAGGGTAGAGGTTAAGAGGTAGAGAGGAAAGAAGGGTAGGGGAAGGATGATGGTACTATACCAAAGAGAGCCTAGGCAAGTCTTGTTTCGTACCAGACCTAGCCAAAGAGTTTGACCACCTAGGTGGGAGGGGGAACCCAATAAATTGTATTTGTCTATGCTTTAGTATTTGTAAAGATCCCAGGAATGCGTTGGATGGACCAGAATTGTTGGGAGTCAGAAGAGTAAATTCCCTCCAAAATGGCCTGGATTAGATGATATTTCATATTGTTCAGTCATGTCTGACTCTTCGTGATCCCATTTGGGGTTTTCTTGGCAAAAATACTTGAGTGGTTTTCTATTTCCTTCTCCTGCTCATTTTACAGATGAGGAAACTGAGGCAAACAGGGTTAAGTGACTTTCCCAGGGTCACATGGCTAATAAGTGTCTGAGGCCAGATTTGAAGATGAGTTTTCCTGACTTCAGGCCAGGTACTCTATCCACTGTACCATTGTGCTGCCCTGCTAGTTTTAATTAGGCAAGAGGAAAGCAATAGATCCCTGAATTGGTTTCCTTTTTTTGAATGATAGTTCTTGAAATAAGCTTTCACAGCTTTAGTATTGTTCCAGGGCCTCAGAATCTGGAAGTTCAAAGAAGTCTACAGATTTCTTTCCAGGTACTATAATTCTACAGAAAATAAGGAGTGTCTGTTCAATTGTCCATTTGATCTGTGGAACATGGTGAATACTCTCAGTCTTCTGGTCTCTCCTCAGTGTAGAGACCAGGACACAGGTGTACTGTGGTTCAGTTGCATCTGGTTGAAGCTGTAAATCCAGCTCATACAGTTGTTCTTCAGGTGATGGAGCCTGTATGCAGTCCCAAATGTAGAACCCTTGTTACCTATACTCTAGGCAATCACCTGTGTTTGTGAGGTGGACTTGGTCACAACCTAAGGGGCAGTGATGTTAGGCAGCAGCCACAGGGACGACGATGATGATAACAGCTAACTTTTCTCTAATGCTTTCAAGTTCAGAAAGCACCTTTTATGTTGCAACACTGAGGAAGGTGCTATTTTCTACCATGAGTATTATCTCCATTTTGGAGGGAGGAAACTGACCCTAGAGAAGATTTAGGGGGGAAATGACAGCTATTTTCATGTAATTGAAAGCCTATCATTTGGGAGAGAGATGACTTTTTTTTGCTTAGCCCCAGAAGGCAGAACTATGAGCAGTGGGTGAGAGTTGTACCAAGGTAGATTTCAGTTCCTGATTTCCTCCTGGTTACTATGTCATCTTTGAATTTTGTGGCCCTGCTTCATACCTTTTCCCATTGAAACCAAAAGCTCCACTTTGCATCTCTAAGAGTGGGTGATTTTCCACATATATCATACACACACACACACACACTGAACTGCATATGAATTAAGATGCAATCATAACCCCTAACCTACTTTTTTTTTTTGGTGAGGCAATTGGGGTTAAGTGACTTGCCCAGGTTCACACAGCTAGTAAGTGTCAAGTGTCTGAGGTCGGATTTGAACTCAGGTCCTTCTGAATCTAGGGCCAGTGCTCTATCCACTGGGCCACCTAGCTGCCCCACCTCTAACCTACTCTTAGTTCTATTTATCTAGCCAGTCTTCAGCCTCCTTTGCTGAATCACCCTCCAAGCCCTACTGCCCTGGGCCCTCTTTTCTTCACACCCACTCTCTATGTGATATCCTCAGTTCCCATGGGTTCAGTTATTGCCATGCTGATGACGCCAAGATCCAGGAGTGGTCTCTCGCCTGAGCTCTTTGTTAACAATTGTCTTTTGGACATTTTGAACTGGATGTGTTACAGGAACCTCAACTCAACATATCTAAAATAGATTTTTTTTACTTCTTCCTTTAAAACTCTCCTTTCTTCTGAACTTTTCTATTTCTGTCACAGGTTCCACAGTTCTCTCTGTCAAATTGGTTTAATTTCCCCTCAGCTCTTCATTTTCTATCACATCCCCCACATCCAATTCATTTTTGACAATTCTACCTCCACAGGTAGAATCTATTCTGATTTCTTATAGGCATCCCATTCTCCCCAACATGGCCACCACCCTAGTTCAGTCATTTGTTGTTTCTTACCTGGACTAGGGGTCTCTTAATATGTCTCTCTTCCCCAAATCACTCCCTGCCTCTCCTTCAGTACATCTACACAACTGCCAAAATAATGTTTAAAGCCCAGGTCTGACTATGTTGCTGACATACAGTAGGCACATAATGTTTGATGACTGAGAAAAATCTCCCTATCCATTCAACCTGTCCAAAAGTAGAATGGGATGCCTCAAGAGGTTATAGGTTCCCCATCACTGGAGGTCTTGTAGAAATTTCTGTTTATATATTGGCTGGATTACATGACACCAGGGTTCCTTCCAACTCTATTATCTGTGGACTCTAAAATCTCTTCCAACTTTAAAGTTCATCTGTTATCCTAGGTCACTACGATCTGTACTCTGATCATGTCTACAACTTTTTTGGTAAAATTTTTAGAATTTTAAACTTAAATACAAAATGAGAAAAGAAAAAAAGTTGCCACTTATACAGCAAAACATAGGAGAGGATTAAATATAAAACAATAAATTTACATTTCAAGAAAAACTCTATAAAAATACTATACGTTGTTTACAAATCTATCTGGCTATTCTTTGCTTCCTTGTTGGTTTTCTTTTGTTCTCTTCTGTGTACTTTGTTTTGTTTTGTTTTTTCTACGGGGCAATTGGGGTTAAGTGACTTGCCCAGGTTCACACAGCTAGTAAGTATCAAGTGTCTGAGACTGGATTTGAACTCAGGTCCTCCTGAATCCAGGGTCAGTGTTTTATCCACTGCACCACCTAGCTGCTCCCATTCTGTGTACTTTTTATTTATTATTTTCCCCTCCCCCACAAGAAGGCTGCTATACACATACACATATATACACATATACACTCATACCCATGTATGTAAGACTGTATTATGTTCATTTCCACTCATCATCTGTTTCTCTGAAGGTGACTACTATCTTCCTTCACAAGTCTGTCTTTCCATGCCTTTCCAAGTCAACCAGCTCATCATCTCCTACACCAGAGCTTCGTAAACTTTTCCCACTCACAACCATTTTTCACCTGAAAAAATTTTACACAACCCTGGTTATATAGGTATATAAAATGCAAAACATTTTGCTGTTGCCAATTGTTTTTGGTGACTCCTGGTTATATAGGTATATAAAATGTAAAACATTTTGCTGTTGCCAATTGTTTTTGGTGACTCCTGGTTATATAGTTATATAAAATGTAAAACATTTTGCTGTTGCCAATTGTTTTTGGTGACTCCCCACCATATGGGGTCACGATCCACAATTTAAGAAGCTTTGTCCTATACCACAGCAATATTCCGACACAATAACATCCTATCTGAGAGATTGTCCCCCCCTCCCATTTTCTGCATTCCCTCTATTCTTGGCTCCATGGGTTTTATTTATATTTGAAGAAATTTAATTTAAAATAATTGACATTATGCATTTTATACTTCTGTAATGCTCTCAATGTCTACAATTAATGCTTACTCTGTGTGTATGTGTCTTTTGCTTAGGCCAACGTCTGCAGATTACGATTAACGGTGCCCCCTGACTGCTCAGTTTCAGAGCAAAGTGAAAAGAAAGAGGAAAGAAAAGAGCAAGTAAGTAGTCTTGGTGCCTGAACCCTATCAGGTGAAAGGTATGTGGACCTACTTTAAAACAACAACAGCAAACAACAACAAATGATCCCTATGCCTCTCAGCACTGCTGGTGGAGGCCTGCTTTTTCCTTGAAAGGCTATTCACTGGTGCTGAATGTCAGGAGCTCAGTTAATAAAAAGCACCATCAATCCCTCCCTGATCTCATTTTACATTTCCCCAGAAGACCTGCCTTTCCTCTCTATCCAGGCTGCCTCCTTTTCTCTCTCTCTCTCATTCTCCTGTTTCTTCACCAACACTATTGAGCTATGTACTTCTGAAGCCTTTGAGGACACTGACTTTCTAGCAGGTGGTACTCTGAGGAAAGGCCCCTTTCTAACTGAGAAGTGTCGCTCAGGGTAATCAAAATGCAGCATTGTTTGTAGGTACGAGGATGTTGCCAAGCCTTTTTTTTTTTTTTTTTTTTTGGCCACAGACACAGTAGACTTGACTCTAATTACTCAGCTGGCCTCAAATCTCCCTCTGTTGGAAGGAATTTTCATTGACGTCACAATAGTGTGGATATCTGGGTACTGTTTAAAGGCAAATGAAAAGGTGTGTGATAAGCTGTAGACTTAGAGAAATGAAGACAAAAAAGGGAACAGGGGAATAGGCCCCTGAAAAGCAGGTTAGGCACAGTCCCATGATGCCAAGCCCCCGGGCAATATCCAAGGACACAGAGCATGGGTGCTCCCTTTGTGCTCTAGAAAAGTACAGAAATGGATTATTCTCAGGCCACCAGACAATTATAATGTTGACATCTGGAGTAGCCTGGCTTTAGAAGATAGGGAACTAAGAATGTTCTTTCACAATTCCATTATGACTTAGAGACATATTCACATATGTAAATAGTATATACACACATATAATATATATGATATATATACAATATAGTACACAATACATATATATATATACATATACATATAATATAGTACATTACACACACATACACACACACATATGTATATAGTAGAGAGAACTTGGCCTGGAGTTGCATGATCTGAGATCCTAACTTTGCCACTTACTACCTGTGTAAGCTTCGGTATGGCTTTGGGTAAGTCACTTAACCATTTTGAATCTCACTGCCCTCACCTATTCACCTAAAAATAGGTTTGTTACTTGCAATGTCTACCTCCAGGTTTATTGTGAGGGTCAAATGTGATAATATAAAAATTCTGTAACTATAAGATATTACATAATAGTAGCTCACATTCACATGGTGCAGGAAGGTTTGCAGAACACTGTCCTTATAACCTTGGGGATTATGGGTGAGGCAAGTATTATTTAAACCCATTTTAGAGATGGGGAAACCAAGGTATAAAAGGCTAAGTGATTTGCCAAGGGTCACTATAGCTGGTAAATATTAGAACTTAGATCCTCTCAATTTGAACTCAAGTGGTTCAACCCTGGAACCAGTGTTCTTTCCATCATATTTTGCTGCCTCTATTAATACATCATCATCATCATCATAACCTAATTTGTCTGCTTTTCTGTTATTCTGGATGACATGGAACACCCAAAAAAAGACAGTGATATACATTTAATATTCATGAAAGTTAAGCTGGCAAGTGAAATATGGAATAGAATCTGTCACAAAACTGTTAATATTTTATACTGTACATTTTAACCAAGTAGAACAAAAAAATGAATTTGCTTCTTGTCTCCTAATTTCATCTGAAATTCTGTTAATATTGATTACAACTACAACATGGTTTTAATAAGTGCATATATTTTTCTCATTTTATGGTCTTTCTTAACATATCTTTCCATGTTTCCTTGTATTTGTCATTTTCTTATACTGACATACTTTTAATACTAAGGGTGACATAATGCATAGTGGATCCAAAAGGGTTCAAATTCTACTTCTGACACCCACTGGTGTGACCCTGGCCAAGTTATTTAACCTCTCAGTAGGTAAGTTTCAGAAAGTGTCAACCTGAAGTGACATAGAAATTTCCTTACCAGTAACTCTCTGTACCAATGAAAAGATCCTTATCTTTAACATACCTTAATTTATCTAGCTATTTTCCAATTATTAGACAAATTCCCTCTCTTCTTCCCTCCCTCCTTCCCTCCCTCCCTCCTTCCTTCCCTCCTTCCCTCCCTCCCTCCTTCCCTCCCTCCCTCCTTCCTTCCTTCCCTCCTTCCTTCCTTCCCTCCTTCCTTCCTTCCCTCCTTCCTTCCTTCCCTCCTTCCTTCCTTCCTTCCCTCCTTCCTTCCTTCCCTCCTTCCTTCCTTCCCTCCTTCCTTCCTTCCCTCCTTCCTTCCTTCCCTCCTTCCTTCCTTCCCTCCTTCCTTCCTTCCCTCCTTCCTTCCTTCCCTCCTTCCTTCCTTCCCTCCTTCCTTCCTTCCCTCCTTCCTTCCTTCCCTCCTTCCTTCCCTCCTTCCTTCCCTCCTTCCTTCCTCCTTCCTTCCCTCCTTCCTTCCTTCCCTCCTTCCTTCCTTCCTTCCTTCCTTCCTTCCTTCCTTCCTTCCTTCCTTCCTTCCTTCCTTCCTTCCTTCCTTCCTTCCTTCCTTCCTTCCTTCCTTCCTTCCTTCCCTCCTTCCTTCCCTCCTTCCTTCCCTCCTTCCTTCCCTCCTTCCTTCCCTCCTTCCTTCCCTCCTTCCTTCCCTCCTTCCTTCCCTCCTTCCTTCCCTCCTTCCTTCCCTCCTTCCTTCCCTCCTTCCTTCCCTCCTTCCTTCCCTCCTTCCTTCCCTCCTTCCTTCCCTCCTTCCTTCCCTCCTTCCTTCCCTCCCTCCTTCCTTCCCTCCCTCCTTCCTTCCCTCCCTCCTCCTTCCTTCCCTCCTCCTTCCTTCCCTCCTCCTTCCTTCCCTCCTCCTTCCTTCCCTCCTTCCTTCCCTCCTTCCTTCCCTCCTTCCTTCCCTCCTTCCTTCCCTCCTTCCTTCCCTCCTTCCTTCCCTCCTTCCTTCCCTCCTTCCTTCCCTCCTTCCTTCCCTCCTTCCTTCCCTCCTTCCTTCCCTCCTTCCTTCCCTCCTTCCTTCCTTCCTTCCTTCCTTCCTTCCTTCCTTCCTTCTTCCCTCCCTCCCTCTCTTTCCCTTCCTCTCTCCCTTTCTCCCTCCCTGTTACAAATAGAATAGCTATTAATGCACTACAAACAGGTAATCCTAACCTCCATTTTTGCTTCATATGATCAGTTTTGTGACTTATTAGAGATTGCCATATTGCTTTCCAAAAATGTTTATTTACAAAGGTCTATCACAATGACTATTGAGAGTCCTAGTTAAACTCTCCTAGAATCTATTCAGAGGTGTGGCTGTTTTAATAGGTGCTATTTCTACATTGTAGTAACCACCCAGGGAAAATTCTCAGTTCCCTGAACTTGTAGGCACACAATTTTCCGTAAGTATTCCTAGAGACAAGAGACCCTTGGTTCTCTTCTCACAAATGGTACTGCAATTGAAAAAGTTACCATTGACTTGAGTAGCATCAAAACTGACCCCAAGAGAACAACCTTGGCCTAAGTATACCTTTGTAGCTTCCTGACTGTGCAAGGAAGGACTAAGAAGATTGGCAGGACCAAACCTGAATCTGGGCTAAGTACCATAGGGCATCAAATGACAGAGCACTCACTTCTTTCCAGGGTGCTGCACTGATAACAGATAGAACTATGTAAAGGGGTGGGAGGGACAGAAATAAGTGTATTAGAACTCTACTTTGAGACCAAAGGCAAAACAATCTAATTTGGCACGACATCTCATTGACAGCAGCAACTGAAGCTGGCTGAACAATTTCCTCCAACTACTTATAGACATCCAGATAAACTGGGCTCTTCTGTGGGATCATCACCTTCCTAGTCAACAGAGAAACATGACAGGACCCTCCAGACTAGGTTCCAAAGGAGCCATACTTACTCACATGAACAGATGGTAGAGGGAGAAGTACCAACACAATAGAAAATGCTGTCCCTAATCTACATACTCCTGAAAGTCTTCTTCTAAAGGAGACCACCACAAATAATTTACATTATTAGTAAGGAGTCATGTAGCTAGTCAGATCACCAGCTGCAAACCTTTATTGATTTTACTCTTTATAGGCTATGAGCTCTGTTGATACAGTTTTCTGCTGTGTGCATCCTGGTGATTTTCCTTTCTCCACCCTCCTCTACTCTTTCTCCATGCACACTATCTATGTACACAATTCAGACTTCCCATCTTGTTTTGACATCTCCCTTTCCCTTGTCTCCTCCTTCTCTGCCTATGTGGCATCTGCTTTGGAGGGAAGGTTAGCAAGTTAGCAATTTATTATCCACAGTGAGTTACTCACAATATGACAGTGAGCTGCTCATAAACAAAAGTAATTGTAGCTTACTCAGTCCAGGACAAGTATCTCTTCAGCTGGGTGGCTAATGGATAAGGCACTCAACTGGGAATCATACTCAGTGATATTCCTAAGCTCTGCCAGCTTACTTGGTATCTTCCATGCCTTACTTGGTATCTAAAGTGCTCAGTCAATGTTTAGTATTATTTTAGCTTGCTTGCACAATATTTTCTAAATTGTGCCCAGTCATGCAAATGACTCATTAACTGGCCATTTTAATGCCATCTTTTGTTTTTTTAATGCCATGTTTAGAGCCAAGTTTGAAAGTGTGTGTGTGTGTGTGTGTGTGTGTGTGTGTGTGTGTGTGTGTGTGTGTGTGTGTGTGTGTAGTGTGTAGGGAATGATGATTGTCACTGGAAACTCAAAAAGTAAGAGAGCATGGAAAGGGTGGGACTTTCATTCAATAGTAAAAAGCCTAGAAGGAGGAAGTCATAACCAGTGGTATTTTAGACAGTATTTCTCTTTGCTTTAACAGTAATGGATGAATCAGAGCTTTCTGCCCTCCTGACTTTGACGTTGCTATTTATTTAACATCATAGGTTGTTACCAAGTAAACAGTTGTGGCTGTCATCATCTGGTTTTGATGTTGTAGCTGAGTGGGCTGGTTCAATAGAATGAGCTAATAAAATAAATGCAAGGGAGGAGATGTAGTAACTATTTAGTTTATATATATATATATATATATACATATATATATATACATACACACCTGTGAATGAGTGAGTGAATAAATTAAGAAAATTTATTAAGTGCTTGCCACATACAAAGCAATGTGAAGTTGCTTAGTGCAGTGCCTGTCACATAGTGGGTCCTTGATAAATAATGAACAAAACTGAGATTTGGGAGACAGTGTGGTATAGTGGGAAAGACATTGCATGTGGAGTCAAAAGACCCTGGTTCAAATCCCAGGCCTTCCACTTACTACTGATTTGACCTTGGGTAAGTCTCTTAATTTCTCTTAGTCTGATTTTCCTCATCTGTAAAATAAGGATATTGATTTAGATGACGTCTAAGGTCCTTACATGGCTCAGTGGCTAGAGAGCTGGGCCTGGAGTCAGGAATACCAAAGTTCAAATCCAGCCTCAGATACTTACTAGTTGTATGACCCTGAGCAAGTCGTATAACCCTGTTTGCCTCCTTTCCTCATCTGTAAAATGAGCTAGAGAAGGAAATGGTAAACCATTCCAGCATCTTTGCCAAGAAAACCCCATATAGGGTAGTAAAGAGTAGGACATGATTGAAAATGACTGAACAACAACAAGGTCCCTTCCAGCTCTAAGTCTATGAGCACATGATCCTTTAAATCCACATCATAGGTTCTTACCAATACACCAAGTATGCCTTGTTTATTTCTCTAAGGTAACAGAGATGCCTCTTTATGCCTAGACTTACATAATCTGCTTTGGGAGCTATGAAATACCTCCTTTCCTGTGACATTCATCATAGGCACAGGAGACAAAACAGTGTCAAGTGTGAATAATGACCTGAAACTAGTCATTTGCTAACACTGACAACAGGTCAGAGCACATTCTTGAAGACCAGATGCTTTGTGTACAAGATACATGTGATGTACTATAACATTCAATACATAGCAATTCTCAAAGTATGCAGCACAGTCTTTGGGGTGGGGGGGCATTCTGGTCAGGGTGAGGGAAACTAACCCAGCATTAAGTCCTATGCTTTTCTGCAGTGAGTTACTACAGCCTCCCACTATCAACTCATGTTTATATAGTCAGTGCTGGAAGAGATCTTGGTGCTCTCCTATTTCAATGTAATTTTACAAGTAAGATTGAGAGAAGCCAAGTGATTTCTTTAAGGTCATGCAGTTATAGTAGCAGAACCTAGACTAGAACGCAAAGTGCCTGACCCCTACTCTGATCTATACTGATCTATTCAGTTTAGGTCAGTTCGATCCAATCCAATCCACCAAACATTTCATTAGGACTTTCTGTATATGTCAAGCACATTGGCCAGGACTGTGGATTCAAAGATAAAAAATGGAATCTGTTCCTGCCCATAAGGGACTTACATTCTCCTGGAATGACTTTTATGAGATAAGGTAATGATACTTTTAACCTCTGCTTCAAAAGAGAACTGCAACTTTGTTGATGTGTGTACTTTCTCTAGGATGGTCTGTGTACATCTATCTAGATTGCATTTCTTTCCTAGGTTCATTTATAGGACCATAATTTCAAGATGGAAGAAAGTTTAGAGACCATTGAGACCAGCATTCCCTCCTTTTAAAACATTTTAAAATAATTTTATTGATATAATTTATGTTTATATCATCTATATTTCACTCCCTATTCACCTTACCATGGAGCCAACCTTTATAATAAAGAATAAAAAGAGGAAAAATAAAATAAAACATTTCAGCAAAACTAACTAATATATCAAGAAAGTTTGATGTCACATGCTATTGTCCATAGCCGTTGTCCCATACTTCTGTAAAGGAGCAGAGGGAAATTCCTTCCCCGTATATTTTCTTTAGGGCCAAGCTTGGTCACTGGAATTCCATAACATTCAGTTTTGATTTTTTGGATTATTTTCTTCATTTATAGTGCTGTCATCATGTATACTGTTTTCCTAATTCTGCTTACTTAACTGTATATCAGTTCATGTAAGTTTTCCCATGCTTCTCTTCATCATTTATTACAGAATAGTAATATTCAGTTATGCTTTTATACCACAATTTGTTTAGCCATTCCCCAGCCAATGGACTTTTACCTTATTTCTAGTTCTTTGCTACTACATAAAGTCTGCCATACACATTTTAGTGTATAGAGAGAAACTTCTTTTTTGGTCATAGGCCTCTTTGCATAAATGCCTTCCAGTGGAATGGCTAGATGAAAAGATATGGATAATTTAGTCACTGCCTTTGCATAATACCAAGTTACTTTACAGAATCTAAGTACCTTATTCTTACAGATGAGAAAACTGAGGCACAGAGGTTAAGATAATAGATTTGCTTATGGTGTCTAAGTAGCTGGTAGGTATCTAAGGAAGGAAATAAACCCAGGTCTTCCTTAATGCAAGATCAGTGCCCCATCCACTATACCATGCTGACCATCAGTTGCTGTAGGGAGAGAGTTTAATACCTTCTAGTGAAGGTGGCTAACTTTCTGCTCATGTGCTTTTCTGTACTTAGCTAGATGGGTCTCTAGTTGACAGATGGGAAGCCATTTCTGGGTCTATAAACAGAACTCTTCAACTTGATAAAATCTGCCAGATGATGTTTTTGTTGGTATAGCCATTAAAAACTTAGGGTTGACTCTATAACATGAGCAGCATCTGAATAAGAATTTAGTTTAAGAAGGGAGTGATGAGTTAGAGTAGGGATTTCATAAGGGCCTTGTATATAAACCAGGCCTAATCAAGCTCTCCTAAGCACTTTCCAGTAGCAGATGCTCTCTAGATGGCTAATTTGGTGGTAAGCCAGTAGTCATACCCATGAGAAGTAGAAGACAGCCTGTGCATAAAGCTTACATATTCTAACAAGATTTATGAAAAGGTTTTTTTTTTGTCATCAAAAGCCAAATGGACTTGAAACACTGGATGCTAAAGGTACCTCTAGGACATCTGAATCTTTTTTCAGGTCTGCAGACTGAATCAGCTTGGGAGAGATACTTTCATAAAAATAATTGCCTAGACTTGATTCTCTTCACATATGGGGAAAATTCCATCTCTGATGTGTGTTTGTGATATTTTGTCAATTTTCCTTTCTTGCTAGAGATTTTAGGGAATGATTGGTGGAGAGGCAAGATGTTATATCTGCTACCAGATCTCCATTTTGAGATATTTGAATGTTACATAATTGGTTGAGAGTTGATAAGCTCAACAGAGCCCTGAAGCTGGAATAGGGATCTTAGAGGTCATCTAGTTCAACCTTTTCATTTTTTTACAGATGAGGAAACTGAGACCCTTAGGTTCAGATATATTAAATGACTTGCCCACACAGTTCATAAGTAGAAGAACTTGATTTGAACTCATGAACTTTGTCCCCAGATTAATTTTTTTGTACTATTCCATGCTCCTGCTTAAGAGAAAAGGGAGGGAAATAGGGAGAGAAGATTCTGACTAACGCCAAAACTGACTTTGCAGACATATTGTTCACAGCATAGAGATAGGTGAGAGGTTCCAAAACATTTCCTAGACCCTGCTCCTTCCTACGAATGGCCACTATCTGTATACACATAGCTTTTTGGGAGTTTGTCCAAGTAGCCTTGTAGCTCAAGGAATGCCAGGATGGAACATTATAAAACAAAGGTGTCATAGAGGTTGTTCTTGGACAGGATTTCTGACTGAACTTTCCTGAAGGAGCCATCTAGATTGGAGGCATACTGTCTCGATAGGTGTCACAAACAAGTTAACATTCAACCAAAGCTTTTGTTTAGTACTTCATATATTAAGGGTATTTTACATCCATGAGATAGACCAGTAAGTAGACAAGTACAGAGTTGCTAGAATAGGCACTAGGGTATAACTCGGGCCTCTTTAATGAAGGCAGAGACTGCTCTATAAAATATAAAATTAGGAATTTAGAGTTCAACTTTGGGCAGCTTTCCTATAACCCTCCTAATTCCTTTTGTGGAACATTTTAAAGGTCTTTTTTAAAAACGTGTGCTACTAAACACTTCTTAAAGGGAAAATGTGTTAGGCAGGAAATTGAAAATTATGAGCCTATTGGTAGGACTTAAAATTTAGATAGATGGCATGGGATAACTTTAATTGCTAACTTCTTTAGAGAGTTTTTACTGTACAAAGCTGGTGTTGATTTGAGCACATTTTGTTCAGGGTTAATGGAATTCATTTATGCCCTCCTGGTTCCTTCTCCTTCTTTACTGTGGAAAACCACACATTTTTATCACTCATATTTATTATAACTCTCATTTTCAGAGTATTTGTCTCAGTATCATTAGATGCTTCATGGATATATTGAAATTTTGGGAAATATAAAGATGGTCCTTAGCTACTATGTAGAGTGAAGAGTCATTGTGGTGTGGTTGAAGAGACATTGGATTGGGAGAATAATAATAATAATAACAAAACCATAGTAAAAAATAATAAAAATAAAAATAACATCTACACAACACTTCGAGGTTTGCAAAATGTTTTACAAATATTATCTCTTTTAATCCTCACATCAATCTTTGTTGGTAGGTGCTATTGTTATTCTTCTTTCACAGATGAGAAACTGAGGCAGACAGAGGTTATGTGACTTGCCTGGGTCCTGTTGCTGGTTTTGAACTGAAATTTTCCTGATTCCAAGTTCAGGGCTCTATCCACTGCACCACCCAGCCGCCATAAGACTGGGGTTTGAATTTAGGCTGTACTACTAGGTAGCTATGTGACTGTGGAATAATTACTCTGAGCCTCAGTTGTCCGGTTTGTAAAATGAGGATGCTAATGCTTCCGTGATATAACTCACAGGGATGTTGTGAGGCAACAGGTGACTCATTCTTACTTTGCAATATAAAAAAATATTTTGTTTTGGTCTTTTTCCTCTCTGGCTATTCATTGATTGTGGTAGGTGTTAGCCATTTATGCCTTAGTCCTAAGAGCCTTTGAAACAGACAATTCAATACACATTTATTAAGGCACTGTGCTATGTGCTGGGGATAGAAAGACAAAAACCCCTCTGTCCCCATAAAAGTCTTACATTCTACTGGGGGGATATAATATATATGTGTAAATAAAGAAATGTGAGGTGTTAGAAATATAGCTCTAATGGCAGCATGCCCTTTGTTCAGGTTTGATTTTGGGACAAAATAAGTCACTCGTAAGTAATTGAAAAATTAACAAAAGGAGATTTAATTTGCTATAACTGAGCAGGATATACAATAAGGATACACAGTGGTGCTTGAATTCTCTGGATATCACCTTCTCTTCTCCCACCCCCCATTTCCATGTAAAAACTGAGTCTGGTCAACAAGGTAGGGTAAGGCAACTGAAGTGAGATTCAGAAACCCACCAAGTCCCAACCAAGGGTCTAGTTTCTAAGTAGCTGGGACTTTTATGCCTTTATATGACCAGGAAGCTGTGTCAGGGAAGCCAGGAAACCTATGATGAAACCCCTTATGAGAATAATGTTTTTAAATGCATAAAATAAAACATGAGATTATAAAGGAAATACACTATATTGAAATACTTATAAACATTTTTTTTAAGTTTATAGACTCCAGGTTAAGAACTTCTAATCTAGGGGTATGTCTGGTTTGTTTATACATTTTAATTTCTCACATTTGGGGGCAGTCTTATTGAAGCAAAAAAGGAATTAGTTTCTACTTGCTGCAGAGAAGCTTCTCTTGTGCTGGTCTTACTGTAAATGTATGCAAATCAATAGATCATAAAATGCCTTTGCTTAATAGAAATTAAGTTGGTCAGAAGTTTGTGCCATCAAGCTTGTTTTTCAGGAACTAGGTGGGGTATGTGACCGAAAGAACTGCTTTTCATTTCCTGGAATGTGAAATTTCATTGGGAGTTCCATTTTAGTTTTTTCCTCTTCCTAATTATGTGTTGTCATTTGGGAATGTCTATTTCTTAATCACTAGATTCCACAGATACTCTGTAGGATGGAAAATCAACCAGTTTCCCCTATAGCTCAAAGGATGTGTGTTTATTGTTTTGAAAACTGTCAACAACCAGATTTAAAAATGCACCAAGTCACTAATAAGAGAAAGTCAAATTAAAGCAGGTTTTACCTTACACCTATGAAAAGTGCAAAGATGTGAAAATTTAGCCCAATTTAAGAAGCATTTAGCAACAAGTATAAAAGTTGGAACAAGTTAATGGTGGAGGGCCTGTAGGAAACAAATATGCTAAGACTCTCAGAGTAACTGTGAATTTTGGTTCAGTTATTCTGGATGGCAACTTGGAATTCTGCAAAGAAAAATCACTGAACCTTTTGACCTAGCAATCTCACTGGGCATATCCCCCAAGGAGATAAAAACAGAAGGAAAGATCCTATACACACCAAAATATTTATAAAAATCCTTCATGTAGTTGTACAAAATTGGAAAAAAGTTGGTTCCATTTGCTTCAGAAATAGATAAATAATTTGTCATGTGTGGATATAATGGAATACTTTTGTGTCATAAATGGACAGATTTGAGAAAACTTACATGAATCAATGCAGAGTGAAGAAAACAATATCCTAAAACAATATAAACAACTATAAGAATGTAAATGAACACTAAAAAGGGGGAAAGTAACAAACATTTATTAAGCACCTACTATATACCAGGCACTGTGCTAAGAACTCACCAAATACCTCATGTTGAATTAAAATAACAAAAGTCAATTTTTCCATATTATGATTTTTAAAAAAAGAATTATTGATTTCCTTTTTTCCTATTAAAATATATAAGAATAAGAATATGAGGTTCAGGTATCCATAGAAGCATGTCCCAAGGTCAGAGGCAAGTCAATTTGGTTTAATTGCAATGATTTATGTTGGTATTGAAGAACAGATGCAGAAACTCACTTTCCTACTCTAGGGAAAGAGTTGGGGGGGGGGGACTATAAGGGCAGAATGCTAAATGTTGTCAGATGTGATCACTTGGTGAATTGGGTTTTGTTTAATTGTATTTCTTTGTTACAAGGGAGAGTTCCACTGGAGAATCCAGAGGCATAGTTCCATTTGGGGGTATATCAGGAAATAATCTTGATATAAAAGCATAATTCAAAATTATTGTTGTTTGTCCTTCATTCTTTTTTTTCATTGAGCTTTTAAAATTTTTTATTTTATTTTATTTATTTTTGTTTTGGTCCTTCATTCTTTTTTTTTTTTTTTTTGTGAGCCAGTGGGGGTTAAGGGACTTGCCCAGAGTCACACAGCTAGTGAGTTTCAAGTGTCTGAGGCTGGATTTGAACTCGGGTCCTCCTGAATGCAGGGCCAGTGCTTTATCCACTGCGCTACCTAGCTTCCCCCTTGTCCTTCATTCTTAAAGAGGACCCTGACATCAGTGTGATGACTTTCAGTGAATTGGATTTAAGTGAGGGAGGGCTGTGCAAAGCCACCAGCCTCATTGTCTCCTCCAGAGGCATCTGGGTCCAATGGAAAGATATATATCAAGACAACTGGACGTGGCCCTGGATATTTAAGGCAATTGGGGTTAAGTGACTTGCCCAGGGTCACACAACTAATAAGTGTCTGAGGTGAGATTTGAACTCAGGTCCTCCCTACTTCAGGGCCAGTGCTTATACCACCTAGCTGCCCCTAGGACAAAAATAAAACATTTTTAAAAGAAAATGATAAATCTATAAGATTAAATAGTAGATGGGTTTCATGAAAATACAAACTACTTGTGTTAAACCCTTATTCCAAGGACATGCAAACTTTTGTCAACAAAATTCCACATGATCAGAAATTAATAAATGTTTGGGGCCTATGTTTTTATAATAATTACTAATATGAATCTGCTAGTATGACACAAAGTGGCAGTGAGGCTACTACTTTCAATATACTAGGCATTCAAGTTTTTTAAATGGTGGTGAGGGGAGAATCTCTACCAGAGATTCTGAAGTCATTTGGATTTTGAAATCTACCAAAAGTTGGAAGAAATCTCGGGCCACTTAATTCAAGAGAAACTTGAATAGAAATTCCCTCAGAAATCCCTGAGAAGTGACCACTCAACTTTGGTATGAGGAATTTGGGTAATGTGAAACTAACTACCTCCCAAGATAGCTTATACCACTATTAATAGGTTTTCCCCCCTTACAGTAAACCAAAATGTCTCCTAGTTTTGCTACCAGTTTTGCCTTCGGGGGGTCTTTGTCCAGAATAAGTCTACCCTTCTTTTTGGCAGCTCTTCAAATATTCTTTCCCAATAAGCCTTCTCCATGTTGAAAGACCCTAGTTATTCAAATAGTTATCATATGACTGTCTCTAATTACCCTTCCATCCTTGTCATTTTCACTGGATATCCTTTAGTCTGTCTGTGTCCTTCCTAAAGTGTTATACATAATTCTTAAGGCAGGATCTGACCCGGGACCAGGATAACTGGACTCTAATAACTCTAATTCTGGACATTTTGACTTTATTAATGGTTTGTGTTTTTTTTTTTTGCTGCCATATTGACCCATGGTGAACTTGCAGACAACTGAAACTCCTAGGTATTTTTCACATAAATTGTCATCAATGAACACTTTCCCTATCCTGTATTTGTGATGTTGAATTTTAAAAATTTAAATAATAGGACCACACATTTCTCTGTTAGATTTTCTCTTATTAGATTCAACCTATCATTGTAGCCTATTGAAATAATTTTTGTATCCTATTACCCATATTAGCTATCCCTCCAATTCTTATGACATTAGCAAATTTGATAAGAATGCTATATATGCCTGAAATTAATAAAAATATTAAATTTCATAGGAGCAAGAACAAATTCCCTGGAACATGCCACCAGAAACCTCCCTTGATACTTATATTCTTGTTCTTGTATATTTCTAATAAGGGAAGGGGAAGGAGGAGAAGAAATTTAAAAAAATTTTTAAAGTTGACAATTTTGAAAAATCAATTTAAATTATTTTAATTAAAATGTGTGGTAGGAAGAACATGATTCCAAGATATTTAAAAATCAAAGTTATAGAATTTAATGTAAAATGTTCATTCATGTTAGTGGTGCCAAAATGGAAAAATATTAAATAGACAATTTTGTCATCTATGGTTTTTGAAAGCTTTCTCTACTAAATCTTACACTCAGATCTTTGATCCTATAAGGGATAAATCACTGATAATATTATTGGGCGTTGGATTTGGAATAAGAAGACCTAGGTTCAAATCCTGCCTTAAAAACTGTCTTGCTGTGGTCTTTGTTTGTATATCACCTATATTTCCCAATGTATCCCTCTCCTTCCTAGAAAATCATTCCTTATAACAAAGAATAAAAAGAGAGAAACCAGTTCAGGAAAACTAAATAACATATCAAAAAAGTCTGCTATTGTATGGAGATATTATATCCGCAGTATTATACTTCTGAAAAAATGATGCCTTCTTAGAATGCTTATTTGGGGATAGTTTGCTAATTATTTCATGTTTGTCAGCCTTGTCATATTCAAATTGATGGTAAATTTCTTGAATATAAGGAATTCTGTGGCCTTGGTAGGCAAGTCATATCCCTCCTCTGGACCTCAGCTTCCATATCTGTGAAATGGGGGTGGGGTGGGTTGGACTAGATAGTTCAAGGCTCTACCAGCTCAAAATCTGACCTTGTTATTGTCTTACCCTTTGTTTGTATCTGTTATAGGACCTGTCAGAATGTTTGGCACATTGTGTTTCATATTCAGTGGATCTCTGAGATTGTACAAAGCAAATCAAGCAAACACAACCCTTTAAGCACTTTGGTCATTCAGATGGTGTTAGGAGGACAGCTAGTTGCACTTGACTGGATCCTGAGTAGATGTCATAATTAGGAGATTTATGGGGACAGTAAGGATTACACTACTGTAGAATTGAGATAAGAGGCCTTGACATAGTCATGCAGAGCAATTAAAGAAGGGACAATAGAGTATTGTAGATAGGTCACCAAACTTGGAATCAGGAAGACCTGGGTTCATATCCTATCTCAGATACTTAGTAGCTTTGTGACCTAGGGTAAGTCATGTTAACCTTTCTGTGCTTATGTTTCCTCATTTCTAAAATGAAGTAATTGGAATTGGTGGCTTCTAAGGATCTCTCTGGCTCGAAATCTTTGATGCTATATATAAATCTGTATCTTCAGTGAGTGCAATAGGAGAGAGGTTGGTTTGATTGAGAATAGTATATGTGAGGGCAGCTAGGTGGTGCAATGGATAGAGCACTGGACCCATAGTCGGGAAGACTCATCTTCCTGAGTTCAAATCTGGTCTCAGATACTTATAAGCTGTGTGACCCTGGGGAAGTCACTTAATCAGATTTGCCTCAGTTTCCTCATCTGTAAAATGAGCTGGAAAAGGACATGGCAAATCACTCCAGTATCTTTGCCAAGAAAACCCCAAATGGAGTCACAGAGTTAGACATGACTGAAATGACTCAAAAATAACAAGAAGTATATGTGATTTGGATTGAGGTTTTGTTTTGTTTTGAAGGGCAAATGGCAGGGAAGGATAGGAATAAGAATGAATGTTTTTCTGCAATTTCGCTTTTTACCTATTTTACTTTTTTCCACTATTTGCTTTTTGTACTTTTACAAATTATGCCCATAAAATGCCCATAGCATTTTTACTATTTGCCTTTTTCCTTTTTGTAGCATCCTGATTTAATCAATGGAGAATCAACCAAGAAACTCCCCCAAGGTGTGGTTTATGGTGTGGTTCGAAGATCTGACCAAAACCAACAGAAAGAAATGGTGGTGTATGGTTGGTCCACTAACCAGCTGAAAGAAGAAATGAACTACATCAAGGATGTAAGATACTTTAAAGATTTTTTTTACCCCTGGCTCTTGTTCTTTTGTGGAGACCACTGATTATAATATGTCATTTAAGAACATTATCAGTACTTTTTGTTCTAGAACGTTCTCTAAGTCTTAGTGTTATTGTCATGGCCAAAGCATAATGGTTCTCATGGCATAGTGGTTACCTTTGGTGGGATCAAGGTGAGACATTTTACTTAAGGAATTGTCTGAAGAGGTTTCTCCTATTATGTTGAACAGCCCTGAGAGATAATGAACCAAGGGATGCCATTCCTTTCTTTGGGTTTACTTGGAGTGTTTTCTTTCACTAAATATAACTTAAACTGTGTCTAGGACGTATATGATTTCATAGTCAACACTAGATTGGTAACAAGTAGGAAACAGAAACTACTTTGATTTGTCTTTTTTTTAAAATCTTTTAAAAAAAATCTTTTTTGAGGAGGATGCATTTGTTTACTCTCTTCTTGAGCTCTTGACCATATGTAGCTGTATTTTTTGTTTGTTACTGGGGGAAAGTTAGACATGCTTTGCCTCCTAGGCAAGTCACTTAACTTCTCAATCTGAATAATTTCCTCATCCATAAAATGTAGATAATAATAGCACTTACCTCTTGTGAGGATCAGATGAGATGTGTACAAAGTACTTTGCAGGCTTTAATGCACTGCATATTTTATGCACCCACTGATGTTATTATAGAGCTCATAAAAGGAGTTTCAAACACTGGATTTTTTTTCAGAAGAAACATTACTTTTGATTATTCAATCCACCTAAGTATCTCAGAATTTCTTTCCAAATATTCAGAGCAATATGAAAGAGATGAAAATCAAGTCAGAAATCTCAGGGAAACCATTGATTGTCTGAAGCCAAGCACAGCAGACAATATTGATTCAGAATTGCCAACATCAAAGTGTACTAGTTCATTATGATCTTCCATGTCATAGTGAGTCAAAATTAGTTTTCTTATCAGAACTGATAACATTCTGTCTATACACCTAAGTTCATATTCACGGTTCAAAGTCAGTGTTGACTAACCTCTTGATTAGTCATTCTGAAATGAGAGTGAGGGTTGATAACATATTCCACTGCCTTGTGAGCCTCCAAAAATCACTTAAAAATATTTTTTTCAAAAGGAAGATCTGCCTTATTTTCCTCCCAGTTCTCTCGCCTTCCTAACTGAGAAAGCAAGAAAAAACAAAGCGCCTGTTACAGACATATTTACTCAAGCAAAACAAATACCTGCATTGGCCACATCTAAAAAGATTCTATCAATTTCCACTCCATCACATCTCTATAAGGAGGTGGGCAGCCTCTTTCATCATGAGCCCTCTGGAATTGAAGTTGGTCATTGTGATGATCAGAGTTTTCTAAGTCTTTCAAAGTCAACAAATACTTTTTACTCCCTGCCTAACTCTCCCCCTAAATAAACCAGTTGGGACAAGGGAGATATTAAGGGCTGCCATAGTATCCTAACTGTGAAAGAAAGATATTTCTTTTCCCTCAAATGGAATGCTATGCTTTTGTCCTCAGTTTCTTATAACTTGTTGTCATAGACAAGATAATAGACTTTGGCAGTGCATGATTCTCCTTTTCAAAAGAGCAAGAATAAGTGGGGCTGATGGAATGAAAATACCTAAAATATATTACCAGGTTACATGTAAGGTTTTCCAGGCTTCCTTTCCAGGTTGTCTTTTCCTTTGGAATGTCTTTTCTCGAGGCTGCCTGTCATTGTGCTTTCTTAAAATATTTGCATGGTTTTCAGTTAGCATCTCTGTTGCAACTTGCAGGTGAGAGCAACATTGGAAAAAGTCAGAAAACAAATATACGGGAACTATGATGAAATGAGGCAGAAAATTCAACTCCTTACCAAAGAATTGAGAGTAAGTAATGGTCTCATTCATTTGGAAATGTGGAGTGAGGATCAGAATGTAAATAATTTTCACAGAAAAGGTATGTGTTTGTATGTGTGCACACATGCACGTGTGTACAGGCTTCATTTTAAGCAAAGATATGTGTCAGAAAAGTTTTGGGGCTATCAATATTTGTGAATTGAAACATGTTTTAAAATATGCTAGAGGAAGTTATTTATAGAAAATGTTCAATTAATCTTTTTGAAGCAAGAATCATAATAATTTATTGCTTTTTTAAGGCCTAAATTTTAAATATTTGCTTTTCTTAACCTGGGGCTTACCTCTGTGTCTGACTGAAGCCAAGTAAGGAAGAACCACAAGCATATACCATTCTATATCTCAGTGAAAGTTGTTGATATATAAATATTTTGGAAAACTGGATAGTGAAATTTTAACATACCTATGTAATCTGAGCTCATAGCTACTAAATCCCTGTGATAAGGGCAAAAGACTTTAGTGTGAACAAATAGATGATTTGATTGATAATAGAATCACAAGGGGCAGCTAGATGGAGCAGTAGATAAAGCACAACCCTCCCTCACTTAAATCCAATTCACTGCAAGTCATCAATCCTGATGTCATGGTCCTCTTTAAGAATGAAACACAAGGGGGCAGCTAGGTAGAGCAGTGGATAAAGCACTGGCCCTGGATTCAGGAGGACCTAAGTGTTCAAATCCAGCCTCAGACACTTAACACTAGTTGTGTGACCCTGGGAAAGTCACTTAACTCCAATTGCCTCACCAAAAAAAAAAAAAGAATGAATGATAATAGAAACACAAGCAAAATTCAACATTTTTTCATGATCTGTTTCTTTGTTCACCTTTACTTCCTTCTGACTATACCACCACCACTATCACCACTATCACCACCACTCTTACTGTGCCTATTTGAACTAAAACACCTTTAAATATCAGATCATGATCTTTTGGGAGTCTTTCCCCAATTATTCCAGTCTATAAAAAGGTCTTCCTCCATTAAATTCTTTTTTAATAATAAAATTATTTTATTATTTTACAGTTACCTGTAAAGATGGTTTTCAGCATTTGTTTTCATAAGATTTTTAGTTCCAAATTTTTCTCCCTTCCTCCCTTCCCTCCCCAGAAAGCAATATGATAAAGGTTATATATGTATAATCACATGAAACATTTCTGCATTAGTCATATTGTGAAAGAAGAATCAAAACACAAGGGAAAAACCTCAAAAAAAAAACCAGCCTAAAAGTAGAAAGAGTATGATTCAATCTGCATTCAGAATCCAAAGTTCTTTTTTCTGGATGTGGAAAACATTTTATATCATGAGTTCTTTGAAACTGTTTTGGATCGTTACACTGCTGAGAAGAGCCAAGTCTGTCAGAGTTGATCATCACATAATGTTGCTGTTACTATGTACAATGTTCTCCTGGTTCTGCTCACTTCACTCAGTATCAGTCCACTTAAATCTTTCCAAGTTTTTCTGAAATCTGCCTGCTCATCATTTCTTACAGCACAATAGTATTCCATTACATTCATATACCACAACTTGTTCAGCCATTCCCCAATTGATGGGCATTCCCTCAATTTCCAATTCTTTGCCACCACAAAGAGAGCTGCTATAAATATTTTTGTACATGAGGGTCTTTTTCCCTTTTCTATGATCTCTTTGGGATACAGACCTAGTAGTGGTATTACTGGGTCAAAGGGTATGCATAGTCCCATAGCCCTTTGCACATAGTTTCAAATTGCCCTCCAGAATGGTTGGATCAGTTCACAACCCCACCAACAATGCATTAGTATTCCAATTTTCCCACAGCTTCTCCAACATTTATTATTTTCCTTCATTAAATTCTGATAGCACTTGTGATCAGTATCACACAATTTTGTACATGGTTATGTATGATCCTAAATTGTTTGCTAAGTTGTTTCAGATCTGTTAGTCTTGCCAGCAAAAACACTGGCATAGTGGATAGAGCCTTGAACCTGTATTTGAACTCAAATCCAGCCTCAGACACTTACTAGCTATGTGACTTGGGGCAAGTCACTTAGTCTCTGTCTGCCTTAGTTTTTAATATCTGTAAAATTGGGATAATAATAGCACCTACATCTCAGTATTGTTGTGAAGATAAAATGAGAAATATTTTTATTTTTATTTATTTTTTGCAGGGTAATGAGGGTTAAGTGATTTGCCCAGGGTCACAGAGGTAGTAAGTGTTAAGTGCCAGAGGTTGGATTTGAACTCAGGTCCTCCTGACTCCAGGGCCAGTGCTCTATACACTGTACCACCTAGCTGCCCCCAAGAAAATATTTTTAAAGAGCTTTGAAAACCTTAAAGCATTATGTAAATGCTATCATTATTATCATTATCATTAGTAGTAGCAGTAGAACTAGTAATAGTAGTAGGGAAGAGTAGGTCAACAAGCATTTGTTAAGGGTTTACTATGTGTTAGACACCATGTATTCATTTTTGCATTCATCACAGTATTTAGTGTGATGCTGGGTACATGTTACATATGGTTAATCAATATTTGATAAAGTAATTAATGAATTTGTTCATTGACTTTCTCGGTTATGGACATTAGCCTGTTTTTGGACTTCAATTATGATCTCTCTTCATTGTATATGTATAATTTAGATGGGCCCCCGAAGAAAATAAATCTTTAGCTGGTCTTGGTGACCTTCTTAGGTTCTTTTAGTTGTAAGCTGGCTTCCCCCTCCCTTTAGAGAATGGGACACAGATTAATGAGAACACTAGGTAGATTATTTTGCTAAATGATGTCAGTTCAGATCCTGAGTGCTTGGTAGAATTTAAAGGAAAGGCTTTGTTCCAACACACTCACACCTTGCATACTTGGACATTGGCTTTGCCCAGTGTTTGTGATGTTACTAAGTGTGTAGAGGTATCAGGATACAAAAAGACACTCAAGCTTTCTTGGAGGACTTTAAAAGCAGATGTAGGAGGAGCAAGCGACCAAAGTTGAGAACATTCTTTTGACTTAAAGGGAGACAATCCTCTAAATGAGTTAGCAAACCAGGACAATGTGCATCTTCTCTAATCTCCTATATTTGGACAAACTGGTCACTGTTTGGGAAGAGCATCAAGCTTTATGTTTTGACTTTATTGGATATATACAAGCTACAAAGTTCCATTCCTCTGAGCATTTGCTTGTTGCCTTTGACCACATTCTATGAAATCTCAATGAACCTGATTAGCATGTCTGAGGCAACTGAGGTGAGGATCCTCTAGTGTGTAGGTTTTGCATAACTCTTCCTTCCTGTTCCAGGTTTCAAATGCTAAGCAAGACTATCTGCAGAATCACATTGAAACACAGTCTTCAGCCTTGGATAGTTTTAATGACTTGAACTCTTCTTTGGCTTCAGACTCCATTGACTTACAGGTACGTACAGGTCTGTACTCCTTGTTCACAATGCCCCAGGATGGCCGCATTCCAGTTTTGATGTTGATTTGATAACTGTTCCCAGAACAAGAGGTGGAAAGCAGTGAGGCATAATGAGGGCATTTAAATACATTGAGCACTCATTGATCATCTCTAGAGGGCCCTGGGTCAAGAGATGGAGTACCAGTTTGGAGGTGAATGGTAGAGTACAGCAGCATGGCAAGTTAAAAGGCTTTCTGCTTCCATTGTGATTATCATTAATATTGTAATGATTGGAATGATGCCACCTACTGGAGACTTGCTGTGGGAAAGCTCCACCATGAGGAAAATGCCTCAGAGGGCAAGGCCATGTGGCTTTTCTTTGGTGTCAGGAAATGATGTTTGCTCATGGGTGCTGTTTATCAAGGCTACCGGCCAATCAACTTGAGGAGCCTCCTATTTTCTGGGAGGAGACAGGAAGGAGGAAAGAGAGCCTGTGTGGAGAGCTCTCGCTTTTTTGGGTTCCTGACTTGATGGTGGTGGTGGCGGCAGAGGACTTCACAGGAAATTTGAGGAAAGATAGGAATGCCAGGCTGTTGGAATTCTGTTCTCAATCTTTTTTTTTTTTTAATGAGGCAATTGGGGTCACACAGCTAGTAAGTGTTAAGTGTCTGAGGCCGGATTTGAACTCAGGTACTGCTGACTCTAGGGCCGGTGCTCTATCCACTGCGCCACCTAGCCACCCCTTGGGACAATGGAGGTTAAGTGACTTGCCCAGGGTCACACAGCTACTAAGTGCCAAGTATCTGAGGCCGGACTTGAGCTCAGGTACTCCTGAATCCAGGGCTGATGCTTTATCCATTAGGCATATATGACCTAAAAGGAGATGGGTTGATCACATGGTAGAAACAAGGGATAATCAAGACACAAGCTCGTAGTTTACATTGCTATCCTTATAATGACAAGAGAAAGGGAAGGAGATCCACAATGTGTTGGGGGGACCTCCTGTGGCAAACTAATGGGACTGCATGGGCCAGAGTCCCACACAGTGGATAGGCAAAGGTCTGTGTCTTTGGAGGAAATGGCTAAGTCAATAAGACCACTGTACAGTCATTCGTAAAATAATAATCATCAATAATAATACAGCACTTCATAATTTACACAGCCCATTACTATTTATTATCTCATTTGATAACCCTCATAGCAACCCTAAGAGGTAGGTAAGGCTGATATTATTCCCATTTTACTGATGAGGAAATTGAAGTTCAGAAAATATTCTAAGTCCAATGCTTTTTCCCTATCCCACGTTGCTTCCATTAATTCATTTAGAAAATCATTGCTGCAGGAAGCCAGGGACCACTCGCATGTCAACATGAGGCACAGGCCCTAATTGCAGCAGAAAAACAAAGTTACACTGACAACAAAGCTGGCCATAAGATATCTGATGACTGGTCTAGGTGAACCTCATCTTGTGTTTGGGTTTAGCTGGGATGACCCCTGGCTAGAGTGCCTACAGTTATAGAGATGTAGGACCACAGATGATTAGAGCTGGAGGACCTGAGGAATAATCATCCCATCCAACCCCTTTAGTTTGCAGATGAGGGAACAGAGACCCAGAGAGGGGAACTGACTCACTTGATGAGGCTGTGTAGTGATATAGTGGCAAAGTTGGCAATACAATCCAGGTCTTCTGATCTCCCAATACCCAGAGTTTTGTACTAAAATAATTAAAAAAGATGCCAAGAGATGGCTGTACCTCCTCCAAAAGAACCAGTATTGATCCCCTGTACCTCCCTTATAAACTGATAAGGATGAGCCTTCTGTCACTAGTTATAGCAGTAGACAATGGTCAAGTAGCTGATGGGAGGAGGTTCCTGGAATCAGTCAATCTTAGTTGACTTTCCTATGGCTTATTCACCAATAGGGTGAGTAATGGAATTAAGTGTGAGCCTCAGCCAAAAAAACTTTGACTGTTATTTAGATGGCTTTATGTAAGAAGATGGCAAACCACTCCAGTATCTTTCCCAAGAAAGCCCAAAATGGGGTTATAAAGAGTCAGACACAACTGAAACAACTGAACAACAGCAACAATGGAAGAATTTGGAATGAGAGTGCAGGATGTTTCTATTATTAACTCTTCTTCACATTTTTGCTTCCTCTCTACTTTTATATCTGGAAATTAAGGATTCTCTTACTTTCCTAGAATGCATTTAACCACTTGGCAGCTGAGGGGTCAGCTTACTGAGCATAAGAGTTGTTCTGTGGTGAGCTTATATGTGCTCATCTTTTAAAAATAATATTTTTCCTGGGGGAGCTAGGTGGCGCAGTGGATAAAGCACCAGCCCTGGATTCAGGAGGAACTGAGTTCAAATCCAGATTCAGACACTTGACACTTTACTAGCTGTGTGACACTGGGCAAGTCACTTAATCCCCATTTCCCTGCCCCCCAATCTTCCTCAATTACATGTAAAACAATTTTTAATATTCTTTTTTTAAAAAGTTTTGAGTTTCAAATTCTATTCCTCTCCCTCTCTGAGACAATAAGCAAAATGATACAGGTTA
This sequence comes from Dromiciops gliroides, assembly GCF_019393635.1. Classification (NCBI taxonomy): domain Eukaryota; kingdom Metazoa; phylum Chordata; class Mammalia; order Microbiotheria; family Microbiotheriidae; genus Dromiciops; species Dromiciops gliroides. The sequence goes on along the minus strand of NC_057862.1, from coordinate 160,440,765 downwards.
TACATGTGCAGTCATGTAAAACATTTCCATGTGAGTGACTTTGTAGAAAAAAGAAGAGAGAAAGAAGGAAAGAAAGAAAGAGAAAGGAAAGAAAGGGAAAGGAGAGACAGAGAGAGAGAATATGAGAATGCATGCAGGCAGGCATGCTTTGGTCTGTATTCAGATGTCATTAGCTCTTTCTCTGGAGGAGGATAGCATTTTTCATCATAAGTCCTTTGGAATTATTTTAGATCACTGTATTGTTGAGAATAGCTAAGTCATTCACAATTGTTTATCTTACAATATTGCTGTTACTGTGTACAATGTTCTGGTTCTACTCACTTCACTCTGTATGAGTTCTTGTAAGTCTTTATAGGTTTTTCTGAAATCATCCTGCTTATTGTTTCTTATAGCACAATAATATTCTATCACAGTCATATACCACAGCTTGTGTAGCCATTCCTCAATTGATGAGCATTCTTTTTTTTTATTAAAATCTGTCTTTATTTCTTTTTTTTACATATAAGGTATTTTATTTTTTCCTTTACATGTAAAGATAGTTCTCAACTTTTGTTTATACAAGCTTTACAATTTCAGATTTTTCTCCCTCCCTCCCCTCCCTCCCCCCTCCCCTAGACAGCAGGTAATCTGATATAGGTTATATCTATATATCTATATATCTATATACATATACATATATATATATACATAATAACATTAATCCTATTTCTGCATTAATCCTGTTACAAGAGAAAAAATCAGAGCAGTGATGCAAAACCTCAAAATAGAAAAAAAAAACAACAGCACCCAAAACAAAAGAAATAGTAGTATGGTTCAATCAGCATCTATACTCCACAGTTCTTTTTTTTTTTTCTTGGATTTGGAGATCCTCTTCTATCATGAGTTCCCTGGAACTCTTCTGTACCATTGCATTGGTGAGAAGAATATAGTCCATCACAGTAGGTCAACACTCAATGTTGATGATACTGTGTACAATGTTCTTCCGGTTCTACTCATCTCACTCATCATCAGCTCACGTAAGACCCTCCAGGTTTCTCTGAACTCCTCCTGCTCATCATTTCTTACAGCACAATAGTATTCCATCATATTCATATACCACAACTTGTCCAGCCATTCCCCAATTGATGGGCACCCCCTCAACTTCCAGTTCCTTGCTACCATGTAAAGAGCAGCTATAAATATTTTTGTACATGTGGGTCCCTTTCCCCCTTCCATGATTTCTTTGGGAAAAAGACCTAAAAGTGGAATTGCTGGGTCAAAGGGTATGCACAGCTTTCTCGCCCTTTGGGCATAATTCCAAATGATGAGCATTCTTTTGATGTCCAATTCTTAGCCACTACAAAAAGAGCTGATTGTGTGAATAGGTTCTTTCTCCCCCATTTAAAAAAATCTCTTTGGGATTATATGCTCATCTTTTACCAGATTCCTGGTTGCTGACCAGGTGTATAATTTACTTGCCAATTGACATCTCAGTCTTTTGCCTCTGAGAGGCACATTTTTGTTTAAGCAACTGAATAAACCTCTCAATATTTCCATCTCAACCTGGTGTATAGCCAACTTCAAATTGTTGTTTAGTTGTTCCCCTTGTGTCCAACTCTTGACGACCCCATTTGGGATTTTCTTGGCAAAGATACTGGAGTGGTGTGTCATTTCCTTCTCTAGTTCATTTTACATTTGAGAAAACTGAGGCAAAGAGGGTTAAATGATTTGCCCAGGGTCACATAGCTAGTGTCTGGGGTGGGTTCTTAACTCAGGAAGATACTCAGACAAACTGAGGCCTGGGAAAGACCTTAATTTAGAAAGGCCAAGGTCACCCATTGCACACCAGGTCATCACCAGTTGTCTTGACTTATGTTTTGCCCTTGGACTTTGATGACTTTGGAGAAGAGAGTGGGACTCTGCCTCACTCAAATCCAATCCACTTGCAAGTCAAGACATCAAGATGAACAAGCAAAGTGAAGCAGGAAGATGAGTCCTCTTGACTCTAGGCCTGGCATTCTATCTACTGTAACACCTACCTGCCCTCCCCCAACCCCCAACTCTAAATTACCTTTAAATATTAATCACAAGCAGCCAAGAACAGGTACATTACAACTGAGAGATAATCTACCAGGCATAAAATTAGCCATCTAACAGCCTGCTAACTTAGTTGAGGCTGAAGATCTATTTAACATTTTTTGGCTTCTTGTTTATACTAATTTCTAAGTTTCAATCAGTCAACAAGCATTTATTAAGTTTTTACTGTGTGTCAATCACTGTGCTTCTCCCCTTACCAACTTTGTCCATATCTCATTTGAGTTGACAAATGAAGCCAAGCCCCTTTTCAGTTTTACTGTGATATCTTTTTCCCTGTAAGCTTTGACTCTCTTCTGTAGATGATGAGGAGCCGATATAGATTTTTGAGGAAGAAAATAACATTTGGCCTTCTGTTTCCTCATGTGTAAAATAAGTTGGCTTAATTGGATCATCTCTAAGATTTTTTCTAGCTCTAAGATTCTGTGATTCTCAGGTAGCCTGGCTTTCAGCTTTGTGATTGATCTTATGCCTAGAATGATAAATTTGAGACTGAAAAGTTCTATGAAAGAAAAACATTCTAACTGTATTTAGATTAAATCTGATGGAAAGACATTTTATTAGTGTACACACAGATTGCTCGGGTAGAAGTTCTGACCAATAGAATTCTATTGCCCCCAAAATTCTCTTTTCTCTCAAGCAGTTTATAGCTTGCATTTATATAAATAATGATGAAACAAAAGATGAAGAAATTCCATAGTAATGATAAATCAAAAGTATGTGCTTTTCCACAATGAGATTTTAATGATGTACCAGGAGGGACAATTGTAATGTGGGCACACCTTTGGGGAAGATGTTTCCCAGAAAACTAAAAGACATTTCCTTTTCTGGTTTGGTTAGGAAAGAAGTACACATCCTTTCTTAATTTGGTCAATAATAGACAAAGAATTTTCCCTTGACTGATTTAGTCAACACTAAACTAAGCAACATTTTCTTTATTAAGACTCTCCCTATATTTGTTAGCCCTGCTATTCAAAGGAGACTGAGCAAATTATTCCAAAAATGCTTGCCACAATATTAATTCTCAATTTTTATATAGTATAAAAAGAGGCCTTAGAGTGGTAGGCTTCCAAGGATCTTAGAAGTCATCTATTCCAGTCCACTCATTTTGAAGATGAAGAAACTGAGGACCACAGAGGTGAAGTGACTTGCTCATGTTTTCACAGGTTATTAGTGGAAAAGTAAGATTTGAACCCAGTTCCTATGACCCTGAATCCAGATCTCTTTCCACAGCACCTTACCACCATTCAAGCTCAACATTACTTCATGTTTTTAGTTTTTCCACATACCTCATTGTAATATTTCAGTTCAGCAAATATTTTTGAAGCATCAGGAGATAGTGATACATCAGTAGGTACTGAGAATACATAAATAGATACAAGAGCCATCCTCCTTAGTTGCAAAAGCTCAAAGAAGAGATTTATCAGACATATGAGGATAGATAGATTACTTTTAGATATGCAAGAAGGTGGTAGAGCATCTGGAAATATTGGTTCAAGAGCCATCTAGTCTAACTCCCTTATTTTGTAGATGAGGTGCTGGATTGTACAATGATTCCCTTAGATATTAAAATGTGACAGGGAAGGCTTCATGGAGGAGGTGGTACCTGATTTGGGTCTTAAAGCAAGGGATGACCTTTAATAGATGAAGATGCAAGGAGAGTCCATTCCAAGCATAAGATACTGCTCTGATCAGGAATCCTATTCTCTGCTTAGAGAAATAAGGAGGTAAAAGGCTTATTATCATTATTCAAATAAGAATTTAGAAACTAAGAAACCTCAGAAATTAAATTCTCCTCCTGCTCCAGAGTCAGCAAAGGTCTTGTGATCCTATTTCAAAGGATGAGATTTCCAGATGTTTGCACTTGAAATGGCATGCAACTTGGGTGGGGTGGGGGTGTGTGGGGGAGGTGAGAGAAGACGGCCATAAACACAGTGTCTAGCAGTGGGAGTTCTGGATTTTAATGACCTCACTCTTCTGGAGTCCTAAAAGAATAAACCAAACACAAATTGCAGTCATAAAAAGCTGCAAGCATTTAAAAGATTCTTGCTGATGGGCAACCTCTGGCTATTATCAAAGGCATTTGTTAAGCACCTGTCTGTGCATAGCACTATCATTAAGTGCTATAAACTACATTGAAAGTCCATGGTCCTCTAGCTCTACCACCTCCTCCCTTCCACTCCTGGGCTTGAGAGGGAGCCACTAGGGAAGAGATGCCTTGTGAAACTGACATTTCATTGGAATCAACCGAGCCACTTCTTCCCTACCTCTCCATATTTCTCTGAAGGACAAAAGTGACCACTCCTTTTAGGAAAGAGAGATCCATTTTTTAGATTGCTCACTAGCCAATCCCAATGGTACAAGCCCCATGGGAAAGGTGTAGGTGGCCGCAATAGAGGAGTTTAGTGGTAGGTAGATTAGAGCCACCAGACAATTTGGCAATAATGAGGACCCACACCCCAATGATGGTGACAAAGTCTCCAAGAATGGACTGGGTTTCTCGGGTGTGAATAGACAAGGTGGTTTGTTGTTCCCCATATTGGCTACATGCTGGGCTCTCTTAACACACTCTAGGGGGAGGCCAGGTAGATAAGGATATTCTAGGCTACAGCCTTGGTGAAAGTTTCGTGAAATCCCTTGGCCCTCTGTTCACATGTGGTTTCTGTATGTTTTTATGATGATCAATCAGTAATGGAATGGCTCAAAATGCATTCTCATTTTTATCCTGGCAGAAAACATTGGTGGATGTTACCTTGGAAAACAGTACCATTAAGGACCAGATCAGAAATTTACAGCATACATATGAAGCATCTATGGAAAAACTGAGAGAAAAGCAGAGACAGCTAGAGGTGGCTCAGGTTGAAAACCAGCTTTTGAAACTAAAGGTAAAGTAAATGAACCATAAATTCTTCATCAGGTTTCTCTTCCTAATTTATATTTCATTTCCTCTTTCCTTTTTCAGCTCCCTTCTCTTTTGTCTTCCCACTTTTTTTTCCTACCCCCTTCTTCATACATTATTTCTTTTCACATTCATTGTTAATAGTCCCAGAAGACTGAAATCAAAGGCATTCTCTAGGTGATCTAGAAAATATTTGAGCATGTTACTGTTATCTTCAGAGCAATCCAAGTCCTGAATTCCAAGAACTATTAACCATACTCCATCCTCATATACACCCCAACATGACCGCTTCTCCAAGGCAGCTAATGGCACAGTGGATGGAGAACTGGGACTGAAGTCAGGAAGAAGTGGGTTCAGATCTTCCTGAAGATACTTTCTAGCTATGTAATCCAGGCAAGTCACCTAATCTGCATTTGCCTCAGTTTCCTCATCTGTAAAATGGGGATAATAATTGCACCTACCTTGGAAGGCTGTTGTGAGGATCAAATGAGATAATATTTATAAGAGCACTTAGCACAGTGCCTGGAACATAGGGGGTGCTATATAAATGCTTATTTCCTTCCTTTCACCTACCCCCTAAGTTTTGTAAGAACTGCTCAGACAGGTTATGCCTCTGTTCTGTGCAAACAGGCAAGGTTATTTACTGTTGGTCAAATAGCATTTAAGTGCCTATACAATGTCAGGCACTGTCCTAGGTGCTGGAGATACAAAGAAAGGCAAAAAACAAATCTCTGTCCTTGAGCTTGCAGTCTAATGAGGTGGGAGAGGGAGAGATGACGTGAATAATTTTGTAAAAAAAAGATGTATACAGGTTACTTTGGGGAATAATCTCAAAGGGAAGGAACTAGTCTTAAGTAGGACTGGGAAAGGCTTCTTCAAAAGGGGAGCTCAGAGATGAGGGAGGGTATTCCAGGCACATCGAATAATCATCAAAAATGCTTGGACACTAGCTGTGTGACCCTGGGCAAGTCACTTAACACAGATTGCCTCAAGAAATAATTTTTGAATGCTTGGAGCTAGTAGATGAAAAGTCTTGTGCAAGGAATAGAAAGAAGGTCAGTGTCACTGGATCTCAGACTAAATGTCCAGGAATAAGGTGTCAGAAAACTGAAAAGGTAGGAAGAGGGGCCAGGCTATGAAGGAGTTTAAAGACCAAGGGAGGATTTTATATTTGATCCTGGAGGAAACAGGGAGCCATTGGAGTTTATTGAATAGAGGGGTGATATGGTCCAACCTGTGATTTAGGAAGGTCAACAGCTGAGTAGAAGTAGAGGACTGGCTGGAGTATGGAGAGACAATAGTGCAAGTGTTAAATGATGAAGGTGTGTGCTACCATGTGGTAGCAGAGCCGGAGGAGAGGGGATATATAGGAGAGATGTTCCATAGGCAGCAATGGCAGGATGAGACAATTGATTGGATTTGGAGGCGGGGGGAGAGAGCGAGAGCGAGAGAGAGGAAGAAAGGGGGAGGGAGGGGCAGGCAGGCAGGCAGAGACAGGGAGGGGGTGTCTAGGATAACGCCTAGGTTGTGTGTTGACTGTAACTTGAATAGTTTTAGAATATAGATGTGTTCAAGCTTTACCAAGAATTGCCCTAGGAGCCTACAGAATGACTCCAAAATTCTTCTAATCTAGTTTTGCAGCAAAAAAAAGATAATTGCGGTGTTCCCAGTTTCTCAGTCCTAGCAGGGGGGATTCCTTGGCAGTGATGAGTCATTGGTACTATTTTATAATAGAGAGGATGTATAGAGAGAGGACATAGAGCTGGCTGCCTTCTTACAGCAACCAATTCTGTCTCATCCTGGCACCATGAAGAAAAATGTAAGAGCATTCTCTAGAGCAGAGGTTCTTAACCTGCTATCGCTAAATTAAAAAAAAAAATGAAAACTGTATTTTGATATAATTGGTTTCTTTTCTCATCCTGTGTATTTTATTTTGTGCATTTAAAACATTATTCAGAGAATGGATTCACAGATTTACAGACGGCCAAAGGGGTCCATGACACAGAAAAGGTGTGTCCTTGCCTTAGAGAATACATATTTCTACTGTAGATAAAAGTTTGTCTGGGCACTGAGTCTTTCTTGAACCATGCCATTCTCCTCTGCCTGCTGAAGGCTAAACTCTTCCCTCTGGCACTTGAGCACCTATAGCCTGCTCATACCCCAAGCTCATTTTCTAGCCTAGGGGGTAAAATGACTCCAAATTCCATGTGGATCTCTTTATCTGCTGTTTTAGGGAGCTTAAACAAATGCTAGTTATTAATAAAAATCACATATCACGCTTTTTGCCTCTAGGTTAGTATAAGATTCTGATCAGTTGAATTTGCTGACCCATTTTATAGTTCTATGGCATACAGTAGCTATTACAGTCATGATTTTTAAATGAAATAAAAATCAGGATAAGAAATAGCTTACATAAAGGAAAATAAAATTATATAAAATGTCTGTTGTCAATTAATGGGAAGGAGAATTTAGAAAACTAAAAATAAAATCCTTTCAGAACTTTGTTCAGTTCCCTGAAGGGGCAGTCAGAGCTATCTGCTTTTTCTGTCCAAGTTCTTTGTCCTATTGACCAGAACCCATGCCCTGAAGCTCAAGTTTTTAGTTCCAGCGGATGGTATGCAAGATAACTGTTGGGAGTCCATAGTACTTTGCTCCATTGTTCACTTCTACTCTGCTCATCTGTCTCCTTCCCCTGTACGTCCCTTTTTTTCAAAACTCCTGAGCCCAACACAAAGGCTGTCTCCTGGATCAAAGATCACAGTACTCCAAACCTCTCCTGTGGCTGGTAGAGAACACTTGCCTTATTGAACTACAAATCCCAGAAGGCCAATCAAGTCTCCTATTACACTCCTATTACACTTCCATAGGAACATATACTCTCAGAATTGGAAAGGACTTCAGATGGTTTTTCCAGCTTTATTTGAAGAGCACCATTGATATGGAACTTCCTTCATATGGAGGATTAACCTATTTCATTTTTGACAGTTTTAATTGTTAAACATTTCCTCCTTTGTATTGTACTAAAATTCATGGCTCTGTAAATTTTTGCCCTTTGGGGCCATGTGGTTTAAACTTAATTGCTCTTGTACGAGGTAGTTTTGTAAATACTTGAAGATAGCTATTTTGTTCCCATCTTCCCCTCCTCCCTCAAGCCAGTCTCCTCTTCTCCATGCTAAACATTCTCATTATCTTTAAACCTGTCCTTGTATGGCATGATTCTAGGCCCCTTATCTTGTTCTCTTCTGGATATACCGCCACTGTCAATTACTATCTTAAAATGCACGACCCAGAACTTATGAATGTGTTCTGACCATCAGAGTTCAGGAAGCCACCATTTCCCTAATTATGGACATTATGCTGCTTAATGCAGCCCAAGATAGTAGTCTTTTTTTTTTTCAACTTCCTTGGGATGCTGCTGGGTGAAATTGAGCAGAGTCTTTTTTTGGTTCCCAAGGACCTGAAAGTGGTAGTGTACTTATTTCTCAATGGCAAACAGTTTCTTTCCCAATGGTAGAATCTGTCCCATTCATATTTATATCAGTTGCTGCCAAAGCCCATTCTAATGTCTGCAAAGGCCACTAGCATCCATATATCAATGTTATCTATCATGGCTCTATGAAAAAGGAATGATGTTATATATCATGACTCTATGAAAAAGGAACGTGGGAGAGCCTAATCAGGATAGAGATAGCTTTGATTTCAAAATGCATTTCTTGAACTTTGAAAGGAAGGCTGTGAACACATTCATAAGATATTGTGAGCCTTGGCACCTGTGTTTCAATTCAATCAACATGGACTAAGCATTTACTTTATATGGTGCACTGGGCTTGGAAACTTTGAGAGATACAAACTTTTACTTGACAACCAAGAAAAAAACAAAATTATAGCAACAGATGCATTTATATAGTACAGATTTCTTGAGTGAATGACAAAGCCAAGGATCCAAACTAAGTATTTTGAATTCAAATGCAGCACTCTCCCTACCATATCATACACTTCTCGGGGTCTCAGTTTCCTTATCTATAAAATGAGGGTAATTATATTTTCACTGACTCCTTCAAAGAGTGATGGTGAGGAAAGCATTTGTAACCTTAAAATGATGTAGAAATGTGAGCTATTAATAAAGTCTATCACAGGTTGCGTGATACTACAATTCAAGAATGGACCTTTGTTTACTTTTTACTTCTGTATAAGTGATTCGTGTCTCAAAGCTGCCTTTTAGTAAATCTTTGCCTCCCCTTGCAGTGGTGGAGTTTATGAATTCACCTAATTTAAAGAAAACACCACAAACCATTACAAAACTTATAACGACAGTTAGGTATTAGCACAATAACATGATTCTTAGATGCTCAGACCTCCACTATCACTCCATCACCTCATTCTCCCTGTATGGTGAAGGGAAAGAGTGGTCTCTCCATCTTTTGTGCTAAAAGGTCATGTGCTTTTCTCACAGGAGTGCCTTCAAGTCCTTACTTAGACCCCATTTACTTGTACTTTAGACACAAGTGCAACAGACTTGTTTATCTGATCCCTCAGCTCACATTGGATTAGAAGCAGCCAATTACAATGAAGGCTGTATGAGAAAGGCAGGGAACCCTGATAGGAATGAGAAATGACAACAAAGAAGAAATATCAAACAATAATAACATAAACCACATTTATGTAGCATGTTTAAGGTTCACAAGATTTTTTTCTCCACCACAACCATGTGAGGTAGGGAGTAAACACATTATTAATGTTCAGAGGGGTTAAATGACTCATAAATATGTACCTAAGTAAGTGTTGGAGGCAGGACTAGAATCGACAATACTATTAAAGCAGAAAAGATGGGGATGATTAAGTCAACTCTAGTGGGTCCTACCTTGAGGTTCCCTTTTGTATTGGCATACACCTGAACTCCAGCTGTACTCCCAAAGTGTCTTTGTGAAAGTTAAGAATTGTGCTTCCTTGGGGGTAGAGGAGAGGGTGCTGACCAGGGTGCTTAAGTATTGGCAGTCAGTCAACAAGCATTAAGGGCCCACTATATTCAAGGCACTGTGCTAGATGCTAAGGATAAAAAACAGTGAAATAAGCTCCTCAAGGAGCTTATGTTTTACTGAGAGAAGCATGTAAAATACAAATATATACAAAATAAATGGAAGATAAATGGCAGCTAGGTGACACAATGGATAGAACACCAGGCCTGGAGTCAGGAAGACCTGAGCTCAAACTGGCCTCAGACACTAGCTGTGTGACTCTGGGCTAGTCATTTAACTCAATTTGCCTCAGTTTCCTCATCTGTAAATGAGCTAGAAAATAAAATGGCAAACCAGCCTTCCAAAAAAGGGGTCACGAAGAGTCAGACATGACTGAACGACAACAATAAAGGTCCTACCAGCCAGGGAAGGAAGGTCAGGGAAAGGTTTATGAAGAAAATGGTGTTTAAGCTAAATTGGGGATTCTTTTTTTTTTTTGCGGGGCAATGGGGGTTAAGTGACTTGCCCAGGGTCACACAGCTAGTAAGTGTCAAGTGTCTGAGGCCGGATTTGAACTCAGGTACTCCTGAATCCAGGGCCGGTGCTTTATCCACTGGGCCACCTAGCTGCCCCTAAATTGGGGATTCTTAGAGGTAGATGGAGGAGGAGGGAATGCATTCCAGGCATGGGGGACAACCTGTGCAAAGTCATTGAGCTAGGTGATGGAGTGCTGTGCCAGCAGTCACCAGTCACCATCCCACCCCAAGAAAACCTTGCCAGGTTCTCTGACTCCTTTGGGAACAGGAATGCCTAGAAACTAAATTTTGATAATAGTGTGGGGTTTTTTGCTTTTCTTTTTTCTATGGAAAGTCAACATAAAACATTCTTATTTGAACAATGAAACTTGAAACTCATTGATGAGAGTGTGTGGGTGGTGGCAGTTTCTCTGACCAAATTACTTCATAGGACCCCAAAAGGGAGGATATTAGCTGTAGGGAAGCTGGTGGTCAAAACCAGGAGATTCTGAAGCTGTGATGACCAGCATCAGTTTTTGGTAGAGAACATACAAGAATTTGTTGTGACAATAGCTGGGTTCTCATTGTGTTGAAATTTTCTTCAGATAGCACTTCCAATTTACTAATTCCTAGAATTTGGGTGGGTGCATAGCAGTGATTAATCAATTAATATATGGTAGCTCAGTGGACAGAGCACCAGTTCTGGAGTCAGAAAGACTCATTTTCCTGAGTTCAAATCTGGCCCCAGACACTTACTAATTGTGTGACCATGTGCAGGTCAATTAATCTGATTTGTCTCAGTTTCCTCGTCGGTAAAATGAGCTGGTGAAGGAAATGGCAAAGCAGTCCGGTATCTTTGCCAAGAAAACTCCAACAAATGGGGTCACAGTCAGAAATGACTGTAAATGACTGAACAGTAGCAACAGATGTTTATTAAATGAATTCTATGTCATGCCCTGTTCTATGCACTGAGATTACATGTACAAGGAATGAGATTATTCCTGCTCTTGTGCTATTTAGGAGCTAGGTTAAAATCCCACTTCTGATGCTGCTTATTCCCATTGTGACCTTGGGCAAGTCATTTAACTTCACCGGGCCTCAATTTCCTTAGCAATATTTTTATGGCATCTTTATTTTCCTTCTTCCTCTAGATTTCTGATGACTTTTTTAGAGATTGAAAAAATTCTCCAAAACCCTTAGAAAACAAAAAGTTGGCAAAAGTCAGGCATATAAAGCAGGTTTAAGTTATAGGATCATAGGTTTAAAGCTCGAAGGGACCTCAAAGGTCATCTAGTTCAACCTATTGGTTTTATACAGAACTAAACTGAGATTCAGAATGCTGATCACTTGACACTATCACTTAACACTTAACATCTGTTAAGAGACTTGTCCATGATTATACAGCTAGAAAATGGCAGGGACAGGTTATGAACTCAGGTCTTCCTGATTCCAAGTTCAGAAAATATCTCCTTTCAAATGGCAGAGATTATTGGGGAAGGGGGGGACAGGTGGAAAAAGTAGATAATGAGCTGAAACAAACTTCTCTTTCTTCAGTTTTCATTTTGGACAACATTTGGCATTCTAAATATGTCAGCCCACTCAAATTCCTTGATCAGCTATGTTTTTATAGCAGTAGCAATAACATTTAAAAAAAACCCATATGTACTTGATAAATTTCATCCAGATAAGGGGTAGGCAAAGATTTTCTCTATCCAAAGGATTCCTATTGGAAGGTGAGCTTATCTGTCTGCTGCTAGTGCTTGATCATGTACTTAATCTTAAATTGATACCCCAAAGATTTCATTTTAAATCTTTTTTTTTCTTTCTCAGGCTGATTCTCCCTATTTCACCCAGGCTGAAAGTGCAACAGCCACTCATAGGCAGAGCCACTGCTGATTGGCATGGCATCTCTACCCCAATCCATTTCTGACTCAGGACAGTCCCCTCACCCCTAGTTCCCAGGGGGTCACTGTATTGATGGTGGACTTAGTATGGATGCCCATAAGGTTTAGTCCACTGCAACTCAGAGGTCTTAAACCCACGTGCTCTACCAACCTCAGCCTCCCCCTAAAAACAGGGATTACAGGTATGCATCGCCACAACCACCTTTCCATTTAAATCTAGACAACAAAAAGCAAAACCCAAAAGATGAATAACTCAAAAAGATGAAGTTTTATTTCATATCATTTAGAAATGATACAGGTACAAAGAGGAAGAGTGATAACAATCAGGGTCTTGGTAAGTAAAGTGAGGATATTGGATTGGGGAGGGTAGCTCTATGCACTTTCATGTGCGTTGTATAAAAACCTGCAACATCATGATCCAGTTGTGTGTGTCGGGGGATGACTATGGAGTCAGAGGACCTGAGTTGAAATCCTGCTTCTGACACTATGTCTGTGACCCTTGACTTAGTTATTTAAACTCCTTCAGCTTCTGTGTGTGTGTACACACATATACATATATACACACATACATGTATATACACATATATACATATATAATACATATTTTTTGTTCAGTCATTTCCAGTCATGTTGGACCCTCTATGACCCCATTTGGAGTTTTCTTGGCAAAGATACTGGAGTGGTTTGCCTTTGCTTTTCCAGCTCATTTTACAGATGAGGAAACTGAAGCAGAGTTAAGTGATTTGCCCAGGGTTACACAGCTAGTAAATTATAATATTACTTATGTGTCTGTCTGTCTGTCTGTCTGTCTGTCTCTCTATATATATAGGCACACATATACATACACACCTATTACCTCTAGCCTTATTTCACCTGCTGATGGTATGATCCTGATGTTTCTCTCTTTTATAGGTAGAATCTTCCCAGGAGGCCAATGCTGATGTCATGAGAGAGATGACCAAGAAGCTCTATAGTCAGTATGAAGAAAAACTACAACAAGAACAGCAAAAACACAATGCAGAGAAAGAGGCACTTCTGGTATGTTGGGGGAGCCCAATGAACATTAAAGAGAGGGGTTTTTGTTTTGTTTTCCTCCTCATCAAAAAATCCCCAACAACCCAGGAAGCATATAGTTAAATGTTGAGTGATGGTGACAGGACTTTTTAGATTTAATACATGTGGTAACCATTGCAGTAAATGGAAATAAGGTAACGAGATTGTTTTGATTACAAATTTAAATAGCATACAAGGAGGAAGAATACCTCCTCACACTATTCAAATCCTGCTTAGGCTCCCTTAGAACTAACACAAGGTTCTTACCTTCTTAGCTCTACCCTTGCTATAGTCACCATAGAGAAAGGTATATTGGGGGCAACTAGGTGGTGCAGTGGATAGAGCATTGGCTCTGGGTTCTGGAGGACCTGCATTCAAATCCATCCTCAGACACTTGACACCTACTAGCTCTGTGACCCTGGGCAAGTCACTTGATCCTCATTGCCCCACCAAAAAAGGAAGAGAAAGGCCTATGGTCCATATGGTATGTGGAGTCTAAATGCTAAAGGATGTTATAGATTTAATGAGATAGAGAAATTCTGTTGGATTTGGAATCCAAGGACCTGGGTTGGCATGCTGGCTGTGGCAGTGTTATCTTGGGCAAGTTATTGGGTTCTATTTTCCTCATCCACAAAATAAAGGTGTTGGACTTAATGTCCTCTGGAGTCCCTTCCAAGTCTACATCTATGATCCTATAAGTAGGACTTCCTTGCTTTCAAATAAAGTTTTAAAAATGATCTCATCCTAGATGAGACCTGAGTTTTCCTGCCTATCTTTTTTTGGGGGGTGGGGCAAGGAGGGTTAGGTGACTTACCCAGGGTCACACAGCTCGTAAGTGTCAAGTGTCTAGGGCTGGATTTGAACTCAGGTCCTCCTGAATCCAGGGCCAGTGCTTTATCCACTGCACCACTTAGCTGCCCCCTTTCCTTCCTACCCTTAAAGGAGAGATGGTTGAATTAAGATAAATGTCCTGGGCAAACTCTGTGTGTTGAGACAAGTATTTGTTTTGAAGGAAGAAACCAATAATTTTCTGAAAGCCATCGAGGAAGCCAATATCAAGATGCAAACAGCAGAGACCAGCCTTGAGGAGCGAGACCAAAGGATTGGCGAGTTGGACAGACTAATTGAACGTATGGAAAAGGTATCCCCAACATTCTCCTTTCCTCCCTTTCTCCCAAACTCCCATGCACTGTCACAACTCTCTAGTCCAAAATCCTACATCAGCATTCCCCAACTCATTTTCATTTCATGATGTGCAATGTAAATGTAAATATAAGTTTTCCCTGGCACCAGTGGGTGTGGTATAGCGGTGGGAGGTCAGGGATGGTGGTGAATGTAAGATACACTTTTCCAGGAGGATGTTGTGAGCAGGCTGATGAGTAGAGAACATACTACAGTGGTTCCCAAAATGTGGTTTGTGGACCCCTTGGGGTCTCTACAATATTTCTGTGAGGTCAAAACTATTTTCATAATAATAATGATGACATTTTTAGTTCTAATACAGTAAAAATTGACAATTATAACTGATATAAACAATAATTTTTAAGAGTTTAAAGGAATCCTGAAACCAGAAAGTTTGAGAACTGCTGCTCCAGAGGGTAACTGATTACTAAAGTCTTAGAAGAGAGGAGGCTGAGGGGAAGAATTGGTCAGGGAACAGAAAACAATGAAGAAAATAAAGGAGGAAGAAAAGAGATGAGGAAGATGAAAGAGAAAAAGAGGATGGGTGAATGTCTACTCAATTATGTAATAGCCTGGCATATAGCAATCACTTAATAAATGCTCTTTGATTGAGTAGCTTCTAACTACGTTTGATGGCTTAGGACTAAAATTAATTGGACAGTTGTGGCTGGGACCCTCTTTGACTATTGTTGCTAAGCCTAGGTGACCTTATGGAAGCCACTGACCATAGTGACCCCTCAGAGACTTGGGAGAAAGGAAATTCTGGTGTCCTTAAATACTTTTATAGAGAAAAACAGGAAGAAGGATCTGGCACTGACTATATTAAACTTAAATAGTTCTTTCCACTCCCTCAAGTGAAAATATTAGCTGGTTCCATGGGTTGAAATTTGGGGCCCCCAAGCAAAAATTTCAAAGGGGGTTTTGCCTTTTGTTAGCTGAAGAATTCATAGCTCTCTAGTGCTTGGACAGGGATTAACTGAAATAGGAAATGTGGTAAATTCAGTTTTTATGGAGCCCGAGGGTTTCCAAGTGACTTTCAATAAAGATAATGTGTATATTTGGGGGTACATGGAAGCTTATTTCAGTCTGTAATAATCTGACCTGCTTTTCTCTAGGGATGCCAGTTCTTTCCTGCTGAATGGCTAAATCCTCTAACAAGCTTGTTGAAAAATAAAAGAATAGGTGGACTAGATGAAGGAGTCCTCCTGCCTCTTTATAGACACATACCTTACACAGAGACAGTATGGTATTATGAAACCATCAAAGGATCTGGAGTCAGAAAGTTTAGAGTGACTATAGGCAAGTCATTTACCCCTTCTCGGCCTCAGTTTCTTCATCTGTAAAATGAGGGAGTTGAACTGGATGGCTTGTGAAGTTCTCTAGAACTATGATCCCTTTGTGTCATTTTCTAAATAGTCCCTGAATTGTGTGTGTATGTGTGTTAGGGCGGGGTTGCATTGTAGATTTAGATACATGCAGTTCTGCTATAACTGGGCATATACATTCCCCCAAAGCACCATGCTATGCAAAACCACACAATAAAAACCACAGGACTTATGAGGAAAATGGACTTGAGGCACAATAGTCCAAAACTCCATCATTAAGAAAGAGTTAGGGGGCAGCTAGGTGGCACAGTGGATAAAGCAAGCACTGGCCCTGGATTCAGGAGGACCTGAGTTCAAATCCGACCTCAGACACTTAACACTTACTAGCTGTATGACCCTGGGCAAGTCACTTAACCCCAATTGCCTCACCAAAAAAAAGAGTTAAGAAAAGAGATAGGAACCTAATACAATGGTAGAAAAGGTTTATATGTGTTAAATGGTTAAGAAATACTATGATAAATAATGGCTTTGTCAGCAATGGTTGCAGTAGCAACTTAGACAAGCCACAACTCTGAGGAGGCCATAGGGGAAAGGCGTAGTGGTGGAGATGGTGCAGATGAGCCATTCTCTGCTCGCAGCTCCAGCTGTGACAAAACAGTTAACATGGCCTTTTACCTCAACAAAAATCTGAAGTTTCTTTGTGGAAGTGGGTGTTGGAAGGGTTACAGCTTTTGAGTTATTGTGAAGAGGTGCAGTTTTCTGCATTCTCACTGTTTCTTTTTCTAAAAAAATTTTTATTGATGTCTCTTTCTTATACTACCATAGTAATACCAAGTATCCTATCCCTTCCCCCTCCCAGAGAACCATGGTTCAGTCATGTCCAACTCTTTGTCACCCCATGGACTGCACTATTCATGGTGTTTTCTTGGCAAAAATACTGGGGTGATTTGCCATTTTCTTCGCAGTGGATGAAGGCAAAGAGAGGTTAAGTGACTTGCTCAGGGTCACATAGCTAGTAAGTGTTGAGGTCAGATTTAAATTCAGGTCTTCCTGACTCTAGGCCCAATACTCTATCCACTGAGCCATCATATAGCCAATTTTAGAGAGGGAAAAAACAATCAGCTCACCTGATCGATAAATATGTACAATGTGTAATACCTGTGGACATCCCACCTCCACAGAGGGGTAGGTTGGGGGGTGGGGTGGTGTTCCCTCTTCATTTGAGTTCTGCTGGATCTTTATAATTTTGTTACATTCACTTTTGATTTTTGGCATGTATACTATGTATATTGTTTTCTTGGCTCCACATCAGTTCATATAGGGCTTTCCATACTTCTCTGTATTCATCACACACATCGTTTCCTACAGCCCAATAAATATTCTGTTCCACAGTAAATATTCCTATGCCACAATTTGTTTAGCAATTCTCCAACTGATCGGCATCTACTCCACGCCCCCCCCCCCAGTTCTTTGCTACCACAAAAAATTGCAGATAAATGTTTTGGTATATATAGAGACATTCTCACTGTTTTTTTGTTGAATAAATTGTGCAGAAGCAAACTCAAAAGTTGTGTTATGCTCAAAATGGTCCTTAACATATTAATCATGTTGGAACAAATTCATGTTTTTGAAACACACATTGTAGCAGAACTGATTGTATTTCGCAAGTCCCAAGCCAAAGTGGACTCTTTCCCTTTTGCCACCAAACTTATGTTTTAATTCTGGGGTTACTTGGCTTGAGTATCTCAAATAATCCTTAAATCATTCCTGTTGGTTTTTTTTTTTGACAGAAGTCTTATAAATGCTCTACTATAACCTCTTCCCCTAAAACAACTGCCATCACTATATTTCCCCATACTTTTCAACATAGCAATTAATATTAAAAGCTAAAAGGATTCAGGAATTAGAATAGACCAAGTCATGCCATCTATATTACTTATATTTTATCAACACTTCCAAGCAACCCTTTGGAACTCGAGATTTAATATCTCTAATTTAGAAAATGGGTGGGATTCTCAAGGGTATTTTGTTATTTTAAATTAAACTAATCCTTTTTAATTAACAAAATTTTTTTAATCTTCCTCCCATCCCTTAATTGAAAAAACAAAAAACAAAAACAAAACCTGGTAACAAATATGCACAGTCAAGCAAAAGATGTGTTGTCCATGTTCAGAAATATGTGTCTCATTCTGTATTTTGAGTTTGTCATCTTTCTTCCAGGAGGAGGGCAACAAGGTTAACATCAGTCCTCTGGAATTTTGCTTGGTCTTTGCATTAATCAGAGTTCTTAAATTTTTGAAAGTTGTTTGTTTCTTACAGTGTTGTTATTGTATAAATTGGTCCTCTGCTTCTGTTCATTTCACTCAGTCCAAGGTATTTTAAAACTAGGTTTGAGAAATAGTTGTATTATGATAAAATGAGGACTAAAATTGTGTTGTGGATTCTGGAGGTCAGAGTCTCTTTTTCAGTATATTGATAGGGCTTCCCTCTCTCTCTCTCCCCACTCTCTATTATGTTGCTATATACTCCAGGTTCTATACTGCTAGAGAGTTTAGGTTCTAACTTATACTTTCCTGGATGAAATGGGCTCAGATTTTCATTCCTGCTCCTTCCTAATCACTTCTTGTCTAATATTTGATAAAGAGGACAGTGACCTTTGCTGTGTTGGCATCAGGGCAAAGGTCATCAGCTTTGCCTCTCCTCCTAGTCTCCTCAGTATTAAATGCCTTCTTGAGGCTTGTGCATTCTTTAAGGCAGTTTATAAGACCCCTGAGCTAACTGCTGTGGCATGATGAGAACTAAAAGATATTTGCTCATCCTAAATGGGAGGTAACTACGTGGCATACTGGATAAAGTGCTGAACCTGGAGATGGGAAGATTCAAATTCAAATTCCTCTTCATACAGTTGGACCAATCACTTAACCTCTCTAGATTTCAGTTTCTTCATCTGTAAAATGGGGATAATAATAGCATCTACCTCACAGGCTTGTTGTTAGGATAAAATGAGATAGTATATGTAAGCATTTTGCAAACTTTAAAGTACCATGTAAATGCAAGCTATTATTATTAACACAAAAAATGAGGGCTGGGAGACTTTTCCACTCTGTATCTATGGTGCTATGAGTCAAAAACAAAAGGTTTATATCAGCCAGATGCCCCAACTCCTAATCATAGCTCAATTAGGGTGAGTATATTCCTTCCAGTTCTTTATTGTGCCACGGGAGCTAGCACATTGGCTATTTAAATTGCCTTGAAGTTTTGATAAATCTGAAGTAGGTGCTCAGCAACACTAGAGGAAGGATGGCAGAGATGTTGACCTTTGCTTGTTCCTTTTCCCAGAGTACAGGTTCCTGTTCCCCCTATAATTCTTTTGGGAATCTGCTAAGTCCTTTCTTGGTCATAGGATATTTTCTTAATTAAACTATTCACTCGATATTCAGATTATGGTAACTGTTTTGCAAATTCAAGAAGACCATCTATAACAAGAGCCTTCACTTTTGCTGCTCTGCTCTCATCTTAAGCCCCTACAGTCTGACCTCTGACCTCATCATTCTATCAAAAGTGCTCTCGGGCAGCTAGGTGGTACAGTGGCTAAAGCACCAGCCCTGGATTCAGGAGGACCTGAGTTCGAATCTGGCCTCAGACACTTGACACTTACTAGCTGTGTGACCCTGGGCAAGTCACTTAACCCCAAATGCCCTGAAAAAACAAAAACAAACAAACCATAAAAAAGTGCTCTCACCCAAGTTACAAATGATGTCTCCACTGCTGAATCCAATGGTCTTTTCTCAGTCCTCATTCTTTTTGACCTCTCTGAAGCTTTTGACACTGTTGATCACCCTCTTCTCCTTTATACGCTTTTGTCTCTTGCTTTTTCAGGACACCACTCACTCCTGCTTCTCCCCCTACCTTTCAGACCACTCCTTTTCAGTTTCCTTTTCTAGATCTTCATTCAGATCTCACCTTCTAACTATAGGTATCCCTCAGAGCTCTGTCCTAGACCACCACCACCACCACCACCACCACCACCACCACCACCGCCTCCTCCTCCTCCTTCTTCTCTTCTTCTTCTTCTCTTCTTCTCTTCTTCTTCCTTCTCTCTCTCTCTCCTCCTCCTCCTCCTCCTCCTCCTCCTACTACTACTACTACTTCACTGAGTGATCTCATCAGCTTCCCTGAATTTAATTGTCATCTCTATGTTGATGTTTCTCAACTCTACCTATCCTTCCCTAACTTCTCTGTAGATATCCTCTAGTCTTGAATCACCAATTGCCTTTCAAGATGTTCCCAACTGGACGTCCAGGAGCCATCTTAAACTCAGTATGTCCAAACTGAGCTCATTATCTTTCCCTTTGAACCTTCCCGCCACCTCCAGACTTCCCTATTACTATCTAGGACACCAACATCCTCCTGCTCCTCCAGGTTTGCAACCTAGTGTCATCCTTGAATCTTCAATATCACTCCCTCCCTCCCCCAACCCCCTCATATATCCAATCTGTTTTCAAGACTTGTTGATTTCACCTTTGCAATATTTTGATTATGTCCCCTTCTCTGCCCTGATATTGCCCCCACCCTGGTGCAAATCCTCATCATCTTATGTTTGTATGATTGCAATAGCCTACTGCTTGTTCTCCCTGCCTTGGATCATCTCTTATATACATTCCCTGTGAAATCACCACTAGTTTTTCCTATATATGTTATGTTAGTACATAGTTGTTTGCATATTTTTTCCTCTATTTAGCCTATGAGCTCCTTGACAGCAGGGAATGGTATTTTTTTTTTTTTGCTTTTCTTTTGTATCCCCAGCACTTAGCACAGTTCCTGACACTTAAAAGGAACCGAATAATTACTAGATGACTGACTGAGAAGGGGTCCATAGGTTTCACCAGACTGTGGGAGGTACACATGATACACAAAAACGTTAAGAACCCCAGTTATTGGGAAGCCTTCCCTATCAGTCAGGATGGTAACTAGCATTTTTTTGTAACTTGGAGCAATTTGTATAAAGTCTTTCTAGAATAAGGATCATTAAACACACCCAAATACTCCTGAGGAGGCCACCTTGGCAGGAAGCAAGGGTTAGTGGGTGAGCAGCAGACCAGCAAGAGTTTACTTAGATTACATATAACTGCATGTTTTTCGGTAGCTTCCTCTTTTACCTAATTTTAGAGCCAAAAGGGACCCTAGGAATTGTCTTATCCAATCCCCTAGTTTTACAGGTGAAGAAAATGAATTCCCAAAAGATTAGGTGTCTGAGCTAGACTTCTAGTCCAGAGTTTCTTTTGCTATATCAGCCATTTGTGAGATGAGTATTTCTTAGTCTGAATTTTCTGTAAACTTATGCATAAGCATACCAACGTCCCTCAAGTCCTTATAACTTTCTCTTGATAACTTTAGAATGTCATTTAGAATAGCTCTCCTCTCCTCTAAATTACCATTTCCATTTAGGGTTGGATAAATATCTCCTTAGCTAAGCTAAAATTTGGCATGCCAAATTACAACCCTTTTCCCCACCCTACTCCTACCCAGCACCACCACTTATAAATCTTTGAGAGCAGAAATACTGCCAGACCCTTATCAGGTATGTGAACAGCCTGCCAGGAAGAATGAATTGTGGTACTGTTTGTATCCTTACTTCCCATCTCCTGACCTTGCTGCTTCTATTTTTGGACTTTGCTCAAGGGCAAACTTCTGCCCTATGAATGCCATGTCCATTATGAGGCTTGATTTATAGTTCTCCTCACTCGCAATATTGAAAATATTATCTTGATCCAAATTAAACTCAAAGAGATTCTGTGGTCCTGTTTCACTACCTTTTTTTTCCTCCAGTAGTTTATTAATGAGTACTTTTATAGATCTGTGATCTCATCCTTGTGGATACTTTTGCCCTAGTTCCTTCTCCTATATAATTATTTTCCATGTCTTTCCATAAATCTGCTTTAGAGGCTCAATCAACCAACCAATCAATTAGCAAATACTTACTAAATGTGTAACATGTACCAAGCACTGTGATAGGCCCCGATGATATGATGGATAAAAACTAAGCAGTACTTGCCTCTAAGGAGCCAACATTTTTATCAAGGAAGACAACATGGGTATACATATAAGTGTATATAGGATATACACAAAGTATATCTTTGTAAGGATCTGCTCTGATAAACTAAAGGCTTTCCTGTGGTTCTTTTAAGATGTTGGGGTTACCAACAAACCATGAGGGTAGGCAGTTCTATTGTCTCTCTGTCTCCCCGTATGACTCATGGGGTATAGGAGAATTTTTGTGGAGAGAAGAGAAAAAAGAAAACTTTCCCCTTTCTGTTACAAAGAGAAAGCTCTTTATTAAAATGCCTGAATTCAAATAACAGTATTTGCATCAATATGGTTTAACATTTAAATTTAATTTTTACTATAATATTAAAAAAATAACAACCTTTAAATGCTCTCTACATTGTAAAGGGGAATATTTTAAAAAACCTTTAACTGCCCTTTATGTTGACAGAGGTGTCAAGTACGATAGCCCATACTCCCTTGTGTGGCTCCAACCAGATTAAACTATAATTGAGAAATATTTAACAAAATTCATAAATATATAACAATATGTAAATGAAATAAAACCATAATAAAACAGATAATATTAATATGTAGTTTTCTAAGTCAATATGCTGCCTACAGGGATTCTTATGTATGTTTTAGTGGCCACCATTTCTATTTGAGTTTGATACCACTGCATTTTAACATTTCTAATAGATGGTCATTGTCTATGTGACTACTTCCAGTGACTACCTCAGGAGACAGTCCATAGCATTATTTGGACAGCCTGTTTCATTGTCAGGAAGTTTTTGTGTTGAGCTGTAATCTGCATTATAATAATGTTCCATTATTTCAAATCCCATCCTTTTGAGTAGTACAGAATAAATCTAATACCTTTTCCATCTGACCATCATTCAATGACTTGAATCATTCTCATCTTAAGCCTTCTCTTCTCCAGGCTAAGCATGCCCAGGTCTTTCTTTTGAAGCTCTATGCTATGGTGGAAGGGAAGGATAGATTTGGAATCAGAAGACCTAGGTTCGCCATTCACTAGTTGTGAGACCTTGTACATTTTCCCCATCTATAAAGAAAAAACGAGTATTCACGGAGTTAAGTAGATAGCCAATGAGATAATAGTGCTATATACATTAGCCCTCTTTACCTCAGTTTACTCATCTGTAAAATAAGCTGGGGAAGGAAATGGTAAGCCACTCTAGTATCTCTGTCAAGAAAATCTCAAATGGGGTCACAAAGAGTTGGACATAACTTGAAAATCAACTGAATAAATATATAAACTATAATATAAATATAATCATTATATTATAATATAATTGATATAATATTATAGATAGATATATTTGTGTGTCATATGTATAAAAGTGCTATGTACATGTGAGTTGTTATGATTACATGACAGAGTTTGGAGATTGCTCACCAGCTTTGTCATTTTCTTCTAGAGTTTGTCATTGTCAGTGTTTTTCTAAAGTTTGTCATTGTTCCTTTTAAAATGAGTTGTGTAGAACTGAATAGGTTTGCCAGCTATAGTCTGACCGGCACAGGGTATGATTGATTAGGTTTCCTAGATGAAGACAGTATATATTTTTTCTAATGAAGTCTTAAGATTTATTAGCTTTTTTGGCAGTCCCATCCCATTATAACTTGGGCAAGAATTCTTTCCAAAGAGTATTAATTCCCCCTTCTAGGACAGAAAAGGTCATACACCACTTTCCTGATCTAGCATGATCCATTCAAAAAGCCAAGCAATCCCCTCTCATCTGAAATTTGGGGTCATGAAGTACTTCTGGAAAGAGTTTAGTGCCTCCATCCTACTTCTCAAGTGCAGATGACCTATTTATTCATTTCAGTAAGTTGAGCTTTTTTTTTTTAGCATAGACTGAGTAAACTCCCATTTTCCAGGATGGCTATGGAATTTGGTGTTTTGGTTAATTAGTTCTTGTAGTAAACCAGAACTTAGCATGTATACCATAGCAGAACTACTAAATTTTAAAGAACTGGAAGATAGGAATACTTAATTTATAAGTATAATGACCTAAATTTGCACTTTCTTTGATGACTCAGAAGGGAATTGAAGAAGATATTATAGTGCCCATGGGTATTCATTATGAGCATATCTAGGTAGAGAAGTAGTGTGGCATAATGGGTAGTATGTTGGACACAAAGCCACAAAAAACTAGGTTCAAATCCCACTTCTGACACTTATTAGCTTGTTACCTTGGGCAAGCTACTTAACTTTTTCAAGCCTCAGTTTCCTCATCTGTAAAATGATGTGGTAGGACTAGACAGAAGGACTCTGAGGTTCCTTCCAGTTCTAAGTCCATGATCCTATAAGACTATAGATGTAGAATAGTAGCATTTATAGGAGTCTAGGCCAAGGTTGTACTGACCTTGTGATATACCCTGGCCTCTCTGACATGTATTGGAACTTAAAAAAATAGATAATATTTAACTAGAAATCTCCTCATTTCTAATATGTTTTTTTCTCTTAAAAATTTGTATGTAGGGGCAGCTAGGTGGCACAGTGGATAAAGCACTGGCCCTGGATTCGGGAGGACCTGAGTTCAAATCCAGCCTTAGACACTTGACACTAGCTGTGTGACCCTGGGCAAGTCACTTAACCCTCATTGCCCCACAAAAAAAAAAATTTTGCATGTAGAGTGTGAAAACAAAAAAACCCTGAACCCTATTACAGATACTTGGGCTTTGTTTAGAGGCAGGTTAAACTGAGTTTAAGAAATGCAGAATTACTTTACTTTGGAGGGATTTTTTTTTTTGATGAATTAATTCAGAAATGTTTCTCTTTGTTTAGGAGCGCCAGCAACTTCAGCTGCAGCTGCTTCAGCATGAGACTGAAATGTCGGGAGAAGTCGTCAGCACAGATTTTGACAAAGAAAGGTAAGCCATAACATCTCTCATCTTAAAATGGATGGCTTCAGTGGTGTAGCATTTGTCATTAAAATACTGTTTCTATGGGCAACACTTTGCCTAGATAGACGTCTTATTTTCATATCAGTTATCCATTTTGTATGGAGTTTTAGTAGCTTGTATTTTGGGACATATAATGATTATTTAAGGCATCATAGTGGATAGATAGATACTGGTCTCAGAGTTAGAAAGACCTGGATTCAAATCCTGCCTCTTCCATGTGGGGTAGGTCAATTAGCCTCTCAATGTTCTAGGCAAAACTAAGTAGAAGAGAAGATACCAACCTGCAGTGGTAGAGGGAGATTTCTTGTCTGGGAGTTCTCTGTGCTAATGAAATCACAGATCTAGTTCCTATCCCTGTCCAGGGAAAGTTTAGTCTGTGAAATGTGCTGAATTGCTCATTGAACAATAAAAAGTACCATTTTGATGAAAAACCATCATTGACACTAATTTCAGTTTCTAGATTTAAAAAATTTGACTCTCTCCTACGTTGTTCCTACTTCTTTACAGAAAATATTACCAAAGTAAAAATACCTCCAACTATATGTTTTATGTTAGAAATCAGAGTACTATTCATGAGTGACAGAAGTGTTGCTAATCCATGGAAAACTTTCAAGTGTAGCAAATGTTTCAGAAGAACAGTGCTACTTTATATTTTATTCCTTTACATACAACTAAAGAATTTTTGTAGTGAGGGGATTCTTCTTTTTCTCAAAACCAAGAATTGCAACCCCAACCAATATCATTAATTCTAGGGCATAAACTGTAGATGATAGAAGAAATCCTTCCTTCCTTAAACCTTGAAACAGCCATATTATCCTTCATGGGTCATATAAAGAGAATCAATTAAAACCCCAGGATTCCTCAAAACATTGTTTGGAATAAGATACAGTGAATTCAACAAGCCACTTATTAAAAGCTGACTCTGCTAGACATTGAGTATGCTACAAAGAAAAAAGATAACTGTCCTTTTCCTCAAAAAGTTTACAAACATGTACCTCCTCCCAAAATATGATGGAAGTTAAAATGAAATGGGGGCAAAGGAAAGATACAAAGTGTTATAGTGATGTGTGCTATTAGAAACCAAAACTATTTATTATTTTCAACAGGCAAGGTTTTTTACTTGTATAACTGTAAGAATACTGAAGTTAGAGCTAAAACACTAGGGTTTAAGACACACTTCCATCACTTTCTAGCCATGTAATCTGGGGCAAATAATTTAATCTTTTGAGCCTCTTTATTCTCCTACAAAAATGGTGATGGTAATGGCTGTCTTGCTACTTTGAAGGGTTATTGTGAGGGCCACATAAAATAATGGGTATGAAAGTACTTTGTAACTGTAAACTTCCATAGGAACCTAGCTTTTCTCTTTCAATTTTGTCTTCCTTTCAACAAAATAGAGGTTGGTAAGGTTATGGTTCCTTTTAACAATCCAACTTGCTAGTGAGTACTTAAGGAAGTGTATCTACTGAATAGGTATTGCTACTGAATGCACATGGAAAGGATGTTGGATTTCATATCTTGGTATTAGGCTATATTTCTTTGACAGTTTGACTATGTGTGTTGATTATGTTGCCTCCAAAGTAATTTAGTTGTTTTATATTCTCTTGATGTCAGGTATCAGCAGCTGGAGGAAGCAGCAGCTAGCTTGCGAGAACGCATTAGACACCTGGATGACATGGTCCATTGCCAGCAGAAGAAAGTCAAGCAGATGGTTGAGGAGGTAAGCTTTTCATGAAGTATCACAATGCCAGAAATGTTGCCCGTGGACTTTAGCAGCCAATTAGAGATGAGCAATCGCTGGCCAATAGGCCTGATCTAGTCCTCTGCTTGATTTCATCAGCTCTTGGGTCAAATTATTCTGACCACAGTCATTTTAGCATGGGAATGAACGCCCCCTCTGCTCGGATTTCCGTGACTAGCCCATTCATGGTGGAGATTTCATGAGGTTAAAAGATTAAGCAATTGAGCGTATTCTAGTTGCTAATTAGCTGAACAATTTTCAAATGGCTGTGATAACATTTTGATACCCATAGTCCAGTGATAGGTGGGTATAATGAAAGCTGTTTGTCTCAATTAGTAGTCACCACTAAACTAAGTCTTTTTCTGTCACTAACTTAATATCTTATTTTCTTCTCCTCTCTCATTTTGACCCTTCCCTTGCCTTCCCCTTCCCCTTCCCCTTCCTCCTTTATTTAGCTTTTCCCCCTTTTCTCTCCTACCTTGTACCTTCCTCATCTCTCTGTTTTCCTCTCTCCATTTTCCTATTTCTTCCTTACTCTTTCCCTTTGTCTCTATCCCTACTGCTTCCCTAAACTATTATGTAGAACCAAAACATATAATCAATATTATACTTGTTGAATGAAGTTTCATGTTCCCTGTTCTTAATTGACATAATAGGTAAGTCAAGTATTCTATATTTCTTTTAAAAAAAACTTTTGAAAATCAAGTTGCTTTTTATTTCTATAAGGTTCCCCTCACCTTTGGAGAGGGGGTTAGTTCATAACCCCTGATTTGTATCATAAAGATAGATATTGGTTGTTTGGTACTGTGATATAGTCTGCCACTAGTTATGCATTTGTGAGTCATTTTTCTTACACAAATTTTAAAATTACTTCCAGTGCCATTTCATTTGCAAACCGGATTAAAAAGAGAGGCATTGACATTCCAGATGGTTAGTAAAAATTCCTCAGGGTCTGATTCCCTTTCTCATAAAAAAGGGAGGTTTTCAACCTAATTAGACCCCTGGTGGGCAAAGTAAATATTGAAAAGATATATATTTACGTTGGGTATTGCTGTAAACATTTGAAATTTGCTGATTGTTTTGCCAGTATGGAAAAATGATGGAATTACTGTTGAGGTTGGGGTGTGGAGCAGGAAAGGGGGAGGGCTTTCTAGTTAATTGCTTTAAAATATGATTTAATTAGCATCTTGGCCTAAAATGAGAAATCAAATCATATGTTTGTTGGCTCTAGTGACTGGCCTTTTGGGATTGTTGTCATGTCCTAAATATAAATGGAAAAGACAGCCAGTCACATATATCCTCCCCCTTTAACTCCTCACCCCCACCCTGCCTCTCCTGCCTCTTGTGCATCTGGATAACTGCTCTGGCATCCATGGTCTTGATACCATAAGAACAGCAGCCCTATTGGCTATCTTTATGGAGTCACTTCCCAAAGAGAAAATGTTGCTTTTCTGTTAGCTCACTTGCTGTAGGCAGAGCTTATACTCATTATTATACAGGGAACTTTTAGAGACCATAAATAGAATCAAGCATCTTTTCATGTTTCATTGCAGTCTATGAGAGATTACATTCAATCTTGCTCTAATACTTGATAATGAGGAAAATATAAGATGCACTGATTTGCTATTGGCCCCCAAATTCCCTACCTGGTTTGAAGGCAAAATCTTTTCCTTTTTGAGAATATTAGATTTCTTTTTCCCTTTCCTCTCCCATGTCACTTCTTAAATTACTAATATTTAACATTTTGTCAAATCACTCCCTACTATGTGGAATTGTGGTGTTACACGTTTTCCTCAGAATCTAGTAATTGTTTACTAAATTTCCAGGCACATAAATTTTTTTGTTTGTTTGTTTTTAGTGAGGCAATTGGGGTTAAGTGACTTGCCCAGGGTCACACAGCTAGTAAGTGTTAAGTGTCTGAGGCTGAATTTGAACTCAGGTACTCCTGACTCCAGGGCCAGTGCTCTATCCACTGCGCCACCTAGCTGCCCCCATGCACATAAATTTCTAATTGTGCTGTCATTGCTCAAACTTACAAGAGCTCCAGCCAAATTTAGGAAATTCATTTCAGCAAACATTTCATATTCAGACATTCTGGCTTTCATTTTCTTTGGTCATTTGGAAATCTCTGCTCTTCATCTTGAATCCAAAATATAACCAACATACTATTTTTAAAGACAAAATATTATTGTGAATAACTGGGGGCCCAGGGCAAGAGGAGAGGGAATTATAGTGAATAACCGCATCCTGCTATTATATACATTGTTAGCCTGCCCAGATAAGTTCCTATAACTACTACTAATGTCTCTAAGCCTATTTGTTGAAATAAAGTTCTAGCCTAAGAGAAATGACTCTGTGTGTGTGTGTGTGTGTGTGTGTGTGTGTATGTACATGGCATAATGGTATATCTAGCTATGATCCTGAGTTTTATTGATACATTAAGACTTTAAAAATAAAAATAGAATACTCCTGAAACAGGTGCTTTTGAAGGGTACTATATCTGTTCTTTTCCTGTTAAAAAATCATATTTTAAACCGTCAATCACATATTCCTTTTATTTTCTGTTTGCCTCAAGTTGCAGAGAAAACGAGTAGTTTGAAGTCTTAGTTGCTATAGTAATTAACATGGCAGCTTCTTTTTTGGTTGTCGTTCAAAGACATCTTAAAAGTACTTTGACAAAATGAAATGCATCCAGAGGAGGGTGATCACAATGGTGTAAAGGATCTGAAAATCATGTCCTATGAGGACCAGTAGAAAGGATTGGCTAGATTTCTCAGAAGGATTGAGCCTAAGGAGAGAAATGACATTTCTCTTTACATTTTTGAATGTAATTTTGGGGGGTGCTTTAGAGGGCAGAAGGGTAAATATCACAGAGGCAGATTTTGGCTCAACATAGGATTGAACTGTCTGTTGAATACATCTGTCCACCAGAGGACTATGGTGCTCTGGGAGGGAGGGTGGCTATCTGTCAGGGTTTTGAAGAAAAAATTACTTGCTAAGCTGAGGGTTGAGCTTGATGACCTCCAAGGCCAACTTTTGACTCTAAAATTTTCATGATCTGACGTACATCTGGTTTTTTACTCTATAAAAAATCCCATATATATCTCTCTCTATATATCTATCTGATGATAACATACCATAATTCAGGTAGATATCAGTATTTCCACTACTCTGGGAAGGTGAGTCAAATCAGCAAAGTCAAAATGAGGTCAGATTGTAAGGACAGACTTTGAGAAGCAAATATGCTTGGGAGGTTAGTTGTGAAATCTTGTTCCAATGGGCCAAACATCTGTTTAACTGGCTACAGAGTGAGCTTTTATTGGTAGCAAATTATTTGGGTAGTTTCCCTTACAATATATATATATATATATATATTAAAAACTGAAAGCTCACGAGTATTGTGGATTGAGGGATCACACTTATGGCTAACATTAATCCATGCATAACATATCATTTCAGTTATAATGTCTATGAAGAGATTCTATGTGTTCAATGAAGTCCTTTCCATTTAAAAATCAAACTAATCAAAATTACACTAGTATGTGGTTCTCTGGATATATTCCTCTATAAAACAAAAACAAAAACTCACCTTTCAGTGTTACTTGAAGTTCTTAAGCTACTAATATGGTTATTCCCATAATGTAGGTGCATAATTCTTCATTTATATGTGTTATATATATATATGTACATATCTATATGTATGTATATGTACGCACATGTACATGTATATGTACATGCTGGATTTAGTCAGAGATGTGGACCCATATTCCAGCTCTACCAGTAATTGTGTAACATTAGGCAGATTGTTTCTCTTATTTAATCATAAATTTTTTCATTAAAAATGAGAATAATAGCTATACTACCTACCTCACAGGGTTGTTGTGAGGAAAAGGTTTGTAAACTATGAAGTTCTCAATGAGTATGATCTATATATGACCCTAATGTGTAGAACTCTACATATGAAAAGAATGATGAGCTCTGTTGTTGAGTTATTTTTCAGTCATATCTGACTCTTGGTGACCCCATATGGGGTTTTCTTTGCAAAGATACTAGAGTGTCTTGCTATTTCCTTCTCCAGCTCATTTTATGGATGAGAAAACTAAGGCAAATGGAGTTAAGTGACTTGCTCAGGGTTACACAGCTAGTAAATGTCTGAGGCTGGATTTGAACTCAGGAAGGTGAATCTTCCTGCCTCCAGGTCTAGTACTCTATCCACTGCAACACCTGGCTACTAGAAAAATATAAGATGCTCAGGAAAGATGGGCAGGGGAAAGAAAAGAGCTGATCTCTTTTACGTGAAGGGTGTATACATATAGGTGGAGAAAGCCAAAAGATAAAACACCTTCCCAAGAAAGACCACCAGACTGAGTTATAAGAAACATGGCCCTGATTAGACAAATGAAATGAGTTGAACTTATTTGGTCAATAGAAAAGAGGACTATAGGGGTTACCATTTCAGATGAATGGAAAGCTGTTATATAGTGGGTGCTACCCAGTTATTTTCTATTTCCACAGAGGACTTGACAAGGGGAAGGAGATTAGGGCTAGGGATGTACCCAGAACAAGAACATTCTCTGGTCCCTCCATTGTATTCCTTATCGGGACAGCCTTTTGGGGGATAGTCCATGTCTTGGATTGGGATTCATGCATTATAGACTATATAGATTAGGCACAAAGCTTCCCAAGTATCTGCCTGGTACACAGTGAGTACTTAATAAATGCTGATCGATTGTCAGTTGTCACTGCAGCAGAGAGGGAGGAATGAGACCAGAAGAGAGTAAATTATTTTACTATCATTAAAAAGATCCTTGCTTTTATTTGTGTAATCTACTTCCCTCCATTAGTACATATATTCATGCCCAAATGAGGGGAAGGGTGAGTATACACAGAGATGAACTAATGGGGGGGGGGTGAACTCACCAATCTACCAAGGAAGACAGTTAATTCTCCCCATCACTCCAAGCTCCCTTCAGCCTCTGAAGGCTTGGGCAAAGCACTTAACTGCTGTTAACACCTCTTTAAACCTTCAGACTTCAGCAAACATGGCCATTCACACCTCTTCAATTGCTCTGACCCAGCCTGCTGTCTTTGCCAACCAAAGCATCCCACTTACCCATGGGAGAATAATGTGGAGAAGAAAAAGCATCCCTTAATTTTCTTCAGACTTAGTAGGGAGGGGGAAGCATGTGAGTGGATGGTTTTATAATTGCTTATTTGTGCAAAAGGCTGCACACATTATGCTTTAGATTAATAATCATTATTTCTGTGGCACTTTCCGTTCCAGCCAGCAGAGAGCATTCCAATTATGTCCTCCATCTGAGCTCTCTTTTGTAGGTATCTAATATTTCTTTCCTCTTCAAAAAGTCAGTTCAAGGGGCTTTCCTGCTAATAGTGATCAGAGGCAGGCTTGGCTTACTGCATAGGAAAAGAGGCTATAATTAGTTCTTATTTATTAACCTAGATCCTAGCTGGGTACAGAAAGGCATGTAGCTCCCCAAGGTGCTACTTCACAAACAGTAACCTAAACTTTTGCCAAGAATGTGCCTAAATCTTTCATTTATTTAGTTAGTCCTATGGTCCTCTCTTTTCCCACCTATTCGAAACACCAGGAAAACCTCAGCCGGCTGAAGTAAGGCTGACAGTCCAGAGCCTGAAGCCATAAATGAAATAGAAAGGAACAACCACATAAGCACAGACATTTAAATAAGCGATGGGGAGGTTTGCTAGCATCTGTTGCCTTCATCGTCTCCCGTTGGAGTGTCATATCCTGCAATCTCTTGTCCTCTAAAAGGTCTTGGGCTGTCAGAGCCACAAATAATGACTAGAGAATGCTTTCTTTCTGGCTGATGGCCTTATACATAAGTAAAAGCCTTACAGAGGCTGTCCAGATAGATTGAGAGTAAAGATTTTTCTAAAGTAGAATGGATATAAAATTTAATAGGAAGCAGAGATCAGATGGAACACAATACACCCTATTCTTGTATGACCTATACCTAAGGATTGCCAGTAACTTTTTCTTTCTTTTTTTTTGGGGGGGGGCAATGAGGGTTAAGTGATTTGCTTAGGGTCACACAGCTAGTAAGTGTCAAGTGTCTAAGGTCGGATTTGAACTCAGGTCCTCCTGAATACAGGGCTGGTGCTTTATCCACCACGCCACCTAGCTGCCCCCAGGATTGCCAGTAACTAAACATGATTCATTTTTCTTCTTTGGACTCTGGTCCCCTAGAACCTAGGATGGTCTCACCATCCCTTTCCCTGACTAGTTTAAAATATCCAGGAAATTCAAGTTGGCTGTTCTGTAACTTCTTAGGTAGGGAATAAAGGCTTGGAGTGGTAGCATGAGCCTGTAATCCTCACTCCTGGTGGGGCTCTCCACTGCAAAGGAGGGGCCAACCTGCCCAGATTACAAATGAAACAGGTCAAAGCTACCCATTGTATCGAAAGTGGAATCAGAGTCAGGGTTGTGCTGTGAGTGGTCAATCTATTCCTAGCCTGGCTGAGATAGGGAGATTAGTCCAAAAGAAAGAAAAGAGAAGAAGGAAGAAAGGAAGGTGAAGGAAAAAAAGAGAAAAGAAGAATGGAAGAAAGAAATTCAAAGTAATTCAGGTCTTGGTTTATTATTTCTTAAGTATCAAAATAAAGAACACCTTTGCACAATTTCTGAGAAGTTGCTATTCATAGAATCATCAAGTTTTAAGCTAGAAGGGACCTTGGAAGTCATCTAGCACTGGGATTCTTAAACGGATTCCTGGGGATCTTTTTCTTTTTTTTTTTTAGTGAGGCAATTGGGGTTAAGTGACTTGCCCAGGGTCACACAGCTAGTGAGTGTTAAGTGTCTGAGGCCGGATTTGAACTCAGGTACTCCTGAATCCAGGGCTGGTGCTTTATCCACGGCGCCACCTAGCCGCCCCGTGGGGATCTTTTTCTTAAAAACATTTTGATAACTGTAGTTCAATAACACTGGCTTCCTTTATAATTCTATGTATTCAATTAAAAAAAAAAACTATTTTGAGAAAGGGCCCATAGGCTTCCCCAGACTGCCAAATGGGTCCATGATGCACAAAAAGCTTAAGAACTTCTGATCTAGTCTAATCTCTTCACTCTATAGATGAGGAAAATGAGGTTCAGATTGATGATAGAATCACTGGAGTATGATCTCAGGCTAGAGGGGATCTCAGATTTGTAATACACAGATGCCAATGTGAAAAGTCTTATGAAAGTAGAAGATATATTTGGCCCACACAGAATGGGCATAAAACCATTTTGGGTAGAAAAAGACAAGGTGGATCTACCTGCTGCCCATATCACAAAGGCTTTTTTTTTTTTAACAGCTTTTATTTATTTTTTCTT
Source organism: Dromiciops gliroides (assembly GCF_019393635.1). NCBI lineage: Eukaryota > Metazoa > Chordata > Mammalia > Microbiotheria > Microbiotheriidae > Dromiciops > Dromiciops gliroides. The sequence continues at coordinate 160,406,795 of NC_057862.1, read as the reverse complement.
TTGAGGTCTCAGAAACAAAACTTGGCTCCTTTGGTCAGCTTTTCTTATCTCTTCTCTCTCTCTATATATATATATACTGCTACTTATCTTCAATTCTTTTCCATATTCAAAATATCCCTTACCCATAACATCTATGTACACAAGCAGTTCTTTTATTCAGTTTTCTCCCTACTTTTTATTACATAATTCCTTGACACACAGAGCCGTTTGGTGTCCCTTATCAATATGTATAATACAAGATAGAATATACATGTGTAGAGTTTCAGACTGTGTATCTTGGCCATTGACTATTTTTATTTCATCTGGTTTTTATTTTGCAAAGATAAGAAGTAAAATCTACTCTAGCTTCATGAGTCAGAGATTTAACATCATTTTTAGCCTCTGTTGCCAGGTCACACAATTCTATTTTGAATGGGGGAGGGGAAAAGGAGAATTTTCTATAGAATCTAGAACCCTAATCAACTGATTGAACTGTTTCTAGATCATGTCACACGAGCTCTTCTCCAGATTTAGTCTTCGTTTATTTGGAAGATGATAAATGGCCTGATCTAAGAAGCTATTCTAATTACCCTGTGATGTACCATATGATGTTGGAAGAACATTCATTCTGGAGAGGTGATACTTGGCTATTAGCACCTAGTGGCCAAAATATTAAGAAAATGCCATTAAGAAGAAAAATCCCAGGACTTTTGGTTTGGGAAAACATCCATGTAATTAAATACTACGCAGAAAGAAAATTACATCTTGTATACTTCAAACAGAAAAGTGAAAGAATCTTAAAGACTGCTCTTTTGGATTATTTCAGAAACTATAGCAAGGCTTCAAGATTTTTAAAATTCTATTATTAAGTCTGAAAATGCAAGTAAAAAGAACAGTATTAAGGAAGTGACATTTGGAGGCTGGATTCCGGACAATCCATACAAAAATAAAATCTTATGTATAAAAAAAAGCTACAAATACTTCATCAAAGACATTACTGATGAGACATAAAAAATGATGTGAAGACCGTACAAGGATTATCAATGTGCCTGACTTTTAAATGGATTTGAGCCAAGGAAATTATCCTTATGAAATCACTCTCGATCCCTCAAGAAAAAAAAAATTAAGCAAAAAAAAATGCTTATATGGTTTTTAGTAGCCAAATAATGTACCTTTATGTGGTGGGTGTATGGGAGACTGTTCTTATGGAATAGAGATCAGCACTCAAGAATTCAGCCCTGAATCTGTGAGGAGAAAAGAAAGCTTGATGTGAACACGAATTAGATAATTTTCCTCTCTGGACCTCGGACTTCTCAGCTGTAAAATGAATGTGGCAGAACTAGATAGTCTATAAGATTCTTCCTAGCTCTAACATTCTGTGACTGATTTGCTTCTGATACTAAGAACATCCTACTTAGACTTGAGCCAGTGAAGCAGTGGAAAGACTGTTAGAGCTGGCAGCTAGGTGGTATAGTGGATAAAGTAACAGCCCTGGATTCAGGAGGACCTGAATTCAAATCCAGCCTCAGACACTTCACATTTATTAGCTGTGTGGCCCTGGGCAAGTCACTTAACCCTCATTGCCCCACAAAAAATTTTTTTAAAGAATGTTAGATTTAGAGTGCAAAGATGTATTGGAATTCTGGCTCTGTCATTTATTTCTGTGTGGCCTGGGGTAATACTTACGTTGAGGCAGATGTATGATATATATTGACATAAAATCTGGCCTCAGACACTTGCTAACTGTGTGACCCTGGACAAATCATTTAACCCTGTTTGCCTCAGTTTCCTCATCTGTAAAATGAGCTGGAGAAGAAAAAGGCAAACCACTCCAGTATCTTTGCCAAGAAAACCTCAAATGGGGTCAGTCAGACAAGAGTGGAAAACAATTAAATAACTAACTAAAATGAATAAGAGTAAAATCATAGAATATTTGAGCTGGGAGGAAACTACTAAGACTAGGTGGTGCAATGGATGGAGTGCTACTTCCTGAATTAAAATCTGGCTTCAGATACCTACTAGCTGTGTGACTCTGGGCAAGTCACTTAGACCTGTTTGCTTCAGTTTCCTTATCTGTAAATGAGCTAGAAAAGGAAATGACAAACCCCTCTAGTACCTTTGCCAAAAAACAAAACCCAAATGGATTCACAAAGAGTCAGACGTGACAGAAACAATTCAACAACAAAATGCCAAGACATTGTAGATGGCAAATTTCTTATGATATACCTAGTTTAAATATTTATAGATTTAAGCAAGAATATCAGAATTTTGTGTTGAAAGTATTGATCCTACTATAGCATTGTTTCCTACAGTTTCTCTACTAATTTATCTTTTCTGCCTTGATTTTTCCTCACTGTCTCTGGTAGTGAAGTTTCTGTCACTTCTCTTGCTAGAATAAATTATTAAAGAGTCATAGAAAGAAATAAGTGCCACGAGCCTTTTAGAAAATGTACCTGAATCCATTGACTACAAAAAAATCTTGTTCAAATCTTGCTTCTGATGCTTACTACTTGTATACCCTTAGACAAGTCATTATAGCCCCCTGAGCTTCAGTTCTCTCATCTGACATAGGGTAGAGTTTGGACTAGACCGCCTCTGAGGTAATTACTATGTAAGTGTCCAAGGCTGGATTTAAACTCAAGTCTTCTGACTCTGGACCCAGAACTCTATCCACCATTGCACTCCCTAACTCCCTGGTAGCCTTAAACCTGTTGCTTTGAGGGGGATCTAAGATTCTTTCAACTCTAACCACTTTAAAGATATTTCTAGTATCTCTGACCTTACTTCAGTCAAGGGCAGAGTTTTCCTATAGGCCCATTGACTTTTCTGGGTTATGTTTACCTCCTCTGAGTCCAGGGTAGACACAGCAGCAACAACAGAAGGCAGAATCCAGCCCTCCTGATGCTGCATTGGGCTGATTTTCTCACCTCCTGCATGCTGAAACTGTGGCTTGCCCCATTTTCTATTTCAGATCTACTGCTTATCAGAATTCTGATCCTGTGTCATTGCTAGCCACATCCCAGTATGAGGTTGCTACTAGAAAAAAAAAATATATATATATTTATAAATATTATATATATATAATTTTTAGTAAATAGAAGTGTTAAAATTCTAAATGCCAGAATTTGACATGGGCTTGTTCTTAGTTTGATCTTTAATATTAACATATTTTACTTAGAGTGTGAAGTTTATAGACAATGCCAGAAATATTATATGTATATAAGCCTGTGTGTGTGTGTGTGTGTGTGTGTAATGGAAAGCAATAGAAGCAGCTAGGTGGCACAGTGGATAGAGCTCTGGCCCTGGAGTCAGGAAGACTTGAATTCAAATCCATCCTCAGACACTTAAAACACTATCTGTGTCACACTAACTGTGTGACCCTGGGCAAGTCATCCAACTTGTTTGCCTTAGTTTCCTCAGCTGCAAAATGAAGATAATAATAGCACCTACCTCACAGGGATGTTGTGAGGATCAAATGAGATATTTGTAAAGCACTTAGCACAGTGCTTGGCACAGAGTAGGCACTATATAAATGCTTATTCCTTTCCCAATTCCCTTTTCCCACCGCCGCTTCATTTTATGAAGTATATGTAATATAGATGTTCATTTTGTTCTTTTAAAGCTGGGCATGTTTTCCTTTCAAATGTTACTAAATAAACTCTGTTGTTCTACAGATTAGTTGCTCTTTGGGCTCCAAATATGTGTCTAGAAGGTTCAAACTATTCCTATGAAAGGGGGGACCACAGGAGTAAGCCATCAATATCACATAAGCATTGGGAGGCTTCTCGTAGGACATGTCAATGAGGTGAATGTTTTTATAGCCACTTACTGCTCTTAACATCCCTTGGGGAATGTGGTCTTTGACCATCCATAGAAAATCCAACGTAGGAACCAGCAGGGGTGGTGAGGTTAACTTGGACTAAAAGCAGTGACATTTCATTGGTATGCACTGAACAAAAATCCCTTTGCCTTGGGTGGGGGAAAATGGTGAAGTGGTGCAGTGGATATAGTGCTGGAATTGCTGTCAGGAAGATTTGAATTCAAATCATGCTTCAGACACTTAGTAATAGTATGACCCTGGGCAAATCACTATAGTCCTTCAGGTCTCATTTTCCCCAAAGGGACTGAAGTTCCCTTTCAGTTCCAATAATGTGGGCCTGGAACTTTTAGTAACATTGTCGAAACATTCTTCTCTAGGCACCTCCTATGGGAGATGCCTGTTCTATTCTCTGATTCTTCCTTCTACCACTAATTTATGGAAAATAGTAGTTCTATACATGTGAATATTATGTATGATTAAAAAGGGAGTAAAAAGGAAAACTTGATAACAGTATATATAGTATATCCAGTTCATTGGAAATATGCAAACCTGCCCATCTGAGTCTGAACCAATCTTGTCAAGAAATTTCACAACCGCTCTAACTGAATCCCAAGAAATTTGCATTTGTCACCCATGAAAGCAGAGATGCTTGACACAAACTTTTAAACTTCAAACCCTTTCTACAGTTAGATCAGAATCATATATAATTCCTTTTCCAGTATAGCCTGTGGCCTGGATAATGTCACAAGCTCAGGTGACTGGTGATATTTGACTAATGTCCTCATTGGGAGGAGAGCACTGTGTGAAATAGGGGAGTCCAAAAGCTGTTGCCATTCTAATTGGTTTATTAATTTCAGCCACTTCATTGTTAAAAACTGGACTGATTCCTGGGAAATGACAGAACTTACTATTAAAAAACTGAATCCGGGGGCAGCTAGGTGGCGCAGTGGATAGAGCACCGGCCCTGGAGTCAGGAGTACCTGAGTTCAAATCCGGCCTCAGACACTTAACACTTACTAGCTGTGTGACCCTGGGCAAGTCACTTAACCCCAATTGCCTCACTAAAAAACAAAACAAAACAAAACAAAACAAAACAAAAACTGAATCCATTCACCAAGAACTTCCTCTTCTCCCCTCCTCTCCTCATTTCACATCACTCAGATTTCTTCTAAAAATATCAACCTTGTCTCACAAGAAGTAGCTCTTCTTGCTGAGGTAAAGCCATCTATATACCCACTATCCCTTTCCATCCCGTCTCATCTTCTCCAGGAGATTACCCCTTTTGTCATCCCCTCTCTCTCACTTAACTTCAATCTCTGTCTACTGGTTGGTCCCTTACTGTCTACATATACACCTATGTCTTCTTGTCCTTTCTCAAAAACAAACAAACAAAAAACTTCACTTGATCCATCTATACCTGCTAGCTACAGCATCTCTTCTCTCTTTTGTGACTAAACTTCTTGAGAAGGCTGTCTACAATTGATGTCTCCAACTTTTTCTCCTCTCACTCTTCCTAATTCTGCCATTTGGCTTCCAACCTCATCATTCAACTGAAACCGTCTCTCCAAAGTACACATGATCTCTTGATTGCCAAACCTAACAGTCTCTTCTCAGCCCTTATCCCTCTTGCATTCTTCGTCGCTTTTGGATTATTGGTTCCCCTCTCCTCCTTGATATTCTCTTCTCTTCAGGTTTTCATGGCACTACTTTCTCCTGGTTCCCCTCCTTGTCTGATTTTCTCAGTCTCTTTTGGTGGATCTTCATCCCAGCCATACCTACTAACTAAGGGTGTCCTTTGAGGCTCTGTCATGTATTCTCTTTCTATACTTTTTCCCTTGGCTATCTTGGCTCTCATGTATTCAGCTATCATCTCTGCGCAGATGATTTTCAGATCTATTTATCCAGCCCTAATCTCCAATTTCACAACTCCCACTACCTATTGAAATCTTGAGCTGGATATCTAGTAGCCATCTTAAATTGAACATGTCCAAAACCAAACTTATCTCCCCTCCCCTAAATCCTCCCTTCTTCCTAACTTCCTTATTATGGTGAAGGGTGCCACCATCCTCTCAGGCACTTGGGCTTACAAATCCTCATTCTCACATGCTTCCCCAAATCAGTTGGAAGTTCTGTCATTTTTACCTTTATAGTGTCTCTCTTTTGTCACTGCCACCACCCTGTTGTAGGCCCTCATCGCCTCACGTGCAGACTGTCGCAATAGCCTTCTGGTTGGTCACCTTGTCTCTAATCTCTCCTCCTTCTAGTCCATCTTCTATACAGCTTGTCAAATTGATTTTCCTTTGATGACATCAATCCTCTCCCTGCTCCCTTCATTAAACTCCAGTGGCTCCCTATTTCCACCAGGATCAATACAAAATCCTCTATGTTTTAATGTCCTTCATAACCTGGCCCCTTCCTACCTTTCCAGTCTTCTCATACTTTATTCCCTTCCATGTACTCTGCAATCCAATGACATTGGCTCTCTTCTGTTCTTTGAACAAATTTCCAAATTCCAGGCATTTTTACTAACTGTCCTTCATGCCTGAAATTTTCTAACCCCTCACCTGCCCCCAGCTTCCTTCAAATCTCAACTAAAGTTTCTTCTTCCACAAGAAGTCCTTCTGAGTCCTCCCTTTGGGGATCATCTCCAATTTATCCAGTATATATCTTGTTTGTACATAGTTGCTTTCATGTTGTCTTCTTTATTAGACTATGAGCCTCTTCCTTCCTTCCTTCCTTCCTTCCTTCCTTCCTTCCTTCCTTCCTTCCTTCCTTCCTTCCTTCCTTCCTTCCTTCCTTCCTTCCTTCCTTCCTTCCTTCCTTCCTTCCTTCCTTTCTCTTTCAATTTTCTTCTCCATTGCTTAGCACATTGCCTGGCATATAATAGGTACTTAATAAATGTTGACTTGACTAAAGGCTGCTTTGTGAGCATTTCCCTGGTCTATTGGTTAAAATACATTTTAAAAAATTTAATTTGATTTTATTTTTTAAAAATGTTTTCTAATTACATATAAAATACTTTTTGAGTTCCATTTTTTTCTCCCACCCTCCTTTCCCTCCACTGCTCCCAGAAGGCAGCAAGCAATCTGATGTAGGTTATACATTACAATTATGTTAAACATATTTCCACGTGTCATGTTGTAAGAGAAGAATCAGGACAAAAGGGGAAAAAGCAACAACAAAAGTGGAAATAGTATGCTTCAATCTGCATTCAGAATTTTTCTGAATTGTGGAGAACATTTTCCACCATAAGTCTTTTGGCATTGTTTTGGATCACTGCATTGCTGAGAAGAGTCAAGTCTATTACAGTTGATCATCACACAATGTTGTTGATGGTCAAAATATATTTTAAAGGAAAAAAAGAATGACTTGTATTTGATGAATTCATGCTGGCACATCTTGATCACCTTTTCTATTATTCCAATTGTCATCTGTACTCAGTGCAAAATCTGCCTAAGCAGAAGGTATAGCACAAAGAACATGGGCTTGGGTATTGGAGGACATGGGTTTAAAATCTGTCTCTGATGTTTACTACTTGTGTGACTTTGAGCAAGTCATTTAACCAACTCATGCTTTATTTTCTTCAGCTTTAAAATGAGGGGATTAATCCAGTAGATGGCTTAGAGTCCTTCACTAGTTCTAAATATAAGATTGTATATCATATGACTGATGCCCTTTCCACCTCTATCTGACTTATGACCTTTCCAGACCTTGAATTCCTGAAAATCAGGGAAAATAAAAACAATAGGGCTGGCAGTTGGTTCATATGCACTATCTCCATGCCATTAAGGAGGGTATGGTGTAATGTCTCAGAAAGATTGATGGTCTATATTTATAGTCCTGAATTTCTGCATTGGGAACTTGTTGGGGGTGAAGGGAAGGCACTCACTATGAAAAAGGGGATTAAAGGAAAACAAATGAATAGAAGTTATGGTAAGGAGGTCAATTTCTTCATTAACCAAATCCTGATTATCATCCTTGGGTACCTAAATCAGTGGTGTCAACACTGCAGGGTATATATTGACTTAGAAAACCACAATTTAACATTATCTATACTGTTTTGTATTTTTATTAATTTTGTTAATTTCTCAATTACATTTTAATCTGGTTCACACTACCCACATATAATGAATTTGACACCTCTGTTCTAAACCAAACAAGTATTGTTTCTCTGGGCTGTAGCCCCTCACTTGGAAGAGGAAATTCTGCACAAGTCCTAATACAGATTTTTAAGCTGGGATCCATGGCCCCTCCCAGGAACCAATGCATAGATTTCAGGGAGGCACGAACTTGGATGGGAAAAATTACATCTCTATTTCTACTTAATTTTCTTTTTAATCCTATGTATTTTATTTTGTGCATCTAAAATATTATTTTAGGGTCTGTGACATGGGAAAGGTTAAGAAGTTAATACATCTAGGCTCAAGGACTTTGAAGTAGAAGATTCCTTTTCCCTTTTTTCAGCAATAGTTTTGTAGAGCTTCTTGTAAGCAAAACATTCAATAGATGGTTGAAAGCTAAAGGAATTCTACCACCATCACCACCCCCACAAAAAGAGGCTAAAGAGACAGAGAAAGGATAAGGTTAAAAGCAGCCTACCTCTTCTTTATTCAAAGTTATCAAAAGAAATGTATTTCTGGAGGTCTCCATCTTTCCCCATCCTTCATTAGATTCTCAGGTCTTTAACATTTTGCAAAGCTGGTATAAGTAGACTATCCTCTGTCACCTATTTTTAAGTTAGTCTAGTTAAGGAGTACAAGTAGATCTTTAGTGCATGTGTATCACCTTCCTGTGATGATTATAAAAGTTGGTATGGGATATCTGCCCATCAGTGCCATATAAGTAATAAAGTATCCCTTCCTTACCTCTATGAGGTTAAATCTCAATGTTAGGCAGTGTTTGGGGAGGTGAAAAAAATCTCCTCTTACAAGGAATTCTGACAGCATAGGTAGAACTATCATTTTCTTCTTTTTGGTGGTTTTATCTTCTCTGTGACTGTGTCCAATCCATAAAACCAATTTATACCTCTTTGTATCATTCTTATACACCTAGAGATGATTTTTAGGTGCCCTGGAGAATTGAACTTAATATTATATTGTGTTGCCCACTTTAAGAAGAAATGGACATATCATGAGTCTAAAATAAAAGTCAAACAAAAGTAGATTATTTTATCTCGGAAGCCAGTTTCATCCTGAGCCCTTTAAATGGCATAATTCTATTTCTGTACATTACTCGGAACTTAATAGAAAAATTGATTAAAATATGAGCACTGTTCGTTGTATGTGCCCTGGCTGAATGCCACAAGACACATTAATTGAAAATGAATTTTCACAAACCCAATCAGGCATCATGAAGATGAAAAATGTACCTTTTTACCCCTTTCTTTCATTGATTTTTCATTTTCCCCTCTTAACTTCATTTAGCAATTTTTCAGTTTCATTTTGTTCTTGCTTTAATTCATTCCATCCTTTTCCTCTCAATTGGGGTATTATAACTTTTCCCCCTTGTTAAGCTACTTTCTTAAAGTATATTACAGCCGGGTAAATTCTGATAACTTAATAGCTGACTTATTTCTCCCCATATGGTTTATTTCAGAAAAAAGTTTAGTACTTAGGTTTTTTTAAAACTTGCATCCTGAGGTAATTTTTTTATCATGAGGATTCCATTTTAATATAAAAATAAACCCTTAAAGCATAATCATTTTAATAGAATTAAGGGCAGATATGAAAATGAAACCTTTCCTGTGAAGAGATTGAAATAGGAATTAATCTCATTATATGTGGATGTATCTTAAAGTCGTTTGAGTGAAGTTTGGGGTTCAAGGTGTGGGACAAGGAAGGGCAGAGCACCACAAAACAAAACACTGAATGGGAAGGAATTAAGCAGAAAGTAAAGCTCTTTATTGAGGGGAAATATAATAAGAAGGGGCAGTTAGGGAGAAGGGAAACAGATCAGGTCCTTAGGGATCCTTGGGTAAAATAGGGTATCCTAAACCAGTAAAGCCACATGGATTTATATAGGGATCTTATTTGGGTCCTGTGGGACCAGGCACTGGGTAGAAAGATGGGAAACCTGGACCTGAAGCACAGGTCAAGGTTTGGGACTGAAGCTGATTCATGTTTGGAGGTGGAAGATGGGGTCGGAATGGAGGAAGGATTGGTAACTGGTCAGGGGATTTGATCCTACTAGGATGCAGGATAATGCAGTGAATAGAGTGCTAGCCTGGAGTCAGGAAGACCTGAGTTAAAATCTGATTTAGATCTGCACTAACTGTGTGACCCCAGGCAAGTCACTTTACTTCTGTTTACCTCAGTTTCCTCAACTGTTAAACGTGGACAAAAACATTAACCTCTCCTATGGCATGGGCAAGTGATGAAGCAGCAGATATAGACACGATTGAAATGAATGAACAACAACACTATGGAAGTGATATTTACCAGTGGGGCACTTGTAGTATATGGTAAAGGTGAAGTAAAACTTTCTTTTATGCCTCCTGCTTTATGAAAAACCAACTATCCATTGTTGAGATCGAGCACTGTACTCATCATTCATTACCAGTGGCAAAAATATATAGTCTCTTAAAATCTTATATAAAATGTTATATTACACTCGATACTCATACAATCTTTTATTTTCATGGGCTTAGGTATTTGAGCTAAATTTCATTTACACTGGAGAACTGGATACCAAATATGACCCTGAATTATAGAGTTACATCATGAACTGACACATATGAAGAGGACTCAAATAGTGGCTCTGCAATTTATTAACTGGGTGACCCTGGGCAAATCATTTAAATTTCCTGGGTCTCATTTTCCTTATCTATAAAATTAAGGAGTTGGACTAGGTAACCTCTAAGGTCCATATTAGCTCTAAATTTATCATCCTGGGTCTCAAAAATCCTGTATGACTATTCTGTGAGGCTAAAAGTTGCCTTGGGTAGCTAGGTGACTAAGTGATAGAGCACCAGGCCTGGAGTCAGAAAGATTCATCTTCCTGAGTTCAAATCTGGCCTCAGAAGCATGGAGCATGCCCGTAAGGGGTCCAACTACAAGATAAAGCTTTAGAGTAATTTAGAAATGAACATTCTAATCAGAACTAGGAATAAAACAAAAGCTAGGTAAACCTTACTAGCTGTGTTATCCTTGTAAGTCACTTCACCCTGTTTGCCTCAGTTTCCTCATCTGGAAAATGAGCTGGAGAAGGAAAAGGCAAACCACTCCATTATTTTTGCAAAAAAAAAAAAAAAAAACCCCAAACAAGCCCATATGGGGTCATGAAGAATCAGACACATCTGGACAACAACAAAAGATGCTTCATGATGAAACTACTTTAAATTTTTACTTAATTTTTTTTATTAAAAAAAATTACTTTAAAAAACTTGTTAAATTGATCATTTAAAAATATTTTCTTCTGTTAGAGATGCAAGTTTTTGTTAAAGAAATCCATTCAAATTAATTCTCTAAAAAAGTTTGATTCTATTTTTATATAAATATACTTATATAAATATATATGTATATATTTGCAGGGCAATGAGGGTTATGTGACTTGCTCAGGGTCACACAGCTAGTAAGTGTCAAGTGTCTGAGGCTGGATTTGAACTCAGGTCCACCTGAATCCATGGCTGGTGCTTTATCCACTGTGCCACTTAGCTGCCCCTATATTTTATAAATATAAAAGAGTCAGGGTGGTAGGTACAATTTCAAACATTTAAAAGATTATTATAGTATATTAATTATTATATATTATATTATTTTATTATATTTAAATTCTACAAACTTTTACCTTTTTTTTTTTTTTGGAGATTCCCCTATGAGAGAAGAGACATTTTTGCTTTTTTATAGACAACAAAGTTACTCCCTTCTGATTGAAAAAAGTAATGTGATGGAGAGTTTATGGAGAGAGTTTAGTGCCTTGTCCCCTTTGCTTTGGTTAGTGAGAGAAAGAAGATCCAGAGGAGAGGGGAACAGCCAATATCTTTACAATTGATAAGAACACTAGAAGGGTGGATTAAGGCAGTTCCTTTAATTAGCTAGAACAGGATAAAGCTGTTGGCAGCTATGCTGAACTGGTTTTTGACATGAAAACTGACTTAATTTCCTAGAAATAAAATTCTAGAAGCATGGAGCATGCCCATAAGGGGTCCAACTACAAGATAAAGCTTTAGAGTAATATAGAAATGAACTTTCTGGGGGCAGCTAGGTGGCGCAGTGGATAAAGCATCGGCCCTGGAATCAGGAATACCTCAGTTCAAATCCGGCCTCAGAGACTTAACACTTAATATCTGTGTGACCCTAGGCAAGTCACTTAACCCCAATTGCCTCACTAAAAAAAAAAAAAAAAAAAAAGAAAGAAAAAAAAAAAGAAAGAATATTCTAATCAGAACTAGGAATAAAACAAAAGCTAGGTAAACCTGTGCGTTATAACAGTTTAGCATAGTGATAAAGGTATTAAATTGTACCTAGGTATTTTTATGCTTTAGAAACTTGCTCTCTAAGGCTTTGCTAATAAATGTTTAAACTTAACTGTTTTCAGTAGTCATACTTATAGATATAGGTCTATACATCTATATAGGCATTTATTTATTTATTTTTAGAAAAATAACCCAACAAAGCCGAGAAAAAAAAATCAGAAAAATCCATGGTTCTAATCTCTTTCAGTTAATTCTTCTGTGACACAGGCCTGGTAGTTTGTACCAAGCCACATACTACCACTTGGTGGCAGCTTAACCTAATTGAAGACTCCTTTCTTTTGAATTTTGAATAAACCTGTTTAACCTAACCTAATACAGTGATTCCTACAAATACACATGCTGGTAATGTGCTGCCCCAGACTGTAATCACAGAATTCTTGGGGTTGTAGATCCAGGAGATGTTCAGTACTCTAGGGCTTCCTCAGAAATTCTGTTCCAGATGAGCTTAGCCAGCGCAATTCAAGACAGGCTTTCTAAGTACCCCTCTCTAGTACAGTCATGACAGGAAGGGTTAATTAAGGAAGGCATGATCAGACCATACTTCTTAGGATCAGCCTTAATGAGAATGGATGCCCTTAAGAATATGAAAAAATCGAGCTATTCTCCTAGTGAAGAGAGTTCTACTTCCGCAGCTCCCCATCCCCTCTCTCTTCCTTTTAGTTCACCAGAAATTTAATATTCTTTCAACCCTACGTTACTATTTGTTCCCTTTACTCAAAATGTTTTGTGGCATGCCTTTTTAAAATGAAAGTTAATTTTTAAGAGCTTTTTGTGAGAGGCAGCTAGGTTTTGCAAAGGTTAGACCTCTGGACTTGGAGTAAGGAAGATCTGAGTGTAAGCCTTGCCTTGGACATGTATTAGTTATCTGACCCTAGGGAAATCACTTAACCTTTCTTTGTCTTGGTTTCTTCTGGGTTGGATGTCCTCTCAAGTCATTTCTAACTCTAAACTCATCTGACTTTGTTCAAACATTGTGAAGCCTTGAAGTATCTGGAACATATGTATTAGACACTAGGTATGTCACCAGGAGGTGGGTACTTGCTGAGGCACGTGCCCAGAGATATTGAAGCAAGCAAACATAATGATGATACCATTTTCTAATTCTTTTGCATTTGATAATGATAGCAGGTAATAGCTAAGATTTACATAGCACCTTGAAGTTCCCAAATCACCTTACATCTGACCTTCCTGTCCTCACCTCTTCATACTTCCCACTTTGTATCAGCATAACTACCCCAAACATGCAAGTTTTGCTGTATATCATCGTTGGAATCCCCCAAAGGGAGAAAGCAAATTAGGATGAATAAAATTCATTTGGCATAATAGAGTGATAAGTATTTGCAGAAAAACATTGGAACTTGATCCTGAGAATCTTCAAAATCCCAAACTCTAAGAACTCCTCTTTCTCCCCAGTATGAAGCTATCCCCTATATTCAGTCTTCTAGCCCTTCTTCCATCTGTACCACTGGCCTACCTGTTTTTCTTCTTTCATCAGGTTCCTAAGTCTATGTTTATAACTATATGATAGACCTAAGGTGGGTAGGTCATTAGTTGTCCCAAGGAATTTTTCTAGCTCCTTGAGTAAATGTTCTTTTTTTTTTTTTTTTTTTTTTTTTTTTTTTTTGGTAAGGCAATTGGGGTTAAGTGACTTGCCCAGGGTCACACAGCTATTAAGTGTCAAGTGTCTGAGGTCAGATTTGAACTCAGGTCCTCCTGAATCCAAGACCAGTGCTCTATCCACTGCGTCACCTAGCTGCCCCGAGTAAATGTTCTTAAAACATATCTGTTGCCTTCCTAAATCTGAGAACAAGTCTAAGTATTGTGGCTACAGGAGAAGTGTAGTGTATTCCAAATAAACTTTGCCTTTTCCTTCGTCATTCAGTTTACCCTAATTATCTTTGAAAGTTTTCCCTACTCAGAACCTTTTTTGCATATCTGGTAAAGGCATTGACAAGAAATTGACTTTTAAAAACAAATAGAAAAGAATTATTAGGGGCAAGATAACATTATTGTTGTTGTTCTTCAGTCATTCCCAGTCATGTCTGACTACGACCGCATTTGGAGTTTTCCTGGCAAAAAATACTAGAGTGCTTTGCCATTTTCTTCTCCAGCTCATTTTATAATTGAGGTAAACCGAGTTAAGTGACTTGCCTAGGGTCACGCAGCTAGTAAATATCTGAAGCTGGATTTGAACTCAAGTCTTCTTCACTCCAGGCCTAGTGCTCTATCCACTGTACTACCTAGCTGTTAAGATAACATTACCTTAGGCAAAAAATTGGAAATCAAGGGAACGTCCATCAATAGAATGGCTAAACAAGTTGTGGTATTTGAATGTAATGGAATACTATTGCACTGTAAGAAAAGATGAGCAGGAGGAGTTCAGAGAAACCTGGAAGGACTTACATGAACTGATGCTGACTGAGAGGAGCAGAACCAGGAGAACATTGTACTCAGTAACAGCAACATTGTGTGATGAACAATGGGGATAAACTTGGCTCTTCTCAACAGGGTAACAATCCAAAACAGTTTCAAAGAACTCATGATAGAAAATGTTCCCAACATCCAGAAAAAAGAACTGTGAATTATGAATGAAGATTGAATCATACCGTTTCTACTTTTGGACTGTTTTTTCCCTTCTTTTTTGAGGTTTTTCCCTTGTGCTCTGATTCTTCTTTCACAAGATGACTAATGTAGAAATATGTTTAATGTGATTGTACATATACAACCTATATCAGACTGCTTTCTGTCTTGGGGAGAAAGGAGGGAAGGGAGGATGGGAGAAAAAATTTAGAACTAAAAATCCTGTGAAAATAAATGTTGAAAACTATCCTTATATGTAACTGGAAAATAATAAAATACTTTAAAAAAGATAACATTACCTTAAAATAAAATTGCGTTAAAAAATAATAACCAAAAGAAAAATAACATTCAGAAAATATGGTAAGTATAACAGATAAAAACTTGACATCTAAACTATATAAAGGAACTGTTAATGTTAGTATACAATTTTCAAAAGATAAATACAAATCATTAATAATCCCTTGCAAAATGCTCAGCCTTAATAATAATCAAACAAGTACAGTTCTAAAAGTAATTAAAAACAACAAAGGCATTGCTGGTTGGGCTGTGGAAAAACGGGTACAATCATTCATTTCTGGCAGAATAGTAAACTTAAAGCACTTTTTTTGAAGTGCAATCTGGCAGTCTTCATTATGGGGTATTCAAACAATCTTTGCTTCAATAATTCCACTTCTGGGAATATACTCTCAAAGTGTTATCAAAAACAAATAAAGAGCTGTTAAAATTTTTCATAGCAGCATCATTAATAACCACAAATACAATCTAAATGTCCAACAATTGGGAGATGGTTAAATACATTGTGATACATTAACGTAATGGATTTCTGCAATGCAATTAAGATAAAGTATGAGTAATATTTTTTAAAAGCTGGAAGGAGCTTTATGAAATGAAACAGAGTTTAAAAAAAAAGCAGAATCCAAAGAACAAAGGATACACTGATGGACCATATGAAAGAAAAACTAAATAGTAAAAAGAGGATAAACAAATCCTGATGGAGATTTAGAGACTGAAAAGTTAAATTATATCAATTAAAATTGCCTAATTTAGATGTAATAATTAAAAAGCAACCTTAATTAGTTATATTGATGTTTAATATTGTTTATAGCAATTCATAAATAATAAACTTTAAACTTCTAGAGGATGAATCATCATAATTCTTTGCATTCCAGTATCACAATATACATCTATCACAACATTACACATTTAGGAAGTGTTTTATAAATAATTAGTAAATTTTCCTATAAGAATATTAAATGGATTTTTGATAGAATTTGTAAAAAGCAATGTCCTATGGAGGAAGAAAAATAAAAATAATATCAATTACAAGATTTTAAAAACTGGATAATTAAAACATTTATGGGGAATTCTCAAGTTTCCTGGGTGGTCTTAAAGTTGGTGTTTTAAAAAACATTATTGATGGCTACTGAAAAGCTAGTAGGTTCAATAAAGCAGTGAACCTTTATTGAGTATTGGTACCATGCTTAGCAGAGTGGTTATTAGTCATATTCTTTGGGAAATCCATCAATCTATATACAAAGAAACTATAATCAAAGAAATTCCCTACTAATGTGGACCTTATAGTCAGTCTGGGGGAAAAAATTTTGCAGCCATGAAATAAATTAGAACAATACACAACAAATAGAAAATTAAATATTAAATTGTGTTCACTGAATGAGAAGTTCTATAGGAACTTAGAGGAAGGAAGTATCAATGGGAGTCAGGATCTTCAGGGAAGACTTTGTGAAAGATAGAACAAGGCACTAGCTGACTTCAAAGAATGAGATTCAGGGAGCTGAAGAAGTATGCAGGGAATTTTGGGTACAATAAAACTAACCACAGAATTAGAAATGTTCTGCAGCCAGTTTAATTCTCATCTCTAATTTGTACTTAAATAGCCCTCATGATATATCCATGAAGACTTAGCCAGACCCCAACTTGCTAAGTTTTCATTGTCTTACCAAAGTGTAAACTTTTTGAAGCAGCTAAGTATTGCATTAGTTAGAGTGCAGAGTGAACTTTGTCAGGAAATCCTGAGTTCAAAACCTGCCTCAGAAACATATTAGCTAAGGGCAGCTAGGTGGTGCAGTGGTTAAAGCACCAGCCCTGGATTCAGGAGGACCTGAGTTCAAATCCGGCCTCAGACACTTGAGACTTACTAGCTGTGTGACCCTGGGCAAGTCACTTAACCCTCATCACCTTGGGGGGAAAAAAGAATGAAGGACAAACAACAACAAATACACCCATTCAGATGCCAAGTCCTGTCAATCCTATCTCCAGAAACTTATTAGCTGTCTGATGCTGGGCAAGTCACTTAATCTCTGTCTGCTTCAGTTTCCCTCAACCGTAAAATGGGGATATCGCCTATCCCCCAATGTTGTTATGAGGATCAAATGAGGTAATATTTATAAAGTGTTAAATATAGTGGCTGGTAGGTGTTATTATTGTTGTTGCTATTATTATTATTATTCAATAAAAATAATTAAGTAGGATTCTCTATCAGTTTGCATGTTAATGACTTCTTTTATCTTTTCTGCTTAACCATTTGGTACTACTTTTGTTTCTTCATAGGTCGAATCATTAAAGAAAAAAGTACAACAGAAACAATTATTTATCTTGCAACTTTTAGAAAAAATATCCTTCTTGGAAGGCGAGGTAAGAATCTATGATTATTTAGGTACAGTTCTTCTGTACTATATAACTTTTTGTTACCAGAGTAATAAAACTTAATTGTCAAAATAATGAAGACTTTTTAGACTCAAAAAATAGAAAATTAACTTTCAATGAACAATGCACCCCCCAAAATTCTGATAATTAATCATTCATCAAAATGATTTTATAGGTTTGTGATTCTACCAGCAATGCATGAATGTAACTACTTCTCCACAATGCATCTTGGTGGTGTGTGCTTTTCTTCTACATTAACTTTTTAAGCAGGTATATAAATATACTGAATAAATATGATTACAGTAGATTATAGGTGATTTGGTTTCCACTAGAACTTTAAAATAGTTAACATTAATACTTTTTCCTATTAATGTTTTTCCTTTCCTGAATTTATAAAGTATATTATTTTGTCTAGAGGAAGAATAGAACTAGAGAATTGGGAGGACATTTAAGAGTTCAGATAAACTATTGATAAAAGGGGAAGCTAAAGACCTATTGTCCTATACGCTTTCTCCATCAAAAAAAATCAACATGTATTTTATTTTTAATTTTTATTGATATCTTTTGTTTCTGAACATGTCCCTTTCCTAACCAGTAAACTATCCCTTATAACAAAGATTTTAAAAGAAAGGAGAGAAAAACAGTTCAGCAGAACCAACCAACACAACCTGCCATATATGATAATACTCTATCTTCTCGAGGAGCTTGGCATGAGACTTTTCTCTCCTGAACTCATAGAATTTAAACATTATCAGAGATTCCAGCCCCTTCATTTTACAGATAAAGAAACTGGAGGATTTTATAAATTGTCCAAGATAACATAATGTGAGTTTCAAACATAACATAGTATGAGGATTCAAACTCAGGTCTTCTGATTCCAAATCTCTGAAGTTCTTTCCATTCAACCACATTCCCTCTTAGCCTTCCCAGTTGCTAATTATCAGTTCAGTGCTGTGTTCCTTGTTCCAGTTCCGCAGGGTAGATTTGTCCTAGGTAAAACTGTGAAGTAGACAGTCTCCTTTTGAAACTGTTGTAAAGTCTCCCTTTCCCACCCTCCTTTTCATTGTTCTCTTTGCTCCTTCCATTTTGGCAACTGAAAAAGTGGCAGGGAACATCGTCAGAGAGGAGACTTTGTGCAAGAGGGTACAGATGAATGTGTTGTTCTTTGGACATTCACCAATTCCTTTCCTTAATTAGAACTTATCTGTTAGCCTTCCATTCCCTCAAAACCCTGATGTCTTCCAAGTAACAGCTAATTACTGGATAGACTACTTCATAGTAAAGTGTTTTTAATGAAGAGAAAATCTACAAATGTTTAAACAGAGAGTGCAGGGTAATGGCAAGCAAGAACCCTGGACTTGGGATCTGAGGGTCTGTTACTTAATAACCATGTGACCTCAGGCAAGTCACTTAATCTCACTGAGCCTCAGTTTCTTCATCTGTAAAATGGGGATAATAATACTTGCACTATTTCCTTCACAGGGTTGTTGTGAGGAAAGTGCTTTAAAAATTGTAACATTAAAATATTGACATTTAGTCCTAGAATATATTGTTGTTATATTTTAAATGACATTTTATTTACTAAATATAATAAATGTACATTTAATTTAATACTTGATAGAAGGAAGACAAATTTATCATTTTTCAGTGAATTTATCATGTATTAGGATATATATTCCCATGTCCTGCCCAAGATAAAATATAATGTCCTCTTTGATGCCTTTGCACCTGATCTGGTGACTTCAAGTCAGTCCCCATAAAACATAATCTCTCAGCACCTGTATGTCCATCTTCCCATGTCCATCTCACAAATATGGTTTATCCTTTGACAGTTCCCACTTTTTAATGGGGAGGGGGTGTCCTGGTATTGCTGGCCTTTTCCTAGAAGTTGTCATGGCTAAGTTCAAGCTTGTACAGGAAGCCCAGACTCCAAAACCTCTCAC
Source organism: Dromiciops gliroides (assembly GCF_019393635.1). NCBI lineage: Eukaryota > Metazoa > Chordata > Mammalia > Microbiotheria > Microbiotheriidae > Dromiciops > Dromiciops gliroides. The sequence goes on along the minus strand of NC_057862.1, from coordinate 160,387,336 downwards.
AGGAGACATTATGATTGAAGGAAGAGAGGCATCCATGTCTATCATGAGTCCAATAGTATTTGCTGGAAAACTTATGGCTAGGGTCCTCAGTCAACTTAGGAAGTGGCTTTGTTCTCCTAGATATCTCCTGGTAACTGCAACTGACCTCGGAGATTATGCCTGGAGACTGAGTTCCAGAATCAATGGATGAAGCCAGTGGCTAACACCATCTTGAGTCTGGACTGAAGGGCTCAAATGTCCAATATTGATTTCTGTGGTCTGGTCAGGTTCAACTTTATCTGTAAAATGGGGATTGTAACACAAAATTAGAGAATTCCTTACTTTATTGGGATATAACAAAATAAAAGCTCACCGTTAAATAGTAAAATCATTTCCAACCTTTTTGAGTAGATAAGGACCATGTCTTTGCTTGATTTTTTTCCCTTACCTTTCTCATGTTAGTAATTGTACTATCAATATTGAAATATTATTTCCATTTTTTTTTTTTAGTGAGGCAATTGGGGTTAAGTGACTTGCCTAGGGTCACACAGCTAGTAAGTGTTAAATGTCTGAGGCCGGATTTGAACTCAGGTACTCCTGACTCCAGGGCCGGTGCTCTATCCACTGCGCCATCTAGCTGCCCCTATTATTTCCATTTTAAAGAGGAGAAAGTTGGGGCTCAAAGTGGTTAAATGACTTGCCCATAGTCTAGTGTCAGTGCCAAAATTGGACCCTACTGCTCTCTTCTCTTTTTTTATTCCAAATCTTCTCCAAAAAATTAATTTATCTGCCTTCCCCATGACTGGTGGTTAGCCCAGTGCTCAGGGAGTTCAGGGTGGCAACTTTACTTTCAAAGGTGGGAAAAGCTACTAGCTTCTACTTCAGCTGCCCCATCCCTCTTCACTGACCCAGAAAGGATAGAAGGGGAGGAGAGAGTGGGAGACCCGGGCTCACTGTCCCCCAACACCCCAAGGACAAAGAGAGTAGGGCATAGCAGTTGGGCATATATACAGCTGCCTCCACCCAGGGAGGGGCCACGTTCAGATTATATGCCAATCTCTGTTGCTCTTTATTGCACTGTGACACAAAAGAAATGATGACAGCTTTGTGATAGAACTTCTAGATGTGTCCTGTCAAGCCACTGTAGTATGGTCACAGGTGCACTGCCTAGACATAGCGTGGTGTTGTATGAAAGCCAGTGACAATTTATTACAGACAACATGAAATTTCATTTGACTGTGTTCTAGGCAGTTCTGTTTTTTTGGTGAGGCAATTGGGGTTAAGTGACTTGCCCAGGGTCACACAGCTAGTAAGCTTTAAGTGTCTGAGGCCAGATAATTTTCTATTCTCTTTCTTTCTCTCTCTCTGCAGGGCAATGAAAGTTAAGTGACCTGCCCAGGGTCACACAGCTAGTAAGTGTCAATTATCTGAGGTTTGATTTGAACTCAGGTCCTCCTGACTCCAGGACCAGTGCTCTATCCACTGCACCACCTAGCTGCCCCATAGGCAGTTCTGTTTTAGAAAAATTCTCAAATGAACGGAAAGGAGAAGAGCTTTGGTTTTACCAGAAGAAAAAAAAGCCAATTTCCTTTTTACATTTCATATATAAATATATGTATGTATGTATACATTTATACATATATACATACACACATACATGTATATATGTATATCTATAAGATATACACTTGAACATGTAATATGTATAATATAAAAAGAAAATGTGTAGAGTGGAGTAAGTGCTGGATTAGGGGTCGGGACCTGGGTTCAAATTCTGACTCTTCTACTCCCTACCCATGTGACCTTGGACAAGTCATTTAACCATTTTGTCTCAATTTCCTAATCTACGAAATGAGAAGGTTGGACTAAGCCACCTCTAAAGGTTCCCTTCAATTCCAAATCTGTCACTGGGAACCTAAGAAATGTCTAATCCTATGGTCTCAACAGCAAAGGTTGGATCTGAGTCTTCTGATCTCGAATTCAGCATCTGTTCTTATTAACATTATCCTATAATCCTGTGATCAAATAACAGTGGGCTACTCAGTGTCCATACACAGCATAAAAGTTAGGGCAATGTCTCCATCTCTTTCTTTTGTGCTCAGTAAGCAGAGTTCCTAGATCTGATATCCATAGTTTGAGTCTCTACAGTTGTAAATGTTGATGAATTTACTTTAAGCTTCTCCACTTGAAATGATCTTGTCTCACTTGTTGCACCCTCTACAGTTGTAAATTAAATGATTTAAAAATGGATACTAAATAACAGTAGAAATCCCTGTTATTTCTTATTCTTGTGAATGGTAAAGTCCAGGTGTAACTGGAAAAGATGTGTGTATATGTACATTTGTGTAAATTTCTGTGTCTCTTTGGCTAGTGCCCAATATTATTCTCCCATACAGCGTGCATGAGGTGGCTGGTTTCAGAGGCTGTAGATCTGTCATGACCTGTCTGCTGAGAGGGCATCTGGAACATGTTCTAGCCCTCTACACCATTTCCTATTTATCAGAAAGGATGCAGTCTTTTACGTCCCATAGCTTTGCACAAAACCTCTGCTGAGACTCAGCTGAATAGCTCATGTTCCCTCTCACAGAACCTGAGTCTGTTGCTTCCCTATCAACTGGAACTCAGATTTCCCATGCCACACTGTGTGGCATTTCTCAGTCCTCCTCCACCACCAGGCCAACTTTTCCCCATCAACTTACTGAAAAACAAAAACAAGTGTGCTAATTGCATGACAGCACTTCCCTTATTTAAACATTGTTATCTCTTTCATAGATGAGAAAAATCAAGTACCTAACATATTTCATGTAAAGTCCATCAATTAACATTTTGTAAAGACTCCCCTGCCCCCGTCCCAGGAGCCAAGCATTATGAAAATAGGAAAATGTACATGTTTATGAGGTGAAACCAGAGAATGAGCACAAGTTGTCCACTGTACAGATAGGGAAGAGGGGAGGTGGAAGAATCTTCCTTACTAAAAACTTTTTTCCCCTGTCCCTTTTCCCCCAATACAGAATAATGAACTACAAAGTAGACTGGACTACTTAATGGAAACACAGCCCAAGACTGAAGTGGAAACCAGAGAGATTGGAGTAGGCTGTGATCTACCATCCAGGTATTTGTGAATTTCTTATTTTCCTTTTTTTCCCCGCACGGCAATGAGGGTTAAGTGACTTTCCTAGGGTCACACAGCTAGTAAGTGTCAAGGGTCTGAGGCCACATTTGAACTCAGGTCCTCCTGAATCCAGGGCCAGTGCTTTATCCGCTGCACCACCTAGCTGACCCTGAATTTTTTATTTTCCTAAAAAAAAAAAAAAAGAGTTGCTCAGTGACTAAAAATAGACAAATAATGCCACCCCCTATTTCTACTTCAAGGAAAGCTAGGTGGCACAGTGGATAGAGCACCAGGCTTGGAGTCAGGAAGACTCCTCTTCCTGAATGCAAAACTGGCCTCAGATTTAGCTATGTGACCCTGGGCAAGTCACTTAATCCTGTTTGTCTCAGTTTCCTCATCTGTAAAATGAGCTGGAGAAGGAAATGACAAATTGCTCCTATATCTCTGCCAGAGGATCTGGGCTGAAATCTTGCACCCTTTTTGATATTAGGCCAGTCAATTTTATTAGCACCCTCTACAGTTGTAAATTAAATGATTTAAAAATGGATACTAAATAACAGTAGAAATCCCTGTTATTTAAGAGAGTTGAGTTAGATCTCCACTGAGGTCCTATCCAGTTCTACATCTATGATCCTATGTTCCTGTGATTCAGTCATCTATCCTCTCTATCTCCACTGTACCTCACCCCCATCCCCCCAAAAACATATTCAGCAGGATTAGTAAATAAGCCTTGTAGGGTTTTTGACAAAAAGCAAGCTTGTGTTTTTGTGACTGAGCAGTTGTTCCTACCAGGATTTATTTCTTTTCTTTTCTTTTCAAGAGTATAGACATTTTAGTCACTTTATATGTGAAATTCCAAATTGTCAAGTATTATTATTATTTTTGCTGGGCAGTGAGGGTTAAATGACTTGCCCAGGGTCACACAGCTAGTAAGTGTCAAATGTCTGAGGCTGGATTTGAACTCAGGTCCTCCTGAATCCAGGGCTGGTACATCATCCACTGCTCCACCTAGCTGCCCCCAGAAGGATTTATTTCTTTCTGTGAACCCTTTTTATGTGAACTATCCCAGCAGCAGTGATAGATCTTTGTGTAAACATAGGCCTGGGAAGGTAGGAGTATGAAAGCAGTTAGCAAAAATGTTGTAAAAAATCACTTCTTAGGGGGCAGCTAGGTGGCACAGTGGATAAAGCACTGGCCCTGGATTCAGGAGGACCTGAGTTCAAATCTGGCCTTAGACACTTGACACGTACTAGCTGTGTGACCCTGGGCAAGTCACTTAACTCCAATTGCCTCACCCCAAAAAGAAAAAAAAAACACCAAACCACCTCTTATTCCAGAATGGGTACAATTGGTTCATTTCAGCACAATGCATCTGATTGCTTTTTATTTCTGATCTTCATAACATTTTTGGGTTAAGTCATCAATGACTCCATTAAACAATCAAATCCAGACATTAAGACAGGTCATAGAATCATTGTAGAACTGGAAGGGATCTCAGAGTCTACCTAGTCTATCCCCCTCATTTACCAATTAAGTGGGTCCCAGAGATATTAAGTGACTTGCCCAGTAAGTGTCGGAGGCCTACATCTTCTGTACTCTCTTGTAGCAGACTGTGAGCTCTATGGTGGTTCATCCATTTGTCCCAAGCCTGTGTTCTAGGCTGCCCAGTCATCGATCTGTTCTACTTGGCTCAATTAGTGAACTGCAAAAAGTTGACCAAGTTGTATTTTGAGATTTTTTTGGTATCTCCCCTTGTTACAAAAGAATGGTGGGAAGGATATTAATTAGCCAGCCTTTTTAGAGCCATCCAGGCAGTCAGTCACTGTGTTAAGTACCTTGTGAGTATAAAAAGAACATGAGTGATGATCCTTCCCCACAAGGATCTTATAATTCAACAATTTGATAATTATTAAGTGCCTGCTATGTACAAGACCCTGGATATAAAGACAAAATACAAACTAATCATTGTCCATATACAACATGTACATAGATATTTAAGACAAAGTATATAGAATGTGATATTATATACTATCAAGTGTATAAAATGAGATCATCGACATAAGATTCTTTTAATCCTTAAAGCACTATATATATTGTTCGGTCATTTTTTCAGTCATGTTCGACTCTTCATGACCCCATTTTTTCTTGGCAAATAATACTGGGGTGGTTTGCCATTTCCTTCTCTAGTTCATTTTACAGATGAGGAAACTGAGGAAAACAAGGTTAAGTGACTTGCCCAGCAACACACAGCTAGTTAGTATCAGAGGATCTAAGGCCAGATTTGAACTCTCCTGACTCTAGCCCTGGTACTCTATCCACTGTACCACCTAGCTGCCCCACTATATGTATTAGCTATTATTAAATGTCATTACTGTTTTTAGAAAGTAATACAAAATAAATTCAAGAGAGAGAGTTTGACATGGAAAAAGTCAGTGCTGATATATAAATTACCACTTAAAATGCACATTCAAATGTATAGTATACAAAATAACAGCAATAGCGTAAGATGATCAGCTGGGAAGGAAGTGGTTATTTTCAGTAATGCAATAATCCAATATAACTCTGAAGGACTTATGAAAATTGCAATCCATCTACAGAGAAAGAACTAATGGTATCTAAAAACAGATTGAAGCATAATTTTTTTTGACAGTTCCTTAATTTGAAATTTTGTTTTATCTGTTTTGTCTCACAACCTAGCTAATGTGGGGATGTTTTCCATGACTACTCATGTATAACTTATATTGAATGGCTTGAGGTCATGGGGGTGGGGGTGGGAAGGGAGGGAGGAAGAGAAGTTGGAACACAAAGTTTTAAAAAACTGATGTCAAAATTTGTTTTTACATGTAATTTGGAAAATAAAATTCTAAACAGAAAAAAAAAATAATAAAATGCACATTCAAGTCTTATACCATACATACAACCAGAATTGCACCTAGTCTCTACATGGCCCTTCCTTTGCAGGTATCTCTTTATATTTGCCTTTTCTAGCTTTCTTTTATTTCTTATGTGTTTCTCCAGCATCTTCTTTACTATTTTTCTGTTTTCATTTATCATTCCTGATTTCTGATTGTGTTTATTTCAACTGGTCATTTGTGTATCTAAAGGAATTCACTAGGCCTGGCACCTCATGAGTCCTTGTTTGACAACCTTGTTTGCACTGCTTGTCTCCTTGCAAAATGTGGGGGTTTTATTATCCTCACATAATTAAAAGGAAATATAAACAGAGTTTGAGTCTGTGTATCATGAATATGTAATACCAAGTGCACAATAAAAGTTTATCAGAAAATAAGGACTGACCATGGGCAAGGACTGTTTTTGAAATCCAAATCTTGGCTACTTTCCTTTCCTTCCTCCCCCCCCCCCCAAGTACCCAAGTGGCTTAGTCTGCACTAATTGACTACCTAATAAATCCTGTTTGGCTAAGAGGAATACAAAACTATGCCTGAAGCCAATAAATTGTTTGTTTTTAAATTCCCACACTTTAACTTAAAATAAAATCAGCTTTTCAATTTGTGTGCCAAAGTTTAGCCTGAAGCTAACTTTTATGGCTAAGTTATGGAACCACAAATCGGTTTTCATAATGGAAGTGCTGACAGACCCATAACTTATGTTAGGAGTGAACCTGGAAGCCACTTTAGCATCTAAAAGCAGCTTTTACATAAGTTTCATATTCAGTTTCCCCCAAGTTCCACCGTAGTGACCTAACTGCTTTGGTCATTCAGGGGTAGATGTTAAAAGTGTGTACAGTGAGCTACATTTTTTTAATTTCCTAAAATTTGATATTTTCCTGGACTTTTAGTATGACTCTGGGATGTCAGGTGATAGGTCCCAAGTTGTGTTCTATATTCTAGTATATTTTGTGGTTAATATTCTGACTCCAAATTAACTTGTGTCAGAGAATGTTTTATGCTTCATTTTTTTCAAAACCAACTTACTCAGTCCATTTTTATCATTATTAAAATTGTCACATGTTTAAGACTGATTTTTGGCTAATGTTTTTGTTTCCCACCAGAAACTAATAGGTAAAATAAAAATGAACTTGATTTTAGAGCAAAGATTACCATGTTGCTCAGAATATATCTTATAACCATAAGAGGAAATAATATTAATGATAGATTTAGAACTGAATGGGACATTAGATGTTAGTGCTAGCACTTTATGGATAGGAAAATTGGGGCTCTCTATCAAGGAATGTTCCTAATGTCAAACAGTGGAACAGTGGTAATGGACTTTGAAAAGGAAAAATGCATCTTAGACAGACAGACAGACAGACAGACACACACACACACACACACACACACACATATATATACTGAAAAATAACAGTGATTATAGACTTTTGTAAGCCATATTTGGAGAAAAAATCTAGCTTTTTATTTGGGCTAACTGTGTGTGTGTGTGTGTGTGTGTGGTTTTAAATATATTTTAAAAATAAAATCTTTATCTTCATTGATTTCTCTGCATTTGACACCATTGTCCCTCTGGCTTTTTCATAAACTCTCTTTCCTTGTGTTCCTTGGCATTAAACACTATCTTTCTACTTCTCTAACTGTTCCTTGTCTATCTCCTATCTCCTATCTCCTTCCTCATGGCTGCAAATGATGGCATCTTGCAAAGGTCTTTCCTCATCTCACTTCTATTTACTACCTCTGTATATAACTCCTTCAATAGTCTTATTGACTAACAGCTTCAACTATCACTTATATGGGTATTATTTCTATCCTGTGTCTCTAGTGCTACCCCACATTGATGCCTACTAGACATTTATGCCTAGGGTAGTCTGCCAACACTCGTCAGACTCGGTGCACTTAAAATTGAGGTCATCACTGTCACTCCTAACTGATCTCACTGCCTCCAGTCTCTTTCCCCTCTAATAATGCTTCAGGATACCCTCAGATTGATTTTCTTAAAGTCATTACTTTTGTCATGTCATTTCTTTGCTCATTACTTAGAAAATAAAGTTCAACCTTCTTAGCTTGGCATTCAAACCACCCACAATTTGATCTCAGAACACATTTCTGATTTTTTTTGTGAGGCAATGAGGGTTAAGTGACTTGCCCAGGGTCACACAGCTAGTGTCAAGTGTCTGAGGCCAGATTTTAACTCAAGAATATGGGTCATCCTGACACCAGGCCTGGCATTCTATCCACTGTGCCACCTAGCTGCCCTGTCTCCTACTTGAACCTTGTGTTCTAGTCAGAATGGTATTTTGTCATTTCCTGAATAGATGCGCAGCTTCTTACCTCTACTTTTACCATTTTTTCTGCATGGAAGGCTTTCTACTCCTCCTTCCTTCTCCATCTTCATCCCTTAAAATCCCAGCCTATGTCACACCTATTTCAGGAAGCCTTTTCTGATCAGCCCAGTTAGAAGTGACCTCTCCCTTCTCCACAACAAAAGCAAAAAGCATATGTCTTCATGGTCTGGATAGTGTTAGAGGCTCTGGAGACAAAAAATTAACAAGAATCTCTGCCCTAAAGGAACTTACATTCTACTGTGGAACATCTTTTGTACTTTGTAACATTCAGTAATCATGGGCTAGCTTGTAATATAGTTAATTGTGTACATGTTCCAACTTTTCAAGGATCTCTGTATCCCACAATGTGGAAAGATGGAAAAAAAGGAAAGAAGGAGGGAATGAAGGAAGGAGGGAAAGAAGGAAGGGAAAGAAGGAAGGATGGAGGAAGGAAGGAAGGAAGGGAGGGAGGGAGACAGGGAGGGAGGAAGAAATGAAGGAAGGGGAAAGAAAAGAAGAGGAAAAGAAATGAAGGGAGGAAATGAGAGAAGAAAGAAGGGAGTAAGGGAAGGAAGAAGGAAGGAAAGATTAAAGCCATCAGAAGTTATAAAACTAAAATCTTTATTCAATTATCTTAGCACATAATTGAACATCCTTGAATTTAATCTCCTTCCTACCGAATAGTGAGAAACCAGATTTAGATAGCCCATACAATCCTCTTTTCTTATTTCCTTCCCCACCAGGGAAGTTAGTTTCAGAGACAGGGAAAATGACCTTTTTAAAAGGCAGCACTTATTAGAAACCAGCATGTCATCAGAGAGAATGTAACTCCTCATTGGCTTTCAGTATCCAGATGACCACCTTGCTTTTTGTTAAAATGCTCTATTTATTTACTGATTCTACTTTGGTGAGGGGGGTGGATTTGGAGGGGTGTGTGAAAGCTGAAAGCAAGAGATGTGAAAAATAATAGCTTAAAAGTGCCAAAGTATATTGTATAACATGCCTAAAATTCTATCTTAAAGTTAGCTATTTGTGAAATCTGTTTTTCTCTCATTTTCAACTCAAATGGAAAAAAGAATGAAAATAAGATAAACGAAAATACAAAAAGCCCCCTACTCCCTGGGCTGGAAAGGAAATCTCATTCTGAAGCCTGGAAGGTCTACTTCCATATCTATTTCCTCATTTTATTACCTTTAGGATATCATTGCTCGAGATAGTTTTTGCTATGTGTATTTCTACTACTGTAAACGTTAAAATGCATGAATAAGTCACTAAGTTCAAGAGTAATGTCCTTTCTATGGAAATTTAATTAGTTTGAATTTATCAATTGTACCAGCAGGCTGGTTTCAATCTTTAAAACTTGCTTTTTTTTATTTCTTAGTCAAACAATCAGGACTCGAGAAATTGTAAGGCCTACAAGGACCTATGCACCGTATACAAGAGTAATGGAATTAACTATGAAGAAGGCTGTAACTGAAGCAGACCAATAAATACATTCATTTTAGAGGAATAAATGCACTGGGACTGCGGCATGAATTCTGGAAAGTATGGATGTTACCTCCTTGATCCACACGTTTGCATCAATGAGAATTAGAGTTGCTACAAACAACTTTCCTTTTAGGAGCCTAAAGATGGAAAGTAAGGTGGGGTTTGGGAGAGATAGAAAGGAGGGAAGAACCCTGAAGTGCAATATATCATATTTCAAACACTAAACCCAAATACGCTTACATGCAGTGTTTTCTGTCATTTTCTATGTACCCACTAAAGTTTTGTTAGTGGGATTCACCTACAATCTGTAATTTTACTAGATTTGGGTTGTTAATAGAGGAAAGGGGCATTAATCAAAAAGTGATTTGTGTGGGGGGTTTTTCATGCCAGTATCACTTGTTACATACACTATGAAGGTTTTGTTACCCATAAAGTATTAGGAGTTGATATTTTTCTTTGGTGCAGAGACATTTGTCCACAACAACAACAAAAAAAAAAAAAGAAAGAAAGAAAGAAAGAAAAGAAAAAGACTGTTGGACACACTTTCAAACTAAAGTGTAAATGAAGACTTATTGGCAGTCAGAAGCGGGTGACTTTTAGCCGCAGATGTCTATCTGCTGAAGGTTTTGTATTTTACACAAGTCCCCGTGAAAAATTATTCTAATGCCTGGGCATCCATCTTAAATCTGGGTTCTGGAGCTCCAAAATCCTTTGCAGTTCATTTGTGCCTTGCATCTTTATCAGGTGAACTGAAATCACTGTATTTATTTCTACCTATGAGTATTTTTTCTTCCTCATTTCAACCTACAAGATAATTTTGTATGTTAAAATTTTACTAATTTAAGTTTTCAATAACAATTGATGTTTTTTTCTTAAATGAGTATTTTATTCAAGCATATAGTACCTTGGTATTATAATCCCTTGATGCATTTATTTAATAAATTCCATATATTTTGTTCTATTAATTGGTTCCTAGTGCTTCATTTGCGTCCATGTTGAAAGGGTAAGGAGCAGAGGAAGAACATCAAATAAAGCTTACCATAAAACAAAAGCAAGGATTTAAATGAGTTAAGTCTTTGAAAGCAAGATAAACCTCAAGACAATGCCTTTAAAATGACTGTAATCTACAGGCTTTCCTGCTTAACTTAGTTACTTGGTTCTATTAAAAAACAAAACAGGGGCAGCTAGGTGGCACAGTGGATAAAGCACTGGCCTTGGATTCAGGAGGACCTGAGTTCAAATCCAGCCTCAGACACTTGACACTTAACTAGCTATGTGACCCTGGGCAAGTCACTTAACTCTCATTGCCCTGCAAAAACAAAAAACCAAAAACAAAACAACTCATTGTTAGGGGGAATGATATTACAGAAGGCAGTGCATTTCCTCAGGGACTATACTATAGTATAGGTACACAGTTGATCAATATGAAATTTTAGAGTGAGGTTTGATTACATGTTACCTTTTATTGTGAAACAATATTGGAAAAGCATTGGTATGCGGGTTATATATAACTAGCCTCCCTGCCTTCTCCAAAGCATCATATACTTTTGGAAGGGACCTCAGACAAGCATCTAGCTCAATTTTACAGATGGAGAAACTGAGGCTCAAAAAGGTTAAGTGACCTACCCAAAAACTGACATGTAGTAAAATAAACAGCAGTGTCGATATTTGAAGCCAGTTCCTTTGAGAATAATCTAGTAAACTTCCTACTACATTGCCTTTTAAAAGGGAGGGGGAAGAATAGTGTTAAGCCAAATTTTTGATTATTTATGCTGATGGAAGGCACACAGTGAGAAAAGATGGGTGATGACTGATAGATAGCAGCAGAAGAGTTGGTTGAAGAAAACTAGCCTTGGGGCTGGGCAATAGTGAAATCAACCCTAGGACTAGCCATGTGACACTAGAGAATAAGCAAGACCTTGTCACTAGCCTGGAACCATGGTGGGCAGGGAGCTAGTTGCATGATTTGCTTATTTTGGTTGTTTCAGTACTCTTCTTAATCTAGCACATAAATCCTGATGAGTAACAGAAATGAAAAATGATCCACTGAACCTCCACATTCCCCTAGCTCTTTTTCATTCTCTTAAAATACAAATCTACTCACAAAAAATACAAATCTAGACATTTAAAAATGAATAGACAAATGCAGATGCCAAAGATTATCTTAAAATTAGGATGCCAGGGAATGTCCCTTGGAATTGAAGTCACTTTAATTAAGGGTGTATATGTATGTGTGTGTATACATATATGTACATACATATACACATATATAATACATTAATACACTTGCATGTATGTATATATACATATATATGAAAGGCTATTATTTTGTCAATCATCAGTTGGTGAAAATCTACAAATACCAAATATTAGTAAGCCCCATTCAGAGAGACTATTAAGGATACTTAGGAGGAATTGACATTTAAAGATAACTGAATTAAAAGATAAATGATGTTGTTTTTAGGTCTTTTGACAAAAGGTTAATGCTTTAGAATCTCAAATCCCCTACCAATTACATTCTAAGGGGATTAAAAAAACACACATTTAGCAACATCTTGTGCATTTGATAGAGTGCAAAATTTGAGAAGTAGTTCAAAAATGACTTTTCTAAGCACAGTAAAATTTGTATCTAGGAATTTATTCTTTTAAGTATCTTAATATGATACAAACTCTCTATTCTACTCCAAAAGACTCCACAAATGTGAAAATTGCCCTTCGGTCTGGACCTGCCTACACATACCTTTGGGGAACACAAGTTGTTGGCTTTTCTCAATCTTGGATAGGTTTGTGTATGATTATCAGTATTCTCAAAGAAAGGGGCCCATTGAACATAGATATTGGGAGAATCTCAGTGTCCTAGGGGAACATAAAACAATGACCAGGAATGAAAGGAACAGATTTAAATGATCACTCTAGAGCACACCAACCTGAGATAGTAATAATAATAATTTACATTTTTATTCTCATTTAAGGTTTGTAAAGTGCTTAACATATATTGTAGTCCTCAATTCTCAAACAACTCTGTTAGGTAGAAGGTAGACTCTCTTAAGAACACCACCATTGGCTTGAACACTGGAAAGAAAATAAAAGAAAAACTTGAATACTAGAAACAAATAAAAAAGGAGTCTGTTCAACTTCAAATTATGTTATTCTTTTACTACAATTTATGTAACATCTTTGGGGTAATTTTCTATTCTCTCTCTCTCTCTCTCTCTCTCTCTCTCTCTCTCTCTCTCTCTCTCTCTCTCTCTCCCCCTCTGCAGGGCAATGAAAGTTAAGTGACTTGCCCAGGGTCACACAGCTAGTAAGTGTCAATTATCTGAGGTTGGATTTGAACTCAGGTCCTCCTGAATCCAGGACTGGTGCTTTATCCACTGTGCCACCTAGCTGCTCCCAATTTTCTATTTTCTTAAAAGGAATTTTGATTTCAAAAAATGCTACAGGAATTTTTAAAAATGATGGTGTACCAAGATGCTATCCTTTAAAACTCTAAAATATCATTAGGACTAATGGGAGTATTTTCATAAAAGTAAAAGAGTCAAAAATGCATATCAAATTTTCCTAGTTACAGTTAAATTTGGAAAAAATTCTAAACTACATAAAAAGAAAGATCTCAAGAAATTTCAGTATTATGAGCACACAGAAAATATGGAAATAATTTAAAAGAAAAAAAAGTTCTGTCTAAGAGAATTAGGAAATAATTTTTATTAAGAAGCAAGAAGTGAATGCATGTTTCTATATTGGATTGAGATATGATTTTGCTCTATACTATATGGCCAGAACTGTGAGTCAAAGGCAAGCACCCAATTAGGCAGTTATTGAGCTGGACTGGAGAAGAAAGCCTGACTCTCCCATTGATTTGCTAAGGTGCCTGAAATGTCTACTTTCATCACCATGATTTTTATAAAAGGGCCCTTGTAAAAATTTAAAAGTTACTTTAAAATGGAGTAAATAGGTTGTATGGGGCATAGTACACTCACTGGGCCTGGAATCAGGAAGATCTGAGTTCAAATTCAGATTCACACATATTCGCTGTGTGACTCTGGACAAGACGCAGATATTGTCTCCCTCAGTTTCTTTATCTATAAAATGGGGGGAAATAATCATACTTTCCTCCTGGGGTTGTTGTGAGGATCAAATGAGATAATAATTGTAAAGCACTTATGACTGAACAACAAAATTATTATTATTATTATTAGTTACAAAATGGGTATAAGAATAGCACCTACTTCACAGTATTTTCATGAGGATCAAATGAGATGATATTTGCAAAGCACTTACCACAGTGCCTGACACATTTTTTTTTGTTTAGTCATTTCAGTAGTGTCCAACTCTTCATGACCCCATTTGGTATTTTCTTGGCATAGATACTGGAGTAGTTTGCCATTTTCTTCTCCAGCTCATTTTACAGATGAGGAAACTGAGGCAAACAGGGTCAAGTGACTTGCCCAGGGTCTCACAGCTAGTGAGCTTCTGAGGCTAGAATTGAGCTCAGTTCGTCCTGACTCCAGGCTAGGCACTCTGTCCACTCTATGCCACCTAGTTGCTCCCCTGACATATAGTAGGCACTTAATAAATGCTTGTTCCCTTCTCTTCCTGTTACATGGTAGAGGTAAAATATTGACATTATCACCTGTCATCACATGACTGATTTTTGAGGTTGGGAGCACTCCTTAATATCAAGAATAGTGTCAAGATCTCTTCCTGTAGGTGGGATCATTCTAAGTCATAGTCTCTCTGAGCCTTGAATTCCTAATCTCAAATGTAGGAATAATAATACTTGCACTGGCTACTTCACAGGATTATGATGCAGCAATTGTGTTGTATTCCAAAGGAAAGTAGATTCTGTAAGATACAGGAATGAATGGTCACTACTGCAAAAGCACAAAAGTGGCCAATGAGGTCCATTTTGGCTGGATCATAAGCTATGTGAAAAGGAGTCGTGTAATAAAGCTAGAAAGGGAATTTGTGAAATCAAAGGGGGAGTTTATATTTGATCCTAGAGACAATAGTTCATCATTAGATTTTATTTAGTAGGAAAGTGACATGGTCAGAAATGGGCTTTAGGAAAATTTTTTTTGGCGGAAATATGAAGTTCATACCAATGGTATTCTCCAAATGCTAGTCTTCCCAGGAATTTAAATACATGTATATCTCCTGGGTGTTTTACCATGCTAACTGATTCCTTCAGAAGGCCAAAAAATTACTTTGATGAAGATAGAGTACTTCAGATATTTTAAGATACTTTTGCTGTTTTTGCACATTATGAAGGAGCACACTTCCTTTTTCTCTAGTATGGAATCATATATATATATATATATACACATATACATATATATATGTATGTATGTATGTATATACCCAAACACATATTGCATACATACATGTAGAAATATGTATTCTAAATATATATCTATATATTTCCATATTGTGCTGCGACTGAATGACAGGAAGCTACTGGAAAATTTCCACTCTCATCTCTTGATTTCTAGCCTTCAAACAGCCCTCATCCCCATGAAATTGACTACATGTGCATCCATAGCTATCAAGGTCCCCATACATTAGGAGTAGTCACTAGGTGGTATGGAACCATTATCTCACATTTCCAGCTGACAGGATGCTGACATAAGCACAGACTGTGGCTACTGTACCCTCTGAAACTTAAAACTACCTGTGATTGGGGCGGCTAGGTGGCACAGTGGATAGAGCACCGGCCCTGGAGTCAGGAGTACCTGAGTTCAAATCTGGCCTCAGACACTTAACACTTACTAGCTGTGTGGCCCTGGGCAAGTCACTTAACCCCAATTGCCTCACTAAAAAACAAAAAAAACCAAAAAAAACAAACTACCTGTGATTCTACAAGTGAGCTACTAAAAGTCAATATAGCAACAACAACAAAGATATTGCCCTCTGAGGATTAAAGTTGCTATTTTTGTTGTATTTGTTCTATTTTTGTTATAGGAGTAGCTGGCCGTGTTTTCAAATCAAAAACCTAGGAGAAAAATGATCAACATTTTTACTAAAAAATTTCACTGTGTAATAGTCTGGAATGGTAGACAGCAGAGTACTTAGTTACATTTTAAAACACATCATCACTTAACACATCTTGATTATGTAAATATAGTATTTACTCATTCCACAACAAGGGAATAAATTTATTGCCTATTTGCATTTTGTATGAACATGGATCTGGAATATTTTATGATATGACTGTGATAGGGAATGGTTTCTACAAAACAGAACTACATTTCTGTGATCAAAAGTCTTTCAATCTATATCACAGAAGTCTGTCATAAATATCTTGTCATTTATCACTGACAGGAATGTCCTTTTGGTTCCTCTTTATTAGTCTACAAAATAATAATACATGCTGTTTACATAGTTCTTTAAGCTTTGCAAAGCATTTTATATACTTCATAGCATTTGAGCATAACAAGAGCCTAGTGAAATCAGTATTATTAGAGTAATTATTGTACTTTTACTAATGAAGAACTGGAGGCTGAGAAAGCCTAATTGATTTATCTACGGACAGATAACTACTAAGTGCAAAAGATGGCATTCAAACTGGAGTCACCCTAACACAAAGTACAGCATTCTATTCACTATGCCATCCTGCTTATCTTAGGAAATGAGATAGATAGATAGACAGATGGACAGACAGACACACAGAGAGAAAGAGAGAACATAGGATCATCATTCTTGAATACCAAGTTGAAGGAAACTAGTTCAATTAACATAGCAAATCATAGAACCATAAAATATTAAAGCTAGACAAGGCTTTAGACACTACAGAATCACAGAATTCTGAAATTGGAATAGGACTCAGAGGCCATCTAGTCTAAGCTACATCCAAGAGTAGACATATAGGGATATTGTTGTCTCCATACTATAACAGACCTGAGAAGTGGTTATCAAGCCTCTGCATGAAGATCTCTAAGAAGGGGAGTCATCCCATCTTGAGTCAGTCCATTCTAATTTTTTTATAGTTCTAATTGTTAGAAAATTCTTCCTAACATCAAACCCAAATTTTCTTTCTTTGAAACTTCTACCCATTACTCCTAGTTTTTCCTTCTGAGACAGACAAGTTTCTGTACATGATAGTCCTTCAACTATCTAAAGACAACTATTGTGTGCCACTGAGACTGATCTTCTTCAGGAGAAACATCCCCATTTCCTTCACTGATTCTCATTCAGTATGAACTCAAGGCCCTTCACCTTGGTTGCCTTCCTCTGGACACAATTTAAGTTATCAATGTCCTTTTTAAAGTGTAATACCCATGGAGGCAGCTAGGTTGCACAGTAGATAAAGCACTAGTCCTGGATTCAGGAGGACCTGAGTTCAAATCCAGCCTCAGACACTTGACACTTACTAACTGTGTGACCCTGGGCAAGTCACTTAACACTCATTGTCCCACCCCCAAAAAATGTAATACCCAGTATAGTAATATATCTTGCCCTGTGAGAAAGTGGGAGGAGAATGGAGATAAAGGGGGAGGGGTAAAGGGGGGAGGGGTGAAGGGAGGGCAGGTTGGGGGAGGGAGCAGTCAGAAGCAAAACACTTTTGAGGTGGGATAAGGTGAAAGAAGATAGAAAATAGAGTAAATATCAAGGGGGAGGGAATAGGATGGAGGGTAATGCAGTTAGCAATACTAACTGTGGGAAAAAAAAAAAACAACTTGAAGCAAGTTTCTCCGATAGGCCTCAGTTCTTAAACACATAGAGAACTGAGTCAAATTTGTTGAAATGAGAGTCATTTCCCAGTTGATAGATGATCAAAAGACACAAAGTTTTCAGATGAAATAATCAAAGCCACCTATAGTCATATGAAAAAAATGCTCTAACTCACTTGATTGGAGAGATTCAGGTCAAAACAATTCTGAGTACTACCTCATACCTATTGGATTGGATAACAGGACAGCAGAGGAAAATGACAAATGCTGTGGGGGAATATGGGGAAAATGAGACATTAATAAAATCTTGGTAAAATTGTAAACTGATTCAAACATTCTGTAGAGAAATTTGGAACTATGGTCAAGGGGCTATAAAACCCTGCATATTCTTTGACCTAGCAATACCACTACTATGTTGGTATCCTAAAAGAGATTAAAAAAGAAGTTGAATTCAAAATTAGGGTAATGCCCATCACTTGGGAAAAGGCTGAACAAATTGTGGGATAAGATTAAGATGGAATACTATTGTGCTGTAAGAAATGATGGTCAGGTTGCTTTCAGAAGGACTTATGAAAAATGAAATCCATCTACCAAGGAAGAATTGATGGTAGCTGAATACAGATTGAAGTATAATTATTTTTTGTTAGTTCTTCTTTTTAAAGTGATTTTGACTGTTTTCTTTCACAACTTGACTAATGTGGAAATGTTTTGCATGACTGCACATGTATAACTTACATTTAATTGCTTGCGTTCTTAAGGGGGTGGGGAGGGAGGGAGGAAGAGAATTTGGAACACAAAGTTTAAAAAATCAATGTGAAAATTTCTTCATATATGTAATGGGGAAAATTCTAAATAAATAAATAAAATTTAAAAAATAATAATAATAGGAAAAATGTAATACCCAGAAATGAACAAATTATTCTACATGAAGCTTGATAAGGATAATCTTTGAGTTCATTAGCAATTATGACTCAAATTGAGATTTCAGTCAACTAAAATCCCTGTATCTTTTTTCAGATAAACTGTTACCTAATTATGCTTTTCCCAACTTATACTCATGCAGTTGTTCTCAAGTATAAAAATGTGTATTTATCCTTACTGAATTTCATATAATTAGATTCAACCCAATGCTCTAGCCTTTCAAGGTCTTTTTGGACCTTGATTTTGTCATTCAGTATATTATCAGTCACTCCTAGCTATGTACCATCTGAAAATTTGACGAGCATATCATCTATAAGTTTATCCAAGTTACTGATAAAACTGTTAAATAACACAGGACTTCAGATTCCTGAATTCCACTAGTGAAGATTTCAAAACAAATTAATATTTAGCCATTACCAATGATTATTGAATTGAGCTATCTAACCAGCTCTGAAACAATCTCATTGTATTGGTTATTTTTTTATTCTACAGCTCTCTTCTCCACAAGAATGAAAGGAAATAGTTTAACAAAAGCTTTAAGACCTAGATAAACTATATCCACAGAGTTCCTTTTATCTATTATATATTGTTTATCTAATAAAAAAATTAAATGAGATTAGTCTGCTGCCATTTATTCTTGAAATCATGTTGGTTCTTTGCATTCACTACTTTCACCAGCCATCTCTTTAATAATATATACTAGAATTTTCTCAGGAGTTGAAATCTAGGTCATAGGACTATAGTTTGCTGACTCTTTTCTCTCCTTCCCCTCCTCCTGCTCCTCCTGTTCCTCCTTCTCCTGATATTACTTCATTTGAGCTTTATAACAACCCAGATAAGGAAACTGAAGCTGACAGAGGAAAATTGACTTTCCCAGAGTCATATAGCTAGTAAGTCTCTGAGGCCAGATTTCAACTCAGATCTTCCTAACTCCAAATCCAGAACTATATCCACTTTCACACAGCTGCCTCTATGGATTACAAAATAATCTACAAAATTTTTTCCACATGTATTCTTTGCTAAGAATATTTCTATTTGTGGATATTATCTGCCTTTTTATGTGGTTTAACATTTTTCTAGGTTTAACTAGTAGCTACAGAAATTTGAGATGACCTTTCAGCTATTTTCCTTTTATGAAAACATTCCTATCATTACTAATTATGGGGTTTTTATTTTTATTTTTAGAGGGCAGCATCTTTGTAGAGCATCCCTTCAAAAGCCAAAGGGAATCTGATCCTTCTTCCACATGGAAGCTCTTGAAATACTTCAAAATATCTATCATGACTCCCTGTCTCTTCTTCTCTAGGTTAACCATTCCTAGCTCCTTCAACTGATCCTTGTAAGGACTTATCACCTGTCATCACGAATGAATGAATATTGTACCAATTTTGCAGTTAATAATAATGACTAATATACAGCACTTACCATATGCTGGGAGAAATATTTGAATGATACAGTGGATAGAGTGCCTGGCCTGGAATCAGGAAGACTCATCTTCATGAGTTCAAATCCAGTCTCAGACACTTAGTAGCTGTGTGACCCTGTATAAGTCACTTAACCCTGTTTGCCTCAGTTCCTCACCTGAAAATGAGCTAGAGAAGAAAATGGCAAACTACTCCAGTATCTTTGTAAAGAAAACCCCAAATGGGATCATGAAGATTTGGACATTACCAAAATGACTGAACAACAACAAAAATGTTCCAGGCACTATGCTAAGGATTCCAAAATTATTATATCATTTGCTGATCTTATGATCCTTCATCATTGTGGTCACTCTCCATTTTTTCTATATCCTTCCTAAAATGAGCTGCTTAGAACAGAACACAGTATTCCAGATGTTGCCTGACAAGGGCAGAATACAGTGGGACAATCACTTCCCTAGGCCTGGAAATTATTCTTTTCTTAAATTAGACAGGGTTGTTGTGAGAAACAAATGGCATAACACATATAAAGTGTTTTGCAAATCTTAAAGACCTATAAATATGCTAGCTATTAATATTAGGGTTTTTAACTGTCAAATCATACTGTTGATTAATATTCAATTTGAAATCCACTACTTTATCAGATGAGTTGTTATCTAGCCAGATCTTACTCATTTCATACTTGGGAAGTAATTTTTGAAGTGCAAGTGTAAGAAAGTACATTCATCCCTATCAAATCTTATCTTATTTGGTCCAGTCCAACCTTCCTTTAAAGATTCTGGCTCTGTCATCCAATGCATTATTGACCCATTCCTGTTTTGTAGCATCTGAGCATTTGGTGGAGGTTCTGCTCAGGTTTCCTGCTTCTCCCAACTTGCACTGTGCTCTTTCAAAATTATTTTGTTTGTCTTTGGTATAAACTTAAATATGCAAAAATCTCACCAGGAGAGATTACAAGCTTCTTAAAGAAGAGATCATTTCATTTTCTACCCCACTGTCCCTAGCATAGTTACTGCCACATAATGATACTTAATAAGTGTTTTTCGATTGGTTATTTGATGGATATATGAGTCTTCAGAATTCACATGCTTTAGTGGAAAAAAAAAAGGTTCTTATGATGATATGTAAAATGAACCATAGGCATTTGGAGAAGTTAAAACTAAGTCAGTTTAATGTAGGCTGACTCGTGGTGTGATTGAAGGGTTACTAAAAGACTCCTTGTTTAAGAGGGGGGAGGGTATAGTAAGAAATTTAGGTAATTATATTAAAACAAAAATATAATTAAAGTAAGATTTTTTAAGGCCCCCTGTTCAAAAATATGTAACCTCCTTCACAAACTAATGGTACTTAAATTCCCAAGTAGGATAAATAGCTAGAAGGGATCTTCTCGATTACTTGATTCTTTTATTTTACTCATGAGAAAACTGAGGCCAAGCAAAATGAAGACTCTTACCCAAGGACAGAAAGAATAAGTGACCCAGCCAAAGTTTCTGTCTGGATTCTCCAATATTCCCTTTTTACTATATCAAAGTCCAGGGACCTCAGGGTCCCCCAAACCCATTTATGGGGTTTTTAAGGTCAAAATTATTTTCATGATAATACTAAAATGTTTTCATTTTTTAATATAGTAATAGTAATAAATATAACCAGGGCTGTCCTACAGCCAGCTCAAACTGGTTGAGAGATAATTGTTAAACTTTTAGCATGAGCATTTACACTTCAGAAATTGACAATGACTACAAATTGGGGCTTTATTTAATTTTTTTGTTGATTTCTAGACCTAAAGTAATGGAGAAAATATTAATAATGCAGATTAAAATTAAAACTGTATCATATGTACTCCCCCTCTAGATATAACACACATAAACAAAAACAAAAAACTCTTTGGGGGGGAGTGGTTCTTAATTTTTAAGAGTATAAAAGGATCTTGAAACCAAAACATTTGAGAACCCTTACACTACCTTATTCTGCCTATATTTTACTCATTCATTTGTATTAAGGCACTGAACATTCTCAATTAAAATTTGGATATTACCTGGAAAGAATAAATTCAGTATACTATCATCAGTTATGAATAGCTTAGTTTATCAGATTTGTTAGCCAGTCAATAGAGAGTAAGCTACTTAAGGTCTCTTTGTATCTCCAGCTCCTAGCATAGTACCTGAAACATAATAAGAGTCTAATAAATGCTAGTTAATTGATTGTTTAGATTATGGGAAAGTTGGGATTGGTAAAGTTAAAGTGTATGGGGGAAGAGCAAAAATTAATGACATCAAAGTAGAAAACATCAAAGAAGAAAGACTTGTCCTTTGTCCTGTTCAATGGGCATCATATGTTCAGGGGTACTTTGCTTGTTTGGGAATTGAGAGACTGTGAAAAGAAGGGAAACAAAAAGGAGGAAGAAAGCTTCCAATCTTTCCTTTCTATTTCCAATGAAAGTTTAAAGAGAGCAGATGTTATATTGCAGTCTGATGTATCAAGGGGAAAGATCAACTGAGACAAGTTCTGGGACAACAGTAAGGGAAGTTTTAGATAAACTGAGAAAGAAAGCTAGCTTTCTAGATTGCTCAGAAGTTTGACAGCAACAAAAGAGGTCATGGAGGTCCATGGCTCTGAACTTGGTTTAAGAAAAATAATTGAAAAGTCAAGAATACTAAGAAAAATGATAGCTGAGTGATGAAAAAGCCTGGCTTTCTAATACAAGGCTGCATTCAAAACAATAATTTCAGGCTATGGATGTGGAGATATTCACCTGGAATTTGGCCTTGATTTGCTGAGATTATAAAAAGGGTAATTACACCCTTGGAATCTATAGCATAATGCACAGCTGTGAAGCCCCAACTTTTGTAGTGGTTTCTAGGGCAGCAGCTGGTGAGGTCCAGAGGGTATTTCCAGGGTTCACAGGCAAGCTTGTATTGAAAGGCACAGCTCATTATCCTTGTGTCATATGAAGGAAATGATTTAAAAAAAAATAAGCAAGTAATCAGCATTTTAAATTACTTTGCCATTTTCAAGACAGTCTGAAAAGTTCAAGATCTTCTTTATCTCCCCCACTTTAATTACTGCCATTCACATGTTACTGTTTATGTCAAATTATCAGCCTACCTCATTTGCTGAAATAGGCAATGGAGTGTTTGACAATATTGGGGGGGGGAGGGTCAAGACAATTTGTGTAGGTATTGTGCTTAAAATTTAACCTTTGAAGTTACTCTTTGGTGTGATCTTTTCCTACACAGTACTGGGGAGCTTTGAATTCATGAAGAGAGCAGAACCTTTAAGACCTAATGATTGTGTTTTTTCCCCCTTCTCCTCCCCCTTAATTGTAAAGTCCTTAAGAAATGAGTTAACCAATGAAACTGTTTTTAGCATATGAAATCCAGTGCTTAGCATAGTGACTTAGTGTTTGTTGGATTGAAATTAATTGATGGAAGAAAATGAATTTGATTGTCATTTCATGAAAACAAAGTATCTTTAGCCTAAGTTATAAGTTATTGAAGAAATAGAAAAAATATTTTTCATCTAATCTGACATATCTCTTCTATTGTATTCCATTTATTTAACCAAGTTCCTACTATGCAGAAAAGTTCTGTGCTAGGTGATATGCTATATAGATACTTAATCCATACATCTATGGATGCAGCAGAACTCATAAGAAGACAGGCTGAGATTATTTTCCAGCCAAAGACAGCTTACAAGCTCGACAGGAGAGTGGGCTCCTGTGCTGGACTGGAAGTAGAGTCCAACCACTCAATCACAACAACACGGGTGCAGCTCCAGGCAGGCTGTGCCAGAGAAACCCCTGAGCCTCTGAATCAGCTACAGCACTGGTGTCTTCTGGAACTAAGCTTATGGTCAGGTGAGAGGGCTGAACAGCTGGCCAGGGGGGAAATACAGGGGTGTCTGTGAGACCTAAGGAGGAATTCAGTAATCCTACCCCAGAGGGGAGCCAGGAAGAAATCTTGAGCAGTGGGAGACCCAGGTTGGGGAAGAACACAGGATCATTGGAGCTAACAACCATAGCACACAAAGTTTTGCTGCCTGGTTAATTTTTTTTAATCTTTTTTTTTTGAGGCAATTGGGGTTAAGTGACTTGCCCACGGTCACACAGCTAGTTAAGTGTTAAGTATCTGAGGTCGGATTTGAACTCAGGTCCGCCTGAATCCAGGGCTGGTGCTCTATCCACTGAGCCACCTAGCTGCCCCTCGCTGCCTGGTTAATTAGCAAATTGGCCTGAGGTTATCTATAGACCAGAGAACAGACCAGAAAAGTGAAAAACCTGCCCTTCCTTAAACCAAAGCACCTGGGACCCCCTGAAGCTTGGGACAGTGTAGCTTGGAAATAGGGCCCCACTGTAAGAAGGAGTTAAAAGTCAAGTAAAAGATGGGTAAGATCAAAAAGCAGAGAAAGTTGCGACCATAGAAAGTTTCTTTAATGACAAGGAAGATCAAGGTGCACCCTCAGAAGAGGATAGCAACATTAGGGCTCCTACATCCAAAGCTTCCAAGAAAAATATGACTTGGTCTCAGGCCATAGAGGCACTCAAAAAGGACTTTGAAGACAAAGTAAGAGAAGTAGAGGAAAAAATAGAAAGAGAAATGAGAGTGATGCAGGAAAGTCATGAGAAAAAAGTCAGTAGCTTGAAAAGCCAAATGGAAAAGGAGATACAAAAGCTCTCTGAAGAAAATAATTGCCTAAGAATTAGAATTGAACAAATGGAATTTAGTGATTACTATTGTTGCAATAATCAACCTTATGGGTTCATCGTAAGGAAATCTCTCTCTAAAGTAATATATAAATCTAGTTTAATATAAAAAAATTGATGAGCAAGATACTATCAGAAAGACCTGCATGAGCTGATGAAAAGTGAAATCTACTGTATACAAAATAACAGTAATATTGTGAGATGTTCTGCTATGAATGACTCAGTTATTTTCAGCAATGCAATGATCCAAGACATCTCTGAAGGTTTTATGAAAAATGTAATCCATCTACAGAGAGAGAACTGATGGTATTTGAATACAGATTGAAACATAATTATTTTTGTTAGTTACTTTATTGGAAACAACAAAAAAAATGACGAGTAGGATGCTATCAGAAAAACCTGGAAAGACCTACATGAATTGATATAGAGTGAAATATCATGTATACAAGACAACAGCAATAGTGTAAGATGATCTGCTGTGAATTACTTGGTTATTTTCAGCAATGAAATGATCCAAGACAACTCTGAAAGACTTATGAAAATTGCACTCCATATACAGAGAAAGAAGTGATGGTATCTGAAAACAGATTGAAGCATAATTTTTTTAATAATTCCTTAATCTGAAGTTTTGTTTTTGTCTGTTTTCTTTCACAACCTGATTAATGTGGATATGTTTTGCATGACTACTTATGTATAATTTATATCGAATTACTTGAATTCTTGGGGGATGGGGTGGGAAGGAAGGGAGGAAGAGAAGTTGGAACACAAAGTTTTAAAAAAATTGATGTCAAAATTTGTTTTTCCATGTAATTTGGAAAAAATTTCTGAATAAGAAAAAAGCATATTGTAGCTTTCAATCAAGATGGCTAATGAGGTTAATATTCATCACTGCTTTAGGCACTCATGAGAAATGATTTTAAAAGGCCATAAAGTATCCTGTAATCAAGTCAAGTTTTTAGGACATTGGATATCAGTCAATAGTCTCTGTCTTGTAGGATTAGAGATCACTCTACTATCCAAAGTTTCTATAAATTCAAACAATCCCAAAGTAGACTAGGCTTTCTTGGATAGTATTATGTTGCTTTTTACTAAGTCTTTAAGTGAAGTCTATGTAATCACTTATTGAGGATGTTTGGCCAGATCTGATTTAAACTAGATGACGTCTAATTGAGATTTAGTGATTCTATGATTCCAGATTCTTAAAGCATAATATAAATTTAAGTTGTTATTATTATTATTATTATTATTATTATTTGTAGGCCAATGAGGGTTAAGTGACTTGCCCAGGGTCACACAGCTAGTAAGTGTGAAGCATCTGAAGCCGTATTTGATCTCAGATCCTCCGGAATCCAGGGCCAGTGCTTTATCCACTGTGCCACCTAGCTGCCCCCTATTATTATTATTATTATTATTATTTAAACAATGTATGTATGTATGTGTGTATGTGTGAATATATATGTATATAATTTTTTCCTAAATAGGGTCATCCAAAAAGTCAGTATAGTTTTAAGCTCTTAATGCTTGAAAATGAATTAAGAATTTTGGAACATCTAGTGTATGTATGTGACTGACTAGATATAAGATAGATAGAGAGGCAGCTAGGTGGAGCAGTGGATAGGGCACCGGCACTAGAGTCAGAAGGACCTGTGTTCAAATCTGACCTCAGACACTTGACACTTACTAGCTGTGTGACCCTGGGCAAGTCACTTAACCCCAATTGCCTCACCAAAAAAAAAAAAAAAGAAAAAGAATCACCCCTATGGTAAATATCCTTTGTGGGTGGCTAAATGAGAGAGAGAGGGGGGGGGGGAAGAAAAAGGAAAAAGATGGATAGACAGATACAGAGAGGTATGTACATACATTCATGTATATATAATAGGGCCTTGAGAGATCACACATCAGATTAGTTTTTATGGAAGGGAGGGGAGGCCTATATCAAAGGTCAGAGAGGAGACCCCTAAAGTAATGGTCATCTACTTAACACATTTGTCCAGGGCTGCATGTGGCAAAGATAGTAAAGTGGTTTGTCATTTACTTCTCCAATTCATTTTACTGATGAGGAACTGAGGCAAGCAGAAGTAAGTAACTTGCCCAAGATCACACATCTCTAAGTGTCTGAGGTCAGGTTTGAACTCAGGAAGATGAGTCTTCCTGCCTGGTGTTCTATCCACTGCACCATCTAGCTGCCCCTAAGTATTTGACCTTAATTTTCCACTTTGATTATTTACACTGCCTTCATGAGATGTAAGGCAGTAATACAATGTGATCTACAGGCAGAGGACCTGGGTTTGAATTCCAGATCTGCTATTTACTAGCTCTCTGATCTTGGCCAAGTCACTTCAGTCAGCCAGGAAGCATTTATTAAGCACTTACTAAGGGCTTGGGAGTACAAAGAAAGGCAAAAAGTCATCCCTGACCTCAAGGAGCTAATAGTTTAATGGGAGAAACAAACATGAAAATAAGTAGATATGCCCCCCAAATAGACAAGGTCTATGAAGAGAATCTCAGAAGGGAAGACACTAACTAGCCCCAGGGGAAGCTGGGAAAGGCCCCCAGCCAAAGGTCTTTCACTTATCTAGCCCTCAGTTTCCATGTCTTTTTTTTTTTTTTTTAGTGGGGCAATTGGGGTTAAGTGACTTGCCCAGGGTCACACAGCTAGTAAGTGTTAAGTGTCTGAGGCTGGATTTGAACTCAGGTCCTCCTGACTCCAGGGCTGGTGCTCTATCCACTGCGCCACCTAGCTGTCCCAGTTTAAATGTCTTTTAAAATTAGGGGATTGGACTAGATGATCTCTAAGGCCCCTTCCAGCCCCCAATTCTATGACTCCGTGATTCAATTCGCAGACAATTGTAAAACATTCTTCTTTGTTATGTAAATATTGAACAAACTACTTTATAACCAGAAAATCCTAAGGGAAGGACAGGGGTGAGGAAGAATTTGTTTTAATCAACCAACAAGCATTTATTAAAGCATTTACTATGGGACAGGTACAGAGCCAAGGCTGGAGATACAAAGAAAAAGCAAAGACAGTCTTTGCCCAAAAGGAGCTTACATTCTAATGAGGAAGACATCAAATTTATAAATCAATACAGGGGCAGCTAGGTGGCGCAGTGAATAGAGCACTGGTCCTGGAGTCAGGAGGACCTGAGTTCAAATCTGGCCTCAGACACTTGACACTTACTAGCTGTGTGACCTTGGGCAAGTCACTTAACCCCAATTGCCTCACACCCCAAAAAAACAAAAATAAAAACTAAACAAAACAAATAAATCAATACATAGAATACAAATATAGAATAGATGGAAGGTAACCTTAGTGAAGAAGCAACTAGAAGCAAAGGAGAGCAGGAAGGCTCTGGAAGGAAGGAGTGTTTGAGTCTTAGAGTATATACAGCGAAATGTTTAAACCCTCTTAAAATTTTACGTCTGGCTCATGCTAATCTAGGTTATTCTTAAATCAGAGGAAGGCACCAAGATATGTAAAGGCCTTGTTCCATTTGGGGAGACAAGTCCCAGTTGGAATTCCATTAATTGTATCCCAAACCTGGTACTTTATGAACAAGTAACCATGTATACTTATGTATAAGTATGGACAAGTAATTATTTTATGTACAAGTAATTATTTCTGGGGCCCTATTGATAAAAAAAATCTCTTCATGCAGCTCTGTCTCAAAATGTTTGAGGGAAAGATGTAGCAAGAAATCCCTTGTAGAGCTGTAAAAGCCACAAGACTAATTATGTAATGATATAATTGTCAATGTATTTCTTATCATTAATGTTTTATGTTTTCGTGTCTATTTTTAACTGATAAATGCTTCAAGGTATATTTTGTTTGTGAGACATTAGGTAAAATTACATGGGATTTGGTTCATTGTCATCTTTGGAATTTTGAACACGATACCATTTGAAATACTAAACCTATGCTCAGGGGTCATTTTTTAAAATGGCACATTTTGAGTAATAAAAAGAAAAAGAAATGGAGGAAAATGTTTAGGGGCTTTCTCTTAATTTTCCAGCATACTTGATAGTTTTAACATATAACGTTTACAGTATTCACCTTCCTGAATTAGGGTTGGGGGTTGGGGTGGGGAAGGGATAATTAGCAGGCAATCCTTTTGGCTCTTGGCCTTTGCTTGTAAATGTTTTCTTTGGCAGCCATGCTCTTGAGAACAGGAAGTCACTCCCTTGTTACAGATTTAAGACTTTCTTGAGCCAAATAACAGAAATTTAGATTAGTTCCTTATTAAATGGAAGGAAAGTGTAGACTTTTTGTTTTTGCTTGAGATAAATGACATATTAACAATGAATTTCATTAATTCTTTCCCTCTATCAGTCCTAACACCACCTACCCAAAAAACAAAGACAAAACCAAACACAAACCAGTGATGCTTCCTAGGGGAAAAACACACCAAACTGGTTATGTTGAAATCCAATCCTAAATAAAAGGACAATTTTGGTTCAACAACTTGCGGTTGTAATTGTTATTGAGGGAAAAGGAAACTAAGACTTTTCAAAAATTTGACCCCTTTTTGTTTGGGTCATTTGTTATAAAATCTGTGAATCTATTTTGAAATCAAATATATTAAATAAAATTATAACAATGGTAATATACTTGTCTCATTTTTTTGTCGTATTCTCTTTATGTTAGGATTACATCTTGTCTGTAATATCAGGGTTTAAAATAACAAATAGCAGAAACTTCTAAGCAAAGCCTTGTAAGATTTTTTTAATGGTTTCACAGATATTTTTGAGGGGTTTTATGATTAATCTTCAAATAGTGTCTCCTGACCTAGAGTCAAAGTCTTTGAAGTCATTCAAAGATGAAGGTCTAGACTGAAGCAGAGGAATGAAGCAACTTGCTTAAGGCCACACAGCATTGCCTGAGACCTCATTATGAGGACTCTTCCTTCTTAATTTATCTTGGGAACCTTTATAAGATAAAGGTGAGGACAATCCTACCATATTTCAAATATATGACTTTGACCAGTGGATAATGACATTTCTATGGCACTCACAGGAATGTCTCACAAAATAAATGGTTTAGGTTCAATTATCCATTTCTACTATCTAGTGTTTTGAAGAGGGAACATTTATTCCTTTTTCTCAGGTTCACTTTTAGTGATATTCCTCTCACATCATTTATTATAGTTCGGTTGTCTGGCACAATTTGAACAATTTCACTTTTTACTGAATTCCAAGTTCATTACCTTAAAAATAACATTAAATTACTTAAAGCTGTCATTTGATTTGAAGCAAAAATGAAATTAAGCCTAAGACTTCTAGGTGACTGAAAACATGATCCAGTCCTATGAGATATGTCCCACTGTAGGAGTAACAAAGACTGATAAAGTCAGGAACTTAATCGGTCTTTGAAGGAGTTTTTAAGGGGGCTCCCTGCTTCTTACTTTATTGCATGTCAAATAATTCTTCTTTACATGTAAAACCTTAAAGAGATGCAGATGTAGCCAAAGAATGTATTTTTAAAATAAAATAAAATTATGGAATTTTAAGTGGAAGGAGACTTAGAGATCATTGTGTTTAACTCACTTAACAGATGTGAAGACTGAGACCCAGAGAAGAGAATTGATTTACCCAAGGGTCATAGAATGACAGAGTCTGGGCTAGATTCGAAATCTTTTGCCTTTGGGTTCAGTGGTCTTAACACTACAAAAAGGCACGAGATTAAGAAATTCCACCTCTCTCCATTGTCTAACCTAAAACAATTTGGGTAACTATTTTTTTTTTCTTTTCTTTTCTTTTTTTTTTGTGAGGCAATGAGGGTTAAGTGACTTGCCCAGGGTCACACAGCTAGTAAGTATCAAGTGTCTAAGGCTAGATTTGAACTCAGGTCCTCCTGAATCTAGGGCCAATGCTTTATTCACTGTGCCACCTAGCTCCCCCCCCACTATTTTTAATAGTATAGATGTAACTCCCTTTATCACATATTGAAAAATTTTTTTACTGCATAATTAAACATACACACTTTTTCTCAGGCACTTTCTCTAGCACATCACTCCTATAAGTTTTAAAGGTGTGTGGGGGAGGATTAACTACAAAATAAGGGTTGGGATAAAGATGAGGGATTCAAGCCTGGATCATTGTCATAAGATTTTCCTCATTGGTGGAGAGAATTTTGCCTTAATGTATGATGTACACGTGTGATATACCTGTGTGAGGAGCAGAATTAGTTTAAGAGCTTGAGAAGAAAGATTTATTTCTTTCCTACTTTGAGAAAGGACATAAGATTTCAGACTCTCTTCAGGGAGAAATATATGGAGGAAGAGAACAGACTTTGGAAGACAGACATGTTGAGGAAATCTGACCTCCCTAGAGACTTTGAGGAATGAGATGAGGGGAGATCAGAGATCTCTCTTTCTCTCTCTCTCTCTCTCCCCCACTCTGCCTTTCAATCTTACTCCTCCTAAGGTGAGTATTCATTCAATCTATGTGTTTTCTGGTAGACTCTAGTCTACATAGTATCCCTTTTTGCTATCTGCTTGAATAAATGTGTTTATTCATTGTTGGCTATTTGTGATGGTCTTTTGTGTAGCATTTGGTGAGAAAGGGGTCATGTCTTCAGATATAAGGTATACTCCTTCCTTTTTAAGGGAAATAGCTTGAACCTAAAATAATTTCCTCTATACTAACAATGTTTTGGGGAACAGATATAAAGCTAGCCCTATGTCCTGTCTCTGAGGAAAACAGATTAGTCAGCCTCAGGGCCTCTTCTGCTCTCCTCCAAGGAAAATCAAAGTCTCCTTTGGAGTGAGGCAGGTAAGAGTCCAAAGATATCTATTCATATCTCCCTGTGAGCCATATTTAGACAAACCCATATGCATGTATGTATACATATATACACATTTGTGTATATACATATATGTATGTATGCATACATATAAGCACATATATAATATACATATGTGTATATGTGTATGTATATGTGTGTATATCTATCTATATCTATATATATATATATACACACTTTTCTGGGCAATATATACATTTTACACATTATAAAAGCTTAAACATTTTATCTGTCCTAAGAATCATGGTCTGCCATTACAATTTCAACCATTGGGAAATCTTACTTAAGGATAAAGGATTGAATTGAGACACGAAGGATCAGATATACTACTCTCAGGTTGAATGTGGAGGATATGCCATCACACTGTTCATATGTCCTCTGGGTCATAATCTGTGTCTTGGATTCCAAGTATTGCAAAATCAAACCATGAACTATTTTATGACACCCTGGGGACACACAGTCATGGCACCCAAGTTCCCAACTGCCTGCTCTTCCAGAGAACAATATGATGTAGTGAAAACTACATTGTATTTGGAGTCAAAAGACCTGGTTGCAGGTTCTGTTACACTTACTGCTTATGTGATTAATATTTAATTTCTCCCAACTAAAGAATCCTCATCTATAAAATGATAACAATTGCTTGCCTCAATGATGATTTCATCCTCCAAATGTGGAAGAAATGACATGGGGAAATTATATTCTGGATCTGATTCTCACTAACATAGAAGGTCTGGTTGTTGGAGGGTAGAAATGATGGGAACCTGCAGAATCATTAATCTATCCTAACGTTTGTGATAGAATAGGGAAAACCTGGGGAATAGATTGACATACAATCAGATTTTAGGAAAGCATATTCCAAAGTGTTAAGAGGAAAAATAGGTAGGATTCCATGGAGTAAAATACTTTGGGGAAAGTCATACCATGAGAAATGGAAGGGGCTCAAGAATGAAATTCTGAAGTCACAAAGAGAAACAACTTCACTGTGCTGGTGGTTGCATTTTTCTGAAAAGACTATTGTATTTGCACAAGCATCAACCAAAGTAGATTTTTAAAATGAAATGTGAAGGAAATGGAAGCAAAGCTAAGTAAAAATAGAGTTTAAAAAGCTAATGCTCAGAATGAGCTGAGGCTGGTGAAGGAAGCTAATGACAACAACAAAAAAATTTTTTAAAGCTCTATCAGGAGAAAAAATAAAGATCAAAGAAAGGATACAACCTTTACTTGGAACAGATGGGATGATGGTAACTTACAACCTAGAGAAAATAGAACTGCTCAACTGTAATTTTCTTGGTTTTGTCTCCAAAGGAGAATGGCCTTTACACTGGAAATGAGAGAACAGAAATGACTAACAGGAAGTTATACTTGAGATGGGTATGGAGATAGTAAAAGCCCACCTCCCTTCCCCAGAAGAATTCAAGTCACCTGGCTCAGGTGAACTACATCTTAGGGTGCTAAAAGAATTGGTAGATTTGAGTGCTTATGTGCTGTTGATGATCTCTGAGAAATGATGGAGAACCAAAGAAGTACCACAAAATCAGAGAAGGGAGATCATTATCCTGAAATTCAAAAAAGGGAAAAAAACATAAATGGCAAACTTCTTATTTGTCCTTCATTCCCAAAGAGGGCTATGACATTGGAAGTGATGTTATAATTTGCAGGTGTGAGATTTAAAATTGGATATTAGATCATAAATCTCCCCTACTTAACTTTTCCCTTAATTTATCTCCCAGACTAGTAAATGGAAGAAGCTTCTGGTTTTCTAGATAGAGCCTTTATTGTATATAAGGTGTTGTTGATTAGAAGGATAGGAAAATAGAAATACAGTACAAATCGTCTTAAATCTAGGCTTAGTCTATATTCCTTATAAAAACTCACCAAACCGAAAAGGCCACCTTTGGAGTGAGGGAGACCGTCTGTGCCACGCCGCCAGGAGTCCCGCCAAGCAGGCAAAAAGGCCTACTCTCGTTCTCTCCACCCCGGAAGTCAAAAAACCCGGCAGGCAGTCTGACATGCGCAGCAGGCGGACTGTACCCGGCAGGCAGTCTGACATGCGCAGCAGGCGGACTGTACCTGGCAGGCAGTCTGTTCATCTCCTCCCCAAAAGGGTGGTCCTTGAAAAACTGGCGTCTTTCAGTTATCCTAACCGACTGTTAAAAACTTTCATATTTTACCACACAGGGAATTGGATTTAAGTGAGAGAGGGTTGTTTGAGGTCACCAACCTCACTCTCTCCTCCAGAGCCATCTGGATCCAATGGCAAGACATAGATCAGAATGACTAGAGATGGCCCTGAATGTTTAAGGCAACTGGGGTGAAGTGACTTGCCCAGGGTCACACAGCTAGTAAGTGTCTAAGGTGAGATTTGAACTCAGGTCCTCCCAACTTCAGGACCAGTGCACCATCCATTGCACCACCTAGCTGCCCCTGACAAACTATAGGCCAACAATTAGCCTTGATTCCTGGGGAAATTCTAGAATGGATCATTAAAGAGATGGTTGATTTAAGATCATCAAAGAGAAAGGGAAGTGGCGATTACAAAGAGCCAGCATGGCTCTCTGCTATACAAATTGAAGATTACAATCAATATCATGCCTCTTAAGATGAAGGGAAGGGAATGGAAGTAAACAAGAATTTGTATAGTGCCTATTATGTGCTAGGCATTTTTTTTTCAGGCAATGGGGGTTAAGTGACTTGCCCAGGGTCACACAGATAGTAAGTGTCAAGTGTCTGAGGCCGGATCCAAACTCAGGGACTCCTGAACCCAGGGTCGGTGCTTTAACCACTGAGCCATCTAGCTGCCTCTGCCAGGCACTTTTTAAAAACAAATATTGGGGCAGCTAGGTGGCGCAGTGGATAGAGCACTGGCCCTGGATTCAGGAGGACCTGAGTTCAAATTCGGCCTCAGACACTTAACACTTACTTACTAGCTGTGTGACCCTGGGCAAGTCACTTAACCCCAACTGCCTCACCAAAAAAACCCCAAAACCAAAAAAAAAAATTTTATCTCATTTGATCCTGCCTACTGAGAAGTAGGTGCTATTATGAGGCAAAGGCTTCTGGATCTCAATAGATCAGGGCATAACAAACTAGCCTTATTTTTTTTACAAGAATATTAAACTAGTAGATAGCAGGGTTGCTCCAGATAAAGTTCATCTAGATTTTAGCTAAGCTTTTGACAAAGTATCTCATGTTATTATTGTGGAGAAGATCGATATGGATTAAAGAATCATACAGTTGGATAGACTAAGAACTGGCTGGCCATACTCAAAGAGTAGTTGTTAAGGGTTCATGTCAATATGGAAAGAAATCTCTAGTGGAGAACCCCAAGGATCTCTGTTTGGCCCTGTGCTAGCTCTCATTTTTATCAATTACTTGGATAGAGGCATAGATGATATGTTCATCAAATTTGTTGATAACACAACTCTGGGATGTCCAGCTAACACACAAGATGACAGTTAGGATCCAAATAGATCTTGACAGGTTCAAACATTAGGGTGAATTTAATAAGATGAAATTCAAGTAGGGGAATATATAAAGTATATATAGGGTATAGAAAATTAGCTTCACAAGAATGAGATGAGGAAAACATTGATAGCAATTTTTTTTTTAGGGCAATGGGGCTTAAGTGACTTGCCCAAGGTCACACAGCTAGTAAGTGTCAAGTGTCTGAGGCTGGATTTGAACTCAGGAACTCCTGAATCCAGGGCCGGGGCTTTATCCACTGCGCCACCTAGCCGCCCCAAAATGTTTTGTTTTGTTTTGTTTTTTTAAGTGAGGCAATTGGGGTTAAGTGACTTGCCCAGGGTCACATAGCTAGTAAGTGTTAAGTGTCTGAGGCTGGATTTGAACTCAGGTACTCCTGAATCCAGGGCCAGTGCTCTATCCACTGCACCACCTAGCTGCCCCCAATAGCAATTTTTTAAACAAAAAACTGGGGATTTTTGTGGACTGCAAGCTCAATGTGAGTCAGCAACTTTATGGAGCAGTCAAAAAAGTTTCAGTCTTGGGTGGCATTGAGGGCCATAGCTTCCAAGGATAGGGAGGTGATAATCCCACTGTAACCTGCTATCATCTGAAGCATTGTGTTCAGTTTGGGACACAATGGTGTAAGAAGAATACTAATAAAATGGAGAGTGTCAAGAGGAGGTGAAGGGCATTAAACCCATGAATTATGTATAAGAGCTGGTTGAAAGAACTTTGGATGTTTAATCTGGAGAAATGAAGACTCAGGGGAGCTGAGATAACTGAGTTCAATTATTTGAAGGGCTACCACATGGAGAATAGAGCAATGGGTAGAAGTTGCAAATAGTCAAATTTAGGTTTGATGTCAGGGAAAGAACTTTTCTTAACAATTAGAGATGTCCAGGGGGCAGCTAGGTGGCGCAGTGGATAAAGCACTGGCCTTGGATTCAGGAGGACCTGAGTTCAAATCCAGCCTCAGACACTTGACACTGGCTGTGTGACCCTGGGCAAGTCACTTAACCCTCATTGCCCCACAAAAACAAAAAACAAAACAAAACAAAAAAACAATTAGAGATGTCCAAAAGTGCAATGGTCTGCCTTAAGTGGTGATGGGTTCCTTGGACCACAGGCTGGATAATCAAATGTGTCTGTTATGGTGGGGATTCCTTTTATGTATGAGTTCAAATAGATAGTCCCTGAGGTCTCTCTCAACTCTAATTCTGAGATTCTAAAAATGAAGGATGGGAGTCTCTGCTATTTCAAGTCCTTTTCAGACCTAAACACTATGATCGCAAGACTAGTTACAACAACCAGTGTCTAATACAATAACAAGAAGAATAGACGGGGGAAAACTTTGGACCACTGCAAATTAGTTGCTCAAAGCTTCTTGGAGTCTTACCAATTCAAGGCAACAAGCATTTATTAGGTACCTTCTATGTGCTAAGTGCTGGTGATAAAAAGAAAGGGAGGTGGTGTTAGGAAACCTAGTCCTTATTTTCAAGGAGTTCACAGTTTAATGGGAGAGATAATATGCAAAAACTTAGATGTATGGAAAATATTTGTAATTAACAATTAATAAAAATAATTAATTAATAGACAATTAACAGAGGGAAGGCACTAAGATTAAGGAGGATCAGGTAAGGCTAAGAAGCCTTTTTTTTCGTTGAGAAAAGAAGGTGGGTCTTTTTTTTTTTTTTGCAGGGCAATGGGGGTTAAGTGACTTGCCCAGGGTCACACAGCTAGTAAGTGTCAAGTGTCTGATGCCGGATTTGAACTCAGGTCCTCCTGAATCCAGGGCTGGTGCTTTATCCACTGTGCCACCTAGCTTCCCCTAAGAAGGTGGGTCTTTAGCTGAGACTTGAAGGAGGCAAGAGAAATCATGAGATAGAGATGAGAAAGGAGAGAGTTCCAAGGATTAGGGACAACAAGTGAAAATGCACAAAGTTGGGAGTATCAGGGGCAAGGAACAGCAAGGAGGCCAATGTTACTGAATCAAAAAGTGCAAGGCAGGGATTAAGGTCTAACAAGACCCCTTTCTCCCATATACTTCACAGAAAACCTCATTAAGACTGGTCTGACTCAGGAACACCACACTTTGGGAGAATGGGGGTTTTGATTGGGAGAAGAATCCTAAGATAATATTGGAGTAGGGGACACTTTGGGAGAGCTGGGCAACATTTGAACTTGATGCATGTTTGCTGAATTGAAATGAACGAGAGACCCAAGTAGACAGCCTTTGTCTAGTGGAGAAACTCATCCAGAAAGGGAAATAGGAGGATGCCAAAGGCAAATTGATTCCTCTTAAAATTTTGCCCAGCATTGCTCTCATCCCCAAGAAAGAAGTGAGGACATAAGCACCAAATACTCAAAAATGGAATTCCCAGTGTGGGAATTTCCTCCAGTGTGGGAATTTCCTCCACTGAAGCATATTCCATGCTGAAGGGGGCATAAAACTGGTTTGGCTGCCTACTCTATTTGGGTTGAACCTCTGGTACTTAGCCCTAGTGCAGGGCCTTTGCTGAATCCCTCTCCCACTGTTCTTTGCTAAGGCCATACTGCCCATCTCACAATGAACTCCCCTAAGCATATGCTTGTTGCTAGTACTAAGCACCAACTCTGAGACATTTGGGTGTCACATCCTTTTTTAAGTCATCTCTTCCCACATGTCTCTTATCATTTTACCAAATCTAACCTTTGATTTTAAATGAGTTCCAGTTCTCTTGCTGCTGACTTGAGTGACAAAGCTGTGCTGTCGAAGTCCCCCTGAATCTCCAACTTGTAGATGAGAGTGTGGAAGGTGGGGGAAGCAATCAGGTGTAGATGCCACTTTACTCCTTTCCCTCCTTTATACTGGGTCATTTCATGAACTGCCCCTGGTCTCTGGCAGTGGACCTAGAGAAGTTCCTGCTGGTGTCTCCCTCTGAAGGTACTGGCAAAAAAAAAAAAATAGAGTTCTTGCTAGATGGTTACAGAGCTATCTTCTCCCTTGGATTTCAGACTCTGTATCTCTTTCATTATACACCTCGGTATTGCTATGCTCTGGCTCCATGGAAGTTAGAGATTTCTCTCACCTCATTCTGTGCTCCTTTTCCTAGCTGGGCTTTCCTGAAGCTAATTCTAAATTTACTGTTTGTTTGTTGGAAAGCGTGTTTCTTTGTTTGGGGGGGGGGGCGGGGCGGGAGGCAATCTGGGTAAAGTGACTTTCCCAGGGTCACACATCTATTAAGTATCAGAAAGAGTGTTTCCATAAGAAAACTTCATAAATAGTGATTGGTCCTCTCATTTTTGATGGAAAAGGCACAGACTTTGGCATATAGAGGAGCTGGGTTCAAGATCTGCCTCACACTATGCTGTCTAGCAATGGACAAGTTACTTAATTTCCCTCTTCCTTTGTTTCCTCATGTTTTGAAATTAAGGAATTTGATTAGATGACCTTCAGAGTTCCTTTTAGCTCTAAATCTATAATCATATAAGTCACTACTACTAAGTCATAGATAGTTGGAAAATGCTTCAGCAGAGGAAATTCCCACACTGGGAATTCCATTTTTGAGTATTTGGTGCTTATGTCCTCACTTCTTTCTTGGGGATAAGAGCAATCAATGCTAGGCAAAATTTTAAGAGGAATCAATTTGGTTTTGGTATCCTCCTATGTCCCTTTCTGGATGATTTTCTCTACTATACAAAGGCTATCTACTTAGGTCTCTGGTTCAATTCAATTCAACAAATATACGTCAAACTCAATTATGGCCCAGCTCCCCTAAAGTGTCCTCCACTCCAATATTATCTTAGGATTCTTCTCTCAATCAAAATCTCCATTCCCTCATCTCAATCAAGATGAAAACAATTCTAGAAAATTCACACTATTCAGATGAATGACTCTTCTCCCCCCACCCCATTTAATTGCCCATGCATAGTTAGGGAAATAATGTTCTTAAGAGAAGACATTTGTGATTTCAAGTGAGTCTGATTGGTGGAATTTTAGACAATGTATCCAAATGAAGCTGACAAAAATGCAACCACTGTTGGAGAAAATATTTTTGACCAGAGAGATCATGATAATAGGTTAGCTTTGCCTAAGGTTTTTCTTCAAAACTGTTCCTGCTTTTCATAGTTTCTTTAATTATTTTCTTTATGACCTCATGAATGCCCTAAAAACTAACTCCACGATTTTTTTTCTTCACACAATGGCTCCCATGGCAAGAGAGAGACTCTGGTTGGCTATAAAGATTGAGAAGGAAGTTTATTTTTATGAATTGTTTATAATTTAGGGATTCAGGGATTGTTTGTATGTCATAATTTTTAACTGAATGGCTGTGATCTTCATGAGGTGGTTGTTTCTTATACCTTTGCTTTGTTTCTGATATAACCCGTGGTGATGGGATGTAGTGTACGGGAACGAACATTGGATCAGTATTAGAGGACCTAGATTCCAATCATTGCTTTGCTACTTAGTACCTGTGCAATTTTAGGCAAGTGACCACATCTCTGGGCTTCACCTTCCTCACCTGTAAAATAATAGGGTTGGACTAGATGGCTTTTAAAGCCTCTTCTGGCTCTAAATTTAGGTGGTACAGTGGATAGAGTACCAGGCCCAGGGTCAGGAAGACTCATCTTCCTGAGTTCAAGTCTGACCTCAGACACCCACTAGCTGTGTGAGCCTGGGCCAGTCACTTTAACCTTCTTTGCCTCAGTTTCCTCATCTGTCGAAAGAACTGGAGGAGGAAATAGCAAACCACAATTCAGTATCGTTGCCAAGAAAACTCCAAATGGAGTCAGGAAGAGTC
This sequence comes from Dromiciops gliroides, assembly GCF_019393635.1. Taxonomy (NCBI): domain Eukaryota; kingdom Metazoa; phylum Chordata; class Mammalia; order Microbiotheria; family Microbiotheriidae; genus Dromiciops; species Dromiciops gliroides. Next base: position 160,347,759 of record NC_057862.1, on the reverse strand, counting down.
AGATACAACTGAAAAACAACAATAAAAGTTCTAAATTTACAAGCCTATCTTTAACCTTTCATCACACCAAAACTTTAATGAGACAAAAGTCTTACCACACACAATCTGTCACATTTCTGAAAGGAAACACTTAATAGGGGCCTTCTTAAAATATCCTCACTCTCTCAACTGCCAAATGATCTCCTAATATATCCTGGGATAGAAGACTGGTGACTAAATAAAGCTAATCAATCTAAAACTCTGAAAAGAAAAAAGGAAGAAAAAATTCTCCTCCTCTAACTTTAATTTATTTGGCTGGAATTTTCTCACCGTAGTCACTGTATTTTTTTAGCATGGGCAACTGCCCCCTTGATTAATCCCATTTCCCTTAGTCCTAGTTTTTCCAACCAGCTGAGCAAACAAAGAGTCAGGCAGCCATTTTCACATGCTTCCTTTCTCAAACCCTCAGGGATAGACTCTCCGTTCACACTGTTCATAAAACAACTGCTTTAACACTCTCTGAAAAAGTAGTCTTTATGCTATTACTTGCAGTAAGAAGACTCTGTTAGGATTAATTTTAAGAGGCCGCAATATGTCATCTGAGAGCTGTAGTTCTGTTAAATGGCTTTACTATTCCTACTTGCTGATGAGGAGGGGGACAGGAGCTAAAAAACTTGAGTCTCTCATACCAAACTATTTATATAAGGAATATAAGAGTTTACTTTTCCTTTAAAATGAATACCCTTTATTACCTAAAGCCCTTGAGCTATGTAGTAAAAGGTTTATTATTGGAAAGTGAACCACTAGGAGGCGCTCTGCCTGATTACCTGATCATTTTCAGTGATGGGAGCCCAGTGGCACACCATGGTGGTTTTGTGTTTCATTCAACAGAGGAAGGTGGTTGCAGAGAAAGTCAATCTTTCTGGTTCTCAGAGTACTGCTCCTTCTATCCCCCTAGATTTTTCCCTTTAGTGATTAGATAGATGATAGATAGATAGATAGATAGATAGATAGATAGATAGATAGATAGATAGATAGATAGATAGATAGGTAGATAGATAGATAGATAGATAGATAGATAGATAGATAGATAGATAGATAGATAGATAGATAGATAGAGATAGAGGTACAGAGATACAGAGATAGATGAATAGATAAATGATTAGATAGATACTAGATAGCATTTATTAATTTCTTACTGTATGTCAGGCATAAGCACAGGGGATATAAATATAAGCAAATAAGACAGTACCAGGAACTTACATTTTAATGAAAGAAGACAACAAACAAAGGGGACCTGTAAAGGGATATGGGAGGAAGGGTTACCTGCATAGAGGAAAGGAAACTAGTAATAAGGAGGGGCAAACACAGAATGAGTTGATTTGCTATTGAGGTGAAGAGTGTCTGAGGCCCTTCCTGAAACATTGGTCCAGTTGTGGGAGTCACCAATCTGGAGAGCTGGAACTTAAGGTTGATATTTCTTTAGGGGCTAAGGCATGTGGTATGGGGGAAGAGAAGAATCCCAAAAAGTGAGTAGAATTGTGAATGAGATAAAGCATGGCTTGGGACCTTGTTGATCTAAGTAAGTGGAGGATCTAAGGAAGTAGAGAATTAGATAAATTTTGGCTCAAGCCCCCACTCACTAAGGAAAACTCTATCCTCTTTTCTTCTCTATTGTATTTGGTGGGGGGGGAAGGCAATGAGGGTTAAGTGACTTGCCCAGGGTCACACAGCCAGTAAGTGTCAAGTGTTTGAGGCCAGATTTGAACTCAGCTCTTCCTGAATCCAGGGCTCATGCTTTATCCACTGTTTACCTAACTGCCCCCTCTATTGTATTTCAATGAATGCTAATCATGTAATTATAGCATAATTGATCTGACCACATGTTTAGCTTAACTCTATAGTCTTTATTCATGACTGAAAAGTAAAAGAACTAAAATTAAAATATATTAAACAATTATTGCATGGACTATGCACCCACAGCTTCTTCTAGACCCAGGTTACCTTCAACCAGTTTATAGATGTTCCAGGTCTGCCTCTTCATTCTTATGTCCCCCGAACTTCTGCCTTACCAGGGTCATTGATTTTTTTTCTCCCTGAGATTTTTGATAGTTTCGGTCCTTTTTCCCCCTCTTTGGGCAGCTAGGTGGCACAGTGGATAGAGCACTGGCCCTGAAGTTGAGGACCTGAGTTCAAATCTCACCTTAAATACTTACTAACTGTATGACTCTGGGCAAGTCACTTAATCCCAATTGTCTTAAATATTCGGGGCCATCTCCAGTTGTCCTGATCTGTGTCTTGCCACTGGACCCTGATGGCTCTGGAGAAGAGAGTGAGGCTGGTGACTTTGTACAGCACTCCCTCATTTTACTCCAATTTGACCACTTGGAAGTTCTAGGAAGGTAGATTTTAGAGGCACTTCTTAAGAAGTAGAGCTGTTAGATAATGGAATGGGCCTCCTTCATTGGTTGTGAGTTCTCTATCATCAGAAATCTAGGGAAGGATGGATGATCACTTATTAGGGATGTGGTAGAAGACATTTATCAAGTAGAAGTTGGGATCCATGACTATTAAACTTTCCCAATTCTAAAATCCTGTGATTCTCAAGAGATTTTTTTCTCTTCTCCTTCTTCCTTTCTATATTTTCTTTTCTTTATTTTTTCTTTCTTCTCATATTTCTTTTTCCCAGTCTTTCCTCTCTATCTCTCTTTACCTCTATTATTCATTCTCTCATCATGGAATTTTAAAATTTATCTTGTACTTATAGAGAAATGCTGTGGTGTAGCTGAAGCAACAATGATAAATGGGCCTGGGTATTTGTTCCACCTCTGCACTTACTAGCAGATGTCTTTGGGCAAGTTATTTAATCTTTATGAGCCTCTGTTATCTAATCTCTAAAATGGGAATGATAATGGTGGCCCTGACTATTTCAAAGGATTCTTATGAAGATCAAATGAGATAATATATGTTAGATAATGCACTTTGGAAAGTTATAAATAATATATAATATAAAATATTGAAAAGTACTATTTATTTTTCTTATTTAAAATTATTACTTATACACTAATGTTCTGAATTTCTCAAAAAATTAAAACTTAATCCATTCTTTTTTTTAACAACTACTACAAATAAATATTATTTTTTACTTTTCTGTGACCCTGGGCAAGTCACTTAACCCTCATTGCCCTGGAAAGAAAGAAAGAAAGAAAGGAAGAAAGAAAGAAAGAAAGAAAGAAAGAAAGAAAGAAAGGAAGGAAGGAAGGAAGGAAGGAAGGAAGGAAGGAAGGAAGGAAGGAAGGAAGGAAGGAAGGAAGGAAGGAAGGAAGGAAGGAGATCCTTTAAGTTTGGAGGCTGCAGCCTTTTTGATTTTTGTAGCCCCAGGAGTTGTATCTCAGTGTTTCTATCCCCAGTATATTACTTTAAACATAGAAGGTGCTTAATAATTCTTCTTGTGATCCCTTCTCTTATTTTAACTAGCAAGTAGAAAAAAAGTTCCCCTTGACAAGTCTGAAAAATATTTGAAGACTTAAAAAGAAGCTTTTATTAAGACATCAAGGCAAAACCACTTACGTAGGGCAAATTCATCTGGGGGAAGGTGGCAAGTAGATAAAAGAGTCCAAAAATGATGCTGGGGAGGTGAGCACGAACCACTATCATTGCTGATTCTGGCTGTCTCCCATGGTACAAGTCTCTAGACCTAGTGGTATAATGTGGGCAGTTCATTCCTGGTTAGATGCATAAAGATATTCTGGTGCAGTGGTGGAGAAAGGTGGATCCCAGGAGAAGAGTGTGATGAGGACTAGACCCTTGTGGAAATGGGGGAGCAGGGCTCTTTGAAGGAGCAAGATCACAAGGAGGTCATGCTTGTCAGTGTAGGTTTGGTAGAAGACCATAAGGAAGAATCGTTATCTGTCCTCCACCCCATATTTGTGCACTAAGTCAAAGCCAGTTGCTTCATGCTAGTTATTGTTCTGCACTAGAATAAAACACCACAAAGCAATAACAGTTCAAAAAGGAAAATTTATAGGGAATAAATTTCTGGATGCCAGAAAAAGATCATTTAAATTCTAGCCTAAGTAGAATAGCATTGGTGCTCCTTTCAGGTTTAGCCAGATCCTCATCTTAAAAGTGTATATTGTTCAATTCTTCAAGCCTAAAAGATGATAGAATCCATTGTTGTTAAATATGCATGTAGTACTTTCTATCTGCCAAGCACTTCCTAAGCATTTACATAACCTATTTATATTGGCATCACCCAGATGTGAAACATAAAAAAGATATTGATCCACATGATGATAAATCAACAATCTGACCCATTTCAATGATAATATTGATGAAAATTGATAGCCTGGATAATTATCTTGGAAATTACATTTGCGGTGAGATCATTTGAAGTAAAAACTAGCAGTGTCAACTTTGTAAGAGTGAATTCTGATATTTACTCAAGATGAATCTCTTTCTTCACTGTGCTATTATCGTTCTTACCTTGCTAAATCTGAGTCTTGGATTATCCCCATTTTCTGCCTCCTTTCTCACTGTGCTGATATGTAGTGCTAGAAGAAATCACACAATCCTGGTGACTGGGCCACAACACATTAATGTTAATCGATTCCAACTAGGCCCTCAATGAAACAAGGCAATCCTTTTAACTTTCTCCTAGAATAATAATGATAGTAAAAAACCAGCATTTATATAGCATTTTAAGGCCTGCAAAATGTTTTACATATGTTATTTCTTTTGATTACATATATACATTGTTACATTGATACATTATTACATATATTCACTCATTGACTCTATTTCACTTACTTTGAGGAATTTTCCAATGTTTAGCACAGTGTTTGGCACATACTAGGTGCTTATCAAATGTTTATTGAATTTTCTAAGCTTTCTCCTCTCTCTTCTATTCTCCTATTTTATCTCTTGACCTTTCTCAACATAAGAACTGACCTCATATTCTATGAGGAAAATAGAAGCCATTAGTGAGAGCTTCCTCTGCTCTATTATACACCTCACCACATATTGATACTCTCCCATTCTCTATTCCTTTGTTCTACTCTCTGACAAAGAGGTGTTCCTTCCCCCTCCCACTCCCCACCAAGGCCAGCTTCCATATTTGTGCCCTCGATCTCATCGTCTCCTGTCTTTATGTAATATCAAATGAGGTAATATTTGTAAAGTGCTTAACATGGTGCCTGGCACATAGTAGGTGCTTCATAAATGCTTCTTTCCCTTCCCCTTTTCTTACTTAATCATCTTCCTTCTATGTATATTATTCAATCTCTCCCTGTCTATCCAAACTTACCTTATTGCCTACAAATATACCCAAGTCTCCTTCATCCTTAAAAAAAAAAAATAGAAAGCTTTACTTGCTTCTAATCTCCCTTCTATACACTATTTCTCTTCTCACTCTCACAGTCAATTCATAAAAATTCATTGCTTTAACTTCCTTTATTCCCATTTACTTCTCAGCTCCTTGTAATCTAGTTTTCATTATCATCACTCAGCAGAAACTGATTTCTCCAAGGTTACCAAAGATCTTTTAACTGTTAAATCCAGTGGTCTCTTCTTAGTCCTTGGCTAGACCCCAGCTCAACTTCCCTAGGAAAGCAGGGCAAAGAGGAGACTGGAGATAATGACAGAAAAGAAATATAAATAACTGATATGAAATAATTTCTTTTTCTTCCTTCCTTCCTTCCTAGACTAGACTAGACAACAGGAAGGAACTGAACACTTGTAGGCTAGATTGACACCTAGCAACCATAAAATGGAAGGAGGAGTCTCAATGACCGGGACCTGCCTGACTTCTGCCCACATATTCTTTTTCAAATACAGTAAGTTTTCTCATCCTTCTTTCATCTGAGAGCTCAGTTTCACCCATGTTCTGACACCAGTTAGGTGTCAGGAAGCTTCCTCAGGGACAGGAAGCATGCAACCCCCAGCTCATTTCTTATTACTGGTTCTCCTATGCTTGTTGGCCAATCCTTCTTCCCATGACTTCACCATGACTACTGCTCTCCTGTCCCTTTATTTTTACATATCTGTACAGCTGTGCAGGATTCAAAACCAGAATTCCATGGCTAAGTCTTTATCCACTGAGCAATATTGCCTGTTATAAGGTATCACCATCATCATTATAATTATTATTGTTATTGTTAGACTGGGAACACCTAAGGCAACCTTTTGTGATTTCCTGGTTTTGCCTAGTGTGACCCTGTTTACCTTCAATTGTGTTTGGAGAAATGGAAGTTGTTCCCAGAAGAATTTTCATCACCCAATCATTTGAGCATGTACCTTCGTGGGAACACTGTGGTATAGTGACATGAAGCAGGCCAACACAGCTTCCCTTGATTTATGTATTTTTTTTTAAAGGATCACTTCATCTTCAAGGAGCTCTGTTCTCAGAGGATTCTTAATCAAGGTAGCACCATTTAAGTGGCTTCTATTTTTCTTGAAAATGAACACTAAATAAAACCATCCAGCTTAAGCTCCATCCAGTTCTGAAATTCATTGTGACAGATGAGCATTTTAGCTCAATTATTTTGATATGGAATTTGATTTATTTAGTAGAGGTCAGCAGCCTGTGGTTTGTGAGCCCCATATCTTCTCAAACATCTGCACAGCTCAGCTGGAAACAGGTGAAACTAGCCCCATACAAGGTTCCCACTCTGCTTTCTTTATTCCCCCTGTTGTTCAGTTCCTCCAATTTATTCTCCTTCCCCAGATATTTCCCCTGCTGTTAAAAATCTGTGTTCCAATCCTCTGACTTTTATTTTCAAATGGGCTTTAAAAAAATTAATTTGTCTGTTTTCATTTGAAAGTGCATTTATTTCTTGTCTAGAGACAATCTAATCTAATGACACTCTGCTTTCCTTTTAGGGCTAAGTTTTTTTTCAATTTGGCAAGTACTGGGAAGAGTGGTGAGAGAATTGGAAGGTATTTGTACAGGGATCCTGTCAGGAACTCAGGGTAGAATTGTACATTTTAAGGACTTAAGCTATGTCAAATGTTAGAGATTCCCTAACATGAAAAATGACTTGTTCTTTTCATAGAGATTTTGTTCACTCCCTTCCCTCTTTCTCCCTCCTCCCCTCTCTCCCTCCTCTGCTCTCTGTCTCTCTTTGTCTCTGCCTGTATGACTCTCCCTGTCCCTTCCTCCCCCTTTCTCCTTTGTCCTCTCTCTCCCTCTCTCTCCCTTTCTCTCTCTTCTCCCTCCCTCCCTTTACCTCCTTTCCCCTCTTCCTTCCCTCTCTCTCCTCTCCCTCCCTCACTTTCTTCTCTCCCTCTACTTCTCTTCCTTCTCTTTCCTTCTCTCTCTTCTCTCCCTTCCTCTCTTTCCTTCCCTTTTGTCTCTCCCTCCCTCTCTCCTTTCTTCTCCTCCTTCCCTCTCCTCTCTCTCTCTCCCCTCTCTATTCTCTCTCCCTCCATCTCTCCTCTTTCCTTTCCTTCTCTCTCCTCTCTTTCTGTTCTCTCTTTCTCCCCCTCCCATAGATGTGTGTGTGTGTTTGTGTATAATGAAGTAAAGCAGCATGGCTTAGTCAATACTAGGCTGGCCTCAGAGTCAGGAAGGCCTCATTTGTTCTAGTACCTCTGTTACACAAACTGGCCATAGTCTTTGCCTTCAAGATTTTATGTGTGTGTGTGTGTGTGTGTGTGTGTGTGTGTGTGTGTGTGTGTGTGTGTGTGTATGAGGAAAGAAAATGAACAGGTTGAAACAATTAGATAACTGTTAATCCTGAACTCCATGACACTGACCCTATGAGGTTTGCAAATTAGGGATAGAGAGGAACTCTCTCTGATTCTTCATCTTTATAGTATATTTCAGAAATGGGTGGATAAAAACCTTTCCTTTGGCCTACTCATGGAAAAATGCTCACTATCAATCAGGTGTTGACAAGGTTTAAAATAGAGACCAGATGACCTTAGCAGGAAGCAGGAAAAAAGACAGGAAGTCCAAGAAAAGGGAGGACTTGAGGCTAGAGGGAGCAGTGAGGCTTCCTTGGATAGAGAGGGGAACAACAGGGAGCTGAGTTAGCATAAGAAGAGCTTTCTAGATTGACAGAATCTCAGTTCAGAAGGACTTCAGAGATCATCTGGTGCCAGGTTTTAAAAACCCTGGGGTCCATCAACTTAAAATATTAATATTTCAATATAATTGGCTTCCTTTGTAACACCATATATTTTATTTTACGTATTTAAGAAGATTTTTCTGAGATGAGGTCCATTGGCTTCACCAGACTACCAAAGGGGTCCAGGATGCACACAAAAATGGTTAAGAACACCTGTTTCTAGTATAGCCTGTACTTGACTAATCATCTCCTTGAAAACATCCCCAACAAGTAGACATCATCCCATGCTTAGATGCTTTAAGTGGGGAGGAAAACCCTTTACTTGACCAGGTAGTCAATTCTACTTTGTAATAGTCCTAATTGTTAGGAATTTTTTCCTTTTATCAAACCTAATTTTGCCTCTTTGAAAATTCCACCCTCTAGTACTACCCATTGGGATAAAAGAAAAAAAGCTAGTCCCTCATCTGATTTTTGATGATAGCTATCAAGTTCTTCCAAGTCTCTCTCTCTCTCTCTCTCTCTCTCTCTCTCTCTCTCTCTCTCTCTCTCTCTCTCTCTCTCTCTCACTCTCTCTCTCTCTGCCTCTCCCCTCTCTCTTCTAATTTAAACATCTCCTGTTCCTTTAACTAGGCTTTATGTGGTAACAACTTGAGGCTTTTCCTGATCTTGATTGCTCTGTTCTGGATGCTCTCTAGGTTATCAATGCATGTAAAACAGTGGTTTTACATTTACAATTTCATTTACAAGGCTTAAACAGCCTTGGCCACAAGGACCCAGGTGGCATTTGGAAAGACCCATATTCCAAGTCTTCAAGGCAGGCTGAAATGTCTACCTTTGTAAAGAGTAGAGAAATGACTGTGACTGAATGATTATTCCTTTGTCTCCTATCCTCAAGCGGGGAATTGTGGTTAGAATGATGTCCATCTACTACATATCAGATATTTACAGTCAAAGGGTATGATGAGCTTTTAGAGAGTCTATATAAATATAGGCTAAGCCCTCTATTTTTCATTTTTCAATTGTGTTCCACTCTTTGTGACCCTATTTGTGGTTTTCTTGGCAAAGATACTGGAGTGGTTTGCTGTTTCCTTCTCCAGCTCATTTACAGATGAGGAAATTGAGGTCAACAGGGTTAAATGACTTGCCCAGAGTTACACAGCTAGTAAGTGTCTGGGGCCAGATTTGAACTCAGGAAGTGGAGTCTTCCTGACTCCATGCCTGGCACTCTATGCACTCTGACACCTAGCTGACCAAGGTCACATTAGCTTTTTCTTTTCTTTTCCTTTCCTTTTTTTCCTTTGCTTTCCTTTGCTTTCCTTTCCTTTTTCCCTTTCCTTTCCTTTCCTTTTTCCCTTCCCTTCCCTTTCCCTTCCCTTTTCTTTCCTTTTCCTTTCCTGCCTTGCCTTGCCTTGCCTTGCCTTGCCTTTTTTCTTTTCTTTTCTATTTTTTTTTTGCTGTCTTAGCAAAATGTTGACTAGCATTAAGCTTGCAATGTATTAAAATTACCAGACCTATTTCATTTGAACTATTATCCAATCATAGAATAACAGACTTAGAGCTGGAAGGGATCTTATGATCTTCTAGTCCAACTACTTCATTTACAACTGAGGAAACTGAAACCCAAGGAGGTGAAGTGACTTGCCCAAAGTTCTACAGTTACTGTCTTCCCCATCCACTACTCATAAAGTTGATGTTTTTAATGCAAATATTAGACTTTCCTTTTATTCATTCTATCTCCTTCACTCCTCTCTTAGTCCTGCTCCTAACTCTTGGGACTTCTCATTCATGTTTCAACTGTCTTTTCACCTGGAGGATTCCTTTTCTGTAGCCTTCTACCCCTGAAAGATCCCTCTGCACCTGAGGCTTTCTACTCTCATGAATGATTTCCTCTTGGAACCTCGATTTTGAGGAAATGCCCACCCCTCCTCACTTCTTTCCTCCTCTCCTTTCTCTCCAGTCTTCTATACTATGGCCCTGGACCTTCCTCCCTCCCACTGTCCTTTTCATGTCTTTTTTTTTATATATTGTCTTTGGTCATTAGAACATAAGCTTGTTGAAGGCAGGAACTATCTTCTTTTTTTTCTTTTTTGCATTTGCACCCCTAGCACAGTTCCTAGCCCATAGTACTCACTTAATAAATGCTTGGTGACTTATGCCTATAAATTTTTGTGTGTGTGTGAGGCAATTGGGGTTAAGTGACTTGCCTAGGGTCACACAGCTAATAATTGTTAAGTGTCTGAGGTCGGATTTGAACTCAGGTCCTCCTGAATCCAGGGCCAGTGCTTTATCCACTGTGCTACTTAGCTGCCCCCCCAAGTGTTTGTTAATCAATTCATTGATTAAACTTTGTTAAACAAATGCTTTATTGTAAGATTGTCTTCCTCCTTTTCTATGTGTATTTGATTGTTGATATTAAGGTGAAAATATCATATCTGTAAAAAGTTTATTTACAATAAAATGATTTTAAGTTTATTAATTAAGTTTATAATATCACATTTATAATTAAATGTATAATAATTTTGGGGGACAGGGCAATGGGGGTCAAGTGTCTTGCCCAGGGTCACACAGCTAGTAAGTGTCAAGTGTCTGAGGCCAGATTGGAACTCTGGCCCTCTGAATCCAAGGCCGGTGCTTTATCCACTGCGCCACCTAGCTACCCCTATGCATGGGCAGCTAGGTGGCACAGTGGATAGAGCACCGGCCCTGGATTCAGGAGGACCTGAGTTCCAATCTGGCACAATGGATAGCGAACCAAGCCTGGAGTCAGGAAAACTCATTTTCATGAGTTCAAATCCAGCTTCAGATACTTACTAGTTGTGTGACCCTGGGCAAGTCACTTAACCCTGTTTGCTTCAATTTCCTCATTTGTAAAATGAGCTGGAGAAGGAAATGGCAAACCACTCCAGTATCTCTCCCAAGAAAGCACCAAACGGGGTCACAAAGAGTCAGACATCACTGAAAAATAACAACAACAAAAAAGTGTCTGGGGTCTGCTCACCCTAGATTAGTGCATCTGAAAAATGTTCCATTGCCCTTTGCCATTATCTAGGAAATAGAGAATGCTTCCCTACAAAGGCAGTAATGAAATGACTTTCTCCTTTCTCCATGAGACTTTGACACTAGGGAGATGGGGAGTGCTTCCCTATAAAAAAACGCATGTAGTATGTCAGAGAAAAACTCTTATCTTAGAGTATAAAATGGTAATATTAGTAACCATTGTGGATATTTGTACCAAACTTGTAGTTCTGGATTGGGCTGGCTTCCAAGTTAAGTCAAAAAACATTTTTAAGTGCCTACTATGTGCTAAACACTAGGAACACATAGAAAGACAAAAACTATTCTTGCCCTCAAGGAGTTCACAATCTAATAGGGGATACAACATGCAAATCATTCTATACAAATAAGATATCTATGGGATAAATTGGAGATAATCTCAGAGGGAATGGGGATCAGGAAAAGCTTCCTGCAGAAGATAAGATTTTCCCTGAAGGAAGTCAAGGAAACCAGGAAGTAGAGACAAAGGGGAAAAGAACTCTGCATGAAGAATATGCAGTGCATGGAGCTGGAAGATGGATAGGATAATCTAGGAACAGGATAAATGTGAGGTGTCTTTTCCCTATTGTATTTCAAAATTAGGACTCTAAAGAGAGCATGTGAGTGTGCCAGTGTGATAGAGCTAATATCCACCAGTGTTTCCCAACATCATTGGTTAGGCCCATGACACCTACTTCCCTCTCCCAACATGGTTTCATTTTCCCTAAAAGGAAACAACATTGCCTCTGGGATCTGATTGATCCATGTTTCCCTTGATGCATCTTCTTGGTCACCTAAGGGCATAAAACATTCCAGCTATATGGAATCTAGGTCTCTCAGATTTGGTGGGTGCCCAAGACCATGTTCTCTAAGGAATTGAGGGATGCTGAGTCTATCAAAGCTGAAGATAATTGCCACTCTATCCTTGTTACATGTCTGCTGTGTTAATGTGTGTTTTTGTTTTTGTTTTTTTATCCATTTGTTATATCCAACTCTTTAGTGTTTTCTTGGCAAAGATACTGGAGTGGTTTGCCATTTCTTTCTCTAGCTCATTTTACATATGAGGAAATGGAGGCAGACAGGGTTAAGTGACTTGCCCATGTAGGGACCAATTTTTAATTGGGGAGTGTTAGCTAGGTGGTTTGCCGCAATATTGGGGCAAGGAAGGAGACCAACAGCCTCCCTCAAAACAGAGCAGGATTTATTTAACAAGAATGTACTTTAAAAAAACATAAACAGGATCAGTAGGATTAAAGGAAAGGAAATAAAATGGGGAAAGGGAAGTAATACAACCTGAATCACACCACAGCCCAGGAATCAACTGAGAACACACAGCAGCACCGTGTCACCTTCCAGCTTCAAGCTACAATGGTGAAAAACCTCCCTTCTTCCCAGCAGACCCCAGGCTGACCACACACAGCCCCCAGCCAATTGGCTGGCCACTCTGACAGTTACATGAATGCCCTCACTGGGCTTCCAATCATTATAATTTTGCCAGGCCCACGCAGGTGTTGGCGAATGGTGATGATGTGAGGTGCCAGTGCCATGGTGATGGCTACAACCAGTGGATGGAGCACCATGCTGTTTGCGGAGCCCCAGGTAAGTGCACACGCTGAGATTTTAAAAAATTCTAGCCAAAAGATGGGGTCATAAAAACCTCAAATAACAATTAATTCTTTACACCCAAGATCACATAGCTAGTTCTGAAGCCAGACTTAAACTCAGGTCCTCCTGACTGCAGGGCAGGACACTGTGCCACCTCACTGCCCCCTTTTCTGTGTTAGGGCAAAGTAAACTTCCTTTTTGTGAGCTGTTCAATGATTTATAAATGTCTCATTTCTTCCTCAAACAAAAACTGAACTAAATGAAACTGAACTGGAATTAAGCCCACCTCTAACAGCCAGGGAAACATTAAGTGAAGAAATCTGGGTGAAAAAAAAAGTCACTAAAGTGAATGTGCCCTTTGACCCAATGATATCACTACTAGGCATATACCTGAAGAGATCAAAGAAAGAGGAAAAGGACCCATATGTATAAAAAATATCGATGGCAGCTCCTTATGTGTGTACAAAAAAATTATTAACTATAACTAACCTGGGAAAATTATAATAATTGTACTTATAAAAAATTTTGATTATATGAAAAATGATGTTTAGAAAAATTATAATTGGGCCATAAGTCCTGCTGCAGTCACCATTCGAATGTAAAAATATTTTTGATGACTAGCCTAATTTGGGGGCTAAAGTTGACTGGGGTACTAATCTGGGACTTTTGACTAACTGGCTAGGCTATCTGACTGGGTTTAATTCAATATGGGATGTTTATAAAGTCCCACCACACTGCTCCACTCCCAAATTGATAAGCAAAATATTAAGAAGCCTCTTACCTAAATAATCAAAGCAGAGTTTATTTATGAGATACTATTGAAAATTAAGAATACAGGGAAATAACATGTACAACCTGACTGCTTTCCTGTGGTCTCTTTCCGCTGCATCTCTTTCTCACCTGCTGCGCTTCGAACTTTTTTGATACAATAAGGGCCTTAGCCATCTTTCACCTCAGGGTACTCAGGCCCTTTATTCTAACTCCGAGCCCCTTTCACTTTGTAAATCCCCCTGCTTCTAACTTTCCTCTCCTTACTGCCACTGTTGAACTCCTGTGTTTCTCTCTCACAGACCCTCTGTCTGTCTGCTCCGTCAGTCTGTCCTTCTGCCTCTCTTCTCCCTGCTCCTAGTCCTTCTCGTCTTCTCCTGCGTCCTTGTAACCCCGTCTCTAGTCTACCACGTTCCAACCTTTCCAATCTTATCAGCCACCACTTGACCTCTTCTCCGCCTCGTCTTGTACATCCAAACCTCTCTAATCTCGTCAGCCTCTGTACCTTGTCAGCCCCCCCTGAGTCTAACCCCCAGGTCTATATATACCTTTTCTTCTCTCCACTCAAATCTCGGGGCTTCTTGCACCCATACACCAAGCTAATCCGCTAGCCAGGGCTGTGGCTGGTGGGGGGGCAGGGTGTGCTCGAGCAGCTCATGCCTCAGCACAGGCTATGCCAGAGTCCAGCATCTCTCAGATACCTCCACTCAGGTCGGCTTTTTCCCCCCAGCTGTCTGACCTGGTGTCTTGTACAACCCATGGGGCTTTTTGGCTCAGCTGAAGCTGAGGAGGAGGGGCACCAGCCCCTCCCACACAGAAGAGACCCTGAGGGCCTAAAGCTTTCTAATCTCAGCCTAAAGGTAGGGTCCCCAAATCAAAATAAATTTCCACATGTGATATCAAAGAACTGGAAACTAAAGGGGTTTCCATAAATTGGGGAAAAGCTAAATAAATTAAGGTATACAGATATAACGAAACAGTATTGCATCACAAGAAATGATGAAATGGACAGTTTCAGAGAAAATTGGAAAGACTTGTAAGAACTGATACGGAGTAAAGTGAATAGAAACAGGAAAACAATTGATAATGCTTTGTTGTAAAGATAAACAACTTTGAAAGACTTTAGAATTCTGATCAATGAAATGACAAACATCAATACTGGAGGATCTCTGACCAGGGAGGTGATGAAGTTAAAATGCAAAAAGCAACCTGCATTTTTGGACCTGGTCAATATGGGAATTCATTTTGCTTCTTGGTTATGCAAATTAGTTGTGAGGATTTTCTTTTTCATTTCAAAGTGTGAAAGCTTGGAGGGAACAAATTGGAAAATTAATAAAATTGAAATAAAAAAAAGGAATCTGAATGGGGCAAGTGTAGACCAGGTTTTTAAAAAATCTTGACATTAATTGAATTTTCCCATGGTAAAAAGCTCCGGTGAATTGAGATTTCAGAACTGACCAGGAGTGGCTCTGTTATTCTATACTTCTAACCTTGTCCTCTGTTAATTTTGACTCTACTTTTTATGGGACTATCACAGAATCATAGAATTTTAGGGTTGGAAGAGACCTTAGTGTAGTCATATAGTCCAACTTGGATCTAAGCAATGAGGGTTAGGTGACTTCCCCAGGGTCACACAGCTAGTAAGTGTCAGGTGTCTGAGGCTGGATTTGAATTCAAGTCCACCCGAATCCAGAGCTGGTGCTTTATCCGCTGCACCACCTAGCTGCCCCTGATGATTTTACTTGTTAATGTAATTAAATCACTCTGAAGCCATTTCTCTTGAAAGGAAATCATGAATGAATAACTGTCTGCTCTGGAGAGAAGACTGAAAAAAAGTTTTTGATACAGCCAGAATGTAAATCTTTTTTTTTTAATTTTTAAAAATTTCTTTTTAGTGAGGCAATTGGGGTTAAGTGACTTGCCCAGGGTCACACAGCTAGTAAGTGTTAAGTGTCTGAGGCCGGATTTGAACTCAGGTACTCCTGATTCCAGGGTTGGTGCTCTATCCACTGCGCCACCTAGCTGCCCCCAGAATGTAAATCTTAATACAATTACAGTTTAAAAGTTTCCAAGCTAGTGTAAGGAGGCTTTAGCTTCAAAAGCGAGTATGGTGATATGTAGAAAATGTTTTGTAAGCCTTGAATTGCTGTAGCAGTATCACATATTGTTGTTGATTTATCTGTTTTTCTTCCTCTTGCTGCTTTTCTTTCTTTTACTGTTTTGGGAGCTTTAGAGAAACTTATATGTTTGATAAGTACATTGAATGCTTCCTACATGTCACACTGAAACTGCCAAGTAGAACATGTATTAATAGAGATACAACTCATCAGCTTCATAATATTTATGCAGATAGTTGGATAATATGAAAATACTCAAATAAATCTTTGACTTCACTGATGGAAATGTTCCATTCAGCAAGGCAGATAACAACCCATTCATGTCTACCTTACCATATGGTGAACAGAGGACTTTCAATCATCCTGCGGGAATGTTCCTTGATTTCTCTTGACATCACAAGTACATTTGGGAGCATCCAAGCTGTGCAATGGTCACCACTGACTCTCACCATATGACCAACTCATATTTTTTGATTGTGTGTTTATGAAGCTAATGGCATATTTTACTGCAGGTTTTCATAGCTCATTTATCATCTGCTACAACTTGACTATAACAATATATTGTCTCTTGACTGCTATTAATGCTTGGACAATCATTCAACCAGGTTACCTTTGTTATAGCTTTTGAGGAATCTTGCATGATTTTGATGCATGTGCAAAGAAGACATCTTGTTGAAAGAGAACCATTTGAAAAATGCTCTCCATGGGGGCAGCTGGGTGGCACAGTGGATAGAGCACCAACCCTGGAGTCAGGAAGACCTGAGTTCAAATCCAGCCTCAGACACCTGACACTTACTAGCTGTATGATCCTTGGCAAGTCACTTAACCCCAATTGCCTCACCACCCCCCAAAATGCTCTCCACATTCAAAAAAAGAAATATGGAGTCAGAATGCAGACTGAAGCATACTATTTTCACTTTTGTTCTTGCTTTTTTGTTATTGTTCTTGTTTATTTTTTCTTTTGGTTTTTTCCTTTGGCTCTGTTTAATGTGGAAATATGTTTAACATGATAGTAATGTATAACCTATATCAAATTGCTTGCTGGCTTTGGGAGGGGGAGGGAAGGGAGGGTGGGAGAAAAAATTGGAACTCAAAAATATCTTTACATGTAATTGAGAAAAATTAAAACAAAACAAAAAGAGTTATAATATTTTTATAATAAAAATAGATGTGGGCAAAAAAGAAAGAGAACCATTAAAGTGGCTCTACTGAATCAAAAGATATATATTATATAATATATATATATATACACACACACGCATATATACATACATACACAAACACACACACATATGTATACACACATATTTATTTAACAAACAATAATCACAGTGGAATCTAGTACTCTATCTTCTAGTGAATTGTATGATGGTCAAGATGTGATCCACTGTAGAATATTGTTTGCAAAAGCCTATTTCTTACTGATGGTCTCCATGGAGGATGCCTTGATATATGTATAGATTTTTGTCATAAAAATTTATACAGATTGGAAAATAGGGGGAAAAAATTGGTGCTTGTTCTCTATATCACCTTTTTTGGGGGGGGGGTAATTTTTCTTTATGTCTTTTCTACATTCTGTTCCTTTGGCTATCTTGTAAATAAATTGTGCAAAGCCTTCACCATGGTGCTGTCTCTAGCAGATGGCCTGTATCTACATGTGGTTTAGTACAGATGCTTTTCTTTTTGTTCTCTATATGCCATTTGTACCTCTGTGGTTTTAGAGATTAAGTGTGATAGCTCCATTTTCCTCAATGGTGAAAAGTGTCTCTTATAAAATTCTTTGCAGACTTTTTTCATCTTTTAGGTAGGAGCTGCTGTCCCAGAATCTACCAGCTACAGATGTTTAGGAAGTGTGATGCTTGGGCACGGCTATGTGAAGTCTTGTAGGACTGCTTTGTGGAAACATCTGGGACAAAGTGTGGAGAAGTAGGTCAAAAGTTAAAGAGTCTTTAGCTCTTCCTGTTCAGTAGCCAATAAATGCTTCATCATTTCAAAGGGTACAAGAGTGCTGAATCACATATGGCAGCAGGGAGCAGTCCGGGAGTTTATCATCTTTCAAGTTCAAAGCCCACTTAGTGTTGTCATACCCAAGGGGTTGACCAGAAGCAAGATTAGCTTTGTGCATGCCCTGTTACACTTGTAACAACTTGAATCTTTGATACAAATGATTATTTGTGAAACTTGCAATGTGTTCACATTCCCCAAGAGGCCACATTTTAATCATCCAAACATTGGTTGTGATCTCTTTGTGAAGAATCCAATACAATTCTCCCATATTTTATCAGTTTCAGTAAAAACAATTCCATCCATTAATTATAATAAAAATATCTCTTGATATAGGATTGCTATAAATAGATTTTTAAAGTCAGAAATCTCCAACATCGGTTTCAACAACATAGCATAAGATATAATTGAATAAATAGATTATATCTTTTACATCATCCACTTAAAATGAAAACTAAAAACACTTTAATTTCTCAGTTAAATGAATACAAAGGTCTTCAGTCATATGGCCAATTCATTTTTCCATCAAATTACTTGTGGATTTATATGTGATTCACCAAACATTCCTTTGAATATGAATAGATATTAAATAGCTTTACTGTTTTTCCTTTCGAATGAGGTTTTTTTATACTTAGCAACTTTGTAATTCTTTTGATGGTACAGATGTGGGATCTGAGGTTTTTGCTGGTTTTGTTATTTATTAAAAGCATTTAATTTTCTCTGGAAAGTTCTCTTTTCTTGACAATGAAGTTATAATGTATATTTTCTTCTTTTTTAAATTAATAAAGTATTTAATTTTTTTCTCCTTACATGTAAAGATAGTTCTCATCTTTTGTTTATACAAGCTTTACAATTTCAGATTTTTCTCCCTCCCTCCCCTCCCTTCCCCCTCCCCTAGACAGTAGGTAATCTGATATAGGTGTTATATATATATATATATATATATATATATATATATATATATATATATATATATATATACACATACATATACACATATATATACATACATATATATATACATATATACACACACACACACATATATATACATATACACATAATAACATTAATCCTATTTCTGCATTAGTCATGTTATAAGAGAAAAAATCAGAGCACTGATGAAAAACCTCAAAATAGAAAAAAACAACAGCACCAAAAACAAAAGAAATAGTATGGTTCATTCAGCATCTATACTCCGTAGTTCTTTTTTTTTTTTCCTTGGATTTGGAGATCCTCTTCCATCATGAGTTCCCTGGAACTCTTCTGTACCATTGCATTGGTGAGAAGAATATAGTCCATCACAGTAGATCAACACTCAATGTTGATGATACTGTGTACAATGTTCTTCTGGTTCTGCTCATCTCACTCATCATCAGCTCATGCAAGACTCTCCAGGTTTCTCTGAACTCCTCCTGCTCATCATTTCTTACAGCACAATAGTATTCCATTGTATTCATATACCACAACTTGTCCAGCCATTCCCCAATTGATGGGCACCCCCTCAACTTCCAATTCCTTGCTACCACGTAAAGAGCAGCTATAAATATTTTTGTACATGTGGGTCCCTTTCCCTGTAATGTATACTTTCAAGATTCCACTTGTCTTTTAGGCTTCATGCTATCAGTTGTTAAAGCATTCATTCAAAGCAAACATAGCCATCTTTCTTCTTCATCAATAACAGTTCTTGTGAATGAAAATAAAAAATAAAATAGATAATTTTTCTGGATTTCTACTTCATGTTTCTATATTTCTACAACTTAAACTATCTTTACTGCCATTATTTGTACCAGTTTCCTGCTCTAGTAGATTTTTTCTTCAAATTGGTTAGATTATCTATCATGATAGAACATTATTTAACTTTTTAAAATGACCATAAAGATTTTAAGACAATTCTATTGAGATGTAATTGCTGGAAATTTCAGTTAGCTATGATTGTTTTTAATTACTTTTTACAAAATATTTTTTAAAACAAATTATTTTATGGTCTTTTACCAAAATTAATGACATTGGGAAACATAACTGTTAATATCTATTCATAAAATCATTCTTGGAATATTATAATTATCATTCTTCCTATACCTTTTGAGTTGCTTTCTACTGCCCTTGGTGTCTGAACTGAATTCACACACTCAGCACCAGCTCTTTAGCCTCATTGTAAGATGGCTAGGGATGAAGCATACCCACAACATACCTATAGCACATGAAACAAAGACTTATCTCTTGATCTCTGAGTCCCTAGAAACCCAGAGCCTCAAACACTTTGAGACTTGGGATCTCTGGTGGAATTATTCAGCATCTCTGATGCATGTGAAGCCTCTTCAGTCCTCTAGACACTCTTCCACCTTTTCAAAATATCTAACCCAAAAGTAGATAGGGCCATTCACAAGTCATAAAATTAGGAGACACCAACAAGCAATCTTGTTATTTAGGAGTCACCTCACTTACTCTTTTTCTGTACTAGGGACCATGTCTTTATCTTAAAACATGTCCCCTTGTATGGGCACACTCCACCCTATTTATCATTATGAGGGAGTACAATCCATCATGTATAGTGCCACCCAGTTCTCATAATGCCACAGTGCCTGTTTCTCTCTGGATAAACCTTTAGTATAGCTGTTGGTCCTCACTCCACTCCTGCTTCCAATATGAGGACAATTGTAGCCCCAAGGTATTCAGAAGAGGATGTGGGCACCTGCTTTAACACCCAGAAAAACCATCAAAATACTCTCATTTACCAGACTTCCTTCAAATTCTAGAGGAGAAGTCATGAGGTCATTTGTGATGCATAGGCAAAATCCAAAGGGTGAACCTAGGTGATTTGGTCCTGTTGCCCCAATCCTATTGTGAGAAGTGCTTTGCCAAGTCTTTAGGTCAATCATCAGCTCCTGTAGATTTATATAGCATATTTATCTGGATGATTTTCAAATTTATATATTCAACTCTCGTCTCCATGTTGAACCCTAGTATCATATCATCAACTCCTTGCTGGACCTCTCCACCAGGATATGTCCCATTGGCATCTCCAATCCAACATATTCAAAGTGAAGCTTATCATCTTTCCCCTATGCTTAATTCTTTCTTCAGACTCCTTTATTTATGTAAAGGGCACTACCATCCTCCCTGTCACCAAGCTTGTAGACTCAGAGTCATTCTTGATGCTTCTCTTTCAATATTCCCTCATTTTTAACCAATTGCATTCCTCTCCATAATACCTCTCAAACCCCTTCCTTTCTTTCTGCTTGCCTACCAATCTAGTTTAAGAACTCTTGGATAATTATAATAGCCCACTGAATTGGTTTCCCTGTTTCCAATTGCTCCCCTCTCCAAACTGTCTTCCATACAGCTGTCAAAATAGTTTTCCTAAGGCAAAAGTCTGGCCACTTCATTTTCCTGATGAAAGTCTACTAATATTCTAATTTTCCCTCAAGACATAAACTCCTTAACCTGGCTTTTAAGTCTGGCTTCAATTAATCTTTTCAGCCCTTTCCTCCTTCAACCTTACCTCTCTCTTTCATACAATTTCCAGCTAACCTAATTACTAGTATGTTGTTCCCCTTACTTGTCATTCTTTCATATACTGCTTCACACATTTGCATCAGCCATTCCCCCCATTGCTGGAATGCCTTCCTTTCTTACCCATTACTCTTGGTATCCTTGCATATCTTCTTGGTAGCCTTCTATAAGACTCAGCTTGGGTATTATTTTTTCCATTGTTTCCCCTGATCCTTCATAGTTAAGGTTGTTTCCACAAATTACCTGGTATTTAACTGTTTGTGCATTTGTTATACTTCTTCAGTAGAATGTAAAACTCTCTGAGGCCAGATAATTTTTTTTTCTCTCTTTCCTAGCATAGTGTGAAGCCTAAAATTCTAACTGTGATGTCTAAAAATCTAATGAGTGGTCACCTTAAATTAGAAACATATAGCACCAATCTTTGGGCATTAAGTATTTATTAAAGTATATTAGGGGGGCAGCTAGATGGCGCAGTGGTTAAAGCACCGGCCCTGGATTCAGGAGTACCTGAGTTCAAATCCGGCCTCAGACACTTGACACTTACTAGCTGTGTGACTCTGGGCAAGTCACTTAACCCCCATTGCCTAAAAAAAAAACAAAAAACAAAAAACAAAAATAAAGTATATTAGGGGTTAGTAAAGAGAACATGTGGGAAAAAAAAAGAAAACCTCATTCCCTGCACCTGAAGCTGCTCCTCTCACCACCTCCAATGAAAAGAAAAAAGGCCCTTCTCTCCAGCGCCTGCTGCCCTTACTATACCTTTGGTTGGGTTACTTGAACATGAAGCTATACTTACAAATTTAACTTTGGTAATAGAACAAGTTTCTAATTCTACTGCAATAGGGTTACAGGAATTGGAAGAGTGCTCAAACTCTCTGGTAAATGTGGTCCTGGACTGAGGAGTCTATATGGTTCAGAACACCTCCTGAAGGTTGAGCTGCCATACAGGTTACCAGGATGGCTGAAACTCATTCACAACTGCTTGCTTCGTCCAGTTTTTCATGGAACTCTTAGATTTATTTTGTATTAGGGTCCCTGTTGCCCCTTGGTCTGTTTGTAAATCATTTGTGTTTTGTGTTGTGGTTCTTACATTTCTAACTCGAGTTCCTAGATCTCCCTCAATTCATAAACCCACTGTGGGCCCCTACTTTGTCCCCACTCAGCAGGAAGTAGTAACAGAAGAGATGATCCTTGTCCTTTTTCCCAGGGTATATGAAAAGGTGGGGAATGATGTAGGAGATGAAAAAGGGTTAACAGAAAAACCTAAGACCCAAGCTTTAATTCAGATGTTAGCTCCAAAAGGGAGTCAGACTGCAGTTAATGGATAACTTACAAGTCAGGATGCTAGGTTCTCTTACCCACAGAAATCAGTACCCATAACGGGAATAGAGGGAGCTAGACCGGGAAGGCCTAAGACTATAACAATGATAAAATTGACAGACACTAGAAATAGTATTAAGAAATAAAAGAAAAATGTGAAACTAGCCATGAGAATCAGAAAGAGACATGCACAGAAAAGGTCAAATTTCTCCCCAGATTCACCTTATGATGTGTAAACCCCCAAAACACACCTCCACTGAAAAAGGTACCTGCCTCGGGGGTTGACTTAGGACCCTAGGAACTCCAAATTAGGATAAGTCCTCCCCTGTACCTCCCCAAGGTGGAGATTATTATAATAGACTGATAATCAGTTTATCCATACTGTCTTTTCTTTCACTATTCGAGAGATACTTTTCCACTTTTCTGGTTCTCTCCCTGTGGTCACTTCCAGTATTGCAAAAAAACTTGGGAAACTGAGTCACTGAGTCTTATAATTCTTTTGGGATGACTCATGATCAATTTGACCCCAAATTCCATCCCACATCAATTTACTCTCCTCTTCTCCCATATAAAATGTTCTATTTGATGTTCAAAGTCCTTCATAACATGCCCCCTTCCTATCTTTTTTTTGGGGGGGGGGCAATGAGGGTTAAGTGACTTGCCCAGGGTCACACAGCTGGTCCCTGTCAAGTGTCTGAGGTCAGATTTGAAATTAGGTCCTCCTGAATCCAGGGCTGGTGCTTTATCTACTGCACCACCTAGTTACACCCCCCCCCCCATCTTTTCAATCTTATTTATACCTTACTCCCTGCCAAGAACTCTGGAAGGAGGAGAGGGTGGGAAGGGAAGAAAAAAATTTACATGATAACTATTATATATTTAAAAGGAATAGCAAGTTCTACTCAATAGATCTGCAGTTTCACGTGCAATCATCTTTTAAAAATTATACTATGTTATGGAAATGCTTGTTTTATTCCATAAATTAAAAATAAAATTAAAAATTAAAAAGGAAACATTCTGATAGTTGTCCTAATCAATGAGACTTGTCCAAGGTCCCATTAGAAATGGGAGCTGAAACCAGGGTTTCAGGGGCAGCCCACCTACCACTATATCATGCAGTCTTTGTGACCTATTTATTCTCTGCATGTGCTCCTAAATTCCTTCTGCCTTAAAATCACTCTTGTACACATTTTTAACACGGACAAATGTATCCAATGCTTTTGAGACAGGAATAGCCAGTGCTGGTAATACACCTTGTCACAATGGGAAGGAGATGATGATCAAAGGGTACATCCATGTAAAATTTCCAGGGCCAGCATTTGACTCCACATGTTTACCCCAGGGTAGCAGAGGCTGCCTGCATCAGGTAACCCTTTCTAGGCCCTCCGACATGCAAACGGACAATGAAGAAAGAGCTCTGGGTTTGGCGTTTGGGGACTGGGTCGCATCCTAACTCTGATCGTGACTTTGGGCTAGTCGTGGTCACTCCCTCTCTCTGGGGCTCTTTTATTTTATTTTTTAATCTGTAAAAATGAGGAGGTTAGACAAGATGACGTCTACGGTTCCTTCTAGCTCTAAATGCAACCAAGCCATCCTAACTCTGGCCCACGTGCATCACCACTCCCCTCCGCCCCAAACAGCGATCCTTAATTGACAAGCCAAACCACAATTCCAAAGCATTCCCGGGAGCCGCAGGTTCACAGGGCTCGGGTGGGCCGGATTGCGCCTGCGCGTCTTCCTTTCCCATCCTTTCCCTCGTCCCGCCTGAGTTCTCCCGGGTTATTGGGCTCTGTCCGTGTCCCGGCCCTAGTTATAAATAAAGTTCTCCAGCTATTGAATCCTATGACAACTTCCGGTAAGATGGCGTCCCCCAGTGAAGGGGGCGACTGGTGGCCGGCAGACTGGTAGCTTCGGCGGGCTTGGGTAAGTGAGCGGAAGGCCGCAGGCTCTCCGCCTGGCTGACGTTCTCTCCGGCAGGATGTCGTCGGCGTCGCCCCGGAGTACTGAGGACCTCCGGAAGCGGACCCTCGGAGAGCTTCGGGAGATGCTGGCGCGTCAGGAGAAGCTGCTGCGGAACGAGTGAGTGCGGGTCCGCGAAGGGGAGGGTCCTGGCTGGGGAGACCGGAGTGTGGTGCCACCTGCTCCCTCTGCTGACCCTTCCGGAAATCGGGTCACTCCCAATTGTCACCAAATGGACGGCGAGGGGCGCTGTGGCTGGGGCACTGGACCTGAGTTCAAATGGGGTTCCAGACATTTTCTAGCTGGGGGATCTAGCGTAAGTCACTTTACCAGTCTGCCTCAGTAGTATATCACTGTAAATAAAGACGCCATAGTAGCACATGAATGCTTATTGCCTTTCCTTCCCTACCGCTGCTTGGAGCACTGGACCAGAGTTCAAACCCAACTTCAGACATTTACTGCCTGGGTGACCCTTGGGCTTAACCTCTCAGCCTCAGTTTATTCAACAGTAAAATGGGGTTCATGATAGCACCCACCTCCCAGGGGCTTTTTTGTGAGAATCAAGTGAGATGATATTTATAAAGCACTTTGAGAACTTTTATTTCATTATTCTATACTAGTAGGGGGAAATCGGGTGTTAGAAAGAAACACCTGGACTTCACGGCCTCTGCCTGCAGATAGAGGGGGTAAGAGGTGGTGATGGGGGTAGATAGTTTACAAACGGGAGGACATACGTAGGAGGAGATCTAGAACATTGCCAAACAAGAAATAAATGATGAATAATAACGGCTCTCTCTCAAAGTTCTCGTAAGGATCAAATGAAATAATATTTGTAAAACACTCAGCACATGTTAGCTGCTATTATTATTAAGTACTTCTTGATGTGCCAGGGAATAAGCTAGGTGCTGGGAAATTGTAGAATCATAGCTTTATGATTTGAAAGGATCTTAAAGACCTGTTGAATCCAGTTCTCTTATTTTCAAACAAGAACAAACTGAACCCCAAACTGGCAAGATTTGAACCCAGGTCTTCTTTTTACAAAGACAAAAGTGAAAGTCCTCAAAGAGCTTTCATTTTATATGCATACATATAAGTATATCTGAAAGACAGGTAAAATGAAGTCTCCCCCCCCCCTCCTCCCAGCTCAGTGTAAGTGGGAGGGGCGTTAGCAAGGGCAATTGGAAAAGAATTCCTGTGAGAGTTGGTGTTTGAGCTGAGCTATGAAGGAAGGTAGGGATTCCTAGAGGGGGTGAAAGAGTATATATTCCAGACCATGTGGTTCAGCTTGTATAAAGGTATGGAAATGGGAGGCAGAAAAATGTGTTTGACATGCTGCAAGAAGGCTAAGTTTATCTGGACCCAAGGAATACATGAAGTCAGGAGAGTAATGTATAAAAAAGTTGGGAAAGTAGGTTAGAACCAGGTTGTAAAGAAGTTAAAATTCACAGGAAGTTTGTATTGGACCCTAGAGCTAATGGGGAAACCAGGGGGTTTATTGAGTAGAGGAGTGACATGGTTCAGACAATATGTGCTTTAGGAATATAGAGGAAGAAGTGATTACTAGCTTATTACTATTGGGATTATTTAGCTGGGATGTTCAGAAATGGCTTTATGGAAAAAATGGAATGTAAGCATCGCCTTTAAAGGACATGGAGAATTTAGATAGATTGAATGGAAGGAAGGAGAATGAATTTTTTTTTTTTTACCTTTAAACTCTTTAGCTAGAGAGTTAAACCAAGAGTAAGGAAGACCTGGATCTATCTGACACTTACCAGCTCTGTGAACCCTGGGAGAGTTACTTAATCTCTGAGCCTCAGTTTCCTCATCTTTAAATTACAGCTAATAATATCACCTGCTATTACAGAGTTGCTGTGAGGATGAAATGGAGGGGGGGAAGGATGTTCAGGTACTTTATACAGAGGTCTATAGAAATTTTTCACTCTTATCACTAAAAATGGATAATTGTTTGGGTCAGGAATTAAATAGAAGAGTGAGCTAGATTGCCTTTGACAATTTGAACAGTCCTTTAAGCTAGCCTTCTTCCTGAAGCAAAGGCAAATCCTTTTAACGTGAGTATTCTTCCTGCAGTGCTAGGATATGTTCTTTCCTGCTTTTAGATGAAGTATTGGAGACAGCTATGGAAAGTTCTGTAGCTTGTCCATCTAACTCCATATCCAAGTCTGAACAATAAGCATCCTTCATCCACTTGGTTTTCCTGTGGGGATAGTTAGGGTGAACTCTTGCTTGTTTAGGAGGCTGGGCAGTGTTTTAAGGGTTTGATACAATCGCCACAATGTCATCTATAAGTTTTAGATAGCTGTAGGACCTCATCATCTCTAGGGAATGCTTCTTTGATGTGGACTTTTTGCTGGCCAATCTTTATAACATAACAAAACAATTCCTTTTGTGAACCTGTCTTGTTTTCTGCCTTGCTTAATTTAAAGTCGAGGTCCGTTGAACAAAGGGATCTTTTTTCAAGGAATCTTATGATTTTGACATGCATGGAAGACACTTTACTGGAGGATAGCCAACAATGATACACATTAAGTAGGATTTTGTATTCTCTACTTACACTTTTAGCTAACTTCTGTGACTATTCAGATGTGGAGATATTGTGCTATAGGAAAGATATTTGTGGAATCCTATCTTTTCTAGTCTTATATCTTCATTAAGGATGGGGGTGGGGGTGGGGGTGGGAGAGAGGGAGAGAGATTGAGTCTCTCTTCAGCTTTTACAAAAGAATATTTACTGAGAAGATGAAACAAGAAGAAAAGTTACAAATGGTTTTCCCCCCAACACTCTGGAAGCATATTTTCTCTATCACCTTGGCCCCTAGGGAGAGTAGGCTCAAACTTAATGCAGCATTTGTTCCATTATAGTCACTTCCCGATTTGGCACAGCTGATAGTTGTTCCCATCCTCTTTTTTTTTTTTTTTGGCAGGGCAATGAGGATTAAGTGACTTGCCCAGGGTCACACAGCTAGTAAGTGTCAAGTGTCTGAGGCCGGATTTGAACTCAGATCCTCCTGAATTCAGGGCTGGTGCTTTATCCACTGTGCCACCTAGCTGCCTCCATCCTCTTAAGGACCCAGCACTGGTCTGGGGTGGTGAACTGAGCCTGGCTGGGCACAAATTCTGACATGGTTTCTGACTCCAGGACCTCTCATGGCTCACCATTCTGACCTTTTCAAAGCTCTCCAAGTCCTGGCTGGTTTTGGTACTCTTTCTTTTAAAAGTAAGAAAGAACAAATACTGAGTCTTACACCATGTCTCTCTCTCTCTCTCTCTCTCTCTCTCTCTCTCTCTCTCTCTCTCTCTCTCCCTTTTTTTTTTTTTCCTGGCGGGGCAATGAGAGTTAAGTGAATTTCTCAGGGTCACACAGCTAGTGTCAAGTGTCTGAGGCTGGATCTGAACTCAGGTCCTCCTGAATCCAAGGCCACTGCCCCACCTAGCTGCCCCACACCATGTCTTTTGAAGCCAAATGCAGCTATGCAGGAAAGAGGAGGAGGCTCACATTGGCTGCACTCTTCCTCATGTAAACAAATTGTCCATATTCATGAAAACTGGTGGGCTTCGTTTTGAAAACTGTCCTTCTCTCTAATGCAGAACCATTGTATAGACTGAATAAACACCATCCTTTCATTTTCACACAGAAGAGTTTAAAAACAGTCACTGACACTAATACAATGTATAAATAAAAATCACAGTATCCTCCAAAGACAGAGTTATTTGTATTCAACAAACACGGATCATTTCCAAAGTTTACCAGAAATTATTTCTTGCTTAATACTTAACAAGTGCCTTTTTTGGTGCTTGAAAATGGCTTTCCTCCAACACATGGCTAGGCAGTAAAGAAAAGGATGAAACAAAAGGCTTCCTTCGCAGAAAGCTAGTCTTGTCCTTACTTAGCTTCCTGTACCATGTGGATTTTTCCTCCTGGGCATTTAGGACCTGGGGATCAGCTGGAAGTCATTTCCTCACCCTCAGGTAAGAATCCAAACTTGGTGCTTGCAGAATGGCTGGGGCATTTTGCCTTCTCCTCTTGTGCTAGTTCTCCCCTCCTACCCCCTAACTCCCATTGACAAGAAAAAGAAAAGCAAGCTTCTCTACTCCGAAGGAAAACTTAATCCCAACAGCAATTCCAGAACATGTGGGATTTCTCATAGATTAGGGACCAGGGTTGGTTAGAAGCCACCCCTTCACCCTTTAGGTAAGTAACCAAACTGCCATGTGTGAAAACCCTTAAATGATTCCCTCAGTACATAAGACTGTCCAGCTGAACTCTGGGCCAATTGTCCATTGTCTCTGTCTCCATAGAACACATTTAATTTCTCCAGGTTCCATTTAGGAAAAGTGTTTTAGAACAGTTTTGTGGCATTAATACAGTTCCATGTATGTTGCTTCCAAATACAGAGTGATTTAGTTTCAGTAAACAAAGAGCATTTTCAAAATACCATAAGTGATCCCATTAGAGGTCCAGGAAAATTTCCTCCATGTGCCTATACTAAAGGCAACCCAGTTTCTCCAACGAATCCTTGCCACTGCAATCTTTTTGGTGGTAATTGATTCCCCTCCCCTCAACATTTGGTGTCCTTTCTTTTATATTGTGATAATCGTTCTTTCACTGCCCTATTTAGAATGCCAGATTCAGCCAATAATAGGACAAGTAGTTTCAGATACTTAAAAAAAACAACAAATAAACCCCAAACAGTGATAAAATTCCTAAGAAAGGGGATTAAGCATTTAGAATTGATTAATTGGGATTTCTAGGACAGCTGGTAAACCTTATATTATGCTATTGTGGTCCTTAAGGGTCTCACAATAAGACAGTCAATATCTATTTAAAGGCCAAAGGAAAAAAATATGAATATTTATTAGCTAGGTACCAGCATTTAATAATGCACAGTCCATTTCACATTTTCCTTGATATCAGTACTTGCATAGTATTACATTAGTACTTGAATATGCAACAAATGCAGAAATTTTCTCTAAACAAACTGATCTGGATTGTAAGAGAAACAAACATCAGAAGAAATGACTGTAAAATTACAAGTAGAAACAGAGAAAAAGTTATGTAAATTTTTTTTTTCTGGTAAATACTCCATACAATAATAGGGTTTACATTAATGGAAATCCTAAATGGAAATGATCTCCAGGGAGACCTTGCATATAGAAAGGTCACATTTAATTCCAGGTAAGGCCCTAGGTATAGCCTTAATAAAAATTTCTGTGACTTCCAATACTAACTCACATCTCCAGAGCCAGGGTATATAGAGGCCAAGAACTTATTTTGGGGGGTGGGGTGGGGATGGAGGGTGTATTGTATCTCTCGGGTGTTGTGGGTTATTCTCTAATGCTCTTGGCTTGAACTTCCCATTCTAGTTCTCCCCTGTGTTAACTACCAGTGATTAGCAAGTCATCATTTAATCATCTGACTTCAACTGATTTTTACAAAAGTTGGTATCTACTGAGATGATATAGCAATAATAAAAGTTAACAACCTTTTCCTCTCAATATCTACTTGTACATTTTTCCCTTGTATCATGTTCCCTGGGGAAAGTGGACTCAAATTTAAAAGTTTCTCCAAAGCATTTGCTCCACCACATTCACTTCTAAATTGAGCATAGCCAATATATGGAATCACTCCCTTGCTTCTAGGTCAGGGCATTTGCTTGCTGGGGTCATTATACTACTGGATTGGGTTGGTTTTCTGGGCTTGGCTGGCCACAAATTCAGCGTGGATTTCTGGTTCTGAAGTGGTTAACCATTCTCATGGTTTACCATTCTGACCTTTTTTAAAAAAAATTATAAAAGTATAAATTATAAAAGTATTAAATGACTTGCCCAGGGTCACACAGTAAGTGTCAAGTGTCTGAGGCTGGATTTGAACTCGGGTCCTCCTGAATCCAGAGCCAGTGATTTATCCATTGTGCCACCTAGCTGCCCCTTCAACATTTGTTTTTTATAAGATTTGAGTCCCAAATTTTTCTCCTTCCCTCCCCCATCCCCAAGACAGCAAGCATTCTGATATACATTATATATGTACAATCACATTAAACATTTCTGCATTAGTCATTTTATGAAAGAAGAATCAGAACAAAAGGGAGAAACCTTAAAAAAGAAAAAAAAGAACAGTATGGTTCAGTCTGCATTCAGATTCCACAGTTCTTTTCTTCTGGATGTGGGGAGCATTTTCCATCATGAGTCCTTTGGAATTGCATTCTGACCTTTGTAATCTGACAAGATCATAGTTGTCTCTTACTCCTTCACAAAAAAAGAAGACAAGAATAAATGCAAGGTCAGCCCCAGGTTAGGGAGTGGATGTTGAGGCCATTCCCCATCCAAGGCTTACAGTATATCTCTCTCCATAGTCAGACACGAAAAGGCAAACTCTGTGTGTTAAAAAGATTTTTTTACTTTTTATAAATATGGCAAAGTAGGCACATGGATTGGAAGTAATCTATATTTTCTTGGCTATGTTTTTTTTTCTTTTTGTGGTGGTAATTGATCCTCTTCCCCTCAACAGTTGGTGTCCTTTTATATTGTGATAATCATTCTTTTACTGCCCTAAAAATTGTTTTACCTCAAGCCTAGACCAAGATCTTGTTCTAGTCTATCAGTTCTTTCCATCCTTTACTTACTTTTAGCTTTCTTCCTACTAACAGTTCATTTTGTTTTTTTAATTTCAAAAAAAGTTTGTCATATCTGACTCTTCATAACCCCATTTAGGGTTTTCCTGGCAAAGATATTGGGGTATCTTTGGGGTGGTTTGCCATTTCCTTCTCCAGTTCATTTTACAGATGAGAAA
Source organism: Dromiciops gliroides (assembly GCF_019393635.1). Taxonomy (NCBI): domain Eukaryota; kingdom Metazoa; phylum Chordata; class Mammalia; order Microbiotheria; family Microbiotheriidae; genus Dromiciops; species Dromiciops gliroides. The sequence goes on along the minus strand of NC_057862.1, from coordinate 160,316,582 downwards.
ACTGAGGTAAACAGGGTTAAGTGACTTGCCCAGAGTCACACAGCTAGGAAGTGTCTGAGGTCAGATTTGAACTTGGGTCATCTTGACTTCAGGCCTGGTGCTCCAGCTACTGCACCATTTGTAGCTGCCCTAGTTTATGTTTATAGATGGTCTAATACCTGTTTGGTTTCTAGCAGTACCCTCTGCCCTCTTTTCATCCATCTCCCCACAGACAGGAGCTACCCAGTACTGAAGGTCATTTTGAATTTTTCTTTGTTTCATGGGTTATCTTGGCCAGATACATTCATTACCTAATGGCCAGACTATTGGTAATAATTTTCTTTGTACTTAATTAGGGTGGTTCTTAGTTATTAGACATAAGTCTGTGACTTGTATTATATTTAAATTCTTTTCAATATGGTAGAACCTTTCATTTCCATTGTCATTGATTTGAAAAAAACAGCAGAGCCACAATGGAGTAAAGGACTCTTTCTAATGCCCTTAAGCATGGGTATTTCTTAAGGTTTGGTCTTTTACTGCCTTTCTTTTTCTACCTGTTCCCTTGGATAGTCTCCTCCATTCCCAAGTACAGACAATATCCGCAACTATATCTGTCTTTTACTTACATGAACTGATACAAAGTGAAATGAGCTGAACCAGAAGAACACTGTATACAGTGACAGCAATATTGTATGATGATCAACTGTTGATGACATCTATTTTCAGCAATACCATGATCTGACAGTTCTGAAGGACTTATGATAAAAAATGGTATCTATCTCTGGAGAAAGAACTGGATGCAGAGTAAAGTCTTTTTAATTTTTTTGGACTGTTTTCTTTCACAACATGATTAATGCAGAAATATGTTTGTATGACTGCATATGTATAATCTATCAAATTGCTTTGCTTTACTTCTTTTTTTTGTTTGTTTTTTTGCTGGGCAATGAGGTTAAGCGACTTGCCCAGGGTCACACAGCTAGTGTCAAGTGTCTGAGGCCAGATTTGAACTCAGGTACTCCTGAATCCAGGGCTGGTGCTTTAACCACTGCGCCACCTAGCTGCCCCTTTGCTTTACTTCTTGGTTTTTTGTTGTTGTTGTTTTGTTTTTGCAGGGCACTGAGGGTTAAGTGACTTGCCCAGGGTCACACAGCTAGTATCAAGTGTCTGAGGCTGGATTTGAACTCAGGTCCTCCTGAATCCAAGGCCAGTGCTTTATCCACTGTGCCACCTAGCTGCCCCTTTACTACTACTACTACTACTACTTCTTCTTCTCCTCCTTCCTCCTTCCTCCTTCCTCCTTCCTCCTTCCTCCTTCCTCCTTCCTCCTTCCTCCTTCCTCCTTCCTCCTTCCTCCTTCCTCCTTCCTCCTTCCTCCTTCCTCCTTCCTCCTTCCTCCTTCCTCCTTCCTCCTTCAAGTGAGGCAATTTGGGTTAAGTGACTTGCCCAGGGTCACACAGCTAGTAAGTGTCAAGTGTCTGAGGCTGGATTTGAACTCAGGTACTCCTGATTCCAGGGCCGGTGCTCTATCCACTGCGCCACCTAGCTGCCCCCCTTTACTTCTTAATAAGCGGGGAGGAAAAGAAGAGAGGAAGAGAATTTGGAACTCAAAACAAAAGGAATGTTAAAACTGTTTTTATATGTAATTGGGGAAAAGTAAAATATTAAACATATCTCTTTTTTCTGAGTTATGCAACTCTGCATCACCATCTGCCTTCTGGATTTTCCCCATCTTCATGGGGACGTTTAGCCTGGAAAAAAGAATTTGGAGGAACATAATAATTCTCATCAAATATTTGAAATACTCTCATGTTTGGGTGGAATTAGTTTTTTTTCTGTTTGGCACCAGAGGGCACTGGGATGGAAGTTGTAAAGAGGAAAATTTAGACTTGATATTAGGAAAAACTTGGTAACAATTGGAGCTTTTTAAAAATGGAATGGTTGGGGGCAGCTAGATGGCGCAGTGGTTAAAGCACTGGCCCTGGAGTCAGGAGTACCTGAGTTCAAGTCCGGCCTCAGACACTTAACACTTACTAGCTGTGTGACCCTGGGCAAGTCACTTAACCCCAATTGCCTCACTTAAAAAAAAAAAAACCACAACAACAAAAAAAAATGGAATGGTTGATCTTGAGAGCTAGGGAGCAGTATAACACAAGTACAATCAAAGTTGCAAATGTAGTGCTATGTGAAATCTAAAAGGTTCCGGGAAGGCTTCCTGAATAAAAGGATGTTTGAATTGTGCCTTTAAAGGGCAGGGGGAATTCATCAGATGAAGAAAAGGTATAGGGAATAATGATATGAACAAAGACATGTTTTGGGCACAAAGGATAGTCTGGAGGGAAGGTAATTTAAGATGAAGCAGGAGAGTGAGAGAGCGTGAGAGAGAGAAGATTCAGATTATAAATGGCTTTGAGCTCCAGGCAACCAATTTTAAACTTTATTCAGAGGACTGTTGGAAGCCACTGAAGATTGCTGAGTAGATTTATGGATTGGGCAAATATTTCTGCAGTGGTATAAAACAGTTAAATGGAGGTGGAAAGATGTGTTAAGAAGAGATTGCTGTTTTGGATATGCTGAGGTGTTGGTACTTATTAGGTGGAAGTGCCCAATAGGCAATTGGAATGATAATGGTTCTGGGAAGTAGGTGGAAATAGAGATGTATGTTGGAAAGTCATCTCTGCGGAGATAACTCAAGACTTTGGAGTAGATGGATGAAGTTGTCATGGGAGAGGGTGTAGGGAGAAAATAGAAAAGGACCAAGGTCAGAACCCTAATGAACTTTCATTTTTTAAGGGGTGGAAGGATGATGATGTGACACAAGGAAAGAGTGGAAGAATGGAAGTCTGGTAGTAAAGACATGAGTTAGGATGTTATTGTAGTAGGCCAGGTATATTATGGTCCTCAGAGGTCTGATCGACCTAGGAGGATGGCTCTGTAGGGATTTGGTGATGTCACTGGAATGAAAGGTTACTTCTTGTGTCTGGAGTTGAGGGAGGAATAGGAGATAACTAAAAGTTTTGAGAATAGTAGTATCATTAACTATAATAAGGAAGTCAGGGTGGAAAGTTTGTTTTTGTGTTTAAAGCAAAGACTTTGGTTTTAGATATGCTGAGTCTGAGCTGATGGGGTATTTAAATGGAAGCATCCAGAGCACAGAAACTGGTGTTCTGAACTATTTGTGAGATTGAGTCCTTAATCTAATTAATGTGATAATGATAAACTTGAAATACTTTGATTATCTGACTGAGGCCTCCTCCTTTATCTTGTGCCTCCCTTCTCTACCCCCAATATTTTTGTTGGAAGTCTCAACAGTTGTTGCCCTACTCAATTCTCCTAGTTCTTGGCCAACTAGAAATTAATCCTTTTACCTAAACTTTCAGTTTACTCACCCCTATGCTTTGATATAATGTCACTTTTTTGTTTCATGATTTAAAAAATTTTACAGCTTTTAATAATATATTTTTATCTTTCTGTTTCCTAGGAAATTTATTCGCAGTTTACCAGATGGAGGGAAAAAGATCTCTGACTTTGTTGAGAGAGTAAAATTAGCCATTGCAGAACATGAAGAGCTCAAGAGAACTAACAGATTGGACTTTGATTCAAAGCAAACTTCAGCACATGGAATAAATAATTTAGGTGTGGATAAGCCATGGACTCCTGACCAGAGAAGGGAAACATCATCAGTTCTTGATTCTTCCCCTGCAGTTAGAAACAGGTCATCTAAAATAGCCTCAAGAAATCAGGGAATTGAATCTACCATGGAAAGATCTGTTCCCCTAAGTCATGATGAAGCTGGAGAGTCAGAAGGTGACACACAGTGCGACAAATGGATGTGGAATAACAGTAAAGGTGTTGTAACTTTGCCATCAGAAACAAATGAACAGTCTCACCAACTTGGTTTTCTAAATCATTCAAGAGACATTTCAGGAAGCACTGATGACATGTTTATTGATTGTTTACAAAGGATCACAATTAATGATGATGAAAACCAGTCAGAAGACACAAACATGGATCACTTTTGTACCTTTCACAGTAACATACCCAAAAAACCTCATTACGTGGAAGTGCTGGAAATGAGAGCAAAGAATCCAGTCCCTCCCCATAATAAATTTAGAACTAACATGTAAGTATGGCAGGGAAACTCATTTCTCAGTAAAAGCTCAAAGACTTGGTGAATGTGCTTAAAGTTCAGTTTGATTTTTTTTTTAGAAGAAAATCTATATTTTTAAAATGCTTTAGGTAATATCCTGTCACTAATGCATTGCCTACAAGGGACTTGAATTAAACAGCTTAAAATAAACTATAAATGAACACTACTTGAATTCCTAGTCACTCAAGTGTGTTCATTGCTAGTATGTTTACTGCTAGTTTAATTCTTTATAGCCACCAGCAATATTCATTTATAATGGGGAATAATATGCCTTCAGCCAGTTTCTTAAATCATGTAACTTTTAGCTTATTTCAGAACTTGACTCTGCCTCTCCTTGGGTGTGTACTTTTGAGGAAAAGAAAATTTCTAAAGTTCTTTTAGTATTGTTTGTAGTATTTAGAACTGGAAGAGACCTTAGGAATTATCTAGTCCATCTTCTACTCTCCCCCCCCCCCCTTTTTAAAAAACAAAAACCAAAAAACAAATTAGGCAATTAGACCAAGGAAGAAAAGTAACTTGCTCAGGGTTTCAAAATAGTCACTGAGTAGTAGACTGGAATTTGACTATAGGTCATCTGACTCCATGTCCAATGTGCTTTCTATTGTAAGTTATAACTAGTTATTATTTAAAGATGTATTGTGGAATTTGTAAATTATATAGATTCTTATTAAATTGCCTAGTTTTTCTTTAACTCTTGGTTTTTTAGCTAGTGAAACATCAAGAGATCAAATTCAAATAATTTCAAATCATTTCATAATGAGATGATTTGTTTATTTAGCAGATTTGGTAAAAGGTTTTAATGAAGGGGGAGATGAATTGTTGATTGAAAAGAGATTTTAGGATTGAATGAAAAAATATCAAGAACTCATTTTGTGCAAAGAAAAGCGCTAAAAGTAATACAATTAGAAAATGATAAAGTATCAGTTTTCAAGGATTTCACACTCTAATGGAAGGAGAAAACAAGGAGTGTGCGGCTTCAAGGAAGATAACACCCATTAATCCTGGAGTACAGTGTCCAGGAAAACCACTGGTAAAGCCCAGGAATTTGACTTGAAAGTAGTCCAGGTTAGCTTGACACATTTTTTAATTATATTCTAGAATTGGATACTCATAATTTCTTAGTGAGATTTTTTTTTCCCCCTCAGTTACAGTTTAACATTCTATTAATGATTGAAAAGCAGCAGGCCTACAGCAAAGCCAGTTTATACAACAAATATTTAATAGTTACTACAGACAAACTGTTGTCAACTGTTGGAGGTAAAGTTGATTTATGAAAAAAGTACAAGAAGTATAGGAGCTTATAATTTAACAATAAAAATAGAGCAGGTCATTAACAGTGGAGGTATTAAGTGACAAAATAAATGTATGGATAGTAGATGCTATAGAAATTTAGGCAATGGAGAAAGCAGTCACTCTTTTTTTTTTTTTTTTTTTTTTTGCAGGCAATGGGGGTTAAGTGACTTGCCCAGGGTCACACAGCTAGTAAGTGTCAAGTGTCTGAGGCCGGATTTGAACTCAGGTACTCCTGAATTCAGGGCCGGTGCTTTAACCACTGCGCCATCTAGCTGCCCCCAGCAGTCACTCTTGAAGTAGCCATTGAAAGGTTTCTGGCAGGGCTCTGACTTGACCAGGATCATGATGCAGAGGGATGACTTGAGTAATATGAGGGAAGAGAGAATAGAGTGAACAAAGACTTGTAGCCAGGAGTGAACACAACATGTTTAGGGGAGAGTGAGATTTTCTGGTTTGAGAAAGGGGCTTGTGTTAGAGAGTAGTTTGGAGTTATTGGAATGTGTTGAAAAAAGTACAGGTGTTTCTGTAGATTACCTTACTAAGATTTGTTCTTTTTCCACCCAACTTATTCTCAAATCTTTAAAAGAGAATAATCTAGGGGCGGCTAGGTGGCGCAGTGGATAGAGCACCGGCCCTGGAGTCAGGAGTACCTGAGTTCAAATCCGGCCTCAGACACTTAATACTTACTAGCTGTGTGACCCTGGGCAAGTCACTTAACCCCAATTGCCTCACTAAAAAAAAAAAAAAAAAAAGAAAAGAGAATAATCTACACTTGATGTACTTTATTCCGCATTACCTATATACACAACCAACATGCCTTCTCTCACTGTACTAAAACAGCTCTTTCTGTGATCACTGACTACTGATTTCTGGACCAAAGCACCTTTTCTTTTTTTCTTATCCTCTCTGTCAATACTGCAGCATTTGGCATTGTTGACCTCCTCTTCTCCTATATCTGACAGTTCCCTTTCCTTTATTGGCTTATTTTTCTTTCTGCTTTAAAAATAGATGTTTTCGGGGGCCGCTAGGTGGCACAGTGGATAAAGTTCTGGCTCTGGATTCAGGAGTACCTGAGTTCAAATCCGGCCTCAGACACTTGACACTTGCTAGCTGTGTGACTGAGCAAGTCACTTAATCCCCCATTGCCCTGGGAGGTGGGGGGGGAAATAGATGTTTTCCATAAGGCTTGCTCCTTGGCTTTACTATACTTTCTTCCTTTGAATATTCATCCATTTTAGGACTTCAGTCTTTATTTGGATGACTCCCAATTCTCTATCTCTAGGCTTACCTCGCCCCCAATTTCTAGACCTATTTACACCTACTTATTAGACATTGTTAATAGTATTTTCCACTAGTATCTCAAGCTGCTTGTTCAGTCATTTCAGTCATGTCTGACTCTTAGTGATCCCATTTTGGAGTTTTCTTGGCAAAGCTACTAAAGTGTGGTTTGCCATTTCCTTCCCTGTCTCATTTTACAGATGAGGAATCTCAGGCAAACCAGGTTAATTGACTTGCTCAGGTTCACAGAGTTTTTAAGTGTCTGAGGCCAGATTTGAACTCCGGAGAATGAGTCTTCCTGACTCGACCTGACACATTTTAGTACAAGCTTAGCACATCTCGAACTAAATTCATTTCACTCTTCAAATCTTACTCCCAGTCGTCTTGCTTTTTGCTGATGATACACCTATTAGCCCAGCTAGTCACCCTTGAAACTTTGTTCTCCCCCATAGTTAATCAGTTCCTATCGTTAGATTTTGTTCCCATGATAGCTCTCTTATGGCCTTTTCCATTCCCATGGCCACTACCTTAGTTCAAGCACCCTAGTTACCCCTCATCTGGGCTATAGCATGACCTATGTCTTTACTGTAGTTCTTCCTTCCTAGCAATGCCAGAGTAATCTCAATGTATTATTGATTATATCACTTCCTTGCTCAAAAATATTTAGTATTTGTATATTCTTTATAGAAAAAAGTGCAAACTTCCCAACCCTACATGCACCATACTCTGGTTCCAAGCTTTCTTTCCAGTCTTTCCTCTTACTACTTCTTTTAAGGTATCCTCTGCTCCTGCTAAACTCTATTATTCCCTGTTCTTCACATGTATTTTGCCTTTCATGCTTTGTGCCTGTGGTGAGTAAAACTCTATGTGGTCGCTTTCTTTATTCTCAGCATTCTTTAATCTAGAATGCATCCAGTTCTTCTCCTTCTCTTCCTATTGAAGTGCTTTCCATTCTTCATCCAGTTCAGCACTTCCACAAAGTATCCCCTGCAACCCCCACTATCTCTATAACCCCCGAAGGATTATTTCACGGCACTTGGTTGTACTTCTCTCAAGCACTTATATTTTCATTTTAGTTCCTGTGCTGGAGTGGAAACTCTTTGAAGACAAGTTTTTGTTGATCTCTGTATCCCCTAGTGGTAGACATAACAGTGTCTGCATGTGGAAAGCACTTAATAATCATTGGTGGAATGGAAGTTTTTGTATTTAAAAAAAAAGTTTTTACTAGTCTGAGATCTTTTCCAGAGCTGGTTTTGGCAAACAATTATTTTCCCTAATTTTTTGATTTTTGGCCTTTAATGTACAAAATACTGTGCCAGGTTATATAGGGAGGGACACATAGGAGTGAAGGGGACCCATTCCTTTTAGAAACTTAGCCTCATTGGCTAGATCAGACTTCTTTACATAAAAAAATAACCTTGTAGTCATTTTGATGTCTTATAACAAAAATGTAAGGAATTTGAATTTCAAGTCAGCTGTCTTTCTGCCAAGGGACTCGGTTCCTCTCTTCTTCAGTTTCCTCAGCAACAATTATCTCCAAATAAGTAAAAAGTTGAAGGGTTTGGACTAGATCAAGGGATTCTTAAACCCAGGCATACAGACCACCAAGAGATCCAGCATAGATAGTTAGGAGAGAGTCCATAAATTTCCGTGAGAAAAAAAAGTACATATTTTTATTAACCTCAGCTGAAACTTAGCATTTCCTTCAATTTTTAATTTAAAAACAAATATTATTTGGAGACAGGATCCATGGCCACTAGCAGACTGCTAAAGGGGTCCTTGACATAATAAAGTTTGAGAGTCCCTGGATTAGAAGGTTTCTATAGTCCCTCTCAGCTCTAACTCTATGATCCTAGATTGTAACAGGATCATTTAAAAAGAAAAGAAAAGAAAAGAAAAAGCCCATCGTCTGACCCCTTCTACCTCAATAAGCCCTTAGAAAAACAGAAAACGTTTTTTTTTTTTAAATCACTGCCTCTTGTGTGAACAACTGTCAGATCAGAATAGAAAAAAGCAAAAATCTGCTTGTATGAAAATGTAACATCAAAATGTTTGCAAAAGCCATGAGAAGCAAACATCTAAGAAGCAATACTTCCATTTGTTAAAGAGCAATGCTTTAATTGAAGAATTAGTAAACTAAAAATATTATTGAAAGTATTTGCTATAAAAAGAAAATGGAGTGTACAGGCTTTAAAAAAAAATAATTTTTTGTGTAGAAAGCCAAAACATTAATTCCCATATTTTTGTCATTCCTAGTAGAGATGTCTTAAAGAGAGGTTTATTTTCACAAGAATAGGTGTCAATAAATATAGCAAATCATAGGACATTTTGGTTTAGATATGCCCAGGACAAGTTAAAAAAAAGGGCCTGGGTTCTTAAATGAATAATAACTCATATTTATATAGTGCTTTCAAGTTTGCAAAACACATTATACATATTATCTGTAGCTCAATGTCAACTGTTAATGTGGCATCTAAAATAGCCAATTCAGACTTAAGCTACTTTAGTAGAAATAGTTTGTGAGGAGATAATGCCACTTAGTATCCAGGGGATGGATACTCTCCTCGGGTCTGACTGTTTCTATAATATTGAATCCAGTTCTGGAGTGCCACGTTGACAAGCTGTAGAAGCCCAAAGGAGAATGGATGACCAGGGAGACAGTGGGATTTGAAAACCATGCCATACAAGGATTGGTAAAGAAACTTGGGATGTTTTAATGTGACAGAGCAGTTGGGGGAGGGGAGAGCACAGTAGAGAGTATTCCATCCTCTACTATGTGAAGGGTTGTCTTTTGGAAAAGGGATTAGATTCTTTTTGGCCCCAGAGAGCACAGCTAGGAAAAGCAGAGCTACAGGGAGGCAGGTTTCAGTTAAGCATAAGAAGGAACAATCAGATCTATTCAAAACAGATTTTCAGTTCTATCATTAAATGCTTGTCCTGTGCTCTATACTCTGTTAGACTGCAGTCCCTGCCCTTGAGGAAGAGCTCATTCTCTTAGGGGAACTAAAGCACGACTCGCTTTCATGGGAGGGCTAGTTCTTGGAAAGTAGATTCCTATTCCAAGTAAGGGTTGGACTAGAGGACCCCTGAAGTTCCTTAGAGTTTCAAGACTTTATGATGAATTCTTAGACGTGTATTTCTATAATAGGGCCAATTGTCAGAGGGGGGAGGGAAAGGTAGAGTAGGAGATATGGTGAAAGAGGATAGATGAGAAACGGTGTTCAAAAGAGGAATCCAGAATTGTTGCTTCATTCGAAAAAAATGATACAGCTACAGAGAAATTTAGTTGTTCAGTTGTGTACAACTCTTGTTGATCCCATTTGGGATTTTTTTGACAAAGATACTGGTGTAGTTTGCCATTTCCTTCTCTAGCTCACTTTACAGATGAGGAACTAAGGCAAACAGGGTTAAGTGACTTGCCCAGGGGTCAAGCCCACAGCTAGGAATTGTCTGAGGCCAATTTCGAACTCGGGAAGATGAGTCTTTAAGCCTGCTAGTCTATCCACTGTGGCACCTAGCTGCCCCTCTTTTATAGTGAAACTGGCTAGCACAGTCTATGATAGTAATCCGAAAGGCACTGAAGGCTAACAGTGTCCCTGGCAAGTGACTTATACTCCTGAAAGCTCCCATTAAAGTGATCATAAGCTTCCAGGGGCATCAAAAGTAGGATAACTGGAAAGAGGAGAAGGGAAGGCATTCAAAATCTCACTCACAGGTTGAGTTCAGAGGTGAGCATTAGAAATACTTCTTTGGTCATAGCCTGTTAATTCATTTGGATTATGGAGATATCAAGTGGTTATCTCCAAATATTACTTCCTTCTGAACTGAGAATTAGATTCTTTGTTTTCAAACTTCATAACTTATTTGGAAGTTCTCTTTTTTTTTTTTTTTAAATTCTTGAAGACATATGTGGAAGGGGTGGCTTAGAACAATAGCTTGAACTTTGGAAGCTTTGGAACTTTAGAAGCTTTTATAAAGCTTTGGAATTTTAGAAATATTGGTCATGCTGTTATCCAGGTCTGTATGTTACTGGTTCCTATGATTTTCATCCAGTGTCTTGGTATAACTGTTAATCTAGAGATTCGGAGAACCTTTTAGGAAGAAAGTCTGTTAACACAGCTATTCCGCTACTTTATCTAACCTCCACAGTCAGCCTTAAGTAAAATAGTCATTTGATTTCCTGGAAGAGGAAATTGCTCTCTAGGCTGTGCTGATCTTAATGTAGTTGCCAGGATGAGATGGAATTAAATTGAGGGCCAGATTTGTTTTCCCTGCCCTCTTTGTAGACCGCTTTTTGCAAGGCAGGATATAAAGATTTGGCCCATCCAACATAGCTTCCCGAACAAGATTGCCAAGGTGGTATTCTTGCCAGCTGAATCATTCCTCTAGGATAGGTTATTGTCACAAAAGTCTTAAAATCTTTTGAGATTTAAATGTTTTATATGTGAAGTAATAATAATAATAATACACTTATAATACTTCAGTGTTTGAGTTATCACATTAGCTCTTATTGGTTTATTATATGAAGTAGATACAATTTAATTCCATAAACATTTATTAAGCTTACCTTTTTCTTAGTTTTTTTTTTCCCTTGTTTTTTTGCAGGGCAATGAGGGTTAAGTGACTTGCCCAGGGTCACACAGCTAGTAAGTGTGAAGTGTCTGAGTCCGGATTTGAACTCAGGTCCTCCTGAATCCAGGGCTGGTGCTCTATCCACTGTGCCACCTAGCTGCCCCCTTTCTTAGGTTTTAGAGGACCAACTTAGGCTTAAAAAATTATTAAGCACATGATACTTGGGATATTAATGTTTTGAAAAAGTTCTTGCCTTGAGCTCACAGTTTAGTGGGAAGGTAAGGCATGTGCACAAATACCTATAATACAAATACTATAATAAGGACAAAGAAAAAATCCAAAGTATAATGATGATGGCCTATATTTATTAACTCTTCTGGTCTTCATGACACCCTATGAAGTAGGGAATTCATGTTTTATCCCCATTTTACATATGAGAAAACAGTTGTGCCCACGATTACACAGCTAGTGAGTTGAGATGGGAGAAAATCTAAAGACAAATAAAGAACTTGGTACCTATTCCATCAACATCATTGGCAAAAGTATAGTGCCTGTTGTCTGTGGGATGCTGTCCCAAGCCCTGGGGAAACAAAGAGAAAATTAACATAAAGTTGTTCAGTTGTTTCAGTTGTGTGTGACTCTTTGTGACCACGTTTGGGGTTTTCTTGGTGAAGGTAACTGGACAGTTTGCCTTTTCCTTTCCCACTTCAATTTTATAGACAAGGAAACAGACAAACAGGGTTAAGTGACTTGCCCAAAGTCACATAGCTAATAAGTATTTGACCCAGATTTGAATTTAGGAAGAGAGGTCTTCCTGACTCCAAGCCCAGTGCTCTATCCACCATGCCATCTAACTGCCCACTTAAGATACCATACATGCTTCTAAAGTGTTTACAGATTGGTTGAGGAGATAGGGCTTTTGCATAACATAATGATACAAGGCAGTAGATGGTAAGTGTCAAATGAATAATGGGTGATAAGTTCTATAGGAATTTACAAGGAGCTATCCCGAAGGGCTAGTGATGCCTAAAGAGGGATGCATAAAGGTGAGACTTATTCTGGGCCTTGAAGGATTTAAATAAGTGGGAAGCAGGGCAGCTAGGTTGGCACAGTAGATAAAACCCTGGATTCAGGAGGACCTGAGTTCAAGTCTGGTCTCAGACACTTGACACTTACTAGCTGTGTGACCTTGGGCAAGTCACTTAACCCTCATGGCCCCCCCCCCCCAATAAATAAATAAATGAATGAATGAATAAGTGGGAAGCAGGGAAAGGAGCTCATTCCAAAGAAAGTTATGAGTCAGTAAAACTTGGAGGTAAGAATATGTTGGGTATGTTCAGGAAACACTGAATATTGAGTAGATCATTTTGGCGAGGGTGGAAGGTACTATCCAAAATCAAAAAAAAGATATGGAAGTAGTCAGGGGGCAGAGAGTAGAAGGCCTAAAATCATGTCTAAAACCAAAATCATCATTCCTCCTAACCACTTCTTTTTCCTCTGAACATTACTGTAAAGGAAGGGGTTGGACTAGTTGGAATCTGAAATTTCTTCTGGGATCTATGATCTTTTCCTGCTCATCTTAATAGGACCATCTCAGTGTCTGTTGGAATGCTTGTCTGATTCACATAAATAAGGAAGTCCAGAAGGGGAGGAGCTGCTTTAGGAAAAATCTGATGCATTTCATTGTAGATATGTTGCAGTGAGGTGCCAGGACAGCTAGTTGGAGAGGGTCAGCAGAAAGTTGAAGATTCAGGGCTGAAGAGACACCAGGACTAGAAATGTGGAGTTGGGAGTCATTGGCAAAGTGATAGTGAGAAATGGAATGAAAAAGCATTTAGATGAATTTACTGAGGAAGAAAGAGAGCAAGCAAGTGGAGCAGAGGGCCCAGGGTTGAGTCTTGAGGCCTGCCCACATTGAAGGGATGGGAGGAAGAAGCAGGAAGGGACAGGAGGAATTCCCTAATTTCAGTAGAGAATGCCACACTTCAAGTGAAACCTAGTCATCAGCTTGATTAGGTTTAACCTATTCTTGATCTCTCATATCCCTGGCCAGGTAGTAGAGGACAGGCATGGCCTCCCCATTTGTGCCATACTGTTGAGGAGAAGGGGCTGAAGTAGCTGCCTATTTCTCCTAGGTTAAAGATGCTTAAGTCTCAAGGCTTTAAACTTCAAAGGAAATTCTGGGTATAAATGCGACTTGACTTACTTTAAAAATCTTTCTTTCCATCGTTTCTCTGACAAGCTCATATGTGATTGGGTTGCCTTGTTTAAACCAATCTTTTTCTCCAAATCCCTAATCAGCCCCCTATTTTTCAGTCATGGGAGGAATTAATATGAAGGAAGAAAAAAAATGTTAGCTCTAAATTCCAGTTCATTTTCACCATTTACCTTGTTTTAGTAAGGGGAGATGAGGGTTTCAAAGATGAATAAAATGCTGGCGAAATTTATGCAGAGTATCAGGTAAAAGGAGGGGAAATCATGCAAATTATTGTAACATGGAATTAATTCATTTTCTGTAGTCATTGTTAGGATATCTTCCTCTTGGAAATAGAAAATTTCCTAACTTTTTGATAAATTATTTGTTAATATTTAAAACAAGATCCCTCTAAAATGTAGCCTAAATAGGTCTAATAACTTGTCCAGTTCTAAGTCTGTCATGTTTTCTCTTTAGGTTACCTTCAGAACGCCATGACTCACCTAGTCATTCCCCACAGAGAAAAGAGTCTCCAGTTTCAGTGGAAGAAAGGAGATGTAGGGATAAGAAGCACTTGGATGATATCACAGCAGCTCGGCTGCCACCACTTCACCACATGCCTGCACAGTTGCTGCCTATGGAAGAATCTTTAGCAATTCAGAAGCAGCAAAAACAGAATTATGAGGTATTAAGAATGTTGTTTTTGTTTACCAACTTAAATGCCTGATTGAAAAATTGAAAAATTAGCATCTTGAAAACTGTATGAAGGGTATACTGCTTTGGGCTGCAATCAGCCATGTTTCTTTAGTCTGCATATATGAAGCATAAAATTTTTTTAACAGTATTTCTAATAAGCTTGGAAAATTGGGAAGTACAGTGTTGACAAACATGTTTGAAGGGCAGAGAATGATGGAGGTTGGAAAAGAGTCATATGGGCAAACACTATAGTATATTGTGGTAGCAGCACATTTCCAATGAGATGCTATAGGGGTATGTTGCCATTAAAACTAGCTGTTCCATTAGCAGTTGTAATATTAAATTGACTGCATGCAATGGTACATTTTCAAGGTCTTGTCCTCTTTAAGAAAAAAACAAAACCTTTTTCTTCAAATACTTTAGTTTTTCCATAAGGGTCCTGCCTGTGGAGTCAAAGAACCATGTGTTCTAAATTGTCTAGTTTGCACTGGACACCTGCAATAGCTAGCTTCAGTTTATTGTTTTTTTCATCTACCATGTTGAGAATTCTGCTTTTGAAATTAAAAAAAAAAATGTTAAATGAACCACCTCAAATGGGAATTTACTACATTATTTTTAACTACTCATTACAGTATTGTTTGCTACCAATTTGGCTCCCCTTTAATATGTAGGGAGCCGGATGTTGGGTAGAGAGCCAAGTGACAAGGGGTAACCATGAGTGTGAAAGCAGTAATGAATGTGGCCACCAGGCTCTAGCAGGTGGTGACATAATCCTTGGGTGAATGTAATCAGATTTGCCAAGATGTAAGATTTATAAAGACAGCCTGGCCCTTTCTCTGGAGAGACTCTCTGAACAAGCACCTTTACACACAGCCATGTCAGGGTTGGTCTACTCATTTTCATTGTGGCATTTGACACTCTTAAAGCTTGGTTTTCATGTAGGAACTTCTGTCTGTAGGAGAATCAATACAGCACTTAGAGTGATATTGGTGTGTTAATAACAAAAGTTGCTGACCAGTATACTTCTTTAAAAGTCCATCAATACTTATTACTCTCCAAGTTCTAAATCCAGTTATTCAGTTCTTACCAAGATCTGGTTTATTTCCATATATTGTTGATTGTCAGTAGAAGTTAAGTAACTGCCAGTGTAGCCTGATTGCAGCGCTCAGGGAAGTTACATTGTTCTGTATGGCATCATTTCTGCTCATCAGGCTTGTAGGTGGAAAGAGCTGTGAGTGCTCAGTTGAGGTGAGAGGGCAGGTATTTATTAGTGGATCCAGTTGGCACAGCTTTATGACATCAAGGTCTACCTCATGAGATAGCCTACTCCCTAGACTTGTTCAGACAGCAGGGGGTGGATGTCATTGGTTGGGCATGTTGTTTCCTCTCCAGTAGAAGACAAACTCCTTGAGGGCAGGAACTGTCTTCATGGTTGCTTTACATAGCAAATTACATAGTAATTATATAGTAATTGCTTAATCAATGTGTATTGAATTGGAGAGGATTTCTGCATTGGGCCAGACACTCTAAGACACTATGACTTAGGGATGTTTTTGTGAAAAGGGCTGTGTAGATGCTTAGTAGAATTTTTTAAGGAATAAAAATATTGCGTGAGGAAAAATATAACAATTTCATGTTGCTCTGGTTTTTTTTCTTTTAAAGGAAATTCAAGCCAAGCTTGCTGCACAAAAACTGGCTGAAAGACTGAATATTAAAATGCAGAGCTATAATCCTGAAGGTGATACATCAATGAAGTACAGAGAAGTGAGGGATGAAGACGATTATCATTCTTCTGAAGATTAATCCTGAAGAAAGATGATTGAGTAGCCTCTTAAATTCTTCACTTCTGAAATTCTACTTCATTACATTAGACTCTTAGGCTCTGGAAGATGTTTTATTTTTGCATTATTTAGACCAGCAGTCAGAAGTAGAACTTTACAGTGTGCATAAGAGTGCTGCTTAGTCATACTGTGAACCATTTCATGGGGTGCTCGCTATTCAGAAAACTTAAAAGATTTCTATTAAGGATATGATAAATCTGTTATGTTTATATAAATAAACTTTTGCAGCATATTATCTTTGATTACTCTAATTTAATTTTAGAAAATTATTTAGCTTTTTGTTCTTTCATTTTTTTCTAACATCTAGAGCTGGAGGAGACCTAAGAAATCATCAAGTATAGCCACCACATTTTATAAATGGGGAAACGAAGGCACGGAAAGATTGACTTGCTCAGGGCAACACAGCTATTATCTGTTGGTAGCAGAATTTGAATCTCATCTTCCTGTTAAGCTAGAGTCAAGAACTCTAACAAGGCCCTAGTTAACATTAACTAGAAGTGTAATAAAAGAACTACAACTATGGCAAACTACTGTGAATGCTCTACCACAGTGAAATAACATTTATTTAGTTCTATTTCTGCTGTGCTGCACACTATCCTTAGAAAATTACATAGACATAGTTTCTTGCCATTTTAGATTGAGGCAATCTTGGGAAGTTCTCTGTTTATATTTGAATTAATTCAGTTTCTGATTAGTCTGGGAAGACAACATGGAGAGAGGTGGACTTTCAATAGATGCTAGAATAGGGCATTCCAGGAGACCCATAAAAGGGAGGAGCATTTAGCAGATTTTCTCAGGTGGTCCTGAAGATTAGGGAGAAAAAAAGGAAGCAAAGGCTACTGACTGAAGGAAGCAACTGTTCTAACTAAGCTTTGACCCCCTTAAGAAATTAATCTGTTACTTTATAGGAAATAAAAGTTTTATTATTGGGGAAAATTAAGTTTTAAAAAAAAAGAATCATGCGGGGTAGCTAGGTGGCACAGTGGATAGAGTAGATAGAGAGAGAAACTAACTCAATTAGGCACCACCCACATCAAAATCTCAACGTTAATATTTTTTAGTTATTCAAACCAATATTTCGCTCTTCTTCCTAACATCATTTAAAACGTAACAAAATTAGAAAATAGTACGTCATATAGGCTGTGGGTAAACAGCTCTCTTAAAAACAAGTATCGGGGCGGCTAGGTGGTGCAGTGGATAAAGCACCAGCCCTGAATTCAGGAGTACCTGAGTTCAAATCCGGCCTCAGATACTTAATACTTATTAGCTGTGTGACCCTGGGCAAGTCACTTAACCCCAATTGCCTCAACAAAATTAAAAAATATATTTTTTTTAATTAAAAAAAAAAAGAATCATGCGCCATTGAATTTTGCTGATTGGTCAGCAAACCATTAAAAAAATGGAGCTATTAATATAGGATACAAGTTTTCAGGTCATCTGTAAACAGATACTTGGTTTTTTTTTGCAGGGCAATGGGGGTTAAGTGACTTGCCCAGGGTCACACAGCTAGTAAGTGTCAAGTGTCTGAGGCCGGATTTGAACTCGGGTACTCCTGAATTCAGGGCCGGTGCTTTAATCACTGTGCCACCTAGCCGCCCCGATACTTGTTTTTAAGAGAGCTGTTTACCCACAGCCTATATGATATACTATTTTCTAATTTTGTTACGTTTTAAATGATGTTAGGAAGAAGAGTGAAATATTGGTTTGAGTAACTAAAAAATATTAACGTTGAGATTTTGATATGGGTGGTGCCTAATTGAGTTAGTTTCTCTCCCTCTCTCTTCCTCTCCCCCTGCCCCAGCTTGCTAATGTTGGTAAGACATTGAGACACCTGTCTAGGTCTTTTTAACATTTGTTTTTGAGGAATTATTGTATATGAGTGCAAGAAGGTCTCAAGGTCTATACTTTTTTGGGTAATTTTTGTTCCCAATGATCAATCCTAAGTCAAATGTATGACACATAGTTTTTAAATATCCTCTTTACTTTTAAATTTCAAATCTTGGAGTAGTCATTGGTTTCTCTCAGAATTAATCTGATAGATGCTTTAACAGGTTCTCTAAGACTACACCACTATTGGTCATTTAAATCCAATGAACCCAGTGAGGTATTAATCTTATTTCTGTGTACCTAAGGATAGCCTACTTTTGGAAATGTTATAGGTAGGATGTGCCTTGTTTGCAACCATGGTTTGACTGGACAATTTAGACTGTTCTTAACATGGGATGTGTATCATCTGAAGAAAAATCATGTGGAGTTGAGATATTCTAGTGGAAAGAGCCCTAGACTGTCCTGTCTGAAGGGAATCTGAACATTTGGAGGCCACCTTCTCTGGGAAGGGGTTGTACTCTTTGGCCAGTATTTCATTCCAGGAGAGAGGTTCTATGAGTACCCAAAGGCAGTCGGCAGCCAAGGTGAAAGGAGGATCCTAGAACCAGAGATGGGATGACAGCCTTAGGAATGGAGATTAAGCAGAGGGAGACCAGAGAATTGTACGGGTCCTCCTGACCTAGAACTCAGAGTGTCTCCCATCACACTATGCTGCTTCCATCTAACACTGTTTCCTTCTTGAACTTGTATTTCTAAGAATAAGGCACAGCAGGAAATAGGGAGGATTGGGTAAGAACTACGATGACAACTGTATGGAAACCGGATAGAAGGAGCTCTAACCTAGTACTTGAGAAGGTGTTCCATCATGAGGGACATATAATAAAGGAATAAAAGCGTAAAGCCTGTGGATCAAGAGAAATCCTCGGCTTCGGATTCAAGAGACCTGAATTTAACTTGCAACTTTGCCACACAATATCTGTGTGATTTTAGTCACAGTAAACTTCTGGGGACCTCCGTTTCCTCATCTATAAAAAGAGGTCATTTCTAACTTGAAGCCTGTGATTGTTGAAGATTCTTGAAGATTCTGTAATTGTTGAGAGTAGAGGACAACAAACCCACATAGCTGCTTAAAAAAAAATAGTGTTACAACAGGAAATGAAGTGAATTTGCAGGCTGGATAATTGAATCTGAAAACACTCCTCACATCTTTCAAATAAACGGGCCAGGAAAATGAAATGCTTTCAGCATGGTTAGTGAAATGAGCATTCCAGTTGAGGAGTGAATTTAAACATTGGAAAAGGTGATGAATGAAGATTATTCAGTGTTGTGTGCTTTAAGGTAATCAGTCTCATTACTTTATAGGCACTCTATGTAGATATGGAGGAATAATATTACCTTGTATTTTAATAACACCTGTCCCTGAATAGTTCACATTTCATTCCCAGGAGAGCTATGAGGATTAATGAGAATGCGTAAAGTAATGGACGCATGGGATTATACCTGCTTCCTTTAACTGGGATGTGAAGTAATTTGTACAAGGTCATTCAGAGGTAGAGTGGAGAACAGAACCAGGCACTCAGACTTTCATGCATTAGACTGCTTTGCTTTGCACATAAATATTACTAATTAAGATTGCTGAGCCTTATGCAGTCATTCCAGTTGCTTTATCGGTATTCATGATGTTACCATATGATATACTAAAGTACTACAAAGGAACTTCCGGTTTTATTTTGCTGATTATATATACTTACACACAGACACACATATAATCACCCAATGTTTGTATGAAAATACCGTAAAACTAATCGTAGCTACCTCATGGGTTTCCTTTTAAAGTCAGTTATTGTTGTTCACGGGTCCTGAAAAAATATTTAGCTGTTGAAGTATGAATGGAAATGACTGAATGTATGATAGTTGAGCCTTTTCTCTACATCAAGTCAATACATAAAAAAAGGGCTAAAGAGGAACCAAATTTCATCATTCTGGGATCTTGCCACTGCTAAGTGTTTACCCCCAAAGAAGTCAAAGTTAGAAACCTCTTCATCCTGGAAGATCAGTCCAGTCATGGAATTCACATCTTGGAACTACCTTCTGATTGGATGGCTCCTCCCACAACCTCCATTTAAGGAGGCTGCTCAGGTTAGCCTTGTCTTCATTTCTCACTAGAATATACTCCAGACTCTTCTATTATATCCCTGAGCTGGGCACTTTCATCATCTCCCTGACTCCTTAAACTTCCTTTTATGTCTTGTTTTTCCCCCATTAGAGTGTCAGCTCTGTGCAGGCAGGGACTGTTTTTGCTTGTATTTGTTTTTACAGTGCTTAGCACAGTGCCTGGCTTGTTATAAACACTTAATAAATACTTGTTATTTTTGAAAGAAAGGTCTCACAAACACCCATATATTCATAGCATTTTTGTTGTAATAGCAAAAAACTAGATAGAAATAAAGCAGATTGATGGGAAAATGGCCAAACAAATTATGGTGCATAGATGTAAGGAAATACTGTTTTGCTGTAAAGAAGGAGGGAAAGGAAGAGAAGCATGCATGAGAAGATTTGCATCAACCAATGCAAAACAAAGCCCAACCAAGAAATTGATATACACAATAACCACAGTGCCAATGGAAACAAAACTGAATGCTGTGTGATCATAATGACTAAGCTTGTACCCAAAGAAGGGATGAGAAAATGCATTTTGCTACCTTCTTTGCAATGTTGGAGTGTGGGTACGGAATACTGCGGGAAAACCTTCTGGAATCTTGTCTCTTCAGTAAAACTGAAGGACATGTTTGCTTCAAATCAGATACATTTGGGCAGCTAGATGGCACAATGGATAGAACACCGGCCCTGGATTCAGGAGGACCTGAGTTCAAATCCGGCCTCAGACACTTGACACTCACTAGCTGTGTGACCCTGGGCAAGTCACTTAACCCCAATTGCCACACACACACACAAATCAGATACATTCATTCAGTATATAAATGATAAGAAGCCAACTAGGAAGATGATCCTAGCCAAGGGAGTTTGTGGTCTAGATTTTATAGTAAAAATACATTTGTAAAAGGGAGTATTTTTGGGCAAAGTCTGTGATTAGATGTCTTCCCTTCATAGTGCCAAGTAACTCAAAGCTACCGTTTGCATTTCTGGCTAAAGTGAGGATGGTTTGATATGCAGGTGAAATCCTAATGTCAGGTGATATTGAAACAGAGCCAGACCACAAATCAGAAGTGATCCTAATGGCATAGTGTAAAATGCTGTGCAATTATGTGTGATAAATTGCCAGGTGATTTTTAGAAAACTTGGAACAGAAAAAGAGAGGGCTGGTAACATGATCATGGAAAGGACATAAGCCTTTGCTTCATTACTAATTTCTGGTGTATAGATCAGTTGTGTTTTTAGAATAAATAATAATGATGATGATGATGATAACAGCTAGCTTTTATATAGTTCTATGTGTCAGACAGTTATTATTTTGTTTGATCCTCACAACATCCCTGGGAGGTGGTTGCTGTTATCCCTATTTTAGAGATGAGGAAACTGAGGCAAACCGTAGTTAAGTGGCTTGCCCAGTGTCGCACAGTCAGTGCCTGAAACTGGATTTGAATTCAGGCCCTCCTGATTCCAGGCCCCAAGCTTTATCCACTACACCACCTAACTTCCCCTTGTTTCTCTAAGACACTCTGTCTTGCCACTCTACTTAAATGACTGGAGAAAATAGTGAGGTTGATGACGTTGTGCAGCTCTGTCTTACTTAAAACCAAATCACTCAAGTCAGTCCTCTTCCAGGAGGAAGGATGAACAACAGCAATGACATTAAGGAAGAGAAGGAGAAGATGAAGGAGGAAGAGAAACAGTAACTGGTAGCAGCATAATATAAGAGTTTGAGTCCTACCTCTGACACAATGGCTGTGTGACCTTGGGCAAGTCACTTAACTTAGTGTTCTAGGTAATAAAATTACACATCCAATCTTTATCTTCCATATTCATAATACTATTATCAATAATAACAATACCCTATACCTTACCAGTGCTGTCACATACATCTCATTTGTTCTTCACAATGTCCCTGTAAGTTAGGTTAAGCAAGTATTATTTCCATTTTTGCAGATGAAAGAACAACTAACCTGAGTATCACTTTCTAAGTTGCATTGCTACTGTATGGAAGAGTACAACATTGACTCAAAGTCATCTGGGCTCCAGACTCAGTATTCTGTTCATTATACTTTGAGGTGATTTTTTAAAGCATAAAGATTTATGTTTTTTAAATTATCAGCATATATAGCTTTAAATTATTTTAATTTGGATTACATGTTCAACAGAGTAAGTCTCTAAAAAGTCATTTTGAATTATGACTGTGGGAAGCCTGAAAATTAAGCTATGACAAGGTCCAGCTTCTTTGGAAAAATGTCTTAGATAGACTTGACCAACATTGTGAAAGAATCACAATTATAAATCAAATGCTTTGCTCATTTAAAGCTTAATCACTTAAATAAATCATCCTAACAGAATGGTTTGCTACTTTTACCTTTTCTCTACAACAAGGCTCTTTTTGAAAAGCAGCACTCACTGTGCTACTTGCTTCCAGTCCTACTCTGAAGACTCATCATGTCATAGAGGTGATTGAGTTCTCCAAAGCTTTGCCAGTGAAGGTTTTGAATACAGTTTTGGCAGTAGGTTGTCTCTGCTTTCTTTGTAGCAGTCTAACTAAGTAGAAAGAGGCTCATCACCAATGAGTTGGCCACTTACTGATTAATCCTTTTTTTTAAAAAAAAATTTTTATTTCAAATTCCTTTCTTTTTTTTTCTTTTTCCCTTTCTTTCTTTCGTGAGGCAATTGGGGTTAAGTGACTTCCCCAGGGTCACACAGCTAGTAAGTGTTAAGTGTCTGAGGCTGGATTTGAACTCGGGTCCTGACTCCAGGGCTGGTGCTTTATCCACTGTGACACCTAGCTGCCCCCAATTTTTTTTATTTTAAAATTTAAATACAAAGTGATTAAAAGGAGAAAAAAGTTCCCATATACACAGCAGAACATAGGAGAGGATTCAATATAAAACAATAAATTTCAATTTTAAGAAAACCTACATAATAAATACTACATACTGTTTTCAAATTTGCCCAGCTTTTCTTTGTTTCCTAGTTGGTTTTGTTTTGTTCTTTGCTTTGTACTTTTCACTGTATTATTTTTCTCCTCTCCCCCCCCAAAGAAGGCTGCAATTAAGTGTGAGTATATATGTATGTATGTATGTATATGTATGTATATATATATATACACATATATACATAGCTATATACACACACACACACACATACATACACTCATATATAAACTCATATACCACAACCTATTCAGCCATTCCCCAACTCATGGGCATCTCCTCAATTTCCAGTTCTTAGCCACCATAAAAAAGAACTACTATAAATAAATATTTTTTTGTACAAATAGGTCTTTTCCCCTTTTTTTGTTGATAATTTTTCAAACAAGTTGTGTGATGAGCTGGTTGACTTGGAAGGGCATGGAAAGACTTGGACTTTGTGAAAGAAGATGCTATCCACCTTCAGACAAAGATGATGAGTGGAAATAAGTATAGTATGCGCTTACATACACATGTATGAGTTTATATATATATATGTGTGTATATAGCTATGTATATATGTGTCCAAAGTGGCCTGCGAAATTCCAATGCAGCCCAACCAAATTAAAATATAATTGAGAAATGTTTAACAAAACAAATAAAAATGTAATACAATATGAAGTTATTGGTGCTTTTCTAAGTTAACATGCCACTTCAGGGATCCTCTTTTTATTTGAATTTGACATCCTCGTTCTTTAGCAATGAAATGACAGATCTGATCCCTCCCTTACCTTTTACAGCTTCTCACTCCCAGATTGTCTCTCTTTAGGACATATGTCAGTAGGAAGCAGTGTAATAGAATGGACAGATTTTGTTGAATGATGAGCTCTATTTTCTCAATCTCTTTGAATTCTTTCAGTGGATTTCATTTTCTGTGACTGACAATTGATTCCTGGCTGCCACACTATCTCATGCTCCCAGGTTCTGTAAGTACATACAATAACCTGAAGAGATAAGAATCTGGATTATCCTATGTTTTCTTGTCTTAACTGGGATGAGAATTATTTTCATTCTAAATACTCTTGGTCTATCCTGTCAAGCTAAAATTCATATGTCCTCTTGTAGATAAATTCTTAGATTGTACCTTGTATTTATCTTCTTAATTGGTGAAAAAAAAAAGTTTTGTTGCTCAGGGGTACAATTTATTTTCTTCTCTAAATTTATTGCTGTTTACTCTCATATGAAAACTGAAATGCTGATCTGCCATCATTTGGGTAGTGACCTGCCTAATACCATGAACCTTGGCTTAGGATGTATTGTAGAAAACAACAATCAGGATCTCAAGATATGGAATTCCAGATCCTGCCTTCTAGTTCTTGTAATCAGTGGGGAGGCAGCTGCAAGTCCCAGAATTCATAGAAAGTATTGCCATCTGATATTGAAATACACATACACACACACACACACACACACACACACGGTCAAGGAAGTTCTCTGATCAACTTAAGCTCTTAAGGTGGTAATCCTTTTGAGGTATCGATTATATTATCTTCCTATGGAGAGTAAAGACATGCTCCCCTTGGCACCACCTAGTGGAGGAAATTTACTGACTGGGACTGCTAGATACCTATCAGCTTTGTAACCTTGGACAATTCATTTTATGTGGGCCTTGGTTTTATTGTCTTCAAAATGAGATGGTTGGGCTTAAATGACTTCTAAGGTCCCTTTTAGCTCTAAGCCTATATGAGCCAACAAAGCCCAGTAAGTCCAGAATGTAAGCTTGGCCTTGGCCATATGTGGTGCCCTACAAATGTATGCCACTACAATTGGACTTGTAAGTTTGTGCTTGTTCTTCCTGCTATTAACTTTGTGTGTATTTATGGGAACATATGCCCCAGGTTTTCAAGAGAAATGTCTTGTAATAATTCTTGATATGTCATTTGAGGCTACTGGCTGATTGTTAAAAAGACCCCATGCTTGTAGGGGCTCATGAGCTACAGGGTTAGGACAATGGCCAATTACTGGATTGCTGCTAGAAACTTTAAAAAAAATTATTTATTTTATTCTAAACTTAAGAAATAAAACAAGTATTTTCATAACAAAGTAGAATAGAAAAACAGTATTGCACCTGAAATTGCAGATCCATCCATTATGTACAACTTAATTTTGTGTATATTTGAAGGTGTAGGGACCAATTTTTAATTGGGGACTGTTAGCTAGGCGGCTCGCCGCAATATTGGGGCAAGGAAGGAGACCAGCAGCCTCCCTCAAAACAGAGCAGGATTTATTTAACAAGAAAGAACTTAAAAAAACACAAACAGGATCAGTAGGATCAAGGGAAAAGAAATAAAATGGGGAAAAGGGAAATTATACAACCTCAACAACACCACCGCTCAGGAATCAGCTGAGAACACACAGGAGCGTCCTATAGCCTTCCAGCTTCAAGCTAGAATGGCAAAAAACCTCCCTTCTTCCCGGCAGACCTCAGGCTGACCACACATACAGCCCCTAGCCCATTGGCTGGCTGCTTTGACAGTCACATGACTGCCCTCACTGAGCTTCCAATCATAATTTTGCCAGGCCCATGTAGATGTCGGTGGGTGGTAATGACGTGAGGTGCCAGCGCCATGGCAATGGCTACAACCAGTGGGTGGAGCACTGTGCCACCTGTGGAGCCCCCAGGCCAGTGTGCGCACCAAGGTCTCCTCAAACTCTAGCCAAAAGATGGGGCCATAAAAACCTCAAATAACAATCAATTCTTTACAAAAGGTATATTATCATGTAACATTTTTTTCCTCCCCCTTCCCAAACTTTGAGATGGCTACCATTAGACACAAATCAATCTCTCTCTCTCCCTCTCCCTGTGTGTGTGTTCTTTTTCTAGAAGCAAACAGCATTTTCATAGGATCTTTGTGGTTAATTTAGGTATCTAAAATAGAATGAGTGTTGCTCACAGTTTTTCTTAAAACAATACTGCTATTACTGGATACAGTATTCCCTTGGTTCTGCTCATTTCACTCTTCATTACTTCATGTAAGTGTCTTCATGCTTTTCTCTTTTTTTAAATAATAAATATTTTTATTTGTAGTTTTGAGTTCCAAATTTTATCCCTCCTTCCCTACCTCTCCCCATTTCCATTCCTGAGACTGTAAGCAATCAGGTTATACATGTGCAATTATCTCTATGCTTTTCTAAAATCACTGACCTCATAATTTCTTATAGCAAAGTAATATTCCATTATGAACATATGCCACAATTTGTTTAGCCATTCCTCAATTGATGGGTATCCCTGCAATTTCCAGTTCTTTGCCACCTCAAAGAGAGCTGCTATAAATATTTTAGAACATAGGTTCTTTTCCTTTTTCCTAATCATCTTGGGAAACAGACCTAATAGTGGTATTACTAGATCAAAGGGTATAGGCAGTTTAATAACTCTTTGGGCATAATTCCAAATCTCTCTCCAAAATCTCTGCCCAAAATGGTTGGATCAGCACATAGATATACCGACAATGAATTAAGGTCCCAATTTTTCCAGATCCCCTCTAACATTCCAAATGAATTTTGTTCTTTTTTTACTTAAGCAGAATAATTTTTTGGTAATTTAATTGGGATGGTATTGAACATATAGATTAATTTTGTTAAAATTGTCATTTTTATTATATCAGTCCTGCCAACCCATGAACAATGAATATTTCTCCATTTATTTAAATCTGATTTATTTGTGTACAAAGTTTTTTATTATTTTGTTCATATAGATCCTGGGTTTGTTTTGGTAGGTGTATTCCCAGGCATTTTATACTGCCTAGAATTATTTTAAATGGGGATATTTCTAGCTATCTCTTCCTGCAGGGTCCTGTTGGTGATGTATAGAAATGCTTATGACTTTTATTTATTTATTTATCTATTTTTATCCAGTTACATATAGAGATAGTTTTCAACATTTGTTTTTATAAGATTTCTAGTTCCAAATTTTCCTCCCTCCTTCCCCTCCCTGAAAGCAAACAATCTGATATAGGTTATATATATATATATATATATATACACACACACACACACACACACACACATACATATATATGTACAATCACATTAAACATATTTTTGCATTAGTTATGCTACGAAAGAACAATCAGAACAAAAGGAAAAACCCTCAAAAAACAAAAACAAAAAAAGTAGATATAGTATGGTTCAATCTGCATCTAGATTCCATAGTTCTTTTTTTCTGGATGTAGAGAGCATTTACCATCATGAGTCTTTTGGAACTATCTTGGACCATTGTATTGTTGAGAAGAATCAAGTCTATCACAGTTGATCAACACACAGTGTTGTTGATACTGTGTACAATGTTCTCTTGGTTCTGCTCATCTCACTCAGCATCGGTTCATGTAAGTCCTTCCAAGTTTCTCTGAAATCTGTCTGCTCATTTCTTACCACACAATAGTATTCCATTACATTCATATACCACAACTTGTTCAGCCATTCCCCAGTTGATGGGCTTCCCCTCAATTTCCAATTCCTTGCCACCACAAAAAGAGCAGCTATAAATATTTTTGTACATTTGGATCCTTTTCCCTTTTTTATGATGTTTTGGAAAAAAGACCTAATAGTGGTATTGCTGGGCCAGAGGGTATACACTGCTTTATAGCCCTTTGGGCATAGTTCCAAATTGCTCTCCAGATTGGTTGGATCAGTTCACAGCTCCACCAACAATGCATTAGTGTTCCAATTTTTCCACAGCTTCTCCAACATTTATTGTTTTCCTCTTTTGTCATATTAGCTAATCTGATAGGTGTGAGGTGGTACCTCAGAGTTGTTTTAATTTGCATATCTCTAATCAATAGTGATTTAGAATGCTGATGATTTATGTAGGTTTACTTTATATCTGGCTACTTTGCTGAAATTATTATTTCAATTAACTTTTTGTTTGAGTCTTTGGTATTTTCCAAGTATCACATCATATCATCTATAAAAAGAAATAGTTTTATTACATTATTCCCTATTCTGATTCCTTCTATTTCTTTTTGCTATTGTTAGGATTTCCAATACAATATTGAATAATATTGGTGACAGTTTCCATCCTTGTTTCACACCTCTTCTTACAAAGAAGGCTTATCTTCATTACAAATAATGCTTGTTGATGGTTTTAGGTTAATGCTTCTTACCAATTTAAGGAAAAGCCCATTTATGCCTATACTTGCAAGTGTTTTTTAATAGAAATGAGTATCTTTATCAAATGCTTTTTCTGCATCTATTGATATGATATGATTTGTGTTACTTTTATTATTGATATAATCAATTATGTTAACAGTTTTCCTTATGTTAAACCATTGCTGCATTTTTGGTGTAAATCCCACTTGATCATAATGTATAGTATTTATAGTATATTATTATAGACTTTTAGGTAGTATTTTATTTAGGACTTTTGCATCCATATTCATTAAGTCTATAACTTTCTTTCTCTGCTTTTTTTTGGGGGGTGGGGGGGCTGGGCAATGAGGGTTAAGTCACTTGCCCAAGGTCACACAGCTAGTAAGTGTCAAGTGTCTGAGGCCGAATTTGAACTCAGTCCTCCTAAATCCAGGGCCGGTGCTTTATCCACTGTGCTACCTAGCTGCCCCCTTCTTTCGTATTTTTACTCTTCCTTTTTTAGGTGTCAATATCATAATTGTTTCATAAAAGGAGTTTGGTAGGACCTTTTCTTTGCCTATTATTCTAAATAATTAATTTAATATTATAATTCATTGGTCTTTAAATATTTGATAGAATTCACTTGTAAATCCATCTTGTCCTGGTGCTTTTTTCTTAAGAAGCTCATTTAATGGCTTGTTCAATTTCTTTTTTTAAAAAAGGTCTATTTAGATATTCTATTTCCTATTCTGATAAGGTAGGCAGTTTGTAATTTTGTAAATATTCTTCCATTTCACTTAAGTTGTTAAATGTATTGGCACATAATTGGGCAAAACAACTTATACTTGCTTGAATTTAATCTTCTTTAGTGATATATTCACCCTTATTGCTTTTGAAACTAGTAATTCAGTTTTCTTCTTTCTTTTAAAAAAAATCATATTAATCAATGATTTACTATTTTTATTGTATTCACTTTTTTGCTCCTAGGTTTATTTATTAATTCAATAGTTCTCTTCTCTCAATTTTATTAATTTCACCTTTAATTTTTAGGATTTCCAATTTAGTGTTTAATTGGGGATTTTTAATTTATTCTTTTTCTAGTTTTTTAAAAATTGCATACCCAATTTATTGGTCTACTCTTTCTCTTTTTATTCACATAACTACTTAAAGATATAATGATTACTGCTTTTGCTATATTCCATAGGTTTTGATGTGATGTTTCATCATTGCCATTTTCTTTAATGAAATTACTAATTATACTTTAATGCACACATTCTTTAAGAATAGGTTGTATAGTCTCCAAATAGTTTTTTTTCTATGTGTCCATGGTCCCTTATTATGTATAATTTTTATTGCATTCTGGTCTGTGAAGGGAGTATTTAATATTTCTGATTCTGCTTTTAGCTATAAAATTTTTGTGCCCTAATATATGTTCAATCTTTGTAAAGATACCATGTACCACTGAGAAAAAAGAGTATTCATTTCTATTTCCATTCAATTCTCTACAGATATCTATCATATATAGCTTATCTAAAATTCTATTTGCTTTTTAAACTTCTTTCTTTCTTTTTTTGTTAGATTTATCTAGTTCTGAGAGGGAAAGATTAAAGTCTCCCTTATTATAGTATTACTATCTTTTTCTGCCTGCAATACATTTAACTTTTCTTTTAAAAATTTAGATGCTATGGTATTTGGTGCATATAAGTTTAGTATTGATATTGCTTCATTAACTGTGGTACATTGAATTGGGTAATGTTCCCTCTTTACCTCTTTTAATTAATCTATTTTAGCTTTGACTTTGTCTGATATCACAATAGCTATCCCTGCTATTTTTGTGTCAGCTGAGGCATAACACATTTTACTCCAGCCCTTTATTTTAACTCTGTATATATCTCTCATTTTGAAATGTGTTTCTTGTAAGCAGCATATTGTCAGATTCTGATTTTTAATCCATTCTTCTATTAATTTCTATTTTGTGGGCGAATTCATCTCACACATTCAAAGTTATAATTACTATATATGTATTTCTCTCCATCCTATTTTCCCTCGCTATTGCCCTCTTTAGCTTCTCTTTTTATCCTATCCCTCCTCTAGTTTAATTCTAACCACTACTTCCCTAATCCATGCCATTTTGAAGAATCTCTCCCTTATTCTCTCTCCTAACCTCCAATTTTTTTCTACGCACTCCTCTAAGGGTCCTTCCCTTTTCTTCCCCTCCCACCCTCCTAAATCTTAATCTATACATCCTTCTATAAACCACTGCCCATCCTGTTCCCTCACCCTCTTATTTCTTTATAAATTTAGAACACTTAACACCCTTCTAGATGTATATATTGTTCCCTCTTTAACCCAGATCTGATGAGAATAGGGTTCCAGCATTACCAGCTCTCCACCCCTAGTTGTTTCCTCTGTATCAATTCTTCCTCCCTGACTTATTTGTAAGAGATAATTGCTACTTTTTTTTTAGCTTTTCCTACACAATTTTGCTTTTTAGACTCATTGTCATACTCAGCTCAGCCCCAACCTTTCTTTCAAAATGCCCAAGTACTAATGACCACTCTTAAAATTACTGATAACACTTCATCATATAAAAAGTAAACACTTTGATCCTATTGGGTCCCTTGTAATTGGTCTTTGATGTTTACCCTATATTTCTCCTGGATCTTATATGTCAAATTTTTCATTAAGTTCTGGTCTTTTTGCAACAAAAACCTGAAATTCTGTCAATTCATTGAATGTCATTTTTTCCCCTTCAGGATTATAATTAACTTTGTCAGGTAAGTTATTTTTAACTATAAGCCCAGTTTCTTTGCTCTTTGTTATATCATGTTCTAAGACCTGCAGTCTTTTAGAATAGTAGCTGCTAGGTCTTGAGACATTCTGATTATGGTTCTGCAGTATCTGAATTATTTTTTTCTTGTTGCTCATAATATTTTCTCCTTAACCTGGGGGTTTTGAAACTTGGATATGATATTCTTCTAGGTTTTCATCCTGGGATCTCTTAGGTGGTAATCAGTGGATTTTTTCTATTTCTACTCTCCCCTCTTGTTACTTCAGGGCAATTTTCTTTAATTATTTCTTGTAATATTGCATCGTTACTTTTTTTGGTTGTAGCTTTTAGGTAGTCCAATAATTCTTATATTTTCTCTTTTTGATCTGTTGTCCAGATCAGTTGTTTTTCTTATGAGACATTTCATGTTCTCTTCTATTGTTTTCATTCTTTTGATTTTGTTTTATTACTTCTTGGTATTTATAACATCATTAACTTCCTTTTGCCCACTTCTAGTTTTCAAGGAGTTGTTTTCTTTCTTGAGATTCTGGATCTCGTTTTCCAGTTGTTTGACTTTCTTTTCATAATTTTCTTAGTTTTCTTTGATTGTTCTTATTTTTTCTAATTTTTCCTCAGACTCTTTTATTTGATTTTGAAAGTAATTTTTTTCTTTTTTCTTTTTCTTAAAGTAACAAGCATTTTTATTTATAGTTTTGAGTTCCAATTTTTATCATTCCCCCCCTTCTGTCTCCCTGAGGGAGTAAGAAATCAGATAAAGGTTATACATGTACAATTATGTAAAACATTACCATATTAATCATTTTGTACAAGTAAATTTGAATAAAAGAAAAAAAAAGAAAGAAATTGAAAAATAGCATGCTTCAGTCTGTGTTCCATCAATATCAGTTCTTTCTTTGGAGGTGGATAGTATGTTTCATCTATAGTCCTTTGGGATTTTCTTGGATCATTATATTGTTGAGAATAGTTAAGTTATTCACAATTCTTCATCAAACGATATTGCTATCTCTGTGTACAATGTTCTCTTGGTTCTGCTCACTTCACTATACATCAGTTTATACAAGTCTTTCCAGGACTTTCTAAAATCATCTTGCTTGTCATTTCTTATAGCACAATAATATTCCATCACCATCATGTACCACAACTTGTTTAGCCATTCCCCAATTGATGGGCATTCCTTTGATTTCCAATTCTTAGCCACCACAAAAAGACGTGCTATAAATATTTTTGTACAAATAGGTCTGAAAGTTCTTTTAAAGTTCTTCCTAGAACTCTTTTTGGGTACATGACCATTTGATGTTGCTCTTTGGGGTAGGAAAGACTTTTTTTAACTTCAGTATCCTCTGAATACAAACCCAGGTCTTCTCTATCCCATAGTAGCTGTCTATGGTTGGGTTTTTCTCCTTTGCTTACTCCTCTTTCTCTTCCTCTTCCTCCTCCTCCTTCTCCTCAATATGATTAGCATCTTTTTATTATAACCACCTCTAGTGCTAGGGTGTGGGAGTAGTGCCTTTGGCCTCAGATCCTTCTACTGTTATTTTCTGAGCTTTGTTCAGGCCCCAACCTTGTCACTCCTCTCTCCCTCTAAGCCACCACTAGGGCCCCCAGCCACACTATGCTGGAAATGCTCGCTCCCCGAGGACCCTCCAATACCTATAACCTTCAGTTATCCCCTCTGGCCTGCAGCTGAAACCAGGAATTCAGCTTTCCTGTTAGTACCCACAGCCAGCAGCATCCCTGTGCCACTACTTCTGCACTTACCAGGCATGTACTAGTGTCTTCTCACCTTCAGCCAGAGGAAATACCACATCTTGACAGCACAGCTCGGCTTGGCATCCCTCTGCAGCAGAGGGTCCATTATTCTTCCCCTGCTCACATGCCTGTCTCCCTCAGGCTCCTGTCTATGGGGTGAGAATTCCTGTGGCTGAGACTGAGTCTACCTCCCAACCCAGCTGGCCCCAGGGCTTGTTGTTTGTTGCTTCAGAAAAGGCTGCCTGGAGGTGTTTGCACTTCACTTGGACAAACCTCCCTCCCTGAGGTCTTTCCGGGGGTCTTCTTCAGTTGTCAAAGGAGAACCACTGGTCTACCCCAACTCTTATTTATTTTTGCCTGCTCTACATTCACCCTGAGGTACTTTTTTGTTTTGTTCTGGGGGAAATCTGGAGAGCATGGGATTTTCTGACCTTCTCTGCCATCTTCCCTGCTGCTAGAAACCTGAAAGTAGTAGCAGCTCTCTCTGGGAATCCTACCTGACAGTGGGATTTGGGAGAATGAGCCAAGAGGAGGGACTCTACTTCATTTATATTTTATATTTAAATTTCTTGGTATATGTTTTCCCCCAATAGAAAGTATTCTCCTTGAGGACAGTAGCTATTTAATTTTTTTGTCTTTCAATTCTTAGTGCCTACCATAGTGCCTTACACATTTTAGATGCTTAACAAATATTTGGTGAATTGAATAGAATAGGTTTGGCTCCAGTCTACCTTTCTACATTTATTTCTTTTCACTTCCTTTTATGTACTCTATATTCCAGCCAAACTGGGCTTCTTGTTCTTTCCTAAACTGGGCATTTCATTTTTTTGCCTCTCTGCTTTTGTATAGGCTCTCTGGTATGCCTGGAAAACATTGCCCGTTAGCATTCACCTCTTAGAAGCTTTACCATTCTTCAAAGTTCAGCTCATGTGCCTTTCTCAGATCTCCCTATTTCAAGGATTCTTAACTATTGTTGTGTGTGTCACAAACTCCTTTGAGAGTCTGTGGACGCCTCAGAATAGTTGGGTTTTTTTTGTTTGTTTGTTTTAAAATTCATACTAGAAAGAAATGTTAGATTTCAGTTACAGGTTAGTGAAATTAAAGATGCAAGTTTTTTTTCCTTTTGCATCCAGGTTTACAAATGTCTAGAAATGTATTTGCAGACCACTTAGGGGCTCATGAACCCCAGCTGAAGAACTTCTGCCTTAGTGATTACTGCTCTGCCCTCCCTTTCCTACTATATTTCCTTCTCAGAGTGCATGTCAAACATCTCTCAACCCCTTTCTCCCCCCACCAATAGAATATAAGTTCCTAATGGTCAGGACTTTAGTTTTGTCTTTGTATCCCAAGCCCCAAATACATTTTGAATTTATTAATTCAGCAAGCATTTATTGCACACATTAGGCACACACTTGTTCAATGGAATTGAATCACAAAAAAGAGTTAATTCCTATGTCATGGGCTACTTGCACTGACACTATTTGATATAAACAGTCATTCTGTTCATTCTATTTCTCCAGATATTCAGCAGAACTCTCTGGGTTAGAAGAAACATAAGTAGATGCCTTTTCAGGTAGCTGAGTTAGTTTAAGCCTTCTCTGACTGTTTTTTTTTTTTTTTTGTGGGGCAATGGGGGTTAAGTGACTTGCCCAGGGTCACACAGCTAGTAAATGTCAAGTGTCTGAGGCCGGATTTGAACTCAGATACTCCTGACTCCAGAGCCGGTGCTTTATCCACTGCGCCACCTAGCCGCCCCTTTCTGACTGGTTTTTAATAGTTATGATGCTACTGTTCCTTTATAAGCCAAGTTGCTTGGGGCAGCTAGGTGGTGAAGTGGATAAAGCAGAGGTCCTGGATTCAAGGAGGACCTGAGTTCAAATCCAGCCTCAGACACTTGACACTCACTAGCTGTTTGACCCTGAAAAGTCACTTAACCCTCATTGCCCAGCAAAAACAAAAAACAAAACAAAACAAAAGCCACGTTGAGTAGGTATCCATAAATTACTTAATCACTAATAAGGAAAATATGCTAACAGATTCCCTAAATAAGAAGATCATATGAAGCACTGATGAAATCAGCAGAGTCTTTAGTATTGGATATTTCTGCTGTGGCTACTGAAGCAAAGGTTGCCAGACAATGTGATTGAAAGGATGGTCATATATGCAAATCAGATGTAGTTTTGATCTTTCAAAATTGATATCTCTTGTTTTTATATCACCTTCAATTCTAAAAAAATCATTCTCTCTTTTCTACCCAGAAAACCATCCCATGCAACAAAGAATAAAAAAGAAAGAGTACAAAGGAAATAAAGAAATTATGTAAGACTAATCAGCATGTCAGGTTTTTTCTGACAGTCACCTCTGCAAAGAGGTGTGTGTGTGCATTTCCTCAACTCTTATTTTTCGTTATTGTAATCACACTGTATTCAATTTCTTTTTAAAAATTTTCCATTTCTACTGTTATGGTCATTATATATATTACTTTTTTGGGTCTGCTTATTTCATTATGCATCAGTTCATATATGTCTTCCAATTCTTTTAATTCTTCACATTTTTCATTTCTTACATTGCTATAATATCCTATTACAATTGTGTACCACAATTTGTTTAGCCAGGCCCAAACAGATGGGTTTTCATCTTACTTTGTTTTTTGTTTTGCTAACATTAAAAAGTACTGCTATGAATATTTTTGTTGCATGGGAAATTTTTCTCCCTATTTTTTAACCTTCTTAGGGTATATGCCTAGCAATGGGATCTTTTATATTAGTGTGCGTGTGAGACTTTTAAAGCATAATTTCATATTACTTTCCAGAATAGTTGGGTCAGTTCATCATGCTACCAACAGTACATTATTTTGCTTGCCTTCCTGCAGTTCCTCCAATTGTCAAATGTATTTTTTTTTTGGGGGGGTAGGACAATGAGGGTTAAGTGACTTGCCCAGGGTCACACAGCTGGAACGTGTCAAAGTGTCTGAGGCTGGATTTGAACTCAGGTCCTCCTGAATCCTGAACCGGTGCTTTATCCACTATGCCACCTAGCTGCCCCTCAGATGTATTAAAAAAATTTTTTCTTTCAGATGTATTTTCAAAGCAAATTTTTTGACTCTTCAATCTATACAGTATATTTTCTCATTCCCTGATTCTAGACTCTATTTTTTCTATTACTTCCTCAAAAGTTGCCAAAATATTATTTCATAGGAACTATTGATTATTTTAAAACTCTGGTATATCTTCTCAATTTAGTGCTCATAGTTTTTCAGGTTGTGCTCCCTGGGAGGTGGCTGCTACTTCAGTTTAATGGTATTCCATGGGTCTGTCCTTCTAAAATTATAGTTCGTGAACTCCCACCAATGTGCTTACTTTTAGGAAGTAACCAGTAGACAAAATTAGCTTAAAAATAAGGCATTTATGGGGGCAGCTGGGTGGCACAGTAGATAAAGCACCAGCCCTGGATTCAGGAGGACCTGAGTTCAAATCCAGCCTCAGACACTTGACACTTGCTAGCTGTGTGACCCTGGGCAAGTCACTTAACCCCAATTGCCTCACCCCCCCCCCCAAAATAAGGCTTTTGCAAAGTTAGCATGGTAAGAACAATAACTATACAATAAACCCAAGGGTATGCTCTTTCATAAACACACAGTGTCAAGAGTGGATACATATTTAGAATGATTTGGTAGTGTGGTATAGATATAGGAACATATATAGCCAAGACAAATAATGCATCTAATACTGCAAGGATCCTGATGTTTTTTCTTCCTCCTGGGATCAGCACTTCTGTTGGTCATGTCTCTCAGCTGGATCTCCTAGGTTTACTTTTCTCCATAGCTTGATTCAATGGTTAGGTCTGATTTTCTCTTGCATCCATAGTCAGTCAGTTCTTTTATTGCCAGAGGTTAGCCTAAAACTGGATTCTAAGCTTTTCATCTATTTCATCTGCAAACACAATCCCTTATTTTAGCTATAGAAACCCTTTTCTTGTTTCATGTGCCACTTCCTCACTGAAGACTTCCCTGATCTCTCCCTCCAGTTGAAAGTGTTCTCTCCTACCTCAGATTTTATTAGAGTACTTTCCTTTACCTTTACTAGTTTATGACTTAACCCCACCCCCCCCCCGCCAAAAAAAAAAATACAGATCTGTTATTCCATCAGTGTAAAGAGATCTTGGTACAGAACTTCCTCTACCAATATAAGACAACACTTTTCTTTGCAATTTTTATGTGTTTATTCATTCATTCATTCATTCATTCATTCACTTATATATTTATTTGTTTTTGTCTGTTTATAGGTGCTTTAAGGTTTGCAAAGTATTTTATATACATAATTTCATTTAATCCCCAACAGACTTTGTAGGATAGAGACTATAGGTAGAAGTATCCTCATTTTGCAGATGTAGAAACTGAGGCCTAGAGAGGTTAAGTTACCCATGTTCATAGAATTAGTGGAATGCAACTGTTCAACTCAGTGATTTTAGAAAAACATGGAAAAATGTACACTAAATAAAGAAGAGCAAAATGAGCAGAACCAAGAGAACAATGTATACAGTAACGGTGATATTGTTTTAGGAACAACTTTAAGTTAATAAGTTATTTTGTCTATTATGAATACCCAAATTAACTATAAAGGACATATAAAAAACAACACTATCTGCATCCAGACAAAGAACTGATAAATAGGTGTATGTACTGAATAATTTTACACACACACATATGTGTATATGTATATGTGTGTGTGTGTAGCCATCTCTAGGGCAGGATGATGGGAGGGAAGAAAAAAAAATTACAAGGCAATTTTGTTGTATATTTGAAAGGAATAGCAAGTTGTTGATAGTTTTGTGGTTTCATATACAATTATCTTTTTTATTGTACTATGCTATGGAAGTACTTGCTTTATTCCATAAATTAAAAAAAAAACACCTAACAAGTAAGTGTTCAAAGACAAAGATTTACACCCAGGACTCTCCTGAATCCAAAATCAGATTTCCCCACATTGCCTCCTATCATAGGCTGGGGGTCAGGAAATCTTGATCTTGATCCTAACCTTTTACATTTTACAAGCTGTGTGACCTTGGACTAGGTTTCTTTACCTTTCTGTTCCTCAGGGGTTTTGTTGCTGTTGTTGTTCTTTTTTATTTTGTTTTTTGGGTTTTTTTGGAGAATGAAGAAATTAGAGGATTCTAACTTTGGTCTCTCCAAACTCTAACATTCTATGAATTTATACCTATGATGAATAATAATGGAGGGAAGAACCGACTTTATTTTTTAAAAATATTTTATTTAAAGTTTTGAGTTCCAAATTCTATCCTTTCCTTTCTCCTTCCCTTCCTCCTCCCTGAGGCAGTAAGCAGATATAGGTTATTCGTGTGCAATATGTAAAAACAGTACCATATTAGTCATTTTGTATGAGAAGACAAAGAAAAAAATGAAAGTGAAAATAGCATGTTTCAATCTTTTCAATCAATATCAGTTCTTTCTCTGGAGGCAGATTGTACGTTTCATCATTAGTCCTTTAGTATTGTCTTGGCTCATTGCATTGCTGAGAATAGTTAAGTCATTCTCCATTCTTCATCAAACAGTATTGTTGTTACTGTGTATGATGTTCTAGTTCTCTTCACTTCACCATACATCAGTTCATGTAAGTCTTAGAACTGATACTTTAAAAGTTATAAAATACTCTTTACCACAATCCTATGAGAAAAAAATATTACTCCCAACAGTTTACAAGTGATACTTATTGAGTGGAAGTGACTTCTCTAAAATCGTGTAATTCATCAGTGTCAGATCTGGGATTTGAACCCAGACCTCTATGGACATCAAGATCAGCACTGTTTCAACTACATTATACGCCCCTTGGAGAGATGTTGGTACAGAGAAACTTTTATTTGCCATAGAATTTATAGGGAGGCAGTGACAGTTCATTAGTGTGTGTGCACATGTATGTGATGGGCAGCCAGATAGATAAATAGATGATAGATGGATGAATGGATGGATGGATAAATAAATGGGTGAATAGATAGATAGATACATAGACAAATACTTGTATACCTAAATGATAGATCAATAGATAGGTATATACAGAAACATGCATACCAAAATGACGGATGGATGAATAGATGATAGATTTGTTGTTGTTGTTCAGTCACGTCTGACTTTTCGTGACCGTATTTGGGGTTTTCTTGGCAAAGATACTAGGCCATTTCCTTCTCTAGCTCATTTTACAGATGAGGAGACTGAGGCCTCTTCCTTTCCCTTCCTTGTACTTCCCTTCCCGTCTCTGTCCACCCCTTCCCTCCCCTGCTCTTACTTCTTCCCCTGCCTTTCTTGACCAATCCCTTCCTTTCTCTTCCTTCTCACCCAAGACTCCCTCTTGACCAAAGTCATGAGTAAGTTTAGATCACTTATGAAATAGTTCTCTGTCCAAAGTTAACTGGCCTTCACCGGCATCCATATCATATTGTATCCTGTCATGACATTCCTGAGAAGCAGGGAGGGACCAGATTTTATCATTTTGAAGTGGGGGTGGTGGTGCTGAGAATGGTGGTGGTGGTGGTGGTGGTGGTGGAATGAGGGACAGGGAGATTAACTGATTTGCCCTCTTAATTATGTGGTGAGTTAGAGACAGAGACAGGAATTGAATCCAGATTTCTGTTCTCCCAGATCTGTTTTAAGCCACAGATCATACAGCATTCCTTTTGACTCCCTATTTCCTGGATCTAAGGAGCACACACTTTGTTTTACCTGTACTTAAATCAATGCAAGTAACTTTGAAACTGTTGTCTTCACGTTTCTCAGACAGCATATTCTCTCTCTCTCTCTCTCTCTCTCTCTCTCTCTCTCTCTTTCTCTCTCTCTCTCTCTCTCTCTCTCTCTCACACACACACACACACACACACACACACACACACACACACGGCTGCTTAATTTGAGATTTTGTTCAAATATCTTTGGATATAACTGTCCTTGTGACAGTTTATTCTCAAATGTCAGAAGCTCTGAATCCTAAAACTATTAGCCAATTTCCTTATTTTCTGGAGCAACTCATGTTCAGAGACCAATGTATAGAATGTTTGTGACAGTTTTCTCCTGACTTTAAGTACCATAGAAGTAATTAAACTGAAAAAGAAACCCATTTTCACATTTTGATGTTAGAAGGGACCTTTTGTTTTATGTCATAGACCTTTTTGGAATTCTAAAGAAACCTATGAACTGTGTTTTAGAATAATGCATTTAACTAAACATAAAGTACAAGAGAAAATCAATTTTATTGAAATACAATTAATCCAGACCTGGGGGGGTGGTGAATGGAGTTCCTGGACCCACCATTAAGAACTGCTCTTCTAAAAGATTAAATGTGAAATTATTTATGTATTAGAAATGCTAATGACATAGAGTATTCTTTAAATATAGAAAGCTTCCTGTATTTTGGTCCAGCATTTTCCCAATGCTCCTTTATTCCTTGGACATTCCATGCCACCAGAACTTTCAATCCCACATTTACAAGTTTTGCCAT
Source organism: Dromiciops gliroides (assembly GCF_019393635.1). Taxonomy (NCBI): domain Eukaryota; kingdom Metazoa; phylum Chordata; class Mammalia; order Microbiotheria; family Microbiotheriidae; genus Dromiciops; species Dromiciops gliroides. Next base: position 160,276,511 of record NC_057862.1, on the reverse strand, counting down.
TGTATTCCCATCTCAAAAGTGTTCCATAGCCATATGTATTTGGCAGGTGCAAATCTAATTCAACCCCTTTGTTTTACAGATGAGGCAATGGAGGCACACCTAATATAACAGCAGGATGGGGACTAGAGGGTATTGTCCTGAAGCCCAGGCTGCTCCATTATGCTCCATTCTCTTTGCTCCATTCTGCAATCTCATAGCCCCTGAACACAATCTTTGACCCAATCTTAGAAATAGAGGTTTTCTAGGCATCAGTGATGCTGTGGCAGGAGCACTGGATGAGGTATCAAAAAGAAGCTCAGCTCTGCCTTCCATACTCATGTGGGCATGCTGCATCACCTTGGGCAAGTCATTTCATCTCTCTAGGCCTCTGTTCTCTTATCTGCAAAATGGAGGATTGAACTTGGCCATTTTAAACTTTCCTTCTGTGCAAGTCTTTGTAACCAGAAGAGGCTTTGAGAGGGATGTTGTAAAAAGTTCTTTCCACACCACCAGGGGGCGCAATTTCCCACTGTTCAAGATAGAGTATAATTAAACTTATCACTAAATGCAACTGTTTCATTTTGAAGAATTGAGGAGAAAGCATTTTTTAGACCCAAATGATAAAGCATAAAAAGGTTTCTGTAAACCCTATATAGATATAAGGAGTAATTAAGCAACTGCAAGTAAAGCTTGAATATAGTTTCACTTCTGGATGCCTCTTATACAACTGCTAATTTCCTCCCCAGGTTATCCAGTGTTATTGCATAGGCACAGATTTACTATTTCTTCAATGCATAGATAGAGCTAGGATTCTTGCTTTCCTCTTTTTATTTCTATTTTTTTAGACTGTATCTCTCTATGTGGCCCAGCCAGGAATACAGCATCCCAATCTAGGGTGTGTTGGCACCAGCTCTAGGTGTCTGATGATTAAATTTTCATTGTGAGCATTTACATTTTGGAAATTGGAAAATTCTATAAATTAGGGCTTGATTTATTGTTTTGATAATTGTCTAGACTTAAGAAAGTGATGGAGAAAATCTAATGCAGATTAAATTTAAAAGTGTCATGCTACCCTCACCTCCAAAACTACTTGTTAAATTTTCTAGCACACCATTCCATTGATCCTAATGTTGATTAGACTGATAACTTTGACCTGCTCTATTTCTGATCTGGGCCACATCACCTCTGCTTAGGTACCTATTGGTACCTTTCTGTGTGTCATTTCAGTTGTGTGATCCCATTTGGGGTTTTATTGGCATAGGTACTGGAGTGGTTTGCCATTTTCTTCTACAGCTTGTTTTACAGATGAGGAAACTGAGGCAAACAGGGTTAAGTGACTTGCCCAGGGTCACATAGCTAGTAATGGTCTGAATCCAGATTTGAACTCAGGTCTTCCTGACTCCAGGCCCAGTTCTGCACCACCTACCTCTCCAAATGACTTTAGCCTTGCTATAATTTGTTTCAACAGTGATAAAGGCAGCTGAAGCAGGCACTGCTTAGAACTTGGTCAGACAGCGAAGATGCCAAGGCCATCCATTGCATTCCAGGACATTACCAGTCATCTTTCTTGACTTTTGTCTTACCACTGAACTGCAATGACTCACAAAGAGAGAGTGAGGCTGATGACTTTATAAAACTATGCCTCACTTAAATACAATTCATGTGCTGCAAGTCAAGATATCACGCAATGAATGATCGCCTTCCAAAGAAAGGACCAGCAATAAGCCCTACTACAACTCAGAACTCCTGAGCCCAAGAGATCTACCAGCCTTATGTCCTCCAATAGCAGGGATCACAGACATGCTACCACACTCAGCCCATATTTGTTCTTTTTAAGTCACTCTAGGCCAAATCTTGCCAGGCCATTGCACTTATATCATTCTCCCTCTTCACCAACTCTTTCCTTTCCCTTGATCCTCCCACCTACTCCTCCTAGCTAGAAAAGTCATTACCTTGTGTTGAACTGATGCAAGCACCAACCTAGACAGGACTACAGTGCCCCAGGTGTTCGGTTTAAAAGAAATTCAAATACGGTGCTAAAGGCAGCATAGACGAAGAATAAACAGACTGATGAGATGTCAACAGAGCAAGCAATTAAGTAGAGTAGGTGCTAACAGGCAATAACTTTGACAGATTTGCCAGTAGATAAAAAGAAATATGTGTAGCTACTCCAAGATTATCTAAGGCTGACTGGGTTTTGTTTTAGTGTCCATTACCTAGTATTATTAGTACTTTTCCAATCACCTCCACATTTTTTGTGACATTATTTATGTTATCTTGGAGAGCAAAGCAAATTAAATTGATTTCAAGTTATCTTTAGAGCAGTTATACAAAAGGACCCAACTCAATGGGCTTCTAATTTGTCATCCAAGGGGACACTAGAGGATTAGATTCATATTCAATGTGCTGTTGACCCTCTGGTTTTTTGAATGATATTGCCTGACACTGATTTTTATACTCTGCTTTCTTTCTTTCTCCTGTTATAGGAGATGACCTACTACTTAAAAAAAAAAAGCTGGGTAAAATTCAATCAACTTTAGAGAGGGAGAACCTTGTGGAATCCCCTTTTCTTGCTTAGTTGGCTAACAAAAATAATCCTGTTATCTCGATCTTATCAGCTCCATGGCATGTCATTATGTCATCTGTCATCCTCAAATGAAAGAAAAGGAGTCAGGGCGTATATCTTTTCAATTTTCTGCCAGGTGATTTATTTCACTGAAACTTTGGACACTGAATACTGACAGGCTTCCTAATTTCCTTTATTTTAAACCTTGGCTTTTTTTTTTCTTTCTGCTATACATTACTTCTCTTGCAGTTCTGAAAAGCAGAGGGCGAGTATGAGAATATGTGTATGACAGAGGAAGAGAGGAGAAAAAAAGAAAGTGTGGAAATTTGTATCTGAACCACTTAGCCTTATCATACTACACTTTTAAGAGAAAAAGTCTATGTAGAAAGTCAGAATGGCCCTACCAGTTGCATTTTCATATACTTGGACTTTGTATTCTTTTATTTTTTTCTCTCTTAAATGGAACTTGCACTACTAGTAGTAATGCCCAAGTGATAGTTGCTGATAAATATTATCTTTGTAGAGACATGGGGCATCATCATGTCAACTCCACGGACTAATTTTTTATGTAAGCCCAGAAGATTTTTTTTTTTTGGTGGATGTAGGCCAGGAATTTTAATGAAAGAAAACATCAAAGATGCAGAATAAATGAGAATATTAGTCAAGGAAGATACACAGTGATGCTCTCTGATAACCCCTGGTATTGACATTAGAACTCTGTGGGAGCAACTTAAATAAACATCTGGACACCGAGTTTAGACATTTCCAGTGACAAAACCCAGACAGATCTTTTGGACTTGCAATAATAAATATTTCAGAGACTATATGAATCAACTGAAAATCCTGGTTTCAATTATTCTAGTTTTATAAATATGGCATAGTTAATTATTCAAGTATAGAATTTCTTTTGAAGATGAGGAGAATTCTAAATTTCCTCTCTCCATGTTAAACTTCATTTTTTATTATTCATATCAGATCTACTTCTGTGTGTACAAAAACAATATAGTTGCCTTGCCAGATACTATTAAATCAGGATCCAGCTGAGCTTTATGTTTTAGTATTTTATTTTTAGGAAAGACCCCTTTTACAACCCATAGCATTGTAATCCCATCAACTAGTTCAATAACAAAAGGCCAGACCCAATTAAAGATCACAGAACGGCAGAATTTCAGAGATAGAAGGGTCCTTAACAGTCATCTCCTCCAAACCAGACTTGAAAAAGAATTTCCACTATAACACACCAAGAAAGTGGCTGTTCAGATGGTTCTTGAAGATGTCTAGGACCAGAAGAACTTGGTGGTTGTTAAAATGGGAAGACTGACTTCCCATTCCCTTTTCCATAATGCACTCTCTATTGCTGGTTTTGGGGTAGGGTTGCTGTTGGACATGGGAACACGTGAAGAGTTGAAGTGAGTGGTAGATGTTAGAGGGGGTCTTGTCTTATGAAGAAATTAACAGGTACACAAAATAGCAAGAAGAGCTTTGAGATCGCACAAAGTTTACATAATCAGCCTTCCCATTTGAGATCAGGATATAAGCTGATTTGCTGATATCACAGTACCAATATGGGCTTTGCTGTGGACATTCAAAATAAAAACAAGAAGATAAATTACAGTTTGGGCAGCTAGGTGGTGCAGTGGATAGAGTGCTGGGCCTGGAGTCAGGAAGATTCATCTACTGAGTTCAGATCTAGTGTCAGTCACTGTGTGACCCTGGGCAAGTCATTTAACCCAGTTTGCCTCAGTTTCCTCATTGGAGAAGGAAGTGGCAAATCATTATTACAGTATCTTTGCTGCTCCCCCCCCCAAAAAAAAATAACCCCACAACAAACAACTAAATAAGGCCATGAAGAGTCAGACACAACTAAACAACAAAACATCAACAGAATTACAATTCATAGACTCAGAGAAAGGTGGGATCAGGAGATCATATATTTAGATTTAGAAGGGACCTTAAAAAAATAATGTGATACAAACTCTGGGACCAGCCCCCTTATTTTACGGATAAGATTCAGAGAAGTTTGCCTGGGGTCACATTGTTAGGAAGTACCTGAACTGGGCTTTGAACCCAGGTCTTCCAGATTCCAGTTTTACAACATCTACTAGATGCAGATTGCCTCTTAGTTTCCATGAGGTCTTTGCTACTTTGCTACTTTGGGGAAAGAGAACTATCTAAAGAAATGGGAGTCGTCATTTATTTTTTATTTTTATCTACCTATCTATCTATTTATTTATTTGTTTATTTTTGGGGGGCAATGAAGGTTAAATAATTTGCCATGGGTCACACAGCTAGTGTCAAGTGTCTGAGGCTGGATTTGAACTCAGGTCCTTCCGAATCCAGAGCTGGTACATTATCTACTACCACCTAGCTGCCCCCTGGCATCATCATTTAAAAGTGACACTTGCCAACCCTTGTGACACATATAGGCATAAAAATTGCTAGGGGCTTGAATTGAGAACTGTCTGAAGACCCGGGTTCAAAATCTGCTCCCAATCCTATCTGTGTGGTTTAGGGCAAGTCACTTAACCTCCCTGGGCCTCAGTTTCTTCATCTGTAAAATGAGGGAGATGGACATGAAAGACTCTAGAATGCCTTTCAGCTCTAGATCTCAGACTCTATGACTGTCCAAGATAATCTTAAACAAGTAAGATTCTAGTTCTGGCTTTGACACTTGTTTTGTGGCTCTAGTTTTTAATTTTTGTGTCCATTTTCCTATTTCTAAACCACAGAGATGATTGAGTGTCTATCTGAAGGGGCTGGACTAAATGATCTCTAAGGTCCCTTCCAGCTATAAAATTCTATGATTCTATGATTCTACCATAAAAAACATGGTGAGAATTACTCTGCTGGAGTATGGTAATGTGATACTTTGTAAAGCCCCATAGACTCCTTACATTTCATAACTCAAGGCTTCCACTTCTCCCCTTTGTCCTATTTCTCACCACCAGGAATCCTACCTTACTATTTGTAGCACAAATGCTCAGTCCTATATGTTTTCTTTTGTAAAAAACCTTTCCTCTCAAGTGATTCCAAAGCCCTCCCTTTACAAAAAATGATTGCCACTGTGTTTGGAGATGTCCAACACATCGTCCGACCTGTCTTTGCAAAGGATGTCCATTTCCATGGTGGAGCTTGGTGACTAGATAGAAAGTGGGTGGGAGATACTGACATTTTGAGGATAAGGTAGACTTGAGTTTGTATGTATTTTTTATGAGATGTCTCTGTGTAGTGGCAGGAAGGAATAGGAGGCAGCTTAGAGCTAAATTTACCTGCCCCTGTTTGGCCCTCACTGGGGGTTTCTTGGTTGGAACCCTGCATTTCCAAGTCTTCTTTTCATATACCTTTCAGATGTTTAATTTCTCCTAAATTCCCAGATGCCTCTTGAGAAAGCATCCCTAGGCATATCCATTGTGCTATAGCCTGGTCAAAGATGTGCAGAGAACTTGAATAAGCAGAATTGCAGTGGCTTTGTTCCTTGTGAGTTTTATGATAACTTGGTGTCCTGGATCAGAAATTTGTTTTTCTGCCTTTCTTGACCCAAACCTAACATTTTAGTACCAATACCAAGTCAAATGATTCTGTCCCCAGACCACTGGCATATTTGATACATAGTTGGGGTATAGATGTGGGAACTGGGGAGTGGATCAGGAGACCCCTTGATTAATTGAGTTCTCATTAGCCTAGTTTATAAAATTCTAGAATATAAGGGGCAGATAACAGACAATGAAGGATTGTGGTTTTGAAGTGATGAGGAGGAGGAGGAAGAGGAGGAGGAAGAGAAGGAGAAGGAGAAGAATTTATATAGTACCTACTATGCTCTCCAGGGACTGTGCTAAGTGCTTTAAATTTGATCCTCAAGACTCTGGAAGGTGTTATCCCCATTTTACAGTTGAGGAAACTGAGGCAAACAGAGGTTAAGTGACTCGCCCAAGATCACACAGCTATAATGTGTTTAAGGCTGAATTTGAACTCAGGTCTTCCTGACCCCAGTGTTCCATCCCTTGTATTCCATCCGTCATGCTTCTATGTAAATATGTGTCTGTACATTTTTAACTCTAGTAGGAACCAGAATTATATCAGTTAAGCTCAGTGGAATTTTAAGGAAGCTGGCCATACGCTGCTCAAAGTATCACCCATATATACACCCTTATATACTTATATACTGGTATGTGTGTGTGTGTGTGTGTATACACACACACACACACACACACACACACACACACACTTCAGAAAAGCAAAATATGTTCTTTAGGGATTTAATCAAGGCAAGAGACTGTTCTGAGGACCATGAGTTCTATGAGTCAATTAGAGAACCAACCTGGGATGTCAGTAGTTGAGACATGAAGAGAAACAGGCTTAGGGCGAGCAGTTGAGCAACTTTCCCAGAAAAGAGGGAGTAAAATGAGGAAACCAAAATAAGGGAAAGGACATTAGGGTCCTACAGTGCTTGGGGTGTGAGTTGCCTGTGCCTCAAGTGTTCCCTGTGTTGGTATCTCTCTATGAGTATAAGTACATGCCCACTCTTCCCACTGATGATATGTATAGTTGTGAGAGAGGCCACCTCAGATTTAAGGTAGGGGAGGGAAGCTATGTTATACAGTGGACAAAGATCTGGGCCTGGACTCAGGAAAACCTGAGTTCAAATCCAACTTCAGACACTGACTTTGTGACCCTGGGCAAGTCACTCAACCCTGTTTGCTTCAGTTTCTCATCTATAAAATGAGCTGGAGAAGAAAATGCAAACCACTCTGGTATCTTTTACAAGCAAACCCCAAATGGGGTCACAAAGTGTTGGACACAACTGAAAAAATGAATGACTCAACAGCAATAAAGAGGGGGAGAGATATTTTTTTCTCTATTGTTTATACCATGACATTTCAGTAAATACTTTTGTTTTGAGCTAATTGTGACCTCTGGCTAACTATTAAAGAAGAATGGAAGGGACTCATGAGTTAAAGTATCAAAAGTGTGAAACCATCTTACAGTGGACCTTGAAAATGGCTGCTATGTGTGAGACCCAATGTGCTTGGGAGTGTGGCTTCCAGTGGGGATCTTACTTACAGAATGGCCGGTACTTGTCTTTGCTCTGTGTGACGAGGAACATGTGAAAAGGAAACTCCTAATGGGCAAAGAGTCAGAGGATCTTAGCTTGTTAAAGCTGGAAGGGTCCTAAAAGTTGTCAAGTCTAATCCCCTCATTCTCATTTTACTAGCCAAGGAAACAGAATCTTAGGGAATTGAAATGAATTACCTAGAGCCTGTGAGTCCTTAGCATCCTTTCTGAAGTCAGTCAGCAAATATTTTTTAAACTATCATTTTACTAAGAACTTGGGAATATATAATAAAGATTGACTTAGTTCTTGCCTTCAAGGAGCTTATAATCCAATAAGTCTATTGAGCCAAAATTTGATTGTGTTCTTAAAAAAAAAAAAAACGCAACAAAAAACCTCCAAACAATGACGACAACAACAAAAAATACAACTTCTAGACTCTATTTAGGAAGAAAATCCCACTTTTTCTGTTACAAGATGCATGCCCTTGGGTAAATTAATTGAGTTAATTAATCTCTCTAGGCCTCAGTTTCCTCATTTGAAAGAAAGAAAAAGGGTGGGAAGGGACTAAATTAGATGGTTTTTAAGACCCTCCCAGTCTAAATTCTATCATTCTATTATTTTCTGCTGTTTTTTTTTTCTCCTCAAATGATATTCACATACTTCCTAGAGAGGGATAAAAATATTTCTGCTTTGTATCTATTTCTTGAGTTATCACTTTTTAAATCTAGTCCTATATTCTGGTATGCTTCTTTGTCTAAATCCACCATTTTAATTTTTTAAAATGCAATTTGTCCTTTATAACTCTTTTCCATGTCCTATAAAAATGATGGATAGGAGAGGCTAGATAAAGCTACAGATCAATCTTAAATTCTGATAATCTAATAAATGCTTTGAGCACCAGTCTTGCAGTTTATGACCTCTTGTCAATTGATTTATAGCTTTGTAGTAAATTTTCTCTCACTATTATCCAATATTTATTAGAACATCTTGTTCCTAGCAGATGAAGCACAGTATAAAACATCTGTCAAAACAATAGCCAATTCAATTAAATGTATTTTATTTCTGACTCTGGTTCTCTAGCTCTGTCCCTTTCTGTTTTCTGTCTTTGTCTCTCTTTCCTCCTCATATCAGTGAAGAATCTTCTGCCCAGCCTGCAGAATAAGATTTCAGGGGGGTACAAACTAATGGGGGGAAATGCCTGACTTTCTCTGCACTGTTTAAAAATCCTCATTTGCAAGACCCAGTTCATTTTAAGCCACGGTTTTCTCAATGGATAACCCAGTGTAGAAAGGGAATTTTCTTTTCTTTTTTTTGTCAGTCCAATTTCCCAGGACCAATTCCTAAGCAAAGGATGCTGATGGAAAGCAGTAGGTGAAAGGCAACTTCAGTCTCTTTGTAACAGAGGTAATTTACATGCCTACATGTCTTTTTAATGTTTCCTTTGTGTATAGGTGAAAAATGCTCAAATTGGTTGCCTTGACCTCTCTTTCTGACCTACAAACCCCTAAACACTATTTTGAAGGTCAGTTTGTTGATGCTTTGTGGGTCTGTAGCTTAGTAAGAAACTGAGTTTGCCACAATCCCACAATTTAAATCGTTCCTGGATTCAAGGCTCCCATTTTTTTCATTGTTATTATTGCTAAATGTTACCCAAATGTGATAAGGATTAATGGCATATTGAAAACATATGTTTGTTTACTTCAGTGTCTACCTTATAGACATACCTAGGCTTACATGTTATGGGTAGGCAGAAGGAATCTGACTTGAAGAAGAAAGCCCAAAGAATATTTAGGAACGAGTTTTCTAGTTTGGGCGTCAGGTGAGGCCTAAAATAATATCTGCTTATCTAGAAAAGAAGACTGTTAAATAGGTTGACAGACACAAATCACAGTAGAACCATTTTTCTACCTATACCAATTCATAGATAGAGTTTGTCTTTCTGGGCCCTTCCATTTTTCTTTCCAAACTCCCCTCCTTTCTGCCCCCTTTGCTTAAGACCCAATACTTTGCTGCATAGTCCTGAGAAGAAACTTGGTTTTGAATTTTCAGTTCAATAAAACCATTAACCATCTAATCATAAAAAAGCATTGTGCTAGATGTTGGCCATACAAAGGCAAACATGCCAGTCTCTGGTCAAAGTGCTTATGTTTTAGTGGGGAGATACAACATGACCACAGACGAATAAATACAAAGTACTTGCCAAGTAATTTCAAGAGGGAATGAACAGTAACTGGGGGGATGAGCAGAGGGCTGTGTGGGAGGCGGCATTGAAGGAAGCTAGGTATTCAGGCAGACAGGCACAGGTGAGGAGGGTGTGCATTCCACACATGATCTTCAAGTTAACTTTCCCTAATAGCAGATCACTTTTCCAGGTTCTCATTTTCATACAGTCCCTTTTAATTGTCTACATTAACAAGTGACAGAAAGAACAAGGACATTTACAATCCTGGCAGTCCAAAACCTCCCCCACTGAAAACCTTTTATCCGAGTGGCTGACAGGGAGCAGGATGGACTAGGCCGAAGGCAGCAGTGAACAGTGGGATACTAGAAGGGAGGAGGGAAAAGGAGGACCCCAGGGGTCTCTATAACCCAGGCAATAGTTTATGAGAATCATTGAAAATTGGTAGTGCTTGTCAACTCTGACCTGGCTGATCCCGGATCTGTTTTGGATTGAGTACATTCTTTCGGTAAGTACCTTTCTTAATCCTTGTATGCTGTTGCCAAAAAGCTGACCTAAGGCTTTGCAAAATGTCCTTGTGCTTCACAAACGTTGGAATCTAGACGTCTGAGTGCATTTAACACTGGGGAATCTAGCCTGGAAGTAGTTCTTCAGAGATCCTTCCCTCTTTGGCAGGGGAGAAGGCCCTTTGGTACTATTTCTCTTCCCAGGGTGATCAGAAGGCAAAATTCTGAAGTAGGGAAAGTTTGTCTTTCTGGGCCCTTTCAATTTTCTTTTAGTGCTCCCTTCTTTCTACTCCCTTTGCGCAAAGACCTGGCACCTTCCTGCAGTCCCTTATCCTCCACAGCTGGACTTCACAGGGGTCTCCCTTACCTTGGCTGCTCTGGATTTTTCATGAATGCCTTCCTCTGGTTCTCCTCTACCTTATGGTCCCCATTCTTTCTATTTCCTTGGGCTGATCTGATAAAATGTGATAGTATGGTGAAAAAAAAGCACTGGATTTAGGGTTAGAGGATATGAGGATGTGGGTTGAAATCTCACCTCTGTCACTACCTGTGTGATCCTGGACAACCCACTTTTCTGGGCCTCAGTTTTCTTTTTCTGTCTTTTCCATCTCTGATCTTTTTTGGAAGGGCGGGGCAATGAGGGTTTAAGTGACTTGCCCAAGGTCACACAGCTAGTAAGTGTTAAATGTCTGAGGTCAGATTTGAACTCAGGTCCTCCTGAATCCAGGGCTGGTGTTTTATCCACTGCAACCACCTAGCTGCCTCATCTTGATCTTTTGTATTGATACTCTCAGAGAACATTCAAGGTTTTAACCTGGGATGTGAAGCATTGGATCTGGCCTGTGAAATTAGTATAGCAGAGCAGGTCAGAAAGAACACTAGGCTTGGAATAAGATAGTCTGTCTTTGACATTGGCCATATGTGACTGTGGGCAAGTCACTTAATGCCCCTTTAGATATAGCAGGTAGGTAGTGAAATAAATAGAGTGCTATGCCTGGAGTCAGGAAGACCTGATTTCAATGTTGGCTTCAAACAGTGAACTAGCTGTGTGACCCTTGGAAAGTCATATTACCTCTCTGTGCCTCAGTTCCTCAACTGTAAAATGAAGGGACTGGACTCAATGACTTCCAGAGTACCTTCTAGGTCTAAATCTAAGATTTTCTAGGTCTCAGTTCCTATCTAATCCTTAATGAAAGATATAGACTAGCAGACCAACAAGGTTCTTTCTAAACATATGATCTTAAGATCTTAGTTGTATTAATACAAAGAAGTGACATTTGGGGCAGCTAGGTGGCACAGTGGATAAAGCATCAGCCCTGGATTCAGGAGGACCTGAGTTCAAATCCAGCCTCAGACATTTGACACTTACTAGGTGTATGACCCCGGGCAAGTCACTTAACCCTCATTGCCCCTCAAAAAAAAAAAAGGTGACATTCATCTCTCAGCCTAGAGTTGGGAAAATGATACAGGCTTTAAAAAACTTCTGAAGCAATGTCCTTAAGAGCCACAAAGTAGAGATGTTAAGCATGAATTTGTCTCCTTGTGTGTTTTCCTGTCTCAATTAGGGTCTCTTTGTTTTAGACAGCAAGGTGGTGCAGCGGGTAGTGTTGGACTTGCAATCAGAAAGACCTGAGTTCAAACCTGGCCTCAGACACTTATTAGCTGTGTTATCCTGAGCAAGTCACTCAACCTCTCTCTCTGCCACAGTTTCACGGTTATAAAAAGGGGATAATAGCACCAGCTTCACAGAGTTGGTGAGAGGATTGAATGAAACAATGTAGGTAAAGTGCTATATAAATAAATGTTAGCTATTGTTATTTGTTCTAGCACTCTGCCTCTCCTCTATTTCCACCTCTTTTTACACACATATACATATGTATACCTATACATATATAATATTTATGATATGCATATATGTAGTATATCTACTAAGTTAACTATGCACATACATGTGTATGTATATATGTGTATATATATATATATATAAAATGTATATTGTATATATAGTTTATATTCATTTCTGTATAGACTGGACTTGTGATTTCATTGGTGCAGGAGGTTTGCAGTGAGAAGCTTCCTCTGCCAATGCATATTGCACGTCCTCTGTAAGAATAGTTATTTAGGGCTCTGAGAAGACCATATTGGTTGAAGAAAATCATGAAACTGTGTTGACTGGGGTCCTCTGCAAATTTATACTATATAATCTCAACTGGGCCCTCATTGAAGGAAGCAATTATTCTACTCTTCCTTTATTAACTTGCTATTCTCCTCTCCCCAGGGGCTATTTCAAACCTTCTGTCTCCTCAAGTCTCACAAGGCATTCTCTTCCCTCACCTTGTCATCTTAGGTGCTTTGGTATGGAGATGCACTCTACCAAAATAGATTCTAATAAATATTTGTTGAATGGGCAGCTAGGTGACACAGTAGAAAGAGCACTGGGCTTGGAATCAGGAAGTCTCATCTTCATGAGTTCAAATCTAGCCTCAGATACTTACTAGCTGTGTGACCTGGGCAAGCCACTTAATACTGTTTGCCTCAGTTTCCTCATCTGTTAAGTGAGCTGAAGAAGGAAATGGCAAACCACTCCAGTATCTTCACCAAGAAGACACCAAATGGGGTCACAAAGAATCAGACATGACTGAAACAACAACAAAAATTTTTTGTTGAAATTGTTTGAATAGTTCATATTTGTACAATAATGATTCACATTTATATGGCACTTTAAGGTTTTATAAAGTGTTTTACTTGCAATAGCCTACTAACATAGGGAACACAAGTACTATTCTCTCTGTTGCAAATGAGATAACCCAGGCTCAAAGAGATTATGCCTTGCACAATTAAGCACCACGTCCAGAATCTGGAACCTTGGAGTTAGGCATCTTGACTCCATGTCTAAAATTCTTTCTGCTCTATCATCATTCTGTTTCCCCAAGATAGTGTTCAGGACATTTTGCTTAAAGCCACATTGAGTTCATTAATGTGCTACGCTCTAGGTTGCATAGTTCTTCCCCAATCCTGCTAGTTGCACTCCTTTCCTTTTCAGAGCCTAGAGACAGCTCAGAAACTTGCAGTTCCAATATAGAATTGGATTGGCGGGCCAGTTAGGTGGCACAGTGGATAGAGCACCAGCCCTGGAGTCAGGAGGACCTGAGTTCAAATCCAGCCTCAGACTCTTAACACTTACTAGCTGTGTGACCCTGGGCAAGTCACTTAACCCCAATTGCCTCACTTAAAAAAAAAATTGGATTGACCATGTTCATCCCAGCTCCTCATCTACTCAATTATCCCAACCCATTCTGCTTCTGACTCTCTCACAAAACCAGTGGGACTTCAAGCTTCCAGACACTCCCTGACATTTTTGCTCTTTCTCCCATATATTGGATAACCCTCTATAATGCTGTTCCTTCATCCATAGTTTTTCTTATTTGACCTAGGGGCTGGTTTCCACCAAGATGCCTCTAACTCCAGCATCAGGAATAAGTTATAACTAACAGATGCAGACAGCAGCCAACACTGTGGGGGCAAAGTTGTTCCCTCTCTGCCCACATTCTTCAACTCTGACAGGAGAAAAGGAGTGGTCACTGAGTAGTAAAGAATGCAAAAGAAAAAAGGGAGGTTGGGGATGCCAAAGATGAGTATGAATAATGATTGTAAAATCCTTTCCCATTTTGTGGAGGGAGGTGGGGAAGGGGCTGAAGGGTAGGGGAACACCAGGCACCCAAAGGGGAGGAGGGGCCAACATCTAGGGGAGGGGGGGTCATAGAAAGAAGATGCTTTTTCAATTTCACAATTTTGCCAAAAGTCAACCCAATTTACTTTCAACTACAATGTGGACAAATAGAAGCAAAGGTATTTTTCATCTTTATAGTCAAGCTGTATCCAGCACTATTCTTTTTCCTCCACATGGTAGATGCATTTTGATAACGATGTTAATCTAACTCTAAATTCTGACTATTCTTTATTGAAAAATCCCCTTAATTCTCCTTCCCTTACTTCCTATTCTCACTCCTTCCTCATTCTCTTATATATAGATTGCCATGAGACCCCTACTTCATCTTTCTCCCCACCAATCCATCCTGTATATTATTGCCAAGATGCAAATTCCTGTACTTCCACTTCCCTCACTTGACTCTCTCTTGCATAGAGCATGCAATAACTCTTCATTACCCATACTTTGGCTTTGGAGGTGCTCCATAATCTGGTCTGCCTCAGGCAGCCAACCTTACTTTCTACTTCTTCCTTATTTGGACCTTTAGTCTCACACTGGGCAGATCTCTGAGGTTTCCCATGCCAACCAGGATTGTTCCTGGTTATTTTTTGTTTGTTTGTTTGTTTGTGGGCAGGGCAATGAAGGTTAAGTGACTTGCCTAGGGTCACACAAACTAGTAAGTGTCAAGTGTCTGAGGTCAGATTTGAACTCAGGTCCTCCTGAATCCAGGGCCAGTGCTTTATCCACTGTTCCCTCCTGGTTGTTCTTAATGCTGATCTGAATCTTGCTACTTAAGAATACTCTCCCAAGCTTCCTTCATCTAGATCTTACCCATCCTTTAAGGACTAAATTAAATCTGTGGTCCTCCAAGACTGCTTCAGTCCCCATTTATATATTCCTCCTCTGGACTGTTGATATTTGCTCTCTATGACCCCTTCTCCCCTAGCTATTGCCCCTCCTTTTCATTAGCTTCCTGGTTCTCCTGCCCTTTAACTCCTTTTTAAATGATTTTATGACCATTATTCAGATTTATCTTTGCCATACCCAGCCACTCTTTTTATTTAAAATCTACACCATACATTTTAGCATTCATGTATATACTGTGCTCTTCTAAATGTGTATTAATCATATCTCTACTTCAGTTGTAAGCTCTCTTAGGGCAGGCATTGGATCTTATACTTCTTTTGAAGGTACATCAATACCCACAGGAAGGGGAATAAGCATTTATATAGTGCTTTCCAGGGCACTAGTTTAAGTTTTTTACAAACATTATCTTATTTGATCTTCACAACAACCCTGTAAAGGTGGATGCTATTATTATCCCCATTTCACAGTTAAGGAAACTGAGACAAACATAAGTTCAATAACCTGCCCAGGATTTGCCCAAACTTTCATAACACCAACCAAGCATCTGTACCCTTAGGGCAACCAGATGGGCAAATTCCATTGAGAATGCTCCACTAGATTCTTCAAATTTCCAGTATGGATATGGATCCCTGGTTGAATGAACACTAGTCAGGTTCCGGAGGTGAGTAATACACTCCTGTTTGAAAGCTCTGTTCTTGAGATCAGCCAGAGGGGGCAAGGATGGGGCCCAAGGGGCTGAGCTATGTTAAGGAAAGAAAACCAGAGGCTCTTGTTGTCCCTTTCCTTCTCTGTAGCCCCCATTACTCTCTGGCAATGGCGAAGAAAGTTCTCCTTCCTCTCCCAACCCCCCACGCTCCCTTCTCTTCAGTTCTAGTCCCAAAGGTAAATAAATATACATTTTATAACCACCCATGACAGGTTTCTATTATTAAAAAAGGAAATTAAAAGCCTCTTAAGTACAGATAATATGAATTTTGCCAGACAAAATGACAAAAACCAGGAAATTTGAACCTAAGTATAGTATGAGACCCTCAGTTCCTCTGGTGAGATCTTTTCTACCCTTGACTTTCTTTCTTCAGTCGCTTGTTTTTGGGGAAGTAGAGCTTTAGCTTTGCTTTCAAACTTGTGGGAATTTCTCACAAATGCATCAAAACCCTGACTATGGGAAGGAAATTTAGCTTTTTTGGGAGCCGCTTACTTTGTCATGGAGGAATATCCTCAGTGCCTGGGCCTCTTCCCCCACCTCTGGGTTCACTTAAGGTGCAAATGGGGAAATGACTTCTCTGGGTGCTAGATTTGTTCAGTACAATATCTTTTATTTCAGTGTGGTACAGAGGAAAGTAGGGATAGCTAGCTGTCCCAGTGAATAGGGTGCCAGGCCTTAAGTTGGGAAGACTCATCTTCCTGAGTACAAATCTGACCTCAGACATTTACTAGCTGTGTGTGTGTGTGTGTGTGTGTGATCCTGGGCAAGTCACTTAACCCTGTTAGTCCCAGTGAACTGGAGAAGGAAGTGGAAAACTACTCTAGTATCTCTGTTAAGAAAACCTCAGGGGGCAGCTAGGTGGCGAAGGCCTGGATTCAGAACTCCCTGAGTTCAAATCTGACCTCAGACACTTGACACTTAACTAGCTGTGTGACCCTGGGCAAGTCACTTAACCCTCATTGCCCTGCAAAAAAAAATGGGGTCACAAAGAGTCAGACATGACAGAAAAATAACTGAACAGCAAACAAAGGAAAGTGTGCTGGATTTGGAGTCAGAAGATATAAGTTAAAATTCTAGCTTTGTCATTTATTACTAGTGTGGCTTTAGGCAAGTCATTTCATTAAAATTATTATTTTTCTTTTTTTAAATCAAATTTTATTTTTTCCAATTATATGTAAAGATAGTTTTCAACATTCGATTTTTATAAGATTTTGAAGTCCAAATTTTTCTCCCTCCCTTCCCTCCTCCCTCCCTCAGATGACAAGGAATGTGACATAGTGTTAAACATACTTCCACATAAAATTATTTTTTCAATGAACAAATCTTTCTTTTTTCTTTTTTCTCCCTCTATTGTGGAAAAAAGAAGCAAAACAACAACACCCCAAAGCTCTTGTAACAAATATGCATATCTAAGGAAAACAAATACCCTTCTTGGCCATGTCTAAAAAATATTTCAGCTTGATTATATTATATCTCTGTCAGGAAGCGGGTAAGGTAATATGCTTCATCATTCCTCCTCTGGAATCATGGTTAGCTATTGTATTCATTAGAGTTTTTTAATCTTCAAAGTTTGTCATTACAAATGTTGTTATTGCATAAATTGTTGTTCTAGTTTCACTTAGTTCACTCTGCATCAGTTCATACAAATCTTCCCAGGTTTCTCCAAAGCTATTCTTTTTATTGTTTTTCACAACACAATCATATTCTATAATATTCAAATACCAACATTTATCTATCCATTCCTGAGTGAATGCCTTGACCTATTCCTTAGTTTCCAGTTCTTTGCTATAACATAAACAGCAGCTATTAATATTTTTGTATAATATAGATCCTTTTCCTCCTTCTTGGATTTCCTTGGGGAATAGTGATATCACCGGGACAAAAGGTATGCACAGCTTAGTAACTCTTTGGAGTTTAGGTTTCCAAATTGCTTTCCAGAATGGTCAATTCAGTTTCATAGTTCATTAATATGCCTGTTTTCCTGAAGTCCCTCCAGCACTTGGCATTTTCCTTTTTTGTTACATTTGCTAGTCTGATGGGTGTGTGACAGAACCTCATAGTAGCTTAATTTGCATTTCTCTACTTATTAGCAATTTGGGACATTTTCTCATGCAGGCACAAGTCATTTCAATGGACCAGTAAGCATTTATTAAGGGCTTATTATGTGGCAGGCACTGTTCTAAGTATTAGGAATACAAAGAAAAACAAAAGCAGTCCATACCTAAGAAGCATCCTCTCTAAACTCTATTTCTTCATCTGTAAAATGAGGGGACTAGACTAGGTGACTTCTCAGGTCTCTTCCTGCCTAAATCTATCAGTAGCATATTCCCTATGTATTCTTCCTTCAAATGAGTCTGAGAGGTCTCTCTCATGGATTTTCCCTAGAGAGACACAACAATCTTCCTGGTTCTCAGGATGGGAGTAATTAGAATTGAAATCAGTGGAAGCTTGATGGATGGTGATGTATTTGCCCTCCACCAGAACCTGACTGTTTTGGATACTGGACAATGAAAGGTAACTGTGTTTATTTATTGAGCTATTACTGCTTGGCCTTAGTAGAGTCAGCTGCCAGGAAACTATAGAAACCTCTTTTTTATTATTATATCTTTAAGCAGAAATTGCTTTGTAACTGGTCAATATGTGGAAAGAATCTAATAAAAGCGATATTAATTTGATATTTCATATGTTTTCATAGATCTCTCTGGCTATGTAGAAAGTAAAAGCTCTCTCTCATATCAGTGACATCTGTTCTTAATATTCTAAAAACTCTTTCTTCCATACACTTTTTTTTCCAATAGACAACATTTTTGTGGCCATATTTTGTTATTAGAATCTATGAAATGTTGATATTAATCTGAGTGGACTCAGTCTTCAATAAGCACAGATACAGAATGAAATGATCTGAGAGTACATCTTTGGGAGAGAATTCTTGGGAACAGGCAAGATGTTTTGACATCCTTTAAAGGTTGTTTGACTTTGTTTTAAAAGGGGATTATGGAAATCCTTTGTGTTTGGGACTAGAATAAAAAACAAAGACCCCTAAGCATCCTTACTTCTCCCCTTGATGTTCTCTGAGCTGAATATTGCTTTCTGCTATGTTAGGAATGCTTTTTCAGGTTAAAAGGACAGAGTCCAGGATTTAGGTCCAACTTGGACCTAGGGCACTCCTGCGTGATTAGGATTGTCCACTAAATCTGATGAGTAGAAGTATATGAAATCTGTGGATAATCTAAATGTATATAAATACTATGGTTCTCATGTATCAGAAGTGCCTCTTTGCAATAGGCTGAAGGAAATGAAGAGAGAGGGTTTGAACAAATTCTATTAATTAAGCACCTACTATCTGCCAGACTTTGCACTAAACATTTTACAAATATTATCTCATTTGATCCATACAGCTCTGTGAAGTAGGTGCTACCATTATCTTCATTTTACAGATAAGACAGACAGAGGTTAAGTAACTTGCCCAGGATCACATAGCTATTAATTGAGGCTGGATTTGAATTCATTTATTCTTAACTCCCAGGCCCAGCTCTCTATCCACTGTGCCACCTAGCTTCCTACAGGAGAAAACAAGTCTCTTTTCTATCTAGTTGACCATTCCTACATTAACAAATGGACAGAAAAGATATGATCAAAGGTAAACTTTAGGTGTCTTCTGACTAACATCCTTAACTGTTTCTGTGAAAACTTGTTAGGCAAAATAATATTGCAGTAATATTGCAAGGTACATTAATTCCATAGAAACAATATTATAAATGTTGGAAACACTGACATACAGTATTATAATGGTGATGTCCAGCTGTTGGGTAGTATTGAATTAAAACAATGTCAGGGCAACTTTCTGCAGGGTATGTCGATAATACCCAGTATCTTCTGTAGCAACTTGAAGATAAGATAGGTTTTTAACATAATTTAATTCAATTGAAATCAATTCAGAATACTTATTAGCTGTATGACCCTGGGCAAGTCACTTAGCTCTGCTTCAGTTTCCTCATCTATAAAATGAGCTAGAGAAGGAAATGGCAAACCACTCCAGTATCTTTGCCAAGAAAACCCCAAAATGGGGTTACAAAGAGTCAGACATGACTGAAATAATTGAACAACAATGTGATAGACACTGTGCTGGATGTTAGGTGGAGAAAGCCCTATATTTAACATCCATTTTTTTCAGGTAATCTAATATGTTAGATAGAACTTATTCACCTGGATATCCCTGTAATGAGTGGGGAGAGACTAATCAGGCACTGAATGTTTATGAAGCAGGTCAGGGGGCCATCTCCAGTTGTCCTGATGTATATCTTGCTACTGGACCCAGATGGCTCTTGAGGAGAGAGGGAGGCTGGTGACTTTGCATAGCCCTGCCTCACTTAAATCCAGTTCATTGCAAGTCATGACATCTGTCATTTTCCTCTTTGACAACAAAGGACAAACAACAATAGCAACAACAAATCCAGTTTGCCAAAATATCCTCATCCCACCCCTCTGCCTCCCAGAGAGCTATCTCCTATAATAAAAAAGAGAAAACATCAAAAGTCCATCAAAATTGACCAACAATATTGAAAAAGTATGTCATTATGTGCTATGTTCCATACTCTTAGTTTGCCACCCTTGCAAAGATGGAAGGAGGAGGTGACCTTGGATTTTTTTTTATTTTTTATTTTTTTTTAAGTGAGGCAATTTGGGGTTAAGTGACTTGCCTAGAGTCACACAGCTAGTAAGTGTTAAGTATCTGAGGCTGTATTTGAACTCAGGTACTCCGAACTCCAAGGCCGGTGCTCTATCCACTGTGCCACCTAGCTGCCCCGAATTTTTAAGCTTGTTCTAGGTTTTTTAGCACTCATCTATTGGTACTATAATAGAAATCTTTATTTCTCCAATAGCTTCTAGCTCCAACTGGATGTCTCTCTGGCTTCTCAAACTCAACTTGTCCCAAATCTGTTCCTCCTTCTGACTTAATTATTGTTTAGAGACACTGCCATTTACCCAGTGTCCCATGTTTGATATAATGGATGCTATTTTTGATTCTTTCCCCACCTCCCACCTCTCATAGTCAAAAAGTTCCAAGATTTGTCAATTTAATAACCTCCCTTATAAACCAGGAATGCGCTGTAATTAACTGGAAGAGCTGATTGTTAAATTTTCAGTGTAAACATTTATCCCTTCGAAATCATCAATCGCTACAAATCAGGGTTTAATTTATTGTTTTGTTGATTATGTAGACTTAAGAAATGCTAATAATACAGATTAAATTTTAAATGTATATTCATAAATTCTTATCCCCTCCTACTTCCAACCCAGTTGTTAAATATTTCCCAGCACACCCTTCCTTGTATTGCTCTCTAAATACTGCTTGAGCTCAGCAGAAGTGCAGTAGAATAGAAAGCTCAGAGAATGAAATCATCACCAGACTGGAGGATTGGTAACTATGGGATAATAATAACAACAACAACAACAACAACAACAATAATAATAGTACCTGGCATCTAAATGTCATTTTAAGGTTTGCAAAGTGCTTTATATCACTTATCTCATTTGAACCTCACAACACCTCTGTTTGCAATCATTTTTCTTCTCTATTCCTGTGGCCACTGTTCCAATTTAGACCCTTATGAGCACCTGTATGGACTATTGCAACAACCTCCAAATAGATCACAGAAGCATCAATTTGGAGGCCATCTAGTCCAACTCCCTTATTTTACAGATGAATAAACTGAGACCAAGAGAGTGTAAATGACTTGTCCAAAGTCATACAGGTAATAAGTAGAAGAAGCAGGATTGGAAGCCCAGTATTGTACCTCTATATTTAGCACTATTTCTACTGAACGACTTTCTATCTCGACTCACCACCCTTTAATCACGGCACTATGAAGATCTGTCTTCTACATATATAAATTGGATTATTTCAACTTTTACTCAGAAATCTTCTGACTTATTTATTGCCCACTAATGACACTTCCAACTCCACCGTCTGGCATTTGAGTTCCTTTGCAACCTGGCACTGCCTTATCTTTCTGGCCTTGTCCCATTCTACTTTTACCCCATTATTTTGTGTTCCAGCCAGATTGAACTGCTTGCCATCTCTTGAACATGCCCTTCCCTTTGCCACCTTCTGCCTTTGCTCACACTTTTTCCCGGTCCTGGAATGTGGTCTAATCTCCATCCTTGGAAGTTTCCCCAAATGTCACCTTTGTCTTGAAGTTTCCATTGATGCCACCTTCCTCCTGAAGCCTCCTTTGAGACCACCTTCCTCTTGATGCTCCATACCCACCACAATTTGATAATATCTCTTCCCCCTTTGGACTTTCTTTCAGAAGCATTTTGTATCTCTCTAATGTGATTATTTATCATCTTGCACTATACTTACTCTACTATAAATACTATGAGGATAGGACTGAGTTATATTCGTATTTTATATTTTCAGAACCTTGCACAGTGTCCTATAGATATCAATAGAACCATAAAATCTAGAGATGGAAGACAATTTAGAGATTATTTTAGTCCACCTTCATTTTATAGATATTAGTTGAATTGAATGGATTATTTCTCAGAAAGACTTGCTAATCTAATTACATATTTATTTGATCAAAGGGTTCACTAATTTGGAGCTAGAAGGGACTTTAGAGGTCACTCCCCTCATTTTTTAATTGAAGAAACTTAAGCAAAGAGAAGGTGAGTTACCCAAGGTCACACAACTAGTAAATATCTGAGAAAAGACTTGAACACAGATATCCCTGATGCCACCCTTCTTTTATAACATACGTTGGCAGTCTGAAAGGAGACTGATGGATTCTGTAGACCCAGTTCAAGATCCCCTTAATGCTCCATGAGTTATCATCTTTTTAGGTTCACTTAAAAAATTACATATATGTGTCTATATATGTTAAATGTAATATAAATTCATCAGAGACTCTAATAAGGCACAGACTAAATTAGAATCATATGGATGGAATTTAAAAAAAAATAACAACATAGTTTTCTTGACCAAAGGTCAGGGTGTCCTGAAAGTGAAATGGAAAAGAAAATCAAATTGACCATAATCCTGATTCAAACTGACAATCATAGACTTTTAGGGTTATAGGGCATCCAGCCCTGACCCACTCCAGGCCCCTTCCAGGTATGCTTCCTAATGTGCAACAATTCAATTCAACAAGTGTTATGGAGCCATCTTCCATATGCTTCTTCTTTTCCTCCAGTCCCCTCCATCCCTTTTTAGAAATGTTGCCTCATTCTAACCTAGTCAAAGAAAGTACAACATCCAAAACAGGAGCTAGTTCCCATTCCTTCTCTCCCCACCCCTTTCCACCCACTTCCAAGTAAATTAAATCCTGAAATACCAAACTTTAATAAAAGTTTGAAAACCTCGCAAGTTTTACATAAGTAAGCAAACATTTATTATTTTTTTAAAGCAACCCCATCTTGATTCAGTAAAACTGCTGACAGAATGCCAGGGAGATGGTTGGGACTGGTCTACTTTTGGCCTAGTTTCTTCTCCCAATTTTCACTTAAGCATTACCATGGGGTGGCAAGGAGATTTTTCTTTGCATTTAGGTGTCTGCTGATCTCCTGACTGCGCTGCACAGACGGTCTCTCTCTCTCCAAAGGTGGCCTTCGGTTTTGGTGAGTTTTTATAAGGAATATAGACTAAGCTTAGACTTAAGACGATTTGTATTGTGTTTCTACTTTCCTATCCTTCTAATCAACATCACCTTGTGACTACCATAACAATAAAAGGTCTATCTAGAAAACCAAAAGCTTCTTCCATTTACTACTCTGGGAGATAAATTAAGGGAAAGGTTAAGTAGGGGAGATTTATGATCTAATATCCAATTTTAAATCTCACAGGTGGGGACTTTTGGAAGACAGGCAAGCTTGTCTGAGAAGGAGACACAGACACAGAGTGTGTCATGAGATCATAAGATCACAGGTTTAGACCTAGATGGGATCATAGTTCACCACCACTCCCATTTTACAGATGAGGAAACTGAGACCCAGGGAGAGGCTCAGTGACTTGCCTAAGGTCACACAGATTTGTAACACTCACAAAGAGTAGGGTCTATGCACATGGAGAATAATGAAGTAAATGAAAATTATTGTCTAATAACGTCATTTCAAATAAGAAAATATTATGGGAATATTATGGGCCCTGGTTACCCCAGAAGTTGTCTGGAGAGGTCAAGGAACTTTTTCCTTGAAACTCCAGGAGTTTTCCCTAGAGATCAAGGACCTTGAAACTAAGTCAAAGGACAGACACACCTAGAGAGCTAAGCGGCACAGGATCTGGACTGAGATAATTCTAGGACCACCACCCTTCATTCTAGTTTCTGTCACCAAAGAGGTAATCCTGTTAGGTGTGGCTCCACCAGGAGGGGACAGAGGAACCGCCCACCACCAGACTACTTCCAACCCACCACCCAATAAGGGACATTTCACCCTTACTTGGGTGGTCGTGCCATCTTGGCCCTATAAAAGGACGCTCCCCAGTCTAGTCGAGGAGGAAGGAGTTTTAAACTTTCCTCCCAGCCAGTTTCTCTTGTATCCAATAAACCTGTTCTTTTATTCCTAACAAGGATGTGCACAAGAGTGTAATTCTTTTTTTTTTTTTTGATGAGGCAATTGGAGTTAAGTGACTTGCCCAGGGTCACACAGCTAGTAAGTGTTAAGTATCTGAGGTTGGATTTGAACTCAGGTACTCCGGAATCCAGGGCCAGTGCTCTATCCACTGTGCCATCTAGCTGCCCCTGAGAATGTAATTCTTTACAGAGGAATCCTAAGGACCCACGTGCTTTCACTATAACAAAAATGAAAATTATATGTAATCTGACCCTATATATTTTTCTATTTTTAAATTTTACTTATTTTTCATTTTGTTTTTACATTACAAACACTTTCATGTTACACACACTCCCACTTCATGAGGGGTCTCTTGTAAAAAAGTAAACCATCTAAATGAAACTTATTATATAGTAACTTCAGCTGAAGATACAGACAACGTTTTACATCTATAGCAACTCCTTCTATCCCTCAATTTTTCTTCCCGCTGACGGAAGTCTATTTTCTCTTCCTTTCACACCACACCCATTGGGAAAAAATAAAAGAAAAGCACATTTGTAAAAAGAAATGCATTGACTGTGGGAAAACTGGGACGCTAATCCACTGTTGGTGGAGTTGTGAATTGATCCAACCATTCTGAAGAGCAATTTAGAACTATGCCCAAAGGGTTATAAAACTGTGCATACCCTTTGATCCAGCAACACCACTGCTAGGTTTATATCCCAAAGACATCCCCAGAAAGAAAAAATGACCTATTTGTACAAAAATATTTATAGCAGTTCTTTTTGTGGTGGCTAAGAATTGGAAATCAAAGGAATGCCCATCAATTGGGGAATGGCTGAAAAAGTGGTGGTATATGATTGTAATGTAATATAAGTGTGCTATAAAAAAATGACAAGCAGGATGATTTCAGAAAGGCCTGGAAAGACATATTAACTGATGTATGGTGAAGCAAGCAGAACCAGGAGAATATTGTGCACAGTGACAGAAATATTGTTTGATGAAGAACTATAAATGACTTAACTATTCTCAGCAATACAATGATCCAAGTCTATCCCAAAGGACTAATGATGAAGCATACCATCCACTTCCAAAGAAATAACTGATATTGATTGAATACAGACTGAGGCATGCTGTTTTTTCACTTTCATTCTTTTCTTTTATTTGAGTTTTCTTATATAAAATGACTAATATGATAATGTTTTACATAATTGCACATGTATAACCTATATCTGATTGCTTACTGCCTCAGGGAGGGGGAGGGAGGGAGAAAGGGAGAGATAGAATTTGGTTTGTTTTGTTTTGTTTTTTGCGGGGCAATGGGGGTTAAGTGACTTGCCCAGGGTCACACAGCTAGAAAGTATCAAGTGTCTGAGGCCGGATTTGAACTCAGGTACTCTTGAATCCAGGGCCGGTGCTTTATCCACTGTGCCACCTAGCTGCCCCGAGAGATAGAATTTGGAATTCAAAAGTTTAAATTTGTTTATTATAAAAGAAAAAAAAATGCTTTGTCAAGGAAAACAAATTCCCTCAATGGCTGGAAACAAAACTATACATGATACCCTAAATTCATCCCCTCTTTGTTCTGGAGAGCATCTTTTGGACCCTATATCTTTTGGGGTGGGGCAGGGCAATGAAGGTTAAGTGATTTGCCCAGGGTCACACAGCTAGTAAGTGTCAAGTATCTGAGGCCGGATTTGAACTCACGTTCTCCTGAATCCAGGGCCGGTGCTTTATCCACTGCACCACTTATCTGCCCCCAGACCCTATATCTTTTAAGAAATATAATTGCCAAATATCTTATTAAGTCTCAGAGTTTATCATATATCAGCTTTTCTAGTGGCAAAGACAATTGATTTTTTAAAAAGTGTTTGAATAATTTCTATTTAGATCTGAAGCTCATTGAGCTTCTTCCTCCATCCCCCCATCCCCAATCAATGTGACTTAAGATGCATAACCAACCATTTATTTACAGTGACCAACTCTACCACAGATTTAAAGCCAGGTGTAACCATTGATGCCATTCAGTTCAACTCCTCCATTTTATAGATGAGAAAGCACTGGATTTCAAGTCAGGGTAAGGACCTGCTTTTGCATCCCCACCATGCTTCTTATTACCTGTGTAATCTTGGACAAGCCTTAACCTCTTTTGGCCTAAAATGAAGCAGTTCCATGACATGGTCTCAAAGGTCCCTTTCGGTCCTATGTCTATGATGAAACTGAAAGGTCAAAGAGGTCCTGCCTGAGGTCCAACAGGTATCTGAACCAGGATTCAAAACCACATTCTCAAAATCCAGGCTTCTTTTCACTCTTTTTCTGACTCCCAAAGGTCCATGGTCTCCTTGTTGCGGGACACCCTTTTGCCAAAGTAATTGTGGTATCTCTATGCCTTAGTCTTTATGAGTTGTCAAGAATGGGGTGGGAAACATGGGAGCCGCTCAAATCTTTTCCTACTTGGTCAGACTTGGCAGAATGTACACTTTCCTTGGAAAACCCAGCTCATTGTCATATCACACTGAAGCACTGGTGGATTTTAGTGAAGGCTAGAAGAAAGCATCAAGACAAGGAAAATAAGGAAGCCAAAGAGATGTCCTAAGCATGATTTTTTTGGAGGGTGGGAGAAAAGGAGGAAAGGGATGCTCTGGAATGAAGGCATTATTCCTTGTCTTTGTGGAGATAACAAGTACAGATAACCCTGTTTGTTTTTCTCCAATCACTATCTAATCTTTGTGACAAAGACAAATCTTAGAGCCTCCAAAGCTGACCTCTTTAAAATGCAGTCACAGTTAAATATCCTAGGATGGTACCATGCATAGGATAGTGGATTTGCAGTCAAAGGGCCTGGATTCAAATCCTGATTCTGTTACTTCCTATCCATAAGTTCCTTTAGCCCATGTTCCTCATTTGTAAACTGAGGACATTGTTCTAGATGGTTTCTTCGATGGACCTTTTAGGTGGAAATTGGCTCCTGTCCCAATTTTCCCACATTTCATATATTCATCTGTTTCTACTATGCTGCAGATGTCTTTGTGTAACGATATCTTTCTCAGAACGTCATTCCCTCATGTTCTCTCCTCCATACAATGCTATTTCACATTTCCTCAGTAGATGTCAGCAGTACAGCAAACATCTCTGATCCAGGAGTGGAAACTGAGGTTTACTCTAAAACATCCCCCCACCCCAACTCCTTCCATTTTGATAATGAATGTTCTCTTTTAGAGTCTTCTGGAACCACAGGAAAAAAATAGTGGAATATCTTGACATCTGAGCAGATCCTCAAGAGGATTAGAAAGGACAACATTTCATTTTTGAAAAAAGATGTTTCTGTATCCTCAATAACAAAAAACATCAACCTAGAAATGATGGGGGCTTATTACTACATTTTTAGAATTTTCTACAAGTTAATCTCTCATTTGCCCTTCAGGCAAAAGTAAAGCAATGTAAGATGCTGAATATTTTTGCTTCTTGTGAAGTAAATGAAAACCGTGGGAATGTTTTTCTATAATTTGACTTAGTGCTGTCTCCTAGAATATATCCTCTATTACAGCCAATTAACCCTCTGACTACTACCCCCAAAAGAGGCAACATGGTCAAGAGAAAAGACTGATTTTTTCCTGCTAGCAAAGCAGTATGGTTGTGGTTTCTGGCCTGATAATCACTCTATAATCCCCTTTATCATATTAGTTTGACATCCTCCCACCTACGTCCCTTCCATGTAGGTTTAGACCTTAGGTATCCTGTGGGATAGGTTGATAATGTTGTCAAGTGTTTCTCAGATGGAGAAACTGAGTTATGTGGAATTGGTCATTTTAAAGGCTCAAACTCAAACCTGTGGCAAGGCTGATATTCAAAATCTCCTGAATTTTGGTGTACTGAGTAGCCAATAGCCCTCTTTGCCCATGGGTGCACAGTAACTTGGGGACAAATGTTTTGGCTTTTAATATTAGCTATTCGCTGTTGTCATTCAATAATAACAATAATATCTCGTATATACAGTGTGCTTTAAAGTCTGCAACACACTTTACATGTTTTCTCATTTGATTAAAGATAGCCTTTATCCTAGATTCACTCTTCTCTTTCCAATGTAAGGGATGTAAAAATGAAAATAGAAATTTCAGATCCAAAGTTTCTTTAACTCCTACTGCTATCTTGTTCTACCCATTACTTACCCAATATGATGCTCTTCCTATCCTGGAAGTGCAGCATGGTACAATGGAAATTATATGGGCGATGGAGTCAGAGGATCTGGATTCAAATCCTGCTTTGCTACTCCCTACTTGTGCAACCCTGGGCAAGTTACTTAACCTTTCTGGTTTCCTCATCTGTAAAATGAGTGGGTTGATCTCTAGATGATGGCTAAGCTTCCATCTAGATCTTATGTCTATGATCATATACCCACCATTCTCCTAATTAGGTTGTGGGGAGAGAACATCCAAGTCAATGAAAACATCATCTCAATGGTATGTAGTATGGTTCCTGACCAAACTAGCCAATCTTTCTTGTTTAAAACCCAAATTTGATCATGTTACATTTCCCCCAATCAAAAAACTTCAATAGCTCCCTATTGCCTCTAGGGAAAAAATACACATTTGTTAGCTTGGCGTGTAAAGATTCTAACAAACTAGCTCCCACCTACAGTCCCAGTCTTATTTTATGTTACTCCCCTGTATATGTTCTCTGTTTCTTTTCTTTTAAAAAAAAATAGGTCATTTAAAAAAATAGTTTTCCAATTATAAGTAAAATAATTTTTCCCATTCTTTAAAAAAATTTTTTTGAGTTCCGAATTCTCTTCTTTTCTCCCTTCCCTCTTCACTCCTTGAGAAGGCAAGCAATTTGATATATAGATTATACATGTGTAGGCATGGAAAGCGTATTTCCATGCTATATGCTCTCTGTTTCAATCAAATGGGCCTGCTAGTTTTCCCCATATATGATATTTCACTTCCCACTTTCCTGCTTTCGTGCAACTAGGAACCATTTCTGCAATGCACAGCCTCCAC
Organism: Dromiciops gliroides; assembly: GCF_019393635.1. Classification (NCBI taxonomy): domain Eukaryota; kingdom Metazoa; phylum Chordata; class Mammalia; order Microbiotheria; family Microbiotheriidae; genus Dromiciops; species Dromiciops gliroides. The sequence continues at coordinate 160,247,393 of NC_057862.1, read as the reverse complement.
CCCTTATCACCGAGCTTCCTCCAAAACTCAGCTAAGGTGCTAACTCCTACATGAAGCCTTTCCCAGTTTCCCTAGTTATTAGTTCTTTCTTCTTGTATTAGTTACTTTTTGCTATACTTTGTATTTGTTTTAACATGCCCACATTACTTTCATCTTTAGGCAGCTAGGTGGTGTAGGGGATAGAGCACCAGGCTTAGAATTAAGAAGATTCATCTTCCTGAGTTCAAATCCAACCTCAGACACTTCCTGGGCAAGTCACTTAACCGTGTTTTCTGAAGTTTTCTCATTTGGAAAATGAAATGGTAAACCATTCCAGTATCTTAGCCAAGAAAACTCCAAATGGGGTCATGAAGAGTCAGACAAGACTGAAAAATGACTAAACAACAACTTTTGTCTTTATATCCCCAGCACTTAGGATGGTGCTTATCACATACTAAGAGAGAGATAGCGATGAGGATCTGTGATTTCCTTGGTATAGGGATCTCAGATGAGAAAACTCTTTCCACTAATGCTGATTGACACCTTCTTTGTACAATGTACAGTTTTACAGAGTTGCTTAAAACCCTACTTAGAAAATGACTTGCCCAGGGTCACACAGCCCTTATGTATTAGAAGGTCCTGCTCGGTTTCAGAGCCAGCTCTTTGTGTACTATACCATACCACCTTAAGTCCATGCAAAGCGTTTTAATAAAGTCTTGCTGACATTGGGTGACTGATTAATGTTATGTCTACCCTGGCCCCCCTCCCCCCCCCCCCCGTAGAATGTAAGCTTCTTGAGGGCAAGGGGTGGCTCATTTGTGTCTTTGTATCCTTAGACTCTAAGTGATTAATAAGCATCAGTCGAATTCAATTGAGAAGCCTGGGAAACCTTGTCAGATTTTGCTGGAACCAGAACTTCTTGGGAGGATCAACTGATTCTGGCAAAGAGATTGGCTTCTAATTTCATTTTATTCAGTAGGAAGGCAGAATTATGTGGGAATAGGGCAATATCGAGTGAAAAACAGAATGTGTTGGTGGCATTGCACAGAGCTGTGTAACCGGAGCTGGAGAAGAGGGGTTTAAAACCTGTCTGAAGCTCAGAGAAGAAACCAGACCAGAGCAGGCACAAACTGTTTTAATTACCACGTTAAGGAAATGCTAGGTGACTTGTGAGGTTTCATCTAACTGCAACTCCTGCGGTCTTTTTGGTTCAATACCAAGATCTAAGTGTGTCCTCAAATTGCCAGGATTAAAATTAAGCAAAAACAGAACCTTGGTTTTGCTAGTTCGATGGAAGGCGCACAGCATTAAAAAAAAAAAGTTTGGGAGAGAGGGAAAGAGAGATGGAGGGAGGATTTATATTATACAGCATTGGACAATTATGCAACTCTGTTTGCATCAGCTGTACTCCCTGGAGCCTATGGCCAGTGAAGCCAGTTCCAAAAAGCAGAGGAAAAGGCTTACTCAGCAGGCAGCTATGGAAACAGTTTTAGGAATTGTTAGACTTCACAGTCGGAAATTCTGCCTTCTTTACCAACTTCTTCCCCTCTCTAAGTTGGCAGGGTTGAGAGCTATAACTGGGGTGGGTTGGGTGAGGCTTTGTCCCAGGGTACCAACAGCACAGAAACAGTTGACATCAAGACCTAATTAGAAAGAATAATTAGTTAAAATCTAAATCTACTTAACTACTTTCTCTTCTGACTGAAGCACCTCAGATGAATTCTATATTTTCTTCTACCTACTGCCTCCTTAGTAATGACTTTGCAGTATTTGGGGGTCTCTAACTCCCTCCTACAGAGCAGTGTCTGGAATCACCATCCCCAGGTAGTCTACCCCCTCCCTCCAAACTGAATTTGTCTTAAAAAATTGATTTGAAAATGTTTAATGCTGCTGGCTCTTTCATCATGTTAGCTATGTCATAGGTTCCAAAATTTTTAGTTATGGCTCTGGTAATGCAGAAGAGATTTCAGTGAAGAAGCTTCGGAGAAAATATAATATGATATACAAAAATGACATCAAAAGGAGTATTTACTCTTCAGCTGCTTCTCACCATCCATCAATATAATCCTTCCCCTATTTATTTCATGTTACTCTCCCATATATGCTACAACTACTCTTTAGATGCACAGATAATCAGAGTATGGCCCAGTGGTTCAGCTGTTGTCATGGGCCACCTTACCACATTTAATTTGTGAGTAAACCTCTAATGTCTGTATTATCTTGATTAAACTTAATTCATTATTACGTTTTTCTTGTTATGTTTTTACATTTCAGGGAAACTAGATAGCTCTTTAATTTTACTAAGGGTTTAATTTTACTAAGGGTTAGGGGCATTTTCTGGGCATTTTTGCTTAGGGGTTTGGAGAACCCAGAAGGTAATCCTAGGCCAATGTTCTAAAATATTTACCTTAGGGTTTTCTATTTAAATACACTAAAAAGCATGGGCATGCCTCCCTCTTTTAAATGATGCATCAATAAAGCTTTCAAAATGCATCTAAGTAGCTTATTACACAGAATAGAAAACCTGCATTATATTTTCCCTCATTGGTTTGGTACACTGCCCAAAATTCTCACCATTAGAATTACTAATCAAAGATCTTCTGGGAATATGGGGATTTTAAATGAGTTAAGTCCTAGCAAGGGTAGCTAGCTATTAGTCCATTAGGATCATAAGATCAAGGTTCTAGACCTGGGAAGGGATTGTAGAGGTCATTGAATCCAACCCCTTAATTTATAGATAAGGAAATCAGAACAGTTAGGAAATTTGCCCTGAGGTGAAGTGACCCCCCCCCCCCAAGATCATTTAGGTAATAAGAAACAGAGTCCTTTCTACTGAACCTCAGTTAAGGATCCATTTAGATTAAAATGCTTTCTAATTCATTAATACTTGTTAACTAATTAAAAGAAAACTCAGGAGGAATGGCATAGATGGTCTTAAAGAGATAAGAGTCTAGAGAAGTCTAAAGTAAGAGAAATGTCCTGAGAAGGAGGCCTTTGAACAAAACACTTAAGCATGGGTGTCCAGGACAAGGTTCTGAGGAAACAAGAGTAGATAAACAGGAGTCTGAGGAGGTGAGATGACACTAGGGAAGATGACAGAATACCAAAGGAACGCTCTGAGAGATACTAGAGATGCCTTTACTTATTTTATTACTTATTTTTCCCCTTCTCCATGAACTTTATTTAATATTTTCCCAATTACATGTAAAAACAATTTTAAACATTTATTTAAAGATTTTTTTGAGTTTCAAATTTTCTCCTTCCTTCCCCTCCCCCCTCACTGAGAAGGCACATAATTTGATATAGGTTAGGCTATACATGGGCAGTCATACAAACATATTTTCATATCAGTCATGTTGTGACAGAAAACACAGACCAAAAAAACCCAAGAAATGGAAAGTTGTTTTTTGTTTTTGTTTTTTTTATAAAGTATGCTTCGATCTGCATTCAGACTCCATCATTCTTTCTCTGGAATTGGTTAGCATTTTTCATGTTTGTTCTTCAGAATTGTCATGGATCATTGTATTTCTGAGAATAGCTAAGTCATTCACAATTGATCATTGTACAATATTGCTGTTACTCTGTACAATGTTCTCCTTGTTCTGCTCATTTCACTTTGTATCAGTTCATTTATGTCTTTCCAGGTTTTTCTGAGAGCATCCTGCTTGTCATTTCATATAGCAAAATAGCATTCCATCACAATAATGCACTACAACTTGTTAAGCCATTTTCCCCAATTCATAGGCATACATTCAATTTCCATTTCTTTGCTACTACAAAAAAGAGCTGCTATAAATATTATTTGTGTATATATAGGGTTTTTTCCCCTCTGTCTTTTTTAAAGATCTCCTTGGGATACAGACCTAGTAATTATATTACTGGGTCAAAGGGGATAACTAATGAACTAATAAATGAAAAAAAGCACTTACTATGTATCAAGCACTGTGCTAAGTGTGGTGCGGCGCGGGGTGGGGAAGGATTCCAAAAAAGAAAAAATTAGGAAAACTGATACAATCTCTGCCCTCCAGGAGCTGACACTCTAATTGGGAGAGACAACACATAAAAGAAAATTCAGCTTCAGTTCAGATGGAAAAGCCTAGAAATAACAAGGATACAGAAGGGTATAGCTGTAGGACAGGTGGCAAGGCCCAGGGGTCCTAAAGCCCACCCTCATAGCAAAGTCCCAAAATTCCCCAGAACTTTGGTTGAACATTAGAATCATAAAACTTTAGAGCACGAAGAGGTCTTAGAGACCACTGAATCTAATCCCTTAGTTTAACAGGTGAGGTCCAGAGAGGTTATATGCCCAAGACCACACAGCTGGTTAACAGCAGATTTTTTTTTTCAATAACCTTTTTTTATTGGTAGGCAAAGAGACACAGTGGGGTGATGTATTGAGGTTGGAGTCAGGAAGGCCTGAAGTAAAGTTTGCCCTCCAACTTACTAGATGTGTGAACTCAGATATGATTTTTAAATTCTTCAGTGCCTCAAGCAACTCTCTATGATTTATCTACTAATTCATAGATGGTTGCAAATGACTGTACTTCATGGAAAGTGCTACAAGGCCTGGCTGGAAAAGGAGATTTAGTTGTCATGATACTGGGAGAAATGAGGCCGACTGAAGAAACTCACATTTCTCCTTCAGAGAAACAATCCATTCTCTGGATCATGTTATTCTCAGTGTTGAGAAAGACTTGATCAACAGCAACAGGGTTGGTGGCCAAGGAAAGAAGGCAATCTTTAAGGACGGGGGAGGAAAGAAACAGCTGTGTCTACAGATGTCATATCACTTTCCCTTAACAATTCTTCCTTCCTCTCTAAATCTTCCCTGAGAGACAAGGCTTCCAGGCTTCTTCCACAGCTCTATCATCATCTCTTTCTACAGCTTCTTAAGCCTTTCTGGCCTATTTTATCTTTAAGAATAACAATGTCAAGTATTTAAACAATGCTTCAAGATTTGAAAAATCTGATATACCCTAGACTAATTCATTTCCCTTACTCAGAACTCCTGCCCACTTCTTGGTTCCTTTTCATCTCTTCCTCTCCCATAATTAGAATAGTTAGCATTTTATATATCACTTTAGAATTTACAAAGCTTCTTACACATTATTTTATTTGATCTTCACAACAATTCTATGAGGCAGATAATTTTATTACTACACTTTTTTTTTTTCCAGTGAGGAAACAGGCTGAAAGAGATTAAGTGACTTGTCTAGGATCACATAGTTAATAAGTGTCTACAGGATTCAAATTCAGGTCTTCTCAACTCCAATTCCAACATGATATCCACTGTACTTATGCACCCTTAGCTGTCTAAGAATATCATGATATTTTAGGGTTAGAAAACTCCTGAGAGCTCAGCCAACAACAATTCCTGCACCCATATCTAAAAGACAAAAAAGGAAAAACTAATGAAATGTTTAATACTAATAGCAGCTGTTATTTAAATTGTACTTGAAGATTATATAAGGAGTGTGTGTGTGTGTGTGTGTGTGTGTGTGTGTGTGGTGTTTTACCCATGTCAGTTATGTGTGTGTTCACATTGGTTTGTTTAAACAGGAGTTTCTCTGGAAATTCTGCTACCCCTTTCCAAGGAAGAAAGCAGGAGAATAGGGCCATGAGACTGGCTTTTCTGTTCTCCTCAGAAAGGGGGTGTGAGACTAGAATTATATCTATTTGTCCCCCTAACTATTGTTTGTCAAAGGAAAATAATTATTAGATTCAAGCAACTTTTCTTGGACATTATACCTTAATTGAAAACAGTGACTTAATCTTGATCCAAGGGCCTGACTCCCTCCCCACCAAAGGCTGGTCACAACAAGGATCATCACATATGATTGGTTAGCAAGCAAACCCATTTATCCATATAGATAGCAAACAGAAATCAGAGAAGTTATACAGATTAGAATATCCCAGATGGGGGGCAGCTAGGTGGCGCAGTGGATAAAGCACTGGCCTTGGATTCAGGAGTACCCAAGTTCAAATCCAGCCTCTGACACTTGACACTTACTAGCTGTGTGACCCTGGGCAAGTCACTTAACCCTCATTGCCCTGCAAAAAAAAAAAATAAATAAAAAGAATATCCCAGATGATACACAGACTCAATGAATTCTTCCAATGGGAGTGTTATGAAAATTTCTAAGGCACAGTGTTAGATAATGACAAAATCAAAGTCTCCAAAGCCAAAAGAAAATAGGTTTACTGAGAAAGGGATCCTGTCTCATAATAAAGCTAGCATCAGGTCTAGGATCCAAAGATCCTGAGCCTCAGGATCCTCAGATATTGATACTCCTTCCATAATTTAACATAACCCAAGGGATACAGATACAATAAGTATGGAATAGGAAGAAAGAAACCATCAGTCAGATGCTAGCAGTCACTTGGCATTCTATATATCCTAATTAAAATAGCCCTGTTACTACTAAGTAACAGGCTCATAACAAAAGAAGCCATTTACTGGATTGCATCTTTGCCATCTTGGATACAGCCTCTCTGGCCTCTATTTCTCTGAGTTGTTTCTCAGCTATCAAGAATTTCCACCGTATTGGCTAAGCTTGGCTTTCCAACTTCTCATGAGCTCTGATTGGTCCCTTATAGCTCAAAAGCTACTATTTTAGGTATCTGATTTAAGCTGATTGGTGGCTATACCTAACCACAATTGGAAGTCAGATAGTTGAATCTTTGGTTAAACTTGTAGAGTAGACAAGTTAGAATTTGCATTAGCTCCTTTCAATATTTATCTTACTTCATTATCATTTTCTTAAGCTATTAAAGAAAATCATAGTTTGTAGTCTATAAACTGCTTAGTACTACTGTTAAATCACTTGTATCTCAGGGATGGGGAAAATCTCACAGGAGTGAGATATCTCAGCTCAAACAAGAGATAAAATCCTTAATCCCCATCCCCAAAGGGAAAAGTCCTCAAGGTCCCCAGTCATATGATCATCTGGAAATAGGGATGCTGTGAGAACCGAGAAAGCATGAGGTGACCTTTCTGAGATTTTGAAGGTCAGATTGGTGTCCTGAAGTTACCTCTATTCATAGACCACCTTTAGGTCATGTTAATCAATGGACTTGAATGCGACCAGTCAATTAGCTTGGAGCTGTGTGTGGGGGCTGCCCCTCTTCCGGTTCCACAGAGAGCTTCCAATTGAGGAGACTCAGGATCGGTCTCTTTTGTTGGGGAACAAGCTTGTGGTGGCAAAAGAAACAGGCCAGGGTAGACAGGTTTCCTAACTTTCTGAAAATTCATGTGTTCTCTCTTGGATAGCTAGGTGAAGATGGCTTTCTCTCTCTCTTTGCTAACCCCTAATATACTTTAATAAATGCTTAAAAGCCTAAACTGTTGCTGAATTTGTCAGTAAATCTTAGCTAGTCCCCCTGCCCAAACTGGGGGTGGGGCAGGTAAGGACACACATTAGATTTTAAACATCACAGTGCCCTTGTGGCTTATGCTCCCCTACATGTTAGCTTCTTCCCAGAGTCTTTCTTCAGGGAAGAGAGCCTGAAACCATATGCCCTCTTTCAAAACCAAAATGTTTTTGAGCTAAAAGATTGTGATAATCTGCACATGGGAAGAACCTTGAAGATAAAATGATAACATGTTATTAATGGTATTTAAAGAGTGATCCATCTTAAGAATTTATCAATTGATCATAATATGTGTCAATTTAATAAATCTCTGTGTTCTAGAGAAATATTTTTTTATAGTTCATCTATGTCTATTCAATATTTTCGTCAGGATAGATTGATAATCTTTTAAATTCATGTGCTTTTCGTTCATTGTGCTTATAATTTTGCCACCAAAATGACTTTTCTTATAGGGCTATCTTTTCTTTTAATCATGTATATTCAGTCAGTTTTGCTATAATGTTTGGAAAACTTGAATTTGTTCCAATACAATGAATACATTTAGTTAGTCAGCATTTATTAAGTACCTACTATATGCCAGGCACTGTGCTAAGTGATAGGGATACAAAAAGAGGCAAAAGACAGTCCCTTCTAGGAGCTCACAATCTAATGGGGGTAAGGTGGGCATGGGGGCAGGGAACCAAGCAAACAAATATCTGCAAGCAAGCTATATACCGGACAAGCAGGAAAGAATATATAGAGGGAAGGCTCTAGAATTATTAGGGGGTGGTAAAGTCTTCCTGTAATAGATGGGATTTTAGCTGGTACTTGAAGGAAGCCAGAGAATATAGGAGGTAGAGATGAGAAGGGAGAACATATTAGGAAACAATTTGAGTATAAGGGGGATTTTGGTTTCCTTACACAAGGTGCAAAAACCTGGGCAACATAATAGTAACGCACAAGCTGAAATCCTTCCCAAGCTCACAAGAAAACTTCAGATCTTTTTCAAGGTAAAGTGCCATATTTATTATATTTGGTGACATTAAGAGCTGTGAGCAGGAAAGGACTGTTTTTCACTCATCCACTCCTCATGCCTCACCTCTACCCCCAATTTTCTCAGTGGCATTGGTCTGGGTACCAATGTCCTGAAGCTGCACCCTTTTTTCTCACTGCATCCCAGCTGCCCTCTCTCAAAAAAAAAAAGTCTCATTGGCCATGGACTTTGCCAGCCAAGGCTGTGGGAAGCAGGGCAGATGGGCAGTATGACTCTAAGGTCGCAGAAACCACACCTATTAATTGATTGTAATATTTATGCATTTCCTAACCATTTAACATGTATAAAACTGCACTACTACTTTTGTTAGGCTCCTATCTTTTTTTTGCATGTCACTGATGAAGCTTTTGAGCATTGTGCCGCTAACTCCATTTCTCCCCTAAACGCTGGTTTTCATTGTGCAATTTTGCACGGTGTGATGCTTTTCGGGAATGTACTTGTCAAGTTACAGTAGAGCTAACTATACTTGGGGATGTTTGATGCTGATAAATACCAGAAAGGCAACTGTGTTATAATGGATAAAGAAGTGGTCTTAGAGCCTTAAGACCTGAGCTCAAACCTGGGGCAAATCTCTTAATTATCCAGTGCTCTAGGATTAGGCAACTCTCCATCCTTGCAGAATTCTTTCATGGGCAAATTCTTGCCTGAAACTTCAGGTTTGTCCCTTGTAAAATGGGGGTAATGATATCTGCAGTACTTCCCTCACAGGGTTTTTGTGACAATCAAAAGATGTACACATAGTAAAACAAAACAATTCCTCTCCATTGGCCTTGTGCAAACCATATTTGTCTCACTCTGTACCCAGAGTCCATTGTCTCTCTGAAATAAACCATGGGTGGTTATTTTTTTGATCAGAGTTTTTTTAAAAAAATAATAAACATTTTAATTTATAGTTTGGGGTTCCAATTTTTATCCCTCTTTCCCTTACTCCCCTCAGCCCTCCCTGAGGCAGCAAACAATCAGATAGGGGTTATACATATATGATTATGCAAAACATTACCATATTTGTCATTTTGTACAAGGAAACTTGATTAAAAGAAAAAAATGAAAGAAAGTGAAAAATAGCATGCTTCAGTCTGTGTTCCATCACTATCAGTTCTTTCTTTGGAGGTGGATAGTGTGTTTCATCAATAGTCCTTTGGGATTGTCTTGGATCCTTGTATTGTGAATGGTCAAGTCCTTCACAGTTCTTCTTCTTCTTCTTTTTTTTTTGGTGATGCAATTGGGGTTAAGTGACTTGCCCAGGGTCACACAGCTAGAAAGTGTTAAGTGTCTGAGGCCAAATTTGAACTCAGGTCCTCCAGAATCCAGGGCCAGTGCTCTATCCACTGCGCCACCTAGCTGCCCCCACAGTTCTTCTTGATCAAAGTTTTCTAAGTTGTTTTTTTGTTTTGTTTTGTTTTGTTTTACTGTGTTGCTACTGGATAACTTGTTCTCCTGTTTCTGCTCATTTATCAATCAGTTCATTTAACTCTTAAAAATTGTTCATTTTTATAGTATTAATATTATATAAATTGTTTTTCTGGTTATACTCACTTCAATCTCTAGAAGTTCATAAGTCTTCCCATGTCTCTTTGAAATCATCCTCTTTCTTGTTTCTTACAGCACAGTAATATTCCATTATATTCATTTGCCATGATTTGTTCAACCATTCTTCAAATGATGACCATCCACTAGTTTCTAGGGTTTTTTGCCATGACAGAAAGAGCTGCTATAAATGTTTTTGTACCTATAGGACCTTTTCCTCTTTCTTTGATCTCTTTGGGGTATAGTCCTAACTGGTATAGCCAGGTCAAAGAGCATGCACTGTTTAAAAACTTCTGTATATGATTCCATCTTGACCTTGTACAATTTAATTTTTAAATAAAAAAAGAGAACTTTAAATTTGTTACTTAACTTGACCACTAATTAGCCATCTGTGACCTTGAATACTTCTTGGAACCTCAGCATCCTTATGTGTAAAATGAAGTCTCTCCTAGGTCTAAAAGTTCTGAATCTAAGTTGATTTATCCTAACACATACAAATGTAAACATCATGTCCCCTGGGTCTTTAGCTAAGTCATTGATAAAAATGCTGAGGCTGAGGACTGGGGCTTGTGGTACACCACTAAAGTCTATTTAAAGTTGATGCTACTCTATTAATTAGTATTCTCTGTATTCAGAGGGTTTAGCAAAGTATGGATTTAGTTAAGTATACTATCAGCCAGCTGACTTTTCTCCACTTTTTTTCCAAGAAAATTGTGAAAAACTCATTCAAATGCTTTTCTGCTACCAGGCTATGCATATCTTCAGCGTTCCTCTCATGTATCAATCTAGTTCCCATAAACAAAGCTGATTGAGGCATTCTTTCCAGTAGGTTAGTTTGGCCCCATCAAGAATACAGGATACTAGATCTTAAAATGGGTCTTTTTATTTGCTCCAGGCTTTCATTTGTATGGAATAGGGAGAAAGAACATTGAGCTGTTTTCAAATCCTGCCTCTGATACTTACTACCTGTGTAACCCTTTAACCTATCTGGGGTCTCAGTTCCTCATTCACAAAATGAGAGGAGTGAACTGGCTAACCCATAAAGTGTCCTCCACCCTTTTTTTTTTTTAAAAGTGAGGCAATTGGGGTTAAGTGACTTGCCCAGGGTCACACAGCTAGTAAGGGTTAAGTGTCTGAGGCAGAATTTGAACTCAGGTCCTCCTGACTCCAGGGCTAGTGCTCAATCCATGCGCCACCTAGCTACCCCAAGTGTCCTCCATCTTTAAGTCTGTGATCCTGGTTCTCTTGTTGAAGAGACCTCTATTACAGAGTTCAGCTAGGGGCTGTTCTAAAGACACAGAAGAGCTTCTGATCTGCTTCTGCAGAGCTGAAGAATGTAAAACAATAAAAAAATGCAAATGTAGGACCATTTAAACTTTTATACCCTAGGTGGCTTTGTGGTTTCTTTGTTTTCTTGAGGGTCAATGAGGGTTAAGTGACTTGCCCAGGGTCACACAGCTAGTGAGTGTCAAGTGTCTGGGGCCGGATTTGAACTCAAGTTCTCCTGAATCCAGGGCCAGTACTTTATCTACTGCACCACCTAGCTGCCCCCTGGCTGGCTTTGTTTTAACTCTATAATATAATCATTTACGGTTGTCAAGTGTGCTGTGTTGGAAAGAGTTCTGAACTTGGATTTAAGAAACCTTGGGTGTGAATTGATTCAACCATTCTGGAGAACTATTGGGAGCAATGTCCGAAGTGTTATAAATCCATGCATACACTTTAACCCAGCAATGCCACTAGTAGGTCTATATCCAAAAAAGAGAAAAAACAAAAAGGAAAAGGACCTATATGTACAAAAATATTTATAGCAGTCCTTTTAGTGGTGGCAAAGGATTGGAAGTTGAGAGGATGCCCAACAATTGGGGGAATGATTTAACAAGTTGTGGTACATAATTGTGATGGAATACTATTGTGCTATAAAAAATGATGAGCAGGATGCTCTCAGAAAAACCTGAAAAGACTGAAATGAACTGATGTAACTGAGTAGAACCAGGAAAACATTGTACACAGTAATAGCAATATTGCACAATGATCGACTTAGAATGATAGCTGTTCTCAGCAATCTGATGATCCAAGATAACTCTGAAGGACTTATGATGAAAAATGCTATCCCTAGAGAAAGAACTGATGAAGTCTGAATGCAGATTGAAGCTTTAAAAAAAAAAAACCACTTTATTTTTTTTGTTGTTTTGTTGTTGTTTTTTCATTTCAGTTTTTTTCACAACATGACTAACATAGAAATATATTTTGCAAGACTTCTCATGTATAAATGTACATATATCAAATTGCTTGCTTTTTCAATGGGGGGTTAGGGAGGGAAAAATTTGGAAATCAAAAAAATTTTGAATGAATGTTAAAAATTATTTTTACATGTAAGTGGGGAAAAATAAAATATTAAGTAAACATCTGTTTTTAAGGAAAAGAAGTCTGGGTTCATCAGCTCACCTCAAAGGCTTATTAGTTGTGTGACCATGGACATTTGACTTAACCTCTCAAAGACTCAGTTTCTTAACCTGTGAAATGGTGATACTGTTTACACTGCCTAGCTACTGTTGTTGTGAAGAAAGTGTTTTGCATACCTTTTAGTGCCATATCAGTGTGAGTTGTTATTTTTGGTTAAAATTCTGGAATTAAAGCATTTAATTTATTGATTATTTTATTTCTCACCATTTTATTGAGGAGAAAACAGACCTCCAGAGAAATTAAATTCACAGATTTGTTCTCAACATTATTTTCTGGATATTAGTCATATATGCCTTCAAAAATCCATAAATTCTTTGTATAATTGATTCTTAAATTTGGTTTTAAGATTTTTATATCCGTGTTAGAGTTGGAGTAAGAATTTTTAGAATACTACATAATATCTGAATCATGAAGTGGTGAAGTATATTATTCATTAATTTTGAGATGCAAATTACTTTGATGCTTCTATGAGAGAATGAAGGAAAAGGAATTTTCATGCCTTTTGGATGAACTCTAACCTGAGTTAGAGGTTTAAATGTACTATATTATAACTGAATAATGAAGTGTTTAAGTATTGAAGAGTAGCTAGGCATCACAGTGGAAAGAACACTGGATCTGCAGTCAGGAAAGACCTCAATTCAAATATGAACTCAGCCTCTTACTAAGCTGTTTAATTCTGGGCAAGTCACCTAACCTCTATCTCAGTTTCCTTATCTGTAAGATAAGCACTGACCTCCCAGGGTTATGGTGAGGATCAAATGAGATAATAATTGTAAAGTGCTTAGCATAGTGCCTGGCACATAGTAAACACTATATAAATGTTAGCTGTTATTATATAATTTTATTAATTAATTTTGAGATGCAAATTACTTTAATGCTTCCATGAATGAATGGATGAATAAAAGGCATTTATCAAGTGTTTACTCTGAGCACTGTGTTAAGTGCTGAGGGTACAAATACAAAAGTGAGATGGTCCTTCCCCTCATGGAGTTTACCTTCTAACTCAGGGAGGCAATGCACAGAAATGAGTGGTGTTCCAAGAGAGTGGTTTTGGTTTGGAAAGTCACAAGAATGCTTAGTGGAAGCCTAGGGAGACTGGTTGACAGATTCTTCGTTACAGCAGTAATATCATCAATTTGATTACGTTGTCAGACTTGGAAAGCAGGGAAGTGAAGAGGGAACAAAGTTGGTGGCAAAAGGGTGGCAAGGTCTAGTGTTCTGGAGGAGGAGGTATTGGAAGGCAAAGCAAATGTAAGGAAAACAATGGGGGAGAGTGTGGGGCATGACAGATTGGGTAAATGGAGTGGGCAATATGACATACCTTCCAATCAGGACAGCTTAGGACCCCTGGTTGGGAGCTGCAGAGGTTAGAGGACTAAATCTACAAGAAGGGTGCAGGAAGTAAAGTGGTTGATAAGAAAGTGACACAAATCATTGATGATGACATTTTAAAAAACAAATCTGTAATTTAATTGGTGCAGAGAACTCTGAGAGAGGAATTCCCTCTATCAGTTGTAAAGTGCTTAGCGCAATGCCTGACCCACCTAGATCAGCACCATCTCTGAAACTCTGAGTCTTAGAGAATTGCTTGGGGCATTCGGAGGTTAAATGTATTTGCCCAGGGTTCCAAACCCAGCATATGTCAGAAGTGAGACTCAAACCCAGGTCTCTGAACACTATGCCACATTACCTTATATAACTCCATTCATTTGCATACGAACTCTACCTGAGATCGCAGCTGCATTTTGTATAATTCTGAGGTTAGGTAGGATTTAAGGATTATATTTAAATGCACATACATTAATTGATGTCTTTATTTTTTAATATCACAGTCATGTTTCTATGGGCAGCTAGGTAGATAGAGCACTGGGCCTAGAGTCAGAAAGACCTGAGTTCAAATCTGGCTTCGGACATTGGCTATGTGACTGTGGGCAAGTCACTTAACCCTGTTTGCCTCAGTTTCCTCATCTGTAAAATGAGATGGAGAAGGAAATGGCAAACCACTCCAGTTTCTTTGCCAAGAAAACCCCAAATGAGGTAATAAAGAGTTGGACATGATTGAGATGACTGAACAATAAATTAGCAAAAATTACTAATGGAACTGCCTAAGGCTACCTCAAAAAGGCTATCCCCCATCTACTCACTCCCAGTCTTTTCCCACTGCCATTTCCTGACATGAAGGGTGACATCTTAACACTTCTTCTCTCATACACTCCTCTAGAGTGGCTCATGAGCATATCACATATTCAGTCTGCCCAATGCCTAGCAAATGCATGGCACGTAGTAGTAGTCAATGGTGTATTTTTGCTGAATATCCTTTCTATGCTATCATTATGTAAATGTATTTTTTTTGGGGGGGGCAATGAGGGTTAAGTGACTTGCCCAGGGTCACACAGCTAGTGCATGTCAAGTGTCTGAGGCTGGGTAAATGTTTTTTTTTTTTTAATAGCTAGCAAGTTACTGGGTTTTTTTTTGTTTGTTTGTTTTGTTTTAAATCAAGAGTAAACCAGAGATTTGGGAGCCAGAGAAAGAGCAGATAATGCTCAGAAACAAACAACTACTTTAAAATGAGCATATTCTCTCCTTTTCAGTAACTTCCAGTCTATGCACTAAGGGGTGGCCTCTCTGGCAGAATGCAAAAGAGGATTTAGGGCCAGAAGATGTAGGGTTTGAGTCTTAGCTCTGCCACTTATTCCCTGGGTGACTTTGGCATCCACTTTACTTCTAGGGTCCACATCTGCACCTTTAAAATGAACGGGTTGGCCCAGATGAGCCTTGAGGTCTCTCCCAGCCCTCAGCCCTAGGTCTGCTGGTAGCTTTATACTTTCCAGATCTCAGCAATACGACAGCCAAGGTCCCGGTTTTGTTCTCACACTTACCATGAGAAGTGGTTTCATTTTCTTGATTGGCCTCCCCAGCAAAGGAGAGGGAAACATTGACTCTTTGGAACCTTGAGGATTATTATAGCGTGTGGGTTAATGCGGGAATTTGGGGGTTTATTTTTCTAAATCCCAAAGAGTGTAAATTGCCCTGAAAATTGCAGAAAACGAGAGCTCTCTAAATGACAGCAGGGTTGGGCAGGGCAGATTTTCTCTGCATCACATATTCCCCCAAATGGGGGGCATGGATTCTGTTTCACAAGAGTCTCCCTTCTGCAGCTAATGAGGGCCCAAGTGGCATATTCTATATCCTGATACGGGCAGTTCCTACAGAGAAGTTTAATAATCTGTGGGTCTGAGGCGCCACTTGAGTCTGAGTCTGATTTCTTCCCTTTGTTTATTTAAAAAACACTCCCAGGATGCTTGAAATGGCCTCCAGAACCTGCCTTTGTCTCCCCGATTATTCTTCACAGACCAAGGGAAATTGTAGTGCCAGAATGTGGGAATGCGGGTTCTCTTCAAAGCATGTTATTGCTTTGCATTCCCTATGCAGAAAATGCTGAAGTTGATATGGTGGTACAGTGGAAAGAGCCTTGGTTCTGGAATCATAGGGCCTGGGTTCAAATTCTGCTTTAGTTATAGGACTTTGGAAAAATTACTTAGTCTCCCTAGATCTCCGTTCTCTCATCTGTAAAATGAGGAACTTGAAGCGCCTTTGAATTCTAGATCAATGATCCTATACTTTCTTAATTTCCTGAATAGGCATCCTTTAAATGCAAGTCTATGAATCACAGTAGATATGGTATTGAACTTGGGGCCAGACACTAAGCTGTGTGTGAGCTTTCCTCACAGTATTATAAAAATCAGTTAATACCAGCAAGTATTCACCTCACAGGGTTGTTGTGAGCATCATAATGGAATCTCTTTGAGAGACGGAAAGGTGTTTAATCTTTGTGTCCCAACTGCCTAGGGACTATGTAAGAACTTTTAAAAAATGTGTTGAATGGAATTGAATCAAATAAAATAATTCATAAAATGCACTCTGCCAACTTTAAAGGCCACATAAGTGTCAGTTACCATATTAAAGAAGGTATGAATCTTACTAGGGCTTTCACTTTGGTAGAAAAGCAAGGCATCTCTAGACTTGTAAAATGAAACACCAATAATTGGGAAAGGCTTTTGCTGTCCCTGACCTACCTGGAAGATAAATCTGGGTAGGGGCCTCAAACAAGATCTCAGGCTCTTCCCCCCACTTTCTATTTGCTCTCTTAGGTCTGGGAAGCATTATAGAGGGGACCTGGAGCCCTTAAGGTGACCTGGGAAGGGAAAAGATCTGTCGGTAGGGGAAGGGGTCAATCACTTTCCACCCTTGTTTCTACCTTCCTCTAGACTGTATCCCTTGGGAAGGGTCCTCCTATTCTCTTGTTTCCACCAAACAAAAGTGCTTGTTTTCCCCTCACAAAGTTTGCTCCCTCTAAGGCTTTTCTCAGAGGTTGATCTATGCTTGGAGATCAGTTCATTTATATTTTGGAACCTCTTCACGAAATTTACCCTCTTCAAAAAAGGCCTTCAACACTAGCACCCCCTAGTGGTAACCTTTATAATAACCCTCAGATCCTTCACCTTTCCCATCTTCTACCGTTCCAGAATGTAAATTTCTGTCCAGCTGTGCTTCATTATGTGTAGTTCTGTTTCTGTCGTGGGCATTTGTACGTCTCTTCTTGCATTTCCCTTCGTCACACTCAATAGATCGCAAGCTTCTTAAGCATAGGGATCATGTCTTCTATGTCCTTTTGGAATTCATGTCATGGTCCATCAAAGCTGCTTGGGCCTTGGCTAGGGGAGTCCAGGAAGTTAGCCAGATGTGGGGAATAGGATAGGGAATTCAAATGAGAAGTTACAAAGGGAGATCCTGACACACTAGGATCACAGAGCTAGAGCTAAAAGGAATCTTAGAGGGGCAGCTAGGTGGCACAGTGGATAAAACACCATCCCTGGATTCAGGAAGACCTGAGTTCAAATCTGGCCTCAGACACTTGACATTTACTAGCTGTGTGACCCTAGGCAAGTCACTTAAAAAATAAAAAGGAATCTTAGAGGCCACCTAGAACAACGTTCTCATTTTACAGATGAGGAAACTGAGTCCCGCAATGGTGAAGTAACTCGTCTGAGGTCACGGGGGAAGAGAGCTGGAATCTGACATCAGGTTTTTGGGTTTTGTCTCAAGAGCCACTGCTCTTTCCATTATGTCATACTGCTTCTCCCTGAGAATTTGTTGGGATTCAGTCTGAAGCTTGGGAAGAAAAATACCAATGTTTGCTTAAGGAATCATACCAGCAGCTCGGTTAGACCTATACCAAGCTAGGTCCAAGGAACCACCGGAAACCCACCAGAGGATTTGCAGAGAGGCAAAGGATTACTGGCACCCATTTCTTTTTTCAACCTGCCTTATCTACACAGGAATGATGGGCTTCAGCTGTGCCTGATATTCCTGATAATTCACACTATCCAGAAGAGTTCATCCATGTTATACCCAGTAAGTAAACATTTATTAAGTGACTACTATGCACCCAGGCACTGTGCAAAGTGCTATGGATAAAAAGAAAACATGAAAGATAGGCCCTGATATCCAAGAACTCACAGTCTGATGAGGGTGACAACCTGCAAACGTACAAACAAGCTACACACAGGATAAATTGGAAATAATCAACAGAAGAAGACACTGGCATAAAGGACATTGGGAAAGGCTTCCTATTGAAGGAGGGGTTTTATCTGGGATTTGAAAGAAGCCAGAGGAGGCAGGAGGGAGACCCCACCATGTCTTGTTCGAGGAACAGCAAAGGAGGCTAGAGTCACTGGATCATAGGGAACATGATGGGGTGAAAGATGTAAGAAGACTGGAAAGCAGGAGAGTGGGCAGGAGATGAAGGGCTTTGAATGATGAACAGAGGATTTTATATTTTGGCAATAGGGAGGTATTAAAGTTTATTAAGTAGGATGGGAGGGGGATGACTTACTCATAGCTGTGCTTTAGGAAAATCACTTGGACAGCTGAATGGATGATGGACTGGAGTGGGGAGAGGCTTGAGGCAGGGAGGCCAACCAGTAGGCTATTGTACTAGATCAGGCACACAGAGCACATTTTCAGTTTCACCCATTTGCTCAATCTACTTCAATGTCTTTCAACATAGGCACGATGAATTCATCATGAGTGTTGCTTTGTCTTCTGAAGGGAGATATAAAACTTCAGGAAATCTGGCTTTGCAAGTAGAAAGAGTCATGCACCTGGAGTCAGGGGACCCATGTTCTTTCTACTCCCGGATCCTCCACTAACTACCATCACCTTCTCTTAGCCTTTCTGGCCTATGGAAACAGAGAGTTAGTCTACATGTTGCCTAAGGTTCCTTTCCTCCCTAACACTTTATAATTCTTTCTAAGTGGCTAAGGAACTGCAGGAATTGGGATTCCTTGCCTGGTGAAGTTGGGAAGAAAAATAATAAATTTTTTTATTAAAAACCCCAAACCTTTCCAAGACTTCTAGAATTTGTACCACAATTTGAGGGCTGGTATTGATACTTATGCTGATGGTACACTGATTACAAGTCAACAGCTACTAACACTTATTGTGTATTTACAGTGTATAAAATATGGTGTGTCTGGACATATATTACTAGTGACTTCATGTAACAGTGAGACGTGTATGAGTTGTAGTAGAAAAGATATTGCTATATTATTTTTACTGTTTACAAGTTTGGTGAAAGGACTGGAACAGTGGTATTGTGATTGCATGACCATTTAAGCCCTTTGGGGAATTCTGTGAGATAATAATTAATTGTGTTGTGTTTTTAAAATATATGCATGCTTTTCATTACCTGCATGAATCATAATTGCTTTGTAGGAGTTCAAGAAGAAATTAACCAGGCATAGACTGTACATTGAGAAAGGAAGTGCCTTAAATGTGATTTTTATTATGAATTTGGATCAAAATTATTTTTCTGTGGAAATGAATTTTGGAAATTATAGTGGAAATAAATGAGAGAAAGATGATTCTTTATATAAATGTAAGGAAAGATCTGTCATCAAGTAACTTGAAGGGAGACAGAATAGGCATTCTAGCCTCTTCCCTCTCCACCCTTCTCCAAGGGAGATTTTTGTTCCTGCCAGGAAGTGAGGCAAGAGATGGGGGCCAGAGGCTACTCTGCTTTCCTCAGAGAGAGAGGGTATTGGCCTAGAGGTATATCTCTGCTCCCTTAAATACTGTGAGTCTGGGGGATATGATTGAGCTCACTCTAACTTCTGACTGCTTTGTCATTTGAGGGCAAAGGAGAACCCCACGCTCTATATCCAAGGCTTGACCTTTTTTCTACCTAATACCAGTTCCATGATGAACACATAGCAAATAGCAAAGAAGTCCATTTATCCAAATCATTGCAAAACTGAAATAAGAGAAGGTATACATAGGAGAATATATATAAGACAATAGAGAGTGGGCAGTTAGGTAACTTAGCTCAACCAAGAGGGAAACTCCCTGAAATCTCTGGAGCAGCAAGTTAGAGATAGAGCAATGATGAAGACTACCCACTCTTCTCATATCTTTCTTTCTTTCTTTCTTTCTTTCTTTCTTTCTTTCTTTCTTTCTTTCTTTCTTTCTTTCTTTCTTTCTTTCTTTCTTTCTTTCTTTCTTTCTTTCTTTCCTTCCTTCCTTCCTTCCTTCTTCCTTCCTTCCTTCCTTCCTTCTTCCTTCCTTCCTTCCTTCCTTCCTTCCTTCCTTCCTTCCTTCCTTCCTTCCTTCCTTCCTTCCTTCCTTCCTTCCTTCCTTCCTTCCTTCCTTCCTTCCTTCCTTCCTTCCTTCCTTCCTTCCTTCCTTCCTTTCTTTTTTTGGTGAGGCAATTGGGGTTAAGTGACTTGCCCAGGGTCACACAGCTAGTAAGTGTCAAGTGACTGAGTCTGGATTTGAACTCAGGTCCTCCTGACTCCAGGGCTGGTGCTCTATCCACTGCGCCACCTAGCTGCCCCTCTCATATCTTTCTGGAGTCTTTTCCTTCAGCAATCTGAAGAGCTTGGCCTGTTTCATCTTCTCTCTTGGACCTGGAAGTCAATTCTTCCTTTGATGAAGAGTCTCACTTGGAGAGTCCCCACCAGGGATTGGTGAGCTCTCTCACCTCTCACGAACTTTCACATGGAGCAAAACATTCATCTCCATCAATAAGGAAAGAGTCTTTGGGACAAGAGTTACATAAGTTTGCTACACACGGGGCAGCTAGATGGCGCAGTGGATAGAGCACCGGCCCTGGAGTTAGGAGTACCTGGGTTCGGATCCGGCCTCAGACATATAACACTTACTAGCTGTGTGACCCTGGGCAAGTCACTTAACCCCAACTGCCTCACTAAAAAACAAAAAAACAAAAAACAAAAAACAAAAAAAAAGTTTGCTACACACAAGGGTTTTCAGGAACCCATACATTGAGAATGGTTTGGAGGTTGGATTAAAAGCCCATCAAGGGGGGCAGATAGGTGGTGTAGTAGATGGAGTGTCAGACCTGGAGTCAGCAAGACTCTTCTTCCTGAGTTCAAATCTGGCCTTAGACACTTACTAGCTTTGTGACCCTGTACAAATTACTTAACCCCCATTGCATCAAAAAAAAAAAAAAAAGACAGACCTTTAAGGTTCCTTGTAATTCTCATTTTAGTATTTTGGAATACCAATGGTTTCACTGGTCATATCACAATTTCTCTATGCCTTTTCATCTGATGTGGTACTGGTCTATGTCTTGCTATAAATTCTTCATAAAATGCCCATTGCATACATCTTTTTTTCTATCTTGAAAGTTCACATATAATACCTGAACTGTTCTTCTGTTTATTCTGATTCTACCTTTTTTCTAGCCTGTCTCCCCCGTTTTTTGAGCATATAAGCCTTTGATTTTTGTGGTTTAGTCAGGTCCTACTCTTTGTGACCCCACATGGGTTTTTTCTTGGCAAAGTTACTGGAATGGTTTGCCATTTCCTTATTCAGCATTTGATAATATCCCCAAAACCTTTTTTTTTTAAACTGATACATGGAGTTTTGACATAATAGACACTAAATCACACCCTCCCCTCAACAAACTACTATACAAAGCATATTTTTCAAAAACAGTTAAGTAAAACTACATAGTGCAGCACTTTTAGTACATACCCTTTTCCAATGTTAAGTTTATAGATTGTTAGTGTAAAGGAAAGTAATTTAACTCTGATGCTATGGTGCCAACATTGCTCACTGAATTTGACTTCAGATTTATTAGCTCAGCACTGTCTTCAAATTGCTACAACTATTGTGCTTATTATTCTTCCTGCTTTCTTTGCTCTGCATCACTAGTAATACATTTTTATATTTATTTGAATTTATCATTGTTCATGGTGTTGTTATATTCCATTTCTGTCCATGTGTCACATTTTGCTCACTGCTTAAATCATTGGCCACATTTTATTTCCATTAAACATATCATAAATAAGTTTATTATGTATACTTATACACATATACATTTTACATATTTGTATATCTATATGTGTATATATGTATGTAAATCTATATATCTATATCTTTGTCTATGACTATGTCTATTTCCATGTCCATATCTGTATCTATATCTACATATATCTTTCCTTGCTCCAATAACCTTCTTTTTTTTCTAATAACCTTCTTGAGTTATAATCCCTGTAGTAAGATCTCCAAGTTGAAGATAAGTACAATTTAGTGTCTTCCTGAAAAAAATTAGCTTGTATATATCTTGTGAATATTTATACATGTTTTCATTCTCTCCCTGTAGTAAATAAACTCTTTGAGTACAGGAACATTATTGACTTTTTATCCCTATCACCTTAAGCTTGTTGACTGACAATAATTTGCTCTTCATCTAATTTCTTTCTGACTCTAGGTCCTATTCTGACACCTGTATGAAGCACCGATGTAAAAAAAAAAAAGCCTGCATGCTTTCATCAAGAACAAATCAGGCGAGACTAAACTCATTTCCCTTTTTTTTTAAACAGGCTTACTAGACTGATCTATAGATCAGGTGAATGCTATTGATAAAGTCTACCAAGATTTTGGCAAAGTATTTGACAGATTCTCCCATGCTCTCCTTGTGGAGAATAGAAAACAGTACAATTTAGTGGGTATGTAACTGATGGAATGGCCACAACCATAAAATTTTCATCTATGGGTTAATGTCAGTTTTGTAGACACTCTCTGGTTGAGTGTTCCAGCAGGGATGATCTGTATGAGGGAGGCCTTGTGCTGTTTATATATATATATATATTTTTTTTTTCAGGGCAATGAGGGTTAAGTGACTTGCCCAGAGTCATACAGCTAGTAAGTGTCAAGTGTCTGAGGCCAGATTTGAACTCAGGTCCTCCTGAATCTATGAGTCCTCCATGAGTCTATGCTGTAATAGAGCAGTTTGCAAAAAGGCATATCTGGTCAGTTGTTTTTCAGTCATGTCAGACTCTCCGTGACCTATTGCAAAAATACTGGAGTTATTTGGTGAGGCGATTGGGGTTAATTGACTTGTCCAGGGTCACACAGCTAGTAAGCATCAAGTGTCTGAGGTCGAATTTGAACTCAGGTCCTCCTGAATCCAGGGCTGGTGCTTTATCAACTGCGCCACCTAGCTGCCCCTGTTTAAATATTTTTAATCAATGACTTAGATAAAGGCCTATATGGTATAGGGCAGCCAGGTGGCACAGTGGATAGAGTTACAGGCCTGAAGTTAGGAAGACTTGAATTCAAATCCATCCCCAGGCACTTATTAGCTGTGTGACCCCAGGAAAGTCATTTAAGCCTATTTACCTCAGTTTCCTCATCTGTAAGATGAGTTGGAGAAGGAAATAGCAAACTAGTATCTCTGCCAAGATAATCCCAAATGGAGTCGTTAAGAGTCAGACACAACTGAAACAACTGAACAATAACAACTAGATGGTATGCTTATTATAAGTTCAGATGAAATGAAGTTGGAAGGCATATATGACAAACATACTGGGTAACAGATTTAGAATTCAAAAAGATCTTGACTAGCTGAAATATTGGACCAAATTGAATAAGATGAAATTTAACAGAGTTAATGTTAAATCTTACAGGTGGGTTAACAAAAAAACTCCACCCAATACAACTTCATAATTAGTAGGCATAGTTGGAGGCATAGTTAGATATCAGTTCATCTCCAAAAAAAAAAAAAAAGATCTGGGCCTTTATTGGACTTCAAGCTCCATGAGTCTATGCTGTAATAGGGCAGTTTGCAAAAAGGCATATCTGGTCAGTTGTTTTTCAGTCATGTTAGACTCTCCGTGACCTATTGCAAAAATACTGGAGTCGTTTGGTGAGGCAATTTGGGGTTAAGTGACTTGCTCAGGGTCACACAGCTTGTAAGCATCAAGTGTCTGAGGTCGGATTTGAACTCAGGTCCTCCTGAATCCAGGGCTGGTGCTTTATCCACTGCGTCACCTAGCTGCCCCTTCTCCAGCTCATTTTACAGATGAGGAAACTGAGGCAGACGGGATTAAATAACTGGTCCAGGGTCACACAGCTAATAAGTCTCTGAGGCCAGATTTGAAATTAGGAAGATGAATCTTTCCATTGTGCCACCTAGGCTTGATAGAAGGAAAAAACCTTTCTAACTATTTTATTCTAACAATTTCTATTTTTGCAATAGAGCTATCCCCAAGTGGAATAGGTTGCCTTGAGTAGTAGTGTTTCCCCTCTCACTGGAGGTCTGCTAAGCAAAGGAAGAATGACCACATTTTGGGCATGTAATAAAGAGGATTCTCATGAAGAAAGAGACTGTTTTTGAAATTCCCTTATATGATTCTGTGGAAAATTTGTTATTGATGTAGAATTCTTTGTTTAGGACATCTTTCATAATACTGGTAAATACTTTAGGTTAACATATATCTTTGTACCATCTCTACTTTTATAAACCTTAAAGTGCTACATAAATGTAAATACTGTTATCGCTATTGTTAAACAGTGAACAAATTTAGCTTTGTAGTTACATTTATAATTGGATCTTACATAATTTTAGTGCATGTATAGGAAAAGCTTAAGGAATGCTTCAGAGACTGTCTTTTGTTTTACTTAGTCAATACATATTTGAAGTCAATAAATCGTAAACATAGCAGAATTTTATGTTTTTTTTTTGTATCTCCTAATATGTGTGACTATAAAAATGCAGTTTATATAATTTTTATGGACCTATGGAAAATTATCTGCAAAAATCTATGTTTAATTTTTTTGTTTTCATCAAGGATACCATCAATTCATGCTTTAGGCCATTTAACAAAGGTCTCATAGAGGTATAAATCAGGTGTATACTTAGGTAGTTATTGATGTTTTTACCATTTCCTCACATCATACATCAGATACTGAAGTGGTAGAGTCCAATTTTGGTACTTTTATTCTTGTTTCTGAAAGAACAGATCATTGTAAAGTACTAGAAGATTTGTTCCAATTCTCATTTATTTGTTGTCCTCATTATTATTTCATCTATAGATACTTTTGTTATTTTCTGTTCTCTTTATGTTCTTTTCCCTCTCTGTCACTTTTTTCAAAGGTAGTATTGTTAATTGTCCTCTATTATTCTCTATCATGTTACAAAATGAGCTTTATATCTAAAGAGACCCAAACAGATGTCCAGGGTTACCATGTTTCTTCATTTGGCCAAGACTTTCTATTTGTTGGCTGAGACCATTTCTGGGCACTTTCATCCCCTTTCTCATTGTGACTTTTGAATCAGTTAAACACCAGGACACAGAATTAGAATCAATGTCTTAATCTTTGTATATTTCCCTTTTTTCCAGACTGGACAGCTTGTTTAAATAGGTCACTTTGGAGTTGCTCTAGTTAGCACATAACTTGAGATGTGTAAAATCACAATTATTGTCTTTTCATATTTATCTCTTCTTTTATTTTTTGACTATTTTGATTTTTGTTCTAAGCAGCCTAACATCTGACTGCACACAGATTCTCAACTGACAGCTGGTTATTTTCCCATCTTTTAAGATAGTCAATTCCATTCTTTAAAATGTCATCCAGTGCTTGTTATATTTAATACCTCCCTGGAGAATGTTCAGGGTAAAACTTCTGAGTAATTGACAAGCCTGTGGTCTCTTTCATCTCTTGATCCCAAAACATATTTTTGTCATCTTCTGTGCTCCCTTTCACATTGATGTCAACAAGAATCAGGGCAAGTATTGCCTTAGTTTGGAAACTCTTGTCAACTCTTGTCAATCTCTAGGAGTCTCATCTTAGAATTTCTCTAATTCTTTCTTGCTTGAGCACACAATAAAATAGATTACTTTTTTTTTTTTAGTGAGGCAATTGGGGTTAAGTGACTTGCCCAGGGTCACACAGCTAGTAAGTGTTAAGTGTCTGAGGCCGGATTTGAACTCAGGTACTCCTGACTCCAGGGCCGGTGCTCTATCCACTGTGCCATCTAGCTGCCCCTAAAATAGATTCTTCTTAATAATAATGATGATGATGATTATGATCTGTCTTTTAAAATGGAAACTATGGTAGCACTGGGCAGCTAGGTGTTTCAGTGGATAGAGTTCCAGTCCTGGAGTCATTGTCTTTATTTCAAATCTGGCCTCAGATATTTACTAGCTATGTGACCCTGAACAAGTTACTTGACCCTGTTTGCTTCAGTTTCCTTATCTGTAAAATGAGCTGGAGAAGGAAACGGCATACCACTCTAGTATCTTTGGCAAGAAAACTCCAATTGGGGTCATTGAGAGTCAGACATGACTGAAAAATGACTTAGCAACAACAATATCTCTCAAACCCCTTCTAACTCAAAATCCTGTGATCATAAGAGATGATGATCCATTTTGCCCTGAGTGCACAAGAAATCAACTTCACCAACTCCTTTATTTGCCTTTCCAAGAGAATCTGTGAGTCATCTTCCCATTGGACTGTCATTTCTTTATCTTCTTTGACTTCATCAATGTTAATACGGATGTGGTTGAGTCCCTCCAGTGGTATCTCAACTCACTGGTCATTGGACAAAGCACATATTGTTAAGAATACCAACAGTTGAATTAATGTTTATAGGCCACTGAGGAACACTGTGATTGTTGGCATCTTTTACTTCCTTTTTCACAATCCTGACAGTCTACTAATAATTCACATTTATACAATGGTTTAAGATGGGCAAAATATGCATGTACTGTCAGATCCAGCAGATATGTAGGTTAGATTTTCTCAATTGCTGGTTTTCCTCCTCTCTTTTTATTCTTTGTTAATAAATTCCTCTGGCTTTAGATTTAGGATTTTTTATGTGTCTCTTTCATCTCAGAATTTCTCTGCTTCATCCATTTCCATTCTGTGGAAGAGAGGAGTGAGAAATATATTTTGAAATGAAGGTGATCCAAAACAAAAAAAAAATCAATAATTTAAAAAATAAATTGCATGTATTTTAAATTATCCTTCCACACATACATATAAAGAAAATATTTGCAAATTAAAAAAAAACACTCCTGTGAGATTTTTTTTTTAGTGGGGCAATTAGGGTTAAGTGACTTGCCCAGGGTCACACAGCTAGTAAGTGTTAAGTGTCTGAGGCCAGACTTGAACTCAGGTACTCCTGACTCCAGGGCTGATGCTCTATCCACTGCACCACCTAGCTGCCCTGTCCTGTGAGATTATTATTGCTTTGTCTCTCTTCCTCTCACATAGAGAGAGAGAGAGAGAGGAGAAAGTCACAAAAAAGAAAGTTGAGAGGACACTGAAGATAAAAATAGCTGACTGGTTTACATTGCGACTTAGGTTCAACTCTTCTGAGATAGATTTTTCAATTGCATTTGACATCATGCTGTGTAAGGATCATTTGAGGGGCCTGAGGTTATTTGGCCTGTAGAATAACAGCTAATAATAATAGATAACTTTTATATAGCTCTTACTATGCTGTGTAAATAGGGTGTTCAGGAGGACCAGGACCTCTGGTGTGAAGGCTTGACAAGCCCTTTTCAGGGCTGCTCATCCACCTTTGGTATCCACCTGATTCATCCAACTTTCACCTGTAGCTCCAAGAAGCTGTAGTATGTGCAGCAGTCACACCCCAGTAAAACTATTTTGGCAGAAGGGCTAAAGCAAGATGAGATTGGCCTGCAGGCCTCAAACCTATTGGTGAGTCAGGGGGATGTCTACCCCGACCATGTGAAGACTTCCTCTGGTGAAATGGGCATGAAAGCAGCTGAAGCAGGTGCTGTGGAGCCCTTAGAGTTTGGTCAGACACTGGGCCATCACCAGTCATCTTGGCGTTTGTCTTGCTGCTGGACTTTGATGACACTGAGAGAGTATGGGCTGAGACTATGCAGCTCTGACTCACTTAAATGCAATTCACACGCAAGTCAAGACATCTCCTGATGATGTTGTTGGTCCTCTTCAAAAACAAAGGACAAATAACCACAAATAAAGCACTAAACACTTTATAGTTCTTATCTCGTTTGATTCTCACAACAACCCTGGGAGGTAGGTGCGATTATTATCCAAGTTTTACAGATGAAGAAACTGAGGCAGACAGAGGTTAAGTGATTTGCTCAGGATCACACAGATAGCAAGTTTCTGAGGTCAGATTTAAATTCAGATCTTCCTGATTCTAGTTCCACCGTCCCTCTCTCCACTTTACCACCTGGCTGCCAACAGAGGACTTAGAGAGACATTTTTTTTCAAATATTTGGAAGGAAAAGGGATTAGGCTTGTTTTGCTTGGCCCAGAGGGCAGAACTGGATGGCAGTGGGTAACGCTGACACTTTTCTCCCTAACAGAGCTACCCAAAAGAAGAGTGTATGCTCAGATGTTCTCTGAGCTTCCTCAGAGGACCTCTGCATAAGGTTCTGTGATTTGATAAATATAATTTTCTTTGGGGCAAATAAAAAAAACCCCTAATTTACTGTCACTCGATTCCCAGTGATGAGCCCTTCTAAGCGCAAGGGAATTTCTTTTCAAATCTATGTATCCAAAACATAAGAGAGAGTTCATTGTATTTTTCCAGTGAATTGGAGTACTGTAGGCAGCCAAGATTGCTTATCCAAGCCCATGCAATATATAGGCCCACATGGGCCAAGTTTTAGGAGATTCCTAACTCTTTCCTCTTTATCCATAGCTGACCCACACAGCTGCAAGCTTCACAGCTGTTATCAACCCTAGTGTCATCATCAATGGGAAGTTCCCTTCTCCTAATTACATTTCAGCCACATCAGAGGGAAGTGAGAAATAAAAACTCTGTGCCAGAAAGATAAAGGGACTACAGTGAAGGATAAGGAAAGTTGTCTATCTATTCTCCCTTGCCCAGGCTTCCACAGTTTGGATAGTCCATATACTGAGCGGAGTCCCTACTGCATGTCTTCTGCCCCTTTCTTCCTCAGGCTCATACTGGCTCATTTGAAGGCCCAGGAAAGAGACATGCTTGGGGTGGCAGGCAGAAAAAGATCATAGTTACATATGTAGAATGAAGTAAACAATTGAAGAAAATTAAGGGAATTCAGGGTATTGCCATTGATGACTAAGCAGTTTCCTTTTGATGGTTTGGGTTTTTTTGTTTGTTTTTTTGGTGAGGCAATTGGGGTTAAGTGACTTGCCTAGGATCACACAGCTAGTAAGTGTTAAGTGTCTGAGGCCGGATTTGAACTCAGGTCCTCCTGACTCCAGAGCTGGTGCTCTATCTGATGGTTTGTTTTTTACTCATCATTTCCACCTATCCAAATGCCATCTCTCCTTCAAAGGTCAACACCGCCCCCAGGATTACTCCCTTCTGAATTTCTATAGAAACCGGTTTCTTTTTAAAAATGTAAATAATATTTTATTTGTTCCAATTACATGTAAAGACAATTTTCAACATTCAGTTTTATAAGATTTTGAATTCCAAATGTTTTCCCACCCTTCCTCCTTACCCAATCCCCAAAATGGCAAGCAATCTGATAAAGTCTATACATGTACAATTGTGTAACACATATTTCTACATTAGTCATGTTATGAAAGAAGAAACAGAACAAAAGGAAAAAAAACACAAAATGGCTAAACAAACTGGTATATGATGGTGATGGAATATTATTGTGCAATAAGAAATGACAAGCAGGATAACTTTAGAAAAGCTTGGAAAGACATGTATGAAATGATGTTTTGGGAAGTGAGCAGAATCAAGAGAACATTGTACACAGAGATAGTGATATTGTTTGATGAAGAACTGTGAATGACTTGACTATTCTCAACAATGCAATGATCCTAGATAATCTCAAAGGACTATTGATAAAACATACTATCCACCTCCAAAGAAATAACTGATATTGATGGAACAGACTGAAGCATGCTATTTTTCACCTTCTTACTTTTTTTTAATGATTAGGTTTGCTTGTACAAAGTGAGAAGTATGGTGATGTTTTACATGATCTTACATGTATGGCCCAGATCCGATTGTTTGCTACCTCAGGGAGGGATTATTCTCTAATACTATTCTAATGTATTATGGAAATGTTTGTTTCATTTAAGTTCAGAATAAAATAAATACTTAAAAAACAAAACCCCAAAAAAACCCACAAAGAAAGTGAAAGCCGGATGTTTTGGTCTGCATTCTGACTCCATCAGTTTTCTCTCTGGATATGGAGAGCATTTTTCATCACAAGTCTTTTGGAATTGTCTCGGATCATTAGATTGCTGAGAAGAGCCTATCATAGCTGATCATTGCACAATGTTTTTGTTACTGTGTACAACATCCTTTTGATTCTGCTCGCTTCACTCAGCACCGTGAACTTGTATAGCAATCTATATCACTCATTATGACTCTTTATGCAATAGTAGTCCTGTGTTGGTATTTGCTTAATGTGTGAAATTCCTTCTCTCCTCTTTTGAGCTCCTGAAGGACAAAGATTGTTTCTTATGCTTCTCTTATGTTATCAAGGAGGAGGAGGAGGTGTTCAGGAGACCCACTCTACCCCCTCAGTGTTTTTTCCCCCCACTACAGTTGATGAAATTTTAGAAGGTAAGGGTTGAATAGTTATTAAGGCTTTAAACAGAAAGGGAAGAATTGTCTATACTCATCTCTTTATGAGATGTGATTGTTGTTGTTTAGTCATTTCAGTTGCGTCCAATTCTTTTGGCATTTTCTTGACCAAGATATTGAAGTGGTTTGCCATTTCCTTCTTTAGCTCATTTTACAGATGAAAAACTGAGGCAAAAAGTGACTTACTTAAGGTCATACTGCTACTAAATAAGGCCAGATTTGAACACAGGAACATGAGTCTTACTTCAGGTCCGGCACTCTATCCACTGTACTACCTAAATGCTCTTATGAGATATGACATTTCTTCAATCAAGCTTGATGGAATTAGAGGTCATTGACTGGCTTCAGGATTGGCTGTGTTCCTGGTGACCCTCTAAAAGCCAAAATGCTGTCTAGGAAATTAGATGAGGAAGAAAAACACATTTAGGAGGATAACCTGTGCCATTAAAGAAAAGAGCTATCTATAGCTCCTGTAAAGGTAATCATTCTTTGCTTAGGGAGAGGGAAGGGAAGAATGGCAATGCCCCATCAGTCATGGTGTCTTACAGGAGAGCTGCATGCCTAGGAGGAGATAACATACCCAACAGACAACAGACTCAGTCATCAAAGCAGGAGACAGCTTTGAGGAGTACTATTTCTGTGAGTTTAGAAGAGGAGACCTTGGCCATTGGGACTTGGGTTACAGAGAGGAACAGGCTCAGGGAACTCCACTAAGTGACCTGCCCAACAGAGACACTGGGCTCAGGGGAACAGCATGAAGACCCTCGAGACGGGGAGAAGTGGCTAACTATTAAGAGAAAGTGCCAGCTATAATTTTAGGAGTATGTATACATAGAGTATCTGACCCTGGGTACCCCCTAGAGGACATAGTCTCTGAGTATCATTTGGGGGAGTAGCTCTTGGGAAGGGATATCCCCATTGATATCCCCAGGGTTCCTAATACAGTTGAGGACACATATTTGATGTATGGTCAAGATAACTTACTGGTCATAACAAATACTCTTTTTTAACAACCCAAAATGTCACTCTACACATGGACATAACCTGATAGTCACTGTAGAAATCAGACTGATTATATACTTTGTAGCTAAAGGTAGAAAAGCTCTGTACAGTCAATTAAAACAAGACCTGGAGCTACCTGTGGCTTCTTGTTAAAAAATTCAAACCTAAATTCAAGAGAATAGGGAAAACCAACAGACCATATAGGTATGACCCAAACAACATCCCTTATAAATATGACATAGAGGTCATGAAAAGATTTAAGGGATTAGATCTGGTAGAGTACCTAAAACTATGGACAGAGGTTTGCAATATTATGAAGGAGGCAGCAACAAAAAACATTCCAAAGAAAAAGAAGAGCAAGGAACCAAAATGTATGTCTGATAAAACTTTACAAATACCTGAGGAAAGAAGGAAGTGAAAGGTAAAGAAGAAACAGAAAGATATGCCTAACTGAATGTAGAATTCCAGAGAATAGCAAGGAGAGAAGAAGGTTTTCTTAAATGATCAATGCAAAGAAATAGAAGACAATAGAATGGGAAAGATGAGGTCTCTTTAGGAAAATTAGAGATATCAAAGGAACATTTCATGCAAAAAGGGACATGATAAAAGACAAAAATGGTAAGACTTTAACAGAAGCAGAAGAGATTAAGAAGAAGTGGCAAGAATATATAAAAGAACTATATATGAAAGATCTAAACATCACCGATAACCCTATAAACTATGATGGTGTGGTTATTGATCTAGAGTCAGACATCTTGGAGGATGAAGTCAAGTGGGCCTTAGGAAGCCTAGCTAACAAGAGGGTTAGTGGAGGTGATGGAATTCCAGCTGAGCTATTTAAAACCCTAAAAACGATGCTGTTCAAGTGCCACACTCAATATGCCAGCAGATTTGGAAAACTAAACAGTGGTGACTGGATTGGAAAAGATCAGTTTCTGATTCAGTCCTAAAGAAGGACAATGTTGATGAATGTTCAAATTACCAAATGATTGTGCTCATTTCATACACCAATAAGGTTATGTTTGAGATTTTGCAAGGTATGGGGAGGGCAGGGAGGGAGGAAGAGCATTTGGAACACAGTTTTTTAAAATGGATGTTAAAATTGTTTTTACATGTAATTGGGGGGAAATAATTTTTTATTTTATTATTTTTTTTGTGTGAGGCAATTGGGGTTAAGTGACTTGTCCAGAGTCACACAGCTAGTAAGTGTTACGTGTCTGAGGCCGGATTTGAACTCAGTTCCTCCTGAATCCAGGGCCGGTGCTCTGCCCACTGCGCCACCTAGCTGCCCCCTGGGGGGGAAAATAAAATTCAATAAAGACCTAAAAATAGATTTTGCAAGGTAGGCTTCAGCAATATGTGAACAGAGAATTACCAAAAGAGCAGGCTGGTTTTAAAAGAGGCAGAAGAACTAGGGACCAATTGCCAGCATCCCCTGGTTTATGGAGAAAGCAAGAGAGTTCCAGAAAAAAACCATCTACTTCTGCTTCATTGACTACACTAAAGCCTTTGAATGTGTGGATCACAACACAATGTGGCAAATTGTCAAAGAGATAGGAGTAACAGATCATCTTAGGGTTGTTTGTCCTTCATTCTCAAAGAGAACCATGACATCTGGGTGATATCATGACTTGTAGTGAATTGGATTTAAGTGAGGGAGATCTGTGCACTCTCCCCTCCAGAGCCATCTGGGTTCAGTGGCAAGATATAATATATATATCAGGATGACTGGAGATGGCCCTGGATTTTTAAGACAATTGGGGTTAAGTGACTTGTCTAAGGTCACACAGTAAGTCTGAGGTGAGATTTGAACTCAGATTCTCCCAACTTCAGGGCCAGTGCTTTATCCATTGCACCACCTAGCTGCCCACCAGATAATCTGACTTGTTTCCTGAGGAACCTGTATGTGGGATAAGAAGTAACACTTAGAACCAAACATGGAACAACTGATTGGTTTAAGATTGGAAAAGAAGTGCAACAAGTCTGTATATTGTCATCTTGTTTATTTAACTTACTTGCAAAGTACATAATTCTGAAATGTCAGGCTGGATGAATCAAAGGCCAGAACTAAGGAAAAATATCAACAATCTCAGATATGTAGATGATACCACTCTGATGGCAGAAACTGAAGAGGAATTAAGAAGCTTCTTGATGAGAGTGAAAGAAGAAAGTGTAAAAACTGCATTGAAACTCAACATAAAAAAAAACAAACGAAGATCTTGGCAACTGGTTCCATCACTTCCTGGCAAATAGGGGGAGAAGAAATGGAAGCAGTGTCAAATTTTATATTCTTGGGCTTAAAGATCATTGCATGTAACCATGTAATTAAAAGACACTTGCTCCTTGAAAGGAAAGCTGTGGCAAATCTGGACAACATACTAAAAAGCAAGATATCACCTTGCTGACAAAGCTCCACATAATTAAAGCTATGGTTTTTCCAGTAGCAATGTATGGCTGTGATAGTTGGATTAAAAGGAATCTCTTGGACAGCAAAGAGATGAAATTAGTCAATCTTAAAGAAATTAATTAGGCTATTTACTGGAAGGTCAAATACTGAAGCTGAAGCTTAAATACTTAGGCCACATAATGAGAAGAGAAGACTCAGTGGAGAAAGTTCTGATGCTGGGAAAGATTGAAGGCAAAAAGGAGACAGGAGAAAATGCTATGGATAGATAGTGTCATGTGTAAGGGTTAAAATTCTAGGGATACTGTCTAAAATATCTAATGAGTGGTCACCAATAAATTATGAGATTTAGCAAGAGTTAGACTTTTAAGCATTTATTAAGGAGAATAAGAATTTGGTAAAGAGAGAGAGAAAGGCCTAGATTCATCTATCTATTGTGTTGTTTAAAATCTATATTGTGTGATTGCCTTAAATTAGAAGCTTTAGCACCAGTCTTTGGACATTAAACATTTATTAAAGCATACAGGTATTCACATGGAGTTCAGAAAGTTAAGAAAAGGCCTATCTAACCTAGAGTTCCAGCCTGTTTGGGTTCTTCCTCAAGTCCTCCACCATGAGCCTGTTTTAATCAGGAACTCTCCAGCAAGCTGATTGTGGAAGCTTTTTTTTTTTTTTTTTTAGTGAGGCAATTGGGGTTAGGTGACTTGCCCAGGGTCACACAGCTAGTAAGTGTTAAGTGTCTGAGGCCGAATTTGAACTCAGGTACTCCTGAATCCAGGGCCGGTGCTCTATCCACTGCGCCATCTAGCTGCCCCGGAAGCTTTTTACAGATCTGGAACAGAGGCGGTCCTTACACACTGCTTCAAGCTGATTGGTTGGCGTCATCCAAATCCATTGGTTTTGAAGGTGTTCTCAAGTTGAGTTCATAGTCTAGCTTCTGAGAACAATACGTTCTTAAGGGCTAGCCAGTGTGATTACAATCCAGTTAACTTGAAGTAGGCTAATCAGCAGTTAATCACTCTCACTTGATTCAATCAGTCTAGATTAATCTCCAGGTGGGTCTTTGAGTATCTGCTAAATCCCATTATTTCATCACACTATTAAAGGGAGAGCCCATTTCTGGCTGCCTTCTCCACCAGAGTCCTCAGGAAAGAGAGCAAGTCAAAGCACCAGCCTCCCCCTTCTTCCTCCCACCATTCAACGTCACTTCCTGATGACAAAGAAAAGCCGCATGGTCCTGCCCTCAGAGGTCCTCTCCTCATGTTGGAGCTTTTCCACAGTAAGTCTCTAGCAGGTGGCGTCATTCTGATTGTTACACATGGAAACAATGAACATGACCTTGGACAGATTCCAAGAGATAGTGGAGGTAGAAGGGCCTGGAGTATATGTTCCATGGGGTCATGAAGAGTTGGACACAACTGAATGACTGAACAACAATGACAATGACAATGACAACAAAATTTGGTGTATAACACCTTTCTTATTTTTAATTTTTTATTATTATAAAAGTATTTTATTATTTTGCAGTTACATGTAAGGATAGTTTTCAACATTTGTTTTCACAGGATTTTTAGTTCCAAATTTTTTTCTCCCACCCTCCCTTCCCTCCCTCCTCCCCAAGATGGAAAGCAATCTGATATGAGTTATATATGTACAATCACATTAAACATATTTCTGCATTAGTCATATTGTGAAAGAAGAATCAGAGCACAAGGGAAAAACCTCGAAAAAGAAGGAAAAAAACCAGCCCCAAAGTAGAAGAATTATGGTTCAATCACTGTGGTTCTTTTTTCTGGATGTGGAGAACATTTTCTATCATGAGTTCTTTGAAATTGTTTTGGATCATTGCACTGCTGAGAAGAGCCAAGTCTATCACAGTTGATCAAAACACAATGTTGTTGATACTGTGTACAATGTTCTCCTGGTTCTGCTTCTCTCACTCAGCATCAGTTCATGTGAGTCCTTCCAGGTTTCTCATATACCACCTTTCTTGATCCCTCCAGTTGATTTTTTTCCATTCCTCCCTCTGCTAAAATTAGTATATATGCAAATATGTGCATATATGTGTTTATACATATAAACAAATGTACATGTATACATACATGTATATGCATATGTAGTTAATATAACAATGAGCATATTATATAATAAATTACCATAATAATTCCATAGTATAACATTATAGTATTGAGTAGCATATCACTGAGGGGGCTCTCCCTGGGTCTTTGATCCTATGATATATATGAATACTGTTTCTCTCCAAGAGAATGTAAATTCCTAGAGGCCAGGGAATGTTTCATTTTTGTCTTTGGATCCTAAGTCCCAGCACAAGGCATGCACAAAAGAAGTATTTAATGAATATTTATTGAATTGAATTGAATTAGGGGAGTAAAGAATTAAATTCAAGTACAATTTCCAAATGCTTCAGAAACAAGGAACAAAAGCATCGTTGATTTTATATTGCAGAAACTACGATTTTGGCATATTCATATTATAATGCATTAATTAAAAGTAAAGAGATTACAGTACATAAATTATTGTACTTTAAAGATGAAGAAAATCAGTTAAACTTCACCTCACTGGGTGTCTCTGCATTGTATTCAAAGTTGCCTCTGGGCAAGGGCTTCAACTTTTCATTTTGTTTTGCTGGTGGAGCCCAGGACAGTTTTTCATTCTTTGCAATTGCTGGTTCATTTTGCTGAGGTAAGTGAGATGTGGTTGAATTTGTTCTGTAGCCTGACAAAGGCCAGTCTTGCCGATGCATGGAGCCGCATGTTTATTTTACATCAATTAGACCCTCCCAGGCTCCTTTTCAGACAGGCCAATTCATCAGGCTACCTTATGTAGAGGCTCCTGTTCCACACATGCTCACATCATGTTCTTTGAAACACAACTAAAAAAAAACTTTTCCATATTCTGGTTTATTTTGATGGACACTAGAATGATGGAAAAGAGTATTCAGGGTTAGGAGCAACCAGGGCTTGAATCCCATCTCTGACACTACCTGTGTAACCTTTGGCAAGTCCCTTCACCTGTCTGAGTGAGTTCCTTCATATCTAAAATGGGAACAATAAAAATAATAATACCTGTAGTACTTACTTTTTGATCTTTTAGATCTTTTACTATTTGATCTTTTAGAGATCAAATTAGATGACATATATATGTCACAAACAAATGGATTCTGTCAACTTGCTCAGCCAATACAGATCCCTACAGTAGATAGAGCTGTGTCCTGATGAATGAGAATAACGAATACCCTGAAGTGGTGGTTTTATTTAAATTTGTACTGCATATTTCCTTTGGGCTGGAACCTATTATCATATTTAACATAATTATAACTTCAAATAGTGAGAATTTGACTACATGCAAGCACTTCAGGGGACTCATTATTCACATTAATCAGAATCTAGCTTAAGTCTTATGCAGTTGCTTGAGACATAGAAGTTGCCCAGGGTTATACAATAAGTTTCATAGGCAAGATTTGAACATAACTTCATGCCCAACTCTCCAATCACTATACCATACTGCCTTCCTATGCATGTAAACTGCTTGGTAATCAATTTTTTTTTCTGGATATGTGACATAGGGAACTCCCAATGAGGAAAATCCTTCCACCAATGCCTAAAGACTTAAAGTCAGTTGAGTCAATTAGAGGTCAAGTCACACAGCTGGTATGGTCTGAGACAGGACTTAAATCCAGTTATTCCTGACTCAGAGACCAGATCTTGATCCATTGTGCCAGGCTGGCTCTCACTGTAAATCTTATTTTGTCATTCAGTCATTTCAGTTGTGTCTGAGTCTTCCTCGCCCTATTTGGGGTTCTCTTGGTAAAGATAATGGAGTCTTTTGCCATTTCTTTCCCTGGCTCATTTTACAGATGAGGAAATTGAGGCAAATTGGGTTAAGTGACTTGCCCAGGTTGACACAGCTAGTAAGTATCTGAGGCCAGATCTGAACTCAGGTCTTCCTGACTCCAGGACCGGCACTCTATTAGGGGCACCACCTAGTTGCCTGTAAATCTTACAGTAGGTATAAATATCAACTACCATTATTTTGTTGAAAATTAAAGATTTGTTAGAGGTCACAGGTTTGTGGGTCTAGAAGTGGGAGGGACTATTTAGTCCTACCTCCTCATTTTATGGACAAGGATGCTAGGGACTGTGGAGGTGAAGTGTCTTGGACAAAGTAGGAATCCTATAAACACCTCACAAGAGTTCTCAATTTTTGCTCTTCTGGGATTTACTTCCATCACCCCTTTCTTGACTCCCACCACTCACTTTCATTCATCAGCTGAGACTGGATATAATGCTTTCCTGTATATTTGTTTGCTGTTATGTTTCTTTTTTTTTTTTTTTTTTAGTGAGGCAATTGGGGTTAAGTGACTTGCCCAGGGTCATACAGCTAGTAAGTGTTAAGTGTCTGAGGCCAGATTTGAACTCAGGTACTCCTGACTCCAGGGCCGGTGCTCTATCCACTGCGCCACCTAGCTGCCCCCTCTGATGTTATGTTTCTAATTTTTTTTTTACCTCATACTACTATGGAATAATAAAAATAGGTGAGCTTTAAAGTTTAGAAGTGCCTTGTTGATGCTTTTGACAACCCTACTACAAATATTATTATCTCTCTTTTATGGATAAGGAAATTGAGGCTCAGAGAGGTTAATTCAACCAGTAAAATGCTAATAAAGGATTTGAACCTGGATCTCCTGCCTCCAGATCCTATACTCTTTTCCATTAGATTCAACTTCCTTCCATATGGAAATTGTCCAAGGAGGAATGACTGATATATTTATTAGTTGATTAAATGAATGTCTTTTAAAATGGAAACTATGGTAGCACTGGGCAGTTAGGTGGTGCAGTGGAAAGAGTTCCAATCCTGGAGTCATTGTCTTTATTTCAAATCTGGCCTCAGACACTTACTAGCTATGTGACCCTGGGCAAGTCACTTGACCCTGTTTGCTTCAGTTTCCTCATCTGTAAAATGAGCTGGAGAAGAAAATGATACACCACTCCAGTATCTTTACCAAAAATAAAAACAAACCAAATGGGGTCACAAAGAAACAGACATGACTGAAAAACAACTGAACAACAATATGTGAGCATTAAAATATAAAACAGTCACATACCCAAACCATGAGATATATCCTTGACTTTTCTCCTCCTGCTTTTAGAATCTGTCAGTCAGTCAACAAACATTTATTAAGTGCCTTCTGTGTGCCAACATGTCATAAATGTAGATCTGGGAGAGACCTTAGAGACCATCAGGTTCAGCCCCTGCACTTTCCAGGTGAGGAACTGAGGCCCAGGAGTGTTAATGATCCACCTTAATTCATAAAGATAATATGCATCAGAGACAGGATTTGAACCCAGCTCTTCCAATTCCAGGGCAAATGTTCTTTCTGTTATACCATAATGTCCACCATCTTGTTAGGGTTGAAAGGGACCTTAAAATACTTAATTCAACTTTCTCATTTTACAGATAAGAAAACTGAGGCCTGATGAGGTGAAGTGACTTGTGTAAGGCCACATACCTAGAAACTTGCAGAGATAGGACTATCTATTTAACCTGGGTCTTCTGACTACCCATTCAGGTAATGTATTGCTATGTTATCTACACATGTGGTCATGCCTGGTAATTTCACCTTTTACACAGACTTTGACTTAATATTTCACATCTTCCCATAACCTGTGAATTGGGAGAGGGATTTGGAGAGGTATGG
This sequence comes from Dromiciops gliroides, assembly GCF_019393635.1. NCBI lineage: Eukaryota > Metazoa > Chordata > Mammalia > Microbiotheria > Microbiotheriidae > Dromiciops > Dromiciops gliroides. The sequence goes on along the minus strand of NC_057862.1, from coordinate 160,207,984 downwards.
CTGGATTCAGTTCCCAAGAAACCATAGGCTTATTTTTCAAACACTCTAGTGGGAATGAGGCTTTGCTTAGAAACCACTTCTTTAGCTTCAACTCCTCTTTGACATCCAGAGAATCTCTTCTTTTATATTGGTTACTAGGTCATGAGTATGTAGGTAATACGGAAAGGTTACTTGCTACTCAAACTCTTTTCTCCTGTATCTGGAGCATTACTGATTTGTAGTTGGGTGCACTAAGTAGAATTTAGTGCAGCTAGGGTGGGGCAATAGGGCTTTTTTCCAAGGTCCTGAAATTCAGAAGGCACTTGCAATCATCATTTGTAATCTTGAATCAACACTGAAAAATGATTTTTTAGCACCTAGTTAGCAAGAATAACTTGCTAAAATAGCAAGTTACCTGATTGTGCATGTTTATGCATTCTCTTCCCACTCTCAGTAGTTAAAATTGGGACCAGTTATGTTTCATTTTTCACAACCCCCTCCTCAGTGGTGACTTCAAGATATCTGTCTTAAAGTCTCCACTTCTACCACCCTTTCCCAAATTAATTGAATACATTTCATGTTACTTTCCATTAACAAAAAGTATTAATTAAAGCTTGATCTTTATGAGTATGTGTTGGGAACCTGGGAAGGGAAATTAGATTAGGCTTTTTACCAAGAGGTTGGTCAGGGCCAAAGGTGAGATTTGGTAGATCCATTGGTTAGAACAAGACTCACCCAAGTGTTGGGGGAGAAGGGAGGGGGTACTTGCCAGATTCCAAAGTATTTAAGGAGAATTATACTTGCAACTTTGAGTAAACAGCTTCCTGGAAGATTCTAGAAGATTTAAGTTTGGGGAAGATTTGCTAAGACTAATTATAGTGAGTATTGAAGGGGGAAATATTCAGGGCTATTATTACATGTGTTGGTATGTTTCTGTGTTCATTTATGTGTTGGGGGAGGAGGGTTGGTTCTCTTTTTGAATAGGGCTAGAATTATTATTTTTAAAATAATTTTAAAAATTCAATTTTGTACTTATTGCCTGAATTTCTTCTTGTATCCCTCTTCCTTCTTTGGTCCAGAGAGTTATCCCTCATAACAAAGAATTTTTAAAAATAATGACAAAAGGAAGAAGAGAAAACCATTCAGCAAAATTGATAAGCTCACCAAAAATAAAACATAACATTATATTCAATGTTCCATATCTGTGGACCCTAACCTCTTCAAAGGAGCAAGGGAGTTATCTTCCCACATATCTTTTGGGGGAACTAACCTATTCTCTATAAGTTCATGTTTTATTTTGGTTGTTTGGTGGTTATTCTTTCCATTCAAATGTTGTATTCATTTTGTATAATAGCTAACACTTCTGTAGCACTTTAATGTTTACAAAGTGCTATATGTCTACAATAACCTTGTAAGGTAGGTGCTGTTTTTATCCCCATTTTAAAGAAGAAGAAACTGAAGCTTGAGAGAAGTGACTTGCTCAGGGTCACACAGATAGTAAGTGTCTGAAGCAGGATTTGAGTTTAGGTCCTCCTGTTTCTAAGTTCACCACACTATCCACTTGTCTTATTCATTCTGTATCAGTTCATAGAATTCTTTCCATCTTGTCTGCATTCATCATGTTCATTGCTTATTACAGCCCATTAATATTCCATCACATTCAGGTGTCACAATTTGTTTGGTCATTCCCCAATTGATAGGCACCTCCTTCATAGGTCCTGAATTATTAAAAAATAATTCAGGTAGAAATATCACCTTAAAATAGCTTTCGAAAAGCAAACCAGATGAGTCTGTTGAGGTCCTCTAATGAGCATCGTTTATATGGTGCTTCCTTAATGTGTAACAAACTCACACGAGAACAAATGTCCAGGAAACACTCAAGTCATTTTCCCAATGCCTTAGCCAAGAAGACTCACTATCACTTCATTTGAGATGCAGAGCACAAAGTGATAACTAGGAAAATGGTTCTTCATTTAGGTCTGGGACTAAGTCAAGAGGTATGTATGTGAAGACCATTTGCAAGCTGCGGAAATGTTTGATGAAATGAGTGAGGCAGTCACCGGCCGTAATGAAGTTATTTCATCTCGTTACGCGAAGTCTTCATGTTTGACATGTACCAGGGACTTTAATTGAAAATTACTTTGGGAGGCTTGCCAGACATTACAAATTGAAAATATGAAAACTCTTCTCTTGGGTCAGGAAGGTAACAAGCACCATGTCAAATGTCATTACTCTGTGTGCCTGCTAGGACTGTGCAGGTGGGAAGCTAAGTGTTGATTGCATATTTTAGCCCAAGAATAATTTCCTGAATGGCAATTTGTTGCCTTATTTGATGAAACTGAGGTTTTCAACAGCAGTAAAATGCAATTTTTCCAGAACATATTTCCATGGGTTATGAAGATTGATTGTGCTGTTTAGTGAGGGATTCATAATTTGGTTATTTAGACAATGATTTATTAAAAGAAAAAATGTTAATGATTTCCAGTTAAAGAAAATTTTGCACTGTGAGCAGTGGTATTTAACCCAGCAAGGTTCTTAACTAATAGTGCTGAGGGTTTGGCAGAAAATCTAGAGCTAAAGCCCTATTTTGAGTGTATTGGTCCATTCTTGGACTTGATCACCTCGCTTCTCTGGCTCTCTGGAGTCCCTCCTTAAATGACTCCATTTCGGATCAAACAAAACAAGATGAGGGTAGGAGGCAGGCAAAGGATGTAATCATAAATATAAATGAAGCAGTAAAGGATGGGATAGAGCAAGTGAGAAGCAGAGAAAAGTCTTGGTAAGCCATAGAAAAGAGAACTTGGGGAAAGACAGTGATAAAAACCTAGATAAAGAAAGAGGGAAGATGGAGAAAGAGAATGGGAAAGAGCTAGGAGGGAGAAAGTCAAAGAAGGTGAAGGTATAATATATGGGAGTAAAGACCAAAAGAGAGGAGAAAAGAAATACATCTTATCGCTCAGGCTTGGATCCAGGCTTTTTAATAGCTCTGCTTTCAGCCTCTAACCTATCCGTTTGGTGTCAGGGTGCAGAGCCATAGCTAGCATTTTTTTGTGTGTGTGCCTGGGGCAAGCATCCATAACCCCAGGCAAGTGACATAAAAAGGTTCTATTCGAGAGATGCTTACTTGGCATATGCTAAGTATGGATCATTAGTCTTTCTAAGTATTATCAATTGCTTCCACATTCCTGAAGGATAACTATTGTGAGCATTTCTTAAATTTTAGTGCATTAGAACAAAACCTTGATTGCTCTACCCTAGTTGCTGATGTAGGGACAGACTAGCCAGGGCCACAATTAAGTCAAAATGGTAATGCTTTGGGAAGAACTGACATCTTTGTGATGTAAAATTATCTTTTTAAGGAGTAGGAAAAAATTACTCATTTATATAAATCATCACAATTTTTTTCCATTGCTTAAGGGACAGCAAGGCCATTGCTTAATAAAAGCCTAATGTCTTTTGGTCTATAAGACTAAAAGATTAGTTTATGAGATAGATGGTCAGTTCTCAAAAGAATTGCAAAGTATTCATAGCAATGTGAAACAATGCTCCAAATCATTAATAAGAAAAATGCAAATCAAAACAACCTTGAGGTTTCACCTCACATTCTATAAATTAGCAAAAATGATGAAAATGACAATAGTCAATGTTGGAGGGGTAGTGGAATGACTGTCACACTAATACATTGTTGAAGCTGTGAAATTGTACAATAATTTTGGAAAGCATTTTGGAATTATGCAAATAAAGTGACTAAAATGTCCATACTCTTTGAACCAGAGATTCTATTATTGGGTTTATGCCCTGAGAAAGCTGCCATTGATAAGAAGAAACTCCCCATATGAGCCAAAATATTTACAGCAGCATTTTTTGTGATAGCAAAGAATTGAAAGCAAAGCAAATACCCATCGAATGAAGAATGGATAAACACACTTTGGTACATGAATGTAATAAAATATTACTGTGCTTCAAGAAATGGTCTATATGATGAAAACAGAGAAGCATGGTAAAGAATCTTTGAATTGATAGAGAGTATAGTAAGCAGAGCTAAAAAAAAAAAAAAACAATGACCAAACCTAAAACAGAACCCAGTAACAATACAAATGGAAAGAGCAACCCTAAAAGAAGAAATCAAATTTAACAGATTCTAAAGGCGAAGCATGACTTGAATGAAGAGATATAAGAGGACATCTCCAAACCACTCCTCCATGGAGGTGAGTTGTTCACAGGTTGTTGGTTTTTTTACACATCGTACCTATATTGAATTTTTTTCAGTGCATTAATATGTTGTCCTGTTTTTTCCTTTCTTTTTTATTTCTTTATTTGTCTTTAAAAATACTATTTGTTATATGGGATCTCTCTATGGAAGGGAGGGAAGGATTCCTGGGATAATTCTAATTATTAATAAAACAAAAGACATCAAAAATTTAAAGCCTCATTTCAAAGACTTGTTCTTTTTTACCTAAATCATAGGTCAAGAGTCAGTAAACACTGTGCTAGGCACTGTGCTAAGCACTAAGGATACCAATGTGAAAGAAGAAAAACAGTTCCTGACCTCAAGGAATTTACAATCCAATGAAGGAGGGCAATACCCAAAAGGAATTTGAAAAGCCAAAGTAGCAGTAGGTGGTACAACCTCATGGGGAATGACAGAGAAGTCAGCCACAGAAATTCCGTAAATGTAGCCAGGCGAGAAATGAAGAAAGGTCTGACTGAATAGGGTGGTGCAGTGGATAAAACTCTGGGTCTGAAGTCAGGAAAACATCTTCCTAGGTGCAAATATGGCCTCAGACACTTACTAGCCATGTGACCCTGGGAAAGTCACTGAACCCTTTTTGCCTCAGTTTCCTCTTCTGTAAAATGGGCTGGGGAAAGAAATGGCAGAACATACCAGCATCTTTACCACGAAAAACCCATTCGGAGTTATGAAGAGTCAGACACGACTGAAGAACAACTGAACAACTGACCTTATAGATTTAGAGTTGGAAGGGACCTTAGAGGTCTTTGAGTTAACTATCCCCCCTTACTTTACAGATGACGAAAACGAGAGAGATTAACTAACTTGTACAAAGTTACACAGATAGTAAGAACTAGCACAGTGAGTGGATTGGTACATTAGAGAAAGACTTTGGAATTAATAGATCCCCACTCAAGTTGGGTAGAATAATTGTTTTATCTAGGGCAATTCAAAAACAGGGCAGCTAGGTGGTGCAGTAGATAGAGTACCCAGCTTGGAGTCAGGAAGACTCATTTTCCTGAGTTTAAATATGGCCTCAGACACTGGCTGTGTAACCCTGAGCAAGTCACTTAACTCTATTTGCCTCAGTTTCCTCATCTGTAAATGAACTGGATAAGGAAACAGCAAGCCACTCCAGTATCTTTGCCAAGAAAACCCCAAAGAGTTGGACATGACTGAAAAAAGACTGAACAACAATAAAATTAAAAAATGACATTTCCATAGCCCTCTTCTTTTCCAGTAACCCTATAGAGGCATTATGGTATAGTTGTAAGGGTGATAGAAATGGAGTCAAAGGCCTAGATTCAAATCCCTCCTCTTCTACTTACTGCCTGTGTGATCCTGGACAAGTCATTTATTTTACCCTTTCTGTGTTTGTTTCCCTCTCTGTAAAATGATTGATTGGATTGAATGACTTCTGAAGTCCCTTCCAGCTCTGAATCATTGATCCCACTTTACAAATGAGAAAATTGACATTCAAAGAGGTTAAGAATGTTATCCAGAGTTCGTACATAGCTAGTGAGTGTCAGAACAAGGATTAGCCTTTAAGAAGAGACTGCTTTGAAAAACTCTATTATAAATATTTTTATACAAACAGATCCTTTTCCTCTTTCTTTAATTTCTTTGGGTATATAGGCCCAGTAATGGTTATACCTGGTTCAAGGGGTATGCATAACTTTTGGGGCATAGATGCTGATTGCTCTCCAGAAAGGTTAGACCAATATGTAACTCTTCCAAGAGCACACTAATATACCTGTTTTCCCAAAGACCCTCCAACATTTGTCATTTTCTTCTTCAGTCATCTTTGCTAGTCTGCTAGATGTGAGGTGAAACCTTAGAGCTGCTTTAATGTACATTTCTTTAATTATTAGTGATTTAGAGTATTAAAAGATATAATTGTTGATAGCTTGGATTTTCTCCTCTAAACACTGCCTGTTCATATCCTTTGACCATTTATCTCCTGAGGAATAGCTCTTAGTCTTATAAATTTGAATTTTATATATATATATATATATACATATATATATATATCTTGAATATGATACTTTTATTGGAGAAATTTGCTGCAAAGATAGGGGTATTTGAAGAACTTCACCATCAACATGGAGTCTTTCTTTTGTTTGGACTCTGCAGGTCCATTATAGAGTTAGTTTGGAGTAAAACTAAGACCTGGATCCTAATTTTGATTCTTCCATTTATTATCTGTGTGACTTTGAGTAACTCCCTTCACCTTTCTTGTCCTCCTGTATAAAATGAGGGAGTTAAACTAAATATCCTTCATGTTTTTTCCTAGGTCTATAGCTATGATTCTATGATCTTCCATGACAGTGGTGAATATCTTGGGTAAAAATATAACTCATTGCTTTATGCTTTGATTGAAATCCAATCACTTTTACCTTCATGAAACTCAGTTTCCTCACCCTTAAAGTAGGAATAACAATACCCACCTCAGAAGTTTGTTGGGTGATCAAATGAGATAGTGTATGTAAAGAATTTTGCAAACATTAAGTGTTATGCAAATATCTATTTATGCCCCCATGAGAGTGTTTGGAGAACAATCATGACTGTATTTTGTTCTATCAAGTCACATCCTTCAATCCTTCCTTCCTTCCTTCCCTCCCTCCCTCCTTCCTTCCTTCCTTCCTCCCTCCTCCCTCCCTTCTTCCTCCCTTCTTCCTTCCTTCCTCCCTTCCTTCCTTCCTTCCTTCCTTCCCTCCCTCCCTCCTTCCTTCCTCCCTTCCCTCCCTCCTTCCTTCCTTCCTTCCTTCCTTTTTTTCTTTCCAAATGCTTTCTTGAAATCACAAGAAGAGCTAAGATTTACATAACATTTTATGATTAGCAAAGTGTTTTATAGACATTGTCTAATTTAATCTTCTGTTACTCTCAGCCCTTCCTTACATGCACCTTTTCAGGGTTGAGAAGAACATAGAGGAGACCTGAATGTTTTCTTGGCCATTGTCACTAGTCAACAACAATGGGGTACAGGCTTGTAGCCTACATTATAGTTTAATTTTCCAGTCTCTTTTGCAAATCACTTTACAATCACTAAGGTTCCTAATTTCCCCCTTCCTATTCCCATGGTAGATTCTGCCTTCCTAGCCCTCCCTCTCAAATACTTCCCAAACAATCATCCAGGATGTCCAGTCCTTGTTGTTCTTCACTCTCATTATAATATCATTGGCACAGTTCTCCTGCACGTTCCCAGTTTAAACCTCTGGGTGTCAGTCAGTTATTTGTAAACTCCTTTGTCATTCTAGTAATGTTCTCACTGAGCTTGCCTCAATTGTCCGTGGTGTAATTCTGAGCTGGACTCTGTTAATTCTATATTCCTCTAACCTTATGGGCCCCCTCTTTGATGTCTGTTGGGTCTGCCTCTCCGTCCTGTCTCTCCCTGTATTTCTTGAGATAAAATGCTTGGGAAAAATACTGAGGTGCTACATTCCTAAATGATAACATTGAAACTAATAGGTTACCATGAAAATGATAGAGGCCCATCCTTGGGTTAAGGCCAACTACTCTGCAAGGTTCTTTCCTTTAGGGAGCCCCTACAAGTATTTTTTTTAACTCCTTGGCTACCATAGACCATATAACAACCCTATGAGGTAGGCTTTGTTATCACTAAGATACTAAGGATGAAGAAACTAAGGATCAGAGAGGTTCAAACTTTTCCATGTTTGCACATTAAGTATCAAGGGTAGGATTCAAACTCAAGTTTTTCGTGCTTCCAGTACTCTTTCCACTATACTATTCTGCCTCTTAATAAAGTATAATTGCAGTAGGATTCCATGTTCTTAGGATCATAGATTTAAGACAAGAGAACTTAGAAAAGAAAAAGCTCCTAAAGAAAACTCTTCTATAGTTTCTGGTAGCAGTAACTTGATCCTTAATTGTCATCATTAACTTCCCCTCCATTTCTATCAATAAATCTACATGATTCAGCCATAATACAATGAGCATTAGGTGGCTCAATTGGAGAGAGCGCTGGGCCTAGAGTCAGGAAGACCTGAATTCAAATCAAACCTCAGACACTTAATAGCTGTGTGACCCTGGGCAAGTCACTTAACATTGTTTGCCTCAGTTTCCTTATCTGTAAAATGAGCTGAAGAAGGCAAGGGCAAACCACTCCAGATCTTTGCTAAGAAAACTCCATATAGGGTCACAAAGAGTTTGGCCATGACTGAACAACAACAAATCATTATTATAATCATTCCTCCTAGATCCCTTGAGAGGGTTCAAATAGAAAAGCACAGAGGACAAGGGGCTATCTTGTCATTCCTTTATAGTGAATGTTCTGTGGGCTATTACACAGGTGGACAAAATGACAACTTTTTGTAACTAAAAACAAGTATTGGGATATGAGTTCATCTTTTGTAGACTTACTAAAAGCAACTTCAGGACCACTTCAGTAGCTATCAAGACAACAGGGATGACATGTACCTTTTCTCATTTCCATATGGTTTAAATTTTCTCCTCTTGATCTCAATTTCAAAAGCTTTTTCAATCTATATAGTTTGGAGATTATAAGTATTCACTATGACATTTATTAAAAACATTTTTTCTTAAAATTTAAGGGTCCTAGGGGCAGCTAGGTGGCGCAGTAGATAGAGCACCGGCCCTGGAGTCAGGAGTACCTGAGTTCAAATCCGGCCTCAGACACTTAACACTTACTAGCTGTGTGACCCTGGGCAAGTCACTTAACCCTAATTGCCTCACTAAAAAAAAAAAGAAAAGAAAAAAAATTTAAGGGTCCTGGGGCAGCTAGGTGGCACAGTGGATAAAGCACCAGCCCTGGATTCAGAAGGACCTGAGTTCAAATTCAGCCTCAGACACTTGACACTTACTAGCTGTGTGATCCTGGGCAAGTCACTTAACCCCCAGTGCCCCACAAAAGAAAGAAAGAAAGAAAGAAAGAAAGAAAGAAAGAAAGAAAGAAAGAAAGAAAGAAAGAAAGAAAGAAAGAAAGAAAGAAAGAAAGAAAGAAATAGTTTAAGGGTCCTTCTTACGTCTAGGTGGTTGTGTCTGTAAAGTGTTCTATATGATTCTAGTATAGTTTGTGGGTTTTTTAATTCTCAAAGATAAATTGGGAGTTAATATTTGTAGTCTGGGGATTTTGTTGTTGTTGTTTAGTCATTTCAGTAATATCCGACTCTTCATGACTGCATTTAGGTTTTGGTTTTTTTGGGGTTTTTTGGTAAAAATGCTGAAGTGGTTTGCCATTTCCTTCTCCAACTTACTTTATAGATGAGGAAACTGAAGAAAATGCTGTCAAGTGACTTGCCCAAGGTCATACAGCTAGGAAGTATCTGAGGCTAGATTTGAACTCAGGAAGCTGAGTATTCCTGACTCCAGGACTGGCACTCTATACACTGCACCACCTAATTGCCTTCTAGTCTGTCAATTTACAAAAGATAGCACACTCCTGGTATATAATTTTTGCCACTATATTGTCGTTTTCTATGTGCCCTTTTTCTATGTTTAAGTTTTATAAACTTCAGTGATAGATTGCACAATTTCCACCATTCTTTGACATTATTTGCATTTATTAATAAATGAGTTTCTTAAAGATAAATTCTATAATTTCTGATGGTCGTAACTTGTTCCTGAATTGCTAGCTTATATAAGCCCACCCATTTCTATAGACAAATCTAGATGAATTAGCCATTTGTTTCATACTTTTTTGTCAACATATTATTGGTTGAGTTCATGTGACTGTTGTCCATGGAGCACATTTTGAGTTCACGTTTGGATCTCAGTGGTTTCATAGATTTTATCATTTACTCTTGTTCTATCTCTTAATCTTTTTTCTTTCCTTTTCTTTCTTTTTTTTCTTTCTTTTTTTTTTTTTTAGTGAGGCAATTGGGGTTGTGACTTGCCCAGGGTCACACAGCTAGTAAGTGTTAAGTGTCTGAGGCCGGATTTGAACTCAGGTACTCCTGACTCCAGGGCTGGTGCTCTATCCACTGTACCACCTAGCCGCCCCCCTTTTCTTTCTAATAATTACTTTTTCCTTTCCTTTCCTTTCCTTTCCTTTCCTTTCCTTTCCTTTCCTTTCCTTTCCTTTCCTTTCCTTTCCTTTCCTTTCCTTTCCTTTCCTTTCCTTTCCTTTCCTTTCCCTTTCCCTTTCCCTTTCCCTTTCCCTTTCCCTTTCCCTTTCCCTTTCCCTTTCCCTTTCCCTTTCCCTTTCCCTTTCCCTTTCCCTTTCCCTTTCCCTTTCCCTTTCCCTTTCCCTTTCCCTTTCCCTTTCCCTTTCCCTTTCCCTTTCCCTTTCCCTTTCCCTTTCCCTTTCCCTTTCCCTTTCCCTTTCCCTTTCCCTTTCCCTTTCCCTTTCCCTTTCCCTTTCCCTTTCCCTTTCCCTTCCCTTTCCCTTCCCTTTCCCTTCCCTTTCCCTTTCCCTTTCCCTTTCCCTTTCCCTTTCCCTTTCCCTTTCCCTTTCCCTTTCCCTTTCCCTTTCCCTTTCCCTTTCCCTTTCCCTTTCCCTTTCCCTTTCCCTTTCCCTTTCCCTTTCCCTTTCCTTTCCCTTTCCTTTCCTTCCTTTTCCCCTTCTTCCCTCCCTCCCTCTCTCTAATGATAGCACCTACCTCATAGGGTTGTTGTGAGCCTCAAATGATCTAAAGTATGCCAAGAGGCAGGTAGGTGGTATAGTGGATAGAGCACCAGCCTTGGATTGAGGAGGACCTGAATTCAAATCAGACCTCAGACACTTAACAATTACTAGCTGTGTGACCCTGGGCAAGTCACTTAACCCCAATTGCCTCACCAAAATAAAATAAAATAAAGTATGTCAAATGCTTTGCAGAGCTCAAACACTGTATGAATATAAACTGTGATATTGTTGCTGCTGCTAGAACCACTTTTGACCTAATAGTAACTAACAATTTATATTGTTCACTTTTATCATCCTAATAATACATGTTAGTGAGTCCCTATGGGAGCATAGATGCAACTGAGTCACACAGTACCTCATGTAAAAAGATGCTATGATGAAATGACAGATAGATCAAAAGAAAAGACATAGAGTGGAGCACATAGCAAGCAACCAGAGTGGCAGCTGATCTGTGCTTGTGCTTGCAGCAGTAGAGAGGACATGATAGGCCACTCGCAAATGACATCATGTATGTTTCCTGAGGAATCAACCTCCCGTGGAAGTTGGGGCAGAGGGGAGGGGGAGTCAATGTTGAATGGGATTTTCTTGCCCCAGGGAAAGAAGAAAAAGGAACACTATTAAAATATAAAATAAGCTGTGGGGTAAAGAAAGGGGGAAAAACAAACAAACAAACAAAAACCTTAATGCTTGAATTGAGTAAAAGAGCACAGAGAGAAAGGGTAAAATGATCTCCCACATTACCCAAGTCAGGACCTAAGAAGTATGGCAATTTTTTCCCTCATCACCTGTGTTCCAGGTTCTGATTATGCTTGATTATCTTATTGTCATCCACTCAGGCACCAGATTCCAGATATTTTAGGTCCATAGGAGCTAACTTTATCAAAGTGACCCTAAATCTGTTACTATACAATCACTGGGTACTAAAGTACTCCTTGACTTCCACTTCTGGCACTACAGATCTTGAAATTGTTTTTCCCTTGAGTTCTTAGTCTTGAAATTGATGGATACTCCCATTGAGCAATGGTTTACTTCAGATGAGGAGCCCTGTTCACAACCTCACATATAACACTCAGCCCAACAAACCTCTGACACTGCCATGTTTTACAAAGAGAAGGCCAAATGGAAGCCTGTGAAGTGGGGCTCTTTTCTTGCCAAGATGATGAGTGAGAGCTCAAACAGGCAGGTCTTTGGGTTCTGAGGGGATGCCAAATAGCATCTACAAGCGACTACTGCCAAGGACAGCTCTCCATTTGTCTCTTCAAGGAGAAAAAAAATCACAAACACAAACGTTAAGAAGCAGAGTTAGTCACCCAGGGAACAGAACATCCATTATTGTTGCTTTGAGATGATCTCAAGGCAATTTCCTCAGTTCCATACTTTGAATTCCTTCAACTTTCTTACATTTCCTTATTATTTTGGCCTCCAGGGAAAAGCCCAACCTCCTCTCAACACCCAAGGGTCTCATTCCCAAAGACACTCCTTTCAGAAAGATCCTGAAACCTCCATCCAAATTATCCTTTTACAGATTGTTCTTTTACAAACTATTTTCTCTCTTTCTTTTTCTCTCTCTCTCTCTTTCTCCCTGTCTCTGTCTGTCTCTGTCTCTTTCTTTCTCTGTCTCTGTCTCTCTGTCTCTCTCTCTCTCTTTGTAATAGAATGTTTAATTTTACAATTAGCCATTTTGCCAAATATTTCCCTCAGGGTTTAGGTTCAACCATTTCATTTTATGTCTAAATGAAAGTGAAGGGGAAGTTTCTTCTAGATTTTCTGAGTCTTTAAAGTGTGTATCTTACTACTGATGATACATTTCTTTTAGAAATGCTAAGGCTTTACCTATTTCAAAGCACTAAGGAGCTACCCTAAAAAGACCTTATGTCCCAATAGGGGAGGAAGAAAGGAACAACATGTTTGCAGATGGACAAATGCAATATAAAGATATGTTTGTCACATACAAACAAATAGACACAATACTTTGGCGGAGGAGGACACTAACAACTGGGGAAATAAAGGACTCTTGAATGAGATAGAACCTGAGATCAGTCTTCAAATGAGCTTGAGATTTCAATTGGGTGTCAGTGAGCAGAGTAAAAACCTATGGGACTCTTGTCTGTGCCCTGCCATGAGTTTCTCTAAGGGGGTCCACTCAATGTTCTAATGGCCTTCCACACCCTTCTGACAAAGGGCCTTCTGACATAATGAGGATACCAATGGAATTCTCTGACTGTCCTTGGCCTCCACACATGAGCAACCCATTTTCTGGCAGGCAGTCAATCAACAAGCACTTTTTTTTCTTTTTCTTTTTCCTTTTTCTTTTTCTTTCTTATTTATTTATTTTTTTTTGCAGGGCAATGAGGGTCAAGTGACTTGCCTAGGGTCATATAGCTAGTAAGTGTCAAGTGTCTGAAGCCAGATTTGCACTCAGGTCCTCCTGAATCCAGGGTGGGTGCTTTATCCATTGTGCCACCTAGCTGCCCCCTCGACAGGCACTTTTAAAGGATTAACTATATGCTTGGCACTGTGCTAAGCACTAAGCAAAGAGGCAGAAGCAAAAACAGTCAAGTTCTTCATGTTGTTTACATTCTAATGGGAAAGGCTTATGAAATGTTTGTTGAATGGAATTGGATTAAGTGGCCATGGAGAAATTATTTGATTTCTATGTGACTAGAGCAATTTCTCTGGGACTTTTCTTAGTTATAGACCATCACGATTGTATCTAACCCATCAATAGTGGGGTTCGAATCCATATCTCTAAGGACACTGGAGCCTAAATCCAGCACCTTAGGTGGTACAGTTCAAATCCAATATCAGATACTTACTAGCTGTGTGACTCTGGGCAAGTCATTTAACTTAATTGCCTTAAACATCCGGGGCCATCTCCAGGTGTCCTTATATATACATCTTGCCACCCAGATGGCTATGGAGGAGAGAGTGAGGTTGGTAACTTTGTACAGTCTTCCCTCACTTAAATCCAATTCACTGCAAGTTATGACATCACCCCCTGATGTCATGGTCCTCTTTGAGAACAAAGGACAGGGGCAGCTAGGTGGCACAGTGGATAGAGCACCGGCCCTGAATTCAGAAGGACCTGAGTTCAAATCTGGCCTCAGATACTTGACACTTACTAGCTGTGTGACCCTGGGCAAGTCACTTAACCCCAATTGCCTCACCAAAAAAAAAAAAAAAAGGAGAGAGAGAGAGAGAGAGAGAGAGAGAGAGAGAGAGAGAGAGAGAGAGAGAGAGAGAACAATGGACAAACAACTGACTATCACAAAAAAATCTACATACTCCAAGGTAATTCCCACATAGTGAGTCCTCTGCACTGACAAAATCTTTGTATATTTGGGTATTATGTTTCTATCTTCTCCAAATCTCTCTATAACCTCTAAATTGGTAGCACCAGTAAAATAACTCATTTTCATTGCCTTTTCCTTTAACCAGTGGAAACCTTAAGGAAGGGTTCATTTTGGTTCTCAAAAGGAAATGCTATTTTGTAGGTTAACTTCATGATAGGGGTCTTTCACCAGTAATGGTGCTGGAAATGTTTAAACTTTTAAATACTTGCACCAAATAATAAATAAGCCCTTTTGATTAATGTTTCCAAAAGGGACTATTAACATTATCCTTACATCTGTTCATGATAGAATATCAAAATGAAAAACAGTTATGAAAAAAAAAAGTAAGGCAGTGCTCATTTAGCAGCATAGGGCAAACAACTAATGTGAAGACAACTTCGGTAAGGCTTAACCAACTAATATTTCATCTGATCATCATTTAGCCAAACCACAACAATACTCCAGAGGGTTCCTCAGTTTCATTGACAGCATCTGTCATTTCACTTACTGCAGAATGTGGTTTCTCCAAAGGATGCTAGATAGAGAAGCCCTTAGTGCCTGAAATGAAATTGGTTTCCACTGTTCCCTTTGAGAGCAGGACTTAATGGCAGATCTGGAAAAAAGCTTCATCTGTCAAAAATGTTGAGCTCTACTGGTGTCTATTAGATAAATGTTGCCTGTTCTTTAACCCTTAGCTAAGCTGCTAAGTATTCAGGATTCACCTTTACCAAGAAAAATAGATAAAGGGAAGCCCCAAATAATTTTACTAGTTGATGATTTTTCAGCAGAATACCACATCTACTGATTTGTGAAAAAGCAACACATTTAGCCTGCATACATGGATAAAGGAATAGACCTGAACTCCTTAATTTAGATTCTAAACTTAGCTTAATTTTTTTTTTAGTATTCACCAAATCCACCAACTTTTGCTGATCACTTATTATGTTCAATCTATTATGCTAAGAGATTCAGGGAGCTCTCATAGGCCAGCCTCCAGATCATCCCTTTCCATGTTGCCCAACTTTTAAAATTAGTTCTTTTTAACACATGATATTTCCAATATGGAACTTGGAGTTGCATTTAGTTCTGTTTAAAAAGACATTACTCTTGGATTCTCTAAGAGATATTAAGTCTCTCTTTGGGAAGAGAGGGGTTCTGTTTACCCCTCTGTAGCCACTTTCCCCTTCCCTTAATACAGTTAGCACAACAAACTTTAGATAATACAGGGAAGTTCTAGGAAGCATCAATGAATTTCAGGCAACCTTTGATTTGGGGCAAATGCTTTTTGATTGATGTGAATATACTGACAGGATATTTAACCTGTCCTCACTGTTGCTCAGATATCAGAAGGAAAGTGCAAGCTAGAGGTGCAAAGCTAAGAGGGCAGAATGTGGGAGGCAGGTTCTTAGATGTTGCTTAGCAATTTCACATGTTTGTGTGATGGCACTAACAGTAATAGGAAAAGCACAGAGGTTGTCACCAACAAGAAAAATAGTCATTCATCAAGGTAGCATGCAGAGGAGCAGCAGGAAGCCTCCCCCCTATATACAAGCAGGCTCACTTATTCTTGGAGGGGGTGCTATGATAATTGAGCTTGGGAACAGCCACTGGGAATGCAAGAGTTGTGTGTGTGTGTGTGTGTGTGTGTGTGTGTTGGGAAGAAAACATTCCCACGTTTCTTTCATTCCTATGGACTTGAAACGCTAAATTAGGCTTAGCTTAGTAGAGATATGAAATTAAGTTATTCATAAAGATGAGGTCCTGTTATACAATGTGGAAGCACAGTGGAAAATTTCTAGGGTTTAAATTTAGATATTTTCTCTTCTTGTACTCTCTCTGAAGCTTTTCATTTCAAAGCAATGTCAGTCTCAGTGCATTTTTTTATAAAGTTCTTGCCTTTCTAGTGCTTTAAGGAAAGGATAATCAAATAGTCTGAATTTTGCCCTCCATACTTTGTAAGTTGTGTTCCTATATCCTTTAACTGTCACCTCTATTGATAGAAAAATTATTCTTAGCAGACCTAGAATTCCCACAGGATATGGAAAATGACTCATGCTTTTACCTTTATTTCATCATATATGTCTCCTAAACTTGAAGGTCTTTGAATCATCTTGTGATAGTATCAGAGTATACTGTATTTTTTTCTGGTAGCTAAGAGAGTTGTTAAGATATTTAGAACTCTTGGGCATATTTTTAGGGGGGGGTAAGTTTTCATTGATAGCAATAGGAAAAATAATAATATTTATATAGTATTTCATGCTCTTAATGGAATTTTAATATTATACCATCTTATCCACACAAAAACACTAGGAGGAAGGTAGGTTAGGTAATAAAACATCTAGATATAAGGAAACTGACTCAAAAGGTTGGGTGACTTGACCAAGGTTATACAGCTAATTCATGGCTTTGCCAGGGCTAGAACAAAAAAAACCCTCATCTACAAACTTTGATTTATAATAGGTAGCTGAGGCAGGTCCAGAAAATCCACTTTGGTTCAGAGCTGGAGTTTAGCACTCAATGGTCCACATGGCAATTTTGCCAGGCTTATCAAATTGGGGGATCTGAACAGGATAAATGTCAAGGGTTTGATCTTGATATCTTGACAAAGATCTTGAGGCCCAGAGATCAAGGAAAGGCAAGAAAGAAGAAGGGAGGAACCAGAATCTGGCAAGAATGACAAAATGTCCAATAGGTTGTATTTTTTATGGATAGGGCACAAACTTGCAGAATATACCCAAGTGGCCTTGATCTTAAACCTCTACAACCTCTTTTAGCTATAATTTCTTGGCTGGTAGTATATAATCTCAAGATCTAAGGCTGTTATTTGGGGGTGAAGGGTGTAGCTGGTTAAAGAAAGGGTTTGGGTAGGAAGCAGCAGCTGAAGGTAAGTCCTCATGAATGAAAAAAGCATTTATTAATCTGCTATTATATGCTGGGTTGGGGATAAAAGGAAAAAGTGAAACAATTCTCTCTATCAAAAACTCTTACATTTAAATAGAGAGAAGTAACAGATATTTTGGGAGTATTGCCAAGGAAAAGACATTTTGGTCTGAGAAGTCATAAGAATAGTAAATTGAACCCTAGGGCAGTCAAATATCACCCCCTCTTCCAGAAATTAGGGTACTATTGATTTGATTACTGTTCCCAGAGCAACATGTATGGTAAGGGAAGGGATGGAATGTTTTATGGCATGGCAAATAGCAATATGTCCCAAGATGTGCAGGGTGGATGGATGAGAACCTTGGTTAAGGGTCAGCTTGATGTATTCCTTCAGGTGAATTTGTACTGTCTGACCAATCAAGCTTATTCCCAAGGCAGAGTTCCAAGCTGAGTGGACTAACCCAATCAGGGTAGAAGGCATGGTTTCTGGTTCAGACAGTGTTATTCCAGGTGGGGATCAGGGCAGCAGACAAGATGCCTCAAGATGTCTAGTGTGGGCCTAACCTGAAGAATTCTGGGGAGAATGAGTCAATTAAGGGGCTAGCTTAAGGGTCTGAATGAGCTTTGAGGAGGTCCTGTTTGAAATAGAAAATGACTCTCCATAGAAATCAGGCCATACTTCCCAGGATTGCCTCACTCTCAAGTTGGGCTGGAACCATGACATATTCTAAAAGCACAAAGAGAAACAATTACCATATCACATTTTCTAAGAATAAAAGATGGCAGATCCTATTTTAGGGATGTGGCAAAACTATCATCCCTACCTTTTGGAGTAAGCTCCAATTTAACTGAAGTCAGATTAATAGAAAAGTGATTGAGTTTTAGGTACAGTGATCTTTGAGAGGATTTTGAGATTTTCCTCTCATTCATGGTTTCTTGGGTGAAATATCACCAATTTCTTGACCCGGTCCTTTGTTGTAGTAGAAAGAACATTGGGCCTAGAATCAGAAGCCCTGTGTTCATATTTGGGTTCTGATATTTTAGTAACTGTGAAAGCATGGCAAATTCACTTGTTTTTTCTGACCTTTATTTCCGCATCTATAAAATGGGAATAAAGATGCTCATACTATCCAACTCATAGGGTAATTGTGAGCAAATTTCTTTTTAAAATCATAAATCACTGTATAAAAGTGAACTATTGTTAACTATGACCTGATTTCAATTCCTTCACCATTCCAATTACTCAGATATGATCTGGCCAGTATACAGAAGAGTGTGACTATTAGCCATCTTTGATTTGGGCTCTACACTTCTATTCATACTGCCTAGGATAAAATTTGTTGGTTCTTCTAGATTTTGGTAGCTATGTCATGCTGCCAAAATCCATTAAATATATTAAACTTGTCAAAACCCATAAGTCTTTCCCACACGAACAGTAACCTAGCTTGCCAACACTACATATTGTTGGTTTTTTGGGCCTGTAGGTAAGACTTTACATTTTTCCCCTATTTTGGTTGATTATACTTTCTCAATAGGAGACCTTAAAATTTGACTCTAGTGAATGACTGAAGCAGAGAAGAGTTGTGGGGCTGGTGAGCATTTTCCAAGAAGCTCTTCACTCATGTATGCAGAATGATACTAACAATAATAACTTTGAGGAAAGGCATTGTCTGTGTACTGGGGAGCAGGGAGGGAGAGATAGAAGCTGTGGCCAAAAGAGGAACAGCTTGCTAATGCAAAATTACTACATTTACTCCTGAAATGTTTCTATTTTATCTCATGTTTGGATAAGCTTCAAGGTTCTCTCAATCAAGGGCACCAGGAAAAGAATGCCTGTGTTTGTCAATGTAATCATATGCCTTAATCACATGACTTAATCTTCCCCAAAACAGTGACTAGAATTTTTTTTTTTTAACAAACCATATACTTTTACAATACATCTTCCTGTAGTCACACAAATCCTAAGACTTTCTTGGCCTAATATATAGTTTCAAAAGGCACAGTGGATTGAGTGCTTGGCCTGGAGTCAGGAAGACCTAAATTCAAATCCAGACTTTGAAACTTACTAGTTGTGTGACTCTGAGCAAGTCACTTAACCCTGCTTGCCTCAGTGTCCTCATCTGTTAAATAAGCTGGAGAAGGAAATGGCAAACCACTCCAATATCTTTTCCAAGAAAAGCCCACAAAAAGGGGTCATGAAGAGTTGGACACAACTGAACAACTATTTCATGGGCCCCTTTACTCCTTAAGATTTTTATATAGCCACTGATTCTAGAGGTGACCCTCTCCATATGCCATAGATCACAAAATCTCAGAATTAGAAGGTACCTCAGGGGTCATCTAGTCTCTCTGTTGGGAATTGCTTTTTTTTTTTTTTTCAGGGCAATGAGGGTTAAGTGACTTGCCCAGGCTCACACAGCTAGTAAGTGCCAAGTGTCTGAGGTCAGATTTGAACTCAGGTCCTCCTGAATCCAGGGCTGGTGCTTTATCCACTGCTCTACCTAGCTGCCCCCAGGAATTGCTTTATGCCTTTTTTCACAAGTACTCATCAAACATCTACCTGAAGGCAGCTAGTTATGGACCTGCATGTTTCTCTTGAAGATCTCCAGAGAGATTTCTTTTACTATTGATTCACTCATTCAATAAGTTTTTACATTTTTATTTTCCTATATTTTTATTAAAAATAAATTAGTATTTATCTCTTATTTTTACATTACCTTCATTTCCTAATGTATCTTTTCCTTTCCACAGCCCAGAGAGTAATCCCTTATAACAAAGAAAGCTCCCAAGCGCAAAACACATGTCAGCCTCAGCCTCCTCAGTAACTGGAATTATAGATGTGTGCCACCACACTTGGCCCATATTTCTTCTTTAGGGCCATATTTGGTCATTATAATTTTGCAGCATTCAGTTTGACGATTTTGTTTGTGTTGTTCTTTCCAATCATAGTTTTTGCATATGATATTTTTCTAGTTTTATTCAGTTTGCATGAGTAAATGTAAGTCTCTCACATTTCTCTGTATCCATCAGCATTGTTTTTCAAAGTACAGTAAGAATTCATTACATTCATACGCAAATATTTTTAAATGCCTGTGTGCCGAGCTCTGTGTTATGCTTTAGAGGGAATAAAAAGTACCCTCGTGGCATCCATAATCCAGTAGGGGTACTATATACACAGACAAATAATTAAAGTATACAGCATTACATAACAGCAACTCTATCTATGCCTTAGACTTGGGATTGCACTTGAGGCTGGCATTTCTTTTGAGCTTGGGGGTACTGAGATGCAGTGGACAATGCAGGACAGTTGGCTGCAATATTTTGTATTAATATGATGATCTTCCTGCTCCATCTCCCTAACCCCCTCCAAGCAGCGGGCCATCAGCTTGCCTAAGAAACCACTAACCAGCCCAAGTCAGAAACTGAGCAGGTCAAAACTCCTTCCTACCTTAGTAGAATTTGCCAGAATCTATACTCTGCTGCTATAGTCTTTGAGAACCCAGGACCATCTTCATGCCTTCATGAGTCATCTTTTTGAAAAAATGACCTTGTTTTGAGTCCCTTCACCATCCTATTATGAAGGTGTGCTATTTCATCAGTGTTCTTTTATTTATTTATTATTAATTTTTTTTGCACGGGGCAATGAGGGTTAAGTGCCTTGCCCAGGGTCACACAGCTAGTAAGTGTTAAGTGTCAGAGGCTAGATTTGGACTCAGGTCCTCCTGAATCCAGGGCCAATGCTTTATCCACTGCGCCACCTAGCTGCCTCCAATCAATGTTCTTTTAAAACATATTTGCCAAAGACTCAGTATCTGCTTTAGGCAGAAGGTTGGACTAGATTACCTCTGCAGTTCCTTCTAATTCTAAGGTTCTATTATTCTACTCTAGATATGATACCATATTTCTATTAATACTGCATAAGACCAAGTTAAATTTTGTTTTGGGTAGCCACATCTCACTTTTGAAACATATTGAAATTGGCAGCCTATTAAAGCATAAATTGCTATCTAGCTTGCCAATCTTATCCATATGCTATTGATTTTTTGAACCTGCATGTAAGACTTTAAGGTTTCCCCCCATTATATTTTGTCTTGTTTGATACATTATACTTTGCCAATTGGAGAATTTCATATCTGGCTCTGTTTCATATGTTCTTAACCTGGGCTCTGTGGATGGGGGAAAAATTACATCTTTGTTTTTAGTGAAAACTGAAACATAGCATTCCCTTCAATTACTTTTATTCCAAGAAAGGATTCACTATTGGATTCACCAGATAGTCAAAGAGATTCATGACATGAATAAAAAACTAAGTACCCTTGTTCTATTGATTTCTTGACTGCAAAAGAGAAAGGATGTTGGAGCTGAAGATTGACTGCTAAGAAGTTCTTCCCCCAACTGTGTAGAATGCCAGCAGGGCTTTTGTGAAGAGAAAGGGGAAAGTTAGACTTAGGGAGGGATATTTTCCCCTTTTGATGAGATACCTTACCTCTGAGTCCAGCTTCTATGTTAGAAAGAAGTGGCATGCCTATTTATCTCCAGGGACAGTAATATGCTAGATCAAGGGATATGGGACTGTCACACATCACCCAAAGACATAAATGCCTAGAAAAACAGCTCTCTGTGCTGAATTTGTCTCCTAATGGTTAAGGATTCACCCCTGTTCTGTCATCTCCAAATCCCAGGACAACCGCAACTACCTAAATTGTGACTGTGAGTACTGTACTTTCAAGAAATGTTTACAGGTGTGGGAGAGAAATATTATGCTGAAGCTCCCAACCAATATGAATACTATGGAGGAAGTTACCCTGTAGAATCTGGGGAAAGTATCTCTAGAGCTGCTAAATGAGTTTACATAGTGAGTGAGCTGAGTCCGTGACCTTCCATAAACTATTCCTGTTGCCCATATGGAAAAAATATAGTCAATATATTTTAGAAGTTATAAGATACATACATTTCCCCTAATGTTTCTTTCAGGAACTATAAACTTGTAGTTTTTTTTATTATTTAATATGGATGTAGTGCCTGAAATGGAGTTAGAGCAGTTTGATATTAAAAAAAAAAAAAGCTCATGCCAAAACAGGTAATATTTTCTAATTTTATGCAACCATGCTTAGAATTCAGAGTTGGAAGACACCTTAAAGGTTATTTAGTTCCCACCCCCACCCCCTATTTTACAACTGAGAAAATTGAGGCCTAGATAGATGAAATGATTTGCCCAAGTTCACACAGTAATAGAGCTAGGATTTAAATCCAGGTTCCATATCCAGCCACTTTGCCTTTGTATAGGTGGTCCTACCTCTCTGTCATGTACTCCCTCCTCATTGCCACTTCTTAGAATTTCTTTCTTCCTTCAAAGAATAGCTCATGTCACCCCCTACATCTGTTTTCTGATTAGTCACTACTTCCCCAAATTTCTTGTGCTCTCTCTCTTTTATTTTAAATTTTATTTTTATTTTCAGTTCCAAATTCTCCTCATCCACATCCCTTCTCCCACCCATTGAAAAGGCAAAAGAAAATATGCCCATTATACATATGAAGTCTTGAAAATCATATTTCTGCTTTAACCATGTTTTGGGGGGTGTGGGACAAGAAAAATAAAAGAAAAATGCTTTGAGCTGCACTCTGAATCTCAGTTCTTTATCTGGAGATTGATAGGTGGTACAGTGGATAAAGTGCTGGGCCTGAAGACAGGAAGACTCATCTTCCTGAGTTCAAATCTGGCCTCAGACACTTCCTAGTTGTGTGACCCTGGTCAAGTCACTTAGCCCTGTTTGCCTCAGTTTCCTCAATTATAAAATAGAGCTATGGGAACCTTTACAGATTCAAAAGTTCCCTGAAAACCTAGTATGAGCAGCAGCATATTAGCTGTTTCAGCAGTCTCTTTGACAGAGCAGAGGGGTAGAAAGAACAACAGGGCTCAATCAGAGGTGGGGAGATGATTTTATAGAATTCCATATAATTGCCTTTGTGATAGCCACAGAGAAAAGAGGAAGCACCATGTAGTGGCAAGGGCATTGGATTCACACTCACAAGCTGGGTTTGAATCCTGGCTCTGCTGCTTGCTAGCCATATAACCATAGGCAAGTGACTGACCCTCTCTGAGCCTCGGTTTTGTCATCTGTGAAATGGGAATAAAAATGATTGAATCACATATCACAGATACACTTTGTAAATTGTAAAGCATTGTGCAAAAGGGGGAGATGGTATTGCTATTGTTGGAAAGACAGTTGACAGGAAGTCAGGGAACAGGAAAAGCATTGATCCTGGAGTCAGAAGAACTGGGTTCAAGGTTATGAGCAGCTAGACCATTGAGAAGCGTCTTAACCTCTCTGGGCCTCATATTCCTAATCTGTCAAATAGGAGCCAAGGGTTATTTACAATACCTACCTCTCAGGGCTATTATAAAGGTAGTGCTTTATCAACCATAGAGGATTCAATAAATGTGAATAATTATTCCTAACATATAGTTTGGCACCATTAACAAAAGACCAAGAAGCTACCAGGTAGGATCTCCTGTTTCTGGCCAACATAAACCTGATGATGAATTCTCTCGGCACCCATTCAAGACCTTAATAAATTCTTACTTGCTTGATTGAAGGATTGACACAGATGTCATGAATATCTTTCTTTCTTTGGTATGGGGCAGCTAAGATTGGTATGGGGCAGCTAAGAATGATCTTTATCATAAGCCTCTGTCACTAGGTTGGCTGCCATATGTTTTCTGGACAATTATTAAAGCCATTAGAGTCCTATTTACTTTGAGGTGAACCCCAACTTCTCTCACAAGCTTTGCAAACTTTCCTAATAGGGAGATCAAGTGAACAGAGTGGTGAGAGAAAGCATTGGAGTAAATGGGCTATTGACTCCCATTCTGATGGAATGTATAAATGGTGGCAGGGAGAGTGGATGCCAAAGAACATTGTGCTTTCCACACAGGTTCAGGGGATTATTTGTCAAAATTCAGCCTATCAAGGAAGTGCTATAATCTCTGGAGTTTTGCAAATACCTGTCACTTTGCCAGCGCAGAAAGAGCCAGACACAAGGAAATTGGTTTTTAAAACATTAAAAATCTTTCTCAGGCTCAGATTTCATTTTCTTTCAAGAGTGACTGAAAACCTGGATTGGTGGCAGGCCATAGATCAAGGAAAAAGATCATGGCAGAAAAAAACATGCCCCTACCAGAGTTTCCATGTGGATTTTCCAAGGCCTATGTCGAGAGGCAGCCAGGTATAGTGAATAGAGCTGGTCTTGCCATCAGGAGAGGCAGATAGACGGCTTAGTGCAGGGCTTCTTAAACTTTTTCCACTCGCAACCCCTTTTTGCCTGAGAAATGTTTACACGACCTCAGGTATATAGGCACATAAAATAGGTATACACAACCTTTTGCTGTTAAGAAATTCTTCTTGACCCCTACATTCAGTTCTGTGACCACATCTGAGGTCACAACCCACCATTTAAGAAGCTAGGGCTTGGAGTCAGGAAGACCTAAATTCAAATCCAGCTCCAGACACTTACTGGCTGTGTGACCCAGGGCAAGTCACTTAACCTCTGTTTGCCTTAATCCACTGGAAAAGGAAATGGCAAACTACTCCAGTATCTTTGCCAAGAAAACTCCATGGACAAGGTCCATGGGGTCATGGAGAGTTGGACACAACTGAATGTCAAGAACAACAACAACACAATCTGGAAGATCTGAGCTCAACTCCTGATTCCCATACTTACTAGTTATGTGTTGCTATTCAGTCAATTAACCTTCATGAGTTTGAGTTTCCTCATCTGTACATAAAGGGGAGAGGATTAAATGCTCAGTCCTGGGAACATGCACAGGGAGCTCTGCCTGCTACCAACCCACATAAATAGTTTGGTGAACCTTTTTCTGTGTGATGCCACATAATATACAATCCCTGCTCCCTGGCTCAAAACATGCCCAGGTATTCTATGACTGTTTCCTGGTGAAGAAAAGCCTTTTGATTGGCCACTGAGCCAGAACTGAATGTGCATATGTAATCCATAGAAAAGTTTTAGTCGTAGACCCCCAACCTCCTCCAGTCATGAAATGTGTAAAAGACAGAGATTGGCCAACGAGGAGGTTGTATTAGGTGGCTTTGAAGTCCCCTTTCTATTTTAAATCAATGATTTTGTGATCTATGTAGCCTTGGTCACAGACCTAGAAATCTGATATCCCCAAAGACAAAAAACAAAAAACAACAAGCATCCTGGCATCCTACAATACTAATAACTCACATGCATATAGCAATATTGTTATCCCTTCTCCCATTTGATCCTTACAACACCCCATACGAGAGCAAAAACATTTATTATTAACCCCATTTTCCAGATCTGCCTCCCACGAGGGCTGCTGGTTCCTGTTATTTTTGTGGATGACTGGAGCTTTAGAGGAGAGAGTGTAGCTTCTTACAGGATGGCTTCCAAATGGGCCTCTGCAGACAGCTGGGGACGGGCTTTTGAAACCATTCTAGGCTCCTTCTGCCTGCTGTGAAGGCTTCCCAGAGACAACTCAGGAACCAGGAGCTGTTTGCTATTCTGTTGCAGTGGGTGTGCAGATGAAAGGATGGATGAGTTAGGGAGGAATAATTCCCCAAGCTCCCCTAAAATTTTTGATCTTTGGCCCCTGCTGTAAATTGATTCTGGGAATGTCTGTTGGTTGTAAGAACTGTCTAAGATTGAGCTGGAGTTTCCCGTAATTTCAATCTATATGAATTTCTTTGCCATCCTATCCTACCATAGCAGCTGTCTCCTTCCCTCTAACCTGAAATTGAAGTCTTCGAAATTCAAGTCACTGATGTCTACATCATCTTATGTTACCCATAATTTCCAAAGATTCATTTGGAAACGGGAGGACAAATAATCATAGCATCACAGACTTAGAGCTGAAAGAAACCCTGAAGAACATCTAGTGCAACCCAACCATTTTACACATGAAGAAATGGAGAGTTAGACTTGTTTAAGGTTTTAGATAGAGATATATACACACACATATGTGTGTATATATGTGTATATGTATACATACGCATATATGTATATTCTACATGTGTATATGTTTATTATGCGTGTGTATATATACATTTATGTTTATATACAATATATGTGTTTATGTATGTGACCAGTAAATATATATTAATATTATATTAATAATATAACATAAGATACTATGATTTAAAATAACTTATAATAATATAAACATTAATTATATCTATGTATGTGTATGTATGTATGTATAACTAGTAAATAGCAGAGTAGGGATTTGAACCCAGGTTCTCAGACTCCAAATCCTAAGGAATTATCCCTGAAGTTGGGGAGAAGACCACGATTATGTAAATATAGCCATGCTTGTGTGGGTCCATTTCTGTAGTTGATTCATTGTGAATGTTTCATTCTCCTTCTCTGCAAAGTGTATTTCCTTTAGCCTAAGTTATTCAAATTGGCTCTATCCTCCATTTCAGATTTTGTAAAGATGACCTAGAGAAGTCCAGGAATTAAGGCATAAGAGAAAGTACACTGGCCTAGGGCCGGGAAATCTTTATTCTGGTTCTAGCTCTGTCATGAGCCTGAAATGTGACACTGGCTTTGGATTCAGCAAATCTGGGTTCAAATCTCAGCTGTTACCTGTGTGACTTTGGGGCAAGTCACTTAACCTCAGTTTCCTTATCTGTAAAATGAAGAGGAGTTGGACTAGATGGCTTCATAGGTCCTTTTCAGTCTAAAACTATTATCCCATGACCTTAGGTAAGTCATTTTTATTTCTTTCCATCTCTCTCTCTCTCTCTCTTTTTGTATATATAATTGGGGAGGTTAGAATACGGTCCTTTACAGATTAGTGATGCTATGATTCTAAGTTGGCCATGTAGGGTACAGTCTACAGAGAGCTCCAGAATTTGAAAGGATCTGATTATTTTCATGAAGTTGAATTTATTCCCTGAATGTCTGCCTTGCTTATTCCTTCTGGGTTTGCCCATTTGGTGGCCAAGGTTAATTTCCATTTTTTTCCACTTGGATTTTTTCCCTCCTTTTGTCCAGGTGATTACTGGACAAGGAATACTACTCTCATCTCCACGAAGCATCTTTGTTATTGTGTCTTGGAAAGTTTGGGCAGGCTATGGACCAGGTTGGCCCAGATTTACCTTCAATAGCAGGGCATCATGCTTCATATTAGTTAAAGTGTAGCTACAGATTATCTCTGTACCACCTGCCAGGCCAGACATAGCTTAAATCTACTGGTTACTTATTAGAGGAGAAAAGAATAGCTTACATCCAGCATTTCCTAGGTCAAGGTCCATTGTATCTGGATTGTGAGATTTCCATCTAGAAGGTGTGGTCAAAAGCAGAGTGGTAAATTAATGGTAGGATGTACAAGAAAGAGATGAAAATTACTAGTTAGGAAGGGGACAAGGAATTGGAGTCATTTTTCTTCCAGATCATGAAGGAAGAAAAATTAAGTTGGATATCAACCAAGGTCTTTGGCAGAAAGTTAAATAAACAGTACCTAAAAGGAACATAGAATTGTGTTATGTTATTTTCTTTTTTTTTTTACTGGAAGTTTAGAAAACTGCCTTTATTCTATTATGTTATTTTCTAATCATGATTATAAACTATTGTAGTAAATACTAACTTAATCACAATCCAGCTAAATGTAACACTCGAATAGGATTTTTTTTTTCTTCTTGCAATTGACTCCTAGGAGAGAGAAGGGCAAAAACGTGTCCCTAAGGGAGTTTAGGGGGAAACATGACACATATACAAATAATTATAATAGGATGCAAAGTCAGGTGAGAAAGTGCACAAGAGATTTCAGGATATAGGGGCAGTGATGTATTCAACACATTTTTCTAAACTTTCAACATCAAAAATCCTGTAAAATAAGAACTTGTGTTCAGATTCACGACCTCGAGGCACCAAATTTCCTCAGTCATCAAAGAGTTATTCAGATGGATTCCTTACATTCTATTTACTAAGGCAGGGAATGTAGCACTTCATTACACACAATTTTGTTCTCTGGTTATTTCATCTGTACATCTTATCTCCCCAACTAGAATGTTGCATTCTTGAGGGGAAGGACTAATTCTCATCTTTGTATCAGCCATTGGGCTTTTATAAAGCACACTGCTCCACACAGGGAGAGTCCTCAATAGTTGCCTGTCCATCAGTCATAGTAGATGCTAAATAAAGCTCGTCACCAATTGTTTAAAAGTAGACTAATACACCTTTAATTTTCAGCAGGTTTGAAGTAAAAAAGAAATGGCAGCTTCATCCTGAATTAAATGGTAAAATACTATCATACGTAATAAATTATTATATAATTAATTAAATGATGTAATCATTAATTACATATGTTAGATATATGTATATAGATAAGGTCATCTCATTTTAAACATTTTAAAATTATCCTTGAATTGCCCACCAGTATAAGCTTAACAATTTTCCTTGTAGCCCCTGCAGTTCTTAGCACCTCACAAAAAAGGGCCTCTGTGTGTGTGTGTGTATGTAAGGATAGAAGTTTTGGGGTGATTTGGGGTCAGGTTGTCAAGGAGGCCAGGTGACCCCTATTAGTCAGGAGGGATTAGGTCTTGATTCTATGCCAATTCTGGACCAAGGAAGTCACCATTTTTTTTTTTTTGTCAATAGCTTAGTAATGACGCTGTGGTGTGAATGTTTAGTTTAGGCACTAGCCATCAAGAACTAAAGACTTTAACAAGCTTCTATATATTTTTCTCATAAAAATTTTTAGCACCCTCAAAGGTGAGCATTAGGACTATTTAATTTGCATTTTATAGTGCCTGGCAGAATGGTATGTGCAAATTAATAAATAAATGATTAGGAGGAAGTGATAGAATACAGGGCAATATAGAACCTCGCTGGTACCACAAATTCCTTTCTCTCCTTTGCTATGATATTCCTGGAGGGGCAACTAGGTGGTGCAGTGGATAAAGCACCGGCCCTGAATTCAGGAGTACCTGAGTTCAAATCCGGCCTCTGACACTTAATACTTACTAGCTGTGTGACCCTGGGCAAGTCACTTAACTCCCATTGCCCCGCAAAAAAAAAGAAAAAAGAAAAAAGAAAAAAAGAAAAGAAAACAGCTATGATATTCCTGGGCCAAAGGTAAGCTCCTGGACAGAAATGTCCTTTAAAAAATGCCATTGTTATTTTCCATCCATTATACTACCAGTGGGGCATGTCAGTAATTTAGAATGCATCACCTCCTTACCTTCACTGACTACAATCTCCCAGCTTCATTGGAAGCACAGCTCAGGTACCATACACCTTCTGTCTGAGGCCTTCTGTGAACTCACCCTGCCACCCTCCCCCCATTCTTCTTCTTCTTCTTAAGTGACTTGTCCAGGGTCATGCAGCTAGTATGTGTTAAGTGCTACATACACCTATTAGGACATAAGTTCCTTGAAGGCAAGAGCTCTTGTCTTGGCCTTTGTATTTGTCAGGCCTTTGTTCAGGGCCTCCCACATAGCAGGTGCTTAATGCATGTTTGTCAAGTTCAATCTACTAGGCCAGTATGGCGAACGTTTGACTCATTAGTCATAAGTTTATCCTCAGTCAGATCCCACTGAGTGCCAGGACTGTCAAACATACTTCCAAGCATAGCTCCAACATCCTGACTCCAAATGGGTCCTTGCAGATGTTGACTTTAGGAATTCCTCCAAACAAGTTCTGCTCTCTGTTGGCTCTTCATTTCCAAATTCCTTCTGAAATGTGTGTGCGAGGATAGAGGATACCGTAGAAATGACTAAAGAGATCCCAGCGTTATTACTCTCTTTTCTCATCCATGGAAGACCATGGAGGGAACCAGTGTTTTTTTTTTTTTTTAAAGAATTAAAACCAGAAATGTAACTCAAATACATTAGAGCAATTGTTCTTAATTTAAGAAAGTGGGCAGAGGTGAAACTTTTAAGAAATGATCCTTTGCCTCCTCTAGTATATCCCCTCTAGGCTATGACCACACTGGGGCAATTGGGGTACCTGAACCCAGCTGGAATTCTCTCCCCTCCCATCCCCCCCAGGCCCCAGTTACTTATATTTTTACATGACCCATAAATATTTCTGAGGATGTATTAGTACAAACTTCCTCCATCTGCACTGCCCCACTTGATTATTTATAGGCTCATAGGATTATAGATGCAGAACTGGAAGAGACCTCAGAGGCCATCAAGTCTAACCTCATTATTTTTTCAAATGACGAAAAAGAGGGCCATAGAGGTTAAGTGGTTTTTGTATGGTCCTACAAGCAGCAAGTGGAAGGACTATAATTTTTACCCAGATCTTCTGATTACAATCCCAACATTCCGATTTTTCAGAGCTGTGATTTCTCAAAGTGTAGTCTATGGAGCCTTGGGGGTTTACAAGGTCAAAACTGTAATTATTTTGTTGTTGTTCAGTTGTTTCCAACTCTCTGTGATCCCATTTAGGGTTTTCTTGGTCAAGATACTAGAGTGATTTGCCATTTCATTCTCCAGTTCATTTTACAGATAAGGAAACTGAGGCAAACAGGGTTAAGTGACTTCCCCAGGGTCACACAACTGGTAAGTATTTGAGGTCACATTTGAACTCAGGCTTCGTGACTCCAGACTCAGCGCTCTATACATTGCACCACCTTGCCACCCTTCATAATAATACTAAAGTGTTTGAATTTCTAATAACAGTTACTATCGATATAATTCACATAAATCTAGGGGTTCCTCAATAGTTTTAAGAGGGCAAAAGGATTTTGAAACCAAAAATTTTGAGAATGGCTGTTCTACAGGGCAGAGATAAGTACTGTACAAGTGAAAATTTTTGTACTGTATCAGGTTCATTGTCATGGACCTGAAATGCAGTCAATACCTTCTGTTTTTCCCCTTAATAGTATTTTTTCCAATTATATGTAAAGATAGTTTTCAACAATCATTTTTGTAAGATTTTGAGTTTCAGATTTTTCTCCCTCCTTCTCTCCCTTCCCTCCCCAAGGAAGCAAGCAATCTGATCTAGTTTATATATGTACAATCATGTTAAACATTTCCACATTAGTCATATTATGAAAGAAGAATCAGAAAAAAGGGAAAAGCCATGAGAAAGAAAAAAAGCCAAAAAAAGTGAAACTAGTATGCTTCAATCTGCATTCAGACTCCATAGTTCTATCTCCAGATGTGGAGAGCATTTTCCATCATGAGTCCTTTGGCATTGCCTTGGATCATTGTTTTGCTGAGAAGAGTTAATTCTATTATAACTGATCATTGCACAATATTACTGTTGCTGTGTACAATGGTCTCCTGTTTCTGCTCACTTCAGTCAGCATCAGTTCATGTAAGTCTCTCCACGTTTTTCTGAAATCTACAGCACAATAGTATTCCATTACATTCATATACCACAACTTGTTTAGCCATTCACCAATTGATGGCATTCCCTTAAATTCTAATTCTTTGTCACCACAAAAAGAGCAGCTATAAATATTTTTGTACATGTGGGCCCTTTTCCCTTTTTTATGATCTCTTTGAGATATAGACCTAGTAGTGGTATTGCTGGGTCAAAGGGTATACACAGTTTTATAGCCCTTTGGGTATACTTCCAAATTGTTCTCCAGAATGGTTGAATCAGTTCACAACTCCACCAGCAATGCATTAGTGTTCCAATTTTCCCACATCTTCTCCAAAATTTATCATTTTCTGTTTTTGTCATATGTGCCAGTCTGATAGGTGTGATAGGTATGTCAGAGTTATTTTAATTTACTTTTCTCTAATCAAGTGATTTTCAACATTTTTTTTCATATGACTATAGATAGCTTTAATTACTTCAGCTGAAAACTGTCCTTATCCTTTAACCAATTTTCAATTGAGGAATGACTTGTATTCTTATAAATTTGACTCAGTTCTCTCTATATTTTAGAAATGAGGTTTTATCAGAAACATTGGCTGTAAAAATTATTTCCCAGCTTTCTGCTTTCCTTCTAATCTTGGTTACATTGGTTTTGTTTGTGCAAAACCTTTTTAATTTAATGTAATCAAAATGATCCATTTGGTATTTTGTAATATTCTCTGTCTCTTGTTTGGTCATAAATTCTTCCCCTCTCCATACATCTGACAAGTAAACTATTTCTTCCTCTTGTAATTTGCCTATGGTATCACCCTTTATGTCTTCATCATGTACTTATTTTGACTTTATTTTGGTATACGGTGTGAGATGTTGGTCTATGCCTAGTTTCTGCCATACTATTTTCCAGTTTTCCCAGCAGTCTTTGTCAAATAGTGAGTTCTTATCTCAGAAGCTAGAGTCTTTGGGTTAATCAAACAGTAGATTACTATAGTCGTTTCCTATGGTGTCTTGTGTATCTAACCTATTCCACTGATCCACCACTTAATTTCTTAGTCAGTATCAAATAGTTTTGATGATTAATGCTTTATAATATAGTTTTATATGTGGCATATTCAATACACTTTAGTTGATGTAATATAACATGATGTAGTAGGCAGGATGTTGGACTATGGAGTCAGAAGATTTAGGTTTTAGTTCAAGCTTATATGTATCTTGGCAAATCACTTCACTATCCCTGGCATCAGTTCCTATCTGAAAACTAGAGATAAAGAAATACCTGTTCTGTTTCTCTCACAGGGTTATCATGAAGAACAAATGAAGTAACAGATGGTTAAATTCTGCATAAAAGGAAAGCTGTTACTATTAGTGGAGGGCTGATGATGGCATGAAAGACATGGCCTTTAGAGATTTTCCCATCACTGTTTAGAGTAGTAAAATGAAGAGGTGTTAGAACCAGTGGGTCAAGATATAAATTGCTTAGTGTGATCTGAACCAGATTAAAATGTCTTTGGGAACTGCTTAATAGAATAAATAAAAATACAATCCAGCGTAGATAATGTTAACATGTTGTTTTCTTAGTGAATCCTGGATCTTCCACTAACTACCTAGGTAACCTTGGGAAACCCCCTTCTCCTCCTTAAGTCTTAATTTCCTCAACTGTAAAACAAGGAAATTAAATAAAGGTTTCTGAGTTTCCTTCCGGCTCTTAACTCTGTGCTATGATCTGTGCTCTGCTAAGCTATGATCTCTAGGATCCCGGCCAGCTCTAATGTTCTATGCTTCATGCTCTGTGTCCTACCCTTCCTTCCATACCTATTGACTTTTCTCAATCATCATCATTTATGCGACCATGGGCAAGTCACTTTAGCTTCTTTGGCTTATTAGTTTTCTCAATGGTTAAAGGAGGTGGTGGGATTACATGGCCTCTGAGGTCTCTTCCAGGCCTAAATCTCATCATGATGATGGTCATCACTGGTAACACTGACATAATTCTTTAAGGTTTGCAAATTCTAATGACAATCATGGTCTTCACTCCAGTTCTGCCAAGAGGAAGGGTTAACTTCTGTCTTCTTTAAAGTCCCTTTCATCTCTAATTTTTAGGACAGACTAAGCAGAAGAAGGAAGCAGCTAGGTGGCACAGCAGATAGAGTGCTAGACCTGTAGTCAGGAAGGTTCATCTTCTTGGGTTCAAATCTGGCTTCAGACACTAGCTGTGTGACCTTGGATGAGTCATTTCACGCTGTTTACCCCAGTTTCCTCATCTGTAATATGAGTTGGAGAAGGAAATAGGAAACTACTCCAGTATCATTGCCTAGAAAACCCCAAATGAATTGATAAAAAGTCAGTTGTGACTGAAAAAGTTCAAGAACAAGAACAACAAGAACACAACCTGGCTAGGGAACATGGGATAGAGAAAATGACTCCTAATGATGAGCATATGATAAGAATTTTACTTTACTAGATTGACAATGAATGAGTCTTAAAATTTATGGGGTTTTTTTTTTTTGTGGGCAGGCAATGAGGGTAAAGTGACTTGCCCAGGGTCACACAGTTAGTAAGTGTCAAGTGTCTGAGGCCGGATTTGAACTCAGGACATCCTGAATCCAGGGCTGGTACTTTATCCACTGTGTCACCTAGCTGCCCCTCAATGAATGAGTCTTAAAAATAATTTGGAAACTTAACAAAGCGGCCATTAGGAATAAGCCCCCTGGTCTTGGTCCACTTACTGTAGGGGCAATTTGGTATAGTGAATGGCATGCTGGGTATGACATCAGGACAACCTGGGTTCAAATCTTGCCTACTTCTGACCCTTACTCCTTGTATGACCATTGGCAAGTCACTTAACATCTTTCAGACACAATTTCTTATTCTTTAAAAAAAAGGCAAAAAAGCAGATAACTACAGAACTTCTATCACAGGGTTGTTGTGAGAGCTCACAGAGATGATATATTTAAAGTGCTTTGTAATCTTCTATGTGAATGAATGTCTTTTAAGATTATTATATAATCACTATCCAGGGGAAGAGATTGAGAGAACACTTTGGACAACTGCCTGCTGGTGTCTTTAAAAGTCAATGGATAGATTAAGAGCATGTCTAGGTATAAACTATATTAACAAATATACTGACTCAATGAAAAAGCCTGTTGCAACTGTCTATGTTTTCTCCTTTCCTCTCCTTCCTTTCCTTTAGTTTTTCCTCCTCCTCCTTCCTTCCCCACTCTTTGGGGGCAGCTAGGTGGGACAGTGAATAGAGCACTGGTCCTGAAGTTGGGAAGACCTGAGTTAAAATTTCACCCCAGACACTTACTGGCTATGTGACCCTGGGCAAGTCACTTAACCCCAATTGCTTTGAACATTCGGGTCCATCTCCAGTCATCCTGACGTGTATCTTGCCACTGGACCCAGATGACTCTGGAGGAGAGAGTGAGGTTGGTGACCTTGCACAGCCCTCCCTCACTTAAATCCAATTTACTGCAAGTCATGACATCACCCCATGTCATGGTCCTCTTTGAGAATGAAGGACAAACAACAACCCTCTCCCTCTCCTTCCGCTCCCAAACCAAGTCAGAAAGGTGATTTGCATACAGTCTCCCTTCACCAATCCAGCTTCAGGAGAGGACTATTTTCCCAAAATGCTTTGCTTTTGAACAAGCAGATTCCCCTTATTGGTAGATTTCAAGCTCTCCCTACCCACCCTCGGGGATGATTAGGCATTAGCATTAGATAAGGTATTACCACAGTCATTTGAACAATCCAAGTGAGGTATCACCACATATTTCTTTTCCTTTGAGGAAAAAACATTGGGAATACAAAACTTGTCAAGACCCTTTCCTGTGTCTGATCGCTTTATCAGAGCCTTGGCTCCAAAGGTTAAATGTTTTGGATTACAGAATGTACATTATATGGGGGGCTTACTATAAATCAACAAGGCAGGTATGTTAAACACAGAAAAATATCTACAGCTGTTCTCTTACTCATCCTGCTTGTTATTTAACTCAGTCAGTACCCAGAGGAACATTTTTAGTTGTACTGTCAACAGTTTCCAAACAGAGCAGAAACTACAACTGGCAAATGAGGAACCCAGCTGGCCTTGTGTTTAGGCTCCCACTGCATACACTTTAATCCTGACACCTGCAAGCTATTTAATCAGGATTTACAATTGAACATGAAGGATGAGGGGTCCAGAGGGTTGCGTTCTTAGTGTTTGGATTGCAAATGATGGAGAAAAACTTTGTTATCGGATGTTGTAGTTATTTGAAGTTTGGTGCCCTCTAACCCACGGGGGACCGAGAATCATTTATCACTCCACAGCAGCGTCCCAGCATAGGGCTGGTGGTTTCCAGCGCCCGGGCTATTTTTGCTTTTCCTGTGTTCCAGTGTAAACAAGCTTGGAATTTATGAACAATGAAAAACAATTTCCCAGTGGCCTATGGAAGGAGAGCGGGTTTGAAGTGAGTGAGTGAAGGCTCAATCTGGCTTTTTATATGGGCAAAAAAAGCAGAAATCCATCAGTTGCCTTAAAATCCAGCCATGCATTCAGGGTGATAGGCTGCCCTGAAGGGGAAGGGACATCATGGAAGCTGAGTCAGTTCACAAATATTTATTGAGCCCCTACTGTGCTGGGGACTATGGGAGATACGAAGAAGTCTAAGATCTGGGCTCTGCCCCCAAGGAGCTTACAATCCTTTTCGTGGGAAAAAGCAAACACATGTAGAATGGTTAGGGAGTTATTGGTACCTGACTTTGTGGTAGTGATTGATTGTAAATGTATTGGGTTTTCATAAAAGAAAACAGTGGGAGCTGAGGTAGGCAAAGAAGGTATCATCAAAGAAGATTATATGAGATGTGATGGCTTTGAAAATTGGATAGCATTATACAAATTTAGGGTGTCGTATTGAATTAAAACCATACCTGTGCTTGGAATATTTCACAAAGAAACAGCTCTCCAAAGAACAGAACCAATAATAACTACAAAAGTGACAGTGACAAATTTAAGCTTGATTTTAGGGAAAAAACAAACAAACCAAAAAAACCACCAAACTTCTTAATGATTAGAATTGCCCCAAAGTAGAATGGGTAGTTGCTGTAGATGGTGCATTCCTCCAAATGAAGAACTTTGAGGAAACACTGGATGACCATATATCTAATAGGGCAAAATGTGGTTTCTCTTCAGGTATGAATCAGAGTCTTCCTGTGACTCAGATGATGTAACCGTTTTCTGACTTTGCCACATTGTTGATTTTTATCTC
Organism: Dromiciops gliroides; assembly: GCF_019393635.1. Lineage (NCBI taxonomy): Eukaryota > Metazoa > Chordata > Mammalia > Microbiotheria > Microbiotheriidae > Dromiciops > Dromiciops gliroides. The sequence continues at coordinate 160,171,390 of NC_057862.1, read as the reverse complement.
CTCAGACCTCCTTAGAATCACCTCTATTGTGGTGAAGGGGTTTATTTACAATGGGGGATTCAGTCAGGCAAAACCTTAAAAAAAATTTGCTTGGGCTGAAAACGCAAATAATTGTTGAAGTCATTTTGCCTCTTAGGACTTCACTTTCCTTATCTGATAAAGTAAGGGGAGTGTCTGGCACATAGTAGGCACTTAAAAATATTTATTGGCTGATTAGACTAAATGATTCTGAGGGTTCCTGTCTATAATATATATTCCCCATAGCTGCCAAAGTTGTTTTTCTGAAGTGCAGATCTGATTGGGTCATCCCCCTACTCAGTTATTTCAGTGACTACCCATTCCCTCTAGGTTTAGTTATAAATTTCTAGTTGGCTTCTAAGGCCCTCCATGACCTGGCCCCATCCTACCTTTCTTTCCAGACTTATTTTGTATTACTTGACCTTACACACACTATAGTCCAGCAAATATGGTGCACTTATTGGGCAGCTAGGTGGCACCTCCCTCCCATGGTTATTGCAAAGATCAAATGGGTTAATATTTGTAAAGTACTAAGTACAATGCCTGGCACATAGCAAGTGCCATATAAATATAGTTATGATTGTTATTGTCATTATTACTGATCTTCTAAACTGCAGCAGCCTGCTGCCTACATTTTATCTATTTTGTTTATACTTTAAAATATCCATATTGTTTTCCTATGTTAGACTGTAGACTCCTGTTTGGCAGTTACTTTTTCATTTGTAATTTCAACATTTATCACAAAGATTGATATATCATAGACACTTTTGTTTTTTTTTTTTTGGTGAGGCAATTGGGGTTAAGTGATTTGCCCAGGGTCACACAGCTAGTAATTGTTAAGTGTCTGAAGTCGAATTTGAATTCAGGTCCTCCTGAATCCAGGGCTGGTGCTCTATCTACTGTGCCACCTAGCTGCCCTATCATAGACACTTAATAAATGTTGTTGATTGTCCTTCGTTTTCTTTCTTTCTTTTTTTCTTTCTTTCTTTCTTTCTTTCTTTCTTTCTTTCTTTCTTTCTTTCTTTCTTTCTTTCTTTCTTTCTTTCTTTCTTTCTTTCTTTCTTTCTTTCTTTCTTTCTTTCTTTTTTGCAGGGCAATGAGGATTAAGTGACTTGCCCAGGGCCACACAGCTAGTATGTGTCAAGTGTCTGAGGCCACATTTGAACTCAGGTTCTCCTGAATCCAGGGCTAGTGTTTTATCTACTGCGCCATCTAGCTGCCCTGATTGTCCTTCATTTTCAAAGCGGGCCAGTGACACCACAGGGGATGTCTTCATTCGCAAGGGAATTGGATTTAAGTGAGGCAGAGTTGCATAAGGTTGTCAGCCTCACTCTCTCTTCCTGAGTCATCAAAGTCCAGTGACAAGACAAAATTCAAGATGACTGGCAATGGCCCAGGATGAAGTGGATGGCCTTGGCAACTTGGCTGTGTGACCAAGCTCTAAGCACTCCAAAACAAAGAGCAAACATTATTTGTCCTGGGGATAAACTTGCAGCTTTCCCAGTAGGATCAGGAATTAAACACAATTTGACACACATTGATACATGGTCAAATTTTGGTTATTCGGGCAAATAGAAGAGGTTGGAGTATTAGCAATAAAAGTAGGTTGAAGGGGCAGCTAGGTGGTGCAGTGGATAGAGCACTGGCCCTGGAGTCAGGAGTACCTGAGTTCAAATCCGGCCTCAGACACTTAACACTTACTAGCTGTGTGACCTTAGGCAAGTCACTTGACCCTAATTGCCTCACTAAAAAAAAAAAAAAAAGTAGGTTGAAGTCTTTATCTCTTGCTCTATGTTCTGTGGCAAGTTACCCTTTAATCCTCAGTTTCCTCATCTGAAAAATGAGGGATTTCAACTAAATCATCTTTCAGATCTAATTCATCTCTAAATCACAGTTCTGCAACTCAATCAGTAAACTCCAAATCATTTCTATTCCACTCTGTAATATAATCAGAGACACACAGGGAAACACGCAAATGTGTCCATTCATATACTCTTCCCATTCTGAGCCTGTTGCCCTAGCTTGGATAAGTGTTGACAGCTCCCTGAAGTCCTTTTTTGTTTTTGTTTTTGTTTTTGGCGGGGCAATGGGGTTTAAGTGACTTGCCCAGGGTCACACAGCTAGTAAATGTTAAGTGTCTGAGGCTGGATTTGAACTCAGGTATTCCTGAATCCAGGGCTGGTGCTTTACCCACTGTGCCACCTAGCTGCCCCCCTGAAGTCCTTTTTAACTAAACTCTACATCTTAGGACCCTTTAACCTATCTGGGTTTCAGGAAAGAGGAAACAGTTGTACACAACCAGAATCAAATGGCAATCAAACACAAGAATCTTTTCTTTCTAACTGTTTTCCACTACTCTCCATTGGAAGTCATATAATTGGAGAGGCAGAGATGGAGGAACTCTATTCGAGCATGGAGACATTTTAGACATTCCTCTCTAATATCTAGAAGAAGCCAGAAGGAGTTGGTAGTAGTGTTATCACTGGCCATTATAAGGATTAGACTGGTAAACTATGTCCTTTTTTGACAGTCAAATTCCAAATTCTGCTTCATTTCTAAATACTAGCTTCATGCAAAGAGCATCAAACTAGTTCATTGTAGACAACTAATAAATAATTGCTGAATTGAATCAGTTACTTTACCTCTTTGAGATTCAGTTTCCTTATCTGAAAAAGTGTGGGAATTAGACTAGATGATTCTGGAGTCCCTTTTTGGTTGAAAAAACTATATAATTTTGTGATTCTGTGACCATATTCTTTTGATACTCAACTCTTGGGCTTTACTTTGGTAATCAGAACCCATGACTGGGAGAAACCCATATCTACAGCTTCCATTTTCAGTATAATATTCAAGTAAATGAAGAAAGAACATTTTAAGGTGACCAAGTATCCTGAATTCTCTGAGGCTTTCCTGGATTTACTCTCATTCTGGCTACTCATTGGTTCCAGATTTAGCTTTGAATCAGGTCTCAGTTTCTGCCAAAAACCAACTAGATACAAACCAGAATATTTAAACTCTTTCTATAAGATTAAGAAAAAGAAAAAAGCCCATAAATGATATTGGAGATTGCATCTGCTGGTCAATAAATAACAGTTTAGTTAGATCACAAGGAAGAGTATGGAAGCAGGGACTTCTTATTAAGCAGTGAGGGAATACTAGCATTGTTGTTTAGTTGTTTCAGTTGTGTCTGTCTCTTCATGAGTCCATTTTGGAGGTTCCTTGGCAGAGATAGTGGAGTATTTTGCTGTTTCCTTCTCCAAGTCATTTTATAGATAAAGAACTGAGGCAAACAGCATTAAGTGACTTGCCTGAGGTCACACAGCTAGTGTCTGAGGTTGGATTTGAACCTATGAAGATGAGCCTTCCTCTAGACCCAGTACTCTACCTACTTCACCACCTAGCTTCCCCTAAATATTAATATAAGTCCCCAAACACTAAGGCAGATGGGAAGAATCTGAGCTAAGGGGCCACTGACAGCCTTTGTTATCAAGAATAAACCCAGAAAGTTTTACAAGCTATTATTTTCCACAAACCTCTGCTCTATTTTACTAAATATTGAAGTTTTTCTTGTGATAAGAGAAGGAAATTATAGCTAAATGGAAATAGAACTCATATTTTCTCTTGGGATAGGAAAATAAAGGTAAAGAGTGTTGGATTTAAGGTCAGAGAACCCAAATTCAAGCCCAATCTCTGTCACTGACAATTTGTGTGACATTGGGCAAGTAATATATTTTCTGGGTCTTAGTTTTCTTGTCTGTAAAATGAAGAAGTTGGACTTAGATGATCCTTTCAAGCTCAAAATCTGAGATCCTATGATTCATCTATGATCTCATTACCCCAAGTTAATGGAGTTGGTTTTATCATATGCCCAACCAACAAGACATAGCACTTCATGAGACTTTAGATCATCTTGCATAGCAGTGTTTAGGATGAGCATTTGTAAAAAGAGTTTTTGTGCCAACATCTGTTGCAGAGGATGAAGAAATAGAGAAATTCTGTGAACTAGATAAAACCATCCAAACTGAATCAACACATACTCTCATCCTTAGTGACATTAAAGCAAAGCTGAGCATGGAGAAGGGGGAGGAGGAAGAGGAAGAGGAGGAAAAATATATTATAAAATGTCTCTTAGGTTTAAAAAAATGAAAAAGGTGAGAGACTTCTAGGCTACACAACAACCTCATACCTGTATAGATATCATGAGATCAATTTTGAAGCTAGATATAGGTATAGAAATATTCAATATATCTAGCTCTAGATCATCTATATATATATATATATATGTGTGTGTGTGTGTGTGTGTGTGTGTGTGTGTGTGTATTTAAAATTTTATTGAGGTCCTTTGATTTTATATATCATTTAATTCCAAATATTCCCCATCTGGTAAGCCTTCTTTTGTAACAAGGATTTTTTTAAGTTCAGCAAAATTGACCAAAAGCATTCAGAAATGCCTTTCTGAAAGCATATGTAAATTTCATGCCAATAGAGTCCTCCCCTCTTCCTTGAAAGGAGGGATATGCATTTTCCCATCCCTTTTCTGAAGCCAAAAATGGTCATTATAACTGTACAATATCTAGCTTTCTCAGTTTCCTTAACCTTACCTCCTACTCTGAAATTATCTCAAATTTGTTCCATATATTTCTTGTTTGTACATAGTTGTTTTTATTTTGTCTTCACCAGTAGCCTGTATGCTCCTTGAGATTGGGGACTGTTTTTTGTATACCTACTGCTTAGCATAGTACCTGGCACATAGTTCTTGTTGGCTTGATTTGAGGAAGACCTTGGTTCAATCCTACTTCTGACACTAAATAGTTATATGATCATGGAGAATTCACTTTAACTCAATTTCCTCATCTATAAAATTGGGATAATAATAACTATAATACTGGCATTACAGTGTTTTCTGGGACTTAAATGAGATAATGCATACAAAATACTTTGTGAACTTTAAAAAGATATATATCATCTATCATAATTTTTCTTATTCTCATCTTATATTGATAGACTTCATATTGAAGCATTTCTTGGACAAGTTATTATCCAACTTTTATGTTTGATATTCAGCAACCTGTTACACAGGTGGGAAAATGATTTTTTTCTTGGTTATTGAATTAAGGTATTGTCATGTAAGCTCATCTTCTGTAGACTCACTGAAACTGTCTTTGGTACAAATCCAGTAGCAGACTGGATGATGAAATGAGATGTACTTCATCTTGTTTCTACATGAGTTTTATTTCTTCTGCTAGGTCTCTAGAGAGCTTTTCATTCTACATATTCATTATGGTGATATCTATTAAAATATTATTCTCAAATTTAATGAGTGATCATTATTATCTCATTATTTTCATCTTTTTAAAAGGGGATTCAGATAGAAATCATCCCAGGACAAATTGCTTTACTGTTGTATATTTAAATTTAATGTTCTATAGAGTAATTGCACAGATGTATAAAAATAACTGCTTTTAGCGATTATAGAAAAGTATCTGGATGAAATCGCCTATTGTAAATGTTCTAAGCACGTCTTGGGTTTTGTCATGTTCCCCAGCTTTGCAACCTCTGGTGTTCTGGGCCATTCCACCTAACCTGCAACTGAACTTAGTTATACTTCTTATTTTCCCCAGTTACAGTGTGAGTTCCTAGAGATCAGGGACCATCTTTCATTTTCTTTGTGTATTGCCAGAATTTAGCACTGAGCTTGATACATGGTAGATGCTTAATAAATGCTCATTCATTCATTTATACCTTAAAAGAACCTTAGGTACAAATCTTGTAGCAGTCAGGACAGTAGGGATTATATATGTATTTCATCATGTTCTCATGTGCTTTTGTTTTTCTGTCGAGTCTTTATACTTTGAAAGCTTTTAATTCCATGGAGGTTGAAATTCATAAACATTTGGCCTGGTAACATCTATTAATACTCTCAAAACGTTGTTTTTAAGTTTAAAAAATTTATTTTTAATTTCTGAAATAAAATAAGCATTTCCATACAACAGTATAATAAAAAAGATGATTGCACATAAAACTGCAAATCTATCATGTACAACTTGTTATTCCTTTTAAATATATAATAGTTATCTTCTAAATTTCTTTTTTCCTTTTTTCTTCCCTCCCCCACCCCCTGCCCTAGAGATGGCTACTGTGTATGTATGTATGTGTATGTAAAATTACACTATACATACTTTTATTTATCAGGTTTTTCCTCTGGATGCAGAGAGTCTCTTTCTTTATATGTCCTTTATAGTTAATTTTGGTATTTATAATAGTCAAAATGACTTATTTGCTCAAAGTTGTTCTTATAATAATATTGTTGTTAGTATATACAATGTTCTCTTGGTTCTGTTCATTTTGTTCTTCATTATTTTGTGCAAACCTTTCCATGTTTTTCTTTCTTTTTTTTTTTAATTTATTTATTATTTTTTTTGCAGGGCAATGGGGGTTAAGTGACTTGCCCAGGGTCCCACAGCTAGTAAGTGTCAAATGTCTGAGGCTGGATTTGAACTCAGGTACTCCTGAATCCAGGGCCGGTGCTTTATCCACTGTGCCACCTAGCCGCCCCCCCCCATGTTTTTCTAAGATCACTGACCTCATCATTTCTTATAAGCTCATTAGTATTCTTTCACAGTCATCTGCTAGAACTTGTTCAGCCATTCCCCAGTTGATGGGCATCCCACACTTTCCAGTTCTTTGCCTCCATAAACAGAGTTGCTATAAACATTTTAGAACATATAGGTTCTTTCCCTTTTTCCCTAGTCATCTTTGGAAATAGATCGAATAGTGGTATTTATGGGTAAAATGGTATACGTAATATAATAAGCTCTCTAAAATGGTTGGATCAGTTAAAAATTCCAACAACAAATGAATTAGTGTCCCAAATTTTCCACATCCCCTCCAATATTTGTCATTTTCCCATTCAATCATTTTAGGCAACCTGGTAGGTATAAAATGATATCTCAAGGCTGTTTTAATTTGCATTTTTTAATCAATAAGATTTAGGACATTTTTTTCATATGACTATAAGTTGTTTTGATTTCTTCACTGGAAAACTACCTGTTCATATCCTTTGACCATTTGTCAATTGGGGAATGGATTGTTGTGTTTTTTTTGGGGGGGGGTGACTTGTTGAAGCATAATAAATTCTACTCCAACCCTCCATTTTAACTCTATGTGTATCTCTCATTCTTAAATATGTTTCTTATAAATAACATATTTCTGGAGTCTGATTTTTAATCCGTTCTGCCATCCATTTTCATTTTTGGGGTGAGTTCATCCCGTTCACATCCAAAATTATAATTTTTATGGATCAATATTATGTGCAGATGATTACATGCAACAACAGTTCAGACTGTGATAATGTCCCAGTTCTAGTAATTTATTGATTGAATCCTCTGGGATATTTTGAGGTCTGTATTTTTGTTATAGGTCAGTCCGTGAAAAGTAGCAAGATTCTTATGTGTAATTTTAGCTAAGAGGTTCTGACTTGCTAGGTATTCATTAGATATGAAATTTTTGCAGCCTGCCTTGATGTGTTGCAATTTCCAGCATTTCTTTTTATAATCTACATTGATCAGTAGAGTTGTGATCCTCAAGCATAACACCTAAAATTTCAAGTGACAATTAAGTAAATGATCTTGGTTGCCACCACAAACCTCTGTTTCCCCAAGCAAATACACACAGAGCAGACATTTGCTCTATACTTCATTGTTGACATATTGTTGAATGTCTGTGGATATTGTCCATGAAATGCTCCCTCTTAGATCCTAGTGGCTTTATAGACTTTGCTTGGAGGTCAACCAAATTGACTTTTCAGTTGCATTCAACAAATCCAAAAGTGTATAACCATTATCAGTCTTTGATTTTTAATCGAAGTGTTATCTACTTGCTTCAAAGAATTTCTATAGATTTTTGACCTTTTTACCATGTGCTCTAAAAAGGTCAACTAATCTACTTCCTCCTTCTTGATAAGGATGCATTAACTTGTCTATAGCTGCTTAGAGTGTTGGGATCTATATCATTTTTTATGGGTTTTTGTGAACACACTTTATTTATTTTGCAGTTCCCAAAGTGTGTACATTAAGCTTTTCTTTTTCAACAATAAGTAAACAAAAAAAGTATTTAGTTGCATATATAATCAACTACCATTATTTTTGTATTTTTTTGTTTAGTTGTTTTTGTAGTAATCATTTGTTCATTGTTTTGTTATTGTTCATGGATTCAAATACTTACAATAGAAATAAAGAAAATAAATATCTACAAAAAGATTGATGTTGCATCGGTATTAGTTGCTTAAATATGTTCTTCCCATTCATCTTTTATTTCAGGATGTCATTAAGTCTTTTAAAGTATTCAGTCACAGCTTGTTGCCTGCTTTATGTTTCATGTGTCTTCCCTGTAGGAAACCAAAGTAATTGTCTGGTTCATCCATTGATTCAACATGACCTCTGGATTTAAGCTTAAAGCCTTCATTCTCTATCTTTCCTTGGTGTATGTTGAGAATTTATACTTATCTTTGGAGAAAGTTTCCATGAATCAAAGGAACTATTTAATGTTGTTTGGTGGAGCCATATGGTTTGTTGTCATTCACATATATCAACTGATTAATAAGATGTTTCAGTTTGATTCCCATTTGACTTTTGAAGCCACAGAGTTCTATTTAGGAGAAGTGACAATTGATTTAAGGCTAAACAGAATCATTATGGGCTTAAAGTGACTTTCTGGAAAAAATGCTACATTTTATTGTTCTTAATATTGTGTTGGTGGAGTGTTTTAACATGTGGACATCAAATGCTGTAATATTTTCATTCTACTTGGGTCTGTTTTATATATTTGTAATACATGAATAAGCCATAAGTCTGAGCAAAAGATTGAAAATTAACAAAAGCTGAATTAAAGTCATATAGCACTTTCAGACATTTTGTCAATAATTACTGAATTAATAAGTAGCTCTTTACCTGTCTGAGACATTTTGGCATGTCCAATTTACTCCTCTGACAATATATTGTTTTCTCACAAATGTCTACAATCTTTGTATGTTAGCAATATATATAAGACCACACAATTGGCTTATATTTGGAAGGATTGCTAGTGTTCTATATATTTGTGATACTCCATTAAGAAAGGTGCTATCAACCTTGTAACTCAGAGAACTATGGTGACAATGGTTTGCTAGAAATTTGTGTGCCACCATGAAGCTACTGAGTCAAAAATATTGATTTTATCTGGCCCTGTCACTTTCTCCTTTTGCCAAGAAGCTACCATTTCAGTTATCTCTTTTGGCATAACTTCTTTGTTATTAATTTATATTAATAGACCATAAACTTTCTATTTCTTCTTTGAACCAACTTTATGTTGGATCAAACATTTTGTTGGACTTCTTGTGACCATATAGATGACTAAAATTTTTTCACATCCTTCTTCTAATGGTAGTTTGCTCTTGTCTCTGATTTCTATCTTTTTTAGGATTTTGTAGTAAAGTTTTTGATTGATGTTGAATTGTTGATTTTGTTCTTTGCATGACTCTGACTAGCACCTATCTATCTCTTAAGACTTTCATTTTCAATTGCTGTTAAAGGGAACCTAATATTTCTGATAGCATTTCATTTTTTAGATTTTTGGATACATATCCCTTTTTGTTGACTTTTATCAGGCAGAATGGTGTTCAAAATGTCTACCATCTGTAGCATTTAGATATTGACATGGTCTTTCAGTGCTCTTCTAAAAATTTTCAATAACCCAAATTACTTTTGCCACCTTTTCTACTCTGTTTTTTTTTCCAACCATTTCAATGGTTCCCATATATGCTATGGTATTCAGAATTGGAAATAGTTTTGTAATTTTCTGGCAAATATTTTAGGGAAATATGCAAATTCATGAATGTTATAGCAAGTATTAGCTTTTAAAAATTATTCTACTTTGATATAATTGATATCTTAGTTGGATTCATACTGCTAAAATAAAAGTTTTTTGGAATTCCAAACTGAGGGTGCCAATCTCCTTTTCAAAATCTTTTGGAATAAAGGTAATATTATTATCATCTATCTCATTATTAGATATAATTTCTATAGCTTTTACCAAATGAAAATTTATAATGATCCAAAGGTCTTTCATTTTTTCCTCTTCACATTTAAATAATCAGAAAATCATTAATTTTTCATGAGTAGGTAAAACCAGCAAAATAAAAATGACAATTCTATTTAACTAATTTATCTATTCAGTTATGCACCAATTAAAATCACAAAAGAATATTTTTGGTCTAGAAAAAATAGTAATGAGATTCATATGGTCAAGAATCTTAAGGGTAATTTTTTTAAAGGGAAAGAATGGAACCTATCAATGCCATATATCAAACCATACATACAGCAGTCATTGACAAAATGATTTTGCATTGGTTTAAAAGAAAAACAAGGTCAATCAGGTGAACAGAATATGCACGTGACATACAGAAGCAAAAATGGGACTAAAAGCCATTTCCCAATAGATAAATGGCCTAAGGATTTGAAAAGGACATTTTACAACAAAGAAAAAAGAAAGAAAAATGAGCTATCAGTAACTATATAAAAATGCTACAAATTACTAACCAGAGAAATCCAAAATAAAGGGAAAACAGGTACATGAATGCAGTGTTGGGGAATCTCTGAATTGTTCTAGTCATTTTAGAAAGCAATTTAGAACAATATTTACAAAGTTGTTCTCCTTTGACCCAGCTATACTGCTACTAGGTCTATACCCCCAAATAAATGTAAACAAGAAAAAGAGAAGTATCTATAAAAAATACTTATACCAACTCTTTTTGTAGTAGCCAAAAATTGGAATGCAGGGAGTCTTCTATTAAGGAATGGCTAAAAAAAATTTTGATGGAACAGAACAGAATATTATTATGTCATAAATAATGATAAAATAGTTTTATAGCTCAGCTGGAAGGCTGCTGTGAGCTGATAAAGAGTGAAGTGAGCAGAATTAGAATAATTTATACAATAAGAACAACTTTTTAGAGAAAAATCAACTTTGAAAGACTTTAGAACTCTGATGCTGTTGCTGTTATTTGCCTTCATTCTCGAAGAGGACCATGACAGATGTCATGACTTGCAATGAATTGGATTTAAGTGAGGAAGGGCTGTGCAAAGTCACCAGCCTCTCTCTCCTCCAGAGCCATGTGAGTCCAGTGGCAAGATGTACATCAGGAAAATTGGAGATGGACCCAGATGTTTTGAGGCAATCCACAGCTAATAAGTGTCAAATGTCTGAGGCTGGATTTGAACTCACACCCTCCTGAGTAGAGGGCCAGTGATCACTGCACCACCTAGAACTCTGATCAAAACAATGATAAAACACAAGTTCAATAGAATGAAGACAGAACACAATACTCATTATGGAGAAATAATGAACTTAAAATGCAGAAACAGAGTTTTCAGAAATATGAGAATTTGTTGCCAAATTATGCAACTATGTATTCAGGACTCTGAGTGGAGAGGAACATTTATTTATTTATTTTCTTGGTGGGTTGGAGTATAAGTGGAAGGGACAAATAAATTTTTAAGAAATTCTTGTTAATTGAAAAAAATAAAAATAAACTTACAACAAAACAAACTTGGTTTACCTCTGAAGAAAAAATAAACACCTTTTCCTTCTGCAGATTTCAGAAGTACCTTTATTTCATCTCTTAATTTGATTAGTCTAGGCTTAGGGATAAAGTTATCTTTATGATTGTTCAGTACTGGTCATCAATAGATTACACTGTGATTTAGTACTGTGCTAGGTTCTAGGGATTGTTGTTGTTGTTTGTCCGTCATTCTCTTTTGAAATTTTTTTCAGGGCAAGGAGGGTTAAGTGAATTGTCGAGAGTCACACAGCTAGTAAGTGTCAAGTGTCTGAAGCCAGATTTGAACTTAGATTCTCCTGAATCCAGGGCCAGAGCTTTATCTTCTGTGCCATCTAGCTGCCCCTGGCCTTCATTCTCAAAGAAGACCATGATATTGAGATGATGTCATGACTTGCAGTAAATTAGATTTAAGTGAGGGAGGGCTGTGCAAAGTCACTCTCTCTTCTCCAGAGCCATCTGGGTTCAGTGGCAAGATATATATAAGGAAAACTGGAGATGGCCCCGGATGTTTAAGGCAATTGGAGTTAAGTGACTTGCATAGGGTCACAGAGCTAGTAAGTGTCTGAGGTGAGATTTGAACTCAGGTCCTCCCAACTTCAAGGCCAGTGCTCTATCCACTGTGCCCCCTAGCTACCTGGCTCTAGAGATACAGACAAAAGTGAAATAGTCTCTACCCTCTAGGAGCTTTTATCAGGTGAAACAATGTGTATATTAAAATTAGATTCAAAATATGTACAAACAATTCCAGGGTTTGTTTGTTTGGGGTGGGACGTAAGGCACTAGTAGCTCGGAGAATCTGGAAGCTTTTGTCATAGGTGCACTTAAACTAACTTATTGGTGACATCATCACCCAATATACTATATTAGAAAGTGAAAAATTCACTATCGAAGACAAAGATAAAAAGAATAGTTCTACATGTAGAAAAAAATTATAGAGGTGGTACAATTTTGAAAGCATGGAAGTACTGATTTTACATATTTCTAAAACATACCAAATAAATAGAAAAAAAACCCAACACAAATGGTACTACTGCTGACAAATAGGCATCAAGTCACTGTCAATCCAATATAGCATTTTTCTTATCTTTGTACAATTTTATGTGGGAATGCTAAACACATATATTTAATTAATTGATCAATCAACAAGCATTTATTAAGTGCCTACTATATGCCAAGGTACTGTGCCAGACTCTGGAGATGCAAAGACAAAAATGAAATAATTCCTGCTCTCAAGAAACTTGTATTCTCGGACTGAGGGTATCTTAGATGATAATGAAACTATATCAATCAGGTTTTCACAAATACTTTTCTATAGCAGACCACATCTTCACAGTCATTTGATTTATGGAAAAGTACAGTGAATAATGTAGCATCTTATGAGGATGGTGTAGTCTTCCAGATTCATATTTGTAGATGACACTGTATCAATGACAAAAAGCCCCTAAATACCATAGCAGGTATTTTTTTTTTGTGGGGCAATGAGGGTTAAGTGATTTGCCCAGGGTCACACAGCTAGTAAGTGTCAAGTGTCTGAGTCCGAATTTGAACTCAGGTCCTCCTGACTCCAGGGCCAGTGCTTTATCCACTGTGCCTCCTAGCTGCTCCCATATCACTTTCTTAATGTAACCATTAAATACTAAAGTTCATCTCAATAATCCACACAAATAATAAAATTGAAGAATTCTTGAATTAGTCAGTCCATCAGTAAATGTCCAGTGCCTTGGACAGACATTGCAGACCAACAATAAGGTGAGCATAGAAATGGATAAGAGAAAGAGATTAGGCTCAATTACATTTAGGAAACTGGACATTACGTTAAATCATTCTGAGCTTTTCACTGATATAATATCTCATTCTTTTAACACCAATATTTTTCTCTTGATGCTACATGGCTATGAATCATGGCACACCATTGTTGTCAGAGGGTCAATACTGTGGGTGACTTGAATATCAATAAGACTATATTTGGTGACTATGGGTAAGCTGCAGAATCCCATCAACAATGACTTCTAAGCAGAAGGTGGTATAGTAAAAATAGAATATCCTCCAAGAAGTATATGATCAGAGAAGGAGATAAGCTGATCATGTGCCAAAAGGGAAGGATAACAAATCAACAATCATAGTGCTTCACTAGTGCCTATGTCATAGTGAAAGGTCCAAGCAGTGGTTCCCATTTATCCAGTCATTTCAGTCATGTCCAACTCTCCATGACCCCATTTTGAAGTTTTCTTACCAAAGATACTGGAGCGGTATGTCATTTCCTTCTCCAGCTCATTTAACAGATGAGGAACTGAGACAAACAGGGTTAAGAGACTTGTCCAGGTCCACACAGCTATTAAGTGTCAGGCTAGATTTGAAGTCATGATGGTGAGTCTTCCAAATTCCAAGCCCAGTGCTCTATTCACTGTGCCACCTAACTACCCCATTAAATGGTTTCAATTTAGTGGTTTGCAAACATCTTGGGGTTTTTTGGTAATGTTCCAAAGGGTTCTCGCTAAAAATTCTTAAGTAGGGAGTAGTTCACAACATTATTTTTGTTGTTGAAAGGGGTTTGAAGAAAAAATAGTTGGGAAACACTGATCTAGAGTAAGATCTTTAGTAAATTGGGTAGAACCTGTACGGAGGAGGCTCTGGAAAGACCAGAACAAAAATCTCATAGACTAACAAGATATGGATGGCATTAGTAACATTGGAACAAGTGCCACATACATGAGATTACTGATCCACTGAAGTATATCATGGAATATTAGCAGAGGAAGGAGCCTTAGAAATCATCCTGGGGGCTGCTAGGTGTTGCAGTGGATAAAGCACTGGCCCTGGATTTAGGAGGACCTGAGTTCAAATATGACCTTAGACACTTGACACTTACTAGCTGTGTGACCCTGGACAAGTCTCTTAACCCTCATTGCCCCACAAAAGCAAAAACAAACACACAAACAAAAAAACATCCTAGTCCAGCCCCACTGAGGAAACTAGAGCAATGATTATGTCTTCATTCATTTAGATACATGAGTGAATCTTTGATTACATGCATTCTTATGAGCCATTTTCTTTAATGATAAAGATCATAACCTTTCTATGCTCTCTCTTATTTTGTAGTTCTTAACCATATCTTTAAATAAAATTTCATTGACATTATACTCAATATACTTGCAGATTTCATCTGACATTAATTCTAATTAATTAGTTCTTCCTCTGACTTTCTTTTTTCTCATTTATTTAGAATTTAATTTTTTCCCAAATTACATGTAAAAACAATTTTTAACATCGAATTTTAAAACTTTGTGTTCCAAATTCTCTCCCTCCTTCCCCACCCCCCTTAAGAATGCAAGCAATTTAATATAAATTATATATGTGTAGTAATGCAAAACATTTCTACATTAGTCAGATTGTGAAAGAAAACAGACAAATATCCTTCAATCTGTATTCAGATACCATCAGTTTTTTTTCTGGAGATGGACTGCAATTTCACAAGTCCTTCAGCGTTGTCTTGGTTCATTGTATTGCTGAAATAGCTAAGTCATTCTCAACTGAACACAATATTGTTGTTACTTTATATACAGTACATTTCACTTTGCATCAGCTCATGTAAGTCTTTCCAGGTTTTTTCTGATACCATCCTGCTCATCATTTCTTATAGCACGATAGTTTTCCATCATAATCTCATTCTACAATTTGCTCAGCCATTCCCCAATTGATGGGCATCTCCTCAATTTTGAATTCAACTTTTTTTTCTCTTTTTGGATACTGACCTAGTAGTGGTATTTCTAGGTCAAAGAGTATACATGGTTTTATAGCCCTTTGGCCATAGTTCCAAATTGCTCTACAGAATGTTTGAATCAGTTTACAACTTCACCAAGAGTACATCAATGCCTCATTTTCCCCAGATCCCCTACAATATTTGTGATTTTTCTTTGTTATCCTATTATTATGACCTGCATCTCTCCAATCATTAGTGAGTTAGGGCTTTTTAAAAAATATATAGCTCCAGGCAAAGCAAAAACAGAGAAAGAAAATTATAGACCAATTTCCCTAATGAATATTGATGCTAAAATCTTAAATAAGATATTAGCAAGGAGATTACAGCAAGTGATCACCAGGATAATACACTATGACCAGGTGGGATTTATACCAGGAATGCAGGGCTGGTTCAACATTAGGAAAACTATTAACATAATCAACCACATCAATAAGAAAACCAACCAAAATCATATGATTATCTCAATAGATGCAGAGAAAGCTTTTGACAAAGTACAGCACCCATTCCTAATAAAAACACTAGAGAGTTTAGGAATAGGGGGAGCTTTCCTTAGAATAATAAACAGTATCTACCTAAAGCCATCAGCAAGTATTATATGCAATGGAGATAAATTAGAGGCCTTCCCAATAAGATCAGGGGTGAAACAGGGATGTCCATTATCACCCCTATTATTTAATATTGTCCTAGAAATGTTAGCTTTAGCAATCAGAGAAGAGAAAGGAATTAAAGGAATTAGAATAGGCAAGGAGGAAACAAAACTATCACTCTTTGCGGATGATATGATGGTATACTTAAGGAATCCTCGAGAATCAAGTCAAAAATTACTTGAAACAATTAACAACTTTAGCAAAGTAGCAGGATATAAAATAAATCATAAATCATCAGCATTTCTATACATGACCAACAAAGTCCAGCAGCAAGAGATAGAAAGAGAAATTCCATTTAAAGTAACGGTAGATAATATAAAATACTTGGGAGTCTACTTGCCAAGACAAACCCAGGAGCTCTATGAACACAACTACCAAACACTCTTCACACAAATCAAATCAGATCTAAATAATTGGAAAGATATCAATTGCTCATGGATAGGCAGAGCTAATATAGTAAAAATGACAATACTGCCTAAATTAATTTACTTATTCAGTGCCATACCAATCAGACTACCTAAAAATTATTTTATACAGCTAGAAAAAATAATAACAAAATTCATCTGGAAAAACAAAAAATCAAGAATATCCAGGGAAATAATGAAAAAAAATTCACAGGAAGGTGGGTTAGCGGTACCAAACCTGGAGCTTTACTATAAAGCGGCAGTCATCAAAACTATCTGGTACTGGCTAAAAAATAGAGTGGTAGATCAATGGAATAGGCTAGGCTCAGGAAATGCAGTAGTAAATGACACTAGTAATGTAGTGTTTGATAAACCCAAAGACTCCAGCTTCTGGGATAGGAACTCAGTATTTGACAAAAACTGCTGGGAAAACTGGAAGATAGTATGGCAGAAATTAGGCATAGATCAACATCTTACACCTTATACTAAAATAAGGTCAAAATGGATACATGATTTAGACATAAGAGGTGATACCATAGGTAAATTAGGAGAGAAAGGAATAGTGTACCTATCAGATCTTTGGAAAGGAGAACAGTTTTTGACCAAACAAGAGATAGAGTATATTATAAAATGCAAAATGGATGATTTTGATTATATTAAATTAAAATTTTTTTGTACAAACAGAAGCAATGCATCCAAAATTGGAAGGGAGGCAGAAAGCTGGGAAACAATTTTTGAGGCCAGTGCTTCTGATAAAGGCCTCATCTCTAAAATATATAGGGAATTAAATCAAATTTATAAGAATCCAAGTCATTCCCCAATTGAGAAATGGTCAAAGGATATGAACAGGCAGTTTTCTGATGAAGAAACCAAAGCTATCTATTCCCATATGAAAAAATGCTCTAAATCTCTAATGATTAGAGAGATGCAAATTAAAACAACTCTGAGGTACCACCTGACGCCTATCAGATTGGCTAAAATGACAAAAAAGGAAGATAATAAATGTTGGAGAGGCTGTGGGAAAATTGGAACACTAATGCATTGTTGGTGGAGCTGTGAGCTGATCCAACCATTCTGGAGAGCAATTTGGAATTATGCCCAAAGGGCAATAAAGCTGTGCATACCCTTTGACCTAGCAATTCCACTTTTAGGTCTTTTGCCCAAAGAAATCATGGAAGGGGGAAAGGGACCCACATGTACAAAAATATTTATAGCTGCTCTTTACGTGGTAGCAAGGAATTGGAAGTTGAGGGGGTGCCCATCAATTGGGGAATGGCTGGACAAGTTGTGGTATATGAATACAATGGAATACTATTGTGCTGTAAGAAATGATGAGCAGGAAGAGTTCAGAGAAACCTGGAGGGTCTTACGTGAGTTGATGATGAGTGAGATGAGCAGAACCAGAAGAACATTGTACACAGTATCATCAACATTGAGTGTTGACCTACTGTGATGGACTATATTCTTCTCACCAATGCAATGGTACAGAAGAGTTCCAGGGAACTCATGATAGAAGAGGATCTCCAAATCCAAGAAAAAAAAAAAGAAAGAAAGAACTGTGGAGTATAGATGCTAATTGAACCATATTATTTCTTTTGTTTTTGGTGCTGTTTTTTTTTCTATTTTGAGGTTTTGCATCACTGCTCTGATTTTTTCTCTTGTAACAGGATTAATGCAGAAATAGGATTAATGTTATTATGTGTATATATATGTGTGTGTATATATCTATATCTATATGTATATGTATAGAGATATATAGACATAACCTATATCAGATTGCCTGCTGTCTAGGGGAGGGGGGAGGGAGGGGAGGGAGGGAGAAAAATCTGAAATTGTAAAGCTTGTATAAACAAAAGTTGAGAACTATCTTTACATGTAACGGAAAAAATAAAATACCTTATACATTAAAAAATATATATATGTGTATATATATATATATAGCTATAGGGGGGCAGCTAGGTGGTGCAGTGGATAGAGCACTGGCCCTGGAGTCAGGAGTACCTGAGTTCAAATCCAGCCTCAGACACTTACTAGCTGTGTGACCCTGGGCAAGTCTCTTAACCCCAATTGCCTCACTAAAAATAATTAATAATAATAATAATAATAATATATAGCTATAGGTAGTTTTGATTATTCCATTTGAAAACTTCATATCTTCCATTCTTGTTACATTATCAGCCTACCTCCTTTTCTAATCATTTAAGTATTTTGTTGAGGATATATCTTTTATCACTTCTTACTCACGGGCTATTGTTATTAATAGGTTGTGGAATACCTACTATGTCCCATGTGTCTTTTCGTGGGCTCTTTATTCATCTGTGATTTTAATTCTTCCAAGACCATAGTGTCCCATGAATCACAGTCATCTAGCATTGTCAGAAGAATGTCAATGTTAATAGTGCTGATCTATGACTTTCACTATTCTTTAAAAATATTTTATGGGGGAAGCTGGGTGGCACAGTGGATAAAGAAAGCACTGGACCTGCATTCAGGAGTACCTGAGTTCAAATTCTGCCTCAGACATTTGACACTAGCTGTGTGACCCTGGGCAAGTCACTTAATCCTCATTACCCTACCAAAAAAATGACTCTACATTTATATTTGAACACAAGAACACCCTTGTCTTCTTCCTTTCCCATTCCCAGTCCGGATTATTTCCTTAAAATCCCAGAATTCTCTTAAAGGAAGAGGAATATTGCTTACCCTGTTAAACTCACACTGTTATGGTAATGGATTCTTCAAAATGGCAATAGATTCTCCTCCTCTCAGATAATATGTGTGCTTTCCAACAATATCTGGATTCAAAAACTAGTTTCAATGATGGGCTTTTCAAACATTATGCCAGGCCAGGAGGAGATATAATTTTGGGCAAGACAAATAATGATAAATTTGGGCATTGGCAGCCCACAAAACATACCAACTTGGTGGCCACCATTTCTGTAACATGAAATAGGAGAAGGAGAGGCTGCATGATATAGTCCCAGAGAGAACATGGTATAGTGTAAAGAGCTTTGAATTTGTAGTCAGATGATTTGGAATGTAATAATAGTTGTACTGCCTGGGTGACCTTAGGCAAATCATTTAAACCTTTTTGTATATGTGTCCTTGTCTGTAAAATTATAGAGGGTTGCGATAGATTAGATGATTTCTAGAGTATTTTTCAGTCCTAAATTCTCTGATCACTAGGTACTGTATGCTCATTGGAAGAGTTGGAATTCAGATTCTCGTCCCTTGGTTCCTGGTTTTATTTCCTACGGGGGTCATAAGCATTGAGCATCATATTTCCAGGCCCAGAAATACAGATTCCAATGCCTAGTTTTCAGAGACATCATTTCTCTGAGAGGGAGGGGTGGAGGAGTCTCATAGGGCCCTGAGGAACTTAATAATTCTATTTCCTTATCCTCATAAGGACCAAAAATAATGTTCAGATCAGCCTGTTTACACAGAATGTCTGTACTGTAAGGGACCTCAGAAATCTTCTGTTCTGACCTCCTCATCTTACAGACAAACAAGCCAAAGTGGTACTTTGGTTTCAATTATAAAGTGTAAATAAAGCAAAGTGGTAGTATGCTTTCAACTATAATTTTACAAACATTTAAGTACCCAGATTTATATTTAAACCCAAATTGTCATTGCCTTATAAGTAAGAACTCACTCTTGGGACCCAGATAACTCCACCGTCTCCCAGTTTAGAGAGGTTCCCTAGAAGTCCACAATGGAGGTGGAGGGGATAGAGAGAAGAGGGAAGAGGAACATTGCTTATTATAATAAGTCTGATCTGACATAGCTGAAATGTCATGTGAATTATATTTGCCTCATATTTACTATAAATCTATTAATAGGTGGATAGGAGGGTATTGGCACCAGAGCATGATAACTGGAAGATGTGAAACAATTATGGGGGTCATTGCTGCTAGCTCGTATTCTGTAACTTGGCATGTTTCTCTTCTTGCTGAAATGTCCAGTTATGCTTAGCTTTCCCAAAATATACTCAAATTGTGGCATTTTCTCTCTTTCTGTGTTCTAACATTCTTTTTTTTTCACATTGATCAGTGGAGAAGGAAAGTATTGCCCCTTTCTTTCAACAAATCTATTCAAACCATCAAAATCAGGAAGAACTCTCCTTAGTATCAATGACTCCATTCTTCTAGCCTAGAATCAAATTAATAACAAGAAAAGTCCAAGAGTGTGTTTGTTGTCATTTATGCTTTGCTACCAGGGTTTTAGGGTCCCAGAAGGTAATTAGGTAATGGCTATAATGGTTCTATGGCTCATTTAACAACCATAAGTGACCACATATTTGTATGAAAGAAAGAAACTTGATGAATTTTAACCATGTTAAAAATGGATTATGAGAAGGGAAGGTGAAGTCTCTTTTTAGCAGGGTAGATTTTAAATCATTGTAATTCCAAAAGTGATGGCTATAACTTACCCGGATAATACCCTAAAAAATCAGATCTCTGAGTCAAAATGTCATATTGGATAGAGTAATGGCTTGGGAGTCAGGAAGAGCTGCATTCAAATTGTGTCTCACATTTACTAGCTGTATGGCCCTCTCAGCTAGTCACTTAACTTTGCTAATCCTCAGTTTCCTCATAAATAAACAGAAGGGATAGGACAAGATGGTCTCTAAAGTTCATTCCAGTGCTTATGATCCAATCCTTTACTGGGATTCCATCCACAAAATTAGATGTGGGAACGTTTCCACCAAATAGGATCCAGAAGACCCTTTGATTTAAGGAATTTCTGTTCAAAGACATGGAGGCACCCACCATGAAATTTCTCCTGTCCAAAAACAAAAACAAAACCAAAAACAAACCTCACTACTTTCCTCAAGCCAGTCGGCATTGTCACCAAATCCTTTGAGTTTAAAGTAAGGTTCACCTTGGAGTTTTCAGCATCTCAGGATAACCTTGGCTTTTCCTTTTGAAGTGTGTCCTTTGAAGTTCAAGGTAAAGGATTCATGTTTACTCAAGAAGATTGCTAATCTAATGGAAGGATGCTCCTCTGATCCATCACACATTTGTAATATTCAAATGAAGTTAACCAAACAAATGGTTTGGGCTGCAATTCATGAGCTGAGGCCATCCTTTCTTCCTAGCTCAGACCTTCCAGCTGAACATCACTCAGAAATGAGAGGGAACCCAACAGGGTCTGAGGTCATGCCACATGGTGTCTAAGGTCCTTTATGATGAAGTGATTCAGAGTCAGAACTTCTGATCTCCATTTGGTTGATACATTTTAGGGTTCAGGGTCTTTCTATGTCTGCAGGGATTCTTCTCTGGAATCTCTGTCACATGACTATTTTGTGAAAAAGTTTCCTTTTTAATATATTAGGGAGAATATATAGAAGAAAACACATCACTCTGACCTATGGGAAGAAAGGAATCACATAAGTGAAGGCTTACAAGTTGAATTTAAAGTGATTTCCAAACTTATTCTATCACACCATACTTTGTGTCTTGAAATATGTTGACACAAAAAAGGAAATATATTGATGAGACCTATAAATGCTAGTGTGGGACATCTAAAAAGTTAAAATACATCTAGGAGAGATTGGATTGCAGAAATGTTGGAGAGGAAACTAAATGAATTTTCATATCCCCAGATTGCTGTCTTATTAATTATTCTTGAAACATACCAAATTTAATTACTATTCCTAAGAGAAGTTATCACTGGCACAAACATTTCTTCATGGATTTCATTGTCACATGAAACACAATTTGGAAATCACTGCCTTAAATAGAAAATGTGAGGAAAATCCAGGTTTCTCTGAGTGACCTCTGCTCTTAGATGTATAGAAACACAGGTGGGACCTACAGGTTGAATATTAAGATTGCAATCTCTAAATATTGTTGTTGAATCTAAAGCAGCCTAAATACTCAGTCCACCTGAAATCTTAGTGTAGCAATTATTTCCAAGTAAAAGGGTGACTAGGACATCTCTCATGTAGCAAATGGCAAAAGATAAGGATGAAAGGCAGTGTGAATGCCAATGTCCACACTTATTCTTCTGTACTCTTCAAAAAAAAATGGCAAAGGAATGTCAATGGCACTAAAAAAAATCAATCAGCTAGTGGGAGAGATAGTCAACATATTTTTGTTTTTACTCTTACATTCTCTCTCCAATGGTGGAATAAATACCACAGAAATATCTATACAGCTATAATTAACTGGGACATATGTCTGCAACCTCCTCTAATCTCTTTATCCCGCCAGTCCCTCCTCCCCTAACCATAGTCATTTGGCCTAAATGTTAGGAGTACTAAGAAAATTGTATGTATCACATTTGTTTTCTAAAGGGTTTTCTCTATTCAATGAAAATGGTGCGATCACCTCCTTGCAAAACTGAAAATACAAGTTTAATCCTATTCTTTGATCAAGACAGTTTAGTATTTACTTTATGTTTGCTCTTCGAGTGACCCTCAGACAGGTCTGCTTCTTGGTAATCAATTATATCATGGGACTTTGAATAGATGTTGCATATGCTAGCCACCAAATGGTCTTTCTCTGAGCACTGAGGGTCACTTGTTTGGTTAAAGTCCTTCTAACCCCTGTTGATGTTTATCTCTTGTCCTAATGCAGTGGGCTGTGTCTGCTTCACTTTCTTTCAAGGACTTACCACCCAGAGTTAGGAGATCAATAAGGAGAGAGTGTGTGTGTGTGTTGGGGGGGGGGAAACTGGGTAAGAAAAGAAAGAGCAGATATTATTTCAGCAAGGTAAAGAAACAGGCTGTCCTGTGGCTAAAATCAGAGAGGAGATCATGGAAATTTGCTCCTCCCCATTTAAGAACATAACTTGTATCATTTGTTTTCAAGCCTGCTTTAAGTTGGTTTCTGTGGTTCAGGTTATCCAAGTATGAGGAGAAAGATCCATTCCGGACCAAGAGGAGTCAAGAGGGATTCTTAATAATGCTGTGTGTACAGCATTCTGTATCTCTTGGAGCATCTTCATGTACCAGATCTCTTCCTAGATCTGGCAAAAATTCCTGAGAAGCAGGAAGGGAGGACCAGGGGTCCTTTCAATTTGATAGTTACCTAGAGACCATTTATGTTGCCAGTTCTCACTGGTGATCTGGGTTCATTTTGATACTGAAATGAGTTGGGGCTTCATACTTACCCTGGAAGGGAGCTGACCCAAGATTAGACTGGACCTCAGGGGTTCAGACCTCGGGTGAGGGGGGTAGGGAATGCCTTTTGTCCCCTTACCCAGATGTTTCCCCAGCTGGTTTTGTGGACTTGTCACACCAAAGTCCTTCTGTCCTCCTCACCCTTCATGTGAATGAATGCCCCTCAACTAATATTTCAAAAAATCTGTCAGGAGAAAGGAATTGATAACCAGGGCTGAGCCTGGGTGTGCAAATGATGCGTTCACCATTTGGCTGCTTCAAAAGATGTTGGTTCAGCTGTTTTGAGAAGTAAGGGGGTGATACGTGGAATGATACAGAATCAGAGAGTTCTATCATTTAGAAAGTTGGAGAGTGGTCCTCCTAGTAGCTCAATTTTTGTGGCAGAGAGAAGGAAAGTGGGAGTGTGGAAAAGAGGAAGGGATAGGTTTTCAGGAGATGATAATAGTGGATATCTTAATCCAAATTAAGCAAAGAACAACCAAAGAAGATTCCATCCATGAAAACTTTCAGCAGGACTATTGACTCCTCATTCAGGAGTCTGCTTAATTTTGAGAAAAACGTTCAACACCAGCATTACAGGAACTGTTGGTTCCTAGAAGTATGGCTGTATTAGCCAAAATTGTGTTTCCATGATTCTGTAGGAGGGTTGTATTAAATCCATTCCTGTGAAGGCTAACCCTTTGTACTTGAGGAATCCATGTGAAATACTCCCTGAAAAATATTAAATTATGGATAGTGGAATTTTGAGAACTCTATGATTCTTGTCTAGTTAGCCCAGGACAGGTTGCATTTCATTTATTTTAATATTTTGTGTTATTCTTGTATAAGACTATTTTCTAATTGAACTTCTTTGTTTGTTTATTTGTTTGCTTTTGGCAGGGCAATGAGGGTTAAGTAACTTGCCCAGGGTCACACAGCTAGTAAGTGTCAAGTGTCTGAGTCCAGATTTGAACTCAGGTTCTCCTGAATCCAGGGCTGGTGCTTTATCCACTGTGTCACCTAGCTATTCCTCCAATTGAACTTCTGTCATTGTTTGTAGTTCTGTTTATGCTGACTCAAGAGAGCCAAGGAGTCCACCTTAGTATCACTATCGAGTCATGGATTTGAAGCTGAAAGGGACCTCAAAGGCCATCTGGTTCAACCCCCTCTTTATTTTTTTCAGGGCAATGAGGGTTAAGTGACTTGCCCAGGGTCGCAAAGCTAGTAAGTGTCAAGTGTCTTGAGGTCAGATTTGAACCCAGGTCCTCCTGAATCCAGGGCCAGTGCTTTATCCACTGTACCACCTAGTGCCCCCCCCACCATGTAATTTTTTTTAAATAAAAGTATTTTATTATTTTCCAGTTACATGTAGAGATAGTTTTCAACATTTGTTTTTATAAGATTTCCAATTTCAAATTTTTCTCCCTCCCTCCCCTCCCTTCCCCCCCTCCCCTGGACAGCAGGTAATCTAATATAGGTTATATCTATCTCTCTCTATATATATATAGATATAGATATAGATACAGTAAGATTAAACATATTTCTGCATTACTCATGTTATAAGAGAAAAATCAGAGCAAAAAGGAAAAACCTCAAAAAAGAAAACAGCACCAAAACCAAAAGAAATAGTATGGTTCAATCAGCATCCATATTCCACAGTTCTTTTTTTTTTTTTTCTGGATTTGGAGAGCCTTTTCCATCATGATCAACCCCCTCTTTTTACAATAGTACATAAAGAGCTGACTTTGGAGTCGGGAAGACCTGACACGTTCATGTTCAGACACCAACACAGACTGGCTGTGTGATCTTGGGCAAGTAATCATAATTCTCGGTTCCCCAGGCTCTCAAAAAAAAAATAAAATAAAGTTGCAAAGTGGGTATCTACCTGAATCAGAGGAAAAATGATCCTTACCTCAAATTTTCTGATTTCCTTTAATGCTAATACCAAGTTGACTTGACTTTCCTACCTGTATGAAATCTCAGATTCATTTTTAAAAAGGGTAAAAATGGATCTTGAAAAGGTTTAGAGAAGGTCCACCAATGATGAAAGGGATGAATGACTTTTAAATGAAGCAAATCAATAGATGGGGATTTTTCTGTTTAGAATGACAAAGAGAAGGGCCAAAAGTTTCCCTAATTGAAGTGTATAAAATGAGGAAGGTATGCCTAGAATGAACATAAAACCCTAGAACATTTAGGGGGTGGGGGTGTGCAACTAGAAGTTAAAAAGAGATGAGTTTAATAAAAGTAAAGGGGATTTAAAAAATACATAGCAGATAGTTAAACATTTGGAATGTGTTACTCTGAGGAGATGGGAAGCTGGGTGGTACAGTGAGTAGAGTCAGGAGTCAGGAAGATTCATCTTCATCAGTTCAAATCCTGCCTTAGGCACTAGCTATGTGGGAAAATCACTTAATCTCTCCCAGCCTCAGTTTCTTTTTGTGTAAAACAGGGCTAATAATAGCACATAGAGCCAAGTTGTTGCAAGGAATAAATGAGATAACATATATAAAGCACTTTGTTAACCTTAAAGTGCTATACAAGTTCTCCTAAAAAGCCTTGTACAATGGTTGCCATTATTGTCTTTTTTATTTATTCTGTATTTAATTATATGGATTGTCTCTCCCATAAGAATGTAAGCTCTAGATGGCTCAGTGGATAGAGCACCGGCCCTGGATTCAAGAGGACTTGAGTTCAAATCCGGCCTCAGACACTTAACACTTATTACTAGCTGTGTGACCCTGGGAAAGTCACTTAACCCCAATTGCCTCACCCAAAAAAAAAAAAAAGAATGTAAACTCTTCACAAGTAGGGATTATTTCATTCATTGTATTTGTACTCCTGGTGCCTGGCACATAGTAGGTATTTAATACATACTTGCTTATTGATAGTGTAAAGAATGCCAGACTTGGGGCAGCTAGGTGGCGCAGTGTAGAACACTGGCCCTGGAGTCAGGAGGACCTGAGTTCAAATGTGACCTCAGACACTTAACACTTACTAGCTGTGTGATCCTGGGCAAGTCACTTAACCCCAATTGCTTCACCAAAAAAAAAAAAAGAAGAAGAAGAAAGAAAGAAAGAAAGAAAGAAAAAAAAAGAATGCCAGACTTGGAGTTAAGAGAGACCTGGGTTATAATCCCAATTCTGACACTGACTCAATGATGTTAGGCAAGTCATTTCGCTGTGCCAGACCTCAGTTTCCTCATCTGTAAGATGACTATAATAATATTTGCAATGCCTGCATCAGGCGCATAAGTAAAGTATTTTGAAGTTGAAGCTGATCCCAGAGCTTCAATATAATATTTTAAAAGATAATTTCTACACTCGATTCATTTGATGAAGGGAAGAATTGCAAAATGTATTACCCAGACATCCATCTGACAGTGTAACCAACAGAGGAGCCAATGGTACAGAAAGTAGGTTTGTCAGTTGCTGGAAGTCATTTTAGGGGCAAACACTAGATATGTGGCAGTGTATCATGGATGAGAAATGGGAATAACATTTCTATAGTCCCCCTTTTCATTTGAGAAACTATTTTAAATGTGGCTCAGGTACTAAATGGTTCATATGTTACACTCATATCAATTCAGCAACCACAAGGAAACAATTCCACATGTTACATCTGTCATTTGTCATGGCATAATGACTTTGTCCTATGGTATGGTATGATCTTTTGGTTTTTTGGAAGGTTTTTGTTTATTTGTTTTTTTAAGTGAGGCAATTGGGGGTTAAGTGAATTGCCCAGGGTCACACAGCTAGTAAGTTTAAGTGTCTGAGGCCGGATTTGAACTCAGGTCCTCCTGAATCCAGGACTGGTGCTCTATCCACTGTACCACCTAGCTGCCCCTTATGGTATGACTTTTTAAAAAAATGTTCTGCCAAGCCATTTTCTGATGACAGAAGTTAGAATGGACAGTCATGAAGAGTAAAGAGCTCCACACCATGGCTTCTGTTTTGGGAACACTGTGAAAAGCCAATATTTCTATTTGTTGTGAGGGGAGAATTTATGGAGGAGGCAAGGTCCATGACTTTTCAGTATTAAAAATGTATTTTAATGTAATTTAACTGTAGTTCAGTATTAAAACTTTATCTTTAATGGTGATTCCCTGAAAGGTAAAGGAAACACAACAAAGCTCAACAAAGATGGAAGAGTATAGTCCCAATACTTGTTAAACTTTTTATGGATGGCAGATAAAAGGGACAGGGGAGACATGTGCATGACCAACACTTTCTATTGACAAAATAAAGATGCAAGCATAGCTTTAGAGATTAGCAAGTAATATTGCAGTGGCAAGAGGTCCTGTGTATGTCAGTAGAGCTGGCTTTAAAGTTAGGAAGACCTGGGTTCAAGAACTACCTCTGATACACACTGGCTGTGTTGTTGGGAAAGTCATTTGATCTCTTAGTACCCTCAGGGAATTCTCTAAGACTATAATTTGTAGATAAGTTGCCAAACTGTACTGGTAAAGGGTGTTTCCTCACCTGAGAATTCCCTACACAAATGAGATCACAGAGCTGGACCTCCCTCCAAAATGCACTGTCAGTGAAATACTAATGGAACCAAACCAAACCAAACCAAAGCATGCACGCGCGCGCGTGCGCGCACACACACACACACACACACACCCCTTCAGATAAGAAAAATAAGGGCACTTATGTGCTTGTATTTAAATCAGAGATAGAGTTGTTTGAGTGTGGCTTAAATAGATGCATGGGCAATCTTTTTAAAAAAGGAATGGGACCCAAAGGAAGCAATATGGTGCAATGGAAAAAGAGATTCATTCAGAGTTAGAGGATTGGTGTTCAAATCCTGATCCTGAGAATTCCCTACATGAATGAGATCACAAGGCTGGACCTTCCCCCCAAAATGCAATGTTAGTTAAGTCCTAATAAATGGAACAAACCAAAAAATGGGGGTGGGGAGGTAGATAAATCAGTCTCTCTAAGTCTCAGTTTCTTCATTTGTCAAATGAGAAGAGTGGATTAGGTAATCTCCAAGGTCACTTCTAGATTAAAATGTATGATCCTTCCTTTCCAGAATGGTCATTTCTGCTATTATTTTACACACAAGAAGGGGAGTGTTGTATTGTGCATAGGAAGCTGGCCTTGGAGTTAGAAAGAGCTGGGTTCAGATCCTGTCCCTGACATATACTGGCTGTGTGATCCTGGACAAGTCCCTTAAACTCTCAGTGCCTAGAAGGAAGTCTGTACAGCAGGTGCTGATATATATTGATAGCGGGAGTCGTTTCACCAAGAGTTCTCTATATCAATGTAATCACAAGTAGTGTACAAATATGTATATGCATATGCATATGTATAAACATATATGCGACATTTTGTGATCTGAAATGGACATTTTCTTTCTTTTTTTTTTTTTTTAGTGAGGCAATTGGGGCTAAGTGACTTGCCCAGGGTCACACAGCTAGTGAGTGTTAAGTGTCTGAGGCCGGATTTGAACTCAGGTACTCCTGACTCCAGGGCCGGTGCTCTATCCACTGTGCCACCTAGCTGCCCCCCTGAAATGGACATTTTTAAATTCAGAATCCAACAAACACAAGCATTTCTATATACATGGTAGAGTAAGAGAAGATTGTACATGAAACTATATAAGTCGTTAATGCTGATCTTGCTTTCCAAGTATATAACGCTCAACATGTATGGGTGTAGTGTGTAATGACTGGAATGACACCACCTGCTGGAGACTTACTGTAGAAAAGCTCTGCCATGAAGTGAAGGTCTTTGAGGGCAAGACCAGGAGTCTTTCTTTGGCATCAGGAAGTGACGTTTGCTGGTGGGAGGAAGAAAGGGGAGCCTGGCGCTCTGACTCTGATTTTTTTCCTGAGGATGCTGGTGGAGAGCAGAGCTAGAAATGCGCTCTCCCTTTAATAGGTAGGAATCTAGGCCTTTTCTTCTCTCTTTACCAAATTCTCATTCTCCTTAATAAATGCTTAAAAGTCTAACTCTTGCTAAAGCTTATAATTTATTGGCGACCACTCATTAGATATTTTAGACAGAATAGCTAGAATTTTAGCCCCTTAACAAGGGGGTGTTCAGGGAAGACCAGTACCTCTGGTGTGAGGACTTGCTGAGCCCTTCTCAGGGTTGCTCATCCACCTTTGGTGTCCACCTTCACTCAACTCTTCCCTGTGGTTCCAAGAAGCTGTAGTATGTGCAGCAACCACAACCCAGATGGGCAAACCCACTGGTGAGAGTTCAGGGGATGTCTACCCTAAGCATGTGAAGACTTCTTCTGGTGGAATAAGCAGATGAGAACAATTTGTTCCAATGGTCATGAAAATAGCTGAAGTAGACTCTCTGGAGAGTTTACAGCCTGGTCAGAAATGGAAGACACCAAGTTCATCCACTGCATCCTGGGCCATCACCAGTTATTCTGATTCTTGTCCTACCACTGGACCTCTATGAGTCTGGAAGAGAGAGTGAGGCTGACAACTTTGTGCAACTCTGCCTCACTTAAATCCAATTCACGCACAAGTCAAGATACCATGATTTCATTGGCCCTCTTCAAAAAGGAAGGACAAAGAACAACATTAACATTTAACATGTAACCTTCCAAGCTGTTCCATTTGTTTATGAATCCTTCTGTAAAATTTTGGGTCCCCATTAACCGATGTGGTATCCACTCCAAGTTATGACCAGAGCTGACTCTACTTAGTTTCCTAGATCAGGGGAGCTCCAGAGCCTTAAGGATAGTATTACTGGAGACCAGTGGGCTTTTAGTTGATGTGGTGGATAGAGCTCTGGGCTTGGAGTTAAGAAGACCTGTGTTCAAATCCATCCTCAGAAATTTCCAAGCTGTGTGACCTTGGGCAAGTAACTTAACCTCTGTTGGCCACTGAAGAAGGAAGTGGCAAAGGTTATCACATGGCTTAGATAGCAAGATGGAAGAACTTCACAGATGACAACACAAACAGCTCAGAAGTCCCAGACAAAGGCAAATGTACTAATACTGTGAGGACCTGAGCATACAACATGGGGAAAGCTTGGTCAGACACCAGTTGTTCTGAAAGCAATCTGGGGGTTTTAGTGGATGATAGGCTAAATGTGAGTCAGTAAGTAGTATGGTATGGCAGCCAAAAATGCTAATATGCTCTTGTACTGCATTAAGACAGGACTGGCTTCCAGGAATAGGGAGGTGATGGTCCTTTATGTCAGGGATTCTTTTAAAAAATTTTTTAAATTTTCATAAAAGTATTTTATTATTTTTCAGTTACATGTAGAGATAGTTTTCAACATTCGTTTTTATAAGATTTCTAGTTTCAATTTTTTCTCCCTCCCTCCCCTCCCTCCTCCTCCCCAAGACAGCAAGAAATTTTATATAGGTTATATATGTACAATCACATTAAACATATTTCTGCATTAGTCATGCTGTGCAAGAAGAAGCAGAGCAAAAAGGAAAAGCATCAAACAAGAAAAACAAAAAATAGAAATAGTATGGTTCAATCTGCATCTAGATTCCACAGTTCTTTTATTCTGAATTTGGAGAGCCTTTTTCATCATGAGTCCTTTGGAACTATCTTGTATTGTATTGCTGAGAAGAGTCAAGTCTGTCACAGTTGATTGACACACAATGTTGCTGTTACTGTGTACAATGTTCTTCTGGTTCTGCTCATCTCACTCAGCATCAGTTCATGTAGGTCCTTCTAGGTTTCTCTGAAATTTGCATGTTCATCATTTCTTACAGCACAGTAGTATTCCATTACATTCATATACCATAACTTGTTCAGCCATTCCCCAATTGATGGGCAGCCCTTCAATTTCCAATTCGTTGCCACCACAAAAAGAGCAGCTATAAATATTTTTGTACAGGTGGGTCCTTTTCCCTTTTTTATGATCTCTTTGGGGAAAAGACCTAATAGTGGTATTGCTGGGTCGAAAGGTATGCACAGCTTTATAGCCCTTTGGGCAAAGTTCTAAATTGTTCTCCAGAATGGTTGGATCAGTTCACAGCTCCACCAACAATGCATCAGTGTTCCAATTTTTCCACAGCTTCTCCAACATTTATTATTTTTCTTTTTTGTCATATTAGCCAATCTGATAGGTGTCAGGTGGTACCTCGGAGTTGTTTTAATTTGCATTTCTCTAAGCAATAGTGATTTAGAACATTTTTTCATATGTATGCCAGGAATTATTTTTTTTTTTTTTTTTAGTGAGGCAATTGGGGTTAAGTGACTTGCCCAGGGTCACACAGCTAGTAAGTGTTAAGTGTCTGAGGCCGGATTTGAACTCAGGTACTCCTGACTCCAGGGCCGGTGCTCTATCCACTGCGCCACCTAGCTGCCCCTGTATGCCAGGAATTCTTAACCTTTTTTATATCATGGATTTATTTGGCAGTCTGGTGAAGTCTATGGACCCCTTCTCAGAATAATACTTTTAAATACACAAAATAAAATACATAGGATTACAAAGGAAACCAATTATGCTAAAATAAAGTTGCCATACTATTAAAAAAACCAAATTCATGATAAAATAAAATTGAATTAAAAACACAATGGAAGAAACCACAGTTCTAGAAGATTCATGCTATCCACTCCAGGTAGAAGGTAAATGAACTCAGTGCTGATTGAATCATTTTTGAGTGGGGAGCATGGCCAATATGGGAATTCATTTGTTTTCTTGCTTTCTCATAGAGTTGGGGATGGTGAAAGGTGGAGGGAAAGAATATAAATTGAAAATCAAATCAATTAAAATAAAGGGTTGATAGATACCAAGTTAAACATCACCAGACTAGTTTTCCTTTGCCCTCACCAGATCTGATCTGGAGTATTATGTTGAATTCTGGGCGTCAAAGTTTAAGGACATTGCTCAGTTGGAAAGTGTAGAAGAGGTAGGTGACACGTATGAGAAAGGGCCTTTAGCCTTTATTTAGCAATTAAGGATTAGTTGAAGAAATGGTAAATGTTTTAGCCTTAAGAAGACTTGGGAAGATGGGGTTGGAGGGACATGATAGCTGCCTTTAAATAATTGAAGGGCTATCCCGTGAAGATTTGACTTTTGGGGGGCTCAGAGTCCAAAAAAGCAAGAGGTAGAAGTTGCAATGAGGCCAGTTTAAGCTTATCAGGAAAAAACTTTCTGCCAATTGGATGTGTCTAGAAGTGGAACTAGGTAGTCATGTGGCACAGTGGATAGCGTGCCATGCCTGGAGTCAGGAAGACCTCTCTTCATGAGTTCAAATCTGGTTTTGGACACTTATTAGATGTGTGACCCTGTTCAAGTCACTTAAACCTGTTTGCCTCAGTTTCCTTATCTGTAAAGTGAGCTGGAAAAGGACAAGGCAAGCTATTCCAGTATCTTTGTGAAGAAAACCTCAAATAGATGTCACAAAGAATCAGATATCGCTGAAAAGTGACTGAACAATAAAAGTAATAGAATGGGAAACCTTGAAAGGTGATAGGTGTCTTTCTCCAAGGTTTTGAATGAGCTTGGTTAACCATTCCCTGAGAATGTGATGGTGAGGATTTCTTTTGTGTAAGTTAGAGTAGATGGCTGCTGAGGTTTCTTCCAACTCTCAAATTCTATGATTTTGTGAATATAGGAATAACCTAAGAGGTATATTTCCACTCTTACCTTTTCTAGGTCTGATTTTCATCATTTACAGCCTAGCACAGTTCTTGGCACATAGTAGGCACTTAATAAATATTTATTGATTAATTCTTGATTGGTTATTGATTGATATATTTATTTATTATGCATTGATTTAAGGAGTTAATATTATCTTAAAAGTTGTTTCCTGTTCTATGATTCTATTTCTTTGTCTGCACTGGGGTAAGTCTTACACATAGGCAAAGAAAATCACAACCTGGAAACTGTGATTTGAACAGTGACACAAAGTCCTACCTGCTCCAAAATCCTGCTGCCTCTGGCCTACATTGGGTTTGCCTTTTGCTCCTTCCCGACTTCAAATTCTCCCTGTAAATTAATCACTACTCTGGGTTAGACAACAAAGGGGTGGACATTGCCTTTTTCCTGTTAAAATATATATAGGTAATCTTACAAGTAATGTGGAGTAGGAATTTTTTTGACACACTCTCACTCATTAATATGCCAGTAAGCACTTTATGTAAGGGGGAAAAAAGAAATATTCCTAGGTGATGGAACATCAGATAGGTAAGTTTTGAGGAAGAAGGAGGAAAGAATGGGTCTTACCTAGATGGATAAGCAGCCTACTGTGTTAAAGAAAGCACTGGACTTGGAGTCTGAAGACCCAAGTTCTTATGCAAACTCTGCTATTTACTCTCTCTGACTTAGGATAGTTCACTTGAGCTCTTAGGCCTTCAGTTTCCTCATCTATAGTATTATTTTCTAGTTGCCAAAGTTTAAGTAGGATATGGATAAGGTGGAGAATGTCCAGAAGAGGGCAAGATGGAGGGTAAAAGGATTTGAGCCCATATCATATGAGGATCAGTTGGAAAAAAAAAATCTGGTGATGTTTTACTTGGAGAAGTCTCAGGGAGACATGATAGCTCTCGTCAAGTATTCGAAAGGCTATCATGTGAAGGAGGGATTAGAGTTGCTTTGTCTGGTACCAGAGCAGAAAAGGTGGAAGTTGAAAAAAAGAAAAGGCAAATTCAGGGTTGATATCAGGAAAAACTTGTGAACCTGTGGAGCTGTCCAAAAGTTGAATGTGTTGCCTTGGGAGTATTCAAGAAGAAGCTGGATGACCTTGGGTATGTTATACTGGGGATTCCTTTCTGGTAAATGTTGGACTAAACTGGTGACCTCCCTTTTAATACTCCAACTCGATGATTTATAAAATGAGGAGCTTGGATATTTCTCTATGGTCCTTTCAGCATTAAAAATGTGTGATCCTGGGGCAGCTAGGTGGTGTAGTGGATAGAGCACTGGCCCTGGAGTCAGGAGGACCTGAGTTCAAATCCAGCCTCAGACACTTAACACTGTGTGACCCTAGGCAAGTCACTTAACCCCAATTGCCTCACTAAAAAAAAATGTGTGATCCTATAAGAGCAACTACAATGGGAGGCCTTTGGCATGGAGGGGTGAGATGCAGTGAGGTTGAGGAGAGGAACGTACTAGCGTGGGACATATAGGTGGAGACCAGGATGGAAATGGGGAGGAGGTTTGCTTAGTGTTGGGTGGGAAAGAGGGTAATCACAATGCACCAAAAGGGAAGGAAGAGATAGCCTTCTTCACAGTTCATCCTTGTCCATGATCCTTGGAAACACTTGGTCTCCTGTCAAAGTATCCTCTTGAAGATAAGACTATTTAAGTAAATGCCAGAGCTAGGTCTCTAAGTGATTGAAGTGGGCAGGGGTCCAGAGCTCCTGGTGACTTCAGTGCTAAGAATATTTGGGGCATGCTGGGCTGTAGACCATCAAACCAGCCGTCAGCATTAGTGGACAACTTGGTCCCCCATCCCTGGTCAGCATGGAGTCTCTTGGTGATAAGGACTGCTGAGATCCCTGCTGAGGGACAAGGCAGATACCAATCTTAAGACTCAAGACTCTTATCTCTGACAAGTTCATGAATATGCTAAATGTAGGTAACAGTTGCTTAGAACACAGATCTCAAAAAGTTCCTTGCTATATAGTGGACTAGGAAATCACCATTTGTCCACATCAGACAAGAAAAGAAGTGATTTTGGGTAATGGCTTTGGAAAATTTAGCCTATAAGAGCATAGGATCGTAGAACCAGCTATGAAAGAGATTAATGGTCATATAGCTAACCTGGAGTTGGTGAACAGAGTAAATTATTAAAGAGGATGGTGGAAAGATTATAATATATCACATCAGGGTGCAAAAATTTAGCATCTACTTACTTATTAGCATAATATGACATGGTGGCTAGCATTATTCATGAGCAACTTACCACCTATCATGGACTGACAGATGTCAGATCTCCATTATACAAATACAGATCTCAAAATCTCCTGGAACACTCAACAAATAAACTCCTAGAACCAGAGCATTTTCACCAACTGAATTGTTCTCTACAATTGCCCAAATATGAAATTAATACATTAACAAGATACAAAAATGTTTTAAATATGTCACCATACCAAGTACTCATAATCTTTAAGCTATATGGGAGGAAAAGCTCTCAAAGCATAGCGACATAGTAGAAGACATCAAACTCATGTGAAAATAGGATGAGATACATATCATCTCAATCACCCTCTCTAGTATTAGAGTTGAAAGGATGCTTTCAGAGAGCTTTCAGACAAGAAGATGAAGATGAAGATGAAGAAGGAGAAGAAGAAGAAGAAGAAGAAGAAGAAGAAGAAGAAGAAGAAGAAGAAGAAGAAGAAGAGGAGGAGGAGGAGGAGGAGGAGGAGGAGAAAGAGGAGTAATAATATTAACAGTAACAATAGCTGGAAAAAACAATAGCTGGAATTTTGATAGTATTTTAAAGTTTGTGAAGCACTTTAGGATACTATTTTACTTCGTAAATTAGATTAATTGCTGAATAAGGATGAGTTTGGGGAGATGTCTTGAAAGACCATCTAGAGCAGAGGTGTCAAACATATGGCCCAGGGGATACATATAATCTATAGCACTCCCAAGTGCTACCCAAACCAGATTAAAATGTAATTGAGAGGAGCAGCTAGGTGGCGCAGTGGATAGAGCACCGGCCCTGGAGTCAGGAGTACCTGAGTTCAAATCTGGCCTCAGACACTTAACACTTACTAGCTGTGTGACCCTGGGCAAGTCACTTAACCCCAATTGCCTCACTTTAAAAAAAATGTAATTGAGAAATATTTAACAAAATAAATAAAAACACCATAAAACAAATAATGTTT
This sequence comes from Dromiciops gliroides, assembly GCF_019393635.1. Classification (NCBI taxonomy): domain Eukaryota; kingdom Metazoa; phylum Chordata; class Mammalia; order Microbiotheria; family Microbiotheriidae; genus Dromiciops; species Dromiciops gliroides. The sequence goes on along the minus strand of NC_057862.1, from coordinate 160,135,082 downwards.
TGTAAGTCAATATGTTCCCACATTAGTGGATGTCTACATTTACTACCTGGCCCCGTCCTGAGATATCCTGTGGCCAAGGAGCCAATGCAATCCCCGATATAACACTCAGCTTTGTTTGTTAACCTTATATTTTATTTCACAGCTTTCAGGAGGTTGATACTGTCTGCCTGATGGTGCTCTGGGAAGTTGCTCAAGTTTTGTCTTTAAAATACATGCCTTTAAAATACAAATAGAAAAAACAAAACAAAACAAAACAAACAAAAAAACCCCCAATAGGCCCCATGCTGCCATCTGTGATATCTGTAGAGAAGGGGCTGTGTGGAGTTTAAACTTTCTAAAAAGTAGTGCTACATAATACATTATGTATTGTTTCGTGGCCCTACTGATCTAGAGTATGGTGGCAGATAGCAATGAACCATTTGCACCTTCTCCTATATTGATTTAATAGAAAACTAAGGAAATCATCAGTGTCTAGACTGCTGAATTGTTTCTTGTTATTAGCTCTTGTCTGTAGAATTTTTCAATATTTCCAATTTAAGGAAAAAATTACGTTCTGGGAAAGTTGGCCATGATAATAATGGGAATTTTTTTAAAGGTGGAGGAAAAGAGGGAAACAAATTATTAGACACTTCTGGCAATTAAAGATCAAGTTGAAATAAATAATAAGAGCTCATTATTGTACAGCCATTGCATATCTACAGAGCACATTCCTCTCAACAACTTTGCCAAATCAATAGTACAAATATTATTATTCCCATTTTACAGATGAGAAAACTGAGATTCCAGGAATTAAATGACTTGTTGAGGACCATACAGCTATCAAATGTCAGAGCCAAAATTCAATTCTAGAACTCACATCTTTGAGCCTAGCACTCATTTAACTGGACAACAACACCTATCTCTAAAAAGAAAATTTATCTATGTTAAGAGGTTTTTCTTTGTAGAAACTCAATTGTAAAATTCAGGGACAGAGGCTCACTTAAAGCAGGGTATAGGAATCTCTCCTCCTTTTTTTTCCCCCCTCAGGCAAGGACCATTGATCTTCAAAGAGGAAGGGAGGGAAATTATCAAGATGTATTTAAAAAATGAAACTTAATTTACCCTCGTGAGGTAGAGGGGAAGAAGTCAAGAGACTGAGTAGCTTCTATGTGAGTGAATTAATTTGAAGTATAGAATCATGACATTTTAGACCTTACAAATCAACTAGTGTACTCATTTTACAGATGAAGAAAATGAATCTTGGAGGTTAAGTGACTTGCCCAAGGTCACACATCTATTTAGTAGAAGAGCTGGAACTAGACTGCAGGTTTTCTGACTCATAAATCTACCCTTTCCACTGTCCCATGGCCTGAGCAAAATTGTCTGATCACATGTTGCTGTTGACTTGAGCAATTGGCACCAGAGGGAGTTATCAAACACTTTGAAATTACATTTAGAACATTCCTTTCCTCACTGCCTTGTCTGCTTTTGTTTTCAATCTTCAAATTTTATTTTTGAAACAGAGGTTTCTTTTCTCCCAGAATTTCCATGGAATGTCTGTGGAGGAATAACTTAGAGTTTAAAAATTTATTCTGGATTCCTTAGTGTGGTCAATCAGTTTACTGGCTGACATGTTCTAAGCGTTCCTTTGGTTGTCAAAGACTGTTTTCAGTATTTATTCTTTGATAGAATTTGCAATGCTGGAAGGTAATATTAGACACCTGGCATTTACTTCATTGTTCGGAGTTCTTTTTCCTTCAGCAAATGAAATGGGGGGGAGCACATCTAATTGGACTCTAGTGAGGATAATATTAGCTGTCATTTATATAGCGATTCAAAGTTCGCAAAGCACTTTATATATCTTGTCTCATTTAATATCATAGGGGACAGGAATTGGGATTGTCATTTCATTAGTTGGGGTAACTCCCATATGAGGAAATTCCTTCCATCAGTGCAGGTTGACATCTTGGAAACTTCTAGCCTTGGAGAGTTGCCTGGAGGCCACTGAGAGATGAAATGATTTGTTGACTGTCATGCTGCTAGTATGTGTCAAAGGGCAGGACTTGAACCCTGATCCTTCTGGCTCCAGAGTCAGCTTTTTATCCATTAGACAACCCTGGAGAGAAGGGGAGACCAGGGCAGAGGAAGAGGGTAATATAGTTGAAAGGAATCTCAAAACTCACCTGAAAATTCTTCAGAAATAAATGAATTAATCCTGATTTTCACTTCAGTTGCTCTGATTAATTGGCATTGATCTGGATAGCCATAGTAGTCCCACAGGATTAAGAACTATATTCTCAGGGGCAGCTAGGTGGTGCAGTGGATAAGGCACCGGCCCTGGATTCAGGAGTTCCTGAATTTCAAATCCGGCCTCAGACACTTGATACTTACTAGCTGTATGACCCTGGGCAAGTCACAACCCCCATTTCCCTGCAAAAAAAAAAAAAAAAAAAAAGAACTGTATTCTCTTAGGTAGGGAGATATTAGTTTACATGATTTTATAGTTGTGGGAAATGGTTATGGCACTTTTGTCTGGTTGTCCATTATGCAACAAAATATTTGCTTCTAAGTAATGCGTTTCCATCAGATTTTTTTTTTAAATTGAAATGATTGCTGTAATTGTTATGGCTACACTAAGTGTCTTATTGTGGGATGGTGAAGCAGACCAATGTTTTTCAAATTCTTCACCCATGACTTTTTAGTAGTTTAAAAATATTTTTATAACAAGCATTTGGAAATCCTCTCTTCCATGATACCTCTGATAGAGCAGTGAGATAGTGCAATGGTTAGAGTGCTAGAGTTGGAATCAGAAGAGTTTGAATCCTTCCTCAGAAACTAGCTGTGTGACCCTGGACAATCACTTAATTTCTCATGATCCTATGGGACCCCACCTCAGAATCAGGAAAAAAACGGGTTTAAGTGTCACCACTGACACATATAGACTTTGTGACTCTAGGCAAGCCACTGAATATCTTAGTGTCCTAGGCAAATCTCTTAAGACTATACATTGTTGGGGCAGTTAGGTGGTGCAGTGGATAGAGCATCAGCTCTGGGGTTAGGAGGAACTGAGTTCAAATCTGACCTTAGACATTTGCTAGCTGTGTGACCCTGGGCAAGTCACTTAATCCTAATTGCCTCCAAAAAAATAAAAGACTATTTATTGCAGAGAAGGTGCCAACCTGAACTGAGAGAGGGAATTCTACTTCACAACTTGCCTATATAAAGTCATATTCCATATCTCCCCTGATATCACTGATCATATTTAATGATAATTTTCCTTGGTATTCAGAGTGAAACCTGGCAATGGTGTTGCCATATCTGTGAGAAAATATAAAGCAACTGATGTTTAATAGGAATTTCTTTTTATACTGGGCACATAAGAAAACTCTTCTTTGCTTATGTCTGCTATTACTGATCTCCCCCCATCCCTTGGTTTTTTTTAGTTCGCTCTCTTGCCTGCTCATCTGAAATTACTTTGTAATTATCTTGATGTATAGAACTCCAATTTGGACTTAGGTCTTCTGATTCCAAATCTAGTCCTTTTCCCGATTCCCCTTGAAAAGCGGGATGCAATGGGTGGCTAGGTGGCGCAGTGGATAGAGCACCGGCCCTGCAGTCAGGAGGACGTGAGTTCAAATCCAGCCTCAGACACTTGACACTTACTAGCTGTGTGACCCTGGGCAACCCCCATTGCCTCATCAAAAAAAAAAAAGTTAGAAAAATGGGATGCAGTCAGAAGAAATTGTTCAGCAATAATATCTTCTTTTTTCTACCCCAAAATATGAAGAGGACAGCATATGTCTAAGAAAATAAATAGAAATATAGGTTGTTTTTTAAAAACATTGTAGAGACAATTAATTTCATAGAAAATCTGATATTACAGATTTATCAGAACCCAAAGAAATCTTCCCAATGGGATGATTATAACCCTACTTCATATACCATGCATGCATTTGCAATACACTGTATGGTTTGTTTATTTGTTTGTTTGTTTTTGGTATTATCAGTTAAGATGATATGAGAAATTGTGATCCTAGAACTACCACTGGCTAATATGTCTTCCATTACTCCATGGTTAAGATCTGGCTTGTTGCCCATGACATATTGCCTTTGTTACTGAAGAATAAAAATATGCAAGAGCATTTCCTCCAGCAATCAGAGCTTTGGTGCAAAAGTAATGACCCAAGTGAACTGTGAGGAAGGAAAAGGTGAAGGGTGTATTAGAAATGCATTCCTGAACAGAATGAAATAAATCAACAAATTTCATCTACGCATCCCCTCACCCAAGGCTGCAATCAGCAATAATTTCATAGAAATAAAATAAATATATTGTTGCATTCCTACATGTCTATTACACTTTACTCTTCATCGAAGGAGTTACTCAGAACCAAAAGATTGGAAAAAAAGTTGGCAGGCCCCAATGTCTTTATCGCTTTTTCTGTTGCAGCTGCCAAAAAAAAGAGAAGGGATGGGACAGGAAGGGAAGAAAAAAGGAGGGGAATAGAAAGAAAGGGAGAGGAAGGGAAAGAAAGGGAGGGGAAGGGAAGGGAAAGAAAAAAAGGAAAGGAAGAGAAAGAAAGGGAAGGAAAAGAAAAGAAAGGGAAGGGAATGAAGGGAAAGGGAAAAAGGAAGGGAAGGGAAAGGAAAGGAGGGAAAAGAAAAGAAAGGGAAGGGAATGGAGGGAAAGGTAGGGGAGGCAAAAGAAAGGAAGGAAAGGAAAGGCAAGGGAAGGGAATTTCCTAAGGCCATTTCTGAAAAAAAAATTTCCACACTTAAAAAAAATATATATAGCTACAGTTAGTATGCATATGTTTGGGATAGATTTTTTTCTTTTTCTTTTTCTTTTGGTGAGGCAATTGGGATTCAGTGACTTGTCCAGGGTCACACAGCTAGTAAGTGTCAAGGCTCTGAGATCAGATTTGAACTCAGGTCCTCCTGACTCCAAGGCCGGTACTCTATCCACTGCGCCACCTAGCTGCCCCCTATGCATATGTTTTGTAGTCATAGAATGTTAGAGCTAGAAAGAAACAGTATAGAGAATCTCAATATAAATTCAAATATAGGATCATCTACCTATGATTGGAAGGAACCTTAAAGACCACGTTGTGTAATGCTGTCTCTTTTCCAGATGAGAAAACTAAGGCCTAGAGAATTTAAATTACTTGTCCAAGGTCACACAGGTGGTAAGTAGCATAGGTAAAATTCTAAACCAGGACTTTCAGATCATCTAATCTAACTCTCTCTTTAAAAAGTAAAAAAAAAAAAAAAAAAAAAAAAAAAAAAAAAAAAAGGGCAGCTAGGTGGCACAGTGGACAGAGCACCGGCCCTGGATTCAGGAGGACCTGAGTTCAAATCTGGCCTCAGACACTTAACACGTACTAGCTGTGTGACCCTAGGCAAGTCACTTAACCCCATTTGCCTCACCAAAAAAAAAAAAAAAAAAGTAAATATTCTTTCCCCCCCCCCCATTATCAAGCATTTACTTTGTCTCCCTCCCACCCCACCCCCAAAGGAAAAGGAAAAAAGGAAAAACAAAACCCTTGTAACAAATATGCATAGTCAAGCAAAAAAATATATATATAATCCTGTATTGACCAGGTCCAAAAATGTGTTTCTAATTCTCCATATTTATTCTGCTACCTCCATGAGATGGGTAGCATTCTTCATTCCTGTTTCTCTGGAGTCATGGCTGATCATTGAAGTGATCAGACTTCTTAAATCTTTCAATTATTTTACAATGTTGCTGTTACAATATATATTGTTCTCCTCTTCACTTCTCTCTGTATCAGTTCATATAAGTATGTATCAGTTCACATGTGTTTCTCTGAAACTCTTTCATAATTTATTATAGGATCCATTACATTCATATACCATAATTTATTCAAACATTCCCCAATTGATAGGTACTGCCCACCCCCACCCCTACATACGGTTTCAGGGCCTTGAATACTACAAAAAGAGCTACTATAAATATTTTTGTACATGTCAGGCCTCTTCCTCTCTCTACCAGAGTAAGAAATTGAGGTCTAGAAGGGGGAAATGACTACCTGAAGGTCATACAGGAATCTTCATTTCTTGAATCCTCACTGTCTGAGTTGTGGCTCCATGTTTGGGGCAATGAATCACTCAGAACCTGAGGGTTCTGGGTGAATGGATGGGGTGAGAAATTCCTTTAATAAAATATATATTCATTAAGCTCCAGGTAAAAGCAGTCTGCAGGAAAATTAAGGTAGGGAAAAGCCATAGGCAAGGAAATAAAAACAATTGGTAAGGAAGTTCCCTGGGTTGTTGGCAGTTCCATCTGCTAAAGTCCTAAAATTGTCTTTATACTCTTCTTGGCAAAAGGACCCACAGCTGGGTCTGAGATCAATCTACCTGGGAACAAAGTTACTCAAATTGCCCCAGGTCTATTCCACAGTCTTGGCTTACAACAATGCTGGTTGGTGGTGTGGAAGTGTGGGACTTAATTCAAGCTGCCCCAATTCCACTGATGTCCTGGCCAAATAATGCAAGCCTAGTCAGAGAGTGCTCTTTCCACCACATCGGCTGTTTTCCTGTATGCATTTACATGTGCTGTACATTTAACTAATTCCCTGAGGGTTTTTGTTTGGTTTTGATTTGAGATTTAGAATTGTTTCCTGGAGGGAAAACCATGGGCTCTGAATTGGTTCTAAGTCTGTTTAATTATTTTTCTCTTTCAGCATTTATTTAGCATTAACCAAATGCTAAAGCACAAGCAATCTGCTTGTTTGCTTGTAGTCTGTTCCCACGTAAGATAATAAATGAACATTAATATTGCCTGTGACAAACAAGGCCTTTTCCACAATCCCTAACATAATATATAAAACCTTGGCCATAGCTTCAGTGTGGATAATTTGTGGCCTCTGCACTGGCAAAAAGTAGCAAGGTTTGGGATTTAGACACGTTGAATGTGTCACTATATTCAGAGGCATGACCAGGAATTTTTTTCATCTGAGACAAAAACAGTTTGGGGGTATGTGAAAGTTGGGGCTGCTGAAAGTAGCAGTGAGGAAAATGGAAGAGGTGGTGGGTCAGGGAAGGTGCTCAGGGAAAGGGAGTTTCCTTACTCTGCCTTCATAGATACATCCTCCCATTTTCCATTAGCCCAGGAAGGACCCTGTCCTATCACCCTCTCACCTCATGCCAACATATCCCAAGGTGAAAGGCATACACATCAAAGTCTCTAGGCCTTCTAAGATCCAGGGCAGAGCCCCAGGTGCTCCACTCAAGTCAGAACTTTGTTTACTAACATAGTAACATTGGATTTTGCAAGTAGATTTATTTATTTATTTATTTATTCACTCATTCATTTCTTTGTTTGTTTGTTTATTTATTGCGGGGCAATGGGGGTTAAGTGACCCTCCCAGGGTCACACAGCTAGTAAGTGTCAAGTGTCTGAGGTCAAATTTGAACTCAGGTCCTCAATCCAGGGCCAGTGCTCTATCCACTGTGCCACCTAGCTGCCCCTAGATTTATTTTTTAATCCACATCTTAAAACTGAGATTTTTTTTTTGGTGGAGTGGAGATAAGCAAATGATAAGCAAATGCTTTCTGTGTGATTGTTGTATGGCCAAGTTAATATGGTCCAGGTTGGGAAGGCCATTGAAGATAGCTGTTGTCTTATAATTCAATTCAGTTACCATTTACACTAGATTATTATTGCTTTCTTTTGTCTTTAACATCTCCTGAACTTTTTCCTACAATTTAGAGACTTAAAGAATTGCCTGAGGGCATTGAGAGGTTAATTGACTTGCCCAGGATCACACATCCAGCATGTATCAAAATCCAGATCTGTCTGACTCCAAAGTCATTTTTCTAGTCACTGCTGGGAGTGAACTCCTCCCTCACTCTACCCTGCTCCTTCCCTCCCTTCCCTCATGAGAGTACACTTTTTTGTTGTTGTTGGGTTTTTTGTTTTTGTTTTTTTTGCAGGGCAATGAAGGTTAAGTGACTTGCCCAGGGTCACATAGCTAGTAAGTGTCAAGTGTCTGAGGCTGGATTTGAACTCAGGTCCTCCTGAATCCAGGGCACGTGCTTTATCCACTGTGCCACCTAGCTGCCCCCAGAGAGTACACTTCTGCCATTTGTCTTGGGCATAGTTTGGTCTACTTCCTTTGGCAGCAAAATCTTGGGGATCTGCTGGCTTCTGACCTTGCTGAAATGGGGAAAATTAGAAAAATAAATTGTCATGGCATTTCAAGAGCAGCCTGGAAGCCATTCACCCCATTCCCACAAAGGGGAGGGAGTCAGACATATCCCACTTATTCTATATCTCTCATGTCTCTTTATCATGTCAAGCTTTTCCCATAATGGTTTTGCTGAATAATACACTGGGAGAGTAGGAAGGGAATTTGTTCATCAATTCATTTCTATCATTAAGCAGATAATTTGGCTGTTTTGCCAGTGAATGACCAAGGATTCCAGGTTGAATGGCCTTTCCTGGGTCATCTTTAGTAGTTATCACATGCAAAAAAGAACATCACTGATGAAGGCTTGAGAAACTACTGCCTCTCTGCTAGCTTTCACCAAAGGAAAAAAAAAAACCCACAAAAAATAAACAAACAAAAAACATTCTATAGAGATCACAACCAAAAATGTTCTCCCCAAAGTCACCAATGATATCCTAATTAGCAAACTTATTCTTTTTCAGTCTTCATTTTTCTTGACCTCTCTGTTTCATTTCAACAATATGAACCATCACCTTCTTTTGAATATTCTTCTATGGGGGCAGCTAAGTGGCGCAATGAATAAAGCATCCACCTTGGATTCAGGAGGACCTGGGTTCAAATCCGGCCCCAGACACTTGACACTCACTGTGTGACCCTGATCAAGTCACTTAATTCTCATTGCCCCACCAAAACAAAACAAAACAAAAAAGAAAAAATTTTCTTCTAGGTTTCTCCAGCCCTACTGTGTCTGGGTTTTCCTCCTATCTATATGACTTGGCTTTTTCTGTCTCATTTGCCGCCTCATCATTCACATAACACCTTCTAACTGTGATGTTTTCCAAGACTCTATTCTAGACCCTCTTCTCCTCTCCCTCTATATACACTCTCGACAATGTATGTGCGCATGGATGTGTGAATATGCATGTGTTTCCTCTGAGTTCCAGTCCTATATCGCCTATTTCTTCTTGGGCATTTCAAACTGTGCATTCATCTCAAAGTCAACATGAATAGAACTGGACTCATCATCTTGCTTCTTTTCAGTTCCTATTTATTCTTTATATATTTTTGTATGCATGTGTTGTCTCCCCATGAAGAATATAAGCTCCTTGAGGGTAAAATTATCTTCTTATTTGTCTTTATATCTCCAGTGTCTTGCACATAGTAAACACTTAAATGAATGCTTGTTGATTGAAGAATTCATTGATATGTCCTCCTTCTTTGGCCTGCCCTATAATCTAACTCATATTTTGAGAACCACCACTGTCCCACTGAAATGGACTAGAAAACTGAGTTATCCTACTTCTTTCTGACGCCCTCGACCCTTTCTTTCCAGCAATTGGCAAGTCCCATTAAAATCCTTTCTATTCTCACTGCTAGCTGGGTTAGGTCTTCACCTTCTCAATTAGAGTATTTTATAGCTTCCTAACTAGTTTTCTTTCCTCTGGTCTATCCCCTCTCCAATTCATTCACTATTCAAAATATTTTCTTTTTTTTTCTTTTTTTCTTTTTTTTTTTTAGTGAGGCAATTAGGGTTAAGTGACTTGCCCAGGGTCACACAGCTAGTAAGTATTAAGTGTCTGAGGCTGGATTTGAACACAGGTCCTCCTGACTCCAGGGCCAGTGCTCTATCCACTGCACCATCTAGCTGCCCCTCAAAATACTTTCTTAATGCACAAGTCTTTTTGAATCTCCTCTCTGCTCAAAAACCTTCCATAGTCCCTCCCTGAATAAAATTCAAATTCCTTTACCAGGCATGTAAGGCACACTACAACATGATATCATTTAACTTGTTCAATAAAATAGCTTTATTATAATGTCTTTCACAATTCTATGCTCCAGCTACTGTGGATAACTTGCTCCTCCTCAATCTCATCCTTTCCTCTCCTGCTTTGGTCCTTCATGCCTGAGAACTGATGCCTCTTTCCCCCATTATTTCCATCTATTGATGGTTGTTCTAGGCCCAGCTTGGCTAGCCATTTCTTCCATGATATCTTAGTTATCCTCCCTATTTAGAAATTATCCTTGCCTTGTTTGACTTATTTGATACAATTAAGTGGGCCTTATTCAATACTATATTCCAGACACTTTGCTAACCACTCAGGATACAAAAAAAAAAAAATGGAACAGTCTCTACCTTCAAAAATCTTGTCATCTAACTTGGGGAGACAATTAGCACACATGGAGATATGTACAAAATGGAATCAAAGTGATTTTAGTTGGAATTGACCAGTAACTTGTGGGGATTGGAAAAGGTCTCAGGGATGAGATGGTATTTGAGCTGGGTTTGGAAGGAAAGTAGGGCTTCTAAATGACAGAAGGGAGAATGGAGTCTATTCCAGGTATGGGTGGCAGCCCATGCAGAGACATGGAGACGGTGCCACATATGAAATTCAGCAGAAAGCCCAGTTTGGATGGACCATATACTTGGAGGGAAGTAATATATTGAAGCTGGAAAGGTAGGCTGGAGCCAAGTTGTGAAGGGCTTTAAATCCAATTAGAGAAGTTTATAATTGACTAAAGGGAGTCACTGGAGTTTCCTAAGTAGGGTAAATGGCATACTTTAGGAAAATCCTTTGGGAGCTGTGAGAAAAAAGAGCTGAGTATGGAGAGACAAAGCAGGGAAACCAGTGAAGAGGTTATTGTAATTGTCCAGGTGAAAGGTCATAAGGGTCTCTATTATAGTCTAACTTGCATTACATTTATTTACATATACATCTTTCCCCTTTACTAGAGTGCTGCATTGATTAGAGTGCTGGGCTGGAGTCAAGAAGATGCCTTTTCCTGAGTTCAAATCCTGCTCCAGGCACTTAATACCTGTGGGACCCTGGGCAAGTCACATAACCTTGTTTGTCTGTTTCCTCATCTGTCAAATGAGCTGGAGAAGGAAATGGCAAACCACAACAGTATCTTTCCTAAGAAAACCCCAAATGGGGGCTCAAAGAGTTAGACATTACTGAAAAAGACTGAACAAGTAACTCAAGGGCAGGGACTATATCATTTTATCTTGGTATAACTATTGTCGAGCCAAAAGTAGTATGTGACAGATGTTTATTTTATTATACTGAATTGAATTTTTGTTGAAAAGAATCAGGATTTTATTTAATTACTTTCTGTATTAGCAATAACTACTGTACTTTCAAGGAGGTTAATTATTTGACCTAAGATTCATAAAACTTGAAAGTTGGAAGAGACCCTGGTATTCATTTAATCTGATCTCCATATTTTGCAAATGAAGTAAGATTCAGAAAAACTGAAGTCTCCCACACCTAGTTGGTGGAAGATCCTGGCCGGGACTGGTATGTGAATTCCCTCTTAGACAATGGCAATGTTTTCTCAAGATTACCTAATTTGTCCTCTAATACATCAGTCTCTTAGCCTGTGGTATATTTAGATTTGGACACAGGAAGACGTGAATTCAAATCCTGATGCAGATACTTACTAGCCATGTGACCCTAGGCAAGTCACTTAACCCTGTTGGTCTCAGTTTCCTCATCTGTAAAATGAGCTGGAGAAAGAAATGGCAAACCATTCCAGTATTTCTGCCAAGAAAACCCAATGGACAGCATTGGCACGTAGTATGGTCCATGAAGTCATGAAGAGTCAGACATGACAAAAATAAAGCACTTAATAAATGCTTTTTTCATGTTTTCATGAACAGTGGTTGTGATTTATACTAGTAGAGGTGGTCTCCTACATCATAGAGGGTGTGGCTCAGTAGAAAGAGCATTGAATTTGAGGTTGGAAAACCTATGTTCAAATTCTACCTCTTTCACTCACTTCCTGTGTGACCTGGGCAAGTCCCTTAACCTTTTTAGACCCCAGTTTCCTTAAGTGAAAAAAATGAAGAGATTCTACTATAGATGACCTCTAAGATCCTTTTTTCACTCCAGATTTACAATCCTATGCCTTATTGAGAGATCTGTTGACAGCTGGTAACATGACATGATGCTTTGAAGTCATGTCTATCAGAAGAAATGGTTTCTTTAACAGAAAAACCCTACCTATAATAGGGAAAAAAGCATTTTTGTTTACTATAGAAACTTTACTTTTATTTCCATCCAAAGATAGAAATTAATGGGATAATCCATTGATTTTTAGAAACAATATCCATTTTTGATATCAGAATTTAAAAGCAAAAGGCAAAATAAAATATGAAACAAATTAAAAAGACTAAAAAATACAGTAGTTGTTGAAGATTTCCCATGTGATTCAAGGCCACATTTTAGGGACATCTTCCTCATAAAAATATTTTCAGGAGCCATAAAATTGTTGGTTGCTTTTATTAATTTAGAGGCCATTGATCTTATATTCTCTGTAGATGCTATTTCTACTTCTTTTTACTCTCTCTTTTCTTGGACCCTAATATGTTAGCTAATATATCATTTATATCACTGTTATTCAGAGGGATTGCTTCACCTCAAGGTGCTGTTTTTCAACCCATATAGCATTTTTCTTTGGTTTCCCACCATTTCCATGTCATGTATTCATGTCATGTTCCAGTAATATTTCTATGTTGTCATTTTAGTAATTGAACAGCTGGTCTAATGACCAGTCAGTATCATTCTCTCTCATGAGCTGGAATTCAATTGATTTCAGAGATTTAAAGATCATTACACTATTTTGAGTGACAACTCTGGAGTTTTCCCAGGATGCCATTGTCTCTGTGACTACTACCTGAAAAGTAGGTTGCAGAGGGGTTTTCATATGATTAAAAGTTAGAAGGGACCTTAAAAATAACCTAGCCTAAAAATAACCTAAATCCTTATTTTACAGATGAGGAAGCTGAGGCCCAGAGAAGGGAAATGATTTGTTTAATATTTTCAAATTGTGAAAGTCATGGTCAAGATTCTTCGAGGGTTTGGCTTACCCCTCTCTCTACTCCTCCAATGTAGGAAACATACTTTTTGGAACGACTGAACATTAATACCCACTCCAATTTTACATGCACTTTCTGAATAACTAATTATAGTATCAAAGGGTGACAGGGTCTAGACCTATTACCCACCAATGACATAACTTCTACCCTTCAGTTTTTGGTGCCATGTAGGTGATCTTTTTCTTTTCCCAAGGAGCATGCTATTGAGGAACACTGTGCATGGTGCTATTTTCTGTCTAAGAAGGTCTGGTGACCAAACTGTTAACTTTAGGAACTATGGAAATCAGAGCTGCCCATGAGGCAGCTCCCAAGGCTGGCACTGCCCAGGAAAATCTCCCTTTTCTGTAAAGAAGGATAGATTATGGGATTACATTAACAATATAATTTAAGTGTCCCCCTTTTCTACATAAGAGGGTGAGGTTCACAAACATTGTCACTGAACTATCCTTTCAGAATATGGGCAAACATATCTGCTCTTACCATATGTATCTTCAGGAACTTTCTCAGTGCCCTGGATGCTGGCATCTCTTGAGTTTAACAAATCGACTCAGTAACTGTAATCTCTGACTTGTACTCAAAGCTATGGGGAAGCACATGTAACTTTCATGTAGAAGTCTTTCCCAGTTCCTGATGGGTTGAAGAGTGAACAGAAAAAGAAAGACAGACAAAGAGATAGACAGAGCAAGAGTGAGAGTGAGAGCGAGAGTTGAAAAAGTAATTTACTATCCCCACCTACATTTCCTCTCTACCCATTCACCCTTTAATCCTTTGCCATCTCTCTTTGATACTGAAATTGTTCTCCCAAAGATCACTGATAATCTTCTAATTGCCAAATATTGGAAGTATTTTCCCCCTTCATCAGTCTTCACTCTCCTGAACCTCTCTGCACAATTTTGGGGTATTGTTAATTAGAGCTGTAACTAAGTCAGTATGCCCTGAGCTTTACCCTAGGATATTGCAGTTTTAAAGGGCATTCAAAGTACTTTAAGTTCATTGGCAGCCTAGAAACAACTGAGCTTAGTATCTAATTGGCAATAATACCTCCCCCTGGTATCTCAGTTCAGACCTGCCCAATCCTTTGGGGACCTCCCCAGTAGCTTCTCTTGCCCTGGGCTTTCTCCCACCTATCACCAACTAAACTGATGTTTCATGTTGCTTGACTCTGGTGCAAAAACAGCTTTGCGGTTAACAATCCTTATTGGCACTAGTTCTTGACTTGGAGCTCCTTATAGTCTACATTTTTAGGAGGTACAAGATTAATTCCAAGGTTTGAAGTATAGACTGAAGGTAATAACTGGGTATGGGGGAGTTAAATGGTCTTTGCTTCAAAAGTTAGAGTAGGGGCAGCTAGGTGGCTAGAGCACCGGCCCTGGATTCAGGAGGACCTGAGTTCAAATCCGGCCTCAGACACTTAACACTTACTAGCTGTGTGACCCTGGGCAAGTCACTTAACCCCAGTTGCCTCACTAAAGAAAAAAAAAGTTAGAGTAATATAATAAGCACAGGAAGCTAAGTAGATCTTCCATTTACACTGTACAGATGCTAAATGTATATGGTTGTTTGTGTACTGATGCCTGCATTTGAATATGAGCTTCTTGAGGGCAGGGACTAGGTGTTTGTCTTTCTTTGTATTCTCAGAATTTAGCACAGTGCAAGGACTGGTTGATTATGATAATGATGATTGGAAATTCTGAATTCTCTTAGTATCTCTTCAGGATTCATTAAGTTAGATTTGCTTTTACTTGCCCCATTCAGAAAGGCATCTCTCTGGATGCCACATAAAGATATTCCAGACACTCTCAACAATCCATTTTCCTTTTTGAACTTTTTTTTTAATCATAAAAGTATTTTAGGGGGTAGCGTGGTGGATAAAGTAGTGAATAAAGTACTGGCCCTTGATTCAGGAGGACCTGAGTTCAAATCCAGCCTCACTTAACACCTACTAGCTGTGTGACCCTGGGCAAGTCAATTAACCCTCAATACCCTGGAAAAAAAGTATTTTATTATTTTCCAGTTACATGTAAAGATTGTTTTCAATATTTGTTTCCATAAGATTTTTAGTTCAAAATTTTCCTCCCTCTCTTCCTTCTCTCCTACCTCCCCAAGACAGAAAGCAATCTGATATAGGTTATATATGTACAATCACATTAAACATATTTCTGCATTAGTCATGTTGTGAAAGAAGAATCAGAACAAAAGGGAAAAACCTCCCCCCAAAAAAGTAGAAACAGTATGTTTCAATCTGCATTCAGAATCCACAATTCTTTTTTCTGGATGTGGAGAACATTTTCCATCACGAGTCCTTTGGAGTTGTCTTGGTTCTTCATATTGCTGAGAAGAGTTAAGTTTATCACAGTTGATCATCCTTACAATATTGCTGTTACTGAGTACAATGTTGTCTTGGTTCTACTCACTTTACTCAGCATTAGTCCACTTAAGTCTTTCCAGATTTTTCTGAAATCTGGCTGCTCATCATTTCTTATAGCACAATAGTACTCCATTACATTTATATACCACAACTTGTTCAGCCATTCCCCAATTGATGGGCATTCCCTCAATTTCCAATTCTTTGCCACCACAAAGAGAACTGATCTCTTTGGGAAAAATACCCCAAAGTGGTATTGCTGGGTCAAAGGGTATGCACAGCTTTATAGCCCTTTGGGCATAGTTCCAAATTGCTCTACAGAATGGCTGGATCAGTTCACAACTCCACTGACAATGCATTAGTCAACAACCCATTTTCATGGTTATTTGATATACTACAATTCAGGGCAATATGCGAAATCATAGCATTATAGATTTAGAACATGAAGGGACCTCAGAGACCACTGAATCCAAGTAAGTGTTCCCTTCCAACACTATGCTAGGCATTATAATGGTGGTGAAAAGAGAAGGAAGACTAATTCCATGACCATATTTAAAAGAGGGGATAAGGGAAATGTAAGTTTGAGGAAAGAAGGAAAACAGAACTGATTGGAGAAGGGAAATGTAAAAGTGCAGAACAGACGTAGGGAGGGCAGGAGTGTGCTGGTAAATGTCTAGCCACCAATATTGAAAAAAATAGGCAAATAAACAAAAAATATACATTTTTAAATTTAATCTGCTTTAGAAATATTTCTCCATCACTCTCTTAAGTCTAGACAATTAATAAAACAATAAACCAAACCCTGCCTTGAAGCACTTGCTGATTTCTGAGGCACAAATATTCACACTGAAAATTTAACAATTGATTGTCACAGGCTGATTCTATCTGCTTCCAGTACACCCCTGAAGAAGGAAGAATGGAAATGTTTGTTAGGAAAGAAGCAGGTGAAGAACTGGGTTGTAATAAAGGGGCAGCTAAGTGGCAGAGTGAATGGAGTGCTGAGCCTGGAATCAGGAAGATTCATCTTTCTGAGTTCAAATCCCACCTCAGAGACTTACTAACTGTGTGACCCTGGGCAAGTCACTTATCCCTGTTTGTCCCAGTTTCTTCATCTGTAAAATGAGCTAGAGAAGGAAATGGCAAACTACTCTAGTATCTTTGCCAAGAAAACTCCAAGTACAGTCACTAAGAGTCAGACACGACTGAAAATGCCTGAACAACAAAGTTCACCCCAACCTGTTCAGGTCCTTGTTACTGTTATTTCTGAATCTCCAGGTCATCCTTTTTCTTTTCCAGTAGTTCAGGACCTGATTTACAGTTTTCTTCTCCAACCCAACTCATGTCTCCTTCAACCACCTTTAAATCCCACTTTTTTTTTGACATCCTCAACTTCTAGGATTCCTATGTCTAGTTGACTTTAGCTGCCTATAGAAACAGTCATACTTTTTAAAAGTTTATTTTTAACATTTATTTTTCAACCTGGATCCAGCACACCCCTGCCTGTACCCAACATCCCTGCCAAGTACTCGTTCAGCCTCTGCTTAAATAAGGACACCCAGTGATGGGGAACCCACAACTCATCAAAGTAACCCATTCTTTTTTTTGGAACATTCTAATTATTAGGAAGCGTTTTAAAATCCAATCCAGGGCAGCTAGGTGGCGCAGTGGATAGAGCACCGGCCCTGGAGTCAGGAGGACCTGAGTTCAAATCCGGCCTCAGACATTTGACACTTACTAGCTGTGTGACCCTGGGCAAGTCACTTAACCCCAATTGCCTCACTTAAAAAAAAAATCCAATCCAAATCTTTTTCTCTGCACCTACCACAAATTACTCCTAGTTTTATCCTTTCAGGCCAAACAGAGCAACATAGCTTCTTTGTGATAGTTCTTTCAAAATTTGAAGGTGGTAATGGCACCCCATTCTAAGTCT
The DNA here is from genome assembly GCF_019393635.1 of Dromiciops gliroides. Taxonomy (NCBI): domain Eukaryota; kingdom Metazoa; phylum Chordata; class Mammalia; order Microbiotheria; family Microbiotheriidae; genus Dromiciops; species Dromiciops gliroides. The sequence goes on along the minus strand of NC_057862.1, from coordinate 160,117,743 downwards.
TCCTCAGCCTAAACATCCCTACATCAAAGTCCTCATAGTAGTTTGCCAATGATGACTGGCAGAGTGGTTAGGAAGATGAAAAGATCATAGATTTAGAGTGGGAAGAGACTTTAGAAGTCATCTAGGACACCTTCCTCTTTTTGACAGATGAGGAAACTGAGGCATATAAAGGTCACATGTATTGTCCAAGGCCACATAGGTAGTTAGTGACAGAGGCAACAGTTGAACTCAGGTTTTTTACTCCAAAGACAATATTTTTCTCCATGGTGTCATGAAGTTTTGTCTTGGCCAATACATTGTTCCTTCTGCTGAATTTTAAATATTGGGAAATGTATTCAGCACAGAGACATAGCAAAAGCCAAAGACGTGTCACAAGACACTTTAAAACCGGGCTCCATGTATTAAGAATGCATTTTTTTAAAACAGAGATCATCAAAGTGAGAAAAAGACAATCTTCACCATCAGTGAAGTTCTTTATCAAGTTAACACCTAGTTAAAACATATAATAGAGGCTACATAAATACAAGAAGCAGACTCTCAGTAAACTTCCTCCCACCAGATGTGGGCTGAGATACACCAGTCTGGGAAGCTGAGCACCATAAACCCTCTGGGAATAACTGAGGAGTCATATAACCATTCTATTCTCAACAGTCACTTGTCTTTTGCATTATCCTACTGGCTTCCGCTTGGCTACAGGTATCAACATTAATCTATGCCTAGCTAGCAGAATGAATTTTCTAATTTTCCTCTAGCCACTTTTGGAAGTGGGGATCAATACACTTATCTTTCAGAAATAATCTGAGAGCCAAAAAAGGCCTTAGCATGATAAATTGCAGGCTCACCATGAGTACCTAAAAGCCTCGTGTCTCTTAAGGTTATTACAGCGAATACCAAGGGAAGTAATAAAGATTTGTCGTTTATTGTAAAGTGAGGGCCAGTGCATTAACTGCACATCCTTTTAATCTTCTCTCTCCTTTTGACTTCCTCTGCATCCTCCATTCCAAGTGCTCTGACTCAAGGAAATGAAATCAAATGTGCAATGCCCTTGTCTCAGACTCTCAGGAAGTGACATTTTATCCGAGTGAAGTAACAGTGGGCCAAAATACTGGGCTCTCCTCTTATTGCCCAATGGGATGGACAGGATTCAACTGAGGGTGTGCGTTATTTGGATCAGAGAAAGTTGGCTAAGCTTTTGTATAGGAAGTTCAATTGGATTGTTTATGTCACGATGCACTGTGAAATAGAATGATCAAATCTGGTTTGGAAAATAAAAGCAAGTAAAATGGACTGGGAAATACAATTGCCAAGTTGGGCTGGGAAAAAAGCAAAAGAAACTGTGAAAATAGATGCATTGAGAAGTGTTTATATATGGGACTGCATGGACCATATATAGGTCCTTGGTTATTTTCAGACTTCTTACTTACCATGTTGCTTTCTTGCACTCAGACAGACTGAATGTTCTTTAACTTGTTGAGGAGGAGAAGCAGGAACCCTTCAACATCTGGCAGGAGCATGTTTACACAAAGCTAGGAGAATCAATCTCCTCTCTCACACAGGTGGCTATCTGGCCACAGAGTATCTGTAGTGCCCCCTGAAAGTAGCCCGGAAAGGCCTCTCCAAATTCTGGTCTGCTCTGCCATGCAGAGAAGAGGGAGGACTTGGAAGCCAGCTTCTTCCTTTCTGTTTGCTAGAAATTTGGGTGAAAGTAAAGACTGGAGCTAGTCTCTATAATCAGAGGAAGTTTATTTTCAATATATGCATATCTATCTATCTATCCATCATCTATCTATCTATCTATCTATCTATCTATCTATCTATCTATCTATCTATCTATCTATCTATCTATCTATCTATCTATTTCTGTATCATCTATCATCTGTTTATCAAACACATACATGCCTGAGTTGAAAATGTGGAATGGAGGGGGCGGCTAGGTGGCGCAGTGGATAAAGCACTGGCCCTGGAGTCAGGAGTACCTGAGTTCAAATCCGGCCTCAGACACTTAACACTTACTAGTTGTGTGACCCTGGGCAAGTCACTTAACCCCAATTGCCTCACTAAAAAAAAAAAAAAGTGGAATACTAGCTGTGTGACCCTGGGCAAGTCACTTAACCCCAATTGCCTCACTAAAAAAAAAAAAAAGTGGAATGGAGACACAAGTAAATTAATCTGTGAATTTCATCCACATAGCCAGTCTAGCTTGTTCAGACCAAACACTTAGTTTTTTTCTTTAAAGGAAGTTCTTTAGTGCTAGGATTAGCTAGATTATTGATTTAATTTTCTGATTGGCCTTTGTAGACACTGCGTGTATGTGTGTATGTCTGTGTGTGTGTGTGTGTATGTGAGAGAGAGAGAGAGAGAGAGGTTTTTTTTCTCTTTGTTAATCATCTCCCCTATGATTTCTTATTACTATAACCCATAAGAAACATGTAGCTGAGATTTCTGTCATGGAAACCCAAACCACATGGAATTTTATGTAAAATTAACTTTCTAATATTACTTTTGAGTTTTCAGATTAAAAAGTACTGATATGTATATTCTTCTCTTCTTCCCTCTTCTCTTTCTCCTATTTTGTTCCCTTTTCCTTTCTCCCTTTCCTCTTTTTCCTTCTCCTTTTCTTCCTTCCCCCTTTTTCTCCTCCTCATCTTCCTCATCTTCTTCTTCACCTTCTCCTACTTCTCTTCTTCCTCTTTTTTCATTCTCCTCCTCCTTGTCCCTCATGAATTTAAAAAATACCAGGGATCCATGTATAGGGTTTTTTTTAATAATGAGAGATTTTATGCTTGAAATTGGCTCTCTTGGCTTTCTTTGACTCATTCTCCTAGAAAATAAGCTAGAGATAATCAGGAGAATAGCATTGTATATCCAGAAGTCACTATGCAGAAAGAGATTAGCACATCTTTTGTAAAATTGACAAAAGTAACTTGAGAGTTAAAAATTTTCTCTATGATTTATATAAAAGAGAGACTCCTTCCAAGATATAAGTTCAGGTCATCTATCATAAGTAGTATTCTATAATAAGAGTTGCTTGTTGCTCCTGGTTACTAAATATATTTCCTTAATGAAAGGTTATCAGACCTCCTGATATGCCTGAGACATTCCTGATTTTTGATGGCTGTATCAGGTCAGCAGATTTCCCTGGGGAAGGTTCCCAGACTCTCCTTAGGGACTAAATGGATTCTACATGTTGCTACAGATAAACTGAGAAATGTTCCCTTTTTACTTTGTGAATTACCAAACCTAAGAAAAGTCAGAGAAAGAGTTGGTGAAATATAATACCTGCAAAAGTTGCCAAGGTGGTAGTTCAATGTGCTTAGAATTTTGTCTCTAGATGGAGCTCAGGATTCTGACCCTTGGGAAAACATTCCCTCTGGTCTGGCTCTTTGCATTGGGAGAACATAGGAGACTAATCTTGGCTGGAATTAGTACTTCTTTTTTGCTACTATACTTTTCAATCTTTTCTGGCCAAAAATCCAATCGACCATTTGTTACCCCTTGACTCATTAGAAAATATTTTTCAAGGCCAATGGTCTTTGATTTACTCTTGCTACAAGGGAAGGAGGGAAGAAAATCAGGAGAAGGGCACATGTAGGTGAGGAGAAGGACAGAGGTTAAGAATGGAATATGGAATCTTTCTCTTTTCTGCTTGCATTTTGCTTCTCCTGTAAGGTGGTATAGAAGGTAACACCCACACGTTTGATAGTTTATTTCTTTGAGATTTCCAAGCCTCTCCTCTCTTCACTGACACCTCCTCCTTAGCAAGATGTGATCGGTTAATCCCAGATGTCAACAGTAATATTTTGTAATTCTGTATGATCCTTTCAAACTATGACCAGTATATTTCTAGTGGATAAAAGTGGTCCCTTTTCTCTCTTTCTCCTTGTACTGATTGGGAATAATAATGATCTTTTTCTTTCTTCTAAATTAGCCCACATATCACCTCATGACCCTTTAAAGGGATGCTTAGAGAATCCACCAATGGAATTCAGACCCCACTTTGATAATGAATGATCTCTCTAGAGAGGTGACATTTGCCTTCATATTATGATTGGATTTAAAAAGTTAGCCCTATGGAAGCTGAACCAAACAAATGGTGGTGCTTTGATTTGGATTTATACCATGGTTTCCCCACAATGGATAAAAGACAGAAATGCTTTGAATGAGATTTGGATTTCTCAACCATGGTTTAAATTTCCTCATCTGTAAAATGAGTTGGAAAAGGAAATGGCAAACCACTCCAGTATCTTTGCCAATAAAATCCCAAATGGTGTCACCAAGAGTTGGACACTACTAAAATGATTGAAGAACAACAATAACACAACACCACCATGGCTTAAAACAAAAGCTCTTATCTAAGCATGGGGTGTATATAACAAGTGCAAGGATTATTATGAGTCTTATCAAGAGGTCTTTAAATTGAAAATGGGGAAAGGAAGAAATCCATTGCATTAAGCTGACTAGAGAGGGAAAAGAAGTTTCTGCATTAAGGAAGACAATCCCCAATAAAAGAAAGAGCCCTAGTCCTGGCCTGACTGTCCAGTAGACATGGAATTTGGGGGGGACAGCAAAAAAAGATCAGGTGAAATGTAATAATGCCCATTCATCAGTGTCATAAAAATGCTTTGTGTTCTGAAAAGGTTGAAAATGTCAACCTCTGAAGTAAGTTTAACAACAGCTACATACTCAGTGAAAATGGAGACTACTCTAGCTGGGTCCAGCAGCAATTTTGATTGTTAGAGCCATATAAGCAAACACTTTTTAAGAACTAAGAACTGTCCCAAAGGAGAATGAATTGCCTTGGGAATGTGTGTATTTCCCTTAACTGGAAGAATTTAGTGAAGGTTGGGTAACCACTTGCCAAGGTTGAGGCACCTAAGTGACACAGTGGATAGAGTGGTGGCTCTGAATTCAGGAAGGACTGAACTTAAATTCAGCCCCATATACTTACTAGGGGCATGTTCCTAAACAAGTCACTTAGTCTCTGTCTGCCTCAGCTGTAAAATGAGAATCATAGCACCTACCTCAAAGGATTGTTTTGAGGATCAAATGAAATAATATTTGTAAATCACTTAGCACACTGCTTAAAGGGTCCTGGTTTAGGAACAAGTTTTGATGGATCACCTTTGAAGTCTCTTCCAATTACGATTTGGGGATTTCAGTTCTTGGAACTGAAATTTATTTTTCTTCACTCCATCTCTTCCTAGATGATATGTCTCCTCATTCTTTTTTTAATCAAATTAACTAAAGGTTTATCTATTTTATCGTGTGGTGGTTTTTTTTCATAGAACCAGCCTTATTTTATTTATAAATTCTATAGTTTTCTTACTTTCTATTTTATTAATCTTTCCAGTAGGTTTCAAAATTTCTAATTTGGCATTTAATTGGGGCTTTTAAATTTGCTCTTTTTCCAGATTTTTTGGTTGCATGCCCATTGATCTCCTCTTTCTCTATTTTATTCATGTAGGCATTTAGAGATATAAAATTCCCCCTAAGAACTGCTTTGGCTGCATTCCATAAGTATTGGTATGATGTCTCATTATTGTCATTCTCTTGGATGAAGTTATTGATTGTTTTTATGATTTGTTGTTTGACCCTCTCATTCTTTAGGATGAGATTATTTAGTTTCCAAATAATTTTTGGTCTATCTTTCATTGGCCACTTATTACACATATTTTTATTGCATCATGATCTAAAAAGAATGCATGTACTATTTCTACCTTTCTGCATTTGACTGTGTGGTTTTTATGCCCTAATACATGGTCAATTTTTGTGTATATGCCATGTACTACTGAGAAAATGTTATGTTCTTTTCTATTCCCATTCAGTTTTCTCCTAGAGGTGTATCATATTTAATTTTTCCAAAATTATATTCACCTCCTTAACTCCTTTCTTATTAATCATCTTGTTATATTTATCTAGCTCTGAGAAGGGGATGTTGCAATCCCCCACTAATATAGTTTTGCTATCTATTTCTTCCTGTAACTCACTTAACTTCTCTAAGGATTTGGATGCTGTACCACTTGGTGCATACATGTTTAGTATTGATATTACTTCATTGTCTATGTTACCTTTTAGCAAGATGTAATTTCCTTCCTCTCTTTTAATTAGGTCAGTTTTTGCTTTTGCTTTATCTGAGATTAAGATTGCTACCCCGATTTTTTTTTAAATTTCAGCTGAAGCATAATATATTCTGTTCCAGCCTTTTACCTTTACTCTGTGTGTATCTCTCTGCTTCAAATGTGTTTCTTGTAAACAATATATTGTAGGATTCTGGGGTTTTTGTTTTTGTTTTGTTTTTAGTGAGGCAATTGGGGTTAAGTGACTTGCCCAGGGTCACACAGCTAGTAAGTGTAAAGTGTCTGAGTCCGAATTTGAACTCAGGTACTCCTGACTCCAAGGCCGGTGCTCTATCCACTGCACCATCTAGCTGCCCCAGGATTCTGGTTTTTTATCCACTCCGCAATCTGCTTTCATTTTATAAAAAAGTGCAACCCATTCACATTCACAGTTATGATTACTATCTGTCTATTCACCTGCATCCTATTTTCCCCCTTGTTTGTACTTTTCTCTTTCCTTTCCTTTCCCTCTGTCCTTTCTCACTACAAAACACTAGTTTTGTTTCTGGCCACATCAGTCTGCCCTCCCTTCTATCAACTCCACCTCCCTTTTGTCCTTTCCCCTAGTTTTGCCCTCCCTTCTATCAGCCCCACCTCCTTTTTGTCCTTTCCTCTTTGCCCTCCTAGTTTTCCCCCTCCCTTCTATCAGCACCTCTCCCTTTTTTTCTTTCCCCTTTCCTCTTTTACTTCTCTATAGGGAAAGATAAAATTCTATGTCCTTTTGAGTGTGTATATTATTCCCTCTTTGAGCCAAATCTGATGAAAGGTCAAAACAATGCCCCCCCCTCTCCCTTCTTTCCCTCTATTGTAATAGGTCTTTTGTGCATCTTCATGTGATGTGGTTTACCTTATTTTGCCTTCCCTTTCCTCTTATCCCAGTATAATCCTTTTTGTTACCCCTTAATTGTTTTTTTTTTAATATCATCACATCAGGATCAGCTTATCCCCACACCTTCTGTCTGTGTGTATTCTTCCTATCTGCCTTAATAAAGATACAGTTCTCAAGAGTTACAAGTATCTTCTTCCCATGTAGGGATGCAAACCTTTTAACCTTATTGAATAACATGGTTTTTCCCCCATTTTACCTTTTCATGCATGTGTTGGGTCTTGTATTTGTAGATTTAATTTTCTGTTCAGTTCTAGGCTTTTCATTAGGAAAATGTTAAAGTCCCCTATTTCATTGAATGCCTCTCTTTTCCCCTGAAAGATTATGCTTAATTATGCTGGGCAGTACATTCTTGATTGTAATCCCTGTTCCTTTACCCTCCAAAATATCATATTCCAAGCCCTCTGATCCTTTAATGTTGAAGCTGCCAGGTCCTGTGTAATTTTAATAGTTGTTCCTGGGTGTTTAAATTGTTTCTTTCTGGCTGCTTGAAGTATTTTCTCCTTTACTTGATAATTTTGGAATTTAGCTATGATATTCTTTGGAGTTTTCCTTTTGGGGTCTCTTTCAGGAGGTGATTGGTGGATTCTTTCAATTACGACTTTTTCCTCTAGTTGTAAAATATTGGGGCAGTTCTTGATAATGTCATGAAGTATGCTGTCTAGGATCTTTTTTGATTATGGTCCTCAGGTAGTACAACAATATGTAGCTTGTCCCTCCTGGATCTATTTTTTAGGTCTGTTGTTTTTCTGAAAAGGTATTTTACATTTTCTTCTACTTTTATATTCTTTTGTTTCTGCTTTACTTCTTTCTGTTGTCTCATTCAGTCATTAGCCTCTATCTACCCAATTCTGATTCTTAAGGAATTATTTTCCCCAGTCACCTTTTGCACCTCCTTTTCCATTTGGCCAATTGCATTTTTTAATGAGTTGCTTTCCTCAGTCAATTTTTGCCCTTCTTTTTCCAAGCTATTGACTCTCTCTCTCACATAATTTTCATTTATTTTCCCTATTTTTCTTTTACCTCTCTTATTTGGTTTATAAAATCCTTCTTGAGCTCTTCCAAGAAGGCACATCGGTCATCTCCTCTGCTAGCCTATAAACTCTTTTAGGGCAGAGATGGAACTCAGAGAGTATTGCCATGTAGTAAGAACTCAATGAAGTTCAATCTAACTACTAACATTTATTCAGTCCTGGGGGAAAAATCAAGTAAGAATCTAGACATCACATTGGGAGGGGGGAGGAGGATGAATGTCTGCAATTTATATGACTGAGGTTGTCCTTACTCGTAATGGGAGCAAATGATTAGCACAGAGCTAGAGAATGGACAATTTGGAAAGACATTTTAATTTCTGCTCATAATTTTTAAATTATAGGTTTTTTTAAAAAAAAGTTTAGATGGATAGATCTTGTGATTGTTTATTCAGAAGCTCCTCCAAAACTTTTTGTACCTTCTCAAGCCTCCCCCTGCCTTCCCCTTTCAGCTAAGGATCTTATCTCATAATTAACCAAAAGATCGAGGCCATTTGCTGAGAGCTCTTTCTTTTCTTCATTACACATCACTCAGGCATCATCCCCCACTATCTCTTCCTTCCTCCCTGTCTTTAATGAAGAGGTGGTTCTTTTCCTTGCCAAAGCCAATTGCTTTACATGCATCCTTGATCCCATCCATCCTGATTGACTCCATCACTATCTACACCCTTATCTATAATCCCTCCCTATTAGTTCCTTCTTTGCTCTCTACAAACAACCCATGTTTTCTCCATCAGTGAAAAACTATTCTCTCTTGATCCAAGCATTGCCCATGGCTCTCATATTATGTCTCTGCTCCCCTTCTTGGTTAATGTTCTTGAGAAAGTCATTTACACTAGGTGCCTTTTAATCTCTTCTAACTCTTCTGCACTCTAACTTCCAAACTCATCATTCAATTGAGATTTCTCTCTCCAAAGAAATTCCTCTCTTAATTGCCAATCTAATACACTTTTCCAAATCCTTACCCTTCTTAAGTTCTTTTCAGCCTTTGATACTATTGATTACTTCCACCCCTTGACATCCCAGGCTTCTTTCAAGACTAACCTCAAATTCTTTAGCATCATAGAAACAACTAAGCTTAGTACCTAGTTACTAAGAATAATTCATTTAAACAGGAAGTTATCAGATGAGGGTGCTACAACCCAAGTGAGTTCCTCCCTGGCCATACCCTCACTACCTCCCTGAATTTTATTTACCAGTAATGCCCCAATGTCTCCACATATTTTCATGCCACTTATCTGTGGTCCCTATTTTTGGCTGTGCATCCCACCCCTAACCCCACCCCCAAATGTCTCAGTGTCCAGCTCTTTTGTACTCTAGTAATGGATATCTATGATTCTGTTCTCTTGCTATCTTATATTATTTCATTTAAATATAATAATTTTTATGTCTGCCTATATAAATTGTATGGGATGTACTAATATGTACTCTTCCATGAACAAATATTTATGTCTTTATACTGGCCACTCAGACTACTTTGATTCACAGAAATATGGGATATACCTAAAGAATATAACTGAATTTTGACATGATACAAAACAGCCCTGACTCTGAGTTTGCAAATGCAACTCCAGCTGTTTGTACGCAGCACTGAATGTGTGTCTGTTGGGGAAAGAGAGAGTTTGGCACTTTGGGTTTATTAATGTACTTTCCACAAGGGAACACACCAGCTGGAAGAGGCAAAAAAAAAATCTCTGTGAGAGAAGACGGATGGATGGCAACACCATACAGCCAGAGGTGGGGGAACAATGAGAGGAAATGCTTCTATTTGGTCCACATCCCATTAAGGTTTCTCAGCTTTCACCTTCGGCCTTCCCAGAGCATCCCTGCCTACCTCCTGCTCCCTGGGACTCACTTCCTTGGGTATGTCTGGCTCTGGGCCATCAATATGAAAAAGAACAATAAAAAAAATCAAAATCTTCAACAGGTGCAATAGCCCAGAGAGGATCTTCTATTCAAGACCATGGACACTGGCCTCTACTGAGCAGATGCAGGAGAGATATAACCCACATCATCCTGATGCACAGATGTGGAGTGAGACAATAGCAGAACTCATAAAAATGCTGCAGAATTCATTTGCTGGAGATGAACTTTCCATGATCTCATGGGATACAACAGACATAAAACATGTTGCATGGGGCAAAGTTTGCTTTAGTGTAAAGCAAGCCAGTGTCATTAAGATAATGAGGGACAGAGGATAATTTAAAAGACTCTTGGCACTATTCTGTGGCTCTATTCTAGTGTCTAGCCCTTTATGCATCCTTTACTTCTCCTCTGGAAGAAATATCCACCAATCCAACTTTGCTAAGGTTCATTAGAAGCTAGTAAGAGGTTCTTTGGAAGGGGGAAGGATAATTTGGGATATGTAGGTGATGTAAAAATATATATAAATGCATATTTTTGGTTTTTTTGTGGAGCAATAAGAGTTAAGTGACTTGCCCAGGGTCACACAGCTAGTAAGTGTCAAGTGTCTGAAGCTGGATTTAAACTCAGGTCCTCCTGGAATCCAGGGCCGGTGCTTTATCCACTGCACCACCTAGCTGCCCCCCTATGAATGCAATTTTAAAAATTCACAATTCAAATAATGAAAACATTCTTCTTTGCTCCTACAATGATGTTGAATATGGCACTGTGACAATTAGATCTTTCACAAATTTATGTTCTCTGATCTCAACCAGGGTTTTACTACTATGCAGTTACTGATAGAATATCCCACTCTTCTCAGCAACTGTTCCCAATTCTCTTCCCCCCATAAGCTTCCTATGTTTCCCCAACCCACCCTCTCAGCTCATTGATTTCTATTTAATCAAGAAAACAGAAGCTATCTACTATAAACTCCCTCTTCTCTCCTGTTCCATATCTGGAAACCCCTCTACATCTTGACCTATCCCTTCCTCCTTTATTCTTGTTGGTGAAGTAATGGGCCTTCTTCATGACAAGACCAACTCCATCCCCACTCTTTTCTCTAGAAGCTCTCCCCTTTGACCATTGCTTTCCTCCCACCTCCTCTTGTATTTCCTTTTCTACCATCTCCTGCTTCCTACAAACATGTCTAGATCTTCCCATATTCCCCCAAACAAGCAAAAAGCTCCTTTTCATAACCAACCTTCTTCACATTTACTATCCTATTTATTGCCTCTCTATTATTACCAGCTAGCTCCTAGAAAATAATTTATTCTCGCTACCTTCACTTCCTTATTATCTTGACAACATCATTCAAGTACAACTGCTCTCCCAACCAATGTTTTAACTATTAAGCCTGATGAACTTTCTCAGTCCTTATGCTTCTTGACATTTTGAGGCCACTTTTAACATTCTTGACCACATTTTCTTCCTATTTACTATCTCCTCTTCCAGGGGTACCTAGGTGGTGCAGTAGATAAAGCACTGACCCTGAAGTTGGGAGGACCTGAGTTCAAATATCACCTCAGACACTTACTAGCTGTGTGACCCTGGGCAAGTCACTTAACCCCAACTGCCTTAAACATCTGGGGCCATCTCCAATTGTCCTGATATATATCTTGCCACTGGACCCAGAAGACTCTGAAGAAGAGAGTGAGGTTCGTGATCTTGCACAGTCCTCCCTTACTTAAATCCAGTCCAGTGAAAGTCATGACATCACCTGCCAAAGTTCTGGTCTTCTTCAAGAATGAAGGACCAGGGGCAGCTAGGTGGCTCAGTGGATAAAACACTGGATTCAGGAGGACCTGAGTTCAAATCTGAACTCAGACACTTAACAATTACTAGCTGTGTGACCCTGGGCAAGTCACTTAACCTCAATTACCTCACCAAAAATTTTTTTTTAATTAAAAAAAAAAGAATGAAGGACCACCACCAACAACAACAACAATTTTCTGATTATTTTATCTATTGAACCACTTCTTTTCAGTCTCTTTTATCAGTTCATAATTCTTATGTTGCCTCCTAGGTATGGATGCTCCTTAAGGATCTGTCTATGGAGTCCATTTTTTTCACTCTGTATTCTCTCCCTTAGTGATCTCACCAGCATCCATGTATTCAATTGCCATCTTTAAATATCTGTCTCTAAAACCTGAGTATCCAAACCTAGCTTCTCTCTGAAATTTCAGGTTCACATTGCAAATTTCCTATTGGAAATTTGCATCTGAATGTTCTGTCAGTCTCTCAGACTCAACATTTCCCAAACAGAAGCAGCAAACTCAGAGATCCCTTCACACTTGGTTGGGAAGGCAGTCTCTAAACAAATGTAACCTTGATATAGTTTAGAATTAGGAAGTTAAGCAGAGAGCCACAAGGACTTTCTAATTCTAAGTCAGAGTGAAGCCTTTAAGAGATGCTTGCTCTTCATGCAACAGAAGTAGAGTTTAAAAAGTAGATGTCAGCCTGAAGGGATGCTTGATATTGCCTAATATTCTGAAGTGCTTGGTATCTAAGATGGAGAATCACATTCTGACAGGAAATACCCATTCCACTCAGGCCCAGAGAAACAGACAGACCTCCTCTGCCACCATTAATTTGGAAGAGAAGCAGGGAAGATTTCTCACCTCTGCCCCCCCCCAAGTCTCATAACTGGGTGTGTTTGGGTTTTTCTTTCCTATAAAAAGCTATAGCAAAAGGCTTCTGTGTTTTTAGCTAGAGGAATAATGGCAGGACCCATCCTCCTTTCTACAAGGAAGTACATCAGCTGGGAACTCAGGCAGAAGCCAGAAACTGGAAGTGAAGAGACGCTCTCTATCTTCACACCCAATGGAACCATGCCTGGCAGGGAATTGGCAGCAACTGTCAGACCAGCAAAGCAACATTGTAATGTCAAGAAATTCCCGTGTCTGTTTTAGGCTACACGCTGCATCCACATGTCTACAAGAAACTGAACACTATGTGAGATCAGTGGGAAGCAGGTTCAGTGGTGGCAGCAGCCCCATGACATCATCAGAAAATCAGGCTCTGCAATATCAGAGGTTTGAGCTGCCCCTCTATGTATCTGTTCCATACACATATGTTTCTCTATGTATATTCTCTATAGTTTGTCCATTCTTCTAACTTGTGATATACTTATTTGTGAGAAAGTATGTCCCAGGTTCATGGGGGCCTATCACTCCTTTTAAAAAACTAAGCAATTTCTTTAAATGCCTTTGTCTTAAACTAATATAATCTCTGTCTGACTGGTAAAAGTAAACACATTAGTAGGGACTCATTGAGTAGATATAGACCTACATAGGACATTGACCTGGGATACACTTGATTAGGAGAACTACTTTGAAAGTTAGCGTACATGTTATATCTCCCCCATGAGAATGTGAAATCATCAAATGCTGTTTTTGTCTTTGTATAGCCAGCACCCTAAAGGGTGCCTTGTACATAATATGTGCTTAGTAAATTTTATGAACTGAATTGATTTTACTGAATAGGGAATGACAACCCAAGTTCAGAGAGGCAGAAAGAACAGGATGAGCTTAAGTGTAGAAGTCCAGCTTAACTGGAATAATCTATGAATGGGGAATTATATAAAATAGGGGAAAGGTAGATTAGAACCATAACCCTCAATGTTAGGCTGATAAGTTTGTTGTATTTTCTGTTTAAACTCATCCCCTAAGGAACCTGATGGGGACAAAAAGTATACAGAGCAGAGATGCTGGAGTCATCAAAAACAAACTCCACATCCTTCACCATTTTGTCGAGGGCTCTGCCTGATTACTTGATTTTCCATGTGCCATGAAGCCAGAACCATAACCAGGAATAATTTTTTCACCTGTATTAAAAACAGTTGAATGGGGTAGATTTGTAGAAGTGCATAGGATAGTCTCATCTGATCATGTGCAGAGTTGAGTAAGGAGAGGGGACAGCCTATCTCCCAGAATATATCTGACCTGCCAGGAGTCTTGGGGGAGAAGGCAGGTAGGGTCAAATACATGGTGATGGATTCCTGAGGGGGCAACCTAGAGCCAGAGAGGAAGCAGGATCAGCACATAAGCTGGAGGACGACTATGAGGTAGAGAGATGGCAGTCTCTGGACCACTTCAGGGGGATGTCTGATTCTACCCCCACCTGCCCACCACAAAAGTAAAGTATATTTCCATAATGTTGGCACCCTGAAGCAAAACTCCAGCTGCCCCACCGTAGTTATGTCTCTTTTTGCTACTAAGGCACTATCCCTGGTGGGTCTACCTCCAGGCTTTTTATGTTGCCCTTCTTAGATCCATATGTTTGGCATTTATCCTTGGGTTGTGCCCTACCTCTAGCCATGGAAGTGCTTTCCCCCCTGTTCCTGGAATGAAAGACAATGGTGATTTCATCAGTGCTCCCAGGGAAGGAGGTCCCTCAGGCTTACAGCCTTTTATTTCCTCCTGCTGCTCCTGCCTTTCTTCTGATTTGGTCCTTATTGTCATATCCACTTTCCCAGTCCAGAGTCCCATGTCCTGCACTCCCCCATCCCCCCAATTCTGGCCTCCTTTTCTAATTCTCTCCAAAACAGAAATCATTTTGCACATTTTCTTTCCAAGTCCAAAAATAGGAAAGGAAAGGGAACAGCTAATCTAGTACAGCTGCTGGTTTTGCCACTTAACAGAAATGTTTTTTTTTACAGTATTTTTCTCTCTGGCTTCTCCTCACAACTGCCCTCAGAGGCTCCCCTCCTCTAAGAACTCTTTTCATCCAGAACCCAAGACCTTCTTCATTATCTGTTTGTGGCTTGTGCTACCCCACCCAGAGTCCTGCCCAGAAGTATATGCTCAGAAAGGTCATTGCTTTTGACTACTTCCCACTCTGTGAACAAAGAGGCCTTTCATTCCACTCTTTTCAATTCAATAAACATTTATTAAGTGCCTACTATATGCCAGGCACTGTGCTAAGCATGAGGATAAAAAAAAAGGCAAAAGACAGATCCTGCCCTCAAGGAGCATAGTTTAGTATACACATATACTAAACAAGCTACAAGATAAATAAGAAATAATTTATGGAGAGAAGGTACTAGAACTGAGAGGTTGGGGAAGGCTTCCTGTAGGAGGTGGGATTTAAGGTAAGCTGGGCATATCAGTAGTTGGAGTAGAGGAGGGAGATCATTCTAGGCATGGCAGACAGCCAGAGAAAATGCTCAAAGCTGAGAGATGGAGTGCCTTGTTTGTGGGACAACCAGGAGGCCAGTGTCCCTGGATCCAAGACTACATGTAGGGAAGAAAGGTGTAAAAGAAGCCTGAAAAGGTAGGGGGAGCTAGGTCATAAAGGGCTTCAGATGTCAAACAGTATTTTGGATTTGATCCTGGAGGCAATAAGTAGTATGCAGAGTCAAGTAATTCTTTGCTCTTAGCTTTTTTAAAAAAATTGACAGTAAAAAGGAAGCTTCAGTTTTATCTAAAAATAAAATAGATTACCTCCTTTAGTTTGAAAAAAATCTAGTCTAGGGAATACTATGCCTTCAGCATAAAGATGACATGTGATTTTTTTCCTCTGGGTTTTTTTTTTTTTTTTGGCTTTTGCTATCTAGAAGTAAAGAGGAATTCTGAAAAAGAAGGAACTATGCCCAAAGGGCTATGGGACTGTGATATCCTTTGACCCAATAATACAACTACTAGGTCTATATCCCAAAGAGATCATAAAAACGGGAAAAGGACCCACATGTACAAAAATATTTATGGCAGTTCGCTTTGTGGTGGCAAAGAATTGGAAATTGAGAGAATGTTCATCAATTGGGGAATGGCTGAACAAGTTGTGGCATATGAATGTAATGGAATACTACTGTACTGTAAGAAATTATGAGCAGGCAGATTTCAGAAAAACCTGGAAAGACTTAAGTGGACTGATGCTGAGTGAAGTGAGCAGAACCAGGAGAACATTGTACACAGTAACAGCAACATCGTGTGATGATCAACTGTGATAGACTTGGCTCTTCTCAGCAGTGCAGTGACCCAAGACAATTCCAAAGAACTCATGATGGAAAATGTTCTCCACATCCAGAAAAAAGAACTGTGGATTCTGAATGCAGATTGAACCATACTGTTTCTACTTTTTTGTTGTTTTTGTTTTTTCCCTTTTTCAAGGTTTTCCCTTTTTGTTCTAATTCTTCTTTCACAACATGACTAATGCAGAAATGTGTTTAATGTGATTATACATATATAGCCTATATCAGATTGATTTATGTTTTGGGGAAGGGGGAGGGAAGGGAGGGTGGGAGAAAAATTTGGAACTAAAAATCTTATGAAAACAAATGTTGAAAACTATTTTCACATGTAACTGGGAAATAATAAAAATACTTTTATGATTATACAAACAAAAAAAGAGAATATTAGCTAGGGTTCCACAGTAAGTGTCTGAGGCAGGATTTGAAATCAGGTCATTTTACTGATTGCATGGCCTGTGCTCTATTCATTTTGCCACCTTGTTGTCTTTATATGATAAGTATATATAAATGCAAAATAGTTAAATATTAGGTAGTTTGAGTGGAAGGAGAGTGGCAACTAAGCAGATTAATGTGGAAGTTACTGAGATGATATCTAGCCATATATTACTTTTAACATTTTACTCTATAGGATCAATACAATCTATTCACCAAATATTTATCCAGCACCTATTATTAAAAAAACACACAACAACAGTATTATAGAAAGAAATACAAGAAGTTGTCTCTTTTCTTCAAGGAGCTAGGTAGACAAAGTGACATGTGACAACAGAAAATAAATCATAAAGCAATATATAACTAATTGCCAAATGATAAATGTACAAATAATGAATACTATCGGAGTTAAAAGGTCACTTCAGTCCAGGCTTTTAAAGGAGAAAATGGAATTTGAGCTAAGGTTTAAAAATTGGATTTCATAGGGATAGGCTGAGAGGAGGGAGAAGATAATTCAAAGTAGGTAGAATGATAACTCAAATCAGGGAGCAGAGAAAGAGCAATGGTTATTTGGGAAAAAATCAAGTTTAGTTGAAAATGAGGGTTCATTTAGAAATATAAAAAGAAAGAAAAAGCTGAAAAGGTTTGGGACACTGGAAGTCAGGAAAGGGGCAATGAAAATTACTGAGTAGGTAAGTTACATGATCAAAGCAGAATGTTAGATTTATATCCCTTTTAAGGTTTCCAAAACACTTTACAAATATTATCTTTTTAAAAATCTGTCACTTTTAAAAATATTATCTTTTTAAAATTTCCTTAGGTTAGCACAGTGTCTGGCACATACTAGATGCTTAATAAATATTTATCAAATTGATGAATGAATAATTAAATATTTCAGTAAAAAAGATCATATTTTCATTTTTTTTAATGGAAAATTTGCAAATTTGCATCCCTCTGGCATAAGCATAAATGTTGAAGACCATGTGTCTCTGATAGAGAGACCATTGCCTGCTGGTGGTAGTATGCTGTAATTGTTAATAAAAGTATTTTTGTCAAAAAAGAAAAAAAGAGCCTCTAAGGTGCTGAAACTATCAAACTAATTATAAAAACCGAAAATTTTGAAATGAGATCAAATGTCACAGTTACATGAAGGAAGTGGACCTCCCATGGGAGACAGAGAGCAAGAGCCACCACATTATTCTGCCCCAACTACCTCAAATTCAGCTCCTATCCCTTTAAGGCATGATTGTTTACTCTTTTCACTTCTAATGTATTTAGATGGTAAAAGATGCTAAATGTCAAGTTCTGAAAATATAGACTCTTTTAGTGAGAAGGAACCATTCTCTTTGGCTCACTTTCCTCATCTGTAAAATGGGGATAATAATAGCATTTACTTCACACCTCTATCATGAAGATCAAGTTGGAAAATATATGCAAAGTGCTTTGCAAACTTTAAAGAGTTATATAAATGTTAACTATCATTATCACTCTATAGCTTGCTTTTTTACATATTTGCATGTTGTTCTCCACCCCCAGCTAAAGAAGGTAGGTGATGCAGGAGAAAGAATGCTAGACTTGGCTTCAAGAAGACCTGACTTAAAATCCTGCCTTAGACGTGTACTGGCTGTGTGACCCTATACAAGTCATTTAACTTTCTTGGGCTGCAATTTCCTCATCCAGAAAATGAGAAGGAGAGTAGTGCCTATTTTACAAAGTAATTCTCTTCAAATCAAGTGAGATGTCTTATGTAAAGTGCCTTGCAAACCTTAAAACACTTTATAGACTCTATCTGTGATTAGTGTTGTTATTGTTATTATCCATTCCAGTCCCACTTCAAATGCCAGGATCTCTTCTACAATATCCCTAGCAGATGGTCATCTAGATTTTGCTTAAACATTTTTCATGACAGGGAACTCACTAATCAATGAGGCCATACATTATTTAAGTAATAAGAAGGCCTTCCTTATAGTTTCTTAAATGGGTCTTATGGGTGCTCTTGGATCATCTATAAAATGGGTTGGAATAAATGACTTCAAATTTGTATAAATCCAATTCAATTTGCTTCAGTTCATCTGAATTCAACAACTGTTAAAGACCACATCCAGCTACAATTCTTTACCAGTTTGTCTATGAGAATCTTTGGCCCTGGGGAGTGATTAAGTTGGTTATTTGTCCCCATAACAATCCTTTAACCTCTTCTCTTGACAGATCTTGCTTGATCATTCTTACCCCACTTGGAGGGCTCAATGGGCTTCAGACACTCTGAAGTCTAAACTCAGGAGTGCTGTTGTCTTCATGGAAGCCTGGAAGAGAGTTTGGTCCATGTTATTTTTTCCCTAGCAACAAATGGATCTAAATTTTGTCTCTCTTAAATGTCAGTCTTTAATAAGAGGAAGAAGCTGGGTCAGGTGATGAGAGAGTGGAATTCTTTACAAGTGAGAATTACAAACTTTGAAATTCTTCCTGAGATAAATTCTGCAGGAATTTAACAGTAATTAAAAAAAAAACCTCCAAAGCTGTTTTAAAGAAATTGTTGATGGAAAGAGTTGATTCTTGTCTTTGCTTCAATGCCCTTTCACTTGAGGAATCCAAACTTGGTGAAGGTCATCAAGATAATACTGTAACTGGACTTTTTTTTTAAAGACCTTGATTATTTTTAAATTTTATTGTGCGCATCTGGCATGCCAGCTGAGATCCAGAAAAGGGGTGTCCAACCCAGATTCAGGGAGGACTCTCAAAACAAAGCGGGCATCTGTTTTTTGTTGTAAAGTATCCACCTCTTGAGCTTCCATTGGTCCAGTTAAGTCTGGTTTCATGTTGAGGGGTCCCAACCCCAAGAGACAGAGTTCAGGCTCCACTCACTCTTCCTCTTGTCTCCCCCTATTCCTTCTTCCTCCCTTTCGTTCCTCTTGCTTTTCCCTCCCCCATTTCTCTCAGCATCTCCCCCTCTTTCGCTTCTCTTTCCCTCTTTTTCTTTGTCCCCTTTCTCCCTCACTACCTCTCTCCCTTTTCTGTCTCTCTTTCTCTCCTCCCTCTCTCTTCCCCCTCCTCTCTCTCTGTCTTGCTCTGTCTATCTCCCTCTCCGTCTCTCCCCCCTTCCCTCTCTGCTTTCCTCTTCTTCCCCTTCCTTCCTCTCTTTGTCTCTCTCTGCCCCACTGTCTCTCTCTGTCTCTCTGAGTGTCTCATTCTTTCAACTCTGTCATACTCATGTCTGTGGAATTCTTTTCTCCCAAGAATTGAGCTCATGCCAATCAACTTCCTGTTGGGCAGCTGATACCCAAGTTAGGAACTTTCAACTTATAAGCTTGCCACCAAAGTTAGAAAGGTCCATTTCTCAGAGTTGTCAGGTGATGACCTGTGTTCAGTGAAAGAAATGTAAAAATTTACCCAGGCTCACCTAATCAAGCAGATATTGTACCTATTATGTGCTTGTGGTTGTCACTGTCACTGGTTTGGGTGCAGGGTAGGAAGGAAATACCCTACCTTCCCACCTAGCTGACAGTCCAAAGAATCATAGGTACCAAGAGAAGGGCCCAAAAGGAAGGCATTGGCCACTTCTTAATGGGCCACTGACTTAGGCACCAATAGTCTTCAATATAACCTATCCACTCCTAGCCCCATTTTCAGCCACAGGGAATAAAAAGGAGCTTCATGTACTGACATGACATTCCAGCAATTACTAATTCCAGGACACACACCTAGCTGCACTTTTTCTAACAAAAGTCCTTGCCCAGAAATGTCTTCAACTGGGATCCCATGGTCAATTTCCTACTATATGGTTCCAGCTCAGCAGTTCTCAAATTTCTTTTTGATGTCAGGAGCCCTTAAAATTATTTGGGGGGGGGGGTGGACCAAAATGGCAGAGGAAAGGCTGTGACTTCCCCAAGCTCCCAACAAATCCATCTACACACTCCAAAAATAATGCCATAAAACAACTCTGATAGCAGCCTAACCCACATAAGAAGAGAGTGAGACTATTTTCCAGCCAAAGATGGCTTAACTAGGTGACTGGGATCACCTGCTGTTTATGCTGAGAGAGGAGCTCAGCATGCAATGTGGACCCCACCTGGGACAGAAAGTGCCTCCAGGGTCTTGGAGTCTTCAGTGCCAGCAGCTTCTTCTGAGGCTCAGCTTGTGGACTGGTGAGGGGGTTCAGCAGTTGGCTGGGGTGAAGTGGCTGCAGTCTCTGCTGGAGTTGGGGTGAAGTACCCAGGTTCTGAACCAGTGAGTGGACTTGAGTGGTGGCAGCCCAGTCAGGGAGGGGCACAGGCATGCCAACCTTCTGACCATAGAGAATCAAATTTCAATCAGACATCTGCTTGCAGATCAAGATGAGAAGGCAAAGAAAGCAGCAGACTATAGAAAGCTTTTTTGGGGGAAAGATAGACCAGAATACACCCTCAGAAGAAGATAACAACAAAGTCAAAGCTCCAACATCCAAAGCTTCCAAGAAAAATATGAATTGGTCTCAGGCCATGGAAGCACTCAAAAGGGACTTTGAAGAGAAAGTAAGAGAGATAGAAGGAAGATTTAGAGAGGTGGAGGAAAGAATGGAAGGGAAATGAGAGCGATGCAGGAGAGTCATGAGAAAAAAACAACAGCTTGAAAAGCCAAATGGAAAAGGAGATAGAAAAGCTCTCTGAAGAAAATAATTGCCTAAGAATTAGGATTGAACAAATGGAAGCTAGTGACTTTATGAGAAACGAAGACACAGTAAAGCAATTCCAAACAAATAAAAAAATGGAGGGCAATATGAAATATCTCCTTGGAAAAACAGCTGACTTGGAAAATAGATCCAGGAGAGAGAATTTGAAAATCATTGGACTACCTGAAAACCATGACCAAAATAAGAGTTTAGACACCATCTTCCAAGAAACTGTCAGGAAAATTGCCCTGATAAGCAGAAGATAAAATGTCAATTGGAAGAATCCACCAATCACCTCCTGAAAGAGATTCCCCCAAAGAAAACTTCCAGGAATATTATAGCCAAATTCCAGAGATCCCAGGTCAAGGAGAAAATATTGCAAGCAGCTAGAAAAAAGGAATTCAAATACTGTGGAGCTACAGTAAGGATAACACAAGATCTAGCCGCCTCTATATTAAAGGACCAGAGGTCATGGAATTTGATATTCTGGAGGGCAAAGGAACTGGGACTACAGCCAAAAATCACCTACCCAGCAGAACTGAATATAATCTTTCAGGGGAAAAATGGAACCTCAATGAAAAAGAGGACTTTCAGGCATTCATGATGAAAAGACCTAAACTGAATAGAAAAGTTGACTTTCAAATATAAGACCCTAGAGATGCATAAAAAGGTAAACAGGAAAAAGAATTCATGAGGGATATTAAAACAGTAAACTGTTTACATTCCTACATGGGAAGATAATACTTCTAACTCATAAGAACATCCTCAGTACTAGGGCAGCTGAAAGGAATATACTTAGAGGGCACAGGTGTGACTTGAATATGAAGGGATGATATCTTTAAATCATTTATTTTTTGTTTATCCTTGTTTTTTGTGGGGAAGACAGGGTGGGGTGGCTTATGTCTGAAGCTGGATTTGGGCTTGGGGCCTCCTGGGTCCAGGGCTGGTGCTTTGTCCAGTATCACCTATCTGACCCATGATGACATCTTTAAAATAAAGTTAAGGGGTAAGAGGAATACACTGGAAGAAAGGGAAAGGGAGAGGTGGACTGAGGAAAAGTAGCTCACATAAAAGAAACAAGAAAAAGCTTATGGAGTGGAGGGGAAGATGGGGAAGGAGTGGGAGAGTGAGTGAACCTTATTCTCCTCAGAATTGACCAAAGAGGGAATATCATACACACTCAAGTGGGTATGGTAATATATTTTGCCCTGAGGGAAAGTGGGAGGGGAAGGAGATGGGGGGGGGAGGAGGGGAAGGAAGGGAGGGCAGATTGGGGGAGGGGGCAGTAAAAAGGAGAATGCTTTTGAGGAGGGATAGGATGAAGGAAGATAGAAAATACAGTAAATATCAAGGGGAGGGAATAAGATGGAAGGTAATACAGTTAGCAATAGTAACTGTGAAAGAAATGATGAGCCAGATGCTATCAGGACTTAAGAAAAATGCAAACCATAACAGAGGAAGAACTGATAGTATAGGAATACAGAATGAAGTATAATTTTATTTGTCAGCTCCTCTTTCTAAAGTTGTTTTGTCTATTTTCTTTCACAACCTGACATGTGAAGATGTTTTGCATAACTGCACATGTATGACTTATATTGAATTGCTTGATTTCATAGGGAGGGCTGAGGAGGGAGGGAGGAAGCAAATTTAGAACACAAAGTTCTTAAAAAATCAATGTGAAAAAAACCTTTTTTTTTTTACATGTAACTTGGGGAAAATTCTAAATGAAATGAAAATGTAAAATGAAATATTTATTACCCTTTAGGCAACATTGTGATTGGTTATAAGACCTCTGAAATTAGTTCAGCTAGTCTTCAGACTCAAAACATAGTATCCATCACTCTGTATTCAAAAGTTTTGCAGTTAGAAGGGCCTTACTTAAAAAAAAAAGAAAAGGAAAAGAAAATAGATCTTTCAAGTCACATGGCAATGTGACTTCTGAAGAAAAAGTTATTTTCCATGTGTTTTTACCAGAAAAAAATCACTTCAGTCTGCTCATCTCTTTCTAGACCACAGTATTGGCTGTTTTGATGAGAAAAAAGTCTTAGACTAGAGATATGAGTCATCTAATCAATCAACAGGCATCTACTAAATGCTTTCTATTTGCCAGAGAGTGCTAGGTACTAAGGATATAAGAGAGAAAAAAGGAAACAGTTCCTTCCCTCAGGGAGCTTAGAGTCTTGTGAGGCAGAGGGTGGGAAAGAGAAACACTGTGTACACATATAAATGGGTGGAAGGAGGAGGCACTGATAGCCTGGAGGATCAAGAAAGGTTTCACATAGAATGTGAGTTTTTCACTGAGCTTTGAAGGAAACAAGAGATTCTAAGAGGCAGAGGTCAGGCTGGGCTGCATTCCAGCCCATACAAGGCATGCAGAAAGAAGATGGAACGTTATGTGTGAGGAACAACCAGAAGGCCAGATTGGCTGGGCCGTAGAACAAATGGAGGGGAATAATGTGCTGTGAGACTGGAAAGGTAGGTTGGAGCCAGGTGCTGAAGGGTTTTTAATGTCCTCTATGGAACCTGTTTTATATTCTTGCTTTCAAGTCCACATCTTATATGGTAAAGGAAACCCATTCCAATGTGTTATGTGTTTCCCATGAATAGAAAAAAAGCTACCAGTGTTGGAAGTGAAGAATGCAGACAGAATAAAAATGTTGTACAACACTCATGATTAATTTTTCCCTACTAGATGGAAGGACCTTTCTCAATGCCAACAGCAACTTGCTTAGGTGGAAACACACACACACACACACACACACACACACACACGCACATGCACACGCACACACTGGGACAGAAGTATTTTGTCATTTCAGTTGTTTTCACTTGTGTCTGACTCCTTGAGACCTCATTTGGGGTTTTCTTGGCAAAGAGAGTGGAGTGGTTTGCCATTTCTTTCTCCAGCTCATTTTGCAGATGAGGAAACTGAGGGAAATGAGGTTAAGTGATTTCTCTAGGGTCACACAGCTAGTAAGTATCTGAAGCCAGATTTGAACTCACAAAGATGAGTCTTCCTTACTGCAGACCCAGCAGTCTATCTACCGTGCTGCCACTGTGCTGTCCCTGGAAAGAAGTATAAGGACATAAAATTTAGAGTTAGAGGAGACTTTGGAAAGCAATTAGTTCCCTCCCCTTTCCCCATCTTACCCTTTTTTATAAATGAGGAGCTTGAGGCTTAGAATGAGTAAATGACTTTGTCCAAGTTCGCAGAGGGTCTAAGAAGCAGAGCCAACAAGGACTCAAACATGGATCTTCAGATTTCATGCTCAAGGGTCAGCATGATTCTTAGGTTCTGATCCTGGCTCTTTCACCTACTAGCCAGATAACCTGGGCAAGACTTTTTCT
Organism: Dromiciops gliroides; assembly: GCF_019393635.1. Lineage (NCBI taxonomy): Eukaryota > Metazoa > Chordata > Mammalia > Microbiotheria > Microbiotheriidae > Dromiciops > Dromiciops gliroides. The sequence continues at coordinate 160,093,412 of NC_057862.1, read as the reverse complement.
CTTTCTGAGACTTAATTTCATCTATAAGATGGGATACTGAGACCCACTCTGCCCAGCCTCTCGTAGTTGTTGTAAAGATCAAATATGATCATGTAGACTAGAACACAAAAGGACTTTGATAACTGTAATGCAAGGGACTATGACCATTGTATTCTGTGAAAATGCCTAGACTTTAAAATACTATAATACCATAACTTAGGGCCTTTGTTTCAGAAAATATTCTTTCAGCATCTAGTTTGGTTTTGAGGCATGGAACACTGCAATTTCAAAAAAGAAAAAAATGAAAGGCAGGATACAGCAGAGAACAATGGAAAAGTAAATGGAGGGTATAAGGAGGTGGTAACACATTATAAACAAAGAAGAAGACCAAAGAATGCCATCAAAGAAATGTATGAGTTAAAAAGAAGATGCTGTTTGAAATACTATTGTACCATAAGAAATGATGCACAGGATGATTTCAGAAAAACCTGGAAAGACTTACATGAACTCATGCAGAGGGAAGTGAGCAGAACCAGGAGAACACTGTACAATGTAACAGCAACATTGTATGATGAACAACTGTGAATCACTTAGTTTAGCAATACAATGATCCAAGACAATCCCAAAGGACTTGTAATGAAAAATGCTATCTGCCTCCAGAAGAACAAAATGGAGTCTCAATATAAACTGAAGCATACTATTTTCCTTCCTTCCTTCCTTCCTTCCTTCCTTCCTTCCTTCCTTCCTTCCTTCCTCCCTCCCTCCCTCCCTCCCTCCTTTCTTTCTTTCTTTCTTTCTTTCTTTCTTTCTTTCTTTCTTTCTTTCTTTCTTTCTTTCTTTCTTTCTTTCTTTCCTTTCTTTCTTTCTTTTTTCTTTCTTTTTTCTTTCTTTCTTCCTTCCTTTCTTTCTTTCTTTCTTTCTTTCTTTCTTTCTTTCTTTCTTTCTTTCTTTCTTTCTTTCTTTCTCTCTTTCTTTCTCTTTCTTTCCTTCCTTTCTTCTTTCTTTCCTCAAATTTTCTACCACAAAATGACTAATATGGAAGTTTGTTTACATGATTACACATGTAAAACCTATGTCAGATTGCTTCCCATCTCAGGGAGGGAAGAGGAAAGGGAGAGAGGTATAGAATTTGGAACTTAAAACTTTTTAAAATGAATATTAAACATTTTTAAATGTAATTGTGGGGGTAAATAAAATATTATTTAATAAATAAAAAGAAAATGCATTAAGAGGTAAGAATGTGGGGTAGCTGATATATAGTCTGTGTGGTCCATTAGTATGTTCCCAATGGCCATAGAATGCAAGGAAGGTTCCCAGAAGGTTCTGGAACTTGAACCCAGGACTTCTTGACTCCAAGGCTATCTATCCATTTTGCCTCCTTATCATCTATATACTTGTCTGTTTACATATTGTATTTGCCATCCCCTCACTCATGAGAGGGTAAGAATTATTTTTACCCTTTTCATGGCTAAGAATGATAGTCTAGGGAAGTATGGATAGATGATATGATTATATCTAGAGCTAGAAATTAATTCAGGGCTCATTTAATCCAGTCCCCTCAGTTTACAGATATAGAGAGGTGCAGGGATTTTCTCAATGAAGGAAAAATGCATAATATATGGTAGAATTGGGATTTGAACTCAAATCCCCTAACTCTGAGTTCTGTACACTTTTCATGTCCACAGAAATGTAAGTACAAAGCATACATAATGTGACACAAATTAGTATCAATGAGTCAAGAACAATACGAAGACAATGTAGCACAGTGGATCAGGCAAACCTCTATGACCCTAGTCAAGTCACTTAATCTCTCCATTCTCTCTCTCTCTCTCTCTCTCTCTCTCTCTCTCTCTCTCTCTCTCTCTCTCTCTCTCTCTCTTTTTGGTAGGGCAACGAGGGTCAAGTGGCTTGCCCAAGGTCACCCAGTTTCAAGTGTCTGAGGCCAGATTTGAACTCAGGTCCTCCTGAATCCAGGGCCAGTGCTTTATCCACTGCACCACCTAGCTGCCCCCAATCTCTCAATTCTCAAGGCAGCACACTAAGACTGCAAGTTACAGATGGATGGCTGATCTGCATTGGTGGAGGGAATCTCCATACTGGTTTATTGTTATACCAATGAACTCATGGGTTTCAGCCAAAAAAAGAGAGGGAAAAGTCCTGATGCCAAAGGAAAGCCTTCACGTAGGAGGTATCTGCTGAGCTTTGCTTTGAAGGAAGATAAGGATTCTAAGAAATGGAGATGAGGAAAGAACACAAGCCAGCCATGGGAAGCCTGTTCAAAGATGGGAAGGTAGGAAATGCATGGTCAATTATTGGGAACAGCAAATAAATTCATTTGGAGTGGAGAAGGCATGAAAAGGAGGAAAATGGATAAAATAATGACCACACCAGTTGAATACCACCAGGTTGGCAGCCTTGCCTCCATGTTTGCGGTCTTCACTGAGATCCTGCTAAGCATTATGTTCATCTACTTGGAGTTAGTATGGTGGGCAAGACTTATGGAGTCAGAAAACATGGAATATTCTTGGCTCTGCTACTAATTAGCTGCCTTGAAGCTCCTTACCATTTTAGCCTCTTCTCACCAGGGAGAAAGAGAGAGCAGACACTATACATCAAGTTTATAGATGAGAAAACTGAGGCTGTAGGGAGGATCAAATAAAATGATGACTAAAATTTATGAAGTGCAAAACACATTAGAATTCAAGGGGCTATTATTACTTCTTGGGCAGTTTTAAAGTTTACATTTTTGCCATTGCTGCCTTTGACTTCTTTTTTTTTAACTGTTGTTTTTCAAAGTTACATTAAAGGCTTTTGCAAGGCTTATGGGAAAGGTTTATTTTCCATCTCCTCAGAGGACTGTCTAGGAACCGCCCAAGTTTAAGGGAATGGCTTTAAATTGTAGCAGAAGGAATTTGGGTTGTAGAGAAAGATGACTTCTTGATACTTTGGTTTATCAGATACAAGTCTGTGTAGTCATCTTATCACAAAGTCTTTAAACACAAACTTGTTTCTCACCTGTCTGGGGTGATGGAGCACATCTGCACTCACTTGACCTCTAGGGTTCCTCCCTGATTCTCAAGGTCATGTAGTATGGTGGATGGAACCTGGGAAACAAGAATGAGCATTCTGAGCAGTTATGTTCCCAGCTCTGATGTTTACAGCTTATGGGACCTTAGAGAAGTCAATTTACCTCTAAGAGCTAATTTTTTAAATAGGGGTGATAATAACTCTAGTGTTGGACTCACAGAGTGGTTTGGAGGGTCCAGGGAAATAATCTATGTGAAGCTCTTTGCTCATCTTCAAGTGTTATATAAACATCACTTATTACCCTTCCCTTTACCTAGAGTCTCCTCAGCTCCTTTTATTGTCTCACCCTCACTCTTGGATCCTGCCCACTCTCCTTTTAATTCACAGAAGTGTTGTGAGGAGCCACTAAGATAATGGCTGTGAAAGTTCTTTGCAAAGAATATGAGCCACCAGATAAAACAGTGGTTTTCTTCTCAGTTAATTAATAAGTGTATATTAAGTAATTACAATATCAGCCATTATGTAAGGTTCTGGATCTATGAAGGTAGACACAAGAGAAGCAAATGCCTATTCTCTAGCTTGCCTACTGAGAGAATTCTCACTCCCTAACCATATGAGTGATAGAGAAGAGTAAATTGAGGCAAGGTTGGGGGGAGGAGGGAGGGAGCAAGTAATGAAGCTCGGAGGAGAGTGGATCTAGAGAAGTGGTTCTCAAAAGGTGGTCCAAGGATCCCAGGGTGGGGATAGGGATGTGGTGGTGGTGGTGGTGGCAGGGTGTATTCTACAAGTTCAAAGCCATTTTCATAATAATATTAAGACATTATTTGCCTATTTAATGACTTCTCCTGTTTCCAGCTATGTACCTGTGTGAACGGGCAAGTAGGTAGCACAGTGGACAGAATGCCAAGCCTGGAATCAGGAAGACTCATCTTCGTGAATTCAGACCTGGCCTCAGACACTTAACTAGCTAGCTGTGTGACCCTGCCCAAGTCACTTAACCCTGTTTGCCTCAGTTCCACATCTGTAAAACGAGTTGGAGAAGAAAATGGTGAACCACTCCATTATCTTTGCCAAGAAAACTTCAAATGGGGTCATGAAGGATCAGACACCACTTAAAATGACTGAATAACAACTCTGTGTGAAGCCAGATATCTTTCATATATTTTAACCAAAACAACATATGGCAGCAGATAGAATGCAGAAGCAGATATGATCATCCAGCTATACTGTATTAAGCTGGACATAAAAAAATTTGTAAAAATACGCAGAAAACAAAATGCTACTCACATCATAATTTGTTTTGTTTTGGAAACTAGTTATTTTTCATCAAAAATCTTATATTTACGCACAATGGGTTTATGTTGTTATTTTAAACTGAATTAATAAATAAGTTTTAAATTTGAATCAGTTTTAATTTCTAGTGCAATAAATATCAATAGATAAAATGCACTTAAACAATAGCTCTTTGGGGTCCCCAATAATTCTTTTCTCAGTAAAGTGTAGCCACTGCTACTTCTTTTTATTTTCATTTTTATTTTGTTTTGGTTTTCAGCATTTGTTTTAATAGGATTTTTAGTTCCACATTTTCTCCTCCCCTCCCTCCCCTCCCTCTTCCCCAAGATAGTAAGCAATCTGATATAGGTTTTATATGTGCTATCACATTAAACATATTTCTGCATTAGTCAGATTGTAAAAGAAAAATCAGAGGACAAGGGGAAAACCTCAAAAAAGAAGGGAAAAAAGCCCCAAAGTAGAAACAGTATGGTTCAATCTGCATTCATAATCCATAGTTCTTTTTTCTGGTTGTTAAGAACATTTTCTATTATTGAAGTTCTTTGAAATTATTTTGGATTGTTGCAATGTTTAAAAGAGTCAAGTCTATCACCATTGTTCATCACACAATGTTGCTGTTACTGTATACAATGTTCTCCTGATCGTCAGTCAGCATCAGTTCATGCAAGTCCTTCCAGGTTCCTCTGAACTCCTGTTCATAATTTCTTTTCACATTGATTTTTTGTTTTGGGGTTTTTTTTGGTTTTTTGTTTTTTAGTGAGGCAATTGGGGTTAAGTGACTTGCCCAGGGTCATACAGCTAGTAAGTGTTAAGTGTCTGAGGTCGGATTTGAACTCAGGTCCTCCTGACTCCAGGGACGTTGCTCTATCCACTGTGCCACCTAGCTGCCCCTCACATTGATTTTTTAAGAACTTTATGTTCTAAATTTTCTTCCTCCCTCCCTCCTCAGCCCTCCCTATGAAATCAAACAATTCAATATAAGTCATACATGTGCAGTTATGCAAAACATCTTCACATGTCAGGTTGTGAAAGAAAATAGACAAAACAACTTTAGAAAGAGGAGCTGACAAATAAAATTATACTTCATTCTGTATTCCTATACTATCAGTTCTTCCTCTGTTATGGTTTGCATTTTTCTTAAGTCCTGATAGCATCTGGCTCATCATTTCTTTCACAGTTACTATTGCTAACTGTATTACCTTCCATCTTATTCCCTCCCCTTGATATTTACTGTATTTTCTATCTTCCTTCATCCTATCCCTCCTCAAAAGCATTCTCCTTTTTACTGCCCCCTCCCCCAATCTGCCCTCCCTTCCTTCCCCTCCTCCCCCCCCCATCTCCTTCCCCTCCCACTTTCCCTCAGGGCAAAATATATTACCATACCCACTTGAGTGTGTATGATATTCCCTCTTTGGTCAATTCTGAGGAGAATAAGGTTCACTCACTCTCCCACTCCTTCCCCATCTTCCCCTCCACTCCATAAGCTTTTTCTTGTTTCTTTTATGTGAGCTACTTTTCCTCAGTCCACCTCTCCCTTTCCCTTTCTTCCAGTGTATTCCTCTTACCCCTTAACTTTATTTTAAAGATGTCATCATGGGTCAGATAGGTGACACTGGACAAAGCACCAGCCCTGGACCCAGGAGGCCCCAAGCCCAAATCCAGCTTCAGACATAAGCCACCCCACCCTGTCTTCCCCACAAAAAACAAGGATAAACAAAAAATAAATGATTTAAAGATATCATTCCTTCGTATTCAAGTCATATTCCTGGAAATTTTCTTTGGGGGAATCTCTTTCAGGAGGTGATTGGTGGATTCTTCCAATTGACATTTTATCTTCTGCTTATCAGGGCAATTTTCCTGACAGTTTCTTGGAAGATGGTGTCTAAACTCTTATTTTGGTCATGGTTTTCAGGTAGTCCAATGATTTTCAAATTCTCTCTCCTGGATCTATTTTCCAAGTCAGCTGTTTTTCCAAGGAGATATTTCATATTGCCCTCCATTTTTTTATTTGTTTGGAATTGCTTTACTGTGTCTTCGTTTCTCATAAAGTCACTAGCTTCCATTTGTTCAATCCTAATTCTTAGGCAATTATTTTCTTCAGAGAGCTTTTCTATCTCCTTTTCCATTTGGCTTTTCAAGCTGTTGTTTTTTTCTCATGACTCTCCTGCATCGCTCTCATTTCCCTTCCATTCTTTCCTCCACCTCTCTAAATCTTCCTTCTATCTCTCTTACTTTCTCTTCAAAGTCCCTTTTGAGTGCTTCCATGGCCTGAGACCAATTCATATTTTTCTTGGAAGCTTTGGATGTTGGAGCTTTGACTTTGTTGTTATCTTCTTCTGAGGGTGTATTCTGGTCTATCTTTCCCCCAAAAAAGCTTTCTATAGTCTGCTGCTTTCTTTGCCTTCTCATCTTGATCTGCAAGCAGATGTCTGATTGAAATTTGATTCTCTATGGTCAGAAGGTTGGCATGCCTGTGCCCCTCCCTGACTGGGCTGCCACCACTCAAGTCCACTCACTGGTTCAGAACCTGGGTACTTCACCCCAACTCCAGCAGAGACTGCAGCCACTTCACCCCAGCCAACTGCTGAACCCCCTCACCAGTCCACAAGCTGAGCCTCAGAAGAAGCTGCTGGCACTGAAGACTCCAAGACCCTGGAGGCACTTTCTGTCCCAGGTGGGGTCCACATTGCATGCTGAGCTCCTCTCTCAGCATAAACAGCAGGTGATCCCAGTCACCTAGTTAAGCCATCTTTGGCTGGAAAATAGTCTCACTCTCTTCTTATGTGGGTTAGGCTGCTATCAGAGTTGTTTTATGGCATTATTTTTGGAGTGTGTAGATGGATTTGTTGGGAGCTTGGGGAAGTCACAGCCTTTCCTCTGTCATCTTGGCTCCACTCTGACCTCCTATTTTCAAAGCCTGTAAATATATGGAATTACAACAGTAATTTTAAGACAATTGAACTACCTGTGCTCATACCACTATCATGGTAACAGGATATCATTTTAGGGGAAGAAGAACTAGACCAAAAATCAAGAGACATTGCATCTAGGCCCTAGTTCAATCATTGGCAATCTTTGTTAACTCGAGCCATTCAAATTCTCTGGGTCACAGTTTCCTTATCTATCCAATGAAAGAATTATTTAACCATAATTTCATGGGTATAGATCTGGAATAAACCTTAGAGGCCATAGATTCCATTTTGCAGATGATAAAAACTAAGGCAACAAGAGGTAAATGACTTTCCTAAGGCCACACAACTGTAAGTTTCTGAGGCCTGATATAAAGCCAGGCTTTTCTGATGCCAAGTCTTAGTCCTCTATCCACTACAAAACAGTATTAAATGGAAAGCCTTTCTCGTTATTAAAATTTTAACAAGAAACTAGGTGCAGAATCACAGAATCATGAACTGTTTCCACTGGGAGAATGATTACCAGACTGACTAATGGTTCCACAACACAAAAAAGAAGGAAAATCCCTTGGACAAGTTCTATCTCTCATTTTAGAGATGAAGTGATTGAGGGACCAGAAGGAATAACTATGTGGTCCACAGTCCCATGACTAGTCATGTCAGAGCCAAGGCCAAAGTTTGGGTCAGTAGTCTTTCTTTCATGCTCCCTCAGAAAAAGTTCAGTTGAATTGTATTAATTCCTTTCTTAAGACCAGGGAATGTCATCTAGGTGGCACAGTGGATAGAGCACCGGCCCTGGAGTCAGGAGTACTTGGGTTCAAATCTGGCCTCAGACACTTAACACTTACTAGCTGTGTGACCCTGGACAAGTCACTTAACCCCAATTGCCTCACCAAAAAAAAAAAATTAATTAAAAAGACCAGGGAATGCATAATATATTTAGAGAGATTACCAATAAAAGTATTAAAATTAAGTTCAGGGGGTTAGTGTCTAGAAAGGACACCTGTGTGAAAACTATTTCTCCTCAATGATATTGAATGAATGAAAAATTACTGTCTGCTGAAACATTATGGCAAGTCTTTGAACACAAAAGCACATCCCCCTTAAGCCTGCTGTTAGGGAAAAAAAAAAAAAGTAAAACCATAGCCTTTGAACCTAGGTGACACTTTCAACCTTTCCTTTCCAATATGGTAGAGATTTCTACTTAGATTATTTTTTTAAATTTCAATTCAATAAACATTTATTAAGTGTCCACTGTGTAGTGGACATTGTGCTAAGATGTTCAAATTGTGCTATTTGACCATGGGACCCCAAATTGACCTCTTTGTTATGTCCTGAACTCAGAATTCAATCTCCCACCTCTGCAACTTTGCATACATAGATAATCCTCCTGATCTGGAATATAGCACTCATCACTTTCACCTCTTAGAATGCATAAATTTCTTCAAAGCTCAGATCATGTGTCATGTCTTAGAGGAACCCTTTACCTAATCTATTTCTTAGTGTTCTTTCTTTCCTTAAATTGTCTATCTATCTATCTGTCTGTCTATCTATCTAACCTGTATATTCATCAGGACTGGAAACTTTCTTAACTGATGAAGGACAGCAACTTCTCTGCTACTTATGACTTAGAGAATTGCCTGGGGGACTTCTTTAAGTGGTAAAATGACTTTCTCAGGGATACATAGCCAATTTATGTAAAATGTGGGATTTGAACCCAAGTCTTCCTTGAGTCCAAGGCTATTTATCCATTCTGCCCCCCCCTCTATTTATATGTGTGTGTGTGTATACACATATACATATACATATACTATTATATATACTTATATAATTTATATACGTGTGTGTATATGTATATGTGTATTATTGGGAGAAGAGGTGGAGAATATAACAAATAAACAGATAAGTATATATGTATGTATATATATTTATATGTTTACATGTTATATTCTCTACCTCCTTTCTCAGGTATAGTGTAAGTTTTGGGAGGGCAGGAGCTATTTTCCATTTTGTCTTTGTATCTTTAATGCTTAGCATAGTGTTTAGATATAAGCAGATTTCATCATTAAATTCTTGTTGAGTTTGACTGGATTGTGTTGAATTAGAAACAAACAGATAATCCATGGGATGAGCTATGCCACACATCATAGAGGTGGTGTCTTGGGTTCTATGTCTTCTACCTAACTTGCCCTACCTAACCTGAGGATCTCTATAGGAGCAGTACAATAGAAAGACAGCTGGATTTTGGATTCAGAGGATCTGGCTTCAAATTCTGGCTTTGCTCCTTATTACCTGTGCAACTATGAGAAACATTCCTAACCTCTCTGAGACTCTGTTAAATGAGAGGAAAAGATGACATTGCCTTAAAGATCCCTTCTAGACCTTTTCAACTTCCAGCCTCAGGAACAAAAATTCCTTCTTACAGTTCTGATGATCATTTAAAGAAATTCATTGAGCTCCTACTATGTGCAAGGCATTTTACTGAGTAGCCAGAGGGCACATTTTAAACTTTTTACATCATCTAAGTAATTTGGAGAAAATGCAAAACAATATTGGTTCCCAGAGTGGAAATTAGGAGTGGGCCCCACCTGGGCAAAGAGTGAATGCATGGGACCTATTTACTGCTTTCATCACATGGCTCCATGGGATGCAGCCACATCTGGACCCCATTACCATTATGAAAGGTGCAGGCTGTGGGCTTGCTCCAAAGCTGGACTCCTATTTCACAACAGGCTTGGAAGAGCAAGGCTCAAGTACAGACTTCCTGTCCCATTTGTAATCAATGTGCACTTGACATCAATAAACTAAGATAATTACATTATCATTATCATTACCATCATTATTATCAGCCACGAGTGAGGAAACATTGATAGAGCATTCTGCATAAGACTCTGGAGACAGTTGGAACTGAAAACCAAAAAAAAAAAAAAAGAAAGAAAAAGGAAAAGAAAGAGGGGGAAATGCCATTTGTTTCTTTCTAGGTCCACAGAGATGATGGAGTGTTTCTGAAACTTACTCTCTGACAGATGGAGGAAGTTCATCTGATGAGTTAGTAGTTGATTTATCTCACTTGTTTCTTCTACAAGAAAATGTGTATACCTCAGTTTCCCAGATAGTGCACAGAATGTTAGAGCTGGAAGGAGCCTGATCTGATGCAACACCTTCAGTTTCTATTGGAGTGACCTGAAATACAGAGTTAACCTGACCAAGCCAAAGTCATATAGCTAACAGAGGAGCTGGATCTAAAATCTAGGTCTTTCTTCTGACTATCTAGGTTCCTTCCTTCCTCCCTTCTTTCTTTCTTTCTTTCTTTTTCTTTCTTCTCTCCTTCCTTCTTTCCTCCCCACTCTCTTCTTTCCTTTTTCTCTCTTTCCTTTCTCCCTTTCTCCCACCCTTTCTCCTTCTCTCCCTATTTTCCTTTTTTCTTCCTTTATTTTTTCTCTCCTTCCTTCTGCCTTCCTCCCTCCCTTCTTTCTTCTTCCTTCTCTCTCTCTCCTCCCCTCTTTCATGGAGATGTCAATATACATATTAATGTGCCTTTAAATACCCTGTCCTCCCTATCTTCATCTTATTTGGTCCTTCATTGCTGAAAATGCATCTTTTAAATTCTTTTCCAATTTTCTTTCCATTAATACAATACAATTCAATTCAACATCTATTTAATATGCACCTACTACATTTAATATGCATCCACTATAAGCAAGTTCAAAGAGGTGGCACAATGGATAGAGTCCCTTTCCTGGAGTCAGGAAGATCTGTGTTTAAATCCAGCCTTGGACACTTACTTAGCTGTGTGACCCAGGGCAAGTTGTTTCACTCTGTGTGCCTCAGTTTCCTCATCTGTAAAATAAGATGGGGAAGGAAATGGCAAATTACTCCAGATTACTCCAGTATCTTTGCCAAGAAGATCCCAAATGAGACCATGAACAGTCAAAAATGACTGAATATCAAAGGTCTTGCATAGAATGTTGAGATTTGCAAAGTACTTTCCATGTTAACTCACTTGATCCTCACAACAACTTTGTGAGGTAGGGGCTATTATTATTCCCACTTTATAAATGAAGAAACTGAGGCACAAAGAGATTAAATGACTTGCTCAAGGTTGCACAGCTAGTAAATATCTGAAGCAGGATTTGAATTTAAGTCTTCTGGACTTTAAGTCCCAATTCTAATTTCCTAGATGATTAAGACACACAAAAAAGGCTCATAAGTATACACTAACAAATCTAACCCATCACTCATCATACCGTACTGAGAGGTAAAGACAATTTTGTGGGGCTGCTGAACAGGTAATGGCTTGGACTTTCCTCATATAGCTATAAGATTCTCCTTTAGACCTAAATAATTCTGGTTCTCATTGATTGGCCAACAATAGGTCCCAGTCCAGGCTTTTTTGTTAGCTATAGTTAGGCCTCAATGGGGTCAAATTCAAATAGAAATGAGGGTCCATACATAAGGATCCCTGTGGGCTGCATATTGACATTAAAAACTACATATTAACATTATCTATATTCTATTATATTTTTATTTATTTTGCTTAATATTTTCTACCATGAGGATTTTGTACATTTTATCTGCTGCCCCTTCCTGGTTAAGCAGAAGAATCAAACCAATCTACCCATAATGTCCATTTTTCAGATGTTCATAATTTCCATTTATTCCAGATCCTTTATTTTGGTCCTTGAACTTCTGTGATTCTATTATGTTGTGTAGTATATATGTGAGAAGAAATTGCTTGGTCAGAAACTGGCTTTTCACTCTCTCCCTTAAATGCAGAAAAAAAGAAAAATTTCTTGACAATGGGGATTGTTAAACACCTAAATGAACTATGGTTAGAGTCATTGTTGTAATTTATTTTATGGGAAGTCCTTAAATATGAAATTATGTTTTCATCCATCTTAAATAATGGTAGCATGAAGAAGGGTGTAGGCTTACCAATGTTTTCTGTCCTTTTCTAGTTAGTGACACTCCAATGAACTTTGTTCATTTGTTTTCATCTGTGTCCTACTCTTTGTGACTTCATTTGGGGTTTTCTTGGCAAAGATACTGGAGTGCTTTGCCATTTCCTCCTCCAGCTCATTTTACAGATGCTAGAACTGAGGCAATCGAGATTAAGTGACTTGCCCAGGGTCAAACCAGATTTGAATTCATGAATATGAGTCTTCCTGATTCCAAGCCCAGCCCTCTATCCATTGCACCACCTCACCACATAATGAACTGAACTTCTTAGAAAGTTTCTTTTTTTGGATTGGAGAGAGGAATAGGGTGAGAGGGAAAGGCAAGAGGAAATCTGAACTTCTCCTCCATCCAACCCTAGGTAGATTTATTCCCCATATTCTTTTCAACTATCTTTTCTCCTTCTTTCCCATCATGATTCCCACTCTGTCTTCCAGGTGAAAAAAATCAACCAGGAACAATGAGAAAAATCTCTTGACTTCATGAAGCCTTTGACTAATAATAATAGCTAGGTTTATACAGTGCTTTAAGGTCAGGAAAGCACATCAGCTCATATAATGCTCAAAAGCACTCTGTGAAGTCCATGCTATTATCTTCCCCATCTCACAGATAAAGAAGCAGGGGTTAAATAACTTCCTCAAGGTAGGTAGTATCTGAAAAGATTTGAGCCCAGGTCATCCCTGACCCTAATACAAACATCCTCTCCATTATACCTACATACCTATATACCTAGCTGCCTAAAGAAGTTTGCTATCTAAGTGAAGGTTCTTGAGCAGGCCAGTGACATGACCTACTAATTCCCCCAAACAGCTACAACTTCTATCTATTTCAGTTTCAAGCAGAAAATGAGGAGAGTAACAGCACCTGCCTCCCAGGGTTGTTGTTAGGATCAAACAAGAAAATACTTATAAAACTCTTAGCACATAGTAGGTACTTAATAAATCTTTGTTCCCTTCCCCTCTACAACACACAGTTGAAATCAGTGTACCATCAAAGGTATCAGATACACTCCAGAGTGCCACAGGAACAAGATAAAAATGTCTTTAGGAAATATTGAACAAAACAAATACAATAGAAGAGAGCAAATATTAATATTGAAAGAAAGAAAGAAAAGAAAGGAAGGAAGAAGGAAAGGAGGGAGGAAGGAAAGGAAAGAAGAAAGGAATACTGTTACCATGTACAGTGTTCTCTTGGTTCTGCTCACTTCCCTCTGCATGAGTTCATGTAAGTCTTTCCAGGTTTTTCTGAAATCATCCTGTGCATCATTTCTTATGGTACAATAGTATTTCAAACAGCATCTTCTTTTTAACTCATACATTTCTTTGATGGCATTCTTTGGTCTTCTTCTTTGTTTATAATGTGTTACCACCTCCTTATACCCTCCATTTACTTTTCCATTGTTCTCTGCTGTATCCTGCCTTTCATTTTTTTCTTTTTTGAAATTGCAGTGTTCCATGCCTCAAAACCAAACTAGATGCTGAAAGAATATTTTCTGAAACAAAGGCCCTAAGTTATGGTATTATAGTATTTTAAAGTCTAGGCATTTTCACAGAATACAATGGTTATAGTCCCTTGCATTACAGTTATCAAAGTCCTTTTGTGTTCTAGTCTACATGATCATATTTGATCTTTACAACAACTACGAGAGGCTGGGCAGAGTGGGTCTCAGTATCCCATCTTATAGATGAAATTAAGTCTCAGAAAGAGAAAAAGTCTTGCCCAGGTTATCTGGCTAGTAGGTGAAAGAGCCAGGATCAGAACCTAAGAATCATGCTGACCCTTGAGCATGAAATCTGAAGATCCATGTTTGAGTCCTTGTTGGCTCTGCTTCTTAGACCCTCTGCGAACTTGGACAAAGTCATTTACTCATTCTAAGCCTCAAGCTCCTCATTTATAAAAAAGGGTAAGATGGGGAAAGGGGAGGGAACTAATTGCTTTCCAAAGTCTCCTCTAACTCTAAATTTTATGTCCTTATACTTCTTTCCAGGGACAGCACAGTGGCAGCACGGTAGATAGACTGCTGGGTCTGCAGTAAGGAAGACTCATCTTTGTGAGTTCAAATCTGGCTTCAGATACTTACTAGCTGTGTGACCCTAGAGAAATCACTTAACCTCATTTCCCTCAGTTTCCTCATCTGCAAAATGAGCTGGAGAAAGAAATGGCAAACCACTCCACTCTCTTTGCCAAGAAAACCCCAAATGAGGTCTCAAGGAGTCAGACACAAGTGAAAACAACTGAAATGACAAAATACTTCTGTCCCAGTGTGTGCGTGTGCATGTGCGTGTGTGTGTGTGTGTGTGTGTGTGTGTGTTTCCACCTAAGCAGGTTGCTGTTGACATTGAGAAAGGTCCTTCCATCTAGTAGGGAAAAATTAATCATGAGTGTTGGACAACATTTTTGTTCTGTCTGCATTCTTCACTTCCAACACTGGTAGCTTTTTTTCTATTCATGGGAAACATATAACACATTGGAATGGGTTTCCTTTACCATATAAGATGTGGACTTGAAAGCAAGAATATAAAACAGGCTCCATAGAGGACATTAAAAACCCTTCAGCACCTGGCTCCAACCTACCTTTCCAGTCTCACAGCACATTATTCCCCTCCATTCGCTCTATGGGTAAAAAAGTGAAAATGGTATGCTTCGATCTGCATTCAGACTCCATAGTTTTTTTCCCTTGGTTTGGAAATCATTTTCTATCATGAGTCTTTTGGAATTGTCTTGGATAATTGTCTTGCTAAGAAGAGCTAAGTCTATCATAGTTGATCATCACACAATGTTGCTGTTACTATGTACAATGTTCTGCTGGTTCTGTTCATGTCACTCAGCATCAGTTCATGTAATTCTTTCCAGGTTTTTCTAAAATCTTCCTGCTCATCATTTCTTACAGCACAATAATATTCCATTACATTCATATGCCACAATTTGTTTAGCCATTCCCCAGTTGATAGACATCACCTCAATTTCCAATTCTTTGACACCACAAAGAGAGCTGCTATAAATATTTTTATACATGTAGGTGCTTTTTCCTTTTTAGGGTTATTTCTTGAAGGGGATTCTTGACAAGCAAATCTTTACATAGAGGCATCTTCTCAGCCATTTCTCACTTGGGAATTGTGTTGGTGACATAACCTACTTAACTTGTGAGACTCTATTCTTTAGCCTAACTGCTCTCCTGCACAATAGCATTTCTATTTAGGATAAGGATTTTTTTAAAAAATCAAGCAAACCCAAGCAGACCCCTGCTTAGCAGATTTGACTTTAGAAAAAGAGGGATCTGTCCTTATCCAAATTCAGCCCCAGGCACATTTCATTCAATTTGTTCACCTCTTTTGTAAGAAGTGACCTCCTGATTTTTCTCAGCATATTGTCGATTTATTTAAGGATATTGTACATATGGGATATTTATAAGAAATTATCCAGGAGGGATCGCGGAATTGTGTAATGGCCTCCCCAGAGATTAGGCTTAGTACTTTAACCCCTCTCCCCTCCAAGTCTGAGCAGAAACAAACAAACAAAAAATAAAACCTCATTTAACTGTTTACTCAGCCCAAGTAAACTTGACTTCAGGGCTGCCAAGTTTTTATTGTGCCAGCATTAAGGGGAAGGAAAATCCAAAAGGGAAAGGAGAAAGGAGATTTGCAGAGTGAAGGCTGGAGAGGGAATGGAAGGCTTTTAGCCCCTGGAACTTCCTGCCTCCTTGAGACCTTCTTTGTGAAACCTGAGCTGCTGGCACACCACCCCCCTTTCCCTCACTAAACATAACCTGGATGAAGAATGGAAATGAAAAGAAAAACCATCAGGCAATTTCCTTGAAATCTCCAATGGACGCTCCTCATTTTATCAAACATGGGGAAGAGCAGGTGCAAACAGCTTCCCTAGGTATTCTACTATTCCATGTTCTATAAAAGCAATTTTAGCTCTGTCTTTCATAAATTCCTTGTGCAGGATAGGAACTTCAAGAAGTCATCCAATGGAATCCTTTGTTTCCCAAAGGAATTATTTCCTAGTGTTGTCTTTGAAGATTCCAAAGACAGAAGTGATTTCATCTCCCTTTCTGATCCTATGTTTCCTGGATGATATCTTTTATGTAACTTCTTGCAGAATAGCTCTTATTATTAATATTACACATAATAACTCACTGAACCCTACCATGGATTTCTTTATTGGCCTTTGGGCTACCTACAGTTTTGTTTCTTTGCAATTGTGGAGCTCTACCTAAAGAATACCCCAGCCCTCCACTGGATCTGTGATTTCACAAATGTGGATATGCTCTCCAATAGTGATAGCAGCTCATCTGTCCATCTTGTATGACTGACTTTCTTCAGTTAGTAAATAAGCATCCACCCATCCATCTGTTCATCCATCCATCCATCCATCTGTCTATCCATCCATCCATCCATCTACTCACCCATCTATCTATCTATCTATCTATCTATCTATCTATCTATCTATCTATCTATCTATCTATCTATCTATCTATTTTAGGCTTTATTTAATGTTAGTTGGTGTTTTTTCTGATTAACCCAAATCTATGTTTTCCTCCCTCCTACTTTCCCCTTTCCTCTACATCAAATGTCACTGCAAGCAACTGAAGCACTTAAGCATAAGGATATCATAAAGCTAGGTACTGATTACTATAAATGAGTCCCATGAAGTGGTTGCATATATTCAGATTTGCACTATTTGAAGTTAACATAATTATGTAATAGATGGTAATTGGTTCCAACTCAATGGAAACATGCAGAGCAGATTCAAATAATATTACCACTTCACAGGATTCATGATTAGCACTAATAGGGACCCAGATGTAATCATAAATAAGAAGGGGGAATCATGAATATAATGATTTCACCTAATTCTCCAGTGAAAGTACTGGAGAGATGGATAGGAGAACTTGTAACTTCCTCCACTGTGTACCCCTTTTTGTCCTCGGCCTGATTTACCTCAAGCCTGTCTCGGTGAGTTTAGGGATTACCAATTCCATCTCTCCTGAGGTAGTATACTTCATATACTTTGATATACTTCCTCCTGTTGACAGAGAATGAAGTAGTGAAATCTATCCTGGGCTTTAAACCAAGTCAATGAGTGGTTTGCAAAGCTAAGGACCAGATGGGAGCTTTTTATTTCTCTAAATGCTGTCAGAAGTTGGAAAGAAAAATGTACCTGTCTAAAAACAAACCTATTAAGAATGATTATATACTTAAACATATAGCCTTTTTCTTCTGTTTAAAAACATTATAATGATACTATACTTTTCTACAATTTCCAGAGGGTGTTCACACATGTTGATCTTCACAACAATGGTATGAGGTAGTTAGAACAAATGTTATCCCCATTTTAAAGATAAAGAAACTGAGGTTCAGAGAGTTTGGGTTGAACTTGGGCAAGTTATTTAACCTCTCTGTGTCTGTTTCCTCAAATATAAAATGGGGGTATTGGACTAGATTACTTTGAAGTCCCTTGTAGCTATAAATCAATGATCCTATAATCTTTGTACTATTCTGAGAATGACATGGCTTAAGCCTCTGTTATGTTATATATCCATTGTTGAGCACACTTCCTCCTTCTTCCCACCCTAAACCTTCAACAAAATCTTACTATACTTTAATAGTGGAATGATGGAAGCCTTAGATTTTTAAAGGTTTTACCAGCAGAATTACAAACTCTCATGGGTTCTATCAAGCTAGAATGATTCTGAGTATGGTCCCAGTGGCAAACTGCCTGCTGTTCTAAGATCAACCCAGTTAAAATAAAGAAAGCAGTAGTGTGGTCACAGAATGATGCATTATTTAGCCACCATAGCCCCCAAAACAAAGGAAGACTTTCCAGTCTTATGACACTCCTTTGATTTACAATGATAGTGACAGTGCTTGTAAGGGAACCAGAAGGTTCCAAGTCATGTTTTTAGACTCTATATAAACCTAAATTTAACTGTTGGTATTTTGAATGGGGAAGGTAGCCTGATATGGTAGATAGAGGGCTTGCCATAGAGTTAAGAAGATAAGGGTTCAGGACCTGCTCCTGGCACATACTAGATGTATAACCATTGGCAAATCACTTAATTTCTCAACATGCCAAATGACTCTAAGTTGTAGATAAGCATTGGTAGAAGTAATTTGAATACAGGGAATTTCCTATTCTGATGAAATCTTAGGTCCATTCCAGACTCTACATGTAAGATTCATCTAAGGATCATCAAGCTGACATACTACTAGAGGAAATAAATTTTAGCAATATTGACATTCTTACTACAAACAAAGCCAGACAGAATGAGGAAATTACAGTTTAGTGACAGGGTGCTTCACAGATTCTTTATGGAGAGACAAGTAAAAAGAGCTGGCAAAATTGATTTCCTTGTGAGCCAAGAGGCAACAAGAAACATCATTTCATAGGACATTTGGTCATTTAGCCTTATAGTGCTCAGGCTGGACATAAACAAATAGACCACCATGAAGATAATTGCAGGTTATGGGCCAACATCTGTTGCAAAGGAGAAAGAGGTAGAAAAAAAAATCTATGAAGAATTTAAGATCATGCAAGGCAGTAATATACACACATACATATGTATGTGTATACATATACACACACATCATTGCCCACCATCTCTAGGAAATCCCTCTTCTGTTTGAACTCTATAAAGGGCACTCTCCAAGATAGTGATAAACAACTCTAACAAACATAGTTCCCTGTTTTGTGCTTCATTTAATGTTGATCATCAGAGGATCGCTGGACAAATTTCTCTTTAAGGTTACATCTATCAGATAGCTTGCATACAGGATACTTCAATGTTTTCATGTAATGGCTTACTTGCTGTTCCTCACACATTCCATCTCCCACCTCTGCATCTCTTTGCTGCTTGGCTGTCTGGAATGCTCTTCCTCACCACCTCTGCTTTTTAGGATCTCTGTCTTTTTCAAATGCTACCTTCTACAGGAGGTCTTTTCTGGTCTCCTGAGCTGCTAATGCCCTTCCCTTTAATGTAACTTTCCACCTAGTCTGTTTGTATGTGTGTGTGTGTGTGTGTGTGTATATGTCTACATATAATATGTACTTGTGTATCTATTTATACATGTTGATATACCATTTATGTACACATGTGTATGTATGTATGTATATATATACACACATATATATATATATATATATAATGTGTGTATAAAATGTTCCTTTATATTCCTGTTGTTTCCCCTATTACAACATAAGCTCCCTGAGGGCAGGCACTGCTTTTATATTTCTATTTCCAGAACTAGCACAGTGCTTGGCACATAGAAGGTTTTTTAATAAATGTTAGTTGATTGGTTGATTTTGAGACTATGATATTCCATGATTCAGAATCAAATAACGCTAACAGAAAATATTGATTTTGGGGGTTTTTTGTGGGGCAATGGGGGTTAAGTGACTTGCCCAGGGACACACAGCTAGTAAGTGTCAAGTGTCTAAGGCCGGATTTGAACTCAGGTACTCCTGAATCCAGGGCCAGTGCTTTATCCACTGCGCCACCTCGCTGCCCCCAGAAAAGACTGATTTTTCAAAAGCTTTGCTGTTGTTTAGTCATGTGCAACTCTTTGCGACTCCATTTGGGGTTTTCTTGGCAGAGATACTGAAGTGGTTTGCCATTCTCTTTCTCCAGCTCATTTTACAGATGAGGGAAATGAGGTAAACAGGGTTAAATGACTTGCTCAGGGTCACACAGCTAGTTAAGTGCCTGAGGCCAGATTTGAACTCATGGAGTTGAGTGTTCCTGACTCCAGGCCCAGCATTCTATCCACTTCACCTCCCAGCTGCCTTTTAAAAGCTAGGTTTTACCAAAATTTTGTTCCCTATTGCAGAAATGTATTCTGCATACACTTGGCCTGACCTAGCTTCTCATCTCTCTTCAGTCTAGTCTATCCTTCTGCTTTGTTGTCAATGTGATCTTCCTTAAAAGCAGGTCTGGCTATGTTGAACTCCTGAACTGTAAAATGAGTGCATGGAGTGAAGTGTAAGAAGATTAGATTAAGAACTTACAGGGCAATGGAGAGCTCTGTGGGAGGTGTAAGTAGGCTATAGCATCTTGCCAATGATAACCTGTGTGCAAGAGGTGGCTTATAAAGTATTATCCAGCAAATAAAGGATCAGAGAAGGAGGTGGAACATTTGTGTAGTGAAAGTAAAGAAAAACACATGAACCGCCCAAGTACTTCTCTAGTCCCCAGGAAATAGTAAAAGATTTAGAGGAAAGCCTTTAGCGAGCCAACAGACAGCACATTGGATAGATCCTCTGTGGAAGATATAGGGGAGAAAATGGATGAGAGTCCATGACTGGCATCTTTGGAAGGACTATCTACTTTGATGAGATAATGTGTTCTAATACACAGTTCATGTGCCCAAGCCTACATGCATATTCCCACAAATCTATTACAAAATTTTCTGGGGAGATTCCCTACCAGCTAAAAAGCTGATTTCAAGTAGAGTGAAAAGATCCATGTCATATATAGCAGAGAGGCCAAAGATGATGAAGACTAAGAAAAGGTCCTTCAATAAATCACAAATTGTGGAACAAGAGTGTAATTTTAGTAGATTGGAGGGGGTGGGGGTGGGGGGTGGGGGCGGTGACACCAGACCTACAGGATTTAAGGTAGGAATGTGCTAGTAAATGTTTAACAATCCACTCTCTGAAAATGCACATCATATTTTTTAATAAACATGATTATTTAAAATTTTGAGTTTCAAACTCTTATCTTTCCTTCCCTCCCTCTCCTCCCCCCTCCCTGAAGCAGTAAGCAATCGGATATAGTTTATATGTGTACAATATGATAAATCACCATTATAAAACCATAATGGTGATTTTGTATAAGAAAACTCAAAAGAAAAAAAATGGAAGAAAGTGAAAAATAGCATGCTTCAGTCTGTGTTCCATCAATATCAGTTCTTTCTTTGGAGGTGGATAGTATGCTTTCTCATTAGTCCTTTGGGATTGTCTTGGATCATTTTGTTGCTGAGAATAGTTAAGTCATTCACAGTTCTTCATCAAACAATATTGCTGTCACTATGCACATTGTTCTCCTGGTTCTGCTCACTTCACTGTAGATTAATTCACATAAGTCTTTCCAGGCCTTTCTGAAATCATCCTGCTCGTCATTTCTTAAAGCACAATAGTATTCCATTACCATCATATACCACAGCTTATTTAGCCATTTTCCAATAGATGGGCATCCCTTTGATCTCCAATTCTTAGTGACCACAAAAAGAGTTGCTATAAATATTTGTGTACAAGTAGGCCTTTTTCTCTTTTTTGGGTGCACATCACATTTTAAAGTTTAATCTGTATTATTAAAGTTTCTCCATCACTTTCTTAAATCTAGACAATCAACAAAACAATAAATCACCAAGCCTTAATTGGTAGCATTTGCCAATTTCCAAAGTGTAAATGTTCACACTGAAAATTTAATACTTGGTTCTCATAAGCCAAACTGAGCTAGCTTCAGCATATCCCAACTTAAGGAGACAGTGGGTGGTGAAGTGGGCATAACAAATTTATATCACTTATTCAAGAAGTTTGTCAGTGGAAGCAAGGGGAGAAATAGAATAGAGGAGAGCCGAATGAAGGTTTGGGGTTTTTTTTAGTTGTTGTTTTGTTTTGTTATTAAGTAGGTAAAATGAGATAGTTAGAGGCAGAGGGGGAGAAGCCAGTGGAGATTAAAGACAAGAGAGGAAAGGAATAATTGTGGGAGTAAGCCCCTGGAGAAATCAAACTGGGGGTGTGATGCAATCAGGTATGAAAATAGAAAGATCAACTTTAGAAAGAGAAAGAGGGACATCTAGATGGCACAGTGGATAAAGTACTGGCTCTGCATTCAGGAGAACCTGAGTTCAAATCCAACCTCAGACACTTGACACTAGCTTTATGACCCTGGGCAAGTCACAACCCCCATTGCCCCGCAAAAAAGAAAGACAGAAAGAGAAAGAATTTCTATTCCTCTGAGATGGAAGGGACAAATGAAGACACCGAGAATATTTTGGTTTGATTTGGGGTTTTTTTGAGACTGGCTTTTCTTATCCTGCCCAGACCAGAAGTATAACAGCCAGCCACTCATGGACCCATTGCTGATCCACACAGAAGCTTTGACCTGCTCTATGGTTTGCCTAACTTTAGATAGCTTGGTGGATCCCTGATTCTGGAGACTCATCGTATTGATGCTGGACTGAGTGTCTATCGATTTAGCCCTACTCTAGTTCAGAGTAATATACCAGTCTCAGCCTTCTCCAGCAGAAGGGATTGTAGGCAAGGACTGCCACACCCAGAGGAAAAAGAGAAATTTAGAAGCAGAAGTGGAAGGAATACAAGTTTATCTTTTCAGTAACTCAAGGTGATTTGGCCTCTCCATAGTTGGAGAGAGAATAAGAGAAAAAAGGAGAGTAGAGGAAAGGCAAGGGAGATGGAAGAAAGAGGACAGAGGTATGCAATAACCCTTACACCAGAACTAGTTTAGGTGGTGCAGACCAGACCCATAGCTAGAGAGCTGAGCCTGGAGTCAAGAAGACCTGAGTTCATATCTAGCCTCAGATACTACTAGCTATGTGACCCTGGGCAAGTGACTTAATCTTTGTTTGCCTCAGTTTCCTCAACTGTCAAATGAGGGTCAGTAGTGATGGGAGCTGAACAGGAGGATGTCCCCCCAAAAGGACACAGGGTGGCTCCCAAAAGACAGACCTTGACAGCTTCACAATTGGTCCAAGTCCACCCTGTATATGTTCCTCTATGGCCTAGAAAATACTCTGGAAACTGTGGAAGGATATTGCTTAGAAGTCTTCTTTTCATGAGGAAATAAAGCTATGATGGCCAGTCACTTAGAAATGGCCCAGACAAGTGCCTAAATCCAGCAACTTCTCCTACCTCATGATCAAAATATGCTACTGAGACCAGACAAATGGAGATCTGAGTGTTCTCTCTTATATTCAATTCAGTTCAGCAGGCATCTGCCATGATATAGTCTAGGTTAAGGAAAGAGGAGGAAGAGAAGTTTGCCATTTATCCAGGTGGTCTCAGATTCTCGAATAGTTTTTCTCACCTTCAGGTAATAAGGTTGTTGTCTTTAGTTTTCAGTACCCCCAATAAGAGCTCCTTGAAATGAAGTGAAAGAAGAAAACCACAATCCTGACTTTTTTGTTGTTGTTGTTGTTGTCTGGAGTCAGGCTTCCTGTAGAAGTTGAAATTATCAGACAGAAACAAATATCAAGGAGATGACTGCCACCATACTCAGCTAGAGATTTAGGTATCTGAGATGAGATTTTTCTCTCAATATTAGATTGAATGAACTTTGGGCACAAAGCAATTTTACTTGGAAATGTAATATGAGTAGATTCATCCAAAACAATGGAAAATTATTTGAGGGGATGGGACCTGTAATTTCATTGGTAAGGGAACTCTTGATGAAGGAAATCCCTCCAATAAGGCAGAGAGGCAACTGATTTACAAATCATAGTGATAAAAAAGATATATTTGGGTAGTTCACTTCAAAGGGGTAGTTCATGTTAAACGCTTCTCTTGAGATACTGAAAGAAAAATGGGTGGGTGTGATAAATATGTGCTTCCTTCAAAGTACAACTCAGATGGTAACGGCCTACCAGAAGCCTGGATTCCTTCAGGTTTGTTAGTGCTCTCTCTATCTGGAAATAACTTTGCAACACTCTGTGTATAATTTATATTAATTTACCTGGGTACACTTCTGATCATTTGTGACCCTAAGCCTCAGTTTCCTCTTCAGCAAAATGAAATCTTTGAATTAGATGGCCTCGGAGGTTGCTTCCAACTCTGAATCTATGATCCTATATGGCTTGTGGATTGAATTGAATGAACTTTCAGTTTAATTCATATGATCACAGCTTATTAGAGCCAGGGCCCTTAGAAACTATCTAGTACAACATTTTTTTTTCTTTTACAGCTGAAGAAACTGAGTCTCAAAGAGAAGTTACTTGGCAGTGATCAGCCAGCTAGTTGAAAGCAAGAATTGGGCCCAAGAATCCCCTTGATTCTGAATTCAGTGCTCTGTCAACTAGGCCATCAATCCAAACTCAATTTAGTGAGTAATTTATATTGTTGGGCACAGAGCCCAACCCTGTGTTAAGCATTGTGGAGTCTAAGCGAAATATAAAACCTTGTCCCTGACCTAGGAGAGCTTACAATCCTGTTGGGGAGCTGGGGCTCAAGTACAAGGAAATAGAGTGTCATAAAAGTCAATCTATAATTAAGTGCCAGAGTGCATGCTGCAACCAGTGAGCACTATGGGTGGTGTGGAAGGGGAGAAATCAGGACTGGCTAGAGCAGTCGTATAAGGTTTCATGGAGGAGAGCATGAAGCGAATCTTCAGGAAGGAATAGGATTTGAAGAGATAGAGGGTTGTGAAACAGGTATAACTGTTAAGAGGATGATAATCTGCAAAGGCTTTGTCATGGGAATAAGCAGGGAGTACTCAGAGGAGACTAGGTGGAGCATATACAGCAGGGAAATGTGATAGAACTCAGATGAATAGATTGCTAGAGCTTTGGATGCTAGAATAAGATATTTGGACTTCGTCCAAGAGGACCAAATTTTGTCCTTTTTTAAAAATTGATTTTATTTGATAGTTTTTGTTTTTTTATTACCTAGATATCCCCTCTTATTCCTTCCCTTCTCCCATCTCAGAGAAAAATCTCCTATAACAATGGATACCTTTTAAAGAAAAAGAGGAGGAAGGGGAAAAAAATTGGTCAAACTGATCGATAAAGCTAAAAGAATCTTATAGTGCAAGTGGAGGCAATCTGGAGATTACTGGGATAGGGGTATGCAGGTTGGATTTCAGAGAGAACTAAAATCAGAGACACCAGTTAAGAGACTATTATTAGAGTCCAGATGGGAGGTGGTGACCAAACTGTATGGTGAATGAAAGGGAGAAACTGATGAATATAAGATGCATTGTGAAGGAAGAAATGGCAAGACAGTGACAGATTAGCTACTGGGGATAAAGAGGGAAGAGGTGAAAAAGAATATGCTTTATTATCCCAACAACTAGAGCCTGGATGGCTGGGGAAATAATGGTGCCATTAACAGGCACAAGGAGGTGAAGTTGTTTGGGGAAAGAAAATCATGAGCTCACATACAACATGTTGAGTCTCAGATGATAACAAGACATTCAAATGGAGATTTCCTGAAGAAAGTTAGAAGTACAAGACTGACCTTCTGGATAAAAGATAAAAACTAGGGATATAAGTTTGACCAAGGAAGGAGGGAAGGAAGGAAATAAACATTCATTAAATATCTACTCTGCACCAGGCACTGTGCTAGGTAGAAGCTAAAGTCATACCACTATATAAATTCTTCAAGGGAGAGAGGCGATAGAGACAGCAGAGGGACAAGGATATGGAGAGGAATGCTAAATAGCAAAGAGTCAAAGTTCATTTGCCAAGTTCCTTATATGGAACCTACTTTATCAATGATGCAAAATCATCAGTGTTAAAATCCATTGATTCTACTTTAGAATAGGATTTGGTTTTAAAATCAAATATCACTGAAACTTTTAAAACAGAATGAGAAAACCTTGGTTAAGCTCAAATATAGTTCTGCCAGGCAGTCCATTTATCTTGGTGATCCAAGTATTTAAAGATATCATGGCAGAAATCCACTGGAAACATCCAGATACTTTTCGAGCTGAAATATTTAGTAAAAACAGGTGTGTAGATGGCCTTTCTGTAGGCTGATGCAAGCCAGCTCAGCACATGCTAACTAGCTGCTTTTAGAAGGTTAAATCTATTGTTGGCACTCAACTCCTGAGAGGTTTGCAGAATCCACAGGACTACCCTCAGTGGTGGCAGTTGGTCATGGAGTGTCTAAAGCAAACACCACTTCTTCCATAAAGGTCTCCCAGCTTTCTGACCAGCTGGTAATATTTTCCTTCCCTTGGGCATCATAGAGTACTCCTCTTGTACTTCTTATATAGCCAATATGTATTATATCATAGTATCTATTGTTGATTCATATCTGTATGATTCTTCATGACCCTATTTGGGGTTTTCTAGGCAAAGATACTAGTGTGATTTGTCATTTCTCTTTCTAGCTCATTTTACAGATGAGGAAACTGAGGCAAACAGGTTAAGTGACTTGACCAAAGTCACACAACTAGGAAGTATCTGAGGCCAGATTTGAACTCAGAAAGATGAATCCTTCTGATTTCAGGCCTGGCGCTCTTAACAGTGGTCATAGAAGCCAGTTGCCTATGTTGTGTATTGTGAAGGGCCCTAAGATGTACCTCCCCCTGCCCTGACCAGACTATCTCCTTATTTGTCACTAATGCCTCCAGTCCTCTAGTGAAAAGTCCATTCCTTTAAATCTTCAACCTTTTTAGTCCTTACCAGACCCCTTTTAAAATGTAAACATCCCTTGGAGGACAAAGGACATAAGTTCTTATCGGCTAATATTTTAGTTGGGGATTAGTTTAATAGACCAATAAGATCAAGAGAATAGGACCCTGGAGAGGGGTGGGTGGTAAGAATGAACTCTTGGAAGGGGAAACAAGTCAATTGCCAAAGACAAACTTTCCTGACTTCACAATTATCCTCTGGATTGACTTGCCCAAGATCCATCACCATTTACTACCAAAATGTGAGGTTCCCCTGTGAAGAAGCTGAGTCTAGAATTTGGGAATATTTGATAAAGCTGATTCCTCTGAGTGACAGTACAATAGCTAAGGTTCTTGTACTTGCAAAGGCTATTTTCAAGAGCAGGTTGTTAGCCCACTGCAGAAAATGGGAAATGGGAAACAGAAATTGTTGTGATAGGCACAGAGCTGAGCGAACCCAGAGGAACAGACCTGGTGAGCAGGGTCACCTCATTTCATGAGGGCCAGCCCCGAGGGACACTCCTAAGGCCTAATTAAAGCCAGCAGGAATACGTTTGAAGTGAGATGTGCAAAACAACTAGAGAGGCCTATGCCAAAACTAGCTCCACCCTGTTGAAAACTGCAGATTCCAACAGGAGTTTAAACCCAGGCAAGGCAGGGGTGAGGAAGAAGGGATGGGAAAGATGGGAAACTGTGTGGGTAACCTGCTTTGAGTTGTCACAGCAGGCAAGGTGAAGTGTCATGAGGAAGAAGGAAAGGATAGCAACCATAGAGATAAGTTGACCTCCAAGACAAGGACCCTTGGTGATTTTATGCTTCACTAACTTGTTGGGAAAGTTCAATTTAGAAGTGGAATGAAACATGTGAAAGTAACCTTTCACTATTCGGGGGGTAGGGAACAAGCAGCTACTATGTGCCAGGCACTGGGCTAAGTGCTTTGCAAATATTGTTTCATAAGATTCTCACAACAACCCTATAAGGTACCTACCTGTTGTGATTATCCCCATTTTACAATTGAGGAAACAGAGGCAAACCATTCAAGTGACTTGCCCAGGGTTACACAGCTATTAAGTATATGAGACTGGATTTGAACTCAGGCCCTCCTGACTCCATGCCCAGCGCTCGATCTCCTTTTAAAAAGTGACATGGACGGGGCAGCTAGGTGGCGCAGTGGATAAAGCACCGGCCCTGGAGTCAGGAGTACCTGAGTTCAAATCCGGTCTCAGACACTTAACACTTACTAGCTGTGTGACCCTGGGCAAGTCACTTAACCCCAATTGCCTCACTAAAAAAAAAAAAAAAAAAAAAAAAAAAAAAAAAAGTGACATGGACAATGTTAGACTTCAATACAATCAATGAAATTTGCTTTGGAGCAATTTTTAATTTAAATTAATTAATTCTGAGACCACCATACAAAGCACCATTCAGCTGCCCCCACTTTATAGTATAGTTATCCCTTCTACATCATGGGGATTAGGGACATGGTGCCCCCTTGATCTGGAAAATCTACCGCACTCTAAGAGTTTTGACTAAGATTCTTTAATCAATTCTTTCTCATTCATTTTTCCTTATATGGTTGTAGATAGTATAGGCTGTGTTTTTCCTGATTCTCCTTTTTTCCACTGTGCATTATTTCATAAAGATATTTCCTAATGTTTGTATGCCTATATCAATATTAATTGAATAATAGTGTTCTATTACACTAATATACTACTATTTATTCATTCTCATTAAAGAATATTGAAGTTACTTCTACTTTGTGCAGTTACAAATAAGACTACTATGGAAATTTTTTTGAAAAATTAGATTTTGGTTTTTATAGCAATTTCAGGATACATTTCCCCCCCAAATGGAATCATTGAGTCAAATAATATAATTAACTTTGTAACTTTTACTATGTTCTACCAGATTGGTCTCAAAAAAGACCCTACTAGTTTAAACTCCATTAGCAATGCATCTGTTTCTCCTCAACTCCACCATCATTAAGTTTGTTGCTTTTATTCATTTTTGTCAATTTTATGAGTGTGAAGACAGTTACTATCTCTGCATCATGTAGAACTGTTGAAGCTTAGCATACATGACCAGTGTAAGGAATCATTGTGGAGAGCCCAGGTCAGCCACATTCTTCATAAAAATATCACCCAACTGCTTCAACTCATAGTACTCTCTCCTCCCTCAAAATTTCTGCAACACAACTTATCCTTCTTTTGCCACTTAAAATATAATGTTTTATTTAACTATTGAGGATGACAAAATCAAGTGACCATTTTTGGAAAATGAGGGGAAACTGAGAATGTTTCTGGACTGCAAAAAATGGACCTAGGTAAAAGAGAGAATGAGAAAGATAGAAAATGATCAACTAGTAAAACTCTGGGGAAAGAAAGGAGTGGATGGGGAAAAGCACAACATGGTCAAGGTGATCTCTGCGAGTGGAAGACATACCTTTTTTGGAAGGAAGGAAGGAAAATAGACAGGAAGAAAAGAAGGAAAATGAAGAGAAGGGAAGGGAAAGCTCATAGGCTCAAGATTTAGAGATAGATGAGACCTTGGAGCCTATGGAGTTTGAAAGAAGAAACATCTGTTCCTTAAGAAGAAATATCCTTCTCTTCTTATTGAGTGTGGAGTAGGGAAAAAGAGAATTCAGAGCAGATCATTTTGGTTTCTGTTGAGGGAAAGGTAGGAGAGGGAGATGTCAAATACTTTTCTGAGTATAAATCTAAATCCCTTTCTTTAAACCACCCCCTTGAAACTATTTGAGAAGGTATTTGAGTATTTATCTGCATTTTTATGTTATTTGATTATGCTAATAAATTATATGGTCATTAACTTTAATCTACCCTAAGCTTATAAGTTTGTGGTTTAACATTGTGAGAGAGGAAAATATCCCATGAGAGACAGTATTTCCCTTGTGCTATTCCACTGTCAGGGCTGAGCAAATTAGAGCAAGAGTTTCTGTAATTTTGGTAAGGTACCCATAATATCCCAGAATATACCCACTAGACTACCTTTGAACCTAGAGAGAAAGAACGAATAAGGAGATGAACCAGTAGCAGAGAGGGGTGGGGGTTAATATGGATGTCCCTGAGTACTTTTTTTTTTTTTTTGGTGAGGCAATTGGGGTTAAGTGACTTGCCCAGGGTTACACAGCTAGTAAGTGTCAAGGGTCTGAGGCCAGATTTGAACTCAGGTCCTCCTGAATCCAGGGCTGGTGCTTTATCCACTGTGCCACCTAGCTGCCCCCTGCCACCTAGCGGCCCCCGTCCCTGAGTACTTTTGAAAAACACTGCATCATACATCCATCTCCCAGAAAGTTATATATTCTTCATTCCTCTCTTCTCCTCTCCTCTCCTCTCCTCTCCTCTCCTCTCCTCTCCTCTCCTCTCCTCTCCTCTCCTCTCCTCTCCTCTCCTCTCCTCTCCTTTCCTTCCCTTCCCTTTCCTTTCCTTTCCTTTCCTTTCCTTATTCCTTTTTTGCCTGGAGAAACTCCCTTCATAATCTATCTCTTGCCTTTGAAAGCCTCTTGTGCCTGATTACTCTTCTTTAGGAGCACTTAGGTGGTTCAGTAGATAGACACACTGGCCCTGAAGTTGGGAGGACCTGAGTTCAAATATTACCTCAGACACTTACTGGCTGTGTGACCCTGGGAAAGTCACTTAACCCCCAAATGCCTTAAACATCCAGGTGCATCTCCAGTCATCTTGGTATATATCTTGCCACTGGACCCAGATGGCTCTGGAGGAGAGAATGAGGTTGGTAAGTTCACACAGCCCTCCCTCACTTATATCCAATTCACTACAAGTCATGACATCACCCTGATGTCATGGTTCTCTTCAAGAATGAAGGACCTTACTAGCTGTGTGATCCTGGGCAAGTCACTTAACCTCAATTGCCTCACTAAAAAAAAAAAAAAGAATGAAGGACCAACAACAATCCTTCTTTATGACTCTCCACTCCAACTCCTCCACCTGCAAAATGGGGTTAAATGTAGCAAGACTATTTCTCCATTAGTCCTGGGGAATGGACACTTTTTCTCCTTCCCTCTATCAACTGAACAAACTCGCTGTTATTTCTTATTTTTATTTTTAAAGCGCCAAGTTGGAATAAACCTCAGTAGAAATGAGGAAGTGTCCTGAATAGTTCTTCAGTATTTGGGGAGTAAACTAAACACTGAATGCATTTTTATTTCTAGAGGGCTTTTGTTTTTAATTGCAAAAGTTTCAAGTCCTTCTATAAGAACACAATATTCCTCTTTTTAATCAATTAAGGGACATGATTAGGAAATTGTTTTTCACTTGGGACAAAGAACTCTGAGGGGGGGAGGAGGGGGTTGGAAGGAGACAGAGACAGAGAGAGAAAGAGTTGAAGTGAGGTGGAGTTAGTGCTAACAGCAGCACAAAGGAGTTCTACCATGAATGCAGTTCTATCAGAAGAGGGAGTGAGAGGCAGGCCCACAAGAAGAATACTGTGGAAATGGGACCCTAGTGGTGGCAACTACAGCAACCATAGAATCTCAGAGTAAGAATTTAGTCATCACCAAGGGGAAAGAGTGCATCTTCTTGAAGAGAAAGGGTGTTCCACCACCAGGGAGGAAGTACAAGATATCCTCCCCTCCCCAAATCTTGGCCTTGCAAAATATTTGTACCTTGGAGCAAAATTTCTTTTGGCCAGTGCTAATGATGACTCTGAATCTACTAACCCCATATTTCTAAATACCTGAAATTTGCAGGTGGTCCAGATGCTGAAACTGTGTGTGGTTTTTGTTTTGTTTTTTTAAATAAGATTACTTCATGGACATCAATGGGATATTGCTCTCTGGCCAAACACAAATGAACCCCAGCATCTAATGGCTTGGGCTTGGCTTGAAACTTGAAATCTCTGAATACTGCATATGCTTCCCGTTTATAAACTATCTCTGAGACATTAGGCTGAAGAGAACCTGGATTGTAGAAGGATGGATTTTATTTTCATCACCCATACTGAGGTGCTAGGAAGACTTGGCAATGACCCACTCTCTATATATCAGTTTACCCATCTGTAAAATAGTTAGGTAGAGGAAACTATGAGTATCCCTCACAATGAGGCTGTGAAAAATAATTAAGCAAACATTGCAAAGTGTCTGTATGTGTAAGTTCATCTGAAAACCCATTCAAATGGTTCTCTGGGGAACAACAAACAGACTTTTACAAGTTCACAGTTACTTAACTAAGATCAGGTGATGATATTTTGTTTCAGGAAAAAGAAAACACCATGTGTTAGCATAGTAACCCATAGGGTAGAGACGATATAGTGAAGCTGTAACTCTGGCCCTGTATTCAGCAAGTGCTTCAAGCAGAGCGTTAACTCCTTAAGATTCCATCCTGTGGTCTTTGGATTGGAAGGCCATCGATGGGATTGGATCGAATGTTCTCTAAGTGTTGTCTGGCTTCACCATTCTATGTCTGATTCTCTGGACTAAATAACTTACTGTTGCAATTTTCATTTTCTTGCAGTATCCTGTTCTACATGACTTCCTTTTCCATTTCTTTGGGTTTTCCCTTTTCCTCATTCTTTCATCCATATCCTCTCTGATTTTCTCTTGTTTAATAAATTATCAAGCTGAAAAGCAGTATGGCATAAAGGAGAGTGAGTTGGTCTTGAAGCCAGAAAGGCCCAGGTTCAAGTCCCACCTTGACCTATTCTGATTGCATGACCCTAGACAAATCACAGAAATTCTCCATGGCAACACTCTAAGACTCTCCATGGAGAGTGTGTGAGTGATCAAGGACTGCATTTAAAAGGTTCTTCAAGATTTCAAGAATTGAAAACAGCAGTATGTGGAGGACTTCATCATCTGAAAAAGGAAACATATTTTCCATTTGTAGCTACATGGTACATCCTCCATAAGATCAGAAAACATTTTTGATGAGCATGTGTCTCTATGTTGTCTGCCTTGTTTGATATTAATAATCAAAGGGGTGTTAAGCAAAATTATCTCTGTTGTCAGATCTGTTAAGGAATCTACTATTATTTTGATATCTCCCTTGGAGACATTTTGCTTAAAGGAATTCGGTGTTGTAATTAAATCATTGTAATTCATTTTTAAAAATATAGAATGTAGGGGCAGCTAGGTGGAGCAGTGGATAAAGCACTGGCCTTGGATTCAGGAGGACCTGAGTTCAAATCTGGCCTCAGACACTTGACACTTAACTAGCTGTGTGACTCTGGGCAAGTCACTTAACCCTCATTGTCCTGAAAAAAAATCTATATCTATATCTATATCTATACCTATATCTATATAGAATGCAACCAATAAGCCTAGTGGAAACTTGTATTCTCTTCACTTTTCAGGCAATTGTGTGATTGAACATGTGATCTGCAATAGAATATTGTTGATTGAAGTTTGCCTGTTCCCTTCTCCTCATAACTTAAGTAAGGATTCAATGGGGTTGATTTTTAGTACTCTATTTTACAAAATAGGGGCAGCATGGGAGAGTGGACAGAGAACCAGCTCCAGGACTAGGAAAAAATGATCTTTCTTTTCCTGCCTTCTGGTTGCAGGACCCTCAGTAAGTCATTTAAACTTTCAGGATTCTAGGCTAATCGTATCAAACTCAAATAGAAAGGAAGCCAGTAAGCCATACATAAGGATCCCATTAGGGATTGGTTTAGAAAACCACAGATTAACATTATCTATGTTCTATTGTTTTTAGTTAGTTAAATATTTCCCAATTATATGGGGGGGGCAGGGCAATGAGGGTTAAGTGACTTGCCCAGGGTCACACAGCTAGTAAGTGTCAATTGTCTGAGTCCAGATTTGAACTCAGATCCTCCTGAATCCAGGGCTGGTGCTTTATCCACTATGCCACCTAGCTGCCCCCTTCCAATTACATTTTAACCTGGTTCCTGTAGCACTCAGCATTGTGGGCTTCTTATTTGACACATCTGCTCTAGACATCTAAGACTATAAGTTGTAGAGGGTATTTCCTCATCTGGGGGTTTCCCATAACAGTGAAATTACAGGTACTATTCCTATTTCTACTTTAACACATACACATTTGTACACATATGCATATATACATATAAATAAGTATGTATATATGTGTGTGTGTGCGCGCACGCGCGCGCGTGTGTGTGTATGCCCCAAATGTTGCTCTCTTAGGCATGTAGCTATTTGGTTTGTATTAAGTCAGTTCCTGTGTCAAGGAGGCTCAGACTTGAGGATAGTGTATTCACGACAATATCTTGACCAACTCCACCTGTTGCTACGCCTGTGAATGGATCTGGGAGTTGTGGGGAAAGGAGAAGTATAAACAAAAGTCACAGTCTTGTCCTTGGAATTGCCCCTCCCCTTCCTCTGCCACACATGTCTCACAAACCTCCAGGGGAGATGACAAGGATAAGTCATTGGTTCTTCATATACCTTTGCCATGAGGTTCTGATCTTCCTGTCCCACAACAGCTACTTAGAACTTTGACCACTAATAATAACTAGAAAATAAAATATTAGGCCCACAAGTACTTACCTTTCCATCTCTGCTAAAATCTGTCTTCCATTGCGTTCCTTGGGATCATTGTAGAGATGAAGGCTATCTGTGATCTGGATCTAAGAGATAGGTCCAGTACTCCAATATTCAGATGGATCTCTATATGGGTACTTCTACTCACCCCCAACCCATGCAGATTTTAAAAATTCATATTTTCTCAACCCATCCCAACAAGAGTACAATTCTTATTCGTGTCTTCCTACATGTCTGCCACAGAGGGTCCATTAAAAACACTGAAAGCCTTTGTGTAGAATTTTCAATTTTGTGTGGATACCAAAGGAGCATGCTAATAGTCCATTAGTTATTCCTCAATCTTGCTAAATAACCAGACCCTCTTTTTTCCAGACATATGTTAATGTAATTACATCCTTTACATGCTTCTGCATAGTCCCTTATTTGTAATTGCTTACTTATAGCCACCATATCCTCCTTCGTTGCCCTTGGTGTGACCCTCAACTTTTATTCTTTGGAGATTGTGATATTCCATGACTCATAATCACACAATTTTACTGGAAGAGTATTATTGTTAACATAAGAAGAATATAAGATGCATGATGAAAAAGAAAATTGGGACAGAAGGCTTTGAGGAGGAAGTTAATATGTGCTGGATTTGAGGATTTTGAGAATTTCATATAAAATTTAAATGAAAGGATGACTTTTAGAGAAAGAAAAGAATATGTGTGTCAGGATGGGTTAGCAAGGTAAAGATCAAATATATGTTTTATAATGAAAAAATGTTTGGTTATATTTTAATTCTATTGCATATAGTTTGTTTTAAGCTTTAATTTTAAAAAACAAGGGATTGGTCATGTCCCAGAAAATGAAATCTAAATGAATCACCATGATAAGTAATAAGAATCAGAAGGGCAGGTGACCCTGAGAAAGGGGTATTATTCATTTCTCTCTGTATTCTACACTATACCTAATCTCTCTCGCTGAAAGTTATGAGGTAATTTGCTAAAGGGAGAATTATACAGTCAAAACCCTGGTTGTTTTCTTTCTTTTCTCCAAATCTCCATCCTGTACTTTGCCCCCACCTTCACAGTCCTTAGAGGAATTTTTGATTTCTCAACACGCCCTTTCTCCCCATAGACCACACTTCATTTCTCACATTCCACCCCAAGGCCTAGGTTTGAAGATCCCAGCTGCCCCAGTTAACCTAGGTGAGATATTGAACTACACCCACCCTGGGGATCACCCACCATCTTCTTCCAGGCGTTTGTTCTCTCCCCAATGAAACAGTGGTGATAAGAGTCCTCTTAGTATTTCCAATTAAAAATTCCTGAAATGTTTTCAGCATCAGCCAGCCAAAAAGGAGAGTGATGGAGAACAAATGGTGACAAGGAGAGAAACAAAGTGAGGAGAGGAGAGAGGGGAGAGGAAAAAATGTAGCAACCAGGACCTACAGGCTCCAACCGTAAAACAGAGAGACATACTCAAGAAATTATAAGAAGGCAACTGAGAAATGAAAATCCAAGAAGTAAGAAGAAAAGGACAAAAGAATAATAAGCAAAGAGCCACACAAGGATGGAACTGTGTATGGGAAAAGAGGAAAAAAGACAAAGGGTTGTGATTATGAGCCAAAGGACCACAACTAGGTTAGGGCAGTGTTTATTTAGCATTAATAAGGAAAACATTTCTTTTTTTTTCCTAGTTGCTGTCAGAGGTTCTCTTTCCTCTAAAACTTAGAAGAGTCTTTTATGGCTGAAGCCACAAAGATCTGAACCTTTGGGGAGGAGGAGGATTCCAGTTTCCCCAAATTCCTTTCTTAGCTTTTGAAGTCCATGCTCCATTAAAGGGAACCAAGTCCAGCTTTGCCCCAAGTGCAAAGGCAGGTACTTGGAAGGTTCATTTTGTTGAATCTGATATGGTCACTGGCTACACACCCATCCTGTTGGGGAGGGAGAATCCACAGGCAAAAATAAATGTGTCTCAGGGCAAGAGTCAAGGAAGGGCTCTTATGTAACATTCCCAAACATCCCACTTCAGAGAGGATGCCGATGGGGAAATGAGAACCACTTACTTCAAAACACTGAAAGCAACCCCAAGATCCTGCAGAGAAGAGCTCAGGCAGGAGTAAGATCTTCACTTAGCTATGTGGAGGGGAGAAGCCACTGGGTTTACTTAGAGGTAGTACCATTTGAAGTCTGTTTTTTAATTCCCCCAGAGAAACAAAAGAATGGCTTCCCCAAAACTGAGAATTAATGGATCGATGAATGCAAAAACATTTAATAAATGTCAAGTTCCAGGCACTGTGTTAAGTACTCAGCAAATAAATGCAAAATTCGGACAGTCTATATAGGGAAATAAATGGTGGCCAAGAAAAATAATTTGGAGGCAGGAGGTGATGCAATGGATAGAGTACTGAGCCTGGAGTTAGGAAGACTTATGAGTTCAAATCTGACCTCAGACACTAACTAGCTGTGTGACGCTGGGAAAGTCACTTGACCCTGTTTGCCTCAGTTTCCTCATCTGTAATAAGAGCTGGAGAAGGAAATGGCAAACCACTCTAGTATCTTTGCCAAGAAAACCCCCAAATGGGGTCACAGAGAGTCAGACATGACTATAAATGACTGAACAAAAGAATTTTGGTCTGGAGAATCATAGGGATGGTGAGTTGATTTGAAGAGCAGCTGACTAACATACCCTTTCCAAGCACTCCTCTCTTTGGCCTGACTTCCACCCTCTCTCTGGGTTCAACTGCATTCACCATGGAACTACTCTGTACTGCTACTACCTCCAACACTATCCCTCCTACCCTCCAACACACACCATTTAAGTGTCTCTGCCCCAAGTGAAAAAAATCCCTGAGTTGATTAAAAATAATAGAGTTTATTTGATTACTATGCCCAGAGCTGAAGGAAGTATGTATGAGGAGGGAGGAGCAGATGTCCTAAGTAGATGTTTGAATGACATGTAAAGTATGGTCTCACAAACTCTCTGAGTCTTAGGGGGGTTATGGGTAAATCACAGATAGATTTAGATATCAATATCCTGTCCCTCCTGCCATGGTGTTTCCAAAATGTCTGTGTCTGTGTCTGCCCAGAGGTTCACAGGTAACTGCCCAATTAAGGTCCAAGAGAACAGCACATGGTCCTCTTGGTTTTTCTTGTCATACCATATCTTTTGCTAACCTTCTGGTTTGTGGGCTATATTCATAATACTATCTAGTGGTTATGGATTTAAACAAGGTTCGCTTTGTAACCCCCACCCCTATCCAAAACTGAGTGTGTAACTAAGTCACAGTGAGGTCATTTATAAAATGACCAAACAAATCTCATCACTACCTATCTCACAGAGTTGTGTGAAAAGTGCTCGATGATTTCTAAAGTGTACTGGATAGAGAATCAGCTTCAGAGTCAGGAAGACCTGGGTTCAAGTCCCACCTATGATACATTCTGTCTGTGTGACCATGGTAAAATTGTTTAACTTTTCAGTCTTCTAGAAAGCTCCCTAAGATCCTTAGTTGTAGAGGATGTGCTGATATAAATTGGTAAAAGGATTTTCCTTACTCAGAGTTCCCTGTACCAATGAAATCACAGATTCAGGGGGGAAAAAAGAATAGGTTTGCTAAAGTCCTATTTAAATGCCACATCACAGCAGAGAAATGGTCCTAGATTCTTTAAAAAAAAAAACCACTTTATTGTGTTTTCAATTAATAAACATTTATTTTCTTTCCCACCCCACCCTCAATTGAAGAAAAGAAAAAACAAAAACAAAAAAGAAAAACAAAACTTAAGACAAATATGCATGATCAAGCATTAGCCAAGGCAAAAAAACAATGCATCCCAAGATTTTTTGTGCAGTTTAAAGCTTTAATAGCTAAAATTTCACTAAGACTTTGAGGACAATCTCTATCTTCATCTTGAGACTCTCACTTCTCTGTCAGGAGGTGAGTAGCATGCTACATCCTAAGACCCCCTAGATTAAGGATGGCCCATTGTACTGATCAGCCTTCTTCACTCTTTCAAAGTTTTGTCTTTACTGTGTCATTATCAATGTATAAATTATCCTTCTGGTTCTAATCATATGCAGGAGTTCATATAAGAAAGCTGGGTGAATAGAATCATACTATGGGAGGTCTTAGCAAAACTATCAGCTTCAAGGAAGATGTTTCCTAATGTGAAGGTGGATGCATCAGAATCAAGTAAAACCTGAAATCTTCCTGACTGTAGGGAAGAAAGAGACACCATTTTATCATTCTCTCCCTGCCAGTCTCCTGGTATGGTCTGCCTGCAGGAAAAGGAGAGAAACACCATTCCATTAATTTCTATTACCACATCTCAGCTTCTTAATATTCTGCCTGAAAGACTCCACCCTGAAGCCAAACCCCTAGTGATGTTGATAACCCTCACAAAATAATTTGTCCCTACCAGTCATACCCTTACATCACAGTGATTCTGGACCCCACGCAAGTCATTAGGGGCATCATTAGATTGTAAACTCTTCTTCTTCTGTCCCCAGCCATTAACACAGTATCTGGCACATAGTAGGTGCTTCATAAATGTTGATTGATTCTTTTCTTTTCTCATTCTTTCCATCTTCTGACTCTATCTGAGACTTGGCTCCCTCCTGATGACACACAGTCTCCCTGACCACTCTTTCCAGCACTGGTTGTACTTTTACTCATTTCCCCCCTGACTCACTGGTCAAGATGGGGGAGTTGGAGTATTTTTTACTCCCCACGGCCACTTCCAAGCTCTCCCCTTCCACCATCACTCAATAATCTCTCCTCCTTTAAAGTTCACTCAGTCCATATCTACCATCCAACCAAAATTCTGGTAGCTATTTTCTATTGCCTTTAGGACACTCCCTTTCTTTGCTCGATGAGTTGTGTCTGGCTGTTTTTCTCTCCTCTCCAACTCCTGCCCTCACAGTAGAGGATTTCAGTATACATGTTGAAATTCCTTCAAACACACTAACCTCCACATTCCTCAATGTACTCATGTCCCATGACCTACATCTCCATCCCACCTTAGCTATACACAGAAGTGGTTGTACTCCAAGACATGCCACAAATACTCCACTTCAGTGCTCTTGAAACCTGAAAGTCCTTTCTCTAATCACAATCTGTTATCATCCCACCTCTCCCTCTGCCTTGCAACCCCAAACCTTGTTCTTCATCCTCACTGTGACCCCCAATCCCTCAGCCCCTTGGGTTGTTTAATAGGCCACCTCATTCCATATATTGACTATACTCTCCTTCTTTCTCCATCTTGACCCTTTGCTGAACTAGTTTACCAAACTAGTTCTAGAGCATCCTCTTCTCTCTGGTCCTTTGCTCCTTTATCCCATTGAAGATTTTGCCCTGCTGGGCCTCAGCCTCAGATTACTTCCCATCTACTACCTTCATTCCTATTTATAAGCTACTGAACAAAGCTGGAGAAAATAAGGGAATCTGTATATTCCATGCAAATGGACCCTGCAAATCATATGAATTCATGTTCCATAATCTCAAATGGGCCCTCGTTGCTGCATGGCAATTCTTTTATACCCCCCTAGGTGACTCACTGAGTCACTCACCATACCAGTTTTTCCAAAGTTTTTCGTCCCTCCTAAAGCCTCCCATACCCCACCCATATCCCCCCAACCCTTTCAGCTGAATATATTGCCTCATATTTCACTAAAAAAAATGAGCTGTTTTACCAAGAGTTCCCTCTTGTCTTTACCTCCTTATCTCTCATTATCCTGATGTCTTCTGCAACTATCTCCTCCTTCATCTCTGTCCCATATGAAGAACTAACTGGCCATTCTCCTTGCCAATGTAAATTTCTCTCCATGCACAAATGACCCTGTTTCATCCATCTTCTCCAGAAGATTGTCCTCTCTGCCATGCCCACACTCCCTTATATTCAGTTTCTTCCTGTCTACTGGCTACTTCTCTACTGCCTACAAATATGAAAAATATGAAAATGTCGCCCCCTCTTCAAAAAGTCCTTGCTTGATCCATCCATCCTGG
Organism: Dromiciops gliroides; assembly: GCF_019393635.1. Classification (NCBI taxonomy): domain Eukaryota; kingdom Metazoa; phylum Chordata; class Mammalia; order Microbiotheria; family Microbiotheriidae; genus Dromiciops; species Dromiciops gliroides. The sequence goes on along the minus strand of NC_057862.1, from coordinate 160,053,411 downwards.
CTAGCTATCACCCTATATCTCTCCTCCCATTTATGGCCAATCTCCTAGAGAAGGCAAATTACACACAATGACCTCATTTCCTTTTCTCTCACCCTCTTCTTAACTCTCTGTAGTCTGGCTTTTGACTTCATTCTGTAACCAAAATTTCTCTCTCCAAAGTTGCCAATGAACTCTTAATTAACTAATTAATTAAAAATCCTCATCCTTTACCTCTCTGCAGCCTTTGATATTGCCCATCACTCTCTTATCCTTGATACCCTCTTGTTTCTAGGTTTTCATGACTCTGTTCTGTGCTGGTTCTATTCCTACCTATCTGACCTCCCTTTTCAGTCTTCTTTGCTGGGTCTTCATGCAGGTGGTTGACCAGAGCAGATCCAGGCCTGCTGAGTTTGGTTCCATGGTGGGGCAACATTGGCTGAATTGAATCCAATAGAAAGTAAGCTCCTTGAGGGTAAGTTCTATTTCAGGGTGGTTTGGGGTTTTTTGTCTTTGTGTTATTAGCAAATGACCCATGGCTGTACAAAGCAGGTGCTTCATAAGTGATTGTTGAATTGCATTGAAATGATTATCCTGAAACTTGTTATGCCTCATTCTCAAATGTAATTACACAGAAACAATATTTTTAAGGGAGAAAAGGGAAATTCCTTTAATGACAAGACAGAACAGCATCTTCCATTGGGGGAACAGGATCTCCCCAAACAACCCAGCTGCCCTGGCAGTGACTACTCTGTTCCCTATCCCTTGGAGACATTTTTCTTGATCTTATGAATGACACCTTGTGACCTGACTAATTCCTAAGTTTCTTGTCCACAAAGTCTGAAATTCAGAAATTTATAAATGATTTGGAGAGTTGGCACCGGACAGGGAACCAGTGGGTTCCCATTTTGATTTTTCCTTTAATGGGGTTCATGATCTTAGGCAAGGTACTTTACTTCTCTGGGAACTTGGTCTCATTATCTGAAAAATAAAATGGTTGGACTAGATGATATCAAAGATGACTTTCCAGATTTAACATCCTATTGCCTCTTTGAATGGAAGAAAGGACAAAACTTGAAGGTGACTTTAAAAAGTTCTGTTATCTCTCAGATCCCTAAAACACAATTTGCTTGGACTATTTTACATATGGATATCACTAAAAGGTACCTTTTCCTCCATTTAGCTCAGCTTCAGTTGTGGTCGCAGGGGTTGGGTTCAATCTGGGATTCCAAGGAGAACCCAAGTTGAAAGCAACTGGGGATAGGATTGGGCGATGGGGGAAGTGGGGAAAGAAGGAGGAAGCATGGCTGCATCTTGGAAAGAGGAAACATTATTATTTTGGAGTGTCAATGGTGCGTGTAAGTTCTGCAGATTGTACTCCAGGGGCTATGGGTTGTGCTTCCAGGAAATGCTGAAGCATCCTCTATGGCTGCAGATGGCTCTGGGAGGAGAGCAGGTGCCCAGCACCTGACTGCCTGAGTTGGGAGTTGACATGGCCAAGAGAAATGATGATGAGTGCAGAACAGGTAGTCTGATGTCTGAGCTTTGACTCAATGGATATAAATTCATTAATACCCTCACATTTATTCCAGCTCTAAAGAGAAAAAAAGGAAAGAAAAAGACTATGGTCAAGAGTGTGCCAAATGGCAGACAGCCGTTCAAGCAGGATTGATGGGCATTTTTAAAGGGCCATTATAAAGTAATACTATTGTTCCCGAATTAATCCTTTTAACCCTTTTTGTTGCTTGGATTAAAAACATCTTTAAAATGAGCCTAGAGCAAATACTGCCATTGTTTTCCCTGTTTATATCAATCTTACAGCTGTTGCTTTCCGAAGATTAATTTGTCTCTGAGGGGTTTCAACACTATCCTCCCTTATGTATTTTCAGAGCTTGTAATGTCATGTAATCGGGACCATATTATTTTTGTCTGAATCTCTGAGAGTGATGTAAGAGGAAAAAGGAAACTAGCTAACTCCCAACCATTTGACCAAAGGTTAAATTAGTCTTGGCCTTTTCCCAGCTGCTCAGCCAAACATTTATTCCACCCCACTCCACAGAATTGAGGTACTTTTCCTTTCTGCTTCCTTTAAGTTATTCTCCACATCTACTTCCCAATAATGTGCAAATATTATCCCCTCCCCCTCCAGAGACACAGAGAGAGACACAGAGAGAGAGAGACAGAGACAGAAAGAGACAGAGAGAGAGAGAGGGAGAGAGAGAGAGGGAGAGAGAGAGAGAGAGATGCTCAGAATAGGATCGGTGGCTTTAGAATTTAATGTTGGGAAAGCAATGTTGGGTGGAAGGGGGGTTTAAAGTGGGGATGAGAATCGTGCTTCTCTGTGTGCCAAGAAATCAAATTTGTTTCCAGCTGCAAACTGGGAGAACCACATGGCTTTTAAAATGCAACGGTTGGTCCCTTTCATTTGTACACAAACACACTAGTTCATGGGCATGTCAGAGCCCAGGGCTGCCAGGAAGATGCCAGGAAGTCCCCAGATGACCTTCTTACTGCATTTTCACATTCTATTTCGTGTCATAATTATTTGTGTACATATCTTATTTCTCCCTCTAGGTGATATAGTCCACAGAGGTAGGGATAACATCTCGTTCTTCCCCCTCAATAACTAGCACAATGCCTCACAGAGAAGAGAGGCTCAGAAAAGAGTTGTTGGTTGAATTATGGGGTTTTTGACTGCTAAAACAGACTATGTACTCTACATAACATGCCCAAGCTAGAAATTCTTCCCTCTATATATTCCACACCTAGTAGACCAAACTATGGGATATTTGTCTTTGTACATTGATTCTGTTGCACCCACATTCTTCTTCCAAACACAGGAAATTGTGCATAGATGCTTTGAGTAGATTGTAAGTAATGGATATTTCTCCCTTCACATTTTCAGTGTGGCAACAGGAGTATTTTACTCCTGCATGAGGTTTGTTATGCTAAGCTTGGTTGAAATATTCAAGGAAAGTAGGTTTTACCCAGGATGAGCTCCACGCATAGACCAGACAAACCACCAGAAATTAAATTGTAAAGCATTTAATTCACTCACTATCAAGTCAGAGAACTGGGGTTCAAATTTTCCCTTTGATACTTATTACCTGTGTGAACTTAGGTAAGTCACTTAACTTCCCCAGGCTTCATTTTCCTCATTTGTGAAATGAAAGGATTATACTAGATGGTTTCTAAGGTCCCTTCCCTATCTCTAATCAGGGATGTGCTGGTAAATGTTTAACAACCAGTTAGCTGTCTGAAAACACCATTGTCAGTTTAATCTGCATTTTAAGATTTCTCCATTACTTTCTTAAGTCTAGACAATCAACAAACCACTAAATCAAGCCCTCATGTGAAACATATACCAATTTTCTGAAGTGTAAATGCTCACGATGAAAATTTAACAGTGATACCATAGGCAAATCAGAAGAGGAAAGAGTAGTTTACTGTGAGAGCTATGAAGAGGAGAAGAATGTATAACCAAAGATGAGAAAGAGAACATTGTGAAATGCAAAATGGATCATTTTGATTACATTAAATTAAAAAGTTTTTGCACAAACAAAACCAATGCAACCAAGATTAGAAGGAAAGCAGAAAGCTGGGACACCATTTTTATAGCCAGTATTTTTGATAAAGGCCACCTTTTTCAAATATATAGAGAACTGAATCAAATTTATAAGAATATAAGTCACTCCCCAGTTGCTAAATGGTCAAATGATCTGAATAGACAGTTTTCAGATGAATAAATTAATACCATCTACAATCATATGAAAAAATGTTCTCAGTCACTACTGATTAGAGAAATACAAATTAAAACTACTCTGGGGTGCCACCTCATACCTATGACATTGACTAATGTGACAAAAAAAGGAAAATGATAAATGTTGGAGAAAATGTGGGAAATTTGAAATACTAATACATTGTTGGTGGAGTTGTGAACTGATCCAACCATTCTGGAGAACAATTTGGAACTATGACCAAAGGACTATAAAACTGTGCCTATATCCCAAAGAGATCATAAAGAAGGGGAAAGGACCAACATGTGCAAAAATATTTATAGCCGCTCTTTTGTGGTGGCAAAGAATTGGAAATTGAGGGCATGCCCATCAATTGGGGAATGGCTAAACAAGTTGTGGTATATGACTGTAATGGAATACTATTGTGCTGTAAGAAATGATGAGGAGGAAGATTTCAGAAAAATATGGAAAAACTTACACGAACTGATGCTGAGTGAAGTGAGCAGAACCATTGTGCAGAGTAACAGCAAAACTATGTGATGATCAGTTGTGATAGACCTAGCTCTTCTCAACAATACAATGATCCCAGACAATTCCAAAAGACTCATGATGGAAAATGTCATACACATCCAGAAAAAGAACTATGGAGTCTGAATGAAGATCGAAGCTTACTATTTTCACTTTTTTGTTTTTTGTTTGTTTGTTCCTTTTTTCTTGTTTTTTCCCTTTTGTTCTGATTCTTCTCTAACAACATGACTAATGTGGAAGCATATTTAACATGATTGTACTGTATAAGGTACATCAGATTGCTTGCTATCTTCAGGAGGGGGAGGGAAGAGATGGAGGGAGAAAAATTTGAAATTCAAACTCTTAACAAAAATGAATGTTGAAAACTATCTTAACATGTAATTGGAAAAAATAAATTACTATTCTAAAAAAAATTAACAATCAACTCATGTGGCTCCAGCATACCCCTGACTATCATTGTATAATATCATACTAATGAAACATAATTTACAGAAAAATCCTTACAATAAAACCATTCTTAGGGGGCTGCTAGGTGGCACAGTGGATAAAGCACAGGCCCTGAATTGAAGAGGACCTGAGTTCAAATCCAGCCTCAGACACTTGATACTTACTAGCTGTGTGACCCTGGGCAAGTCACTTAACCCTCATTGCCCTGCCCCCCAAAAAAGGAACCCAAACATTCTTAACTCTTCTAAACTCTTCTTAACTCTTTATAAAACCATAGACCTTAGCTGACTACTAAAGAGTATGAATCCCTGGGTGGGCAGGGGAAATAAACCCATGCTTCAAAGACACCATAGTAAGGGTTGCCTTGAGTTATTACTGAAACATTCTTTAGATTCCCTTTTCCACTTGCCCCACAGTGCAAACTAGATTGCCAAAATAGTCTGTTCGGCAGGTTTTTTTTGTTTTTGTTTTTATGAGAAACTTCAATGAACACTTCTGCCTAAGTGATTTCCAAAAAGACTCCTGAGATAATTGTTATGAGACACTTCCTCCCTCTGCTTCACAGAGGTCTCCATCCCGGACTTCTATCTGAATTAGGGTGAGTAATTTTCTTTTGCTTTTTCCCCACCTCAGGGGCAAGCAGTGTTTATGACTGCATTTTTCTGGGAGGAAAGATAAGATGCCGCTTTGTTGTTCCTTTTGATTCCAGTTATACCGTGCCAAGCAAATGTTTTTGAAACTTTGCTAAGCCTAAAGGAGATACCCATATGCTGGTATGGAAATAACAGAAGCAGTGGGCCTCGTACTGTCGTTCCTGTAGGCACAGCATGGCCCTTGGTCTCCTTATATGAGTCTATCATGGATGTTGAACCACTTATAAAGCCTAGCACAATGTCTTCTCAAAGCAGCAAATAATGAAAAAAAAAAACCCAAAGATATTACTAGCATCATTTTACAAAGAAGAAATTAAAGCTAGTAGACATTCAGAGACTTTTCCAGGGTTACACAAATAATAGTTGGTAGGATAAGAAGGCAAACCCCAAACACCTGACTCCAAGACCATTTAACAACCCCACCAAGAAGATGTAACAAGTGGGTGTTAATAGGGTGGCTTTTGAAAGTGTTTATAACAAATCATTCTTATTTATCATCAATAATAACAATAAACAGTTCAGGCAGTTTTCTGATGAAGAAACCAAAGCTATCTATTCCCATATGAAAAAATGCTCTAAATCTCTAATGATTAGAGAGATGCAAATAAAAACTACTCTGAGGTACCACCTGACACCTATCAGATTGGCTAAAATGACAAAAAAAAGAAAATAATAAATGTTGGAGAAGCTGTGGGAAAATTGGAACACTAATGCATTGTTGGTGGAGCTGTGAACTGATCCAACCATTCTGGAGAGCAATTTGGAATTATGCCCAAAGGGCGATAAAGCTGTGCATACCCTTTGACCCAGCAATACCACTTTTGGGTCTTTTTCCCAAAGAGATCATGGAAGGGGGAAAGGGACCCACGTGTACAAAAATATTTATAGCTGCTCTTTACGTGGTGGCAAAGAATTGGAAGTTGAGGGGGTGCCCATCAATTGGGGAATGGCTGGACAAGTTGTGGTATATGAATACAATGGAATACTATTGTGCTATAAGAAACGATGAGCAGGAGGAGTTCAGAGAAACCTGGAGGGTCTTGCGTGGGCTGATGATGAGTGAGATGAGCAGAACTAGAAGAACATTGTACACAGTAACATCAACATTGAGTGTTGATCTACTGTGATGGACTATATTCTTCTCACCAATGCAATGGCACAGAAGAGTTCCAGGGAATTCGTGATGGAAGAGGATCTCCAAATCCAGGAAAAAAAAAAAAAAAGAACTGCGGAGTATAGATGCTAAATGAACCATACTATTTCTTTTGTTTTTGATGCTGTTGTTTTTTTTTTCTATTTTGAGGTTTTCCATCATTGCTCTGATTTTTTTCTCTTATAACATGACTAATGCAGAAATAGGATTAATGTTATTATGTGTATATATATATAACCTATATCAGATTGCCTGCTGTCTAGGGGAGGGGGGAGGGAGGGGAGGGAGGGAGAAAAATCTGAAATTGCAAAGCTTGTATAAACAAAGGTTGAGAACTATCTTTACATGTAATGGGAAAAAAAATACTTTATTAATTAAAAAAAACAATAAACAGTTCAACAGTTACATTCATCTTATAATAGAGGTAACAATCCAACCAGAAGTCTTTTAGCAGACATCTTTTTTTGAGCTCTGGACCTATATCATTTGCCCATACTTAACCCAAACTAGACTACTTACCCTCCTTTCTACATGCCTTGTACTTGTGCTAGTCAGGTCCTAGATTTCAAGAAACAGAAAACCTTACCTCACTAAATAACCTAACCATAGGGTTTATTGAATGATATACAAACCAAATAGACTGACTCACTTTACACGAGTAAAGTACATGAATGGAACAAAGGAACATACGCATTCTGCCTCACTACTATGTTCTAGATGTTGGCCTTTGTTTTTTTTTTCAGTTCCCAAGAAATTGGTTTTATCCAGCATGGCCTGATCACTGGATGGACCAGAGATGTTAGTGGTTCTAAAATTTTATACCAATGTAGATAAAGGGATATGGTTCTTCTTACAAATGCACCAATCAAAAATTAAATTAAATTGTTAAAAACAAAAAACAAATGCACCAATCATGAGCAAGTCAGATAAGGCTAAACAGAGGGTTGGAGACAAATCTACACTATTCGATATTTATCACTATCTGCATTTGTCACTATCTGCAATTTGGCCTTTATCTTCTAGAAGAAGGGGCCTAGCATAACTCTCCTTCACCAATGTCTTTGCTCATATTATTTCCCCTGCCTGAAATGACCTTCTTCCTGACTGCCGAATTCCTAATAATTCTTTAAATACCAACTCAAATACCAACACCTCTATAAAACCTTCACTGACCCTTTCCCCAGTCAGTAATGAAATTTTCTTCCATCAGATTTCACATAGTTTTGTGCTTTCACCTTTTATATGCACTTATCATATATTATTTGTATTACACTTATTATCATATTTCTCAGCTAGACAAACTCCATAGGGACAAGGACTATCATTTATTTAATCTTTTATCTTTCCCAGGGCCAAACACAGAACTCTGTACACAGTAAGTATGTTCTTAATATGTATTTTTTGAATTATAAACAAATCACTCTGAATTGAAATGATAAAAAGTCTCTCAGTACCTTATATTGCTTCAGTATTGATGACTTAGTTTGGCAATTTACTTTAAATCCTAGTTTCTTTTCCATATCTTTGTACTTGACATTTGCTCTTATCTCTACCCCAAAAGTATTTCCTCAAGTTTTCCAACATCTTGTGATTATTGAAAGACCATGTAGGGGCTGTGGTTTTTGCTTGGTAATGTGGTGTATCTACTTCCTATCCTGGCTGAGCAGGAGAGGGAATTCAAAGCAGTATGTGAAACATCCAAAGGCAAACAAACAAACAAACAATTTTACTGAACCCTCAAGAAACTTGGAAAAGCATTTTGGTTCAGTTCAAGGTTTGAACAAAGTCTCTGCCAGCTTTTAATGTAGTGGAACGGGCTTCCTCCACCCTTATCCAGCTATTCTCATGGGTACAAAGAAAATGGCTGAGGTTAGAAGAATGAAATCTCATCTCCCCAAAAGAAGAGCCAGGTTTGGGGCTAACCTCCACTGACAAGAAGTAGAAAGTCTTCCTGCTGACTTGAGACTTCTGTTTTTTCTTCATTGAAAGCATCTTGACTTTGATAGAATGCCTCAACCTTAAAATATTGCCAATGTATAATTATTTATGACATAAGGGAATTTACAGAATATTATATGAAAGGGGTATGTGTATATGTGTATGTAAATGATAGGCATGTATATAAAGCATATGTGTGTATAGAGATAATATTTACATGCACATATTCAGAGGGGTAGTGTGATCCTGTACTGGGTAGAGAGACAGAGAGAGGATCCTGGAGTCAGAGCTGGGTACAGGTCTTATTTCTGACACATACATATGTTAGTCATGAGGAAGTCATTTAACTCTTCAATGCCCTCAGGTAATTATCTAAGACTTTGAATGATAAAGATGGAGATCTACTTTAGTGGAGAGAGTTTTCAACTTTAGGAGCTCCCTTAATTAATGAAATCAAATTGGAGGTCTGGACTAATGATACTAACTATGGATGATACTACCATTAATGCTACTACTAATAAAAAATAATGATAACCATAATAATAACAAAATCCATCTAAATCCTCCCGAAATGCTAAGCATTAATTATGCTTAGCACTAGAAATACAAATGCAAAAAAGGAAGACAGATTCTACCCTCATAGAGCTTATATTCCAATAGAGGAAGAAACACATATAGGGAGTGGTGGCCAGGAAGGCTAGGGATGGTGAATGGAATCAAATGGAATCATAGGGCAATAGACTGGCATATAGTTTCTAGGAACCATAGTGTTGGTTTGATTACTGGTTTTGGAGCTAGAGGTGGGAAGGGAAGAGGGTAAAGGGTACAAACTCAGAGGTATGGCATAAAGATGGTTAATTAGCAGCATTTTGATAGGTGTAGGTAAGGTCTATATATGGGGAGCAATCAGAAGCCTAGGCTTCTGGGAGCAGAGATAGAGTACCAGGTGGGGGGTTGGAAGTGGAGAATAAAAGCATGGTGACATGAAAACAATGATAGAGAATGAAAAATTTCAGATGGGGCAGATTAAGAAAGGTTTATCTCCTTGCCTTCCAGCAGGACCACAATTGTGATTAAAGGCAGTTGACCAGTGAGAGGAAAAGAATAATTGAACCACGAGAGTGCATCAATATAAAAAATCCAGGAAGCTAAATAGGAATTGTACATTTGAGATCAGAGCAGTAACTGAAGGTCAGCAGTGTGGAGGAATCAGCTTGAAGCTTGTTGGGTTACACTACAAAGGGAATAGTATCAGGTAGTAGTGAATACGTTTGCCTTTAAGAAGTCTCCATTTGAGACAACTTCCCCTTATTTGGAGAGTGCTAACCATACCCCACCCCTTTCTCAGATATATCAATGACACTATGGACATGGACACCAAGCACCTAAACCAGACATGACTTAGGGTCACATATTTGTCATGCCTTTAATGGAAATAATCCCTATTGACCTACAAATGTGTGTGGCCAATTCCTGGCTAAAGTCAACGCATCACTCAGGAGTAATAGAGTTCTCCTGGCAGGTTCATGAGCTTGAAAAAATGTGTTTGCCACTCTTAAAACTCGGGTTTGGCATTCATGGGCAGGCAACAGACTTTGTGTATATAACTGATTTGTTACAGATTACTCCAAAGTTATTCTATTGTGCAAGTGTTGTGGAATGACATAAGTAAAACCATCCCTCTGGATGCTCTACTCTCACGAATTTGAAAAGCCCAAATCCTGAAAACCTCCATTCTGGCTGGGAGAGGATGAAGGAAATCAATTCTCCTTTCCAAATGAACTACTCTTGCATCTAAAGGTCAGAATGTCTCCATCTGACACGGACCTGGCACCATCCTATTCTAGATGGCTGTATCTCTTTTAATGGAGTGTCAGGGAAAGAGACTTCAGTTCTGTTCTTCACCCTGAGGGTTGGAGTTCAGGCTATTGAAGATCTTTGTCCTAAACTCCATGGGTTTGTTGTTAGAAAGCTTGTTTGTTTTTTTCCAATTTGTTTTTCAATTTCCCAAACTCAACTGAAGCAGAATCTTATTGCTAAGTGAGCCAGTTCTTGCCCAGTGGATTAACCATTGTTCTATTGAACTACTTTGTGAAAATCACTTTCTCTTCTTTGAACCTTGGTTTATTCATCTGTAAAATGAGGGGGGTGATCTAGACTCTAGATGCTTACATAGACCTTGCTCACTATAAAATCCCATGATATTTTGTATATCTGATGTATTATGGAGACAATAGCCATCACCCTAAATATGAACATTCATATTTTCTTATTTAGCTAATATAAAGTGCTATGCATGCTGAACTCCTTTCTTCATCAACAAGTGTATAATAATCAAAAAAGAAAAACAAGTGTTTTTTAAAATTTAAAGTATTATTGTTACAAATGAAAAATATATCAAAGGTTGCCATTCTTAGTAAACTCTTTTAGCCAAGTCAATGCAAAATATTTAAATTAGGAGTTAAAATTAATCCTTTTTATTAATAATCTAGAAAGGAAAGGGAGGGAAGGAAGGAAGGAAAGAGGAGGTGGCTAGGAGTAAGGAAAACTAATTTCTAGATGTCAGTTCCACTGCCAACTAACTCATAGAATGACCTTGAGCAAGACATTTCCCTTCCCTGGACCTCAGTTTGCTCATCTGGATTGATGTTTTCAGGAGAATAAGCCTTTCCTCCCCCTCACTCCCCACCTCTACCAAAGTAAAATGTAAGCTTCTTGAGGGCAGGGAATGGTTTTGTTTTGCTTTGTTTTGTTTTGCTTTGTTTTGTTTTGCTTTGTTTTGTTTTGTAAACTTCCCCCACCCATAATACCTAACATGGTGTCTAATATAGAATATATGTTTAATAAGTGCTTTTTAAAATTGAATCAAATGAAATTGAGTGATTAGACAATAATATCTCTATGTTACCTTCCAACTGGATATCCTACAACTCTGCATACATGCATCTTTTTTCAACAATAATTATTGAATGAGATATTGAGTTCTGAGATCTAGATCTAGCTCTGGATATAGATATAGATATAGATATAGATATAGATATAGATATAGATATAGATATAGATATAGATATCTATATATAGATATCTATCTATCTATCTATCTATCTATCTATCTATCTATATAGCCCATCCCCAGAGACCTTAGAAATAGTGGTTATTCCATTAGTTTTTTCATACTGTAAAATAATTTGGCATCATCTATGTCTATTTACAAATTTTCAGATGGTTCTTCCCAACATTCAGGAATTTCAGTTAAAAAAGAAACCCCAACTAATTTCCCAGCAGTTGTTTGTAAGGGCTTAGGAAAGTCAGCACATGTTCTGTATTTCTCTTTGGTCCAACACTGAGGAGCCTGGCTGTGTTGGTCCTTTCTCTTTGGTCACCATTTTGTTTGCACATCACAATTGGATCAGCCCATGTCTCCCTGCAGCCTTCAAACGCATCCCACTCCCGCGTTCCATTGACCATCTCAAGGGAGAATTAGTTTGTTTCTTCCTGCTTTTCTTAGAACAGCTGTTACAAAGTGGGTGTTATGGAATTTTTTCTTTTGCGATTTCTTTCTGGGGCCCTGAAGCCTGTGGCACCAGGTGCACAAAATGAAGCCAGCAACTGTGTGTTCTTTAGGGCCTTCTCCTATATTTCTTCTCACGCATTGATTCATTGAGTTGTTTATTCACTCAAAATTTGAATTCAACAAACATTTACCAAGCACATTTTTTGAGAGATGCTGTATCAGGCACAGGGAGAAGGATGAATTTTAGATTAGACATAACACCTGCCCCATGGAGCTTACATTTTAATAAAATACAGACTGACACAAATACAGATAATCATAATGTGCTATTCCTTAGAGTGTAGAAAAAACAAAATGCCAGGTAAAATGTTAACAGTTGTTTACTTAACAAATATTTGCTCAATTCCTATTATTCAATCCAATCAACATTTATTAAGCCCCTACTGGTGCCAGGTACTGTGCTAAGTACTAAGAATACAATAAAAATAAATAAATAAATAAATAAATAAATAAATAAATAAATAAACAAATAAACAAATAAACAAATAAACAAATAAATAAATAAATAAATAAATAAATAAATAAATAAATAAATAAATAAATAAATAAATAAATAAATAAATAAATAAGAGCACTCCCTGTCCTCAAGGAGCTTATAACCTAAAGGGGGAGATAAATAAAAGGAGACAGGAAAAGGGGGAAGGGGTAGTGGGGCAGGGATATCTTGTTCTATGGATTTGGAACCAGGCAGAGAGCAGATGCAAAGTGGAGTGAATGTGCCTTACTTATGTGTAGATGATTTCTTTGCTGATTTTGGTTCTAACCTCTGAATTCATTGGTGTGAGGGAAATCCTGGTATGAAAACTCTTTTCACCAAAGAAAGTCAGTATTTTGTCTGGATATTAGTCTTAGAGAATTGTCTAGGGACACTGAGAGGTCATAAGCTCATAAATTTTGAGCTGGACAGAAATGTAGGAGTAATTTCATCCAATATCCTCACTTCACAGATGAGGAAATTGAGGCCCAGCAAAGTGAAGTGATTTGAAGCCACTCAGATAATAGGTGACAGAGCAGGGATTTGAACCTAGGTATTCTGACTGTCCAGTAAGTTTTCTACTACAAAAGAGAGTAAGACCCAACCTCTGCCTGCCTGGATTTATAACTGCCCAAGGCACAGTTAGATTTTGAAATTGAATAGTTGTTCAAATTAAAATTTGAATTTTTCACATTTTTTTAACCTTTTATTACTGCCTTTTATTAATTGCACATTTTGATGGATGCTCAGTCCAGAACTCACTTCCCTCTTATGTTCTCAGCAAGCACAATGTTTACCTCTGGGCTTATTACACTCTGTTTTTAAGTTCTTTTCCATTCACTTTATTGTGCAATTCACCTATGATAAGCTGCTTTGCTCGATGAACAGTGTCCTGGCTATCCCAAAGAATAATGGCTCCCATTTATATAGAGAATACTTTCTGCCATGACAACCTTATTGGGCGATTAGTGCACATATTATTTATCCCTGTTCTATAAATGAGGAAGCTAAGACTCAGAAAAGTTAAATGTGTGACCTCTTCACATAGGGGTCATGCCAGACTGACTTCATTTCCTTTTTTTGACAGGCTGGCAAATCAGGAAGAAGTTTTAGACATAGTATACTTGGATTTCAGCAAAGTATTTGACAAAGCCTCTTATGTAGGAAAGAGAGAGAGATGGAGACTAATGGCTACTAGAGTTCTTTTGCATTTGGAACTGAAGGAATGCCCAAATGGAAACATGGTAGAGGTGACTAGACACAATGCCATATGAAGAAATTGTGGATGTTCAATCTGTAGATTGTTTAGGGGACATATGATGGTTCTCTTCAAATACTGGGAGGTCCATGGTATAGAAGAGATATTGACCTTATTCTGCTTGGTGCCAGAGGAATTTGTACCAGAAAAGGAAATTGAGACTGGTGTAAGGAAAAACTTTTTAACTATTAGAATTCTTTTAAAGTAGAATAGTGTGCCTCGAGTCTTAAGAGGTCCCATTGGTGGAAGTCTTCAAGTACAGGCTGGATGACCTCATTATTTATTTCTTTTTATCATTATTAATTTATGGAATAAAATGAGCATTTCCTTAACATGGTATAATAACAAGAAAAAGATGATTGCACATGAAACTGAACTTCTATTGTATACAATTTGCTATTCATTTACCTCATTATTTATTATTCATTTTTCCCTTCCATGCACTCAATGGTCCAATCCAATGGATCTTCTTGATGTTCCTAACACAAAACAATCCATCTCTCATCTCTGTGTCTCTGTATTAGCTGTCCCCCATGCCAGGAATGTATTCCCTCCTCATCTTTGCCTCTTAGAATCCCTGGTTTTCTGCAGGACTAAGCTCAAGCATCAACTTCTACAGAAGACTTAAGGATTCTCCTAGCTTCCAGTAAACCCTATGTATGTACTATGTACTATGTACTATGTATGTATGTATGTATGTATGTAGATATAGAAATATGTGCACATACACATGAGTACATGCATGTATGTATACGCGTGTTTGTTTCTGCATGTTGTTTCCACCTTATCTATTTTCTATATTTTCTATATACTTATATGTATGTGTTATCTTAACCTTTAGAATATAACCTCCTTGGTGGCCCAGCATCTAGCACAGTGCCTAGCATAAAATAATTACTTACAAAATGTTAATGGAGTGTTTCCTACAGAGGAGATTCCTCTTGAACTAGACAACCTCTGACAACCCTTCCAAATCTGAGATTCTGTGGAGGTTTTTTGTGACTAGTCATGGTCATGTGGCTAATAAGTGTCATAGCCTTTGGATCCCTGGATCCTGATTCTAAATCTAGTGCTTTCTCCAATATCCAATGTCACTTTTCATAATGAATTAACTTTGTCAATGAAGTGCATGTTCTCAAACATGTGGAAAGAATTTGTTTCATCATCAAATGTCATTTTTGTATTGTGGGTTTTTAATCATTTTCTTCTTACTGCAATCCTCTAATTAGTATTACAAACCTATCAGGGGCCTTTTCTAGAAGATAGTGTCCTTTTATTCCAGGATATTATAACTGACACATGTTGCCCTCCACTGAGGGCTCCCAAACCTCATAATATGATGGGAGTGACCCTGAAGACCCAGAAGGCTATGCCAACAGAACATCAGCTCTGGCCAGTCCTACCAAAGGATGGGTCAGGTGATGACTGGTGCATGTGTTAGCTTAAAATTAGCATGGTAGGGACAGCTAGGTGGCACAGTGGATAGAGCACTGGCCCTGGATTCAAGAGGACCTGAGTTCAAATCCAGCCTCAGACACTTAACACTTATATCTGTGTGACCCTGGGAAAGTCACTTAACCCCAATTGCCTCACCAAAAAAAAAAATAGCATGGTTAAGTTTGGAGAGTTTCACTTACAGGTTGGTCCCAAAATAGTACCATTGTGCAAACATAACTGCTCTCAAAGACCAACTACTGAAGTTGTAGAGGAGCTGTGTTGGGGGAAGGAGCCTCTAGTTAGAAAAAAAGTAAACTCATATACAATTATAGCTTTTATATAAATTAATGCAGATTCATTAGTCAATGATGGGAATAGAAAATTAGAATCCAGTTTGTTGAAGCTAATTCCTCCTGGACAACAGAAGTAAATACAGGTAGCAGCCCTGTTCATTTGACATCTCTTGTTATATGTAGTTAGGCAGTTCTGAAGCTTCAGAACTATCTTCATTCTGCCTCTTTTAAATAGGATATTCTTATGTCAAGAAACAAAAATGGCATGTGTGTGATGGGGATGAGGGGGGCAGGAACAATGAACCAAATAAATGTCAGAAACTCTGAGCAAGAGTCCCACATCTACCACATATTACCCACATGACATTGGGTAAGTCACTTAATCTCTCTCTGGGCCTCAGTTTTCTAAGGCTTAGCTTCACATTGGTCTACTTGCTATTCCTCACATAATAACCTCCATCTCCCACCTCCATGCCTTTGTACTAGCTTTCTGTCTCTCATACCTGGAATACTCTGATCCCTTACCTTCACATCTTAAAAGCCTTGGATTCCTTTAAGACAGCTCAAAAGCTACTTTCTGCAGGCATCCTTTTCCCAACACCCCAGATACTAGCTGGTTAGTCAGTCAGTCAACAAGCATTTATTTAGCACTTACTATATGCCAGGCACAGTTCTAAGCCCTGGGGATACAAATACTAGCAGAAAGGTAGACAGTCCCTATCCTCAAGGAGCTTATATTCTAGTGTAGGAAGACACATAAAAAACATCTGAAAAGAGGTACAGTACAGGGAGCATGGAGTCAGAAGTGCATTGAATGAAGATGTAGTTAGCCTAGGCCTCCTCCTTAAAATGAAGGTTTGTTCAGGAACCAGTCAATCAGAAGAAGAGTCCATGGGAGCAAAAGGCACTTGCAATGTTCAATGTTGAATTCCCAGGATGAAGAGATTTCTATGGCATGGTTAAAAAAAAAAAAAAGTTCAGCTAGTACCTCCTCTTCAAGAATTGTTGTTTTTGGTGAGTTGTGTCTGACGGTTTGTGACCCCATTTGGGGTTTTCTTGGCAAAGATACTGTGGTAGTTTGTCATTTCCTTCTTCAGTTCATTTTACAGATGAGGAAACTGAGGCAAACAGGGTTAAGTGACTTGCCCAGGGTCACACAGCTAGTAAGTGTCAAGTGTCTGAGGCTGGATTTGAACTCAGGTCCTCCTGAATCCAGGGCCTTTGCTTTATCCACTGTGCCACCTAGCTGCCCCCTAACTGTTTTTTTTTTTTTGTTTTTAGTGAGGCAATTGGGATTAAGTGACTTGCCCAGGGCCACACAGCTAGTAAGTGTGTGTTAAGTGTCTGAGGCCGGATTTGAACTCAGGTACTCCTGACTCCAGGGCTGGTGCTCTATCCACTGCGCCACCTAGCTGCCCCCCCTAACTGTTTTTAATATAACTTCAATATATATTTTAATCTAAGTACCTTGATCGCATTCAAAGCGTGGTAGGAGGCCCACAAATAGATATGACACAGATCCTGCTTTTATAAGCTTATAATCTAATGAAGGAGCAGACAACTAGCAATACTAGAGATAATAAATTATCTCTCCCCTGCCTATCTCACAGGAATATTGGAAGGATCTTAAGACTTAATGCATGTGAAAGTGCCTTGTAACTGAGTTCAATCCGGCCTCAAACACTTGACATTTAATAGTTGTGTGACCCTGGGCAAGTCATTGCCCTGCATAAAAATAAATAAACACACACACACACACACACACACACACACATATATATATATATATAATTTTTAAAAAATTTAAAAGTGCCTTGTAAACTGTGAAGTACTGTGCATGTATAAGGTCATAATAGCACTCAGCCTGGATCATACATCATAGATGCACTTGGGCCACGGTGTAGCCCCTATATATTTTTTTCCTGCCCAGACATTTTAATGAGAGTTTAAACCCTCACAGAAATCCCTTCCAAAAGTTACAGTGGGAAAAGCTAAGCTAACATTCCGGAGGAGGTCGAAAATTAGAAAGTTTGGTGAGCTAGAGATCCTGCCCATTCAGACATGCTCCATTCATCATCTTCAAAGCAGCGTCCTCCTGAGCAGAAGCACTTCCCATGCTGGTGTTTCATTTGAGCAGTCAGGCCTTCCATTTGCGTTGCTTTGATGTAGTGTTTGCATTTTGCACATGACCACCTGTCTTACCCTCAGGTAGTTGAACTTCATTAAAATATTCCTCAACAGGAGCTCTTTAATGGAGATTTCCTTCTCCCAGACCATTCCCTCCTCATTAGGAGTGAGGACTTTGGGAATGCAAACTTTTCTTTTTCCTCTATCTTTAGAGCTATCTCCTCCTGTATTTTCCTCACCCAGGCCTACAGTACTCTGTTCTCAGAATCACAGTATTGGAATTGACCTTAGGAGTCATTTAATTCAACCCACCTGGACAAAACAACAAACCAACTAATCAGCATACATTTATTAAGAGCCTACTATATACCAAACACTGTGCTAGGGGTTCGGGATACAAAAAGAGACAAAAGACTGTCCCTTGAGCTTTACAATCTGATGACACTCTAATCAAACAGCCATCCAGACACATGGTCAGACAGCCCATAATATTTTGAGATAGCACCAGTTAGAATGTTTCCTTCTATTTACCCATTAGATTGTAAACTCCTTGAGGGCAGGGACTGACTATCTTTTGCCTCTTTTTGTATCCCTAACCCTTAGCTCAGTGCCTGGCATATAGTAGGTGTTTAATAATGTTTCTTAATTGATTGATCCTTGAAAATGTGTAATTTTATAGAAAGGTTAAAAGCTCATCTCAGGATTACAATCCATAGGCTAGAGCAGGAATTCTTAACCTCTCTCTTGTGTGTGCTGGACCTTTTTGGTAGTGTTTTGAAAACTATGGACCATTTCTCAAAATAATGCCTTTAAATGACTAAGACTAAATGCATAGGATTATAAAAGAAACCAATTATATTGTAATATGCTTTCCAAATTATTAAATACATAAATTCAGGAGCCCCAAGTTAGCCTCAAGACAAGAAGGCCTGATAACGACCATTATTTTTTCTTTACATATATTGTTGGCAAGCATATAATCTTTGAAGTAAAAAGCTTACAGTACGAGCACTGGAAATAGCTACAAAGTCTTTTGGATGCTTAGTGGTATCTTCTAGATTGACTGAACACTAATTCTTTTTTTTTTTTAAGTGAGGCGATTGGGGTTAAGTGACTTGCCCAGGGTCACACAGCTAGTAAGTGTTGTCTGAGGCCGGATTTGAACTCAGGTACTCCTGATTCCAGGGCCGGTGCTCTATCCACTGCATCACCTAGCTGCCCCTAGATTGACTGAACACTAATTCTTAATGAGTGGATGATGAATTTGTAATATTATTGAAACATCTTTGGATTCAGGTGACTTGAGCTTGACTCCTGGCTCTCTACTGCCTTACCTATGCAATCTTAAGCAATTGACTTAACCTCTCTGAGCCTCAGTCTCCTCATCTTTAAAATAAATGGGTTGGACTATATGACTTTGAAGTTCCCTTCAGATCTGAATCTATAAGCCAATGGTCAGTAAGGAAAGTCTCTGAAGGTAGATACCATGTTACTGAGGCCCTGGAATATGCTGTCAGAGAACTGGATTGAGTATTGTTTACATTGTTTTGTATAAGCTGATTCAGGAATATGCTAAACATTAAATTTTGTTTCCTAAGCTGATTTTTTTTAGACTTGGTCCCCCTATTTTGCCCAGGCTGGAAGTGTAGTGGCCAAATCTTACTAAAACACAGAAACTTTGGCCGACTCCATTTCCAAAATGGACTAGTTCTCTCCTCCTTAGGCAGCATGGTACATGCCCCTCCCCACCCACTCCCAGAAGAAGCTCACCAAAGTGGTGCCAGAGCTAATGTAGATACTCAATTAACTTTAGCCCTACTATAGTTCACAACTTTCAAATCTAATCCATCTACCAGCTTCAGTCGCCCCTGGGAACATAGTCACAGATCACCACACTGGCCCTAACCTGATGCTGTCATCTAACCTTCAGAGATATAATGAAACAACATATCTAAAGAGGACCTCATCTACCTCTCTCAGAATCCGTATCTTCCTCAAAGGCTCAGTTCAGGTGTAGTTTCCTCCATGAAACCTTCCCTAAGCCCCTACCTAATAATGCTTTCTCCCTCCTCAAATCACCTAACTTATCTGCACACGCAAGTATTCACTGCTATTCAGGATCAATTCAGGTGCCACCTGAATTTCTTGATGTTTAAGTTGTCAATGGCATCCTATTCCACAAATTTAGGGATAGGAACAAGATTTGTGACTTCACTGATACAAGGAACTCCCAGATGAGTAAACTCCCTCTATTAATATACCTTCTCTGCCACTTATAATCTTAGAGAATTGCTAAGAGCCCTGAGAGGTTAAGAGACTAGCCCAGAGTCACACAGTCAGCATGTGTCAGGGACAGGATTTAAATGCAGAGTCACATAATATAGTGGCAAGAATAGTCTCTGGAGTCAGAGGAGCTAGGCTCAACTCCATGCCTGAGTCTTACTTACTACCTGTGTGACCTTGGAAAAACTCAATTAACTTCCTCAGACCTCAGTTTCCTCATCTATAAAATGAAGAGGGTCTCCATCATCCCTTCCAGCTCTAAATCTGTGATTCTAATATCTTCCTGTCCTCAAAGCTAGCTATCTACTAATCCGTGCTGCCTCTCCAAATTTACTTATCTTTTTTACAGCTGTGTCCTCCCAGCCTCTTGAGGGAAAGGGTGTCTTTCATTTTGTCTTTGTATCCTGGGGGCCTAGAATGGTAGGCCATGGGACTGAATACAGCCCGATTGTTTCAACCATTGCTTAAGCTCTCATTTCTCTGGGTTGCCAGACGGGTTGGACCTTGTTTGATGGATGGGCATTTTGTGGTTTACTTGAAGCAGACTGGCTTTTCTGTTCTAGGTTTCTTTGGTGATGTTTCTGAAGCATCTGTGCTTATCTCCCTTCTCTGGGTTTTTTTGTTGGAGAGCTAAAACTCCCCATCAATGTGGTGGGTTTGAAAGAACCAGTGAACCATTTCCTCAAGTTGATCCCTTCATTTGTTATTGTGCCAGCAAGCTCCAAACAATGGACTCAATGTTTATGGTTTGATTGCATAAGAAGCATTTCTCAAAGTCTTTAAATCCTTTTGGAGGGTAGCCACCTTATACTTAGTGCTTAGGAAGGCTGGAATCTGTCTGAGGCCAAAAAAGAAGAAAAAAAAAACAACCCCAAAAACAAAAAACTCACCAGCACACGAATTTGCCATGAGAGAGTGGGAGGTAGGCTTTGGAGGGAGTAGAAGTTCTTATATAAATACACATGAAAGAAACTAGGAGGGAAGGAGTGGCAGAGGGAGTATGAGTGTGAAGGAGGAAAAAGGAATAGGAGTGTGACTGAAGAAGTAGGAGGAGCAGTTGGATAAGGTTTATGAGTGAGAAGGGAGCCTGAGTGTGATAGAAAGGGTGTGAGTGAAGAAGGGAGAAGACTAAAACTAGAAGGGGAGGAGAGGAATGTAAAAGAGTGAGTGTAATGGGAAGGAGGGAGGGATAGAAGTACCAAGAGGTACCAAGATGGGTGCAAAGAGAAGATGGGGTTCAGCTCTTTCTTATGTGAAATGGATAATATTTTTAAAAAGCAGAGTCAGAGGATAGCAAGAGGATTTACATTAGGGTAGGGCATAATTTGCCATTAATCCCTTCACACATACAGCTTCCCCCCAACCCCTACCCCATGAAGATCTGCATGTCCTGTTCTGAAGGGTTAGTCCAAATCTGCTGTTTTAAAATACTAGAAATTATCCATAAAGGAAGAGTTTCATTTTGATTTCAGGCTGGGCAAATATTTCAAAGAGCTATGGAAAGGATCACATACTTAACAAGGTTATTGGCAGCAAAGGGATCATGAAATAGTAGAGCTGTAATAGGCCTTTGGGATCATCCAGTCCAATCCCCTCATTTTACAGGTGATGAGAATGGGGCCCAGAAAGGTTAAGTGCCTTGGACCAAGGTCATACAGCTAGTTAGTAAAACATCTGGCCCTAAGAGTAAGCTCAGTTCTCTTTACTGTCCAATGATAAAGCAACCTAGAGATGTTTGCTATAATGTACTCATGCCAATGGTCTTTCTCTACTGTACTCCCATGCTTTCTCCCATGATGGCTCTTAAATGAAGAAGGTAAGATTTTAGGGAATAAAAGGATCGTGTGTGTGTGTGTGTGTGAACACATACAAAAAACATACCATAATTTTCAACCATGAAACAAACCAATGGGAGGCTGAGAAGCCAGAAACAACTGAGTGAGGAAGTAAACTTATCCAAGTGTTGAAAAGATAATTTGTCTAAAAATAGAACCCTGGTAGAGCTTCATTTTATTATTTATTAGCTAAGAGTATTAACATGTAGAAAGGAAAAGTTGCTGGGATCTTTAGTATGAGGTTTTGAGGCCATTACTGACTAAAATATAAAAAATGAGGTGTTTTTTTCAACTTTCTAAAGAATTTCCAGCTCTTTAGGGGTAGGTTTTCCCATGTATAAATTAGCCAAACATGACAGAAAGTTCCTGCATCAACTCTGTCTGCATTTTTACTATAAGATGCTACAAAGGACTCTAAGGGGAAATGAAATGAGGTGACACAGGTGGCAAAAGATATCTCCACCAAGGGACTGAAAAAACCATAGCATACCCCCTCTTACAACCCCATCCCAACATTCTAGGGATATTTGAAATCGTTCATTAATTCATTCAGTCAAGAATTCCAACAATTATGTGGGTTTTTTGAATGAATGAATAAATGTATGATTTCAACATACATGTATATATAGAGAGACTATACATAATGTGTATATATGGACATTATATAATATATGTGATATAAATGCAAAATCTATCAATAAAGCATACACATATATGTTTTACACACATATTTTATGTTTGTTTATATTGCCCACATGTATGTTTATATATACATGTACAAGTATATATTTTATATAACCATAGATATATTTTATCTACAGATTTTGCATTTATATCACAGTCATTTCCAAATATACCCCTCTTTGCCTCGCCTATTCAGCAAGGAATAAGAGATTAGAACACTAGGGTTTTTTTAAGCATAAAAATATTTTATTATTTTCCAGTTACCTGTAAAGATAGTTTTCAACATTTGTTTTCAAAAGATTTGTAGTTTCAAATTTTTTTCTCCCTCCCCCCTGCCCAAGAAGAAAGCAATCTGACATAGGTTACATATGTAAAATCACATTAAACATATTTCTGCATTAGTCGTGTTGTGAAAGAAGAATCAGAACAAAAGGGAAAAACCTCATAAAAGAAAAAAAGAGTAGAAACAGTATGTTTCAATCTGCATTCAGAATCCACAGTTCTTTTTTCTGGATGTGGAGAACATTTTCCATCATGAGTTCTTTGGAATTGTCTTGGATCATTGTATTGCTGAGAAGAACTAAGACTCACAGTTGATCATCCACAATGTTGTTACTATGCAAAAAGTTCTTCTGGTGCTGCTCACTTCACTCAGCATCAGTCCACTTAAATCTTTTCAGGTTTTTCTGAAATCTGCCTTCTCATCATTTCTTATATCACAATAGTATTCCATTACATTCATATACCACAACTTGTTCAGCCATTCCCCAATTGATGGGCATTTCCTCGATTTCCAATTCTTTGCCACCACAAACAGAGCTGGTTGTTGTACATGTGGGTCCTTTTCCCTTTTTTATTATCTCTTTGGGATACAGACCTAATAGTGGTATTACTGGGTCAAAGGGTATGCACAGTCCCATAGGCCTTTGGATCAGAATGGTTGGATCAGTTCAAAATTCCATCAAGAATGAACTAGTGTTGGGGGGCAGCTAGGTTACGCAGTGGATAAAGCACTGGCCCTGCGTTCAGGAGTACCTGAGTTCAAATCCAGCCTCAGACACTTGACACTTACTAGCTGTGTGACCCTGGGCAAGTTACTTAACCCAAATTGTCCCCCCCCCCCCACAAAAAAAAGAATGTACTAGTGTTCCAATTTTCCACAGCTCCTCCAACATTTATTATTTTCCTTTTTTGTCATATTAGCCAATGTGATAGGTGTGAGGTGATACCTCAGAGTTGTTTTAATTTGCATTTCTCTAATCAATAGTGATTTAGAACATTTTTTCATATAGCAATGGATAGCTTTGATTTTTCATCTGAAAACTGCCTGTTCATATCCTTTGACCATTTCTTGATTGGGGAATGACTTGCAATCTTATCAATTTGATTTGGTTCTGTATAAATATTAGAAATGAGGCCTTTATCAGAAACACTGGCTGTAAAAATTGTTTCCCAGGGGGGCAGCTAGGTGGCACACTGGATAGAGTACTGGCCCTGGATTCAGGAGTTCCTGAGTTCAAATCCGGCCTTAGACACTTGACACTTACTAGCTGTGTGACTTTGGGCAAGTCACTTAACCCTCATTGCCCTCCCCCCCAAAAAATTGTTTCCCAGCTTTCTGCTTCCCTTATAATTTTGGCTGCATTGTTTCTGTTTGTACAAAATCTTTTTAATTTAATGTAATCAAAATCATCCATTTTGCTTTTCATAATATTCTCTATCTCTCTTTTTGTCATAAGTTGTAGAATGCTAGTTTAAATCACAACCTGTATACTTTGGACAAATCACCCAATTCTTCTAGACCCATGCTTTCTCATCTGTAAAATGAGGGGGTTGGAATTGATTACCAGTAAGACTCCCTTTCTAAGTCTAGGATCCAGTGATTTTTATGGCCACTCTGCTTTTCCAAGGAAAACACTACAATGCTCTGTATAAAACTTCTATTAAGTATCCTATTTATATCATACTCTTAAATTATGTGATCTTGAGCTGGTATGAAGCCTTTTTTGAAAACACTTTCTAATATCACCTCAGATTTTTGTCACTCCAAAATCTTAATGAGAAGTAAGCCTGAATTGAATCCTTAACTAGACTGATAGATTAAGAGAACTATTGGATGGGAATTTCAATATACCATAGACCTAGGTAATTAGATTGGAGAAGGTTAGTTTGAAGCCATTTGAAAAGGGAAACAAAAAATAAAGATGAAGAGGGAGCCAGGTGGGGAGGGGGAATCTAGGATCAAAGAGAGTAATTATAGAAAGCTGGACTTCAACACAGAGATGCCCTACATGGCATGGTTATAATCTTACTTTCTTCCTTCCTGTTTTTGCCATTAAAAAAAATGGCATAGTGGAAGGAGGACTTACTATCACAAGGAAGGAAGGAATACCCATTTGTATAGGATCTGCTCCTTTCCAGGCTGTGCTAAGCACTTTTAAAATAGTATCTCTTTTGAGCCTCACAACAACCCTGCAAGGTAGGTGCTGTGATTAACCCTATTTTACAGCTGAGAAAACTGAGGAAGCAAACAGAAGTTAAGTGGCTTCGTCAGGACCACACATAAGTGTCGGAGGCCAAATTTGAACTCAGGTCTAGCACTCTATCTACTGTACCACCAGCTGCCTAAATTACAAGACTGGAAAGAAATGCTGGTTCTGGACTCAGAGGATTCAAATCTCACCTCTAACACTACCTGTGTGAACTTAGAAAGACACTTTCTCTCCTCTGACCTCGGTTTCATCATCTGTAAAATGAGGGGGTTGCATTCCATGACCTCTAAGGATCATAAGAGCTCTCAATCACTGATCCTCTGAACTAATATGTTTCCCCTTACTAGTTAGCTGCAAGATCTTGGGAAGCCCATTTAAACTTTCTGAGCCTCAGTTCCCTCATCTGTAACATGACTATGTTAATACAGTTCATTATCTCACAGGGTTTTTATAAAGACAATGCTTTATTTACTGGAAAGCACAATGTCAGTTATGATTAAATAAAAGAAAGGCAGGATACATATATGCTATTTGTACCAGGCTGCAGAATTCTTGGAATTAGTCATTAAAATCTCCATGGTTCTAAATTTTTCCTAGGAAAATATGAATAATTTCCCTTATCCTGGGCTTTCAAAGGACTATTCCAATTCTCAGAAGCCAGGGCCAAATATCAGGTTCCTGTACATTAAATAATAAGCATTTTGATAAAGAACATTAAGCTTAAGCCAGTGAGACCTTTAAAGAACAGCAGAGCTAGAAAATACCCTTTCAGGGGCTTCTTAATCCCATTCAACATATGTTACCTGGAGCTACTACTTTCTAACAGGCCCCACTATTTTATCTGTTAAGAAAGAGAATCTCCAATTCTCTCCAATCCTATTTCTATTTAGGATTGAATTTGGGAATCTGTCTGATCAGAATGGATTATGAATAGATTTCAGTCAGTCAGTATTCAGAATCATTATAGTGTCTGGTTCCAGGCACTGACAAGGGGCTATTGAGGAGACTATAGACACCAGGTTTCTGTCCTCATGGAGTTCTCAATCTAACATTCCATTTGATGAGAGAGACCAGACACACAAACACCCAGATTATGTATTATTTTTTCAGGCCCTTCTGAAAAAGATGTTGAGACAGACATATAAATTCTGGGTAGTTGTAGTATGTATGTACATATGCATACATTGTATTTTATGGATGTGTGTATATGGATGTAGATGTGTATGAGTAAAAGCTCCTTGAGATCAGGGACAGGATCTGTCACTATTTCAATGACTTGTCAGTCTAATGTAGTGCCTTGCACACTATAGGAGTATGGCGATTATTTGTGGAGTGCCTTTGGTTATGATCATATAAACTTAAAAGTAAGTTAATAGGGGCAGCTAGGTGGAGAAGTGGATAGAGCACTGGCCCTGGAGTCAGGAGGACCTGAGTTCAAATCCAGCCTCAAACACTTAACACTTATTAGCTGTGTGACCCTGGGCAAGTCACTTAACCCCAATTGCCTCACCAAAAAAAAAAAAAAACAACCAAATAAGTTAATACCCAGTTTTATAAAAAAAATAGAAAACATAAATTACCTAGGGGAAAATTCTCTGATAAAAACAGCCGGGAAAACTGGAAATCAGTCTGGCAGAAATTAGATTTAAACCAACATTTCATACCATACTCCACAATAAATTCTAAATGGATACATAATCTTAATATTAGCGAGCATACTATTTAAAAAATAGAAGAGAAACAGATCATATACCCCTCACAGCTATAGACAAGAGATGTATTCTTAATCAAACAAGAATTAGAGGCAATAACAAAAGATAAAATAGATAATTTTGATTACTTAAAACTAAAAAAACTTCTTCACAGCCCAAATTAATACATCTTGGATAAGAAGGCCAAATGGGGAAAAAAATTTTCATATCAAATTTCTCTGATAAGGGTTGGATATCTAAGATATATCATTGTAAAAGCCCATGGTGTTGGGAAAGATCAAAGGCAAAAGGAAAAGGGGATAGCAAAGGATGAGATGGGTAGATAGTGTCATGGAAACAATGAACATAAATTTGGACAGACTTTGAGAGATGGTGAAGGACAGAAGGGCCTGTCATGCTATGATCAGTGGGGTCACAAAGAGTCAACATGATTGAAAGACTGAAAAACATCTAATATGTATAACAATTAACATATACATATTCAGATGTATAAATGTGTACATACATATGTATATACATATGACTATAAGCATTCTCCAATAGATAATGGTCAAAGGATATAAACAGTCCTCAAAAAACCTGCAAAGTATTTACAACCACATGAAAAAAATGTTTTATATCACGAATAATAAAAGAAATGTACATCAAAACAACCTTGTGGTTTTACCTCATACCTGCAAAGTGGCAAAAATGACCAAAAAATGGCAACAATCAATATTGGAAGGGTTGTAGTAAGATAGGCACACAAATCCATTGTTGGTAGAGCTGTGACATAGTACAACCATTTTGAAATTGTGTAAATAAAGTTACTAAAATGTTCATACCCAAAAAAAAAAAAAAAAAAAAAAAAATGTTCATACCCTTTGGACCAGAGACTCCATTACTGGACTTAGCCCCCAAGGAAACTATTAATTTTTTTGAGTCCCCATTTACTCCAAAATAATTATAGCAGAACTTTTTGTGTTAAGAATTGTAAACATTAATTGGGGAATGACTAAAAAAATGTGGTATGTGAATGTAATGGAATACTACTATGTTGTAAGAAATATTGTGTGTAATATAGATAGAAAAGTATGGAATGATCTATATGAACTGATACAAAGTGAAGAAAGCAAGTTAAGAAAACAATATACAAGGTAACCACAATAATCCAAGTGGAAAGAACAACACACCAAAAAATTAAAGTAAATATAACAAAATCACAAAAATCAAGTGGGTTTCAGATGGAGAGATATGAGAGAACACCCCCAACCTACCCCTTCATGGAAATGGGAGGTTCACAGGTGTCAAACACTGCACTTTTTCCCCAGACTTTTTCAATATATCCATAAGTTGTGCTGACTTTTTTGTTCCTCTCTAAAAAAAAAAATCATCATTTGGAATGGATCTTAGAAAGGGAGAGGGAGAAGGATACATGGGATACTATGGCAATGTAAGAAATAGAAAATATCGATCAAAAAAAAATTTTTAATGTTAAAGGAAATTGACATCACTGAATATCTGTGTACACTGTGAAATAGGAAGATTTATAGCTTATCATTTAATCCTTAGAATAACCCTGGGAGGTAGGTGCTATTATTATTCTCACTTTATAATTGAGGAAACTGAGGTCAACAGAGGTAAAGCGACTTTCCAAGGGTCACAGAACTAGTAATTGTCTGATGCCAGATTTGAACTCTGGTCTTCCCTATTCTAGGCCCAGCTCTCTAGCCACTGTAAAACCTGGCTGCCTCTAGAAAAGAAAAGACATGGCTCCCTACTCATGAGGAATTTAAATAAAATGAAAATGATATTATGCCGGGAGTAAGTTCATAGGGCAGGGTTGGTCTTCTGTGAAGGATGAATACAAGGGCATGAATAAAAATTGGAAAGAATGGGCTGTGAAATGATGCAGTAAAGCAAGCACCAACATGTGTGTGATTCTGAATGCATCCATTAAAGTGGACCTGGGTTCTACTACTTTTCAACTGTGTAACCATGTGTCCTTCCCCTTTCTGGACCTCAATTTTCTCATCTGTAAAATGAGCAGGTAGGATTAAATGATCTTTAAGGTCCCATCCAGTTCTAAATCTAAGATGATCCTATGAAATGGAGAAACCCAGAAATAAGTGTCGTAAGTGAATGTGTTGTAGAAATTGGGCAGTGACAACTCTCTATTATGACCCTGTGGCTCCTCTTCTCTAGGGAGAAGCCCACTCACTCTAGAAAATAGTACTGTATACTTACTGTAAAAGCCCCTTGACTTTTTCTTGAATCAAGTTAGGAATCCGGGTGAATTCCCTTAGTCCTTTGGCTGAAGTACCCTCTCTAATATAACACAGAAAAGAGATGGCTTCTCCCCAGAAGTAGGTGATATTTTTCACTGTGATCAGTAGTTGGGCACTCAGAGTAGATAGTGAACCAAGGTCTTGATTGTTGTTTCAGAATTTCTCCCTGTCCTCTGGAAGGCAGGGAACCATTTCCAGAGAAAGGAGACCTGATCATGTATTAACTGTTGCATCGGTTGAGAGTATACTTGGGAAGAAAGCTGAGAATCACACGGGAAAAACCATTAGACCTCTCTAGGCCTCACTTTTCTCATTTGTTAAATGAAGAGGCAGAATTATACCATCTCTAAAGTCCCCTCTAATTCTAAATCCATAGAACTGAAGAAAGATGAGAACAGGTCTAGAGGAAGTGTGGAGAAGAGACTGTTATTCCTCTCCCCTATGGATGTCCCTGTACTAGCAGAGACCGAAAGAGATTTAGGAGTTATTTTGAAAGTGATGACCACTATTGGCTCATTAAGATGGACCATGAGAGTCAGAGGACTCTTACAAGGGTAATCACAGTTAATACTTCAAAAGTTACAATGATTAAAACAAGCTGTGGTAACTGATGTGATAGAATATTATTGTGCTATAAGAAATGACAAGCAGGATGATTTCAGAAAGTCCTGGAAAGACTCATATGAACTGATGTATAGTGAAGTGAGCAGAACCAAGAGAACATTGTGTACAAAGACAGAAATATTGTTTGATAAAGAATTGTGAATGGCTTAACTATTCTCAACAAGAATTGACAATCCAAGACAATCCCAAAGTACTAATGATGAAACATACTATCCACCTCCAAAGAAAGAACTGACATTGATGGAACACAGACTGAAGCATGCTATTTTTCACTTTCTTTCATTTTTTTCCCTTTGATTCAAGTTTTCTTATACAAAATGACTAATATGGTAAAGTTTTACATAATCGTACATGTATAATGTATATCTGATTGGTACTGCCTCAGGGATGAAGGGAAGGAGGGATGATAATTGGAACTCAAAACTATAAATAAAAATGTTTATTACTTTATAAAAATCAACAGACCTGGAGACTGCAAGACCAAGTAGAATTTATGAGTAAATATAAGAAAAATTATTATAACCAAGTCTGATGAGAAAACTAGAGTTATAATTAAACAACAATTGATAATAGTTAAAAAACAAAGATGGGGGCAGCTAGATGGTGCAGTGGTAAAGCACCGGCCCTGGATTCAGGAGTACCTGAGTTCAAATCCGGCCTCAGACACTTGATACTTACTAGCTATGTGACCCTGGGCAAGTCACTTAACCCTCATTGCCCTGAAAAACAAAACAAAAAAACAAAACAAAACAAAACAAAATAAAGATGTTAAATTTTACCTATGTGTACATTTCTAGGTGTTGTCAAAAGCTATTGGTGTAGTTGACATTTAGTGTGTAAGCACAGTTGTGTCATTTAAACTTTTTGAACTTCAGTTTGCTTATAAGTAAAGTAGATACATATAATAATAGCATCTTCTTCCCAAGGTTGTTGTGAAGAACAAATGAGATCATAATTGTTAAGTACTTCGCACATTGCCTGACTCATGGTAAATGCTGTAGAAATGTTAGCTATTATTATCATATTATTACAGAATATAATTATTGTTATAAAATTACATTTATTATATAAATTACATAATTGTATAAATTATTTTCTATATAAATTATATTTATTATCTAAATTATCTAATTATATAGTTATAGAAAACAGAATTATATAAACTATGTATTATATAAGTTCTATAAATTATAATTATTAATAATTATTAATAATATTATTATTACACAGTTCTCATGAGGTATGGGTATATGGATACAATGCTATACAGGTGTACTCAGAGACAACTATACCAGTCCCTACCTCTCTCTACTACTGGCTTATCTCCTTATTAATTATCTCTCTCTGGGTTTAAAAGCCATCTAGTGGGTATGCCACAGAATATGAACAGAAATTATTAAAATTGCAGAAACTTTCTCTAATAAGCTCAGCCTTAACCCTAAAATAATCCAGGGAAATCTCTTCTCCCATGAGCCTACTTCCCCTCTTCAATTTCAAACCACAAACTTATAGGCTTAGACAAAATCATGGCTAATGGCCACAAAATTTATTAGCAGTATCAAGTAACAAAAACAAAGATAAATATTCAAAGAAGATATAAAGGCTGTGATGGGGTTCACAGCCAGGGTCATTCATTTTCCCCTCCTCCATGCTTTTCCCAGTGGATCTGAGTTGGGTAGTGGAAGAAAGGGAATGTGATTTAAACTTTCAGTGGAAGTTTTCTCAGAACTGTGCTGTGGAGAAAGGAAGGGGTGGAAGAAGAAGCAATTGACTGGACTTCACTCTCACTAATTACCATAACTATTCATTTGGCCTAATCTTAGCTGTGGTCCACAACTGCCATAACTACTAATGCTGTCTACTCTTGGCTACAGGCCACTTCTACCACACATTTGTCTTCTCTCCTCCTTCCTTCCCATCTGTCCACTCATCTGTTCAGGTCTCATTCTTGTTTTTCCTTTATTAGTACCTGAAACTTAGGCACAAGACCTTTTCTCAAGGCTGCTTGAACCCCAAACAAAATAAGCTCTCTTGAATACCCACAGTCTAGTTCCAAGCAGCATAGGGTTACATAGGTATAATCATACTCTAAGTAGCTACCAAATTATTGTGAGGCTCACATGGATACATCAGGCATTGTATCAACTATTCTATTATTAAAAATATATCATTTGAAAATGAATGCTATTTAGTGTTGTTCTGTTTAGCTATTTTAGTTGGCATATCTATATCTATCTATATATGACATATATACACATATAAACACAAATATTAGTGAGGAAGCGTGCAAATATCACTTTCCTACTGCTGAAGTCTAAGAGTTCAGAAGTAATAATTCACGTTATAATTATGGTACACCAGCTTGTTGACAATAAACCCTAATTGCAAGTGAAGTCACTAAGAGGAAACGATCACTTGAGAGCTGAGCTGAAATATATATATTTATTTAAATGATAGAGTTGAAGAATAATTACAGATTTATGTTTAAGTCCAACTTTCCTCATTCTATTTTTCCTTCTCTGGCTACCCTCCTGTCCCCATTAGCAACTCAGGCACCTGTTTCCTAAGAACATTCTTGCCTCTCCTATTCTCCTCTCCTCAGTGCTAATTTGGTGAGTAGCAACTTATTAGTATTTTTTTTTAAAAGATACATTCTGTGACTATTGGCTGATACATGGAATTTGTAAAATTAGAAATTCATTCTTCTGGTACAAACTTTTCCCTTATTTAAATAAACATTCATTATCAATCTTTTATCTCTCAGTATGAATAAATTTATCAAATTCCTTCCCCTAACATAGGTTCAGATAAGAAAGACATGGTCAGAGATGGGAGATGTGGGCCAAATAAACTTTCCAATTTCCTGATTTTTTTTTTCTGTTATGATGCCAAGTTCCCACCCCAGAATCTCTAATTCTAACATAAAAGCTATTAGTTCCATTCAGCTAAGCCCTGTCTACTGATGAGCTAGTCATTGATGGTTCCATAATGAGCAGTCAATGGTTACCATGGTTGTATATTATAGCTAAATATATATATATATATATGTATACGTATACATATGTACATAAACATATACATGCATATACATGTGTATATAGCTTATATGTGTATATCTATCTATCTATTTAGATAGGTAGATACATAGATATCCTTCCTTTACTATATCATAAGTTCCATGAAGGCAAGGACTTTGTGTTCTCTAAATTTTATAACTGCCCTAAACAAAAAACAATGTTATTCACACAGTAGGCATTTAATAAATGTTTGTCTAATAGAATTTAGTTTAGGGGCAGCTAGGTGGCGCAGTGGATAAAGCACTAGCCCTGGATTCAGGAGAATCTGAGTTCAAATCCGTCCTCAGACACTTGACACTTACCAGCTGTGTGACCGTAGGCAAGTCACTTAACCCACATTGTCCCACCTCCCAAAAATTGAGTTTAAAAAATATCTTACCCAATTAGAATTATGCTAAGACAGTGACTAAAAAAATGTCAACCCCGGTGACAAAAGTTTCTTTGATGCAGAGTTCCTACCTTTCACTCTATGTCCTAAAGAAGTCAACAAAGGAAAGAAAGGACCCATATACATCAAGCCACTGATAGTGACAATTTTCACAGTAGCAAAAAATGGAAGCAAAGTAGATATCCATCTATTGGAAACATCTAAACATACTATGCAGTATGAAAATAAAAGTGATATCTTGCCATCAGAAACAATTAATTATGCACAACTTATCTGAGTGAATACAAAGTAAAGAGAACCAAGAAAACATAGACATGGTGATTATAACAATGTAAATAGAGAGAACAATAACCAAACCAAAACTGAATGCTACCATGGTAGGAGTGGCACCTATATTATGTCAATTGGGCTGGTTTAACTTTAAGGGAATGTGAGGTCATTCTCATGATCATGTCTGGTTTGGCTTTCTTGCTTCCTAAAGTGTAAAAGGTACCCTTTGGGTGATACGATTTTTGCTGTCGTTTGCAACTCTTTGTGATCCCATTTGGGGTTTTCTTGGCAAAGATACTGAAGTGGTTTGCCATGTCCTTCTCCAGCTCATTTGACGGACAAGAAAACTGAGGCAGAGTTGTGACTTGCCCAGGGTCACACAGCTAGTAAGTGTCTGAGACCATATTTGAACACAGGAAGATGAGTCTTTCTGACTCCAAGTCCAGCACTCTGTCCTCACTGCAAGTCATGACATCACCCTGATGTCATGGTCCTCTTCAAGAATGAAGGACAAACAACAAAAACTCTCAGGCTTCATTACTGTGGTAATTAGTTTTGTTGAACTGCTTCCCTTCCCACTTAATGTCTCTTTTTATTTTTTATTATAAAGGATATAAAGGATGGCTTCAGATATAGAAAAAGGAGGAGAGAAATATTTGGAAATGAAGGTGATATAAAAACAAAATATATTAATAATTTAAAAAAAATACACTTTAGGGGCAGCTAGGTGGCACCGGCCCTGGATTCAGGAGTACCTGAGTTCAAATCCGGCCTTAGACACTTGACACTTACTAGCTGTGTGACCCTGGGCAAGTCACTTAACCCCCATTGCCCCACAAAAAAAAATACACTTTATCCTTTGTGTTGCTAACTCTGATTTTCTTTCAAAAGAAAGTCCCTTCAGAGATCAGCAGAACAGAGCCCAACAGAGCAGAGCCCAGACCAATTTCTGTCAGTTTGTTTCTGAGATTTCAGTGTAGAAAAGACCTTAGGGATTGTCTAGTTCAACTCCATCATTTTAAAGATGAGGAAACTGAAGCCCAGTGGAGGTGAAGTGACTTACCCAAGGTCACACAACTAGTAAATATCTAAGTCAGAATCTGAACTCAGGTCATCCTGACTCTAAGCCTTCCTTCTTGGCTTTTATGATCCCTCTATTCTTCCAAGTCCCAGATCAAATGTCACTTTTTAAATGGAAGTATTTTTTAATGCCCCCAGTTGTTACCACTGACCCCCCCCAAATTACCTTATATTCATTTGTATTTTCACATTTTGTATTTTTCTAGTAGAGTGTAAGCTCTTTGGGGAAGCTAGGTGGGTGGCTCAGTGGATAAAGCACCAGCCCTGGATTCAGGAGGATTTGAGTTCAAACCCAGCCTCCCTGGGCAAGTCACTTAACCCTCATTGCCTTACCAAAAACCAAAACCAAAACCAAAAACAAGAATGCAAATTCTTTGAGGGAAGACACTAATTCATTGCCTTTGTCTTCGTATCTTTGGTGCCTAGCACCATGCTAATGCATAAAGGAACTTAGTAAATAAACACTGGAATGGACTTCAATTTGTTTCTCCCCTAGAACCTACCAAGCCCTCTGCTTTGCACATAGCCAGTTCTTCCTTATTGTGGCATTTCTATTTCCTGAATTACTGTACCTCCCTTCCCAGCAGGGGGCCTAGTCCTATGATTCAAACCCACGTAAACTAATCTATCTTCCAAAGCCTTAATGACCTTCCAAATAGGAAAGAACTGAATTGGGTATGGGAATCTCTCCTTTGGACAGGCTTTTTAAAGGTTACCAAAACATTTCTGAACAATGTGTTGAATATAGAGGACCAAAATCATGGCTTAGTTTCCTGAAAAGAATTCCTGACATGTTTATTTGTTACAGAGCCCTTGATATCAACTAGGACCAGTGGAAAATATGACAGGGATTTCCAATATGCTGCTTTGTGAATTCATTTATTTGTTATCTTTAAAAAAAAAAAAGAGTTGAATCAGAATCTAGGGTCATTCATTGCTCACTCAAGCTGAGCCCTCAGGACTGAAAAGATCCATTACGGCTGTTTATTTTTCTGGACTTCTTAAAGTGATCAAATCATTGTGTGGACCAACTTACCAACTTTAGTTTTCAAATAAAACAGGTTCTACTAAAAGGAAACTGAACTCTGAGTAATTGTAAAAGTCAATACTTGTCCCAGATAACAGATAATGAAATATTCTCCCTTTCTTATACAGCTGAGGTAGGGACTACAGAGAAAGAATATCTCATATTTTGTCAAATATGGACACCTTGTTGTGCAGTCCTTTCAGTCATGTTCGACTATCTGTGACTTCATTTGGAGTTTTCTTGGCAGAGATATTGGAGTGGTTTGCTATTTCCTTCTCCAGCTCAAACAGGGTTGCATGACTTGCCTAGGGTCACACAGCTAGTAAGTGTCTGATGTCTGATTTGAACTCATGAAGATGAGTCTTTCTGATTCTCACCAAAACCCCCTGGGCTTTCGATAAACCTATTGCCCCATCCACTGTACCACCTAGCTGCCCATTGATCTCACCAATTGTTTTTCCTTAACTGTTTTTTCTTGTGAAAAGGAGCATTCAATTCTAATGCATGAGAGTCACTGTAGAACAGAGTATATCCAGAAATAATGTGATATAAACCAAAAGGTATCAATAAAATTTCTTTTAAAAAACAAATGAAGATAAGCTTCCATGGGAAGTTAATAAAGAGGGAAATTAAATAAAATGTTAGAGTAGCTACCTTTTTTTTTTTAGTCTCACTATCTAAAGTATTTCAGTTCTAAATCCTATGATTCCATAATACCCTTTACATCGAGCTTTATTTTTCTTTAGGTTCATCTTGTGAGAATATAAACATACTTTTAGCCATCAAATTCATACTGCTATTACATGTTCCACTTTATAACTCTTGGTAAAATAAATGTCTTTTGAGCATTTAACTTTGTCAAGCACATTCCCTGGAACCTTCCATAGGATGATAGTCTTTATTAATTTCTATTTATTCTCTTAAAAATTTAATTTCATTCTATTTTCAGATCCACCTTCTCTCCTTCTCACTTGATCCCCCTGAATCTCCCACAAATTGAGAAAGCAAGAAAAATAAAACCCTTTTTATATATGTGTATAATCAAGAAAACAAATTCCTACATTGGTCTTG
Organism: Dromiciops gliroides; assembly: GCF_019393635.1. Classification (NCBI taxonomy): domain Eukaryota; kingdom Metazoa; phylum Chordata; class Mammalia; order Microbiotheria; family Microbiotheriidae; genus Dromiciops; species Dromiciops gliroides. Next base: position 160,017,005 of record NC_057862.1, on the reverse strand, counting down.
TAAAAAAAAAAAGTCTCAGTCTGGACCCTGAGTCTAATACCTCTCTATCAGGAAGTGAATAACGATGTTTGTTTTTTTTTTAAACTTGAGTCTTCTGGAATTGGAGCTGGTCATGGGGTTGATCAGAGTTCCTAAGTCTTTCAAAATTGTGTAAATTGTTCTCCTGGTTCAACTCACTTCCCTCTGTATCAGTTCATACAAGTCTTCCTAAATTTCTCTAAAACCATACCCTGCACCATTTGTTACAGCACAATAGTATTCTCTCACATATTGTATACTACACTTCTAATCAAAGGGAAGATACCACCATATTAAGAAAAAAAATGCTATCCTCAGAACATACTTAGATGTAATTTTACTTAGAAATAAAAATGTTCATCCTACTATTTTTATTTTCTTTGCCTAATGGATATATATCTGTACATATACATATGTGTATATATACACATATATGTAGTACATGTGTGTGTGTGTGTGTGTGTACTGCATCAATTGATACATCTTGGTCCATTGAGGTATTTTAAAATTCTGGTCCTTCTATTGTTATAGGAGCTTTCTTTCTATCTTAAAAAATGGTAATAAATGAGTAAAATAGATTTTAAACATTTTTAAATTTTATTTAATAATTTATTGGCTTAGAGAGTTGCCATTGAGGAATTTCCTTTACCAGTGCTGATGGATACCTGTACTGTACCTCTGATCTTATAAATTTGCCTGGGAGTACTGAGAAGTTAAATGATATTTTTGGAATCACACAATCAGTAAATGTCAGGGGTGAGATTTGAAGCCAATCTTCCCGACTCCTTATGGAATACAGACTCTGGACAGATAAAGACAGAAATAAACAAATAAATAAGGTGTCCTCGAAGTCTTTCTTAAATTGGAGTTTTAGGGTCTGAACTGAGGGTTTCATCCAGAAGACCTTAGAACTCAGGGGGGTAGATCCTGGCACCTCTTGCTTGGCAGTCCTGAGCCCCTCCTTCCCCCACCCTCAGGCTCAGGATGTAATAGAGCACACAGAGTCCAGGGTGGACATGGCCCTGGGCTCCTGGGAGAGTTGGTAAGCATTACACCTACCCCAGGGCCACCAGGGAGAATGAGCTAATTGTGTTTAACAAGTGGCATCTGGATTTTATTCAACTTTACACGAATGCAGTGTTGTTTATGAACAAACCTGAGTTGTCAATGGGAGAAAGGAACCTCGACTGTTTAACAAATAGACCTTCCCCTTGCCCCAGCAGCACTCTTGGCAAGATCAGGACTTGCTGAGGGCTCTCAAGCAGAGTTCAGAAAGAAAAAGGTCCTCCTATTGTCCCAGGGTTGGTGTGTGTGTGTGTGTGTGTGTGTGTGTGTGTGTGTGTGTATGTGAGATGGGGTTGGGATAGTTGGAGAGTGGTCTATGTTCTGTCTCTCCCCCCATTCCCATACTCTCCCCAAAGACCTTTTGGGTCTCTATGTTTTCCATGCTACTCATAAGCAAGTTTCTATTTTGATGTGGGTATGAAATAAGAAACTTGCTGTATATCTTTGCAAACCAACCGAGGAAACCTTGTAAAAAATGAGTTGACATAAGCCCACTTGATAAATAACCCCTCATTCCCTGAGAAAGGAGGAGGACAGTGACTAAACTTTGCCCTTGAAAAAAAAATCACAAGGCCAGGCCACAAGTCCCAGCTAAGACCTTGAATGCATTAAGAAGGGTTCACTCTTTCATATGAGAAAGCTAGGCTGCCCTGGTTTTAGGTTCCTTCTTGCTACATAGATAAATGGCCAAAGGAAACATTATCCATGCAGTTTCACTTCAAAGGCCAAATGGCAACCTTGCGTGCCTTTCAATCTGGCCAATAACCAAGTGAAAAGTCTAAAATGTACGTGTTTAGGAAGGAGGCTTCACGCCGTTCCAGGCAGGCCTTTCCCAGGATCTCATACCAGCCCTGTTCCATTTGATGTGCAAATGTTGTGTATATGGGAGCCTGCGTGGCACAGACTGCCTGCCAGCAGCCTGCAATTTTCTCATACAATCCCCCCAGAGGGTCTCTAGGGAGGGCCTGGGCAAAGTCTGGATACTGAACCCAGGGAAGGGGGGAGTCAAGGCCTTTGAAGATGAACATCAATTCACTAACTTGGGACCCTGGGATGGTATGGCTAGCTGAGAAGATACACAGTCCCAAGACAATGGCAGCAGGGAACTTGGGGAACCCAGGGGTAGGATGGACAAGCATAGGTTCATATGATTTAAGAAATGGAAGCGACCTGAGAGATCACTTTGCCCAACTTACTCACAAGGAAAAGAAGATCCAGAGAGACCCCTTAACCAATCACACCCATTCAGTCATTCTGAGGCCTTATCCCTTTGGTTGTTTTCTCATGATGAACTATTATATACATCTTCCCTTTGACTTTTATTGGTTACCTCAACTTGAAAATGTCACAGGAAGGAAACAGATTAGCTACAAAACAGTGTTTTTTGAGAGAACACAGCAGCAGGGTACTCAGAGGGACCTAACAACATCCTTTTGTACCTAATACACATATGTAATGTGCACAGATATCTGGCTATGTCATATATATCTCACCTTCCTATGGGACTATAAGTTCTATGGGGATTGGAATTATTTCTTATCTAAATTTTGTATTTCCCTCTACTTAACACAGTCTTCTGCACAAAACAGGTGCCATTAACATGTTTATTGAATGAATGGTTAAAGTCTCCCTGGGCATCTTCAAGAGGATTTTAAATGCTTTCTGTCACTGAAGGACTTCAAATGAAGACTGCATGACCATTTATTAGGGTGCCATAGTTGGTATTCCTGTTCTGCTTTGGGTTGGACTACATGTCCTCTGGGGAATCCTTCAGTTTAGAGAGTCTGTAGCTGACATCTGTGTCTATAGTTGATTGGAAAGTAAACATTTCAGGCAATATCATCAATGCAACATCAAACCATCAGCTTATTGGTATTGGGTAGCATCACCACCTAGCTCATTCCCTTTTGTCTCTAATGTCTATGATGGGAAAGGGGATGTTGTCTGGGAACCAGAGTAATGCTTTCTTGACTCTTCTACTCCACGAGTAAGACATAAATAGAACAAAAGAATTACAGAATCTCATAGAAAGAAGAGATGTCCAAGGCCATTGAATGCAATCCATACCTGGACAGGAGGCCCCTCTATGGCCTCCCTGACAAGTGGTCATCCAGTCTTCACCTCCACAGTAAGGAAATCACTGTTTTCCAAGTTAGCCCCTGCTACTTTTGGACTACTTTTTAATCATCAGTGCATTTCTCCCCCCACCCCCATTTTTTATACAAAAGAAATGTACCTCACTGTAACTTGTATCCATTGGTTGCAATTTTGTAACCTGAGAACAAGAAGACCAAGTGTAACCCTTTTATCCAGCCAGCCCTTCAAGTACTTTAAGGCTATTATTATGTAATCTCTAAATTTCCTCTTCTCTAAGGTAAACAGCCCTAATACCTTCCATTGATCCTTATATGGCATACTCTTTGGTTAACTCACTAACCTGTTCATTTTTTTCCAGACACATTCCAGCTTGTCAATGTCCTTACAAAGGGGCATCCAGAACTGGACACAATGCTCCAGTTATGGCCTGACAAAAGCAGGGTACAACAGGACTTTCTCTCCCTCCTTTAATGAGATAGAGTCACAAAATGAGAACAGCCAGTTCTTTTGCTCTGTTTTGGCACTTCCTAGCATACTTGAACCAGCAGAGTCGAGCAATGCTTTGATTCTCAGCTCACTCAATAGCACTGTCCCACTGAGGACAGATTGATAAATTAGTAGTTAGAGGTACAAAGACATCACCATTTTCAATTGGTATGTCTGACCTAGGATGGCATAGGTGACTACAGATAGAGCCCAAACAAACTGCTCCCTGGAAACTCTCCCCTTCCCCTCAACCCTGCAGGAATGGCCTGGTCCTTGTTTTCCATTTATTCAGATTTCAATCATCATTCAAGGTTTTAGTTAAAGTCCTACTTCCTTCATGAAATCTTCCCTGATCATGCCAGCTCCTACTGATCTCTCATTTTCTGCTCACCTATCTGAAGTATTGTTGTTCAGTTGATCAGTTGTGTCTGACTCTTCATGACCCCATAGACCATACTTTCCATGGAAATTTCTTGGCAGAGATATTGAAATAGTTTTCCATTTCCTTCTCCAGTGGATTAAGGCAAACTGAGGTTAAGCAACTTGCCCAGGGCTACACAGCTAGTGTCTGAGGTCAGGTTTGAACTCAGGTCTTTCTGACTCTAGGCCAAGCCCTCTATCCACTGAGCCATTTAACTGTCATATGAAGCATTTTGTTGTTAATTCAGTCATTTCAGTCATGTCTGACTCTTCATGATCCCATGTTGGATTTTGTTGGCAAAGATCCTAGAGTGGTTTGACATTTCCTTCTCCAGTTTATCTTATAGATGAGGAAACTGAAGCAAATGGAGTTAAGTGATTTGACCAGGGTCACACAACTAGGAATTGTCTGAGGTCAGATTTGAACTCATATCTTCCTGACTCTAGACCCAGAGCTGTCTCCATTGCATACATCTCAACTGTTTGATGTGTGTCAGTCTACACTCCAAATTAAATTGAAGCCCTCTGAAGGCAAGGACCATGTCTTCTGTTTTTCTTTATTTCTCTGAGTGTTTTCACAGCACTAAGCACAGACTAGGAGCTCAGTAAATGTTTGTCACTTGAGTCTTTGATGTCTTTGTGTTTATTCCCTTGAGGTAACCTTCCTAATCCCAGGGGTACCCTGGTAGCTAGAGCAGCAGTTAAGAAAGATTCATTAAAGAGCATATTACAAATATGTGCAGTATAGGAGAAATTGATATCGCTGATATTGGGAAGCATGGTTACTGCAGCTTGCCCTCATTAGCCAGGGGTCTAGATTTAAATTCTGAGCCCTCAAAATTTAATTTCAGAATACAACAAACATCTCGAAAGAATGATCTTTTCTGCTTATAGCCCCTTACAATGAGGTGTGTAGACTGTGGCACAATGGATAGAATGCTCAAATTGGAGCCAGGAAGGCCTGGGCTCACATGCTACTCCTGATACTTACAAGCTGAGCAAGTCACTTAAGCATTCTGAGCCTGAATTGGCTCATCTATAAAATGATGGTGGTTGACTATATGATCTGTGTCTGAGAACAGATTTGAACTCAGGGGGATGTCTTCCTGCCTCTAGGCCTGGCACTCTATCCACTGCTAATTCTAATATAGCTCTACATTTTCCTAACATAACACTGAGTCACGTTCTATTTTTTAAAAGATAAGCAACAGAAAATTAAACATTCAATGAACAGTTTAACTCCTTTTTGATAACACTAAACTTTGTATTTTTTTGCTTGGTTTTCTACTGTTCAGAATGCATGACATAGCTGTCTGTTTGTGACTTTAAAAATATTAAAAAGAACGTTTGTGACAACACCTGCTCCTAACCCCCTCCTCCCATTCCCCACCATCCTGGGACTGAGTATCATTTACAAGTGGTCTTTGCAGCTGACCAGTTTGGACTCTGACTAGCTGTAGGATCTGATAATGTGCTTTCATTCCCTTCAATTGCCCTGGAGTTTGTCCATGAAAGAATAACTAGTATTTGCTCTCCTCCTTCCCAAGGGAAACCAAGCCCACACTCACTAATCACAAAGATCAGAGGCTGGGGAATATGGAGTGCCAACTTTAAATTCAAAGAACTTAGACTCAAAGACAGTATTGCCTGATGGTTAGAACATTGGGAGAGTATTAATTCGAATCTTGGTTCTGTCACCACCTTGCAATATCATTTCTGATCAGTGAACTTCCCTGTTCTATTCTTTCTACGAGGCTAAAGTTTGGGGGATAATTATCTCTTTCTCCCACAACTTTCCAGAGAGGTGTGAATACTATGTGAATAGAAGTGAAGCACCTTCAACATGACAACATGCTGGGACTCTCAGAGAAGAGATGCAGGTATAGATATTTTGGGGGTAAAGAGCAAGTCTGAGATGGTAGGATGTAGTGATGATAGCAGACATGTGTTAGCCATTAGTGACTTCTGCAATGTTTCCATCATTAGTTTTATGTCAAGTGACAGCCCAGTATCTCAGATCTGATGTGTATCTTGGGTGGGCTCAAGGAAAAAAAGATACATCTTTGATTGATTTGAAGAACTAAGAGGGTCTGGTGGAATATTTTTAAAAAGGAATCAGCAAACTCCATTTTCTCTTCATATATCCCATTGTCTAGATGGTACCTATGAAACATTTTTAATTTGCTATTTTCCAAAGAGCTTCAAAATAGCAGCTATCTGTCCCCTCTTTTGGAAGGCTTAGTGTTCTGAATACAGGCAGACTGAAGGGTAACCCCAATTTGTGTAGGCCCTGACTTGCCTTTCTTTGGGATATAGTTTATTCATCTTAGTACTGTCTCAAGTCTTATACTCACGCACAAACAACTTAGCCCCTTACTGCCTCAAGGACAGAAATCAGGCAGAAGAATCCCAATAGAAAGCCCTGAGAGTCTATCCTATGGTGTCATTCACTGAGAGGGCAAGTCATCAGACGTTTTTATCACTTGACCAGAACTTGAAGTGGGATGGAGCAGGTTGAAAGGACATGCCTTGCAGGACCAAAAGGCAGGAATGCCTCCCTAACAACTAGACCACAGAGTGAGAAGATGGGTTCTGACTGAGAAGCCCGGTCACATTTCTTCATACAGCTGCAATAATATTACAACACATCTCTGGCCGTTTTCTCCATTCACTTTTTTTTTTAAATCAAACTACTGCAAAAGATCCCATAGGTACGACTGTGCTCTTTCTGTATAGCCCATATTTACTGGATCTTGGCAGTGCTGGAGCTTGACCCACTGACTATTTTGTTGCCATTTACAGCTCTTTTGAGTTGAGGCTGAGTTTTGATAGAAAATTTCATAGGAAATATGTCACACACTGCTATATTGGTTTGCCACATATAGCCATGCACACAGGAACATTTACACATACATACAAACACATAGAGGTAATACCCATATGCACATATGCAAATATACATAAACCACACACAAACATACAAAAGTATATACACAAAAGTGTATATACATATACACACAAACACACAAGTTCATATGTACAAACATACAAAGATATGTACACCCAAGGTACACACACACATATACACACATACATATCTCTAATAGATATATGTATTGTATAGATATACAAAGTTATATACATATAATACATATGTATTGTACAGATATATATCTATGTATAATCTATGTGTATTATACAGATACACACACATAGATGTATATATACACATATACATGCATAACTTTAAATGAAGTCAGGAAAGAAAGGATCTTGGCAACACTCATACAGTTCTGTAAAAAACAATATATTCCCAAACTTAGGTAATGTTGATTGCAAAGACAGCTGCTGAGCTGAGAAACCAAGCACTGACCCAAACCAACTCGGAACAACACACAGGCACACGAACACAGCCAAATAATCCCGAGGAGTACACAATATAAATGTTTTATTGCTAGCACAGAAGTTTTCTTTTTAAGTAAATTAAAAGAAATAAATCTCCCTTTTCACATTCTCTATTGCAGTTCAAAGACAAGAAGTCGGCTAGTGGACGTTTTTGCTCAGACATACGCTACAGTAGTAGGAGAGCATGACATTCAATTGAAGAATTCAGAAATAGGGTGTTTTGTCTTGGGACCAGGGTCTGTGAATGCACTGTCACCTGCAAATAACAGCAAATGCAGATGGCTTGAAAACATCCACGAAGAGATGATAGTTATAAATAGAAGACTGGTATGGTTAGGAAGCAGAAAACTGTTACATAGAAGGCTATATATATTCTGCCCATTATTCCACATACTCTAGGCTAGGCTTGGCACTTTTAAATAAATGTTGTTCTTCATCAAGATGAAAGATGGGAATGGATGTTGCAGCTGGTAATGAAGAAGGGGAAAAGAAGGGGGCGGGGGGAAAGGCAGCTAACACTGTCCACCTAGAACCTGCTGTTCCGTTGGGAAGCAGGAGGGTAATGGGTGTTTAGGAGGGGACAGGAGCAGGGCCTTTTTCATGCTTTCCACATTGCAGACCCAGCCTTACTGGAAAGCAAGGTCAAGGGGAGAATGTCAGGGCACAAACCCATTGGGAGTGGTGTTGGCAACAACAAACTGCTGAGGGTGGTCACTATGGCATGCTGGAGTGTTCAGAAATGAAACTTCAGGGCTTAGCCATAAAACTTGCCAGGTTTGTCTGCCTCCAGGGAATCCGGATCATGGCAGGCTTCAATGGACCAAAGTCATACTTGTTACACATAAGGGCAGCAGGTTGGACGGGCACAGGAGCTGAGGAGCCCATAGACTCCAAATTTATAGATCATTTGTTTTTAAAAACCATTGACACAAAGTGAGAACTGAATCCTTTCTGCTAAGGATTTGATAACATCTTTTTCTTGTCCCCCCAAACCTGCTCTTTATTATTATTTTTTGGCCTGGCTTTAAAAAAAAGGGGAAACATCTCAGCCATCTATGGAAAATAATGTCCCTCTCCTCTCCTCTTTCTAGAAGGTAACATAGAAGGCATTTTGAAAAGCAAACAAATTCAACAACAGCAAAAACAAAAAACAAAACAAAACAAAAAAGAAGAAAAAGAAGACCAGAAGCTCAGAAGCTTGTGAACTACCCATACTGCCTGCCCGATTGGCATCTCCCTGATTTCTATCTCCTATTGCATGATGGTTAGGAAGAAAACCAGGAAAAGTCAGGAATATCATGATTTCTGGCTTCTTAATACATCTGCAGTGTACCAGCTCTTGGCATTTCTAGTCTGGTCTGGCTCTAACTAAAACCATTTCATGTTTCGCTTTGAAGAAATGGATAACATGAAACGGTAATTTGGCTGCAAAACCTTGGAAAATTGTTCCCGGCCCAAACATCTGCCCCAAATGAGCTCAGCTAAGGAGCTCTTCTTGGGGGAGGGGAAGAGACTGGGGGGGGGAGAGGGGGAAGAGAAGAAAAAAGAATGAAGGAAATGAAAAAGGTCACCATTCCTCAAGAAGAAAGCCCTTTGGACATCAAATGAAATAGCTCCCCTACTTGACCCCAGGTTCTAGGAAGGGAAGCTGAATGTGTTCAATGGCCTCAGGTCTTAACCCTTGTTCTATTTCCCCTCATTATTTGGTAATACTAAAGTGGTTTCTCACAGAGTGCCAGTCAACCTGGCACAGTTGGTTTGCTTTACGTATGCAATGAATTGCCTGGCATATAGGTTATCATTTAAATTCTTAAATAAAGACTGTGTAACACTTTGTATTCCTGAGTGCTGGGCCCCACAGAGAACATTGAGGGGGCTTGACACAAGCTGGTCTGCCCCCCTTTCTTCCTTGCCCTTCTTAGGAGTTCTTTTGGGGAATCTTTATTGTCACTGTCTTGATTTCCGAGTACTCTCGCAAACCGCATTCTCCCCTGGGAAAGAGAAAAGAAAAGAGAGAAGTCAGAGACTGATGGTCTAGCCATTCCAGCAGATCTGGCTCCCTGCAAGTCAAGGCCTTAATCCTCCCTAGAACCCTTATGTCATTAACCTTGATGTTTCTATATGATGGTTCCTTAGATATCACCATCACCCCCTTCCTTTCAGTCAACCATTCTTTTTTTTGTTTTCTTTTCTTTTTTGTTTTGTTTTTTGGTGAGGCAGTTGGGGTTAAGTGACTTGCCCAGGGTCACACAGCTAGTCAGTCAACCATTCTTAATCCGAGGTCCATGAACTCCGCCAGGGGTGCTTGTGAACTCAGACAGGGAGAAAAAGTACATCTTTATTTTCACTAACCTCTAATTAGAATTTAGCATTTCCTTCCATTATGGGTTAAAAAAATATTATCCTGAAAAGGGGTCAGTAAGTTTCATTAGATTCCCAAAGGTACCTATGACATCAAAAAAATGTTAAACCTCCACCCCAAGGCAACTACAAAGATATGATTTCATTGATCTTCACAGGTTTTCAGTTTATGTTTCTGTCCTTAATTTTTTTTAAGGGGGAGAGGCAGCTAGGTGGCACAGTGGAAAGAGCACTGGTCTTGGATTCAGGAGAACCAGAGTTCAAATCTTGCCTCAGACACTTAACACTAGCTGTGTGACCCTGGGAAAGTCACTTAACCCCGATTGCCTCACCCCCAAAAAAAGGGAGGGGGGAAACTTTACAGAATCATTTATAGCTTAGCATTTCACTAAAGTAACGAGGGACAGGACTCCTCTGACCTAGAAACTAAAGCCCAGGGAAATGACATAGATGACATGAATAGCTGAATGTCACATCAGTCAGCACAAGACCTCCAGATGCCCAGTTCAGTGTTCTAACCAATACTTCTTTGTACTTTTTACATCTAAGACACAGTTCTTCTTACCACACTCTATTGCTCTGTCCCCTGAGAAACATATCTTTGACGGTGAATTGCTTTATTGCTTGTCAAGTATTATATAAAGCGGTTTTGATAAATAGGGATGAGGTTCCCAAGGCAAGATTGACAAAGCAGAAGCAGTTCTCCATTCCTTTTCTTGTTTTTTGTTTTGTTTTTGTTTTTGTTTTTTTTAGTGAGGCAATTGGGGTTAAGTGACTTGCCCAGGGTCACACAGCTAGTAAGTGTTAAGTGTCTGAGGCCGGATTTGAACTCAGGTACTCCTGACTCCAGGGCCGGTGCTCTATCCACTGCACCACCTAGCTGCCCCCATTCCTTTTCTTGATACATAGTAAGCACTTCATAAATGCCTGTTAATTGTTTGATCAATGCGATGCTTGGAGAAATCTGACTTCATCACTGTATGTGCTTCTACCAACTGAAGAAGAGGAGGACTCCACTGCATTTTGTTAGTTGGTGGGCTCAAACAAACTGAAAAAAAAAAATAATCAATGGATGGCTCACTTGAGGAGGAGTCTTTCTGCCCTGTGCTCTCTTGGTTCTTGCATGAGTGATCCACTGGATCTCACCAGGCTGGAACCTCTCCATCTTGGTATGACCAAGAAAAGCTTGTGCTTTATTGGCATAGCCCTCAAGGACCCAGGAATAACCTCCATATCACAACAAGGCACGTGAGCAGGACTTCAGTTGTTACCCAGATTGAATGAAGAGGAATGAATACTGGAAGGCACAGCTTGCAAGAGTACAAACTTGGGGCCCATGTCATCTGAAAGATGGGTCTATTGGGCAGTAGATAGTGACCTTTAATTAATTCCTGAATCTACACTACCCATGAGAAGGACAAATACTGAAGCTGAAGCTTAAATACTTGGCTGCATAATGAAAAGACAGGACTCGTTTGAAAAAACAAACAAACAAGCAAAACCCTGATGTTGGGAAAGTCTGAAGGCAAAAGGAGAAGGGCATGGCAGAGGATGAAATAGATAATGTTGTGGAAGCAATAATCATAAGCTTAGACAGACCTCGAGAGATAGTGGAGGACAGCAGGGCCTGGTGTGCTATGGTGTCCATGGGGTCACAAAGACTTGGACATGACTGAACGGATGAACAACAACAAAGCCTCACGAAGCTCTTGAAGAGTCAAAGAAAAGAGTGAGCAAATAAAAGAAGGTAACATTTTAACCCTCCCTCAGAGAGCATGTGGATTTCCTTTTCTTTCTCTCTGCTGTCCAATTCATATAGATCTCTAATCTCAATCAACAAGTGTTTATTAAGTTCCTACTATGTGCCAGCTAGGTGGTACACTGAAGAGTGCTGGGCCTGGAGCCAGGAAGACTTATCTTCATTGAGTTCAAATCAGGAAGACCCATCTTCAGGGAGTTCAAATCTAGCCTCAGATACTTACTAGCTATGTGACCCTGGGCAAGTCATTTAACCCTGTTTGCCTCAGTTTCCTCATCTGTAAAACGAGCTGGAGAAGGAAATGGAAAACCACTCCAAGATCTTTGCCAAAAAAAACTCCAAAAGGGGTCACAAAGAGTTGGACATGATTGAAATAACTGAACAGCAACAACATATGCCAGGAACCATGCTAGATGCTGGGAATACAAATACAAAGAATGAAACAATCTCTACTCACAAATTAGATAGATAGATAGATAAATGGGGCATTTACTTTAAGTAACTTATGCTGAATGAGCAGCCATGCTACCTACACCCTTTCTAGTGGAAACCATTGCCTATCCAAAATCAAGTGTCTGGTGCTCTGGATTCTTTGCCAAGAACAACTTGGACACTGAGAATAACCAAGTCGAGTGAACCTCCTTGGGGCATTAGACCATGAGCAGCTACCTGGGCCTCTGTTTCCTTAATGGAAAATGAGGGTCTTGAGCGGGATGATTTCCAAGGTCTCCTCAACTTCATTTGCTTATATGTATCTCTAGTCCTTAGAAAAATAAGTGCTTAATAAATGCTTTTTAATTGATTGGCATTCTAGGATTCTATGAATTGTTCTGAAGAAAGCAGCAGGAAGAGACTTGAGTCAGAATGGTATTGCTTATCCAAGACATTGTCTATTGTCCTAGAAGTGGACAGTGAAAATTTAGGGCAAACTTATTCATTTAAAACGCTCACTCATTAGTGCTGTCCAGGCTTTGAGACAGATTATTATGAGCTCTGCTCTGGCTCCCTTTGGACTTTTTCCTGCCCTCGGGCCATTGTGAATATGCCTCACCATCATGGACATCATGTGCCTGTTTAGAGCTAGGTCACTCCCTTCTTATTTCCTGACTTTTGCACGCACTTGGGGCAGATCCCTGCCCTGTGCACTCCTCATCCTGTAAGCATCCTAACCCAGTCGCCATCAAGCATAAGGGAGGCTAATAAGGTCCTCTGTCCTGCTAGAAATTTGGTTTTGAGTTTGGCCATTACATTCCCATCACATGTGAATTATATCAAAACAAACCCAACCAAACAAAAACATTCACCTCAGAGAACAGCCCTGTCGTTCTTCAAAGATCCTAGGGCTATTATCTCTGGCATGGTTTAGATACAGTCTTGTTTAGAGAAAGGGGGATGAAGTAACCCGTAACATTAAAATAATCACTGGCCCAAGTATTTGGATATAAGAGGAATCACACAGTGGGTCTAAATCAGGGTTTCTTGACCTAGGGTCTGTGAACTCTTTAAAATGTATTTTGGGGACTGTATTTCAATAGAATTGGTTTCCTTTTTATTTATGTATTTAAAAACCAACATTCTAAGACTTTGCCAGACTATTAAAAAGATCTATGTCACAAAGAAATTCAAGCATCCCTGACCCACATACATTAACAACAATTATAATAGCATATTATTATTGTAGCTAGAGAGCTAGAATTTATGTAATGTTTTAAGTTTTGCAAAGCTTAAAGCTTTACATAGGTTAATTTCATTTGCTCTTTTTTGAAATAAAAAAACCTGATTAGCATAGTGGAAAGAGCACTGGGTTAAGAATCAGGAGACCTAATGGATAAAGCACCAGCCCTGGATTCAGGAGGACCTGAGTTCAAATCTAGGCCCAGACACTTGACACTTACTAGCTGTGTGACCCTGGGCAAACCACTTAACCCTAATTGCTTCACCAAAAAAAAAAAAAAAAGAATCAGGAGACCTGGGTGAAATGTAGTTCTTTCTCTAACTGTGTGACTTTACTCAAGTTACTAAACTTTTCTGGGCATGTGTTTCATTATCCTTAAAATGCAGGGATTGGAACAGAGCTTCTCTGAGGTCCCTTACAGTTCTAGGATTCGATGATTATTTGGACCAATTTATGATGTGGTTTCCTCATTTTGTTCTAAGCTTTGCATCTTCCAAATCCACTTCAATATTCTAATATTTCAAGAATCTGTGACTTCAGTAGGGTGGGTGCTCCCTCCAGCATCACACATTGCAACTCTCCCAAACCTCAACAGACGGTTTTCAAGATTTATTGGGAAGGGGAAATAAAATCATCTCTTTGTGGCCAGCTTTCTGTTAATTTACTAGGCAGGTCTTTGACTATCAGACACAGAGTCTGTCAACAGACAAGTCAATACTCAGAGCCTTTCCAACTGAGGAGAAATGGATTCCTGTTAGACTTGTATTGCCACAAAATTTAACCAGACAATGGATTTCTCCAGAGGAATTCTGATTTTCTTTTAAGAACAAAGTTTTGGCCAGGAGTGGTGGCCTGTGCCTATAGTTCCCGCAACTGGGATTAACCGTGAAAGGCTGCAGCACTTGTGTACCATAAGCATAACTTTTTAGAACCTAGGGTCATCTTCACAACATGAATGAAACACTGGAAGAAGACTTCAGAGGAGTAACTCCCTGATCCAAGGAAGGTAGGGGGAGTAAAGGAAAAAGTTCAAAGTGACCAGTGGGTTGACACTGAGGCTTTGATATCATGGTACAATAATATAAAAACTCACATTTCTATAGTGTTTTATGGTTTACAAAACATTGTCCTTTCAAGAAAAGTTATTAAAGTAAGAAGTATATTACTTTATTATATTTTGCACATGAGGAAATTAAGGCAAAGAGAGGTTATATGACTTGCCCAGGGTCACAAAACCAGCAAGTGTCTGTGGCCATATTTGAACTCAGATTTTCCTGACTTCAGGTACAGTGCTCTATACAGTGTGCCACCTGGCTACCTCCTAGAATGTAGGTAGTACTAATTTTATTGTTTTATTTCATAGAAGAGAAAACAGAATTTTAGCAAAGTTAAGTCACCTGACCAAGGTCACATAGCTATAATGTGATAGAGCCAGGATTCAAACTCAGTTCTCTTGACTCCAAGCCGGCACTTGTTCCACTATAGTCTAGGGATTCTTAGCCTGGAGTCTGTGATCTTTTATTAAAAAATTGATAATTGTATTTCAATATAATTGGCTTCCTTTTCAACTCTACATTTTATTTTTTTAATAAAAGTATTTTATTCTTTTCTAGTTGCATGTAGAGATAGTTCTCAACATTTGTTTATATAAGATTTCCAATTTCAAATTTTTCTCCCTCCCTTCCCCCCTACCCTAGACAGCAGGTAATATGATATAGGTTTATATATATATAACATTAAACATATTTCTGCATTAGTTCTACATTTTATTTTATACATTTAAAAACATCATTTTGAGGAGTCCACAGGTTTCATTAGACTGTCAAAGGGTTCCAGGACGCAAAAAGTTAAGAACTCTTAGACTATGAGTCCACAATAGCCAAATGAAGTGGAGGGCTGAGGCAGTTAATCAGATTATCCAATTTTAAAATCCCCAAATACATACACACATTCTCTCCTGTGTTTCTCTCTGTCTGTTTCTTTCTTTCTGTCCCTCTGTCTCTGTCTGTCTGTCTCTCAGTCTGTCTGTCTATCTGTCTCTCTGTCTCCTTGTCTTTGTTTCTTGGTCTCTCTTTCTCTGTGTCTGCCAGCCTGTCTCTCTTCCCCCGACCCCCTTTCTCTCCTGACTCTATCTCACCCAGGCTGGAAATGCAATGGCTACTCATGGCCAATCCCAATACTAATCAGCAGAGAAGCTTTAACATGCTCTGTCTTTCCAACCTGGGCTGGTTTGGACCTCCTTAGTCAACCTGGTGGCCCTCAGGTCCTGGAGGCTCACCATATTGGTACCAAATTTAATGTAGACACCCTATCAACTTTAGCCTTATTATGACTAAAAATTCCTACTTTCAAGTAGTCCCTCAGTTCCGCTCCCCAGTATTAGGTACTACAGGCATGAGCTACCCTTCCTGGCAAAAATCTTGCTCTTAAGGGAAAGTTTTCTTAGGGAAAAATTCACTCTCTGACTAGATACTGTGACAATACAAGTCTAGCAAGAGTCCATCACTATAAGAAGGCAGATATATGGCTAGTGACCTTCCCCCAAAGGGAATCCTTCATCGGGAGGCCTTCATGGTTACTCAAAGGACGAATCTATACTTAGAGCTCAAGTGTCCTGCTTCTCACCCCAGACTTGATTGCACTCGTTATGATGAGTGAATCTTGGCATTAGTTACCAGAGACTTAGGTAGATAAAGCCCCTTAAATCTGTGATGTGCTGTGCTTTAGAAGCTCTTCAGAAACCAGTTCAGGCTTTTGTCAGACAAAGCCATTTTCACAACCATAGACTTGACACAAATGTCCAATTCACTTCTGTGTATATTTGCACTCTATTTTATCTCCATTAAATACACTTTTGTAACACATCTCAATTTCAAACTGTGCCTCATCAGTGTTTAAAATGTCAAGACATACTTCCAGCATGGCATGGAGGGTTTAAAAAAAACATCAGAGCTGGAATCACAAAATATTATTTTAAAGCCTGATCCTGTTACTTATGTGACTTTCCTCAAGTTACTCTACCCCAGTGGGCCTCAGTTTCCTCATCTGTAAAATAAGGGGTTTAGACTAGATCAGAGGGGTCAAACATGCAGCCTGTAGCCCATGTGACCTGAATCAGATTAAAATGTGAACCATATTGGGAAATACTTTTTAAAATACAATGAAACAGGGGCAGCTAGGTGGCGCAGTGGATAGAGCACTGGCCCTGGATTCAGGAGGACCTGAGTTCAAATTTGACCTCAGACACTTGACACTTACTAGCTGTGTGACCCTGGGCAAGTCACTTAACCCTCATTACCCTGCCAAAAAAAGAAAGAAAGAAAAGAAGGAAGGAAGGAAGGAAGGAAGGAAGGAAGGAAGGAAGGAAGGAAGGAAGAAAGAAAGAAAGAAAGAAAGAAAGAAAGAAAGAAAGAAAGAAAGAAAGAAAGAAAGAAAGAAAGAAAGAAAGAAAGAAAGAAAGAAAGAAAGAAAGAATACATATTATAAATAAATAAATAAACAAACAAATAAATAAATGAAGATTTAGGAAAAAAATACAATGAAACATTTTTAAATTAAGTCAAAATGAAGCACACTGGGATCCTTATATATGGGTAAGTGGCCCCTGTTTCTATAAGTTTGACACCACTGAATTATATGACCTATGAGGCCCCTTCCAATACTAGATTCTATGCTTTTAGGATAGAATGTTCTTTCCCCCTTAATCTGTGGCAAAAATTCTGTCATATTTTTTTTTCCTCTAGCATGTACCCAAGACTTTACAGAAGTAAAGGAAGGTTGACAGCTGAGCACCAGGCAATCATTCGGCAGGTTGGCAACTCTGTGGGAAACTAAATCTAATTTAGACCTCAAAAGCTGGGGGCCAAATAGTCAGAAATGTCAGAAATCAATAAAGGGTAACTCTCAATAGATTTATACAGGGTTGGGGGAATTCATTGTTTCTCAACCTCCAATTCCACATAGGAATAAAATAGTTCTTAAAAGCAAGAGAACCAAGGGTGGTGGAAACACATTAGATTTGGCATCAGAGGGACTGGGTTTGAATCCCAGCACATCTACTCACTCCCTGTGTGATCTTGGACAATTTCTGTGAATCAGTTTTCTTTTCTATCAAATAAGGGGGTTGGTTTGGATGACTTCTAAGGTCCTTTCCAGCTCTAAATCCTATAACTCCCTTCTATATTACATCTTATAAATAGGTGGAGATGTGTTATGGTGGTTGCTAGAAATGGGACAGCAGTTCTATCCTGGAGATGAGGCAGTAGGCTCAGTTCTGGAGCTGCATCTAAGAGAGATGGCTATATGGGATCCTTTATCGAATGCGATTCCTACCACTTTGGGTAGAACCAGGGTCATTTTTCCACTATGGAATGGGTCGGGTGAGATGGGCAGAATCACAATAAAATATGTAACAATCTAAGCTATAGCAGCTAAAAATTCTTACTAAGTTCCCTCTAAGAACAAGGTTTTGATTTTTTTTAAGTTGAATTATCTGGATAATTGCCTCAACCTTCCCCTCCATTTGGCTTGTGTAAACATAGTCTTGGATTGTTTCTACATTATGTCAAAACAAAAATTTTCATCAATTAACTGGTTGTTTTGTTGACATGGTACCAAAAAACTGAGCCAACTGGTTTATTTATTTATTTATGTTACTGAATCAACTGATTTCAACTGTAAGATGTGATACAATAACAACCCCTGGCTGCTATGACTTCATAAGAAGGCTACTTAGAGTCTGTGTCTTGTTTTTTTTGTTTGTTTGTTTTTTAATATTTTGATAACCATATTCAATACAATTGGTTTCATTTGTAATCCTACATATCGTGTTTTAGGCATTTAGAAATATTATTCCTGGGTCCATTAGCTTCACCAGAAATGGTCTCAGGGATGCTCATTCATCTTCGGTCCACACTGACAATCACTGATATGACAGTGTGTGTTTTGAGTGCTAGTGTTGGAGTTAGGAAGAAGGTGAATTTGGCCTCAGACACTCTATGTGACCCTGAACAAGCCACTGAACCCTGTCTGCCTCAGTTTTCTCATCTGTAAAAGGAGCTGGAGAAGGAAATGGCAAATCACTTCAATATCTTTTCCAAAAAAAACTTTAAATAGGGTCATAATCAGACACTACTGAATGATTGAACAACAAAAACAACATCACACATCTATATCTATATCCATAGATAGATATCTGTATAGATATAGTTAAAGCTATATTTATTTATTTTTCAGATATGATTTTAGAAGTTAGGGTAGTGTATTCCTAGTAAGTGACTATCTCTACTAACACAGATCATACCTCTGATTTATATTCCTGGAGGAAACATGGTAGAGTGGATAGAGTGCTCAACTTGGAGGTAGAAAGACTTGATTTCAACTCCTACTTCAAACATTTACTAGCTGTGTGCCCTGAGCAAGTCACTTAAACCTCTCTGGGCCTCAGTTTCCCCATATGTAAAATGAGGACATTGGACTAAATGACTTCTACAATCCTTTGCAGCTCTAAACCTATGAGTTCAAGATCTCTCCCATTCTTGAACTCCTGTATGATCCATATATCTGATATAAGAATTCAGTGTTTAATTATATTCTTCTGTTGTTCAACAGTAGCTTCCTAGATACATATCTTGTTTCCTCAGCTGAAGCTGTTTATGTCCTCTGTGTTTTGTTCCTTTTTAAACTAATTTTCCATGGCACCTATACAGTGTGAGTCACAGAGTGGATACTCAATCAGTATATTAATTGGTTGAGACCTAAGGACCAGCCCAGGAGAAGTATGATATAGCTCTATTCTCTATTGGAAGAATAAAATGGCCATGGGTGGCTTCCATTTATGACTCACAAGTTATGGGTCTCAACTTTTTTCAGAATTAAGGAATATTTGCTCTGGGATAGCTCATGAGTGCCTTGGGTAATACATGCTTCATGGTCATTCAATAAATGTTCACTATAGATAGTGAAAGAGGTGGCCAGGTGGCTCAGTGGATAGAGTGCTAGGCCTGGAGTCAGGAAGACCAGATCTCAAATCCAACATCAGAAATTTAGTAACTCTGTGACTCTGGGCAATTCACTTAACCTCTATTTGCCTTTAATACACTAGAGAAGGAAATGGTAAACCCTTCCAATATCTTTGCCAAGAAAACCCCACGGATAGGGTCAGGAAGAGTAGACTAGACTGAAGAACAACAACTGGCGATGAAAATGACACTAGAATGATAATTAAATTATTATATGAATAGCTGAGACTTTCTTGGTACCAATAGTCATAAAACTTCTTGTCCTGTAAATTCTGAAAGTGAATAGCAAAATACTTACATTTCCCGCCCGTTTCCAGACATCTTGAATCCCCCAAAGGGACTCTGGGCATTTAAGGCATTGTAACAATTGATCCTGATTGAAAAAAAAAGGTGTAAATTGTCAGTGGAATATACTAAATGGGAAAAAAGGCAATGGGTTAGTTACTCTTATCAAAAGAAAATACATTTTAATAAGTAAAGAAAAATTATATAATTTAAATTTAATTAGATTTCCAGATTTAATCCAATTTAATTTAATTTAATTTAGCAAATACTTGCTAAGTGCCTATTATTAGGCACTTAGCACTGGAGATAAAAACAAGGGCAACTAGGTGGCCAGGCCTGGGATCAGGAAGACTCATTTCTCTGAGTTCAAATCTGGCTTCAGACACTTACAAACTGTGTAACCCTGGGCAAGTCACTTAACCCTGTTTGTCTCAGTTCCCTCATCTGTAAAATGAACTGGAAAAGGAAATGGCAAACTACTCCAGTACCTCTACCAAGAAAACCCCAAACGGGCTCACAGAGTTGGACATGGCTGAACAACAGTGGGGATAAAAAGACAAAAGTTTAAAAACTCCTGCCTCCAGGGAGCTTATATTCTACTAAAGGTATACAACTTGTACATAGACGAGTATATAGGAAGTACTTTTAAGAGAGCAAAAAGTACTAACAACTGGAGGAATTAAGGAAGGCCTTGTGTAAAGAGGTGCACTTGAGTTATGAAATGAAATTACAAACACAGGGTACAGGTAGGAGGGGACATTTTGACTGAAATGGAAAGTTCATGAAAGGGTAGTATTATGAAATAGGACTGGAAATGTGGGTGGGAACCAGATTGTGGAATGATTGAAATGCCAAGTTGAGAATGTTATTTTATCCTCGAAGCAACAGGGAGCTACTGAAGATTTTTGAGTAAGGGAGTTGATCATTGACACAGAGGAACCACCTATATAAAAAAAGAAGAAGAAGAAAAGAAAATGGAGTGTTCCAATTGGAGGCTGGATTGCCTTTCTTCCTTTCCATCTTATCTGAAGGGTTGACAAGTTTACTTCTGTTCTGCCCACCAAAGCAGTGACTTTGAGCCAGAAAAAAGGGAAAGACTCACCAAACGGTCCCAGCCTGCATTGCTGCTGACACTGTAAGTGCTTTGTTAATATCATTTGTAAAAACAGCAGCTACGAGTCCAAGGTCAGAATTGTTGGCTCGCTCTATAACTTCGTCCACAGTCTTAAACCTCAGGATTTCCTGAACTGGCCCAAAAATCTGCAATAAGGATGAAGTGTTCTGCATTAAGCCACATGAAAGTGATTTGGCGATTGCTTTGCCACAATTTTGCCTGTTGTCTCCCTATTTATTGATATTATATACATATAAACACGTGTCTATGTTTGTATGTATGCATATATATAATCAATAACATAAAGTAGAATCAATAACCTTTATTGATTCACTTAATCAAACTGAATTTCAGCAATACCATAACACAAAGTGTTCCAAACTTTCCAAGAACAAAATCAAATAGACACTGACTCTGAAGTTTGTATAATCAGAGTTTGGTTCTCTCGGGCACTGGAGAGCATGTGTACCTTATTGCGCACATGTGCACGCACATACATACACACGTGTATTTATGTGTATATATGCTTGTGTTCTTCATGTACATAGAAGACATACTTTCATGTTGTACCAAGGATCTTTCCAAACTGGGAAAACTCTATGTTACATATCTGAAGTAGGAGCAGAGGACCAAAGTGAAGAGGTGGTTGAATCACTCCTGATCTGGGAGATGCATTCTTTGTTTCCCCTCCATATACAAATTTTATTTTTTAAACCATTAATGATGGCTTGGTTCTTGACATATGGACTGGAAAATTAAGCCTTTAGTGCAACGTCAGGGCAGAATGCTATAGGAGACAGAATGCCGGTCTTAGAACCAAGAGTCCCCATCTAAACTTAGAATCACTGTGACTATGAACGTACGACCTCTATAAATCTGTCTCCTCATCTGTAATATGGAGATTTATAATAACTGTAGTAAGGCACAAATGAGGTAATGTATGCAGAGTATTTTGCAACATTAAAACTTTTTATTTATGTCTATTATTATGAAAATGGGTTTAATGACATTTGCATTATAAATCATTGCAGCCTTGTTGTGGGAAAAGTGGTAAGCCTTAAAGTGTTTCTGTAAATAGGAGTTGTTATTAAAAGTTAACTACCATCTGAAGATTATTATGTATAACGAAGACCATAATTATTTGGTTTGCTCCATGGGATTCTATCTCATCTACCCATCTCATTGGTAATTCCTTTTCTTTGGTTTCCAAACTTCTTATATTTGGAATGGCAGGGCATTTATATTTGTATTGCATAAGCTATTAAAAAAATAAATCCAGGGCGGCTAGGTGGCGCACTGGATAAAGCACCAGCCCTGGAGTCAGGAGTACCTGAGTTCAAATCCAGCCTCAGACACTTAACATTTACTAGCTGTGTGACCCTGGGCAAGTCACTTAACCCCAATTGCCTCACTAAAAAACAAAAACAAAAACAAAAATAAATCCAGGAAATACAACTTCTCAGACTTTCTGCTAAAGTACTCTAGAATGCAACCCGAGGGAAATCTCCAAGTCTCTTAACTGAGATATTTGGTACCTCTTCCTTGGCAATCCTCATGTCATCGGTAACGTTGGAAAACACGGTGGGCTCAATGAAAAAGCCCTTTCGGCCTAGTCCTTTGCCGCCACATTCCAGCTTCGCCCCCTCTGCCACACCACTCTGGATGAGCTCAAGGATCTTGTTGTACTGTTTCTTGTCGATCTACGGAAAGAAATCATCTTGTCAACATAAGACAGGAAGTCTGCTATGAAAATGAAGATGAATAAATGAATGCAGTATCAATCAAGCAACTGACAATTATGTATTGACCACCTTCTATGTGCTAAACACTCTGCTGGAGTCTAGAGATACAAAGACAGAAGTGAAACGGTCCCCACCCTGAAATAGCTCAGATTCTATTAAGGAAGTATGGGTGTGCACATGTATGTATATACACAGGTGTGTACATATATGTCTATCTCTATACACATCAATATACCCACACACGTATACATATTTGGGTATATGCACATGTGTGTTGATATAAATACGCATGTCTGTCTCTATACACACATGTCTATATACCTACACATGTATATATGTGTGTGCGTGCCTATGTGTATCTATATACATATATGTGTGTGTACAGTGAGGATTATCACTCCGAGGGGCAATATAGAACTGAAGAACTCCTCAGTTCCACAAGTTTCCCCAGAGTCTTCATCTTCTGGGAAAGTGTAATAGAAGTGATAAGCTATTATTTATACTTAAATACATCTTAATGAGTTCTTGTAAGTCCCATTGTTTTAAGTGTTTCTTTTTTGGGGAAGGAATAAATTTGGAAAGAATAAATAACTGCCTTGTACCTGATATTTATTACTTTGTACACTGAATATGTTCTCTAGAAAGGACCCTGTTTACCCCTTTTTGGGGAGACCCTTCACAAGTCAAGGCTGTGTTTTATTTAAGAACTCATCCTTGGGGGCAGCTAGATAGCACAGAGGTAAAGCACCGGCCCTGGATTCAGGAGTACCTGAGTTCAAATCCGGCCTCAGACACTTGATACTTACTAGCTGTGTGACCCTGGGCAAGTCACTTAACCCTCATTGCCCTACAAAAAACAAAAAACAAAAAACAAAAAAAACAAAAAAAGAACTCATCCTTAATTCCCAGGTGGAAGAATGATGACAGAGAAAAAAAAGCATAAATCTCCCTATTTGGGGCTAGGGTCCCCCAGAAATGGATCTGGGTCCATTTGTGCCTAAAGGCAGGACCCCTTTGAGGAAGGGGGGGATCAGGGATGGAATAACAACAACACAATTATAACCAAAATAAATACAAAGGGTTTATTTAAGCAGGGAATGAGGGGGTGCTGGTGGCTGGAGGATCAGGAAAGTCATCCTGTGGAAAGTTCTTTCATTGGTACTTTTTTATATTCCTGGATTTATGTCTAGGAATTGAGGGAATGTATGGCTCTGAAAATAATGACCACCAGAAATACCCCTTATAATCATAGGTAATGTCCCTAAATGGGAGGCACACTGCCAGACTGAAATATGGCTAACCCCCTCCCTCACTTAGTATTTACATGAAGAGTAAGAAATCAAAATGAAATCAATCATACAGAAAGCACACTGCTTATGAAAGTGGCCAAAGACTTCTACTTTGTAAATTAGAAAGTGCAATTTAACTATGTGCAATTGTTGTTGTAGTTATCAAGTTATGCTTATTTTGTGTGTATGAATAGGGTTTTTGGAAGGGGTGGTATGCTTTTAAATTGTCATTTTTTTTTCTAATTGCAAAACAAATATACAACTTGGAAAGGACATTGGTTCTATAAGTCCCCACAATACCTAGAGAGGAAAGTATTAAATACTCACTTTTAAAGGCTAGTTACTAATCAACATAGCTGAAGCTGGTTCTTATGATGACTGAATTGTTACCCTAACAATTCAGATAAAAGCCTTCTTTCACTTGGGGGTATTTTTTTTTCTTTTTTGTTTTTGTTTGAATTGCCCTGATAAATGCCTCTCTCCATTCCCTTTGGCAATAGACGGAGTTTAGGCAAATTATGTCTTCCCAGACCTAAAGAGGCATTAGTCCTCATCAGTTTTCATGGGAGAACTGGTCAGCATGTTATCAAAGGTATTTCTTGGTCTTCTATAAAACCAGATCTCCATTTGGCAAAACTTATCAGAGCATCACAAAAGAACTCACAGTCAAAGGATGTGACTCTACTCCCTAAAAGGGACATTTCCTCTTTTCTCCACCTTTTACTTCTTCTCACTACCCGCCCCCCCCCCCACCTTACATGAATCATTTTAGATGGGAGATATCAGATATGAATACTGAGGAGCTCAATGGAAGACCCAGTCTTAAGTCTCACCTCTGATATCTGCTGGCTATATGACTCTGGGCAGATCTCTATAAGTTGCAGAGAAGGTACTGACCTTTACTAGTAGAGAGAGTTCTCCATATTAGCAAAATCTCAGGTATAGTACCTTTACCTGTCCCTTGCTATGAAATGTTATCATTATTCTCTGCACTGGAACAGACCTGGCTGACATGCCTACCAACACATACCCACCATGACTGATTTGATATTTCCCTTCAGTAGGACTACACAGAACCTCAGCACTCAGACAATGTTTAGAGATAACCATTCTATTCCTACATGGGAAGGAATGAATTCTCCCAATCCAATATAAATCTGTTAAGAGTTGCCCCCTACAGATCAAGGATTTGAACGCCTAGCAAGTCACTCCTCTTTGCCAGACACTGGGCCAGGCACTCTTGTGGGCCCAAGCAATACTTCAATTCCTAACAAATCCTCAGGGCTCTTAAGCAATTTCTAACCTTTGCTTAAATGGTGGAAGGAGACAAACAGAAGGAATAATGCCCTTGGTTTTTTTTTTCTTCCAGAAATAAAAACAGTGTTGAAGAAATTGCCAAAAATGAAAGACAATGTGTAAAAAAAAAAAAAAAAAAAAAAGCTAATTTGGAAGGGAAAGACTACTCCATGACTGAATTTCTAGTTGTATTCATGAAAACAAGCAAGGTTCTTTACGTTTCTAAGGAGAGAGGAAGTAACAAAAAAAGAGACTTAAAATTGAAGGCCCCATTAGAGTCTAGAAGCTCTATGTAAGTGCCTAAGTCAGAAAATGAAAGATTTCTTATTACTAACCTGAGGGCCTTGTTCAGTAGTTGGATCAAAAGGACTCCCAACTATTCGCCTCTTGGCACGCTCCACACTTCTTCGAACAAACTCCTCATAGATGGATTCTTCCACAAAAATGCGGGACCCCGCTGTACAGCACTGACCTTGATTGAAGAACACACCCTGGTGGGCTTGCTCCACAGCGTAGTCCACTGCAAGATGAAAACCACCATTTTTTCTCTATTGCTCTCGTCCACTAAGGTCCCCACTAGTGAAGCTAATGCCTGTGCCATATCCCCAGTGTGATACTTTACATGAGAGAAATGGGCAGGAAAGGCAATTGAAGTGAATTGTTGATGAAATTAGTGTTTGGTGCCCAGCTGGTATTTGGGTAGTTTTAAAAATTTTTAATAGGAAAAGGAAAGAGACTATCCCCTCCCTTCACTCTTCAGATAAACATTTATCGGGGCAGCTAGGTGGTGCAGTGGATAAAGCACTGGCCCTGGATTCAGGAGGACCTGAGTTCAAATCTAGCCTCAGACACTTGACACTTACTAGCTGTGTGACCCTGGGCAAGTCACTTAACCCCCATTGCCCCATAAAAAAAAACAACCAAACAAAAAAAAACCCAGATAAACATGTATCAGAACAATACTCATCATAAGGATACCTTTGTCCTTTTTTTCATTCTTTATGTCTTAGCTGCTAAAAGAATAATGTTATCAAGGTTTCTATTGAATGGATGATTTGTGTGTGTGTGTGTGTGTGTGTGTGTGTGTGTGTGTGTGTGTGTGTGTGTGTGTATCATCCATTCAATAGACTGTAAACCCTTTGAAGTCTTATCCATTGTACTATGGTACCCTAGCCCCATCTACTCCACAACCTCTCTTCGATTCTATCCGCAACATCATAGGATCTCAAGGGTTTATCAATGTACCCCAAAGATTAAAGGAGAAGAAAGGAGACTAGAGGAGATGAGAGAAGGGACGAAGGAAGAGGGGAGAAGAGAGAGCAGAGAAGAGGAGAGGACAGGAGAGGACAGGGGAGGAGAGGAGAGGAGAGAGGAGAGGAGGAAGGAAAGAAAAAAGAAAGGAGAGAAGAGAGAGCCTATGTGTAACTGTGTCCTGGGAAATGTATAAGATCTGCAGATGACTTACAATCAGCATCTGCAAAAATAATATTGGGACTCTTCCCTCCAAGCTCCAGAGTTACTCTCTTCAAATTACTCCTTCCAGCTGCTTCTTGGATCAGTTTTCCAACCTAAAAGGAAAGGAAACGGAGAAAGGTTTTACACACACTTACCATCAGAGTTAGCAGCCACAGCCTGATGTGGCACTAAATAATTGTGTATTGAAGACTTATTGGTGGAATAACACAGAGAGAGCTCACAGGGCTTTGCTCTGAAGAGGACAGTGGACAAGATCCTAACTTGTTAATGAAGGATATGCTTTAATGTCTGCAGAAATATCTTAGGGGGTTGTTTTACTATCGTAGCTAGAAAGAACAGGAAAAAGAGGAGGGGAGGGGGTTCTAATCTGGTAGCTTGAACACTGAGTGATCTTCTTTCCAAGTAACTGGCCTGCATGCTATAGCCCCAATTAGCACGGAGAGATTTTCAAACCTGGATCATGGCCTCAGTATTCAGATTCTGGTCTTTAAAGAAAGCCAACTGCCATCTATTTTATATCAAAAGCAGCCACATGTACAACTATGGACAGATGTGAAGCACACTATTTCAATGTTCTTTTTTAAAGGCCAGGTGTGACAATGAACTCATGAAAAAAGACAGCAAAATGCTGTGCAATTAAAATAGGCCATCCTAGGCCTAGAGAAGAAATGAAGAAATAAACAGGAATACTCTGGTGTGTGTCACATAAACAGTCAGAAGGTCTTCAAGAAAGTTGGTCTTGGCCAACAGTGAGATGGTCCTCTCGTAAGACACTCCATCTCCCCACTTCATGAATTTTTATTTGCTGTCTCCATGTTTGAAATGTTCTCCCTCTTCATCTCTGCCTCCTGGCTTTCTTTATCTCACAGCTAAAATCCTACCTTTCTCAATCTCCCTTAATACTAATGCTTTCCCTCTGAATTTATCACCAATATAGATAGAAAGATATCTTGTTTGTACATAGTTACTTGCATGTGGTCTCTCCCATTAGACCATAAGCTTCCAGAGCAAAAACTGGTTTTTGTTTGTTTTTACTTTTCTTTTTATCCTTAACATTTAGCATGATGTCTGGCATATAGTAGGTGATTAATAAGTGCTTATTGACTGACCCTTACAAGGGATTCCTTGCTGGTTGGGAGTAAAGTGGAAAAGGAGGTATAATTAGAAATGACTGGATGAAAAATTAAAGATAACAAAATTTATTGGTTTTTTTAATGTCAAGTTTTAGGATGTGATTCTTTTAATATTATCTTAGGACTGGGAAATGGTCACCAAATATAGCTCTGCTATATAGGACTGGATGTGTGCACATGACTGCATAAATACACATGCATATGTGCCACAATATGCCATGCATACATACACATACACGTGCATACATACACAAGATAAATACACACATGTGCATGCATACATATATGAAACTGCTTACAAGCACTCCAGACAAGGGTGGGGATACTTTTAATATTAAACTATAGTCCTAGGGGGCAGCTAGGTGGCGCAGTAGATAAAGCACTGGCCCTGCATTCAGGAGGACCTGAGTTCAAATCCAGTCTCAGACACTTGACACTTACTAGCTGTGTGACCCTGGGCAAGTCACTTAACCCTCATTGCCCTGCAAAAAAAACAAAAAAACCCCAACTATAGTCCTATGTTACTTATCAAAAATCTTACCTAAGTAACTGGAATTGTATTTGAAGGACAGAGCTTGGGAAAGAAGAGTAGCCATAAATGAAGCCTGAATGAGTGCTGTGCTTGGTCAGGTTGGTGACCAAAAGTCTAGAAGACTAGACTGTAGAAGACTAGGTACTGGGGAGCAGAAGCTGGGAGAATCAAGAAATAATGAAAGTGTCAAAGAGTTGGTGGTGGTGGAGACTCAGGGAAAGGAAGGCAAATGGACAGGCAACCAAGAGAAATGGGGTAGGGGTAAATTAAGACAAACAGATAGCATGTCAGAAAACCAACATTTATTAAGCACCTAGTATATGTCTTCTCATAGCATACTAAAACTAAGAGTTCAAAGACAGGCAAAAAAGAAGTCCCTGTTCTCAAGGAGCACCCCTCTTATGGGGAAGGAGGAGAGACAACATGCAAACAACTATGTACAAACAATGTATATAAAGGATAAATTAGAAGTGTCTAAAGGGAAAGAACCACTAGGATTTCATTCAGAGGATCTGGGTTCTACTGCTTACTTGGCTATTTGCTATCTCAAGCGAAATAATTCATGTAAAGTGTTTTACAAACTTGAATACTCTATGTAAAAGACCTCTATTGTTATTACTTATGTGACCTTCAATAAGTTGCTTTGCCTCTCTGGACCTCAGTTTCATTATCTATAAAATGATGAGGTTAGAAATAATCTCTTTTCAGCTCCAAATCCTATGGTGGTGTGTGCGAATGAAAGCAGAGAAGAAAAGGCAGTAACATATTGTCAAGCATGCATGCTATATAAAGTGTACTCCCTTAGAAATTATGATATCATGTCAATTAGTAAGCAAGTATTTAGATATCTATCGCTGTTATAACAGGGCTTCCAAAATAGTAGTAGTTGAAAGGGGGGAGGGGGAAAAAGAGAAGAAGGGGGAGGGGGAAGCAAGGGGAGGGGGAGGAGGAGAAAGAGGAGGAGGAGAAGGAAGAGAAGGAAACTGTACTAAAATTAAAAGACAAAGAGATTACAGCACGTTCTGAAGAGGGAAAGAAGAAAAAAATTTGCTGCTATAAGTATCATGTTGGCTTGTCTACATTATATATCATTAAGGCCCAGAATCTTTATAAATTCTGATACAAATAAAGCTGTCAAATTATAACTATTCTGCATATGCCTAAATCAAAACTTTTTAAAATGAATAAATCTATCAACAAGAATTGAATAAAAGTCACTACAATCCAGTCATTGTCTCGGCCCTAGGGACACAAAGTCAAAAATGAGCAGTTTCTGTTTCCAAGGCAGAAAGCAGAATATTCTGTTGGGGGAGACAAGCAGTACCTACAGAATATATACAAAGTACTTAGCACTGTGCTAGATGCTATGAGAAGACAAGAAGTAGTCTTGTTGAGGAAACAATATTTATAAATGTAAAAGAGTTGGAAAAGAAAACAAGAGCATATATAAACAGGCGTGTGGTAAAGCTCAAGAATACTATGGGAGGCTGGGAAGGGATGTTGTGGTTGAGCTGTTCTCAGAGGGGACCCCCATCTCTAGCCCAGGGAAGACTTCATGGAGAAAGTGGCAACAGCAGCATCCTCCTTCATGGAAGTGGGGAAGTCTACAGGTGTTAGACATCGCCATGTTGTTTTGTTTTGTTGTGTTTTCCAGTGTAGTGATCAATTGAACTTTTTCCCCTTTTAAAAATTTCTTGATCAGTTGTTTCCAACTCTTTGTGACCCCAATTTGGGGTTTTCTTGGCAAAGATACCAAAGTGGTTTGCCATTTCCTTCTCCAGCTCATTTTATAGATGAGGAAACTGAGGCAAACAGGGTTAAGTGACTTGCCCCGGGTGATGCAGCTAGTAAATGTCTTAGGCTGGATTTGAACTCAAGAAGATGAGTCTTATCTACTCTATCCATTGTGCTACGTACCTGCCCGCAAAAAAAAAAGCCAAACCCACAAACAAACAAAACCCCTAAAAATACTATTTGTCAGATGGGATGGCTCTCTGGAAGGGGAAAGATACTTGAGATAATTATAGGGGTGCAAGAAAGGGAAAGGGCATCCCTCTGCCTTAAAAGAAGGCACTTCTAAAGAAAGAGATTAAGGGTGGCTGGAGTCAATCTCAACACAGCTGTAAATAAAGGTCTGTTGAAAGAATAACAGAAAATCCTCACACCTGGAAATCAGAGGTTAATGAGGACGCTCTAGTCCACTCCTCAGATGTTTTTTTTCCCCTAAATAGTACTCCCCTTATCTCTTCTGCCTCACTGCAAACTCCTTTGAAAGTCAATCCTGCTGCCTAGGAGGGGGCCTTCTGACAAAGAAGATATCAATGGGCATGTGTGCCAAGAGAAAGAAAGATATGCATAAATGGGAAAGAAGGGGAAGCTAGCCCTTCTGCTTTTCAGCTACAGAACAATCCAGCAAGAGATTAGACTGGATGAAGGTTATAACATTCTCTAAAAGGGGAAAAGACATCAAAAGGCGATCAGGAGGACATCAAGGGCCCAAATTCGTGCCAGCTGGAAGTGGGAGACAGTGATAGCCCTACCAGGTGTGAGGGCTACTTCTTCCGAGGAGCTTCAGTCTCCTGGGCTCTCTGTGTGTGCTGAGGAAGGCCAGTGGTCAGAGCTAGCAAGTGACTTTACAATTCAGGTAGAGAGAACAGCCAAGCCTATTATTCTCAGACACATTTCTTTGGCCTTCCTACAGTGATCTGATCATGCTTCACATCTTGCCCAGTCATTTACCCCAGATGCTATCTTGCCATTATTCAATCAATCAACAAGTATTATTAGGCACTATATACTTGACACTGGGGTAGTTGATGGGGATACAAGATCAAAAAATAAAACTAAGCCTACTCACATGAAGTTTTCATTCTAATTTGGAGATAAATACAATGTGTATGTGTTTGTATACATACACATATAAAAATATATACAGCTATATATACATATATGTGTATGGTGTATATGTATATGTATTTGTTGCAAAAGAAACATATATTTGCATTTATCCACTTTATATTTTTGCCATATATACCCATAGATAACAAAAATATAAAGTGAATAAATACAAATATATACCTGGGAAAATCTATATGAGCTGACAATGAAGTAAGCAGAGCCAAAAATTAAAAAAAAAAAAACAATAAACACAGTAACTACAACAATGTAAACAGAAAGAACAACTACACACCAAAAAAAACCAAAAGTAAATGTAACAAAATTATAAAGATAAAACAGGATTCAGAATGAAGAGACGTGAGAAGACACCCCAAATAGGGTCAAGAAGAGTCAGACTCAGGGGCAGCTAGGTGGCGCAGTGGATAGAGTACTGGCCCTGGAGTCAGGAGTACCTGAGTTCAAATCCGGCCTCAGACACTTGACACTTACTGACTGTGTAACCCTGGGCAAGTCACTTAACCCCAATTGCCTCACAACAAAAACAAAAAACAAAAAAAAAAGAAGAGTCGGACTCAGCTGAAACGACTGGACAATAAAAACAAGTCAGGAACTGTGCTAAGTGCTTTGCAAATATTATCTCATTTGATCCTCACAGGACAAGAGCCCTTGGAAGTAGGTGCTATTTTTGTCTTCATCTTACATGTGGAAACTGAGGTAGAGTTTACATAGAGAAACTGATTTGTCCAAGATCACATAGCTAATAAGTGTCTAAGGCGATATTTGAACTCAGTTCTTTCCAACTCCAGGACCTGTGACCCAGCCACTGTAGCACCTAGCTGCTATATGGGAATGAATGAGGGGGAAAAAAAAGTAAGCCTTGTAGGTAGGTTATAACATTCAGGCATGTTTAAAATTTTGTTTTATTATTTTAAAATATATATAATTTATTATACACAATGTATAATTTTTTTTTGTCTTCAGTCCTAAGAAAGCCAGATGCTAGGGAAAAGTAAGAGTCTCTCACAGTGCCTTGTATACAGTAGGTACTTAAGAAATGTTTGCTGTTGGTTATGTTCGTTTTAAATTTCTTTTTCAGTTGTTGCCTGGCATTCATTTAGGCCACTGTTTGATTTCCATTATAAACTGATTTATTTTAGGCTTTAGGAATGTAGGCCAAGACTTATTTGTGGCTGTAATAGCTATGCAAAGAGCTTGCTCAGCTCCTGTTAATCAGAGAATTGAGAACAATACCAAAGAACAATTTTTCCTGGCTCAGTGTTCTGCCAGACTTTCTTTGGAAGCTGACTTTTTAGTAAACATTGTGGGGGTAAATTTCTAGGTGAATGTGCAATTGTTTTTAGAAAGCCTTATGACAATATAAAACCAGGGCCACAAATCTATTTACATCATGGGACCCAGTGATCCTACTACCATAAATATAACTTGAGGATGATATTAAAAGGGGTCTGGGGGAGGGAAAACCTATCAGTACAAAAGTGTTCCTAGCTACTAAACTCTTAACCCCAAGAAAAGCAGGAAAGAACCCATATGCCCAATGATTGGTGAATTATTGAGCAAATAACAAATATTTTGGAGTTATTGGTTTAAAATCTATTTAAAAAATAAAATGTATTTAAAAGTTTGTCTTTGTTGATGGTTGATAAATATAGACTAAATATATATATATATAACATGTGTGTATATATATACATATATATATATACATATACTCTTTTTTAAAACAATAGCTCATGTATCCAACTTTGTAAGGCAAATTCTAGTACTGACCTAGGAGATATTGTGGATGGGGCAGGTCATTATAGTCTGAAGTGGTCCCAGAAAGCCTTGACCAGTTCAGGTCATCCTCAATCTGGATGATGCTTTGTAGACTTGTCTAGTTCCAGGGAAACTTTAAGATTCAAGTTTATTAGTAAGTAATTGGTGCAGTCTGACTGGCCTTAATGTCCTACGTGGGAACCAACCTAGGACCCAGGATCAGGCCAAGTCCCAGATTGCCCTGTGCTTCTTAACCCCAGCTATGGATTAGAACTGAACCAACTTTCATGGATTAAGGGATAAGGTACCATGAGCATAACCATGGGTTTCCAAGTTTCCGAACTGAAGGTCAAGACTTCCTTGGGAAAATATATATCATCTTCCATAAATGTTTGCTGCTGGGGGTAAGGAAGAGAGGTGAATGGTCCAAGACTCAACTGACCCCAGAGTTTCCTGTCATCTATCATACCAGGAGGGGGGAAAGAGATGTTCAAAGGGTCTTAATTGAAATCCCAAAGCTTATGATTCTTTCCAGCTAAAAGCCATCTTTCAAAAAATGGAAAAACAGCTCAACTGAGAACAGAAAAGGAAAAAAAAAAAGGATGGCAGATCAGATGTAAACTAGAAAACGCTTTAAAATTTTGCCAAAAAACAAGTTGAGGGATACTTTGCAAAGGACTCCAAAACTAATAAGAGATTATTTAAAAACACAAAAGTGAGGAAGCTATCTAGAAAATAAGCATGATCTCTTGATGATCCTGGTGCCAAAAAAGATGATCTGAGGTGAAAGCAAGGGAGAAATAAAGTGGGAGGCATCCCAGTGCCATGGAAAGTGTGTTGGATTTAAAATCAGGGCACCTGGGTTTGAATCCCACCTCCACTATTTATTAGCTAAGTAGCCTTAGGCAAGTCCCATAATCTCTCCTGTCTTCATCTATAAAATGAGAGGACTGGGTTAGATGACATCTAAAGTCCCCTCTTAGCTGCAAACCTAGAATCCTCTGAATGGAATGTTTGCCTTGTTTTGTCAATCAATTTACATTTATTAAATGCCTCCTATTTGCCAAGCACAGTGCTAAGTGCTGGGGACACAAAGACAAAAAACAGTCCCTGTTCTCAAGGTGCTCGTCATCCAATAACTACCTGCCAACAAGATGTAGAGAAGACCAATTCTCAGAGAGAATACAATGAGTTAAGGAGGACTAAAGAAGACCCTTTCTCGTGGAAGATGGGGCTTTTGCTGAGAGTTGAAGGAAGCTAAGAGGTAGAGATGAAGAGGGACAGGGCTCTGTCAGGGACAACCAGTGAACCTTGGCTGAGTGATGGAGTGGCTTAGGTGAGGAACAGGAAGAAGGCCTGTGTCACTGGATCCTTGAATACAGGGTACTGTGGAAAGTCTAACCAAAATTGGAAAGGTGGGTAGAGAGCAAGCTCATGGAGGACTTCAAAAGTCAAATAAAGGATTGAACATTTGATCTTGGAGGTATAAGGGAGTGATGTGGTCAAAATTGTGCTTTGGGAAGATCAATTTGACAGCTGAGCAGAAAATGAACTAGATTTGGGAGAAACTTGGGGAAAGCAGAACCACCAGCTGGCTATTGCAATAGTCTGGGCATAAGGTGATAAGGGCCTGCACCAAGATGGTGGTAGTATTAAAAGAAGTGAGGGAGGAGGGCAGCTAGGTGGCACAGTAGATAAAGTACTGGCCCTGGATTCAGGAGGACCTGAGTTCAAAGCTGACCTCAGACACTTGACACTTACTAGCTGTGTAACCCTGGGCAAGTCACTTAACCCTCATTGCCCTGCCCCCCCACAAAAATAATAAGGAGGGGGGCAGCTAGGTGGCACAGTGGATAGAGCACTGGCCCTGGAGTCAGGAGTACCTGTGTTCAAATCCAGCCTCAGATACTTAACACTTACTAGCTGTGTGACCCTGGGCAAGTCATTTAACCCCAATTGCCTCACCAAAAAAATAATAATAATAATAATAAGGAGGAGGAGGAGGAGGAGAAGGAGAAGAAGGAGGAGGAGGAGAAGAGAAGAAGAAGAAGAAGAAGAAGAAGAAGAAGAAGAAGAAGAAGAAGAAGAAGAAGAAGAAGAAGAAGAAGAAGAAGAAGAAGAAGAAGAAGTGAGGGGGCATATGTGAGAAAAGTTATGGAAGTAGAAACAAGAGGATTTGTCCACTTAGATATTAAGTAAGATAGAGTAGGTAGTCAAGGATGATGTCTAAGTTGCAAGCCTAGGAAGATGCTGCTAACTTTTTTTACATCAGGAATGGTGTTAGGAATATTCTGATGCCCAACTGCCCCTCAAATGACAAACTGGTGGTACTTGATCAAGCAGTGGTCAGTGGAATCATAGGTGTGGTCCCCAATCCTCAAATTATAGTAGTAGGGAAAGTCATTGTCCAGATGTTAGGGTATATCACCTGAAAGAATTATCAAAGAGAACCTGGAGCAGCAGGCATAACTGGCACCCTAACCTGGAAAATGGTAGAATGGAAAGCTGGAAGGTACCTTAGAGAACTTTATATTCACCCCAACTCGATTTTCTGATGAGGAAATAGAGGCTGAGAGAAGTTACTTGTCCAAGTCCACAGAGATAGTAAGTACCAGAGATGGAATTGTGGCTACCAATCCTTTACACTATGCCAGAATATCATTATTCAAGAAACTCAGGCCATGTCCATCAACTACATCAATACTGTTAATGAGATGACAACTAGAAGGTTCTATAGACTAGAGCCAAGAATTAAGTAGGAGGATTAACAGAAAGCTCAGGTTTTGAAGTTGGAAAAAGAGAAAGTTTGTTCCTGGCCTTGAAAGGCAATAATGTAATTTTCCAGGGATGTCCATATCTCTTGTTGAGATCACATGGCTGCCTAGCCCAGGAACAAGAGTAAATCTAAACAAGGTCTAAGTCTACAAAATCATAAATGATGTGGATAAAGTAAATGGGCTTATTCAATGAATTTAGTAGTAGAATGAGCATTTATCCTTCAGCTCAATTGCATTTACTTTATTTTACCTAATGCCTACTAGGTGTCTAGTATTGTGTAAAAACTTGAGCAAGGAGGTTTTGGAGTAAATAAAAACTACTGATAACACAGCACGTAGTAAACACATTACTGCAAGAGAAGTATTCAGTCATTTTTTAGTTTTGTCCAACTCTTCGTGACCCCACTTGGGGTTTTCTTAGCAAAGATATTGGAGTGTCTTGTCATTTCCTTCTCCAGCTCATTTTTCAGATGAGGGAACTGAGGCAAACAGGATTAAATGATTTGCCCATAGTCACACAGTGTCTGAGGCCAAATTTGAACTCAGGAAGATGAGTCTTCCTGACTCCAGGCCTGGTACTCTACTCATTGTGCCACCTAACTGCCTTAAGAGAGCCCCCAAAAAATAGAGCCTCAAGAGAGGTTTCATATAAATTCACAGATGAAAGGGTGTAATGGTTGGACTTTTTAAGAAAAGGAAGTTATTTGAAGGTACATTCTGACTCGTTGAGGGAATTCTTCTAGAAGATTCTAGGAAATTCATCAAGGAGAACACCTGTTCCTTTCCTCAACTTGTCACTTCATCTCTGCATGATACTGTGCCTGATGGACAAAGTCTCACCCAATATGGAGTTATCTCCTTCCAAGTGCTTATATTCTCCCTACTCTTGCAGAGCAGAATGGCCTCTGGCAATGGCCCCACAGCTGCAATGAATTGTGAAAGAAACTGACCTTTTCTAGACTCCCCCAGTCCCCACACAGAGCTCATTATGAAGGAATAAGTGATAGCATTCCTATCATGTGGCCTCTTTGCTTTGCACTCCCTGCAGAGTCTCTCAACAGTATCTGTGCACCCCTAGCAGGCGAAGGAGATGAGCTGGGGGCACCCCCACACATAATGGAACTGGGCTGATTCTCAGCAGGAATGTTGGCACCGGCTAACTCTGACTCCCATCCTTGTTTTGAATAGGCAGTAAGATTGATATCAGGAGTATCCCTGGATAAGCCCTGATGTACCCTTACCCTGTACAGTGCAACAGAGAAAACTGGAGAGATGTAATTTGGGCCTTCTCAAAGAAAATAATTTGTTATGTTGAACAATAAAGACTCAGAAAAGCTTTTCATGATTCTTCTATTCAAAGCATCTGCTCACGGAGCAGCATTCCCAAAACTGATTGCAATTTTCTGTTTTATTAATTAGTTAATTGCCCAGGTTTGGGGAAGGTTCCTTTTCAGGACTATCCAGCTTTCTTAGAGAAAAGGAAATCGCCAGTAGGGATCTAAACGGGAGAGGTCATACTAGCTGAAATACAGAACAGATTCACTGGTTGGCCCACGCATTGCGACATACCTTCATTTCTGAGACTCAAACAAAAAGAGACTGATTAATTCTCCCCCTCTATTCTTCTTCTCTGTCTCCCTCCTTATCTCTCTCTCTCTCTCTCTCTCTCTCTCTCTCTCTCTCTCTCTCTCTCTCTCTCTCTCTCTCTCTCTCTGTGTGTGTGTGTGTGTGTGTGTGTGTGTGTGTGTGTGTGTTTCTTGGCTTTAGCTGTGCCTGGAGAGGAGAGGTCAAGAAATCTCATAATGGATGGTTCTTGTCATACTGAAATGATCAGAAATAAGCTGTAGACCAACTCAACACACTTCATTCAGTTTTTTAGGGGATACCTGACATCTCAAACCTTTTTTTGGATAACAGGAGACATTCAGACAAATTGGTTGCATAACAAAGCTTGAGATATACTTTTTCAAAGAATCATAGACTACTATATCTGAAGAACTGTTTAGATTAGCCTCTGGGATGTAGGTAATAGCCTGGACCATCTTTATACTATAGGAACTTATCTTCAATTATAGCTTTACAGGGTTGGAGATTCTATGATTTCCCTCAGTATCCTTACATCATTACCATTGGGAAGTTCTCTATATCTAATCTTTTGCTGGCATTCCAGTCCATTCCCTCAGGTCCTTTCTTGTATAGAGAAAGAAAATAATTAATCAGTAAATAGTCTCTTTAAAAATAACCCTCTGGATAATAGTTATTAAGTTGTCCTTCAGCCTTTTCTCTTTTTTTTCCTGGCCCGAATAACCCTGACTGCTTTAACCATTCCTTATGTGTTTTATTTTTTAAAGTACTTACTGATTTTGGCTTCTTTTCATTTAGACTTTCTCCTAGATACTAAGCCACTCTCCTATGGCTTTGCTTTTATCATTATAATGCATGATCCATAGACTCTTTACAGAACAACTGGACTCAATGATATAGCAATTCAGAATCCTGCTTCATATATTTAGTTACACCTGGGTTGCAGGATACTATTCTAATAGCATGGCCAGCTAAGTGGCTCAGTGGATAGTGCACTGGGCTTGAAATGAGGAAGACTCATCTCTGTGAGTTCAAATCCAGCCTCAGATACTTACTAACTGTGTGACTCTGGACAAGTCAGTTTCCTCATCTGTAAAATGAGCTGGAAAAGGAAATGGCAAACCACTCCAGTATCCTTGCCAAGAAAACCTCAGATGGGGTCATGAAGAGTTGGACATGGGGCAGCTGGGTGGTGCAGTGGATAGAGCACCGGCCCTGAATTCAGGAGGACCTGAGTTCAAATCCGGCCTCAGACATTTGATACTTACTGGCTGTGTGACCCTGGGCAAGTCACTTAACCCCAATTGCCTCACCAAAAAAAAAAAAAAAAAGAGTTGGACATGACTGAATGGCAACAAGTTCTAATAGGAACTTGAAAGCAGGTACTATCTCATTTTTGTATACTGGAATATAATAGACACTTAATAAACATTGTTAACTGATTATTCTTCCTTCCTATTCCAGACCCAGATGCAAAATTGCAGTTTCCTGATACCAGAAACAAGTATAATCACTCAAACCAAGAAAACTAAATACCCACAAATGTGATCATGTGATTCACTGTTGGTAGCAGACAGCCAGTGCATCCCGAATCTGACTGCTAAGGATAGCTTGCAGCCTTTTCTCTCAGTCAGCACATAACAGAGGGATCTAACCCAAAGAGCAAGGGCTAGGCCTTCCACTTCTTTTGAATGCTTTTCAATACTTAGCATAAAGTTGATAAAGAAATATCTAAACATAATTTGTTGAATGTGAATGTAAGTAACCCGACAGTTCAAAGTCCTTGCCTCCAAAAGCCTTGCCAATGCCAAAGTGGCTATTTTATATTCAAACTCTATGGCACTCACAAATATGCTGAGAAGACATCTAACATAACATACCAGAGAGCAATACACTTTCCAGGAATAAAAGGAAAATAGAAGCCCAAAACTTCCCTCATCTATAAGGAAAAGAGGCTAACCACACAAGAGTGATGACACAAGTCATTACTCAGGCAGTGGACATATTGTCTATATCATGCAATGTGACGTTTGTCTCACTTAGAAAATAAAAGGAGGACCCCGGCTGAGTAAATTAGAATCAGTGGTAATACAGCTGTTAGGTACAAACATTTGTTTGGCACCAGTCAATCTGGACTCTCCTGTCGTGTACTTTGATGGTCTCCCTGCTATCTTGTTGACCAATGATGAGATCATGGTTTGTTAATCTAACTGAATAAAGAAAACACTCCACCAAGCAAAATGCCGGCCACCTCCTTGAAGTTGTTTGTTGACTTTGTGTTTATAGCCGGCCTTTCATAACCATTTATTAAATATTTATTTTCATTGCTTGCACATTTAACTGCATGAAGAGGGAAATTAATCCTATCTTTCATCAGAGGGACTTTGCTTACTTTTTTTTTAATGGGGTGAGGGCTTTAAGATGGAAACTAGCCACCACAAATAATGCTTCATCTTGGTGAGTGTTCCAGATACTGGATGTGATATAAAAAATTCTCATCTCCTCATTTCAGCCATAGATTGGAGATGTACAAAATTCAGAATCTAAAGGTCAAGATTCATTTTGGAAAACTCTATTGGCTACATTTCCACAAACACACACACACACACACACACACACACACACAAATGTAAAATGGTAAAGGGCAAGTAGGTGGTTCAGTGGATAGAGCGAAGGACCTTGAGTCAGGAAGACCTGAGTTCAAATCCAGCCCCAGACATTTAGTAGTTGTGTGACCCTGGACAAGTCACTTAACCTGGTTTCCCTTGGTTTAATCATCTATAAAATGAACTAGAGAAAGAAGTGGCAAACTGCTCCAGTATCTTTGCCAAGAAAACCCCAAATGGGGTCATGAAGAATTAGATGTGACTAAAATGAATAAACAAGAAAAATGGTAAAAAAAAAAATTATTTTCTGATAGTGCAAAGGATAATAAACTCTTCCTAGTTTGAATGCAACTCTATAACAGGCAGGTGTGAAAAATGGGCAGCACAATTGATAAATATAAAGTTCAGGTGAAGTTGTGGCCCTTTCTTTGATCCATATTCATTGTCTCCTTGGCACGGATAACTGGGAATTGGCTCTTCTGCTCATCTTCCACCTGTAAACTTGGTATCCTATTCTCTGCTACTGGTACCAATCCAAAGCTGGGGTAAACCACAGAAGCCAAGGGATCTGTGAGCCGTCAAGTTAATTTACATATTCTAGGTGGAGGAAGACAATTGATTTGGAATCCAACATTAGAAAGACTTAGCCAAAGACTCTCCCTCTGTCCTAAATAAACTGTTTCAGTGTCAGGAGCTTCTTCAATAAAACAGAGCTCATTACCTTATAGGGAACAAGAGGGGAAAATCATAATTTAAGGAAAACTTTAATGAATAAAAATATATGTATTCAAATTCAGGTGCTTCCTATAAAGGTCAACACTGTTGATCTACTAAAGCTTTTTGCCATTCAAAATTTTCCAGTTGTCTTTATATTTCCCTCGGGGGAAAAGGTGTTTTATTTTCTTTTGTTTTTGGAGAAGAGAGCTGACATCAGTATAGAATAGAGTAATAGATAGAGAGCTGGCCTTAGAACCCAGAAAATCCAGGTCTGAGTTCTACCTCTGACACGCACTGGCTATGTCACCCTGAGCAAATTAACCTCTCATTATTCTCTCCAGAGGCAGCAAACTCATGCTGTAGGCATTTCTGGACAGCAAAACTCATGACTATAGCCAGAACCAGATTAAAATGTAATTAGGAAATGTTTAACAAAATAAATAAAAATATAATACAACATAGATAATGTTAATCTGTGGTTTTCTAAGTCATCATGCTGCCTTCAGGGACCCATTTAGCATCACTACTCTAGGCCAGAGATATTAAAAACAGAATGTAGCATCCAGCACTCCCAAGTACAGCTGGAACCAGATTGAAATGACCATACCTCCAACTATTTGTTATTCTTTATTTCTTTAAGAATCACTTTGTGGGGGGCAGCTAGATGGCGCAGTGGTTAAAGCACCGGCCCTGGATTCAGGAGTACCTGAGTTCAAATCCTGGCTGAGACACTTGACACTTACTAGCTGTGTGACCCTGAGCAAGTCACTTAACCCCCATTGCCTGCAAAAAAAAAAAAAAAAAAAAAAAAGAATCACTTTGTGGGGTCAGCTAGGTCGTACAGTGCATAAAGCACCGGCCCTGGATTCAGGAGGACCTGAGTTCAAATCCGGCCTCAGACACTTGACACTTACTAGCCGTGTGACCCTGGGCAAGTCACTTAACCCTCATTGCCCCACCCCACCCCCAAAAAAGGAAAATGAATCAATAGACATTTATTAAGCACCTACTATGTGCCATGCACTATGCTAAATGCTGGGGATGTGAAAAAAGGCAAAAGATAGTATCTGCCCTCAAGGAGTTTACCATCTAGCTGATGATAGGCAGTAGAGAACCACTGAAATGTTTTGAGTAGAGTGCTACAACTAAATCTGTGTAAAAAGATGATTCAATCTGGCATCAGTGTGAAGGCAGGATGGAGGAGAGAGAAACAGGATAAGAAGCACAAGTTAGGCAAAAATCATGATAGTCCAAATCACTGGTAATTGATGCCTATTCACAGATGGGAATGGTGAGAATAGAAATTATTCAAAGGATATTATGGTGGTGGAATTATTAGTACTTGTTACATAATTGGGTACAGAAGGTGAGTGCAAAGTCAAAGATAACACTTAGGTTTCAAAGATGAGTGAATGGGTAAATAGAGGTATCATGGACAAAAAGAAAAATGTAGAAGGAGGAACCATGGGGGGAGGGAGATGGAGAAGATAAAATTTTGCTCTGGACACGTCCAGCTAATGAACTTTTGAGACATCCAAGTGAACAAAAGAAGATTGTCAACAGGCCCAGATAAGGCGAAAGAATAAAAGGATTAAAAGGGAGCGGGAACAAACTACATAGAA
The DNA here is from genome assembly GCF_019393635.1 of Dromiciops gliroides. NCBI lineage: Eukaryota > Metazoa > Chordata > Mammalia > Microbiotheria > Microbiotheriidae > Dromiciops > Dromiciops gliroides. The sequence goes on along the minus strand of NC_057862.1, from coordinate 159,974,852 downwards.
AGGGAGAAACAAAAATTTAGAAAATCTTTTGATATAGAAGTTCATATTCATCTCCACTGAAGACAAAACCAAAAGAATTAAATTTCAGCCAAAGGATTGGGGGAGTTGGGTTATACATAAAGAAGCTATCCTACCCAGGAAATGCTCTGTTCATGGAATCACAGAATCTCAAACTTGGAAAGCACCCCCCCCCCCGGACCTAACCCTAACCTGTTCTGACCTATATCTGAACAAGTATCCCCACTCTGCTTCATACAAGGAGTCTTCTAGACTCTGATTGAAGACCTCCAATGAGAAGGACACAGAAGACTCAAGTACTTGACAATGACTTTCCTACTGATAATAAGAAGTAATCAAATAGATCACTGGACACCTTACTATAAGTGAAAAAAATAATTACCATAATCCCGAGAGAGAAGCCCAATATTTGTAAAAACAAACAGACCCAACACAAAACCGACAGAGGCAGCAGGGACTAGTTATCAGTTGGCATCTGATTGGCAAATGGACACTTTTTCCCAAAACAGGCCCAAGGTACCTATAGGCACACACGCAAGCGCGCGCACACACACACAGAGCACATCCTAGGAAGGTGATTTATATGCCACTGCCATGTCTGGGCTTTAATTCCTGATTGTGTGAAGTTGGATTTGCTTTGGTTACAGGTTTTTGGGAGAGGACAAAGTGGGGAAAGGACTTTTGCTAATTCTTTTCACCCTCACTCCCATGCTGGCAAAGATTTCTGCTTCGGAAAAAAGACAAGACACCTGTTGGGCCACTACTCTTCTAAGTGAGCTTAAGTGGCTCTTTTTCTAAAGGTGTGGCATATGTTGTAGTGTTGGTTTTGTTTTTTATTCTGAAGACTGAAGTCAAAAATGGAAAAAGATTAACTCAAACTGAACCAATGTCTCTTAAGCCCAAAGACTCTAAAACTTCTTTAACTTGTCCTTTCTTCTAATCAGATCTTATGATTAATTTGTTCAGTTCAGGAATTAGCCCTCCATATGACAAGTCACTGGCAAGATTGAATGGAAGGAAATTAACTTGGTCTGGATAAAGTTGAGTGAAATCTGGTCTGAGAAGGAGAAAGGTGACATGGGAAATAACCATAGAGGAAAACCAAGTTATTTCCCTGTTGTTTGGGGACATGTTTATGTTCTTCAAATACAAAACACTTTTACTGCAAGGTTGAAATTACATGTTGACCAGTCACTGTTAAAAGTCCTGCATGTTTTTACAGTGTTGACTCGCTCTAACAAGCATTCAGTGTAATAGGAAATCAAAAACAGTATGGAACAGTTTACACTAACACTGCATTAAAATAGCCCATCTGCTCTTGGTTTAAGTTCTCAGAGCTAGTTTTTCATCTCTGTAGGGTTTTTTCACTTCCTATTACAGAGGCCTTTAAAGATAGACACTGAGTTGGTATAAAGTCTACAGCTCTGGAGTATGAATGCCTATTTAAAGTAAAGCTGTCTAGAATTCTCATTCCCTCTTTTCCCCCAAATGACCCTCTTTATTTGACTAGGAGAGACAATTGTGAAACCTAACACTTTGTGTCATATTATAGGGTTGAGAACTAGAAAGGACCTCAGAGACCATCTAGACTTACCCCTTCATTTTACAGGTGAGGAAACTGAGGCCCAGAGAGGTTAAAGGACTTGGCTAAAGTCATACAGGTAATAAGAAGGTCAGGTGGAATTTAGATCCAGATCCTGCAAGTCTAGATCCAGTACTTTCCCCTACTAAGGTGCCTCACATTCAAATAGTTTGGTCAAACTTTCTGAATCTCAACATCAGCTATGAAAATAATACAGAAAAATGAATAATACTGGGAAACTAATAAATAGACAAGTACAAGCTGGAGTCATTATTGCCATTTCTCCCATCCTTTAGCTCCCCAAGAACTACCATGTCAACTCCTCCAAAGCAGATGTATGACACTGATGATGGAAAATGAAGTTTGCCCTTGTTTCTCCCAGATCCAACTATAAAATGGATAGAATCAGGTTGTGGAACTATTATTTTTTCCCTATGATGATCACAAGCTGTAAGGTATTATAATGAGGTGGAAGGAGTGCTAGATTTTGTAAGACCTGGGTTCAACCCTATCTTTGCCACTTGCCATCAATGTGACCCTGGGTCACTTTATCTCTGTGTCTCAATATCCTTATCTACAAAGAAGAGGGTGTTGGGTTAGACATCCTTCAAATCCATGATCCTATGAATAAACTTTCTTAAAATTATAAATCTTATAAATGTAATCTCTTCCTAGGGCCTGGTAACAGTTTCTGGAAGGGATGACAACATGGAAGGAGCCTGAGTCCAACCCTTTCAATTTTACAAATGAGGAAACAGTTGAGAAACATAACTTGATTTGTACAGCATCATACAGATAGTAGAAAGCAGATCCAGGATTCTGAATGCAGGTCTTCAGACATAAAATTCAATGTTTATAAACACATCTGGAACTAGCTAGCTATTAATGGCATTTTAGTCTTATATTCCCCATTCCTTAAGCTATCTTACTAGCATTTAACCCTTTCAGACTTATCTCAAAGAGTGTTACTTGGGGACTATGCAATTAAGTGAGATGTAAACAAGTGTTGAAAATGCTAAGGAAAACAACTAAGATGATTAAAAGGTTAGAAAATGGTACTTAAGCCTTTTCTGAACCATTTGGCATTTGAGACTATTAATCACCCCCTCCTTGAAATTCTCTATACTTTTTTTAGCTTCTGTGAATTAACACTGGACTGGTTCTCATCCTACTGCTCCAACCATTTCTTCTCTGTCATATTTGTTGGATTCCCTTCCCCCTTTCCTCCTCTAAAGATGACCATACAAAGGCTCAGACCTCAGCCCCATTTTTTCTAGCATTACAATCATCCTTGGAAATGCTATTTACTCTCAGGGCTCCAATTTTCTCCTACCTTTACATGATTTTTAAATCTACAACTCTAAACCTTATTATGCAGCAGTTACAAATCTGAAACTCCTTACTTGATAACTTCACTTGATTGTCTCCCTATCATCTCAAGCAAAATAAGCCAAAAACCAAACTCATCTTTTTCCAAGATCCAAATATCCATCAATACTTCCCTATGCTTGTCAATGCTTATCATTCTTTTAGTTTCCCAGGCTCAAAACTTTGGAGTAATTGACGACCTTCCACTCAATCCCCATTAATCCAATCCTTATAACACCAAGTTAGTCACTAAGTGTTACTAATTCTTCCATCAAAATGTCCTTCACATCATCTCTTCCTTTACATTTTCATTGCCACCACACTCCTAACTCACTCTCATTCCACCTATCCAATAAGTCGTTAAATACCTCGATTTTTTTTTTCTCTGTAGTATGTCTCATACAAGTCACCTTCTCTTCATTCACACAGTCACTGCCCTGGTTCAGCCCATCATCACTTCTTATCTCCACAACTGTAATAGCCTCCTATTTAATTTTCCTGACTCCAATCTCTTCCCACTACAATTCATCCTCCACATGGCTGTGAGTCATTTGAGGCAGCATAGTGAATAGGATGCTAAGCCTGGAGTCAGGAAGACCTGAGTTCAAATCCAGTCTCAGACACTTATTAACTATGTGACCCTAGGCAAATTGCTTAACCTCTGTCTATCTCAATTTCCTTGACTATAAAATAAGGATTATAATAACACTTACTGGGGCAGCTAGGTGGCGCGGTGGATAGAGCACCGGCCCTGGATTCAGGAGGACCTGAGTTCAAATCTGGCCTCAGACACTTGACACTTACTAGCTGTATGACCCTGAGCAAGTCACTTAACCCCAATTGCCTCACCAAAATAATAATAATAATAATAATAATAGCACTTACCACACAGGGTTTTTGTGAGGATCAAATGAAATATTTATAAAATACTTAGCACAGTGCTTGGCACATAGCAGGCACTATATAACTGCTTATTCCCTCTTCCCTTCCTAAAGCACAGCTCTGCCTATGTCACCCCCCCGCCAAAACACACACACACACACACACACACACACACACACACACATTCAATAAACTGAGACTTTTCCATCTTATTTGCAGCTGAAACCTTCAATATGTATTGTCTCCAGGAACATACCAGAACCAGTTTGGATGGGCTCTTGAGAGTCATTTCTAAATTTTCTTCATGAGTATGTATATTCCAGATATAAGCAATTGCTACACATAAGAGCTTGATTTATTATATTGTTGATTTCTAGACTTAGGAAAGTATTCATAATGCAGATTAAACTTAAAAGTTTGTGCACATATAAGAAATGACAAGCAGGATGGTTTTGGAAAAACCTGAAAAGATTTACATAAACTGATGCAAAGCGAAGTGAACAGAACCAGGAATATATTGTACACAGCAATATTGTACAATGATTAACTGTGAATCATTTAGCTATTCTCAGCGGTTCAAAACAATTCCGAAGGATATACCACAAAAAATGCCATCTGCATTCAGAGAAAGAATTAATGGAGTCTGAATGCAGATGGAAGTGTACTGGTGGGTTTTTTTTAACTTTCTTTACTTTTCGTGTGTGTGTGTGTGTGTGTGTGTGTGTGTGTGTGTGGTCTGTTTTTTCTTTTACAACATAGTTAATATGGTAATATGTTTTCATGCCTACATGTGTATAATATATCAAATTGCTTGCCCCTTTGCGGGGCCAGGGGCAGGGAAGGAAGGAGAGAGAGAGAGAGAGAGAGAGAGAGAGAGAGAGAGAGAGAGAGAGAGAGAGAGAGAGAGAGAGAGAGAGAATGAATTTGAAACTCAGAATTTAAAAAAAAAGAATGCTAAAAATTGTTTTACATGTAATTAAAAAAATAAAATAAAATATGAAATTTTAATTTTAAAAAGTTTGTGTATATACACCCCCCACAGACAGTCCAGTTATTAAATATTTACCAGCATACCCCTGTATTGCTCTATATCCTGCTTGACCTCAGTAGGACTATAGTAGAAGTCTCAGGAAATGAAGTAATCACCCAATGACTTCCTAACAACCTTTCAAAGATTTGAAGGTAGCTATTCCCATTCTCCTCCCCATCCCTAACCCCCCGTTTTCTCTCTCAAGAACTCTCAAGAACTAAGCATCTTGTTCACCCAATCAATTATGCCATGGATTTGAGGTCCTAATTGCCCTCACTTGGATGTTCTCCAACTTATCAATTTCTACCTTAAACTGTGGTCCCCAGAACTGAAGACAATATTCCAGATTTTGTCTAATCAGGGCAAAGTACAGAAGAACCATAGCTTCCTTATTCCCAGACCAATTTTGCATTAAGTTTCTTGGCTGCCATTTCACACTATTGACTCATATTGAGCTTCTAGCCCACTAATATTCTCAAAGCTTTTTCTCCCATTTTATTTATTTATTTGTTTGTTTGTTCATTTTTTTTTTTGCGGGGCAATGGGGGTTAAGTGACTTGCCCAGGGTCACACAGCTAGTAAGTGTTAAGTGTCTGAGGCTGGATTTGAACTCAGGTACTACTGAATCCAGGGCCAGCACTTTAATCACTGCGCCATCTAGCTGCCCCTGTTTGTTCATTTTTATCACTCATTTTTAAAAAATTGAGTTCTAAATGCTCTTTACAGTTGTTTTAATTTTCATGCTCTTATTATCACTGATTTGGCACAATCTTTTATGTGGCTGTTAATAGTTTGTAATTATTATTTTGAGAACTGTTCATATCTTTTGACCATTTTTCCTTTTGGGTAGTGGCTCTGATAGCTTTCTCCAATTTAGTTTTCCCTCCTCAGATCTTTTTCATACAAACTACTATATATGTCTTTCCCATCAGATTAAACTGATTTTAAAAACACCATTATGTTACCCCTCTCTCTATTAAATTCCACTTTCTTATATTTATTCCCATTTTCTGGGTGGGATTGATAACATCTATTACAAAGATCATCTCCAAAGCTTCACTTCTTTTAAATTGGACCTAATCTATTCTAGGCCTTAAACATAATAGTTGGTACCTATTTGAAGGCCTGTATTCTGGCTGATGTTTACTATGGTACTCACCTCAGTAGACCCTGTGAAAGCAATCTTGTCTATGCCAACATGAGAAGCTATTGCTGCCCCTGCTGTTGGCCCATATCCTGGCAAGATATTGATGACTCCTGGTGGAAAGCCAGCCTGACAAAATACAATTGGAGGAAACATGCTTTGTGAAAGTTGATCAAAGACACACAATGGAGGCTCTAGTAGCCCCTTGGCAGAGTCAGTTTCTCTTACCTCCTTGATGAGGGCTCCCATGTAGAGCGCGCTGAGAGGTGTCTGTTCTGCAGGCTTAATCACTACTGTATTGCCACAGCACAGAGCAGGAGCAATTTTCCAGGCAAACATCAGCAGGGGGAAGTTCCACTGAGAGGGAGAAAAAAAAACCTTCAAGATTGATAGATGGAAAAACCACTTTGTTTTCAAATCGTGACTTCTCAGATTTCTCATCATAAATCTTGTCCAGTACAGAGTATGGGTATTTGGGTTTTTAATCACCCCTATTAAATATGGAGTAGTGCTGACCTTGAAATTCTTCCCCTTCTCCTTTCTATTCATGGATTCACCACTCTTAACTACCACCACCAACCCCACTACCCAAAGCAAAGATGTGATGCAAGATTTGTTTGTTGAGAAACCTCAGGCTTTTGGCTTTAGCGAACATTTGATTCAGAGGGTACCTTTTTTCCCCTTAGTATTTGGCATTTTGGTACTATTAGTGCCTTTTTATTTTCCCCTTTAGATTTTTTTAATTCCCTGAGGGCAGGTACTGTCTTTGCCTTTCTTTGTATCAGTGCCTGGAAAGTAGTAGGTACTTAATAAATGCTTGTTGACTTGAGAAAACTGCAAAGTCTCCCAGCTTGTAAGGACCAGACCCACGGGCTCCTGGGGAGAATCATAGTTGAGTCAACATTTGTTTCAATGTCATACCTTTTTTTACTGCCTCTGTGCCCAGATGTTATTATAGACATTACTATGTTTATTAGCAAATGCATATCAAAGCTACTTATTTCAACTTTGTTATAAACTCAGGTCCTGCTCCCCACCTCCATGCATTGGAGGCAGAAAATGGAAATCCATGAGTAAGCACACAGATGCATACACGGGGAAACTGGTTTAAGTTGTTTTAAGAAGACCATTAAGATTATACTGTCATCAGCTCAGGCATGTATCCTGGTGGTATCAGATGTCATTGATAATTTCATTAAGAAAGAAAACAGAAATCTTGGTCACCTAGACTTCAGCCCCTGACTGTCTGAAGCTTCTCAGCTGCCATCATTGGAGTCCTCTTCCTAGCCCTAGCAAGCTTGCAAAAATATACAAGTGTCTTACCTTCATCAAACACTCAATTTCTTTTCCCCACAGTTGTTTATAAACTTGGGAGCCCACAGTGATGTTTTAATTCCATCCACAGTATATAAATCTTGGAGCCCAGCACTTGAGCTAGAGTGGGATGGTGAGCAGTACTTGGTCTGTCAAGGACAGCTACAGTTAGGGGGAGGATTAAAGGGCAGAAGGAGTAGGTTTGGCCTCTGTGGTTCAGATGACAGATTCTATATCATTGTGTACTTGTCTAGGAAGATTTCACTAAGTGCCTTAAAACCAGAAGAACCTTATTCTGTTTTTCCTTGTTTTTTCAACAGGTAGCAAATTTAATAGCAGTTAGAAACTTGGGGGAGAGGGGCCTGAGTCAACACTGAACACAAATAATTATATCCAAAGAAAGGAGACTCCCAGTGTGGGAACTCCTTCCACCAACACTGATTACAACCACAAGTCATAAGGAGTTACCTTAAATAAGCAAAGATTAAGTAACATGCCATGGGTCACTGGCCACTAAGTATCAGAGGTAGGATTTAAATTAAGATCTTCCTTATTTCAAGTCTAACATTCTAATTTGCTTCTACACAGGGATTCACTAGAGAGGTGGTATGGTTTAGTGGAAAGAACACTAGATTTGACTTCAGAGAAACTGCCACTAACTTAACTGCATGACCTCAGCTAAATCACTTACCTTCCAGAGCCTCGATTTCCTCAGCTGTAAAATTTGGGAATTAGATTAAGTGGTCTTTAATGCCCCTTTCTACTTCTAATATCCCAAGTGATTTTGAAAATTGAAACGATTTCCTTCTGCCCCCCTCAAAAAATCAGTGAACATTTCAATCTGTTCCCCTATGGTTTGTAAAGGAAAACTTCTTACACCATAGTGTAATCATTTCATTTGAGCCTCCCCTTGAAATCATTGCCAGAAACTATTAGCCAGTACTTTTAAAAGATAGATTATTCAGTGATGTCCTAGGCTGTGCCAAGGGTGTGTATGGGAGAAAGAGAGAGAGAGAGAGAGAAAAAAAAGGGACAATGTTTAATGGGCCAACCCAAACACTAAAGCGCTACACTGATTTCCCTTTAAAAGACACACAACAGCCCGGCATGGTTTCAATTATGTCCATGACGTTAATTGCGCTGCTGTGTCTTGTGGGGTGTCTTCTAGCTAAATTCCTGTGAAAAGAAACAGTGGGAAAGAATGGGATTAAAATTCCATATAAAATAATATAATCTGCCTGGAAAGACAGTGAGTCAGAGTTCTAAAAAATAAATAAGCAAACATTACAAAGCACTCATTTTCCATAAGCTGCCTGGGCATCCATAACCAGGGGCAGGTTATTAATACTCTGTGTCTTGCTTTGCTTATTTTAATCATGAGAATTCCATGACTTGAGAACTCACCTCCTGGTAACAGAGCTGAAACCCTATTAACCTGTTCAAATAAGCATTTGCAGGGAGGCTGTTAAAGATATGTCAACAACATGATCTCAGTCCCCCCCTTTTTTTCCCCTCTGTAATGGAAAACACACATTGCTAAGGTCCATGTTTTATGTATCTTTAAAGAGAACTCAGTTCAAATGAAAATAAATAGGAGGCGTGAGGAGGAGATACACTTACCGGGATGATCTGTCCACACACTCCAATGGGTTCATGTCTTGTAAATGTGAAATAATCTCCATCTAAAACAGATAAACATGGTCACTCTTTAGGAGAGTTTGAACTTAACGAATTAAGCTCACAGTGCAGAAGGAGAGTTGGGGAGGGATAGAATTGGGTAGCAGTCAGAAAAGGAAAGAGATGAAATGTTCACACCAAACCATTCCTTGAATTTCTTGCAAGAGCAATGGTTATAAGACAATCAAATCCAAGCATCAGAACAGAAGGGAGATGGCATAAGTAGAAATAGAGAACATGAGTGACCACATCTTATGACAATCAAAAGAAGTTACTAGGTTGAACACAATTCTTTTTTTTACACTAGACACTAGGGAAGAGGGAAGGGGAATGGGGTAAAATTGGAGTGTCATATAATTTAAAATAATTAAATATGAAACCAATTCCTAGAAGGAAAGTAGCATGGCACAGTGGAAAGCATAATGGGTTTGGAGTCAGAGGACATGGGTTCAAATTCTAGCTCTCCCCTATATCTACCTATGTGTACAGATGCTGGACCTGTGATTTCATTGGGAAAGGTCACCTCAGGTGAGAGGAAACGCCTTCTTCCAAGGCAAATACTATGACTATTTATCTGCATCTTAGTCTTAAAGAATTGCCAACAGTATTAAGTGTATGAGTTACCCAGAATCACACAGCCAATGTGACAGAGGCAGTACCTGAGACTAGGTCTTCCTAGTGGCAAGGTTAGCTCTTTAATCACTGACCCACCTTTCCTCCATATGTGACAGATGCAAATCTACCTAGCTGTGTGACCTTGGACAAATCGCTTCTCTTTTCTGGGTCTCAATTTCCTCATCTGTAAAATGAGCAGGTTAGGGGCGGCTAGGTGGCGCAGTGGATAGAGCACCGGCCCTGGATTCAGGAGGACCTGAGTTCAAATCCGGCCTCAGACACTTAACACTTACTAGCTGTGTGACCCTGGGCAAGTCACTTAACCCCAATTGCCTCACAAAAAAAAAAAATGAGCAGGTTAGACTGGATGATTTCTGAGGTACTTTACAACTTGAAATCTGTTATCCTATGACAAAATCCACAATAAAAGAGTACCTAATTAACCTAATGTAGGGCAGCTAGGTGATACAATGGATAGAGTGCTGGGATTGGAATCAGTAAAACTCATATTCCTGAGTTCGAATCTGATGTTGGACACTTACTATCTGTATGACCCTGGGCAAGTCACTTAACCTTGTTTGCAGCAGTTTTCTCATCTGTAAAATGAGGTGGAGTAGGAAATAGCAATCCACTTCAGTATCTTTGTTAAGAAAACCCCAAATGAGATCACAGAGTCAAAGATAACTGAAAATTACCGAACAACAAATAATCTAATATACTTAAAATGCCAGCCACTGGAAAGATTTGAGGACAAAAATAAAAACACATTCTTCATACTGCTACCAATAACCCAATTCAAGGAAAGTCTGAAAATAAGTTCCCTGGGTCTGAAAAAAAGGAGACAGCCACTTTGAGGGCTTCACAGAATTGGGATCAAGACTGCATGATAACAGTGGAAATACTGCTGTCTTTGAAATCTGGGGATTTGAGAGGCAGCTAGTTAGAACAGTGGATAAAGCACTGGCCTTGGAGTGAGGAAGAGCAGAATTCAAATGCTGCCTCAGACACTCAATAGCTGGACGACCTTGGCCAAGTCACTTAATCCCAATTGCCTTGATAAAGAAGAAAGAAATGAGGGGATGAGTTCAAATTCTGATTCTGTCACTTGTTACCTTTGGGACAATGGACATCATTTAACCTGAGTCTCAGTCTCCTCACCCTTAACATTACTTCTAAGGTCTCTTTAAGTTCTAAATCTATGTATTATGTCAAAGAACTCAGTGCTTGTCTTTCTACAGTAGATCAACCAAGTAAATAAACTACTGCTATTGCTCCTCCTTCTTCTCTCTTTGTTTTCCTGGGAATAAGTAGGTATAAAGGATGTCTCCTCTGGATGGTTTTGCTAGAAGGAGATAATTATGTAGAAAGAAGAAAGGAAGGAAGGAGAGGGGGAAAGAAAGAAAGAAAGAAAGAAAGAAAGAAAGAAAGAAAGAAAGAAAGAAAGAAAGAAAGAAAGAAAGAAAGAAAGAAAGAAGGAAGGAAGGAAGGAAGGAAGGAAGGAAGGAAGGAAGGAAGGAAGGAAGGAAGGAAGGAAGGAAGGAAGGAAGGAAGGAAGGAAGGAAGGAAGGAAGGAAGGAAGGAAGGAAGGAAGGAAGGAAGGAAGGAAAGAAAGAAAGAAAGAAAGAAAGAAAGAAAGAAAGAAAGAAAGAAAGAAAGAAAGAAAGAAAGAAAGAAAGAAAGAAAGAAAGAAAGAAGGAAAGAAGGAAGGAAAGAAGGAAGGAAGGAAGGAAAGAAAGTGTTTAGCAAAAGTAAAACAAGAAATTTATATAATTATCCATATTATGTAGCCTCCAAAAGTCCAAACCACACTAAAACAAAAAACCCTTGCAACATCTTTCTACTGAGAAAAAGGAAATTTATTTGATCCAAGTTATTCAAATAGACTGCCTACAGTATTCACACTGATGGTCAAAAATAATGGAAATAATGAGGAGAAAGTTACTTTTGGGATGCTTTATATGTCAAAACAAATTGAAAAATAAATTTAAAAATTCAATCAACCAGTTACCAAAGTAAACAAACAAATCCAGATGAAAAAATGACTGTTTTTAAAAATTGAATTGACTGATTATTTTGGTTTGGTTTAGACATAGCCAAACATCTTAGGGATGACTAGTCTCCTAGAGAAAATAAAAGAATAATCAAACAATTTTTTCATATTATCAAGAAATATAGAAGCAACCATGGATAGGGAGTTGGGCTAAAAGCCAGGAAGACCTAGGTTCAAATCTCACCTCTGATTTACAATGGCTTTGGGACCCTGGGCAAATCACTTAAACCTCTCAAAATCCCAGGCAAATTTCTAAGACTGAAGGTTGCAGCATAGTTGTCAATGTACATGGGTAAAGGTAGTTTTCTCAATGAAACTTCCCTATACCAATAAAATCACAGGTCCCATTGAAAAAAGAAAACAAAAACAAAACGAGTAGTCAGCTTTCCTTAATGTCTCTTACAAACAGTTAAATAGAAAAATAAAAACTTGCCCTTTGCCATTTTTAGAAAGGAGCCCAAATTCTTAGAGAATTGGAATTACTGTTGGGATTTCCCAGGAAATCCCAAATCTTTAACTACAGAATCATCAGAAATAAAAGACATTGGTGAGCAACCAATGAGGTTAGCATACAAATACAAGAAATGTTGTAATCTCCATCTGTGTGCAGTCCTCATTCCTAATGAAACCCCAAAGAACCAAGTGTCTCATTTAGTCTAAGTAGTGGATGAGAACTGATGATCAGGAAGGAAGGAACTAGCATAGCATAGCCTGCAGAGGAACAGGATGGTCCAAGGAGAAAGAAGTGAGGCTAATGAGTTGTAAGAGGGCAAAGAAAAATTTAGAACATTTAAAAAGCTAAGCTCTCGAGAAGGAGTTAGCTTGAAGAATGGTTTCTCAGGGGATGCCTTGGTATTGGAAACATTCAAAACTTTCCTGGATCTACTGTTTGCATTTCTGACAAACAGGCAAAGATATTCATCAGCAATATACTATGACATGGTCCTTCCAGTGTCTCAGCTTTTCCTAGATAGTAAATAGAAAGTACCTTATTTCTTTTAAAACCAAATGAGACTGTTTACTGCCCATTTACAGCCAGGAAGACCTATAGGTAAACTGCAAGTCAGGACTGCCAAATAATTGAATTTTAGAGTTGTAATGGATCTAGAGACCACTGGTAGTGTTGACCTGAGAAACTAAGAAAAGTGGAGAGTTATTCTCCTAGGAATGCAGGTGACCCAGAAAGCTCCTAAAAGAATTAGTGTCCTATTCAAATTCTCACAAATTTGTCAGCTAGGAGAAACAGGAAAACTAAGGGACTTAAGAATATTTGTTAAATGCGTAATGTGTACAAATCATTGCTGGGGGTGAGACCGGTAAGATACAAAATGTAGATAAGACCAAGTTTGTGCCCTCAAGGAGGTTATAATCTAGTAGGGGGCTAAAACAATAATAACACAATGGAGCACATCTTGAGCATGGACAGACTTCAAGAGATGGTGGAAAACAGAAGGGCCTGGCATGGGATCACAAAGAGTCAGACTGAATGTCTCTTCAACAACTGAACAACAAAGAGCATAGCATAGCATTTTAGAACAGTGTTATGTGAGATATGTAGTGAGGACCATGGAAAGATAAGAAGATCATAGATTTAGAACTAGAAGGGACCTTAGAGGTCATCTGATCCATTCTCTTTATTTAAAGATGAAGAAATTAAGGCCTAAAAGGATTAAGTGATTTGCCTGCCATCACACAGACAGTAAATTAGATTTTAATTCAAAGAACAAGTTGGAAAGCAACTTAGATGGAAAGCTTGGATGGAAAGCTTAAGTGAAAATTTTCTGGGTACAGGGATTAGACTAATAATGGGACTTTTGCCTCTGCTTTCATAATGGTAGTACTTTTATTAAAGTACATTTATACTTAAATACTTTTTCTAGTCAGCCTACCGCCTAAAACATAGAAGAAACAAATGAGAAACTCACCAAAATCAGTAAGTTCCATCAGAAGATGAGAGTGAAATTTTAACATTGAGCACACATGGAAAGTTATTAGTGAATTTTCATGAACCTGGTAATAATAAATGGATTGATCTTGAAAGTTTATTGATGGTGTTAAATAGCAGTAAAGTTAAATTTGGTTGGTTTTGGTCCTTACCCCATGAATAAAGAAGACAAGCTATCATTCAAGCACACTAAAATCACCTTTTATAAAAGGGGGTTCATTTCACCACTGATGCTGAGCAAGATCACAGCCACAGCCCCATGAAAACCCAAGTCTCTCAGCTTCAGTCATTGCAAATGTTATACTGGCTATTGCTCTTCTGGCAACCATGAATTCATCTCCCCACAATCCAACACATGGGTTCTTATCCATATTTTGCCATAGACTCCTTTGACAATCCAATGAAGCCTAATAGATAAGACAAAGTTTTTGCACTCAAGGAACTTATAATCTAGTAGGGGTCTAAAGTAATAATAACACAGGTAGAGCACACCAGAACATTTTAGAACAGAATGCTATATGAGATGCGTAATGACAATCAGGGAAAGACAATCAGAATAATGTTTTTAAATACATAAAATAAATTTATAGATTACAAAGGAAAATAAATTATATTAAAATAGTTATCAATTTTTTAAAAGTCAGGTTAAAAACCCCTGATCTAAGCTAAATGCTCTCTGCTATGTGACACAGGGCATTCTGTTTCTCCTTGCTCCAAAGGATTCCCATGTCTGAGAAGGCAAAATAATGATTAGTGGTTTCCTTCCAACTTTTATTTAAAATATTTGATAACTATCTCTATACTACAAGAGAAGTGGAAAAGACTGTTACTTTTGCTCTAAGCTCATCCACTTGGCATAGATAAAACTCTCCCATTAAGTTCAGAGTCATAGTTTTAGGCCTAAATTTTTATTTCCCACTTTTAAAAAGAGTAAATACAAACAATTTTTAAATCAGGTAAACTGGAAAGATAGCTATAGGCATGTACAGGACTTTCCAAAAGTCTTAGTGCATTTTTAAGCTATTAAAGCTTAATTAAAGTTTTGAGGACCTCTCCCTCCCTCTCCCTTGAGAGCTCTCTCTCTCTCTCTCTCTCTCGCTCTCGCTCTCGCTCTCGCTCTCGCTCTCGCTCTCTCTCTCTCTCTCTCTCTCTCTCTCTCTCTCCCTCCCTCCCTCCCTCCCTCTCAATTATTAAAGAAACTTGTTTTTTCATTTCTTTTTGTTACAATGGGGTAGAGATTGAGAGGGAAAGAAAATAGATTTTTAAAAATTTAAATAGAGAGGTAAAGGGTTGTGACAGATGTGAAAGGTCGCATGCCCTTTCAGATGAAATCACTTTATTATCAGTTTTACTTAACTGTTGCACTTGGTTACAAGAGCCCTCTAAAGAAGTGAGACTAATCTGTAAATGTTTATAATGTAAAAACAAAACATATCCATAAAACTTGTTTAAAAAGGCAAGAAAACAATCTGGAAATGGCTGAAGACAGAGCTAGAATAGAGAAGGTATGATGGAAAGAAAAGAGGAGAATCAAAGTGTTTTAAAAGCCCATTTTCCCTGGATTTCACATAAGTATTTCTCATAAACTATGCCTGGGGGCCAAATCCATCTCATTATCTGCTATGGTACTCCCTGGGAGCTAAGATTAAGTTTAATATTTTAAAAATAAAGTCGGACAATTTTTGCCAACTCCCAGATTAAAAGATGAGGTGGATCAAAAGTAGGGATCTTCATGATGATTTGTCATGATTCAGTTATTTTTGGAATAACCAGGGCAGCTAGATGGCACAGTGGATAGAACACTGGCCCTGGAGTCAGGAGGATCTAAGTTCAAATCCAGCCCCAGACACTTAACACTTACTGGCTGTGTGACCCTGGGCAAGTCACTTAACCCCAATTGCCTCATGCACATACACAAAAAAAATTATGGAATAACCGAGGAAATGGAAAAATTCAAAGATTCTAGAAATTATGTAATATTAATATCATCACAATATATTAAATAATTTTATTAAATAAATTATAGTAATAAATACATATTATTATGTTATATGAATGTAACATAACACACTGTTATGTTGTCTCCCATGAACCTTCAGGCTCCAACGCTCTGACAGTATCAAAAAGGGGAGAATTCACCACCCTATCAGGATTTTTACCAATGCCAGCAGAATCACTTTAAAACACAAAAGTTGATGTCACTATTGAAACTCATAGTCTCCTAATCAGACAATTAACAATAATTGATATTTACTTATTTAGCCCATTGTAAGCTCAACAAATCGCAGGATTTATGAATACTCTGCTTCCTTCTCAGGACATGAGCTGTCTTTCTAAGGGTAAGGAGAAAGGCCCAGTTCTTCCATATGAGAAAAGAACCATCTGCCTGGGACTGGAGGCCTTGTTTTGATGAACCCAACACTGTCCATTTAGATACCCTATATTGCTAAGTAAAAACTATGAAATATCCCCTCTGTCTCTTCCTACCCCCGCCCCCCCACTTCGGGAAGGTCTTAGGACTTCTGATACTAAACAGACTGCAGTGAGAACTTTACAGCTGCACTGACAAACATTAAAAATGCCAATACAAACACAATAACTTTAAGTTGGCATTAAAAAAGTGCTGATACTTTTGACGCTACTTGTTGGAATTCTCACTTCTTCTTCCCAGGGGTTTGCTGGCAACTGCCTAAAAGGAAGCTTTACATTCTGACATTTGCCTTAAAGCACGGGACTCAAAAAAATTTCTATCTAAACCCTACTCCAAAACCCTTTTCAAACACAGGGTCCTCAGACCCCCTACTCTCAGATGGATAGAACTGGCCGTTCCCATCAAAGGACTAGAGTCCCACTGTAATCTTCCACTGGCAACTGTTTCTAAATCATGCTGGTTCTGGTAAAAACTCAGGATTTAGGTCAAAAGGCAGTATGATACAATATAAAGAACATCAAATTTGGGTAAGAAAAGACCTTGGTTCAAGTCTTTTTCCTGATACTAGTTGCGTGATTATGGGTAAATCACTTAGTTTCTCTGATTCTAGGCTTCTTCATCTGCATGTAAAATGGGGATTGTCATAATGGTTACCACACAAGACCGAAAAAAGGGATTTACATAAAGTGCCTTCTCTGTAAATGTCCATAATTATTATTGTGAATTTGGAGCAAAAGAGGGTGACAATTCTTTTTAGAGCAAACTGTGAATCTCAACCATGTAATCCTGATCAGTTTTTAAGATTTTTTTCTTTGCTATTTATCTATGGTCTTCCTAAATCATGGCATCCTGAACTGAACATAATCCCCTACATGTGGGCACCTCCATACTCCTGAGTACACCATACCTCTCTTAGTGTGGTCTCAGATCTTAGAAATCACCAAATCTAACTCATTTAACAGATGAGGGAAATGATGTGCAGAATCTTACCTGACTTTCCTGAGTCACACTGATGATAGTAACTGGTTGAACAGGGATTTGAACCAAGGTCCCAATTGCAAATCTAACAGACTTTCTACTGTGTCATGCTTTCTTCTGAATTTTAAAAAAATTTGTGTGTTTTCTTTAAATTACTCTGTTGACAAAAATTTTCTTTCTACATAGCTCCTTTTAGCTTATTTTAGGTACTTATATTGGGGCAGCTAAATAGCATAATAGATAGAGTGCCAGGCCTAAAGTTCAAATCTGACCTCAGACACTTACTAGCTGAGTGACCCTATGCAAATCACTTAACCCTGTTTGCCTCAGTTTCCTCAACTGTAAAATGAGCTAGAGAAAGAAATGGCAAACCACTCCAGTATCTCTGCTAAGAAAACCTCAAATAGGGTCACAGAGAGTCAGACATGACTAAAACAACTGAACAACAATAACAATGTACTTATATAGTAGGCAGCATAGTATACTGGACGAAAAGCTGGCCTCAAAACCAAGAAGACCTGAGTTCAAGTCTCACATCTGACATATACTAACTGCTTGATCATCAGGCAAGTCACTGAACCTCTCAGTGCTCTAGTCCAGTGGTGTCAAACTCAAATAGAAATGGGGGCCACTAATCAATCCATAAGGATCCCTTTAAGATTGTTTATTGACTTAGTTTTAAATATCGTCTATATTTTATTGTATTTATTATAATATATAATGTTTATATCTTATAATATCTTATATCATGCAATAGTACTATAATAGTTTCTATTGTATGTTATATATCATATAGTATAAATAATATATAATTTTATGCGTATTTATTATATTTCCCATTTACATTGTAACCTGGTTTGGTAGACTGTGGTACCGGACCTATGTGTTTGACACGTCTGCTCCAGCCAACTCAGACCATCAATTTCAGAGAAGATGCTGACCTGCCTAGATCTAGCCTCTATCCCTATGCTGAAGTATCAGTAGTATCAAAATCAGGTATCAGAAGCACATTAGATTAGCAATTCATCCTTAACAAGGATTAAATTTTCTTTGCATTCATTGTAAATGCAATTTCAAAAAGATATTTATGACAAGAAAAAACTCATGACTAATACAGCAGCAGATTGATTCTCAGAAGGAAGAAAAGTGAATTCTACAGGAAAGAATTACAGACTGGATGCCTGGTGACCTGGATGCCAGAGCAGTCTCTGTCAGTCATGTGACTGACCCTTTTTCTCCCCACTTGTAAAATGAGAATACTTCTTTTTTCCCTTTCCTAGGTCTTAAGGATATTGGGTAAGTTGAGTGAGATCACATCTATGAACCTGCTTTAGTGGAAGTCGGCCCCAATTTCCAAGTCAGTGTATTTTCCTATCAGCCAAGAACAGCTAGGTTGTTAATGTCTGAGTTACTAGCAATTTCATCTTTTTTGTTTGTTTTGGTTTTGTTTTTTATTTCATCTTAATATGAAACAAACACAGTACATTGGAGAGTTTCTAAAATCTCATTCTCATATCTCTAGATACCAGCTTCTGGATGGATAGTCATTGCCTTTGATTGATTACCTTTAGCTATGGTACTTTGCATAAATAATCTTAACTAAAGAAATTACCAAAATAAGGGGATATTTTGGTTCATATGTCTAAAGTATTCCTAATGAGGTGCACTCCTCCAAGGGTCAGCTCAAATGTTGGCACGCATTTGGCTTAGGGAGAGAAGATGTGCCCTGCTCCTCCATGCCAGGGCAATGCCTCAGTACCAATGCAGAGTCAGACGTGGGCAGAAATGGTGGGTGAGGCACAGGGTGTGTCAGCAAATTAAATCAGAGAGCCTGCTCTTCCTGGATTGTCTGTCTTCCAGACATCCCTAATAGAGCCTCTGCTGTACAGCTGTTTCTAAAATAGGGCAGAACTCATCTGTTGACAGGATCTATGTTCACTAGTAGCTAGGCAGTGATTCTACCCCTTTCAAGGGAGGATGAACTAGAAAGTCTGCATGGTACATTGCTAAAGCCCTCTCAAATACGAAGGGGGAGAATCAGGCAAATCATAAGCATATAACATAAGACCCAAAATCTAGAGGGGAAGGAAACTCAGAGGCCATCTGGTTGAAGCTCTCCTCATTTAACATATGAAGAAGAGACCTAGAGAGATTAAGTGTCAGAGGTGAGATCTGAACCCTGTACTCCAACTAAAGAGGTTCTTTCCCCTGTAGCAACCTCTGTGTATTTTCCCTAATCTGCGTGTGATCCTTATCCCTTGGTGCCAATGTGAGAGAAATAATATTGGTTGGGGGAACTATGGGTAGAATTTGATGATTCTTCTCTAAGAGATTTTTCCTGATTTCCTCCCTTGTGAGTTTTCCTCTCCAAATCACTGTTAATTTGTTTTGTAGAGCCTAGACTAGTATAGCTATCTATAAATATATTGTATCCTCTTAGTAGAATATATGTTCCAGGAGATCAGGGATTATCTCATTTTTTATATTTTCTCCTCAGTGCTTAATATTGAGGTGGGTAGATAGTAAACAGTAAATGCTTATTAATTGACATTTTTATGCTTTTTAAAATTTAAAAATGTTAAAACTACCTTTACCCAGGCCTCATGGAAGCTTAACTGGGCCTTGACTAATTATGTACCTGATACTTTCACCTGTGGCTCCAAAAAGCTGTGGCTTACACATTGGTTGCTTCCTGGTAACCCATCTCAGCAAATGGGCTAAACTAGATCGAGGGTAATCTGACAGGCCTCAATCCCGTTGGAGAGTTAGGGAGGTGTCTACCCTAAGTATGTAAAGATGTCCCCCGGTGGAATGGGGGCAAAAGCAGATTCAGACATCGAAGACCCCAAGGCCATCCACTGCATCCCAGGTCATCACCAGTCATCTTGATTTTTGTCCTGCCACTGGACTTTGATGACTCAGTAAAAGAAAGTGAAGCCGACTTTGTGCAACTGCCTCACTTAAATCCCATTCACATGCAAATCAAGACATCACCCCATGATGTCATTGGTCCTCTTTGAAATGAAGGACAAACAATGATATTGATACGGGCTCTCAAAGGTTTATTTACATAGTCTAGGCTGAGAGGCTGGCAAAGATACCCCAGAACAGAATAACAATCTTCTAGGAGATCAATCAACCAATGAACAAGAATTTTAAACACCAGTGTACCAGGCATTGTGCTAGGCAGTGGATATAAAGACAAAAATGAAATGTCCTTGCCATGAAGGATCTTCCAATCTAACAGATTATAAGAATGTGGGAGATGGGGAAGCCAGGTGGCGCAGTGGATAGAGCACCAGCTGTGGATTCAGGAGGACCTGAGTTCAAATCTGGCCTCAGACACTTAACACTTACTAGCTGTGCAAGTCACTTAACCCCAATTGCCTCACAAAAACAAAAAAAGAAAATGTGGGAGATGTAGGGAGACCAGGGTACAATCCTGAGGAGCACACATTCTCTAGAATGACCCATAGGTTTTAATCTCTTATGCTCAGGAGATTAATGCTTTGCAGTTGTGACTGGCTTGCCTCTCCTTTTTGTTTCAGCTCACACCATAACCCTTTCAAGACATAATCAGAAATAACTAAATTAATATTGTATTTCAGAATGGGCTCTATGAGAGGACATGAATACTTCATGGCTCAGCTCCCCTGGCTTTCTTCAGTCTTTCCTAATACGCTACACTTCTGCTAAGGAAAATAAAAGATATATAGGTGTAAAATCAGGTGTATCCAGGAGGATCATAACAGAATGATCCTGAATGAACGGATAAATGCATAAAATGAATGAATGGATGAATGGATGGATGAAGTGACTAAATTACCACTCTCCTACATCTTTGGTTTCTGACTTGACTAGACTCCAAGGATAATTTTGATAATTTTTTAGAGTAGGAAAAGTGAAGAAATCATTATTTGTCTGTGTCCATGTCTTGTCTCTGCCTCTGTCCCTAACCTCAGCATTGTACTATAATCACTATCTAGAAGCTTTAGAAACCTTAGGCTCTGCCCAGTGACCTGGCACCATTGAAATATGCTCAATTTCTTTTTCGAAACTGCTCTGACTCTAGATGTCTCTTTGATAGACTTTCAGAAGGAAAATTGTTTTTTTAATAAAATTATCCTATTTTTACTTTATAGGTTGTAAGATGTGTGGGAGGACAGGGTAGGGAGGGGAAGGGGAGCAGCGAAAGGTTATTAGCAGTGATTCCCTCTAAGTGGAGGAATTTCCCAAAGATATGCCTCTAACTCTGATTCCCAGGAACAATAATCCCAAACAACATGTAGGGATAAAATTCACAGTAATGCTTATGAAATAACCAGCTCCTTTTGTAGATAAAATGATCTTGAAAAGGATGCAGCTCCTCCAAATATCTCCTTTTTTAGAACTTCAGAAAGATCAAGCTTTCTGAGATTCTTAGCACAACCTTATCTAATCAGGGTCCCCCAGGTTGAATTTCCTGAGGAGTGAGAGGGGGAGTCTTTTCCATGACAGAAACCAAGCTGGTGATTACAAGGTTCTCTCTCTCAGACAGCTTTCCCTGTGGTTCCAAAGATTTTAAAATGTAAATCACCTGTAAAGAAAGGTAAGAATTTGTGATGTCTCAAGCCTACTACGGGCTGTCCCAGGAGTGTCTGGGGATTGGAGGACCCAGTTCCTTTGATCTCTTCACTGTGAAGGCCTGTGGAGTTTGGAATCAAATCACAGCATGAATCAGGATAACAAACTTCCCCAAACTGAAGTGGGAGCTGCCAACCCAATATATATGCAAAAGCTTTGTCTCCCCATAGTGCTATCCTCTCCTAGAACCTCCATGAGGTAGAGCCACACAAAATAAAAGCTCTGGTTCACTAAGCAAGTCCCCATGGGCCTACTGTCCCTTTGGGATCCCCAGAGATGAAGTCAGAAAATAAGACTTGACATTGCTTAGGCCAAGTCTTTTTATGTTTGGGAATGTGCCTCATGCAGGAGTCTTATCGCTACAAAGGGTAGGAATTAGCCTATAGTCTGAAATTTCACATTCAGTGTGTCTCCATTCACTAAAATTAGTAAAAAAAAAAAAAAGTTTGTAGAAATGTCTTATTTATTCATCCCTTCCTCTCCATTCCCATCTCTCTTCATGCTTGGATTGAGCCATCAGTCTCTTATTTACAGCTAAATATATTTTGTATGAACCACATAATTATAAATTAGCTTCTATTGTTTTCTAATTGTTTAATGCCTATTAATTGTGTCTCCTTCACTAGATTACAAATTCCCTGAGGGCAGAGACCTCTATCCCCATGCCCCTTAATACCATGCTGTGCACACAAAAAAAATATTTATTAAATGCTAGCTGATGGATTCAATAATTAAGGTGGACTGTTGTGTTGTTGTTTTAGTCATTTTTTAAGCCATGTCAGACTCTTCATGACCCCTTTGGGGATTTTCTTGACAAAGATATTGTAGTGGTTTGTCATTTCCCTCTCCAGCTTTTTCTTTTTTTAACAGCTGAGGAAATGGAGGCAAACAGGGTTAAGTGACTTGCCCAGGGTCACCCAACTAGTCAGTATTTGAGGCTGGATTTGAACTAAGGTCTTTCTGTTCCAGGCCTGATGCTCTATCCACTGTGCCACCTAGCTGCCTTCAAGATAATAACATAAAAGTATGTTGCCTTCTCTGAGGATTGAGCTCAGGACCTTCAGATCATGAGACTGATACACTGTCTGCAGCATTAAGAAGGTTTTTGTTATTGTTGTTCAGTCATGTCTGACTCTTCATGATCCCATTTGGGGTTTTCTAGGAAAAGACACTGGAGTGGTTTGCCATTTCCTCCTCCAGCTCATTTTACAGATGAGGAACCTAAGGTAAACAGAGTTAAATGATTCATCCAGGGTCACACAGCTAGTATCTGAGGCCAGATTTGAATGGAGGAAGATGAGTCTTCCTGACTCTGGGCCTGGTGTTCTGTCCAGGGCCACCCAGCTGCTCACCCTACAGTGTACTGTACTAGCATTAATGATTATTACTGACATTTAGAGAATGCTTTAGAGTTTGGAAAGCACTTTACATACATTTCTTCACTGGTACCTCACAAGAAGACTGTGAAGTCCAGATTACAGGTTATCATTATCCCTATTTTGCAAATGAAGAAACTGAGGTAGACAGCAATTAAGAGCTTTCTCCATGACCACACAGCTAATAACAGAGGAAGCTTATGGATCCAAATCATCCTTTCTTTAAGTCCAACTTTCTGCATTTTACCATGCTGCTATGTGTCAAGCCAACACCTGGTCAATGTTCATGAAGGAATTATGTGAGTTTCTTCTTTGGACCACCAAATTGCTTCTGAAACTGTGTGTATTAAATAAATGAGTGTGTCCTTGTGTGTCTTGTACAAGTGCTGTTTTATTTAGGGATAGAAGCCTGGGGTGTATATGGCATATGTAAAGTATTTTGAAGTGTCATAAAATCATGGAGAAATGACATCACTTTAATCCTTAAGATAATGAAATTCCACCTACCTACAGGAATGGTCATCCCATGAATCTTATCTGCCCAGCCTGCATAATACCGAAGGGTTTTGATGACACCCTGCAAATCCACATAGAAGGCTTGAAGGAATGGTTTACCACCATTTAATGATTCCATGGTCTGTAGGAAAAGGAAAAAAGAGATGAAAGAAAAATCAGAATCCTATACTCAGTATTCCTACATTATATATGCACCATCCAGAGTCACATAGAAGTAAACAAGATTTCTTCTAGGGAAACACGTATATTAACAACCAAAGGGTTTAAGTTTCCCTCTGTCCATCATCATATTACACAACAATCTTTTTAGTAATTCTAATCCTTGGTCTGCTTAATGAAAATAGTCTTATAAAACAACTTCAAGTGATCATCCCATTATCTAATGTAAATGGCTGCAGGCCATTTACACCAAAAATACACCAAAAGACAGAATTTTTAAAATGGAGACTTTCAGATGAAAAAGATAAGGCAAATAGGATAAGTAAAAATGTATCTGCACATACACTCAATTCCTTCTTAAGAATATTTTTATAGCACACATTATTAGGAAAATTATTTTAGTTTTGACCAAGATGTAATGAACATGTGCTCTGTCTTCACATTCTCTCATTAGAATAAAAAATATTATTACTGACACAGTAATTTATCCATTTACGATGTGGACAAGATGGTATTCGTTTTAAATATCACATTACTTAGTTCTGCATGTGTTAGTTCACAAGAATTACAAGGATCAGGAGAAACCATATCCCATTGCTTATTAGTGCTTCTTTATGTAGCCCTTGGGATGGGTTTAACATTCTCTAAGAATTAGCATGCTAATAACTAAGATCCACATAGTAAAGTGTAGAGCCAGCAATTACACAGAACTTGTGAAGTCTCTGTTGACTATTGACACCATCCAAACTCACTGTATAATTGCTAAGTTTGCATCATACTTTACACTGTGTCGACCTGGCTAGAGTCTTGGACCTTGCCATGGCTCAAGGTCAGAGAAGTCAATAGCATCCTGTTGGACTTCAAGGACTGTGGGATCTGCTTTGGCAGAAAATTGATCAAAGACATTGTAGCTCTATCGCATTCATTCCAAATCTTCTAATCCACAAGCAGGGATAACATAGGTAAGGTATGAAAAGGGATTTGAAACAGGGAAAGACGTGAGTTAGGAGGGAAATGACATTCAGTTCTATACTAAAATCTAACTTCAGTAATCGAGTATAATCTTGGCTATAAATTTACCACGTGTCATTAACCTAAAGCCAATTAGCCAATCTACAAAAGATCTACTTTTTACTTTTATGGAGTGAGAAGATCCCAGAGGGATTGTTGAAGTTTGAGGCATGAGTAGTGCCAATAATGTGAGTATGAGAAGCCGGGGCAATATGTGAATAGTACTGAAAGAATGGGGGTCCTGATATTGAGCAGATAATTCAGACTCACAACCTTCCTCTCACCCTTATTGTTGTTCAGGCATTTTCAGTCATGTCTGATTCTCCATGACCCCATTCAGGGTTTTAGCAGTAAAGATACTGGAGCATTTTGCCAAGTCCTTCTCCAGATCATTTTACATTATTTATTTTTGACTATACCAAAATAAGATCTGAAATGACCTTGACAAGCTGCACTTGTAGGCTGAGGCTAACCAGGTGAACATTAATGTAGATAAATAAAAATTTGCACTTAGGTTCAAAGAATCTACTGTACAAATACAGTGTAGGGAAGACATGCCTAGTAAGCAATTTGCATGGAAAAGGACCTAGAGAATGAAATGGAAGAAATAATGTTCTTGTGTGTGTGTGCGTGTGTGTGTGTGCGCGTGTGCACACACATGTATATTTTAGTCAGACCATATTTAGAGTATGTCCTAAACTGGGGACATTGATAGGCTGGAATGTATCCAGATGATGGTTACCTAGATGGAAAAGGGACTTTAGATCATGTCCTATGAGGACTGGTTGAACTGGGGACATATGACATAGAGAAAAAAGTCTTAGGGAGATCACAATGGTAGTTTTTAAATATATGAAGGAGACTGTTATTTGAAATTAGGGATTACACTTATTCTGATAGCTTCACCAGGGAAAATTTAGAGTAATTGCTGGAAATCTTTGTATAGTATAATATAGTATAATATAATTAATATAATATATTATAATATAATGAAAAAACTACTTAATAATCAGGGCTCTACAAATAACTGGAGACAAAGTCAATGCCTTATAACTGGGGAGCAGCAAAACAAATTGTGATACGTGAGTATAATAGAATATCACTGTGCTGTAAGAAATGATGAGTATGAAGAACAAAGAGAAGCATGAGAAGACTTATATGAACTGATTAGCAGTCAAGAAAGCAGAATGAGGAAGATAATGTACACTTCAGGAATTTAGATAATTTCAGTATCAAAGGAAAGTATGGACTGATCCCATAAATTTGCTTTTGCTCCATGAAGAATCCCCAGTTGGTTGATTATGATTGATTATCCATCTTCAAAACCATTCCAGCCAATCACAGATCAAAGTGGTTCCTTTCTTGTGACTCAAAAGTAGTATCAGAAATATAGACTCTTAGAATACATCTAATCTAACCCCTTCCCAAGTCATGAATCTCAGCTACAGCATATCTGACAAGGATCCATCCAAACTCTACTTGATTTCCCTAGTAATGGGAAGCTCACTACCTTCTAAGGCAGTCCATTCCATTTTTTTTTTTTTTGTATAGCACTGATTAGAATTTTTTATTGTCTTCAAATGGGATATGCCTGTCAAAACTCTCTCAATACTTCTTGAGGGTCTGAAATTGTAACTTGGTAACTAATAACTAAGTGATAAGAGAATTGCTAATCTGATCCCTACTTCATCACCTGATTGCACACAGCCTCATTCATTTCAGCGGGGTATCTATCTTTCCTCATGATCACCCAACACTCATTGCTTTGGTCCCAGGCCTCCAGTTCCTTATCAGATTTTTGAAAAGACAGAAAAACTTTCAGGGAAATGTGAGAATTGAAATCTCCCTAGTGGTTTTCAATATAAAAGGGCATAGGATATTCTTAGGCTGCTTACTGAAAGAACTGCCCTGTCTCTTTCCACCAAGTCGGCTAGCTTGTCCAAGAGACGCCCTCTCTCTGAAGCATCCATTCGTCTCCACACGGAGCCAAGAGAAAAAGCCAGGCGTGCTGCTCTCACGGCTTTGTCTATGTCAGCCTGTCAGAGAAAAAGAGACACAATTGCATTGAAATTCCCCTTTGTGATATTATGATTATATTTATGATATGATGATATGCCCACATTAAGGAAGAATAAACTAGTTTATTGACTGCTAGTAAGGGTACTACCCAGAGGGCCTAGACCAGTGTTTATAAACTGCTAGTACATAAACCAGCATTGTTTCATATTTTTAATTCCAGAACCCTTCAATTCCATAAACTTTAATTAATTAATTAATTAATTAATTAATTTTTTGTGAGACAATTGGGATTAAGTGACTTGCCCAGGGTCACACAGATAGTAAGTGTTAAGTGTCTGAGGTCGGATTTGAACTCAGGTACTCCTGACTCCAGGGCTGGTGCTCTATCCACTGAGCCACCTAGCTGCCCTTCCATAAACTTTAACTGTTGACTCTTTCTCCCTACACAATGTACACACCCAGCTCCCTCCTTCTCTCTAGCTTCCTAGCCCTGGCCCTTGGAATGATAAAAGCTAGGATTTAGAGGGTGAATTGGTCTGTAGTAGAGATAACTTTAGCTTACCAATTCACAGTGTAGTCTAAGCTGGCAAACACTATTCTTGGGAACATGCTTAGTCCTCTTTTTTTTTTTAGGGGTAGTTATCTCACAGGGAGTATTCTTTCAGCAAAGTCATTACCTTATCTGCTTCTTGAACTTCACACAACTGCTCCCCTGTGGCTGGATTGTAGACTGGAAATACACGCCCACTTTCTGAGTTCTGCCATTCATTGTTAATGAAGATCTAGGAGGACAAAATTTGAAAAAATATTTATGAAACTGCTATTAAGATAATCGATTAGTGTACAATGGTAAATATTAAGTCATAGAACCATAGCATCTATGAGTTAGAAAGCACAGATATGGCAGCTAAAAAAAATCCAGAAACAAAACAGGGAGGGAAAGAAGGAAAGAAAGAAGGAAAGGAGGGAGGGAGAGAGGGAAGGAAGGAAGGAAGGAAGTGAGGGAGGGAGGGAGGGAGGAAGGAAGGAAGGAAGAAAGGAGTATTAAGCATTTTCTATCTTTCAAACACTGCAAAGCACAGGAATACAAATTTTAAATCAAGACAGTCTATGTTCTCAAGGAACTCACACTATAATTGGGGAGACAATACATAAAAACAAGTTCAGTTAAAGGCAGGGGTGTGCTGATAAATATTTATCAATCTGGCTACGATGGGGGGTGGGGGAGTTGGGGAAATGTAAGTAGACACACACTTTTAAATTGAATCTGCATTATTTACACTCTCTTAAGTCTAGACAATCAACAAAACAGTAAATCAATTCCTGATTTGTAGCATGATTTCTGAGGTGTAAATGCTGACAGTAAAAATTTAACAACCAGCTCTCACCAGTCCATTAGAGTGGGCTCCAGCACACACCCCTTCCCCAGATACAGGGTGGATGGAGAGGCACAAAAGTCCTGAGTGTATAGTAATGGTGAAGAAGGCAAGGTGACTATATTATTTGTCAACAGTCCCACTATATTCTTTTCTGTTCATAGAGCATCTCCAGTATTGTGTTCATTTCTGTAGTCATATTTTAGGAAGACATCGACAAGCTGAATGAACTTGAAGATGATTTAACCCTTTTGGTTGATGCTTCTATTAGAAGCAAATATGGATTTCTTTCTAGATCAAATGGAGTCAAATAATAAATTGGGGTGGAGAAAGAAGTGCAACGGGAGAACAGATGATCAAATTGTTTAATGTCTCCGTGTCAAACTCTTCTTCCTTTTTTTCAGAATTGTACTGGTGCAGTGAAGAAAGCACTGGGCTTGGAACCAAGAAGACTCATCTTCATGAGCTCAAATCCAACCTCAGACACTTGCTAGCTGTGTGACCCTGGGCAAGTCACTTAACCCTGTTGGCCTTAGTTCTTCATATATAGAGAATGGCAAACTATTCTGGTAACTTTGCCAAGAAAATCCCAAATGGGGTCATGAAGATTTGGACACAATTTAAAACAACTGAACAACAACAACTCAAATCAAGCCAAAGGACTGGTAATTGGATTCCAAAGAATGGTGATGAAGGGATCACTTTC
This sequence comes from Dromiciops gliroides, assembly GCF_019393635.1. NCBI lineage: Eukaryota > Metazoa > Chordata > Mammalia > Microbiotheria > Microbiotheriidae > Dromiciops > Dromiciops gliroides. The sequence continues at coordinate 159,946,032 of NC_057862.1, read as the reverse complement.
ACTCTGGAGAGAGGGTTAGATTTCTGAGGATTTCTGAATGGGTCTTGTCCAGACCCCATATATTCAGAGAGCAATAAGCCAGACCAATATTTTTGGTCTGTGAAATGATTTCTAGATGTCAGAAGACTTGTTTTCAAATTCTGACTCTGACACACCCAGGTCATGTGATCCTACCCATCACCTGTACCTCTCTGTGCCTCAGACAACTCTGTACACTACAGAAGAATCCAGCTGCTGCTTTTTATATCAGTGGATGAAGCTTCCACACTGGAATTCTCTCCACACCAATCTAATCATATGTCTAGACTAAAAAACAAACAAGTTTTAAATCATGGGGAACCCCCTTTAATTCTTAGTAAGAAGAATACTCAACCAAATCTTTATTCTAGTCACTGGCAATCTAAAGCCTTCTGAAAATATTTTGATATTTTTGGCTGTGCCATTGACTAGCTCCCTTAAAGATAACATTTCCTAAATCTGTACTGACATCTAATTTTTTTGGCATGCTGGTGAGCAAATATTTCCACAACACTTGAAACATCTCAGCTTCTCTGAACAATCTCAAAAGTATCCAAGTTCTGTGCAAAAAAAAAAAAAAGTTTCCTATCATATTTCAACAGACCATCTTACTCTCAAAAAAGAGAATTCTCAACTTGGCTTTCCTCAAAAACTAGATGAAACAGGTAAAAAAAAAATACAGCTGTTGAATTTTGAATAACAGGCACTAATCTACTAACTTTGTTGCCAGTTGAAATAGTTCAAAGAATCTGAACTTTTAATTCAAACTCAACAAACATTTCTTAGTTGGTACCTGCCTCCCAGGGTTGTTGTGAGGATCAAATGAGATGATAATTACCAAGAGCTTAGCACAATGCCTGGCACACAGTAAGCATTATAAAAATGTTATCTATTATTATTATTGGGCAGTAAGGTGGTGCAGTGGGTAGAATGCTGGGCCTGAAGTAAGGAAAACTCATCTTCCTGAGTTCAACTCTGGCCTCAGACACTTACTAGCTGTGTGACCTTGAGCAAGGCACTTCACCCTATTTGCCTCAGTTTCCTCATCTGTAAAATGAGTTGGAGAAAAAAAAGGCAAACCACTCCAGTATCTTTGCCAATGTCACTGGGGAAAAGGTGGGAGTCCTTAGGTATTACTCAGTAAAGAATTACACTCTTGCACATAGTCTAATCAGAATTAAAATGGTTTTTTATTTGGCACTAGAGTAGGTTACAGAGAGGGAAGTGGAGAATTTTGCCTGAAGGGGAGGAAAGTTTAGAAATATTCTCCTCCCAGAACAAAAGGAAGGCAAAAGCTTTTATAAAGGATAGATGGGGTATCCACCTCAAAGTGGAAAGTTCCTTTTCAGGGTGGGGTGGGGAAAGCCAGGATGCTTGTCATATTCCTGAGAGTCAAGGGGGATTTTTTTTTTTTTTTGAAATAATGGTCCTGGCCTTTGGGGTTATCTCTGTCTCCTATCTCTGGTCAGGTAGTAGCCATGCCTAATTGACTTTTCTGCTATAGAATTTTATCTCCCCTTACATCTTAGGTATGTCCATCCTGATATCTAGTTGTTCAATCTAAAAACTTTAATAGTCCCTTGATTGCTCCATATATCTGTCCTGTTATCTGGTCGTCTTTGGTTTTGCTTCTCACAGGAGAAACTTCTTCTGATTTATCCTAATTCCCATGTCACCAAAAAAACCCTAAATGGAGTCATGAACCGCAAAAAAAAAAAAAAAAAAAAAAAAAAAAAGGCAGCTAGGTGGCACAGTAGATAAAGCACCAGTCCTGGATTCAGGAGGACCTGAGTTCAAATCTGAACTCAGATACTTGACACTCACTAGCTGTGTGACTTTGGGCAAGTCACTTAATCCTCATTCCCCCCCCCCCAAAAAAAAGGAGTTATGAATAGTTGGACATGACTGAAATGATCAAACAACAATAAAAATCACTATTATCATTATTTGTACTGGGCTAGTTACTGGGGATACACAGTAAAAGAGTGAAACTATCTCTCAGGGAGCCTACAAGGATAGGTTAGGTGTGAATGTTTCTTTTTAAATCTTATGTTTTAAATATTGCTAAACTATATGAAGAACCAAGACAGGGGCTCAGACAATGCTTTCCCTGCTTTGCAAGTGAGTCAATAACTATTGCATAGGGAAGTAGAATTATTTAAGACCCTTCACAATCCAGCTCTTCTCTACCTTCCCCATTGTATTTTGTGTTATTTTTTTAACACACTATCTTATAGACAAACTGGGCTACTTCCTTCTTCTGGAAGAGTTAGAGAAAATTTCATAGAGAACATAACCCGAACTGAACCCTTAAGGAAGAAGTGGAGCCTGAGAAGGGGAGGTGAGAAGCCAACACCTGCATGGGAGATAACGTGCATGAATCATATAGTTGAGAGAGAAGGCTAGCCTTTTTGTAGACCAAAGGATGGAATGCCAGATCCCCTCAGCCAATAGTCAGAAGTTTCCTGTGCCCCATCAGTTACCTTCACCCAAAAGCCAATACACATAATCCTGTCAGGTTGCTTGGGGTAGTTTTCAATTTAGTCAGCAACTGGCAATAGCCAACGCTCTATTGTTTAATAAACTTTCTTCACCCAACTCCCTAATTTGAACAGGGACTTTGTCACATCCACTTCATTTACCTTAAAAAAAAAAAATGCATCTCCTATTCGTCTGGGGTGATTTGTTTCCTCTTGCCTAAAGTCTGAACAATTGAACATTTGAGGTTCCTCTCTGCCCTAGGGTCCTAAAGGTCCACAATTCTGTTATAAGTAAATTCTAGCACAGTTAGCCCATAAGCCAAGCCCTGTGGCCGTGGGATGTTTGTGGATATTTTCACAGTTCTTTCCGAGTCACCAGGTTAGATAGAAAAGAACCTCTGTTAAGAAGGAAGGAAGGAATGGATGATGACTGAGTAGCGTGCTTCCTGAGAGGATAGAAACACAAGAACTTCCTCGATTATGGCAGGCTATGACAGACAAATGGAAGGAAGGCAGAGAATGGGCACGGATATGTGGCCAAAGTACTGTCATCATGACATGTCCTTTTCATAAAATACAAAATAGCCATGGCCTGAAGTGGAAGAGTAGCCCCACCCCCAACCCCCTAGTATCTTGATACTTGCCTCATAATTTGTCTTGAGAGAAGGCTGGTTGTACTTTAGAACACAAATTCACAGCAAAATCCCATGAAAACAAAGAATCAGGAAATTTCTAAATCAGGATTTTCTACAACAGGAAAATTTTTAAAAAATAATTGAGGAGAAGGGGAAGAAAGAAAATAGAAAGTGGAGGGGAAAGGAGTCAGGGAGCTACAGGAAGAAAGAAATTGAATTAAAAAGGTAAGAAATTAAAAAGGAAAAAAATGGACTTCAGATCAATCATAGATTTGAGAGGTAGAAACAAAGAAGTCTGGACCAAAGAAGATGCTGAGGATAAAGTAAGATAAGAATAAATTAGAAAAGATAAAGGATGATGTAGAAAGGGAAAATTATGTTAGGACTATTATCAAAATAATCTTAATGTATTAAAATAAATTTCCCCCATAAAATAGATTTGAGACTGAAAAAGCCAGGCTATATATAGACTAAGTGATATAACAAAGTTAAGACAATGACCTCCCCAAAATTGGGGCTGGGGGAGAAAGAAAGAGGAAGAAGTAAGAGAAAAGTCTGGGGTTATTATGCACACACACACATTGAAAAGTGAAAAATTCAATCAATTAGATGTTTGTCTATACAACACTAAACAGCCAGATAAAATTTTCACCCCCCTCTAAAAAACATTACTTACTTTAATATGACGTAAACACTGCCAAACCAGAGAATGAGTGAAAGATAACAAAGAAGAGGGGGAGTGAAGAGAGGAAGAACAGACAAAAAGAATGTGAAATATGAGTGTAGACTCACACTATTATTTAATGGGAAAATGGAGAGAATCATACTACAATTATATTTTTCATTTAATCTGGTTGTGATCAGTTCCTGCATTCTGTTGTATCCCCAAACAACAGGAAATGGCACAAAAGGGAGAATGTGATTGATTCTGTGCCTTCCTGAAAGAGGCAGTCAACCTTAATGGGGAAAAAGGACTCTCCAAACCCAAAGATGTCCAGGGCAAATGGTAGCTTTATCTTGCCCTTTCCCATCATCTTGCTTTAAAAAAATTAAGAGAGAAAGAATCCAAAAATTGGAAATCAATGCATTTAAAGAGCCACATGTTTGTCATTTATAAGGTGTCTATCTCTATCTCCCTCTTTTTGTCTACTTCTGCTCCTGTCTCTCTCTGTCTCTTTTGTTCCTCAAGAGTCTATTTCGGGGGGGCAACTAGGTGGCGCAGTGGATAAAGCACCGGCCCTGGATTCAGGAGTACCTGAGTTCAAATCCGGCCTTGACACTTGACACTTACTAGCTGTGTGACCCTGGGCAAGTCACTTAAACCCCATTGCCCCGCAAAAAAAACAAACAAACAAACAAACAAACAAAAAAGTCTATTTCTGTTTCTGCCTCCTGAGGCCCTTTATGCATTTGTATCTTTTCTGAAGCATAGCATGTATCTTTTCCAGGCATGTGCTGGTCCTTGGACCTGGGAAAATCTGTCTTCTGCTCCCTATGTCCTTGAGTCTGCACCAATCAACCACAAGTACAGTGGTGCTACAGTCCTGCACAGAGCTGACCCAACTGAGCAGATAGAGGAGTTCTGAAGTCCGTTTGCAAATGTAAATCCTAGGAAACTCCTGTGAGACAAATGGATCATAGTTTACTGCTTGCATCTGCAGCAGTGAAACATCCAAAAAGCGTATAAAAAAATTATATTTAGCAAATGGTCCACTGCCAAAATGCCTTACTTTGCTAAAATGTTCTCCAAAGTGTCTGGTGTACTCAGTTCCCATCATTGTCTCTTCTGTTCCTCCCCTCTCCTCCACCCCCAAGGTCCCATCTCACTACTGGTCCCAACATTTCCCCTGAATGCGCAGAATTTGGGTCTATCTATTACCTTGTCCTTGAACAGCCAAACCAAAGGCAGAGATGCTGCCTGTGTCTGTGGTGGCATTTGAGCCAGGCACGCCCCCTTGCAGCTTAGGCCAAAGGCCCCTAAACTGAAGGAACATTGCTTGGCATCATGTTGGGGTAGAAGGTAAGGGGAACTTGCTACTGGTAATGGTTAATGTCCGTTTCTTCCTGTTCCACTTTCTATAAACAAGGTAATGCCTATACAAGCTCATTACTGTAAACTGAGCACATTTAAATCGGCAGTAAAACCTGAGTATTTACTCTCGTGCACATATAAAGTGCCTCATCCAATGTTTTGGAAACGTTTCAACTCTTGAATCCAAGCAGCTGGCAGCTTTACAAGCCAAACCTTACACTTTAAATAACTCACTTTGGAAAGTTTTTTGGTGTCCCGTGTCAGGTAGTACCACTCAACAGACATTCACTCCACCACCGCTCGGATTCTTTGGCAATAAATGTGCATTCACAGGGTCTTTTATTACTCCTCCAGCACTACAGACTCCAATGGCTGTTGATTAAATGTATATATCCTGTGCATTTAATCTGACTTTCTTTATGGCCACTTCGTAAAAATGCCACAGGTTGGACAAGCGATGACGCATCACGAGGACCTGGAATCCCTGCAAAGCCTCAAATTAGGTTTTTTTTTTCCTCCTCCTTTATTAATAGTGACCACTGCGTGGCCTTGCTCTAAATCAGCTAAACTATTTGACAGCAAATGCTCCTATCTATGGATTATATATAACCAGCCCTGAACACCAGATGAAAAAAGGGATAACCCCAGGAAAGGAAGGGCTTGCTTCCATGTAAATCATGTTACAAATTGGACAACACCCAGAGAGTTCATTGTTCAACCTCAATTGTGAAGGCCATTCCCATTTACTATTCCCCTGGAATCAATGTTAATTAAGGCAGACTGAGACCATAAATCAGCCCTGGGTTTTTACAACTTAATTCAGCATATATACATATATATATAATATTATATATATATATATATATTTTAAAGGTTACTGATTATCCAGTGGAGTTTTCCAGAAGGTGTTTAAGCTGTTTCTTTAGAATAGGATCATGTTACCTTCCATTTTGTGATTGAAAAGAGAGGGGGGAAAAAAGGAGGCATCTTATATAAAGGATGTATCAAAATCAGTAAGCTACCTACCAGCACTGATAGGGTGGGGAGAGAAAAAAGCTAAATAAAAAGAAAGAGAATGGGGGAAGAGAAAAAAGGAGTCATTCAGCCTTTTCTCAAAGTGACACAACTTCCCAATTCCCTTGAAGCCATTACTGTGATTCTCAACCTGAAGGAAACAAGGCGTCACACATCCTCATTTTATAAAGGACATGACAGGCAGCTTGTGCAAAGCAGCAGAACTCCAACCAAAGCATGGCACCCATTAACCTGACCCAGAGAAGTCAATGGACTAGGTCTCTGAGGATAATACTCAAGCATAGAGGAGTCAGAGTCTAATCAATCAAAGCTCTAATCCCCTCCCTCCCCATCCTGGACCCCAAATGAAATATCAGGAGCTTCCAAAAAGTAAACTGAGCCAAAAGTGGTATCTACACAGGCAAACTGAAGTAGGAAGATGTACAAAAGGAAAAATGGGGAATGGTGACAGTGTGGACAGCTTATCTAATAATGGATTTTTTTAACCTTAATTACATAGACCCAGCCTGCTTTCTTCTTCGCATTCAATTCTGTACTCGGCTCACAATGTGTCTGCTATACCTGTCCAAGATGGATATGGATGGACTGGCTCAGTTGGCTACTCATCCAACTGCACATCAGTCTCCACAAAAGGGATTCTGTATCAATCTGGATTGTTCTGTATTGATTGTTGTAATGATCCCTTTTAAGTGGCTGCGGATCTCACTGAAGAATCTCTGTAATATTCTAAGGGTTGATGCAGTCAGCACAATGTCATCTGCAAACAAAGAACTAGCAGGACCTCCCTATCTGTAGGGAAATCCCTTTTTCACTTTAATGTGTTCTGAACATCCTCCATGACCTTGGCGAATACCTTTGGAATGCATACACTTGCCACTGGACTCCAATGACTCTGGAAGAGAGAGCAAGACTGATGACTTTGTGCAGCTCAACATCACCCTCGGGATGTCGTTGGTCCTCTTCGAGAATGAAGGAAAAACAACAACTATGTTTTATGCCTTGCTTTATGTTAATAGCCAAAAGTTGTTGCCATTATCATATGTCTGTGCTTGCATATACTAAGGGATGTTGTATAATTCTAACATATACGTAGGAGCTACCTAGGTTGAAGAGAGAATTTGAGGCTGAATTTCACTCTACCGAGTTAAATGTAGGTTAGGTTAAATTTCTACAGAACTTTCAACAATCCCAGGCTGTACACACACACACACACACATGCCTTAACACCAAAAATTTCCTGTTAATGCTCTATAGCTATAAATGGTAGAGAGCTGTCATTTACAAGAATCAAAATTATACATGACCCAAAGGGCAATGGGGAAATGTAAAGTAGACATAATTAAACTATACCATAATACCAATGATAATTTATATCTAAGAAGTACTGAAAAAGTTATCAGCTAGGATATATATGAATGGAGCTGGTTAGGTACCAAGAGCACTGATACCCACAAAAGTAAACTTGGTAGTTTTAAAAAATATTTTGATAAGGGTATTTCATCATAATTGGCTTCCTTTGTAACTTATTCCCATGTAGTTTATTTTTTTTACATTAAATAATTATTCTGAGAAAGGGGTCCATAGGCTTCACAAAACTGCCCTAAAAACGGTTAAGAACGCCACATGACCTAGAAAGAGACCTCTAAATCTCCCGGGTAGAATTCAAGGGAAGACACAGAGAAGAAATAGACAAGGTAAGGTGCGGATAAGACACGATCTACACCACTGGAAGGTGAGCCCACATGGATGAGGTCATGGATCCATTGAAGTATGGATACATAGGTACTCAGGTGATCTATTTTCATTTAATAGTTATTTTTTTTTTTGCCTTCTTTGCAGAGGCTATACACACTTTAGGTTATGGGTGTGACTGCTGGTCAAACTGCTTTGACCAGTATGACTACTGGGCAGATTGCTATGGGCTTGATCTATTGGAACAAATGTGATGGGAGAATGTAATCTTAATGGCTTTGGAAGGTGGAGAGTTTTAAGCAAAAATCACAAACTGAGTCTATAATCAGGCAAGAGAAAAGTTCTATAATAGCATATATACTGTAGGGGAGCAGCTGGGTGGCGCAGTGGATAAAGCACCAGTCCTGGATTCAGGAGGACCTGAGTTCAAATCTGACCTCAGACACTTGACACTCACTAACCGTGTGACCCTGGGCAAGTCACTTAACCCTCATTGCCCAGCAAAAAAAAAAAATCAATGTGAATAACATATATACTGTGTGCAAATTTGACCTCAGACACTTGACACTCACTAACCGTGTGACCCTGGGCAAGTCACTTAACCCTCATTGCCCAGCAAAAAAAAAAAAATCAATGTGAATAACATATATACTGTGTGCAAATTTGACCATAGCCCCTCATTCAGCTACCTGCCTACTCTATAAGTTTGGGATATAAACTATTAAAGAAAAATGAGCGCTATTTTCCCCTATTTTCCTTACCACCTAGGAGAGATTGTCATTTCAACCCAATCAGAAACAGAAGGTATTTGGATCCCCAAGACTTTGAGGAGCCTACCATCACACACTGATGAATGCAAGAGGATGTCCATGTCTATATTACAAAATGTTATCCTTTTAATAGAGCAGCTAAATGGTACAGTAGATAGAATGCCAGGCCTGGAGTCAGGAAGACTCATCTTCCTGAGTTCAAATCCTGCCTCAGATATTTCCTAGCTATGTGACCCTGGGTAAGTCACTTAACCCTCTTTGCTTCAGTTTATTCCTCTGTAAAATGAGCTAGAGAAGGAAATGGCAAACCACTCTAGTAACTTTGCCAAGAAAACCCCAAATGTAGTCACAAAGAATCAGACACAACTGAAAAACACAATAACAACATCAATGTCCAGTTTTTCTTTCTCTTCCCTGAGAGAAGAATCATTACCTTTTCTTATATGGATTAAGGACAATAAGCATCCTCCAAGACAGAAGTTCAGACTGACGCTGATCACAGCAGAAATAGCACTGACTTTGTACTCAGAAGACCTGGGTTCAAATTCTGCCTTTGATTCTTGCTACTTATGTGACTTTGGAGAAATCACTTTACCTCCCTGGGCCTCAGTTTCCTCAGCTTTAAAATTAATGAGTTGTATTGCATGGCCCCTGAGGTCCCCTTGAGCTCTAGCTCTCTGATTTCTGGTTCCAGTGTCTATTACAGAAGTGTTATTTCAATGGTCTAAAGGCTTTGAGCATTGTTGGTTTCCTCCAAAAACATTCTTGAATGTTTTGGATTAGGAATTATGTACAAAAAAATTAGAGAAGACCTCTTTACTCTAGGGCTACTTCTTATTTCTCAAATATGGCAGCTAGTTGGAGTGGAGAGAACACTGGATCTGGAGTCAGGAAGTCTTGAGTACAAATACAGCTTTAGAAACTTATGGGCTATGAGATCCTATGAGATTCTGCATCTTAAAAATGGTGACAACACAATTTTATGTCTATCTGGGATATCAGAGATATTTGCTGCAAAGTTTTCTCTCCTTCCCCTCCCTGCAGTTAATTTTAGCTTGTTTATTGTGTTTAAACTCTTTTAAAAATATATTCATCCATTTGATTCATTTTCCAGTTTGTTGGTATATAACTAAAGGTTAGAGTTTCTTTTATTTCCTCTTCAGCCATTGTCACTTCCCCTTTTTATTTTTCCTGTTGGTAATTAGGTTTTCCCATCTAATAAAAATAAATCAAATTTCTAATGGTAAAAAAATAAAATAAATAAGATGGTCCTAATAATGTCTACCTCCAAAAGTTGTTGTAAGGATAAAATGAGATTATAGTTATAAAGTACTTTGCAGACCTTAAAAAATTATATAAATGTTAGCTATTATTATATTACATCATCATACTCAATTTCAGATTATTTGTTCATATGCTTATTTCCACATTAGATTATAAACTCCTGAAGAGCAGGGAGGGACACCTGGGCAAATAGCTTGTTGCTTAAGAAGATGCTTTGTTGTTGTTCATCTCCAACTCTTCATTGAGTCCATTTGGTGCTTTCTTGGCAAAGAGACTGGAGTGCTTTGACATTTCCTTCTCCAACTCGTTTTACAGATGATGAACTGAGGCAAACCAGGTTGAGTGATTTGCCTGGAGCCACATAGCTAGTAAGCATCTGAGGCTGGATTAGAATGAACTCAGGTCTTGACTCCAGGCCCAGTGCTCTTCTATCCACTGTGCCACTGAGCTGCCCCAGTTTTTTGGGTTTTTTTTTTTTTTTTTTTTTTTTTTTGGCTAGGCAATGAGGGTTAAGTGACTTGCCCAGGGTCACACAGCTAGTGTCAAGTGTCTGAGGCCAGATTTGAACTCAGGTCCTCCTGAATCCAGGGCAATGCTTTATCCACTGTACCACCTAGCTGCCCCACTGCCCCAATTTTTTAAGAAGATACTAATCTGACTTGATTCAATAAACATCAATTTAGTGATCTGTGGGCTGGTGGAAAGAAAAATAAAACTATATTTTCTTCACCTGACTCCCAATAATCATGTAACTTTATATAGTTTTGAAGAATCCATCTAAAGAAATTGCTCTATTTGGGAGGAACATCCTTCTGGGAACCAAATTTTGTTCTAAAGATCAAGGAATCACTAAAGGACTTCCTCCCATACCCCACCATTAATGGCCACTCAATAAACTAATGTCAACATAATAGGAATGCTCCTAGGCTGTGGAATTTGTTCACATAAGAGGCTGTTCTCTCCTTCTGGCCATGACTGATGATTGCCATAGAATTCATTCTGGATTCAAAAGTGCCTGGCCTCTTCCCTAATGTTTCACACTCACTGCAACTAGCAATTTTTGAATAATATTTCCCTTTATGCATTCACTATTCCATTCAAATCTGCCTGATGGCTATTACCCAAACACAAAGTTTGATCTCTCACTTCTGGGCCTTTGCATAAATAGTCCCACATGCCTGGAAAGTATTCTCTCCTCATCTCTGCTCCATAGGATCCTTCAAAGCACAACTCAGGTAACCACCTTCTGCATGAAGCCTTTCCTAATTACTGCAGTCATTAGCATTCTCTCCCCTTTGAAATTATATAGTACAATGCACTGGGAATCCACAGATAAAGATGAAATAGTCCTTCCTACCTCTAGAAGAGCTTTATTGGGGGAATGCATGTTTGCAAGCAAGCCAATATAAATTATATCTGTAGGAAAGTAAGGATTCTACTAGTGATTTATCGTGCCTGGGAGGGCAATGGGCCACATGGGGCCCCCACAAAAGAAGCTGACTTTCCAGTCCTTTCCCATGTATTTATCTAAACAAATCACTAAAACACCGGGGAGTAAACTACTTCTACCAATGCAGGTCTCCTCTGCAACTTCTGATCTCAGAGAGCTGCCCAGAGCATTGAGAGTTTAAATACATTTGCAAGGTCACACAAGTAATACATGTCAAGGACGGAACCTGAACCCATGTTTTCCTAACTTTGAGGCCAACACTTTCCTTTTGGTTACCATATAGATACCCCATATTCCAACACCCCCCCAGTATAATGTACATGCCTTCAGGGTAAGTAAAACTCTCATTTTGGTCTGTGCCCCAGTGTGTCTTGCACTTAGTAGGTGCTCAAAAATGTTTATGCTATTGAGAATTTTTTCAGTGAAGAAAAACCAGGTGGAAAAGTGGTGACTCCAACTGCAAACATTTTATAATCTATATTCAGGTCATCACCAGAAACAGCTGGCCGCCTCCCCCACCCCCACGCACACCCGCACACCCTCGCATACGTATACACACACACACACACACACACACACACACACCCTTAACAACTGTTTTTAGTTTCCTGTTGTGGCAGCATGTTGTAAGCCAAGACCAAATTTAACAGCCAAGAACTATTAGAGCAGTATTTTAAAACACATTATTGAATGAATATATTTTTGCTTGGTCCAAATAAAAGGAAGGTTGTTTTGGTTTGACATAGCATTGGAAGGGACCCTAGAGATGGTCTGTAGTCTATCTTTCCAGATAACTATAGTCCAGAGACCGATCTCTGGGTACACATCTAGTTAGTAGGAAAAGCAAAGCTAGAATTCATGTTCTCCAGGTTTGTAAGTCCAGGCTCTTCCCATAATTAAGCCTTCTTGCTGTTCTTTACCCAGAGACTAAACTTGGACCAGGAGTATAGTCTTGACTTGGGGTTGGTGGGGGAGGGAAGTTCAGCAGAAAACATGACTAATGCTCCCTGAATCTACTTCTTATTGTCTTCCCCCACTCCCAGCTATGCAGCAAGAGGAATTTGACCAGTCGTTTTCTTTCTGTAAAGCAATCAATGCAGGTGACAACAATGTAACTTTTCATTTCCTTTCTTGAAGCCATGATGTGTTAGTGAAACAGTGGTGATTTACATTCCTAATGTGATATTGCTTAGTGATGGGGTCCCTTGGACATTTCTGCAGCCTCCCCAGGTGCAGAAGCAAAATTCTGCCAGAGGACAGACAGCAGCCAGGCTGTTGCAATCCTTAGAGATGGAATTCTTTTCCCTAGGACTTAATAAAGAATGGTTTTGTGCTCTTGTGACACCAGAAATATATGTCTAGTCCAGGAAGAGGATTTAAAAAATCTATCCAAATCATAATGGCTTCCCACAGGAGGACTGGTTCTGGGTGAAGGGAGAAGGGGATGGTAATTTCCAAACAGCTGATTTAGTAGCTGGTTACAGTTTCATTCTATCAAAGTGATCTTTTTTTCATATGTGGCTTTAAAGTCTTGGGATGGGAAAGAAGGGAAGGAGAGGGGAAGGAAGAGGGAGGGCATCCAGTGCCAAAGTCTTTTTTCATGAAGCAGCCACAGCTGTTTGGCTCTGAGCATCTTCTCCTGGCTGAAGGAATGAAGAAACATGTAATGGCACTTTGCTGGGGACACTCTACAGAGGCATCTGAAAAATCTGGCAGCGTAATTTCCTTTTGTAAATATTTCATAACGTCCCAGATTCTGGGCACCTGGGCCTGCTCAGGAAATGTCATATCCTTTCCTATCTCAGGAACTTAATTTCCTTTCCTCTGGAACGTTCTCAAGGGCCCTAATGATTATGCTAACTTAATGGAACTAAAGGAGTTAGTTTACCAATTCCCACTTCTGCTACTTCCTAGCTGGGTGTCCTTGAGCAAGTCATAGAAACTCTCTGGGTCTCAGTTTCCTTCTCTATAAGAAGAGGCATTACGCCAAACGGCCCCTGAGGTCCTTTCCCGCTCTAGCTCCATGATCCCATGATTCCCAAGCCTTGATGGAGGAGGATCTCCTGATCTCCACAGAAAGAGGCCTGGAATGTGAAGTGGATAGTTTAATACATAGCTGCTTAAGATAGACATTCTAAAAAATGATTTAAGTGGGCTTACTTTGAAAGCCAATCAAAATCGAACCAACTGACCAGCATGTGCAAGCTTTGAACTTCATAAAAGCCTACTAGAATGAAAAGATAATATCTGGACCACTTTCCCTAAGGAAAGAGTAAGGAATGTGTGACATTTTTATTAATAAGGGCCAGGTATTGATGATTTTCTATCCTAACTGATTCTTTGACATGAGTTGGCCACATTTTATTTCTTTGTGTGTGTGTGTGTGTGTGTGTTGTTTTTTTTTTTTTTTTTTTAGTGAGGCAATTGGGGTTAAGTGACTTGCCCAGGGTCACATAGCTAGTAAGTGTTAAGTGTCTGATGCCGGATTTGAACTCAGGTACTCCTGACTCTGGGGCCGGTGCTCTATCCACTGCGCCACCTAGCTTCCCCACATTTTATTTCAATAATAAAATGTATTTTTAGAGTGGGAAACATTTTCATTGATTGACATGAAGACCTGCAGTGGATTGTGCTCAAAAAAGCTGAATCGTGTCAAGATTGCCCCCAAATTACCTTGGGGTCCTTAGGAAATGATCATTTGGCAAGCCAGAAGCCTATATGATTTAATTGTGCTACAAATTAATTATTTCTTTTTTAAGTCAAAGAAAGGAACAGTTATCAAAGAAGATGGCCATGGCCTAGTAATAATCTAAACTATCCGATGTATGATGGATGGAATGACTTCATTGATCTTCCCACTAAAGGGGAATGACTTTCATATCCCAAACAGAACTAACAACAATAACAACAACAAAAAGATTTTATGATGCTCCTGAGAGTGATACAGCTCCAAATTGCTACTCACTTGGAAGTTTGCAATCCATGGTATAATGGATAGAACACTGGATTTAGGCTTTGAAAACCTCAGTCACTTATTATCCTTTCTATACCTCAGTTTTCTCATCTGTAAAATGAGGAGGTTGGACTAGATGAACTCCAAGGATCCAATTGAACCCCAAAGCTATTATTCTTTTTTTTTTTTTGCAAGGCAATGAGGGTTAAGTGACTTGCCCAGGGTCACACAGCTAGTAAGTGTCAAGTGTCTGAGGCTGGATTTGAACTCAGGTCCTCATGAATCCAGGGCTGGTGCTTTATCCACTGTGCCACCTAGTTGTCCCCCCAAGCTATTATTCTAATATTATTAATTCTAATATTATAATATTATCCTAATAATAAGATGGGCTTTTGTGAAGGTAATAAAAACTACCTTCTATATGTTCCATGAAATTCAATTCAACAAATATTTATAAAGTGTCTCCTGTGGAGAAAGTTCCATGCTAGGTACTGGTAAAGATTTTTTTAATTACATAAAAGAATAGTATGATTTCAAAGAATGTATGGTCTTTGTTTCTTCTCTGTAAGCCTCTATGCTTCTGCGTGCTCCTAATACCTAGTAAAGTGTGTCTTACATATAGTAGACATTTAATAAATGCTTGCTGAATGAATGAAAATGAAATGAAGGTACACTTTGACCCAGAGATTCCACTGCCAGGCCCATACCCTAAGAAAGCCACTGACCAAAAAAAGAAAAGAAAAGAACAAACAAACAAACAAACAAATGGTTCCATATACACCAAAGTATTTATAGCAGCACTTTTGGTGGGAGCAAAGAAGTGGACACAAAGTAGATGCCCATTGACTGGTAAATAACTAAAGGGTGATACATGGATATAACAGACTATTACTGTGCTATATGAAATGATGTACATGATGAATACAGAGAAGCTTGAGAAAACCTATATAAACCAATACAAAGTCAAATAACCAGGGTCAAGAAAACAATATGCGCAATGACCCCCACAATGCCAATGGATAGAACAATGGTCACAAAAACAAATTTAAATGAACGGTTTGAAATCATAAAGAAAAAGAAGAGATAGAACAAGATAGCCCCCACACACTTCTTTGCAGAGAGTGTGGAACATTGTCATTTTTTTTTTTTACTGCATTGATGAGTTTTGATGAAATTTTTTTCTTTTTCCTCTTTTTTATTTAAAAAATTATTTTAGGGGGCAGCTAGGTGGCGCAGTGGATAAAGCACTGGCCCTGAATTGAGGAGGACCTGCGTTCAAATCCAGCCTCAGACACTAGCTGTGTGACCCTGGGCAAGTTATTGCCCTGCAAAATAATAATAATAATTAATAATTCTTTTAGGTATGTATGTAATGGGAAAGAGGAAGGATGTACCTGAAACTTGTACCTGAAACATTCAAGTAATGAAGTGTGTCAAATGTGCTTGATTATCTGTTTGTTTCTTTATTGCCTAAATTAATACATTCACAGAATTTGATAGTAAAGTTCTCCCTTTTATTCTGACTAACATTTATGACTAAAAGCCATAAGAAACAAATAAATAGAAGATAGACTGAATTTTTTGTTTGTCACATAGTTGTTTAGGCATTATGTAAAAACTCTTTTTGTATACATAGCCACGACCTTACCTATGATAAGCAGAAATCATAATTCTATAGACTTTATGATGAAGAATTTTTAAAATAAAATTTAATTGATTGACATTTTAAAATTTCACAATCCAGTGCTATGTGGCCCAAACCCCACTTCACCCTGGGCTACTACAATTGAAAAACAGGACAAAACTTTCCTCTATGAGACTGCAAATGCACTGGTTTCAAAGTACAGAGTTAGCAAAAATGTCCAGGGAAATCTAAGCATCTTATATCACATGCAAACAAAACAAAACAAAACAAAACAAAACAAAACAAAACAAAACAAAACAAAAAAACACACCCCAAATCCTCAAATTTTGAATTTAAAAAGCAGAAAGAAATCTAAAGATGTTAGATCATTTCTGGTGGAGGAAAGCCTTGAAATTTGAATCTAAGGTGTTTGAGATAGAGGCTGATTTGGGGGATTGTTTCAATTTTAACATTTTTTAAACCTCTGCCTTTCTTTAACAAAGAAAAAAGTAGCAGCTTCCTGGGTTTTGCTAATGTTGTTTGTTTACTTGCTTCTAGAAAGTACCTTCTCTATACAGATTCCATAAGGAAATAGCTCTGAGGTGTTAAAAGACCCACCTACCTCTGGAGCATATCCACTGAAGCCCAAGGTTTCTCAGAGTGTCACAGTACTAAAGAAACAAATGACAATAAGCCAATTTTCCATCCTTCTCTCTCACTAGTCTGATTTGGGCATACCTAGTGGTACAGGGTGAGAGACTGGCTGCACAGTGGGGAAGAATTTA
The DNA here is from genome assembly GCF_019393635.1 of Dromiciops gliroides. Classification (NCBI taxonomy): domain Eukaryota; kingdom Metazoa; phylum Chordata; class Mammalia; order Microbiotheria; family Microbiotheriidae; genus Dromiciops; species Dromiciops gliroides. Next base: position 159,929,274 of record NC_057862.1, on the reverse strand, counting down.
ATTCTGGTCCTTAGAGACCTTGAGATAGACAACTTAGTCTTGAGTCATATGGTAGAAATAGAAACTGTTCCTGTGATTCCATTGGAATCACAACAATGTAGATTGGCACTTTCTATGGGGCTTGTTGCCTAGCTTAGAGTACTTTGATTAAGAAACTTGCTCAAGGAAGGCCAGACAGTATGGCCCTTTGGTAAAGCCTGAACCCAGGTTTTCCTGGATGCGAGGCCAGCTATCTGCATTAATCTAGATTGCCTTTCTAGAGTCATGCCTAATTTAAAGAGGCCAGGAGAGAGAGAATAAATTGGACACCTGCTTTATCTATGCACATAGCCAAGGGTTCCATAAAATACATTACAGCATAGTAAATTTTCCAAGAGTTTACCTACTCTCCCAAACTGATTCTAAATGTGCTCAGTCCTCCCAGACTCCCCTTGATCTTAAGCTAAGACTTCCTTGGGGTTGGCTCAGACATTTTAGAGGTCTGTTTGTCAAGTAAGAAAGGATAGAGGCATTTTTAGATCTAGTCTTCCCTCTTTAGTTCCTGCTAGCATTTTTTTGTGGATAAAAAAAAATATGAAATATTACTTATGTGATACAGGAGTTGTGTATTTCTTTTCTTTTTTTCTTTTAAATGAGGCAATTGGGGCTAAGTGACTTGCCCAGGGTCACACAGCTAGTGAGTGTTAAGTGTCTGAGGCCAGATTTGAACTCAGGTACTCCTGACTCCAGGGCCTGTGCTTTATCCACTGCGCCACCTAGCTGCCCCCTTGTGTATTTCTTTACTTACTTGAAAGGTATGAAATAGTAGGGTGACAAAGATGCCAAATTTACAATTTGCACACAACAATAAATGCCTTCACTACTCCTCTGAAAGCTGTCTGTCATCTTTGGATTTTTCTCTCTCAATTCTTTCAACCTTGTGTATGTGTATGTGTGTGTATAAACACGTAGGATGTATTTACCTGTGTAGAGGTTGTTCTCCCAGTAAAATGTAATCTCCCTGCAAGTAGGGACTGTTTTCATTTTTATCTTTTTATCTCTAGTACTTAGCACAGTGCCTTACCCATAGAAGACACTAAATAAAAATTAACTCTCTTCTTACCCTAAATTTAGTCCTATTCCTCTCCTGGTACTCTAGGATCCCGCTCCACTCACTCCATCTCCCATCTCTGCCTTCGTACTAACTGTCCCTCATGCCTGGAATCCTCTCTGCTCTCTCACCTCTATCTCTTAACTTCAATGGCTTCAGTCAAGACTCAAGCCTTAGCTGCTAAGGCCTTTCCCTCTCAGATTATTTTCATTACATTCTTTTTAAAATGATTGTTTTTTTTCAATGATCAAGTAAAAATTTTCCTTCCCCCCTTCTTCTATCCTATTGACAAGAAAAGGAAAGAGACAAGAAAACAATTACAAAACCCTTGAATAACGTAAGTCATTACAGAGATGATGGACTAATATGAAGAATTAGAAATGCATTTTGGGATGTGACCAATGTAAGAATATGTATTGCTTGACTGTCTAACTCTTTGTGTCTCTTGTATGTACCTAATTATTTACATGTTGTGTTCCCCAGGAGAATGTAAAGAAAGTCCTTGAAGTCAGAGGCTTTTGTATCTTCAACACTCACACAATGCCCGGCACATAAGTGCTTAATAAATACTACTGACTGCCGTCAGCTTACTGACGGAAGACAGAGGAAACCCATTTTTAAAAAAAATGAGAGGAGGAGTAGCTAATGAAGACAGTGAAGGTTACCTAAAATCTGAACCAGGCTACTAGGGTCTCTAGGTCACAGTTTGGGAAAACAGTTGTAGCTATAAGACGGAAGTAACTGCAGCTAAGGCTTGTTCAAACATCCCATCAGACCTCCAGGATCTGAAAGAGAGAGAGTGGTATGTGGGAAATCCAACTGCTGTTAGAAAGAAAAAACCCCGGGAAAGGGCTTTGACTCCCTCCTGTCAGTCTTTTGAGAAAGTGGGATCTAACATGATTTCTTTTTGTCTTCTGCTCTGAAACAAATGTTCCTTTGCCTATCTTCTCTGGCTTTAATTAGTCCTGGGTCTTTTCTAGGACCTGGGTCTGTTCATTTGCAAATGGGGAGGCATCAGAAAGCCTAGTGGGTGGGGGAGCAAGGGGGAGACTAGAGGTGTTTATTTTCTAAACCACAGGGGTCCCCATTTGAAAAAGCAACCAGCTTATCTCAATGTTTTTGTTTGTATGATTTCAAATTAGGAGGTTTGGGCAATTCCTTTAGGAGATTAGGGGAGTCTTTACAATGGGCCTGTAGCATACTTACTTCACCAGCAAGGCTGGGACAAGACTCAATCTTTCTGTTGCATTTCTTGGCACAGTTACCAGGAGCTGTATTCCTTACTATCAAGGTTCAGTGATTTTAAAGGGTCCTCTGGCCTTCGTTTTTATTAAGCAATCAATTCCTTTTTTAATTAAAAGCTCTTCTGCGTACTTGTTGCAGATAAAAAAAAAATTTTAAACAGGTCATGTATCTCATAGGGAGAACCAGTATACATTTGACTTGGTGTGCTTCACTCTTTCAGTGTGACCCCTAGAGATAATGACTAAGACTTTTATGGACTTACATAATGATTCCCATGTTATAGACAAAGAAACTGAGGCAACAAGAATTTAAACGACTGGCTGATTGGACCTGACACTACAAGATAAGACAGTTGGTTATGCTGCTAAACCCCAGCTCTAACTAACCACTACAACAGGTTTTTTTAACCATTTTTGTGTCACAAACCCCTTTGGCAATCTGCTGAAGTCTGTGAACCCCTTTTCAAAAAGTTTTTAAATGCATAAAATAAATAAGATTACAGGGGAAACCAATTACATTGAAATTGTCAAAATATTTTTTAAAACAAATTCACAGGCCCTAGTGAAGAATCCCTATATCTAAACAATATTCCTTTTCGCCTGTGAAGAGAGTTCTAATATCCAAGAAAGAAAGAGAACAGAAACTGGAGTCCGAAGACCAGAGTATGCATCTTGGCCTTGCAGCTATCTGTGTGACATTGGGCAAGTCCATCAAACTTTTTATGCTTGTTTGATCATCTGGAAAACGGAACTGAGTGAGACTGTTTTAAAGGTTCCTTCCAGATCTTATCATTTTATGATCTCAAAAACAATGCAGAGGCAATTTATTGCCTCAGATCTTGAGTTAAATTAGGAAATAATGTACCACTCATTTTCATTTATAGTTTAGAATCATTTCTCATTTCTATACAAAGCAAATCTGTCCTCTATCGGTCAGAAACACCACAGTGCATGGCATATGATTGAGGAGGTCACTAACTTTGTCTTTGAAATAAAACATAAATGTTTTCTCTATAGGGGGCTGAACATTTGTTTGGTGACAGTAAATGTAATACAAACTGAACCATAAGTAGGGTAACCATCTCTAGGGTCAGTGTAGCTCTCAAGAGGCTGGGAAATAATGAGGGATTACTGAAAACCATAATATGTGAATACATTGGGTTTTGCTTTGTTGCGGTTAGAAAATCAATTACTAGACAATACCAGATACTTGACTTTAAAGTTCATCCTCTTTATCTATACCTAAGAAAGCAAAATGTTTTCCTTCACTGCCCTCTTCCTATCCTTAAAACCTAGCACAGTGTTCAGTACATAGCAGTTGTGCAATAAATGGTAGCTCATTGATCTATTTTTAAAGCTATAAAAATGTTAAATATTTATATTAGCAAAATGAAGGCATTTTACCCCCACTCAGATTTAGGAAGGGACCCTGCTTTGCAGGTCTTAAGGCACTCAAAAACTGAAATACATAGTGAACAGAAGAATTAGAGTGGAAGAATTGGAAATAGTATGAAGTGACATATATTTTTTTTTCCTTCCCCCTTTTAATCTTACTGGTATAAACCTTCTGTTATAGGCAGTCCTGCAATGAAACAGGAGCTGCTACTTGAATTCTTCCATGAGAAAAATCTGATTAAAACTACATGAGGAGCCTATATGAGAAACTGCTGGAATGTCAGCTTCATTTGCAATGGCCCCATATGGCCTGATCACTCTCCCTGGCATGATAAATCACTGGTAGAATCCTTACCTTCCTACGTTTGATCTCTGCTCAGCAAGATGTGGTTTTGATGTGAAGAACTCCAGATCTCTTAGGTCAGAGACAAATAGCAGCAGCGCTGACCTGACAAGTGCTAAAGCCTCTATTAGACTGGAGCAAATGAACAGTCATAAGCTTCTGGAAGGTTCACTCACCATAGCGTTTTTCTAGACCGTTATAGTATTCATAAGCTCAGTCTAGTGCAGGAACTTCTTAAACAGTTTAGGGCAAAGTGGTAGGAAGTCTTTTCTTCCCACAAAATCTCTCTACCAAGTGGAGATTAAAAGAGGAATTGTCTCGGCTTCATTGTTCATTCATCTCCAGCCTTCAAGGAACACTGTCTTTAGTTAGAAGAGAGGCAGAAGTGGACTTTACAATGAAACTTTTATGAAGCTTTAATCAGTCCTAGAAAATTAAGGAGTGTCAATATAGTTGAAATGAGGAAATGTATGGAAAATACTTTGCTATGTAAAAGCTGTATCAATGTGTTATTTTTCTTATGGAAGATTTGATCATTGATACACTCAAATTTCAGGGCAATTTCACAAATGTAAAAAACGAATCATGCACTATATAGGAAGGATTATAATGTTTTACCCATGTAAGAGTGCTATTAATCAATTAAGTATTTATTAAGTCCCTATTAATCCATTAATAAACATTTATTAAGTGACGAATAACAACCACTAGCATTTATATAATACTTATACAGCTTTACAGATACTATCTTATTTTATCCTCACAGTAATCTTGATAGGTGTGTGCTATTATTATCCCCAGGTGGCACAGTTCAGAGAGTGCCAGGTCTGGAGTCAGGAAGACTTATCTTTCTGAGTTCAAATCTGGCCTCAAAGACTTACTAGCTGTGTGACCCTGGACAAGTCACTTAACCCTGTTTGCCTCAGTTTCCTCACATGTAAAATGAGCTGGAGAAGGAAATGGCAAGTCATCCCAGCATTCTTGCCAAGAAAACCCCAAATGGGATAGTGAAGTATTGGACACGGCTGAAAAATGACAACACCTCAACAATTATCATCCCCATTTTACATATGAGAAAACTGAGATAGAAAACAGTGAACTTACTTGCCCAGGGTCACAAAGCTAGTAAGTTGCTGAGTCAGGATTTGAACTCAGTTCTTCCTGACTCCAGCTAGCTGCCTTACTATTTGTACACTACTGTGCTATCCTCTTAGTATTCAAAGACGAAAACAAAACTGCCCCTGCCTTTAGGGAGCTTACATGTTATCAGTAGAAACAACAAACATACCTTGTATTTGTCTATAATTTGTGGGATAGCTGAAAATCATATGTTCCCAATTGGCTTCAAGTAACAGGATGGCTCCATTTGATCTACATTGGGAGACTGTCACTGATGACTTCACTGACAAGGCAGGAATGTTTGCCTGTGGCACTTATGAAAGGTTTTTTGGTGAATATGTGGAAACCTTTGGAGAACACATTTTTAATAAGGTTGCTTTGATTATAGAAATCTGGTGCCAAGAAAGAATTGGACAAGATATGCGAGATATCCCCTTTCTTTCAGACTCTAAATCATCACACTTTCTGGTTGGAAGTTAATATGGGAGACAGAGAATTCGAAAGCAAGAAGGAACCACAAAGATGATATAGTCTGATCCCTCCCCTTTTCATTTGACAGATGAGGAAAAGGAAGCCCAAAGAGAAAATTATTTGTCTGAGAGCATACAGTTTGTTTGGTAGGGCTAGGACTAGAATCACATCTTCTAGTACCTATTTCTCTGAAGGGATTCTTTTTTGTTTGGGTTTTTGTTGTTGTTTTTTGTTTTGTTTTTGCAGTGCCATGAGGGTTAAGTGACTTGCCCAGGGTCACACAGCTAGTAAGTGTCAAGTGTCTGAGGCCAGATTTGAATGCGGGTCCTCCTGAATCCAGGGCTGGTGCTTTATCCACTGTGCCAACCACCTGCCCCTTGAAGGGATTCTCATGAGAGACAGAGAGACAGAAAGAGAAACAAGGAGACAGAGACAGAGACAGAAAGACAGAGACAGAGACAGAGAGAAGGAGGGAAGGGAAAGGGGGGACAGTATTTATTAAGCATCTATTTACTGCATGCAGAGCAATGTTCTAGACTCCAGAGGAGCCACAAGGTTTAGATAAATATGAAAAATAGGGGCAGATCCTTCAACTTGCAGCCCCCTGAGGGTGGAGGAGGTTAATAACAATTTCCAAAATACTTTATCCTTGAGATTACAGTCTTCTCTTATTTCTAAGGCTGGTTCTGACTCTACTAACAGTATTTTTAAAAAAATTAACCCTCTTATATTCTTATGATACATTAAAGCCTTAGATATTTAACAAAATCAGGAAAAGTATTTCAAGTATTTGGATATACAACCATTAAACACATTAGGAATGTTCTGGAGGAAAAAGTTAAAAGTCTTCATAAAAAAGTCGGATAAGGAGCCTCAAAATTTGGAGCCAAGCCAAACACTACCACTATCATAACTGCCTCCACTAATTTTTCAAAAGTTATCCCTTGCTCTTCATCCTACCTTCCTTTTATAAGGGCATGTATAAAAATAAACTCTTTGTAACTCCCTCGAGCAAGCCAGTTAAGTCATCAAGTATTTATTAAAAGTATAACATTTGTCTCTCCCCCCCCACCCCGTTTTGGCCAAACAAACAGCGTAATTCCACAAAGGACGTATGTGTGTGGATACATATAGGCCTTTCCCCAGCACTGATCCCTCCTCAATAGGATTGATCCTTGAATTCTCATACTCATCCTCTCTTTGTATCTTATTCTCCTCTCTCAGATGGTCTCCTCTTTTTCTCTGCTGGAACTCCAAGTAATGACACCAGAATGTGGGCAAATCTCCTTAGTCTCCCTGCTGTTTACAAGACAGGATTTATGCTCAATGTGCTTCACACAATGGCACACACCACTAAATGGCTCAAACTACCACCCAGGCTTTAATCTGAGAAATTTTTCACTCAGACAGTGCAAATACCCATCAGCATGGAGAAGCATGGAAGAGCAATTATGGCCAACACATGTAGTCTTTTAAGAGTACACCAATAAATACCCATTTGTGAAGGTTAATTTAATGTAACCCAAGCTGTTATCTGGAATAGTATATGTCGCCAATTCAATCCATTAAGTAATTACTAAATTCTCAAGAGGGCTCCCTGAAGTCAAATGTGGTTATTCCAGGTTCATTGCTTTTAGCCTCCCTAAGGAGCATTTTAGGCAAACAGCTGGAAGAGCTGATGGCCACAAAGGTTCCCAGGCGCCGCCTGCTCTGTGAAAACAGGTAAAGATTCGCTTCTAGCCTAGAAATGAGATGTCAAAGGCTCGTCTTAAGAGACATGCACTGAGGCAGAGGGAGAAGGAAGAGGAAACCGAGTGGGGAAAAGAGAGAAAATGTTTGTATTGGAGAAGTGAAAGGACAAAGGGATGGAGTAATCTTTTCTTTCTGAAGGTATAAGTGGTGAAAAATCTGGAGACTATGTGGTCAGATTTCTAGGGAAAGCAACTTCTGGAAGATTCATTAGAAAAAGAGAGAGTCCATTGTGAATTTCCCCCCAGGAAAATATTAATTTTTACATACCACCACCTCCCAAAAGTAATTGAAAAGATATTAGAGGATCGATATAGCCAAGAAATTCAGGCCATTCTTCTTATCCCATTCAGTCACTTCTCTCTGATACAGCAATTTCCACAGAGGAACAAAGGTGGCACCTTTCATAGTTAAGCCTCAGTAAAGAGACCTAGTCAGAAAAAACAAGATGATCCACCCTTTCTATGTAACTCTAGAATAGTGTCTATCTCTTACTTTGGGAAATTGCATCTCTCAAATAAATCTGATTACATATTGGAAAAGACTAGGTAAAAGACAACATGGGGGAAAGATGAAAAGAAAGAGTCTATGCAAAATGTGCCAGCTCCCAACAACTTTTTTTTTCCCAGGGCAACGAGGGTTAAGTGATTTGCCCAGGGTCACACAACTAGTAAGTGTCCGGTGTCTGAGGCCAGATTTAAACTCAGGTCCTCCTGAATCCAGGGCTGGTGCTTTATCCACTGTGCCACCTAGCTGCTCTCATATCTTTGAAGTGAAATTGCACAGATGGCAGCTTAGTGGTATCATGAATGGATAGAATCCTGGACTTAGATTCAAGAAGACCTGAGTTCAAATCCTGCCTCAGGCATTTACTAGCTATTTGACTCTTGGCGAGTGACTCAAATATTTCCTCATCTTTAAAACGATGGGGGTGGATTTGATGACCTCCAAGGTCCATTTCAACTCCAGATCTCTGGCCCTATAATCCTACATGCAAAATTGCTACTTAAAATAATTACAACCGGGGGCAGCTAGGTGGTGCAGTGGATAGAGCACCGGCCCTGGAGTCAGGAGTACCTGAGTTCAAATCCGGCCACAGACACTTAACACTTACTAGCTGTGTGACCCTGGGCAAGTCACTTAACCCCAATTGCCTCACTAAAAAAAATAAATAAATAAAAATAATTACAACCAAGACCAATAATTGTAATAACTCACATTTAGACATCACTTGAAGGTTTCCAATAGAGCTTTCCTCATAATATCCCTGAGAATATGTGGTACAAATATTGTTATTCTCATTTTGCAGATAAGAAGGGAAAAAGGCATGGAGGAAAAAAAAACCCTGGCTTAGAAGTAAGAGGACTAGGTTCAAATCCTGACTCTGACACTTACAGGTTGTGTGACCTGGAACAAGACACTAAACTTCTCCAGCCTTCTGTTTCCTCATCTGTAAGATGGGGAGGTTGGACAAAATGGTACCTGATAATGCTCTCAGTGGTCTATGACCCTTCTGAAACTGTTACTCAGAGAAGAAAAGGTAACTTGCCTGAGGTCACAGCTGGACAGGATTACACAGCTAGTAAGTGACAGGGAGGAACTCAAATCTAGATCTATTAAATGACACTTACCAGGGGTCTTTAGTGGAAGGTGGAACACTGGATGTTGAAGTCAGGGGACTAGGGCTAGTTCAATTTAATTATTTATTAAGAACCTATTATTTTCACAGCACAGTGCTAAGTGCTGGGGAAAATGAAATCCTGATTGAATTCTGGTTCTTCATACAGCTACCAAAATCATTTTTCTTAGGCATACATTTGGCTATATAGCAACTCTGCTCAAAAATCTTCAGTAGCTCCCTACTGCCTTCTAAAAAAATTTCACATTCCTCTTCCTGATATTCAAAGAACTTCATATTCTTGTCATGCTCTAGAATTACAGCTTTATTTCATATTATTTTCCTCTGTGATCTCTATGTTTCAGTCAAACTAGATTATTCTTTGATCCCTTGGGATCCCCCTCACTGAGTCTACAAGCAAAGGCTTTATAATGACTTGTTGGAGATGTCTGCTGTTGAGAGAATTCCTCTTCTGTTCCAAGCTGAACTAGATGACTCCTAAGGTCACTTGCTGGAGCTCTGTGATATGAAGTGTGTGCAAGCCTATGTACTCTTACTCAGCACATTGTCCATCCACTAACAGGTTACCTTCTCTAGAAAGCTTCCCATCCTCTCCAAGGTTTAGAAGCCCTTTCCTCCTCATACTTCACATAGTCCTTATTTTGTACATTTCCCACAGACATCTGCATACAGTAGGTAATTAATATGTTTGTGATATTGCTTTGCATTGATATATAACAGAGGGCATTTTCCATTCACTTACATCAAGTCATAAAAACACTACAACGAAGCAGTCAAAAAAGGTCTGAAATGGGCAGCTAGGTGGTGCAGTGGATAAAGCACTGGCCCTGGATTCAGGAGGACCTGAGTTCAAATCCCGCCTCAGACACTTGACACTTACTAGCTGTGTGACCCTGAGCAAGTCACTTAACCCTCATTGCCCTGCTCCCCCCAAAAAAGGTCTGAAATAATAGCAATATTCAAATGTACCTGCAAGAATATTCTAATCCAGAAGACAAAACAGTCTTATTAATAATACTACTATCTATGTAGTGCTTGAATGTTTACAAAGAGATATATCAATCAATCAATTGATTGAGTGTGTTTCTGTGTATATGTGTATATGTGTGTGTGTGTGTGTGTGTGTGTGTGTGTGTGTGTGTGTGTTCTCTTTTGATCCTTTCTTACTGCATGGTGGTAAAGTAGAAGAAACACTGGACCTATAGTTGGAATACCCAGGTTCAAGAAATGGCTTTACTACTTATTCTCTGTGTGACCTTGAGCAAGAGTCATTTGATTTTTCTAAGTTTCAGTCTCCTATAAAAAGGAGATGTGGATAAGATGATTTAAATGCCCCCTTGCAGTTTCAATACAGCATGACTCTGTCAAAGTGCATCCTTCTTGTTGTTCAGTCATTTTTTTGTTTGTTTTTTAGCGGCATCTGACTCTCTATGACCCCATTTGGGGTTTTCTTGGCAAAGATACTGATGTAGTTTGCCATTTCCTTCTTCAGTTCATTTTACAGATGAGGAAACTGAGGCAAACAAGGTAAATTGACTTATCAAGGGTTATACAGCTAGTATCTGAAGCCAGATTTGAACTATCTTCCTGACTCCATGCTCGGCACTTTATTCATTGTGCCATCTATCTGGCTAAAAGCGGGGTAAGAGGTTGGAGGTTGGAATTGTTTGTAATTGTTCCTAATTTCATTATCAAAATGCAATTATTAAATGCCTAATTATGTAATATATTGTATTAGATTCTGGAAAAGTAATGCAAAAAAGTAGCTTAGGATTTCTAGGTCAGACTAACAGAAGTAGAATGTAAACTCCTCGAGAAAAGGGGTGAGTTGTCTTTTTGTCGCTTCATATGATGCCTTGTACATAGTAAGCAATTAATAAATACTTGTTGAGTTGAACTGAACAGTAATGAGTTACAATCTCAGCACACAGAGGGAAGCCAGCTCTGTTTTCTGGCATCATGATAAGCAATAATCTGATTGACATTTCACCTGACTGGACACAATATTCCACTAATAGTTTTAAGAACCAATTTTGTTGAATCATTTTCAGTCATGTCTGATTCTCCATGATTTCATTTGGGGTTTTCTTGGCAAAGATACTGGAATAGTTTGCTATTGCCTTCTCCAGCTCATTTTACAGATGAGGGAACTGGGGCAAATAGGGTTAAGAGACTTGCCCAGGGGTCATACAGCTAGTAAATGCCTGAGGACAAATTTGAACTTCTGACTCCAGGGCCAATGCTCTATTCACTGAGCCACCTAGCTGCCCCAATTATCTGAAGACTAATGATCATACAATCATAGCTTCAGAAAGAGAACAAACTTGGGGAATTCATTTAGCCCCTAAACCCTCTCATTTTAAAGCTGAGGAAACTGAGGCCCCAAAATCACATGGGTAGTAGCAGAGAATGGATTTGGGTCAAGATATCTAAATCAAAATCCAGTACAATTTCCATGATAGCAGCCTGGTGATGTGATGGAAAGAGTCAAATGATCTTGATTTCTTTCTGATTCAATATAATCTGTGTTCAAAGATATTGAAAGTAGCAATAAGAACTCTTCCCTCTATCCAATCATTCTGAAAACTTCTGCCTTAAAGTCAACAAGTTCAACTCTGAACGTTTTACAGATGAGAAAATGGAGACCAAGATAAGTGATTTGTCCAAAATAATGCAGCTAGCTTGTTGTAAAGCCAGGACTAAAATCCAGACCTCCAGACTTCTCGTCTAATTCTCTTTTCATTATCATCAACTGCCTCTATGAAACAGAGGAAACAGAGTAGACGACCACTTCTGAAAGTAATGCAGCTGAAGCAAGGAAGGAGAACAGGGGATTCCCTAAGTTGTTAAAAAAAAAAAGAAAAAAGAAGAAGAATGTTGAGTCACAAACATTCATTTTTACCATATCCTAGAAAAACCCATAAATTTCCATGTCCAGCTCCAGGGAAAAGCTACTGAGAGCAAAGCAAGCTTGCATAGGGAGGAAAGAATACTGGAACTTTCCAATTATCTTTCAAACTAGAATTTCCTCATGGCTGGTAGCCTTTCTAAATCATGTAAACCAAGAGAATCTGCCCAGCAGTGAAACTAACTCAGAAGGACTAGGGTTTTGAAAAGAAACAAGTTAATATCTACCTGAACATAACCAAGAATTTGCCTCATTGGGCTTTTCCCCCCCATTTTTTAAAACAATGAACAAGAAGAATAGTTTTATCAAGTGAAGATGTCAATTAATGAATGGCAATATAGTTTGCTGAACAAGGAGTCAGGGCCCAGGACAGACAGGTTCCAGATCCCTAATGGTATTAAGTAGACAAGAAAGCTCTCTGGTTCAGTAGTAGAGACCTCTCGATTTAGAAGTTAGAGGATCCAAGTTGAAATTCTGGCTCTGGCATTTATGACCTTATAGGGACAACTCAGTGGTGCAGTGGATGGAGTGCCAGGAGTCGGGAAAACCTGAATTAAAATCTGACCTCAGGGGCAGCTAGGTGGTGCAGTGGATAGAGCACAGGCCCTGGAGTCAGGAGTACCTGAGTTCAAATCCAGCCTCAGACACTTAACACTTATTAGCTGTGTGACCCTGGGCAAGTCACTTAACCCCAATTGCCTCACTAAAAAAAAAAATCTGACCTCAGAGGCTGACTACCCGTGTGACCCCGAGCAAGTCATCTAACCTCTTTGCCTCAGTTTTCTCATCTGTAAAATAGGCATCATGATAGTACCTATCTCAAAGGGTTGTTGTGAGGACCAAATGAGATAACTGTAAAAGCACTTGGCCTAGTATCTGGCACATAATAGGCACTATATAAATGTTAGATATTATTATTATTGTTGCTATTATTGTTGTTTTTATTACCTGTTTCATCCTCCCCTTAAGTAATTTCACCTCTTTGGGCCTCAGTTTCCCTAACTGTAAAATGAAGACGTTAAACTAGATGATGTCCAAGGTACCTTCCAGCCCTAAATCTATGCCTCTGTGATTGTGTCTGAACATTTTAAAACCTCAGGAAGACAGATTACCTACTTTCTTTTATTTTGAAGACGTAATAGAAAAATAGTTACCTGAACCTTTTATATATTTTTTTTGTTTTGTGGGCAGAGCAATGAGGGTTAAGTGATTTGCCCAGGGTCACACAGCTAGTAAGTGTCAAGTGTCTGAGGCCGCATTCGAATTCAGGTCCTCCTGAATCCAGGGCTGGTGTTTTATCCACTGTACCACCTAGTTGCCCCCATACTGCGTTTTGAACCATAATCACCCTAATAAGATTGTAAACTCCTTGAAAAGATATACAATGTCTTTGGGGGGGGCGGGGCAATGAGGGTTAAGTGACTTACCCAGGGTCACACAGCTATTTTTGTTTTTTTGTTTGTTTTTTAGAGGTACAATGTCTTAAATTTATTCTATTTTCCTTCTAATGTGGGACAAAGCATCCTTTTTATTTTTACCCATGTTAACACAGTTCAATGAGCACATAACTCAAAATGAAATTGGTTGAAATGAAATAAAAGAAATCACTCTTTATTGTAACACTCCTAGTAAAATGTCTATGGAAAAATTCCACCTGTAGCTTAAACATTTCCAAGTCCCAGGTTAAACCCAGGGGCTATATTCATGTATGCTGAACATACCGGTATGCTGACATTTATATAGGCTTTAAAGGTTTACAGAGCACTTTACATGCAAGATCTCATTTGATCCTCACAACCACCCTGTGTGGTGGGTCCTAAGGTAAACTCAGATGTCTACCAGCAGAGACCAAACAAGGGCCCTGCTAAGTTATTTTGGGATCCTTAGATCAAGCCCTTAGAACAAGTTTTCCCTCCTTCCTGTTCCTTTTCCCTCCCTCTTCCAATTGCTTCCACTTTTATCTTTTTCTCTTTCCTCTTCTATTCAGTTCAACAAAACACTTAGGAAGCTCATTGGGCTAGCACAAGATAAAAGCAACCCAGGAGGGGCAGCTAGGTGGTGCAGTGGATAAAGGACCGGCCCTGGATTCAGGAGGGCCTCACACCCTTGATACTTACTAGCTGTGTGACCCTGGGCAAGTCACTTAAACCCAATTCACACACACACACACACACACACACACACACACACACACACACACACACACACACACACACACACCAACCTAGGGCCTTCCCTCAAGGAACTTTGGTAGGAAAATCTGACCACCATATACAAATAAATAAGACTCAAGGTAGAAAGTGACAAAGGGGTGAAGGAAAGAGCAAGACAAAGTGATGAATGGTCTAAGAACATTTGAAGAGGACAGATCCCTTTTAGCTAGGACAAGCAGGGAAGGCTTCATAGAGGAGGTGCCACCTGAATTAGGCCTGGTAGAAAGAGAGAGATTTTAAAAGGTGAGATATGGAGAAAGTGCATCTGAGTCAAGAGAATGACCTGTGGAAAATGTATGGAGATAGGAGAGCACAAGTATGGTGAGGGAACAGATGACATGACGTGACATGACGTGACGTGGCATGATAGGACGTGCCATTACATGACATGTATGTGATATGATGTGGTATGATATAATAAAACATAGCATAACATATAACACAATATAAGAAGGTGTGATATGATATAGTAGAGGGCTTTAAAATGCTAGACAAAAGAGTTTACATTTTTTCTTCAAGGCCATAGGAAGCCACTTAGGGTTTCTGATCAAGGAATGGCCTAGTCAAGCCTATTCATTCTCTTCCTGATTCTATAACCCATTGAACCTGAAGGTGAAATTCAATTCAATTCAACAAAGTTTCCACTGTATATGGACAATGGGCCCTATGATGGTTGATGATAATAAAAGTACTTCACACAATGCAACAGCAACTCTTTCCTTAATCCTTTGCATTTATTTTTTTAAAAGATTAATTATTTTATGGGACTTTAAATCGTTTAATCAGGATCTCTAAGAAGGATGCAGAGAATAGTGGGTTTTTTTCCCTAGAGTTCCAATAAATGTAGCATTAATTTTGGCTTGCTGGACCTTTTTAGGAGGGCCTAATTAATCTAAATAATACAACAGCAAATTAAACTTATCACATGTATGTATTAAATAATAATAGGCTCTGAATTCATGTGCTTTTAGGAGAAAGGTGATATATAGGTTACTACTCTAATGAGGAAGCTATTAATACTCAGCAGTGGTCACAGTGAAAGAGAAAGTGTAAGGAGGATAAGGACAGGTTTCCCAAAAAGCACCTACTGGAATCTGAAAGAAATTGTCTTAGTGGCACAAATAAATCAGGCAAGCACTGATCAACGATCATTCAGTATTTGTCCACCTAGAATAGGAATTGTTAATATGGAGTCTCCAGACCCCAGAGGGGTCCAGGGATAGATTACAGAGGGCCTGTGAATTTGGATAGGAAGAAAAAAAAACTTCGATCTTTACTTTCACTGATCTCTAACTGAAATTTAGTGTTTCTTTCTATATCAGTGGTCCATGACACAAAAAAGGTTAAGAACCCATCCTTTAGCAATGAGTGTTCAACCTTTTTTTAGTCCCCATATCCCTTGATCATCAGTAAACCTCCTATTACCCCCTCCCTATTCATTAGGAAAGGAAATAAATTCTAGAATTTACCAGACATATACATACACGAAATAAAATGAAGAAATTAATTTTATTTAAAAAAAAAAACTTTATTGGGTATATAACATATTTCCATCTAACACTACTACTTTTGAAATATTTCAATTTATTATTTACCAAATATTTATCATACCCTCTTGAAAGGCTTCTGGTAATCCAATGACAGGGGGACCAAGGTATATGTACTCTTAAGTAGGGTACCACTGCCCTATGATATACTTAGCCATACAACCTTCTATAATCAAGCCAATTAACTATATGCTTTTAATATTAATGACAACGAGCATGGTGCAGTACAAAAGAATATGGATTCAAATTGAGAGGTCCTGAGTTCAAAGCCCCACTGTCATAAAGCAGCTGTGTGATATTGGATAAATGACAACTTCTCTGGATGACAATTTCTTCAACTGCAAAATGAAGGGGTTGTGCTAGAAAATCTGTAAGGTCTCTTCCCGCTTTAAATCTTGAGTTTAGCAAGCTTTAGTTAAAGGTGACAGATGACTTTTTTCCTCAAGCCAGTTCCTTACTATTGTATTTGGGGACCATCTTCCTTCTCTAGAGGCTCCTGTCTCTTCTGTGTAGTCCCCTCTGTTTAGAATAATTTTACACACACACACCACACACACCCCTCAAACAAAATCAACCCAAACCTTTAGACTCTAAGTGATTATATTATGGAACTAAGACTAGACATTAGGTAGGAATAGATATCCCCCTCAAAAAGAGGTAATGTCATTGGATATCATTCTTATTAGAGATAACGGAGCTTTCTGTGACATCTGATTTCAGGTTTGGTCACCTTCTTAAGGTCACTGAAAAGCTTTAGAGGTTTTTTCTGAAGCAACCTAAGTAATGATAGTTTGATTTGGGGGCAAAAAATTCACTGAACCCTGTTTCTCTTAAGTATCACAAAGCTGTAATGTGAATGTCTGTTGAAATAGAGATTAGAAAGTTAGGGAGACAGAGACAGAGAGAGAGACAGAGAGACACACAGAGAGACAGAGACAGAGACAGATTGATTCTTAGCTCTGTTTTAAAGTAGAATTGCCCTAGCCAAGTCATCTTAACTGTCCCTGGATGAGAATTTAAATAAAAGGCTACTAACAGGATAAAAATTAAAATCTTATTTTAGAAAGCAAAATGAATGCTTTTGGATAAATGAAAAACACTCTAAATGTATGCTGAAATTTCCAATTACCCTTACTAACCATTTAGTTGCATGCAGTTGACATATGACAGTCCCAAAGGGTATAGAAATTTGTGGGTAATATCACTCACAAAAGATCCATCCACAAGAAATGGCAAAATGATTCTTTATGGGACTTTTTCCTTTCATGTCACATACTCTCTCGAAATAATACAAATATAAGGCCTGCTTTATATTTAATTTTATTTAATGAACCCCCAAAATGTGATACTTCAAATTAGTACCTTTATTTTAGAGACTGCTAAGAAGGTCATTTTCCTAATTATCCACTTTATATTGGATCGTTTTTGAAACTAATATTTGCAAATTGATTGTATTTATTTTTTAGAATTCAAGACATCACTGAAATGTTCATTTTGTTTTTCTTTTCCTTGTTTTACCCTGGGTTAAGGAACCACAATCCTAAATTATCAGGAAAGAAGAAAAAAACAAGTTTCCCTGTGATTTGTGCTCAGGATTTTAAGAAGTGCTTTGCCCACTGCTTGGAATATATGCAAGCATAGGGATCCAGGCTAAGGACCAGAGGAGTAAAATTGCTGGGAATGTTCACAGATATCTGATTTTACAAGTTTGGGGGAAAGTGCTTTCCTTTGGATTAGTGTTAGTGTTTATGGGGGCTGTTTGTCACACAAGAAATGAAGTGCCTCCTCCCCACAAATTAAAGAATCAGGTTGCAATCCATTCTTTCATTTCTAATTGTTTTTCTTTGTAATAAGTGGGAAAGTGAATACCAGATAAAAGTCTTCTCCAGCCAAGACTTCACATTAAAGGCTCCAATTAGCTATAAATCAGTTGTCTTTCCTACAGAAGCGGGCAGGGGAGAGGAAAAAGGAGGAGGGAGAAGGGGGAAGGGGGTAGAGTCCAACTGAACAAGGGAAGCCCAGGAGTCTCAAAATTAAAACCTGAGACAGATACCTGCTCCAGCCCTAACTTTAGTTCTCTGAGGAGGCTGTACAGAAAACGTGGCCAAAGGTAGAACAGTAAAGCCAAACTCCAAAAGGCCGATAAGGGATCTTTTCTTTTTCTTCATGTGCCAGTAAAACCATCGGTATTTTTTTTTCTCTAGTCTACAGCCACTGAAAATTGTTAGATCTTAATTCTTATTTTTAATTAAAATGTTATTTTAATATTGAGAAAGCTAGGGACCTGCTATTCATTGCAGCTTTTGTGTTTGGAAATCTTTCTCCCTCCCTTCCCCACCCCCTATCTTGTTCCCTATTTGCAAAATTTGAGAAAAGGTTGGCATGATTGTTATGCAAAGACGGCTAAATAGCTGTAACCATTAATAATTTTTCATTCCAACTCCCTTCCCTGATTTGTCACACCCCCATAAACCTAACAGGTAGACAAAATCCATTTGTCATTCATAATATAAATTATCCTCATTTAGTTCCTAAAACTAAATAAAAGTGAAAGCACTTTTTTTGACACTTCAATTCAGTAACTTTTGTTTACCAGAAACCGTAATGTACAATACAACAACAGATTTTCCTGCTAAACCGACCTTCATCGTCAAAAGCTTGCCAGAAAATACCTTTCAGTACTGGCCTCTTAAAAAATGAAAAAGTGAAACTTTTTAAAGAAAATCATTCAACAAAATAGACTTAAGCAGGAAGACAAGAGTATTTTTTAAATCAACCACAATAAATCTGTCATAGTATTTCTTCCCTTTATTTTATTTTTTTTAAATACCAGTTACAAATATCCCAGGAAGTATGGCTTAATTTTTAGCTAACAATTTTCGATAGAGAAAAAAGACAGAAATAAATTCTAAGGACTATTGATAGTTAAAAGGAGAAAGTATCTTCTTTTAGTGTTACGAATGAAAAATCCTTCTAGATTTTGGTTCCCAAGACGTCAAAGTTGGTTATTAAAAGCTTGAACTCCAAAGTGAACCTGCTTATATACACACTTAAACGTCTAGTTTCTAAGGTTTCTAGGAGAAAAGTCACTTTCTGCAAGATTCAAATGAAATGCTGGTAGGTATCAGAACTACGTTAAAATATTATTAGTTTTCTTACAGTTCTTGAAATAAACACTAATATTTTTCGTCTTGACAATTTTCTACCGGGAAAAAAAAAGACACCCACAACAATGTCAATTCAAGGGCAAAATTAGTTCAGAGACTCCGTCCAATGTATAACAACCTGGCAACAGAAAAGAGCGCCCTAGGAAATTTTTAAACTGTGAAGAACCAAGAAGCCCCCTGGGGCAAAGGAGTTAGGTTGGGAAAGAAGACCCTCTCCTTTGCTCTCTGAAAAGTTGAAGTTGATCATATAACTTTCTCAGAGCAGCCAGAAGCAAGAGAAACAAATGTATGAGGGTCAGTCTAGACCAGCAGAAAACAGAGAAGGGTTGAGGCAAGCTCCTAGACTGTAACCACCGTTTGGAGCTTTCCAAGATCTCTGCGGATCTGCTGAGAGTCCTTGGGGTGCAAAGCTGCTTCTTTGGGATTTCAGTAGCAAGATGTGGGGAGGTCAGACTAGAATGGACCTCTAGACTCCTTCAGCTCATTGCTCCCTCCCACCCCCTCCAAATTAATCAATAAAAACAAAACAAAACAAAACCGCACCTCTCCTCCAGAAAGGAACCCGTGCTGAAGAGGACAATGGTCTCTACTTACCTTGGTATATTTGATCTCAAGGTTGAGTGTGGGCGAAGGTAAAAGGTGCAGTGATGCCATCAGAGCTGTGGGATCTGCCTTCACCTCTCCAGGCATCTCAATTTTACTAGAAGTCATGGTCTTAGGGTTTCCTAGCACACACCCCTTTTTTCCTTGCCTTGGAGTTCCTCTAGCTTCTCATATATAGAGAGAGGCAAGCGTGTAAATGTGTGTATATATGTATATATATAATATATATGTCCGGGGGATCAGTGTGGAAGATTTAGCTCTCGCTCTGTATATAGGCAGGTGTCAAGCTGGGTCTCTTCTTATTGGACATGAGGGCAGAGGCAAGGGGGGCTGGTCCATCCTACCTAGGACGATAGAATTAAAATCCTCTATTTACATAAACCACTCAGCTCCGATCAGGGAGAAAGGCTTAAGTCAATCAGCACGCAACAGGTCACGGGCGCTCTCTTGGTCAAGTCTACCCCGCCCCTCCTCCACCACCACCACTGCCCCCACTCCCGCATCCCTCACTTCTCCCAGTTACGACTCCCCAAATTCTTAGTACCCCCTCCCGGGATCCCCAGATCCCAATCCCGCCTGGAAGGTGGGGTGGGTGGGGAGAAGAGGAGGAGTTGAACACAGGGGTCCTAGGTACTAGGGAGGGAGGGAGGCGGGATAGGGGCGGGCCGAGTGGAGAGGTTTCTCTCCTCTAGCTTTCAAGCGGACTTAGCACCTCGGGACTAGGCGCACCTGGGAAGAAATCATAGGGGTTGCCTAAACAGGGACCTGGGTCTTCACTTAAGAGGGTAGAGTTGGCTAGTTTGGGAGAAGTGAATTAGCAGCCAAGTGCTAAACTGGGGGGTGGGGTGGAGGCGAACACAGGGGACGGTGGGGGTGACCCAACTTTCTTCCCTGGCCGCTGGAGCCTGTAAGAGCTCTCTCAGCAGGCTGCTTCTCCGATGCTCGCGGGAGACCCGGAGGAGAGAGACGCAGTTTGTGCTCCCCCTGGTCCCCGCAGCTGTCCAGGACCTGGCTATAACTTTTCCTTAGCGTGCGAAGAGCGGCCAGAACGCGATGCCCGAGCGCGATGCCCGAGCCGATGGCCCGGGCTGGTGGCACTTCCCTGCGCGTCCTCAGCTCAAGGTGCTTGGAGTGCGCGTCCCCAACTCGGGCTTTGGATAAGGGCACAGGCGGGGTGTTCAGGGCTCAGCGAGCAGAATTCTGAGCTGAATGGGTTTCTCCCTAGAGGGAGAGGAGTGGGGAGGGCATTACCCAATTTCTTCACTATCCGAGGACCACCCCCACCCCACCCCACCCCCGACACACATCCCAGCTTCAGTCGCGCAACTCCACTGCCTCTCCTAATGTGGCTTGCGGGCGGGAGGGGAGCGGTCCTCGCTGCCCCACGCCTGGACTAGGAGTAAGACCGCACATGGCGCTAGGGGGGCGGGGTGAGATCTTCCCCAAGGGGATCTCTCCTCCCAAAAATGCCTAGTGCTGCTGAAGCCCCCAACATCATGTGGTTGGAGCCCCGCAAGTTTCAGTGCCGGATGAAAACTTTCTCTTCCCTCTTCCACCCTCCCCCAAAGTGCACACGCCCTCTGTCCACCCCGCCCCCCAGCTCTGTCCCGGGGCCCCGGGCAGTTCTAAGCATCTTCTCCTGTTGAGCTGCTGCCCTCTGCCGGGCCCAGAGCTCATTGAAAGGAAGACCAGCGCAGGATGCAGGGCTGGGACTGGGGCAGCCCGTCTGGAAAAGGTCCCCTCGTCACTCTATTCCAGCTTCCCTACCTTTCTCCTCAATCCTGCTGATCTTTTCATTTTTCCTCCTCTGCCCTCCTTTCAATTCGCTTTCCTTTTCTTAAGTATAGAGATGTTCTATTTTCTCAATCTCAAAGGCCCCTCTTCATGCTTTTTATTAGTTATCTCCATCACCAGGACAGAGTGTGGCATACAGTAGGCCCTTAATAAATGCTTGTTGGTTGATTTTAACCCTGAATCCTATGATTTCCACACCCAGGCTTCTTTGCTTTGTGTTTCCTTTCCCTCTTCTTCCCTCCATTACTTTCTCTTTTCATTTACTTTTACAGTCCCTACCCTTTTCCCTGCCTGCAATAAAAAATCAGTCCACCTCATCAGATCTAGAGAATACAACAACCTACCTCTCTTGGAATAGAGCTCTGGGCCCAGTCTTTAAATGTGGAGCAGAAAGTAATGGGAGAGATAAAGCACCGGCCCTGGATTCAGAAGAACCTGAGTTCAAATCCATCCTCAGACACTTGACACATACTAGCTGTGTGACCCTGAGCAAGTCACTTAACCCTCATTGTCCCGCCAAAAAAAAAAAAAAAAAGGAAAGAAAGAAAGAAATAGGAGAAAGTTTTTTCTTCCACCTTTAAACCACGGCTCCTAATCCAAACCTGATTAGCACCCAGATCTTCAATGAAGAGGGGTAAAAATGAAAGAGAAAACTTGAGTTTTTTGTAGCCCACCGGTTATAAGTTCCAGTGTCACAAAGTCTAGATTATTTTACTTACTCAAGAGAGTATTTCTAGTTTGTAAAGAGATGGAAAAGTCTTTAGGTTTTACCAAAAGGTGGGGCCATGGGCACGGAATAGGTACTTAATATCAAGTGGATGAGTGAGTGAGGATGTAGAGGAAGAGAGGATTTTTTAAGTGGGGAAAAAGCAGGGTCTGGTTGTTTGGGGGAAGAAGGGGATAATGAGGAGGTAGGGACATTAATGAGAAAAAAAGAACATTGACTGTGGAGTAATTTGAAAACATTTATTAAGTACTTAATGTGTACAGAGCACTTCATTCGGTATAGAGGATCATACAATGGAATTTAGAGTCTAGAATTACTTCCCTTTTACAAGGGATTATTGGAATAATTGAAAATGAGCCCATTATTTATCAGATTGTTATATATCATATATTAACATCATAAAATCTTTCCGAGGACTAGCTAGTGTACTTTTAAAGCTATAGCACATCAAAGACTAGCACCATGAAGAGGAGAAAGATACATTTTTGTCTCAGGATAGTGCTAAGATTAAAAAAAAAAAAAGAGGAGGAATATGGCTTAGTAGTTTGAACACTAAACTAGCCTTGCACTTTCTAATTATTTCATAGTAATAACACCACACAATTACACAGTATGTTAACATTTGCAAAGAACTTTACATACATTTCCCTTTTAAGCCTCACAACATTATGAGATATATTGTGCTTTTTTTATCCCCATTTTTGTTATGGTTTAGTCGTTTTGCAGTCCTGTTCTACTCCTCATGACTCCATTTGGGGTTTTCTTGGCAAAGATACTGGAGTGGTTTGACATTTCCTTTTCCAGCTCATTTGACAGATAAAGAAACCTATGCAAATGGGGTTATATGACTTGTCCAGGGCAACACACCTAGTAAGTGTCTGAGGCCAGATTTGAACTCATGAAGATGAGTCTTCCTTATTTCAGGCCTGGCACACTGAAACAGATTTAGAGACGGTAAATGATTTGTCCATAGCTAGTACTATGTTATGGCAGGATTTGTAGGTTTCCTATTAGGCTATAAAAACTGTATTTCTTTTATATTCTATTTCTCCTAATATTGTTCAGGGCATATACTATAATAACTACTTAATCACTGTTAATCAATTCAAGCAAAATATTTAATATAGTTACCATTTAATTTAATTCAACATTCATTAAGTGCTTACTATATTCAACAAAGGGCAGCTAGATAGTGGAGTAGATAGAGTGCAGGGCCTGAGATTCTGAGTTAAAAATGGCTTACTAGCTATGTGACTATGGGCAAGTCACTTAACCCTTTTTGCCTCAGTTTCTTCATCTGCCAAATGAAGTGGGGAAGAAAATGGCAAAGTACACCAGTATCCTTGTCAAGAAAACCCCAAATAGGGCCACGAAGAGTCAGACAGAACTAAAAAACGACTGAACAATAATATATTCAACAAAATCCTCAGTGTATGTGAAAGCTTCAGTGTCCCATCACTTTATCTGTAACCTTATCCATGGTATTGCTCATTCATCTATGATGTGCTTATCCTAGTTTAGAGACATTTAGTTTTGTTTTTCTTTTCCTTTCCCTTTCTTTTGTTTTCTTTTAGTGGTGGGTCAGTGGTCAGAAATCCCTATGTGTGTGGGCTACATGTAATTATTCTTTTCCAGTGTTCTTTCTACTATCCCAGACATATAAAGTTCCAAAAAATAGAAAGAGTAGCCTTTCCATCCTTTGTTTCTTCTTCAGCACCCCATCCAGAGCTTTGTATTCTATAAGCACTTAATAAATGTTTATAGATTTAAATAAGATGGATCAAATGTAAGTAAATTGGATGACCACAGAAAAGTGATATGGCAGCCTCCCCCAAGCCATTACCAAAAACAAAAAACTGACAGCCTAACCCAGGCTATGTCAAGAGAGGATCATAGCTATTGGGGCTTGAACAGCTACTATCCCACTGTACTCTACCATGGTTCAACTGTATTATTTTCAGCTCTTGGTACCACATTTTAGGAAAGACCTTGAAAAACTGAAGAGTGTCTGGAGGAGGACAACTAGAATGGTGAAGGGCCTCAGGATCCTGCCACATGGGGATCAGTTGGAGGAATTAGGGGTGCTTAGTTTGGAAAGGGAAAAACCATAAAAGAGTGGGCATAATAACTATTTAGTTTAAGAGGCTGAAATGAAGAAGAGGTGTTAGAACTGCTCTGTTTGACCCCAGAGGGCACAACTTGGAACTATAATGGGTGCAAATTGCAGAGATACATATTTAGGCCTGAAGTAAGGAAGAGCTAATAATTAGAGCTATCCCAAAGTGGGGTAGACTGCTTGATAAGGGAAGAACCGGTTGACTTACATGTTATAGAAAAGATCTTTTTCATATATGAGTTGGACAAAATTGCTTCTGAAATTCTTTCTAGCCCCAAGATTTTGTGTTTTAAGATTGCTAGCATGACACCTAGTGGTCATCTAATGGATCAGGGAAGAGAGTGTGGTTAGGTCCTATTGGCCTAAATATAAGCCAAGAACTAATTGGATAAAATGAGTAACTGAGTAAAAACATTTTTTCTTTTTTTGCTAAAAATCTGAGGCATGCATATTCTAGAGGTCAAGCGTGCTACACTTGGTTTGTGGGTTGCATATTAAATCCTATTGATTTTATTTTCTTTCTTTCTAGCAAATAGAGAATAGCTTTTGGCCAAACCACTAATGTTTAAATGTTCAAAAACATGTGAAAATAATTCTAACCCATCTATTTTTCTCTTACTCAAATTTATTTTATTTTCAATTAGTTAATTCAATTTTATCTTTGTCCTACTTCCTCCCATTGGGGAAAAAAGTCAAATATATGCAGTTAGGCAATGATCCAATGTAACTCTGAGGGACTTATGAAAATTGCCATCCATCTACAGAGAAAGAACTGATGGTATCTGAAAAGAGAATGAAACACATTTTTTTTTTACAATTCCTTAATCTGAAGTTTTGTTTTTATCTGTTTTCTCTCACAACCTAGCTAATGTAGAGATGTTTTCCATGACAATTCATGTATAACTTATATTGAATTGCTTGAGTTCTTGGGGTGGGGGGTGGAAAGGGAGGGAAGAAAAGAAGTTGGAACACAAAGTTTTTAAAAATTGGTGTCAAAATTTGTTTTAACATGTAGTTTGGAAAATAAAATTCTAAACATAATAAAAAAAGAAAAAAGAAAAAATATATGCAGTTAAGCAAAACAAATTCCTATAATAGTCATGTCCAAAAAAAGTCTTATTCTGCATCTTGAGTTCATCTCTTCACACCAATAACTAACATTCCCTTCATCATCATCCTCTTTTTCTGATCTCATCTCTGACCTTGGATTTTCCCATTTCTCACATCTGTAAGCTTGTCCAGAAATACCCACCCACCCTGGAATACTAAACATTTCTTCTTCAGCTTCTCCTCTTCAAAAAACCCGTGCTCCCTATTCCCTATTCCCTAATCTATAACCCATAATGATTAGCCACTTTTTGTAAGATGTCCCTGCTCCACTTAAACTCTGATTTCCAGTGTGAGATCAGTGTTCCTTGGTAAGTCTACTCTTAGGTGATCAATGAATCATAGCCACATCCTCTCTTACCATCTCCTTGTTTTCTGTGCATTTCAGGATTTAAGGGATAGCTTCATATATTTAGAGCCTGAAAGGACCTCAGAGGCCATCTTGCACAATCTCCTTATTTTACAGATGAGGAAACAAAAGCCTGGAGAGATTAAGTAATTTACTAAAGTTCACCCAGATTGTAAAGCAGGAGACTCAGGATTTAAATCCATGCCCTCTACCTCCAAATTCAGTGGATTTTTTACCCCCACTGAATTATTCTACCTCTAATTTAATGTCTTTTTTTTTCTTTTTTGAAGGACAATGAGGGTTAAGTGACTTGCCCAGGATCACACAGCTAGTAAGTGTCAAGTGTCTGAGGCTGGATTTGAATTCAGGTCCTCCTGAATCCAGGGCTGGTGTTTTATCCACTACGCCACCTAGCTGTCCCCTAATTAAGTGTCTTAATGGGCACCTTCACCTTCTGTTTCTATCCCTCCTTTCTACATTCTCTCTCCCCTCTTCCTTATCATACATATATACCTTATACATTCCCAATATCTTGAGGCCATATGGTGCTAGTGGAAAGAGCCCTGGATTTAGTCTGAACACCTGGGATCAAATCCCAGCTCTGCCACTTACTTTTTGTGTTATTTTGCTTCTCTGAGTTGCAATTTTCTCCTCTGTAAAATGGGGGCCTCGAGTTACCCAAACTCCAAGGTCCCTTTTAGCTCTACATCTCTAACCCTATCAACTTTTTTAATCTTTTGCATTGCCTCAGAAGAAAAACGTGTCCTCACCCTTGTGTTTCTCTTTTCTATCCTCTTGAAGCATAACTGTTTATTGATTAGAATATATCTTCTATGAAAGCCCCTATCAAAGTGAAATTAACAAGAGTATACTCTTTATTTCCTTGTGAAATCAAAGGGATGCCCATTAAGTTGGGGAATGGCTTAACAAGCTGGGTCTCATGGAGCCAATATCTTATAGTAAAATAAGAGAAAAATAAATTCTCACTCTATGTTTCCTCAGTTAAATGATAGCAGACAAGATTATAATTTTAAAACATCAGCTTTGTGCAACTTTCGACTTTGAGGTATGAAGGCAACTTATGGGGGAAAAACAGGGAAATGCTTTAGAAATCACTGAGGTAAACAAAAAATGGAGCACAAAGATCCTTCTTTTAGATGATATTTTTACCTTTTTTAATTTTAATTTTTTTTTGTAATAACAGAATGTCCAGCTTGAACTTTAAGCTCTGGTGTGTACGAGTTATTTCAGTCTCAGGTGGCCCAGCCTAATTGCCTTTGTGTTCCCATTACTAGCCATGCTGACAACCCACCTTTTCCAATAGATACTTGCATTTTAATTTATCTGCAAAAAATAAATCACACATTATAGCATTTTCCCTCTCTGGGTTAATTGAATCAGTTCCTTAAATGTCTCTAAGCCTAATGATTTGAAAGAGACTCATTATTTGGAATATTTTTTAAAATTACAGCCCCTAGGTTGTGCGCTGAATGATCTCAGTTCTTATTTCAGATATGAATGTTTCCTAATGATCTCATTCATCTCGAATAGGGATAGGCTGGGCCACTTTATTTGAAATGTTTCCTGAAAAAATCTAACAAGGAAGCTTAATGCAAGGTATATTTATAGAGAAATGGCATTTAATTCATTATAAAAAGCTTATAAAGAACTTTATATATTTATATTCATAAATGCTTAATGAAGTATTTTGGACCCATTATAACAGATGCTATAAAAATAAATGCACTTTTTCAAATTTAATGTGAATATTAACTTTTTATAAGAAATCCAAAAGGTCAGTTAATATTCCTTAGCCTTCCAAAGTCCAGAAGAGACCAATGAAGGAGGCTGGGATCGTGGCATTTACTAACTATAAAAATGTTCCACAAATTCAGTCTTTCTATCCTTGATATGGCCTATAGTCACCATTTCCCATGGCAGTGAATGTTTTGTGGTTATATAAAGGAAAGAGGAAAGTCCTAATTGGTTATGATTCAAGAATCATGATTTGAATCAAAATTTAATACAATATTTTTTAATCAATTCTCTGTATCTGGAGTCCCTAAGAGATGGTTTTAAAATTCAACTTCACATATATTTGCTGCACAGACCATTTTTACTGGATACATGTTGTAGAGGCTTCCAGTTGAGTGTCCAGTGCCCTATCAAGAGTAAAATACTAAAAGTACACCTAGAGAAATTAAAATTTGTACTTTTTAGGCCCTAGGGAGTGATCTGAGGAAAGGAAGATTACCCCTTTCCCACACCTGGGGATGATTTTGTGTGCAGAAAAATGTTTGTACTTTTAATTTTTTAAGAATTAGTACTATAACTGTATAACCTATATCAGATTGTTTGCTGTCTTGGGGATGGGGGAGGAAAGGGAAGGAGGGAGAAAAATTTGGAACTCGAAATCTTACAAAAATGAATATTGAGGGGGCAGCTAGGTGGCACAGTGGATAAAGTACTGGCCCTGGATTCAGGAGGACCTGAGTTCAAATCCAGTCTCAGACACTTAACACTTACTACCTGTGTGACCCTGGGCAACTCACTTAACCCTCATTGCCCTGCAAATTAAAAAAAAAAAAAAAAGAATGTTGAAAACTATCTTTAGGGGGCAGCTAGGTGGTGCAGTGGATAGAGTACCGGCCCTGGAATCAGGAGTACCTGAGTTCAAATGCGGCCTCAGACGCTTGACACTTACTAGCTCTGTGACCCTAGGCAAGTCATTTAACCCCAATTGCCTAACCAAAAAAAAGAAAAGAAAAGAAAAGAAAACTATCTTTACATGGAATTGGGAAAAAATAAAATACTATTAAGTGAAAAAGAGGAGCAGTAAAATTGTAAATAGTTAACGTTCAGTATTTGCAAGTACCATTTTTTCTCTAGATGTTTCTTTTAAAAAAAGACAATACTATAGATTGAATTTAGTATGGAGAATTGGAGGGAAAAGTCACTAGACTATGTATACTCTTTGACCCAATGGTGCCATCACTGGACATATACCACTAGAATGACAGTGACAGAACAAAAAGGTTCCATATATAACAGAATATTTCTCACAACAAACTGTTTTCTCAGCTTCTTTAATGCCCAACTAAAATCTCATCTTTTGCTGAAAGCCTTCCTCAGCTCTTTCTAATTCTAGTGCCTTTCCTCTGTTAATTTTTTTCCTACTTATCCTTATTTCCCTTACTTTATATATATATATATATATATATATATTTGTATGGTCTCTTCCTTTAGATTATAAGCTCCTTCAGAGTAAATACTGCCTTTCACTTCTTTTTGTATCCCCAGCATTTAGTGTAGTGCCTGGCATACAGTAAGTACTTAATATATGTTTATTGATTGATTTCTGGTAGCAAATAAATATATAAGAATCACATGAAATATTACTTTAATGTAATAAAGGACAGGATATGAATTCAAAGAAACATAGGAAGCACTGCATAAAGTAAGAAAGCATGAAAAAAGCAGAACCAGAAAGACAATATGCACAAAAATATAATGGTAAAATATATAATAATATAGATTAAAATAACACTAAGGCATCTGAATTCAGAAGACTTGCAATGAACAAGCTTCATCTCAGAGTAAAGATAAACACATACTTCTCTTGACTGAGTGCTAGGGGACTCTAGGTGTCCAGTAATGCATGTGTGTCAGAAGTGGTCGTCTTGTCAGTTTTCCCCTTGCTCTTCTTTTAAAAACAAGGAAGGGGATAAAGGGTGGGTGGAAACTAAAAACTGTTTGCTCTTTCCTCTCTGGCAGCATTTAAGGTTTAGGAATGGGTCTCCCCACTTGGACCCAAGTGTGGCCTGAGGACAGGGCCTTTGTCCTTGCCTCTTTAGATTTGTTCTTTTGGGGCAGCTAGGTGGTGCAGTGGATAGAGCACCGGCCCTGGAGTCAGGAGTACCTGAGTTCAAATCTGTCCTCAGACACTTAACACTTACTAGCTGTGTGAACCTGGGCAAGTCACTTAACCCCAATTGCCTCAAAAAAAAAAAAAAAAGGTAGGTGCTAGATTTGTTCTCTCCTTCTCTTAGATGAAAGAGTATGAAACTAGGTTGAGGCTCTGTTATCATCAAAAAGTCAAGAGTCTAAGCTGCCAGAGGTCTGGGATCTAGAGGGCACGTCAGATTTTTTTTGAACAGCTTATCCTAATAAGGAACAAAGTCCTGAGTGACCAACTTGACCCAGCATAGAAATGAATTGAGGGGCAGCTAGGTGGCGCAGTGGATAGAGCACTGGCCCTGGATTCAGGAGGACCTGAGTTCAAATCCAGCCTCAAATACTTGATACTTACTAGCTGTGTGACCCCGGGCAAGTCACTTAACCCCAATTGCCTTAAAACATCCAGGCCATCTCCAGTTGTCCTGATAACATATCTTGCCACTGGACCCAGATAGCTCTAGGGGACAGAATGAAGTTGGTGACTTTGCATAGTCCTCCCTTATTTAAATCCAATTCAGTGCAAGTCATGACATAACCCTAATGTCATGGTCATCTTTGAGAATGAAGGACAAAACAACAACCTCACTTGAATTTTACCATAACCCAATGAGGTACAGTTTATAGGAATCCTTATCCCAATTTTACAGATGAAGAAACTGAGGTAGTTTCAGAGGAGTTAACCCAAAGATACACTACTATTATTAGTGATAAGATTCAAAGCCAGGTCTTCCTTCAAGTAAGTAGTGTATTGTTGTTGTTGTTGTTGTTAGTATTATTATTATTATTCAACATTTATTGTCTGAGTATAGTGAGAAATCTTTGGAGCAATGGTAAAGTTATAATTGAAATTAGTTTTAAGGAAAAACTATGGCTTACAATTACTTCCAAGATTTAGAAAACTTGATGCAGCTAAGTTTGGAGAAGCAGGTGTCCTTGACACTTTGGTCAATCTCTATGAAGAATTAAATGCTTAGACAAGCATTTATTTAAAACTTACAGTGCCATGTACTGTGTTAAGTGCTCAGGATCCAAAGAAAAAACAAAACAAAAATAATCCCTGCCTTCAAAGAGTTTAAAGGCTAATGGGGGGGGGGGGGACGGGGAAGTTAGGTGGCGCAGTGGATAAAGCACCAGCCCTAGATTCAGGAATACCTGAGTTCAAATCTGGCCTCAGACACTTGACACTTACTAGCTGTGTGACCCTGGGCAAGTCACTTAACCCCCTGCCAAAAAAAAAAAAAGATAATGAGGGAGACAATATGTAATCCATAGGTACATATAAGATACATACAGAGTAGAAAAGAGTATCCAGGAAATGGAGTATCTTGCATGAAGAGCAGAAGGTAGCAATGACTGTTAAGTGTGTGGAGGGAAGTAAAATGTGAGAAGACTGGAAGGGTAGGAAGGGTGACCATAGTAAAAACCTTAAATGCCAAACATTTGATCCTGGAGATAATGAAGGCCTGATCTTGGACAGTGGCTGTGTGAATAAAGAGATGAACACATACCATATTTGAAAATACATATTGAATCAAATTGCTTTCCCATCAATAAATAAAGTTAATTTATTTCATCAAGTTTTACACACCCACATTATTGTAGTTTGCTCTGATTGGTCTCCTTGCTTTCAATTTGCCCCTCTCCAAGCCATTCTCCATACGGCTGCCATATTAATATTGCTAGAGTTCTTCGTTGGATCACTATTACTTTTTTTTTTGTGAGGCAA
Source organism: Dromiciops gliroides (assembly GCF_019393635.1). NCBI lineage: Eukaryota > Metazoa > Chordata > Mammalia > Microbiotheria > Microbiotheriidae > Dromiciops > Dromiciops gliroides. The sequence continues at coordinate 159,898,010 of NC_057862.1, read as the reverse complement.
TTGGGGTTAAGTGACTTGCCCAGGGTCACACAGCTAATAAGTGTCAAGTGTCTGAGGGCAGATTTGAACTCAGGTACTCCTGACACCAGGGACAGTGCTCTATCCACTGCACCACCTAGCTGCCCCTCACTATTATTTTTAAAATAAAACACAAACTACATATACTAGATTGTAAAGCCCTCTACATCTTCCCAAACTTATTACTCCCTTTCACACTGTACATATAACCAAATTGGTTATTCCTGAAACTCTACATTCTACTCTCTGTGCCTTCATACAAGCTGTCCTCCATATCTGGAAAATAATCCTTGCCCACCCCTAACTCTTAGAATATCTAGTTTCCATCTAACATCAACTCAAGCACCTCAAGGCTTTTCCTAATTCCCTCCACCTCCACTGGATGCTAATATCTCCCCAACCAATTATCTTGCAGTTATTTTTTTTAAATATGTTTTGTAATTTTGAGGAGGGACAGAGTGAAAGAAGACGGAAAATAGAGTAAATTTTATGGGGAGGGAATAGGATGGAGGGGAAGACAGTTAGCAACAGTTACTGTTAAAAAAATTTGAAGCCAGTTTGTCTGACAGGCCTTATTTCTCAAATACATAGGGAACTGAGTCAAATTTATTAAAATAAAAGCCATTCCCCCAATTGATAGATAATCAAAAGATATGAAGTTTTCAAATGAAATAATCAAAGCTGCCTATAGTCATATGAAAAAAATGCTCTAACTCTTCATTGATTGGAGAGATAGAGGTCAAAACAATTCTGGGGTACTACCTCATACCTACTGAATTGGATAATAGGACAACAGAGGAAAATGACAAATGTTGTAGGAGATATGGGGAAAATGAGACATTAATGCACTCTTAGTGAAGTAGTAAACTAATTCAAACATTCTGTAGAGCAATTTGGAACTATGGCAAAAGGGCTATAAACCCATGTATACACTTTGACCTAGTAATACTACTACTAGGTCGGCATCCAAAAAGAGATAAAAAAAACCCAAAAAGTTTAATTTGAAATTGAGAAGATGCCCTTCAATTGGGGAATAATTGAACAAATTGTGGGATGAGATTATGATGGAATGTTGTTGTGCTATGAGAAATGATGAGCAGGATGCTATCAGAAAAACCTGGAAAGACTTATATGAGCTGATAAAAAGTGAAATGTACTATATACAAAGTAAAAGCAATATTTTAAGATGATCAGCTATGAATGACTTGTCTGTTTTCAGCAACACAATGATCCAAAACAATGCTGAAGGACTTATGAAAAATACAATCCATCTCCAGAGAAAGAACTGATGGTATCAATACAGATTGAACATAATTATTTTTAGTTCCTTTTCCTTAAGTTTTTTTTTGTCTGTTTTCTTTCACAACCTGACTGATGTGGAGATGTTTTACATGACTACACATGTATAACTTATATTGAATTGCTTGTGTTCTTAAGAGGGGATGGGGAGGGAGGGAGTAAGAGAATTTGGAACACAAAGTTTTAAAAATTAATGTTAAAATTGTTTTATGTGTAATTTGGGGGAAATAAAATTCTAAATAAATGGGGAAATTTAAAAAAAAAAGTTTTGTGTATCCTTACATATGTACATGTTGTTACCTCTGATAGAATGTGAGTTCCTTGAAGGTAGGTATCATTTCTTTTTTGGTTTTGTTTTGCTAACATTTAGCAAAGCATCTGTGACAAAGTAGGCACTAAACAGATGCATGATGATTGATTGACTCAGATCCAGGAGGATCCAAATTCACTTAGTATCTGTGTGACATCAGGCAAGCTATTTCACTTCTGTCAGGCTCATTTTCCTCATTTGTAAAATAGGGATTTTAATAATAATACCTAATCGGGGCGGCTAGGTGGCGCAGTGGATAGAGCACCGGCCCTGGATTCAGGAGTACCTGAGTTCAAGTTCGGCCTCAGACACTTAACACTTACTAGCTGTGTGACCCTGGGCAAGTCACTTAACCCCCATTGCCCTGCAAAAAAAAAAAAAAATAAAATAAAATAATACCTAATCACAGGGTTCAAAAGATTGTTCAAAGGTTCGTGAAGATCAAATGAAATAATGTATGCTATGTAATATCAGCTCTTATGATTATTTAGTAAGCATTTCTTGTATACCTACTATGTGCTAGGTGTTGTAGAGTAGGGTCCAGAGCAAAACAGGTCCAGAGTAATACCTCATGATCCAGAACTAGCCTGAAGAAAAAACTGAGGCAGGGACAAAGAGTAGTTGTTCTTCCTTCCTGTTCACTCTCCTTAGAAGGAGAATTAAATCCAACATCTTATATCTTGTTCCTGATATATGGCACACTTAAACCTGCAGTATGCATCTAAAAGAATGAATCCTCCAGTTTTCCCTAATATTCTAGAGAATATATATTATCAATGTGGAAAGGGAAGGGGCCCTCTGTGACCATCCAATTTGTTTTCTCTTCAAGTAAAACTATTACTCATGTCTTGGAACAAATCATTCTCCTATAGGCAGGGTCTTGCACATTTGCCTACTTTCTGGAAAGCAGTCTACTAAAAAATCTCAAGACTACAGGGTCCAGTACTGAATGGCCAGGAGTGCCCATGGATGTGCTTCAAACTTGGTAGGAGGTAGTATATTCAGGACTGCTGCCTTCTTACCCATGGTAGATTAAGTACAGGAGGTACTCTTCTTTCCTTAGGTCAATCCACAATGTAAACAGTGGATTTACATGTATACACTCTAATCTTTGAATTGAAGAATACAGTTCCATGTCTTTTCCCTTTGAATTTCTATTTAATTTGCTATTTTTTAATTTATTAATTGAAAAACACATCAACCCTCAAATGGATTGACCTTTCTGCTAATGTATACCACCTAAATTAACAGAGGCAATTAACTAATTCATATTGGAATTGTGCACTTTCCAAGTCCCATTCATCATCTCTAAATGCTGGATCTGGTGTTGCAGCTTAAATTTTTTATTATTACCCTTTAAAACTGAAGAAATGTCTTACATCTAATTAGCCAAACTTACATATTCAATTAATAGATTCATTATGGCTTAATGAATATTGTGACAGGGCTGGGGCTTGTCTGATTGCTGTCTGGGACCCCTCAAACATTGAGATGAATAGGCCATCACCTTACAGATGATTTCTACAGGAAAGCATGTGAATTCCTTATCACTTAAAGCACCTTGAACATGGCATTGTAATGTCTCCACACACTTCAAGATTCCTTCTCAAAGAGTCTGAGATGCACACTACCATGGGAAAGACATAGATTTTTCCAGACAAAGCTTCCCTTTGATTGTATAAAAATGAAAAAAATTTAAAAAGAAAAGCATATTCTAAAAGCCATTGATCAAAATAAAGAAGAACCAAATTAGATTCGTAGCAATCTTTGCAATTTTCTAACCCAATGGTTTTTTGTGACATGGCCTGAGGAAATGAAAGTAATGAGAATGTAATATTTTTAAAATGAAACAAAATCATTAGTTTGCATTAAAATACCTTAGGAAAATTCTTATGGGTTTTTTTTTTTGGTTTTGGTTTGTTTGTTTGTTTTTAGCCATGTGGGACAATAGCTTTAAAAAGGAAACTCCTTCACAAAGTTCTACTCTACTGACTCATCTGGGTAATAGAGGTGACCCTTATTTATCAAGGCAATGCTAATAGAGTAAAGGCTCTTAAAGGTTCTTAAAGTATTTCCAGAATGGTCCTAGTAACAAACTGACTTTGATGTCCAAGTTAAGTATGACAAGTCATAGCATCAATAGGTTGTCCACTAGGTGATGAACTCTTTGGCCATAGAAACCCTTGAACCAAAGTAAAATTAAAAATCGTCCCAAGTTCCCTGCAATCCATTTTTGGTTTTGAGTCATGGAGGTAGAAATACAAAAAAGTGGGCAGAAGGTGTTAAGAACCATGCAGATTTTAGACAGTCTCTAAACATTAAAATCTATTTAGTACAAATGGTCTTGCTGTTTCATGCAAAGGATACTCTGTCTCTCAGTTACGGACAATTTTACTGGCTATCTCCAAAATCTAGAATTCTCTCCCTCCTCACATCTATCTCCTGGATTCCTCTGCTTCTTTTGAGTCCCAACTAAAATTCTATCTTCTGTTAAAGAGCCTTTCCTAATCCCTCTTAAAGCTAATAAATGAGATAGAAGAGTTGGTTTTACTGTGCATCCAAAGGCAACAAGGAGCATTTCTTGGGACATTTGGTCAAATAATATTCACTATCATATGCACATTTATTTTGGGGGGTGGGGTGGGGCAACAGGGGTTAAGTGACTTGCCCAGGGTCACACAACTACTAAGTATCAAGTGTCTGAGGCCAGATTTGAACTCAGGTACTCCTGAATCCAGGGCTGGTGATTTATCCACTGTGCCACCTAGTTGCCCCCCCACATTTATTTTTTGTTTGGTTGGTTTTTGTTTTTTTAGTGAGGCAATTGGGGTTAAGTGACTTGCCCAGGGTCACACAGCTAGTAAGTGTTAAGTGTCTGAGTCCGGATTTGAACTCAGGTCTTCCTGAATCCAGGGCCGGTGCTCTATCCACTGCGCCACCTAGCTGCCCCCCTCCACATTTATTTTAAAAAATCTATCATGACAACAATTGGAGCAGGTGTAGCAATATATGTTGCAGAATATAAAGAAGTGGATAAATTTTATTCAGGAACTCAACAAGACCCTCCAAGTTCAATCAATACATATTTTAATATTTGGCAACTGTAATGCAAAAGAGGGATAGATGAGATCAGGGAGAAGCATTTTGAAAATATGACTCAAGATCAAGAAAAGTAAGAAGAGAAAGCCTTGTAGCCTACATACAGGCCTTCAGTCTATGTATCATTAACACTTTCTTCAAGAAAGTACTGGATGACGGGGGCAGCTAGGTGGCATAGTGGATAAAGCACTGGCCCTGGATTCAGGAAGACCTGAGTTCAAATCCGGCCTCAGACACTTGACACTTACTAGCTGTGTGACCTTGGGCAAGTTGCTTAACCCTCATTGCCCCTCCTCTCCCCCCCCCCCCGAAAAAAAAATTCTAAGAAAGTACTGGATGGTAATGGAACATGGCAAGCATTGAAAAAGGATAAGACCTAGATCTGTGATTTTATTGGTATAGGGTACTCCCAAGTGAGGAAAATTCCTCTATAATGTAGGCCCCTACCTTGTAGGCTTAAACAGTGAGATGCTAGATAATTTGTTCTTGGCCTCACAGCCAGTATTGTTCAAAGATGGCACTTGAAGCTGTTAAGGGCTAAAATTCTAGCTAGTCTGTCTAAAATATCCAATGAGTGGTCGCCAATAAATTATAAGCTTTAGCAAGAGTTAGACTTTTAAGCATTTATTAAGGAGAATAAGAATTTGGTAAAGAGAGAGAGAAAGGCCTAGATTCCTATCTATTAAAGGGAGAGCACATTTCTAGCTCCCTTCTCCGCCAGCGTCCTCAGGAAAGAGCCCCAGACTGAGCGCCAGTCTCTTCCTCCCTCCTCCCCCTAGTCCGCGTCAATTCCTCCCCGCCAAAGAAAAGACTCCTGGTCTTGCCCTCAAAGACCTTCACTTCATGGGCAGAACTCTTCTACAGTAAGTATCCAGCAGGTGGCGTCATTCCAATCGTTACAAAGCCCAGCCTCTCTGATTTCAAAGCCAGCCTTCTCCCAGCTACACCATGCATCCCCCATGTCTGGAGCTGAGATAGAGTGTCTTGTTCAAGGAACAGACACTGGCCTGTGTTGCTGGATCCAAGAGCACATGTAGCAGAATGAGATGTAGGAAGACTAGCGAAGTAGGAGAGGTGTAGGTTGTGAAGCTCTTTGAATGGCAAGCAGAGCATCCATTATTTGATCCTGGAGGCAATAGGAAAGCACTGAAATTTATTGAGGGGTGACATGATTAGACTTGCACTTTAGGAAAAACACTTTAGTGATTGGATCACTTTAGGAATGGAGGATAGATTGGAGGCGGGGAGAGACTTGAGGCAGGCAGACCCACCAGTAGGCTACTGTAATAATCCAGGCATGAAGGAATGAGAGTGCAGGTATAGAAACAAGGTATGGAAAGTACTTTGGAGACTTTATGTTGCTGTAGAAATAACAGCTATTTTAATATTTAATAGTATATGTTTTTAATGTTTTAATTTTAATATTATACTTAATAATATAGTTCCAGTAATGTCATGTCACTATGACTCATGAAATATAACAATCTTTAAAGAAACAAAATTACAGGCCACCCAAAGTACAATGGAGAGAGGCAATGGTGTGGACAATAGACCATAATGTATTAACAATAAAGAATTAATTGCACACAGAAAGCAATATAAAAGATATCAAAAGAAATTTGATGAGTAAAAAAAGCAAACAAAAACCCCCCACAAGCTCCACTGGTATCAGGAGAGCTTAAGGTACATTGGGTAGAAATCCTGATTTATGGGAAAACATGGACATGAATCAGGGCATGAGTAGCTGTGAATGGGATATAACCAAGTTTAACAAACTTAATGAGGGAGAATTGATTTCATTGGCCAAGAGTTCCCAAGATAGCTATTGCCCTTTGGAGTCACCTTGAGTTGAAGGTGAAACTTTTCCTAACCGCCTGTTGCTCTCTGCTGCCACCTCTGGCTTGAGAAGGAACAGCAGAGGAGGATGTGCACCTGCAGAGGTATACTGGTGAGCAAGAAGTCTCAAAGAATGAAACAACTGTAGTTCTGTAAGATGTTTTCTTTTTGGACAACTCAGCATCCTGGTGAGTGAATAACTGGCTAGGTTGGTCTGTATAGCCCGAAGATAGCCAGTTTGATTTAGCTGTCAGGCTTAAAGAGAACTGCTATTCACATTGAGCTAACATTTTCTAAATGCTCTTTGAAGGGTGATGCTTAATTGATAGAGATTATATAAAGGCTATATTTGAGTAGAGAAGAATGCTGACAATCAGGAGTCAGTGAGCAGAGAGGTAGTTTCATGTGCTGTAGATGTTCCTGAATGGACCAATGACATTGAATCCTGAAGTCCAGAGATGTGAGTTACCCTAAGCACCCAGGTTTTTCCCTCTTGTGTGTTTTCCCTGATAAATGCCCATAAGCATGCTGTTCACCATTGCTATTAAGTGCATTGATGAAAGAGTGTGATCTTGGTTTATATGTGTATTGTGATGGATTTTTAGTGTATTTGCTTAGAGATATCAGTATCTACAATATTATGTGAAACTAGGTGGTGCAGTGGGTAGAGTGCCAGGCTTGGGGGTCAAGAAGGCATCTTCCTGACCTCAAATCCAGCCTCAAACACTAACTTAGCTGTGGGACCTTTAGCAAGTCACTGAACTCTGTTTCACTTTACTCATCTGTAAAATGAGCTGGAGGAGGAAATAGCAAACTATTCCAGTATCTTTGCCAAGGAACCCCCAAATGGGGTCACAGAGAGTCAGAGATGACTGAACAATAATCTATAATATTATTTATCTTATTATTTTATTTTATTGCTATGAAACTGGTTGTGTTTAAGATCTAAACATGTGTTTATTATAAATATCTGATTGGGTGGACCCTGGGCAAGTCACTTAACCCTCATTGCCCCACAAATATATATATCTATATATATAGATATATATAGATATAGATATAGATATATCTGATTGGGTGGAGAAAAAACATTGGAAAGGGGCTCAAGAGCTAGAGTAGAGAGTATGAGAAGTACATGTCCCCATTAACGGGATTACCCACTTTGGATTCTGAGATTTTGAATGTAGCTATGTGGTGATGGCCCATTTGGGGGAACTTAGACCTTTCTGTATAAGAATCAGTTAGAAAGAATGGATATCTTACAGGCCTAGGTGAGAAACTGAGTCACTAGTGGTATAGACAATAATCCCCTTTGGATGAGATCACCTCATTAATCCCTGATACATATATAGCCGTAAATTCAATCACATTTAGAATCTAAATCTCTTAGCACTCCATAGTTGCATATGTTATAGTGGAAAGAACACTGGTACCAGTTAGAGGATATAAATTCAAATCATACTTCTGACCCTGGACAAAAATACTTTAACTTCTCCAAGCCTCAGTTTACTTATCTATAAAATGAGAAGATTGCACCACATGTTTCTAGAAGGGCCTTCCAGTTCTAAATCTAGGATGCTCTTCTCAAGACTGATTCCCTAATATTGACTAGATGTTCAAATCCATGAAAAAAGTTAGGTCTTTAATTTTTTTTTCCATTTGCTGTTGAAGAAACAATTGAAAAGCTACCACTCACTCCAGGAAGGGTGAAAATAGGCTAAAAGCAGACCTTTTCATACATAGGAATGTTCTGAAAGAAAACAAGACTAGATATAATATTAAAAATGCACACCGTCTTTTTCATCAAAGCACCAGTGGGCTGACAACCCTGGCACAATGGGTAATAAAGAGCAAGTACCACAATGTAACATTTACAGCATGTGGGCTACTCTGCTGATCCATGAAATAGTTTTCTTCTTTATGGACTAATCCCATTAAAGCAGACATGTGGCAGGCTAAGATGTCAACTTTGTTTATTTTTTAGTTCATCCAGTAACTTTGAAAGACTATTGACTTCATTTTTACCAGTACCTCTGAAAGTGAAATGCTGGCAGTTTTGTGTACAGGTCAGTGGCATGGGTACTGGTTTGGAAGCAACTAATGTGATATGGTAGAAAAATCACTGGGTCAGTCAGAAAAACCAAGGTTGGAATCCTGCTACTTACTACTTGTGTGACCTCGGACAAGTCACTTTAACCCCTCTATGACTCAGTTTCCTCATTTGTAAAAATGAAGAAGGTGGAACAAATGGTTGCTCAGATCACTCACAGCTCTAAATTTATGAACCTTATACCTTATATTTAAACCTTTGGGTGGGATAAAAAGGTATATGTGCACAGGAGATATATATATCTTCCCCCTTCAACTGTGAGATTTAAAATTGGATACTAGAGCATTAACCTCCCCAAAAGGGTGGTCCTTCAGTTTTTGCTAACTGACAGTTAAAAACTTTCACTTTTTACCACATTCCCCAACTGTGTGTGTATGTGAGGGTGGGGTAGAGAATAAGAAATGATTAGGGCAGATAGTAATAACAAAGAAGATTCAGATGGGATCCATAAAAGCAATCTTTGTTAGGATCTCAGGAAGGACCAACCTGTTTGGTTCCCTTCGCTTCTGGAGTATTTTTCTCCATTTCTTAATTCATCTTATGCTCATTCTATACAGATTCCAAGTTTTTTTCCTCAAATATACTTCATAGCTTCCTTTTTGATAACTATTCTATTCTAATCCTGTTCTGTATTGAGTGTTTTCTCCAAGAGGGTAAAAAGAGAGAAGATGTTTAGATAATGGGCAGCTATGTGGTACAGTGGATAGAGTGCCAAGCCTAGAGTCAGGAAGATTCTTCATGAGTTCAAATCTGGCCTCAGACTCTTACTAGCTGTGTGACCCTGTTTACCTCAGTTTTCTCACTTGGAAAATAAGCTGAAAAAGTAATGGCAGGCCACTCTAGTATCTTTGCTTAAAACCCCCAAATGGGCTCACAAAGCATTGTACATGACTGAACAACAGCAAAATGTTTAGATAAATAGTAAAATTTGACACCATTTTTTAACTCAATACGGTAATTTGTCTTTTTTTTAAAGCAAAGAAATTGATTTTCATGCAGAGATTATGAAGTCAATAGTGTGATTTGTCTTTTTTAAAGCAGGAAATTGATTTTCATGCAGAGATTAGACTCAGAGAAAGTGTTTTCAGTGTTTACTTGACTCAGATGAGTCACCTCAAAATGTGCCTTAGTTATTCCATAATTACAAATATAGTGAAATCCTAACGCCATGTCCCTAGTATTAGGGATCAAAGTTCAAACTAGTCTTCCTTCTATTATTTTGTTGTTGTTGTTGTTTTGTTTTGTTTTGTGGGGCAATAAGGGTTAAGTGACTTTCCCAGGGTCACACAGCTAGTGTCAAGTGTCTGAGGCCGGATTTGAACTCAGGTCCTCCTGAATCCAGGGCTAGTGCTTTATCCATTGCACCACCTAGTTGCCCCCCCTTCTGTGTGTTCTTAACCTGGTGCAGTGGCTCTTTACCTATTTTTTTCTTTAGTGCTAATGCTCTCTCTTCATGTAGCACATCAAGAACTGTGATGTTATAGTTCAAACATGGTGGTTCCACTGTCATTGATGGGAGATAGTTTTTTTTGTTTTTGTTTTTTGTAACTTAAGACTTTCACCAAGTTTTTTGTCAACATTTCTTCTCCTGCTTCTTGAACTTTTAGTAAGCAATATTCCTTGTGATCTTTCACATACAAACACACATACATACATATATATATATGTATACACATATATACACATATGCATATTCAGAAAATGCATGTATATGTGTGCATACATTCATACATTGATGCATAAATGCACACATCCAGACCTGTGATTTTATCAAGGAGCACATATCCTGTCAGGTCTTAAAGTGTCAATTCCTAATTTATGAGATCACAAACTAGTGTAGGAAATTTCCAGTAAGGAAATGCCATCATCCACTGAGGTATATCTGTATATCAGCAACTCCTGTGTCACTTATACCCTTAAAGAGGAAATTTTTACAAAAACTTTTATGACTGACCATTAAGGACAGTAGAGCTATTATCCTTGATAGTTTTAGATGTACGTAGAGAGGATCCAGAAATGTTACTAAGTAGCAAAGATGGGAAGAACATCTGGATTAGGCTATGTGAAGATAGAGAAAATTATGTAGAGAAGATCTGTACTGGAGGTAACACAATTGTGACAGCGGTAGGGGGCTGATTCACAATAGATCTGAAGGTAAGGAAGATATTCAAGGGGTAAAATAAAATCTTTTAACTTTATAAATACACACAAAAAGATTACAACTACTGACTTATGTGTCTACTACATATCTGTCCCAAAAAATTATGGGAATAATCTACCTGTCTTGAAGAAATAGACAGACATTTGTGAGCAGCATCTTCCACTAGACCACATCTTAACTACCACACAAATGACTGAAAAATAGATTGCAAGGTCTCATTGCTTATTGTTTTTTAATTATAAAACAGAATTTGATTATGTAGAGTAAAATTTCTCCCTTCCAACAAACTGTCTCCCATGCATACCTTAAAATTATGTAAAATTCCCTGAAAATGACAACAACAAAGACAATGACTTTGTTCAACAGTCTTCTGGTACACACAGGGAAAGTGACTTTCCCAGGGTCACATCACTAGCGTGTGCTAGAGCCAGGACTATGACTCTAAGGTCAAGTCTGTCCACCACTTTACAGTTCCTCTTGCATAACCACCATTTAAAAAATAATAATTAAAACATTTTTACTTAAAGTTTGAGTTCTAATTCTATCCCTCATTCCCATCTCCCCACCCTGAGGTGGTAAGCAATAAGATATAGGTTATACATGTGTAATTACATAAAGGATTAACATTTTAGTCATTTTGTATAAGAAAACTCAAATAAAGGGGAAAAAATGAAAGAAAGTGAAAAATAGCATGCTTCTGTCTGTGTTCAATAAATATCAGTTCTTTCTTTGGAGGTGGATAATATGCTTCATTATTAGTCCTTTGGGGTTGTCTTGGATCATTGTATTGCTGAGAATAGTTAAGTCATTCACAGTTCTTCATCAAACAGTATTCCTGTCACTGTGCACCACATTTTCCTGGTTCTGCTCACTTCACTATATACATCAGTTCATAAAAGTCTTTCCAGGTCTTTCTGAAATCATCTTGTTTATCATTTCTTATAGCACAATAATATTCCATCACAATCATATACCACAGTTATAACCACCATTATTACTGATTCTTTGTGAAGACTAAATCTAAGATCTATCTTGAGACACTAAGAAACTATCTGTTCTTTGTGCAGCCTATAATTCGAAGAAGGTATCTTTCTTCTCCTTTCTCCTCTCCCTTTTCCTTCTCTCCTATACTCTACCATAACAACAGCAGACTGGGGAGTGTGGGGGAAGATGTTCTCATTCAGGTATTCATCTGCTTGAGCAAACAGAACAGAAAGGTCTTTTAGCCATAGTTTTCATTTGTCCCTTCACAGATGAGATAAACTAAAACCAATTAGGCAAGACAAAATTGTGATCAGGAAAGTTTGTCCTTAACTTTCTGCTTCCTTCCCCACCTCTTCTTTAGATATCAATGAATTGGGTGATGGAAATATTTGAAGAAGGTAGGAGAAGAAGAGTTGTTCAAGGAGGCTTTTTTGTTGTATTTGAAATCATATTATGCCTAAGGCTGGCTCTGGAAACAACTCTCATTCAGTTTGGAAGTTTAAGAGAAAGAAGGGTTTGTCAGAAAGGACTCTAGGGCATTAAGGAAGGGAAATCTTTCCCTCCCAGTCGCTCATCATCCCATACTTCTGCCCCAAAGCTCCTAGGCATCAAAGGATGCCGGTCTCATTGCTGAGCCAAAACTAGAGTGGGACTTTGCTCCAGGGCACCAAAATCTAGGAGTTTGCATCTTACCTTCCTTAGTTGTCCACATACATCCCACTCTTCTGCTTGGCTGCATGATATTCCAGCTCTCTCCCAAATAAGAACATATATCTAGATCTAGATGAGACTTCAAAAATCATTTAATCCAATCCCCTCCCCCCCATTTTACAGATGAAGAAAAATGAGATCTAGGGAACTTAAATAATTTGCTTAAGGTTATATGAGTTGCACACGTTAGAGGTGGCATCCTGCTTTCTGCCACAGGGATCCTAACCTGTTCCTTGCCACCCATATTTCCTCCATTCATTCTTCTAGGTATTACCTAGGAGGCAGATAGATCAGACTAGGGTGGACTGTTTTCTCTATTCTCCAAGCCTTCCCCAATGGGATTGGCTCCAGGTGCCGAGATTTCTACTTCTAGTTCTGCTCCATCCCCTTGGTGACCTCTCCCTTTCCCTGTGCCACCATTCTTGACTCAAATCTTCCTTTGTCTTCCCTTCTGACCTGTTATCTTCAGTTTAGTTTGTCTTTAGGTGTCTGAGCACCAAGATGTAGTGACGATGGTGGTGATAATTAAAGGGTATGCAATATTAGACACTCAGAAGGTGATTGCAGAACTAATTATGAGAAGATAAAGCAAAGTAGAATTGCAATTTAGATGCATAAAAGTAATAATAATTGTGATAATGATAGGTACTTCTTACTTATCTAATTAGACTAAGATGCCTAATTATCATATAGCACAACAATGATTGTGGATAGCATTAAATGAGTCATATTAATTTTGTTTTAAGTTTTATTTGATTATCACAGGAGTTTCAACTTGTTTCTTCATGCTTCTTAGTTTATTGCTCATGGTCATCCGTTCCCAGCTTTTTTAAACAAAGGACATCGGTCCTTAGCAGAGGAAAGGAAATGGGAACCCAAAATAAGTTGAGGGGAAGGGAGTACTGGCAGCTCTGTGAAGGAAGATATGTATATAGGTATTGTTGCCCTATATATCTATGAAGAGTTTTTGCCCTTTGGAAAATAAGTACTAGATTTAGTACTTCAAGGATTAATGAAGGAAATAAGCATTTATTAAGTGCCTACCATGTACCAGGCACAATGCTAAGCACCTTTACAAATATTAACTCATTTGACCCTCAAAATAATTCTGTGAGGTAGGTGCTGTTATTATTATCTCCAACGAGGAAATGGAAGCAGAGATCAAGTGATTTGCCCAGGGTCAAAAAAGATAGGAAGTGTCTGAGGCTGGATTTAAACTCAGATCTTCTTAATGCCAAACCCAGTGCTCTATCTACTATATCATCTAGCTGCCTCTACCAAGAAAAGATATCCTGCAGATCAATATGCCTATTCTCCCATCAGTTCAAAATCTTTATGAGATTCATCTATATCCAAATTGAGAGCATCTCCAATAAGACCAGTATTCAAGAATGGGCCACATCTTTACTATTTCACAATTAATTGAAAGAATTAGAGAATACAAGATCCTACTATGCTTATTGTTTATTGATTATGAAAAAATATTTTATTCAATAGCCAAATAGGCTCTTTTACAACAAGGCATCCATTCTCTTATCTGTATGTCAAAAATCATTAAAAATTCCTGGGAAAAAAAACAACAGAAATAACACTGTTTAACAACTTTCTTATAGTAAACTTTATCTGAGACATAAAAGAGGAAAATTTATGCTCATCAAAAGCATTCACTACTGTGATGGAAGTAATCCAGTGAAAAGGTAAAGTTCAGGAATTAACTGTGGGTGATAAAGTTCTCTAAATGCTCCGGTGTATGGGTGGCATTATGCTGATTGCATCAAGTCTCAGAACATTACAAAGGGTCCTGGAAAACATCTATAATTATTCAAAGAAATATGTGCTGACCATCTACATAGGAAAGACCAAGTGGATGACGAGTATGTACTACCTGAATTACAACATGCTTTGGCATGGACAACTTATAAAATTGGATGAAGGCATGGGTTGAAAGGTAGGTAGCCAGAGTGCTCCACTTATATCCTCTAAATGTCTCAGGAAATTGAGAAGGACTTCTGGCACATTGAGTGGACTTCTTAGAGTCCACCAACTTAACTTATGGGAGAACATGGAAAGGTATTGGTGATGATGGGCAGGAAGGGATAGTTTGCCATCTGGATCATTTGAGGGAACTTCTGAATTGATGAGATAATAGACCCATTTGATTACTTGAGAAGGTACTCCCTCCCACCAATATAAAGACCAACTCCTTTCTGATTTAGTAGCTGGTCTTTTTTTGTGTCAAAAAAAAAAATACCACTGTTATAAAACCTTGTGATAACTTTCTCTGAATTTTGCTTTCCTAGCTCTCTGGCTCACAGTATCTAGGCATCCTAGGATTTAGAAATCACTTAGTTCAACCCTTTCATTTCATAGATGAGGAAATGAAAGCCCAGAGAGGTTTAGGTAGCAGCCTTGCCTAAGCTCACACAGGTAGCAAGTACCTGAGGCAGGGTTCCAGACCTAGGTCTTCTAATGCCAGATACAGTGCTCTTCCCATTATATTCCAATACATCTCCAAGGCTTGATTCATTATCTTAAATCCAAAGTACTTCCTTAAATGTATTCCTTTCCAATAACTATGATTGACTATTACATGGAAGCAGCATCTTTTAAAAGGTGAACAGAAAGGTGAGCATCACTATTATATTATGCTGACAGCAAGTATAGCTGCCACTTCATCCAGGAGAAATTTCACATCCTGAGGAATAACAGTATTTCAATACCATTCACCATTCTTTAACTCTTGGGGAACTAACTGGTCATTATACAAAAACAATGATAGAAAGTACCAAAAAAAGCACAAATGCTATTTAGGGAGACTGTGATACATGAAGAAATTATCTAGATGTAAATTTAGCTTTTAACTTACCTTTTTCTTGTTCTAGTCTTCCTTTTATGTTCTAAAGTCACCTCTCAATTCTTTTGTGTATTTCTCACCATTAGAGGTTGTGAACATTATTGAAGCCATTTGTTTCCTGAGCACTTCAATTCAAAAATTAAAATTATCAAACATTTATCAACTGCCAACTGTGCAAAAGACACTATGGTAGATCTTGGATTTTTTTTTTAAATCAGAACTATGATTTCACTGGTTTGGAGAATTCCTGACAAGGAAACTCCTTTTACCATTGCAAATAAGTACCTGCCCTGAACCTTATAGTCTTGGGAACTGGGAGGTTGATTCAGTTCCCCACAGTTATATAAGCCAGTATGACTCATAAATAGTACTTGACTCCAGGTCTATTCTGAGACCACCTTGCAATCAACTACCCTATACTGCCTCTCATATTTGGGGATATAGAGACCAAAAAAAAAAAAAAACCCAGTTCTCTGTGAGGTTATATCCTGCTAGAGGGATAAAAGGTGTACATAAATATATTGAAAAGTAATCTGAGAAGTGAGATTGCTAAAGTAATTTGAGGAGGAGAGCACATTAATAAGTAGGACGATATCACACAGGAGCTGGCACTTGAATTCAGTCTTGAAAGCAAATAAGGATTTTGAAAGTGAATGATGAGGAAGGAGTGCATTCCAGACATAGGAGATGGCCTATGTGAGTTCATGGAAGTGAGAGACCATAAATCAAAAGCTAGAGACCATCTAGTTCAACCCCTTCAATTCATAGACAAATTGGATTCAGACCTGTTTGGCTGGGCTGTTGAGGTCAATTGAATTTTTTTTTTTTTTTTTTTTTGCGGGGCAATGGGGTTAAGTGACTTGCCCAGGGTCACACAGCTGGTAAGTGTCAAGTGTCTGAGGCCGGATTTGAACTCAGGTACTCCTGAATCCAGGGCCGGTGCTTTATCCACTGGCTACCTAGCCGCCCCGAGGTCAATTGAATTTTAAAAATTCAAATTCAAGCAATTCACTTCAGTAATTACTAAGCACCTACTTTATGCAAGGAACCACATTTTGTAGAGGAGCTAGAAAAACAAATTATGACCTTGGCTTTGCTTTCAGGAAACTCACTATGAAGATAGGGCAAATAGCAAACTGGCAAAATTTTATACAAGGGAGATTGAGCAAATTAGTGCAAAGGAGAGGTCTAGGAAAAATGCTATGAAAAAATCTGTTTAGGAAAAGATCACTGTCATCTGCAGGAAGTCAAAGAAAGCTTTGTTGAGGGGTTAGACCTTAAAGGAGAACGTCAATAGGGAGAGATGGAGATGTAAAGAGTTCATTCCAGGAATGGGAAAAGGTATAAACAAAAGGACAGATATTGGAAAAGAGAAAAAAGATAGAGGGGAAGATGGCAAGTAGAACAATTTACCTGAAACATAAGACTGTATAAAGAGGAGTAATATGAAATAAGGCTAAAAAGGGGAGTTAAAGTCAGCAATTTATACATTACTAATTAAAATGTGGGGACTCTTAAGATTTTTGAATAGAAGAATAACATATTAGGAGGGTCATCATTTTGCATGAAGTTGGATTGGAATGAAAGACAAAGTGAATGCTAGAAGATACATAGGAGGCAATTATAGCCTAGCCCCAAAGAGACAGGGCTTGAATGGAATGAGGTAATTGCAATGGGAGTGGAGAGAAGGGGCAGATATGAAAGAAGTTACTGGAAGAATAGATAACATTTGGGAACTGGTTGTATTATGAGGTCAGAGAAAGGAAAGTGTCAAATATTATTCTGAAGCTATAAGCCCTGGTAACCAGAGTAGCAATGGCAGTCAGTCAATAAACATTTATTAAGTGCCTACTATATGCCAGGCACTGCGCTAAGCACTGGAGATACTAGAAGAGGCAAAAGACAGTACCTACTCTCAAGGAATTCACAGTCTAACAGAGGAGACAACAAGCAAACAAACATGTACGATAAAATATACACAGGAAAAAATAGGAAATAAAAGAGAGAGGGCAATAGAATTACAGAGAGGGGTTGGGATCACTAGAAATAAGGGGAAAGAGAAGAAGGTTGAGAACATGATTTTAGTTTTGGAACAATATCAGAGGATTTAGAGCTGGAAGAGATTTTTAAAAATAGTCTAGGGCAGCTAGGTGGTGCAGTGGATAAAGCACCAGCCCTGGGTTCAGGAAAACCTGAGTTCAAATCCAACCTCAGACACTTGACACTTATTATCTGTGTGACCCTGGGCAAGTCACTTAACCCTCATTGAGGAAATTGAAGCTCAGAGATGGTAAAAGGTTTACAAAGGTCACATAGGTAGCAAAGTTGGGAAGGACATCCAGATAGAACCATATAGCAAGCAGTGGGGTTCTGGGGAGAAATTATAGGTAGAAATATATTGTTGGTATAAGATACCATCTCACACCCATCAGGTTTGGCAAAGCTGACAAGAAAAGATAATAACAAATGCTGGAGGAACTGTGGGAAAACAAGCACGTCAGTGCATTATTGGTGGAATTGGGAACTGGTTCAGCCATTCTGGATAGCAATTTGTTAACTATGTCCAAAATGCTATTAAATTATGCATATCTTTTTTAATCATAAAAGTATTTTATTATTTTCTAGTTACATGTAGAGATAGTTTTCAACATTTGGGGGGGTTTTATTTATTTTTTTGTGGGGCAATGGGGGTTAAGTGACTTGCCCATGGTCACACAGCTAGTAAGTGTCACGTGTCTGAGGCCAGATTGAACTCAGGTACTCCTGAATCCAGGGCCAGTGCTTTAAAACCACTGCACATACTAGCTGCCCCCACCCTTTGTTTTTATAAGGATTTCATAGTTTCAAATTTTTTCTCCCTCCCTCCCCCCCTTCCCCAAGAAAGTAAGCATCTGATATAGGTTATATATGTACAATCACATTAAACATATTTATGCATTAGTCATTGATTTGTAAAAGAAGAATCAGAGGGCAAAATCGGAAAAAATAAAAATGAAATAGTATGGTCAATCGGCATCTAGGATGCCACTTTCTTTTTTTTCTAGATTTGGAGAAACCTCTTCCATACATGAGTCCTTTGGAATTATCTTGGACTGTTGTATTGCTGAGAAGAAGTCAAGTCTATCATAGCTGATTAACACACAATGTTGTTGATACCGTGTACAATGTTCTCCTAGTTTATGCATACCTTTGACCCAATAATAGCACCACTAGATCTACACCCCAAAGAGACCAAGAGGGATAGGACCCATATGTGGAAAAATAGTTAAAACAGCTCTTTTTATGATGACGAAGAATTAGCACACTAGATACCTGTCACTTGAGGAATGGCTGAAAAAGTTATGGGGTGTGTGTGTGTGTGTGATGGAATGCTACTGTTCAGTTAGAAATAATGTTTGTTGTTGTTCTTGTTAAGTTGTTCAATTGTGTCTGACTTCTTGTGATCTCATATAGGGTTTTCTTGGTGAAGATACTAGAGGTGGTTTGCCATTTCATTCTCCAGTGGATTAAATGTCATGAGGTTAAATGTCATGCCCCAGGTCACAAAGATAGTGAGTATTGAGGTTTGTGTTTGAACTCAGCTGTTTCTGATTTCAGACCATTGCTCTATCCACTGAGCCATGGTAGTTGCTCTAGAAATGATGAAGATTTTATAAAAACTGGGAAGACTTGTATGAACTGATGCACAGTGAAGTAAACAGAACCAGGAGAACAATTTAAACAATAGCAACAACTTAGAAAGATATAGTTACCTCTGATCACAATGGAAACAATCATAGTCCAAAGAACTCATAATGAAACATACGATCCTTCTCCAAGAGAGATGAACTCAGAGTGCAGATTAAAGTGTGTGTGTGTGTGTGTGTGTGTGTGTGTGTGTGTGTGTGTGTGTGTGAAAAAGAGAGAGAGACAGAGAAATGTGGGAATGTTTTACTTGATTTTATATCTGTAATGGGCTTTGCTTTTCTTGCTTTCTCCATTGGGGATAGGTGTGAAGGAGAGAATTTGGAATTGAAAATTTTTTAAAAAATGAATTTTAAAAAGAAATTTTTTGTTGGAAATAATCTACATAGATCTAATCATTAAAGCCATGGGAATAGATGAGCCTTATGCATCAGCCAATTGTATACAAAAGCCACAGGCTATGCATGATGGCACAGCTAACAGCAATAAATCAGATTATTTAACAATCTCTAATCAACCAGTCTTTCTGGTCAAAATACCAAGTAACAAAAGACTGAAATCATCCATTAAGTAAAGTTTGGAAGTGAATGTGACCCACAGTAAAACAGCCTTTGTGTCTCTGGCCAATTGTTTCACATGTGTAACCACAGATGAGGTCATTGGATGTTTGGGACAATAGTCATCACCATCAGCAATTTGATGAGTTGCTTGGGCAATTATAGTAACCATTACTCTGTGGTCAGAACTTCATTGATGAAAGAGAGGTGAAAATTGGGTCAAATGTCTTGATAATTCAGTCTTCCAAATGGCTTTTCCTCATATATCTAGGCAGCTCAAGCAGAAGACAAGGTGAACTAGTTTTAATGGCTTACTGCTTTCTTCCTACTCAAAAACACATAATCTCTATCCTAAATCCAAATGTCTATTCATTCGTCCAAGCCAGGTTACAAGAAACATACACACCTGGGACACAGCAGCTATGTCTTTCTATAAGTGACCAAATATTCAATTCTCCTAAAGGAAAAGGCAAAGAAAAAGGAGGAAATGAAAAGAAGAAAAAGGAAAAAAAGACTAGCTATCACAAATGCAACACTAGAGAGTCATTCAGTTCATCTTAAATGAAGAAAACCACCCTAACAAATCACTCGTTTATGGGAAGCATTTCTCTTAAGCTAACAAATGATGTGTCTGGATTTCTGGACTAGGAGATCTGGACACTGATCACAGAGCGATCATAGGTGGAAAAAGGACCTAGAGTTTTCTCCTTCTGCCTCTGGCTCACAGACTTCACACCCATCCTCCCCAAGGGAATATAGTTTTGTTTTCTATGTATCACATTTGATATTATAGTATCAATGGCCTCAGCCATTTTCCTCTCCAGTTTTAGATGGGGCAAGATAAGTCAGGATATATAGCATGGGATAGTGGGCAGACTTGGCCTAAGAGATAGGAAGACTTGGATTCAAACCCTGCCTCTGGCATATACTGACTATGTAAACTTGAACCTCTCAGACTGCCCAGGCAACTCTCTAAGACTCTACATTACAAATAAGGTGCTGATATGCCTCAGTAGAGGAAGTTGCTATAGGAGGTCTCTACCTATGAAATCATTCCCTCCAACCCCACCTTCAACTCAATCCTAAAAGAAGTATGAGTAACATGGGATTATTCTTCTGAAAACATTTATTAAGGATATGTTTATGTTCTAGGTATCATGCTAGGCAATGGTGATGAAAAAATAATAACCTGTCCCTGCTCTCAAGTGTAAAGTCTACTAGGGTGCTCAGGATAAAACACACATGGATGAATAAGTACAAGAGCCCTGGAAGGGGCAGCACCACCCAACCTCACTTCCCACTAGACCACTCATCCTGCTTCCAGCCCAACCCTTGTCTAGTGGGACAGCTCCTGTGGACAAAGGGTCAACTTCCAAACAACTGACACTCACAGGGAAGGAAAGAGTGCTCTAAGAGACAGTAGGCAACATGTACTTGATGAGTTGAATCACCATCTTAATTAACTACCATCTTCCCTGAGACCTCTGAAGGAGAGAGGCCCAGGACACTGAAGCTAAGAGCCTTTAGAATGGCAATATTTCCAGCCAGATTCAAATAGTTAAACATTGGAAGCGATATTTTCTCCATTGGAATGATATTAAAGAAGAGGCATTACTATTGCTTTGCTATGGAACCCTAGGAACTATGGATCTTTCCATCTGACTATAACTGAAACCATCCCTATTTCCTGTTTACCCCATTAAAATGTTAGCTCCTTGAGAACAAAGACTGTCTTACTTTCTCTATTTTATTCCTCAACACTTATCAAAGTGTTTTTCACATTGTAAGCATTTGATAAATACGTCATTCTTCCTTTACTCATTCATACACTTATCATGCTTGGTCCTTTAAAAAAGAGACCATAAATACATTAGGGAATGGTGAAGAATTTTTTCAAATTTCTTTTAAGTTCCATTTTTTGGAATTGTTTTATTGCTTTTGCCCCATTTTCTTAGAAATAGAATATTTTACAATATCTTTTGCTTCCATATTTGACAGCTAAATGAGTCTACTAAATCTAACTGATGATATTTAATTTTTTTTTTTGTTTATGAAGGGAAAAGTTAACCAAATTTACTTGTTTATTAAGAGACATCAGAAAATACTTAACCTTCAAGATGAACACAAGTTTCTACTTAGCTCACACCAAATCCCACCAAGCAGTGCATGAGAAATGACTTATCTTTTTTTCTATATAACTTTTTTTTTGGTCAGAGAATCATAGAATCTTAGAATTGGAGTTTACATAGAAGTCTTCTAGTCTAACTGTCCACATGATACAGAGAATGTCTTTTTTATAATATCCCTGGCAGATGGGCATCCAGCTTCTTCTTGAACATTTGAAGTGATGTAGAGCTCACTACTTCTCCAGATGGCTCTAATAGAAAGCTCTTCTTTTTTTTTTCTTTTTTTTTTTTTTGCAGGGCAATGAGGGTTAAGTGACATGCTCAGAGTCACACAACTAGTTAAGTGTCAAGTGTCTGAGGCTGGATTTGAACTCAGGGAGTCCTGAATCCAGGGCCGTTGCATTATCCACTGCTCCACCTAGCTGCCCCTGAAAGCTCTTCTTAATATAGAATGGAAGTTTGCCTTCCTAGACCTGAACTTATCAGATCATAGGGACATGGGATCAATAGCTGAAAGTCACCCTAGCTTTCAGGGCATCTGGTCTAATCTTATATTTTAGAGAGGAGGGGAAGCTTACACCTAGAAAGATAAAATAAATCTCTCCTTTGGTCCTGCCTCTAAAGTACTGCAGGTTAAATCTACTTTCTGTTTCATATGGCAGTCTTTCCAACAGTTGTAATCACCTCTTAATATGTCATTCTAACTTTTTATAAAATAAATTGTAAAGGTTCCTGTGGCAGGTGAAAGCATTTACTAAGCTCTACCAAGATACAAAGCACTATGCTAGGCACTGGGGATGTGAAGATAAAAACAACACAAACCTTCCATTCCCACAATGACAATATTCCCCAGGAGTAAGAGTGGGGAGTGGGATATGATATGTGCATAAGGGTAATTCAAGAAAGGGAGTAATAGGGAGGGGGAGCAGCAAAAGAGAAATCCAAAAAATTGTAAAACTGTACCCAAAATACTTGAAAAAGGAGAGAACTTTTAACTGAAAGGAATCTTACCTACAAGTTGAATCCTTCGTGCCTTAAGTGAAATTAAATTCAGTTCATCCCCCCTTCTTTTTTTTTTTTTTATAGTAGGGTCCTTAAATGAAAGTCTGTGAACTTGTTTCTAAAAACATTTTGCTAACTGTATTTCAGTATAATTGATTTCCTTTGTAATTACATTTTATGCATTTAAAAACATTATTCTAAGGAGTCCATAGGGTTCACCAGATTGCCAAGGGGACCCATGACACAAAAGATATCAAGACTTCCTTTTGATTACATTGATTATTATTTATTGTTGCATGATATGTAAATTCAGCAAATAAAGCACCCTTCACTTCACTCAAGCCTGGAGTGAAAGTTTACTGACCTCCCTGACTTCCTTTAAGTCTTAACTAAAATCCCATCTTTTACTGGAAGCTTTTTTCCAACCTCTCAATTCTAGTGCCTTCTCTTGATAATTATTTTCTATTTATCTTGTATATAGCTTTCTTCGTATATATTTGTTTGCATATGGCCTTCTCTATTAGATTGTAAGCTTCTTGAGGGAAGGGATTGTCTTTTGCCTCCTTTTTATATGCCCAGTACTTAGCATAATGCCTGGCAAATGGTAGGGAATTTATAAATGATTATTGATTGAATCAGTTCTACAAAAAAAATAGCCAGTAGGCTATTTACTAGTGGTGAGGAATAACTTAGGTCAAGCTAATTGATAAATAATATCAGTCAAGAATGTGGAAATACATTTAACATGATTGTAAAGTATAACCTATTTCAGATTTCTTGCTGGTTTCAGGAGTGGGGAGGGGAGGGAGGGAGAAAAATTTGAAACTCAAAATCTTACAAAAATGAATGTTGAAAACTATATTTACATGTAATTGGAAAAAAAAGAAATACTATTTAAAAAAGAATATCCGTCAATTAGCCTTTTGCTCCTTTTTGAGAAAAGGGTGGGGAGGGCTTAGCAAGGTGATTTAGGAGAGGACCAGAATAAATTTAGTGGGACTTGTCTCATTTAAGATCTCATTTGAGAGCTTAATTCAAACCAGTTTAAAAACTCAAATGGTTTCTTGAGTCAGGGATGATAGCCACAGCATTAAGGAAAAACCCAGGGCATGTAAACACCAACCTGGGACAGGAAATAAGGGATTTCAAATATGTTTGTATGCAATATTTACAATGAAACAGGTCTGCTTATTTAGCTTAGAATTTTAAGTAGTTTTTTTTTTCAGTCTAAATTACAGGAGTTTTTTTTCTCTTAATTATTTCATCAGTATGTTGTTTTGACATGTTCATAGTTTCTCAGGTGCAGGTAACAAAGGCAAGATCTAGAAATACAAGGTCTGAGCCAACTCAGGGACTGATTTACCTTCATAGAGAAAATTCAAACATCTGCTGCTAAGAACTGAAAAACACATGCTGACACATTCTCCTTCAAAAATGGACATTTTATCAAAGTGTGTAGATGGTAGCAATAATCTAGCAATGGGGGCAGCTAGATGGCGCAGTGGATAAAGCACCGGCCCTGGATTCAGGAGTACCTGAGTTCAAATCCGGCCTCAGACACTTTACACTTACTAGCTGTGTGACCCTGGGCAAGTCACTTAACCCTCATTGCCCCACACAAAAAAAACAAAAAACAAACAAACAAAAATAATCTAGCAATGACTTGCTCTTGAAATAGTAATCCATCATACTGTCAATAGGAACTGTCATGATTCATTGGTTTTAAGTTTTATGCTCACAAGTATAGGGATTTATTTGCTAAAACTTCTAGTTATGATCTACTTCATCTCATACTCACAGGATTCTGGGCTTCTCCCAACCCCTTTTGGCTCATACATGAGAAAACATTCTTGATCAGACATCTTTGTATAGTAGAAAAGGCACTGGAATAAGAGTATAGAAATTGGGTATTAGATATAAATCCAAGGTAGAACCACTTCACCTCAGCTAGGTGGCACTATAGAGTACAGAGTGCTAAACTGGGAGTCAGGAAAGCTGGAGTTTGAATCTGGCTTCATACCCACTTACTAGCTATGTGACCCTAGCAAGTCACAACCTCTGTTTGCCTCAGTTTTATAAAATGAGGATTATAATAGTACCCACCTCCCAGGATCGTTGTGAGGAACAAATGAAATAATATTTGTAAAGAATTTAGTACAGTGCATGATGCAAAATAGTTTTTTCACAGTTGACCAACATTATAATATTGTTGTTACTGTGTATAATATTCTCCTTTTTCTGCTTATTTCACTTTGCATCAATTCATATATGCCTTTCTAGATTTTCCTGAACCTATACTCCTCATTGATTCTTATAGCAAAATATTATTCCATAATAAGCATATACCACAACTTGTTCAGACATTTCCCAACAGGTGAGCATCCCCTCAATTTCCAATTCCTTGATGCCACAGAACTGGCATATTGTAACATTACATATTGGAATTGGAAATATAGATACAGACATATAAAACATATTGGTCTTTTTCCTTATTCCTTGATTTCTTTGGCATACAGATCTAATAGTGGCATTGCTGGGTCACAAGGTATGCACAGTTTTATAGCCCTTTGGATTGAGTTCCAAATTGTTCTCCAGACTAGTTGGACCAGTTTACAACTCCACCAACAGTACATTAATGTACCAATTTTTCCACATCTGATCCAGCATTTATCATTTTGCTTTTCTGTCATGTTAGCCAATCTGATAGGTGTGAGGTGATATTCAAGAGTTTTAAAACTTGCATTTTTCTATTAGTAATTTAGAGTATTTTTTCACATGGCAATTGATAGATTTGCTTTTTTTTTTCTTCTGAAGAAATACTGTTCATATCCTTTGACCATTTATCAGCAGGGGAATGGCTCATTTTTATAAATTTGGTTTAGTTCTCTCTATATATTTGAAAAATGAGGCCTATAGCAGAGAAAATTTTTATAAAATTTTTCCCAGCTTCCTGCTTTTCTTCTAATTCTGACTGCATCGTTCATGCAAAATATATTTTTTTATTTCACATAATAAAATTATCCTCTCTATCTCTTGTTCTTTTATCCATAGATCTGACCAATATTTTTTTCCATTATTCCCTAATTTATTTGAGATATCACCCTTTATGTCTAAATTTTAACCCATTTTGAGCTTGTCTTGGTATATAGTGTGAGATGTTGGTCTATACCCAGTTTCTGTCAGACTGTTTTCCGGTTTTCCCAGCAGTTTTTGTCAAATGTTGAGTTCTTACTCCCAAAGCTTAGATCTTTCAGTTCATCAAACACTAGATTATAAGGGTAATTTACCTATGTATGTTGTGTTCCTAATCTATTCCAATGATCAGTCACTGTTTCTTATTCAGTACCAGATTATTGTGATGATATCTACTTTGTAATATGGTTTTAAATATAGTACTACTAAGCCACCTTCCTTCACATTTTTTATGGACTCCCTTGATATTCTTTTGTTTTTGTTCTTAAAGATGAATTTTGTTATTATTTTTTCTGACTCTATAAAATATTTCTTTGGTAGTTTGATTGGTATGACACTGAAAAAGTAAATTAACCTTGGTAGAATGTAATTTTTATTATATTGACTTGGCCTACTCATGAACAATTAATATATCTCCAGTTGTTTAGAGCTATTTTTCTCTTGGCAGGTAGACTCTCAAGTATTTTATACTATCTGCAGTTATTTTAAATGGAATTTTGCAATCTCTTTCTGCTGGGTTTTGTTGGTTTTATATAGAAAGGCTAATGATTTATAAGGGTTGATTTTATATCCTAAAACTTTGTAAAAGTTAAGTATTTCAGCTAGTTTTTTAGCTGATTCTCTAGGGTTCTCTAAGTATACTATCATATCATCTGTAATGAATTCATAGTCTTCTTTCCTCATTGCCTATGCTTATTTCTTCCATTTCTTTTTCTTGTCATTGCTGTAGTTGACATTCCTAACAAAATATCAAATGATGATGATGACGATGATGAAGAAGAATTATAGACACCCTTACTTCATCTCTGATCTTATTGGGAATGATTCTTGTTTATCCCTACTATAGATAATACTTTCTCTTAACTTAAGATAAATACTTCTTAACATTTTAGAACTGCATTGGTTCCTATGCTTTCCAGTGTTTTTAATAGAAATGGGTGTCATATTTTGTCAAAAGCCTTTTCTGCATCTATTGAGATAATCACATGGCTTTTGTTGTTTTTCTTATTCATATGGTCAATTTGCTTTTAGTTTTCTTAATTTTGAACCAGTCCTACATTTCTGGTATAAATACCACCTAGTCATAGTATATTATCTTTGTAAAATATTGCTGCAATCTCCTTAATAGTATTTTATTTACAATTTTCACATCAATATTTGTTAGGGAAATTGGTCTATAGACTACTTTGTTTATGCTCTTCCTGGTTTAGGTATCAAAACCAAATTAGGGTCATAGAAGAAATTTGGTAGGACATTTTAAGTTATATTTTCAAATAGTTTATATAGTATTGGAAATAATTGGTTTTTGTTGATGTTGTTGTTGTTGTTTGTGGGGCAATGAGGGTTAAGTGATTTGCCCAGGGTCACACAGCTAGTAAGAGTCAAGTGTCTGAGGCTGGATTTGATCTCAGGTTCTCCTGAATCCAGGGCTGGTGCTTTATCCACTGAACCACCTAGCTGGCCCCCCAATTGTTTTGGTTTTTGTTTTGTTTTGGTTTTTTGTGAGGCAATTGGGGTTAAGTGACTTGCCCAGAGTCACACAGCTAGTAAGTGTTAAGTGTCTGAGGTCGGATTTGAACTCAAGTCCTCCTGAATCCAGGGCTGGTGCTCTATCCACTGCACCACTTAGCTGCCCCACCAATTGTTTTTTAAATGTTTGATAGAACTAACTTGTAAATTCATCTGCTCCTAGGGATTTTTTCTTAGAGAGTTTATTTATGGCTTGTTCAATTTCTTTTTCTAAGATAAGGATATTCAAATAGTCTATCTGGGAAATTTATATTTTTGTAAATATTAATCCATATTATTTACATTGTCAATTTTATTGGCATGTAATTATTACTAATAATTACTTTAAATTCATCTTCATTAGTAATACATTGACCCTTTTCATTTTTGATGCTAGTAATTTGGTTTTCTTGTGGGTTTTTTCTCAAGTCAAACTAGGCAATGGTTTATCTATTTTATTGGTTCCCCCTTCCCAGAAAACCAGTTCCTAGTTTTACTTATTAGCCCAATAGTTTTTCTTTTAAACTTTCAATTTTATTAATTCTTTTGATTTTTCAAGTTTTTTATTTGGGAGTTTAATTGGAGATTTTTCATTTTTTTTAATTGTATGCTGCATTCATTGACATGTTCTTTCTCTCTTTTGTTGATGAAAACATTTATATTTCTTAATTTTCCCTGAAGTACTGCATTGGCTACATCCCACAAATTTTTGTATGTTGCTTTATATGTTAAAAATAATGACACTGTTGTCATTATCTTTAATGAAAGTGTTGACTATTTCTTTTGTTCTTTCTTTTCTTTTCTTTTTTTTTTGTGGGGCAATGAGGGTTAAGTGACTTGCCCAGGGTCACACAGCTAGTAAGTGTCAAGTGTCTGAGGCTGGATTTGAACTCAGGTCCTCCTGAATCTGGTGTTTTATCCACTGTGCCACCTAGCTGCTCCCAGTGTTGATTATTTCTGTGATTTGTTCTTTAATCCACTTATATTTTAGGATTAGGTTACTTAATTTCCAATTAATGTTTAATCTATGTCTCTAAGACACTTTACTTAAGGTAATCTTTTTGTATTATGGTCCAAAAGGGATGCATTTAATACTTCTGTTTTTCTGAATTTGTTTGTGAGGCTTTTATACTCTAATAAATGGTCAATTTTTGTGCTGAGAAAAAGGTATGCTTATTTCTACTCTCATATCTCTTTAACTTTTTCTTACATATTTTATGGTTAAATTTGTCTAGTTTTGTGAGGGATAAGTTGACGTTCCCCACTAATATAATTCTATTATCTATTTCTTCGAGTTACTTATTTAACTTTTTCTTTAAAATATGGCTTTTATGCTATTTAGTGCATATATGGGGTTTTTTTTCTTTTCTTTTCTTTTCTTTTTTTTTTTTGGTGAGGCAATTGGGGTTAAGTGACTTGCCCAGGATCACACAGATAGTAAGTGTTAAGTGCCTAAGGCTGGATTTGAACTCAGGTCCTCCTGACTCCAGGGCCGGTGCTATATCCACTGCGCCATCTAGCTGCCCTGCATTTTGCTTAGTATTGATATTACTTCATTGTCTATGGTATCTTTCCACAAAATGGAGTTTTTCAGTTTATCTCTTTTAATTAGGTCTATTTTTGCTTTTGCTTTGTCTGGAATCATGATTGCTACCCTTACCTTTTTTACTTCAGCTGAAGCATTATAGATTATGCTTCATATATTTAATTCAGTATATAGTTTTCTTTTCAAGGATGTTTCTTTTAAACAACAATATGTTGGATTCTGATTTATTTTTTTGTGTGTGTGTGTGAGGCAATTGGTGTTAAGAGACTTGCCCAGGGTCACACAGCTAGTAAGTGTTAAGTGTCTGAGGCCGGATTTGAACTCAGGTACTCCTGACTCCAGGGCCGGTGCTCTATCCACTGTGCCATCTAGCTGCCCCTGGATTCTGATTTCTAATCCATTCTACTATATGGTGAGTTTATTTCATTCACATTTACAGTTATGATTACTATGTATTTCCCTGGTCTTTTGTGCTCACTCCCTCGCTCTCTCTCTCTCTCTTCCTTTCCCTCCTCAAATGTCTGTTTTGCTTCTGACCACTGCCTCCCTTATTCTATCTTCCCTCTTATCACCTCTCCTTTTGTCTTAACCCCTTCCTATCTTACTCCCTTGATGGGTGAGATAGATCATTTTTTTTTCTTTCTTCTTTGAAAGATTTGCTATCAGTCATTTAATAGCCCAGAATAAGGAAGACCTGACTTTGCCCTGGACCTTCAGAACATCATGGAAGCACTGAAGTTTGCAGTTCCCTAGACTGAGTTCCAATCCATGTAAATAGCAAAACTTCCTGATGCACTCAATTAACAAAAATTTGACTTACACATAATTCCTATTTTAACTTCTATATTCCCTTAGCAATACTATATGGCTATGAGTCCTGGAACATCACAGTCTCCAAAGAATCAAAATTTCAGGTAACCCAAAGGACAAGAGAGGGATACAGGTTGCAATTTATTATCAATCATGACTTGCATGAAAGAAATGGCACAAAAGCTATGGCACAGCTCATTTGTGTGCAACAGAGAACTCTCCCTCCAATATGGAGCCATCACACCAATTAGATTCAATGGGTCTGTTGGGATGAAAGGTACTATATGCGTCAAGCCCCAGTTCAAGGCAGGTTCTGTCTTATAAGCCAGGGAAATCACCAAACAGCTAAAATCAAAACATGTCATTAAAGCTACTAACAGGAAAAAAAATACAATAAAATCATTCTTTACCTAACTATGACCATGGGTGTTACTTAACCTCTCTTGGCCTCAATTTTCTCATCTGTAAAATGAGGTGGGATTAGTTGACCTCTAAGATCCCTTTCTTGTTCTAAATCTATGATCCCATAAACCTGCCTAAACAAATGGAAAAAAAAATCCCTCCCCAGACTTCCAGCAAGTTGGCTAGGTGGCACAATGAGTAGAACATAAAACTTACAATGAGGAAGGCTTGAATTCAAATCCAGCCACAGATACTTACTGTGTGACTCTGGGAAGACTACTTAACCTCTCTACCTTATTTTCCTCATCTTTCAAATGGAGATAAGATAGCATCTTTCTCTCAGAATTGTTTTGAGGATGAAACAAAATATTTCTAAAGCACTTTGTAAACCTTATAGTACTATATAAATGATATATGTATATAATATAATATGAGTATAACATAATTGAATTGAATATAAAAATATAAATAAAGTATATAAATATAATAAATATATTTTTAACAAAATGGGAAAAGGAACAGATTTTGAAGCTTTCATTCGGCAAAATTTTGCCTCCTCACCCACTAGTAGCTTCAGCTTCATCCTCTAGGCATCAATCACAGAGACTCCTGTCCTCAGCCATCTTCATAATGCCACCATCTTTCAAACATAAGCAAGAGATCATGGTAGAAATACTTAGGGAGTTTCATTCATCCAATAAATATCAACTTTGCTATGTGTCTCTTCCATATCCCTCAGATCTCTCAACAATTCAAGTCAAGTCAACAAACATTTTTCAAGTTCCTGCATCAGTGCTAGAGTTGATGCAGAGGAAACAAACACAAATACCAAACTTCCTGCCCTTGAGGAAATTATATTCAACTAAGGAGATTGAGCAGGTACATGGATAAGTGTTGTTGCTGAGTCACTTTTCAGTCATGTCTGACTCTTCAGGACTTCCATTTGGGGTTTTCTTGGGAAAGATACTGGAGTGCTTTGACATTTCCTTCTCCAGCTCATGGACCCTAAATTAAGAATGAGAGAGAGAGAGAGAGAGAGAGAGAGAGAGAGAGAGAGAGAGAGAGAGAGAGATTTAACAGATTTAACAGACATCATTAGAATATAAACTATAGGGGAATTCTTAGCTTAGGAACAAGCAGAGCAGTTAATCAAAAATGACTCCTGTAAAATGAAAATAGAATCCTTAGCAACAATCCTAAACATATAAAGTATATCATTATTTCTATAAAGAGGATTTAAATAGATTACAACCATTATGTATTCTAAGTCTAACAGACCCGGCTGGACACAAAAATCCATGCATTTCTCAATTGCCAGCAGAGGAAAAAAGAAAAGAAAGAAAAAGTCTACAAAATGAGGCCTCTGCTATACAGGTTGACTCTTGATCAGAACAGATCCAGGAGAGCAAGCCAAGAAGGATGGGGGCCAACTTCCATAGCCAGAAGATAAGAGAGGGAAGGGTAGGAGAGTGGCCACCAGGCTCCTGTTCCTTCAGCAGATAGCAGAAAGATCGGAGACACGAAGCAAGATCAAGGCTCACAATCTAGAAGTCCTGTCTCCTTCTTATCAAATGCATCTCATGTTCCTAGTCTTAGCTCCCAGCTCCACCTGGGGGGGCAGTGGGGGCAGGGGAGACAATGACCATCTAAACTGGAAGTTCAGCCAGCATGAAGTCAGTTTGGAAGAAGGGTGTCTGATCCCATTAAGTAAAAAAAGCCTTCCTAGCTGGGACACTAATCTACTGTTGGTAGATTTGTGAAAAGATCCAACAATTCTAGAGAGCAATTTGGAACTATGCTCAAAGGGCTATAGAACTGTGCATACCCTTTGATCCAGCAATACCACTGCTAGGCTTATATCCCAAAAACATCCCCCCAAAAAGAAAAATACCTATTTGCAGTTTTTTTTGTGGTGGCTAAGAATTGGAAATCAAAGGAATGCCCATCAATTGAGAAATGGCTAAATAAGCTGTGGTATATGATGGTGATGGAATATTATAGTGCTATAAGAAATGACAAGCAGGATGATTTCAGAAAGGCCTGGAAAGACTTATATGAACTGATGTATAGTGAAGAGAGCAGAACCAAGAGAACATTGTTCACAGAGACAGCAATATCGTTTGATAAAGAGGGGCAGCTAGATGGCACAGTGGATAAAGCACCAGCCCTGGATTCAGGAGGACCTAAGTTCAAATCCAGCCTCAGACACTTGACACTTACTAGCTGTGTGACCCTGGGCAAGTCACTTAACCCCCATTGCCCCACCAAAAAAAAAATATATATATATATACATATACATATATATATATTGATAAAGAACTGTGAAAGACAACTATTCTTAACAATGTGATGATCCAAAACAATCCCAAAGGATTATTGATGAAACATACTATCCACCTCCAAAGAAAGAACTGATATTGATGGAACACAGACTGAAGCATGTTATTTTTCACTTTTGTTAATTTTTTTATTTTATTCAAGTTTTCATATACAAAATTACTAATATGGTAATGTTTTACATACATGTATAACCTATATCCAATTGCTTACTGCCTCAGGGAGGGGGAAGGGGAGGGAGGGAAGGAGGGATAAAAATTAGAACCCCAAAGTATAAATAAAAATATTTATTACTTAAAAAGTCTTCCGTTTAAATCCATTCCATATGATTCCTTAGTTACCACATCATTAAATCATTAAGATTCTGCCCTATGTCTATGATAGAAAGCCACTTCCTTAATCCTATGGTTGAAGCTTTTTACCCAAACAGCCAGAAAATATCAACTATCAACTACAATATTGTAAAAGACGGTATAAATGGGGACATATTGTAATATATGTGATTAACTATGATGTCTAGCAGTTTTGTTGTTGTTGTTGAGCTATTTCCAACTCTTCGTGACCCCATTTGGGGTTTCCTTGGCAAAGATACTGGAGAAGTTTGCCATTTTCTTCTCCAGCTCATTTTACAGATGAAAAAACTGAGGCCAACAGCATTAAGTGCTCTAACCACTAATGGGGTGTTTGGGATATTCAGGAGGACCCTCTGGTGTGAGGGCTTGCCAAGTCCTTTTCAGGGCTGCTCATCCACCTTTGGTGTCCACCTCATTCACCCAACTTTCACCTGTGACTTCAAAAAGCTACAGCATGCGTAGCAGCAACATCCCAGTAAAACCCTCTTGGCAGATGGAATAAACCAGGTTTAGGGTAATCCAACAGGTCTCAAACCTGTCAGTGAGTTAGGGGGATGTCTACCCCAAGCATGTGAAAACTTCCCCCAGTGGAATGGCTGAATGAGAACAATTGGTTCCAAGAAGAGTTTGTTCCAATGGCCATGAAGGCAGCTGAAGCAGGTGCTGGGGAAGCTTAGAGCTTGGTCAGGCATTGAAGATGCAGAGGTTATCCGTTGCATCCCAGACCATCGCCAGTTCTCCTGACTTTTAATTGCCACTGGACTTCAATGACTCAGGAAGAGAGAATGAGGCTGACAGCTTTGTACAACTCTGCCTCACTTAAATCCAATTCACACACAAGTCAAGTCCTCTTTGAAAATGAAGGACAAACGACAACAATAACCATAACATTAGCTATTATATGACAAAGATTAGTTCAGGATGCCCTATAACAATAGGGTATTCAGAGCCATAGATATGAGAAGGGTCATGTTATATATGGGAAATCACTAGCAAGACAGTTTGTCTAGAACAATAATGTATGAATGTACATTTTTAAAAATAGAAAGAAAAAACCCTCAAAAAGTAGGAAGTATTCAGATTGTGGAAGGCCAGGCTGAGGCAATAGATAGTGAAGACTGGTGAGTACGAGAGTGACATGCTCAGATCCGTGTTTTAGGCATATCAGTTTGACCTTTGTGTTCAAAACATTCTATAAATAACTGCCTGCCCCACCCCAATATCATTCCTGCCTGGCTATAAATATATTTGACAGCAATTGATTTGGGTCCCAAAGGACAAAACAAGAAGTACTGGGCTTAAGTTTAAAAAAGGCAGATTCACACTTGATGTAAATACAAGTTTGCTACCAAATAGAGCCATCCTACAGCAGGATGGGTTGCCTTGAAAGGTCGTGTTTTCACAGGGTCATAGATTTAGGGCTGGAAGCAACCTCAAAGGTCACTTTTTCCAACTTTCTAATATACAGATGAGGAAATTGAAGCTCAGGGAGATTGAGTGATGCCCCATATTCACAAAGTGTCAGAGATGTGATTTGAACCTTGGTCTTTTCACCACTCCAGAGCCCACATTCTCTCCACTACATCATGTTCATTCACTGGAGGTCACTGAGCAAAGGCTGGATGACCACTCGTTGAGTATGTTATAGGGGGAACCTTTTCCAGGTATGGGTTCAATTAAATGGGAGGCAGCTAGGTGGTGCAATGAATAGAGCACCGGCCCTGGATTCAGGAGGACCTGAGTTCAAATCCAGCCTCAGACACTTGACACTTACTAGCCCCTCAAAAAAAACCCCAAGAAACAAAACCAAAAAAAAAAAAAACAATTAAATGGCCTCTAAGGATCTGTCCAATTCTAAAAGTGAGTCACAGACTCACATTTTGAAATATTGATTTATTAATTATGCCCCTAAATAGATAAACTGAGCAGCTTGTGTTTATACCTATGCTCAGGGTTATAGATCTTATTGTTTTAAGATAGAAATTACCTGAGATGATCTAGTTCAGGGATTCTTAATCTGAGGGTCTATGAACCTTTTTTGTTTGATAATTTATTTCAGTATAATTGGTTTCCTTTGCCATCCTATGCATTCAATTTTATGCATTTAAAAACATTCTGAGAAGGGGTCCATAGGCTTCACTAGTCTGCCAAAAGGCTCCATGACCCACACCCATGCTGCTGCTCCTCCCCTCCCCTACTCCTCCCCCACCCCCCCCCAAAAAAAGTTAAGGACTGATCTAGTCCCTTTTATTTTACAGATGAGGAAACAGAAGTCACAGGCCTAAGATCATGCAAGAAATAAATATCTAACCCTGAACTCTTTGTTCTTTTCATTATGCCATGCAGGCTGTTATCAACAATATAATTTATTCTTGCTGTGACCTTTAAAAAACCTTTTAAAATCCATAAAAATCAATGTATTATGATCTGGTTAAGCAGTGATCAACTAAATACACCAGGTTGGGTAGCTTCAGTGAAGTGTCAAAAGCTTTTCAAGTGCTTTGTTCTCCAATGCCACCCCACTCTCCCTACCCCCAAGTCATTCATCTTTATGGACTTATTTTATATTATTTCCATTCATAGTCTCCTGTTCTAGTCAAACTGCTCACTATACACAACATTCTATCTTCCCCATCCTGCCTTTGCACAGGCTGACTCTTATTGTCATAGAATGTCCATAACTGGTTACCTTGGCCATCTCATAGCTAATAACTGATACTACTTTTTTTTATTAATACAGTTTTGCTTATTAAATGAGAGGTATAGTCTCAATCATTCCAAACCAAATGTTACTGACAGGATTTCTTTTTTATTATTATTATTTTCAATTACATATAAAGATATTTTTTGAGTTCAGAATTTTTCTCCCACCCTCCCTTTCCTTCCCCCTCCCAAAGCCAGCGAACAATCTGATATAGGTTATACTTTACAATCATGTTAAACATATTTCCACATTAGTCATGTTGTAAGAGAAGAATCATAATAAAAGGGAAAAAATGCAAGAAAAAATAAACAAGACTAAAAACAGAAGTGAAAATAGTCCATAACTGGTTACCTTGGCCATCTCATAGCTAATAACTGATACTACTTTTTTTTTTATTAATACAGTTTTGCTTATTAAATGAGAGGTATAGTCTCAATCATTCCAAACCAAATGTTACTGACAGGATTTCTTTTTTATTATTATTATTTTCAATTACATATAAAGATATTTTTTGAGTTCAGAATTTTTCTCCCACCCTCCCTTTCCTTCCCCCTCCCAAAGCCAGCGAACAATCTGATATAGGTTATACTTTATAATCATGTTAAACATATTTCCACATTAGTCATGTTGTAAGAGAAGAATCATAATAAAAGGGAAAAAATGCAAGATAGAATAAACAAGACTAAAAACAGAAGTGAAAATAGTATCCTTCGATCTGCATTCAGACTCCATAGTTCTTTTTCTGGATGTAGAGAGCATTTTCCATCATGAGTCTTTTGGCATTGTCTTAGATCACTGTTTTGTTGAGAAGAGTCAAGTCTATCACAGTTGATCATCACACAATGTTGTTAATACTGTGTGCAATGTTCTCTTGGTTCTGCTCATTTCACTCAGCATCAATTCATGTAAGTCTTCTACTAATAACTGATACTTTAATTTTCAAGATTTCCAATTTGGTGTTTAGTTGGGGATTTTAAATTTGATCATTTTCTGCCCATCAATTGGGGAATGACTGGACAAGTTGTGGTATATGAATACAATGAAATACTATTGTGCTGTAAGAAACAATGAGCAGGAGGAGTTCAGAGAAACCTGGAGGGTCTTTCATGGGCTGATGATGAGTGAGATGAGCAGAACTAGAAGAACATTGTACACAGTATCATCAACATTGAGTGTTGATCTACTGTGATGGACTATATTCTTCTCACCGATGCAATGGTACAGAAGAGTTTCAGGGAACTCATGATGGAAGAGGATCTCCAAATCCAAGGAAAAAAAAAAAGAACTGCGGAGTATAGATGCTGAATGAACCATACTATTTCTTTTGTTTTTGATGCCGTTGTTTTTTCTATTTTGAGGTTTTTCATCATTGCTGATTTTTCTCTTATAACATGACTAATGCAGAAATAGGATTAACGTTATTATGTGTGTATGTATATATATGTATGTATATGTGTGTATATATATGTATATGTATGTATATGTGTGTATGTATATATATATATATATATATATATATATATATATAACCTATATCAGATTACTTGCTGTCTAGGGGAGGGGGGAGGGAGGGGAGGGAGGGAGAAAAATCTGAAATTGGAAAGCCTGTAAAAACAAAAGTTGAGAACTATCTTTACATGTAACGGGAAAAAAATAAAATACTTTATTAATTAAAAAAAAAAAACAACAAAAATTTTGATCATTTTCTACTTTTTTCTAGTTCTATGCCCAATTTGTTTATCTGCTTTTTCTCTATTTTATTGTTATAAGCAGTTAGGATATAAATTTTTGTTGAAGAACTGCTTTTTGCTGCATCCCATAAATTTTGATATGTTGTCTCATCATTGTCATTTTCTTTAATGAAATCATCAATAGTTTCTATGATTTGTTCTTTGACCCACTTATTTTTTAGGACCAAATTATTTAATTTCCAATTGGTTTTTACTCTCACTTTCAATCATGAATTATTCATTGTAATTTTTATTGCATTATGATCTGAAAAGTATGTGTTTATTATTTCTGTTTTCCTGCATCTGGTTATAAGATTCATATTCCCTAATACATGGTCAATTTTGTGTAAGTCCCATGTACTGCTGAGAAGAAGGTATATTCCTTTCTATTCCCATTCAATTATCTTCAGAGATCTATCATATCTAATTTTTCAAGATTTTTATTCATTTCCTTAACTTCTTTCTAATTTATTTTTTGGTTAGATTTATCCAGTTCTGAGAGGGAAATGTTAAGGTCCCCTACCAGGATAGTTTTATTATCTATTTCCTTCTATAACTCATTCAACTTCTTCAAAAATTTAGATGCTATACCATTTGGTGCATATATGTTAAGTATTTATATGACTTTGTTGTCTATGGTACCTTTCAGCAAAATATAATTTCCTTCATTATCTCTTTTAACTAGATCTATTTTTGCTTTTGCTTTATCTGAAATCATAATTGCTACCCCTGCTTTCTTTGCTTTAGCTGAAGCATAATAGATTTTGTTCCAACCCTTTACATTTACCCTGTGTGTATCACTCTGCTTTAAATAAGTTTCTTGTAAACAACATATTGTAGGATTTTAGTTTTTAATCCATTCTGCTGTCTGCTTCCATTTAATGGGTGAGTTCATCCCATTTACATTTATAGTTGTGATAACTGTTTATTTTTCTCCATGCTATTTTCACCTGTTAATTCTTCCCACTCTACTCCCCATCCTCTCCTTTCCCACAATTGTTTTACTTATGATCACCACCTTCTCCCAAATCCCCTCCCTTGTATCAGTCCTCCCCACCCCCTTCTATTATTCCCATGCCTTTTTGAACTTTCTTAAAGGGTAAGATAGATTTCTATATGAAATTGAGTATGTTTGTTGTTCCCTCTTTGAGCCAACTTTGATGAGAGTAATATTTCCCTTGTCTTCTATCTTCCCCTCTACAATTATAGGTTTTTATATGCCTCTTTGTGTATGTGTGTGTGTTCACCCCATTCAGTTTCTCCCCTCCTACTTCTTCCCTGCAATTTCTTTTAAGCCCCTTAATTTGTTTTCTATGGTGTTCTATCATCAATGTCACCTTATGAACATTTATTTTTTCTAATCATTCATATATTGCATTTTAAATATTACCTTCTGACCACATGCTTCTTACATATACATCTAATTGCACTAATAATTACTTTTACAATAAAGTTATTGAGAATTACAAATATTATCTTATCATACAGAACTAGAAACTTTGTAACCTTATTAAATTCCTTACATTTTTTCTTTCTTGTTTCTTTTTTACCTTTTTATGTTTCATTTGAACCTTGTATTTGGAAGTCAAATTTCCCATTCAACTCTGACCTTTTAATAAAAAATGCTTGAAATTCTTCTATTTTGTTAAATAGCCATTTATCCCCCTGAAAGATTATATTCAATTTTGCTGGATATGTAATTCTTGGTTGTAAACCTAACTCCTTTGCCCTCTGGTATATTATATTCCAAGCCCTGTGATTCTTTAAGGTGGAAGCCACCAAATCCTGTGTAATTCTGACTGTAGCTCCACAGCATATGAATTGTTTCTTTTGGGTTGCTTGCAATACCTTTTCTCTGATCTTTGACTTTTGAAATTTGGCTATGACATTCTGGGGAGTTTTCATTTGGGGATCTCTTTAAGGTGGTGATAGGTGGATTCTTTCAATATCTATTTTGCCCTCTGGTTCTAATATTTCAGGGCAATTTCCTTGATAATTTCTTGAAAGATATTGTCCAGGCTTTTTTTTTTTTTTTTTTTGGTCATGGCTTTCAGGTAGTCCAATAATTCTTATATTATCTCTCCTGGATCTATTCTCTGGGTCAGTTGTTTTTTCAATGAGAAATTTTACATTTTCTTCCATTTTTTTGCTTTTCTAATTTTGTTTTAGTGCATCTTGGTGTCTTATAAAGTTGCTAGTTTCAGGGGCGGCTAGGTGGCGCAGTGGATAAAGTACCAGTCCTGGATTCAGGAGTACCTGAGTTCAAATCTGGCCTCAGACACTTGACACTTACCAGCTGTGTGACCCTGGGCAAGTCACTTAACCCCATTTCCCTGCAAAAAAAAAAAGTTGCTTGTTTCCATTTGTTCAATTTTAATTTTTAAAGAATTATTTTCCTCTTTGACCTTTTGTAATTCTTTTTCCATTTGGCTAAGTCTGTTTTTTAGGGAGTTATTTTCCTCAGTAATTTTTTGTATTTCTTTTTCATGGTTTTTCTGCATCACTTCTAATCTTTTCTCAACCTCTCTAATTCGATTTTCAAAGGCCTTTTCAAGCTCTTCCAGGAATTTTTTTGGACCTGAGAACAATTTACACTTCTCTTTGAAGGTTCACCTGTAGTCATTTTGTTACTGTCCTCCTTTATGTCTGTGTCTTGATACTTCCTATTATTGAAGTAGCTGTCAGTAGTCAAACTCTTCACTGTTTTCTTTCTCAGCTGCTTGCTGAGTTGCTAAAGGGGGCCTTGAAGGGTAATTTTGTTGTAATCTTCTGAATCTCTGTAGCTGGCTTGCCCTGGAAACAATCTCTCTGCTGGGAGGTCATAGGGGTGGGAAACTATTGCTGACCTGTTTGGGTGGGCTTCACTACAGTTGAGCAGTCTCAGAGGTCTGTTATAGGCGTCTGCTGCAAGCCCCAAAGCTGTTTCTCTTGCTGCTGCTCCTGGATGTCACCTTTCTCCCACCCAGGTAAGACAGACCTTTCCTGCCAGGCTGGTAGGTTGTTTCCCTGTTCCTCAGTGAGTTCAGAGGCAGTTTTATGTCATTTTAGAGGGGAAATCTGGGAGAGCTGCATTCAGTTGCTTCCTCACTCAGCCATCTTGGTTCAAAACATTAATAAAATTGAAAGTAAGAAAACCATTGAATTAATAAATAAAACTAGAAGCTGGTTTCATGAAAAAAAAATAAAATAGATAATCCATTGGTTAATTTGATCAAAAAAAAAAGAAAAGAAGAAAACCAAGTTACTAGTATCAAAAATGAAAGGGGTGAAATCACCACCAATGAAGAGGAAATTAAGACAATTATTAGGAACTATTTTGCCCAATTATATGCCAATAAATTTGACAATCTAAATGAAATGGATGAATATCTACAAAAATATAAATAAATTACTCAGACTAGCAGAAGAAGAAATAAAATATTTAAATAACCCAATTTTAGAAAAAGAAATTGATCAAGTCACCAATGAACTTCCTAAGAAAAAATCTCCCTATATCAGATTACCTGCTGTCTAGAGGAGGGGGGAGGGAGGGGAGGGAGGGAGAAAAATCTGAAATTGTAAAGCTTGTATAAACAAAAGTTGAGAACTATCTTTACATGTAACAGAAAAAATAAAATACCTTATACATTAAAAAAAAGAAAAGAAAAAGAAAATAAATATAGGACCTGGAAACAGGAAGACCTACTTTCATATTGTCTGGAAAAAAAAAAAAAGAAAAGAAAAAATCTCCAGGACCAGATGGATTCACAAGTGAATTATACCAAACATTTAAAGAACAATTAATCCCAATACTATATAAATTATTTGAAAAAATAAGTGAAGAAAGAGTCTTACCAAACTCCTTTTATGAGACAAATATGGTACTGCTTCCCAAACCAGGAAAAGCAAAAACAAGAGAAAGAAAAATATAGACCAATTTCACTAATGAATATTGATGCAAAACTTTTAAATAAAATACTTGCAAATAGATTAAAGAAATATATCACAAAGGTCATACACTATGACTAGGTGGGTTTTATACCAGGAATGCAGGGCTGGTCCAATATTAGGAAAACTATCAGCATAATTGACCATATCAATAACAGAAGCAATAGAAATCATATGAGTATATCAATAGATGCAGAAAAGGCCTTTGACAAAACACAGCACCTATTCCTATTAAAAACACTAGAAAACAAACAAACAAACGAAAAAAAACAAACACTAGAGAGGGGGCAGCTAGGTGGCACAGTGGATAGAGCACCAGCCCTGGAGTCAGGAGTACCTGAGTTGAATTGCATCCTCAGACACTTAACACTTACTAGCTGTGTGGCCCTGGGCAAGTCACTTAACCCCAATTGCCTCACTAAAAAAACAAACAAACAAAAACCACTAGAGAGTATAGGAATAAAAGGAGCTTACCTTAAGTAATAATAAGTAATATTTATCTGAAATATCAGCATAATAATGGGGATAACCTAAAAGCCTTTCCAATACAATCAAGGGTGAAACAAGGATGCCCATTATCACATTTATTATTATTATTTTGGTGAGGCAATGGGGTTAAGTGACTTGCCTAGGGTCACACAGCTAGTAAGTGTCAAGTGTCTGAGGCCAGATTTGAACTCAGGTCCTTCTGACTCCAGGGCCCGTGCTCTATCCACTGCACCACCTAGCTGCCCAACTCTATTATTTAATATTGTATTAGAAATGTTAGCTATAGCAATAAGAGAAGAAAAAGAAATTAAAAGAATTAGAATAGGTAATGAGGAAACAAAACTCACTCTTTGCAGATGATATGATGTTATACTTAGAGAATCCTAGAGAATCAACTAAAAAGCTACTTGAAATTATTAACAACTTCAGCAAAGTTGCAGGATACAAAATAAATCCACATAAATCATCAGCATTTCTATATATTACTAATAAAGTATAGCAACAACAGATAGAGGAATTCCATTTAAAATAACTATGGCTAATATAAAACACTTGGGAGTCTATCTTCCAAGACAAATGCAACAACTATATGACCAGAACTACAAAACACTTTTCACAAAAATAAAGTCAGATCTAAATAATTGGAAAAATATTAATTGCTTTTGGGTAGGCAGAGTCAATATAATAAAAATGACAATTCTACCTAAATTAATTTATTTATTTAGTGCTATACCAATCAAACTATCAAAAATATTTTAAAGATCTAGGAAAAATAATAACAAAATTCAGCTGGAAAAAAAAATTCAAGGATATCAGGGGAATCAATAAAAAAATACAAAAGAAGTTGATGGTCTAGAAGTTTCAGATCTCAAACTGTACTATAAAGTAATTATCAATACAATCTGATAGTGGCTAAGAAATAGAGAAGTAGATCAGTGAAATAGAATAGGTAGAAACTATACTATAGTAAATGACTATAGTAATATAGTATATGATAAATCCGAAGATCCAATCTTTTTGAACAAAAACTCATTATTTAACAAAAACTGTTGGGAAAACTGGAAAACAGTATGGAAGAAATTAGGAATAGTCCAACATCTCATACCATATACTAAAATAAGGTCAAAATGGGTACATGATTTATACATAAAAGATGATACTATAAGAAAATTAAAAGACTATGGAATTGTCTATCTGTCAGATTTATGGACAGGGGAAGAATTTAGGACCAAAGAAAATATAGAGAATAAAATTAAATGTAAAATAGATCATTTTGATTATATAAAATTGAGAAACTTTTGTAAAAACAGAACTAATGTAACCAAGATTACAAGGCAAGTAGAAAACTGGAAAAGAATTTTTGAAACAAATATCTCTGATAAAGGCCTCATTTCTCAAATATATAAAGAACTGTGTCAAATTTCTAAAAATACAAGTCATCCTGGAATTGATAAATGGTCAAAGGATTTGAACAGTTTTCAGATAAGGAAATCAAAATTATCACTAATCATATGAAAAATGCTCTAGATCATTATTGATCAGAGAAATGTAAATTAAAACAACTCTGAGATATCATCATATACTTATTAGAGTGGCAAATATAACAAGAATGGAAAATATTGATTATTGAAGGAATTGTGGAAAAACTGGGACACTAATCCACTATTGGTGGAGTTGTGAAAAGATCCAACCATTCTGGAGAACAATTTGGAATTATGCCCAAAGGGCTATCGAATTGTGTATACATACACTTTGATCCAACAAT
This sequence comes from Dromiciops gliroides, assembly GCF_019393635.1. Taxonomy (NCBI): domain Eukaryota; kingdom Metazoa; phylum Chordata; class Mammalia; order Microbiotheria; family Microbiotheriidae; genus Dromiciops; species Dromiciops gliroides. Next base: position 159,854,495 of record NC_057862.1, on the reverse strand, counting down.
ACCATTACTTGGCTTATATCCCACAGACATACCCAAAAAGAGAAAAAGACCTATTTGTACAAAAATATTTATAGCAACTCTTTTTGTGGTGACTAAAAAATTGGAAATTAAATACCCATCAGTTGGGAAATGGCTATACAAACTGTGGTATATGATAGTGATGGAATATTATTGTGCAGTAAGAAATAACAAACAGGATGACTTCAAAAAAGCCTGGAAAGACATGTATGAAATGCTGTTTTGGGAAGTGAGCAGAACCAAGAGAACACTGTACACAGAGACAATATTGTTTGATGAAGAACTGTGAATAACTTAACTATTCTCAACAAGACATTAGTCTAAAACAATCCCAAAAGAATACTGATGAAACATACTCTCTATCTCCAAAGAAATAATTGATATTGATGGAACAAAATGAAGCATGTAATTTTTCACATTCTTTCATTAAGTGACAAATATCATGATGTTTTGCATGATCATATATGTATGACACATATTGGATTGTTGCCTCAGGAAGGGGGGAAGGGAGGGAGGGAAGGAGGGATAGAGATTGGAACAGAAAAATCTAAATAAAAATGTTTAATTCTGGAAAAAAATTTTTAATGGTGGGGGTGGGGTATGCTGGGAAGGGTTTAGGAGGTATGTATGTATTTATATACACACAAAAATATATATGTTGTGCATATATGAGTTATTTAGGTTTTATTTATGTAGTAATTATATTTAAACAAATTTGTCATATATATTATTTATATAAATTGATATGTGTTATTTATAAAACAGTTATTTAACAGGGCCGCTAGGTGGCGCAGTGGATAAAGCACCAGCTGTGGATTCAGGAGGACCTGAATTCAAATGTGACTTCAGACACTTGACACTGACTAGCTGTGTGACCCTGGGCAAGTTACTTAACCCTCATTGCGCCACAAAAACAAACAAACGAATGAATGAATGAATGAATGAATGAATGAATGAATGAATGAATGAATGAATGAATGAATGAAAACAAAAAAATAAAAGTCATTTAAAGATTTAAAATACTAATTTCTTCGTATTAGAATATATCTAAACATCTTAACACCTTATACTACAATAAGGTCAAAATGGGAACGTGATTTAGACATGAAAGGTGACACCATAGGTAAATTAGGAGAGGAAGGAATAGTTTACCTCTCAGATTTATGGAAAGGAGAACAGTTTATGACCAAACAAGAGACATAAAATATTATAAAATGCAAAACAGATTATTTTGATTACATTAAACTAAAAAGTTTTTGTAGAAACAGAAGCAATGCATCCAAAATTAGAAGGGAGGCAGAAAACTGAGAAACAATTTTTATAGCCAGTGTTTCTGACAAAGGCCTCATTTCAAAAATATATCAGGAACTAAATCACATTTATAAGAATCCAAGTCATTCCCCAATTGAGAAATGGTCAAAGGATAAGAACAGGCAGTTTTCTAATGAAGAAATAAAAGCTATATATTGTCATATAAAAAAATGCTCTATATCACTATTGATTAGAGAAATGCAAATTAAAACAACTCTGAGGTACCACCTGACACCTATCAGATTGGCTAATATAACAAAAAAGGAAAATAATAAATGTTGGAGAAGCTGTGGAAAAAATTGGAACACTAATGCATTGTTGGTGGAGCTGTGAACTGATCCAACCATTCTGGAGAGCAATTTGGAACTATGCCCAAAGGGCTATAAAGCTGTGTGTACCCTTTGACCCAGCAATACCACTTTTGAGTCTTTTTCCTAAAGAGATCATAAAAAAAGGAAAAGGACCCATATGTACAAAAATATATATAGCTGCTCTTTTTGTGGTGGCAAGGAATTAGAAATTGAAGGGATGCCCATCAATTGGGGAATGGCTGAACAAGTTGTGGTATATGAAGGTAATGGAATACTATTGTGCTGTAAGAAATGATAAGCAGGCAGATTTCAGAGAAACATGGAAGGACTCACATGAATTGATGCTGAGTGAAGTGAGCAGAAGCAGGAGAACATTATATACAGTATCAACAACATTGTGTGCTGATCAACTGTGATGGACTTGGGAAAAAGCAATACAATGGTCCAAGATAGTTCCAAATGACTCATGATGGAAAATGCTCTCCAAATCCAGAAGAAAAAACAAACAAAAAACTATGGAATTTAGATGCAGATTGAACCATACTATCTCTATTTTTTTGTTGTTGTTTTTCTTTTTTGAGGTTTTTCCTTTTTGCTCTGATTCTTCTTGCACAGCATGTCTAATGCAGGAATATGTTTAATGTGATTGTACATATATAACCTATATCAGATTGCTAGCTGTCTTGGGGAGGGGGGAGGGAGGGGAGGGAGGGAGAAAAAATTGAAACTAGAAATCTTATAAAAAAAATGTTGCAGACTACATCTACATGTAACTGGAAAATATATCTAGGTATATCAATGTAATTAATAATATAAAAATTTTACATCATATATGTGTATGTATATATATGTTTGATATATGTATAAATATGATTATATATCATAAATACAAATAAAATTTAAAAATAATAACTGATTATAACTCTGCCCTCTCTTCCTATTTCTTAATGCGTGCTTTGCATAACTTTTCTATGCAGTATTCTGTACATGCTGCTTCTTCCTCCCAGCCCAAATTTTAAGTCTGGATATAGGTACCATCCCCCAAATTCCTTCATATCCCCAGTAGTATATAAAATAAGTCTATAAAGTTTATATGGGGAGGTGGGGTTGGAATGGGTGGGGGGAACCGCTTTAAAAGCTTATGATTGCATCACAGTGGAAAGTGCACTTGGCTAAGAGTCAGAAAGCTGTGAGTTTCAAGCCCTGGATCTGGGAGGAGCCTTTTCATATTAGTTAACGAGCATTTACTAAGGGCTACTATGTGCCAGACATGGTGTTAAGCCCAGGAAATACAGAGAAAGGCAAAAATTGTCCCTGTCCTCAAAGAGCTCACATTCTACTGGGGGAGACAACATTCAAATAACTACTAACAACATATAAAAAGGATAAATTGGAGATAATAAGAGCTAGCATTTATATAGTGCTTTAAGATATATAGATATAGATATATACACACATATATATAAGTGTGTGTGAGTGTATGTGTGTGTGTGTATATATATATGCTTTATATATCATCTTATTTTATCCTCACAATCCTGTGAGATAGTGGCTATTATTATACCCATTCTACAGATGAGGAAACTGAGGCTGAGACAGGGCAAATGACTTGGTCAGGATCACAGAGCTAGTAAGTGCCTGAGGCAGGATTCAAACTCAGGTCCTCCTGACTTTAAATCTAGCACTCTATCCAATACAGAACCTAATCTTAGAGGGAAGATGAAAGCAATAAGGGGAAAGGGCTTTCTTGTAGAAGGTGAGACTTTAGCTGAGACTTGAAGGAAGCCAGGGAAATCAGGAGGCTGAGATGAAGTGAGAGTTATAGGCATAGGGGAGTGAGTAAAAATGAACCTTCGGGAAATGGAGTGTTTTGTGCAATGACAAGCAAGGAGGCCAGTGTCGCTAGATCACAGAGTACATGGCAATGAATAAGGTGTAAGATGCTGGGAAAAGTAATAGAGGTCTAGTTTATGAAGGATTTTGATCACCAAACAGAGGGAAGAACTGGTGTTTATTGAATAGAAAGATGTGCTATGTACCAGGCACTGTGCTAAATGTCAGAGATACAAAATAATACAAAAGACAGTTCCTGCCCTTAAGGAACTTACAGTCTAATAGGGGAGACAACATACAAACAAATGTATACAAAGCAAGCTATATACAGGACAAATGGGAAATAATTATCAGAGGGAAGGCGCTAGAATTAAGAGAAATTGGGGAAGGCTTCCTGTAGAAGATATCATTTTGGACAGCTAGATGGCGCAGTGGATAGAGCACCGGCCCTGTATTCAGGAGTACCTGAGTTCAAATCCAGCCTCAGACACTTAACACTTACTAGCTGTGTGACCCTGGGCAAGTCACTTAACCCCAATTGCCTTACTAAAAAAAAAAAAAAGAAGAAGATATCATTTTAGTTGGGACTTAAGGTAAGCCAGGGAGATGAGTAGTTGGAGTGGAGGAGGGAAAGCATTCTGGGTATGCCAGACAGAAAATGCCTGGAGCTGAGAGATGGAGTGTCTTGTTTGTGGAGCAGCCAGGAGGTTAGTGTCACTAGATCCAACATTATGTGTAAGGGAGAAAGGTGTGAGAAGACTGGAAAGGTAGCAAGGAGGTTAAGTCATGAAGAGCTTTGAATGCCAAACAGAGAATTTTTTATTTTATTCAGAAGTCACTAGAGTTTATTGAATATTCCTGTTCCCTGTATATGTGTGTGTTTGGGGTTGGGGGGATGGGGTGGAGATTTGAGGTGGAGGGTGGACCGGCACTTTAGGAAAATCACTTTAGTGGCTGATTGGAGGATGGATTGGAGGAGGAGAAACTTGAAGCAGGCAGACCCACCATCAAGCTATTGTAATAATCTAGGTGTGAGCTGATGAGGACCCACACTAGAGTGGTTGCAATGTGAGAGAAAAGAAGGGGGCATATTCAAGAGATGTGGCAAAGGTGAATTTGATAGGTCTTGGCAAGAGATTGGATATTGGGGGGAAGAGGGAAAGAAATTGTGAGGATTTCAAGAATCTAAGAAGATAATTTGATGCATGAGTGGAGAATGGACTACAGTGGAAAGAGACTTGTAGTAGGGAAACCAACCAGAAAGCTATTGCAATAATCCAGGCAAGAGATGATAAAGGCTTACTTACCCCAGTGTAGTAGCAGTATCAGAGGAAAGAAGGGGATTATACAAAATGGATAAGACCACCAAGACTTGATAAGAAATTAGATTGAGAGAGAGAGTAAGGAGTCTTGGATCATACCCAGGATCACACAAGCTTGGGTAACTGAGAGGAAAGTAGTCCACTTGACAGTAATAGGGAAATTAGGAAGAGAGGAGGATTTGGAGGGAAGATAATGAGTTCAATATGGGACATGTTGATTCTGAAACATTAATAAGGTGACTGAGCTACAACTTTCTAGCTGGGTTTCCCAATAACAACTACCAAAGGAAGTTTGGTCTATCTTATTCAGTTACTCCTGCCTGATATAGCTGGGTTGTTATGGTTGTGCATGTAACTGTAGACATTAAAACTAATTTATTTGTTAAAAATCTGGAATATCCAGTTCAAGGTATCTGATAAGCAGTTTGAAATGAGAGACTGGAGGTAAGTAGAGAGATTAGGATCTGCTTAAGTAGAGTGGAGAACCATGATGATCAATTGAATCCAGGAGATCTGATGAGATAACCAAATTAAATAATATAGAGAAGAGAAGATGGTGCAGGGCAGAGCCCTGTGGAATATGCATGGTTAGTGGACATGACCTGGCTAAAGATCCAGCAAAAGAGATTGAAGAGTAATATTCAAAGAGCCAAGAGCAGAACCAAGAGAGAGTGGTGTTATGAAAACCCAGGAAGGAGAGAGTATCAAGGAGAAAGTGATCATCGGTGTCAAGCAGGATGAAGACTGAGGAAAGGACATTAGATCTGGCCATTTTAAAAGAGGGCTGTTAACTTTGAAGAGGGAAGTTTCAGTTGAATGATGCTCTACTCCCAAAGTACTTTAAGCTTCAAGATTTCCTTTTTATAACTTTAATCAAACTTCAGATTAACATCAACAAGCATTCACCTTAGCATAGTGTTTGGCATAAAATAAGTCCTTAAGCAATGTTTGTTCACAGATTCCAATTCTCTTAATGAGTTGTCCTCAACTAGGTGTTTAAAGAAGGGAATCTGGGGCAGCTAGGTGGTGCAGTGGATAGAGCACTGGCCCTGAAGTCAGGAGTGCCTCAGAAACTTAACACTTACTAGCTGTGTGACTCTGGGCAAGTCACTTAATCCCAATTGCCTCACTAAAAAAAAAAAAAAAAAAAAGAAGGGAATCTGGTAGAAATAACCACTTCATGGATGTGTGACTGAATTGTGGAAACCTTTTTAATCCTCCCAGAGATATTTAATAACAGCTTACATCATATAGCACTTTACATTTCACATGTATCTTCTCATTTTTATATTCCCCATCCTTTCCTTCTCCTCACCTTCTCTGTGAAATAGGCAGGATAGGCATTATTGTCTCCCATGCTACAGATGGAAAAACTAAGGCTTTGAGCGGTTAAGGGACTCACATTAGGACACACAGAGAGTAGGTAGGAGGGAGAACCAGGACCAGAATCCAAATTTTCTGATTCCCAATTCATTGCATCAGTAATAGTAGTAACATTTATATCATGCTTACCATGTGCCAAACACTGTGCTCAGTAATTTACAATTATCATCTCATTTAATCCACAAAACAAGTCTGGGAGGCAGATGCTATTATTATGTCCATTTTATGGATGAGGAATCTGAGGCAGACAGAGGTTAAGTGGCTTGCCCAGGTTTATAGAGCCAAGAAGCTTCTGAGGCTAGGTTTGAATGCAGGTCTTTCCAACCCCAGGCCTTGCACTCTCTCTACCATGCTGCCTCTCTCATGCTATAACCCTGGCATCCGCTCCCCTAAGTTACTCCTACTTTCAGAATTTTCTCTTTTCCTTCCCTTCTAAAACCATAAATTCTCCAAAAGCCCCAATTTTTTTCACAGTAGCTCCATGACATCAGCTACAAGGATTCAAGTGGAGATGAGCAGAGCAGAGAAGGGCAGGTCAACAATACCCATTTGTGTGGATGCCTATTTGTAACGCTAGGGGTACCTATCTTTTGATCCCTAGATCTACCATATAACCAGCACAATACTATAAATTTTAGAGGACATCAAAAGATGGGTGTATCTTCCCCCTAGTTTCTTTGGGAATGACAGTCCCCAGAAACCCAACATAATCTTCCCATTAGAAAAGAGAGTGAGGGACTGTGGAGATTGGAAGTGGGAGATGGGTTAGTTGCAGGATTAGAGAAACTCTTCTCTCTCTTATCTCTTGGCCTTGATATCCTGTTCATCAGTTGCTGCACTACTCAGGATAGACCCTAATCTAAATGTTTGTTTATTGGGGAACTTGAGTGCCAGAATACCAGAGACCTAGAATAACCAACATGGGGCTTTGTTAAAGGGCCTGGTGCTAACAAAGTATGTAACAAAATTTCTGCCTTGTGGTGACAGGTATAAAATATTTAGAGAACAATTCAAAATCAAGTATAACCAAGGGTTAAGATCTGTGGATAGAGTTGATATTCCTATGGGACAGCTAAGTAGCATAGTGGATAGAGTGCTAGGCCTGGAGTCAGGGACACCTGAGCTCAAATCCAAGCTCAGAAACATACTAGCTGTGTGACCCTGGGTGAGTCACACTTACCTCAGTTTCCTCATCTGTAAAACGAGCTGGAGAAGGAAATGGCAAACCACTCGAGCATCTCTGCCAAGAAAACCCCAAGATGAGGCCACAAAGGATCAGACCAACTGCAAATGACTTGACACAACAACAAATCCATAAGGGAAGAGCTTAGCATAACTAGAAGGAGGCAGAGAAAGCAGGCTTTGTAAAGAACTAGAATCATAAAATCTGTTTAGAGTTGGAAGTGACAATAGAGATAGTGCATTCCTTTTATTGTACATTTAAACTCCAGGGGACATTCCTGGCCAATCACCTGACCTCGTTAAACAATAAGACCAAGAAATGGCAATCTTATGCATAATTATACACAACTCTCTTCAAGCCCTTCAGGGAAAACACCAAATTCTCATGAAGATCCTCAAAGGTTATCTTTGACCTTTAGCTACTCCCTTTTATGGGTGGTAATGTTCACTTTATTTTATTTTATTTATTTATTTTTTTTAGTGAGGCAATTGGGGTTAAGTGACTTGTCTAGGGTCACACAGCTAGTAAGTGTTAAGTGTCTGAGGCCGGATTTGAACTCAGGTACTCCTGACTCCAGGGCCAGTGCTCTATCCACTGTGCCACCTAGCTGCCCTAATGCTCATTTTATTTATATCTAAGTTTGTGTCTATGTGGATTTATCCAATTAGTCTCTTGGTTCAGTCTCCACCCAACTGAATCCACTTTTCCCTTCTGCATTTCAATGGACTGTAATTAAATCAAATAATAGTTTCAATCACACAAGAAGTATTCTTTTATTTACAGCCAATTAAAGAACCAAATGTATTCCTTCATTTATCACCAATTAAGCAGAAGGAATGGTATGCTGCATTAATTGTCACAGGGCCATAATGTCATGTCTCCTAAACACAGTAAGCCCTTAACAGGGAAATTAGAAACTCCAGACATAGTGGTACAGACCTGTAGCTCCTGCTCTAGATTTCTGAGAGAGTGAAAGCTGATTGGGTGTTTCTACTAAGTCCAATACCAATATAGTGAGCCTCTAAGAGTGAGGGAGTGGGGGAATCACCAAGTTGCATAAGAAGGAGTGAACCAATCCAGATCAAAAATGAAGTGGATTAAACTGCTAATCAGCAGTGGGATCATGATACTGAGTGGCCACATACTTCAAGTTTGGGCTTAAAGACCTCATCTCAAAAAATCAAAACCCCCTTAAGCAAAACAAAACCCAATCTGTAGGTGTTCCTAAACCCAGAAGTTCCAAAATTACAAATTAGGCATTGAATAAAAAGAATAGAAAAAAAAAACAGAAGAAAATATGAAATTCAAATAGGAAAAACAACTGACCTGGAAAATAGATCAAGAAGAGATAATTTTAAGAATTCTTGGATTATCTAAAATCCATAAGAAAGAGAGCGTAGACATCATATTTTAAGAAATTATAAAGAAAAGCTGCCCCAATATCCTTGAACAAGAGGATAAAATAGAAATTGAAAGAATCTACTGATCACCTCCTGAAAGAGACACCCAAAAGAAAACTCTCAGGAATATTATAGCCAAATTCCAGAGCTCCAGGTCAAGGAGAAAATATTCCAAGCAGCCAGAAAGAAATCATTCAAATACTGTGAAGCCAGTCACACAGGATTTAGCAACTACCACATTAAAGAGTTGAAGGCTTGGAATATGATAGTCTGAAAGGCAAAAAAGCTCAGATCACAACCAAAAAATAACCTACTGTGAGATTTAAAATTGGATACTAGAGCATTAACCTCCCTTTTAACTGTTTCCCTTATTTATTTCCCAGACTAGTAAATGGAAGAAGCCTCTGGTCTCTAGTTAGAGCTTTTATTGTTTGGAAATTACAAGGTGATGTTGATTAGAGGGATAGGAAAGTAGAAATACAAAACACATAGTCTTAAGTCTAAGCTTAGTCTATATTCCATATAAAACTCACCAAAAACCCAAGGCCGCCTTTGGGGGGAAGAGCAACGTCAAGCATGTGCTGCTAATGGCGAGCCGGGCCAAGTCCAACTCCAGTCAGCATCTGTCTGAGCAGCACAGCCAATGAACAAGGAAAGCCGAAAGGACCTCCCACTTCTGTTCTCTCCTTGCCTTTTAAGCTCGCACCCCGGAAGTGGAGTGCTTAGCAGCCAGACTGGCGTGCGTAGCCCATGCACAGCTGTCAGTCTCCTCCCTGAAAGGGTAGTCCTTTAAAAACTGGCGTCTTTCCGTATTCACTAATCGACTGTTAAAAACTTCCTCCCTTTGATTCCTCAAGAAACAAAATGTTTCCTTGACAGAACAGTAAAAAGAATATAATAACTATTGCTAACTAAGAATATGTGAACAACAATATAGAAAAGGAAGAGAGGAAAGTTTTGTCCAGAGGGGCATTTTATTTTTGTCCTCATGAACCGACGCTTTGACATTGGTCTTACAAAGGGAGGACCTCTGCAGAGAGTACATGTTACAGATGGTGTATAACAGAAAGGAGATAGTAAAACTAACAAAACAAAACAGTTCATATAAAGTCTCTGAGTTCTCTTGTCTTCTTGAAAGTGGTAAGATGTCATCAGGAGGAAACTGGATTCTGGTCTGGAAAACTGGATTCTGGACTCTGGTCTGGAAAGCTGGATTCTCTTCTTTAACTGTTTGAATTGCTGCATTTTTACTAAACCTTAGCATTATCAATGATCAAATTAATAAATTCCATTATACTACCCACCAAAACTAAGTATAATCCTTCAAGGGGGGGGGGGGAGGGAATGGATATTTAATGAAATAGAGACCTTTTAAACATTCCTGATGAAAAGACCAGAGCTGAATAGAAAATTTGACTTCACATACCAAATTCAAGAGAAGCATAAAAAGATAAACATGAAAGAGAAATCATAAGGGACTCAATAAGGTTAAACTTTTCCCTTTCCATATGGAAATATGATACTTGTATCTTCTAAGAAATTTATCATTATTAGGACAGTTAGGATTTGACATAGAAAGAGGGTGTAGTAGTGAATCAATTATGTTGGAATGATGTAAAAAAAAATGGATAGGTGAGAAAGATGGATGTCCTGGAAGAAAGGGGAAGAAAGAGGAAGAATGGGAAAAAATATTTCACATAAAAGAGGCATGCAAGGAAGTTATAATGGAGGGAGAAGTGGGGGAGGGTGGGGAAGAGAATTCTTGAACTTTACTCATATCTAAATGGTTTAAAAAGGAAAAAAATATACACACACATATATTTGTGTATATATGTATGTATTGGTTTCTAATCCATTCTGCTTACACTTACATTTTATAGGTGAGTTCAGCCTATTAACATTCACAGTTATGATTATTATCTGTGCATTTCCCTGCATTTTTTCTTATGTTTATTTTTCTCTTTTTATCCTGTCCCTCCTCTAAATACTAAAAATATGTACCAATGGCTTAGTATCCAGATTTTTAAAGGAAAAGTTAAAGGAGTTAAAGGAGGAGATAGAAAGCAAAAGTATACTAGTAGGGGACTTCAACTTCTTTCTTATTTATTTTATGGTTAGATTTCTATGATTCTGAGAGGAGAAAGTTGAGGTCCCCCATGAGTATAGTTTTGCTGTCTATTTCATCCTTTCTTTTGTGGGGCAATGAGGGTTAAGTGACTCACCCAGGATCACACAGCTAGCAAGTGTCAAATGTCTGAGGCTGGATTTGAACTCAGGTCCTCCTGAATCTAGGGCCAGTGCTTTATCCACTGCTATACCTAGCTGCCCCCCCCCCCCCAGTTTCATTCTTTAACTCATTTAACTTTTCCTTTAAGAATCGGATGCTAAGCCATTTGGTATAGAATCATAAGGGTGGATGTGAATGGCATGAACTCACCCATAAAATGGAAGTGGATAGCAGAATGGAATAGAAACCAGAATCTAACAATATGTCTACAAAAAAGACATTTGAAACAGAGAGACATAGAGTAAAAATAAGGGACTGGAACAGATTCTATTATGCTTGTGAGAAAATAATGGGATTTGGCAGATAGCCAGCCCTTAAGTAGGTATTGTTCTCAGAAGCTAAGGACTTTGAACTCAACACAAGACCACCTTCAAGTCCAGTGAACCAATGGTTTTAGATGAAGATAACCAATCAGCTTGAAGCAGTGTGAAAGGACCACCTCTCCTCTGGACCTATAAAAACTTCCACACTCAGTTTGCTCCAGCAGTTAGTGGTTGAAGCGGGCTCGTGGTGGAGGACTTGAGGAAGAACCAGACCAGGCTGGAACTCTAGGCTAGATAGGCCTTTTCTTAACTTTCTGAACTCCATGTGTTTTCCTTTTTGCTATTACCTAGTATGCTTTAATAAATGCTTAATGCCCAAAGACTGGTGCTAAAGCTTCTAATTTAAGGTGACCATACAACATAGTGTATATTATAATATACATGCATACTTTCTAATTTATCAAACTGTAACGATTGGAATAACGCCACCTGCTGGATACTTGCTGTAGAAGAGTTCTGCCCATGAAGGGAAGGTCTTTGAGGGCAAGACCAGGAGTCAGGAAGTGACGCGGGCTAGTGGGAGGAGGAAGGAAGAGACTGGCGCTCAGTCTCGCTCTTTTCCTCTGGACTCTGGTGGAGAGCGGAGCTAGAAATGTGCTCTCCCTTTAATAGATAGGAATCTAGGCCTTTCTCTCTCTCTTTACCAAATTCTTATTCTCCTTAATAAATGCTTAAAAGTCTAACTCTTGCTAAAGCTTATAATTTATTGGCGACCACTCATTAGATATTTTGGACAGTTTAGCTGGAATTTTAGCCCTTAACAGATGGCTGACCACGAAGAGGAAAGCTAAACCTCAGTCTTCTGATCTTCTGGTTGGGTAAGGCATTTTCTCTACCCTCTCCCTTTAACTGCTAAGTACTGGCGTACTGGCTGTGTTTTCCCTTTAAATTTTTTCGAATGGATCTTTTAAACTCCCTAATTACCCTATTTTTGATTTTAGTCTGTTTAACCAGACAAATGGGAGATAAGATCATGTTAATGCTTTGTTTTTGTGGATTTTCTATTTTTCTTTTTATTTTTGTTAAAAGAGCCAGCAACTTACTCACACAAGGAAATATCTCTCCCTCTCCCAACCATGCTTTTTCAGAGAAACCTGAAGAGATTCCTGCAGCTTTTCCCAGTTCTAACACTAATTGTTGCTCTAATTTTGCATGCCTGGAGGCAATGACCCACCCTCTAGAAGCTTTTAATCCCCTAGCACCTGGAGGCAAAGTGGGGGAAGAGGAATCCAGGCCTGAGTTCAAAATCAAGTCTGATTCAAATTGCTCTGGTCCCTCCCCTCCTCTCCAGACCCCACCCTCTACTCCTCCCATGGCCAAGCCCATTGCTTCCCCTGCCTGGGAAGTCCAGAGATCTGATGCACATGCTCAACTTTCTCTAACTACATTTGCAGCTTCAGGCTCAGCCCTTTCCCAGCCTGGCTGTGCTTCTGAGGCAACCTTAGAAAACCCTTTAAATTCCAGATATGCTCGATTTGTTCATAATTTTGCTAACCTGCTTTTGTCTTTAATTAGTAATCTTATAAAGCATTTGTATGGTGAAAAGACTGACAGACAATATAGAGGGGTTAAAGAAGAAAAACTTAAGCTGAATAAGAATGACAATCATCACCATAGTTCAAGACTCTGCTTCTTTTGCCATGGAAGGGTATATATTTTACAGAAATGTAGAAGTAAGCAGCAAGGTATTGATATGAGTATGGGGGATTTTAGATACCGGAATCAAAAGTGTTCTGAATTCACTCAGAGTAATAGTATCAGTTCAGAGGTTACATAGGATTTCTATGCTATTATATATACATTTTGAAATTAATGGTATGGGTTTATTTTCATAGAGATTTTCATGCTTTTGAGATTGTGTCTTATACTTAGTTTCAAAAACAAGGAGAATATTTGTAAAAGCTTTTTATAGTCATGTGATCAAGTTTATATTTTATAACACTCTTATTAATATTAAGTTCATATTCATTTAGATTTCCCTAGTTTGAATTTCATTGTCTTATTATTCCACGTGTATTTTCTTCTATTCATTCGTCTATCTAATTTTGAAACATTGCAAGATGGTTTTGATTTTATTATACAATGTTAATTCTAGGAGTATTGTGCTCCCATATTCTGAGTTGTTTGTTTTTGTTATTTTTTCTCAACTGATTATTTGATCAAACTCTTTAAAGCATTTCCCTGGCAAATTGTTTGCCATGGCAAGTGTAAATTGATTCTAGAAGTATTATTTTTGATAAGCATATTCCGAAAAAAAAAAAAGAGGGGAACATTTGTAAAAGTTTTCTTTGAGATTGTGTTGTGCTTTAACTTGTATTTAAATATGTTCAGATTTTTCAAAAAAGTAATTGTATACTAAGTTAAAAAAAAAGGGGTATTATTTGAAATTGTTGCATAATTATATATTGTGTTCTGAGTCAAGATGTATTCACATTTTTTGCAATCATTTATTATCCTCAATTTTTAAATCCATATGAGACTTGGATTATGGGAACTTATCATTTAAGACATTAATTGCCTTTATTCTGAGTTATCAGATGCCAGTTGGCCAAGATGCCATCCAATCACAAGAGGAATACATGCAAGAGCAGACACTGAACTGTCACATGAGGGGAGAAATGCATGAAGTCAAGGTATGGCCGAGGGAACGGCTTTTGACAAATGTTGAGGTTGGATTCTCTTGGTTTAATATTTTATTTTATTTTTCCCCACAATATTGTACAGATGGCTGGAAGTATTCATCCCACCCATCTCACTCCTACACCTGGCTTCTATGCTCCCTCCTATATGCCTGATGCCATGGACATCTCAATCCCATGCATCTGATTAAGTCTGACTCAGTTTCCTCCAATATGTTCGGTGGCATGGACATATATTCCATCCACCTATTTTAAGCCTGGCATACTGCATGGACAGTATATATTGCTCAAGTGTGGGAATGCTCATATCCCATCATTTCTCTGTTCTTTTATGGTAACCCCCATAATTATCTCAGATGTCATGATAAATAACAGTGTTGAATTTGGCCTTGACATCTGTTACCAATTATATTAGATTTGTAATTTCTCATAATGGCATGAGGATAATTAGGCAGATGATGCAAAAGGTGATGAAACAAAGATAAAAATTATTTTTAAAATATTAATATTGCAGCAATTGTCTTCTCAATTACCCTCCAAAAGGGGGGACTATAGTAATATATAATTTTAAAGGATGTTTCAATTTTTGTTTTATTATATGTTTCATGTGTAACAACCAAGATTCTGAATTCCCTTAGACATGTTTTTGAGAACTTTCATTGTTTGATTTGATTATTGACAAAGCTATTTTAAAGTTGTGTTAAGCTCAATTTTGTAGGAAATTTTCCTGGCTGATTACCAGCATCCACACATCAACCCCTGAAAAGACTTCCATTCCAGGACTACACCTAGAGGACATCTGAGAAAAGACTTTCAGAGACTTTAAATGAACAGTTTTGATTTGTTCTTTTTGTTGGTTTTTTCTCTTTCTGTTATAATATACACCATCTATAACATGTATTCTCTGCAGAGGCCCTCCCTTTGCAAGACTAATGTCAAAGCGTCGGTTCATGAGGACAAAAAAAAAAATCGCCCCTCTGGACAAAACTTTCCTCTCTTCCTTTTCTATATTGTTGTTCACATATTATTAGTTAGCAATAGTTATTATATTCCTTTTACTGTTCCGTCAAGGAAACATTTTGTTTCTTGAGGAACAACAGGGGGGACTGTAACGATTGGAATAACGCCACCTGCTGGATACTTACTGTAGAAGAGTTCTGCCCATGAAGGGAAGGTCTTTGAGGGCAAGACCAGGAGTCAGGAAGTGACGCGGGCTAGTGGGAGGAGGAAGGAAGAGACTGGCGCTCAGTCTCGCTCTTTTCCTCTGGACTCTGGTGGAGAGCGGAGCTAGAAATGTGCTCTCCCTTTAATAGATAGGAATCTAGGCCTTTCTCTCTCTCTTTACCAAATTCTTATTCTCCTTAATAAATGCTTAAAAGTCTAACTCTTGCTAAAGCTTATAATTTATTGGCGACCACTCATTAGATATTTTAGACAGTTTAGCTGGAATTTTAGCCCTTAACAAAACTATTAATTTTCTAATGTCCAATTTATTAGATAGTTTGATATACAATTATGTTGAACAATTTATATTCTTCTCTCTTTAAGAAAATACCTAAAATCAAGTTACTCTTTAACAACATGTGAGCCTTGGACTCATTTTTTTTTTGTTTGATTATTTAGAATTTTATTTTTCCCCAATTACATGTAAAAACAATTGTTAACATTCATTTTCAAAATTTTGTGTTCCAAATTCTCTTTCTTCCTCCCTCCCTGCCCTCAAGCAAATCAATGTTATACGTGTATAGTCATGCAAAACAACTCCAAGTTAGGTTGTGAAAGAAAACAGATTTTAAAAACTCAAATAAAATAAAGTTTAAAAATATGCTTCAATTTGTATTCAGACACCATCTGTTTTTTCTCTGGGAATGGATAGCATTTTTCATCATGAATCCTTCAGAGTTGTCTTGGATCATTGTATTGCTGAGAATAGCTAAGTTATACACAACCGATCATCTTACAATATTGGTGTTATTTTATACACAGTACATTTCATTTTGCATCAGCTCACGCAAGTCATTCCAGGTTTTTCTGAGAGCATCTTGCTAATCATTTCTTATAGCACAATAGTGTTCCATCATAATCATATACCACAATTTGTTCAGCCATTCCCCAATTGATGGGCATCCTCTTAATTCATAATTCTTTGCCACCAGAATGGAGCTGCCATATTTTTATACACATAAGTCCTTTAACTTTTTTTTTGTCTCTTTTTGAATACCAACCTAGTAGCAGTACTGCTAAGTCATGGAATATGCTTGGTTTTATAGCCCTTTGGCCATAGTTCCAAATTGCTCTACAGAATGGTTGAATTAGTTTACAACTCCACCAGCAATGTATTGTCTCATTTCCTCCATATCCCCTACAACATTTGTCATTTTCCTCTGCTGTCCTATTATCCAATCTAATAGGTATGAGGTAGTACCACAGGATTGTTTTGACTTGCATATTTTTAATACTGAATTAGAGCATTTTTATAGGGCTATAGATAGCTTTGATGGTTTCATCTGAAAACTATTCATATCTTTTGATCATTTATCATTTGGAGAATGGCTCCTATTTTAATAAATTTGGTTTTTTTGGTTTTGGGGGGGTTTTGGGTGGGGCAATGAGGGTTAAGTGATTTGCCCAGGGTCACACAGCTAGTAAGTATCAAGTGTCTGATGCTGGATTTGAACTCAGGTCCTCCTGAATCCAGGGCCAGTGCTTTATCCACTGCACAACCTAGCTGCCTCCTATTTTAATAAATTTGACTCAATTCTCTATATGTTTAAGAAATGAGGTCTTTATCACACAAACTTACTTCGAAATTTTTTTTCATAGTTACTATTGCTAACTGTATTTCCCTCCATCCTATTTCCTCCCCCACACCATTTACTCTATTCTCTATCTTCTTTCACCCTGTCCCTCCTCAAAAGTGTTTTGCTTCTGACTGCCTCTTTTCCCAATCTGCCCTCTCTTCTATCACCCCCTCATCCCCTTCCCCTCCTACTTTCCTGCAGGGTAAGACAGATTTCTATACCCAATTGAGTGTGTATGTTATTCCCTCTTTGAGCCAAGTCTAATGAGAGTAAGGTTCATTCACTCCCTTACACCTCCCCCATTGTCCCCTCAACTGTATTTTTTTTTTATTGCTTCTTTTATATGAGATAATTTACCCCATTCCACCTTTCCCTTTCCCTTTCTCTAAGTACATTCCTATCCCACCCCTTAATTTTATTTTTTAAAAGATATCATCACTTCAAATTCAATTCACACCTGTGCCCTCTGTCTAAATATACTCCATCCAGCTGCCCTAATAATGAGAAAGTTCGGGCAGCTAGGTGGCGCAGTGGATAAAGCACTGGCCTTGGACTCAGGAGGACCTGAGTTCAAATCCAGCTTCAGACACTTGACACTTACTAGCTGTGTGACCCTGGGCAAGTCACTTAACCCCAATTGCCCCACCAAAAAACAAAAACAAAACAACAAAACAAAACAAAACAAAAATAAATAATGAGAAAGTACTTATGAGGTACAAGTATCATCTTCTCATGTAGGAATATAAAAAGTTTAACCTTTTAATATAACTTATGATTTCTTTTTCTTGTTTACCTTTTTATGCTTCTTGAGTCAAATTTTCTATTCAGCTTAGGTCTTTTCATCAAGAACACCTGAAAGTCCTCAAGATTATATTCGGTTTTGCTGGGTAGATAATTCTTGGTTGTAATCCTAGTTCCTTTGCCCTCTGGAATATCATATTCCAAGCACTTCTATCCTTTAATGTAGGAGCTGTTAAATTTTGTGTTATCCTGACTGTGACTCCACAATACTTGAATTGTTTCTTTCTGGCTGCTTGCAACATTTTCTCCTTGACCTGGGAGCTCTGGCATTTGGCTATAATATTCCTGGAAATTTTCCTTTTGGAATCTCCTTCAGGAGGTGATTCTTTCAATTTATAGTTTACCCTCTTCTAGAGTATCAGAGCAGTTTTTCCTGACAATTTATTGGAAGATGGTGTCTAGGCTTTTTTTTTTTTAATCATGGCTTTCAGTTAGTCCAATAATTTTAAAATTATCTCTCCTAGATCTATTATCCAGGTCAGTTCTTTTTCCAATGAGATATTTCACATTGCCTTCTATTTTTTTCATTCTTTTGTTTTTGTTTTATTGTCTCTTGATCTCTCATAAAGTCATTAGCTTCCATTTGCTCAATCTTAATTTTTAAGGAGTTATTTCTTCAGTTTACTTTTGTATCTCCTTTCCCATTTGGCCAATTTGGCTATTCAAGGCATTCTTTTCCTCATTAGCTTTTTGTACATCTTTTACCATTTGGCCTAGTCTGTTTTTGAGGTATTATTTTCTCCAGTAAATTTTTGTCTCCTTTACCAAGCTGTTGACTTTTTTCATGATTTTCTTGAATCACTCTCATTTCTCTTCCCATTTTCCCCTCTATCTCTCTTATTTTATTTTCAAAATCCTTTGTGAGAGCTTCTATGGCCTAAGACCAATTCATATTTTTCTTGGAAGCTTTGGATATAGGAACTATGACTTTGTTATCTTCTGAGGATGTAGTTTAATCTTCCTTGTCACAATAGTAACTTTTGATGGTCAGAATTTTTTTCCCATTTGTTCATTTTCCTAAGCAATTTCTTGACTTTTAACTCTTTGTTAAAGTAGGGCACTACTTCCAGGGTAGAGGGTGCACTTTCCCAAGTTTCAGAGGGTTTGTGCATCTGTTTTCAGAGATGTTTCTAGGAAATTTTTAAGTTTTCCATTCTTCCAAGATGGTATGATTTAAGGAGAGGTATGTTTACTGCTCTCCTGGCCTGTGCTCTGAAATTGTCTTATAGCACTATTTGAAGGTATTTGAAGGGGTCTTGGGGAGAGTTCAAACAAGTCACTGCCTTTCCTCCACCATCTTGGCTCCACTCCAACCTGGACTCTTTTTTTTTAACCTGGGTAAAAGAGTAGCTCTTGGTAGAGAAGTATCTCTAGCCAGCCATAGGCAGGCAGATGTGAGCAGAGCAAAGAAACATAGAAGTTCCAGATTTGTCTTTATTAGGGAGCACTGAAATTTAGGATATGAAAAAAACTATCCAAGTACTTTGATGACCTTATTGGGCCCCAGGTAAAACTTAGAGAAAGCTTTTTTTGTGTTTTTTTTGTGCTCTCTATCCAAGTCATCATGATGAGAAGTGAAATTCATAATCATATTAGTGGAATGCTTTGTGTATCAAGATGATTTAACTTGAAGTTGTCATGTAATGAAAATGTATGAGCTGATGCTAAAGTAACCTCTAGATTCTCCCTCTTTTTCCTAATGGTAGAACCCTTCATTTTGCTTTGAAAAAAGAATCAGTAAGCTCAGTTACTATCAAAATCAAGAATATTCTTTCACCTCCACAAGTGTCAAAAATCAGAATCTTGAAATCCTAGAGTTGGAAGGGACCTCAGAGGTCATGTTCCTTGGGGGCATGGACTGCCTTTTACCTCTTTTTGTATCCCTGGTGTTTAGTTCAGGGCCTGACACATAGTAGGCATTTAGTGTTTATTGATTGATTGATGTAGTCTAGGTGTCACATTAAAATAAGACTTACCTCTACCAACAACTGGTGATATGCAATATGGCACTATTTGAATTGAGCTATGATTTCATCTCTGTGGGTGCTCCTAGCAATGGTACAGATTGTGACCCATTGACAACTTCTAATCCTGGATGACTTTTGTCTATATCCTCCACAGTGGCCTATCCAGTGTAGTGGGGTCATTCTTTTAGGTTTCTTGACATTTTGTTGGTATAAATAAAGTATAATGGCTGTCATGATAGGTACCTACTGTACTGTTGGTTTCTTCTGCTGTTTTTCCTCATTCTTTCTACACAAGAATATATAAGTCCATCACAACTTGGACAAATGGTATCCTTCATCCACTTGTGTTTGGGTTTTTTTTTTTCCTGTGTCAGTTGTTAAGTGTTAAGTGGATCACTGAGTGATCTTAAAGATCTCATTTAGGAACTTCTACAGTATTTTGGGGCTTTATTCAATCAGCATAGTATCATCCACAAACAAAGAATATACAGAGGACCTCACTATCAGAAATCTCTCTTACATTAGGACTCTTAATTGGATATAATCAATGACTGTGCCAACCATCTTTGCTGAGCATACATCTCCCTACTTAAGCCTCATTTGATGTTTTATTTGTAAGAGGGTTGTTGTGTCTATCAAGGAAACTCATAAGGAATCTCATCTTATCCATGGAAGACACCTTACTGGATGACAGCCTTCAAGGTTGTACTTTGTTCTACCAAATCAAGTACTTTTTCTATAGTCAACAAAGAACAAGTGCAGTTGCATCTTGTAAACTTTACATATTTTGATCAATCATGTTACTGTAAAGATGACTACTAGAGATCATTATTTAGGAAAGCCTGCTCTTTCTCATCTTATATTTCCATCAAGGATGCCCTCAATATATTTGTAAATTATTTTTTTAAAGATTATGTGCAGAAAAGAAAGTAAACATATGAGTTGTTATCCATTTCTCCCCCAAGCTACACTCAGGACTTCTTTATCATGCCTCAGAAATCCCTTTGTTCTGGAAGATCACTTTCTAGATCAGGAATTCACACTTCAGAAATACACTGGACTCCTGTTGTCCCTCCCTCTGATAAGATGTCCCTCGTCTCAGAGTGCCCATTTAAGGGGAGAGCCCCAGGCCATTCATTATCTCTTTTCTACCAGGCTGCAATCTGGGACTTCTCCATCAGACCTTCCTCCATGCCTGCCTCCTTTTCCAGGACCATCTTTCTTTTTGCTTGTATTTCTACTGGTAGTGCTTAGCACAATGCCTAGAACAATGCAGGTCATAAACACTTAATAAATACTTGTTGACTAATTGACTATTGATATTCCCTCTATCACCTTTGTTTTGGTAGTAACAGCTCAGGATCATTGATTGTTATTTGGATGGGATCTTAGAACCCTTCAAGTCCAATCCTCTCATTTTAAGGACTGGAGCCCCAAAAGGTAAAATTATTTCCCCTCAGCCATAACTATAATAAGTGTCTGAGGTGGGATTTGAACCCAGGACCTTATGAATCCCAAGTTTAGTACCCAATCTGCCAAACTAGTGGTGTCAGACTCAAATAGAAACTGGTTGCTAAACCATACTATGTAGTATGTATAGAGTAGTAAGATGTAGGAGCACGTTGACTTAAAAAGCCACCAATTATCAATATCTATTCTTTATTAATTTTTATTTATTTGTTAAATATTTCCCAATTAAATTTTAATTTGATTCAGCAGCATTCAGGGGTGTTGCCACCAACCTCCCTGCTGTGTGTTTGACACCTCTGCCCTAAGCCATACCTCTATTTGTTCACTGTGTTCTCCTCTTTGAAATACCAAAGTTCTCTTCTCATACTGTGGAGGTGACTGTGGATTTTGTAACATTATATTTGCACAGTACAAGCCTTGGCAGGATCTAGCATGCAGAAAAGGCTTTAAATATAGAATCCATGCCAGAATGTTTTCTATCCAAGGACCAGCCTAGCTAAGTATGAAGAGAGTCATCATCAGGAGACTGGTCACTAGGTAATGAGTTCTTTGGCCAGAACAACCCAGTCAAATGAGCTACATGAAAAAAATAAATTGAAATTGAACCTTATTAGTCATTAATTAGCTAATAAATTACTCAGCCATGCTTATGGAATATTTACATGTGTGGGGATTAAAATTGTCCAACATACAAAGAGACTGAGGCAGAGCCCTGAGCCAATGGCACTTTATCAAAAGGTTCATGGTCCCCTCTAATAAAGTAGACCCCAGATCTTCCTCCTGAACTGAAGTGCCCCTTCTTTTTTTTTTTTTTTTTGTGGGGCAATGGGGATTAAGTGACTTGCCCAGGGTCACACGGCTAGTAAGTGTCAAGTATCTGAGGCCAGATTTGAACTCAGGTACTCCTGAATCCAGGGCCGGTACTTTATCCACTGTGCCACCTAGCTGCCCCCTGAAGTGCCCCTTCTTGCAGGGACTTATCTTTATAAGGTTTGATACCAGATCTATTACCTGGATGTTCTAATGCAACTATACAAAGTACAGAATTCCATTGGTTGACATATAATGCATAAGCTAAAATAAGCAGAAAGAGTAAAATGAGCAGGATTATGGGTTTGGCGAAGTAGGGAGCATCTCTGCTGACTAGATGGTCAAGAGACGGTCACTTGCTCATGTTGGACAAAAGAGAATGGTCTGGAGGTACAAAAATAAGGTGGAGGACTTTCCATGTCATGAAATCACCTCCACCACACTGGGCTTAGTCACCATCAACAAGAAAAACAAGCATGGAGGGCATCTAGTTAGTGCCCTGTCATTAAATAATTGAACTTACAACCTGCAGTTCACAGCTCTGGGGCCTAATACACAGCACTTATCATCACTACCCCTATGGAGTCATATCAAACTGATTAATACTGATTGGAATAGAGCAGGGGTCCAAATGAGTTATTTTTCATACATGTCTAGTTCACATACTTTTATTAAAGATTTGTTGCATTTAATACCAGAGAGAGGTTTCATTATCCAAGGGAGTAGGCTCAGTATAACCCACCCCCCAATTATCCCCTGCATAGAGACCATCATTAAGCTTTTCTTCAAATATTTACTTCTCAGGTGACATAGTCTTACTCTTGCATGTCCTCCCTACCCCACCCTATGCACATTTCTGGCAATGTTAAATGGGAAAATAGCCTTTAAAACATGACAATTTTGAATATTTATGGAGAAAAACAAAGAATTTTGGGAGACAACCTTTTAGTCCATCCCTCCAATGCATCTTTTTGAAAAAAAATAGAGATAAGGTCACCATATTTCAGATCAACAGATGCAGGTGAGAAGGAAAAGGACAAGGTCAAGATCAGGATTAGTGAAGCTGGGGTGAAAGACAAAAGGGTATAATTACCACTTCTTTATTATGCACCTGTGATAATTGTTTCAGCATATACAAGAGGCCTCTGTACTTAATGAGTCTCACTGGAGAGAGATGACACATTCATCAAATAACTAGAGAAGAAGATGAAGCAATAATATATCATTAGGTCCTGTGTTGCATAGCATTGTCTATAAATGTTATTGAGATCCTGAGAATAAAAAGGTATTATGGGTTGGGCTTGCTCATGAAAAAAACTTTATGGAGAAGTAGGTTTTGAGTTAAGCCTTGAAAGAAGTAAGAATTTGGACAAGGCAGAGAGGAAAGACATAAATGATAAGAGTAGATACTCTACTTTGAGATTTACAAAGAGCATATATTGCATGTATCATATCATTTGACTTAGAGGCAGCTTAGTGTTGGATTTCAAGTCATGAAGACCTGGGTTCAAATCCTGCCACTTATCATCTGTTACCCTAGGCAAATCGCTTAACCTCTCTGAGCCTCAATTTCCTCATCTACCAAATGAGGAGTTGGACTTAATGACTTCTAAGATCCCTCATAGTTTTAGTTTGTTACTCTATATGTGTTAGGAGCAAGATTCAAAACTGGGTCTTTGTGATTCTAAGTCCAGCACACTATCAACTATACCATGGTACCTCCCTTAAGATGGGGCAACTGAATAAGCAAAATGGGAAAAATTGTGCTGTGAGCAGGCAAGTGAGGAGACTAGAGTAGGGCATCCTGGACAATACAGGAGCCTGATCTTGAAGAGGTCAGGTAAATGCCAGACTATGAGAGCCTAGGCTTTATCTTATATGTAGGCAAACATCCTATGATATCACATAAGGGAATAGAATGATAAGATTTATGCTTTGGGGAAATTGCATGTGGCACTGGTGTACAGAATAGATTAAAGGCAGGAAGTAACCTTTGTCCTGATCCATGACATCTGGCTTCTGGGTCTATGAATTTGCTTTCTTAAAGCTGGGGATTAAGAACCAGTATGTCTGGATCTGGGGGTCATAGCACCTTTTAGGTCCCTTCTTTGTGGAGCTATTTCTTTTTGGGGGGAGGGGCAGATGACTTGCCCAGGGTCACACAGTTAGTAAGTGTCAGGTGTCTGGGGCTAGATTTGAACTCAGGTCCTCCTGAATCCAGGGCCGGTGCTTTATCCACTGCGCCACCTAGCTGTCCCTGAGGGGCTATTTCTATATCCAGGGTCACCTGAAGGAGACATTAAATTTTATTACATTAGAATCCTACCAAATCAAAGCAGATTTGGTTCTTTCCAATCTGTCTTAAGTTATATAGTTCCCTGATATTCTAAGAGGGAGTTAAACTTCTTGTCCTAAAATTAATGGGCTTCTGTGAGGAGCCAGAAGTTCTGATTGAGAACATGCCCAGGTGTGTGTACGCACGCATGCACGCGCGTGCGCGCGCGCACACACACACACACACACACACACACACAATGATAGAATATTCTGAATCCTGATAAAGCTCACAAGATGATGAAACTGAAGACTGCCTCAGAAAACGCTGGACATCCAGTCACTTTAATTATGGACAATTAGCTCTCTAAAGTTTGTCCTGACCACCCTTAATGCCCCCACCGCCCCTATTTGTTAATATTGTCTTTTTCTTCAATTTATGTTTCTGAATTTATCTGTATATGTAAGCATCCTGAGTCTTTCAGTGGAATGTGAATTCCTTAAGAACAGAGCCTTAAAAATGTTTAATCTACTGAATTTCATTACATGCACTGAGACCTTAATAAGCACAGTCACTAAGATTTCATCATAATTCATAAATAAAATTTATGATAGTAGCACATAGTAGGAGCATTGTATAGTAAGTAGAATGAGCACTGAATTGGGAATGAGAAAAATCTTAGTTATAGTGTATGCTCTACTACAAACTATGTCCTCAGGCAAATGGTTAAGCATCTCTAGGCCTTGGTTTTCTCAACTGTAAAATGAAAAGAGGGTTCAACTCTAAGCTTTCATCCAGCTGTAGAATTCTATGATCTTATGAATTGGTGTGTAGGGAGTGATTGATGAAGTATCTGTACCTGTAAAGTGGTCTTTTAAAAGAGTTATCCATTCATCATTCCACCCCTTTTTCAATCAACTAATGAGAGTAAAGGGAAATTTTACTTATCATTAATGTATCAGGCAACTTGACCATTAAGATGAGAGACTGATCATTAATCCTTATAAAGACTCCTACTTTATGTGATTTCTTACCTGTGACAGCCAGATGGCGCAGCAGATAGAGCACTGGGCCTGGAATCCTGAAAAACTGAGTTCAATTTTGACCTTAGATATTTATTGCCATGTAACTCTGAGCAAGACACTTAACCACTGTCTGCCTTGGTTTCCTCAACTGTAAAATTTGCATAATAATAGCACTTCTCAACCAGGGTTGTTGCGAAGATCAAATGCCATAATATTTATAAAGTTCCTGGAATATAATAGATTTCCAATAAATGCATGTTCCTTCCCATATGTCAAATTTCATTGATTTATTTTTAATGACAGACAAGAAAATTTTAAAAACTTGTACTGGCTTCCATTTTGTTTCATGATGGTAGAACAAATCCCAAATAAACCTACATTGTATATATTTTGATATATTCCTTTCTATGGTGCTTTGGATTATGGTAAAATCAGTCTTCTTTTGAAGTTATCCTGGAATAAACAAACAAAAAGACAAATAAAAAATCCCAAGCGGTCCATTTGAAGCAGACACTTTGCTTGCTTTGGTCAACATACATTCTCTTAAGTAAATTCTCCCTGGACAAATGCTTGGATAAACAGCTTGTCTTTCTCTTTGTACCCATAAAATCAATAAGCCCAAATTACAAAGGACACCAAAGGAAGTATACTCCAGGACTTGCAATAGTCTATTCAATTCAGCCAAAATAGAGCTTATTGGATTTTTAATATCATAATAATTGTTTACCAATGAAAGGTCATAGATACAGAGCAGGAAGAGGCCTTTGAGGGCCCACCTTTCCCTAGAGGTTATTGTCAAAAAAGACCAAATTCTACTCGAGGTTTTGGCCATTTTGGTCCATTTTGCTATCAAATCATGCCAGCAACAAAAGAACTTTGCCATATTTTCAAAGACTGATCCTGGTTATAATTCTATTTTTCCCAATGATAAGCACAGTTATAATTTTCACATTTTCAGCATTCATAATCAAAGCATTTCTACATGGGGCAGTCAAAAGAAGACTTCATTCATAGACATAAGGACCTGATTTGGGATCCTATTTCTATCACATTACTTTTATTACTTCTGTGATCTTGGACAAATGATTTGACCTATATGGGCCTCAGTTTCCTCATTTGTAAAATCAGGGAATTGAACTAGATGACTTCCAATGTCCCTACCACCTCTAAGTCTGTAATCCTGTGTTCGGAAGCATACTGAGAACTCATTATCACCTACAGATGTTATTTTTTAAATGCAGATGCTTTTCACATTAATAAGAAGCATAAAGGGTTGCAGCATTAGTGGAAATATGAGCAGCAAATGTCTTTATGTATACCTCTTTACAGAAGTGAAGTCCTACTTCATTCATTCATTCATTCAATAAACATTAAGCACCTACGACATTCCAGGTACTCAGTACTAAGTGCTGGGAATACAATAAGAGGCAAAAAACAGTCCCTGCCCTCAAAGAGGAGACAACATGCAAACAAATATATACAAGGCAAGCTATATGCAGGACAAATAAGAAATAATTAAAAGAGGAAAAGCACTGGAATTAAGAGGGGTTAGGGAAGGCTTCTGGTAAAAGGCAGGGGTATTTTATTGGGACCTTAAAGGAAGCCTGAGGACAGTAGGTAGCTTAGTGGATAAAGCACTGGGACTGGAGTCAGGAAGACTCATTTCCCCTGAGGTCAAATCCAGCCTCAGACATCTATTAGTTGTGTGAATCTGGGCATGTTATTTAATCTTGTTTGCCTCAGTTCCTCATTTGTAGAGAGCTAGAGAAGGAAATAGTAAACCACTCCAGTATCTTTGCTAAGAAAACCCCAAATGGGGGGCAGCTAGTTGGTGCAGGGGATAAAGTACCAGCCCTGGATTCAGGAGGACCTGAGTTCAAATCCAGCCTCAGACACTTGACACTTACTAACTGTGTGACCCTGGGCAAGTCACTTAACCCACATTGCCCCACAAAAAAAAAAGAAAAGAAAAGAAAACCCCAAATGAGGTCATGAAGAGTTAGGACATGACTAGAATGACCAACAACAACAAAAGCTAGCCAGGCAGGTCAGTAGTTGGAGTAGATGAGGAAGAGTATTCTGGGCATGGGTATAGCTAGAGAAAATGCCTGGACTAAGGGAGTGAGAGATGCAGTGCTGTTTTTGTGTAACAGCCAGGAGGTTAACTATAACTGGATCTAAAATGTGTACTTGGGGAGTAAGATGTAAGAAGACTGGGAAAGACAGGAGGGGGCTAGGTATGAACGGGCTTTCTTTCCTATCTAGAATTCATTAAGGACATATATCTAGCCAGTAACACTGTGGTTTTTTTTAATCTAAAGAAAAATATAGCTCATGATTATTTGTTAATTTTCATTCATTTGTGTAATTTCCCTTGTGTCTCATAGGGAAAAAAAATCAAGAACAATAAGGGTGGTCCAGGAAGCCCTGGAGATGTAGGGTGGGAGCCATTGAGAGAATATAGCCGGGGCGGCTAGGTGGCGCAGTGGATAAAGCACTGGCCCTGGATTCAGGAGTTCCTGAGTTCAAATCTGGCCTCAGACACTTGACACTTACTGGCTGTGTGACCTTGGGCAAGTCACTTAACCCCCATTGCCCCTGCAAAAAAAAAAAAAAAGAGAGAGAAATATAGGCCTACCTATAGAGGAACAGAAGGATATCAGGTCTGAGGCAAGGTCGATATACCTGAGTATAATATGTTCAGCAATTAAGACCCTTTCTTTTACTATTCTTCCTTCCCCTCCATTCCTAATTAAATAATGAAAAAAGTAAATTCTTCCTATCTGTTCCTGTCACTTAAGAAGTGACTGTACTATAACTAGTAAAAAAAAAAAAGCCTTTGGAAGAGAGCCCTTCTGCTAGTCCTTTTCAATTTAATTCAATGAACACTTCTTGAGAATTTGCTATATACCAGGCACTGTCCTAGGTGCTAGGAATATAAGGACAAAGAATGAAACAGTTCCTGCTTTCAGGAAGCTTATATTCTACAGAGGGAAACAGCATGAACATGTGAGGGTCAAAATTTGATATGAAGTGTATTAGGGTGACTCATCTTAATATTGGGGTCCTGGAAATATGAGGGACTCTTTTAGGTTTAATTTCCCCTTTGAACTTTCCTTTTTATATATTCCTCCCAGGCCAATAAGAAAAGGAGCCTCTGAGCTTTAGTTCATAAAGGATCAGGTTTTATTACTTGGGAATTAATTAAACCACAAAGGTGAAACCAATTAAGGAAATAAGGAAGTAGAAATACAAATAGATAGTCGTAACTCTAAGCTTAGTTCATGCAATCCCAGAGCATTCCCAATTAAGCTAGTTCAAAGGAATTTAGGGTTAAACTCATCAACCCAGTCAGTTTACAGTTGTTCATTAGAAAATGCAGTCACCCCAAATGGAGCAAAACATGTGGGTCCCCCAGGTCCAAGGACTGCCAACAGACTGACTTCCAGGCGGAAAGAGAGCAAATCCTCCCAGAAGTTCCCTCCCTTCCAGTCTCGTTCGGTTCTCAGTAGCATATGTAATCTCAGGGTGGGCCAGGTGTTGCCCCTCCCAAATGATTCAGCTAAAACTTTCTATATTAATCTTTACTACAAATGATTTTTACCACAAACACAATAAACATTTGTGGGATAATAATAGCACTTACCTCTTGGGCCTGTTGTGAAGATAAAAAAAGTACTTATAAAATGCTTGATGATCCTTAAAGTGCTGTGTTCTTGTTGTTCATCCTTCATGAATTAGATTTAAGTGAGGCAGAGTTGCACAAAACTGTCAGCCTCCCTCTCTCTTCCAGAGTTATCAAAGTCCAGTGGCAAGACAAAAGTCAAGATGACTGGCGATGGCCCAGGATGCTGTGGTTGACCTTGGTGTCTTTCATTCCTGACCAAACTCTAAGCACTCCATAGTACCTGCTACAGCTGCCTTCATGGCTGTTGAAACCAATCATTCTCATTTGCCCATTCTACTAGGGAAAGTCTTCACATACTTGGGATAGATATCCCCTTAACTCACCTGTCAGTTACCTTCAACCTGGTTTAGCTAATCTGCTGAAATGGTTCTACTGGAGAGTGATCTTCTAAAGCAATAGGGATAGAGAGACAAAAATGAAAGTCTCTGTTTTCAAGAAGCTTACATTCTCTCAGGGAAAAAAAACCATGTGTATGTATTATATATGTATGTACATGTGTGTATATACATGTATATATATGTACATATGTATATGTGTGTGTGTACAAATTATGTACAAAGTAAAGGCAAAGTAATTGTAGGAGAGTGGGAGGGAAGTCACTAGCAACTGGGAGGATTACAAAAGGCCTCCTGTAGGAGGTAATGCTTGGGCTTATTTTAGAATAGGGATTTTAAGAGGTAGAGGTGAGAAGAGAATGCATTCCAGATATGGTGTAAAACCTATACAAAGGCACAGAGATAGGAGGTGGAAGGTCATTTGTAAGGATCAGTAAGCAGCTCAGTTTGGATGGACCATAAAGTGTGTGAAGGGAATAGTGTATAATAAGCCTAGAAATTAGATGAGAGCCAGCTTAGGCTTCTAAAGGCCAAACCAAGGAGTTTGTATTTGAGCCTCGAGACCGCAATAGGGAAGTACTAGAGCTTGTTGAATAGGGGAGTAACATGGTCAGGTCTGTGTTTCAGGAATGTCACTTTGCCAGCTGCATGATTAGATTGAAAAGGGGAGAGACTTAAAGCATGGGAACCAATTAGGAGACGATTTCGATCGTCCAGCCAAGAGGGATGAGGTCCTGAACTGTGCAGCTGTCTGAATGGAGAGAAAGGAATGAACTCAAGAGATACTGTGTAGGTAGAAGTGGCAAAACTTGAGAGGTGAGAGAATATGTGAGATGAAAGAAACAATAGTCGAGGATGACTCCAAGCATTAACTGGCAGCAATGAGTGGTGGCGTGTCCTCAGTGTCTCCTGAGTAGAAATACCCTTTTCTGTCCCTCCCAGGCTCCATTAGCTACAAAACAGGTGTGCCAATAAATCTTTCAAAGACCTATGGCTTATTGTCACGAAACCTAAGCATAATCTAAAAGAAATAAGTGTGAGAAATGGCTAATTGTCTCCTCTCATGTAGATATAAATCAGTTATACTCCCCCCTGACCTGTTTGTAGGACAAAGGTCTCAGATCCCCTCCCTCCCCCTCGGTTAGCAAGGTCACATGGTTCAAGGAGGCCTGGTCTCAATAAGGCCCCGCTCCAGAGTTGTGTCCATATAAGGAAGTATAAGGTCCACTCCTGAGTTATGCCATACAAGGAGGAGGGATGGGAATACTGCGTTCAGATTAGCTAGTTTTTGCGAGTAGATTATAACCCCTTGAGTAATTGGACCATTGATGAAAAGGGGGAGGGTCCATTCGTGTTAGGGACTAGGGTGTAAAACAGGGCCTTCGAGCCCCCTTTCTGGAGCACCACCTAGCTGCACACTAGGTGCCTCCTTCTCATGAGAAGAAATACAGCCCTTTGTCACTGCAGAGTTCATGAGATTATTGAGAAAAGGATGGATTTTTCCCTCACAATAAGCAAGGAATGAAAGAAAAGCAGAGGGCAGATGATAAGCATTTAAATTAGTTAGCAAGGCAAAATGCCTTCTTTATTTCTGGGTAATCTTCTTTGAAAAAACCTGTCTATTTGTTTGAACCCTCTCTCCCTCCCCTTCCCTCAGCTTCTTTTATATGTAGTCTTCTCCAATAGAATGTAAACTCCTTGAGGGCAAGCACTATCTTTTGACTTGTATTTGTATTTCTAGGGTATGCTCAGGGCTTAATAAAAGTTTGTTCAATGACTGAGTTTCAAGGCTTATTTTCTTCTCAGCCCCACAGGATGGTAAACAACGAAGAGGTGAGGCTTTCCAGGAAGGAGCAGAAAATACTGTCATGGGAGGATTATGGGCCCCAGTCACCCCAACAATTCTCTGGGGGTTCAAGGAACCTTTTCCTTGAAACCTCAGGGGTTTTCCCTGAAATTAAGTAGGCCTCTCCCTTGAACACAATCAAGGACACACACACCCACCTAACGGAGATAAGCGGCACAGATTGAACTGAGCATGCTCCAGGACCATCCCCCCACATTCAGTCCTCCTAAGATACTGGATGAGGTAATCCAGGAGAAGACCACCTGGAACCGCCCCATCAGCAGACTGCTTAGACCCATCAGGACATGTTGACACCCACCACCAGATCTCTCACGAGGGATTCTTCCTACCACAGTGCAACGCGGGGAAGACCACCAGCCCCTCACCCCAATAAGAGACTCTTACCCACCCCCCATCTAAACCCTATAAAATGGCACCCCACAAGTCAGTGGGGGGAAGCGTTTTGTTCTGGCAAAACCTTCGCTCCCGGCCGGTTTCTCTTGTACCCAATAACCCCTGTTCTCTTATTCCTGATTAGGTCTTGTGCGAGAGTGTAATTCTTTACAGAGGAATCCTAAGGACCCACGTGCTTTCTCCTATCGCTTTCCCCATATCAATACCATTAGGAAATCTTGGCAGGGAGACACATTTTGTAAAATAGATTAAAATGAGAGGTCATTGGTAACAGAATTCATTACACAAACTGTTTTCCAGGTTAGTTTAGTTTAAGGGCTATGTCTAAAGCTAAGGTCTCTAAGCCAGGACTTAACCCCAGGTCCCTGACTCCAAATCCAGGATGTTTTCCATTGAACCATACTGCTTCATATAATGATAAAGTATTAAATGAGCTCATAGGAAGGAAAGATCATTTGGGGCTGTTGTGGTTCAGGGACCAGATAGAGCTTGAGTTTGGTCTTGGAGCGTTGTCGGGATTTGGATAGGCCAAGAGGAGAGAGGATGCTAGTCTAGGTATCTCTGTGTGTGTGTGTATGTGTGTGGTCAGTGGGGGTGGGGGGCACGGGGGTGGGGGGGAAGGAATGCTGAAAGGAAAGAATGAAACATAAACAAGTTCACACTGGTGGGAACGAGTGAGATATATGGCTTGGAGATAATGGATCAGTCTGGTTAGTGCAGAGAATTTGTGTTGAGGAAATTTGGAGATTAGTTAGTGACTAGCAGTGTATTACTATACATTATAAGAAAATTTATGTTGAATTGTTGTTGTTTTTGTTTGTCCTTCATTCTCGAAGAAGACCATAACATAGGGGTGATATCATGACTTGCAGTAAATTGGATTTAAGTGAGAGAGGGCTATTCCAGGTCACTAATCTCACTCTCTCCTCCAGAGCCATTTGGGTACAGTGACAAGATAGATATCAGGATGACTGGAGATGGCCCTGGATATTTTAAGGCAATTGGGGTTAAGTGACTTCCCCAGGGCCACACAACTAGTAAGTGTTTGAGGTGAGATTTGAACTCAGGCACTCCAGAATCCAGGGCTGGTGCTTTATCCATTGCTCCAGAGAACTGCAAAATTTACTGAGAACTGATCCCCCACCCAGACCCCTCTTTCCCAGGCAAATGATTTGCCTGGGGCTGACTGTCTTTGTCATTTCCAGACTCTTGATAGACTTAAGGACCTTCCCCCAAGCAACTTATCCCCACCCAATGTTCCCCACCTTACTCCCTGGACTTTATGTTATTATGTAAAAAGGGTCCACCTACATTAAATAGTTTCTATTCAGAGTCAGTAATGCCTATACTTAAATTAGGAGCTGTTCTATTGTTTCTTTTGTCACAGGTTCGTTTACATTAATTAGCTATATGTCACTCTGGAGCAATCTTTTGGTTCCCTTTTTGTTCTGCTACCCCATTAAAAAGCCTGTCCTCTGTTCTCATCTTTGGGTATTCCTAGCTTCTGAGCTTTGTGATACCAGGAGCTATAGTTCCTCTGCCCTGATTAAAGACCTTATTTCTCCTATGTTGATTGTTTCCTTAATTTCCAGGTTAACACTAAACCTAGCTGCCCTGAAGAGTATAAAAGACAATGTAAATGAGCTCTAGGGCAACTAGGTCTGGAGTCAGGAAAACAACTTCCTGAGTTCAAATCCTCCCCCAGACACTTACTAGCTGTGTGACCCTGGGCAAGTCACTTAACCCTGTTGGTCTGTTTCCTCATCTGTAAAATAAGCTGGAGAAGAAAGTGAAAAACCACTCCAATATCTTTGTGAAGAAAACTTCAAATGGGGTCAGGAGGAGTCAGACATGATTAAACAACAAAAATGAGGTCTGCCATTAGACTGTGAGCTCCTGGGAGGCAAGTATTGTTTTTGCCTCTTTATTTTTTGTATCCCCAGCACTTAGCACAGTGCCTGACACATAATGCCAGATGCTTAATAAAATGATTCTTAACTTGAATTATGTATGAGTTTGGTAAAGGTGTTGCTGCTGAAAAGGTAAGAATGATAAATATAAGAACACAAGCACATGAATACTGGTGGAACCATTCTGGGAAAAAATTTGGAATTATATTAAAATAGCTAATAACCAGCAATACCACTACTAGGTATACTAGTGGACTCAAGGAAGTCAAAGACAGAGGGAGAATATTTATAGCAGCACTTTTTGTAGTAGTAAATAGCTATAAGGAAAGTGGGTGTTAATCAATTAGGGAATGATCAAACTAACCCTGGTATATGCATGTTATGTAATATTGTTGCACCATAAGAAACAAGGAAAGGAATGGATTTGGAGAAACCTGGAATTCCTGGATGAAGACTTCTATGAAGTGATGTAAGCTAGCAGAACCAAAGGAATGATTTATACAATGACCACAGTAATCTAAAAGGAAAGCAACATTCAGAGATTGGGAATCTGATCAACGAAGTGACTAAATATGACTTCA
The DNA here is from genome assembly GCF_019393635.1 of Dromiciops gliroides. NCBI lineage: Eukaryota > Metazoa > Chordata > Mammalia > Microbiotheria > Microbiotheriidae > Dromiciops > Dromiciops gliroides. The sequence continues at coordinate 159,820,562 of NC_057862.1, read as the reverse complement.
GAGAACTTGAAGACAAGGAAGTCTCCAGCATCTTGTCAAGAGGTGGGAGACAGTTGGTGTGAGATGACTTGTGCATTTTTAGATATGCCCAAAGTATTGTTTTTTATCTTTTTTGCTTGATAATATTTATTATAAAGGAGGTTCTACTAGAGAGGGGTGAGTCACTGGGGAAGTAACAAAGATGTAAACACTAATAGAGAATCTACAAAATTTAAAAGGCAAAAAGAGAAGGCAATGGGAAGTCATTAAAGGTTTTTGACTTGACGACTGATAGGATGAAGAGGTGCATGGGGTATGAAGGGAAGATTAGCACCTCTGATGAGAGGGCTGCCAAGCCCTTTTTCAGGGTCACCGAACTCTCATCTGTGGCTCCAAGAAGCTATAGCATGTGTACACTTTGGTAAAAAACAAACAAACAAGAAACCATTTCAGCAGATGGGCTAAACCAGGTTGAGGGTAACCAATGAGCCTCAAACCCATTAGTGAGTTAGGATGGTGTCTACCCCAAGCATGTGAAGACTTCCCTGGTAGATAGTCAGGTGTGAACAGTTTTCTTCAACAGGCCATGAAGGCAATGAAAACAGAGACTGTCAGACATTGAAGATGCCAATGTCAATGACTCCATCCTGAGTCATCTTGACATTTGTCTTGCCACTGGACTCTGATGAGTCTGTTAGAGAGAGCAAAGCTGACGGCTTCAAGCAATTTTGCCTCACTTAAATCCAACTTATGCACTAGTCAAAAGACATCACCCATACCCTTTTACAACTTTTGCCTACCTAGAAGTCCTGTGGTGGTGGGCAAGCAAGGAAGCAGCAGGTGAAGATACACTGGGAGCTGTCATCACAACCCCACACACAGGCAGCCCAGGCTATAGGGTGGTCTTCTCATTGGATTGTAGTGTCAGTGGGATTTGTTGGTCCCCTGAGAGTCTGAGCAGCCTTTTTTAAGGCCTTCATGGCTTATCTCCTGCCATGAGTAAGTGGCTAGAAAAAGTGCTACTACACTATTGTCTGCTACACCTAACCTAACCCTGGCCTGCTTACCTTATCCTCCCCTGATATCAAAACACAAAAATGTACAAAAACTTTTGTGAAGATTATTCCATTCACCATCAGTACCCGGAATGTGCACACACTTACAGACAACACAAAATACCATAGGCCTGAAAAACAAATAGCTCCTGTTGCAAGAGAACTCAGCAGGTATCCCATCCAAATAGCAGCCCTGAGTGAAACAAGGCTGGCAAATGCAGGCCTGCTTACAGAAGTCAGAGATGGAGACATGTTTGTTTTTTTTGGAGTGGTCACCATGATGAGAAGTGCTTTGAAGCTGGCATAGGTTCCACAATCAAATCTAATCTAGTCAAACAGGCTTGTATGCCTCCCAAAAGGAGTGAATGATGGGCTCATGACAATGTAATTGCCACTCACAAGAAAGTGCCACACTACCATCATCAGTGCATATGCTCCCACCATGACAAATCCTTATGAGGTTAATGAAAAATGTTATGAAGACCTAGAGACCCTCATCATCAATGTGCCAAAAGAGGACAAGCTTGTAATTCTGGGTGACTTTGATGGCAGAGTAGGCACAGGCTATCAGATGTGGCAGAGAGTCCTTGAGGTGAATGGTGTCGGAAATATCAACAGCAATGGCCATTTACTACTGAAGACTGGAATTTTCCATGACCTTCATAAAATTTCATGAATCCATCCTCAAAACAAAGATTGACATTTGATGGACTATTTCATCATAAGGAGAAGAAACAGACAGGATTTGAGAATGATGAAGGTGATGTGTGGCTCAGAGTGCTGGACTGATCATAGACTTGTCCTCTCCAAGCTAAGCATTTGCATTCAACAAAAGTGGTGAATGCAAGGCAAGAGGACTACCAGAAGACAATGTCAACAGATTAAAGTGCTTCTCCTAAGTGGGAACAGTTTGTTGCTAACTTGGAAGAAAAACAGAATTAACACACAGTTGGCAACAGTGGAGTAGAAAAGGAGTGGCAGCTTTCAGAGATTTAGTGTAAAGCGTTGCCTTTACTTATATGAGCCAAAACATTTGCAAATATCAAAATTGGCTTGATGATAATGATGGGGAAATACAGAATCTGCTAAGAAAAAAATGAGAACTCCACAGGGTTTACCAGCAGGATAATTCATCCATCTCTAAGAAGGTAGTGTTTAATTCCATCAAAAGTAAAGTGCAAGCAAAGCTTAGAGAGATGCAGGACTCTTGGCTCAGTAGGAAGGCAGATAAAATTCAATTTTACACTGATAGTAACAATGCAAAACACTTTTATGATGCACTGAAGGCTATTTATGGGCCAAAGACCTATGGTGTATCTCAACTACTCAGTGCAGATGGAGCCATATTAATGAGTGAGAAGGACATAATCCTGAAAAGATGGGGGGAAGGGGCAAGATTCTTACCAGTGTCCTCCTTAATAGGCTGATCCTTCACCTGGAAGATAATCTACTCAGCCAGTGTAGTTTCAGAAAGGACTGAGGAGGGGCAGCTAGGTGGCACAGTGGATAGAGCACCCGCCCTGGAGTTAGGAGTACCTGAGTTCAAATCCAGCCTCAGACACTTGACACTTACTAGCTGTGTGACCCTGGGCAAGTCACTTAACCCCAACTGCCTCACTAAAAAAAAAAAAAGAAAGGACCGAGGAACAGTCACTATGGTGTTTGCTGCCCAACAACTCCAAGAGAAATGCAGTAGCATAACAGTACACAACATTTGTCAATCTGACCAAGACCCTTGATACTGTCAGTTGTGAGGGCCTGTAGAAGATCATGACAAAATTTGGTTGCCTGGAGAAGTTCATCAGTACTGCACTCCAATTTCATGACAGCATGCTTGCATGGGTTCTGGATGATGGGCAATGCTCTTGCACTTTCCCAGTCATCAATGAAGTGAAGCTTTTTAGCATGATGTTTTCAGCAATGTTGTCGGATGCTTTCAACGAGGATAAAAACAGCATCTAGGTCAGCTACCACGCTGATGATAAATTATTTAACTTAAAAGGCTACAAGCCAAGGCTAAAGTGGAGGAAGAGTTGGTGCCTGACTTTTTATTTGCAAGTGATTGTGCACTCAGTCCAGCCTCTGAGATGGATATGCAATAAAATATAGATTGACTCTCTGCATCTTGTGCTAATTTTGGCCTGACAATTAACACCAAGAAAAAAACAGAGGTTCTCCACCAACCAGCACCACTTTGTCTATATGTGGAACCATTGGTTATAACAAATGGAGAAATTTTGATTCTGTGGATAAGTTCACTTCCTTTGGTATATACTTTCCAGGGATGTACATAGAGATCATAAAGCTGATGCACATGTTGCCAGAGAGCTAGCTCAGGGTTTGAGAGGCTCAGAAGGAAAGTATGAGAGATAAGAATTATTAAGCTGCCTGCCATACTGAAGGTCTACAGAGCTGCTATGCTGACCTCATTGTTTTATGCCTGTGAAACCTGGACAGTATACCAGTGCTGTACAGAAAACTGAACTGCTTCCATCTGGATTGTTTAGGAAGATTCTGAAGATCACCAGGTGAGATTACAGTACTGAGGTCCTTTCTCAATTGAACTGCCAAGTATTCCAAACTCTACTGCAGAGAGGCGCATCTCCAATGGCTTGGTCACATTATGCAAATGCCAAATGTAAATTTGCATAAAGGACTATTTTACAGAGAACTCAAACAAGGCAGGTGCTCACATGGAGGTCAGAAGAAGCAACGCAAGGACACTTTCAAGGTCTCTCTTAAGAACTTTGGGATTATGAGATATGGGAGACATTGGCACAGGATGACCCAGCATGGCATCGCCCAAATTAAACAAGGTTATTGTGTCTCTATGAGCAAAGAATTGCAGTTAGCTCAAAAGAAACATAAGATGTGTGCCTTTAGAGACATCTCATTCTAAATGTTCATATGGGACAATTTGTGCTCAACCTGTGGTAGAGCTCTTATGGTCTGAACAGCCACAGTCAGACACATTGGACCTTCTCCCCAATGTAGTGATGTCATTTTATGTTGTGAAAAATGATTATTTATAACCAATTTCTTGGAAAGATTCAGAACACCACCACCCCTTCTTCAAAGCCCTGATTTTTTCAAGGTTCAGTTTCTCCTGATAATAAGATTATGTTAACTCTCTTCATCTAGGTCAGACCCCATCCAACATGCAAGGAATTTAATCTAGGATGGGAAACTCATTGTGTTCTAGTCAAGCTTCAGTGGAGATAGATCCTTTTTGTCTAGCTAGGGTGTGGGGGCCATTGAAGAAGGAAAGCCAATTCTTTGAATTGATAGTCCATGGCTGGACTATGGTCTCTCTGTAGCAGGGTCAATTCTCAACCCCATTGACCATTCTACTGTTTTTCAAAAATATATAAACTGTGAATCTGTCCACCATGAGGGTCTTTTGGTCTGGGAGAGACAGCCAAACAACCATCCTTTTGCTAATAACCTGTCAACTTTTTAATAAAATGATTAAATTACTTAGCAACTGATATCTCTAAATTTTTTAATCATCACATGGTCATCTTTAAGTATAAAACCAATGGTAGGATGAAACTGGTGCTTTCGGAAATTTTGTACACATTTGTTTGTATGTGGTCTCCCCTATATGTTTGTAAATTAATTAAGTGTAGGGACTATCTTTTGCTTTCTTTGTATACCAAGCTCTCTGGTATTCCCAGTGCCCTGACACATAGTAGGTTATTAATAATATTTATCTTATTTATTAAAAATGTGAGTGAATTAAAGGATTAGACTAGAGGCAAGGTTATCAATTATGAGGTGATAATTATCAGTAATCTCAGCGTGAGGTTCGGTAAGCACGTGGAGTGTGAGTGATAAACAACTGTACAGACTCTGAGCAATGGGAATAAAAAGAAAGGAGCATTCTCCACTGCTGGTGGCTAGGGGAAGTTGGTGTGAGGGGCCAGCTTGGATCTCTCAAGCCATCCTCTCTGCTCCTCTGGCCACAAAGGCAGCAGCCACACCCAAGGGGAGACTGGTTAGGTGTGTGTGTCCTTTGGTTTAGTTTCTCAAGGAGAAGGTTCTTTTGATTTACCCCAGAAGATGGGGTATAGGCCCATAACAGTAGACAACATGATACCTCTGCAGTTATGCTAAGAATATTACAATTTTGGAGTTGAAAGGGACCTTAGACATTGAGAACTGCAAAATTTACTGAGAACTGATTCCCCACCCAGACTCCTCTTTCTCAGGCAAATGAGTTGCCTGGGGCTGACTGTCTTTGTCATTTCCAGACTCTTGATGGACTTATGGACCTTCCCCCAAGCAACTTATCTCCACCCAATGTTCCCCACCTTACTCCCTGGACTTTATGTTATTATGTAAAAAGGGTCCACCTACATTAAATAGTTTCTATTCAGAGTCAGTAATGCCTATACTTAAATTAGGAGCTGTTCTATTATTTCTTTTGTCACAGGTTCGTTTACATTAATTAGCTATATGTCACTCTGGAGCAATCTTTTGGTTCCCTTTTTGTTCTGTTACCCCATTAAAAAGCCTGTCCTCTGTTCTCATCTTTGGGTATTCCTAGCTTCTGAGCTTTGTGATACCAGGAGCTATAGTTCTTCTGCCCCAATTAAAGACCTTATTTTCTCCTATATTGATTGTTTCCTTAATTTCCAGGTTAACATATGGGGGCTCTTTCCAGGATTTGAAGACTTCATGCCCAGCCAGCCACCGTTTTTGACCTCTGGATGCTCGGCACCTGCAGGAATCTTCTGTGTTCTAGTCTGGACTCAAATTCGGAGGCCTGGCTTGGGTAAGGGTCTCTCAAATTCAGAACTCGCGTCCAAAGAAGTGATCTCAAAGTCTGGGTTCAAGTTCTCCCTCTGGGATACTCCCTGTCTAGGTATAATGAATGTTTGACTCTGGGAAAAATAAGAAAACATTTTAAAATTTTGAAAACTGGAGGTTTCCCTAATATGCCAGAAAAACTTCTTCCACTTAGCAGTGGTGCTGTTTCATAGCTTTTCTCAATAACTGTTGAGCAGTAATAATTATACAAGTAATAATGGCTATGGTAGTTAAAAACAACTTTGTTTTAACTTTTACTGTTTTCTTTCTTCAAGCTTCACAGGTATTCAAGTTTTCATACTCCTAGCAATTCAAATATTATGATGGTTTTCTATGTTTGATAACTTTTAATGTTGGAGGTTTTATTTCAAAATAGGATATTCAACTCTAATTTGTTTTACTATCTGGTGTTATTGTTAAAAATATTAATGCTGTTTTAACCTTTTTCTTTCCCCTAATATTCTATTTCTTGCCAGGATTACAAACTTCCACAGCATTCATCTACCTTTAAATGTTTGTTCTAACTATATTAATGGTATTTTTAGGCAAAAAGTCTGATATATCAGAGCCAACCTTAATAAGGTATTGTCTAAAAGTAGACAATTACTGCTACAATAATTTCTAATGAAAATGTAAAAAGATGTGCCTTCCCACCTTATAGGCTTCGACTTTCACCAGATATATAGAACTCTATTTAATTCTCACCCACAATGATATCCAGCTCTCCCTCTTCTGAAAAGCTCTCTACTTTCCCCCATTACCACCTGATAACTCTGTCTTAATCTGCTGCTCTTCCCCCACCCCCTAGAAGAAGTCCCATCCTCCTAGCCCTAACCTCTTCTGAAATTGGAAAGGTCTTAGTGACCTCTCCAAACAGATTCAGTTGTATCCCTCTAAACCTTGTCCTTGAATTCTCAATCTCTATCCCCCTTCCCTAGAGGACAATTAGCAGCATTAGGCTTTCTTATTAAGGGCTACCCTATCCTTTGGTCTTTTAGCTCCCTACAATTCCTCTTCTGAGTTCATGTGATGCTTGTCCAAGACCTAAGCAATGAATGTTCCTGTGATTCCTAGAGCATCTGTGGTCCCCTAATGCCTATACTCTATCTGAATTTCCATGATTCCACTATTTTCACCTTTAATTTCTCTAGTGCCTTTTTCAGTGGGTCCTTTGGTATGAATTGCCAGTTTTTACTTTTACTTTACCTTTACCTGGGAAGGGCCCTGCAGTACACTTTGCACTGTTCTGCTTCAGAGAATCCTCTACTTTTCACAATTTAAAAGCAGAACTAGCTGACATTAAGTTTCCTATAGGCTCCACCCTCTCCAGTATGTGAAGAGTTTACTCCTTTGCTCCCTGGATCTCCAATTTTCCAAAAGTGGCTCCATATTCTCACCTCATGCCATAAAGTATCTGCTCTCAGGTTTTAAGTTTTCTAGGACATCTGATATTAGCCAATAGTCTGTCTTGAAGGATTAGAGATCTCTACTATCAAAACTGAGATAGAAACCCGGATTATTCCCTGATATATTGATGGTTCCTGTCTCATGATGCTGGGTATGCTATCACCCTATACAGAAGAGGTCATTGACCCCTTCTTTGGCTCCTTCAGCACAACAGGCTGAATTTGAAGCCCTGACTCAGGCTTGTGAATTGGCCAAAGGAAAACTAGTGAATCTTTTTACCAGATAGCAGGTATGTGTTGGGGATTTCAGGATGTTATGGAAATATAAAGGGTTCCTAATGTCCTCTGGCAGTCCTATATATCTAGAAATTGCTTGACTCCCTTTTGTTGATAGCAGCAGTGATTTGTTAAAATGCCAGGACACTCCCCATGAAGATTCTCCCCATGACTGGGTTAATGCCCTTGCTGACCTGCATGCCAAGCAGGCTGCTCAGAAAACCCCACTCCCTATTCTATCTTCCCATTATATCCCCAGACCTGGCCCCAGATTAACACTGACACACAGAGAATTTGCTGTAGTCCAAAGGACTATGTCCTATCCCTTCCAAGACAGGCAAAAACTAGAAGAGTGTAAAAAGGATAAAAACTCTGGGCTCCGGTAATGGGTCAAATGGATGCCCAATTTCTCCCCCAATTCTTTCCATTGACCTATGATGGAATACCTTCACTCTTTAAGTCACTGGAGTCCTGACAACAGCTTAATTTAGTCTGCAAATTTTGGTGGTAAATTGATATCACCTGTATATGACATTTATTTACAATGTCCTAGCAAGCAAGTCCTTACAATCTCCCCCTAGGAAATTTCCTTACAATGGCAGACTGATTTTATTCAATTTACACCTTTTTCTAGTTATAAGTTTGTAATTATGGTTTGCATGTTCTCCCATTGGGTGGAAGCTTTCCCTTATAAGAAAGTTATTGCAACAGCTGTAGCCAAATACTTATCAGAAAAGATTTTTCCCACCTGGGGAATTCCTAATGGAGTTCACACTGATTGAGGGTACTTCTTTTACTGTTCAATTGTCTGCAATTTTTAGCTTCCTGGCAGTACTTCAATATTTACACTATGCTTACCACCCCTCAATTCTCAGGTTTGGTAGAATTATCATTGGAATCATTAGGTTTCAGCTTAGAAAGTTTTCACTCCTATATTGATTGTTTCCTTAATTTCCAGGTTAAACAACATCCTGCAGTCCACCCTTTTCACTTTACACATGAGGAAAGTGAGATCCCATGGAATTTTAAGTGACTTGCTTAAATCAGAGAGGCAGCAGAAAGCAGGATTTGACTGTTAACCTGGAAATTAAGGAAACAATCAATATAGGAGAAATAATGTCTTTAATTAGGGCAGAGGAACTATAGTTCGTGGTCATCTCAAAGCAAGAAGCTAGGAATATCCAAAGATGGGAACTGAGGACAGGGTTTTTATGGGGTAACAGAATAAAAGGGAATCAAGACCACTCCAGAGTCTGGTACAGAAACTACTTAATACTTAATGTAAACGAACCTTTGACCAAAGAAAACTATAGAACTGCTGTTGAGTTAAGTATAGACGCTACTTAACTCTATTTTTAAAATTTTTTATTTTGGGGGGTTTTGGGAGGTTTTTTTTTAATGAAGCAGTTGGGGTTAAGTGACTTGCTAGGGTATACAGCTAGTAAGTGTTAAGTGTCTGAGGCGTAGGGTGGATACCTTTTTACATAATAAAGTCCAGGGAGTAAGGTGGGAAAGACCTTAAGTTGATCAAGAGTCTGGAATTGGACAAAGATTGGTTAGCTCCAGGCAATTCATTGCCTGGGGAAGGGGGGTGGAGGTCGGTGTCACTTCTCAGAACCAGGTTCTCTGATTTCAAGTATACTTTCCTCATCACGCTTCCTATGATGCCTTTTAGTGACTGGTTTCTTCAAAGCTAGAATAGTAAAGTGGAACATCTGAGAAGTCCACCAAAAAGGAAAGGACTGTGTGACAAGCAGGAATCTGAGAGGCAGCCATAGAGGCTCGTCACAGAAAGAGGCTGGCCAAGAGAACATGTCCCAGAGGACTCCGCAATCAGGACACCATCAGTTAAGGTAAGGAAGGGTTATGACTTGCAGAAATAAGAGGAACACATCTATTAAGTCAAAGATTATTTATATTTCTAAAGATCTCCTGAAATTTTGAGGCATGGTGAGAGGATGTTTTACTGTAGCATTCTCTAGATAGGGATACACCCCAACTTAATAAGTATTCATGAAGCACTCATGATGTGTCCGACATCATCTTGGTTCGTGTGGGCATTAAAAAGAAGATTGACACTATCCTCTGTGGCCAATTCAAGTCAGCATGGAGAAAGAGCTCATGATTTAGAATAAAAGGACCTGCATTCAAAAGAGGCACTGATACTACCTCTGGAACTTTGGGTAATTGAATTCAACAAATTTTCATTAAGTCCTTGCAGTGGTCCAGATACTGTGCTAGATGATGCAGTGTTTCCTTTCTTCTAGTAGTTCAATCTGTACTTGAGGGGAGGAGGGCATACAAATATACAATAATAAGTAAATTCAAGAGGGAGAAAGTGCAAATAGGGGGAAGAGGATGAGTTCCCTGAGGAAGTGGCTCCTAAACAGAGCTTTGAAAGAATCTAGGAATTGTGGAAGGCAAACTTGAGCCATTCATCCCACTATTCATCCATTCATCCATCTACCCATTCATCAATAAACTTTTATTGGGTATTTATTAGATATCAATTTGAAGGAATACAGAGACAAAAGTGAAATAGTACTTGCCCTCAAGGATCTTACATTCTATTTATTCCCCTCCTTTCTATTCCCTAGTCACACTGCAGTTCAAGCCTTCATGCCAGGATTTCAACCACACTGGGGTACTTAGAGGTTTCCCACTAACCAGCTATTTACAATTTTAGATGCCCTTTATATTTCTGTGGCTTCACTGGGCAACATTTCCACATATGGGCACTACCTCATTACCTTATCACCTTTTGCCCTATACTATTCCTTTAGCTTATTAGGTGATGACCCCATTTTCAATATCTGCATTGTATTTATAGGACAATCTGCACATATATCAAGCTTCTTCCATTCTTCTGTGGCCTTCTTTAGAATACTCCGTCAAATGTTATCTTCAATCTTTTTTCAGTCACATCTGATTTCTCATGACCCATTTAGGGTTTTCCTTGGCAAAGATATGGAGTGGTTTGCCATTCCTTCTACAGCTCATTTTTACAGTAATTTGCCTAGGGTCACATAGCTAGGATGTGTCTGAGGCCAGATTTGAACTCAGGAAAATAGAGTCTTCCTGATTTCAGGCCCAGCACTGTGTTCACTGTGCCATCTAGCTGTCACACTGTCAAATATGCCTTTGTACTTCACCTCCATATCCATAGCATCAAGTGCAGTGAATTTACATGTAATAGGTTCATTTGAATATGTCAAATGAATGAATACATGTATAAATCCAGAAACACAAGGCTGAGGGTTGAAAGAGATCTAAACTACTAACTCCCAGTAGCGAAGTTAGCAAGTTAAAAGAATTATTATGAGCCAGTGGGAAAGGAATCATATATCTATAGACATTTATTACTATCTCCCTTTCCTCTCATGAGCTGTAGATTTTTGTGATTGGTTTCAAATTTAGGTGAATTTGTTTAGGTGGTTAGAATGGTGAAAACAAGAAGAGATGGAGGAAATAAGTAATTTTATAGTATCAACTATGTGCCAAGTACTGTGCTAAGTACTTTTGTTTCCTTACAAATATATCTTCGATCCTCACAACAACACTATATTGCTATTATAATACTCATTTAAAGTTGAGGAAACCCAAACAGAGGGAAGTGACTCTGCCAGAGTCATTCAGCTAATAAGTGTCTGAGGTCATATTTTGAACTTAGGTCTTCCTGACTCCAGGCCCAGCATTCTGTCCACTATGTCACCAGATACCTAGTGAGAGAAATTAAAGGGTAATTTTTTTTTCTTGATGACAGTAAAAAAAGAAATGTAAACATCTCCATTACAATTTGGCTGACCTCTTTTCTCACACCTATCAAGCAAAATAATTAGTAATAACCAGAACATATGAAGTGCTTTAAAGCTTGCAAGGAATATATAATAGAGCATGTGAATTCCATAAATAATCATTTTCCATCTCAAAAATGAGGAAACTAAAGCTCAGAAAAACTTGCCTGTGGTAATACGTCTAGTAAATCTTTAAGGACAGATTTGAACACAGGTCTTCTAGATTCCTGTGCTCTTGACTACATTGGCTGACTTAATGATAATATATAAGAATAGACCTAGTCGGGGGCAGCTTAGGTGGCACAGTGGATAAAGCACCAGCTCTGGATTCAGGAGGACCTGAGTTCAAATTTGGCCTCAGACACTTGACACTTGCTAGCTGTGTGACCCTGGGCAAGTCCCCCATTGCCCCACCAAAAAAAAAAAAAAAGAATAGGCCTATTCTTTGTTGCACTGGATCATTGTTCTGAAGACTTTCTTATAACCAGTGGAATAGTCCATTATTTATGTGGACTCTTCACTAATTTTCTCTGCTCCCTTGCTCAGCCTTTCTTCCAACTTGCCTACCTCTTCTGAAGGAAATGACTGATGACCTCCTGTGGAGTCAGGACAGGGAATGGAAGGGAGCCAGTAACTGCTAGGAGGGTTGAGAAGACAAACATAATTTCTATACTAGGTCCTGTGGCTTTGGAAAGCCTTTGATTGAGCTCAGGTTCTCAGATATGAGTGAATTCTATCTCTTCAACTTCATATAAGCTTGAAAACAGAGACTGGTACTTGACATGACTGAATGAGTTCTAAATAATGGTCTGCCAGTTAATTTCATGGTGTCACTCTTAACAAAGGCCTAACTTTTCTGAAATGTTACCAAAAAGACCACATTCATCTTTTGTTTCCTTCCCTATATTTTTACATTTAATTACTTAAACATAATTCTTCAGGTTCAGTAAGCAACCATCACCATAGAAATTTAGGTTGTAACAATATAGTCCCTTCTTATTGGGCCCAAATGCTCTTTTGTAAATGGGAAGAATGTCAGAAAAAACTTAGTTTTTAACTGGGAAATTCCCTCAAGAGAAAATTTAATCTGACAATCTCAAGATATGGCCTACCCAACTTATTTCAAATATCTCTTTAGAATATCACTTCCTGTGGCCACACTACCTGAACCTGGGCAAGGTAAATACTTTGGGATTTTGTTGTTGTTTTTAAATTTTATTTCTTTCCTCTCCAAGTTTTTTCTGGGATCCACCAAAAAGGAATGTTTGCTTTCGACATATATACTTTGGATTTTACAATTCCAAACCACACCCCAGCCACTTCAGAACAGAAAATCTAGAAGGCAGTAATTGTGTAACATGTAAATCTCTGGACTCAAGCCCGTGGCTGTGGTTTGGCAAGGCATCCAGTATAACATCTCTTTTCTCATCTCCTGGAAAAAAAAAAGCAAAAAATTACCTTGAAAATAAAGGTAATGATTAATCTGTCGAGCTCAAAAGGAATCAGCTTTGAGAATTGAGGTTCCAATTTGTGAATATAAACAAAGAGCTGAAAATAGGGGATGAAAACCTCACCAGATGAAGTACTAGGTCATATTGAATTGCCGGGTCCATGTTTATAGTCAGAGAATTCTACCGGCTATCTCCAGGAATCTATAAGCAGATGTCAAACTCTCCAGGTTCCGTGTGCCAGTGAAGTCATAAAAGTCCAGCTGCTGAGAGGATCATCCATTCTAACCTGGACTGAAGAGTGTCATCTGAAGTCTAACTGATAAGTGCTACTTACTCTTTTCAGGACTCGTGGCTGCAAGTTTAGGAGATGGACAGAAAGGTGGAAAAAACCTTCAAAAATAAATTAATGCTGAAGAACCCCTTGGTCAAAGAAACGATTGCAGAATTCTTGGGGACATGCATGTTGGTTGTAAGTATAATCTGATTTCCCTTTTATTTTCTAACTCAAGATGTGTATGGTTTCCACCCACCCCCCACCCTCGCCCCCTTTGGCTAGAACGATAGCTATAATGCAAGGGTCTCTTTCATATTACTATAAGAAAACACCATAACTATCTAATTACTATTTATTAACCTATATTTCCAGTGCAAATTATTGTATTATCTCAACAGCCTAATGAGAAAGTTTTAGTCCCCTGTTAATTAATAATGATAATAACAATAATAATTTCTATATTACTTCAGTGTTTGCCCAGGGCTTTCACTGTTATTTCATTTGATCCTCACATGAATGATTTACCTAGGATGATCTAGACTGGTTTCTGTAGTAAAATGAGTAGTTACAGGTAATCAATAAATAGGGATGGCTGCAATATCCTGTTATAGTTAAGCAAGGCCTTGGTAATGATTGTATTGGACCGAGCAGTAGCTGGGTAATGAAGGATTTAGTGCATTAAGTAGAAATAAAATGAGATACTAGATATTGTTTTCAGGTAACTATTTTCCTTTCAATTGTCAAAGTCCTTTTTCCCCCCCTCCTTTTGGACTTGGGCTTTTATCCAAGAATTACTAATTCAACAGTTCCCTGCATCTTCTAGCCATAACTGAGAGCAATTTCTAAGAATTCTCAGGTTATTAATCTGGATAATTTCTTAACCTTAAGGGGCCTGAGCAAATATTGGAGTAATACTCTGAAAATCCACCACCACCTAAAGTCTCTTGCCTTTGGGTTTCCTTCATCACTGCTTGCTCCATGATAAATCTCCAAATTCTTGTTAAAGGCAGTCCATTCATGAGCAGAGAAAGACAATACTTAAGCATTCAATTATTAATTCAACAACAAATTGGACATGCAGTTCTAACTTTAAAATCTTGATAATATTGCAAGAAAAAAAAATAACCCCATTGTAGGGTTTTTAACCGAAAGCACAAAAAACCCTGGTTCTTATTCAAAAGGAATATATTGGTGATAAACTAGTTTTTGTTATCAACTCCATTTTATTCTTTTTCAATTCTATTGAGTGCCTGCTGGGTGCAGCATGTTGGAAACTTTGGTTTTAAATGGTTCTATGTCAGATAAACTGATTATGAAAATGTTGAGCTGGGGAAAAATAAATTAAGATAATAAGATCATAGATTTAGAGTTGGAAGGAATCTTAGAGATTATCTTGTCCAACCCACTAGTTGTACAAAGTGGGTCTAGAGATGAAAAATGACTTTTCTAAGATGGGGAGACCTTTGGGTGTCCTTCTGGTCTCCAAAATACTCCAGACATGGAGTGATTGTGTTCTCCTACTAGGTTATATCCAGAACATCATCCTATGAAAATCCATTCTCTCTAAACTTGAAGGGGGACATTGGGGGGGGGGGGTCACTGGTAAGGGTCAGGGTAGCCAGTTCCCCAGATTCTTGGTACCAGACTTATTTCCTGATGGATGATACATTGTAAGGTGGGCATGGTTGTGCCATTTTATCAGAACACAAAACTATACTTTTTGAAGCTCCTTCTAGGAACAGGGAAAGGGCAGAAAATTAAAGCAAAGTGGTCTAAGAGTACTGGGTGTTCTGCAGAAAAGGAAAAAGGAAAGGGAAGTGAATGTGGAGAACAGGAAGATAATACTTCTCCCTTTCTTATCTCAGAACTTTTATTTCAGAAGCCTGACCCTTTTAGGGTTTAGGAGTTACTGTAAATATGGATTTGCTCAGCAAAGCTATTCAGTGCATTGTTCTGCTCCTAATTACACATGATAGGTATTCAAGATATGACTGGTAGTACATGGTAAGAAATAAAATGTGTCTTCAGGATTAAAGGTAAGGTCATAGGGAGAAGCAGAGTGGTTTAGTTGGCCTCAGAGACAGCAAGACCTTGCCTCCTGACACATACTAGCTTTGTGACCCTGGGCAAGTCCTTTAATTTCTCAGTGCCTCCAGTTAACTAAAATGTTTAAGTTATAAAGAAGGTGTGGACCCTCACTGAGCATTCTGGGGCCCCCCCTACCCCCACCCCCTCCACCATTCCGTGATCCCAAGAAATGACAGGTCTAATTCCTATTTTATTTTCAGAATTAAAAACCCCCTGGATGCCTTGATATCTCATTATATTGTTCCTTAGTTTCCCAAACAAGGCTCAAAGGCTCTCTTAAAAAGAAAGGCAGAGGTTTGGGAGTAAATTTAGAAGTTCTGAACAAACAGCACCTTCTATGATAATGCAATCATATCAATTTGTCATTGATGAGAAAAAAATTTCTTGCATGCAGTGACTTTTTTTTTTTTTTTTTGCGGGGCAATGGGGGTTAAGTGACTTGCCCAGGGTCACACAACTAGTAAGTGTCAAGTGTCTGAGGCCACATTTGAACTCAGGTACTCCTGAATCCAGGGCCGGTGCTTTATCCACTGTGCCACCTACCTGCCCCTGTATGCAGTGACTTAAAAAAAAAAAAGTTATTTGAAATCTCAATGGATAGGCATAGGGATTAGCCCTGTGATTTCACTGATATAGGGAACTCCCAGATGAGCTGACTCCCTCTATCAATGTAAGGTGGCACCGTCTCAGAGAGCATTGAGCAGTGGAGGGAATTAGTGGAGGGTCACACATCCACTGTGTCAAATATGAGACTTGGGAAAAAGGAAGGGAAGTAGAATTGGACATAAAGTAAAGCTGTGGAGTGAGTAACAGGAATATTCATCCTCCCATTTCCCCTTTCTTTACAACCTACCTCTGCCTCTTTGTGGTGTGCTCCCACCAAAAAAGAAAAAAAAAATGATAAAGTTATTCACAATAAGGTGTCACCGGCAGAGATTTTATGCGTTTTCAGATGCTGGTGGAGATGATTTTAACCGGAAACAAAAAAGTCTCTTCAAAGGAAGTGCTTCTCTAATTTGGGGATTTCAGACATCAAAGACCCCAGCAGAAGGAGCACCTAACTGGCCTTATTCTACTCCTAAGCAAGATCAGTCCAGGAGGGGGAGCTTCAACTTTTTTTATGTTCCTTCTTCTACAGAGAAGAGACTTAGAATCATAGAATTTTAGGAAGGGATATTAGAAATTATCTAATCCAACTTCAGGGGCAGCTAGGTGGCACAATGGATAGAGCACTGGGCCTGGAGTCAGGAAGACTCATCTTCCTGTGCTCAAATCCGGACTCAGACACTTACTAGCTGTGTGATCCTGAGCAAGTCACTTAACCTTGTTTGCCTCAGTTTCCTCATGTATAAAATGAGCTGGAGAAGGAAATGGCAAACCATTCCAGTATCTTTGCCAAGAAACACCCCAAATGGGGCCATGAAAAGTTGAACATGATTGAACAACGATAAAAAGTCCAAATTTCCCTCCCAATATGAAAATCCTTTCTGATAATCTTTGACAGGCTCACCCAGGTTCTCTGATGATGGAGACTTCACTACCTCCTGAAGCAGTAAATTCTATTATTGGACCACTCTAACTGTTGTGAAGTGCATCCTTCTGTATGATTCTATATCCCTGTAACTTACATCAATTAGTCTTGGTTTTTCCCTCTAGAGATATACAGTTTACTCTTTCTTCTACATGATAACCTTCTTCAAATGCTGAGAAAAAATTGTCACATCTCCCTTTTGTCCCCTTTGTCCAGTTCCCCTATTTTTTTCAATGATTTTTCAGATGAGATTATTTCCAGACCCCTTCACCCTCCTGGTCTTTCTCCATTTCTTCCACACTTTACATTCTCAATTCTCTCTCCCAGATGCAATGGTCTTACTTACAGTTATACCTCCAATGTGTAAGAAATAGAAGAAATACACACATATGTATATGTGTGTGTGTGTATGTCCCATAAGCAGGATAGCATGTTGCCATGGCAACAAGTAAGTAGGGTGTAGGATGGGTGATGGTCTATTGGTAGACCACTGGTAGTCTTTAATATTTCCCCATTAAAATCAAATACCCCATAGGATGAGTATCACCTTAAGCCCTTATCAGCTACTGACACATTGTTGGGGAAGGCCTTTGGGACAGCTTTTTAACCAGGACAGCTTGTTCTCAGAGAGAACAGGCCCCTAGGTTAATGGTACAGAATGGGGTTAAGTGGGAGGCTCACAGGAGAAGAGAAGAGCCACCTGCACTGGAAAGTAGGAGCTTGTCCAAGACAAATTGTACCCATAATAATTTTGCCTGGGGCTGGTTAGGTGTCCCTCCATTGAGCCAGTAATCTTTCCTTGGTAGGGAGGAGAGTTGTTTGTCATAGGCTGGTCAGTTGTATCTGGCCCCAGGACACCTTCAGATTTTTAAGTTATTGTCAGACTATATGTTCAAACCTACTTAGGGTGGGCATGGGGGAGGGGGAGTGGAAGGGGTAGGGGAGAAGAGGAATTCTAAGAACTTTGGAAATCAAATTATATATTGTCAGAATTGAGATTTAAATAGAAAAGACTTATCGCGTGGGGCAGCTAGGTGGCGCAGTGGATAAAGCACCGGCCCTGGATTCAGGAGGACCTGAGTTCAAATCCCGCTCCAAACACTTGACACTTACTAGCTGTGTGACCCTGGGCAAGTCACTTAACCCTCATTGCCCCACTTAAAATTAAAAAAAAAAAAAGACTTATCACAGACTGAATTTAAAAAAAAGAAATTCATTTAATAAGAAATTATATAGGACCACTTTTAGTCTAGGATCCTAATATGGAGCCTCTAAGTCCTGCAAGGTAGGAAAGCTACAAGTATGAAAGGTCCTCATTCTTTCTGGAAAAATTGAAGTAACAGAAGATATAATCTTGTGCCCACTGAGTCAGCAGTGGAACCTACTCTTCAATTCCCAGACTAGAAACTAGCGACCTTGCAGCAGTAAAAAGGTAGGCCCAAGTCACAGAGGTAGTAAATAAAAGAACTGGGAATAATTGCATTCACCTGAACATCATAAAATTGATAACTTTAGGAAGAATATATATAATAACACATGAATCGTATAAATACACACCATTAGGTATGAGATAAACAAAAGGCTAGTTTTGTACAAAGTGAAACAGAAGCCATAATGCAAAGCAGTTTTACACGAGACAATCCGGGAGGAGAGTGTCTTTTTTCATTTAATTTTTAATTTATAGAATAAACAAGCATTTCAAGAACATAGTACAATAAAACAGACAATTATACATGAAACTGCAAATCTATCTACCTTGCACAACTTGCTATTCCTTTCAAATACGCAACAAAATTTATCTACATAATTTTTTTCTGCTCTCACCCTGGAGAGAGCTCCATTAGATACAAATAGGTATATGTATATTGTGTGGTGTGTGTGTGTGTGTGTGTGTGTGTGTGTGTGTGTGTGTGTGTGTGTGTGTGTATAAAATTATTCTACACATACTTCTATTTATCAGTTCTTTCTCTGGATATAGATAGCATTTTTCTTCATCTGGGTATTTAAAACAGACAAAATAATTTATTTGAGAGAGTGTCTTTTTTAATCTTCCTTCCCCTAGCCATCAGTATAAGATTTATTCCATAAATTTAAGTATGTATACCCCATTCCCTGAAATATAAAAAGTTAATGGGATAAAATGCTGTTAGCTTATATCCTATATCCTAGGTTCCATCCCACTCTCTCAGTGTAAGCTTTCCGAAGGCCTTCAGTTGTTTCTTCTGTGACTTGGTCCTCATGATTTATACTATTTTTTTTTTTTTTTTTTTTTTTTTGGTGAGGCAATTGGGGTTAAGTGACTTGCCCAGGGTCACACAGCTAGTAAGTGTCAAGTGTCTGAGGCCAGATTTGAACTCAGGTACCCCTGAATCCAGGGCCGGTGCTTTATCCACTGCGCCATCTAGCTGCCCCTATACTATGTTTTTCTACTAATTCATTCTACTCTTACATTTTCTGCCCTCTCTTTGAAACCACCCATTTCAATTAGAAGAGATTGTTTGTTCTACTGGAAAAGCTAGTTTCCTTCTCCCTCAATAAATAGATAGATAGATAGATAGATAGATAGATAGATAGATAGATAGATAGATAGATTGATAGCTAGGTAAATAAATAAATAAATGAGTTGAGCAAGGAAGCAAACAAATAAATAAATAGATAAATGGATAAAAAATAAATGAACAGGGGGGCAGCTAGGTGGCGCAGTGGATAAAGGACTGGCCCTGGATTCAGGAGGACCTGAGTTCAAATCCAGCCCCAGATACTTGATACTAGCTGTGTGACCTTGGGCAAGTCATTTAACCCTGTTTGCCTCAATTTCCTCATCTGTAAAATGAGATGGAGAAGGAAATGGCAAACCACTCCATTATCTTTGCCAGGAAAACCCCAAATGGAGTCATGAAGAGTCAGACTTGTCTGAAATGACTCACATCAATAAAAAGCATTCCAAGAGATAGAGGGCATCCAGCCACAGGCGACAGCCTGAGCAAGAGTATGGATAAGGATGCAGGAGATGGAATGCCAAATTTGAGAAACAGCAAGTAGCCAGTTTGACTGGGATGTAGAGAGCAGGAAAGAGAATACTATGAGTCAAGTCTGGAAAAGTTAACTGAAATCAGGCTGTGAAAGGCTTTGACTGCCAAGATGGAGAATTTGTATTTCATCCTAGAATCAATGGGGGAAGGAGGCACTATAAATTCTTTTTTTTTTAATTTGATTTTATTTTCTTTTCTGTTCCAAATTCCCTCCCTCACACCTTCCCTTCCTCCATGCACCAAGACAAGAAAAATGAAACTGATACAAATATGTATGGGCAAGCAAAACAAATTCCTACATTCACCATTTCTTTTTTAAAAGGGAAAAGAAAATATGTTTCAATCTGTACTCTTAAGTTCATCAGTTCTCCATCTGGAGGTAGATAGCATATATTATCATGAGTTCTTTGGAACTGTGGTTAATTATTGTGTTGATCAGAATTCCCAAGTCTTTCATAGTTGTTTCTTTTTATAATATTGTTGTTACTTAGAAATTGTTCTCCTGGTTCTACTCATTTCCATTTGCATCAGTTCATGTGAATCTTCCTAGGTTTTTCTAGAACCTTCAAAATTTCTAACATCATAATAGTTGCCTATAATGTTCATATATCACAACTTGTTTAGCCATTCCTCAATTGATAGGCACCGCCATCAGTTTCCAATTCTTTGCCATCACAAAAAAAGAACTGCTATAACTATTTTTGCACAAGGGTCCTTTTCCTCTTTCTTTGATCTCTTTGGAGGTATAGACCTGGTAATGATACTGCAGGGCAAAGGATATGCACAGTTTAGTAGCTCCTGAGGTAGAATGGAGTGCACAGCTCCACAATCACGCATTAAAGGAGCCATGTCAGTGTTGGACCACTACCAGGTAAGGCCTAAACTAGATTAAAATATAACTGGAAAATATTTAACAAAATCAATAAACATACAAAAACATTAGACAATGTACATATGTCATTTTCTAAGTCAATATGTGACTTAGAGGAGATTATGTACAGTTCAGAGTCTGACATCACTACATTAAAGTACCTGTTTTTCCACAGCTTCTCCAGCATTTGTCATTTTCCTTTATGTCAGTTTTGCCACTCTGATGAGTATGAGGTGGTACCTAAAGAATTGTTTTAATTTGCATCTCTCTATTTTATTTTTTTTTAGTGAGGCAATTGGGGTTAAGTGACTTGCCCAGGGTCACATAGCTAGTAAGTGTTAAGTGTCTGAGGCCAGATTTGAACTCAGGTACTCCCGACTCCAGGGCCGGTGCTCTATCCACTGCGCCACCTAGCTGCCCCATCTCTCTAATTATTCATGATTTACAATTTTTTTTTATATGACTATTGGAGGCCTGAATTTTATACCCTGAAACTGACTGTTCCATATCCTTTGACCATTTATCATCTGGGGAATGAGGAGCCACCATAAATTCTAAAGCAAGGAAGTGGCATGAAACTGAGCTGCTGTTTTAGGCAAGTTATCTTGGCTACAGTGTGGCAGTTAGAATGAAGAGCAGAGAGTGACTGGAGGTCCATTATATTATTGCCTCCTAATCATCCAGATGAGAGATGTTGAGGGTTTGAACTTAGGGTGGTTGGCTCTGTGAGTGCAAATATAATTTGCCCTTCTAAAGATCTTTTGTGAAGAATTTCCTCATTACAACCAATCCCTGGAAGTAGCATTCTTATTCCCATTTCACCACCTTAGTTTCCTTCTCTTGGAGTTCTAATGGGAGGGTGGGAGAAATGTAAATACAGATCTGTATCTAGCATAGCAACTTAGTATTACATACCTTCTGAGGAGATGGAAAGATAAAGATAGAGGGGAAACCACAAGGTGGCTAGGAAGACCCAAATACCTTCTGCATTGCGTCTTACAGAGAGCCAGGGATTCAGGGAGGTAGAGGTGCTGAAGTAGAGCATTGCAAGCATGGGGGGCAGTGTGGGAATTTTGTGTGAGGAACACCAAGAGGCAATTAAACTTATGCAGTGTCCCTTTTGCTCCTTCACTCATTGCTCATGGTCCTTATGAATCTAATTGTTCTACTTTTGATTAGATTATCTTTTTTCTTTTCCTGGTCAATGACGGTTAAGTGACTTGCCCAGGGTCACACAACTAGTAAGTGTCAAGTGTCTGAGGTAGATTTGAACTCAGGTCCTCCTGAATCCAGGGCCGGTGCTTTGATCCACTGCTCCACCTAGCTGCCCCTAATTGTTTCTATCTTTGAACTTAAAGGCTTGTTCTTGCTCTAAGAAAATCTCTAGAGCAAAGCTTTTTTTTTTTTTTATTTTGATTTACAAATCAAAAAGACTTAAGATTTTTTTCTGTTTCTCCTCTATCCCTGGTAGTGTGATTTAATGGATTGTGCCTGTGTTCTAGTCCAAGTACTGAACTACTTTTTTGTACTTTTTTTTGTAGCAACTTTTTCATCTATAAACACGGCTAATGATAACTGCCCACCTACGTCAAGGGTTGAAATAATGTATGGAAGCATTGTGTAAATTGCAAAGTGCTATACAAAATGAGGCATTTGGTGGGTGGCAATGGTGGTAGTGGTCGGTGAGTTGTTTTCAATGTGTCTAACTCCTTCATCACCCTATTTGGGTTTTTTCTTGATGAAGACTATTGGACATGGTTTGCCATTTCCTTCTCTAGCTCATTTTACAGATGAAGAAACTAAGGTAGACAGGGTGAAGTGACTTGCCCAGGTCACACAGCTGGTAAGTGTCTGAGGTCAGATTTGAACTCAAGGAAAATGAGTCTTTCTGACTTCACTACAGCATTCTATCTACCCTGCCAAGTAGTTGTTGTTGCTGCTACCGCTGTTGCCACCACTGTTGTTGTTGCTGCTGCCGCCACTGCCCCTTGCATGCTATACCAATATCACCACCTCCATTCCTATATCCTACCCCTCAGCTTCAACCAATCAGTGGATCATTCTGTAGATCAACTAACCACAGACAGATAGAAGTGATTTATTTGCTCATGGGCTGCATTTTTTCCGGGGGTACTCCTCAAATGACTCACATCATCTTTGGGGGACTCTTATCAATATGTTCTCCTTCAAGCACTATAAATATTACTGTTCCTCTTCTCGGAAATAAAAAATAAAAGAACTTCTGATACTGCAGTAAATGTGCGCAAGTTGAGCCTTTTTAGACAACTCCCAGACAGGCATACTCTACAGGAGGTGCAGGTAGTTGCTGCACCCACACATTACGTCCTGGAAGAAGGTACCTTAGAGTACCGTGGTTCTCACCTACCCCCAACATTCACATTTTTGCTCATGGAACAGCAGTATTCTATGCCATAAGGAATTGAGGGCACACCTGTGACTTTTATACTGGCATCCACTATGGGAAGCCAGAAGAATGGAGTCTGTGGTTCCTTTTAATAAAACAATTTGTCTTTGTTGATTTCTATGTAAGTTTGACCACTTCTCAAAGTGTGACCAGATTTTAAGGTAGGCATATATGTATGTGTCTATGCATACATATATGTATATACCTTAAAACTTGGCATATGCCCCTATACACCATACATACATACATAAATGTGTATATATGTATGTGTATAAACATTGTGTATGTGTATCATTGTACATACATGCACCATGCATACGCATGCACAATGCATGCAAAACTATGCATATATACCCACCCCACATATACATAGTAAAGGTTTGTTTATTTTGGAACATAATTTTTACCATTGCTGAGAAGCTGAGAGAGTGAAACAAAATGACCCTATAAATATTTTTTTATCCACAATATCATAACATCTGAAATTTTGTGGTACACCTAGCAAAACCTTGGGGCACACTAGTGTGCTGTGGTACACTCTTTGAGAACCACTGATCTAGGCTATTTCTTCATTTTACAAATGAAGACACAGGGCATAGAGAGGAGATTTTGTCAAAGTCTTACATGGTAAGTGACAAAATTCCTGATTCAGTGGATCAACACCTCCTAATTTATCGGAATCCATTGTCATACAGTACTGGATCTGGTATAAACTGATCCCTCCCCACCATCTCTACCCATGGGGGATTCTTCCATAAAACCCATCTTTTTCTCTTCCATTGCTTGCCCCACCCTGATCGGAGCCAGTAAATATGTCATGCTAACAAGATGTGTCATCAGGCATCTGATGAGGCTTCCTTTTTCCTCTCCGGCATCCATCTCTTCTCATTTTTTGCTCCATTCACAGTTTCCTCTTCAATGAAATGACAGACACATATCCTCTCCCCCTTTTTGTTCCTCATTCCTTCATCTTTCTGATCTGAACTGCTCCCTTATTTCAGTGGCTTCTTCTAACTGCATGAGGAATTGGGACTCCTCAGACATTTTATAACATTATAAATAGTGGCATAAGAAGGTGGGAGCTCCTGTTTCGATCTTATAATAGCTTCCCCAACCTCTTCCCAGGCAGGATTGTATTGTAATGTTAGGTCCTTCTGGGAACCATGGTGCCTGTTCACATACTAACTTAATGGTCTTTCTATTTACCTTAATCCCTTTGCATACAGTTACTAACTGCAGAGTATGTACATCTTTATTGAGGTCTTTTAACCCTCAAGTTACATTTTGTCCCATTTTGGATAGAGCCTATATCTGACAACCATGCGAAAATTAAATTAGCCCAAGCTAGGAGGTGCTCAGAGTTCTTTCGGATCCTATCCCCCATTCCTGGTTTCTCACCAGATCCTGTAGCACGTGCTTTCTTTTTCCTGGGGGGTCTCCTATATGATCCTCAATGACACAGAGCCTTCTATTCTGGGCACAGCTTCAACTGTCCCTCCAGGGTCCAAGTCCTGGTCCCTGTTCAGGTGCCAGTTGTTGGGGTCAGGGGTTCAGGCCAACAGAGGTTGAGGATCAAAGATGATAATCAGCACCATCTTGTGAAAAAAAAAAACCCCAAAACACAAAGAAATCAAATAAAGTCTCCGCAAAGACTAATTCTATAGAATAAGAATAATTTTTTAACCTTTCAGCCTTAGCATGACAGAATTTGTTCCAGGCCCTTAACAAGGCAAGGCTTGCACAACTAACTCCTCGGACCCTAGGAGACTGGCCAGGCATTGTCTCTGGAATTCAAGCTTTAACCACAAAACTCTCCAGGAAACTCTTGCTGCTTCAGTGACTATGGCCTGAGTCTGGGGAGGGGGAACTCAATCAGAGGG
The DNA here is from genome assembly GCF_019393635.1 of Dromiciops gliroides. Lineage (NCBI taxonomy): Eukaryota > Metazoa > Chordata > Mammalia > Microbiotheria > Microbiotheriidae > Dromiciops > Dromiciops gliroides. Next base: position 159,795,688 of record NC_057862.1, on the reverse strand, counting down.
CAATGGCGAGCTCTCTGGGTTTCTCCACAGGCTATTATTATTCCACTTGATGGATGAGGAACTCTGAGGGAGGCTCAAGGGATTAAGTGACTTGCTAAAGGACACCCTAGTTAGTACTGTCAGAGATGGGATTTGAATTCAGGTCTTCCTCTCTCCAAGCCCATGATTCTTACCCTAAGAACCTTTTGACTCACTTCACGGTCCACCTAACTTAACTAAAATGAGATTCTTCCCTGATCCCTGCCCCACCCCTTTCCCAACTTTTTGCATTTTAACATATCTACCTGTGCCTGAAATGGATTCCTACTTTGTTTCTAAAATTACAGTGATGATATCAGTTCTCAATATGAAGCACAAGAGATTGGTTCAGTTATGTTTAACCTAAATTCTAGAAGAAACTGACTAATTAATACACAAGCACAGATTAATTGTTTAGAGGAAGTATTTGAAACCTTACCTAATGATATATGTATCATCAACATATACCCAAGGAATCTACAGAGATAGTAGGGATTTGAACTCAACTCACTGTGCCAGAAGTAGGAGTGAAAGAGCTATCCCATTATATGAGTTTCATCCCACCCAGGAATGAATTAATCAAGTCCCAGAGAAATTAACTCCTTAAGTGCTACTGCTATCACCACCACACCACTACTACTACTACCACTACCACTCCCCACCACCTAACATTTCTTCAGCACCTAGCTATGTGCAGGCACTGTACAAAGCTTTTTTTTTTCTTTTGGTGACGGCAATGGGGTTCAGTGACTCACCCAGGGTCACACAGCTAGTAAGTGTTAAGTGTCTGAGGCGGATTTGAACTCAGGTCCTCCTGACTCCAGGGCTGGTGCTCTATCCACTCTGCCACCTAGCTGCCCCCCCTGTACTAAGCTCTTTAAAATATTCTCATTTGATCCACACAACAATGGTGGGAGCTAAGTCATGTTATAATTTCTATTTTAATATAAGGAAACTGAGGCCAAAAAAAGACGTTAATAGTAAATGTCTGAGACAGACTGAACTCATATCTTTCTGACTCAGGTCTATGGCTACCAGGTAGCCCATGGGCTACCTAACTGACTACATTGATCAACCACAGGTCCCAATAAAAGTGATGCATTGAATCAAGTTGTCTTTAAATTACTTTTTTAAGATAAAAAGTTCATTGTTTAGGTTAACTAGGTGACAGGAAGAGCTATCTGTAAGATTCCTGTTTTATACTGGTCTTAGGCTAGACAGGTAAGTTGAGTGGTATGAATGGAGTGAATCTTTCATTATTTCTGAACTTAATAAGGAAAGGCTTCTGAACTTATTAAGAAAACTTAGCTCAAGTAGGAACTAAGACTGAGTGAGCCTGTGGCATGTGGCTCATTACCAGCCTGTTACCTTTAAGAAACATACCCAGAATATGGCCCTCTCCCAGCACCTTTCAGATGTGACTATAAACTCACAGACATAGACTCCACTGGCTGGACAAGAAAACAGGCCTTTTTTTTATTTTTTTTGCTCCTACCAGGCATCACTGTGGTATCATGGCAGAGTTCTTGTCCTGGTCAGAGAACTTTCTGCAAGATGACCATTCCATCTTCTGCCCCACTCCTCAAAAATTACATGGGGCAAGAGTTGAAGAATATACATGAGTTGCTGATGAAGGTGGTGGTGATGGGGAGGGGAGGAATCGTTTTCTTTAGCTCAGCAGGGGTAACAAGTGTGGAAAGTTTCACAGAGTGGAAAGCATGTAGGATTTCCCATCAGCTCTCTTGCCAATAAGGGGCTACAATGACTAGTCAAGTGGGAACCACTGAACATTTTTTGTTTGTTTCTGGTTTAGTGAGGGCAAAACATGATAAAAACCTGTTGCATTAAGATTACTTTGACAATAGAACAAAGGATGGATTTCAGAGGAGAAATTGGAGGCAGGGGAAACTAGTTAGGAGTTATTACAATAGTCTAGGCAAGAGGTAATGAGGCCCCTGAAACTAGGGAATGGAAGTAGGAATTCAATATAGTAAGACAGGTTCAAATTCTGCCTTAGACATTTATGAGCGTGTGTCCCCAGGCAAATCACCATTTGACCATTGGTCATTTGGTGTGTTTTCTCATCTGTAAAATGAGGTTGAACTCAATAGCCTTGAAGGTCCTTTTTAGCTCTAAATCTGCAATTCTGTGATCTTAGATGTGGTATTGGACTGGAATTGGCATTTACCCACCTACCTATTCTCCCCTCCTTTAAGTTGGCCTTTCCGGTCTCATTATACAGAAACCCCCTTAATTCTTCATCTCGGCCTCTACTCAAGTACAGCTTGTTCTTGAAGAAGGCTGTCAATTTTGGTCTTGCTATTCTCTCTGCCACAGGACACCTCCTCATTTTTAACTAGACTTGCAGGTTTTTTGGCCTTGGCTCACTGTGATCCTTTTTGATCCGACTAAGGTTTTATTTCCCAGTTGGGGGATTAAAGGGTGCTCTATACCTAGAAAATCTGCCACCACTTGGCACATCGGGACATGTCTGACCCTGTCTGTTTCTCCTCCTAGGAGAAGTGGGAGTCTCTGGTCCAATGACTGAAAACTCTACCCCAAGTTGTGAGCCCCAGGTCTTTAACACCATCCTGTCCTTCAAGACAGTATTAGTTCTACAAGATGCTTCAGAACATTCGTTAAGCCAAAATGATTCATGTTGTCTCTAACACTGGGAACTGGTTTAGCCATTCTTCCCTGTTGTGTAAACAGACTGAATGGGGCAACAAGTCATGACTGCTTTGACTGTGTTAGAATTTATTATTATTCAACCTTTCTTTACTTTCATGAGAAGTAAAGTGACAACACGGAAGGGCATCTTATGCCCCTAAAAAAGGTAGTCTAAAGGTTTCATATTCCTACCCCCACCCCCAACCTCATTAATTCATTCTAGTTATTTAGGGCATAGAATAAACAAAAAGGAGTACCATGAAATAATATTGCAAAAGTAGGTTGGATCCAGATTGCTTAGGGTGCTGGATGCCAGCTCATGGAGGGTTTCATCCTTAGAGAGAACTCCCAGATGAGGAAATTCCTTCTGATTGCAAGATAGCATTCTTGCTGCAATTTCATGTCTTAGAGTTGTCTAAAGTGCTGAGGTCAAGTGATCTGCTCAGGGTCACACAGCCAGTATGTGAAGAGTTCATATTTTTAGTTATCAGTCAGTGAGGGAACTTCATATAAGCTCCCAGACAAGTCTAACGCAATTGGTCTCAGGTAGCCCTTTCACTTTCTCTACCTTGCATAGTTTACACTTTCATGGCGAATACTCTCAAAATGCAACAAAAATCAATTATACTTTACCTGACGATAAAATCACTTACAAAAATACAAACAACAAATAAAAACAACAGGAAACTACAGGTGGTAGTAATGCCAATCAGTGATGAAGCAAAGGGAAAAAAGTAGGGAGGGAATAATTTCACCGTGTCCCACAGTAAGGCAAGCAGCTACATTCAGATAAACAATAACTTCTATATAAGGATCATAACTTCCTAGTGGGTCAGGTGAGCTAGACAAGGCTCCAACTTGTCATAATTAAATTCACTTTCTGATAGTAGCAGCCCGCCTTGCCATTATCACACTGTAGGTGAGCATCAGCCCTTCCCCTCTCACACCTGAGAGTAAACATTCCCACCTCCCATGATCCCTCACTCCTCCTATCAGCTGATAAAAACTATGCTACCCATCAGCCCCCTTGACAATAAGAGCTACATTTAGTAGGGCAGCTAGGTGTTGTATTGGATAGTATGGCAGGACTGGAGGCAGGAGGAGCCTGAGTTCAAATCCTAGCCTCAGAAAATTACTAGCCAGTTATGTTATCCAGGGCAGGTCACTTAACCCTATTTGCTTCAGTTTCATCCTATGTAAATGGAGAAGGAAATGGCACGCCACTCAATATCTTTGCCAAGAAAACCCCACTAACTGGGGTTATAAGAGTTGAACACTACTGGAAAACAATTGAAATTAGCAGTCAAAGGAAAATACCTACAAGTTTTTGTTTGTTTATTTAGCAAGGGAATATCACGATAAAACCTTTAGCATTAAGATTACCCTTGACAGGGAGAATGAAGACATGGATTTCAAACGAAACAAAGCGGGGGGGCAGCCTAGGTAGCACCAGAGGATAAGCACAGCCCTGGAGTCAGGAGTACCTGAGTTCAAATCTGGCTTCAGATACTTGACATTTACTAGCTGCATGACCCTGGGCAAGTCACTTAACCCTCATTGCCCCACCAAAAAAAAAAAAAGATAAAGAGTGAGTGAGAGTGCCAGCCTCTCCCTTCTTCCTCCCACAAGCAAACGTCACTTCCTGACGCCAAAGAAAAGACACACAGTCTTGCCCTCAGAGACCTTCACCTCATGGTGGAGCTTTTCTTACAGTCAGTCTCCAGCAGATGGTGTCATTTCAATTGTTACAATTTTAAAGGGGAAATGAAAGGCAGGGCAAGAGTAGGAAGAAAGGTTGATATAAAAGGTCTCTTCAGTATAGAAACAGATTCAGCAACTGATCAAAGGTTGAAAGTAGGGGAGAGAAGAAAGAATCAAGGATGACTCAAGATTTCTAAATGAAAGTAACTGGAAGAATGGCTATCAGTAATAGGAGTAGAGAAATTAGGGAAGAGGATTATCAGGTAGGATGATGAAATTATTTCAAACATGAGTTTGAGGATTTTCTACATCTTTTGTTGTATATGATGCCATCATATCCAATCTTTAATCAGTTATCTGCCCTGATAGGTTTTCTATTCTTCAAGGGCTGGAGCTGTGTCCTATTTGCCTATTGCTCTGAGCACCTAATGGTGTTTTTGCACATAATGACCTTAATTAAAATGTTTGTTGAATGAATTGGTAGGTGAATACTGAGTTGGATCTTTGAGTGATAAGTAGATGGGTGTTAAAATAAGTCTCTCTAAGTCTGGTCAGATTGTTTTTGATATATCCTGGATAGCCTACTGTTTGATCATAAGGACGTGTACAAAGGCACTCCTTTTAACTAAGATTCCTTCTTAACTAGCTTCTAATGTCCAAGAAAGCCATCCAGATAAGACTGAAACTTAGCTTGGTCATTTTGTTTGTTGGGATGGCTGCAAGAGTCCTGTGGTTATAGGGTTCATTCTGGAAATCTGCATTTCCAAATGGGACTTGTCTAGGGTATTATGCTTTTTGCCCTCCTTAAAGAAGGAACCAACTCTATAGGGAGTTGTAAGGTTTCCATCTTACAAATGCTAGGAATAACCTTCCAAAAACTCTTTTCTATCTTTGTTTTCAGGATAATTAAAGGGTATTGTGAAATACTATGTAGTAAGTATCATCTAGGAGAAATGGCACATTTAACGTTTTGAAGGGAATGGGGAGAGCCCAAGCAACTTCCTGGATTTTTTTTCTGCCATCTCTGGCTCTGCCAAAGGATTATCATCTAAAACCCCTGCCTTGACAGGATTGTGGATCTAATTATTTAAGTATATTCTAGAGGCCGACTAGTGTATAGTGGGATTCTATTGCTGCAATCATAATTCATATTTCACATTGGCAAAATACTTTTCATGTTTCATGTCTACTGAGGTTGCCCTTTCTATTCTTGGATAGTTCCAACCATTGAACATGCCTCTTAGCAACTTCCAACATCATCCCTAATTCTTAGGGGAAAGAAGAATGAATTCAATCCCTCTTATGAGTTCGAAGTATTATCTTCCCATGTAGAAATGTAAACAGTTTAATCTTTTAATATCCCTCATGATTTCTTTTTCCTGTTTACATTTTTATGCTTCTGTAGGGTCTTGTATTTGAAAGTCAAATTTCCTATTCAGTTCAGGTCTTTTCATCACAAATGCCTGAAAGTCCTCTTTTTCACTGAAGTCCCATTTTTTTCCTCTGAAAGATTATAATCAGTTTTGCTGGGTAAGTAATTTTCAGCTGTAGCCCCAGTTCCTTTACCCTCTGGAATATCATATTCCATGCCCTCCAGTCCTTTAATTTATATCCTGCTAGATCTTGTTTTATCCTTATTGTAGCTCCACAGCATTTGAATTCCTTTTTTTCTAGCTGCTTGCAATATTTTTGCCTTGACCTGGGATCTCCGGAATTTGGCTATAATATTCCTGAAAGGTTTTATTTTGGGATCTCTTTCAGGAGGTTATTGGTGTATTCTTTCAATTTCTATTTTACTTTCTGCTTCTAGAATATCAGGGCAATTTTCCATGATAATTTCTTGGAAGATGATGTCTAGGCTTTTTTTTTTTTTAATCATACTTTCAGATAGTCCAATGTTTTCAAATTATCTCTCCTGGATCTATTTTCCAGGTCAGCTGTTTTTCCAAGGAGATATTTCATATCGCCCTCTTTTTTTTTTATTTATTCAATTGGATTGCTTTACTGTGTCTTGGTTTTGCATAAAGTCAATAGCTTCCATTTGTTCAATCCTAATTCTTAGGCAATTATTTCTTCAGAGAGCTTTTGTATCTCCTTTCCTATTTGGCTTTACAAGCTTTTGATTTTTTTCTCATGACTCTCCTGCATTGCTCTCATTTCTCTTTCCATTCTTTCTTCCATCTCTCTAAATCTTCCTTCTATCTCTCCTACTTTCTCTTCAAGGTCCCTTTTGAGTGCTTCCATGTTCTGAGGACCAATTCATATTTTTCTTGGAAGCTTTGGATATTGGAGCATTGACTTTGTTATTATCTTCTTCCATGGGTGTATTCTGGTCTATTTTTTCCCCTAAAGAAGCTGTCTATTGTCTGCTGTCCTTTTTGCCTACTCATCTCAGCCTGGAAGCAGATGTCTGATTGAAATCTGATTCTCTATGTTTAGAAACTTGGTGTGCCTGTGCCCCCTCCCCCACTGGGGTCACCACCACTCGATTCAGTCCACTGGTTCAGAACCAGGGTGCTTCACCCCAACTCCAGCAGAGGCTACAGCCACTTCACCCTGGCCCAAACACCAAACCCCCTCACTGGTCTGTGAGCTGAGCCTCAAAAGAAGCTGCTGGCACTGAAGACTCCAAGGTGCGGATCTAGACCATGAGCTGAGCGGCTCTTTCAGACTGATCAGCAGGTGATCCAGTTGCAGTCTTTGGCTGGAAAATAGTCTCCCTCTGTTCTTATGTGCATTAGCCTGCTCTGGGTTTTTGTTTGGGTTTTTTTTTTATGGCATTATTTGGGAGGTGGACAGGTTCATGAGGAGCTTGTGGAAGTCATAGCCTCTCCTTCACCATCTTGGCTCTGCCCCATGATAGCTCTTCTAAATGTTGAAGGCAAGCTGTTAGGTCCCTTGCTCTAAGCCTTTAAAAGGTCTCCAGAATAAACATTTCCAGATTCTTCATGGATAAGGTCCCAGTGATACAGTTTTGAGTTCCTTTGCTAGCCTAACTGACTTCTTCTGTGTGTACTCCAGATGATCTATCTCCCTCTTAAAAAGGAGTTATCCAGAACTGAACTGGATACTTCAGATGTGGTCTGAGAAGAGGGTACAGAACAATGAGTACAGTTGTTCTGGTCATTTTGTATCTATTAAGACAACCAACCTCAGACCACATCACACTGATGATTCATATTGAATTTAAAGGACCCTAGAATCATAGGCAGTTAGTTGGTACCTGGACCTTGGATCAGGAAGACCTGAGATTAAAGCTGGCCTCAGACCCTTAGCAGTTGTGTGACCTGGGACAATTCACTAAACATCTGGTCTGCCTCAGTTTTCCTTATCCCTAAAATGGGGATAAAATAGCACCTACCTCCGAGAGTTATTATGAGGATAAAATGAGATATTTGAAATGCATTTTGTAAACTTTAAAGAACTATATAAATGATAGTTATTATTATTCCCAGGGTGGTTGTTGTGTTGTTGGTTTTTTTAACATCAAATGCTTTGTAGCACTTCTCCCACATACTGCACTTGTGTTGTTGTCTGCCTCAGTGTCCAAGAAGGCTAAACACATGTCCTCTTGTTTATCTGAGGTACAACAATTAGGCATATATAGTAAACAAATACTCACCTTTATGCTATCAAAACTTTTTTTTTTCTTTTTTTGGGTAGGGCCATGAAGGTTAAGCGACTTGCCCAGGGTCACACAGCTAGTAAGTGTCAAGTGTTTGAGGTCATATTTGAACTCAGGTCCTCCTGAATCCAGGGCAGTGCTTTATCCACTGTGCCCCCTAACTGCCCCTGCTGTCAAAACATTTTAACAGTTTTTGACCAGGAGTAGAAGCAGCTGGATCTATTGGTTAGGTGATGACAAAAGGATCATTAAAGGATCAATTTTTTTTAAAGTATTTTATTTATTATTTTCCAGTTACATATAAGGATAGTTTTCAACATGTTTTTTCCACAGGATTTTTAGTTCCAAATTTTTTTTTCTCCCACCCCTCCCTTCCCTCCCTCCTCCCCAAGATGGAAAGCAGTCTGATATAGGTTGTATATGTATAATCACATGAAACATATTTCTACATTAGTCATCTTGTGAAAGAAGAATCAGAGCACAAGGGAAAAACCTCAAAAAGAAGGGGAAAAACAGTCCAGAAGTAGAAACAAATATGGTGTGGATTTCTTTAACCTACCCCACCCCTTACTGGCCACGAGCCAACTAATCTGGTGGACAGACTGGAGACTGACTGCATAGAAATTATGGACCCCTGGTGGTGAGTTAATAAAATCCAGCTCTTTGAATTAGCTGAGCTGAAAGTGAGTTTGGGTTTTGAGACAGCCTTTGCTAGAGCCAGAGAGATTATCCATTTTCCTTTTCTGTATTCTCTTGTCCTTCACTTTTAATAAAACCTGATTATTTGTGGAAAAGAGGCTGTTAAGCTCCTTTGTTATTGGCCTAGGAGAAAATAACTAAAAAGGCAGTTCAGAGGGGAGGAAGCTTTTGGACCTAGAGGTCCCTCATTTTTCTGAACCCCAATATTATGGTGAGTCACCCAATTAACGCTTGCCATATTAAATTTGGCCCCTACAGTTTGGCAGTTCAATCTGAATTCATAATTCACAGTTCTTTTTTCTGGATGTTGAGAATATTTTCTATCACACGTTCTTTGAAACTGTTTTGGATTGTGCACTGCTGAGACGAGCCACATCTATCACCATTGTTCATCCCACAATGTTGCTGTTACTGTGTACAATGTTCTCCTGGTTCTGCTCCTCTCAGTCAGCATCGGTTCATGTAAGTCCTTCCAGGTTTCTCTGAACTCCTCCAGCTCACTCATTGTTTCTTATAGCACAATAGTATTCCATTACATTCGTATACCACAACTTGTTTAGCCATTCCCCTATTGATGGGCATTCCCTCAATTTCCAATTCTTTGCCACCACAAAGAGAACTGCTATAAATATTTTTGTACATGTGGGTCCTTTTCCCTTTTCTATGGTCTTTGGGATACAGACCTAGCAGTGGTACTACTGGGTCAAAGGATATGAACAGTCCCCATAGCTCTTTGGGCATAGTTCCAAATTGCTCTCCAGAATGGTTGGATCACTTCACAGCTCCACCAACAATGCATTAGTGTTCCAATTTTTCCACAGCTTCTCCAACATTTATTATTTCCGTTTTTGTTATATTAGCCCATATGACAGGTGTGAGGTGGTACCTCAGAGTTGTTTTAATTTACATTTCTCTGATCAATAGTGACTTTAGAGCATTTTTTCACTATGGCAATAGATAGCTTTGACTTTTTCATCAGAAAACTGCCTGTTCATACAAAAGGATCAATTTAGCATTAATTCAAGGAATTTTTTGGTCATGTCCAACTCTTAATGTCCCCCATTTGGTGTTTTCTGGCAAAGACACTAAAGTGGTTTGCCATTTTCTTCTCCAGTTCATTTTTTTGTTTTGTTTTGTTTTGTTTTTTTAGTGAGGCAATTGGGGTTAAGTGACTTGCCCAGGGTCACACAGCTAGTAAGTGTTAAGTGTCTGAGGCCGGATTTGAAACTCAGGTACTCCTGATTCCAGGGCTGGTGCTCTATCCACTGCGCCACCTAGCTGCCCTTCTCCATTTCATTTACAGATGAGGAACCTGAGGCAAATAGGGTTAAGTGACTTGCTCAGAGTTACATAACTAGTAAGTGTCTAAGGACAGATTTGAACTCATGAAAGGTGAGTCTCCCTGACTGTGCCCAGAACTCTATCACTTCACCACCCAGCTGCCCCAGAATTAATTCAATCCAAACAAAAATGGTTAAATTACAGAATCTCAGAGTTGGAAGGGACCATAGACTATACCTAAAGCAAACTCTATCTACATAAATTCTCAGTCCTACAACCTAGCCAACAAAATGCTTATGTGACCTTTGCTTGAAGATCCCAAGAGGAAATATATTACTTCTTTTTCTTTACAAATCTTTTATTGATGCTCTTTTTTCATATCACTGTCCCTTCGTAATGATCCCTTCCACCCTCTTCCATCCAAATCAAATCTGCTCTTATAAGGAATAAATATAGTCAAGCAAAATAAATCAACACATTGGCCACATCTAGAAATGTATGTGTCATTCCAAACATATAGTTCACCACCAAGAGGCAGGCAGAGTGACTTACTGTCAGTCCTCTGAAGTTATCACTAGTGTCCTTTGACCAGAGCATTGAAGCCTTTTGGTCTTGGTTTATTTAATTTATTGCAATCATCATTTAATTGTTCTCCTAGTTCTGCTTTGCCCTGAATCATTTTATACAAATTTTCACAAATTTCTCTAATCCATCACTCATTATTTCTTATGATATGGTAATATTTCATTACATTAATATACCACAATTTATTTAGCCATTTCTCAATCACTTTCTTTCTAGACTTCTGATACTTTAAAAGGTACATATAATATTTATATTTTATGAAACCTTTCCCCCTATCTTTGACCCCCCTTTCGTGTATGCCTTGTAATGGTATCATTAGGTCAAATGGTATGTACATTTTAATAATGTTTTTTAATATAAATTCTGAATTGTTTTCCAGAATGGGCATTAGTTTCCTTGCATTAGAATTCCTTGCATTCACAAATAGGATCAATTTGCAAGTATAAAGTCAGTCAGAAAGCATTTTCAATTATTATGTGCCAGGTACTATTCTAAGCACTGGAAATTCAAAGAAAGGCAAAAACAGTTTCTTCCATTGAAAAGCTCATATTCTAAAGAGGCAAGAAGAGGCAACAAACAACTAAGTACATACAAGATAAATACAGAATGGGGGTGGGAGGAGTAATCCGAGAGGGGAAGGTACTAACATCTGGAAGGACCTTGAAAGGCTGCTACAGAAGGTGAGATTTGAGCTGTCTTAGAGGAAACTAGGGAAGCTAAGAGGTGCAGCTGAGGGGGACAGAGCATCCTAGGAGGAGGGATATCCACTTTAAAGGTACCAGGTAGGAATATGGAGTATTCTGTTTGAGGAACAGCAAGGAGGCCAGTGTTGTTGGACCATGTGGTGCTTGGAGGGAATAAAATGTTAAGACTAAAAGGGAAGAGGCCAGATTATGAAGAGCTTTAAAGCCAAATAGAGGCATTAATATTTGATTGTGATGTAACAGGGAATTACAGTTTGTTATTGGAAGATGGAAAAACAGAACATGAAATCAGATACAAATGCAGATAACATGGTATCGTTATATGTTTGAGCATTAATGGACAGCCTGGCTGGCCAGTGGTGAGAGGGACTGGTATACAACAAAAGGTTTTAGTCCCTCACCAATGACTGCTGATTGGGGGAGTGCTTATGGGATGTGACAAGGTATCGCTGAAAGGATTTTGTACACCTTCGAGGACTCTTTGGTAGGCCATACAATACAAGGGAAGCTTTTAAAGAAGAAACACCCTGCGGCTGCTTCCTTGAATGAGCCACCCGACACTATGGAGATTTCCCAGGTCTCCAGAGAAATACCCAGAAAAAAAGGTACCTGGAAATTGTATTAAATCTTCTTCTGGCCACAACTTGCCCAGCGAGATGAAGTCCCTCACAAAGCAGGAAGGATTTACTATGGAATGTATTAGAGCATTACTGAGGAGTGATATATTGTCCTCTTTGGCCTCATTCCAGTAGTCATGAACTTGACCCATGGAATAGGCTGTGCAAATCTGAGGTATAAACTTCTGCAATCTGTAAAAAGGTGTAGGCTTCTCTTCACTACACATGGAAGCCAATGGGTGTCATTGTGGGTAGGTGCTGGGATTTATTAAGGACCTACTATGTGTCACCGTGGAAACAACATAGTCAGAGGGGACCCCCTATAGACAATGACTATAATTTTCAGCAAGGCCTCTCCATTTACCTGTAGAGGGAGCCTCTGAACCCTGGCTAGAACAAATGGGATACAGGAGTGACAGGAACCTGACAGAGGAACAGAGATGATTACCTGAGAATGTCCATCGGTCTGCACTGTATATACCTTGAAGATAGGGGTGCCTCAAGATTAGAGAATCTGAAGGTTTGTGGGCAGTGGGTGACCAGTTTAAGACACTGACAGTATGGAGGCATTTATGTTAAGGTCCTAACTACCTCCTAACAGAAGGGAGAAAAGGAACTCCAGTTTGTACAGACATTGAAGACCACTACAGAGGAGAAGGAAGGGAGGAAATCAAAGGAGGAAGGAAAGAAGGAAGGAAGGAAAGGTTATAATTGTATTCCATTTTTTCTATGATGAAAACCTGAAGTATAGATTTCTATAGGACTGTGTTGACTATACATGGAAGTCAGAGATATCAACAAGAAGGTATACACTGACATTCCAGTATGCCCAGCCTCGGCCAATCTTTCCATGTTTTCAGCATTGACTGGAACTAACTAGAATTTCTTCATAATATCATAAGTGGTGAGCTAGGAACTGGACCCTACCTACCTTGACAATCCATGCCTTCACTACAGGTGCTTCTTGAAAAATAAAGGATAGTGCTGGCAAAGAGTACTGAGGGTGAGATAAATATTGTCAGATAATATCAGACTAAACAAGACCTCTGCCTCAATAGGGTAAAGGCTAAATCCAGAAGCTGGCCTTTTCCTCCCTATTACTCCAAGGGAACAGAGGTACCTACAAAGTCCAACTCCTTAGGAACTAGAGACAGCGTTATTCAGATGAGGCTACACCTAAGTCCATAAATGGCCAGTAGGTATAAGGATACCTTTTGTCTCATAGAAAATGAGGTGACTCAGGTCTCAGAACTGACAGTGGGGTTAGGGAAGAAGTAAAAGAATCATCCATCCAGTGACCAGATTGATATGTGACACTCCAGAGGATAATGAATAAAGAAGTCCTTCTTGTAGCCCCATGCAGCTCAATGATGACATTGAGAAAACTGAGTGGACATAATGTCCTGTTATGTGTAGCTCATATGATATGTATAATTTCTTTTTTTTTTTTATCTGTAAATTTGAAATATTTCCTTGTCTCTCTCTCAGGATCATTGAATTGTTTTGAGAAAAGGGCAATGTGAACTGGGTGGGAGGACATGGACAAGAAGTACAACAGCTCACATTCTGTAACATTTAGTAGTTCACAAAGCATTTCCATTACTCAATCCAGTGGGGTAGGTAACACATTATTCCTATTTTACTAAGCTCCCCATTAGATTGTAAACTCTTTGAAGGCAGGTTTTGCCTCTTTTTGTATCCTCAGAGCTTAGAGTAGTGCCTAGCACATAGTCAGTGCTTAATAAATTTTGATTGATTGATGAAGAAATTGAGGACCAAGATTATATAACTAAATCTTATGGAGTTTCTCACTTAAGCATTTCTGGAATTTATTTTTTTATATTTTCAACCAGTACCATCAGGGACATGAGTTTCATAAGTTTAGGTCTGGTTGTTTAAAATGCTTGGTTCCTTTTATCAATCTTTTTTTTGTTTGTTTTTTGTTTTGTTTTGTTTTGCGGGGCAATGGGGGTTAAGTGACTTGCCCAAGGTCACACAGCTAGTAAGTATCAAGTGTCTGAGGCTGGATTTGAACTCAGGTACTCCTGAATCCAGGGCCAGTGCTTTATCCACTGCGCCACCTAGCTGCCCCGATATGTATAATTTCTACTTGAATAAGACCTATGTGCTTGGTGTACTTTGCATGTGACTTATGGATGTTGTCTAATGTAAGCCTTTATGTATAATTTGTAACGATTGGAATGACGCCACCTGCTGGATACTTACTGTAGAAGAGTTCTGCCCATGAAGCGAAGGTCTTTGAGGGCAAGACCAGGAGTCTTTTCTTTGGCGGGAGGAAGTGACGCGGACTAGTGGGAGGAGGAAGGAAGAGACTGGCGCTGACTCTGGGGCTTTTTCCGGAGGACGCTGGCGGAGAAGGGAGCTAGAAATGTGCTCTCCCTTTAATAGATAGGAATCTAGGCCTTTCTCTCTCTCTTTACCAAATTCTTATTCTCCTTAATAAATGCTTAAAGTCTAACTCTTGCTAAAGCTTATAATTTATTGGCGACCACTCATTAGATATTTTAGACAGACTAGCTAGAATTTTAGCCCTTAACAAATTCATGCCTATGGACTATACATATATAGCTGGCATCATTTGCAGTGGCTGTAAGCTTTTTAATTTGGTGGATGATAAATGTAGCAGATGTGTGCTGATAGGAGTTAAGCAACCTGTCCCCTCCTCTGCTGATAAATGGGAAGCCCAAGGACACACACACAGAAGAATTTGGATTGGTGTGCCATTGGGAAGGTGAATGTCAAAGACTATATCACACACAAATTTTTGTTTGGTGTTCTGCATGTGCCCTAATTTTTTTTTTTTGGATAATTTCTGTTTTTATATTTCCCAATATAATCCATTCTTCTTCCCAAAGAGCTATCTTTTATGCTTTTTTTTTTTTTTGCGGGGCAATGAGGGTTAAGTGACTTGCCCAGGGTCACACAGCTAGTAAGTGTCAAGTGTCTGAGGTCGGATTTTGAACTCAGGTCCTCCTGAATCCAGGGCCAGTGCTTTATCCACTGTACCACCTAGCTGTCCCCCGAGAGCTATCTTTTATAACAAAGAATTTTTAATGGAAAAAATTTCAGAAAAACTAATGGACTTAGCAGCAAAGTTCAATAAAATATCCAGCGTTCCCCACTCTTAGTGCACCATTTCTGTATGTGGAAAGAATGGAGGGAAATACATTCTCATATTTTCTTTGGAACCAAATTTTAGTCATTCAAATTTTACAGCATGTGATTTTGGTTTTGTTGTTATTGTCACTTCATTTCCATTGTTGTCATCATTGTGTAAGTGGTTTACCTCATTCTGTTTCTTGTTACAGCCTTGCCATGATTCAAACTTGTGACCTTAGCTGTAGATTCTGATGAGATTAATTTTCCATTAAAGTTTTGGATTCCAAATTCTATCCCTCTGTCTCTCCTGTTCCCCTCCCTGAGGTGGTAACCAATCAGATATGGGTTATACATGTGCAATTATGTATAACGCTTCCATATTAGTCATTTTGTATAAGAAGGAGTGAATAAAAGAAAAAATTAAAGTGAAAAATATCATATTTCAGTCCATGTTCAATCAATATCAGCTCTTTCTCTGAAGGTGGATAGTGTGCTTCATCATTAGTCCTTTAGGATTGTCTTGGATCATTGTATGACTGAGAAGAGCTAAGTCATTCATAGTTCTTCATCAAACAATATTGCTGTTACTGTACATAGCATTCTCCTGGTTCTGTTCACTTCACTATATATCAGATTATGTAAGTCTTTCCAAGTTTTTCTGAAATCATCCTCCTTTTCATTTCTTATAGCACAATAGTATTCCATTACAATCATATACCATAGCTTATTTAACCATTCCCCAACTGATGGATATCCCTTTGATTCCCAATTCTTTGCCACCACAAAAAGAGCTGTTATATATTTTTTATACAAACAGGTCCTTTCCCCTTTTTTTGGATGTGTTTGGGATACAAACCTAACAGTGGTATTCCTGGATCAAAGGGTATGCACAAAGGAATAGTTCCTATCCTTTCTAGGCCAATTTGTATTCCACCTCTTTGAAACCTTCCCTGATTTCTCAACTGGATATGGTCTTTTCTCTTACACATGCATTGCATTCTGTGCCTCTCTTAAACTTAGTACCTTCTGCCTAATATTAGAGTTAGTAGTGCAGTGGTCTTATCCTCCCAATTTCCTTAAGAAGACCCTGTCTTCTCCATCTTTGTTTCCTTCACTGAACCTAGAATAATGTCTTGGATCAGTGTTTGTTGCTGTTGTATGAAAATTTTCTATTTAAGAAATTGTTAGGGCACATAGTGGACCATGGAAGGCCAGAAGCCAAGTCATGAGGAGTCACAAGTAAAACTTTCCCATTTAATCTGACTTGACTCTGAGTTGTTGTTGACTCAGAATCAATGGATTCAGTGGGTAATACATAAAGTTCTACTTTCTATGCTGTTTACAAATTGATGAGTCAGTTGATAAACAGTTATTAATGTCAGGCACAGTGGGACAAAAAGAGACCAAAGACAGTCACTATCTTTACAATTTAATGGAGATGATGAACAAATAAATAGCTATAAACAAGAGAGATACAGGATGAATAGGAAATGCATAAAAGAGGTGAGGCACTAGAATTAAAGAGGGGTTGGGAAAAGGTTTCCTGTAGGAGAAGGGATTTTAGCTGAGATTTTAAGGGAGACAGTAGGAGGAAATGAGGAGGGAGAACATTCCAGGCATGGGGGGCAATCAGAGAAAATTCTGGGCGAGTAGTTATAGGCTCAGTTCTTTAAAAATGTAACTATCCTATTAATTCATAAAGGCATTATCATTGTTGTTGATAATAATATATTTATATATAAGAGGGGGTGCTTTTCTCAGCCAAAGTTGAAGATATCAAGGGATTTAAAGAAAAAAGATTAAAATGGACATTCCTGCCCTAGAAAAAATGTAAGACCAATTTCATATGGAGAGGCTGGTGAGACAGTCCTTACCTCTAGGGCACACAGAATTCATTTTTTTAAATCTTTAGCCACTTATTTACAGAACATCAAATAGGCAGGTAGAACTGAGTGAATTTAAATTCATTAATCTAATATAAGGTGGAGTGCCTTACTGTGAGAAGGGACTTATGAAACTAGTGAGGTAAGACATCTCTCATCACATTACCTGGAGGTGACAACAATCTCAGAGTAGAGCCTCTGAGGAATTCAAAGGGAAGAAGCTTCTACTGAGCCTAAGCTAAGTGCCATAGCCCTACGTGACAGAGGCTGTAGCATCCTGCTGAAGAGAGCACCATGCCACCCAGCTTTGGAAAAGACAGCTGCTTCCCTTCAAGAATAAATCCAAGGGCAGCTAGGTGGCGCAGTGGATAGAGCACCGGCCCTGGATTCAGGAGGACCTGAGTTCAAATCCAGCCTCAGACACTTAACACTTACTAGCTGTGTGACCCTGGGCAAGTCACTTAACCCTAATTGCCTCACCAAAAAAAAAAATGAATCCAGTGAGTCCATGCACACACTAAAAAAGGAAAATAGCTGAACAACTTGCCTGGCCCAGCGTGGTAGCAGCAGACCAGTAACCAAACAGCCTTCCTGCCCCAATCTAAAGCATTCAAGCCCAACAAGCACCCAGCACGATAGTTTGAATGAGTTGTTCAGCCTACCAGCAGCAGATTGGTTTTCCAAGCCAAGCATTGGACACCAAACCCTATGAAGAAAGAGTAACCTAAATAGTAGAGTGACTTATCCATCATCACCATAGCCCACAGTGAAATTCATGAGGACCTTCCAGGGAAATGGATATGGAGACCCAGCAGTTCTAGAGTTAAGAGCTCCCTTGTCCACCCATAGATATTCCCTATACATGTGCCTCACAAAACTGTTCTGGAAGTTTAGGTCAACCCTTTCCCTCTACAGACTGTATATTTGTGATATAGTAAGCTCTTCTTTCTATGACATTTGAGATAATACTTTTACTAAATAACTGAGTCTACTGGCTGATTGATAAAGGGAAAGTACATTGGTAGGGGCTTGTGATCTAGCGTTAAGAGAATAGTTACTCACCCGGTTACTCTAAAAGCAGTTACAAACATCACTCTGGGGGTGAGTGAGCCCCACTGGAGTTATTTACATATTTAACACTTTCCATTGCTTTAGAGCTAGAAGGAGCCTTATAAGCCATCCAGTCCACCATAATTTTATAAAGGAGGAGATATATATAATAAATAATATAAATATAAAAATATATATATATTTATAGACCAGAAAGATCATGATTTGCTCAAGCTAATGAAAGTGGTAATGACAAAGTCAGGATACAAATGTAGGTCTTACATAAAATCCAATACTCTATTCACTATACCCCTTTGCCTCTCACTTTACAGCCTCTAAAATACCTTCCTTCATCTTTCCTCTCCATTTCACAGATGAGAAAACTGATATCCTTCAAGGTTAAATATCTTACTCTTTTTTTTTTTTTTTGGCGAGGCAATTGGGGTTAAGTGACTTGCCCAGGGTCACACAGCTAGTAATTGTTAAGTGTCTGAGGCTGGATTTGAACTCAGGTCCTCCTGAATCCAGGGCTGGTGCTCTAACCACTGCACCACCTAGCTGCCCCCTAAATGTCTAACTCTTAATCATTGTATTCATGGGTTGCAAAGCCAAGACTCCAACCCAGATCTTTTCCACTGCATTATACTGATTTCATATAGCATTCTCAAATCAAATGCCAAGCCCTTCTTCCCAGACCTCACTAACTTAGATACCTTTAACCTCTTCTGTAAAATAGATATGGTGGTGCTATTTGCAGCACGGTGTAGCAGATTAAGAGAGCCAGCCTTAGAAGGAGAAGGAATACCATATTCAAGTCCTCCCTCTGACATATACTTTCTGTCCAACCCTGGGCAAGTGCCCCAGGCAACTCTCTACCTACAAGTTACAGAACAGCTGTCAGTTTTTGTGTTGATGATGTTCCCTACACCAGTGAAACTTCAGATTCAGAACCTGCCCCACCTCTTTCCCAAATTCTTGCCCTTTAAATTTGATGAGTTGTTCATCTCACCTGGGTTCATATACTTTTAAATCTACAGCTGATTATAAAATAAGTGATTGCATTATTCCTCACTGGAGCATGATCATTACCTCATGCCTTTAGATTTCACATTTTCTCTCAGAATTGCTTATCATCTTAGTTCTGCGACAACTGGTAAATCCTCAACATCCACATTGTTTTGAAATTTCTTTTATGAGACTCAATCGCCTCCCACTCATCACCTCCCACAGATTCTGTGACTAATCTTTTCTCTTAGGATGGCATTGTATATGTTCCTTTGATTTTCCAACTTATAATACAGGATTGTTATGGAGGCTAAAGAGGAGTAAACACACTCACGTGTGTGCACACACACACACACACACAGAGTCCTTTGTAGTTGCCCCTAACAAGCTTACAATCATTACAAGGAAAGGTAATAAAAAAGATTTAATATTTCAATCATTTATAGTGTCATCTCCTTTTACTAATGCAGATTATAAACCCTTGAAGACTTGCTAGATGGTTTAAGAGAGTTGTTCAGGCTAAAAAAAGTCCATTACCTTGTAGCCAGGTTGGCCTGAACTTTGCTCTGATGACAGATAGACAGTTTATCATGGAGCCTGTATTCAAATCCTTTCCAGCTCAATAGAACCTATTAGAATTTGTTTTCCACTGGTATAGCCTTCAAGAACCCAGCAAGACCTCCACGCCTCAGTGGAGCATTGGAGTAGCATCTTCATGGGGAACTACTAATGATTACATGACAACATGAGTAATACAGATGATAAGTGACTTAGGAGACCAGAGAAGGAGGAAGTAAGCAGGGAAGGCTTCATCAAAGAGAAGACATTAGAACTAATCAGTGAAGAACAGATAGGATTTGGAAAGACATAAAGGAAGAAGGAAGCAGGTACAAAATCAATTATTCAATCAACAAGCACTTGTTAAATATGTTATACATGAAATCTGTGCTAGGAAGTAGAGATAAAATAAAACAGTCCTTGCTCTCAAGGGGCTTAAATTCTAATAGAGACAATATGCATGTGCATTTGTATATAAAGACTTTATCCTCCAGGAAATAGGAAACCATTGACATTTTTTGAGCAAGGGTGTGGCATGATGAAAATAGTATTTTAGGAAGATTAATTAGGTTAATTAAGATTAATTAATTTAGGAAGATTAAGTGGTGTGAAAAATAGGGGGAAACCGGAGATAGGGAGATTAGCTAGGAGGTTGAGATAGTTCCAATGTTAAGGGCTGGGCCCTTGGATTAGGGTAGAAGTGGTGGGATTATGAAGGAAAGAACAGATGCAAAAAAAAATTAGAAAGGAAAAATCAACAGGACTTGCTAAATTATTAGATAGAGGGGGGTACAGGAGAAGAAAAAAACTCAAGATGACTGACATGTCAAGTGTAGGTAATAACCAAGGATGACTGAAACCCTATCTTTCACATTACTCCCATTATCATCCACAGATTAAATCACTTGGAAGGTATTCTGTCCTCACATTGCTTTCCTCAAAGATTCCTTCCCACTGTCTCATTGCATGAAATGCTTAGTATGGGTGTGGGTGGGTGTGTATGTTTGTTTGTGTGTGTGTGTGTGTGTGTGTGTGTTTTTAGGGTGGAACGGTATCCTCTTATCAATAGATTCTCACTGCCTCCCTCCACCTTCCAATGAATATGGTCATAGAAAGTGAGGAGCTGGTAATGAAGAATAAAGATGTAATTATAATCATAAAGATGCATCTTTTCCACTGTGTCCCTTATGAAGGATGAAAAGGTTTCTTCTTAACTGAACAGGCATGATCAACTCCATTAACTGATGATGAGTGACCTTAATCCCTTCCAGTCCTTTAAAAGGCTGAGCTCACCAGCTCTGCAAAGAATACAGAGAGGGAGCTGCTTGGCAGAACGTGGCCATCTCCCCTGTCCCCTTGCTTACACCAAGAGCAAAGGGCATTTTGAAGTAGGGCTATGCACCCAGTAGGAGACATTGCATCCAGTGGATAGCTGAGGCATGCCCTCTCCAGACAGAGATGTGGAGTAATAAAAAGAGGAAGCAACTTCAAAGACCATGACATCTGGAAACAGAAGAGAGCCAAGCCTATGAATTCAAGGGATAGCTATACCTGACGATCAAGAATTGAGTTTGGAGAGAAACAGACCCTGAGAGGAGAGCTAAGCTAAGCAACCCACTCAGCGAAGATTCTGTGCCCAGTCAGGAGCTGCATGATGAGTCTTTGGGGACAGAAAGAACAAATAAGGCCCCATAGTACTGGGGGCATTGCTTTGGCGATGTATTCCCTATATGTGTGACACTATAACCATACTCTAAATTTGTGCCCATTCTCTCACATCTATTTGTGGGAGAGTGTGCCCCAGATTTATGGAAGAAATGCTTTCTAGCTACTGTTTTTACTCTGATATCTTAGTAAATGGCATAGTAGACAGCTTTGTTCTAATTGTGTCTATTTTTGGAGAGACTTGCAACCTGGTTCAGGGGGCTAACTTACCCAAGGAATTGGAGGCTCATCACGAATCTTGTAAAATAGATTTATTAGGAGAGAGAAATATGGCCGCGGAACAAATCACCTTGGTGACTGTCCCACTGGAGTAAGGGAAGACTGGTCTTTTGTATTTTTACCAGACCAAAGGGAAGGAAGGATTTTACAAAGAACTGGGAGGGAAATGTAACCACAGGGAAGGGCTTTTGGAATAATGGGACATTAGTAAGATATGCAGCACCCATCTGTATTTTGCATATCAATGTACTGGGGTCCTGCTTGGCAACACCCATTCCTGAGGTGGGAGACAGAGCTGCCCCTCCCCTGGGCGAGTTTAAGGATTCCTTGTGGGGTTGGGATCTTCAGGTTTCTTGGGGTCCCACTGTATTCCCATAACATGTCTACTGGCTGAGTGTTAAGGGAGAATTCACCTTTGGGGATTTTATGAGCTTTAATTTTAGGAGGGCAGATTTACAAATACCTTAGAATCTGTGGGTAGTTTCACCCTTTGGTGAAATGCCCCAGAAGAGTTAAGACAGTGGTAAAAATGAAAACACTTAATCCATTTTAATAGATTTTCTTTGCTGCCCAGAGAACTAAAAAGAAAAACCTCATCAATAACATTTGACATTTTAGGGCTGGGTGTTGACACCTTGGGTGTATGTTTCTTCTTCACCACAATCTAGAGCCCCTGGGCCTGTATCTCTTGGACCTCTGCTGCCTTCTGTTGCTGGGCACAACTCTGTTCATAGGAATTCCACCACCATCACCACCCTCCTTCCGTAGTTATTTTTGTCCCACATGAAAGAATTCCTAGTTAGGGGCCTGCTGGCCATTTGGAGAGCAGATGCAGCCTGGTAGCAGAACTTTACTCAAAGCCTTTCCAGCTTTGTAGAACTTGCCTGAGCTTACTCTCTACTCGCATATCACTTGTGAAGCCAGGGTTCCTGCCACATCATTGTGAGGCACTGGAATAAGACTTTTTTCTTAGATAATTTTCTCACTCCATTCTCAATCTGTTGCTTTGCCTGCTTTCAACTCCACAAAACAAGATACTCCCTGGTCTTTCCCAGTTTCTTTTTTCCCTCCTTTTGTGTGTGTCTCCCGTTTAGATTATAAGCTCCTTGAAGGCAGTCTTTTTATTATCTCCCCAGGGTAGCACAATGCCTGGCATGATGTTCAGGAAGACTAGCACCTCTGGTGTGAGGATTTGCCAAGCCTTTTTCAGGGCTGTTCATCCACCATTGGTGTCCACCTGTCACCCAACTCTCACTTGTGACTCCAAGAAGCTGTAGCATGTACAGGGACCATACCATAGTAAAAATGTCTTGGGACATGGGCTAAACCAGGTAAAGGATAACAGATAGGCCTCAAACCATTGGTGAATTAGGGAGATGTCTAGCCAAAAGCGTGTGAAGACTTCCCCCAGTAGAATGGATGGATGAGAACGATTTGTTCCAATAGCCATGAAGTCGGCTGAAGCAGGTGTTGTGGAGCACTTAGAGCTTGGTCAGGTATCCAAGACATCAAGGTCACCCCCTGCATCCCAAGCCACTGCCAGTCATCTTGACTGGCATCTTGCTACTGTACTTCAATGACTCTGAAAGAGAGTGGGGCCTATGACTGTGCAACTCTGCCTTACTTAAATCCAATTCATGTGCAAGTCAAGAAGTTACCCAATGATGTTCCTCTTCCAAAAGGTAAGATGAACAACAATAAATGTTGTTTGGATTGAATTGGATCAGATTATATTAGATTGGGTTTGATTGCACTGGATGGGAGACATGTAAAATGCATGAAGATCCACAAATCTGCTTTTGTGCCACCCTTGAGTTAGGAATTTATTTTTTACATTTTTAAATACAAAACAATTTTGTTTAAAACTATAAAAAAAATTCTTAGCTCAAAAGCTATCAAAGACAGGTTGTAAGCTGTATGTGGTCTATAAGCTGTAGTTTGCTGTAGTATGTGGTCTACAATGCCTAGCTGAAGCATAACTGTCAAAAGCCTTTGTCATCCTAGGTGACATCCTTGCTGACCTTGTGGTAAAGGATTAATCTAAAGGAATTGTTTTATTTCAAAGAATTTTAAGGTACTTCCCTTTGTAAAGTGAAGAAGTAGCCTCTCATTTATCGAATCAAACCAACACTATCCATCGTCTCCTGTGAGAGAGTTGTGGTACTAAATACAAGATGTATAAACCATGCCCTCAAAGAACTGATAAGCTCTGGGTAGATAAGGCATTGGTATGTGAAAAGTATTTTGCATATACAAGATAAACAATAAAAAAAATACATATACCTAACCTTTTACTGTGGCCAAATTTTTTGCAACCTCCACATTCAGTTATTTTGTGTTTTGTTTTGTTTTGGTTTTTTTTGGTGGGGCAATGAGGGTTAAGTGACTTGCCCAGGGTCACACAGCTAATAAGTGGCAAGTGTCTGAGGCTGGATTTGAACTCAGATCCTCCCGAATCTAGGACCGGTGCTTTATCCACTGCACCACCTAGCTGCCCCTACATTCAGTTATACAACCCCACATGGGGATGGACCCACAGTTTAAGAAGCTGTATTATAGACAACCAGTGCTATTAGTTCAGAGGAAAGGAAGATCCCTATAGACTTGAATAGGCTGCTCAAGGCACTTGAGCTGGGCCTCTTCACTTGGAAAGGGCATTAGATTTGTTCTCCTTGGTTCCAAAAGACAGAACTAGGAGTAATGAGAGGAAGACTTACATTCCATACAAAGAAAAACAGAGCTAGCCAAAAGGGAAACTGACTACCTTAGGAAGGAGGTTCTCCCTCTATAGTGCTATCAAAGAGAAGAGCGGATGACCTCATGTTTGAAATGTTACAGAAAGAATTCCTAGGGGCAGCTAGGGGGCCCAGTAGACGGCCTCAGACACTTGACACTTACTAGCTTTGTGACCCTGGGCTGCTGGTTGGATTCAATAGCCTCTGAGGTCACAGAATCCCAGGGGCCATAATAGCTTATAAAAATAGTTTCTACAATTCTAGTTACAAAGCACTCTCCTCTTTATGAGGTAGGAAGTCAAAATATTCTTATCCCCATTTGACAGATAAAGAAGCTAAATCTAAGAGAAGTTAAGTAACTGCTTCAAGGTTACATAGTTTCTGGTTATGTATTGGAACTTGGATTCAAACTCAGGTCTCTCCTGACTCCATGCTCAATAAAATGTAGAGTACACCATCCTGACTTCAATTTTGGTAAATATTTGTTATTCACACAAACAAACAAACAAACAAAAAAGGGGGCAGCTAGGTGATGCAGTGGATAAAGCACTGGCTGTGTATTCAGGAGGACCTGGGTTCAAATCCAGCCTCAGACACTTGACACTTACTGGCTGTGTGACCCTGGACAAGTCACTCAACCCTCATTGCCCTGCCAAAAAACAAAAAACAAACAAAAAAACCAAACAAACAAATATTTGTTACTCACTTACTATGTGCCCCAAACTAGTAGCTAGGCATTGGGAACAGTGCCAAAGGAAGCATAGGATGTGGTCCCTGACTTTGAGTTTATGGCCTAGAAAGCCTTTGTCATCCTAGGTGGCATAGAGATATAAAAACTGTTTTGACGTTTACTGCATAATAATCTTGTCTACCCAGAGGACTTTTTGGTAGCATTGTGGCACTACCTATATATGACTTACCCACAGTCAATTTAAGAGAGCAGTCAGTACCTGAGGTTCAATTCCCAGCTTAGAGAAGTCTTTGGAGAAGCCTTCTGAGATAGAAAGGACCTATCTCTCCTCTTGGGTTGATTTGTTAATTCAATTGGTTAGGGAGAACAAACACCTGAAGCCAGGCAAAATTCAGGATAAATAGATGAGATCTGCCCACTGCTGTGAGTCAGAAATGGGAAAATAATGTCATACTGCTTACCCATCAATCAGCCTCCTCAGCAATCCAGTTTGAAATAGTTCACATCCTCAAAATGATATCTCTTTGAAAGGAAAAATAATACCAATTACAGGCTTTGTTCAAGTTTTATACAAATCAAATTCAAGGCACCTACAAATATATCACTGACAGAGGATTCTTACAGAGTAGCTCTTTCTATAACACAGGTTCTTTTTTTTTATGCTTTTTTTTTTTTTTGTGGAGCAATTGGAGTTAAGTGACTTGTCCAGGGTCACACAGCTAGTAAGTGTTAAGTGTCTGAGACCAGATTTGAACTCAGGTCCTCCTGAATCCAAGGCTGGTGCTTTATCCACTGAGCCACCTAGCTGCCCCTATAACACAGGTTCTTAATCTTGGGGTGTGTGTGTGTGATATGCCCTTTTGGCAGTCTGGTGAAGTCCACAGACACCTCAGAATAATGTTTTCATATGCAAAAAATATACTGAAATATAGTTATAATTATTTTTTAAATTCACAAACCCCAGGTTAAGAACCTCTTTTTTAAAGCACTTGGAAATTTTAAAGTGTATGTACCTACCACTTACCATTAGACCAATCTGCATACAGCTATATTTCCTTCCTTTACACTAAGCCATCAGGATACCCTAAAGGGTTTACAAATAATCATAGAACAATCCTACTTTGGGCCCTGACCACAGGGTCACTGAATATAAAAGCATGATGGGGAAAAGAACCAACTTGATGGATGGATGGATGGATGTTTTGCCCAGCATTCTCTAATTTCCTACTTCTGAGAAAGGACAATAGAGGCATTCCAACATAACTCAGACTTGTAGTGGCACCCTCCTTGGAATTTCTTCCCACAAGCCTATTCAACCTCAAGGTAAGGAATTGGGTGATGCTGGGTAAACCACCAGCAAGTTGTTTCCCCTCCACTATGGCTCAAGTGGGGTGAAAAGGCAGGTTACAGAAGCATAAAATAGAATATAATAACTACATAAAGAAGTACAAAGTGTTTAAAAGGGTTTAGAAGAGGAAGGAGACTTTTAAACAGGGAAACTTAGAAAAATTCCATAGGGGAAACGATATTCAAGTTGAGCCTTGATAAGAATGGGATATGGGGGGAGAAAAAGGGAGAGTGTTATAGGCCTGGGGAATGGTAGGAACAATAATAATAGCTCATATTCTTAATGCTTGGTAAAGCTCTTGGTAAATACATTTTGTTTTTATTGTTTAGTCTTTTTCAGTCATGTCCAATTCTTTTTGACTCCCTTTGGGGTTTTCTTGGCAAAGATATTGGAGTCCTTTGCCATTTCCTTCTCCGGCTCATTTTACAAATGAGGAAACTAAGGCAAACAGGGTTAAGCTGTGTGCCCAGGGTCACACAGCTAGTAAATATCTGAGACCACATTTGAACTCAGGTTTTCCTGACACCCGACCTGGTGCTCTATCCACTGCACCACCGAGCTGCCTCTATATTAATATAGTTAGTGAAGTAAAATTAACTATGGGATAAGATAGAATATAATAGGAAGAAATAGGATTGAATGGAATGGAATGTTAGAGCTAGGAGGCAAATTAAAAGTTATGTAGCTCAATCTTCAACATCTTACATATGGGGAAACAGATTTGGATAATTAGAAAACATTTTGGATAGAGCACTAGGCCTAGAGTTGGGAAGACCTTAGTTCAAATTCAACCTTAGATACTTAGAAGCTGGACAAATCATTTAACCCTCTTTGCCTCAGTTTCCTCATCTGTAGAATGAGCTAGAGAAGGAAACAGCAGGGGCAGCTAGTTGGTGCAGTGGATAGAGCACCGGCCCTGGAGTCAGGAGTACCTGAGTTCAAATCCGGCCTCAGACACTTAACACTTCCTAGCTGTGTGACCCTGGGCAAGTCACTTAACCCCAATTGCCTCACTAAAAAAAAAAAAAAAAAAAAGAAGGAAACAGCAAACCACTCCAGTATCTTTGCCAAGAGAACCCCAAATGGGGTCACAGTCAGACACAACTGAAAAATGACTGAACAACAACAAAACGTCTAAACTGTATGAAATAATCACTGTTAAGAAATTCTTATTTTTATTTAACTTTAATACCTCTTTCATCTGTTAAGCCCATTTCCTTTTGGTCAAACCTTGGCAGGGATGAGAGAATGGCATAAAGTACAAGAAGAGTTGAGAGAAGTAAGACACCAGTGAGGGCCAGAATATTCAGTGAAAGCTTGATGGAGGAAGAAGGGATAAAGAGGCACCTTTTCCATGAAAAAGTGGGAGGGGGTGTATGGGGTACAGCATAAACCCCAAGGAACTTATGTTCCATGTCCATTGGAACATGGAGGCAGCCCCTTTTTATATTTTCAAAGAGGTAGAAGATCATGACCTAGAGCTGAAATGACATATGAGGAAACTGAGGCCTAGGGAGATTCAGGGTCACATAGGAAGTCAGTCAGTCATTAGCAGAGCTGAGATTTGAACTTACGTCCTTTGACTTCAATACCAACACTTTTTTCACTCCAGAAAACTGCCTCCTAAAGAGAGATTAGTAGTATGGTATCCTGGTCAAGGACTCCAACAACACAAGGACAACAACAACGATGGATAATTATATAGTGTTTTAAAAAAAAGCTTTCATGAGTTATCTCATTTGGACCTCATAATAACCTTGTAAGGTGATCCTACTATTTTATAGGTCAGCAATGTAAGGCTCCGTCAATGACTCCACGGCCAATTAGTGTTGGAATTGAGATTCAGATCAGATATCTTCTGACTCTGAGCCCTCTCTTCTCTCCAGTACAGCAGGCGCAATCTCTCTAAGAGTCAATCCTCTGTTCCTCTAGACGGTGAAGGAAAGGGGATAGAGTGCTGACCATTCAGAAAAAGGCAACCACAGACTGAATCACCAGTTCCCCTAGCAAACAACATCAATTAACATGTTCAAGGTCTTCCTTCCTGGTAGGATGGATGTGGGTGAGATGGGAGAGAATCAGAGAAAGAAATAGGCAGATTCGACTTTTAAGGGAACAAAATCGTTTTCAGGGCTGCAATCAAATATTTAAAATTGAGCAGGGCTTTGGAAAATCTGGTCTGGTGATGTCCAATTAAGACAGAATTTCACTCTCTTCTTGCTTCTTCTCAGCTGCTCACCATGTGGCGTGCCCTTAACTAGTAAAGGACAAAAGGCATTTTAGCATCTAGAATTTCTGAGGGCAGCATTAATCACAATGAAATTTGACTGAGCAAAGACCTTGTTCGACTAATAAAGTGATTTAAAGCTCTCTAGTGCACATGCATTAGAAATGATAAAAGCCAGAAAAAGCTCCCCCAATGGGAGTTCTCCACTAATGACATCATAGATCTTTTGTGTAGTATCATTATTTCATAACTCATTACTGGTTTGTCCAGTTATCTTTAAAGGAATATAATCTCTTATTGGGCAGGGATACTCAGTTCTGGATATGGGTTCACATCCCAACTGATGCTTACTAGCTATGTGACCTTAGACAAGTCACTTAACTACCGTGGGTCTTAGTTTCCTCTTCTGTAAAATGAATGGTAGGACTCGAGGGTCTCTGAGGACCCAACAAGTTCTGTGATTCTCATAATATAGCCATGCTTCTTTACCCCCTTCCTCCAACCAATCATCTCTTTGCATCTGCCTTTTCAAAGAAACACTGCCAAATAACCAGTATGTTTAGAAATTATGTCCTGAGGACTAAGGTAGATTTAACCAAAAGCATGGTTTTAATTTTGAGTTATTGCAATAGATAGGGGCCCTCAAGAAATAAGGTCAAGTCCTCCAGAAACTAAGAAGATATGAAATGGTCTCAGGGAGCCACCTGAAAAGTGAAAATGGGGTTCGATTTTATTTTCAGTTCACCAGTCCTAATTCCATGACTAAATTTGAAGCCAGTTGGGTAAATATGATGGCTAAACTGTGTGTCTGCTCCATAGATAACTAGGCTTCCCCTTTCTCTCTAAAAAAGGGTGGTCTGAAAGAGCAATAGGTCTTCAGATCTTAGGGCTAGAAAGGCTTTCACAGTCAGTTCCTCTGATTTCAGGTAGTTCCCCCAATCCATCTGTCCGAATATTTAAAGATCTTCAGAGAGAGATGCAGCCTTGTACAGAGCCTGAGATTTATTTGGAATCTGAGGACTTGGATTTGAGTCCCAGACCTGTTGTGTGACATTGGGCAAGTCAGCTAACTTCTCTGGGCTGTCAAATGAGGGAGAT
Source organism: Dromiciops gliroides (assembly GCF_019393635.1). Taxonomy (NCBI): domain Eukaryota; kingdom Metazoa; phylum Chordata; class Mammalia; order Microbiotheria; family Microbiotheriidae; genus Dromiciops; species Dromiciops gliroides. The sequence goes on along the minus strand of NC_057862.1, from coordinate 159,766,129 downwards.
GAACTGAATGATTTCTTGGGTTCCTCCCTGCTCCAAATAGAATGACTCTAAGATACTTAAAGGAACCTCTTCTTAAAAAAAAAAAAAAAAGAACTGTGGATTCTGAATGCAGATTGAACCATACTGTTTCCACTTTTGTTTGTTTTTTTCTTTTTTTTGAGGTTTTTCCCTTTTGTTTTGATTCTTCTTTCACAACAGAAAAATTTGGGAACTAAAAATCTTATGAAAACAAATGTTGAAAACTATCTTTACATGTAACTAGAAAATAATAAAATATTTTCATAATTTTAAAAAAAGAAATCTCTTTTACAATGTCCCTCACTAGCCTATTTAGCAATCACTGCTATCAGAAAATTCTTTTTGCCTCATCTCTCACACTACAGTTTAAGCTTATTTATTTGTGGTTGTTGCTTGAGGAAAATGGAGGATGATTTATGGCTATGAGTCCTTTACAGACAGTTTTTTCAAGTTTTGTTGATGTCTTTTGTTTTATCTTAATAGTCATTTCTTGATACTTTCCACCCTGACTCCCTTCCCCCTAAAAACGAGCCCTCATTGATAAAACAAAAAACAAAACCAGTGAAGCAAAATCATCTGACCCAGTGACTCTGATGTTGTATGTGCCATTCCTTGTACATAGTACCCCATTTCTCTACTGAAAGGAGTAAAATATTTTTCTCCGGGCCAAGATTGGTCAAGACAATTACTCAGTAATTGGCTTCATTTGGGGATTCATTTTATTTAGATTTGTAGTCATCACAGTGGCAGTGAAGAACTACATAATTCCTCCTTTCAGATCTCACATTCCATCAGTCTAAGCTGTCCTCTTTGATCTTGTATTAGTGTGATTAAATACTCTAAAATTTCTTCTTTAATGAATGTTTTGGAAGTTCCTAATTTTCCAGGCTTTCTAGGTCGTTTTCTTTTCTTTTTTCTTTCTTTCTTTCTTTTCTTTTGCAGGGCAACAAGGGTTAAGTGACTTGCCTAGGGTCACACAGCTAGCAAGTGTCAAGTGTCTGAGGTCAAATTTGAACCCAGGTCCTTCTGAATCCAGAGCTGGTGCTTCATTCACTGTGCCACCTAGCTGCTCCCCTTTCCTAGGTCATTTTCAATCTTGATTCTACCCTCCAAAATACTCATCATCAACTTGATGTTACTGCATGCTGATCAATATATTTGGCATTCATTGAACATATATTTATTGAGCTGTTGTGTGCAGAGCTTATAGATTTATTGGGGGAGACAATACACGTACACAAGAAAAGCTACAGAGCAAAAGTACGTAATGTAGTGCAAAGTGAGTGGAACAAACAGGAGTAGTTATAGTGTCCATTGGACCCCTGTATGGATAGGGATGCAAAGCCTCCTAAAATTCCCCTTGTTGGCTGCAACTTTCTTTCTCCTCAGGGATGTGATGAGGTCATGCCTGGGAATAGGATGCCCAGGAACAGAATCATTACTACTGAATTTCTCAGGACTTAACTGAACAATCTCTGTCCCCTTGCTTGAACCAGGTTTGGGTCCTCTGACATATACTAGTTGTGTGTCCTTGGGCAAGTCACTTAACATTTTAGTGTCTGGGGTAGCTAAGACCATAGGATTCAGGTCTCCAGTGGTATAAAAAAGGGTCCTCCCTGGGAATTCTACACTGGTAAAATCACAAATTTGGCCCAAAAATAAAAGGAAAAGGAAATGAGTGATTTTATAGGGAAAATGGTGCTACTCCCTACAGTTCCTTAATTAGGAAACTTCTCCAAATCAGAATGAAAGACATTGCTAGGAGGAATTCATCTGTAAGAAGTGAATCACACATTACCAAAATAAACATTTTGGGTCTTTGTCAATTAGGAGGAAGTCTTGGGGCAAAGCTCCACCTCGTTTCAAATCCCTAAACTAGACTGTCTCCAGACTCTCTCATTTCCCTAGCCTACTAAGACAGACTGACTCACACTCCCATCCATTATACTCCAGCTTCTAATTAGTGTCTCTCAAGATAAATCTCTATGGACTCTTCTCATTCTTCCTTACTCAGCTATTGCTCCTCCACCATCCAAACAGCTCTTGAAATCCATTAGTTGACATCAAGTTAATTTCTTTCTGATCACATTTGTTGGACAATAACTCATGTCACTTTCCACCAGTCAGAGACACATATGAATAGTTTTTCTGTGCCCTTATTTATACAGTTGGATTGGTGTCTTTGTGTTGTTGTTTTTGTTTTCCTGTCAGACTGACTTTGGATTACCTCCAGTTTACCCTGTATATGTTTTACATGTACATAGCTGTTTGCCTATTATCTCCCCTATTAGACTGTGTTCTCCTAGAAGGAAAGGACAGGAAGTTTCTGCCTTTGTACCCCTGACACTTAGCACAGTGTTGACACATATTAAGTGCTTAATAAATGTTTATTAACTTGATTTGATCTGCCTTATTTGGGGAGCATGGGCAGCAAAGTGGCACAGTAGGTAGAATGCTGGACCTAGACTCAGGAAGACTTATCTTCTTGATTTCAAAATCTAGCCTCAGACACTTACTAGCTGTGTGACCTTGAGCAAATCACTTTATCCTGTTTGCCTCAGTCTCCTCATCTGTAAAATGAGTTAGAGAAGGAATGGCAAATCATGCTAGTATCTGTTCCCAAAGCCCCCAATGGGGTCATGAAGAGTTGGACACAACTGAAACCACTGAACAACAATTTGAGGAACACCCAAAGGCAGTTGCCTGAGTCTTTAAAAAAATGTTTGAGGTTTTTTTGGTTTTGCATATCTTCATTTTCTTTTTGAAAATTTTTATTTATTTTATTCTGAACTTAAGAAACAAAATAAGCATTTCCATAACAGTAGAATAGGAAAAAGATGATTATATAGAAAACTGCAAATCATGTATAACTTGCTATTACTTTTAAATATATAATAAAGTTATCATGTAACTTTCTTTATTCTTTCTCTTTTTTCTTTGCTCTTTTCCCCTACCTTTAATATGTATATGTGTATGTGAAGTCAGTCTATCCATCTATTTATCAGTTCTTTCTCTCTGTTTTCCACTATATTCCCCTCCATTCTACTACCCAGTCATTTATTTTAACAAATAATTAAAAAGGAATAAAAAAATCAGTTTAGCAAAACTAAGCAACATATCAACCATGCCCAACAGTATATGCAATATCCCATACGTAGAGTAACCCACCACTGCAAAGAAGGGAGAGAGGTGCATTCTCCTATCTTCTCTTTGCAGCCAAATTGGTCATTGTAATTACACTGTGTTTAGTTTTTATTTTATTTTGTCATTCTGTTCATTTACACTGTTACAGTTATCATGTATACTGTTTTCCTGCTTCTGCTTACTTCGATTCATACAAGTCTTCCCAAGGTTTTTCCTATTCATTTCTTATAGCACAGTAATGGCTGATCACATTCGCTTACAAAATTGTAATGATTGGAATGACGCCACCTACTGGAGACTTACTATAGGAAAGCTCTGCCATGAAGGAAGGTCTTTGAGGGCAGGACCATGTGTCAGGAAGTGACGTTTGCTGGGGGGAGGAGGAAGGGGGAGCCAGACACTCTGCCTTTCTCTCTTTTCCTGGGGACGCTGGTGGAGAAGGGAGCTAGAAATGCGCTCTCCCTTTAATAGATAGGAATCTAGGCCTTTCTCTCTCTCTTTACCAAATTCTTATTCTCCTTAATAAATGCTTAAACGTCTAACTCTTGCTAAAGCTTATAATTTATTGGCGACCACTCATTAGATATTTTAGACAGTTTAGCTAGAAATTTAGTCCTTAACAAAATCTTGTTTACCTATTCCCCAATCAATTGCCATCGTACTTTGTTTCAGGTACATTGCTACTACAGAAGATGACACTATGAATATATTTAAGTGTATATGTCCTTTGCCTTTTATTCTGACACAACCAATCTAGTTTAGCTTAGTTTTTTTTGTTTTTTTTTTCTCCAGATACTTGGATGTGGTTCTGTAGCTCAAGCTGTCCTCAGCAGAGGGGCTGCAGGTGGAACTGTAACCATAAATGTTGGTTTTGCATTAGCTGTTTCAATGGCTGTTTATGTGACAGGAGGCGTCTCTGGTAAGCCACACCTTTCCTCATGTTACTCCTCTCCAATCACTGCTGTCTTCTACTCCCCATGGACTGCCTTTGAGAACAAAGATGTTTTCACATAATAATGCTAGCTAACATCTATATAGCCCATGGGCCAGGCACTGTGCTAAGTGCTTTACAATTTTTGTCTCATTTGATCCTTACAACAACCCTGGGAGGTGGGTGCTTTTCATTCAGTCATTGCAGTTGTGTCCAACTCTTTGTGAACCCATTTGGGGTTTTCTTGGCCAAGATAATGGAGTGGTTTGCCATTTTCTTCTCCAGTTTATTTATCAAATGAGAGACTGAGGCAAACCAGGTTTTGTGACTTGCCCAGGCCAGACTTGAACTCGGAAAGATGATTCTTCCTGACCACAGATCCAGTATTCTATCCACTGCACCACCTAGCTGCTGCTATTCTACCCATTTACTGTTTCCTCTACCAGAAAATGGGGAGAATAATAGCACCTACCTCAAAGAGTTGTTTTGGGGATTAAGCGACATAATAATTGTAAAGCCATAGCCCTGTGCCTGGCACGTAGTAGGTACTTAATAAGTACTTGTTTCCTTTCATTCCTAATCTTTATCTGTATAGGTTATTGTCCCCCTACTTCCTCAAATTGTGAAGACTCTAACCCACTCAGCTCACAAAGGGACAAGATCTGGGGATGCAGTAAATATGGAGAGGATCATATTACTCTAATTCTCAAAAGCCCTCAGTGGTTCCTCCTGCTCAATAAATAAAATGCAAATACCTCAGTCTATCATTCAAGGCTCTTTTCCAACTTTTGTGCTATATTGGATATCCTGTTCATTCCAGCCTCCACGTCTTTGATGACCCCATTATCTGCCATGGCTGAAAAGACTCCCTCAACATTTCCACCAAAACCTTTCTTTCCTTCCCAGGTTCAGCTCAGGAGCTATCATCTCCATGAAGCTTTCCCAATTAATTATAACTGACTTCTTCCTCTTCAAAACTCTCACACCATGCTCTCTGAACTTCTTTGCAATGTTTATATTACAAATTGTGTTAGTCAGTTACTGCATTTCAGATTATTATATCTCCCTACTAGAGAATGTATTCCTTGAGGAGTGGGATTATGTGTTGTTTCATCTTTGTTTCCCCACCATCACACAGTACACTGCACATAATAGGTGTTTAATAAATACTTGTTGTAAATAAGTGTTTAATAAATACTCTGTCTCAGTCCCTTAATTTGAATTCAAAGCCCATCAGAGTGAATTGGAATGTGTTTGAGTTTTTCAGAAGCCCTCCAAGAAACCTAGGGCTGTGCTTCAGTGGCTGGCACCTAGTAAGCACTTAAAGGCTTGTTGACTGACTAAATTCTTGACATCCTTCCAGGGGACCTGATTGCCAAGCTGACCTACAATGGCATGTGTATACCCAAGTACATCATACTCCCCAAAGCCCAGCAAGCACTGAGCTGCTTCAGCATCTACCACGGTCTCCCTGATTTTCTAAACTGTTCTTCTCACTCTTCACCTCTTCACAAGGAAGAAGGCCTTATTTTCTCTCATTGTCGGACTCTGAAAAAGGATGGCCTCTCTTGAAAGAAAGCAATACAGGAAAGGTCATCTAACTTTGGCTCTGTCTCTGGGCTGTACTGTTTTCTTTAGCTAGGGGTTGGCGTTGAATAAGCTCTCCCCAGTGTTAAGAGGGGCTTAAGGCAAAATTCACTGGTGACAGAGGATCGCCATTAGTGAAGCAGTCTTGCCTGGTGATGATTTTTTGCTGTATGGATGCTAAAGAGGGATTGATTATAACTCTCTGAGGGCCTCTTGGGTCTGGGCAAGCTGATAAAGAAATTCACTAGCCATGGAACTAAATCTCTCGGGTGCCCAAAGCTCTTTAATCTTGTGATTCTAGGAGTCTATGGTAAATTTTCTGGGTTTGAGTTACGCTGATTCAAGGAGTATGTTCTATAGAGTGTGACTGGCATTTTAATTCACACATTACCTTGCTTCAAACAAGATTCATAGGCATCAAGTGAGGCAAGGTGGTAATGATGTGGGGGATAATTCTCAGTGGCCATTAGGATTCCAGGCAAAATTGTGAAATAGGGGGAATTGGTTCTTTTTGATCTTCCTTTCCCATCTTTCATGACCTGGCTTTTCTTTCCCTACCAGACATTTGGTACTTATTATTTTTTCTGATTTTTCCCCCCTGACCTTCTTGGAAGTAGTTCCTGCTCCAAAATTCCTTACCTCTCCCTCCTCCTCACCATGACATCTTTCTCATGACTATTCTCCAGTCTCATCCCATCTTTAGCAAAATTACCTTCTACAATTTCCATTTGTTTTAGGCAGCATGGTTAAAGAAATTTGGGGTAAAGTGACCAAAAGGATTAACCCTGACAGGGATATTTGAATTTTAAAAGATACGTTTTTTCAAACCCATATGAATTCCAATTAGTGGATGTTTTGGAGAGAGATTTTTGAATGGCAGAGAATTATTAATGCTCTTTGCCCATTCCAGACCTCTGGCCACTTGACCTTTATTAACAGCAGTAGTGAGAAGATTAAGTGACTTGAAGTTAGGATGACCTGAGTGTGAATCCTGCCTTAGATGCCTACTGGCTAGGTGACCATGAATGAGCAAGTCCCTTCATTTCTTTTTGTTTTGTTTTGTTTTTTGCTGGGCAATGAGGATTAAGTGACTTGCCCAAGGTCACACAGCTAGTAAGTGTCAAGCGTCTGAGACCGGATTTGAACTAAGGTCCTCCTGAATCCAGGGCCAGTGCTTTATCCACTGTGCCACCTAGCTGCCCCGAGTCCCTTCATTTCTATCAGGCACAGTATCCTCATGAATAAAATGAGGTTAATAAAAGCACCTACTTCATGGGTTGTTGTGAGGGTCAAATGAATTAACATTGCAAAGTGCTTTGCAAACCTTAAAATGGTATATAAATGTTAGTTGTTGTTCTCCACAGTTTCTGCTGAGCAGGCTAGAAGAGAACAATGACAACATAAGTTGGGGCCTTCTTGGCTTGTGAGTTTCCACCTCCCTTTGTGAACCCTAATTCCACCTCCTGGTACCCCCTTTTTCTCCATTCAAAGCACTTCCCTCACTATAAATGGAGTTCAAGTGAATTTACAAGAACCTGTGCTTGAAAATAATATAGATTTAATGACTGCTTTTAGTGTACACAAAGCCTTGGAATTTGAACTACTGCAGTTATGCCAAGAAGATAGACCATAGCACCATTTGAGAATTCACCTATTATTTTTTTCTAGTAATCCAAATGTAAATGGCCAGTTCTGCAAGGCAGTTCTCCCTCCCAATGCCCAATCTAGTTCAAGAAAAAAGAAGTCATTATGTTGGGGCAGTAACTTCCCCCTTCCTCTCTTCTTGGCTTAGGAAGAAAGGGTGGCCACTGCCATGATGTCCAAGCCCTTTGACCCTGGGGTTCTCTTGGCTCTTCTCCCAGACATTCTGGGAAAAGAAATGTGGCAGCAACTCAAATGGAGATGAGCAACATTTTTTTTTTCTGACCCCACCATAACCCTTCCTCTCTTCTTGATTGCTAAGTATATTCAGAAATGGGGGGAAAAAAAACCAACCCACGAGATGTAGCATAAGTTGGAGTTGGAGTTCCTAGGAAGAGGAAGACAAGGATGTTTCCATTACCTCTTTTTCTGTTCTGAGGCCTTCTAAGTCCTTGGGGCACACAAAGTGATAATGTAATTCCAATAAATATGTAAATAAGACACAAAGACCATTTCTAAACCCTTGGCAGGTTGCTTTTGATCAGTGTTTTATAAAAGAGCAGGATGTATGTCTGTGTGTTTTCCTTGTACTTTTATAATCCTCTAGGGTGGCATCCCTCCCCAAAATAACTAGAGACATCCCTTTAACTGCTAATTACTATGCAGCCAATTTACCAATTCTAAGCATTTTCAAGTACCAGGTATGAGATTAATGACATAACAAAAGAGAAGTGATGCTAGGTCAGACCTATGATCCCAACAGTTCAAAATTCCATCTCTGAAGGTGATACCAATGGATAGATAGATAAATAAGGTTGTAGGATCATAGATTTTTAATTGGAAGGGGACTTCTAAGAAAGTCCTGATGCACTTCCTTTCATTTTCCAGATGGAGAACTAGGACATAGAAGGGTTACATGACTTATCAACATTACAGAGATAGTAAGTAGAAGAAATGGGACTTGAACCCAGCTCCTCTGACTTCAAATCCAACAGACTTTCCCACTGTACTGTATAGTCTCAGTCTGATAATGGAGAAAGAACTGGATTTGGAATCAAAGGAACTGGGTTTGCTACTCACTACATGTATGGCTGTGGTACTTCATTATCCTTTCCAAATGCCAGTTTCTTCATTTGTAAAATGAAGGGGTTGGATAAGATGATCTCAAATCATCATGTTTAAAGTTAATCAAATACTTGCTAGTGACTCTTTTGGCATACAGTTCCCCACTTACTCATCCTCCTATGTTCTAGAATTTTTTTCCCTTTTTGTTTTTCTACCATATTCTGAATGTATACAGTCTCTTCTAACCATGAATTCTATTCCCCAGGGGAAAATATGTTCTTTAGGGACATGAGTGCCAAAAGCTCAAAGATAATTCTTGCTATTTTTCTGTACACTAAAAATGAGGATTCTTGTCATAAGAACAATAAAAAAGGGATTAAGTCGGTTACTGACTATACTGGTGCAAAGACATCTGGGAAGGTAAATGATACACTCCACAGAGCAAAAACCATGCCTGGGATCTTGAGCAGACAAGAACACAGAAGACATGGAAAAATCTCTGTCTAGCCCAAGGTTACAAGAAAGTCCTGATGATTTTTTTTTAAATATAAGGGAAACGGGTAGAGTGGAGAACAAATTTCTCATATGCTACTGCCAACAAACTGAATTTCACTGTCCTGAACTATATAACAGTGTTTTTCAGGGCCAATTCACTGGAAGTGCCCTCTCTTCACAATCTCAAGGTTGTTTTTATTATCCTTGTAAGGAAAGTGGGGAAGTTGCTGGACTTTGGTGTCAATCTAATATATACACTGGCCTTTCCCCACCTCCATCATGATCATTTCTGGTCTAAAAGTGACATTTAGTCACCTTGGGGGTTTTGTTCCATAGATTAGATCTAACAGATTATTAATTAGGTAGGAGAGTTTGAAGTTTGACACTATTTTTATTTCTACTACGTGGCTAGATAGATTTTTAGATAATTTTTTAAATCTACATTCTGACCCTCCTCTCATGACTCATGTTCTATCATTTGATATTTCATACAGGTGGTCACATTAACCCAGCAGTATCCTTTGCTATGTGTCTCTATGGACGGATGAAGTGGTATAAATTCCCTTTCTATGTTGTGGCCCAGTTCCTGGGGGCTTTTCTAGGGGCTGCAGCTCTCTTTGGAGTTTACTATGGTGAGTTGGCAGCTTGGGTTGGGAGGATAAGGGAAAGTACTAAATTTGAATTTAAATTATTTTGAAGATTGTAGTGAGGATAAGAAGGGAGTGGGAGAACTCACCAGATGTAGCAATAAACTCTAGGGAAGGGAATACTCCTCTGAAGACAGGATATTAAGTCAAATTCATTAAGTCCCTAAAAGAACTTAATGCTGTGTTAAAGAAAGAGGAGAATAATATTAATGATAGTAATTTACATGTATACAGTGCACCAAGAGATCCTACACATGAGGGGAGAAAATGACAACAGAACAGTGACTATTTCAGGATTTTCTGTTTCTATAGTTTTCTCCAATTTGATTAGGGAGGGAGGTGGGCTAGTGGAACTGGGTCATTGGAATGGCTTTGGGGAAGAAAACTTAGAAGGGAGAGAGACGGGGCAGCAATACAAAGATGGAAGGGAAAGCTGTCCCCTTCTCTGGCACAGGTCCTCAGTTCTTTCCACAAGAACACAGGACTGAAGGTCAACAAAGACTCTAATTGGGCCTCTCACTAACTCAGTGTTAAGCAAGCTATGGAATATCTCTAGGTTTCAGTTTCCTTATCTCTAAAATGAGGCTTATAGACGGTAACCTCTAAAGTACCTTCAAGCACTACCATTTTGAGTCGACGAAATTGGATCCTACAACATTCTTCTAATCTGGTCCAAAGTGAGAGTCATTCTATTTCAGCTTCCCCATCAAAGTATTTTAGGAGATGGCCGTGACTTGTCATAGGAAATAGTTCACGGGATCAGCCAGTTGATTATATTTATTAATATTATACTGTGCAGGGGCAGCTAGGTGGCGCAGTGGATAGAGCACTGGCCCTGGATTCAGGAGGACCTGACACTTAACACTTACTAGCTGTGTGACCCTGGGCAAGTCACTTAACCCCAATTGCCTTCGCACTGGAGGTACGAAGAAAAGTAAAAGCAGTCCCTCCTCTCAAGAAGTTTATAATTGACTGGAGAAGACAACATGCAAACGACTTTGTACAAACAGGTTATATGCAGGATAAATCAGAAATAATCAATAGAGAGACGGAAATACAATAAGGGGGTGGAGGATGTGTTTGGGAAAGGCTTCCTAGATCTAGGGCTAGAAAATACCAGCAAGATGATTTGACTGTGCTCACACACCTACTGAGTGGCAGAGCTGGGATTTGAACTCAGGTCTTTGAAATTCAAATTCAGCATACATCTCCATGCTACAAATAGGAGGTGGGAAGGGGGAGCTTCTGGAGTCTGCCACTATCTAGCTTCATGATATTGGTTCACCTCTCCAGAATGGTTACATATGAGACGTACGAGGGTGTGCTGGTACATTTTTAACAACTGGCTCTCCAAAAATATGAGACTTATTTTAAAATTTAATCTTTTATTAACATGTTCTCTATAATTTTCTCATGTCTAGACTAGAAGGATCCCTAAAAACTACAGTTATCCTTTCCACACTGCAGGGGTTAAGGGCTCAGGGTTGCCACAATCTGGAAAATGCATGTAAAAAATTTTGGCCCTCCCTTCATGCTAGAGAAGAAGTCTGAATTATTATGGTATTAAAAGATAAAATATATTGATATTATACAATACTATACATATATTTTATACCTTTCTGTGTTTCTAAACTTGTTCTGTGTCATTTGCTGATCTTCGAGTGTCACCTGAGGTTTATGCAAAACTCCCCCCAAATTCCCATTTGATTTCTTATGCCAACTCGAAATATATTGAAACCAAGATATATTGTCCTGTGGAAGGGATAACTATACAACCAAGAGCCGAAAAGAAAACATTCTAAGCTGTGGGCAGTACAAAAACAGTCAGCCAGCCAGATCTGGCCTTCAGGCCATAGTTTGCTGATCCCTGGTAGACAATCAATAAAACAATCAAGCCCTGATTTATAGCTTTGCCAGTTTCCCAGGTGTAAACATTCACCCTGAACATTTAACAATCAGCTTTTCTGAGCCAGTGAGAACACCCTCCCTGCCCCCTCTCCCCGCCCCCTGCTCCCCCCCCACACACACACACAATGAAGGACGACAGAATTTAGAGTTAGAAGGGATTTTAACTACTCCACTCCCTTCATTTTTAGGAACACCAGTCTAGGGCTGGAAGGGTTTTTAGAAATCATCCAGTCCAACCCTTCATTTTACAGGAAGCGAGCCCAGAGAAGTTAAACAGCTAGTAAAGTGACAGAGGAAAGATTCAATCCCAAGTCCTCTAATTCCAAAACCAACTCACTTTCCATTGTACCATGCTGCCTGTCTACAAAAGAGGAAATTGAGGCTGGGAAAGATGCCTCGCCCAAGATCATATGGGTAGTAAAAAGCAGAGCTAGGATATAAACTCGGATTTCTCTGACTTTGGCTCCAGTGCTCGCTCTTCTATACAATGGGGCCTTCCTATTGGACTAAAAACTAGACTCTTCCCTCCCTGAAATTCTTGAATTCTAAGCTCCATTATGTCAGGGATTCCTCACCCTATATCCAGTTTGGAACCCCAGATACACCCAGCTAGATTATAAATCCTAAAACAGTTGTGGGCATCACTGGAATCTCTTTGGAGTTTTTGTTTGGGGTGCACACAGATTCATGGGGTCTACCTTGCCCACAGGACAATTCTAAAATTCTCAAGGAAAAGTAGGTTCATTCCAAGGTCCCTCTAAACCAGTAATTGACTCAGGCCCAGAGTGACCCATCTGAGGTGGATGTGGGCTTTCTGTGCCCCTTCCTGATGCTAACCAAAATCTTGGAGATGATCCTGGCGAGTTCCAGACCATCATCATCCAAAATTAAGAGAAAGCTAAGGTAGCTAAGAAAGCTAAGGTATCTCACCTAAATGTTTAAGCAGTGTGTTGTTCTATGTCCTGCTTTTATTCCTTTATGATTCTTCCCAAAAGAACACTAATAAACAAGGGCTTTGTTTTTTATAGATGCACTTAGGTCCTTTGCTGAGGGAAAACTGCTCGTCACAGGAGAAAATGCAACGGCACATATTTTTGCAACATATCCACTTAAATACGTGACTGTGCTAAATGAATTTGCAGACCAAGTAAGTTCAGATGCAAGGTGAACTAGGTGGGCATGATAAAAGAATGTTCATGAGACAGAGTTAATCAGTCAGAAAAGCAAAACTGAATCTTCCAAGTGAGGGACAGATGGGACATGATCCAATCTATCCTGCTAAATGTTCATTTTATTTGTTTGTTTGTTTGTTTATTCATTCATTCATTCACTTATTTATTTATTTAATGGGGCAATGAGGGTTAAGTGACTTGCCCAGGGTCACACAGCTAGTAAGTGTCAAGTGTCTGAGGCCACATTTGAACTCAGGTCCTCCTGAATCCAGGGCTGGTGCTTTATCCACTGTGCCACCTACCTGCCCCTCCCATATTATTTTTAAAAAATTAATCATTTACTACCAAATCTCTAAGAAAGCCCACTGACTGACTTACACACACACACACACACACACACACACACACACACACACACACACACACACACACACATTCTCTTACATGTTTCCAAGGCACTCAGACATTCAAACTATACTTCAAAATTTGTCATTTATCTTTCCTTTTCTGTTGGCGGGATAAGGGGGTAGAGGGAGAGAGAGAATTTAGAACTGAAAATAAAAATAAAAAATAAAATATATTAATTATATTGTCACTTTAAATTGGTCGACACCATCTTGATCATATAGGCAATTGACAAAAAAAGCACTATTTATTCTACTGTACTATGGGTTGTTTTCTAGCAGTGTAACGACTTATACTTTGCATCTCAAGGGATAATGTTACATTTTTTTTTCTTTTTTTCTTTTGTTAGAGGCAGTTGGGGTTAAGTGACGTGCCCAGGGTTACACAGCTAATAAGTGTTAAGTGTCTGAGGCCAGACTTGAACTCAGGTACTCCTGACTCCAGGGCCGGTGCTCTATCCACTGTGCCACCTAGCTGCCCCATAATGTTACATTTTTACTAGGGCTCAAGGAGCATTTTCTGAATTACATTTTTTTTTCCTGATGAGAAGAATTATTCCCTATCTTGTCCCTGGGATAGCTACAGAGAAGGTTCACAATAGATGGGTTAGACAAAAGGGTTCAAATGAGATGATTTATAAACCATATATAAACATATGTAAATGTTACCTAATAATAATCATAATTGATAATAATAATTTTAAAGAATAAAGAGACCTTCAGTTGCCAAGGAAGAAAAGCCCTGGGATTTAAGTAGAACTGATGGAACTAAGAGGAAATTATTGATTTCTCTGTAGCCAAGGAGAAAACCATAGTCTGAATATGACTTAGGTAGCTTGAGAGTGGTACCTGAAACCAACTAATATCTAAGATATCTCCAAAGCTAGACCCTACCATTTTATACACTCTACAGATGGTCTACCTGTATATAGCTTATAGAAATCACCACACTTGAAGAACTCAGGGTAAAGAATGAGGAAAATATTTTTGGACATGGCCAATGCATAAATTTGTTTTGCTTAAATAAGAATATTTGTTACAGATGTTTTGCTTTTCTTTTTTCTCCCAAATGTTAAGGGGGGAAGTAAAAGAGAGAAAAAAATAGATTTTTTTTGTTCATTAAAAATAGAATTTTTTTTTAAATCACCAAACTTAAAGTAATTTGTGAAGTTTAAGGAAAATTGGGTGTGAAGACTTGTCATGAAGATAAACAAAGGAATAGCTACATTCTTAAGACCACAGTCACAGGAAGGAGCCCCAAGCTATTAATTGGAATCAACAGAAGTTTTAAAGAATCCTTCCTCTAGGCTCTAGGTTTGTCCACAAACCATCCAAGAAAGTTCAATGATTGCCCTACTTTAAAGATCCTCAGAGAAAGAGATCTTATAAGTTTTATTCTGGTCTTCCATGATCCTCCTAGTCAAGAAATTTCTCTTAAATTCTTCCTATTGTGTTTTATACCTGTGTCAAAGTGTAATTGAACTGATGGTCCATTTATGCAGGGATAAGACAGCATTTTCCAATAAAATTGCTAGATTTTTTCCTCTCCATACCCATTAGAAACAAAAAACTTGGCCTGTCAATGTTTGCTAAGCTGTGACATGAATTCTTTAACTATCCCTTTGGCAGATCGTACTGTATTAGATAATTACAAGTTACATCATAAAGAATTCACATGGTACCTGTCCATGAGGATTTCACAGACTGCTGCAGGGGAACAAAACTAACTGATGTTTTCAACAGAAATATTTGCATACACATATGATATGTCACCAAAGTATGTTGGAGGGGATAGTGGGGCAGCACGGAGAAGGGCTTTCCCTGGAGAAAACCAAGGAGATTGACCTTAAGCTGTGATCTAAGGTAGGGAAAGGGTGTTTCAAGATGATTAAGGGAGCAATGATGTCATGGACTCATAAGTAAAGACTGGTCAGCAGGAGGGAGGGATGTCATGAGAAGAAAGAGAAGCTGAGAGAGTGAATAGTGGGAGATAAAAATCATCGTTAGGGTGGGGCCAACCAGTAGAAAACTTTGTCATCTTCAGCAGGAGGTACCTATGCCTATGGGCCTGTATAAACTAGCAGCTTTCTGTACCAGAAATATTTTGCTTCTACAATTATAAGGATATGTTGCAGTCATGAGGGACTTTAGTTCTTTCAGCAGGAACACCCATCTATATCGGTGCTAGGACAGGTGAAAGATACCATGATCCTTGCTGAATGTTCTGTTCACCAGGGGATTCCGCCCCCTATTTCTTCACCTGATGGGTGTGGGGTAAAGGGGATCTGAGGAGGAGTGGCTGCTTCTTAGAGGGATTTTCCCTTGAAAAGAAAGTGCATCTGTCTCCAACTAAAGTAGAAATGAGAAGGCCTATTAATTTAATCTCACTAAATTGGACTAGCTCTGTCAAGGATTTGGTTTTTCTTTCTCAGGCTTTAAGCCAACAGCTATCTCCGTGCAGCGTCCTTTCTTGTATAGTAATCATCCTCAGAGAGGTCCATTCTTTGTTTTTTTCCCAATAACAAGAAGTGCTGAAGGCAACATTAAGACTAAGGGGGGGGGGGGAGCAGCTAGGTGGAGCAGTGGATATAAAGCACTGGCCCTGGATTCAGGAGGACCTGAGTTCAAATCCAGTCTCAGACACTTGACACTTACTAGCTGTGTGACCCTGGGCAACTCACTTAACCCTCATTGCCCCACAAAAAAAAAAGACTAACCCAGTGAGTGTCTGCACAGTGACCTCAGGCATACCTTGCACTTTACCAAAAAAAAACAAGAAAAGTTGCAACCCTGGTCTCACATGTGCACATTTTTCCTAATAGAATGTAAGTTCCTTGAGGACAGGGACCATTTAATTTTTGACTTTATATCCCTAGTGCCTAGAACTGGGGCAGGATCAGATAGCATTGATCATCATGTGCCTGACACATAGAAGGTAAACTTAGTAAGAATTTGTTGATTGACTTATTCATTCAGGGAGTTGCCTCTTTGACGTACACCCTCAATTTTTTACTTTTGAAATCATTCAGGATTTCACTGGTTCACAAACCTAAAGAAGGTCATCTAGAGGACCTGGCATCCAGGATATTTTCCTGGTTTTCTGATCAAATTATATACAGTCCTAGTTAGCTGTTTTTAGTCCCTCTTAGTGAAATTCAAACAGAACCCCAAGGTACAGACAAGATCACACACTAAGTATTTTCTTCTCATTCAGAAATTGGTTTCTTCAAGGCATCTGTCACAGGGATCAATGATTATTGAAATGATTGCAAGAGGCAATAGAGCCCTTGAGCAACTCTAACTTGGGTGCTAGGGAGAGCAGCTGTTGGAGATACATAAAGAATCTCTGTCATTGGAGAGTGTTCTAAAATGAAAATCCTGAGTCTTGGCCAAACCCAACCTCTGCTCACTAAGACTACAGCATTAGATTTTCTTCTCTTAGTAGTTCCCAGTTTCTTAGCCCTGAGACCACCTGAGAGGCTACAAATTTAACTCACTGATGCATTCTTTTCCCTCTCCAGGTGATGTCTTCCGCATTCCTTCTCTTGGTTGTCTTTGCTATTTTTGATGAAAAAAACTGGAGGGTCCCCAAGGGCCTAGAACCTGTTGTCATTGGCCTACTGATCCTTCTCCTCACTTCCTCAATGGGAATGAACAGTGGTTGTGCCATGAACCCAGCTAGAGACCTGGGTCCCAGACTATTCACAGCTCTGGCAGGTTGGGGGTTTGAAGTCTTCACGTAAGTAACCTTAGATGGAATTGTCAAAGAACTATTATGCCCAATGTGAGGCTCTTCAGTGGTGATAAGGCGACTTTAAGGTGGATAGCATTTAGGAGGAATTATACATGTGTATCATCTCACCGGAAGCATATAGTTTTGGGCGGGTTGGCTTTGTTTGTTTTGGTTAGGCTTGGGGGTTTTTTGTTTTGTTTTGTTTTGTTTTAAGCATAGGTACAGGAAACTTTCAGTGAAGAAACCTCTGGATAATGTAGCTTAGAAATTGCTCTGCTACTTATAACCTTAGTTGGACAATGCATTCATAGGTTTAGTGATTTGCTCAGGGTCACACAGCCAGTATATCAGAGGCAAAATTTGAACCCAAACCTTTCTGACTCTGAGGCCAGTTCTCATCTACTATGACATACTGCCTCTCAAAAGACTGGTTTTTATGTTCAGGAAAAATCTGTTGCTGGGATATAGGTAGAGAATGGTTTGTCCCACACAGCAATAATTCTTTACACTTGTACTAAGCTTGATACATAACTTTCTATATTAATGACTTATTATTTTATTGCATTTAGCTCATTGCCTGGCACATAGTAGGCACCATATAAATGTTAGCAATGATGATGATCTTTGGCACAGTGCCTGACACAGGGTAGGTGTTATAAATGCTTGTTCCCCCTCTCCATCTCCTCCCAAGTCTTTGAGTCCCTAAATGGTAGTTCTCAGAAATTTGTTAGCCATTCCCCACAGTGAATACTGTGCTAGGCTTCACCTCCCACCAGCTATGTGGCCATGGACAAGTTGCTTCAACTTCCTAAGATTTAGTTTCTTATATGTAAAATGGGGATAATGACACCATATGTAACAAAAGTTTTTGTGAAAACTCAAATGAGATAATTTACACTTGAGTTCTTTGCAATCTTTAAAGAGCTATAGAAATATTAGCTATTGTTGTTGCTCCTCATCCTCCTCTCAGAATGACACAAGGGAATATTGGGTTAACTATTGACCAATATCCTACAGGCTCCCCACCTCCCACGTGAGTTTATGCCTCATCTACTTCCAAAGTTCCAAACCATTCCCCTCCTACCCCTTTCCTCAGCCAATCACAGCCAGTTTCAAAAGGGTACCCTATTCCTCCATGAACAAACCCTTGTCCTAAGGTTAAGGGATGGCAAAAACACCAAGGCAAGCTCTGACTTAATGTTTTCTATGGAGAGGAAAGAACTTCAGTTCCTAAGTTCTCATGTGGGTGTGCTTGCCCGCACTCTCACGTGTGCGCTCTCACGAGCACATGCGCGCGCGCACACACACAAAATCATGTCCGTATTATTGGTTTTATCTTTCTAAGCAGGATGGGAGGCTGAGTTGGCCTTGATCTGAGGTGAGGAACCAAGGCTTTGTAAACCAATTGATCAAAGTTTGTACACAGAACAACAGTAGATCATGAGGCCTTTCAACAAAACATCAAAAACCCATGTGACAAGAAGGGATAAGTGAATTAATAGGAGCAGTGCATGGATAGAGTGACCACTGATTTCCTGTACTGGTTCTATACTCCCTGCTTAGTGTGGGCAGACAAGGGCTGGCCATTGTGGACTGGAAGCTTGAGAAAGGTAAATTTCTCCAGGTACCAGGTATACTTAATCAGAAATGTAGAGTTAAACCTTCCAGTGAACCTTTCCCCTCCTGCCAAGGGGTAACCTCACCCCACTGAGGCACTAATTTGTTGGCAGTATCCTTGGTAGAAGACAAAGATTTTTCACAGAGCCTTGAACTTGTTCCAGGGATCAGTTTGGATCCTTAGCTATCCAGGAAACTTCTGCTCAGCCAAGTATTCTTGTTCCCCCAATTTGGAGCCCTTAGACCCTTATGATTCTCCTATTATTTCTTCATCTGCAGCTGTTCTTTATTTCCTCAGTCCAAGACTAAGCCACAGGCTTTGGGTCTAAGAGGGACAGATGGAACAATAAGACCTTCACAATTTGCCTCACAGAGACCAGCAGATTTGGAGGAAAAAAATTTTTAGCTTTACTGTGCAGTAATAGTGACATCTGGTGGCTATTGTATCCAATATCAGGATCCCTTCCAGAAAAACCTAAATCTAATAATCAAATAGAATCTTTATCTAGTCCAATCCCTTCATTTTAAAAATGAAAAACAGAGGCCCAGAGAGGTTATACAATTTACCCATAGAGCCAAGACTAGGGGAAAGCAAGGTAGGTAGGCACTCACTTAGCACATAACACAAAGGATTTTTTTTTTGTAAAAAATATTTGCAAATTAATATTTGCTATTAATATCTACATTATTAATTCTTGTTGATGTCAACAGCAACAACATGGTTGTTGATTAATGTATAATTTGATTCAACAAGCATTAAGCACACTATATAATTACTATATACGAATTAAGCACATTATATAAGACTATGTAGTGTATAAGATGCCAAGATTGCTGCTGGGTATATTGAGATAAAAGCAGACTAGACCATAACTTAAGGAGTTTATTTTCTACTAATTATCTAGATTACATTGTCTACTACTTATCTAGATTACTTTATCTACTAATTATCTAGATTGCATTATAATCCATTATAATCGGATACATTTTGGGGGCGGGGTGAGGCAACTGGGGTTAAGTGACTTGCCCAGAGTCACGCAGCTGGTAAGTGTTAAGTGTCTGAGGCTGGATTTGAACTCAGGTCCTCCTGACTCCAGGGCTGGTGCTCTATCCACTGCACCACCTAGCTGCCCCAGATACATATTTTTAACAGAAAATTCCAGTCTCTGCAATATATATATATGTATGGTGCTAAATTGAGTTTCCATGTGTTATAGACTTCAAGCTTCCACTGGACAGAAATATACAGGGAGAACAGTTTTCCAGTGTAGTGGGTTAGGGAGCAATTTTTTAACTTTGCCCATGTAGAGAACTCTGTTTACCCCAGATCATTTAACTAGTTAGTAACAGAGTTGGGTACTAGAATCTAGCTTGTCCTGACTTCTAATACAAAGTTCTCACCCATCTTACTCCATCCCTTTTTATGTGTTGTCTTCCCCCATTAGAAGGTAAGCTGCTTGGGAGCAGGGGCTCTATTATTTATTTTGATGATGGTGATGGTGGTGATGGGGAGGAGGAGGAAGAAGAGGTTTGTATTCCAGATGCTTAACACAGTACTTGGCACATAGTAAGCACTTAATAAATACTTTGTCTAGCTTACTAGCTTTGCCAAATAAACTATTCCTCTCCAGAGAATATGGTGAGAAATCACTGCCAAATTCAGCTATCCTAACATGGAATCAGTATCCCAAATTAGCTGTTAAACACTTAAGAGTGTACTGGTGTGAGAGATATACATGGGGCAAATTCTATCAGAAAGTATATGGTGACAGTGTTTTACTATGTACTTTGTACCTGGGGAATGCTTAATAATATTTTAATTTTTATTATATACTTATTATATATTTATTATGAATATTTAATTCAATAATTTGATTTCCATATCCAAGTCAATCCAACGGACATTTATTAAATAGATTTAAGAAACTATGCCAAGCACTGTAATACAAAGACAAAATTTCAATAAAATCCCAGGCCCTCAAAAACCTTGCACTTCACATATTTCTAATTTGATATTGATATATCCAGGGATTGTCTGGGATTCTGATGGTGTCCCCTCCTCGCTTCTATTTCAAGATTAGTTAGTTTCCCCTAAATGAACTACTTGGGTGGCAGCTAAGGCTCCTCAGCCTTAACTATGGGTAGGTTCTTAGCTCTCAGGGGTCTTGTTGTTTGTTTGCTACTCATCCAATAAATCATGTGGGTTAGTTTAATTGGAAGTCAACTCAGCAGAATCCCAACAGCCTGGGAAGTCCTGCCTCACTATTTCCTTTAGGGCATATCCACAACACTCACCTATTCTCTCTTCTCTTCTCCAAACTCTGGAGAAATAAAGAAAGGAACTGAGTATATCCACAGTAAAGGTCCATAGGTAGTCAGATTTTGGTGGGTAGAAAGCCAACTAGTCAGAGAAAAATGAGTCATCCAAACCTTATTCTTGGGGGGGGGGGCAGGCAATGAGGGTTAAGTGACTTGCCCAGGGTCACACAGCTAGTAAGTGGGATGTGTCTGAGGCCGGATTTGAACTCAGGTCTTCCTGAATCCAGGGTTGGTGCTTTATCTACTGCACCACCTAGCTGCCCCATAAAAATCTTATTCTTTTTTTTTTTGAGTCATTCAAACCAAACATGAATTGTAATGTGAATTTCTTGTTTGCATTTCAGAGCTGGAAGTTATTTCTGGTGGATCCCAGTAGTAGGGCCTTTCCTTGGTGGCACCATAGGAGGCTTCATCTATATTTATGGCATTGAAATTCATCACACAGACCCAAAGGAAAATGAAAATATGGAACAAGTGGAGGAGAAACATGAATTGAGTGTGATAATGTAATAGAGCATGCCCCACCCTGGGTTTTGCAGTTGACTGCAATCAAGGATCTATAACCATGTCTATTCACTAAAAGTACAAATCTGATGAAGTTGTAACACTGAAAGCTAGGTGAAAATCCACTCACTTGTACTGGGCTCAATGGGATAGATAACTCCACTGAAAAGCAGTAGGACTAAGCAAGAAGTTGGATTGGAGGCCTTTGCCTCTACAGGTTGGGTGTTCCCCTAGGAGAGCACTTGAAAAGGAATCTTCTAATGGAGCAGAACATTCCCCCCCTCCCTTTTGATTTCATCCTTGTGATGTTAGTCCTTTGGGGTAGGACACTTGATTGCTGACATGTTCACCTGGATTTATCCCAACTGCATTATCTGTAAAGAAATATTTCATTCAGTGCCATCATGCAGCAGGCCTTTTATCGTGTGAGCCCCAAAGGTTATTTTCTGACTACCAAGGTGTGTGTTCAAAGACTTAACAGTTGTTTCAGCTAAGTTATCTGAGACGGGAAGTGTATGGTACATTCTAGCCAGTTATCAACTCTGCTGCTTTAACACATTCACTGGTGAATCATGCATCCTAGAAATGGTCTTGCCAAAAACAAAAACAAAAAACAAAACCCTGAAAACACCTTAAAGAGAGAATATAAAATATGCTCATGGTCCTTTGGATTAGCCATGGGGGAAAAAAGCCCTGCCTCATGTGTCCATATCTTTAATAAATCGGAGGGAAACTGAATAGGAATCAAGACTTTAATCTGCTACAAAAATTACTATCATCCCCCTTTCTTTTCTATTCCCAATGTGTTGGTTTCCCATGATACTCTCTATCTGTTAAGGGTGCTCTAGAACACTATCAATACAGAGCTACTAGATTTTGATAAGCCAAATGAGCAACCGGTGGTTATACCATGGAATGGATGAACTGTTTGATCACTCCTAGTCGGCTTTTCAAAATGGCTAAATACAATGGACTGACCTCTTTTCTATTTGGCATCTAGTCTAGTAAAGATCTGACAGGCAGTTGGGTTTTGCACACCACCTGATATAGAAAAAAGTAGGAAAGAAGTGGGGATTCTTTATGCAAGAAGGAAGATCCTGCCATTGGATACTATTGTGGTGGTTGTATCAATTTTGGAGGACCAAAGGGAAATTTTGGAAGCAGCAATATTTGAAAATGAGATTAATTACCATTCTTTGGTATTTTTTTAGTGTAATGGTATCAAACTCAAGAAGAATATGGATCCCTGAAGGCCACATATTGTCTTTAAAAACACACACACACACATACACCAAATTAACATTATCTGCTTTACTGTGTTTTTATTTATTTTGTTAAACATTTCCCAATTACATTTTAAACTACTTTAGACTGGGGGGGGGGGGGAGGTTGCAGCCCATATCCCACTAGTCTGACATCTCTTTAGAGGTCAGGAATTGATTCTTATATAATATCCTAAAATGTGGCAGGGCCTTCAGCATGCACAATATTTCACTGTCTCAGAATCCTTCAGTTCTAAAGTGCTTGCCAACCACCAGCCAAGAAGTACTTTACACATTGTAGTCTTCTTGTGCTTTATCTCTTACACTTTACATTCTAGAGAGACCAGATCACTGGGCTACTAACTCTAATGAAATGAAATTTAACAGTAATAAGTATAAGTTCCTGCACTTTGATTCAAAAAAAGTTAACTTAATAAATGCACATGTTCAAGAGGAATAGGTTACTTTCATGGATAATGGGTGTCCCTTCACTGGTGGTCTTTTGACAAAGTCTAGCTTTGTGGGAGATGGTACAGCATACTAGATGATCTCTGAGGTTCCTTCCAACTCAGAGAGTCTGTGATTCTGTGATGATCATTTTTTTCCCCTTTGTCCAAAATAGCAAGTCTCTCAATTCTTAGGTTGGAAGGCACTGAGAGCAATGACAAAATCATAGATATAAATCTGAAACCAGGGCAGTCCAAACCTCCCATTATACAGATAAGGAACTGAGGCTCAAGAGAGCAAAGTTTCAGCGATATGCCCAGAGTCATAGTGTGCGAAGTGGAATTTGAATCCAAGTTTTCCCTAGCACTGTATCCAATACTCTATATTGATTGCTTAGCCTGCAACCCTGTCTTGTTAGATTCACAATTCAACTATTAAAGGCAAATGAGACTTTTAAAAGACTGCCAGGGGACAGTCAGATGGCACAGAGGTTAAACCGCTGGTCCTGGATCCAGAAGGAACTGAGTTCAAATTTGGCCTCAGACACTTGACACTGTGTGACCCTGGGCAAGTCACTTAATCCTCATTGCCCTACCCCACCCCCCCAAAAAAAAGACTGCCAGAAAGGGGGATGGCACAACCTCTTCCAGTGACAGCTTATAGACCTGATGATGGGATTTCCCTACTTTGCAGTAGAGTTCAGATGTCGTTCTTACCAAGGACAGGTGATAAAGTCCCCTCTGAATCCATCGTGGTGTTCATTTCCTAGTATTCTGCTCCAGTGGGGTGGTCACCAGTGTCTCAAATATGGGAAGACCTGCTCTCAGGGTTCCCTTCAATCTTTCTTCTAGCAAAATAATTGCAGCTCTTTAACTTTATTTTAAGCAATGCAACTCTATAAAAGTTGCTTTTAAAAAAAACCTGAGGGGCAGCTAGGTGGCACAGTGGATAAAGCACTGGCCCTGGATTCAGGAGTACCTGAGTTCAAATCCGGCCTCAGACACTTGACACTTACTAGCTGTGTGACCCTGGGCAAGTCACTTAACCCCCATTGCCCCGCAAAAAACAAAAACAAAAACAAAAACAACTTATTAAAAGTATGGTTATACCCATGGTATAAAGAAAGAAAGAATCTGATAGATTAGATGTCTAGCTAAATCTGCTAATTCTTCAGATGCAAAAACTGAGGACTAATTTGGGGAAATGACATACCCAAGGCATACAAGATACCATTCTATTGAGTCTTGCATCCTTATCTAGCTGGTACAGTGCTTGGCAGGGCACTGCCCCCAGACAATGAGAGCCCTGTGACTTCTGGATGGAACCTTGAAAATGTTTTTTACTCACTGAAAGGCATAATCAGAAGTCCCTTTTTTAAAAAAGCTGGGCAATAAGGGTTAAGTGACTTGACCAGGGTCACACAGCTAGTGAATGTCAAGTGTCTGAAGCCATATTTGAACTCAGGTCCTCCTGAATCCAGGGCCAGTGCTTTATCCACTGTGCCACCTAGCTGCCCCCAGAAGTCCCTTTTTTGATGGTGGGAGTTTTATACTCACTTTATAATTTGCTATCTTTCCTGGTCAGTCTAATCATCTTATTGTAGCAGTTCTAAACATCCCCTTCTCCCTGCCCTGCCCAAGCTTCTCTCAAGGTAGTGATTTTTCTAAGAGTCTTTCTAACCCTTTTTTTCTGTAATCCCAAGTACTCCAGTTTTGCTTTTTTTAAATACACCACACGCATACACTGATTCTGAAAAAAGTCAATGCTTGAGCACTCAGTGACTTGTTTAAAGAGTCTCGGGCATTGATGTTTCTGTCTGCTCGGTAACACTGCTCTTAGACTCATAAGACAAACTAACAGAAATCAAAGGGAAAATGCCTCCAGCAGCTTTCTGCTCTGCTCACTATAAATTGTAGGGACTTTAGGCACTTGTTTTCTTAAGAATTATCTGGATGTTTTAGGGAGAGGGGGTTATTTCCAAATTTGAGTTGCTACAATGTTCCAGAAGAGTTTAAAAAATAGATTTTCTTACTACTGTGCTATAAGAAATGATGAACGGGATGCTTTAAGAAAAACCTGGAAAGATTTACATGAGCTGATGCAAAGTGAAATGCACTTTGTACAAAGTAAAAACAATGTTGTGGAATGATCAGCTGTGAGTGACTTACTTATTCTCAGCAATAAAATGATCCAAAACAACTCTGAAGGACTTATGATGAACAATGCTATACATTCTCAGGAAAAGAACTAATGGTTTCTGAATACAGATTGAAGCATATTTGTTTTATTTTTCTTGAGGTTTTTTGGTTTGTTTTCTTCACAGCATGACTAATATGGGGGGGGGATACAAAGAGCACACAGTAAACTTGAATTAGAGAATAAAATATTCAAAGCAAAATAAAGTAGATTTTCTCCCACCTCATTCCACCAACACAACCATGGATCTTAAAGGATCATTGATGCAGAGCTTAAAAGAACCTCAGAAGCCATCTAGTCAACCTCCCATTTTACAGATGAGGAAACTGAGGTCCAAAAAATTTAAATGGCTTGCTTCAGGATACACAGGGCAGCTACTGGAGAGGTGGATGCAGTGCTGGGCCTGGCGTCAGTAAGACTCATCTTCCTAAGGTCAAATTTGGCCTCAGAAACTACTAGTTCTGTGACCCTGGGCAAATCACTTAACCATATTTGCTAGAGAAGGAAATGACAAACTATTCCAGTATCTCTACGGAGAAAACACCAAATGGGGTCACAAAGAGTTGGACATGACTGAAACAACTGAACAATGACAACAAAGACAGGTAATAAATGGCAGAGACAAAATTGAACTTGGGTCCTCTCAATGCCAGTTACAATCTTTCCACTATACCACTTCGTAACATTCCAGTGCTTTGAGATTCATCTTTAGTGGTTGTCCCATGTATGGTGGGGATTCTCAAAAGCTTAAGAACTTCATATGGGTTGGGAAGGAAAAAAGAAGGAAGAGGTTCGGATACTTAGTCCACAAGGAGAGAGATCTGAAGTCCACCTGAAAAGGCCATTGGAAACCAATACTCAAGTATTCATCAATCAATAAATATTTATTGAGCACCTACTTTGTTCCAGGCACTATGCTAGGCACTGGTGATGCAACCATAATGAATGAAACAACCCCTACTCTCAAGAAGTTAACATTTTAAATGAAGCAGACAAGGACCTAAGTATAGGAGATAAGGGAAAGGAATTTGTGATTGTAAAGGTATAGAAAACTCCCCTATTAATGCAAGTCAACATTAAAGTTATAGTTTTAGTGATTTGCCAATGACACTAAGACCCTAAGTGACTTGCCCAGGGTTACAAAGTCAATGTGTGGGGGCTGCTAGGTGGCACAGTGGATAGAGCACTGGCCCTGGATTCAGGAGGACGTGAGTTCAAATCTGGCATCAGACACTTGACACTTACTAGCTGTGTGACCCTGGGGAAGTCACTTAACCCCCATTGCCCCACAAAAAACAAAACAAAACAAAACAAAGTCAATGTGTGTCAGTGGTAGGACTTGGATCCAGGTCTTTTTTCTCCAAGGCCAGCTCTCTATCCTCTATACCATATCACCTCTCTGATAAGTAGATTCAGAATAAATATAGGATGTCTCAAAAATCTCAGTGCAGTTTTAAGGTTAAATATCTTAAAAAGCTTTAACTTGGTAGCTCTTATGGCTAAAATCTTAAAGAAGGGCAGGGGGGAATCACTGTCCCAAGGGAAGAGCTGGTTAATTGTGATAGCAATGTCTAAGATGACATCTTCTTAATAAAAGAAAAGATTCACATTAACATTCACTCCTTAATTATCTTGACAAGATGCTAAAAATTCATCCAGCTCCTTCTTTCTAGTTATGCATCTTAACAAATGGCTTAAGCTTTAATAGTTTAAAATACACTAAAACTTTTGGGATATAAACAGAATAAGCATAAAGCCAACTACTAGGTGGTTGGGGAGGGAGGGAACTAACATTTGCAGGGGAAGGGAAATCAACAAAGGCATCATGTCAAAGGCTACGTTTAAGTTCTATCTTGAAGGAAAAGAGGGATTCATCAAGATAGAAATGAGTAAGAAGAGCATTTCAAGTATGGGGGGGATGACCAGTTCCAACACACAGAAAGGGGAGAAGGGGGTTATATATGAGAACAGTGAGAGAAGACCATAGAATGCAAGCGGGGAAGAAATGTACAATAAGGTTGGGAAGATAGGTTGGTATTAGATTGTGAAGGCTGTTAAAAGCTAAACAAAGGAGCTTATATTTTCTCCTACAGACAATGGAAAACCACTGGAGTTGATTGAGCAGGGGTGGAATGTGGTCAGATCTGATTAAGGAAATATTACTTTGGCAGTAGTGTGTAGGATAAACTGGAACAGGGAGAAACTTGAGGCTAAAGGACCAGTTGGGGAGCTGACATTCATATAATACTTTAAGGCTTGAAAAGGGCTCCACATTGATCATCTCAATTGAGCCTCACAAGCACTCTTTGACATAACTACTAAATGCAAAATAAATTACAAAATAAGAGACTGAGTCTCAAAGAGATTAAATGACTTGTCCAAGGTCACACAACTAGTAAATGTAAAAGAGAGGATTTTTTGTTTTGTTTTTGTGAGGCAATTGGGGTTAAGTGACTTGCCCAGGGTCACACAGCTAGTAAGTGTCAAGTATCTGAGGCCAGATTTGAACTCAGGTCCTCCTGAATCCAGGGCCAGAGCTTTATCCACTGTGCCATCTAGCTGCCCCGAGATTTAGACTTTTTGAGACACCAAGGGCAACCTAGATAGATGCATGCAGGCCAGAGGATAGGGGAAGAGATTGGGCAAATGGCTAATAGTCCAGTTTGACTACACTATAGAACATATGAAGGAAAGTAATATGAAATAAATATTTGTCAATAAGCATTTATTAAGTACTGAATATGTGATAAACCCTCTATTACATTAGATCAAGACTATAAATAATCTTAAATACCAGGCTAAAGTATTTTCATATTATCCAATGGGAAGTCATTGAAGATTGTTGACGAAATGGAACATCATGGTTAGAACCATGCATTAGACTTATTATTGATGTTTCTGTGAAAGATTCATTGGAGATGAGAGAGACTAGGAAGACTAGTTAGGAGACTGTCACCACAATACAGGTGAGTGGTCATAAGGACCTGAATTAGAACTAGCTGTGTGACTGAACTAAGCTGTCAGCTATTTGAATGTAGAGAGGGGGACAGATATGAGAAATAATATGGAGAGAATTGAGGAAATTGGCAAAGGATAAGATGGAAAGGGTTAGAAAAGGAGAAGAATCAGAGACAATTCCACAGTTTTAGGCCTGGGCAACTGAAAAAAAATGGGATGATTTTGCTGATAATAGAAATAGGCAAGTTGAGGGGAGGACAAACTTTCGGGGAGATGAATTCAAAGTTAGACATGCTGAATTTGAAGGGCTGCAGAACATCTAGGTGGAGATATCCAATAGATAGTTATAGATATAGTCTAGAATTTAGAAAAAAGACTAGAATTGACTACATGTAGATTTAGAAGTTCTCAGTATAAAAATAGTAACATAAACCTGGATGAAGTTAATAACAATTGGGGTTGCAAAAAGCACTTTACCTACATTCATCTCATTTGATCTGCACGATAACCTGGTGAGATAAGAACTATCATTGTCATCATTATCGTTAGCATTTTACAGATGTGACAACTGAAACTCAGATGTTATATCAATCGATAAGTATTTATTGGGGCAAGATAATGAGAAAGTAGCCTAGATCCCCATACAAACACCCCTAGGAGGATGCAGAAATATATGCACCTTTAAAAAATAAGAAAAAAAATCACACTGATTCCTCTAACTGGGAATCTCTCAAAGATCCCCAGAACTCTAAGAAGACCCTGAGAGACAAACCTGGGCAGGTGGAGAACAAAACACAAAAGGTGCCCTGGGTTCAGTCGCAGGAGAAAGGTCCAGGCAAAGATCAATCTATATCCTCAAAGTCATGGCAACAGAAGCCAGTGGGCAGGGTAACCATTGGGAGCTCCAGGTATCACCTGCTCTGACGGGAGAAAGGCCCTATGCAAAGACCAGCCTGAGGTGTCTTTGGAGGCTGTAGCAGGACCCTAGCTCTAATAATGTAGCCACTAAGCACAACAGGAGCGAAGGACTTCAGGCATAGCCTAAAGTGGAGCGGGGGTCTCAGAGCCCCAGCAGTAAGAGAGAACCATAAGGCAGATTCTGCCCATGCCATTCAGTTATATAGTCTAATCCAAGCACAGACCCACTAAGCCAGATACTGAGGTTGGTGATATTAGCAAGCCAAGGAAACATCTGAACACCATTAGGAAATATAGAAACCCAGGGAATAAAATCTGAAGAGGACAGTGAACCCACAACTCCAGGTAAAGCCTCAGGACCTCTGACAGTCTAAGGAAAATAGATGAATATTACAAAAATATAAACTGCCCAGATTAAGAGAAAAAATAAAATATTTAAATAACCCCATATTAGAAAAAGAAGTTGAACAAGCCATGAATGAACTCTCTAAGAAAAAATCCCCAGAGCCAGATGGATTCACAAGTGAATTCTAGCCAACATTTAAAGAACAATCAATTCCAATACCATATGAAGTATTTGGAAAAATAGGTAAAGGAGTGCTACCAAATTCCTTTTAGGACACAAATATGGTTCTTCTATCTAAATCAAAAAGAGCAAAAAACAGAGAAAGAAAACTATGGACCAATTTCCCTAATGAATATTGAAGCAAGAATTTTAAATAAAATACTAGCAAGGAGATTACAGCAAAATATCATACACTATGATAGGAGGGATTTATACCAGGAATGCAGGGCTGGTTCAATATTATCGACACAATTGACCACATCAATAACAAAACTAAAAGAAATCATATGATTATCTTAACAGATGCAGAAAAAGTCTTTGACAAAATAAAGGAAGTGACAAAATACAACACCCATTCCTAATAAAAACACCAGAAAACATGGGCATGAATGGAGCTTTCCTTAAAATAAGTAGTATCTATCTAAAATCATTAGCAAGCATTATTTGTAATGGGAATAAGCTAGAAATGCTAGCTATAGCATTCTGAGGAGAAAAAGAAACTGAAAGAATTAGAACAGACAATGAGGAAACAAAAATATCAGTCTTTGCAAATAATATGATGGCATACTTACAGCAAACCCACATAATCATCAACATTTCTATATATTATCAGCAAAGTCCAGCAGCAAGAAATAGAGGAATTGCATTTAAAATAACTGTATACAATATAAAATACTTGGGAATCTACCTGCCAAGACAAATCCAGGAACTATATGGACACAATTACAAAACACTCTTAAAACAAATAAAGTCAGATCTAAACAATTGGAAAAATATCAATTGCTCATAGGTAGCCAATATAATAAAATGACAATCCTACCTAAATTAATCTACTTATTCAGTGCCATTCCAATCAAACTACTAAAAATTATTTTTTAGAGCTAGAAAAAGTATTAACACAATTCATCTGGAAGAACAAAGGGTCAAGAATATCAAGGGAATCAATGGGGAAAAACGTGATATCAGATCTCAAAATGTATTAGAAAGTGGTAATAATTATCAACACAATATGGTACTGGCTAAGAAATAGAATGGTGGATCAGTGGAATAGATTAGGTACCCAAGACACAGTAGCAAATGATCATAGTAATTTAGTATTTGACAAACCCAAAGATCCAAGGTTTGGGGACAAAAACTACTGTGAAAATTGGAAAACATGACAGAAACTAGGTAGAGAGCAACATTTCACACCATATACCAAGACAAGATCAAAATGGTTGTATTATTTAGATACAAAGAATTATACCATAAGCATTTTGGGGGAACATGGAATAGTTTACCTGTCAGATCTATGGATAAGGGAAGAATTTAGGATCAAACAAGAGATAGAGAGCATAACAAAATGGAAAATGGAAAATGTTAATGATATTAAATTTTAAAAGTTTTGTACAATCAAAACCAACGCAACCAAAATTAGAAGGGGGAGAATTTTATAGCCTCATTTCCCAACTAAATAGAGAACTGTGTCAAATTCGTAAGAATACAAGTCATTCCCCAATTGATAAATGGTCAAAGATATGAACAGGCAGTTTTCAGACAAAGAAATCAAAGCTATCTATAGTCATATGAAAAAATACTGTAAATCACTATTGATTCAACAATGGTATTCTGAAGTACCACCTTATACCCACCAGATTGGCTAAGATGAAAAAGAAGGAAAAAGATAAATGTTGGAGGGGATGTAGGAAAACTGGGACTCCAATGCATTGTTGGTGGAGTCGTAAACCGATCCAACCATTTTGAAGAGCAATTTGGAACTATGCCCAAACTATAGAAATGCGCAAACTCTTTGATCCAGCTAAATCTATAATCCTAAGAGATTAAAAAGGGGGGAGGGAGGAGAGGAAAGGACTTATTTGTAAAACAATATTTATTTATTTTTTTCTTTTTTTTTTCTTTTTTACATATAAGGTATTTTATTTTTTCCGTTACATGTAAAGATAGTTCTCAACTTTTGTTTATACAAGCTTTACAATTTCAGGTTTTTCTCCCCCCCCTCCCTCCCCCCTCCCCTAGACAGCAGGCAATCTGATATAGGTTATATCTATATATCTATATACATATACATATAGATATATATACACACACATACATATACACATAATAACACTAATCCTATTTCTGCATTAATCCTGTTACAAGAGAAAAAATCAGAGCAGTGATGCAAAACCTCAAAATAGAAAAAAAAACAGCACCCAAAACAAAAGAAATAGTATGGTTCAATCAGCATCTATACTCCACATTCTTTTCTTTTTTTTCTTGGATTTGGAGGTCCTCTTCTATCATGAGTTCCCTGGAACTCTTCTGTACCATTGCATTGGTGAGAAGAATATAGTCCATCACAGTAGGTCAACACTCAATGTTGATGATACCGTGTACAATGTTCTTCTGGTTCTGCTCATCTCACTCATCATCAGCTCACATAGGACCCTCCAGGTTTCTCTGAACTCCTCCTGCTCATCATTTCTTACAGCACAATAGTATTCCATTGTATTCATATACCACAATTTGTCCAGCCATTCCCCAATTGATGGGCACCCCCTCAACTTCCAATTCCTTGCTACCACGTAAAGAGCAGCTATAAATATTTTTGTGCATGTGGGTCCCTTTCCCCCTTCCATGATTTCTTTGGGAAAAAGACCTAATAGTGGTATTGCTGGGTCAAAGGGTATGCACAGCTTTATTGCCCTTTGGGCATAATTCCAAATTGCTCTCCAGAATGGTTGGATCAGTTCACAGCTCCACCAACAATGCATTAGTGTTCCAATTTTCCCACAGCTTCTCCAACATTTATTATCTTCCTTTTTTAAAACAATATTTATAATATTTATAGTAGCTTTTTATGTGGTGACTAAGAATTAGGGAATAGCTGAACAAGTTGCGGTATATGAATAAACTGATGGAGTCTAAATACACACTGAAGCTTACTATTTTTCATATCCTTTCTTTCTTTGGTCTGAGTTTCCTTGCATAAAATGACTAATATAGAAATATGTTTACATGATTATGAATGTATAACCAATATCAGATTTCTTATCTTCTCAGGGAGAGAGAAAGAGAAGGAGGGCAAGAATTTGGAACTCAAAATTTAAAGAAATAAAAGAATGTTAAAAATTGTTTTCAAGGGCAGCTAGGTGGCACAGTGGATAAAGCACTGGTCCTAGATTCAGGAGGACCTGAGTTCAAAGGCAGCCTCAGACACTTGACACTTACTAGTTGTGTGACCCTGGGCAAGTCACTTAACCCCCATTGCCCCACCCAAAAAATTGTTTTTGCATGTAATTGGAGGAAAATAAAACATTTCTTAAAAAGAACAAGTGGACAAAGTAAAAATCCAAATAAATACTCCACCGGTTACCCCTAGGAAAAAATGAAAATTCCCAAGAACATCACAAACAAAATCTAGAGCTTCCAGGCTCAGGGAGAAAAAACACTATTAGCCTCCAACAAGAAGAAAAAATTGAAGTACAGAGTAGCCCCAGGATTATACAGCGACCACTATGGAAAGGAGGTCTTAAAATACAATATTTCAAAAGGCAAAAGATAAAGGCTTAGAACCAAAGAAAATCTATTCAGCAAAAGTTAGTATAATCTTCTAAGGATAGGAGATGGTGGGGGGAAGGGTGTGGGGGAGGACAGGATGGATTTTGTTTTTGTTTTTTGGTTGGGCAATGACGGTTAAGTGACTTGTCCAAGGTCACACAGCTAGTAAGTGTCAAGTGTCTCAGGCCATATTTGAACTCAGGTCCCCCTGACTCCAGGGCCGGTGCTCTATCCACTGCACCACCTAGCTGCCCCCATGGATTTTTAATGGAATAGAGAATTCAAAGTATTCCTGATGGAAAGACCAGAACTAGGTAATCATTTTGAAATGGAAACACAGGTGCTGATAGAAAGAGAGAAAGGTACATGTATTTGTTTAATTGGAAGGGAATATGTGAGGATGAACTGATTACATGTTAATGAGGAGGAATAAGCAACAAACATCTTCTCAGAAACCTAACATTTGTAAAGGTTAGAGAAAGTTTAAGGTGACAGAGGGCTGTACGCAGTTTTGTTCTGTTTTTTTAAAAAAATAATAAACATTTTTATTTATAGTTTTGGGTTCCAATTTTTATCCCTCTTTCCCTCCCTCCTCTCCCTTCTTCCCGAAGCAGCAAACAATCATCTATGGGTTATACATGTATGATTACATAAAACATCATATTTGTCATTTTGTACAAGAAAACCTGATTAAAAGAAAAAAATGAAAGAGTGAAAAATAGTATGCTTCAGTCTGTTCCATCAATATCAGTTCTTTCTTTGGAAGTGGATAGTATGTTTCATCAACAGTCCTTTGGGATTGTCTTGGCTCATTGTATTGCTGAGAATAGTCAAGTCATTCACAGTTCTTCATCAAACAATATTGCTGTCTCTGTTTTGATAGTCTTAGAAGGCATAATGGGTGGAAAGGGGACTAGACTGGATGAAAGGAGGAAGAAGGGTAGGGAAATCATTAACACAAAATAAAGGTATATAAGATGAAGAGCATATAATCATGGAGGAAGGGGTGGGAGTTGGGGAAAGAGGAATCCTGGGAACCTCACTTTAACATCCATCAGATAAAGGAAGATTGAACAGAATTACACACACATACACACATAAACACACACAGAGGCACACATAGAGATTTTAATATATACATAAACTCAAAAGGAAAATAAGAGGAGACAGAACCTTAGAGAGGTAGAGGGGTCTAAGAAGGTAAAAATTATAACAATAACAACTAACATTAATGTAGCAATTAGTATGTGCCAAGGCACTATACTAAGCACTTTTATAGTTATCCCATTTGATGCAATGCTGGGAGGTACCTGCTATTAATGATACTCATTTTATAGACAAAGAAACTGAGGCAAATAGAGATTAGGTGACTTGTGCAGGGTCATGCAGCTAGTAAGTCTATGAGGCTGAATATTAACCCAGGTCTTCCTGACTACAGGTCCAGCTCTCTATCCACTGCACCACCTAACTGCCCAAAATTTGGCTCTGGGAAACAAACTCATTTAAATGGTCTTGACTCTGTCCTCTAGAGTCATGCCCTATTGGGGAATGGACAAACAAATCATGGCACATAAATATAATGGAATATTATTACACCATAAAAAATGATGAAATGTACAGTTTCAGAGGAAAATGGGAAGATCTCTTTGAAATGATGCAGAGTGAAGTGAGCAAAAGTTAGACAACAATTTATACAATGACTATCATTATAGAGAAAAATTACTTAGAAAGGCTTAAGGACTCTGATCAATGCTGTGATAAACCACAAGTCCAGAAGACTGAAGATGAAACAAGACACTCACCTCCTACCAGAGAGGACACGAAGTTAAAAAGCAGAGAGAGGCATACATTTTGGGATGTTGTCAATACAGAAATTTATTTTGTTGGACTATACATGCTTATGATCAGGGTTTTATTTTAGAAGGTTTTTTTGGTTGTTCTTGAATTAGGGGGAAGGATTTTAAATGAATGTAAAAATGAATTTTAAAAAATGTTTAAGTAAACCTATGGGCTATAATTAAGTCTAAACTTAGTAAAAGGAACTGTTGGTCAAAGATACGCTTAACATCAAATATGGTAAGTTTAGTTTCATGATGAAGATCTAAGGACTATGTATAGTAGAAAAATAAGCATATATTAAGCATCTACTTTAAACCAGGCACTGCATTAGGCACCAAGGATAGAAATACAAAAAACAAATAGTACCTGTACTTGAGGATCTTACTGTTCTAACTGGGAAGACAGCATTTACATATGTGTGTGTGTGTTATGTTTATGCTTATACATGTATGTATTTTATATAAAATAATTGCAATATAATTTTAGAAGAGGGCAAGACATTACTAGCTGGGAGCATCAGGATAGACTTCATGTAGTAGGGAGTTACTTTGACTTAACCAAGCCAAATTACCAAGCTTGACTTAGTCTTGAAGGCAACTAGGGAGTCGAAGTGTCAGAGATGAGGAGGGAGTGAATTCCAGACAAAGTCACACATATACAAAGGCATAGATATGAGAGATAAGAGGGAGGATCATGTTCAAAGAACAGAAATAAGGTGAATCTTGCTGGACTGCTAAGTACACCAAGAGGAATAATACATAAGTCTGGAAAAGCAAATAGGAGACGGGTTGTAAAGGGCTTTGATGGAGAGTTATGTGACACATCCATCTATGGTCACTCAACGTCTGAAGTAGACTTTCCAACCCAGGCCACTCTAACTTGAAGTCCAGCACACCATCTATCCCACTATGTTGTATTAGTAAGAAGCAAAATACAGGGAGAAAGGAAGGAAGGTAACGATAGGAGTTTTTGAACAGGGAAAAGTTTTGGTCAGACCTGTTGACTAGGAAGATTATTTTAGCAGCTGTGAGGAAGCCAGATGAGAGAAATGAGAGGATGATGGCAACGAGAATAGAGATATTCAAATCCAATATCTCCAAACTCAGTATATATTTCTTTTAATTTAAAAAACTGGATAAAATTAATTGATTTTTTTTCTATTTTTTCAATAATACACGATAGGTCAAAGTACAGAAAGGATGACATCATGGAACCAGAATTAAAATGTCTAGTTATGTAGGGTTTGAGACAATATAATCACGTAAATTTTTAAAAAAAGAAAAGTATTATAAATAGGTCAAAACAGGCCTTGGACTATACTGGGGGCCTAAGCTCATAGAGTTCCCAGTGGTTCTTCTATAAATAATTGAAAAAGATTAAAGGAAATGTGAGTGAAAACTCAATCAAACTAGAAGATGCCTTTAAGCAGCAAAGAAATGCTTAGTGTCAGTTCTCAAATGAGGATTTGTGTCTAAAGAGATAAATAACACTGTCAGTAGCAATATATGGAGATGAGAGATAACTGACTAGCTCAGCCCTCAAGTGTCTCCGCAAATACATACAGAATTAAATCTTGACCTCTCTCTCTGAAAGTGGAACTTCAAAAGGCATTTGAACAGGAAAAATAATGATTTGAAGCTGGGTAGAGGAAGAAAAGTCTATAGAAGGGGAGGGAATGGAAGGGAGGAAGCATTTATATAGCACCTACTGTGTACCAGGAATCTGCTAAGTGCTTTTACAAATATTATCTCATTTGATCTTCACACCTATCTTACAAGGAAGGTGCTATTATTATCCCCATTTTACTGATTAGAAAACTGAGGCAAACAGAGGTTAAATAACTTGCCCAAGGTCACCAGCTAGTAAGTGTCTGAGGACGAATTTGAACTCAGGTCTTCCTCTATCCAGGCCCAGAGCTATATCCACTGTGCCACCTAGCTGAACAAAAAAACAAATGAACAGTAGGAAGGGAAATAGATTTTTTTTTAAGGTTATTCAATAAATTTTGCTAATGAATTATCATGAAATTCTTGAGTCAGGTGGGATCCTAGAGGATCATGCAGACCAACTCCTTTATTTTAGAGATGAAGAAATGGCTCCTTACTTAGCTTCTACAGAATTAAGATGAAAGAGAATGACAAAGAAGAGAAACCCTACTATATGAAGAGACTATAAAGAAGGTTCTGATTATTTTTAAAAAGGTCGACTATGGCTATATAAGATAGGCATATATGCCTACGAACAGTACAAAGAAATTAATTATGAGGTTTGAACACCCACCCACCAACTCCTTTCTCTGCCTCAAACCCCCCCAAAACCCCCCCAAAAAACCCATGAGGATTTCTACTTAGGAAGAAGCTACTCTCATGATAAATAGAGCCTATCTCAATAGGCAGCATCTCCAAATCACTGAACTTTCTAATTTCCTACTCCTTCCTGAAAAACAGCCTATTTTTCCTTCCTGTGACTTGGGAAGGGTAGTTAGGTGGTGAAATGAGTGAATAGAACACTAGGAGTCAGAAAGACCTGAATTCAAATCTAAGCTCAGACATTTACTATCTATGTGACCCTTGGCAAGTTATTTAACCCGATTGCCTCAGTTTCTTTATCTGTAAAATGGGGATAATAGTAGCACCCACCTCACAGTGTTGTTGTGAGGATCAAATGAGATAATTATTTTTTAAAAGGCTTCACATAATTTTGGACACATAGTAAGCACTATATAAATGTTAGCTATTATTGTTATTATTTTCCAGTTAATTTGCATTCCCACTAAAATGTTGAAGCAAAGACACAATTTTGAGCTGAAGTTGCCATGATCACAAAAGCATAATAAATTCAGAGGTGAAAAGGATCTTGTTGTTGTTCGGTTATTTCCTTTTCCAACCCCCCTTTTTTTTTTTACAAATGAGCAAATTTAGGTAAGCAGGGCTAAGTGACTTGGCCAGGGTCACACAGCTAGTAAGTGTCTGAGGCCAAATTTGAACTTGGATCCTCTTGATTCCAGGGCCAGTGCTCTATCTACTGCCCCACCTGGCTGCCCTGGAAGGGACTACAGAGGTCATCTAATCTAGTCCTCTCATTTTGGAGATAACTGTGGTCCAGAGAAATTAACTGATCTTCTCAGCGTCATATAAGCAATAAGAAGCTGAGCCAGGATTGATTTGAACCCATATTCTCTGACTCCAAATCCAGCACTCCTTTCAAAGTTAAAAAGTGATGTCAAGGGGCAGCTAGGTGGCACAGTGGATCAGGAGTACCTGAGTTCAAATCTGGCCTCAGACACTTAACACTTACTAGCTGTGTGACCCTGGGCAAGTCACTTAACCCCAATTGCCTCACTAAAAAAAACAAAACAAAACAAAAAAAACAAAAAACGTGATGTCAAGTTACTCTTGAGCTGTTTGGAAATGTTGGGGACATGCAGTATACCTCCCCCTCCTTCACTAGGCTCCAGTCAACACAACCTTGGGGTAGGATCTGAAGAATAAGGCCAACAAGAGAATGACTAAAGGCATGTGATTTGGAGACCCAGAAGCAGTGGGGAGATGCCAAGATACAGGCCCCTCCTGACATCTTGGTCTTGCCTTTGCCTTTTGCCCTCGAAGAGAACAGTCTATTTCTGTTTCTCTTGTCTCTTAGTCTCTCTATGTCTTTCCTCCCTTCTCTTCCCAACTTTGTCCTTTCTCTTCCAATCGAGTAAGAACCATTGTTGAATTATATCTAATAAACTCCATACCTGTATCTTCTACCATCTTTTATCAAGCCTGACATATGAACCTGTTGGAGACCAGTATTCTTGGGATCTTCCAGGAACTGACCACTAGAATACTGAAAGCTGAACCCCATTAACTTGAAACACAGTTTTATGTTTCTCACTGAATGAGAATTATCAGGCATATATGTTCTAGGAAAAATTCTTAGCTTAACAATGAGCATACAAATTTAATATAAGCTGAGCATAGGCTATTATCAAGGGTAATGTCTAGTTTAAGACAAACACACAGCCATAATGATTTCTGCATAATCAAACTGGAATTATTAACAATGATATTAAAAGTCTATGTAGCAAGTGTCATACACACAATTATTACTGGAGGAAAAAAAAGGTGGCAATGGATTATCTATCAGTGAGTTAGGTTGGAATAGTACAAAGAACACTGGGTTTAGAGTAAGAAAATCTGAGTTCAAATCCCAGCCCTGCTACCACTTAACATTGAGCAAAACACTTTATCTCTCTGGGTCTTGGGTTCCTCATCTGTAAAATGAAGGGATTACACTGAATGACTTCTAAAGTCCCTTCCAGGTGGATCGGTGGAAGAGATTAGGTACACAATTTGTAGTAGTAAAATAAGGTCAAAATGGATAAATGATTTAGATATAAAAGGTGATGTCATAAATAAATTAGGGGAGCATGGATAAGTTTACCTGTTAGATCTATAAGGGAATAATCTGTAAGAAAATGAGAGACTCATGGGAAGTAAAATGGGTGATTTTAATTACATGAAATAATAAGGGTTTGCACAAACAAAACTAATGCAACCAAAATTAGAAGGAAAGCAAGGAAATGGGTATGCATTTTGTGGGGGTTTTCTTTGTCTTCATACAAGACATTCCATCTCTTCCCTGGTATGATTCCTATTAATAATCAGACAGTGGCCTTGATTTGCTCTTAGGAAAAGTATTTATTAAGATGATATTGTAGGGCAGCTAGGTGGTGCAGTGGATAGAGCACCAGCCCTGGAGTCAGGAGGACCTGAGTTCAAATCCGGCCTCAGACACTTAACACTTACTAGCTGTGTGACCCTGGGCAAGTCACTTAACCCCAATTGCCTCACCAAAAGAGAGAGAGAGAGAGAGAGAGAGAGAGAGAGAGAGAGAGAGAGAGAGAGATGATGATATTATAAGAAAATTGGCACAAAATATTCTATTCCCCCAAAATATATCTAGGGTACACTCTCCCACAAGTATATACAGGATACATGGGGAGAGTATGCGCAAACTTACAGTATAAAGGGAGTGAATGACAAATGAAGAGAGTAGAACTCCTGGTTATTGGAAGTCTTTTTTACCCTTTATAGAATCTTTATGAAGTCCATCTTAGATGTAGTTCTCTACTGAGCTCTGAGAGCCATTAACTCTGTAGCCATCTATAAAGAGCAGTTCACTCTACCACATGGGGCACAGGCCCTGAAGCTGCCTTTCCTCAGATTACTAGAGTGCTAGAACATTTTCAAATTGATTAAGGACTTGTTCACACCTAGTTTACACTTTTGACTGATTCAATAGAGGTACTTGGGCCTTCTGTGTTAACATTAATGAAGATAGAGTTCTTGTATGAGCCTCCATCCTAATGGTATGCTTGGGGCCATCCTGAACCAGCTTGATAGAGCTAAATGTTAAATTTTCTGTGTGAGCATTTACACCTCAGAAATTGGCAGATGCTTTAAATCAGGGTCTGGTTTATTGTTTTCTTGATTAAATAGCCTTGAAAGGATGACAGAGAAAATGTTAATGAAGATTAAACTTATAATTTTGTCATATGTACATTTTCCCCCAGAGAACCTGTTGCTACATAATACTTCTGATCCAACCCCACTCCCCAGAGGAGGGGTATCGTCTTGTCTTCTATAACCACTCTCCTATCTTTGAAGGTCAATTATGGTAGTTTCTCTTTTTACAAAAAGGAATCCCTTTAGAGTTGAAGGGCCCTTCCCCACTAACAAAAAGAAAATTGCCTCCTTAATCTAGTCTATATGACCCATTGGGGCCCACAGTTTTAAATCAAACTCTATTCAGAATATGAAGTCACTTCTTTAATTTTTAACCCTTTAGGGATTACCCTTTGCTGCTGAAGCCAACTGACTTTGTATTCCAGAAAACTAGAGGATAATGTGGTGTCTATTAACTTTTTTCTGTGATTTTATCATCTTATTTAAGCTTTACAATAACTGGGTTTTTTTCTCCTTGCTTTACAGATGGGGAAACTAAGGCTCAGAGGAGATAAATAATTTGCCCATGGTCAGAGGTGAGGCTTGAACCCATGTTTTTCTTTTTCTTTTCTTTTTTTGGGGGGGCAGGGAAATGAGGGTTAAGTGACTTGCCCAGGGTCACAAAGCTAGTAAGTGTCAAGTATCTG
Organism: Dromiciops gliroides; assembly: GCF_019393635.1. Taxonomy (NCBI): domain Eukaryota; kingdom Metazoa; phylum Chordata; class Mammalia; order Microbiotheria; family Microbiotheriidae; genus Dromiciops; species Dromiciops gliroides. Next base: position 159,725,077 of record NC_057862.1, on the reverse strand, counting down.
AGGCCAGATTTGAACTCAAGTCCTTCTGAATCCAGAACCAGTGCTTTATCTACTGTGCCATCTAGCTGCCCCCCTAACTTCTTTTTTTTTCAATTCTTGAAGTGGAAAGAACAGAAAAAAAATGTTTGGTGATTGAAAAATAAAATTTAAAAAATAAAAATAGCCATTTGATTATAAGAAGATATAATTAATGAAGTGAATGGTACATAGAATGCTTTTTTTTTCCTGTTAGGAAACAAACTCTCATTTTGTTTGGTTAAGAATGCACCCTTCATTGACAGATGTTAGAACCAGAATCACTCCATTCAACAGTTTATAATTGCAAGCAAATCACCTAATTTAAAAAATGCTATTTTCCCAAGAATCTAGAAGGAAAATTGTTAAAGTGCATATCTTTGAGTATGGAACAATATAGGAACTCACTTATTTCACCCTTTTTTTAAAATCTACTTTATGATAGATGGAATTAGGTGAATTTGGTAAGGATATTACTTCTACAGGAGTGAACTCTGGGTGAACTGCACCCAGTACATAATTTCACCTCTGGCAGCCGTTAAGGCTATCAGCAGCACTCATCCCCTTTTGAGTGGAGCATGTAAAGACCGAATTGAAGCTACTAACAATGATTCACACATTAACCCTGAAGGGATTTATCATCAAGGTTATTTTCTTTGTTGTCTGCTGCATATTTCCCTTAGTGGGGCACAATCTGATTCCAAACCAGGACTTTATTTACATTTTTTCTTTTAGAAGGACTCAGAACAATAAAATGGATGCTAGTTCTGAAATTAACCTTCAGGCAGAAAGTATTGAAGGAGACTGAAATTCTCAAAAATAAAAATAATGTCACCATTTTTCTTGAAAAGCATTGTGTCAGGGGCAGCTAGATGGCACAGTGGCTAAAGCACCGGACCTGGATTCAGGAGGACCTGAGTTCAAATCTGGCCTCAGACACTTGACACTTACTGACTGTGTGACCTTGGACAAGTCACTTAACCCTCATTGCCCTGCCCCCCCCCCCAAAAAAAAAGAAGAAGAAAGAAAAGCATTATGTAAAACAAGACTTCAGTAAGGCCCCATGGCCACATGTGTTTTCTGAGAATAAAAGATGAGATGGGGGAAGTAGAGGCTCTAAGGAGTTGGCCTCCCTCTTCACACAGCTTCCCTTGTATGTGTGGTTAAACAAAGACAGGGCAAGCCTTGGGCAAGATAGTAAAGTGGTGAAGTTTGTCTTCCATATCTCTGGGCTTCCTTTCTCCACCATTTTTACCCATGGGTGCAGACCAAGGCTCCAGGTGCCTTTAGGTGCTGAGGTGTTCTTCAATGTGGAAGGTATCTTAAAAGAACAACCTCCTACCTTTCTACAGTATCCCTGACAAGTCCTTCAGCCAAAGCTTCAATACTCATTAAACAAAGTGAGTTGTTCTTCAGTTATATATCCAATTCTTCATGATCCCATTTGAGGTGTTCTCGGATACTGGAGTAGATTGCCATTTCCTTCTCTACCTCACTCTCCAAATGAGGAAACTGAGGCAAACAGGGCTAAATTTTTTGCTCAAGGTGACACAACTAGCACGTGTCTGAGGATGGATTTGAACTCAGGAAGATGGGTCTTTCTGACTCCAGGCTCAGCACTCTATCCACTGTGCCACCTAGCTGCTGTTGTAACTCCTTTTAATTTTTTTGTTTTCCTCTTTAAAGCAAGAATCCTCAGGCGATAGGATCATAGATTTAGAGCTGGAAAAGGTCATAGAGGTCATCTAATCCAATGCAGTGGATAGAGCATGGACCTGGAATCAGGAAGACCCGAGTTCAACTCCAATCTTAGACACTAATTAGTTATGTGATCCTGGGCACTTAAATAGTTTGCCTCAGTTTTCTCATTTGTGAAATGGGAATAATAATAGGTTTATTGTGAAGATAATATATATTTATAAATTATTTACTTTACACAACATTTTGCAAATCTTAAAGTATATATAAATACTAGTTATTGTTTTTATTATTACTTTACAGATAAGGATCTGAGGCTCAGAGACAGTAGGTTACTTGTGCAAGATGGCTAGCAAGTGAGAGGTAGGATTCAAACCTGAGGCTTCCAATCTCTAAGTCTTATACACTAACCATTGTACTACACCACCTCTTCATTCAACCCCTACTCTTTTGAGATGGTTTCCAAACCCTTCATCATCCTGTTCTATATGCTCACTTATCTGCCAATGAACTTCTGAAAATGCTAAGACAAGAACTGAATGCAATACTCCAGACAGTGGAGGAGAGAGCACTAACTTTTTGATCTCAGAAGTCATTTACACTCTTAAAAAATTATTGAGGACCCCCCCCCAATTTTTTTACTGTGGATTGTTACCTATCAATACCTACCATATTTGAAATTAAAACTTCTTAAAATTACTATGAACTTCATAGAATTGCTATAAAAATAATTTTGACCACCCGAGTCCCCTCAAAGAACCCCTGGGAGTTCACACTTTGAGAGCTACTAGTTTAAAGCATAATGAGAGTGTTACCATGATGTGGACACTATACATCTATTAATGTGCAAGCAAAGAAAGTTCCAAGACAGTAATGTTGGGTTATAATACTCATTAATTGCATCTCTTAAAGACTCCAATGTTCCAGCAATAAAAAGCTAATGTTGCAATTTTAGGATACTTTTGTTTGTTTTGTGAGACAATGAGGGTTAAGTGACTTGCCCAGGGTCACACAGCTAGTAAGTGTCAAGTGTCTGAGGCTGGATTTGAACTCAGGTCCTCCTGAATCCAGGGCCAGTGCTTTATCCACTGCGCCACCTAGCTGCCCCCCCTTTAAGATACTTCTAACAGCATTTTCTTCTCTTCTAAACCCACCCCTCTTCCAAACTTCCTGTTTCTTTTAGACACCACCATCTTTTCAATCAGCCAGACTTCCAACCTTGGAGTCATCCTCAACTCTTCCTTCTCTCTCAGTGTGCTTCCTATCCAGTCACTTGCCAAGTCCTATTCCATTGACCTTTTCCATATTGCTCACACCTGTTCCCTTCTCTTTATTCACATGGCCATCATTCTGGTTCAGGCCTTCATTGCTTCTCACCTGTACTACTGAATGAGTTCCCTAACTTAAGTCTCCCTATTTCCTAACTCCTTTCTCCAAGCCCTTCTCAACACAGCTGTCAAATTTTCTTAAATCTGATTGATCACACTCAAGCCTCCCTATTGCCTCTATGATAAGATACAACCACCTTGTCTTGGAATATTAAAACCCTTCACAATCTGGCTCCCGACTTACTTAACTTCAAATTGCTCTTGCTCATTCATTCTACATTCCAACCAAAATGACTTAATTGCTATTCTCTGAACATGGTATTTTATCTCCTGCCTATGCCTTTGCATAGGTCACTCTCTCCTCACTTCTGCTTCTTTATCTTTTTTTTTTTACCTTGACTTAAATTTTTACTTTTTTTTTTGAGGCTTTTCTCAAAGGCCACATCTTATGGGAAACCTTTTCTGATTTCCCTGGTTGTTGTTGTTCTCCTCTTAAAATGATAATGTGTTTGCTTATGTGTACAATTTCACGTCTCCCAAACAAGTAGAATGGGGCTTGTAAGAAGGACCTATTATTATGTTTTGCTTTGTATGTGAATAATAAAGGCTTGTTTCATTGAACTGAATCACATTTTTTTACAAACTTTGTTCAGAAGGGACTTGATCTTTGATTTCAAATATTTGAGGGGCCCTTAGGTAGAAGAGCAAATAATCCCACCCACTCCCAGCAAGCAAACTAGGAACAATTGGTAGAAGTTATAGAGAAACAGACTTCAAGCAGATACAGATAATGTTGAGTACTTCAGAAAATCATCTTTATAAGTGCTTTTCTGTGTCCATGACCTGTTTCCCTTTATCATTGCTGAATCTTTCCAATCCCAAATTTCATGTATTTGGTGCCCAATGGAGAATGAATGGGAAAACTCCAGGTGCCTGCAGCTTGCAAAGAGGCTACTACAGGCAAATTACATAAAGAAAAAGGTTGAAATAAGACCTGTACAAACATGGATTGGGTTGCCTTATGTGGTATTTGGTTCCTTGTTACTGGAAGTCTTCAAGTGAAGGCCACATGGTGCCTTGTGAGACTGGACCAGAGGATTTCTGAGGTCTCTTCCAAGTCTAATAAGATTCTGTGATTATATTTTTGAGATTATACATAAAATCCCTTACAACTCTGAAATCCTATGCTTCTCTGATTTCTTGTTTTCCAAGAGCACAGGAAACCATTTGTACCTGTACCTCTATTTGTATGCAAATAAGGCTTTCAGTCTTTGCATTTTAGTGGTGGACACATTAACAAGTAATATTAAATCATCTGCAATTTAAGTCACCTCATCAACTAACCAGGATCCCCACCAGGCAACTTGTTTAGCCAAGAAATGTTTTCCCACTCCATGTCCAGCAGAGGGAGCAGAAGGTAATGATCAGATATTTTTACCAGATTCTTGAGTACCATATGCCAACAAGACAGCTAGGGATTGTTCTGGGAAAGGTATCAGTGAAGTTTATTTTTTATATTCTTTCCTGGAAGGCACAAAGAGCCCCTTCTGCCCTCTTTTACCCCATCATGGGTCATATTACCTTAGCTGAAGTTTGGCTATAGTGAAAGAAGCCATAAACACTTTTCTTTTTTTTAAGTTTTCAGTTCTAAATTCTATCCCTCTTTCCCTCCCCCATCTCTGAGGCAGTAAGCAATCAGATATAGGTTATATATGTGCAGTTATGTAGAACATCACCATATTAGTCCTTTTGTATAAGAAAATTCAAATAAAAGAGGGAAATGAAAGAAAAAGAAAAATAGCATGCTTTAGTCTGTGTTCAACCAATATCAGTTCTTTCTTTGGAGGTGGATAGTAGGTTTCATCATTAGTTCTTTGGGATTGTCTTGGATCATTGTATTGCTGAGAATAGTTGAGTCATTCACAGTTCTTCATCAAATAATATTGCTGTCACTGTGCACAACATTCTCCTGGTTCTGCTCATTTCACTATACATCAGTTCATGTAAGTCTTTCCAGGTCTTTCCAAAATCATCCTGATTGTCATTTCTTCTAGCACAAAAAGATTCCATTACAATCATATACCACAAAAAAGGGGTGGGGGCAGCTAGACAGTATAGTGGATAGAGCACCAGCCCTAGATTCAGGAGGACCTGAGTTCAAATCTGGCCTCAGACACTTGACACTTACTAGCTGTGTGACCCTGGACAAGTCACTTAACCCCAATTGCCTCACCAAAAAACAAAAACAAAAACAAAAAGCACAATCATATACCACAGCTTGTCATCCCCGAATTGATGGGCATTTCCTTTGATTTTCAATTCTTAGCCACCACAAAAAGAGCTGCTATAAATATTTTTGTACAAACAGGTCTTTTTCTCTTTTGGGGGATGCCTTTGGGGGTATAAATGTAGCAGTGATATTGCTGAATCAAAGGGTATGCACAGTTTGATAGCCCTTCGCATAGTTCCAAATTGCTTTCCAGAATGGTTGGATCAGCTCACAACTCCACCAGGAGTGGATTAGTGTCCCAGAACAAATACTGTTGTAAGGGAGTCTTCAGTGACCCCAGGATAAGGATGGAGCATAAGAATTTTGCACTTAAGTAGAAGGGGTATCAAACACTGCATTTAAAAAAAAAAGGTTTTACCTTCATGTAGACTGTCTCACAGGTATAATAAACCCAGAATCACTACATTAGTCAGAATGGATGGGGGACCAATGCACACCCAATGTCAGGTTCAGGTCATGGGTGCACTCACATCACTGAGCAACTCAAAGTGTTTCTTGGCTGTCCCCCACTAGATACCTCAGATCTTCCTACCTTACAAATTTTTGCTCCCATCTCTGCCTCAGCCCTGTAGAGGGACACTGTGAGCCACTCATTTGGAGACTTGATGTTTTATTGACACGCCTACTTTTCTTTTTCTTTTGGTGAGGCAATTGGGGTTAAGTGACTTGCCCAGGGTCACACAGCTAGTAAGTGTTAAGTGTCTGAGGTCAATTTGAGCTCAGGTCCTCCTGACTCCAGGGCTGGTGCTCTATCCACTGCGCCACCTAGCTGCCCCCACATGCCTACTTTTGTTGTTGTTTAGTCATTTTTTGTTCATGTCTGACACTTCTTGGGGTTTTCTTGGCAAGGATACTGGAGTGGTTTGACATTTCCTTCTCTACTACTTTAATGAGCCTGTTTATTATATGGACACTGCCTCAGTGGTGACCATTCAGTTAATTTGAATATTTAGCATTTGGCAACAACCTAAAGTTTTGCCATTTTGTTCAATTCCTTTTGACTTAATCCCTTTAAATCTAATTTCAACCCTGCAGGATACCTACTAACATCTACTTTCCAGTGGTTCTCCCTTTCATGTTTTCCCCATGTCAGTAGACTAGAGAATAGGTCACCAAGTCATATAAGTAAAGCTCTTAAATGATATTTATTATTATTATTACTATTAATAGCTAATATATTCATATAATGTTACATAGTTTTAGAATTCTATAAAATGCAATTTTATCTAATTGCTGTCGTTCATCCTTCATTTTCTTTTCCTTTCTTTTCTTTCCTTTTTTTTTTTTGTGAGGCAATTTGGGCTAAGTGACTAGCCCAGGGTCACACAGCTAGTGTCAAGGTCTGAGGCTGGATTTGAACTCAGGTCCTCCTGAATCCAGGGGTCAGTGCTCTATCCACTGTGCCACCTAGCTGCCCCCATCCTTCATTTTCAAAGAGGACCAATGACATCATAGGATGATGTTTTGACTCCTGTATGAACTGGACTTAGGTGAGGCAGAGTTGCAAAATGTCATCAGCCTCATTCTCTCTTCTGGAGTCAGCAAAATCATTGACAAAACAAAAGTCAGGATGACAAGTGATGACCCAGGATACAGGGTATGACCTTAGTATCTTCAATGTCTGACCAGGCTCTAAGAGCTCCACAAAGCCTACTTCAGCTGCCTTCATGTTCTAGGAACAAATTGTTGTCATTCCCTCATCCCACCAGGGGAAAAGTGAGACAATTAGAGATTAAGTGATTGGCCCAAGATCACACAGTATCTGAGGGAGGATTTTCACTCAGGTCTTAGTAATTCCAAATCTAATACTTTATCTACTGTTAGATAATGTCATTAAAAGTTTGTTTATTGGACAGCTAGGTAGCACAGTGGATAAAGCACCGGCCCTGGATTCAGGAGTACCTGAGTTCAAATCTGGCCTCAGACACTTACTAGCTGTGTGACCTTGGGCAAGTCACTTAACCCCCATTGCCCCGCCAAAAAAACCAAAACAAAAACAAAAAAAGTTTATTTATTACCTAAGTTATCCAAATCACTGTGATTGTATAAATCAAACTTTTCATAATATCAGAAATTCATACCTGGAAGGGACCTCTGGGGACATTTAGTCCAACCATCCTCATTTTATAGATGAGAAAGGCCCAGAAAAAGCAAATAGCTCACACAACATTACCCAGGTAGGATGTGGTAGAGGTAGAATTCAAATCCAGGACTTGAACTCCAAATCCAGCACTCTCTTTTTTTCCCCCTTTCTTTCTGAAGGCAATCAGAGTTAAGTGACTTGCCCAGGGTCATACAGCTAGTGTCTGAGACCAGATTTGAACTCAGGTCCTCCTGACTCTAGGGCCACTGCTCTATCCATTTTACCACCTAGTTGACCCTAAATCTAGCACTCTTTAAATTACACCATACCAGAGAGATATTCAAAGTCTGAAAGGATGACCAGATGACAGAGTATTATTCATATTTTGGGAAAAATGTCCCCAAAAAATGTGAAGCCCCTTCAATGTAGCTTTTTACATGGACCTTAATAAATATATTCTATGTGCCCAGGCTTATTTAGTAATCTGTTTCTTAGTCTCCTATCCCTTCTATAAATTATATATTCAGTACCAATTTTTATAAGGTAGAAAATAATATTTCACAATTTTTATGTGGAACATTCATTTCCATTTAACAGGTACCTTCATTAGATATTCATGGAAAAGAATTTCATTGTAATTTGAACTCAAAAAGAGGACAGGGGCTGAATTTCTAGAATTTCTTTTAATATAGAACTTCCAATGCATCTTTAGAATAAAAAAAACAGCCTATACCATCCCCGTCAAAGAAGAAAAATAAATTACAGAAGCATCAAAGCAGTAGAGAGGAAATACCTTGTTCAAAGAAAATGAGAAAGTGGCAGGGAATGGAATCATGTATTTAACGTCCTAATAGATCTCTGAGATGAGCTTGGCCAAAATATCTGTCTTCTATGGTTCAGACCCAGTTAGGTCCCTTTTCCCCTGAAGCATGAGAGAGAGAGAGAGAGAGAGAGAGAGAGAGAGAGAGAGAGAGAGAGAGAGAGAGAGAGAGAGAGAGAGAGAGAGAGAGAAAACCAGAGAGACAGGGACACACAGAGACAGTCAATGACAGAGAGAGAAAAAGACTGAGACACAGAGGAAAGGGAGACAGAGACAGAGAAACTGAGTGAGACAGAGAGACAGAGATAGAGACAGTGACACAGAGAGACAAAAAGAGAGAGACAGAGAAAAGGAGACAGAGAAAGTGAGAGGAACAGAGGAACAGAGAAAGAGACAGTGACAGAACAAGAGCCAAAGAAAGAAAGAAAGAAGGAAGGAAGGAAGGAAGGAAAGAGAGAGAGAGAGAGAGAGAGAGAAAGAAAGAAAGAAAGAAAGAAAGAAAGAAAGAAAGAAAGAAAGAAAGAAAGAAAGAAAGAAAGAAAGAAAGAAAGAAAGAAAGAAAGAAAGAAAGAAAGAAAGAAAGGAAAAGGAAAATAGTCCTGGATAAGTATGACATTTGCCATCACTTCATGTGTTGAGGTTTTTAAGACTAGTACTCATGAGATTGTTGATTTCCTCCTAGGTACCCGGTCCACATCTAATGTCATATGACATCAGGGAGACAGACCTAGTATTTTGTTTATGATATTGGGATTTGTCAGGATCCGCCCTCTCTTTCTACTCTTATTTACTATTAGGAGACACCCTGTTTTCCAGAGCTAAGGCCCAGCAAGCAAGCCGTGCCCCCAGCTTGGCATAACAACAATCCTTTACACTCACCCTCTGAATGAACTCAGCCACAGCAAAATCTCAGAATTGTTTTACACCAGCACCAGGTGGTCCCTGAGCTTGGAAAAACAGCTGCAGTACTCATATTCTGGTCATGAAGTCCTATTATGAATCTAACTTGTCTCATTGTTGCTGTTACACCTCATTGTTGTCGTTACAGCTCACTGGTATAAATACTGAGATTTGCCCACACTAAAGCAGGTCTCCTACTAGAGGGGGCCCTGGTGCATGTGTCTGGTTTTCTTCCTCCAAAGGAATAAAGGAAGCTTTTTTGCATATTATGACCACTGTTATCTCTTTGGTTTTATTTTGTTTTGTTTTATTTTTAGTTAACTGTGGTTGTGATTACCTATGTGAGCTCTCTGGGGTTTTTTTGAGTTAGCAGTTGCAGAGTTGCTATGGCTTTTTGGTCATTTGTTATCAGGGATGAGAGGTTCAAACAGTTAAGTTTTCCATAAATACAGTAAATAAATAAAAAATCACACTCTGTTTTCCCACCTAGCTCTGCTCTTTTTCTATTAAAATAGTTTTTAATATTCAAACATCTGAGCAAAAATAGTATAGAGTATCATAGGATTTCTAGCCAGAAAGGACTTTGAGAAATACTGTAACAAAACCCCCTCAACCAATTCAAATAGGCACCTTTTCTGTTCTTAGAGAAGTACTTCGAGATGAAATGACATGCCCAGGACCATACAGTCAGTATGTGTCAAAGGTGAGACTTCAGCCTGGTCTTCCTGACTTTGAGGGTTACTATCTTAAACAAAATTAAATGTACATGGAAAGATATGCAGAAAATACTAAGACTTCTATAATACAATGTTAGAGGTGGCAGAGATCTTAGAGATTTTCTAGCCCAACTCCTTTCATCTTACAGCTAAGAAAACTAAAGGCTGAGAAATATGTGCCCACGTTATATAGCTGATTGCTGGCAAACCAAGATGAGACTCCAGGTCTCCTGACTCCCAGCTTCATGTTCTTACTACACCACATTGTCTTTCACCCCGTTATGAATTATTTAATTCTGGTAAATCAATTTCTTTTAAACCTGGTCCCCAGCCTTAGCCTTGAGGGGTTCATTTAGTTTCACATTTATTAAGTATTTGCTATATGGAATAATGGAGAATGAACTGGTCTGTGGGGTTTGAAGACCTGGGTTCAAGTGTTTCCTTGGACACATCCTGTCTATGACTGTGGACAAATCACTTAATTTCACAGTTCTCTAGGGACTCTCAGAGACTATAAATGATATAACAAAAGCAAATCTTCATTGCCAACTGCAGTTTCCTCACCAAGAGCTCTCAACATCAATGAGATGGGGCAGTTAGGTGGCACAGTAGGGAGTTGGGAAGACTTGAGTTCAAATCCAGCCTCAGACATTTACAAGCACATGTGACCACAGGCAAATCAGTTGACCTTCATTTGCCTCAGTTTCCTCATCTGTAAAATGGAGTTAATAATAACACCTAGGTTCCGGGGTTGTTGTGAGAGTAAATGAGATAACATTTGTAAAGCTTTTAACATAGTGCCTTGCAAATAGTAAGCTCTATATAAATGTTAGCTATTATTATTGTTATTATTAAATCACAGGTGCAGATGTGCCCCCCCTCCAAAAAAAAGTACTAGGCCCTGCGGAAGAGTAGAAATATTAAATCAGGTAAAACCCACTGGAGTTTGTGATATAGAAGAACATTTTTTTCAGTTTATCTTGAATCTTTACATCTCTAGTTAAAAGTCCTTCTGGGGCATATATGTAGCTCCAGAAGTTGGCATCAAAGGCATCTGTAAACTTTCTTTGACTATGTAGGCTTTAATTCCTCTAACTGGAGCACTCTTAATTAACCACCTGCTTGAACTCTGTCAGAAGAAAAGCCCCTATAGCACACCAGCAACTGGCACCCTTTTCTGGGGACAGGCGGTTCTGAGTAAGCTCAATTGGTACAATTCAGATGGGCAGTGCTAAGCTGGATTTGATGCCAGCTTTCATCATCATCACTTAGCATCCTAATTCTAATACATTCTATGTGGGGGCTTTAAAAATGACTTTAGTTGTTTCTTATAGCAGCAGGATCATTCAGAGGGCGTTTCCATAGCACCACCTATGTATACTCAGGGCTGGAACTAGGGCAGGGAAATCAGGGCTTTGCCTCAGGCTACTGAATTCAGAGGGTACTGGCAATATATGCAACTTATAATTCAACAGTTTTGAAATAAAACAGTATGGTATTGATTAGTTAAAAAAAAAAAAAAAGGTTTTTAAAGAAGCTACCAGATAGCAGCTACTGTGAGCTCTTTCCTTGCTCTGCCCTCATCCCCTTCCTCACGCATGTGAGGCATGTCTGCATTCTCAGCCTTTCTTCCCCAGCCTATCCCACTGAGGTCAAGCTTTGTACCCCTTTACACGGGTACAAAAATTCCCTGTTAAAATCATTGATCAAAATCTGAAATAGATACTTAGAAGCCTCTCCAGGAGTTCCTTTTTATGTCAGACCCCTTTGGCAGCCTGGACCCTTTCTTAGAATAGTGTTTTTAAATGCATAAGATTTCAGAGAAAAACAATTATATTGAAATACAATTGGGGCAGCTAGCTGGTGTAGTGGATAAAACACCAGCCCTGCATTCAGGAGGACCTGAGTTCAAATCTGACCTCAGACACTTGACACTTACTAGCTGTGTGACCCTGGGCAAGTCACTTAACCCTCGTTGCTCTGCCCCCCCCCCAAAATACAATTATCCATTTTTAAAGGTTAGATATCTCTGCATCTAGTCCATCGCCATCATTTTACAGATAGGGAAACTGAGTCCTAGGAAAGTGACTGTCAGAGGCAGACTATAAACTAAGTTCCTCTGATTCCACAGTCCATGTTCCTTCCACAGTACAGCTGCCTCACCGCTGTCCCAGAACTCCTTTCCTTCTGTCAGCCCTGCAGTACCCCATTCTCCTGTCAGTCTTTCCTACGTTACCAGATTTTCCTTGCCACAGGTGGAAACCCTTACTTTCCTTGTGATTGTGCACCACCTAGAAAATCACTAAACTACAGAAGGACTTCTTGGGCCATGAAATAATAATGTGCAGATATTTTCTTCCTCAAATCTTTTTGATGCCACCATAGCACAAACCTACTTGTGGCAAATCCTCCCACCAGCACCCACTCCAGCCCTTGCTCTCTGGAGCCTTGATAGCCCCTCCCACTGTTCCTTAGCCTAATGACATTTTCCAAGCCCCATTATTCAGATATAGGGCAGGCACACCAAATCTCCAACTTCCTGGTTTGTGAGGTAGCTCTGGAGTGTCTTTCAAAGCTAATGAGGAGAAAAATGTCCACTGGGCATCCAGTGATCATTAAGGGTCTCAGCAATGGTTGGACACGGAATTCACTCAGAGGTGAAGATGAATATACTCACTAATGATTTGGGCTCCGGGTAAGTGGAACCTGCCAAGGGGAGAGGTGCAGGGACCCTTATGTAAGAACCTAGGTAGCAGGGAGCTTTTTACATGAACTAAATTTAAGCAGAAGAATATAACTTTATGATTCCATAAATACCTGAGGTCTGTGACCCAGAATGGATACTACTGGCAGTAAAACACTTTCTGGACAAAAAGGTATCTTTCTATGCTGTGCTCATATAAGTATTAAGTGTTTTTATACCTATTTATAGCTCTAGATCTATCTCTATATGTGTGTATATATTTAAATATGTGTATATGTGTATGTATTGTAAATATTATACATATACATTAGCTGGCTGGTGGGGTCAGGAAGACATAGTCAAGTATTCCCACTGATACATACTAGCTATGACCATGGACTTAACCCCTCAGTTCTCTAGGAACTCTCAAAGACTGCAAATGATGAAACAACATCAAGCCTGCATTGATAGATATTACACACACACACACACACACACATAATGTATACATGTGCATGCATATACACACCTATAAGTATAAACATATGCATATATGTGCATGTATACATACATGTATATATTTACATATCAGTGTATCAACCAATTCAGATCATTCAGGTTTCCATACTCTTTTTCCTTAAAGGCAGACCATCAGTTTAATCAGTGCATTGGGGTTTTTGTTTGTTTGTTTGTTTTTTAGCGAGGCAATTGGGGTTAAGTGACTTGCCCAGGGTCACACAGCTAGTAAGTGTTAAGTGTCTGAGGCCGGATTTGAACTCAGGTACTCCTGACTCCAGGGCCGATGCTTTATCCACTGCGCCACCTAGCTGCCCCAGTGCATTGGGTTTTAAGGACTTGGGCATAGGCTATGTGGAAAGCCAGTGCTCTTTAACCTCCACTGGCTCATTTTTCCTACTAAATCTCATCCTGGTTTCTAAAGCAATCAGGACACATGTATAGATTTTCCATATAAATCAATAGAAATTCACGATCTTTCTCATTAATTAATCAGTAGCTCTGAGGCCCACCCCAATTTATTAAATAGACTTTATTAGACTTCTACTCCACTTGAGTGTAGTCCAAACCAGATCAAAATGTTGTTGGTAAATATATAACAAAATAAATAAAAATACAATAGAACATGTTAATGTCCGTTTAAAGTAAAAGCACGTAGTGCTATCTAGTGGAACAGTGTTGAGCAATGGAGTCAAGTCAATTCAAGGTGGCAAGAAGAGTCTGGAGTTTGGCTCCTGGAACAAGGATCCTACTTAACAGATGACAAATCTGAGAATTGAGATTCCTGCTGGTGTTAGGATATGGATTCTGGATCTTTCTGAAAAGTCATAGCTATACCCTAGGTCAGATTTTCAGCTGACCATGAAACTGAACATAGTAGAAACAACAATCAATCATTTTCTAAATTTTATTTTTAATTTATGGAATAAAATAAGCATTTCTATAGCACAATAAAAAGATTATACATGAAACTTAAAATCTAGTATGCACAACTTGATATTCCTTTCAAATATACAACAAAATTAACATGTAAATTTCTTTTTTTTCTTCCCTCCCCCCCCATTCCTAGAGAAGGCTACCTACTATTACACACAAATAGGTGTGTGTATGTATGGATAGATGTGTGGTACATATATATGTATGTGTTGTATAGATGTAAAATTATACATATTTATATTTATAATTTCTTTCTCTGGATGTAGATAGCATACTTTTTCATACATACTTTATAGTTAATTTGGATATTTATAATAGACAAAATAACTTATTCACTCAAAGTCATTCTTAAAATAATACTAATGTTACCATATACATTGTTCTTTTGATTCTGCTCATTATTTTGTGCAAGTCTTTCCATGGTTTTTTTTTTCTAAAATAATTGGGTTCATCATTTCTTTTAGCACAGTAGTATTCCATCACCATCATATACCACAACTTGTTCAGCCATTCCCTAATTGGTGGGCATCCCTGCAATTTCTAGTTTTTTGCCACCATAAAAAGAGCTACCACAAACATTATAGAACATATGGGTTCTTTTCCTTTTTCCCTAATCATCTTTGGAAACAGACCTTGCAGTGGTGTTGCCAGGTCAAAGGGTTTGGTAGTTTAATAACTCTTTGGGCATAATTCCAGATTGTTCTCCAACATGGCTGGATCATTTTACAATTCCAGCAATAATGAATTAATCATGAATTCAATAATGAATTCTGCCAATAATCAATAAATGAAAATTAGTACTAATTTTTTCACATCCTCTCCAACATTTGTCACTTTCCCCTTCTATCATTTTAGCCAATCTTGTAAGTATAAAATGATATCTCAAGATTGTTTTAATATGCATTTCTCTAATCAACAATGATTTAGAGCATTTTTTAATATGACTATAAATTGTTTTGATTTCTTCATTGGCAAACTGCCTGTTCATATCCTTTGACCATTTATCAGTTAGGGAATGATTTATGTTTTTATAGATTTGACAAAGTTCTTTATATATTTTAGATATGAGGCCTTTATCTGATAAACTATCTATTAAAAACTTTCTCCATTTTCTGCTTCCTTCTAAACTTGGCTATATTTGGATGGCATGTGATGGCATGTGATGGTGTGTGACAGTGTATGTTGGCATGTTTTTGCATGTGGTGGCATGTTTTGGCATGAGATGGCTATGATGGCATGTTTTGTCCTGTGATGGCATGTTTTGGCATGTGATAGCGTGTTTTGGAGTGTGACAGTGTGTTTTGGTGTCAGTCATTAGAACCACATGACTAGATCAGGAGGTGTGACAATGGAGCCCTACAGAACAATTCACTCCCCATGAGGATCTATGAAAGAACATCACAGGACTAAATCAGAGAGGACCTGGTGGTTCTGAAGGTATAAGTGGCATTGCCCACATATATCCCTTACATGTGTGCCTCTCTACTTCTGAACTCTATAAAAGTATATTCTTCCAGGAGCAGCTAGGTGGCGCAGTGGATAAAGCACCAGCCCTATATTCAAGAGGACCTGAGTTCAAATCCAGCCTCAGCTACTTGACACTTACTAGCCACATGACCCTGGGCAAGTCACTTAACCCTCATTGCCCTGCCAAAAAAAAAAAAATATATATATATATACATATATATATATATATATTCTTCCTACTGACTCTATGTATTTGTATATAACAAATATACGGGGATACTTTGTTGATATTTTCCTTACTATGTCATTATATATATAGTTATAGATATGTATACATCTGCACAGATATGTTATATTAATCAGCAAAAATCTACCTTCTCTTACTATGTCATTTCAGCAATTGCTTTTGCTTTAAACCAATTGTATCCTCTGGCTATGTGAGATGAATATATCAATGGGGACTGATAAATTGTAATTTTAGTTTGTACCCACAAAGTAACTTGTGCCTAAGGTAGTTATCTCCCAAAAGAACTGATAAACATTCTTAAATGTGACTAGAATCATGTGACCTAACTTGACCACAAGTTGTAGGCATGGCATTAGACATGGGAAGTCTACATGGATTTATTTTTGTTTTTTTTTTTTTTTGGCGGGGCAATGGGGGTTAAGTGACTTGCCCAGGGTCACACAGCTAGTAAGTGTCAAGTGTCTGAGGCCGGATTTGAACTCAGGTACTCCTGAATCCAGGGCCGGTGCTTTATCCACTGCGCCACCTAGCTGCCTCTGTCTACATGGATTTATAACCAGGTATGCCCAACTGGGTCTAGTAAGGTTATTTACTGTCATCCTCTTTCTAGGAATAACAAAGTACCTTATATTTTAAAAATTATTGTTAAAAATATTCCTTATATAAGAATGTCATGCCACCTCCTACCTCCTCAGAGAACAACAGCCTAGAACACTTATTCTCATGAATATCCTGGTCATTTTTTGTGATTCGGGGAAGTCAACAAACACAAGTGAGAAGAGCAGGCAGCAGACCCTCAAAATCATTTCTAATGCAGAGGAGGAAATATTTGGCACCATGATTGACAACATAGTACCTCTCAGCTTCTGGGGGTCTTTTCCTTCTACTCTGTATACTATATGCTTCACCCTTTCTCCTTTTTGCTCTTAAAAATATTTTCTTAGGGACTTCTGGTGCCAAGAAGGCAGAGTAAGGAAGGAACTCCCTGAAGTCCTCCCAGATTCCCCTCCAAACAACCTTGAAAATGCCTCAGAACCAAATTAGGAGCAGGAAAACAATTTACCAGTACAGTATGAAAGGTAAGCTAAAAATTTGATTTAAGGGTACTGCTATGAGAGGAGATTGGACAGCAAGCAACAGTGGCAGACCACACTCAGGGTACCTGCAGCAAAGCTCCAAGCCCTAGGGCAAATCACCAGGGAGACGCCACTGCCATGTAAGCCAGCAATCTGTGTAGCACACAGCAAGGCCCCACATCCAGTGCAGACCACAAGAGATGCCCTGTTCCTACTGCTGACAAGTAGCAAGGTCCTGTCCCCAGGGCTGGCCAGTATCAAAACCCCAGCCCCAGGACAGGCCACCAGAAAGGTACTGACCACATTGATGACAAGTAGCAAAGCCCTGTGCCCAAAGCCAGCCAAAAGCAAGACCCCACCCTCACAGCAGGCCAACTGGGAGAGATCCTGCCCCCAATATAAGCCAGCAAGGAGGCTCCCCTTGCAGGATAAGCCATCAATAAGTCCCTGAGTCCCAACACAATAAGCTTTGGACAGTACAGGAACAGAGCCAAACTCTTATATAAAAGTACAGAATCACAAAATCAGTAGAAAAAAGTGAGCAAAAAAGAGCTAAACTTGACCATAGAAAGTTACTGTGATGACAGAGAGGATCTAGGGGACAGCTAGGTGGCAGTGGATAAAGCACCGGCCCTGGATTCAGGAGGACCTGAATTCAAATCCAACCTCAGACACTTGACACTTACTAGCTGTATGACCCTGGACAAGTCACTTAACCCTCATTTTCCTGCAAAAGAAAAAAGAAAGACAGAGAGGATCAAGGAACAAACTTAGAAGAGGACAACAATGTCAAAATGGCTACTTGCAAAGCATCAAAGAAAAATGTAAATTGGTCTCAGGCCCAAAAGGAACTCCTAGAAGAGCTTTAAAAAAGATTTCAAAAAGCAAATAAGAGAAGTGGAAGAAATTGGGGAGTAATGCAAGAGAATCATGAAAAAAGAGTCAACAGCTTGATAAAAAAAACACACAAAAAAGTAAAAAGATATAAAAAAAATTCATCAAAGGAAATAACTCCTTAAAATAGAACTGGCCAAATGGAAAAGGAGGCACAAAAGTTCACTGAAGGAAATAATTCCTTAAAAATTAGAATTGGATAAGTGGAAGCTAATGATTCCATGAGACATCAAGAAACTATAAAACAAAATCAAAAGAATTTTTAAAAAGAAGAAAATGTGACATTTCTCATTGGAAAAACAACTGACCTAGAAAATAGGTCCAGGAGAGATGAATTATTAATTATTAGACTGTCTTAAAGCCATGATCAAAGAAAGTTATTTCAAGAAATTATCAAGGAAAACTGTCCTGATATCCTAGAACAAGAAAACTAAATAGAAATTGAAAGAATCTACCAATCACCTCCCTAAAAGAGATCCCCAAATGAAAACTCTCAGGAATATTACAGCCAAATTTCAGAGCTCTTAAGAAGAAAATATATTGCAAGTAGTCAGAAAGAAACAATTTAAAAATCATGGAGCCACAATCAGGATTACAAAGGATTTAGCAGCTTCTACACTGAAGAACTGGAGGGCTTAGAATATGATATTCCAGAAGGCAAAGGAGCTAGGATTACAACTAATAATAACCTACACATTGAAACTGAATATGATCCTTCAAAGGGAAAAATGGAAATTTAATGAAAAAGAAGACTTTCAAGCATTCCTAATGAAAAGACCAGAGCTGAACAACAACAAAAAAAATCATTTTCAAATGCAAGACTCAAGGAAGCATAAAAAGGTAAACAAGAAAGAGAAAACATAAGAGATTCAATACAATTAAACTGATTCCTACATAGCAAGATGATATTTGTAACTCAAGAACTGTATCACTATAAGAGCAATTAAATAGAGAGGGGCTACAGGTGTCAGAAGTAAAACACTTGTGAGGAGGGACAGGGTGAAAGGTGCAAGAGAATGATAAATGGGAAAAACAAGATAGAGGGAAATACACAGTTTAAATGGATAAATTATTTGGTTAATTTTATTATTTTTTTAAAAGGAAAAAAGAAAACCAAACTACAAGAATCAAAAATGAAGAGGGTGACTTCACCACCTGTGAAGAAGAAATTAAAATTATTAGGAGCTATTGTACCCAATTACATAACAAAACCAACAGAAATCATAATTGTCTCAACAGATGCAGAAAACACCTTTGACACAATACAACACCCATTCCTATTAAAAAAAAACACCAGAAAGCATAGGAATGAGTGGAGCTTACCGTAAAATAATAAGTAATATTTATACAAAACCATCAGCAAGCATTAGCTGTAATGAGGATAAGCTAGAAGCCTTCCCAATAAAATCAGGGGTGCTTATTATCACCACTATTACTGAATATTGTACTAGAACTGCTTGCTATAGCAGTACAAGAAGAAAAAGAAATTGAAGGAATTAGAATAGGCAATGAGAAAACAATCACTCTTTCCAGATGATATGATGGTATACTTAGAAAATCCTAGAGAATCAATTAAAAAACTTGTTGAAATAAATAACACCTTTAACACAGTTTCAGGATACAAAGTATATCCACATAAATCACCAGCATTTCTATATATTACCAACAAAGTCCAGCAGCAAGAAATAGAAAGAGAAATTCCATTTAAAATAACTTGCAGACAATATAAAATACTTGGGAGTCTACCTGACAAAACAAACCCAGGAAATATGTGAACATAATTACAAAACATTTTTCACACAAAGTCAGATTTACACAATTGGAAATATATTAATTGTCCATGGATAGGTCAAGCCAATATAATAAGAATGACAATTCTATCTAAATTAATCTACTTATTCAGTGCCATATCAATCAAAATACCAAAAAATTATTTTATAGAGCTAGAAAAATCATAACAAAATTCATCTGGAAGAACAAAATGTCAAGACTATCAAAGCATTCAAGAAAATAAAAATGTGAAGGAAGGTGGGCTAGCCATACCACATCTCAAACTGTATTATAAAGTGGTAACTATCAAAACAATCTGGTGGGGCAGCTAGGTGGATAGAGCACCAGCCCTGGATTCAGGAGGACCTGAGTTCAAATCCAACCTCAGACACTTAACAATTACTAGCTATGTGACCCTAGACAAGTCACTTAACCCCAATTGCCTCACCCCCCCCCCCAAAAAAAAAACCCAAAACCAATCTGGTACTGGCTAAGAAATAGAGTGGTCGGTCAGTGAAATAGATTGGGTACACAATACATTGTTGTAAATTATGATAGTAACCTAGTGTTTGATAAACCCAAGGATCCAAGCTTTTGGGACAAAAACTCACTATTTGACAAAAACTGCTGGGAAAACTAGAAAACAATATGGCAGAAACCAGATATAGACCAATATCTCATACCATATACCAAGATGGGGCAAAATGGGTACATTATTGACACATACTGAATGATACCATAAGCAAATTAGGAGAACATGGAATAACTTATCTGTCAGATCTATGGAGAAGGGAAGAATTTAGGACCAAATGTGATATAGAGAGTGTTATAAAATGTAAAATAGAAAATTTTGATTATATAAAATTTAAGTTTTTGCACAAACAAAACCAATGCAACTATAATTAAAGGAAAGCAGAAAACTGGGGGAGATTTTTACAACAAATATTTTTGATAAAGGCTTCATTTTTCAAATACATGGAGAACTAAGTCAAATTTATAAGAATTGTAAATCATTCCCCAATTGATAAATGGTCAATGGATATGAATAGGAAGCTTTCAGATGAAGAAATCAAAGCTATGTATAGTCATATGAAAAAAATACTCTAAATCACTATTGATTAGAGAAATGAAAATTAAAACAACTCTGAGGTACCACTTTACACCTATTGGATTTACTAATATGACAAAAAAGGAAAATTATTACCTTTGGAAGGGATGTGGGAAAACTGGAACTCTAATCCATTGTTAGTGGAATTGTGAACTGATCTTACTATTCTGGGAGAGCAATTTGGAACTATGTCCATAGTGCTATGAAACTGTGCATACTCTTTCATCCTACAATACTACTTCTAGGTCTATATAACAGCTTTTTTTTTTTGTGGTGGCTAAGAATTAGAAATTGAGGGGATGCCTATCAATTGGGGATGGCTGAGCAAGTTGCAAGTTGTGGTATAGAATTATGATGGAATATTATTGTCCTATAACAAATAACAAGCAGGCTGATTTCAGAAAAACATGGACTTACATGAACTGATGCAAAGTGAAGAGAGCAGAACCAGGAGAACATTGTATACAGTAATAGCAATATTGTATAACAAAGAATTGTGAATAATTTAACTATTCTCAGCAATACAATGATCCAAGACAATCCCATAGGACTCATGATGAAAAATGCTTTTCCTCTCAAGAGAAAGAACTGATGTCTGAATACAGACTGAACCATACTATTTTTCTCTCTTCCACCTTCTTTTTTTCTTTCTGTTTGAGTTTTCTTGCACAAAATTACTAATATTGAAATGTTTTCACATGGTTGCACATGTATCAGATTGCTTACCATCCCAGAGCAGGGATAGGGGAGGGAAAGAGAAATAAAACTTGAAACTCAAAACTAAAACCTAAATGTTAAAAATTGTTTTAATATGTAATTGAGGGGAAAATAAAATATTATTTAAAATGTCTTCTTAAGCAACTAACTTTAAAAGACACGAAAACTAAACAAACACATACATACATAACTATTTACACTTAAAAATGAATTCAATATGTCCATAACAGCTTGTTATTTACTCCATCTGTGTCTTTTTCCATGCTATATTTGTTCATTCATCTCTGTATTTGTTATGTTTTTCCTTCTATATAGTGATACAACACACACTGTTCTGATTCTGATTTTTTTTATTAAGCACTACTTCATATAAATGTGCTCAGATTTCTTTATATTCTTCATATTTATCATTTTAATAACATTCTAGTCTATTACATTGATATACCACATTAAATTGTTTGCTATCAAATATAATTTTATTATAATTTTCATCAATATGAGTATTAATAAATATGCCTTTATAAAGTGCTTACTCTGTACAAGACATTATGCTAAGCACTGGGATGAAAATTAAACCTATAGTTACAAATATTCAATTTAAGTGAAAATATCTTCAGTATTTTTTACTTCTTCGATACTATAAGAAAAAATACTATAATTTTTTTATTTTATATATATTTAAAAATAATATATTTAAATATATTATATTTATTACAATATATAATATGTTAAATGCATTTTTATATTTTTAATTTTCAATATATTTTTATATTTTTAATTTTTAGACATATTTATATTTTATTTTATTATTATAATTTTATTGGTTTTTATTTATTTATGTCCTTTTCTCTTTCTTTGATCTCTTTGGGGCATAAGCATAGTAGTGGAATGGCTGGATCAAAGAGTATATGTAGTTTAGTAACTTTGGGGGCATAGTTCCAAATTGCTGTACAGAATAGCTGGGACAGTTCACAGTTCTACCAACAATGCAGTGATGTGTCTGTTTTCCTGCAACCCCTCTAACATTTATCATTTTCCTCTTTTGTCAACTTTACCAATCTGATAGGTATGAGGTAGAACTTCAAAGTTGCTTTAATTTTAATTTCTCTAATTATTAGGGATCTATAACACATTTTCATTATGACCAAAGATAGACTGAATTTCTTCCTTAGAAAGCTGCTTGACCATTTCTGAGTTGAGGAATAGCTTTTATTCTTGTAAATTTGTATCAGTTCCTTACTTATCTTGGGAATGGGATCTTATCAGCGAGACTCAGTACAATGACTCCCCCCACTCTCCTTTACCTGTTTCCTTTCTAATTTTAGTGATATTCGCTTTGTGTAAAAACTTTTATTTTTATGTAACCAAAATAGTTCATTTTATTTTCACTTTATCTGATCATGAATTCTTCCTTTATCCATAGATATAAGAAGGAATCTCTGCCTTGTTCCTCTTATTTATGTCTAAGTTATTTATAAATTTGGAGTTTATTTTGGCATATGGTGCAAGATGTTGTTCTTGACCTAATTTCTGCTAAACTGCCTTCCAGTTTTCCTAGTAGTTTGTGTTGAATAGTGAGTTTTTACACCATTAATCAGAATCCTTAGAATAAACAATTGCTAGGCTATTGTGTTCATTTTCTTCTGTAGATTATGTGACTAACCCATTTTACTGATCAACCTCTCTATTTCATAACCATGTTTGAGGATTATTGCTTCATACTATAGTTTGAGATCTGATACTGCCAGACCTCTTCCCACTTTTTTTTATTGTTGTTGTTGTCATCATTATTTCCTTTGGGAAGCTTTAACATTTTGTTCCTCCAGGTGAATATCATTATTTTTTTTTCTAGCTGTATAAACTTATCCCTTATGCTTGTTCACTTCTATTTACCTTTTGGCTTCTCGACTACTATTGCAGTGTTTCTAAGTTTCTATTCAGTTATAGTCTTTTCATCAGGAATGCTTAGAATTCCTCTATTTCATTAAATACCCATTTCCCCCCATTCAGATTATATTAAGTTTTTTCTTTTTTTTAAATTCAATTTTATTTTGAATTCTGCTTTATCTCCATCATTCCCCCACTCCCTCCCATTGAAAAATCAAGGGGAAAACATCATAAACATATACAGTCAAGCAAAAAGGCAACTAAGTAGCTCAGTGGATTGAACACTGAGCCTGAAGTCAGGAAGACCCCAGTTCAATTCCTGCTTTGATACTTACCAGCCCTGTGACCTAAGGCAAATTACTTAACCTCTGTTTGCCTTAATCCACTGAAGAAAATGGCAAACCACTACATTACCTTTGCTAAAAAAACAAACAAACAAACAAAACAATGAACAGTATAGTCCACAGGGTCATAAAGAGTTGGGCACAACTGAATGATTGAACAAGATAATCAAACAAAACAAACTCCTACACTGGCCATCCACCCTTCCCCTACTATCCCCTCCCCCCAAAAAAGGCTCAATCTAACCTCTGAGTCCATCATCTCTATGAGTGGGATAGGAAGTACACCCACTGACCCCTGTAATAGAGACTCGAGGAGAAAGGAGGCCAAAGCACTGATTTTATTTCTTTTGAAAGAAAGGTGTACCACACTCACTGGGACAACCAGGAGGTGTGACACACCGAGATTAGGAAACCAAGCAGTTTTTATACTCTTTACAGACATCTAATTTGAACAAAATGCGGTAATTGGGTTTGTTTGGGGCAAATTGCCTCAGTTTACCCAAATAACTCGAGGAGACCACCAAGTCAAGCAGAGACAGATTTATTACATTCCTGCAGGAATGGGCAAACTCAATACCTGAGCTGCAACAGCTAATACATGCCTTGACCTTTTATAGGGGAAGTACCCACGCACACTAGGGCGAGCTCACAATCTAACATCCAATCCTGTCTCACCCAGGGTACGTGTTTAGCTCATGATCAATGTATGGAGACATGCATACATGTTCCAGGAACAAGGGGGAAAAGGGGAGGGGGAACAAGGTCAAACCAAAGGAAGAGGGAATGGGGGAGTGACAGTCAGATGTTTCAGATCTCACAGTTCCCACTGACTCCCCTCTCCTGGCCCCCATCTCTAAAGATATTCAACTTGAATAACAGGAAGAGTCACTCAGGTGTTTTAGCATTGTTTTGTAGTCGTGTTAATTTTAGAAGGATGACAGGGTTAAAATTTATCTTCGGCTATGTTGGGAAATCAAAGAAATAGAATAAAGAATAAAAGAATAATCCATTGTTGGGACCCTAGGGTCAAGGGGATTCTGCTCTGAGAAAAAGAGACATGTCACTTAACATCTGGTCTCAACTCAATTGCTGCATCCTGTGCCGAGCCCCGTCCTTTCTTCTTGAGTCCCAAGTATTGAATTGGTGGGCAAACTCCCTGACCCACTCAACAGGGACTGGGGTTCTGACACATGATGGATTCCAGAAAAAAAAAAAAAAACTAATATGTAGCTGACAAGTGGGAAGTAAAGCAGAAGCAGAAGTAAAAATACTGTTAATTGGCAATAAAACTTAAAGCAGACAGTGAGAATTTGACAAGCAATAAACTTTTAAACTAACTATACTGGGGTGGGGCTGGGTATCTTCCAGACCCCATTCCCAGAGTTTAATCTGACTCAAATCCATAATCATCTCATATAGGTTCATACTATATGTTCAGCAATAAATCTATCTCCTGGGATGTTCAGCAATAAGACTCTCTCTCCTGGGTTGTTCAGTGATAAGTCTCTCTCCTGGGTCAGAGTGCCCCATCCTCAGGGGTTCAGCCATAGGCTATTTTGCAAAATTTCCTGTTTCAGCAACAATCTATCATATCTACATAATATCTCGGTGCAGACCCTATGAAGCAATTTTTAAGTTGATATGCCTATATTTAGAAAGGGAGATAGTAGCTTCCCGTTATTGCCTCTCTCTAGAGAAAAAAAACAGAGAGAGAGAGAAATAGGGGGCTCTAAGGGGCTTTAAGACTTTGAGATCAGATCACTAGGCTGAAGGGGGGGGGCACTTTCCATCTCAGTGGAGGGTCATATCCTTATGTCCCTCTCATCTGTATTTGGAGATGGGTAGCATGTTTCATCATGAGTCCTCTAGAATTGTGGTTGGTCATTGTGTTGATCAAAGTGCCTAAATCTTTCAAAGTTATTTAACAATATTGTTGTATAAATTGTTTTCTTGGTTCTGCTCACTTCACTTTTCATCAGTTCATAAGCGATGACCATACCTCCAACTATTTGTTGTTCTTTATTTTTTTAAGAATCACTTTGTGGGGGCAGCTAGGTGGTACAGTAGATAAAGCACTCGCCCTGGATTCAGGAGGACCTGAGTTAAAATCCAGCCTCAGACAGTTGACAAGTGTGACCCTGGGTAAGTCACTTAACCCTCACTGCCCCAACCAAAAAAAAAAAAAAAGAGAGAGAGAGAGAGAATCACTTTGTAATTGATTCTATACAAGTATTGAGTGTACTTTTATAAATCTGATTACCAAATATTTTATACATTTTTTATTTCTTTGGAATGGAATTTCCTTTTCTATTATTGTATCTTGGATTTTGTTATTATCATATAGAAATATTATTGATTTTTGAGGGTTTATTTTATAGACTGAAACCTTGCTGAAGCTATTGTCTCAATTAATATCTTTGCTGATTCCCTATGGTTTTCAAAATAAACCATCATGCCATCAGCAAATAAAAATAGTATTATCTGTCCTTTACCTATCTTTATGCCTTTAATTTCTTTTTCTTGTCTAATTGTCATTGCTAGCATTTCTATAACTATATGAAATAATGGTGGGGAACGTAGAGATCATTTTTTACTCCTGTTTATTCAAAAAGCTTCTAGTGTATCCCATTGCATGATTCTTGCTTTTGGTTTTAAATAGATAGTTTTTGTTATGATTATATTTCGTAGGGTTTTTAGTATAAATGAGTATTATGTTTTCTAAAAGGCTTTTTATGCATACATTGAGCATCTATTTTTGCAGCTTGTGCTTTTGATTTTAATATGATTATGTTGATTTTTTTCCCTCCTAAAGTTGAACCATCCTTGAATCTTTGGTATAAGTCCAACATGGTCATAGTGAATGTTTTTTTTTCTTAAATCACTATGGTCTGAAAATATTTTATTTGAAAATTTTGAATCAATATTCATTAAGTCTATGGTTCTCTTGTGCTTTATCCTTCCATGGTTGAGGCATTAGACTATATTTGTCTCATAAAATGAGACTGGTAGGGTGTTTTCTTTATCAATATTCGAGAATAATTTGTTTAGTAACAGTATTAATTATTCTGTAAAATTTTTATAAAATTCTCCTGTGGGATCCATTAGGACCATGAGTTTTTTCTTTTATTGTTCTATTTTGGTTTCTGAAATTGGATTATTTAATATGTCTATTTGTTCTTCTGCCAGTTTGAGCAAATGTGTCTGTATCTCTTGGATGACAAATCTATCTGAAAAATGTTATAGAAAGCTTTTTTTAAGTCAACCATTTCCATTCTTATACAAGATGCCTCAATTTTGCTTGTGCAAGAGCTTTTCAGTTTCATGTAATTAAATTAAATGTTCATGTTATGAAAATTTTCCTTTTGTCTTTGCCTCTTTCCCTTGTTTGTTTAAGAATTCATTTCCTGCCCACATTTAAATGGTATATGATCTGATTCTCTATGATATAATCTTAAATATTAAGGTCACATATCCATTTTCAATTTATTATAGAATATGGTGTTATATATTGGCCTGTGCCTAACTTTGTCAGACTGCTTTCCAGTTTTCTCATCAGTTCTTATAATATAGGGAGTTCTTTCTTAAATAATGC
Organism: Dromiciops gliroides; assembly: GCF_019393635.1. NCBI lineage: Eukaryota > Metazoa > Chordata > Mammalia > Microbiotheria > Microbiotheriidae > Dromiciops > Dromiciops gliroides. The sequence continues at coordinate 159,697,990 of NC_057862.1, read as the reverse complement.
TTTGTTATTTATTGAACACTGGTTTATTGAGTTCAATTATTTCTGATTATCCCTCATTTAATGTGTTCCATTGATTTACTTTAACTTTTAACCAATGCCCAAATGATTTTGATGACTGATGTTTTATAATATAGTTTGAAATCTGGAAGTGCTATTCCCCCTTCATTTGTACCTCTTTAAAATAGTTCCTTCTATATTCTAGATCTTTTATTACTCCAAATGAATTTTGTTATTATTTTAACTAGCTCTGTAAAGTATCCCTTTGATTGACTGATTGGTATAATGTTAAAACTGTAAATTAACTTTGATAGCATTGCTACCTTTATTATATCAACAAAGTGCAGTCATGAATGTGAAATAATCCTCTAATTACTTAAATTCTTTAGTTCTTTGAGGAGTACTTTATAATTGAATCTATGCAAATATTGAATATGCTTTGGTAGACTAAGTCTCAAATATTTTGTGTATTCTGTAGTTATTCTGAATGTGATTTCCCCTTCTATTGCTCTCTTGAATGTTGTTGCTATTTTACAGAGAAATGTTGATTTTTATGGGTTTATTTTATTTTATAACCTGTAACTTTGCTCTAGCTATTCATTGTTTCTATTTGTTTCTTTGCAGATTCCTTAGGATTTCTAAGTAAATAATCACGTCATCGGCAGATTGATGATAACTAGAACAATTAGAGAAAAACTTACATAGAGAAAGGGTCTAGAGATCTCGAGGCAGCTTTCTCCAAGGTTCACCATCTTATCAGATGAAAGGTTCACAAGTGGTCCAACCCAACAGTGAAGCAAGGTTGTCTGGTGACAAAAAGTCCATTCATAGCAGCCTATTGCTGCTTGCCCAAGCTCAGGAACCATCGGTTTTGTGATTTAGTTGCAGCAGTGTTCATCCAGAGGGTAAGCACAAAGGACTGTTGTTATGTCGATCTCAGGGCACAGATTATTTGCTGGGCCTTAGGTCTAGATAACAGTGTCTCCTAATACTGAGAGAGAGAGGTAGATGGGGGAGGGAGGGAGGGACAGACACAGAGAAACAGAGAGAAACAAAGACAGAGAGAGTGAGTGAGAAAGAAGGGGGGCGGCGGGGGGGGGGGTTCCTTGGCATGGGGATCCTGACAAGAGAAAAACTGAAATCATTCAACTAGCATAAAAGTTTATATAGCAATGAAAACTAGGATAGGGTGCTAAGAACTTTTAAGTGAGCTTTTTCTAAGGGTATTGGAGGATGAAATATCAGTTAAAAGTTCCTCTCCAAAACATAGATTTGATTCTGTTTTTCCTTGACTTTAGCAGTAATAAGTCTATTCAAGCCCTTGAGGATTTTGCTTGCAGTATGTTGAGAGACTGAACATAAGACTATTCGTGACTATTAGGTTTAGTGACATGTTAAGGAGAGGACTATGTAATTATGTAAACAAAGACCAGGAAGATCCTTCAACACCTGTTGGGTTGTAATTATGGAAGTACTCCATTTAAATTCCTGGAATTGGGTAAGAGTTCCATTCCTAGACTTTGGATTTTTTTCTCAAGCTAATTTTCATACCTACAGGTATATTTCTTTTTCTTTTTTTTTTTTTTTTAGTGAGGCAATTGGGGTTAAGTGACTTGCCCAGGGTCACACAGCTAGTAAGTGTTAAGTGTCTGAGGCCGGATTTGAACTCAGGCACTCCTGACTCCAGGGCCGGTGCTCTATCCACTGTGCCACCTAGCTGCCCCCAGGTATATTTCTTATGATACTGATAGAAATCAATGGACAGTCTTTTGAATACAGAAATGTTGGAAATCATATTCTAATTGTCCTCTACTAGAATTCTCTTTTCACACCAGTTCTGCTCTCAGTCGCAAGGGAGTCTTTGATGAATTTATGGTCATGATAAACCAGTTGACCCCAATTTTTTTCATCTCAGCACCTGCAAATTCTATGGGTTTCATTGTTCTTGTCCAGGTCCTGGCTCCTATATCTCTTCACCCATCTCAGCTAGAATTCTTTTTTGTTTTTATAATAAACGTTTTTATTTAAAGTTTTGAGTTTGGGGCAGCTAGGTGGCACAGTGAATAAAGCACCAACCCCAGATTCAGACACTTTACACTTACTAGCTGTGTGACCTTGGGCAAGTCACTTAACCCCCATTGCCTCACAAAATAAATAAATAAATATATAAATAAAAAACAAAAATAATAAAATAAAAAAACAAAAAAAAAGGAAGTTTTGAGTTCAAAATTCTATCCCTCTTTCCCTCCCTGCCCTCCATCCTCCCTGAGGTGGTATTAGCTATGATTCTTCTCATAGATTGTGAGGTAAGGTAGATTCCAGCTTCAAATAAGAAAATTGGAAGACAGATTTCTTGTCTAAGGTGTGTAATGGTAGGGTAGAAGGTGGATGGTAGGACAAATCCATCCAGATTGTTTTAATCACACTCATTTCTAATGACAAAAATAGAAAGCAGACCAAAACAAAAACAAAACCCAAAAATAATCATTCCAGGGCTTGAGGTTTTCTAGGGGTACATCATCTTTCCCCACCTAACATTTGGGGATTCCACTGTTTCTATATTTGAGTTTACTCTAGGCCCTCAGAAACTGTACCTTGGCATTGAATAAGGTCTTGAACTGTGGGGCAATCCTTATGACCACAGTTCAGCTGTTGCCTCAGGATGTTGTGGCTTAAATATCCATGGGAGCTGTGTGTGTGTCCAAGGAAGAAGAAGTGAAGAAGAGATTTGCTGATTTGTAGGCAATCTCACTGATCTGGGGATTACTGGAAATGTCAGAGAAAAAAATTATCTTCAAATGATACAAATGTAAATCTGCCAGCTGAAGCTACAAAAGGACTCTAGAGACCTTTTCAGTAGGTCTTCTCCTAGATTCACCATTATATATCACAAGGACAAAATGTCAACAAAAGCCTTTAGAGGAGATGCACTTAATCCAGTTTCTACCTTAGAAGCTTCAAGTGCCACATTTGAATGAAGCTTCCTATGGATGTTTTCAGTGGGCCATTCCTGGAGATAAGAGAACAAATTTGTTGAGTAACCCCCTTGTCTCATCAATACAGGTAGAATCCTCTTTCAATAGGAGCACATGACAAGATTATTCTTCTATTCTGTTCAATAGCTCATTGTAATGCTTCTTTATAACTAATGACTTCTCTTTCCCCGACTATTCTTCACAAAGAAAATATGCATTGCTTTAGCATTTATATTTCAGTTCAAGACAAAAAGAGAATTGAAACTTGCGTTGAAATCCCACATCTGACACTTTCTGGCCATGACACCGGGCAAGAGATTTAAATTCTCAGTGTTTTAGACAAATCTCTAAAAATCTAAGTTGCCAAAAAGGAGCCAATCTCTATCAGCAGGGGGCATTGCCTCCCCTTGAAGATCTCTATATTAACGAAATTACAAGTCCAGTCCCTATCTCTGTCCCCACCTCTCCATTAGCCATTAAGTAATGATTACCTTTCAGATCTCCTTACATCCCCAAGAAAATTTCTAATCAGTCTTCAAACATTTCTCAATATGACATGCCCTCTTCTTCTACAATCCAGGAATTACAAGCTTGGAAAGGGTGAGAGCTACTCAATGCTGTCCTCCCTCCATCCTTCCCATCCTAGATTCAGAATTCCAATACTGATTCAGTAAAGAGAGACTGGATTCATCTGAGCTCCACTCTATCTCCAGGTGTTGTGAGCTAAGAATAAGCTTTTGGCTCCCATGCCAGGAGCCCTGAGGATGACTGCTACCTATGGTGGGCTTCTCTAGTTTGGTTCTGATTGTTGACATGAGTAGGGTGATCAAGTCTCTACCTCCAACCCATACTAAAGGCATACAAAGTCCCCTGCATTATATCCTGGCAACTTTCCTACTAAAATATGAAGCAAAGTACAGGGAAATGGAGACTTCCTTCTCAGGCTCTCTTCATGTTATATGCAAGACTATGTCTTTTTTTTTTCTTTATGTCTTTTAACTGCCGAGGTTGCATAGCAAAAATGGGCTAGAAGTATGAGCTACTGCAGTGAATACCTAGTGAGTAATGGGAGAGTAATATCAGATCTTGATCCATCTTAGAAGTCTCAGGTCTGTGAGGCACAGCCATGAAGGTAAATTACAGTCCACTGTCTCCTGGTCACCACCATCAACATCCCACCATGCATTATGCCATGGACACACACATTCTGCTGAGTAAGACCTCAACGTAGAGCCCAAAAAGGAGAAAATATGCCCTTGTAACCTGTCCTAAAGAAAACAAAGAGTCACAAAATTAGTTTTTAAAAGGAGCACATACCCAGGGCTGGCTAAGAAGGAAATGACAGATTTTTGGATAAGCTTCAATAGACGATTACTTTGCATTGCCTGCTGCTTTGTTTTCCTAGTTCTGAAGGACCTAGTCTCAGGTGGTGAGGGTTTGAAGAACGTAAGTGTAATACGACACACCATCAGGAAAAGAAGTGGAAAGCCCAGTGCCATCAAGCACTGGCTGAAAGGTCTGCTCACATCCAATATGGTCAGCTATAGCCTTGCAGTCCTCAAGTTCAGGCCGGTCTTCAAGGCTGTCTGATACTGCTGATGGACATCTCAGCAGCCTTAACTAGGAAGTCAAATTCAAACTTGGAGGTTAAGAGGATACCAGGAATTTCACTGCCATGGTGCTGACTCTTCCAAAGAACAAGTAGGAGTGGTAGGAGTCACAGCCAGCCACATAGGCTGCAATAGTTCCCTTCAATGTCAAAATCCAACTGATCTTGCCTCCTCAAGTTATCGCCATATCCCAAACAACAGCTGTCTCTACACAAGCTAAAGCTAAAGCAACCCTGGAACAGGGGACAGAGCAGGGTGAAGTGGCTCCAAATTCATGCACTAAAGGTCAACAAGAGATGAGTAGCTTCTTCAGCCAGGAGGGAGTGAGGGGAGCTATGAACCCCAAAGTTCCATAATAGCAAATAGCAAAAATGAAATCCTAGTTGTTAGAAATGAGGAGAGTTCAGGTACCTCAGCCATAAACAACTGTGTTACCTCAGATGTCCATAAACTTCTCTGGGCCCCAGAGAGGTTAGGAAAAAAGGAAATTAACCATCAATACAGAAAGAACCATCAACACCAAGAGATAGCAACAACAATTTTGCCTCTCCCTCACTCCAGTATAGGGCAGAGAAGAAGAGATGGAAGCTTCCTGTTCTAACTTCCTATTGCACAAAAACCCCCATGTTTTCTGTAGTGCAAAAAAAGGGCAGGTTGGGCCAGTGGACATAAATGAGTCAGATGTACATACTACGTCAAAGTTAGTGCAGTGAAGGGAGTAGGTTTATAGCTAGTAGTAGTTCAAAGCAATATCTTAGTTCATTCAGGAGAAGCCTTTGGCAGGGCTAGACAAAACTTTTAGGGGAAAATACCATTGAGTTCCTCCTCCCTCAAATGTAGCATCATCACCATGAGCCAGCACAATGACATCCAGTTTGCTGAAAAAGAACCCTATGCAGAGCCCAAAAAAAAGAAAAAGTATACCTTTAGGACCCCCAGAATGAAGAGGAAGACAAACTAAGGGTGGCCACCTAGTACTTCATGATCACAACAGATATTAGCTTCTTCTCACTGGCTGCCTGATATATTCCCTGTGGGGGCCTCTGTGGAACATTTCTCTGGAGCCCAAGAATAGAAGAAACCAAACCACAATTTGGACTATAAGTCCTTAAGGATTGCTTAGGGATGCCAATAACAGTCTGGCAGCTTCCTCACTGCTGTATGAGGCAGAGGAGAGATGGAGGCTTCCTACTCTGGTCTTTTTTTGGTATAGAAGAAGCCTTGTGTCTTTTATAATGCAAAAGCTGTGTCAAAAGAGTAAAAATGAGTCAGATATACATAATAATGATGGGCAATGAAGACATAATTATTTAGTGGGAATACAAGCAGAAGTCTCAGACCCTGAAGCATAGCTTTCAGGGGAAAATCCTGATGGGTGCCTCCTCCCCAACAGCAGCATCACCATTAGGAGCCAAGATACTGAAATTCAGTCTGCTGAGGAAAAGTCCTAAGAAGAACCCAAAGACGAGAAAACAACGCATCCCCACACACAAACCTCCCAGAAGGAGCCAAAAGAGAAAAAATGAAGGGTGGCCACCTGTTACTGAGTAGTGACAACCGACATCTTTTTTTTGCAGCCTGGCCTTCCGCCTTCTTCTTCCCGAGTGCCCTTGTGGCACATTCTCTTTACAAAGTATTTCTGGGCTTCATATCAAGGACATGATTAGGTTTGGACCTGGCCAATTAGGAGGCTACATGTTTTGACTGAACAGAGAGAGAACTCTTGGCAAAAGAGGCCCTGAATTTGTCAGGTAGAAACAAGGAAGGTGAGTTCAGGCCCCTCAACCAGTAAGTTGCTGTGAGAACTCATATTTATTCACTTCATTATTCATTAGTAACAGAGGAAACTTGGCTACAATATTTGATCATCATCATTTAGAGATGCCAAGAACAGTCTGGCATCTGCATCACTCCTGTATGAGGCTGAGCTGAGATGGAAGCTTCCTATTCTGATGCTCCTCCTTTGGTGTACAACCGGAACCTTTTGTAAAGCAAATATTAAGTCAGTAGAGTAAAAATGAGTCAGGTGTACACCAAGGTCAGGGCAGTGAAGGGAGGGAGAAGCCCTTTAGTGGGAGTCCAAAAAGGATTCTGACCCATTCAGGAGAAGCTTCAGGCAGGGCATTGGTTTTTGCTGTCTGGCCTTCTGCTTTCCCCTCCTGAAGGCCCTTGTGGTACATACACTCCTTGATGAGCATCACTGGTTTTTAAGTTAGCATGGACAAGTCTAGGCCTGAGCAATGGGCAGCAAACATCGGATCAGGAAGATCAGAGGAAAGTGAGAATCTCTGAGCCCATTGTCAAGAGGTTAATAAGGTGGTTGGATGTTGTGATAGAACAGAATGAAAAGCATGAGATCAAGGGGCAGAGAGGAAAAGTTCAAAGACAGGAGGGGAGTTCAGATCTCATGGCTCCTAAATTTCGATGTCCACTCATTTCTCTGGGTCCCTGAGAGCTTAGGAACAGAGGAGATTCGTCCATAATGAACGACCACACAAAAACAATCTAGACTACCAGTATCTAGAAATCCCAACAACAATCTGGCCCCTGCCTTACTCAACTGAGAGCTGAAAAAGATAGAGGCATCCTCTTCTAGTCTTGCTTATTTGACCTACCAGAAGCCATCTTTCTCCCTGCAATGAAAAGTCTGATTCAGTCAAAGAAAATGCACCAGTTGTGCATACTTATATCTATATCACCAAAGGGAAAGGGTAGAAGCTCTATAAGGCAAGATCCTGGGATGTTTAGGAAGAGCCTAGGGAGAAGAGCTTCCAGAAGAAAATCAAATCAAGTCTTTCTTCCTTCCCTGACCACCACCTCCAGCCCAGCAACATCACTACAGTGAGCTAGGACATTGATATCCATTCTTCTAGAGAAGATCCTAGTGAGGCACCCAAGAGGAAAGCATCCCTCCATCCCAGATATTAAGGCTGTCCATCAGTCAATGAATGTTCACAACAGATATCGATTTCTGCTGCATAGCCTTCTGCTTTCTTCCCCCTGGGGGCCGTTGTAAAAAATACTTTTTGCATATTTGCTATTAGAAACTCTTTGGACTTTCTGAGTTTCAGGTTGAGGAGGTGGTCAAGCTCTGGCCTGGCCAATGGACAGCAACTACAGCCAGGCGGATCAAGGTAAAATGAGATTCTCAGAGTCCAGGAGAAGGAGGCAAGTATGGATATTGTGGCTTTTAGTTGGACAGAGTGAGTACAGGCCCAAACTCAGAAGGACCAAAATTTGGCAGGGAGAAGAAAATTATGGGGAAAAAGGAGAAGAGCAGCTCAGTTTTCTTGGCAACTCTATAGTTGTATCATCTCAGGTGCTCATTCATTCATGGCCAGGGGACCATGGTTTATTAGTACCTAGAGATCCTAACAACAGTCCTGACACCTCCCTCACTTCTGGATTTGGTAGAGCTGAAAGACATGAAGGCTTTCTCTTGTGGGCTCCTTTAATGAAAGGACTGCCTTAGCAGAAGAATGCATCATAACAGAGATAGGAGAGGGAAAAGATTCTGGCTCATTCGGACAAAACCTCAAGCATTTCAGCGAGGCAGAGATTTCATAGGAATTCCCATCAGGTACCTGGCAACACGAGCCAGGACATCACCATACAATGTGCTGAAGAAAAGCTCTGGGAGGAGCCTAAAGAGGAGAAAACATTCCCCCAGCAGCAGTATCTACCATTAACTAGAACACTGACATCCGATCTGAAGAATATTCCTGTGAAGAGCCCAAAGAGGAGACAACATTCCCTCAGGATAGCTCAGCAGGAGCAGAAAGACAAAGTAAGGGTGCATACCAATGTTCCTGAGTGGTTTCTGGACCATCATTACCCACAGATCCCAATAACAGTCTAGTTCCTCCCTCCTTTTTGTATGAGGCAGATCTAGGAGAGATGGAGGCTTCCTGTTCTAACTTGGCTTGGATGTGCAACAAGACCCCTATTTTCTGCCATACCAAAGTTGGAAGAGTAAAAATGAGTCAGGTGTACATACTACACCAAGGTCAGGGCAGTGGAGGAAATAGCCATTTAGGGGAATTTAAAGTGAGATCCTAGGGGCGGCTAGGTGGCGCAGTGGATAAAGCACCGGCCCTGGATTCAAGAGTACCTGAGTTCAAATCCAGCCTCAGACACTTGACACTTACTAGCTGTGTGACCCTGGGCAAGTCACTTAACCCCCATTGCCCCTCAAAAACAAACAAACAAACAAACAAAAACAAAGTGAGATCCTGTCTCATTAAGAAGTCTCAAGCAGGTGTCTGGGGAAGAGCTTTCAGGAGAAAATCCCATCAAGGTCCTCTTTGCCAAGCAGCAGCAGGACTATCAGAAAGAGCCCAGTGAGGAGCCAAAAAGAAAAAACAACATCCATTTAGGCCTCTCAGAAGGTGCAGAACAAAGTACAGATACCATCCCCCACTTAACTGAGTGCATTCTGGACCATCATTACCCAGAGATCCCAATAACAGTCTAGTCCCACCCTCTCTCTTATGTAAGACAGATTTGGGAGAGATGGAGGCTTCTTTCTCCGAATCTCCTTTGGTTTTCAACAAGACCCTGATCTTCTAGAATACCAAAGTTAGAAACCAAGACCAAAAATGAGTCTGGTGTACATACTACAGGAATGGCAGGGAAGTGTAGGGAAGAAGCCTCTAGGCCAAAGCAGTCTGGGGAAAATCCCATCAAGTCTCTCTTTTCCCCAGAAGCAGCTTCACTAACATTAGCCAGAACACAGACATTCAATCTGCTAAATAGTCCTATGAGGAGCCTCCAAAGTAGAAAAAAGCCCTGTAGTACTTCTCAGAAGGTGAGGAAGAGAAAGGGTGCCCACCCAGCCCCATGCCCCATTACTGAGTGGCTTCTGGACCATCATAACCCAGAGATCCCAATAACAGTCTAGTCTCTCCCTCCATCCCTCTTATATAAGGCAGATTTGAGAGAGATGGAGGTTTCCTATTCTAACTATCATTTTATGTACAAAAAGCCCCCCTCACGCCCAAGTTGGAAAAGAAGAGTAAAAATGAATCAAGTGCAAACAGTATAACCAAGGTCAGGGCAGTGTAAGGAGGGGCTAGCTAGTTGGAGTTCAAAGCAAAGTTATTTTTGTCCATTTAGAACCTTCAGGCAGGTCTCTAGGACAAAGCTTTCAGGAGGAAAATCCCATCAAATCCCCTCCTTCCCCATGTAAGAAAAAAATGGGCTTTTGCCAATGCCCAAAGGCCCCAGATTGATTAGATCGACTGAGAGTGATTGACTTTGCTGATTAACCCACTTGAAGTTAATTCAATTGAAGCCACACCTGCCTGACTCTGAAGAGGGTATTGTTCTCAGCTCACCTCAACATGGGACCACCCTCAAGTCCAGTGAACCAATGGATTTAGGTGATGCTAGCCAAATACCTTGAAGCAATGTGTAAGCACTGCCTCTTCCAGGGGTGCAGGAAGAGCTTCCTCTCTGTCTCTCAAACAGCTGGTGGTGAGACAATTAAGGACGCTAGGATAAATAGGACTTTTTGAGTTTTTGCAGGGCAATGGGAGTTAAATTCCTTGCCCAGGGTCACACAGCTATTAAGTGTCAAGTGTCTGAGGCTGGATTTGAACTCAGGTCCTCCTGAATCCAGGACGAGTGCTTCATCCACTGCTCCCCCTAGCTGCCCCCTAGATAGGATTTTTCTTGGCTTTCTAACCCAGGTGTTCTCTCTTTCTTCTAATAAAAGCTTAATGCCCCAAAACTGGTGCTAAAGCTTCTAATTTATAAGTAAACCCTAGCTAGCTTTCCCTACACATGGAACAGGAATAAGGTAACCACAAATATAGTTGTACTCGTCACATGAAGAAGTAGGATCACTACCATTAACTAGGACACTGACAGTCAGCCAGCTGAGGGAGAGCCCTGGGAGAAGTCCACAAACACAAAACATCCACCCCTCAGAAGGTGCAGAAGACAAACTAAGGGTGTCCCCCCAACTCTACCTGAGTGCATTCTGGACCATCATTGCCCAGGGATCCCAATAACAGTCTAGTCCCACCCTCTCTCTTATATAAGGCAGATTTGAGAGAGAAGCCTCCTTTTCTGAATCTCCTTTGGTTTGCAACAAGACCCCGATCTTCTGGAATACCAAAGTTAGAAACTAAGAGTATAAATGAGTCAGGTGTACATACTACAGCAATGTCAGGGCAGTGTAGGAGAAGCTGACTAGCTGTAGTCCAAAGCAAAGTTGTTTTCCATTCAAGAGAAGCCTCTGGCAGGTCTCTGGGGCAAAGCAGTCTGGGGAAAATCCCATCAAGTCTCTCTTTTACATTAGCCAGGACACAGACATTCAATCTAGTGAAGATTCAGTCCTATGAGGAGCCCCCAAAGTAGAAAACACCCACCTAGCACTTCTCACAAGGTGTAAAAGAGAAAGGGTGCTCGCCCACCCCCCACCCCCCACCCCTATTCCCAATTACTGAATGGTTTCTGGACCATCATTACCCAGAAATCCCAATAACAGCCTAGTTCCTCCATCCCTCCTACTTGTATAAAGCAGATTTGAGAAAGAGGCTTTCTGTTCTAACTCTCCTTTGATGTGCAACAAGCCCCCCATCTTCTGTCATGCCCAAGTTGGAAAAGAAGAGTAAAAATGAGTCAGTTGTATACACTACAGTACAAGGAGGAGCTAGCTAGTTGGAGTCCAAAGCAAAGTTATTATTGTCCATTTAGGAGAAGCCTCAGGCAGGTCTCTAGGACAAAGCTTTCAGGGGGAAATCCCATCAAATGCTTCCTTCCCCAGCAGTAGGATCATGATCATTAACTAGGCCACTGACAGTCAGCCAGCTGAGGGAAAGCCCTGGGAGAAGCCCACAAAGAAGAAAACATCCATCCAGGCCTCTCAGAAGGAGCAGAAGACAAACTAAGGGTGCCCCAGCCCCACTCCACCTAACTGAGTGTATACTGGACCATCATTGCCCAGAGATCCCAATAACAGTCTAGTCCCACACTCTCTCTCTTTTATAAGGCAGATTTGAGAGAGAAGCCTCCTTTTCTGAATCTCCTTTGGTATGCAACAAGACCCCGATCTTCAGAAATACCAAAGTTAGAAACCAAGAGTATAAATGAGTCAGGTATACATACTATAGCAATGTCAGGGCAGTGTAGGGAGAAGCTGACTAGCTGGAGTCCAAAGCAAAGTTGTTTTCCATTCAAGAGAAGCCTCTGGCAGGTCTCTGGGGCAAAGCAGTCTGGGGAAAATCCCATCAAGTCTCTCTTTTACATTAGCCAGGACACAGACATTCAATCTGGTGAAGATTCAGTCCTATGAGGAGCCCCCAAAGTAGAAAACACCCACCTAGCACTTCTCACAAGGTGTAAAAGAGAAAGGGTGCTCGCCCACCCCTGTTCCCAATTACTGAATGGTTTCTGGACCATCATTACCCAGAAATCCCAATAACAGCCTAGTTCCTCCATCCCTCCTACTTGTATAAAGCAGATTTGAGAAAGAGGCTTTCTGTTCTAACTCTCCTTTGATGTGCAACAAAGCCCCCCATCTTCTGTCATGCCCAAGTTGGAAAAGAAGAGTAAAAATGAGTCAGTTGGACACACTACACCAAGGTCAGGGCAATGTTAGGAGGAGCTAGCTAGTTGGAGTCCAAAGCAAAGTTATTATTGTCCATTTAAGAGAAGCCTCAGGCAGGTCCCTAGGACAAAGCTTTCAGGGGGAAATCCCATCAAATGCCTCCTTCCCCAGCAGTAGGATCATGATCATTAACTAGGCCACTGACAGCCAGCTGAGGGAAAGCCCTGGGAGAAGCCCACAAAGCAGAAAACATCCATCCAGGCCCCTCAGAAAGAGCAGAAGACAAACTAAGGGTGTCCCAGCCCCACTCCACCTAACTGAGTGTATACTGGACCATCATTGCCCAGAGATCCCAATAACAGTCTAGTCCCTCCCTCCCTCTTGTAACTCTCCTTTGATGTGCAACAAGCCCCTCACGCCCAAGTGAGTAAAAGAGTAAAATCTTCCAAGAGTAAAAATGAGTCAGGTGTACATACTACACCAAGGTCAAGGCAGGGCAAGGAGGAGCCATTTAGAGGAGTTCAAAGTGAGATCCCGTCCAACTCTGGAGAAGCCTCAGGCAGGTATCTGGGGCAGAGCTTTCAGACGGACATCCCATCAAGTCCCTCTTCTTCCCCCCACCCCTCCCACCCCATCAGCAGCAGCATCACTGCCATTAGCCAGGACATTGACAGTCCTGTAGGATGTCCAAAGGGGAGAAAACATCCATCCAGGACCTCCCAGAAGGAACAAGGTAGACTAAAGGTGGGGGGAGGGCACCCCTTATTAAGTAGTCACAGGGGGCACTGGCTTTTGCTGCCTGGCCTTCTGCTTTGCTCCCCTGGGGGGCCCTGGTGGAACAAGCTCTTTGCATGCCATCCCTGGCTTTCAGGTTACAGGCAGGGTCAAGCTCAGGCCTGGCCAGTGGGCAGCAAACCCTGGGCCTGGAGAAACAGGAGCAATTGAGGGCTTAAGAGGCCAGAAAGGAGGCTGCACGTTCTGGATGAAGAGAGGGAGGAGAGTCTCAGGCCCAGGAGGCCCACCCTTTGCCAGGGAGAAGGACAGGGCACCAGGGTGAGAAGGGAGGGGGCTCAGGACCCCCAGCCTGGATCACAAGGTCCCGCCGTGGGGTTCCAACTCCTCCTCCGCGCATGGAGGGGCTTGGACTGGGCAAGGGGTGGGGGTGGGGGGGAAACGGGTGTCTTTAAGGCCCCTTCCAGCTGTAATGATCTCTGGCTCTGATAACGGCTCTCCCGCCCGGGGAAGATGGCCTGTTGCCCCCGGAAGAGGAAGTAGTCTGAGATTCATTTCCCCACAGGCCCCGCCCCTAGGGGCCCAGGGGTGGGGTCTCCTCCCCAGCCTTCCCTCTTCTCTTGGGCTCCAGGAGAGCCGGTGCCCCCTGCCCTGGAGGGCCAGGGAGGAGGGCAGGGAGCACAGCCCAGCTGGGCAGCACAGAGTAGAGCCTGTAGAGGGAAAGAAAAGTATAAAATATATATATATATATATATATATATATATAGACGCGTGGGAGGGGGCGGAGCGTGAGAAGGAAGGGGAGGGGTCTCAAGAAAAAGCCATTGGAACCTGGTGCAGACCTGTGGGGGGCGGGGCATGAGAGCACTGAGAATATTCTCCACATTCTTCCAGATATTCCCAAAGAGGGACAGTGGGTTTAGGGGTGTTGAGGAGGGGGTGTAGCCTGGGGTGGGGAAGAAAAAGAGAAAAGCTGAATGTTGGGGGGATCACTCTCCGTGACAGCCTACTAAAGGTTGTGCCTGCCCCCTCCCCCCCTCCTACATCCTTCTGCCTCCTGCCTCGTGCCTCCAGCCCAGCCCAGGGGTAACCTCGAATCTGTGCCTGGGTCAGGCGGGGAGGAATTCATATAGGTCCAGGCGAGCCGTATAGACTCAGTTACACAAGCAGGGCATTTGGGGGCTGCAGATGATGAGAATCCACCCCACCTGCGGCTCTCCTCCAAGTTTTTCCAGGCAACATTTGGGTCTTAATACCCAGGCTCTCTCTGGATTGTGAATTCCTCACGCCCATAAGGTTGTGTCTCACTGTAAGGGCAGTTCCAAGAAAAGGGAGGTGGGGAGGGGTATTTATACTAAATGGGGCCACAGACTAAGGGGTCTGGGGATCCCTATGGAAAAATTGGTCTAGATTTGGCAGAGTAAAGAAAGTGAGGAACAGGGAGATGGGGAGGGGGGCGGCTAATTTTGGTATAAAAGAATATGAATAAAGTTCTCCCACATTCCCCAGTAATCTATTATGCATTGCAGAGGGAAAGGAAGAAAGAGAGACCTACTGCAAGGCCATCCAACAAAGAAAGGAATCTCTAAGGAGTCAGTTACAGTAGGAAACCCCTTTAAGCTAAAGCATAGGCAAGGTCCCAGTGCTCTTCACTGATTCAATCAACCAATGTGGATAAACATTTATTAAGTGCCTACTATATGCCAGGCACTGTGCTAAGCTCTGGGCATACAAAACGATGCAAAAGACAGGCCCTGCCCTCCAGGAACTTAAAATATTGGGAGAGACAACAAGCAAACAAATATATACAAAGCAAGGTATATATAAGATAAAAAGAAATAGTCAACAGAGGGAAGGCACTGTAATTAAGAGGGCTTGGGAAAGGTTTCCTCCAGAAGGTGGGATTTTAGCTGGGACTTAAAGGCAGCTCTGGAGGTCAGTAGGAGGAATTGAGGAGGGAGAGCATAGGGGACAATCAGAGAGAATGCAGGAGCTGAGAGATGAAGTGTAATGTTTGAGGAACAGCCAGGAGGCCAGTGACTATGAGCCTATGATGTAATTGTTATTCAGTACTTTGTGGAAATCATAAAGGGAGAAGCCCAGTACATGCTTTATACCTGACTAAGCTATGTTGTTCCTCACATAGAAATCTCTATCCACCCACAACTTGCCTTCTTGTAGTTACCTAAACTCTTTCCCTTTGTGCCTTTACAAGTGCCTGGATATCTGCAAAGCCATGAGTTTCTTCAACCTCTTTCCTACATTAATGCATTTATGCATTATTAGTGTTATTATTATGCATCTCCTCCTTAATTTTCCCTCTTTGTCCTACTGAGTCCTCTCCCAGGTGATATTTTTAAAATCAGTTTTCATTTATGCTTATTAACTTTAATCAACATCTACTCCAGATAATCAGGCATGTTCCCCAGGAACAGTTCCCATGGAAGGTGACTTCTGTGTTAAGCCAATTAGATAGTTCAGCATCTGCAAGTTCTACATTTCAGAAGTAATTTTCCTATATTCGGATACCTCTCCACGATAGTAGTTTCTTCTCTGAAAGAGTTCCCTAGAGAACCACACAAAGAAATAAATGCAGTGATCCATCCTAAATTCTCATTTTGTCCCTGTCTCATTGAAGCAGAAGTATCTAACTGTGCAAAAAGAAAACCTGTTCCAAAGAACCCAGATAGTCAAGACAAACCAATCTTGCAAATAAGGTCTTCATTGTGTTTGAGCCTTGTTTAAAGTGAGGGGCTTATTCTCTTTTGACTGGGGTTCTGATTAGGTGAGCACCACAGCAGGACCAGAATTGGGGCTTGTAGGTAAATCACATTGCATCAGGTTAGAAATAAAAGTTTGGGGGCGGCTAGGTGGCACAGTGGATAAAGCACCAGCCCTGGATTCAGGAAGACCTGAGTTCAAATCCGGCCTCAGACACTTGACACTTACTAGCTGTGTGACCCTGGGCAAGTCACTTAACCCCCATTGCCCCGCAAAAAAACAAACAAACAACAACAACAAAAAAAAGAAATAAAAGGTTATACAGGGAAGGGGAAACCACAGTTAAAATATGAAATCAAGGTTTGAACATCAAGGACTGGCCATATCAAAGAGTGTGACCCTCTCCTATTTGGATCAATTTTGGAGTGCTACCAGGGAGAGAGGGTGGAATTGCTGAGAAGATGGATAGGTGTTGTTTCTTTAATAATGAAATCTAACCATGAACCTTAACTGATATCCACCATAGGGCAGAAGCAGAAATGGAACAGTTCCTGAAAGGAGAAATGCCCTACAAGGTCCAAATGTCACAAGAAGGGTCATCAATCTTCTCAAAGGGTATTGTGGTTTGGGGATGGTGAGCAGCATTAGCCAAGTGTATTGATCCCGCATTTGACCACAGCACTCTTTCAGAGAGAAAAGAGAAAGTAAACATCTACATTCTGGGGGGAAAGTAGGCAAGGAAGATCAGATCATTTTGCCTTAAAATGAGTGCCTAGAGAGCAATAGGATAGATGTTTCAGGAGAGGCTACTCTGGAAATGACCAAAGAGAGATGTCAAGTAGTAGGAATGCCATATGGCTCATGGCTGTATTGTAGGGGTGTGTTGTTGTTGTTTCTGAGTCATGTCCAACTCTTCCTGACCCCATTTGGAGTTTTCTTGGCAAAGATATTGGAGTGGTTTGCCATTTCCTTCTCCATCTCATTTTATAGATGAGGAACTGAGGCAGAAAAGGTTAAGTGACTTACCCAGGATCACCCATGGGGAAGTGGATAGGAAGAAAATTTGAATGTGTCCTAGTATGTGTGTGTGTTTGTAGTAGGCAGTCAATAAATATGTGATGGGTGAAGGAATCATCAAATTAAAATTTCAAGTGCTTTTTGCCATCCATCAACCCTATGAGTAATTAGTGATGCCAGAATTGTAACTGGAATCAAAATGAAAAAAATATTCAGCTACTTGAATTGATGGGCAGTATGAACAAGAAGCTATATATTAATGTATCAGAAATGATGTTACCACCATCCTGTCCCTCTTTATTGCTGGGGAATATATAGTAAGTAGAAGTTTGATGAAATTTACTGGCTGGAATAAGAAACAAATATGAATTAAACACTATAAAATGAAGCAAATGCCTATTGTGGCACTTGTCCTTTGAAAAATGTTTGCTTGTGCCTAGGGTTTTGTATTTTCCTCCTTCAATTCTTTTTGTTATTCTTCTTTCATTGGTATGTATGAAAGCCAGCAACTCTTTCAAATGAAATGTTTTATGGTGGTTTTTCTTACACACTTGTACTTTTTTCTGAAAGAACATAAATTGTTCAAACAGACCACTAAGGATTAAGCATGGGCAGCTGTTCAATAGAAAACAGTTTCCATTTCTTTGGATCTCTCTTGATTGTACCCTTTGTGAATTTTAAGTTAATGAAAGTACAATTGACATTCCAAGGGCAACTGTATGGATTAATGAGCTTGATTCCATTTTGAATAATGTTTTAAAACAAGAAATACATTAAATCAAGGGATCACTACCTTGATTATGTGATTACACACAAAAAATGCATGTCCTTTGGAATACACCTCATAGGGGGAAAACTTGAGCTTTTATTTTTTTATTAATTTTCTTCTTTTTAAATAATTCTGGCCTTGAGTGTTTTGATGTTTCCCACTTCCCCTATCCTGCCATTCCCCTAAGATATTTATTTCTATCTATACAGAGAGAGGTATAGTATTGTGCCTCCCTATGAGAATTTAGGATTTTCTTCAGTGTGAAATATTCTGACTGAAACATACTACATAATTTATTAGGTATAACCCTTTGATTTAATAAAGAGATCATTTTAATTTCTTTTTCTTTTTAATGCTGGTGCTTCTTATTTGGTCATTATTAGTCCTGTAGACTAGAAGTACAGCACGAGAAAGAACCCTGCAGTGTCCATAATGTTTCAGGAAATAAAAAAAAAATCATGAGTTGGCAAGGGAATAGCCTGTTAAGAGGGATAATTTCAGTGTTTTCAAGCTTCAATGAGTTGTTTTCTGCATCTTTCAAATCTCTTTCCTTTCCTTACAGGTAAAGACTAAACCCTCTCAAAGATCTCTCATAGAATATAGTGGAAAGAACACCTGGTTAAGAGTTAAAAGGTGATGCTTCAAGTAGAGATTCTATTAATTAACCACAGTGAGATTTGGGGAAAACCACTTAACATTGGAGTCACAATTTCCTTGTCTGTATACTTTGCTAAGTTGTTGTCAGGGCCAATAAGGTAATATACTTTCAAGTGCTTTGAAAACCATCAAACACTAAAAATGTTGGTACTGCAGTTAAAGAAATTATTTGGAGACCATTCTCCAGCTGCTGGCCTGATGCCCAGACTGTGCCTCTCATAGTAGCCAGACTTTTAATGGAATAACCTCAGGTCAAGGTCTAGTCATCAGCTTCAAATCTAGGTCAGACACCAAATCATATCAGTCCGCCCCAAGATGTTCATCCTCTGGAGAAATGATTTACACTAAACAAACCCAGGAAAGCCTGGCTGATAGAACTGTACAACTTATTAATTTATAATTGGTAAAGCATCCTGCAAAAGAGATGTTACTAGCAGTCTCCACCCAGCACTTTCTCTGGGGTGTAAAGGTCTGCTGGGGACCTTAGAAGACAAAGAATTGCAACAGTTCAGGATGACTTGATTTAGAACAAAGGGAAGAGGATGTTCTCTGTGTATACTGCCATCAAACTAGGGCCTAGTTTTGATAGAGAGCTACTCTTTCTTTCTAAAGAACAAATCCTGAGCAGTTCAGTTCTGGAAAAATCACTGAGAAATGCTTACTCTTTAGACATCCTGATCAAAATTTCATGCAAGTCACTATGCCTTTGTTTGGAAGATACCTTGGATATTTTGCAATGGAAGTAAATGGAAAACAACTTTTTTTTACTTTATTATACTTTATATTGGCATCTTCCTGATGGAATTTTACAAGTGTGTGGCTCCAGGTGAAGAGGCAAGGTTGGGCTGTATATAAGAAATCAACACTAAAAGGTACTGGCTTCTCTGCCCTACACACACACACATACACACACACACACACACACACACACATTCTTGCACACATACCCACTTCAGAATTTTGTCCATGTTGCTGACCAGGTGTAACCATACATATTTCTTCTCTCACTCCATATTGGTCAATGACTCTACCTCTGCAGAGAGCAGGAGAAGTGGGGAGAGAACTGAATGAGAACTTATGAGCCAAAGTACCAAGCCTTGTCTCAGGAAAAAAAAAAATATGACTCATTTTAGTCTAGGGCAAATGAGGAGGGAAAAATGGAACCCATACCCAATTTAGCCCTGCTTTTCAGAGAGTATATAAAAATGTAAAGTCAAAATAATTGAGATATTCTCTATTTTGCTCAGAGCCTCCAGTTAGGGAAAATCCTTTTTAGTTCAGATTCTTCCCAGACATGCACTGTCTTCCTTCACTGAAGTTCCTCTACATACAGTTTAGAACATGAACAAATCAAAAGCAGTTTATATAGCTCATTTTATCAAGAATGAGTCAGCTTTTTAAAGCATGACTTAAAACAGTAAGTAAACAACTTTAAGGAATAAACAATTCTGGATTATATAGCCATTCTCTCAGACAGAAAGAGAGTAAGGAATGAAGAAAATGGATTTCCAAGCATCCTGTATACTTAGCCAGAGAAAATTTCACTAATTATTAGATACTTCTATGGTGGCCACTGTTCCCTCTACCCTAGTAGACAGGGGTCCCACTGTTCCTAGTGTTCCATAGGACTTCTCTCTGTACCATGCACACCACTGACACTTGCTCTAGCTCTGTTCAAAAATCCCCACTCAAGATCAATACCTTCCAAGCAAGAAGCATCCAAATTGTCACCTTGAATTGTTCTTGTTTAGTCATTCAGTTGTGTCTAAATCTTCATGACCCCATTTGGGGTTTTCTTGGCAAAGATACTGGAGTTTCTCCAGCTCATTTGACAGATGAGGAAACTCTGGCAAACATGGGAAGTGACTTGCCCAGGATCATACAGCCAGTGAGTGTCTGAGGCTAAATTTGAACTCATGAAGATGAGTCTTCCTGGTTCCAAGCCCAGTGCACTGCACCATCTTGGTTTATACTTTGGCTTACAATTCCCATAAATCCATGCACCTATACTCTGGAGACTGGTTACATTTGACATCTATGAGAGATTTCAACGGCCCACATATAACTAACAATATCACCTCTTAAGGACTTTCCACCTAGCATAGTTAATTTTATCCATTTTATATTGATTCTTATTAGCTCAGTGATATGTGTGTATGTATGTATGTACTGAAGACGTGCCTATCAGGGAATTTATAGTTCCCTCTTAATTGACTTAATCAGATAATATTAATAGTAATTATACTGTTATGACAAATTTCTCCAACTCCTTTTCCATCAGGAACAAGGGGTGGACCATACTGTGTGAAGTCATTCCTAAGAACAATGTCCTTAAATTTGCATCTATTTCTATGGGTTTCCTGGCTGTCTTTTTGCTTCTAGGAAATTTACAAATGTGAGAGAATAGAAGAGTTATGAGATAAGAAAAGGCAATTCTAAGGCAGGACAGGCAATCTGGCAATATACTATAGCACCAGAATAGACATATTCTGTGGCATATCAGTTTCTCATGATCTCTCTCTACTACTCTACACCCCATGTGGCTCAACCTTTCTCCCATTTATCCATTCCTCTTTACCCACACTTCTCTTCCCATTTTTTTTTTCTTTTTCCAAATTTGTCCTCTCTACCTCTCCTGTAATGTTGCCATAACATCTGTATTGTATTCGAGGCTCAAAAGATTGATGATCTGTGATCTAAAAAGTGACAAGAAAAGAGAAGAGGTGAGACTGTGAGTAAGGATTAAGAGTCAGGAATAAGACCAAGGCATTTTCTCCATCAAAGGGAGCAGATTCTGGCCTGAAACTAATAGACTGGTGATCTATTTTCCTTGCTCTACTTTCCAATGGAAATTTCTCCAGCATCAGAGAGCACCTCCCTAGCATTTATGTCTGATTGTAGCCTTTTTTTTTTTTTTTGCAGGGCAATGGGGGTTAAGTGACATGCCCAGAGTCACACAGCTAGTAAGGGTCAAGTGTCCGAGGCCGGACTTGGACTCAGGTCCTCCTGAATCCAGGGCTGGTGCTTTATCCACTGTGCCACCCAGCTGCCCCTGATTGTAGCCTTTTATAGAGAAATAATGGAGAGAAAGTAAGCAAAATTCAAGTGGAATAAAAAGGGACCTAAAAACCTCAAGAGAAATAAAATAAACAATAGGTACAAATGGGGCCTACCAGTAACAGATCTCAAACTATGTTATAAAACAGTATTATTTAACAATAATTAATTAATAGTATTTGGCACTAGGTTTTAAAAAAAGTCAATTAGTTGAATAGATGAGAAAATCAAGACATAAGTAATTTGCTAGCATTTTATAAACCCAATGACATAAGCTACTGGGAGAAGGATCACCTATTCAATAAAGACTTCTAATAGAAGTTGAAAGCAGTTTGGTAGAAATTAGGTTTCGGTCAGCATCTTATTCCACATACTACAGTGAACTATGAAAGGATATACAACCTAAGTGTGACAGAAAGCAAGAGAATCCACACAAAAATAGTAAAGGAAAAAAAGACATGATTCTTTTTATAATTTTTGTTGCTGTAGAGGGGGGAGGGAGTCTTATCCAAACAAAGGATAGAGGTAATAATAAAAGATAATAGCCAGTTTTTTTAAATTACATAATGATATGGGTCTGGGGTACCTCAAAAGTTTTCTGAGGCAACTCAGAGAACTTTCTCCTTGAGAAGCTAAAGGATAGATACACCTAAGAAGCAAGGGAGAAAAGCAGCACCTGCCAGGGACTGACATAACTCCAGAAGTTAGGACCACTACCCCTCATTCAAGCCTTTCCCACCAAAGAGGAAGATAATCCTATTAGTCTTGACTGCTGCCTGAGCCATTGCCAAGGGGACAGAGATAACTCCAGAAGTCAGAACCACCACCCCTCATCAGGCTTCTCCCAACCCATCCCCAAAAAGGGACATTCCACTCTCAGATGATCACCCCAATTATCCCCTATAAAATGGTTGTTCCTAGTCTGGTTGAGGGAGGAAAAAGTAATAAACTTTCCTCCTGGCTAGGTTTCCTTGTACTGAATAAAATTGTTCTTTTATCTTTAATCAGGACATTCAGGAGAGTGTAATTCTTTACAGAGGAATGCCTAAGGACCCCCACCACCTATTTCTCCTGTGATACATACAATTTAAAAGCTTTTTAAACAAATAAAATCAATGTATTTAGAAAAAGAAGAAAATTTATTGAGTGGGGAAAACATTTGCATCAACTATCTCTGATATCCAAGAGATCAGGATCTATGCTAAGCCCTGGGGGAACAAATACCAAAACAGGAAAAAACAACTGCCTGCCCTCAAGAAGCTTACAATCTAATGGGTGTTAACCAGTAGTCACAACTCCAAAAGACTTGAGTAGTAACATTTTATTATAAAAGAAAGCAGAAACATGCATTCTGGATCCTCTCTTATACAGAGTACAAAAGAGGTCAATAATACAGACAAGGCCTTGGGTATTTAAAGTTTACAACAGAAAGGGGAGGTCTCATGGTTGGAGATAAAGGCCATCCCCTCCCAAATGGAAGTGGCATGAGAGGGAAAAAGGAGCAATTGAGGAAGAGAAAGAGTGATCAGGAAGGCAGGAGCCCCTCTTTCCCTCCTTGGGAACTATTTGAAAGGGGCCCACCTGTACAATTTATCAATCTGGACTAGACTGGATAGAGCCAGGTTTGTAGCTGATCATTTTCAAGGGAACACTGAGAGTTCAATGGCAAAATAATCACTGTTATATTAGTTCAGGGGGGCTTCATCTCTAGAAAACAGAAAATAAGTTCAAAGGACCTCTTGCCCCTTCACATGGGGGAAGATAACACATAAAAGGAGGCTGAAAAGCAGGTGGTAAGGAGGAAGGTACCAAATATAGGGGCATGATGGAGAAGTCCAAAAGGGTGGAGCCACATGGGAAATGAAAAAATGACCAGGGGCCATTCCTAGTTTCAAAAGGCAATATTAAAAAGAGGTAATAAAATTATTTAAGAATTAAGAAAATGTAATGAAAGAATTGCAGACTATCAACAACTATATCACCAAATGCTACAAATTTCAGAGAAATGAAAATCAAAACCATTTTCAGGCTTTACCTCAAATCTATTTATTAAAGTGGCAAAGATGATAAATGACAAAGCCAGTATTCAAAGGAATATGAGAAGATAGGCACACTAATACACTGTTAGAGGAACTGTAAATTGCTCTCATCATTTTGGAAAGTAATTTGGAAATATAAGAGAAAAATCGCTAAACTCAATGCCTTTGAGTGCTCCTATTACTAGACATATATAACTCTATGATGTCAAAGAGAGAAAGAAAAACCCTTATGCTACAGTATTCATAGCACCACTTTTTGTGGTAGTCATTTGAACTCAATAAATGTAAAAGTCTTAATGTACAAAAAGGAAAGAGAGATCAAAGTCTCTTTCAGGGGTCAAATTGAACCAATGGTGGAAGGCCATTGTTAACAATATCTTGCTTTCTTTAAGTATTGGGAATAAAGATATCAGGGTATCAGGAAGAAAGTTGTGGCTGCATATGTCATGAGATTTATTGGCATCTCAAAATCTAAGTTCAGTTAGAAAACTTTTAAAGCAACTAACATCTACATAACGCTAGTGTTAATGTATGCTTTTAGAACTGTAAAAACACATCATAACTAATTTGGAAAGTAGCCTGACAAAAACCTGTTCAATATTAATGAAATGTAAGGTCCATCAACTTATGGCAAATATAGAAAGATTAATATTTCCTCACCAAAAAGGAATAAGTAGATTGAAAGGCATTCTCAGAGCATATGCTAAATGGATTAAAAACCTACAGAAATACTTTTTTGGGGGGGGGGTAAAGCAGACATTTCACCAAGCAAAAGTTAAGCCATTGGAATTGTTTTAATGCAACCAAGAATGGTTTATCTCCAGATGGAACGTGGGAAATATCAGTTTAAAGAGTGGAATTTAAAGGCTCTTCCTGGGTGATATCCACATGAACTCAACCAATAACATGTCAACAAGGAAGCGTCAGTCAACGGTAGAGATTTGTTTATAGATATTCAAGAGTCTATAATGGTAATTTGGAAACAGGTCATCACTACTGCCTGAATTATAGAAGGGAGCTTTACTAAGGGAGATTATACAATGAAATGGTTAGAAAGAATGCAATGCATCCCTGCAGACTGCAAAAATTTAGTACCTACTGAATACTTAGCAAGACATGACCTGATGACTAGAATTATACATCCAAAGATTGCTATCTTTTTAAGAACTCACAGAAGAAAATAGCCACACTACAAATACAGGACTACGCTTGTAGAGTGTATTTAACTTATGCGTATCTAACTGTAGTATAACTAGGACATTATCACAGACTAAACTATTGCCCACCATTTCCCAGACATAGCATTGTTTCATAAAAACTTAAGATCAACATTTTAATAATGTATCTCCATAACAAATTCTCATAATCTCCAATTGACATGAAACCAGAATCTTGCAAGAGAGATCTAGTAGAAGAGAACAAAATCATGTGGGAACAAGATGCAGTATAGGATATTATCTGCTTCATCCTGTCTCTAGTACTCAAGTTGCAGCATGGATGCTTTCAGTGAGCTTAAAGACGATAAGCTTCCATCCTAATACTTTTTTTCAAATACAAAAAGGAATTATTTTATCTACCTATACAACAGTCCACAGATCATTAAATATAAAGGAATAACAGCAGGATAATGACTTGTCCCAGGATTGTCTCTATCTGAACTCCATTGAACAAGAAAAGGATGATTTTTTCTATAATGATGACAGCAGGTACTTACATGAGACTTTCAGATTTATAAATTATCTTATTAGAATCTCACAACAACTCTAGGGGGTATTATTATTCTGTTCCTTTTTAAAATAAAGAAACAGGTTTGGAGAAGTTAAAGACCATTTCTGAGCTAGTAACTAATGCAGTTGCATTATCTTTCTAGACGCTTTTTGCCTATAACCACTGACCAGTGCTATTAGTATGAGACTTACAAATATTCTAGCATATAATTAATGCACCAATCATTAAAGCCCTGTGCCCTCTTCAGAAGCCTTGTCTAGTCTTTACACAGTATCCCAGGAGTCACTTCAGGGTTCGTGAAAAGGGTTGAGTATGGAGACTGGAAGTCACAGGTGATCAATCTATGGGTCCTCCATCCATTTCCAGGTACCTCTGATTTAGTGTTAAACCTGTTAGTAGACCTTCCCATTCTCACTTCCTGAGTTCTACACAGATCAGTGGGTTCCATACTGAACATCTCACTGCTGATCCTGCCACACTCCTCTCTCACTAGGTCCCAGATAGAACAACCTCTCCTCCTCTTCCTCTACCACTTAGCTTTGCTCTCCTTTCCCACTCTGATGTTTATGAATTCCAATGTAAAGAAGGAAAAACAATCCTATTTTACATATATTTCTTCAGCTAAACACAGGATCCCCTCAGAAGTTTCTAAAAACAAGACACAATGTATTTTACATATTGTTAAAATAATTCTTCAAGGAAGGCAAATTTTATGGATTTATTTGCCAGGTTGTCCCCCCCCCCCAATCTTAATAGTATTTTTTTTCCAGTTACATGCAATGATAGTTTTTAACTTTTGTTTTTAGAGATTTTGAACTCCAAATTTTTCTCCTCCCTCTCTTTTCTCCCTTCTCCCCAGGACAGTAAGTAATCTGATATAGGTGATAGATAGATAGATAGATAGATAGATAGATAGATAGATAGATAGATAGATAGATAGATATAGTTATGTGTGTGTGTATGAATGATCACATTAAATATATTTCCACATTAGTCATGTTGTGAAAGAAGAATCAGAACAAAAGGGGAAAACCTAAATAAAGAAAAAAAACAAAAAAGTAAAAAATAGTATGGTTCAATCTGCATTCAGATCAAGTTGTTTTTAAAAGGTTCATTTCTTTAAAGGTTCATTATAAACTTAATATTGAACACCAAAGCAATTAATTAAACTTTATAAGTAATTATATTTTAATAAATTTAATGCACATAATAATAACTTTTCTTTCACTGTATGAGGACTTCCATTTCTAAATTTTTTTCCTATTATGTGTTCCTGGTTGGTGTTTATGTTTTTTACTCTTCAGAATATTTCATAAGAGTCTTTCTATATTTCTTTGTATATATTAATGCTTGACAGTCTTTATTATTTTATTATATTCCATTACCCTATTGCAACAAAATTTATTTAACTATTCCCTTTTTGTTGGATATTTAGTTTGCTCCCAGGTGTTGTAGTGTTTTTTTTTTAATTTAATAGCAACATAATACTGCTATGAAAATCTTTGACATGTAGCTCTTTATTTTTGTTGTTTTATAACATTTTCAGGGTATATTCCGAACAATGAAATTATTGGATGAAATATATGATTATTTTTGTAAGCTTTCCTGACTACTGATGAAATTGAGAGCACGATCATTTTTTAAGAAACTTTTTCCACATCATTGTTCATAAAGGTCACCTGATCAAACCCCAGATGGAAAATAGTAGAAACCTTTTAATATTAAAATGCTCCCAAACTGGAATTGGCCTCCAATCTTGTTTTTGTTTTGTTTTGTTTTTTAAAATAAGCTTGGTTGAGAACCCCAGTTGGAAGAAGCCTTACCTAATCCAACCCATATCTGAACAGAATTCGTTCTACATTATCTCTAACAAGTGGTCATCCACCCTCTGGTTGAAGACATTCTCTTCCTTCAGAGGCAGCCCATTCCACTTTGGGCAGCTAATTATTCAGAAGCTTTTTTCTTGCATCTAGCTCATCCTTCCATTCTAGATTCCCACCTCAAGCTCATAATTCTCCTGCACCCAAGTATTCCAAATCAATCAAGAAACACTCCTACCTACTATGTGCTAATTCTAATCCCTCTTCCATGCAACAGACTTTCAAATACCTGAAGACCACAATTTCTTTCTTTTTTTTTTTTTGGTGAGGCAATTGGGGTTAAGTGACTTGCCCAGGGTCACACAGCTAGTAAGTGTTAAGTGTCTGAGGCTGGATTTGAACTCAGGTACTCCTGACTCCAGGTCCAGTGCTCTATCCACTGTGCCACCTAGCTGCCCCCCACAATTTCTAATCCCTTAAATTTTGTCTTCTCTAGGCCAAAGCTTGGGGTCATGTAACTGAATGTGGGGATTGCAGAAAAATTTGGCAACAGTAAAAGGATATGAATACCTACTTTATATACCTATATGCCCGGGGTTGCATAAAAATTTCTCAGTTAAAAAAAGGGGTCACATGTGGTAAAGTTTAAGAAGCCCTGTTCTAGGCTAAGCCTCCCCAGTTCCCTTTTTCTGGTACTTTCTCCATTCCAACAGTTCTCATCTGAATATGTTCCAGCTTTTCAGCGTACTCTCCAAAATATGGCAAACCAGGAGTAAACATCATATTCCAGACAGAGTACAATGAGACCTTCAGAGGGAAATTCATCCATGTCAATTTTTAAAAGTTGGGGTATTTGCTTATTTCCAGTCCTGGGGGATATCTCTGTGGTGATTGAACATTTTTCAAAGATTATTAACAGCTTAATCAGTCCTTCATTGCCCTGGGATGTAGCACATCTGAGCCTCCTGACAAGAATTCATTGAAAACAGTTGGGCACTTTCTATCTCCCTCCAACCCTACCTTGGGCTAGAGACATAAGCAAACAATCAACAAGCATTTATTAAGGTCTTATGGGCCAGGAACTGAGCTAGGCATTGGTTCAGATAGAAAATGAAACAATCCCTTCTATTAGGTTCTATTTCTTATGTTCCAGGGAGTGATTGGTAGAAAAAGGAACACATGGGGAACCAAGGCAAAACCTGTAGCACACAACAAAGCAGTGTCCTTTCCTTCTACACGGTAAGGCCCTCTTGCCTCTTGATTTTTCCAGGTTCCTTTTTTTCTCTGCTTTCTTCCTAGACTAATAGAATCCACTTTAGGAATATCTGGATAAATGAGGTCAATCTTCCCTCTCCCTGGGAGAAGAATTTATTCAGGAAAGTAAACCCTTTTAGTTCTAGTACCTTCCCTCTGTCAATTCCTATTTTGTTGTTACTGTTATTCTTTTTTTTCAGTCATATCTGACTCCTCGTGACCCCATTTGGGGTTTTCTTGGCAAAGATACTATAGTGGTTTGCTATTTCCTTCTCCAGTTTATTTTACACATGAAGAAACTGATGGCAACAGGATTAGGTGACTTGCCTAGGGTCACACAGCTAGTAAGTGTCTAAGGCTGGATTTGAATTCATTAAGATGAGTCTTCCTAACTCCAGGTCTGGCTCTCTATCTACTTTACCATCTATCTCCACGCATAGATAGATAGATAGATAGATAGATAGAGAGAGAGAGAGAGAGAGAGAGAGAGAGAGAGAGAGAGAGAGAGAGAGAGAGAGAGAGAGATGACGATGATGATGATGATGGATAGATAGATAGAAAGATAATTTGTTGTTTAGTCACTTTCAGTCATGGCCAATACTCCTTTCTTGGCAAAGATACTGGTGTTTTGCCATTTCCTTCTCTAGCTCTTTTTGCAGATGAGGAAACTGAGTTCAAAAGGGTTAAGTGACTTGCTCAGGATCACACAACTAGTCCAAAATTGGGTAATTTCTTTGTGGAAGAGGGCCAGGGGAAAGGAAACCATTAAATGTAAGGGGGGGAGCATTTTGTTCATTTGTTTCAGTAACGTCCAGCTTTTCATGACCCCGTTTGGGTTTTTCTTGGAAAAGATACTGGTGTAGTTTACCATTTCCTTCTCCAGCTCATTTTACAGATGAGGAAACCGAGGCAAACAAGGTTAAGTGACTTACCCAGGGTCACACAGCTACTAAGTGTCAGAGGCCGGATTTTAATTCAGGAAGATGAGTCTTCCTGATTTCAAGCCCAGCTCTCTGTCCACTGTGTGACCTAGCTGCACCCACTGGGGGAAAAATGCGTTATAATGAGCCATTGACTAGAATAGAAAAAATATGTTATGTGTTCCTATTGAAACAGGGGTTGGTAAACAGATTAGTTCTCTTATTATAAGGAACAACCTATTGAAAAGTCATGCCCGGGAGGGCCCTTCCAAATGTTGCCCCTTACTCTTTTGGGATGGCAGCTCTATTGGGTGGGACCTTTTCTAAAACTCTTATTGACATTCAGTCCTTCTGACAAGATGTTGAATCTTGAAGAAAACTCCCAATAGGTCTGTAGGACCTTTTGCCAGCTTCAGCTTGCAAATCAACTTCTATTACAGTTAGGTAAAGTCAATTTTTCTCTACTAATTCCAGTAAACTCCAGATCAGTGAGATTTCCCATAAATCAGCAAATCTGTGTCATCCTCCACTATGGATATTTATGCCACAACATCCATCAATAGCAGCTGTGCTATGATCACTGGGACTCCTACAAATCTAGAACTTCATCAGTGCCAAGACACAGGTCCTGAAGGCCTAGTTTAAATTCACATATAACAATCTGGCCCCAAGGGCCAGGTCAGAGGTGGGGAACATACTTCCAGAAATCTCTAAGTTCTAGAACTATTATTTTAAGGGGGGGGATGTCTGTTTTCCATCTTTGTCATTGAAAATGGAATGCAATTGAAATGGCATGGTCGGATTTGTCCTACTATCCACATTCAATGCCTTAGACAAGGAATCTCTCTCCTAGTTGCCTTATTCACAGCTGACTCCTCTAGTACCCCAAAGAGCAGGAGAGAATCTCAATTCTTAGGAGTACTGAGATATAGGGACCAAGGGTTGAACTAGAATTAATAGCACCCAAAGAAATTTCAGGGTTCTTAGATGGAAAAAATGGATTCGGCTGGTTTTTCATAACAATAAATTCATCAAAAGCTCTCTTGGCATGCAAAGCATATGTGCAGTGAAAATAGAAATTTTGGAACAGAGTTGTTAGAACATGGTTCCTAGGTCTTCTGAGCAATAAAACTAGACACTGATTTCAGTCAGAATCACAGGAGATATCTTTGTCGGTAAGAAAATGCTCTAGTCAGATGAAGGAAGAAATAATCAAAAGACAGAACAGAATTCTTACCTAGCACCAGAAATCCAAGGGGAAATTCCTAGATCCTCTAAAATGCACACCATCACAATTTTTGGATGATGTTCTTTGTTTTATTTTGATTTGACTTAGGTCTTTCCTTAATATCTAATCAGACAGTCATCAGTAATCTTGTGTTCATTCACTAAACTAGCTGCAAAGATTTTGCCTCGAGTAGACTTAAACTAATGCTGAAGCTTAAGAAAAACACAATCAAGGGGCAGCTAGGTGGCACAGTGGATAGAGCACTGGCCCTGGATTCAGGAGGACCTGAGTTCAAATCCCGCCTTAGACACTTAACACTTAATAGCTGTGTGACCCTGGGCAAGTCACTTAACCCCAATTGCCTCACAAAAAACCCCAAAAAACAAAACAACAACAACAACAACAAAAACACAATCAAGTCTGTGTTTTGGATAGGAACTCTTGTTGACAGTTTATCCTTCATCCCTCTTGAACAAAGCCTACAACAAGGTCTCTAGGGCCATTGGTGTATCATCTTGTTAGTTGATCTCAGTATAGCTCATGTTCTCAGCAGAAACTACTTTTCCACAGTGGTGAGCTGGGTCCCCAAAGCGTAACTGCCATGTTTCCTCTCAGGGTTTATGGGGTAGCCTTAATAAGTTGTGTGACAGAAGCTTTCTTGAACAGAAACTTGGTCCATACTGAGCTTTCCAAACTACACGGAGCTCTCCCTACAGGGTTTTGGGACCAGGGGTCAACTTAGTGCTGACCCTTTCTCAAATGAGGAGACTCTCCTTCATAGAAAGCCTTCCAATGATTCCCTTAGTATAAGGCTATCCAAATGGGGCGTGCATAAAAAGCATCCCTTTCTACAGAGTGAGCACCAAAACAAGTGTCCCTTTCTACACAGGGCACACCAAAATTTTCTAGGGGTTCTTCTAGCATAAGTGATCCCCCAAGAAATCTAGGCAATTTCCTCTGGGTCCCTTATCCCAAATGCCACCAGAATTCCTTCCTATTGCCAGAGCAAACCAAATGGAACTACAAACTCACCATCAGGACAAGTAGGCTTAGTTAGAAAAGTAGCCAAGAATATCAGCTATTTGTGATTTTTAGACATCATAGGCATTCTTATGCTATAAAGTTGTAATGAATTTTGTTTTCACAAAAAGCAAGCCTTTAGGTCTGTTTAAATACGAACAATCCAGTGATTCCAGATTTCTCATATTGAACTTAGTACTTATACAGGATTCAGCAGTACAGAACAGCATCAACATATCACAAGTGTCAGTGTATCAATATTTATACAGAATTTTTGGGTACTTAGCCTCCTCTCTAACTTCAGTATCCTCTGTTGATTTATTTGCTTGTGCTCTACATTTTCAATTGAATTTTCTTCCTCTTGAAATCCCTTAAACCTTTAAAAAGATTTTTGTATTTTTTCCTAGTACTATAATTCTAGTAATCCCTTTGTGACTCTCCCCTCCTTTATGGGTACAGGGTTTATTCTTTTTTTTTTTTAATTTTTTTTTTTTTTTAGTGAGGCAATTGGGGTTAAGTGACTTGCCCAGGGTCACACAGCTAGTGTTAAATGTCTGAGGCCGGATTTGAACTCAGGTACTCCTGACTCCAGGGCCAGTGCTCTATCCACTGCGCCACCTAGCTGCCCCTACAGGGTTTATTCTTAAGGCCAGACTTCAACACTGTCTTGGGTGCCTTCCATGTTGCAGAATTTACTTTTTAATCAACCTTTAGTCCCTGAGTTAACTAAGTATCATAGAGAGGACAGGACTAGTGGCAACTAGGTAGTGCAGTGGATAAAACACCAGTCCTGGATTCAGGAGGACCTGAGTTCAAATCCAACTTCAGACACGACACTTACTAGTTGTGTGACCTTGGACAAGTAGTCACTTAACCCTCATTGCCCCACCCCCCAAAAAATGAATAGAGGACAGGACTGGACTCATTTCCATTTCCTTTAGACCCAGTGCCATCATGCATGCTATCATGCCATGCTCTACTTCCCTCCATTCTTTAATTCTCTTACTGAGATGAATCAGTCTAACTTTTTATTTGCAAGTGGCCTTCCTGGTAGCAGGAAACCAAATTCCTCCCCTCTGTACATCCTCCTACTTACATGACTGGGTAATCAGTGTCCACTGCTTGTTGCAATGGGACAATGCGGGAAGGACAGAGGTAGGGTGTGCCACCAGAGGCTCTGCACCAAGGGAAAAGTATCTGAAGTCCAAAATCCTGTGGGTAGGTCTAGGCATC
This sequence comes from Dromiciops gliroides, assembly GCF_019393635.1. Lineage (NCBI taxonomy): Eukaryota > Metazoa > Chordata > Mammalia > Microbiotheria > Microbiotheriidae > Dromiciops > Dromiciops gliroides. The sequence goes on along the minus strand of NC_057862.1, from coordinate 159,665,658 downwards.
TTGTAAAGAAATAGAGACTTGTGGGGCTGGGGTATGAGTGTTATGGATTAGCATTCTCTGTTCTTAGTTTATAAGGTTGTTAACTTGTTAGGTATTATTTTGAAGCTGTTTTTCCTAGGGGTCATTCTAGAATGAATGAGCCCCATTGAGGTCTGGGTAATTTCCTCCTGAAGCTATTATTTTGAATGTTTAATCTGCTTCCTGAAATGACCTTGATTTTGTTCTACCAAACACATTTCTAACCTTAGTTAAAGAATAATATAATACCTTGTAGCAATAGAAAACCATTTCAGTTGAGATAAGTGAGGAGCTAAAGGGACCAGGTACTGAATACCTAGTAATGTCTAAAAACAACTACAGAGTTCTCAAAGGGAAGGATTGGGTTTTAACTTATTTTAACTTATTTTCTTCTTTTAAAATGTTGTCGATATCTTTTGTTTTCATATCACCTTTGTTTTAGAGCATATTTTTCCCCTACACAGGTCACTCCCTGCTCATCCAGGCAGTGTGGATAGCCATGTTGGGGAGGGGAGAAGATTGGAAGAGCCCAGCCCAGAACTCTTGGGAAAAGGGGTAGGGGAGCAGGGCCTTTAAGTTCATTCCTGAAAGATAGTTAAAGAAGAAAAGACTTGGGGCAGACAGTGACAGGATGATGTTGAGGCTTGTTGAAATCAGTCATTCATACATTGAGACTTGGGAGACAATTGCAAAAGCACGAAAAACAAGAGATTATGGTTGTTAAGCTGAAGGGCTTAGATCACCAGGACCATGGAATATTATACCCAAACTAAAACACGGGTGGTGTGATTATGAGGTGGCACTAGACAGTTGGTGCTCCTATCTCCACTAGAAATGTCACAACTAAGAAAGAACTGGGAAGAAGCAGTCTTCTCAGATTAAATACCCTGGCCACTGAGTAGCTGCTTTTCTTTGCTGGATTTTGTTCTAAGAATATGCAGCAGAGCTAGAGCTGGAACAGGAAAATGCAGTTGTATATATTCAGGGAGAAGACATTCCTATTTTTTCCTTCTCACCACTTATCCTTATACACACCCCTGAAGAATGCTGGGATGGTGGACAGATGCCAGCAGCCCCTGAAACGACACCTGCATAACTCATTTTGGAGGCTGTGTATGAAGCCCAATTGCATAAAAAAAGTCTCTAATGTGTCAAAAAGTAACTACTGTTATTTGCACTGTTTTTCATATATAAGCATCTACCTTTTAGTACCATCTTGGTGAACTAAAGACCTAATAGATCCCCTTTTGTTGGGGATAAGGAGGGAGAGTGATCTATGGGAGACAGGAATTTGTAGGAGACTTCATAAGGAAAGAGGGTGAACAAATGATCTAATTTCTAGCTATACTACCAACTGCTATCTGACCCTGGCCAGTGAAATTGTGTGTGAAACTTACTCAGCCCATAGTGGTATGAATTCTGGACAGGCAAACTCCCTTACCTGTAACTGCCTAGAAATCTGGGCAACTCTCAGCAGTCTGAATAAAAGGGACTTCCTTAATTAGGCTCCTCCATGCCTTCATCCCAGTGGAGTCAGTGATATCAGAAGGTTCCCATACAGGAAGCTGTTTTGTAGGGTGATTATTGGGGCTACCCAACTGCTCCTGGAAATGTGAGTTTATCACCAAATAAAAGTTCTTGCTACCATATTGTATTCTCACTACCATGGTGTTACCATTATTTGAACCCAGGTGATATGGGGCTGGACTAACTCAAGTTTTTTCCCTGAAAAGCTAAACTGTAGGACAGAAACACCTAAGAAGTAGGGGAAGATAAGCGGAGCCCAGGACAAAGATAGCTCCAGAAGTCAGGATCACCACCCCTCACTCAAGCCTTTCCAATCCCACCCCTCATTCAAGCTTTCCCCAACCCCAAAGGGAACTTTCTGTTGTCAGGTGGTCACCCCATCTATCCTCTATAAAAGCTTTGGCCTTTCATTCAAGGAGAAAGATGTTTCTAAGCCATCTCCTCCCCTGGAGGCAAAGTCTTTGACTTCCCTCTTGGTCACTTTCTCCATCACCCAAATAAAAGACCATTTTGTTCTCATTGGACTGTGCAGAGTGTAATTCTTTACAAAGGAATACCTAAGGACGCCCCCTAAGGGTAGCAGGAGATCAATATTTAAAGGAGATGGTAGTATTGAAATGTGACATATAAGAAGTTTGAAAGACATAGTTTCTAGGTGATTAATTTTTATTAATTTTAAATTAATTATGCTAATGAGTAATTAATAAAAGAAGGGTCATTTGGCTATCTTTTGTAAACCAAAGCCTCCCTCATAGAACCCACTCAAGGCTTATATGCCCCTGGAAGAGTGAGTGTTCCTGAGGGTGGAAATCAATTTCAATTGGTTAACAAGTAATGAAAGATCTTGCTTCCCGGCCATCTTGGCGGCAGGTGTCTGGCTGATGGTCCTCCTGCACCACAGGCAGGAAGATGGTGGCCACAAAGAAGACAAAAAAGTTGCTGGAGTCCATCAATCCGAGGCTCTAGCTAGTGATGAAAAGCGGCAAATAGGTGCTAGGCTACAAACAGACCCTGAAAATGATTAGACAAGGCAAAACCAAATTGGTCATCTTGACCAACAGCTGCCCAGCCTTGACGAAATCAGAGATTGAATATTACACTATGTTGGCCAAAACTGGTGTACATCACTACAGTGGCAACAACATTGAATTGGGTACAGCATGTGGGAAGTACTACAGAGTTTGTACACTGGCTATCATTGATCCAGGTGATTCTGATATCATTAGAAGCATGCCAGCACAGATCAGTGAAAAGTAAATTGTATAAAAGTATTCTTTAATAAACTCACCAAAGCTTATTTAAAAAACAAAAAATGAAAAAAACAAGTAATGAAAGAATGATTATAATGAGAGGTGGGCTTATTCTAATGAGGGTTTGAAGCCTTCATCTCTAATCACTCAGTCTTGGACAGAGATTTATCTATACCCATACCACCCTGTCTAGGGTAAGCTAGACAAAAAAGGGAATCCACTTCTACCCAGATCTGTCTAACTAAAATACAATGGGCCAGAATCCACCAATTCACCTAAACTAGAATTTCTTTAGCTTTTGATCAGATCTAAGTTTTCCCAGTTTTGCCCAAGATTTCATATCAGCCTTGCATTTCAAAGGCTGTCTGAATAGCCTACAGGGTTTGAATGAGGAAATAGAAGTGTGGGGGGGAACCTTAGTCTTAAGTCAATAATTGATTTTTTTTGGTGGGGCAATGAGGGTTAAGTGACTTGCCCAGGGTCACACAGCTAGTAAGCATCAAGTGTCTGAGGCCAAATTTTAATTCAGGTCCTCCTGAGGCCAAGGTCAGGGCTTTATCCACTGTGCCACCTAGCTGCCCCCAATAATTGATTATTAATATGAGAGAAATAATTATTTCTCTCAAAAAGGAAGACCAAGAAAAAGGGTCCCTCACAGTTGATGGTTCTCTGGGTTCTCAAGTACAGGGGTCCACTCTGATAATCATGAACAGTTTTATATTCAGTCACATATTCAGCTAAAATGAGAGATTTCCAGTGACTTGAGTCACTATAATTTAACAATATAATGCTAAATTAAAAAAAAAACTAAATCAAATCTTTGTTTTGGATTGAAGTCTATAAGCCTTTGAAAATAATAAAACTGCTGTCTTTCTGGAAAGATGTTCCTTGACTGTAACTTTGCATTAATTTCAGTGGATTTCCCCAAGGAACGTAAAATAGTGAAGTTTGATTAAATGAAAAAGCCAGAGACTTAGAGCAGTGAGAGTCATAAATAGGGACTAGAGAAACCAAAGGTCTCTAAGATATTGAAGTAAAGAGACCAAGAAGGAAAAATAAACAAGATGAATGAATGAATAAGTATTAAATGCTTATTATGCACTGAGCATAGTATTAAGTGTTAGGGATATAAATGAAAAAAAGAAGTGCTGGTCATGGAATCAGGAAGACTCATCTTCTTAAGTTCAAATATGGCTTCAGACACTTACTAGCTATATGGCCCTGGGAAAGTCACTGAACCCTGTTTACTTTAGTTTCCTCACCTGTAAAATGAGCTGAAGAAGGGAATTTCAGCAAACCACTCCAGTATCTTTACCAAGAAAACCCCAAATGGGATCACAAAGAATGAGAAATAACTAAAAAATGACTGAATAAATTGCAGTGAAGTGGCCTCGGTCTCTGAAAAGTTATGCCAGTGGACTATAGGGTTTCTCAGGTCATACCACATGAGAAAATCCTCCAGTACTGACTAGGAGTCAAACTGCATGCCTGTCATCCAAAGACCAGCCTGGTTAAGAGATGTTCATATCAAACATTGTAAATAGTAACAATTATATTGTACAGTGATCAACTGGGAATGATTTAGCTATTCTAAGCAATACAGTCATCCAAGGCTATTCCAAAGGACTCATGATGAAAAATGCTATCTGGTGGAGAGAAGCCAGTAAGCTGCCTGAGCTCTCCAAAATTTCCCTTAAAAATAACATTAAATCAAGCCTCTAAACAGATTCTGAAACTATAGAACCTACAAAAAGACAGATGGACACAATCTTCCAAATGGAGATAATTTAAAAGACTTCAGGAAAGGTTGGTTTCACTCAGGCGGGGAGGGGGGGGCGGCGCGGAGTGCAGCGCATCTCAGCGCAGCATGGAGGAGGTCAGGGCAAGTTAGTAGGAAGCAACTAAGGCCCCTTGATCCTGGCTCGGCAGACTAGTGGCACAGCGAGTCAGTGGTGAAATCCACCAGCACCAGCTGAGAGGGCAAGGCTGCCAGTTAGGGGGCCACCCACAAGATGGGTGCAACCAGGCCTGGAAATCCCAGCATGCACCAGGAGCAAGCACAGAGAGCAAACCCAGGGCAGTGAGAAATCTGCAAGCCATAGAGGCCTCAGAGTAGAAAGCCAGCTACACAGCCCCTATCTCCAAGCACAAGAAGCTTGAAACAGTGACCCTGGTGCCCTAGGAGGGGACCTCAACTTAAAAAAAAAAAAGCTGCAATATGAGCAAGAAACAAAAAAGAGCTCTCACCATTAAGAGCTTCTGTGTCAACAGGGAAGAGCCAAACACAAACTCAGATGAGGACAATACTCTCAAATTGCCTACATGTGAAGCCTCAAGAGGGAAGATGAATTGGTCTCAAGACCAAAAAGCCTTCTTGGAAGAGCTCAAAAAAGATTTTAAAAATCAATTGAGAGAGGTAGAATTAAAAATAGGGATAGAAATGAAAGCAACACAAGAAAGTTGTGAAAAAAGAATCAACAGCTTGGAAAGGGAAGCAAAAAGAATCAGTAGCCTGGAAAAGGAAGCACAAAGATTGACTGAAGAAAACAATTCCTTAAAAAATTCATTTGGCCAAATGGAAAAGGAGGTGCATAATATGACTGAAGAAAACAATGCCTTAAAAATTTGAACTGCACAGTTGGAAGCTAAGGACTCCATGAGACACCAGGAATCAGTCAAACAAAATCAAAAGAATGAAAAAATAGAAGAAAATGTGAAATACTGCATTTGAAAGACAACTGAACTAGAAAACAGATCCAGGAGAGACAATTTTAGAATCATTAGACTGCCTGAAAGCCATGATCAGAAAGAGTCTAGACGCCATATTCCAGGAAATTATCAAGGATATTATAGAATCAGAGGATAAAATCATCATTTAAAGAATCCACCAATCACCTCCTGAAAGAGACCCCAAAAGGAAAACTCCAAGGAATATTGTAGCCAAATTCCAGAATTATCAGGTGAAGGAGAAAATACTCCAAGCAGCCAGAAAGAAGCAATTTAAGTATCATGGAGCCACAGTCAGGATTGCTCAGGAACTGACTGCTTCAACATTAAAGGATCGCAAGGCATGGAATATGATATTCCAGAAGGCAAAGGAGCTTGGATTACAGCCAAGAATCTATTACACAGCAAAACTGATCATTCTCTTTCAGGACAAAAGATGGACATTCAATGAAATATGGGAATTTCAAGGTTTCCTGATGAAAAGACCAGAACTGAATAGAAAATTTGATCTTCACATACAAGACTCAAGAGAAGTTTAAAAAGGTAAACAGGAGGAAAAATGATTCAATAAGGTTAAACTGTTTAAATTCCTATACAGGAAAATAATACCTATAACTCTTGAGAACTGTGTGTGTGTGTGTGTGTGTGTGTATTTGGGCAGACAGAAGCATTATACACAGAGAGTATAAATATAAATTGCCTTTGATGTGATGATATAAAGAAAATTAAGGGGTTAAAAAGTAGTTTATGGGGGGCGGCTAGATAGCACAGTGGATAAAGCAATGGCCCTGGATTCAGGAGTATCTGAGTTCAAATCCGGCCTCAGACATTTGACACTTACTAGCTGTGTGACCCTGGGCAAGTCACTTAACCCCCATTGCCCCGCAAACAAAAAAACAAACAAAAAAGTAGTTTATGGGGAGAAGAGGAAATGGGAGGTGGAATGGGGTGAATTACATCATATGAAGAGGTGCAAAAAACCTATTACAATAGAAGGAAATAGGAGAGGGGTGAACATTGTTTCAACCTTATTCTCACTAGATTTGATTCAAAGAGGGAATAGCATATAAGTTCATTTGGATAAAGAAACTTAGCATATTCTTTAGGGAAGTAAAAGGGAAAGGGGGAAAGGGGGGAACTAATGGAAGAGAGGGCAGAAGCAGGGGAGAAAAGGGTAAAGAAAAGGGAGGGGGGCTGATAAAAGAGGGCACATTGGTGGAGGCAGGGGTAAGAAGCAAAACGTTGGTGAGGAGGAATAGGGTGAAAGAAGGCGGGAAAGTACAAAGGGGGTAAATAGAATGGAGGGAAATAGACAGCTAGTAATAATGAATGTGAATGGGATGAACTCTGTCATAAAACAGAAGCAAATAGCAGAGTGGATTAAAAAACAGAATCCTACAATATTCTGTTTACAAGAAATACATTTGAAGCAGAGAGATACAAACAGAGTAAAGGTAAAAGGCTGGAACAGAATATATTATGCTTCAGCTGAAGTAAAAAAAAGCAGGGGTAGCAATCCTTATCTCAGACAAAGCAAAGGCAAAAATAGATCTAATTAAAAGAGATAAGGAAGGAAACTACATCTTGCTAAAAGGTACTATAGATAATGAAGTAATATCAACACTAAACATGTATGCACCAAGTGGTATAGCATCCAAATTCTTAGAGAAGTTAAATGAGTTACAAGAGGAAATAGATGGCAAAAATATACTAGTGGGGGGATCTGAATCTTCCCCTCTCAGAATTAGATAAATCTGGCCACAAAATAAATAAGAAAGAAGTTAAAGATGTGAATAGAATGTTAGAAAAGTTAGATATGATAGATATCTGGAGAAAACTGAATGGGGATAGAAAGGAATATACCTTTTTCTCAGCAGTACATGGCACATATTCAAAAATTGACCAAAAACCTCATAGTCAAATGTAGAAAGGCAGAAATAGGAAATGCATCCTTCTCAGATCATGATGCAATAAAAATTACATGTAATAAAGAGCCATGGAAAGGTAGACTGAAACTTAATTGGAAACTAAATAATTTCATTCTAAAGAATGAGTGGGTCAAACAACAAACCATAGAAACAATCAATAACTTCATCCAAGACAACAACAATAATGAGGCAACATACCAAAATCTATGCAATGCAGCCAAAGCAGTGCTTAGGGGAAATTTTATATCTCTAAATGCTTACATCAATAAAAAAGAGAAAGAGGAGATCAATGAATTGGGCTTGCAACTTAAAAAGCTAGAAAAAGAACAAATTAAAAATCCCCAATTAAATTAATAAAATTGAAAGGAAGAAAACTTTACAAACTCAAGTTAAATGAAGAGGAAATAAAATCCTTAAATAAGCCCATATCAGAAAAAGAAATTGAACATGCCATTAATGAACTCCCTAAGAAAAAATCTCCAGGGCCACATGGGTTTACAAGTGAATTCTACCAAACATTTAAAGAACAATTAATTCCAATATTATTCAAATTATTTGGAAAAATAGGTGAAGAAGGAGTTCTACCAAATTCGTTTTATGACACAAAGATGCTGGTGATACCAAAACCAGGCAGAGCCAAAACAGAGAAAGAAAATTATAGACCAATTTCCCTAATGAATATTGATGTAAAAATCTTAAATAAGATATTAGCAAGGAGATTACAGCAAGTGACCACCAGGATAATACACTATGACCGGGTGGGATTTATACCAGGAATGCAGGGCTGGTTCAACATTAGAAAAACCATTAACATAATCAACCACATCAATAAGAAAACTAACCAAAATCATATGCTTATTTCAATGGATGCAGAGAAAGCTTTTGACAAAATACAGCATCCATTCCTAAGAAAAACACTAGACAGCTTAGGAGCAGGTGGTGCTTTCCTTAAAATAATAAGCATTATCTACCTAAAACCATCAGCAAGCATTATATGTAATGATCAGGGGTGAAACAGGGATGTCCATTATCATCTCTATTATTTAATATTGTACTAGAAGTGTTAGCTTTATCAATCAGAGAATAAAAAGGAATTAAAGGAATTAGAATAGGCAAAGAGGAAATAAAATTATCACTCTTTGCAGATGATATGATGATATACTTAAAGAATCAACTCAAAAATTACTTGAAACAACTGAGTTCAAATCCTACCTCAGATATTTAATAGTTGTGTGACCCTGGACAAGTCACTTAACCTATGTCTGCCTCAGTTTTCTCATCTATAAAATGAAGATAATAATAGCACCTATCTCACAGGGTTGTTGTGAGGATAAAATGAGCTATTTGCAAAATGCTTCGCAAACCTTAAAGCACTATATAAATGCTAGCTATTATTATCATTTATTATTAGTTATTATTAACTTAGTTGCATAATTGTATTCCCATTAGATCTACAAGCTTATTGAGAGCAGAAATGCAAATTTTTTGCATTTGTTTACATTCCTAGCACTTAGCACAATGCCTGGAACATAGTAGGTGCTTAATCAATACTTATTGACTGCCTAACTCTACCTGAGGACTCAGCTGAGTCCAGTGGTAATTGGGGCATGCATTTGCAGCATCTCTCTTCCTACTTGAATGTTGACTAATTATATTAGCTATGGTTGTTGGAAAATGTGCTTTGGGCCTCCATTCTTTGTTAAAGAGAACCTCAAGGAGGCAGGTAGGTGGTGTAGTGGATAAAGCATTGGCCCTGTATTCAGAAGGACCTGAGTTCAAATCCGACCTCAGACACTTGACACTAGCTGTGTGACCCTGGGCAAGTCAATTAACCCTCATTGCCCCACACAAAGAAAAAGGAAAGAAAGAAAAAGAAAAGAAAAAAGAAAAAAATAGAATCTCAAGCCACTAATAACATGCACTAATATAATTAGCAACACTAATAGACACCATGCCTTATGAAGGATGACTTCTCCAGCTGGTGTATCTCATGCATTTTATATTTATTCTCAGTATATTTCACTTTAAGAATGAGCCAGATAGAAGGTAGTCACCAACCATAGAGTGTCTAACCATTTCTATAGACCTTTGATTGGTTCTAAAGCTGCGGCATAGCTTTCCCATGTATTCTCAAAGTATCACACAGAAACAATGAGGTCCAGCTCATAACCCACCTCTTTCCTCCTCCTTCAGAAATGTCACAGGGGAAAATAGATTGGTGTGGGGGTCCTTAGGAATTCCTCTTTAAAGAACTACACCCTCTTGCACACAAATCCAATTAGAATAAAATAATATTTTATTTAGGTGCTAAAGAAAGGAAACCAAGAGAGAAATCCTTGGACTTTTCTCATGGGAAGATGGGTCAGTGACTTTGTTCTCTGAGATACCAATCTCCCTGAATAGGAGAAAGGCAAAATCTTTTATAGAGGATGGGATGGTGGAGGGACAGATGGGGTGGTCATATGACTGTGGAAAGTTCACCCAAGGGTGGAACATCCCCTACTTGTGGTGGGCTGGAAGAAGTTGGGCGAGAGGCAGCTCTGATCTCTTGATACATCTCCATCCCCTTGGTGCCACTCAGGCAGCAGCCATGTCTGATGGGCTTATCTCTCTTGCTTCAGGGTGTGTCTGTCTTCTCAAGGAGAAGACCTGTGTCAGCTGGCCAGTTTAAACTTTAATAGTCCTAATGCCATAACATTCTCCACTTCTCTATATGTAAGGAAAACGAGCAAACATTCTTTTTCTGTGACTGTTTCAAGCTGAGTAGGGTTGAAGAAATCACAGGGTGGGGAAAGGTCCTGGTCCAGAGAGGAAGAGGAGATGTGAAGTTCAGAGGGTGGGAAGAGATGTATAGGCACTGGCTCTAGCTATCATGAGGTTGAAGCCTTGAGCCTGGATGGAACAGACTTTAACAAGAGTTTAAAAGAGGCCAGGGCAAAAATCAAAAAGGACTTAAGGTGACAAGAATGCATGTCAAATAAGTTGTACTTAAGCTGTTTCTGATTCAGTTTTAAAATGTATAACTAATAGCAGACAGATGACAAAGCCAGAATCTTATACTAGAATTTCTATACCTGCATCTCACTATAGTAACTATTTGCAGTACCAACCTTAAATCCAAAATTGTATTCGTGCTGATCAAATGACATGATTATAGGAATTTACCATAGAAGAAAAGGGACCAAACTCTCAGGGAGCTTCATGTGCACTCCAGGCAGAACTTCTATAGACAGTCAGGCTCAAAGTCAGCAAGGTGGAATGTGCTTATTGGGGAAATTAAGTCAGGAGAATCCTGCCTCGGTCCTTGCCAAAGTCTTTCTCCCAGCCTTTCTTTTTGCAGTCCACTACCTGCTATTCACTGGCTCAGGAGTAATGTAGTATTGACCAAACACAAGTCAAAAAAACCTGGTTGTCAGACAGTCCCATAATGTCTTAACTGGTAAGTTCTAATAATCAGAGCCTCATATGGTTTTCCATAATACATTTGATAACATGGTGAGTTTCCCAGCTATGTTTAAAATTTCTTTACTCTGTTTCTCTACAGAGCTGAGAAGTTTTATCAGATAAGGAGTCTAGTTAAAGTGTAGCCACTAGGGGTGCAGCTAGGTAGTGCAGTGCATAAAGCACCGACCCTGGATTCAGGAGGACCTGAATTCAAATCTGGCCTCAGACACAATACACTTACTAGCTGTGTGACACTGGGCAAGTGACTTAACCCTCATTGCCCCACAAAAAAAAAAAAAAGAAAAGAAAAAAGAAAAAAATTTTTTTTAAAAAGTGTAGCCACTTTTTCTTTTTCTTTTTTTCTTTTTTCAGCAGCGGCCAGCAAGCCTAAATTCAGACAGAGTGTGGCCCACTTTACCAGAGTTAAGTAAACCAAAACCAAAAACTCTTTTTAATTCAATGAGGTTCAATGGTTAGAGACCTAAATTTTTTTTCTTTGAACTTTTACACATTACAAATAATTCATCTGATTTTAAACTTTTCTACTATGAAAGATTCCAAGAGTAGCAGTATATAACAGATCAAGATCTTAGGCATTAGATGCTATCAGATCATTCTCCTCCCCCCACAACAGAGACCACTGTGATATTTAAATTCTATATTGTGTGATCGCCTTAAATTAGAAGCTTTAGCACCAGTCTTTGGGCATTAAACATTTAGTAAAGTATTAACATGGAGTTCAGAAAGTTAAGAAAAGTCTTATCTCGCATAGAGTTCCAGCCTGGTTGGGTTCTTCCTCCAGTCCTCCTCCATGAGCCTGCTTTAATCAGGAACTCTCCAGCAAGCTGATTACACTGCTTCAAGCTGATTGGTTGGCGTCATCCAAATCCATTGGTTTTGAAGGTGTTCTCAAGTTGAGTTCACAGTCTAGCTTCTGAGAACAGTACCTTCTTAAGGGATATCCAGGTGTGATTACAATCCAATTAACTTGAAGTAGGCTAATCAGCAGTCAATCACTCTCACTTGATTCAATCAGTCTAGATTAATCTCCAGGTGGGTCTTTGAGTATCTGGGAAATCCCATTATTTCATCACACCACCATGAGGAAAGAGAGGGGCTCAGCCCAAGAGAAGAAGCTGCCACGTGGAAAGAGGTGGGACTTTAAGACATGAGGTGTCCTCCATTTTTATTTTAGCCCCCTTAACCATTTTGGAAATTAAAAGAATTCATCAGACTCATCCTTCTCACAGCAATTAACCTTGTAAGAAGCAACTTTCTGTCCAGACATACAATCAAGGCAACTGATAGAAATGCACATAAAACAAGATAGCAAAGCTAGAGCCCACAACCAGTGTGGTTGGGGCTGATCTGGTTTAAAGACTTGAGACCTTTCTAGCTCAAAATGAGTCCAAATGTTTGGTTTTGTGTTTTTTCCCAGTTTCTAAGTTCCAAGGTCAAATTTTTGCTTAATTGTTCAGAATGTACCCAAAGGGGAATCCCCTCAGAATAATCTCTCTAAGGCTATTAGTCCAATTAGTGCAGCCCAAGGGATATCCCTCCCAATGTTCTCTCTGCCCCAGGGGAGGGTCAGAACACTTCAGATGGCTGGCCAAGCTTTCTCAAGGTAGGGAGACCCAAGCTGCTCATTGTATTGCTGTAGTGTAAACACTGACCACCTCTGCCACTCCACGATGCTGACAAGAGGTCAAGTCAGGTGGGAGAGAGAATAAACCAAAGGGAGGTTCCTACCTGTGGGTTTTGTGTAGAGAGGAAAGAAATTTCCCATGCCCTCCAACATTGGGCGCCAATTATGTCACAGGGAAAATGGTTGGTGTGAGGGTCCTTAGGAATTCTTCTTCAAAGAATTACACCTTCTTGCACACAAATCCAATTATAATAAAATAATCTTTTATTTGAGTGCTAGAGAAAGGACATCTTGAAACAAGTCTCATGGGGAGATAGCTACAGAGACAGTTCTCTGAGATACCTATCTCCTCAAGCAGGAGAAATACCATAGATTTTATAAAGGATGGATGGTGATCATCTGACTGTGGAAAGTTCCCTTATTGGGAGTGATCACCCTTTCCACCTCCATTGAAAGAAAGAAAGAAAACAAAACCTTTGTAACAATTATATGTAATTGAGCAGAACAAATTCCTACATTGATCATGTGAAAAATGTGTCTATTTCTGAAACTTGCATCCATAAACTCTGTCAGGGGATGGGTAGCATACATCATCATCAGTGCCCAGAATCTTTCCTCTTAAATTGTTCCCCAAATTGGATACCCCTAGAAGAATTTTGGTTTAGATCTGTGCATCTAGGTAATCATTTGGGTCCTGTGGATCCATCTCCACATGATTGGAACTCTTCTGGTTCATTAACATAGAAACAATAAGATTTAGAACTATTCATCCACCCCTTGTTTCTTTGTAAGTGGCTAAAACCAACTTTCAAGAGGCAGCCATCATTGTCAGGGACTGGTTTCTGATGATGGGGATGCTTTGCACTGGAAGGCAGAACATGTAAATACCAATTACCTAGTCAATTCAACACAAAAGCATCTCCTGCCAAAAGAGTCTTTCTTAATTCTTCCCAAATCACTTATCTATCCAAGTCATTTACTTAAACCAGGATTTAGAAATCTCTTGAGCCCTGAGTGTATTGGGGTTGCTACCACAAAGTCATAGGTAAATGCAAAAAGAGAAGGGAAAAAATGGAAACAGAATAAAGGGTGAAAAATGTGAGTGGACAAAACTGTAAATAGAACAATAGGAGAAAAAGAAGGACTATAAGAATGGAAAAAGGACAAGGAAAGATGAAAGAGTTGTCACTTTGGCAGGGCACTAAAATATAGAGGGTTCAACATTTTAAATAATGGTTTTTAAAGATCATACAATATTTAAAGTGTTCCATTTTCATTTAAACAACACTTGTATTCCTTAAGTAGAAGCAATGATCTTAGGACCTCACAAGCAAGAATAAAGTTAAAATTGTTTTGTCCATCATTCTTTGTTTGTTTTGTTATGTTTTTTTGGTGAGGCAATTGGGGTTAAGTGACTTGCCCAGGGTCACACAACTAGTAAGTGTCAGAGGTCACATTTGAACTCAGGTCCTCCTAACGTCATAGCCAGTGCTCTATCCACTGCAACACCTTGCTGCTCCAATATTAAAATAAGAAGTTACCAGATAATCACCTCCTTTTCCCCAGCAGTTGCATCCCAAGCTCCTTTCTATCCTGACCTTACTCTGGCCTCCTTGGAAGGCATTGTCTGAGGGCTTTCTTTTCACAGTACAATGTCCCTCTTCCTCTGCTGACCAGGAGAACTTGTGTCTAGAGGTTTCTGCCAGCCTCCTTTACTAATCTGACAATTTGTCAACAAGCATTTAAGTACCTACTATGTGCTAGACCCTCTTCGAAGAACAAGTTGGTGGTTCAGTGGATAGAGCGCTGAGTCTAGTCAGGAACGCCTGAGTTTAAATCTAGCCCCTGAAACTTATTTGCTGTGTGATCCTGGGCAAGTCACTCAACTCATTTGATTCTGTTTCCTCATTTGTAAAATGGTGACAATAATAGCACCTACCTCCCAGGGTTGTTGTGAAGATCAAATGAAATAATATTGGTAAAGGGCTTACTTAGCATACTGCCTGGCATAGTAAGCACTAGATAAAAGTTATTATTTGTATTATTAGCAATATTCATTATTACTATTATTAGCACTGAGGATGAAAAAGAAAAGCAGCTGCCTCTGCACTCAAGAAGCCCAGAGTCTAATGTACTCATATATATTAATTTAAAATTCATTCTTATTGAAATAAAATTTTTATTAGTGAATTTTGTGCAAACAGCAGGTGTCACTGTGGAGCAAAGTTTGGCTGGCCACTCTTTTTTTTTTTTTTTAAATTTTACTACCTCCTCCCAGGCGGAAAAGGAGAGGAATTGATTCTTTCTAGACCACATCTTTCTCTTCCCACTAGAAGGTGTGACCTTCCCTTTGTTCTCCATCTCACCTCAGCTCCAGTTCAAAGTTGGGAAGTTTGCCAGAGGCTTCCAAGCTCTCAAACACCTAGACTCTAGTTATAACAATAGATCACTTTTTAGCCCTAGGGCAAATTGATCTCAGTTCAAGGGGGTCTCTTTCTCAGTTTCTTTTAAGAGTTTATAAGTAAAGGTAATTAATAAAATTATAAATACAAGAGTCTCTTCTCATTTTTAGCTGGTGGGACCTTCTTCCTCTTCAACCTCCACCCTCCACTCCACCCCACCCCCAACCAGTATTTCCCCTCTTCTACCCCCTGTAGCATTTCGCAGAGATTTCAGTCTCTTACCTGGTTAATTCTGTATATTTCCATCTTGTCAATTGAGTCTTCCATTTTGCCCTCCCTGTTAACATATAGACATGCAACACGAAGTCATTTTGGTGGATGAAAACATGTTTACATGAAACTAGTAAGTGGAAACAGCTTAAGGAAATAATGAAAAAAAAAAAAAAACCATATACAAGTACCTGCTAGCAGTTGGCTGCTAATTAGAGAAAAGTTGAGAGTGAAGTGGAGGGAGTTAAAACCTTTCCTCAACTTTTCCTCATTTCTTAAAGGGACAATTTTGATGTGGGCTGAATTTAGGGTGATCAAATTGATCATGAGTCATCCCAAAAGAATTACAAGACTCAGTGACTCAGTTTACCAAGTTTTATTGCAAGACTGTTGACCACAGGGGCAGCTAGGTGGTGCAGTGGATAGAGCACCAACCCTGGAGTCAGGAGTATCTGAGTTCAAATCTGGCCTCAGACACTTGACACTTACTAGCTGTGTGACCCTGGGCAAGTCACTTAACCCCAATTGCCTCACCAAAAAAAAAAAAAAAGACTGTTGAACACAGGGAGAGAACCAAAAGAAATTTAGAAAGTTATCTCTCAAATAAGGAAAGGAAAGAGTTATATTTATAGTATGGATAAATTGATTATCAGTCTCATTATAATAATCTCCACCTTAGGGAGGTACAGGGGAGGGCTTATCCTAATTTGGAGTTCCTGGGGTCCTAAGCCAACCCCCAGGTGGGTACCTTTTTCAGTGGAGGTGTGTTTTGGGGGTTTACACATCATAAGGTGAATCTGGGGACAAATTTGGCTTTTTCTGCGCATGTCTCTTTCTGATTCCCATGACTAGTTTAAAAACATCTTCATTTATCATTTATTTCTAATCTAAATTTCTATAGCCTGTCATTTTTTTCATTGTTATAGTCTTAGGTCTTCATAGCCTCCCTCCCTCTGTTCCTGTTATGGGTACTGATTTATGTGGGTAAGAGAACTTAACATCCGAACTTGTAAGTTATCCATTAACTGGGATCTGAATCCCTCTTAAAGTTCATATCTGAATTAGAGCTTGGGTCTTAAGTTTTTCTATTTTGGGGTTTTTGTGTGTTTTGGGAGGGTTTTTTGTTGTTTTTTGGTGGGGTTGGGTGAGGCAATTGGGGTTAAGTGACTTGCCCAGGGTCACACAGCTAGTAAGTGTCAAGGGTCTGAAGCTGGATTTGAACTCAGGTCCTCCTGACTCCAGGGCCAGTGCTCTATCTACTGGGCCACCTAGCTGCCCCTTAAGTTTTTCTATTAACCCCTTTTTGACTCCTACATCAGTTTGAACTGGCCACTTTAGTCCAAATTCTTTGTTCCTTTGATAAGAGGCTATTTATTGAAGTCAACCTGTATACACACACATGCATACATACATACATACATACATACATACATACATACATACATACACACACACATACATACATACACATACAAACTGTGGTGAGTAAAACTATATGTGGTTGCCTTATTTCTATCCCAAGTTTAGGGAAAATTATCTAGGTTTTCTAATATATTTGTTACTTATAAATTATAAGCTTTAGCACCAGTTTTGGACATTAAGCATTTATTAAAGCATACCAAATATTAGTAAAGAGAGAACATTTGTCTCAGAAAGTTAAGAAAAGGCCTATCTAGCCTAGAGCTCAGCCTGGCCTGCTTCTTCCTCCAAGTCCTCCACTACGAGCTTTGTCTGAGAGCCAAACTGAGAGTGGAAACTTCCTCTGGGTCCAGAGGAGAAGTGGCCCTTCCACAGTACTCAAAGCTAATTGTCTAGCATCACTCAAATCCATTGGTCCACTGGACCTGAGGGTGGTCCATGAGCAGAATGTGCTGAGATCAGGGTTCAGAGAACACACCCCCTGAGGGCCAGGCTTTCAGGTAGATGTGGTTCGCATCAAGTTAACTCCAAGTGAGTCAATCAACAAAGTCAATCCAATCAATCTTAATATAATCCCTTTGAGTGGGGGCCTCTGGGCATTCCAAAACCCATTATTTTTCTCACAATACATACATACATACACATACACAGGCATGTGTGTATATTTAGTCCCCAGTGCTGGAACTCACATGACAAGATGCCTGTAAAAACTATTATTAGTATCTGCTGCGCCTGGGGGCAGCTAGGTAGTACATTGGATAAAGCACCAGTCCTGGATTCAGGAGGACCTGAGTTCAAACTCGACCTCAGACACTTGACACTTACTAGCTGTGTGACCCTGGGCAAATCACTTAACCCTCATTGCCCCCGGGGGGGGGGGGAGGGGGGAGTATCTGCTGCACCTGCTCAATCTAGCTTCTTTCTGCTCTTGTCTCTGCTCTGTCTGTGCTCTTCTTTCTTCATTGACAAGCTCATTCATTCAAAAATTCCAGGCTCCTTAGAATTTGGAGTGGAAATCTGTCACCCTCACCCCAAAATAAGAATAGTCCTAGTTCCAGGGCAAAGAGAGAATGCTATTTTCTTTGATAATACAAATCTCAGGATCTGCATTTAGGATTTCAGAACTCTTTCCTCTGTCTACCTGGAAAGTCCATTGTGTTTCAAATGGATCTACTTCACTAACCTTTAAACTCAAATCACTCTGGCTTTCATCGAATGGCCAATAATAACCCCCAACTCAAGCCTGCTGTGGTATCCTTTTAGGTTTTGGTGGCTTAGAATGAGTGTTTTTTTGTTTTTTGTTCTGGCCAGAAATTCTAAGGGTTTTCCCCTCCCAGATTGATAGCTTTGTAATGGTATATTGGGCCATCTTTTGTCTTAATCCTTATCTAGCCCTTAGTCATTGAATGGGCATTGCCTCAGACAAACTGAGACTTGGGAAAAACCTAATTATGCTCACTGCATCCTGGGCCTTCGCCAGTCATCTTGACTGTTGTCTTGCCACAGAACTTTGATGACTCTGGAGGAGAGACTGAGGTTGATGGCTTTGTACAACTCATTCTCACTTAAACCCAATTCTTGGACAAATCCAATTTAAGGCATCACCCCATGATGTCATTAGTCCTCTTTGAGAACAACAACAACAACATGGCAATCAGTCTGAAACCCAGTGCACATGTATCATTTTCATATGATGAATTAAAAGTTGAGAGAACTTTTTGATAATGCCTGCCATGGAGTCTTCAGAGAAGCCTAAGGACAGCATCTAAAGAACAGAGATTTTTCAGTATTTATCCAGCATTGATTTTATGTAACTAGTACTAGTCCTTTGGAACAGGGATTCTTAAGTTAAAGTCCATAGATAAATTTCAAGAGGGTCTGTGAGCTTGGATGGGAAAAAATATATCTTTATTTTCACTAACTCCAACTGAAATTTAGCATCTCCTTCATTTATTTAAAAACATTATTCTGACAAGAGATTCATTAGTTTCACTAGCCTGTCTAAAGGATTCATAATGGAAAAAGGTTAAAAAACAAACATATTGCCAGTCATGGTGGTCTATGCCTATAATCTCTGCTACAGTGGGAAAAACTGACAAATCTCTTAAGGTTGAAAGTCCTGAGCTACAGTAGGGCTAAAGCCAATTAGGCCAAATATGCCTGTCCAGCACCAGTATGGGGACCCTGAGAGCTGGAGGGCCACCAGGCTTGCTTAAGGAGTGGGATGAACCATACTAGGCTGGAAAAAAATGGAGCACTGTATGGGACAATTTCCTCAGTTTACCTAAATAATTCAAGAAGACCACCAAGTCAAGCAGAGACAAATTTATTTCATTCTCATGGGAATGGGCAATCGCATGCAAGTAATGAGGAGTGTGCCAATGAGCTCAGGAGTTGGGTTTTTATAGAAGTTTGAGGGGGCAGTCTCCTCGTGTACCAGGTAAGCTCACAATCTAACATCCTGTCCTGTCCCAACCTGGTACTCATGTTGAGCTCGTGATCAAGGTATGGAGGCATGTTCAGCTAGTTCCAAGAGCTGGGGGAAGGGAAAGGGGAGAGGGTGGGGCTGTGAAACCACTCCACCCATGTAAGGAGGGGAAAGGGGGAAGAAGGGAGGGGTGATACCAGGAGCTAGGGGCTTTGGAATGCAAGAAGGGAGGGGTAGTAGCAGTGTGGGGTTGCACTAACAGGAGACAACAAAGAGGGGGGGGTTGGGGTACACCATGTTCAGTAAGGCAAAATATGTGTTTCTCAGGGAAATTGCTACAACACCCTGTTTGGCCACAGAACAAGGGGAGGAGGTGCGTTTTAGCAATGGGATGGAATATGGACAGAATGGTCTAGCAATAATAGGGACTGGGGGCTGGGCGCTTTTCAGACCCCGGCCTCAGAGTCTGAGCAGACTCAAGCCCACTACATCCTGCTCAAGCACCTTAAAGCTTACATAGAGACCAGTATTGGAATCTGACTTGTGAGTGGTCCCTGTACTTCCTTTAACCTAGGTAATGTTGGAAGAGGCTTAAAAAGGGTTAAGAGGCAATTTAAGACCTGAGCTTTAACTTAAGACCTGAGCTCTAATCAACAATAGCTAAAAGGGGCTAACAGATAACCTAAGACTTGATCAATAGTGGCTAAAAAGGTTAACAGAGAAACTAAGAGTTTGAGTTTGTATCAACTGTAACTAGAGGGTTTGAGTCCCTATCAACCAACACTATCAACAGAAGCTTAGACAGTAACGAGGGACCATTTTGAGCATGTCTTTATGAACATACACAGAAAGACCAAATGTCACCTTATGACATTTTAAACCCCAAAAACACACCCCTAGGGGAAAAGGGACCCACCTTGGAGGACATCTTAGGACCCCAGGAAGTCCAAAATAGGATGCGAACCTCCCACAAGCAGGAGATTAAGATAATGAGGAGATAACCTACTTTTTCTCACTATAAATATAACCATTTCCATCTCCCTAGTCAAGACACCTTTCTCCTTTGGATGCTTCACCCTGTGGCCACCAGTCTTCTAATAAAACTTGGGAAACTGAGTCTTGTAATTCTTTGGGACACCTCATGATCAATTTGATCAATTAAATCTATCCCACTACAATGTCACAGGGGAAATGGGTGGTGGGGGCCCTTAGATATTCCTCTTTAAAGAATTACACCTCTTGCACACAATCCAATTAGAATAAAATGGTCTTTTATTTAGGTGCTAGAGAATGTGACCAAGAGGGAAGACTTCCCTCTTAAGAAGGAGAAAGCATCTTTTCTCCTCCAACAGAAGAAAGACAACAGCTTTTATAGATAGTGGATAGGGTGACCACCTGACAATGGAAAGTATCCTTTGGGGGGGGGTGGAGAAAGCTTGAATGAGGGGTGGTGGTCCTGACTTGTGAAGTTATCTCTGTCCCCTGGCTCCGATCAGGCAACAGCCATCCCTGATAGGCTTATCTCCCTTACTTCTTAGGTGTGTCCATCCTGATGGCTAGTTGGCCAGTTCAAACTGTAATAGTCACAAACCCCCATGTCATAAAGAGACACAGTCTCAAAAAAGAAAAAAGAAATGTTTAGAGTAGATCCATACCAAGATATCCCTTAGATTATTGGAAATAACTGCTTAAGAACATGCTACTTACTCCCAGCATCCTCATACATACATACATACATACATACATACATACATACATACATACATACATCCACAAACACACAGCCCATCCCCTCCCTTAATTTGACAACTTACAGTAAGTTCGTTCATTTTCTGAATGAATTTACTGACCAGGAAGGACATTCCCCATGGAAAAGGTTTATGATAGCTTCTTTGCCAAACATATTGCCTATTCTCCATGAATGAATTTATAGTGTGGCTTTTCAGTTAGTCTCTTGTTATTTATTTAAAATGAATTAGTTCCCTGGTGCCTGATAACCTCTACCTTGACTGATAAGATCCATGTCCTGAATCTTGGAAACTGAGGAACAGAACCTTCCCTGAGGTGAACCCGTGCTTTAGTCCAGCTACTGGGAGAAACTGAGCAATCCTTCAGTCTCCATCTACTGAAACCTCTCAACTCCAGTATCCATATTTGTAGTGTCCAGCATCATTCAGATCAATTGAACATGTTATCTCATTGGAGACTCACCACAATCTTGTGATATAAGGAGTTATTCGTTTGTTTGTGTTCTCATATGTCCTCTGTGACCGCATGGACCATAGTACACCAGCCCCTCTGTCCTCCACTATCTCCCAAAATCTGTCCAAGCTCATATTTATTGTCTCCAGTACACTATCCATCTCACCCTCTGCTGTCCCCTTCTCTTTTTGCCTTCAATCTTTTCCAACATCAGGGTCTACTGTAGGCATTATTTCCCCCATTTTACATTTAAGGCAAAGACTTAAAAGGATTAAATGACTCCCACCGGCATCACTCCTGGTAATCAGGAACTTACTGAAACTGGAACTTAGCCTCTTGTCATTGGAGGCTTGAACCCAGTTCTTTTCCATTGTTCTTTGTCAAAATGATGAATGAGTGAAGAGGGTGTGTTCTCTAAGAAAGAGGAAGGAAACTACCAATGAGGAAGGATTTGAAAGAAACAGAGAACCACTCACGGATGTTTTAAAACACTGCAGTTATTTCCTCTGCATCATAATCCTGTCTTGAGATCTCTTGTTTGCTGCTGATCCCATAGAGACAGGCTGTGGACACTTTAGGTTCCTTAAGATTTCGTGGTTTCCAGACATAGTAACTGGAAGAAGTCACTATAATTATTCATTCATTTATCCATCCATCCTTCTTTCAACTTGTGTTTAGAGTGCCAAATATTTGCTAGGCCAAATAAATTTCCACATTATAAAACTTGTCCTTATAGGAGGGAGCCTAACTTATATGGTGTTCCAGTTACAAGGCATCTTTTCTCTCAGTTCATATAATGGCCTTCTGTGAAAATTTTAGCCTTCTTCTTCCTCTTAGCACTAGAAGATGATCTACTTTTTCCCTACCCTGTTTTTTTTTTTTCCTCCAAAATGTTGATTTTTCATTCCCCACCTCTCTTTTAAAGAATGTCCCAGCCAAATCATGGTTCAGAGCTGTCGCTGTCAGCAATACTGGTTAATGCCACTCACCATTTCTATCCTGCAGCACTTTCCACATTGATTCTTCTCTGTATCTGTTGGCCTGACTGTCTTTCCTCAGAGATTGTTGCCTTCTCTTCCTATATTTGCTTTTTTTCCTACCAACATTCAGAATCCATTGCTGCTACTGAAAGAAGTACGACTATAAAACAAGGATCATTTTATGAGTCTTGCCTCTTCTGCTCCTTCATTCTCCTTCCCTTCCCCCAAACCCCAGGATCGCCTTGACTTGGCTGCCAGGATCTAAGACATTAGTTGAATTCTGGGGGTTCTTCTCCACACTATAAGACTCTTCAGATTTCCTTGACACAGAGAAAGGATAATAGAACAGATCTGCCCACCTTTTTTCTTTGGGATTGATTATAAGGAATATTTAGGAACTTAATTTTACTACTAAGGGAGGGATATCTCACAGTAGGAAAATTGTCATGGGAGTGTGAATGTGGAAGTCCCATGTGCCTAATTGGCTCAGCACAGAGACCACCTAAGGTTTTCATTCTTGATTCTCCCTAAAGCATCCACTCTCTCTTTCTGTCATTTCTTAGATCAGCAATCTCTTGGGCCCTCAGTGCTATGCCAGCAAACATCACAGGCGGAACTCAAGCTAAAGCAGAGAAAACTGGGGGGAGGAATGGAAAAGAAAGAAGAAGTGAAGAGAAAGAGAAGCATGGAGTAGGAGGAATAGAATGGGAAAAGAGATGGCAGAGAAATTGGGGATGTGGGAGAGATAAGGCATTTGGGGTTTGGAGTGGTAGAAAACAGTAACCAGATGCTAAATCCTTCATATTCTTCGATCCAGACAGACCACTCTCAAGAAGCTGGCATTGTAATGGGGGAGGCCACTTGCAGGGGAAAGTCAGAAGAACAGGCACAGTAAAACCAAAGGTGCCCATTGGGGCAGCTGGGTGGTACAGAAGATAGAGCAGTGCACCTGGAGTCAGGAAGGCCTGAGTTCAAATTTGACTTCAAGCATTAACTAGATGACCATGGGCAAGTCACTTAACCTCTATCTGCCTCAGTTCCTCAAATGTGAGACAGAGATAATACCAGAACCTACCTCCCAGGCTTGTTGTGAGGACAAAATGAAATAATATGTGTAAAGTGCTTTGCAAACTTGAAACCATAGAATTGCTTCCCTTTGCAGTTTCCTGGTCTCATGGCTACTCTTCTGTCTTGTGCATTTTAAAATCTTTTGTAATTAAAAGAAAACATGAAATATGTCAGGAATCCTTTAAGCTCTTCTTCTGAGAAGCCATTTCACCTACTGATGACAAACTCAAATGAGATTTTATGTGTATGTGTGTGTATATATGTATGTGTATATACATATATGTGTATGTGTGTATATGTATATGTATATATGTGTGTGTATGTATGTGTGCATATATATATATAATCTTTGGGAGGGAGGTGAAGCCAAGATGGTAGAGAGAAGCCTGGAAGTTGCCTTAGCTCTCCCAAGTTTCCCTCAAAAATATGACATTAAATCAAGCCTCTAAATGATTTCTGGAGCTACAGAACCTACAAAAAGACAGAGAGACACCATTTTCCAACTTGAGATAATTTGGAAGACTTCAGGAAAGGTCTATCTCACTTGGGCAAAAGGGAAGCGCAGCCCAGCTCAGTGTAGTGCAGAGGGGGTCTGGGCAAGTCAGCAGGAGGCTCTAGGCCACAGCAAAGATCAGCAGCTGAGACCCCTTGGTCCTGGCTCAGAAGGCTGGTGGTGCAGCCGGCAAGTTGTGAGACCCTCCAGCCCTGGATGAAAGGGCAAACTGCCAGCTAGAGAACCACCCACAAGATGAGCACAACTAGGCCAAGCCATCCCAGCATAGGGAGCAAGCTCAAGGAACACAGAGGCCTCAGAGCAGAAAACCAGAGACCAGGTCCCTAAGCCCCAGCACAAGAAGCTTGCAACAGTAGCCCCTGTGCCCCAGGAGCAGACCTCAACTTTATAAGTCAAAAAATAGGCTACAATGTGAATAAGAAACAAAACAGGGCCCTTACCACTGACAGCTTCTTTGGTGACAGGGAAGACCGAAACACAAAC
Organism: Dromiciops gliroides; assembly: GCF_019393635.1. NCBI lineage: Eukaryota > Metazoa > Chordata > Mammalia > Microbiotheria > Microbiotheriidae > Dromiciops > Dromiciops gliroides. Next base: position 159,641,353 of record NC_057862.1, on the reverse strand, counting down.
TCAGATGAGGATAATACTGTCAAAATGTCTACATGTGAAGCCTCAAGGGGAAAGATGAATTGGAATCAAAACTAAAAAGCTTTGGAAGAGCTTTAAAAGGATTTTAAAAATCAAATGAGAGAGGTAGAAGAAAAAATGGGGGGGAAATGAGAGAAATGAGTTACACAAGAAAATTATGAAAAAAAAGAGTCAATAGCTTAGAAAAGGAAGCACAAAGATTAATTGAAGAAAACAATCCCTTAAAAAATACAATTGGCTACATGGGGGGAAACTGGCCAAATGCAAAAGTAGGTACAAAAGGTTATCGAAGAAAATAATGTCTTGGGGGCAGCTAGGTGGTACAGTGGATAAAGCACCAGCCCTGGATTCAGGAGGACCTGAGTTCAAATTTGACCTGAGACACTTGACACTTCCTAGTTGTGTGACCCTGGGCAATTCACTTAACCCTCATTGCCCTGCAAAAAAAAAAAAAAAAAAAAGGGAAAAAATATAATTCCTTAAAAATTAGAATTGGGCAGATGGAAGCTAATGACTCTGTGAGATACCAAGAATCAATCAAACAGAATCAAAAGAATGAAAAAGTGCTTTGCAATCCTTAAAATTCCATATAATTACTATCTATTATTATTAGGCCTTCTATCACAAAAAGTTTATTAATGATGAAAGACAGCATAGGCAAACTACCAAGTGATGGAGGAACATAAAGGAGTGACCTTAGGTGTTCAAAGGATGGAGGTCCTATAAGCTGATGCCTTCAAAGAAGAGGAAGATGAGCTGGACTTGGGTATTTTTTTAATATTATTTTATTTTTTTAATTTATGGATTAAAACAAGCATTTCCATAACATAGCACAATAAAAACTGAAACTGCAAATCTTAAATTTGCAACATGCTCTTCCTCTCAAATATACAACAAAATTATCATGTAAATTTCTTTTTTAAAATTTTTTTCCTCATCATTTGGGGAATGGCTAAACAAGTTGTGGTATATTAATGTAATGGAATACTATTGTGCTGTAAGAAATGATGAGCAGGAGGAGTTCTGAGAAACCTGGAAGGACTTACATAAACTAATGCTGACTGAGAGGAGCAGAACCAGGAGAACATTGCACATAGTAACAACAACATTGTGTGATGAACAATGGTGATAGACTTAGCTCTTCTCAGCAGTGCAATGATCCAAAACAATTTCAAAGAACTATAGAAAATGTTCTCAACATCCAGAAAAAAAGAACTGTGGATTATGAATGCAGATTGAACCATGCTGTTTCTACTTTGGGGCCTTTTTTCCCTTCCTTTTTGAAGTTTCTCCCTTGTGCTCTGATTCTTCTTTCACAATATGACTAATAGAGAAACATGCATAATGTGATTGTACACATATAAACCATATCAGATTGCTTTCCATCTTAGGGAGGGGGGAGGGAAGGAAAGGTGGGAGAGAAATTTGGAACTAGAAATCCTATGAAAACAAATGTTGAAAACTATCCTTATATGTAACTGGAAAATAATAAAATACTGTTGTTTTTATGTAAAATTATTCTATACATCTATTTATCAATCCTTTCTCTAAATACAGATAGCATCTTTCTTCATATGCTTTTTAATAATTTGGATATTTATAATAGACAAAATAACTTACTTGCTCAAAGTTGTTCTTAAAACAATATTGCTGTTACTGTATATAATGTTCTCTTCGTTATGAGCTGGATCTTGAAGGCTGGGAAAAACTTGAAGGGAGAACACAGGAATGGCATGTTTCAGCTCAGAAGAGAACATGAGCCAAGATATCAGATGAGAGTACAAATAAGAATAAAAGAAGTCTATATACATAAGGAACAGCATACATAAATAATCAAGAATATTTGGAGGTTTATTGGCAGTAGAGAGCAAGAACCAAGGAAGAGCCACATATGACTTCAATTTCAAATCTGGGTGATTGGGGAAAATATTGGCGTCTGTGAGGTACAATTGGACCACATGGGCCCTCTTAGTAGATAAGAGGCTTTCAGTGGGAAGTGTATCAAAAGCAATAGTTAAGTAATAAATGCTCAATGGTTGAGAAATGTGTATTTGGGTGGAAACTTGATCATAAGGACTCTTAGGGAAAAACAACCTGGTTGTGGGTTAGAGGGAGCTACAGGGAGAAGATGAAGGAGGGAACAGTATTTTACCCTAAAGTAATGAAGACAGTCATAGTCAGCAAGGTAGCACCTTAGAGTGTAGCCTGAACCAGATTATAGTGTAATTAGGAAATATTTAACAAAATAAATCAAAATACAACAGAAGAGAGATAATGTTAATACAATGTGTGGTTTTCTAAGTCAATAGGCTGTAGTAGGGATCCTTATATATGGTTTAGTGGCCCACCTTTTCTATTTGAATTTGACATGACTGATCTAAGAGGTTTCTTCAACAAAGTTGCTATACTCTATATTAGCAGTTAATTATGCAAACACAATGGGGTAGCTAGGTGACCACAGCAGATAGAGGCCAGGGCCTGAAGTCAAGAAGACTCATTGTCCTGACTTCAAATACGTCCTCAGACCCTCACTAGCTGTGTGACTCTGGGCAAGTCACTTCACCCTGTTTGCCTCAGTTTCCTCATCTGTCAAATGAGTTGGAGAAGGAAATGACAAACCACTTTAAGATCTTTGTCAAGAAAGCCCCAAATGGGGTCATGAAGAGTCGGACATGACTTAACAAGAACCAAATGCAAATGTCTGAGGGAGAGTGGGTAAGAAAGAACAAAAGAATGAGATGACACCAGCTTAGGCCCTTTGAGTGTTCTATGTTGCACAAGTCCCTTGAGAACCGTGGGTACCTGAGCTTGTTTTAGAGCCAGGACTGGGCTCACTGTTTGGTCAGCCCTACCAGTGGCAAGAATAAGTGCTCCAGGAAGGATGTTGAGGCTCACAGTGTGACTGTCAAGTGCAGGGAAGGAAGTTTGCTGTTAGCTATCAGCTGGGAGTTCTGTCGAGAAACTTGATTTTATAAGCAGAGCATCAGTGGGAAAGGAAGGTGAGGTTGCTGCAGAAGAGTTGTTATTTTTGGAAGTTCTCTCTTCAGGTACAGGTTCACCTTTCAAGCTGAATTTGCATGAGCTTTGCCGGCAGATTCCCCTTGTCTCTCCTTTCTGGCCAATACTGGCCTTTCTTTATGTCTGGGCCTTGCTAAGGATGTGGATGGAATTTGTGGTCTTCACTACATTAATATTTCTGGCTAGCTCCTCCACCCCCAGTCACTAGACCCACAACTATACCCATTGAGTTTGTCATAGATTCAGAGCTGGAAGGAGCCTTCTAAGTCTAACCCCCTCCTATTATAGATGAGGAAACTGAGGCACATAGGTTAACTGATTGCCCAGTATCATATAGCTCTACTAAATGTCTGAGGCAGGATTTCAACTCAGTTCTGCCTGAGGCAGCTAGGTGATATAAGGAGCAGAGTTTAGCTCCTGGACTTGGAGTCTGGAAGACCCAAGTTCAAATCCATCCTCATATTTTTACTAGCTGTACAATGCTGGGCAAGTCATTAACCTCTGTTTGCCTCTGTTTTCTCACCTATAAAATGTGAATAATGATAGATAGCATTCACCAACTAAGGTGGTTGTAAGGATCAAATGAGTTCATATTTGCAAAGCATAGAGCACAGTGCCTAGTACCTAGGAGTTGCTTAATAAGTGCTTATTTTCTTCCTTCCTGACTCCAAATGACTGACACTCTTGATATTCTGCCACCTGTAAAAGGGTGCAGACTCAGACATGTAGGTTCTTGAGCACTTTTATGAAAATGGGGTAATTACAAGGAACACGTCTGCAAGAAGGGCTCAGGATAGAGCACTGGACTTGGAAGCAGAAAGACCAAAGTTTGAATCCTGCCTCAGAAATTAACCTCTGGTGGGGCAGCTAGGTGGCACAGTAGATAGAGCTTAAATTGCTGATCTAAGAAGTGACAGGATCAGTAAGATCTCTCATAAAGCAGCAGCTGGGTTCAAGTTCCCACCAGGAACACTCACAACCATAACGGGTAAAGGTAGCAATAATGGTCTGAAGAGTCGCAGGAGCTCTGGTGAGGTCTATTACCTCATCAGTGACATGGCCTGGGCTCTTAAGGCACCAGGTTAAACTCAGACATAGAAACAATGGGATCTCTACATCTTAGGGCAAAGAAAGGATAGAGTTCCTCAGGGAGTTCCTATGCCTTGAAACTATTTTGAGTTTTTTTTTGTTTCCCATCTTTATTATTCAAAACCAAATGTATTTGAAATGACCTGGATACCCAATCCAATTGTGACACATTCTACAAAAATTTCTCTCTTTCTGTACCACATCCTTTGCAAAAGGTTACCCCACAGCAACCCCAAAGTTCATTACTTTCCTTAGGGGAATCTGGGGAGTTAATGGGTTATTTAAGTATTCCATGTTTTTTCTGTATCTGTTTATGTGTCCCTGTTAGTCTTGGGCATCTTATGGTGTGGTTTTTTTTTGGGGGGGGGGGGTTCAAAATGAAATAAAGACTATCCTGCTATATCTGTATTTATTCCTTAAGTGCTTTATGGGATCTAGGGACCCATTTCCTACATATATGGGGAAACTAAGACATGAGCTATACCATATTTTTGAAGATTTTCCTGGAAGTCATTGCAGTTGGGAGCAACTAGGCAAAGAGAGACAGATAATATCCCTGGTTGGTTGGTTGGTTGGTTTTGGAGGAGAGTAATTCTCTAGGATTGGATCCAGTCCGTTTAACCCCAGAGACTTTGGGGGCCCCTAGAACATGGGTTACCTAGACAGGCAGAGTATAGATAATCAATAGCCACAGATGTCCAAAAAATCATTTTTAGATGCCTTTAGTCTTTTCTTCAACCAGATATTTAGCACAAAGCAAAATACTGAACACTCTCTTAGCCTGAGTTTCCTCTTCTGTGAAATGAGGGAATGTTGGACAAAATGGCCTCTAAGATCCCTTGCAACTTTAGAGCTCTAATTTTATGACTTGGCATTTACTATGTATCCCATAGTATGATCCTGAGCAAGACACTTAACCTATCTGTGCCCCAGGTGATTTCTCTGAAAATGAGATGATTAGATCAAATGGCTTCTAAGATCTTTGACAGCTCTATATCTATGATCCTTTTTTGATTCTAAGAGTCTCAGCTAGGATCATATATATCCTAAGTCCTAGACTAGAACTATTAGCATCCAATAAAATTTCAGGATTTTTAAAGGTGGGGGTACCAGGACAACTGGCTTTTCACAGCTATAAATTTCTCAAAATGTTCCTTGTCTCAGGTCAAATCTTTAGGAAGAGAGCAGTCAAACTTTGTTACTGAGCTCTTTTTTATAATTGCTCAAATGTATTTCTTTTTCTGTTATATTTTCTTTTTCCCCCAATTACATATAAAAAAAATTTAACATTCATTTAAAAAATTTTGAGTTCCAAATTCTCTCCCTCCCTCATTGAGAAGGTAAACATTTTGTAGAGATTATACATATGCAGTCATACAAAACATATTTCCATACTAGTCATGTTGTGAAAAAAACAGACAAAAAAAACACAAGAAAAATAAAGAAAGCAAAGAAAAAGTGTACTTTGATCTGCATTCAGACCCCATCAGTTCTTTCTTGGGAGGTGGATAGCATTTTTTCCCTAATTCCTTCAGAATTGTCTTGGATTGTTATATTGTTGAGAATAGCTGTCATTCACAGTTGATCATCATACAATATTGCTGTTACCATATACAGTGTTCTCCTGGTTCTGCTCATTGCACTTTGCATTAGTTAATGTAAATCTTTGCAGGTTTTTCTGAAAGCATCCTGCTTGTAATTTCTTATAGTGCAGTAGTAGTATTCCATCACAATCATATACAACAACTTGTTCAGCCATGTCCCAATTGATTGACATTTTCTCAATTTCCAACTCTTTACCACTACTGAGTTGTTATAAATATTTTTGTACATATAGGTCCTTTTCCTTTTTTATTTTTATCTTTTTGGGATATAGACCTAGTAGTGGTATTGCTTGTTCAAAGGATATACAAGGTTTTATAGCCCTTTGGGCATAGTTCCAAATTTCTTTGCATGTTCTCCCATGTCTTGATAAATTTTAGTCAAGATTAAAACAATCAATCACTGAAGATTCTTTTTTGCGTGTGTGAGGCAATTGGGGTTAAGTAACTTGCCCAGGGTCACACAGCTAGCAAGTGTTAAGTGTCTGAGACCAGATTTGAACTCAGGTCCTCCTGACTCCAGGGCCAGTGCTCTATCCACTGCACCACCTAGCTGCCACAATCACTGAAGATTCTATCCAGAGCTCTAAGACCTACTTAATTCTGCTCACACCCAAACCCTTTTATGCTGCTTTTCAATCTTCTCCTGATTTATCCAGTTCTCCTAAGGATACATAACTACACTTTGTGTCATAGGCAGGGTGTATGAGGCTAGAAGTCCCAAAGATCACAATTACCAATTTCATTCAGCCTCCAAATGCACCAAGTATTCATCCTTCTTTGATATTTTTTTATATACAGATTTTTCCCCTCTCTGGGACAATGCCATTTGTTCCAGTGGCTCCAAGAAATCACTTAAATTCATGTCCTCCTCTGAGTTCGGTCAATCAACAAAAAGTTACTAAGTGTCCCTACTATATATAGCTCCAGGAACTATGCTAGTTGCTGGGGATAGAAATATTAAAAATGAAACAAGTTCTATTCTCTAGGAATTACATTCTATATTCTTAGATTCTAATAGGTGTGGAAATTTATTTTGATTTGGGGACCCTACCTTTGGGCTGAGATTAGAAAGCCTTATGCTCTCATGATCTCTTCTGTGTGGGAGGTGCTGGTGCCCCTCCCCCTCTGCTTCAGCTGAGCTAAAAAGCCCCATGGGCTGTACAAGACGCCAGGTCAGATATCTGGGAGGGGGCCCCAGCTCCCTCCGCCCTGAGCGGATCTATCCAAGAGATCCGGGCTCTTCCAGGCCAGGCTCTGGTGTAGCCAATGCCAAGGTCCCAGGTGCACAGCACAGGGCACAGGGCACGGGCCCCTGGAGCCCTGAGTATGGTATGCATGACATTTGAGCATCCCCATCTCCCCAGCTGCAGCCCTGGCTGGCAGATTAGCTTGGGGTCTGTGGGGGTGCAAAAAGCCCCGAGATTTGAGTGGAGAGAAGTAAGATATATATAGACCTGGGAGTTAGATGGCAGAGGAGGCCGAAGGACAAGATTGAGGGGGGCTGACGAGATTAAGAGAGCAGAAAGGCTGGAGCACTAAGAGATGGGGGAAGGAGAAAAAGCTAAGAGCAAGAAGGGATGGAAGCCGAAAGACAAGATTAAGGGGGCTGATGAGATGAACAGAACAGAGCACTAGGAGAACGGAAGGAGAGGTCGGTGAGAGAGAAACACAGGGGTTCAGCAGTGGCAGTAAGGAGAGGAAAGTTAGAAGCAGGGGGATAGACAAAGTGAAAGGGGCTTGGAGTTAGAATAAAGGACCTGAGTAGGGAAAGTAGAACATACCCTAAGGCAAGAGGCAGCTAAGGCCCTTATTGTATTAAAAAAGTTCCAGGCACAGCAGATGGAAAGAGAGGCGTGCCAGAACGCAGTCAGGTTGCACATTTTATTTCCCGGTATTCTTAATTTTAAATAGTATCTCATAAATAAACTCTGCTTTGATTATTTAGTTAAGAGGCTTCTTAATCTTTATCTTATCAATTTTGGGAGTGGAGCAGTGTGGTAGAACTTTATAAACGGCCCACATTAAATTAATAGCAGTCAGATAGCCAGTTAGTCAAAAGTCCCCAGATTAGTCCTCCAGTCAGATTAAGCCCCCCAAATTAGGCCAGTAAATCAAAATATTTTTACATAGGAGAGACACAAGAAGTGCAAATTTGCATAGATGTATACATATATGTGTTTATTCAGATTAAACATAAAGAGAAAAATGAAAAAACTATAAAGTAGCTAAAGCAAGGGAGTTTAGGGGGTGGGTGGGGAGGACACTAGCAATTGGAGGCACCAGGAAAGGCTTCATGTGAAAAGTCATACTTGGGCTTTATCTTGAAGGAAGGTACTAATTCTTTGCAGCACAGCTAAGGAGGGTGTATGAAGAAGAACTTTATTCATGACACGGGCAATTGCCAGGGCAAAGGCATGGGAGGTGGAGTGACACATGGGAGGGATAGTTACGTGATACAAGTGGCTCCAGGGCTAGACTTAGAGTCAGGAAAATCTTAGTTCAACTTCTGAAACATACACTAACTAGCTGTAAGGGATTGGCAAGGTGTTGTTTTGATTTTGCTCATAAAGGTTAAGGATCACCACATGGGTCTGTCTAGATGTGCCTGTCAGGGAAACAAGAATAGATATTTGTAAGCTCTCCTCTTTCCTCTCTTCTTTGAGGGGGATTTCGACTCCTGCCAATAGGGAAAGCAAGAGGTTGGAGCCAAAGGCTGGCCATTCTGCTCTCCCCAGAGAAAGAAGGTACTGGGATAAAATTATATGTAACTGCTCCCTTAATTATTGTTGGGCAGCTAGGTGGCACAATGGATGGAGCACTGTACTTGGAACCAGAAAGACTCATGACTTCATGAGTTAAAATGTGGCCTCAGACACTAGCTGTGTGACCCTGGGCAAGTCACTTAACCCTGTTTGCCTCAGTTCCCTCATTTATAAAATCGGCCAGAGGAAATGGCAAACCATTCCAGTATCTCTTCCAAGAAAATCCCAAATGGAGTAATAGAAAAGTCAAACACAACTGGAAAAAAAAGATGATTATTGTTATTCTAAGGGAAGTAAAATTTATGTTCAAGCTATACTTTTCTAATTTTTTTTGGCAGTGCAATGATTTGCCCAGGGTCACACAGCTAGTAAGTGTCTGAGGCCAAATTTGTACTCAGGTCTTCCTGACTCCAGGTCTAACAAACACTTTATCCACTACACTAGATAACCTGCCAATTTTACAGATTAGGAAAAAGGCGTAAAGAAATAAATGTATCTAGCCAAGGATTATGGAATTCAGTGGCACAATGATATCTCATTATATATCTATGTAATAATTTACTTAGCTGTTGGATAACTGATAGATGGGTTATTTCCAGATTTTTGCTGTTATATGTAGTATAATTAGGAACAATTTTGAAGAATAGATTTTTTTTTAAGATTTTTTCTTTTAATAAAATCCTTCAGATATTCCTATTAGTGACATCATGAATCAGAAGTTCTAAATAGCTTCATACTTCTTACTGTATATGTCTATGTAGTTTTTAAAAAGATTTCCCCAGTTCATAGCTCCATTTCTATTCTCCCCACCTAGACAGTTTCTCAGGCAAAGCCAGGAAGGATCTCTAGAGTGCTCTAATCTTTCATTGGCTTCTCCCTGATGTAGGATAAAGGCAAAAAAGTACATACTCTTCCTTCCTTCCTCCCCTCTTTGCTACCCTTCACTACTTCCTCCTCTGGCCTTTCTTTAATGTTTCTTAATTATCAGCTTCACCCATCATCATACCAATCCCTTGGGAGAAACACACACACATTCTTTCCCCCAGTTATTTAAATGGAAGGCCCTGTAGTGGGGGAAGGGGGAGAGAAGAGGCTGGCAAATGCTCCTGGCACTCACTAACAAAGAGTTTAAATATTCTTTTAAAATCCCAAGTACTCCTCAAATTGATGCTTTCTCTCTGCATCTGGTTCATACAAATCCTAGAATGGCTGAGCCGCCCATAGTAGCTATGCAAACAACCTGGCACCTGGGAGCCCTGGATGGCAGAGAACCCAAGGGCACCCAGTATTCTTAGTCAAGTTGACAATGGCTTAGATAAGAATCAACACAAACCCCTTAAAGCAGGAACAAGTGACACTAAAGATATCACACGTGAGACAGACAGCTGTGGGATCTTGAAAACCAAGATTGCAAAGATACTAAATGTAGTGGGGAGTGCAATTGAATTTTGAAGTGCTGTGGCAGTGGAGTTTGCTTGGGTGTTGAAAAATAGTAGCAGTAAGTGCAGCTCCCCAAACTGAAATACCATTAGAGCCCCAGTAGACCTGTAAAACTCATGCCCCACCCACACTACACTGAACACAAGACATATTCAGAGCACATGATTTTAAAACAGGCAGTGAGTTTGGCTGCAAGGAGAAAGCATGGCACCCTTGGAACCCATGTACTAGACCTGGAGTCAGGAGGAACTAAGTTCCAATCCAGCCTTAGGTACTAACTCTCTAGCTAAGTCACTAAAACCCTGTTTGCCTTAATTTTCTCATACATAAAATGGGGATATATAATTGCACCTGCCTCCCAGAGGCATTGTGAGGATAAAAATGAGATAATATTTGTAAAGTGCTTTGCAAACCTAAACACACTATATAAATACTAGCAATTATCATTATGATTAGTATCATTATTAGTATTATTATTCCTTGCCTTGGCAGGACCAAGTTAACAGAACAGCTTACATTCCTTGGGACTACCCACCCCCTTTAGAGATGTTCAGGATTAAAGGGACAGAGCTACAATTCAAGGCATGCACTTGAGAGAGAAGGGGTGGCAGGGAGGGAGAGAGAGAGAGAGAGAGAGAGAGAGAGAGAGAGAGAGAGAGAGAGAGAAGAAAGAAGGAGAGAAAGAAAGAAAGCAGAGCTTCAAGAGAGACCATTAGATCACCGAAGTCCTGAATTACATTAACAGGGAGTTGCCAACCTTTGCATGAATGGATAGTAATGGAATATCACTGGGAGAATGCCCTTGCAAATGTGTTTTTTCCTGTCCCAAAGCCTTAAAATGCTGCACTGAAAAGGAGGCCCCCAGAAAACTCAAAACCTACATTCCCTGGATGTTTGGGAGTAAATAGTTTTGGGAAAGAGGTGGTGAGTGTATGTGTTTCAGATTTTATTCCTTGTTACTTACCTTGTACTCTATTTTAAGTCAATGTCCTTTTCCTTACTGTGATGTCCTGCTTAGTTCAAAGAGATCCAGTGTGGAAAAAGGGACTCCCCAGCACTGGGGCCCCAAACCACTGTTAGACACCTATAGGTAGGATTCCAGCCCACTACCTATATATATCTTGAGTGACCTCATTTAAGGCCCACTTGGCCAAAGACATATGGCAATAATTCTGAAGGATGTGATATTCCCTACAAAGTATTGAAGGCCTCTATTTTAAAAAGATTCAAGTTAGACTCTGAACACTTTAAAGAGAGGCTTTAAAACTTTACAGACTCAACCTAAAGAATCAATAGCTCAATTTGGAAAAACAGTTAATGGAACTATTTAAATCTTGGAAAGGAAGCACCAAAGCAAAGGGTAAAGGGAAGAGTTATTGAATTAAATGGTCTTGGTCAATTCTTTCACACAATCTCTGATAGAAATTCAAGTCCTGATTAAAGATAGGAAAGTGAGCCCCGGCTCAGGCATCTGAGGTGACTGATAGCCTCTCATTTTACAAAGGGAAGGAAGAATTCAGTTTTTAAATCTCCCTACTTTTTAGGGGAGATAAAAGGTAACTTGAAAAAAGGAAAAGGGAGAGTAGATCCTTTCAAGAGAAAGCCCTCATATGTGATAAAGCAATTAAAGAAGAACACAGAGATAGCCAGGCCTGCTCAGTTTAAGGGGAAAATTTGTTTTCTTGGTGAGCAGAGAAGGCTACTTTACATTTTAGGGAACTAAAACAAAGAGCTCCTTAGCTGCCAAGACTAATCAGTCTACCCGGGGTACTTCAGAACACAGGAAATGACTCTTAGAAAAGACAGACAATATCATGCATATGCAATTAGCCATCTTCACCTCCTCTGGAGCTCTCTCTTCAAAGTTGTTTTTTTCTTCAACTTTTCCTTATGGAACTTTCCTCTGTATAGCCTTAGATGGAGCTGACCATTCCATTTGGGCTGCATTCCCAAGGAACCTGACTCCAAAAAGTCCCTGTCTGGGAATGCTGGGGACTGATTCTGGCCTCACACGGTCCTGGAGTTGCTCCTTTATTAGTCAGTCAGTAAGCACATATTAAGAGCCTACTAGGTACCAGGCACTGTGCTACACACAAAGACAAATGGCAGCCCCTGCCTTCAAGGAGATCACTGTCTAATGGGAGAGACAACATGAAAACAACTATAGACAAACAATATAGAGAGGATAAACTGTATCAATAAACAGAGTGAGCCCTGCATCCCTTCAAGTGGCTGTCAGGGGGAGAGGTTGTTGGGTTTTAGTACTGGCCTCACCCTTGTTTACTTGCTCCAGTTGTTGAGGGAGTATTAATATCCTTCAATTCCATAGATCACCCCCTCCCGTCTTAGGTTTCAATGAGAGGCAGTATGGAGTAATGTATTGTAATGATTGGAATAACGCCACCTACTGGAGACTTACTATAGGAAAGCTCCACCATGAGGAGAATGCCTCAGAGGGCAAAGCCATGCGGCTTTTCCTTGGCATCAGGAAGTAATGTTTGCGCATGGGTACTGTCTATCAAGGCTACCAGCCAATCAACTTGAGGAGCCTCCTATTTTCTGGGAGGGGACAGGAAGGAGGAAGGAGCGCCTGTGTAGAGAGGTCTGTCTCTTTTTGGTTCCTGACTTCATGGTGGTGGTGGTGGCCACAGAGGACTTCACAGGAAAATTGAGGAAAGATAGGATTGCCATGCTGTTGGAATTCTGTTCTCAATCTTTCTCTTTCTATCTTTCAATAAACCTTTAAAAACTTAAACTTGTTTTATCAGTGATTCCCAAAACTGGGGGAACAGATTAGAACCCACATTTAGAATCTTAAATTACACAGTATAGAGAATGGGCTAGGACAGCCAAGTGGCTCAGTGGATAGAGCACCGGCCCTAGATTCAGGAGGACCTGAGTTCAAACCCGGCCTCAGACACTTAACACTTACTAGCTGTGTGACCCTGGGCAAGTCACTTAACCCCAATTGCCTCACCAAAAAAAAAAAAAAAAAAGAATGAGAATGGGCTAGAGTTGAGATCAAGGAAAACTGGGGTTCAGGTCCTAACTCTAGTACATGATGCCTGTGTGACCCTGGGCAAGTCCATGTTTCAGTGTCCAAACTAGTTTCTAAAAACTATGAGTGGCAGAGTTGTCACCAATCTGCTTTGATGAAAGTAGGTTTCTTCACCAGGAGTTCCCAAAACTAATAAAATCATAGATTTAGTTCCTCCCAAAAATTAGCATTAGGGCAGTTAGATTCATTTCATTCTTATCCCTTCTTACCCTCCCCCTTCCAGTTAAATAATTAAATAGTATCCCTCTCTGATACCTCCTCACATCTCTAAGATTGTCTAACATGACAGAAAAAAAAATGACATTGCTAGAGGGGATGTGGAAAAATTGGAACATGAAAATACTTTTGGTGGAGTTGTGAACTGGTCCAACCATTCTAGAGAACAATTTGAAACTTTGCCCAAAGGCCTATAAAGCAGGGCATACGCTTTTGACCCAGCAGTATCCTAAAGAGATTTTAAAAAGGGGGGAGGGAAATCTATTTGGGGTTTAAAAAAAAAAAACTTCTAACAGCTTTTTTGTGTTGGCAAAGAATCAAAAATTGAGGAAATATCCATCAACTGGGGAAAGTTGTGGTATGATTGTGATAAAATACTATTGTGCTATAAGAAATGATGATAAGCAGGGTGGTTTCAGGGCGGGAAAACCGCAACACCTATATAGAACTGATGCAAAGTGAAGTGAGAGAAACCAGCAGAACATTGCACACAGTAACAGCAATGCGATAATGATGATCAACTGTGAAAGACTTAGCTACTCTGATCAATACAAGGATTCAAGCCAATTCCAAAGTACCCATGATGAAAAATACTTTCTACCTCCAGAGAGAAAACGGATGAACTCTGAGTACAGATTGAAGCATTTTTTTAAACTTTCTTTATTTTTCTTGTGTGTGTGTGTGTGTGTGTGTGTGTGCGCGCGCATGCGCGCGCGCTCACCTGTGGTCTTTTGCAACATGGCTAATATGGAAACATTTTACATGACTTCACATGTATAATTGATAACATGTGCTTGCCTTTTCAACAGGTGGGGGAGGGACTAGAGGTAGAGAGAAAATTTGAAACTCAATATTTTTTAAAAAATGAATGTTAAAATTTTTTACATGTAATTGGGAAATATTTAGCAAAATAACAACATATTTTTTTAAAGTAATAGCCCTCTTGGGTGGCTAGGTGGAACAGTGGATAAAGAGTACCTGAGTTCAAATCTGGCCTCAGACAATTGACGCTTACTAGCTGTGTGACCCTGGACAAGTCACTTAATCCCCATTGCCCTGCAAAAAAAAAAAAAAAAGTAATAGCCCTCTTCCTCTCTTCCCCTACTATTTGCTTTGTTTATTAGTTTTAAAATTTCCATTTTCTGTGCCTTGTTCTAAAAAAGGATTTCCTTCCCTCATTCTCTTCATTATTCATCTTTCCTTTTCATCTATTCTAGACATATATTCTTTGATTCATGGCCTTCCTACTTATTTATTCTTTCTTTAGTTTCTCTCTTCTCCATGGAACTATTGCTCCTAAGGTACTTATTTGGGGTTTCTTCTTCTAAAGTTTCTGTGTACTTGCTTTGCAAATCCTGCCACCCACTCCATCTCTCCTGTTTTTTTCTGCTGTTCCTCACTCTTGGAAATACCAATTCCTGCATGTGAGAGAGAGGATGTTCCCAAGGAAAGAATTTTCCTATGATATCACTTATTGTGCAGTTCATTCTTGTTCTCCGTCCTTCTCATGGTCATTCCTCCCCCCATTTTCCTTAAAATCTCCATTGTCCCATTCCCTCCCACTCTTCTGGATGTCAGTTGCCCCCATGAGCTCTGTTTCCCTTTCTGCTGAGCCAGGATGAATGTTCTCTATAAGCACCAAATCCCTACACATGATACCCATTGTAAAGTCCCAATCTTCAATTGATGGCATCCTGTTCCCTCTAATGATGCTGAGGTGGGAAAGTCGAAGCAGCAGTACAAAGCTAAATGAGTTTCTGCGGTCTGGGTGGCTGAAGAAGGCAAAAGACTCCTCTCTGGGAGTTTCTATCACCAGGCATGTCTTTTTGTTCATAAAGGGGGTGGGGCATTTCGGTACTCGAGGGATAATAGTGTAAGGCTAAAATTCTAGCTAAACTGTCTAAAATATCTAATGAGTGGTCGCCAATAAATTATAAGCTTTAGCAAGAGTTAGACTTTTAAGCATTTATTAAGGAGAATAAGAATTTGGTAAAGAGAGAGAAAAAGGCCTAGATTCCTATCTATTAAAGGGAGAGCACATTTCTAGCTCCCTTCTCCGCCAGAGTCCAGAGGAAAGAGAGTGAGACCGAGCGCCAGTCTCTTCCTTCCTCCTCCCACTAGTTCGCGTCACTTCCTGAAGCCTGGTCTTGCCCTCAAAGACCTTTGCTTCATGGGCAGAACTCTTCTACAGTAAGTATCCAGCAGGTGGCGTCATTCCAATCGTTACAATAGACTCAATTAGTCAAGGATGGGTTGCTTCAGGCATCAACCCAGTGGTAGGTAGCTCATATAACAAACAGCCACTTGTCCAACTTGCCTAGTTTTCAATCAACATGCATTTCGAACCACAGCCTCTGGTGGCCACCCCTTAGCTTACAATCCTTTTTTTTGTTTTGTTTTGTTTTGAGGGGCAGTTGGGGTTAAGTGACTTGCCCAGGGTCACACAGCTAGTAAGTGTTAAGTGTCTGAGGCCGGATTTGAACTCAGGTCCTCCTGACTCCAGGGCCAGTGCTCTATCCACTGTGCCATCTGGCTGCCCCCGCTTACAATCCTTTTGAACACTTACAAATAGAGTTTTTCAACATGCCCAAAGCAGGTCATTATAAGCACTGCCTTGTCATAGTTGACCAACTTACAAGGTAGGTTGAAGTGTTTTCCACTTCTAAAGCCACAGGAGCCTTTGTTGCCAAGATTCTCATCAAAAGAGTGGTGCCTAAATCCAGTCCACCTGCCTGCATACACTCCCATTAAAGGTCTCATTTGACTGATTCAATTCAATTAGGGGTATTCTAATTTAGATATTACTCCTAAATTCCACACCCCATACCATCCTCAGAGTTCTGGCCAGGTTGAGCATACAAACAGGGAACTTAAAAATATGATTGGTAAATTATGATTTGAAATCCACTTAAAATGGCCAATATTCTCTCTTTCTTCTGTCTCTGTAGTAGACCAAGGTGGGAATTACATATTTCTTCTTATGAAATGCTTTTTGGTCACTCTTCAATAAGTGTAAAACCTTTTTTCCTAGTGTATATATCATTGCTTGGTGGGGATGCTTCTGTTGCCTCCATATATGAGAATTACAGAATAGATAGAGCTTTGTGACACATGAACAGTGGTACAAACTGGACCTTAGACTACTCTCACCATGATTTCTGCCCTGGTGACAACTTTTACATCAAGAATTTTCCCTGAACCAGTGGGACTCTTGGGAAATTCCATTCCAGGTTCTGCAGACCACTCCAATTGCCATCATGATTGGGGAAAAGGGGGCAGCTAGGTGGCTCAGTGGATAGAGCACCAGCCCTGGAGTCAAGAGGACCTGAGTTCAAATCTGGCCTCAGACACTTGATACTTACTAGCTGTGTGACCCTGGGCAAGTCACTTAATCCCAATTGCCTCACCAAAAAAAAAATGAGTGGGGAAAAGGACTTATGGATTCACTGCTCACACATAAAACCTGTGTCATACTCTGGTTCATAAGTCTTGTAGGCTCTAATCCTATAAGACTCTTCTCAAGAGGGCTGACTCTCCACTACTTGTAGGGTTGTGGGTTATCTTGATTTTGATACCTTGATTAACTTCTTGCTTCTTTGGGTTGTGATGCTTATTGAGGCAATATCTGAATCCTTTTGAATTGCTTTCCCTTCATGTTGTTATCCAGAATTTGTTTCAGGGACACTCCCTCTCCAGGTTACATTTGTTCCTGTGATGGAAAGGAGAGCTTTGTTTGAACACCTTATGCTGAAACAACATCCTCATTTCCTCCCAGATGGCTAGAGATTATTATCTAGTGATTCCAGTTTTTCTGCTGTTTGCTATTATGATGTGGAGAATAAGAAAGACCATGCAGAGATCCAGGCCCTTTTCCCCATACATCATTGTCTTGATTTTGGCAGCAGCAGCTATCCTTCATTGTGGCATCCAACCTACTAATTGCAAGCCAAAGCAAGGTGGGGGCCTTATTTGTGAACCTAATATGATATGTTGGAAAGTAAAGAATGGGAGCCTTGGAAAAGTTTCCTCTCCCTGAAATGCTAATAAGAATGAAAAGGTTCCTATTCCTTTTTTTGGTTTTGTTTTGTTTTTTGCAGGGCAATGGGGAGTAAGTGACTTTCCCAAGGTCACACAGCTGGTAAGTGTCAAGTGTCTGAGGATGGATTTGAACTCAGGCCCTCCTGAATCCAGGGCTGGTGCTTTATCCACTGTGCCACCTAGCTGCCCTGGTTCCCATTCCTTCTACTAAGACCTTCCCCTAGACATGCTGTTATTTCCCAGGAGATAGACTATGTAGGACAGGTAGCAGACCCTCTCCATCCAGCAGGCTTACATCTCCTGAACCTACACCTTTTAAAATTACATTTTCCCAGTCTACTCCAAAACCTTCTGTTAACAAGGTTTCTTCTCCTTTAAATACTTCCATGAATCAGTCCTTTTTACAGGAGTAAGTCATCTCAGATAAACCAGCAACACTCCTAAATAATCCAACAATGCCCTTAGATAACTCAACTATGCTTCTAGATAATCCATCAGTATAACCTATAGTAGTGGCCTCTTTAATGTAACTCCTAGTAGTATAACTACATCAGTATAACTTCCAGCAATCCTTCTACAACATATTATGCCCCTCCAGTCTCCCATGAGACTCTTTTTAGCCCAGTTCCTGGTCTAACCCCAACTTTCCCAGCAACTGGGGGAAAGAGCAATATACAGACTTTACTCTGCCCCCCTTGATGGGCAGGCAGGCTGTAATCTTCCTGTATGGATTCCAATGAGTTACATAGAAAGATAGTTTTTTACATTTGTGTTCATAAGATTTTTAGTTCCAAAGGGATAGCAAAGCTGTTTGGCCTTACAATCCTTGTTATGTTGGCCTGTTTCTTTTATTTTTCCTTCTTGTCCTTGGAAATGATAGGTATGTTCCTGCCCCAACACCTAAGTGATTAAAATACTATTAGTCTGAGTCACAAAAAGCTAGCTCTGAATTTAGGAGAAGAGAGAAATTGATGATCATGGTAGTGACAAAACCATTGTAGAACAGAATCTTTTCAATTCTATCATATATACTTGTGTTCCCAAAAAGGCTGGAGGCCTTATCTGTGCTACTGTAAGAGAAAGATTTAAAACTCTCCACTATTTTGGCACCACAGATAGCTGTAATAGAACAGGAATTGTTTGGTGGCTAAACTCTAGCTCTATGACAGGGATGACTTCTTGGACTAATTGTACTTAGATGAGAAGGTGAACTCTTTGCCGCCATCATAGGAAGTTGTTTCTTCATCTGAGAATGAGTGGGTTTTAAATAATTGGGACGCATAGCCAGATAGGTCCTAAAGTGCATCATGCTAAGGCCATAGGGCAGCATGGATGTTGGATTTGTCAGCATATTTATACACATGACTCTTGGCTAATGGTTCCTGTTGATGCAAGTGAGATCATGCCATGGGTACAAGAAAATAATCTTATTTTTGTTGGACCATTTGCCCCTTTTGTTTTTGCTAGATGTGATCATGAGAATTGGTGGGATCATTTATTCTGTTTTTCTTGGATTACTTCTCTGTTTCAAGGCCTGGGATCCTGTCCTTCATTTGCACATGGGCTCTCACTATTCTGTGCATTATCATTCATTTCTGGCTATATTTTAACTACTGTACTACATGCACTTCTTCTTCTTTTTTTTTTTTTTAGTGAGGCAATTGGGGTTAAGTGACTTGCCCAGGGTCACACAGCTAGTAAGTGTTAAGTGTCAGAGGCTGGATTTGAACTCAGGTACTCCTGACTCCAGGGCTGGTGCTCTATCCACTGAGCCATCTAGCTGCCCCCTACATGCACTTCTAAATTGACTTGAAGGATGTTTTCTAAGTTCAACTATGAATACTGATTATTCTTTTTTCAAGTACCCTAGCTCTTATTTGATATGTCTTTACCTGCTGTGACCCTCATTTGTGGAAAGCTTCAGCTATCTGAATTCTAAAACAGTATGGTAAACATCATTACTTCCTTAGTTAGAACCTTCCCCTCCAAAGATGGGACCAACAGGACTGCATGGTGCTATGTCTCACACATAGTTGGACTCACTTAACTAATGTTCTTTCCAAGCAGGACTTTGGATTGCTCCAGCAGGACTATTGCATGGTTTGTAGCAACACAGCTCCTCAAGGTGACAAAACTATTAAAGGTCCTAATGCAGCTCCTACCTTTTCTAACTATAGACTCTTTTTGTAGCACAAACCTCTCAAAGATGCAGAAAAAGTTGGTTGTGCAGAAAATCCACCAATGATTGTGAAAGTACCAAATCCACTAGACAGGGTTACCTAGCCTGCCACCTTAAACAATGTTATCGAGTGCTATGACTCCCCAAGACTCTGAAAACCACCTGGTGCTTCTTCAGAAGGGAGTCCAGTCTCTCCAGTTTTTCCATTTATGCAGGCACAAATTAAGGAACTGACTCTCTTCCTCAACCTGCAGAAGTCTTGTGTGTTGTGAAAGTAGCATGTAACCTTTTTTGTACCTAATTTATTGTTATTGTTTATGTCTCACATTTCACTTTGTTCTCAGTAGTGGAAGTCTTCCTCCAACCTGTTGAGAAATAACTGGGCCTCTGAAGCACCTCAAGTATGGACGTCTCTCAGTGTAAAAAAGGACAATGAATCTGTCTACCTTTCAGTGTTTGAGGAGTCTGACTGCACTTCAATCCCCCCATGAAGCTCAAATTAAAGCTTCTCCATCTACTCTTTCTATTTCCTCAGATTTTTCCTGTAGTGTTTATGGATTTTTTGATCTTGGGTATCATTGAGGAGTTTTTACTTGACTGCTATTAAGTAGTATTTTTTTTTTGTCAAAAGTGTAGGAAAGGAGCATTTTGTGTGTGTGTGTAGGGGGGCAATGAGAGTTAAGTGACTTGCCCAGGGAAGGAGCATCTTCTTAAACGAGCTACCTTAATTGACAAATTGTATTAATGATAAGAAGTGTGTTTCACATGATTGACAAAAAATTTATCTACTAGTTATGAAAAAAGGAAGAATAGGAAGCCTATTTCCTCACTTGATATTCTAAAACAGTTAACTAGACAAAGCCATGTTCAAGTTGTAGGAACTTCTGCACTAGCCAAGACTGTTTCTAGTCTATCAGTAGAAATAAGGAGGTTAACTGTGGCCCTAAGGGAATCCCAGAACGCACTCACAAGCTGTTGTCTTTGCCCAGTTTATCCACAAGTCTACTGGATCCCTCTAACACCAGATAAATGCACTAGCACACCTGGTTATGCAAACTGTGGAACAATGGAAAGAATTTGATACCTTCTTTATTGATTCTTAGGCCAACTTTATTAGTCTAACCACCTTATGGTAGCTAGCATTTTGCTTATCAGTTTTAATTTCTGACTGTTTAATTATTCTAGCATAACAGTTACTCTACTCTTCCAAGGTATCCAGCTTTCTAAAGGCAATCTACAAACCCAAGACAGCCAGGAAAAGTGACTTGCTTCTGCTGTACCCATCTCCTGTGTGCCAGAGCCCTCTTATTCACCCTTCACCATGGACTGGCCATCCTTCATACCATTTGGTGTGACACGGAATGTCAGCACATTATAACATCTGGCATGAGAAAGGAGGAGGAAAGCACTCCTCAAGATTCCTCAACTCCTACCCCTTCTACATCTCAGTCAGGATTTTACCTAGGAACTTGTTTTATGTGTGCAAACACTCCTGCCAGTTATTATTATGAGACTTTTACCTGTCAGGCCTGCTTCCCCTTCTTTGGTCACCATTTTGTTATTGTTGTTCAGTCGTTTCAGTTGTACCTGACTGTGACTCATTTGGGGTTTTCTTGGGAAAGATACTGGAGCGGTTTGCCATTTCCTTCTCCAGCCCATTTTACAGATGAAGAAATTGGGGCAAACTGGGTTAAGTGACTTGTCCAGGGTCACACAGCTAGTAAGTGCCTGAAGCCAGATTTGAACTCCCATTTGGGGTTTTCTTGGCAAAGATACTGAAGTGGTTTGCAGTTTCCTTCTCCAGCTCATTTTACAGATGAGGAACTAAGATAAACAGGGTTAAGTGACTTGCCCAGGGTTACACAGCTAATGTCTAAGGTCACATTTGAACTCAGGTCTCCCTAACTCTATCCACTGCACCACCTAGCTGGTCACCATCCAGTGAGGAAAAACCAATTCCAATGCCTTCAAAGCAGTAACTGCCCTGTTAGTCTCTTCATTCTGAAGAGCTGTTCAGCATGTCAGAAAGTGCTTTCCGTTGGATATGACCCATTCTGCTTATAAGCCTAGCTGCTCAGAGATGCCTCACCAGTGAGTGATTGTTGGAGGTTCTCTTGAGAAGGACCTTTCTATTTCAGGCTTCCCTTTTTTACTACGTTAGGATTTTACTAAGTTAGGATTCATTCTGTAGATTCAGGAAGAGAATAGACTTTATTTGATAATCCTTGTTTCTTCAGAATTTGACTATACAATGACCCATCCTGGTCACTTGTCTCAACTGCCCGAGTTTATGGAGGATGGAAGCCCAGTCTCAGCTTTGCCTGTCATCCCTCCTAACTCAGTCCGTGTCCCTTCTTCTCTCTCATCCTGCCTGACTGACCGAATTGCTGGATCATCATCCCAACTGATTTCAGTTTCTCCTGCTACATCAGGACTTTTTCACTGCACTGACAGAACTCTTCCCTCATCATTTAGACTTTTTTGTGTGATCTGGGGTGGGTTTGCTTCTGGCTATCATTATGGGCCTCTGTGCTGTGACAGCTGTGCTTATGTCTTTAAGGCTGCAGTGAAGAAAGGGAATCTTCTCAAATGTAAGAACAATAATGACTTCATCCTGACTGCCCTCCTGGATTGCCCAGCATGCCACTGGAAGAGTTAGGGCATGCATTTTGGACTACACAAGCACCTCCCTACCACCAAATATCTTTTGTGCCTTAGTGGTCTTACTCATATATGTTGGCCTGTTTATAAATGTGAAGACTCTGTCCCCACTGCTGCTCCCTCTGAGCCTGACCCTCAGCCATCTAGATCCCCATTTCTATAAGTGACTGTGGGCCCCCAATACATCTATTCCTGTTTTTACCTCTGTGTCTCAGCCTCCCATGTCCACTTCTTCATATACCAACAATGACTGAACTGCATTCAACCTCCTTGTACTTTGCCAGTTCATGGAACCTCCAGTACTCAATGGCTGTGACTCTGCAGTGTATATAGAAAAATACAACAACAACAAACCAACTTGGCATCCCATCTCCATAGTGACACCTGTACAACCTGCTGCAATCACTTAATTAAGTACAGGAAGAAATAGCTTTTGCACAGTGCAACCCACAGGTGCGATACAAAAGCAGACCATGCTTCTTCTGGTCCTATCTATATCACTTGCAAAGCTTGTTTCTTTAATAGATATTTGGCTCTCATTGTTGAATTGATCCAATGTAACTGTGCTGTGTGACAGTTATATCATAGAATTTTTTTTTTTTTAGTGAGGCAATTGGGGTTAAGTGACTTGCCCAGTGTCACACAACTAGTAAGTATTAAGTGTCTGAGACCAGATTTGAACTCAGGTACTCCTGAATCCAGGGCTGGTGCTCTATCCACTGCACCATCTAGTTGCCCCCTATATCATAGAATTTAATGAAACTTAATCGTAACTTAATCGGTATGTTATAAAGGTTGTACCCCATTCACTCCTTCTTGTCACCCTTGCACCTCAATAGGGGTCTGCCCCGGGGCAGCTAGGTGGTGCAGTGGATAGAGCACTGGCCCTGGAGTCAGGAGTACCTGAGTTCAAATCTGGCCTCAGACACTTAACACTTACTAGCTCTGTGACCCTGGGCAAATCACTTAACCCCAATTGCCTCACAAAAAAACCAAATAGGGGTCTGCCCCCTCTAACATTTTGCATTACCCATAGAGGACTGCCCTCAATGTGTTTTAAGGCCTTAGCAATCCACAAAACCCCTAGATCTTCTTTGGATCAAAGAGGGGAAATTGTGAGAATAGTTTTGATTACCTCCCCCACCCACCACTCAATTTAATCAGTATTTACTCAGTTCATGTGATTTATGGGTATCAGTATTGTTTGTAAGGAAGCCAAATAGGATGCAGTTAAGTTTTATTTCATTAATACTGTTAGAATAGGAGTTATTTATTTAAGTTAGGATTAATTTACTCACTTATGTATGGGTGATTATATTGCTTTTAATTGATTTATAAGATATATTTAAAATGCATGTTAGTCCAGAAAAATAAAATAAAATGCATGTTAGGCTTGTTATAAAGATTCATATTAACTTGTATGTTAGCCTAATTCTGTTCCCTCCCCCAGCCCCCATGGATGTTCTCTGAGAGCTGTATTCCAAAAATCTAGTTTCCTTGTTTTCTCTGTTCTTTCCTTGTGGAAAGCCCCAGAGCCCTAGTGACTAAACATTGACAAAACACTGATGATTGATGGATGTGTTCCTTAGCCAATCAAAAGGTCCCCCTTGCTTCTGGAATTGATCAATCATGGAATTGTACCATCTCATTCTATTTTTGGCATTCCCTTAATGACTATAAAAGCAATTACTTCTCAAGCAGAGGAGAGTCTTAGATCCAATTTCTTAGAGACCACCAATCTCCCTAATAAATTGAACACATGCTTGGAGCTCTGCCTCAGTTGTTTTTGTTGCACATTGGATTTTGGGGGCCACGTGTTTTTTTTCTTTTTCTTTTTTTTTTGTGAGGCAATTGGGGTTAAGTGACTTGCCCAGGGTCACACAGCTAGTAAGTGTTAAGTGTCTGAGACTGGATTTGAACTCAGGTCCTCCTGAATACAAGGCCAGTGCTCTATCCACTGTGCCACCTAGCTGCCCCCTACATGTTTCTTTTGTGAGATTTGTAGATTAAAGTTTTCTATCCTGTCAATTATTTCTGTTGTACATATTACATATTGTATATATTACACATTACATATTGTACATAAATTCAGCTTTCACAATTCTTGAATTGTTTTTTTGTTTGTTTGTTTGTTTTGCTTTGTTTTGGTGAGGCAATTGGGGTTAAGTGACTTGCCCAGGGTCACACAGCTACACAGCTAGTAAGTGTTATGTGTCTGAGGCTGGATTTGAACTCAGGTCCTCCTGAATCCAGGGCCAGTGCTCTATCCACTGCACCACCTAGCTGCCCAGCTTTCACAATTCTTAATTCTTTTTTAAGCCATTCAGGAACATCCTGCTGGCATTCCATGCCTTCTTGGAAATCCACAGAGTCCTTTGCTCAATCAGGTGTTGATTCATTTCTCTGCCTCAAAATATTTATTCAAGAATATCAGCACTCTTTTACCTGATCTGGAGGCAATATTCCCTTCAGCTTCTAACATCTTCCCTATTGCTTTATCTTCTTATGACTAAGGTGTTTAATTAAATTTTCTTCCTCCTGAGATCTTTTGTACTTTTGGTTTTTTCCCCGCTTTTCCCCACCTAGTGTTCATTTTCTAACTCTCTCCTCTTTGATGGTATTTACCTTGGGAGCTGGACCTCAAAGCCTTCTCAGATTCCCTTACACTGAGCAACTCACAGTTCATTGGCCACAGTCTTTGCCTCAAGTAACTTCTAGGGAGACAGAACTGGCTTCAGCTGGATACTGGGCTCTTTCTCCCAAGCTTAGTGGAGTGGAACATAGCCACCCACATGTGTCTGGTCCTAGTGTCCTCCCTTCCTCAGTTCTGTGACTGTATTCTGTTGCAGCCAGAACTACCAAACTGCTATCCCAGCTTGAGCAAGTTTCTGCCCATATTTCCACCACACTGGGAATAGAGAATGCAGACTAGAGAGCTGAATTCTGTTCCAAGACCATGACATTGGCTTGTGCTGCTGCCCTCTTGTAGTGTCCAATGAGCAGTTGGGAAAAGAGATTGAGTGAGTGAATTAGAGGTTAGGGATTATTCACCTTCTCTATTGTTAGTTCATTTAAGGTTCTTGGTGTCCTAGACCATGGAGATGGCTGATATTGCTTTATATCTGACGCATAATTCCTCTTTTAAAGAGGTTTGAGAGGTCTTGAGAATCAGAGAAAATACTTCATCCTTAATCTTATTGGTCACATGAGCCAGAAGCCAATTAGATTCAATTTAACAAACATTATTAATCACCTACTATGTTAAAGGCACACATGCAAGTTGGCAGCAGGCAGAGCCACCTACACATGCCTTGAGAAGCATACCCTCATTGGTCAAACATAAGGAAAACCAGAGAGGAAGAAAGCACTCACAACTACTGGAGGACAGGAAAGGCTTCAAAGAAGAGGTAACCCTAATTTGAGACCTGGTAGAAAACAGGTTTTCTGAAAGGAGGAGGGAGCGCTTTCTGAGTACAGGGAATGACTTGTGACAGCACATGGAGGCAGAAGATTGAGAATCAAATTTGGGGAATACCTAATAATTGTGGAATATTTTTGATGACTAGTCCTAATTTGGGGGGGCTAAAGCTGACTGGGGTGACTAATTTGGGACTGTTGACTAACTGGCTATCTAACTGCTATTAATTTAATGTGGGCCGTTTATAAAGTTCCACCACACTGTTCCACTCCCAAAATTGATAAGCACAGGATTAAGAAGCCTCTTAACTAAATAATTGAAGCAGAGTTTATTTATGAGATACTATTGAAAATTAAGAATACTGGGAAATAAAATGTACAACCTGACTGCTTTCCTACCATCTCTTTCCACTGTGTCTCCCACCTGCTGTGATTCTGAACTTCTTGAATACAATAAGGGTCTTAGCCGCCTCCTGCCTCAGGGCACGATACACTTTCCCTGCTCAGCTGCTCTCTTCTAACTCCTCTTAATCTTCACTTTCTCCAACCTGTACCCTGTGCTGACCGCTTCTGTGCTCTCTGCTGCCTCCTGTTCTGTCTGTCTGCTCCGTCCTCTGCCACCTTTGTCACCCCTCTAATCTTGTCCACTTCTCTTAATCTTGTCCGCCGGCCTTTCCTCTTTGCTCCTAGTCCTGCATTACTGTTCCTCTCGTCCGTCCTGACAGATCCCTTCTAATCTAACTCCCAGGTCTATATATACCTTTTCTTCTCTCCACTCAAATCTCGGGGCTTCCTGCGCCCCTACCAACCAAGCTAATCTGCTAGCCAGAGCTATGGCTGGGGGGGCCGGGTGCCTCAGCTTCACGTGTCTCAGCACTCAGGTCGGAGGGAGCTGGGGGATTTTTTTTTTTCCTAGCTGTCTGACTTGGTGTCTTGTACAGCCCATGGGGCTTTTTGACTCAGCTGAAGCTGAGGAGGAGGGGAAGAGACCCTGAAGGCCTAAGGCTTTCTAATCTCAGCCTAAAGGTAGGGTCCCCAAATCAAAATAAATTTCCACATAATCCAATTTGATTAGAAGATAGATTTCTAGAAAGGGCTTCCATGCTAGGCTAATACTTATGAAATAAGGCTAGGAAAGTAGATGAGAGCCAGATTGTAGAAGGCCTTCCTCCTTTGATCAGCTAAGGAGTTTACACTTTTATCCTGTGGGCCCACTGGAAGCTTTTGAACAAAAGAACTGTGTGCTAACTTTTAGACTTGGTTGACTTTTTCAATTAACCTCTTATGGACTCTCTTACCTCATCAATAAACTAGGAATGATAAAAACCTATATTTCAGTGCTGTGTGTGAGTAAAACAAAGTGAGTCAGTCAGTCATCAAGCATTTAGCTGGCCTCTTATATGCTAGCCACTATGCAAGATGAAGGGAATATAAAGAGACGTGAAAACTCCTGCTCTCAAGAAGCTTGCATTTAAATGGGAAAGGCAACATGTAAATAAATAGGTGCACGTAAGACACAGATAGAGTAGGTTCTAGTTTGGGCTTCTGAACCTTTTAATATGCCACGGACCTCTTTTGCAGTTTGGCGACTATTTTTAAAAATAATTATTTATTTATTTTGGGGGATGGGGCAATGAGGGTTGCCCTCTATTTTTAAATGCATAAAACAGAACACAGAATTATATTGAAATATTGTTATTGAAATTTTTTTTAAGTTTATAGCACCTAGTTTATGAAACCCTTGGAGTGTTTAGGGAAAAAAAAGCAGCTATGATTATCCCAATTTAAGAAGAATATTCTGAACAGAAACAAGTAGCAAATTCAACACCTTGAAGACTATATAGCAATTTATCATTCAGGAAACTCTGAACCTTCCCACTGTGATGGCTCTAGGCCATCTACATACCTATAGGTCAGAAGTTTTCCTGCAAGTAAAATACCTAAACCAGTGGGCCCCTGATGGACATGGAATGTTCCTAATACACTCCCTGAGACTCCAGCTAACTTTATCCCCTGAGGTTGGTAATGGTTTCTTTCTTTCTTTCTTTCTTTTTTTTTTGGTGGGGCAATGAGGGTTAAGTGACTTGCCCAGGGTCACACAGCTAGTAAGTGTCAAGTGTCTGAGGCCGGATTTGAACTCAGGTACTCCTGAATCCAGGGCTGGTGCTTTATCCACTGCGCCACCTAGGTGCCCCAGGTAATGGTTTCTTATATTACCTTTTTAAGTTGCTATTTTCATCGTCACTTCTTTTTTATTAAAAACTGTCACTCTTTCCCTATTATCCATGGAAATTTAAAAAAAACCACATATTTCTTATTTAGGCATTCAAGGACCTCTGTGGCCCTAACCTAATTTTCCAACCTTACCTGTCTATAACTACTTCCCAACATACCTGTCACTCCCACCAGATTACATAGGGTCAGATTCAGGTTTCCTTCATATGAGTAGGTTTAGGGGCAGCTAGACGGCGCAGAGGATAGAGCACCGGCCCTGGAGTCCGGAGTACCTGAGTTCAAATCTAGCCTCAGACACTTAACACTTACTAGCTGTGTGACCCTGGGAAAGTCACTTAACCCCAATTGCCTCACTAAAAAAAAAAAACAAAACACAAAAAAACAAACAAACAAACAAAAAAAAAAAACCATAGGAGTAGGTTTAAGTAACCAGAGCCATAACTAGTTACTTTGGCGCCTAGGTGGCAAGCTTCACACAGTATATCTACACCTCCCTGCCCCTCCCCTCCCCCAATCAACCGTTTAAAACAAAATCAGTTTAGGTTCTGTAGTATAATATAAAGAACACTGGATTAGAGTGAGAGGACATAGGTTTGAATCCTGCATCTTGCATTTGGTATCTGTGAGATTTTGTACAAATTAGCAAACCTCTCCAGATCTCAGTTTCCTCCTCTATAGAATGAGGCATCCAGACTAAGTGGACTTTAAGGTCTTTTCCAGCTCTTTTTTTTTTCCCTTTTTTTCTTTTCTTTTTGTGGGGCAAATGAGGGTTAAGTGACTTGCCCAGGGTCACACAGCTAGTAAGTGTCAAGTGTCTGAGACCAGATTTTAACTCAGGTCCTCCTGAATCAAGGCTTTATCCACTGCGCCATCTAGCTGCCCCCTTTTCCAGCTCTTAATCTATAAGCCTATTTGGGATAAGGTAGGAAGAAAAGCCCCATGACACCACAAGGGTGCTGCTGGGTAGGCTGCCACTTGGGGGAGAGTAGGACAAGGCTGGGATAAAGAGGAACTCACCTCAGTGAAGCCTCCAGGAGAGGAAGCCTACTGCCTGGTAGCTTCTTATTTTAACTAAATGTTCATGTTAACCAGGTGCTAAGCTCAGTTCTTTCTATGCTGTTGGTGGAATATAAGGCCTGTCAGCACACCCTAAATGTCAGTGATCAGAGCAAAAGCTAAAGTCACCCTACCCTAGTTACAATTCTGCCGATAAGGGACCCCTGCGCTATTTATAGGAAAGAAGGTTCCTCTTGGGTTTACTTCTGGAGTGTCAATGTGTAATAGGTCTGTCCATCTCCTCCTGTCAGGCCTATTAGGCACCACCTAAATGACATGAACCACAGGCTTTGCTCAGGTTCGACTGACATTCAAGATAGGATCCAGCCACACCTGAGAAATCCTTCAGAACAGACCCCCAAAATGTAAAAGGACAGAACCAGCAAGAATATAATTAATCACCTAGGGAAAATGAAAACTCAACTCAGGAGACAAAGCATCTGACAAGAAAAGAATTCTACATGGAAAACTATTAGACATGGGTGTTACACATCCCCACAGTCTGCAGTAAGGAGAATAAATCATGTTGCCAAGAGCAATTTGCAGGCAAAAGAAGGTTAAAGAGAATAGATTATGAGACTGGAAAATACAGAAGAGCCTTTCAGTCAGGGTGGGGGCCCAGTCATAGCTCAGAGCCCTGACCCCTTGACTAATTGAGAAAAACAGTGTCACCATGAAATTCCACCGGGTCCTGATGGCACACCCAGTGACCAAACATGACACAGCTGTTGGGTGGAGATGCTTATTACAGAATCACCAAAAGTCTTGACAGTGAATCTCCAAGGAGTCTCACTCTTCAGAATACGGTAGAGTTGTCTGAGGACTGAAAATAGCAAGAAGGCATCGTGGAGCACTGGGGATGGCAAGTAAAGCAGATCGTGAAGGTTTGAGTAGGGTAAAACCGGACAACTATATATAGCTTTTTAAGCCAAAGATCCAGTTTGGGGAAAATGCTTTGTAGAAAGTAGATGCTGTGTTTATGCTTTCAGTATATTTTGAACATATTGAATGAAATGTGAGAATGCCTGTCCCCCAAAAAATCTCCCTCATTGGTCAAGAAATTATTGTCAGAAGGTTCTTATGAAAACAACAATGTTATCCTGGGAGGGGATGACATTCAAAGTTAGTGTATTCATTAGCATATTAGTTAGCTGTTGTAAGATAAGAAAAAATAGAGAAGGAGGGAAGGAGGAAGGAAGGGAGGAAGGAACAAAGAAAGGAAGGAAGGATAGTGGGAGGGAGGAAGAAGTATTTTTCTTTTTTCTTTTTTTTTTTTTTTTGAGAGGCAATGGGGGTTAAGTGACTTGCCCAGGATCACACAGCTAGTAAATATTAAGTGTCCGAGGCCAGCTTTGAACTCAAGTCCTCCTGAATCCAGGGCCAGTGCTTTATCCACTGTGCCACCTAGCTGCCCCCAAGAAGTATTTTTAAACAGAAAATTACAGAATCTCTTGGAAGAAATAAGCAAAACAAATTGGATCTATGGATCCATAGAGGAAAAATTGCCCAGATTTCCAAATGTATTCGCAATATAATGTGTGACTAATTGCTTTATACGTTAGTTCATTTGATCCTCTCAACAACCTGTGAAGTAGGTGCTATTATTATTTCTATTTTCCAGCAGAGGAAACTGAGGCAGAGAAAGGTTTAATGATGTCCAAGGTCACATAGCTCGTAAGTATCTAGGGCAGGATTTGAACTCAGGTCTTCCTGACTTAAGGTCCAGTGCATGGGTAAGCAGTGTGTCATGTTCCTGACCTCTCTCTTTGTAGCCAAACTCAGTCCTAGCTCTCCCTGATTCCACTTCTAGTGCTTTAACCACTGTTAGCACCTAGCTGGACAACCAACAGAACTTTTCATTAGTATCTGAAAAAAATTAACTTTATTTGTTTTGGTTAGTTGACAAGTTAAATCCTGTGTTTATTTACCTCTGTACTCTTTTGAAGGAGTTCTTGTAATTTTTCCCTTTTGCTAAGTAATCTAGATATTTTCTTTTATGCTTAGGGTCTTATTTGCAGGATATGTTATTTTTGTGAACTAGACATTCTTCTTTGGTCTTGAGAATTACATATTTCAATTTTTGCTTTGTTTTCTTATAAGCACAAAATAATTCTACATCATTCCAATTGGTTTTCTTAGAATATGAAAGGTTTTTCTTTGCTGACTATACTATTTGTTCTTTGATCTTGTAGTCATGAAATTTGATTATTAAGTTTCTTGGTGATTTAAACTTGGTCCTTCTTTCTGTTAGTCTTTTGTAGACTCAATCTGAACTTTGCTCTCTGTTTTCAATATTTCTGGGAAATATTTCCTTTTTCATGGTATTTTTCTGGAATATCTATAATTCTTAGATCATTTCTTTACATCCTGTCTTCAAGATTGCTATTCTTTTTTTTCATAGAATACTCATGTTTTCCCATTCTTTTTTTTTAAAGTGCTCTGGGGGTGGGGAGGGCAGCTAGGTGGTGCAGTGGATAGAGCACCAGCCCTGGAGTCAGGAGGACCTGAGTTCAAATCCGGCCTCAGACAGTTGACACTTAATAGCTGTATGGCCCTGGGCAAGTCACTTAACCCCAATTGCCTCACCAAAAAAAAAAAAGTGCTCTGTGCTTTTTCCTTTTGTCTCTGCATTTTCTTTTCCAGAAAATCTTCAGTTAAGCAGCATGATGCTGCCTTTTGTTCTAAATTCACTAGTGTCTAATAAGACTTTTTCATTTCTTCCTTAAGAGATCTAATTTATGTTTTTATTTCATTAACATTTTTCACTTAATTCTCTGATTGTTGTCTTGAACCATTCTGGAGATTCTCGGAGTTGCTCCCTTATGCTATCATAGGGACTTGAAGGATTTTTTTGTTTGTGATATAGTTAGCCTGTCTCAAGCATTTCAACTCTATTCCTCTTGTTACAAAATGTTTTTCCACTTAGATGGCTCTTTTGTTCAAATGATTGTTCGTTTCTCCTCCTCTGTCACCTCTTGTCTATTTTATTCAATCATTCTGCTGATTGTTTTATGGCGTCCTTGCTGAAAATGTGCTTGTTATCAATCCTTGCCCTACAGAAGGCCCTACACAGCCTGTTCTTTCATTGCTCAGCCTGCCAGGGTTAGAAAAGGTCTGTCTCTCTCAAAGGGTGAGAGTGTCTAGTTAGGTCATTGGCCACTATAACGGAGCCTATTTTCTACCTTTATTAATCCAACTCATTTGGTCTCCACTGTCCTTTCTGCAGCTCACCTTCTTTATTACCTAGCTGATCCCTCTGGGCTGGTAGTGAAAGAGTTGGTAGGGAGGGTCCCTTGGTGTACTACTGAGAGGAATGCTCTAAGAAGCTTCCGAATTGGATTCCTTCTCCACCCTTTCCTCAACCCTTCCCTCAACCCTTCTATTGGCTACCCATACTCTGTGCTTTAATTCATTTTAATCAGTGCTGCATATTGGATCTCTTCTCTCAGCTACTTTCTTGTTCCCCATGGGGAACCACACTTCTCCACAGTCTCCCCTTTCCTACCCTTTCCAGTCTTTGAGCTGGTCTAATTCCATAAGCTTCAAGTTGCTCTGGAAGTAGTTTCTCCTGGAATATTGTAACAGGGTTAACTCCAAAAATCACATACCTCTGAGGGCCTTAGGACTGCAATGGGCCAGGATATGTAAGGAAGGGTAAGGAGGACAAAGTGATAGAAGTGCCTAGAGTAGCAGGCTGGTCAGTTGGTCTAAAGTTATTCTTCCTCTAAGAATTACCTTTCAGCAATTTCTTTCATTTGACTTTTTGTTGTTGTTGAGTTGTCTCTATTTGGGGGATTTTTACTTGATTGACTAGTGGAGGAAAAACTGCCCCTAGGAAACCTCCTACCTTACCATCTTCCCAAGGTCCCCCCCCCCCAAGTTAGAGTGAATAGGATACGATATAAGGGCCTACAACGGAGAGCAAAAATTGGAAGCAGAGATGCAGCAATGGCATTACAAAGTAGATTTGGCTTGGGGGTGTGTACAGAGAATGGAAGTCGCTACACATTTTATCAGCCAAAATAGAATGTATATGGTCAAATGTTTACTCAAAATGATGTTGGAAGTCACTCATAAAATATAAATTCGCTGATTCAGAACACTATGTTTCCATCACCTGCATCAGGTAACCCAGTTGAAGCTATTTTAGAATTCAGTCCATTCATTCTCCACCCCTCCCCCCAATCTTTCTCTGAGTCATTCTTCCCCTGCTCTCCTTTTCCCCTGAAGTGGTTATAGCTCCCCAAAGAGCCCACTCACTGTATTTCCCCATTACTGATTGACTTGTCAATTCAAACAACCACTTAGACTAATTTTCCCCCCACTTGTCCACTGGTTCGACTGAATGGATGGGTGTGTTGTTCCGGTGCTGCATAGCTTTAAAAGCTCTTTATGAGTGGCCCTGTGGTGGAGAGTGAGAGGAGCTAATTTCCTTTCTACTGTTCATTTTTTAAAAAGCCATTTCTTAAATTTCCCCCACTGCATTCCACCAAACAATAGGAAAAACATGACCATTAGCTAGTTCTGACATCTTGTAACAATTGCTGCCTATTTGTCCTCTGGGTTACTGGTACACAATCACAGCTTCAAACATTCTGAGCCTCAAATTTTGTTCCTTAGGAAACATAACTGGTGATCGCCACCAACAAGAGCTCTTTGCGACGTTCTTATCATCATCTGCGATTGACTAATTTCTCAGCAACTGAGCCTAATAGAACATAAATGGTGGCTTTTCTTCCTCCTGACCTCTCTTTTCTCACTAACCATGGGCTCAGATAACTAGCCTAAGGCCTTAGAGCATCTGGTTTTTTGCCCTCCCATCAATAAAGAACTAATAATGGTAAGTTATCGGCATATATATGCTCTTGGGATGTCTAAAAAGCACACTTAAAAGTGGCAGATGTCAGGGGAGAATATTATGGAATTATAAAATTTTAGATTTGGTCTGGTCCCTTCAATTAACACATGAGGAATCCTGGGACCCAGAGAAAGGTAGAGGATTACTCAAGGTCATATAACTAGTAAGTGCCAGTGCTAGGACTCTGTATCATATGCCTCCAGTGCTCTTTCCATTATCCAACACTGCTTCTCAATTGAATTTAGGTTTCCTCAGGATATCAGAAAAGCTACCGTTGTGGCTTTATTACATATGCAAAAATCTTATAACCAAAAACTAAGAGAAAAGAAAGGAGGAAGGAAGGAAAGAAAGACAAAGAAAGTTTCTTAAATGCTTACTATGTGCAAAGCACTGTATTAAGCACTGGGAATACAAAAGGTAAAAGAAAATAGTCCCTGCTTCTCAAGGAGTTCACATTCTAATGGGAAAGACAACACATATGGGAGGTTTCAGCTGCAATACAGATGAAAAAGTCCCATGGTCTTTGGGGGACAACAACAAAACAGATATTAATGCTTCTTCTTTGGTGTTATGTCCACTGATAAAATCATATCAGGTTTTCATGTTGAACCATTTGACAGTGCCACAGAAGAAATGCCAAATAAATAAAGAATTGGGAAAATAAATATCAGGGGCCAAAATGAGAGAAGAGGGGTACCTTGGTATAGCAAAAAGACTGAACGGATATGTAGTAGAGATCCATGATTTCACATATAATCCTCATTTTCTGTTGTGCTTTTTATATGGGAAAGTTCTCTCTGTTATTGTCATTCTTTGTCTCTCTTTTTCTATATCTCTGTTTTTAAATTTTGTAATAAAAATGTTTTTAAAGAAAAACAGAGACAATAGCCTAGTGAAGAAAAGATAAACAGGAAGAAGTAGGTTCCAATAGGCCTCTGACATTTGTTAGTTATTTCATTCTGAGCAAATTTCTGATATTCGATGTGCCTCAAGGATTACCCTAAGATTCAGCTACTAACTCAAGAACTGGTAGACCTTGGGAGGAATCTCCAATTTTATAAAATAACAGATACTTTAGTCTTATATAGAAACTGAAAGTAACCAGAGATCATGAAATTGAATTATTTGGCTTGAATCTGGTTATAAAGTTCAGCTGAGTAAATAAGTCAATCTAGGGGCTAAACCAAACTCTGTGTACAGAAAAAGTTAATATTAAAGATCCTGATTTATATATATAGAATTGATTATTCCATAGGAGATGCTGTCTCTGCAGGATATCATGAATTATTTTTCCCTTATTGGGTAATTTCTATGCACTTAAATGCACATGCATTTGGGAGGTTGTAGATAATGTTGATATTGTGTGGAGAACAATTGTGTAATGCCGAAATTATTCACATCTTAGCCAAACCTCTTTTCAGGGTTGTGAATGTCTGAAGAAGGCCTTCATTATATTTATGAGAGAACATGAGCAAGTTTGGCTAGTTTGAGATCTGTAGGACTGGATGGAATACTTCCATAAATGGTATCATATACCCATTGAATTATTAGAGTATGCCTGAGGATAGGCAGGTACTGTTTGTAACCTTTGTGCATAACATGCCCAAGTGATTATTTTGCCTTCCTATGGCCATTTGTTAACTGTGGTTGTTTCTGCCTTTATAACATTTCTCATTTGTGCCGCCTTCTCTCCTCTGACACTGCCACCACCTTTATCCAGGCCCTCATTATCTCCTGGCCAGACTATTGTACTTCTCTGCCTGCCTCAAGTCTCCCCACACTTCAGTAAATCCTCCACTCAGCTATCCAAGTGATCTTCCTAAAGTGCAGATCTAACCATATCACACCTATCCCCACTATCTCCATTCAATACACTGGTTTTCAATCACCTCCAGGTTCAAACACAAAATCCTCAGTTTGGCATTCAAAGTCCTTCATAACCTAGCTCCCTCCTACCTTTCCAGTTTCCTCACATCTTACTCCTCATGATGTACTCTTTGATCCAGTGACACTGGACAAGACAATCCATCATCTGTCTATACATTTTCACTGGCTGTCTGCTATGCCTAGAACATTTTCTCTTCTCATCTCCATCTCCTACCTTCTGTAAGAAGCCTTTCCTGGGGGGCAGCTAGACGGCTCAGTGGATAAAGCCCTGGCCCTGGATTCAGGAGTACCTGAGTTCAAATCCAGCCTCAGACACTTGACATTAGCTGTGTGACCCTGGGCAAGTCACTTAATCCCCATTGCCCCACAAAAAAAAAGAAGAAGCCTTTCCTGGTTCTTCTTACTGCTAATGCCATACCTCTGAGATTCTCTCCAATTTATCCTATATACAACTTAGTTGTACATAGTTTTTTGCATGTTATTTTTCCCATTAGATTTTGAGCTCTTTGAAAGCAAAGATAGGTCTTTCTTTTGTCTTTTTTTTTAACTTCCCAGAAATTAGCATTGTGCCTAGCACATAGCATGCACTTAATAAATGCTTGTTGACTTGATTTGGCATGGTAACATAGCAAGGGCACCATAAAAAATCTAATAATCATTTACATCAGTCTTTGTGATTCACTACTGTGGCAGAATAAATAAATCAATAAAAAAGAAAAAGGAAAGAAAGGCTGAACAGTGAAAAAGAAAATGTGCTCTTAGGCTCCTGTGTTACTCTTCAGAGATGGTGCTCTCTGAATGCCAGTTAGCTGCTGCATCCCACCCCAAAAGGAGTTGTTCTGCAAAGGCATCTAAGATTCCCTAAGTAGGTTTGTATGCCCTTTGTGACCTGACTCCAGGGTCCCTTAAAAATGTTACCCATTCTACAGTGAAGTAACCATAGCTTCTTACAAGGTCCTGGGGCTTATATTTGCTTTCTCTCCCACATAATAAAGAAGTTTATTCTTTATTTTTAGTGCAGTGCTGTGATGACATTTATGATGTATAGCAAAGCAAGAATTATCTTTAGGAGCAGAGAAAAGACAAAATAGTGTTGGTCTGATAATATAAAAGCAGCAAAAGATAAAAACCATTTATTAAGGGGGAAAGATGACTTTGCCAGACAGTAACAATAGCATTCATCCACTGCAAAGAAGAGAGAGATGCAAAGAAAGGAAGCAAAATTCCAGGTGTGTGCTGATCTGCATCTTTTCCTGCATGGAAACATAGCTTGAGGAAATAATGAAGAGCAGTGGCAAGTACTGAGCTTCATTCATCTGTAGCATATAAAAGCATTGTAACAGGAGTAGAGCGGGCTGTTGGAATCAGGAGCTCTGTATTCTAGTCCTAGCACTTACCAAATGTATTAGCTTGGGAAAAAACCCCTAACCTCCCTAAGGCTCAGATTCCTCATCTGAAAAATGGGAATACTGACATCTGCTCTATTTACCTGGAAGAGTGAGTGTGATATATAACCAATATCAAATTGTTTTCTGTCTTGGGGAGGGAAGGGAGGAAGGGAAAAAAAATTGGAACTAAAAATCTTATGAAAACATATGCTGAAAACTATATTTACATGTAACTGGAAAATAATAAAATACTTTTATGATTTAAAATTTGGGGCAGCTAAGTGGTGCAGTGGATACAGCACTGGCCCTGGATTCAGGAGTACCTGAGTTCAAATCCAGCATCAGACACTTGACGTGTACTAGCTGTGTGACCCTGGGCAAGTCACTTAACCCCAATTGCCTCACCAAAAAAAAAAGGGGGGGGCAGCTAGGTGGCGCAGTGGATAGAGCACCGGCCCTGGATTCAGGAGTTCCTGAGTTCAAATCCAGCCTCAGACACTTGACACTTACTGGCTATGTGACCTTGGGCAAGTCGCTTAACCCTCATTGCCCCACAAAAACAAAACAAACAAACAAAAAGAGTGGGTGTGAGAATCAAAAAGAGGTATTGTACCTCAGACACTTGACACTTACTAGCTGTGTGATCCTGGGCAAGTCACTTAACCCTCATGCCCTGCAAAAAAAACCCAAAAAGTATTGTATGTGAAAGTGTTTTGTTACCTGTCCAAATCAACTGCTTTTTCTTGGGTACCACAATGTCTCCTATATGAAGGATCTGTGATTTTATCACCCATCTTGGGGAGAAACTCGTTCCACCAACACAGGTCACACTGTCTACAATTTAGTAGATTGATCCTAGAGAGCTACCCAGATTCACACAGATATTGTTAAATATAGGATTTGAACCCAGCTCTGTCTGACTGTAAGCCCAGCATTCTATCTATCAAGCCAAGCTACCTCTCTTCTGAAGATTAATCCAAAGAATGCTGGAGCTCTTTGTCACCTATTAGGATCCATATACATAATAAGTAATGACTTATTCAGTTAGTCATGTGGCTGATTTTCTAAATGGTCTTCGGTCTTGGTAATGGAAGAGGAAGGATAAGCCAAAGAGCCAGGAAGAGCAACCCACTCAGTGGACATGATTAGGAATGACTTTGCCCTCTCATGATTTCTTCCCATATGCCAAGCCTTTGGAACTTTCAATGATCTCCCTCAGCTTTTCAATGAGGAGAAGGCAGGGGTTGGGGGTGGGGGGGAAGAGGTGTAACTCTCCTCTTCTGCTCCAGCAGTATGACAGCTACTTAGAGTCAATTACTCCTTCCCGTTTTTCACATGCATCTCATTCTTTCCATTCTCACTGTTATTATCCTATTTCCGGCCCTTATCATCTCATGCCTAGATTACTTTAGTCTTTCCCAAACCTCATTTTTCAGTACAGGCATATCTTGCATAATGTCACCATGACCAAAATAATTCTAAAATGTAACAACTTTCCCTAGAGACACGGTCTTTGAGATGCGGAGAAACTGAGGCTTTACTTTAAAACCTATAAACAGTCTAGCTGGAAATTCTCCCTGCCTTTGTGGTATCTTGAGAAAGCTGCAGTAATAATATGTTTAGTATGTAATCACCAAAACCCAAGTAAAACCGGTGCTGTCTACATTGGTAGAGGGAAAAATCCACAGGTCTGGTCTAAAATCAAAACAATACAAACCCCACTATATCACTGCTATCACTTCTCTAAACCTGTCAGACTCCCGGTCTGTATGGCTGACTTGACTGCACTCTACACTTTTGGAATGACACATCCCTTATACATATTATTTGCATTGATATTCATCATAGTACACCTGTTCCACTTCCTTCCTACCTCATTCCTCTCCCATCTACCCAGTATGTGATTGCCAAATTCTTCTTCCCCAGATACCAGCCCCAAGGATTTGACCACCAAGAAGAGTGACTGCCCATGGAGGTGGCCTTTTACTCTTTCAGAGCACAGCTTCCTTGTCATCTTTTGCTAGGGAAGGCTTGGGATGGGATGTCTTCTACCATGGACATAGTTCTGAGGGGCTGCTGGTGTGTCTGCAGACTTACAAGCTGCACAGCTTTGCCATCCGATGGGTTAACTTGCTGCTCTTCTACCAGGCTGACTCCTCCTTGCCTCTGAAGTCCTGAGCTGCACTGAGGGGCATTCCTCTGTGAGTGGAATACTGTCTGAAATACCACAATGACCGAGAAAGCTATTGAAGTGGGTAGGAATTCATTTGCCCTTGCTCTGAAAGTGCCACCCCCCCAAGAATATAGAGTTGCCCTAGTTCCCAGTGTTTCTGTCTCTTTGATGTGACTGGCTCTGTTCTCTGCTGTTACTTCTCATGACTCTCAGAAGGTCTGTTGCTCACCTCACCTCTTACTGCTTCTAATCCCTCCCATTGCTATTGCTGTCCAGAAGCTCTGCTAGTCACTGCTTTCTTTTTTTTCCTCTTTGCCTCTCTCCTTTATTCTGTCCTTCTTACCACCCCACCCCAACCTCTCTTCTTTTGTAGTCTCTTTTTCTCTCTATAAACTCTTGGTTTCTTCAATGCTTTGTTGGCAACCATAATATTTGACTTTTATATGTCATCACCAGCCCATGAGACCACATCCTTACTAATATATCACATCATGTTGCATATAATCTTCATGCCTTTAGCTCTTCTCATCATAGCTTGAGAGGAGTTAAAAAGTGTTAGAAGTTTTACCTTGGGATAGTTGGGCATTGAAATACTATATGTACTTTATTATATATTTTTGTAACAGATTTTATCTTTCTTATGTTCTCATTGTGTGGAGGAGGGAGGTGGGAAGAAAGAGAATTTGTAACTGAAAATGAAATAAAATTGAATTTTTAAAAAAAGAAATACTATGTGCACACAGATTATAGGCTCTCTAGTAAGTGCCAGCTTCATGAATATATTCTAATAGTTCAAAAAGAGCAGAATTTGGAGCCATAGAACTGAGTTTGAATTCTAGCTCTGCTCCAAGGTCTATGCAACCTTGGGTAAATCACTTTACCTTTTGAAGTCTCACTTTCTTCATCTCTGAAAAATGGGTTGGACCAAATGACATGTAAGTCCTCTTTCCAGCTCTAGTTCTATGATCCTAGGAAAACCAGTGCAAGCAATCCAGTTACAATTACACTTTCTGGCAGCAAGTCTCATAAGTTCTGTGTTTTAGACAAGAAGCATTATTAAGGACATAATTATCTAGTGATTCACTTCAACAAGCACTTATATGAACATCTTGTTCGTATGAAGGACCATGCTAGCCACTGAGGGAGTTACTAGAATTTAGAGCTAGAATAGATTGAAAAGATCACCTAGTCTTAAACCTCTCATCTTACAGTAAAGGAAGCTGAGGTCCAGAGAGGGTCCACAATTTGCCTAATGTCATTAAAGTCATAAGTGGTAGAGTTGTCTTCTGATTTCAAGTCTAGTGCTCTTTTCATTTTACCATAATCTTCATTTGGCATTTTATTTTAATTTAATTTATACCCATTAAATTGTAAGCTCCTTGAGGGTAGGGCCTGTCCCTCTTTTTTCTTATTTGTATCCCCAGCACTGGCTAAGTATTGCCATTTTCTATGGACTCTGATGTGAGTCCTGTTTTCTTCAATTTGTTTTCAATAATCAAAACATGTATTAAGCACCTACTATACTACAGGCACTGTGCTAATTACTGGGGACACAAAAAGGTAAAAGATAGTACCTTTTCTCAATGAGCTCATAGTCTAATGGCAAAAGATGGTCTAGGAGATGCTTTTCATACTGCCTAACATAGCAGCCAATCCACCACCCCAAAGAAAAATTTTAAAACTTTTGTCATCTTCACTTCTTTAATGGAGCAGGAATGGATAGAGAAATCAAATATTTTCCCAGTGTGTATAATCCTTACATTGATAATCCCTTAGGATTCTTTTTAAAGTTCCCATTTCTAAATGTAATTAATCCACTAAGCCTTTGGTCTACTTGTTTATGCTATCTTTTAACATATTTGATATAAGCATGACTGCTGGAAAGGCTACCATTTTCTCCATCCAAACAATATCCACAAGGCCCCAGCCTCAATTTCTAGGTTTCTTTTTTCTTTTGTTCTTACTGACCTGAGTTTTTTTTAGTGGTTTTTCTAAAGAAAGTAAAGCCTTTGGGCTGTGGGGAAAATATTTTGTGCCTTTTGGGGTAAAAGTTGAATAAACTCAGTTTTCAAACTTTTCAGAACCTTTTCTCCAAGATACCATCTACTCAGGTCTACAGAAGCCATGGGGAGTGGATATTTGAACCATCATTGTAAATAGGCAATCCACAATATTTGGCCCCCCAGATGGAGGGGCAACATGATGCCATCAAAAAATTTCTAGATTTGGAGTCAAAGGATCTAGAGTCAAATACCAACTCTGTCACCTGTTACCTATATGATCTGAAGCAAATCGCCTTCATTCTCTGGACTTCAGTTTTTCCTTTATAAAATGGAGGGGAAGGGGTTAGAAACTTATAGATGGGAGAGACTTTACAGGACATCTAGTATAACTCCCTTACCTTACAGATGAGAAACTCAATTCACCCCAGAGAGTGATTTGCCCAAGGTCACCCAAATACTAATAAGTAGAGCAAGAATTTGAACCCAACTTCACTAACTCCACATTCAGCACCATACTGGACTAAATGACCTCTGAGGTTCATTCCAGCTTTAAATATTGTGGTCTTCTTGTTCCTTTATAACAGGATTTTTATAACAGGCTTTATTATCTATTATATCTTTCTTTCAAATCTCTACTTCACTTTGCCTTTGTAAATTCCCCCAGGATGTTAAAGGAAATGGCTAACTTCAGTTAGCAAGTAGTTAACGATTCAACAAAATTCTGCTAAGAATCATGAAGAAAATTGGAACTGCATGTGCTTGTTTACACTCCGTGTTGAACTTGAGCTCTTCAAATAGACTCTTATCCTCCTTCCTGCCCTCTTTGCTAAACTATCTTTAGCATGAATTACTTATTATTCATTTTGCAAACATATGTGGAAACAATGACCTCAGCAGGATGGGCAAAATCAGAGACTGAGAGACTTTGGAGTAGGAAGGGAGACGTGGAGGGTCGAGTCAGTATGATTCTTTAAAGAATATGGTGACAGATGGGCTCATTTAGCTAACTTGAAAAACCTCAGTTGTCCAGAAATAAACTTGCATCTCAACCACATCCACTCATCCATAAAACTTTGG
Source organism: Dromiciops gliroides (assembly GCF_019393635.1). Lineage (NCBI taxonomy): Eukaryota > Metazoa > Chordata > Mammalia > Microbiotheria > Microbiotheriidae > Dromiciops > Dromiciops gliroides. The sequence goes on along the minus strand of NC_057862.1, from coordinate 159,599,176 downwards.
AGGTGATACTGCTTACTGGAAAGTTAAAGGGGTAATTGAATATAATGGGATAATTGTTAGTTGTTTTCCATGATTTTGGACTGTTTTAGCATATAAGAATACCTTAGCTTTGTATACAGTTTTCAGTTTTGAAAAAGTTTTCTCATATGTTATCTCATTTGATTCTCACCCCCCGCAAAAAACTGAGAAAGATAAGGATTATTGCCCTCATTTAACCCATGAGAAAAACAAAAATCAAAGGGTTTAGATGACTTGCTCCAGGTTACCTAGCTGATGAGCATGGTAAAGCTTGAATAATAACCAAAGGTATGTATAACTATGACAGGGTGAATGGGACTTTGCTCCAGGATGCTGTCATCCAGGGTACTGAGTTTTCTGCAGTGGAAGGATAGTGGAGGTATTCTCCACTTTTGTGAAGCCCACATGTGGGCTCTCAAAGCTCTTGGGTTATAGCAACTTCTCCCCCCACCCATTTTTCAGGAAAAGAGAGGTTAGGAGGGCCAGACTGTTCCCCTCTACTGGATAATCACTTCCCTCAACAGTTTTTACCCCAGGTGAAAAATCCTTCGTTAAACCTCTAGGCCAGGTCTTCTGAATTTTTTAGTCTAGTGTTCTTTTCATCTGTCATGCTGAGCCCTTGTTTATATCATACATTACAGAATTACAGACACCTGGATATGTTATTCTGAAAAATGAGGATTTGGAGTTCATTATACCATTGTAGAAATAAAATTTATGCTTAGACTATACACATAACAAGATCTCCAAAACAGAAGGGAAACTAATATAGCACAGTCTTCCCATTTGGAAAGTTCCAGAATCTGCTTCTCTAAATTTATTTTCCTAGTAACCTTTGGAAAGCTTCTAATCATAATTTCATTCTTTGTTTCATGGTCAGTATAAATCACTGGATGGCTTCCTAGCTATTCTCCAGGGTTTCAAAGTCCATATAAAATGCTATAGACATTAAAATGGCTATAATTTGTGAGTGATAAAAATGTGCTCCTGATAGATTTCCCCCCAAACCCTCTAAAGCCACCTATTAGTGTCTGGGCCATTACTTGACTCTCGTTTGTCTTACTTTGCATTTGAAGATGTCACCATTAAGAGTAAAAATCTCTATTGGCCATCCCCCCACGAACAGCTCCAACTCGGCAGTTACTAATTGGTGCCAAACATTTATATGTCACAGCCATCCACTTCCTGTCTTAATCACCAAAGACATATCCATATATCCATCCATACATATATGTATGGATGGATATATGGATGGATGGATGGATGGATATGTATATGTATATATATATATATGTGTGTGTGTATACATGCATGCATGCATGCATACATTCATAAAGAAAACTCCAAGAAATCTAATGATAATTATAGAGGTAACATAATATAGCAGAAAAATCAGTAGTAATATAGCTAATGAAGTCATCAACAAGCATTTATTAAGCACTTAATATGGGCTAGCAATGTATAGAGTGCCAGGCCTGGAGTCAGGAAGACTCTTCTCCTTGAGTTCAAATCCAGGCTCAAACAGTGTGTGACTCTGAACAAGTCACTTCACCCTGTTTGCCTCAGTTTCCTCATTTGTAAACTGAAGTGGAGAAGGAAATGGCAAACCACCCCAGCATCTTTGCCAAGAAAAACCCCCAAATGGGGTCACAATTAGACACAACTGAAAGATAAGTACCAAACACTGTGCTAAAAATTTTAAGATTTGCAAAGTATAGATAAGATCATAACTTTGTAACTTGAAGAGACATTAGAGGTCATTTGGCCCACCTGTTTGGGGTGCATTGGATAACACGCCAGGCCTGGGTCAGGAAGAGCTGAATTCAAATCCAGAAAAAGAAAAGACAATCCACTCCAGTATCTTTGCCAAGAAAACTCAAAGTTGGGTCACGAAGAATTGGACACAACTGAAACAACTGAAGAATAAAAAGGTAAGGGGACATTTGGCTTTTGTTCAAGATAGACAAAGGGGCCTCTGTCAGTAGCCATAGATTCAGGATCATAGGTTTTAGAGCTCACAGAGACCTCAGAGATAATCTAATCCAACCTCCTCATATTAGACCCAGAGAGGTTAAATAATGTGCCCAAGGTCACGCAGCTTTCAAGTAGCGGAGCAAAGATTCAAACCCAGTTTCCGTGACTCTAAGACCCATGATCTTCCTACTGTACCTCATTTGATGCTCACATATTTATCTGAGGTGACTATGAAAGGGATGTCTTATTTTACAGATGAGGAAACTGAGGCTGAGAGACATTATGTAACATGCCCATTGCCAAATGGTGTCAAAGGAGGAAGCATGAACTATTTTTGGTTCTGACACTAAATTATACAACATTGGCTAAGTCAACTAGGGCAAAATAGCATGATATAGTGGAAACAGTGACAGCTGTGGAATCAAAAGATTTGCCTTTGAATCCCCAGCTCTTCAACTTATTACTTACATGATCTTTGGCAATTCCCTTCATTTCTTTTGGCCTCAGTTTCCTCAATTGTAAAATGGGGGAGTTGGATTAGATCAAGGCCCTTAACCTGGCGTCCAAAAACCTGTTTTTAAAATAGTTAAATTTATTGTAAAGTGTTTCCGTGTAATTGGTTTCTTTCATAATCAATTCTATGTATTTTGTTTTATTCATTTAAAAACTTTCTGATGCAAAGGGGCCCATAGGCTTCACCAGACTGCCAAAGGGGTCCATGATACAAAGATTAAGAATCCTTGGACTGGCTGATTTCTTGAGATCCCTTCCTGCTCTAGGTCCTGTGGTCCTAAGTCTCAGGTCATTGACAGAGACCCTTGGTGGATTTTGAACTAAAACCAAATATCTTCCCACTCCTGAACAAATGCTGATGTTATTATATGCTAAAAAAAAATAGATCAAATGGAAGAAAGAAATTGTCTCCTAGCTAGAGTCATCATCTTCATGGGGTTTTTTGGTTGTTTGTTTTGTTTTGTTTTGTTTTTTGCAGGGCAATGGGGGTTAAGTGATTTGCCCAGGGTCACACAGCTAGTGTCAAGTGTCTGAGACTGGATTTGAACTCAAGTCCTCCTGAATCCAGGGCCAGCACTCTATCCACTGTGCCACCTAGCTGCCCTCATATCCTCATCATCTTTGTTCTAGAACCAAAGGAACGACAATCATAGCTTTAAGAGAGTGTGCATTGGCTGAACCCATCCTCCCATATGCAAAATCCTTCTGTTTCCCACTAAAACAAGATGTGCTACCCTCTGCACACAGAAATGATGCTACTAACTTTGAGTCAGTAGGCCATGCCCTTAAAATTTATTTTCGACTTATGATAATGAATCATCTATCCTCCTCTTGGGTACTCATTACATTTAAGCTGAGTCACATAAATAGAATAATGCAATTCCAACTAAATAAAAATTAGGCTTGTTCTCTTCCTCAAGTCCCCACTGGTCCTGAACTGAGAGTCAATCTTCTGTCCTGATTTCTTTTTTTAAAATAAAATTATTTTATTATTTTCCAGTTACATATAGAAATAATTTTCAACATTTGTTTATATAAGATTTCCAATTTCAAAATTTTCTCCCTCCCTACCCTCCCTCCCTGCCTCCCCTAGACAGCAGGCAATCTGATATATGTTATATATACATAATAACATTAAACATATTTCTGCATTAGTCATGTTATACGAGAAGGATCAGAGCACAAAGGAAAAACCTCAAATCAGAAAACCAACAGCACCAAAAACAAAAGAAATAGTATGGTCCGATCAGCGTCCATATTCCACAGTTCCTTTTTTTTTCTGAATTTGGAAAGCCTTTTCCATCATGAGTCCTTTGTAACTTTCTTGTTCCATTGGATTGTTGAGAAGAATCTAGTCTATCACAGTTGATCAACACATAATGTTGATGATACTGTGTATAATATTCTTCTGGTTCTGCTCATCTCACTCATCATCAGTTCATGCAAGTCCTTCCAAGTTTCTCTGAACTCCACCTGCTCATCATTTCTTACAGCACAATAGAATCCCATTACATTCATATACCACAACTTGTTCAGCCATTCCCTAATTGATGGACATCCCCTCAATTTCCAATTCCTTGCCACCATAAAAAGAGCAGCTATAAATATGTTTGTACATGTGGATCCTTTTCCCTGTTTTCTGTCTTGATTTCAAACCCAGAATTTTAAACCCAAACCTGAGCTAGAGTTTTAGCATTAAAATAACAGAAGAAAGAGCTCAGACTCCAACCTCCACTTTTGTTGTCTTTTTTTTCAGTAGTGTCTGTCTTTTTATGACCCCATTTGGGGTTTTCTTGACAAAAAATACTGGAGCATTTCCTTCCTCAGCTCATTTTACAGATGAGGAAACTGAGGCAAACAGGGTTAAGTGACTTACCCGGGGTCATACAGCTAGTAAGTGTCTGAGGCCAGATTTGAACTCAGGAAGATGAGTCAGGCCTGGCACTCTATCCCCTATACCACCTAGCTACTTCACCCTCCCCCCCTCCAACCTCCATTACAGAGGTTCTAGAAAAATTACTGCTTTAACCTGCTGCCTATGTCAGTGATGTATAAATATAAGGTTTTACTACTGAGTCAGGAAGGAACTTCTCAATAGCATTTGGGGCGGGGAGGCGGGGGGAGGGGGGGAAGGAAACAACCCAGGTTAAGTGACTGGCCCAGAATCACACAGCTAGTAAACAGATGAGGCCAGATTTGAACTCAGGTCCCAGGACCAGCACTTTCTCCACTGTGTTCCCTAGCTGCCTCTGATTTTTCTCTAGATTTTGCTACTAATGATCGTACTTGCAGAGTCTCTCCTCTTTCGGCATCTCCAGTAAAGCCCTCTTCAGGTTCTCCTGCTCACAGTCTGACTACTTTTCAGTTTCTTTTGTGCGATCATCATATATTCCCACTCTCTAAGCCTGAGTGTGCCCAAAGCTCCCTGCTGGGGACTTTACTCTCTTCATGTGATCTCACCCACTTTCATGGGATCAACTACCATTATTATGAAGATGACTCCAAACATCAATAAATACATCCAACCCTTATCTCCCCCTTGATCTCTAGTCCTACATCTCTAACTGCCCACCATCCACCTGAATGTCCCATCAGTAGCTCAAATTCAATATATCTGTAATAGAATTCATCTCCTCACCTAAACCCTTATTTCCTCTAAACTCAGCTATTTCTGCTGAAGACACTGCCATTCTCCCAATCATCCAGATTAATAACCTTGGAGTTATCCTTGACCTTTTCTGTTCCTCTACCCCCTATATCCAGTTGGTCTCTTCAACATGTCTAGAATCCATTTCCTTCTCCCCAGTCACATAGCCACCAACCTAGGTCAAGCCTTTATTACCTCATGACTGAACTATTTAAAATTTTTCCCTCTCTAATTCATATTTCGTTTAGCAGCTAAAAATAATTTTCCTGGGGCAGCTAGGTAGTGCAGTGGATAAAGCACTGGCCTTGGATTCAGGAGGACCTGAGTTCAAATCCAGCCTCAGACACTTGACACTTAACTAGCTGTGTGACCCTGGGCAAGTCACTTAATCCTCATTGCCCTGCAAAAACAAACAAAAACCATAATTTTCCTAAGGCATAAAACTGACTGTGTCACTCCCATGTAACCTTCAGTTGCTCCCTCTTGCCTAAAGGATAAAATAGAGTGTTGTTCATCTGGAGCTCCTGTCTCTCCACAATCTAACTCCAAACTTCTTTTCTAGCCTTATTTCACATTACTCTCTATCATGCTTTCCATGATAGCCAAACTGGACTAGGCATCCCTAATCGGGACTCAATCGGGGATATACTCCTCATTGCCATCTTTCAGGTCTTCTTTTGAGGCCCAACTCAAATGTTACCTCCTACATGAAGCCTTCCCTGATCCTCCTCAATTGCTAGTACTTTCTCACTGTTCAAATGACCTTGCAATGTGTTTTTCTATAGACATATATTCCTCAATATAATGAAAGTTCTGTATATAGGTGGGCAGAATGGTACAGAAGAAAGAGCACTGGTTTTGGAGTTAAAGAATTTGGGTTCAAATATATCCTCTTCTGCTCCTCTGATAATACTGTGTGACCTTAGGCATGTCACTTAACCTCCATGGGCCTCAGCTTCCTCTTCTGTAGTCAGTTAAGTGGTACAATGGACAGAGATTTGACTTCTCAGGAAACACAGAGTTCTCATCCTGCCTTAGAAACTTATTAGCTTTGTGATGCTGGGCAAGTCACCTAACCTATATCTGCCTCAGTCTCCTCATCTCTAAAATGAAGATAGTAATGGCCCCAACCTCCCAGGGTTGTTGTAAGGGTAAAGTGAGATAATATTTGTAAAGCCCCCATATAATTAAATGAAGGCAGTTAGGTAGCAAAGTGGATAGAATACCAGGCCTGCAGTCAAGAAGACTTGTCTTTCTGAGTTCATATCTGACCTTTACCCTGTTTGCCTCAGTGTTCTCGTCTGTAAAATGAGCTGGAAAAGGAAATAGCAAACCACTCTAGTATCTTTGCAAAAAAAAAACCCCAAATGAGGTCCCAAAAAGTCAGACATAACTGAAAATGACAATCACAAAAGTGTTAAATAAGATCACATGTAAAGTGCTTTACAAATTTTAAAGTACTGTATGTTAGTTATTACTGGTAGTAGTAGTAGTAGTAGTCATAGTGGTGGTGGTGGTGGTAGCAGCAGCAGCAGCAGCAGCAGCAGCAGCAGCAGCAGCAGTAGTAGTAGTAGTAGTAGTAGTAGTAGTAGTAGTAGTAGTAGTAGTAGTAGTAGTAGTAGCAGTAGTAGTAGTAGTAGTAATAAAATGAACGAGGTGGACTAGATAGCCTCCATCTCTAAACAAATGATCCTTTAGTTTTGTCTTTGTAACACCAGGCCTAGCACAGTGTCCTCTACTTAGTAGGAAATTAATACACATTTGCTAAATTGAATTGAAGGATAATTATCATACAGCAGTGGAGGCCTAGTTGCAGTTATATGGCATCGTGCCATAACTGATGTAGTTGACAGGTAGCTGGGACCATCATTAAATCTTAAAATCCTTGAATTTCAAGGTCTTGGTATCTAGCCACTAACCTGCATACTTCTTCCTAATTTCCATTACCTTAACAGCTGTCATTCATGAACAAAGACCCCGCCCTTCCTCTGAGCAAGCCCCAGGGAACCAAGGGCCCTAAAAACTCCAGAACCCAATGAAAGCTGTCTTCCTTGATAAATTGGCCTGGAAATGAACGGATGCTTTTTCTCCAGAGCCCTCCCTAAAACCCATTCAACCAACAAATGTTCCCAGCCTGACCTTGCTTTCAAAGTGTTAATGTTCACATATGAGTGACACATGGTGTGTTCAGGACATTGACCTGTCAGAAAGCAATGAAAAGGATGGAATGGTTGGGAAATAGCCCCCAAGAGAAAAAGGAACTGAACTTATTTAGCTCAAAGAAAAGAAAGCTGAGAGGATAGACTTAATAACTGGCTTCAGATGCCGTGAAAGATGGGGATGAGCAGCTGGCTTTCATTACTCCTGATGACAGGCAAAGAGAGAATGGGTCTGCATTTACCGGGGGATTGGGGTTAGACACTCAGAAGGCCTTCCTAACGCTCAGGATTGGGAAGCTGTGTCATGGTGAAGCTCATAAAGATCATAGATTTAAAGCTGAAGGGGACCTTAGAGGTCATGTAGCCCAGGCCCCTTCATTTACAGAGGAGGAACCTGAGACCTAAAGGGGTTAAGTGGCTTATCCAATGTCATGCAGGGGGCAGGGGGCAAAGCCAGGGTCCAAACTCTGCTTCTCTGGCTCAAAATCAAACACCAAAATGCATTCTTCACTACAAGGCACTGTCTTGGCCCACTTAATATGACCTGCAAGGGTTTGACTTGAATTAATTAAACTCCCAGCTAGCTGTGCTTTCCTAGAAAAAATAGCTAAACCTTTAATAAAGACAGCCAACTAGGTGCAGAAAAGAGACCCAATGAACTAACATCTCTCAGCTGTCTTGGTTATAATCAACTGGGGAATGCCACTGACTGAACATGCCCCCCACTCTTCCCCTCTCCCTCCACTCTTTAGAGTTTCCTTTCTGTTGTCCCCCAACCCTGGAGCCATGACTAGGATTTTTTATACCTGTGTCCAGAACCACAAACTAATGCAGCAACTGAGGCATCCTTAATTATTTTGGTGGAGGAGGGAGGGATTTGAGGTAAACAATTCTCAGGAGAGGAAACAGAAACCTTGGAGCACAAGAAGGTACCTCTGAAGAGACTGGCACCCAAACCCAACCCTGGGAAAGAGGGTCATGGTATAGCTTCCTATTTTAACAAATTGTTTTTCATAAGTAGGTACTAAAGTCAGTTATTTCTTCATACTTGACAACCAAAATGCCTGATTACTTGGGGAAGGCATAGCATTGGGAATTACAGAAGTAGTTAGGTGGCACAGTGGATAGAGCACTGAGCCTAGAATCAGAAAAGAACTGAGTTCAAGTCCAGTATCAGGCACTTACTAGTTGACCCTGAGTAAGTCATTTAACTTCAGTTCCCTCAATTATAAAATGGGATAACAATAACATCTACCTCCCAGGATTGTTGTGAGGATCAAATGAGATAATAATTTGTAAAGCACAGTGCCTGGCACATAGTAGTTAATTAATAAATACTTATTCTCCTTCCTCCCACTTTGGAGAGTAACTACTCCTGACCAGATTTGGCCCTGCCTGTTCTATGGCACAAAGGACACCTAGGCTCATCATTGAAAACAGAATACACTAGCCTTCCCCAATGAATTTGTCTCAGGCTCCAGAATTCCTAGTTACGGCTCTAGTTCCCTTCATGCTCTGTCCTTCCTCCTATCCATATTCATTTCCAAAAAAGACTCTGATGTCCAAACACACACATTAGCGTGTATGAGTGTCAATGTATTACCTTTCCCAGGAGTCTTTGCAAATTTCTAAATGTAGAAGAAAGACTTTGCCTCCTCTGAAAGGAATGTCCATTGTCAGGAGATAAAGAGTCATTTGGGATGGAGTGGGGATTGAGCCGCCAACAGGAAGGTGAACCTGTTGCATCTGAATTAAGAACCTGGGACTACTCTTTGCTTGGGTTCTTTATCCATGTTTTTGAACAAACCCTTTTCCCCACTGTTAAGCTTCTGACCTCTGCTAGTTTGACACAAAGGGTAGCTGTGTTTTGCCAAGGGTCTGTTTTCCAGCTCCTTGGTACTTTCTTGTCTTAAGCTTTCTGGGACATCTCCCAAGCTCCTTGGGGCAGGTCACTGTTTTTAACTCTTCCTCTCAAGTTCTTCCCAACTAATGTCTGAAGCTTGTTCCTTTCTACCTTTCCAGTTTTCTTACACTATGATCCAGTGACACTAGCCTCCTAGCTGTCCCACAAACACAACCTTCTCCTTAGTGCTGGGCATTTCCTCTGGTTGTCCCCATGCCTAGAATACTCTCCCTCCTCATCCTTTAATTCCCAACTAAAATCCCATCTTTTACAAGAAATCCTTTCCATCCACTCTTTTTTTTTTTTTTTGGTGGGGCGATGAGGGTTAAGTGACTTGCCCAGGGTCACATAGCTAGTAAGTATAAAGTGTCTGAGGCCGGATTTGAACTCAGGTACTCCTGAATCCAGGGCCAGTGCTTTATGCACTGCACCACCTAGCTGCCCCATCCCATTCACTCTTAATTCTAGTGCCTTTCCTCTTTTATTTATTTCTTATTTATCCTGTATAGAGTTTGCTTGTACATATTTGTTTGCTTTTTGTCCCCATTAGATTGTGAGCTCCTATAGGGCAGGGATTGTCTTTTGCCTTTTTTTTTTTGTATCCCAAGCATTTAGCACAGCACCTGGCACATAGTAGGCATTTAATAAATATTTATTGACTGACTGACTAACCAACAGGAGGTTGGATTTGTTGGGTGTTTTTTTCCAGAAAAAAAAAAGACAGAGACAGAGAGAGACAGAGAGATAGAATCTATTGGTACTTCCTAGCTTATTATGAGCCAAGTACTATGCTCACCACTGGAGATAAAAATACAAATTAGCAAGACAGTCTTTTTCTTCAAAGAGCTTACATTCTACTGAGAAAAGCAACATATCAAAGGGGAAAGGGGACCTGCAGCAGTCAAGGAGAAGAAGGCAAGTCCAGCGAGAAACCAGGTGTAATTGTAGATAAGGTGCTCAAATCAGGAAGACCTGGGTATGAATCCTACCTCAGAAACTTACAAATTATCTGATCCTGGACAAGTTACATAATTTCTTCCATCCTCAATTTTCTCATCTATAAAACTGGAATAGTAATACTTATACTACCTAACAAAGTTGTGAGCAAAGTAGTCGGTAAACATTTTTATGCTATATTAATGTGAGCTCTGAACATAGTATTAGTAGAAAGAGTGCTAGATCTTGAGTCAGAGAATCTGGGTTCAAATCCTACCTTTTATGCTTACTCCCTGTATAACCTTGGGCAAATCACTTATCTGTAAAATAAGAGCATTTGACTCAGTGAGCTTTGACATTTCTTGCAGCTCTGAATATATGATTCTACAATCCCAGAAAGTTAAATCCCTTGTCTAAAGACCACATAGATAGTCCCAGGTTTCTTGACTCTCTTGTTCAGCCATCTTTCAACAATCTTTATAACAACAAACTGAGACCCAAGAAAGACCTTGGTTTAAAAAGGTCTGCATCCAGGGCCACCCCCAGTTGTCCTGATTTATATCTTGCTATGGGACCCAAAAGGCTCCAGATAAAAAAGTGAGACTAGTGACTTTGCACAGCCCTGCTTCACTTAAATCCAATTCATTGCAAGTCAAGACATCACTTTCTTGATGTCATTGGTCCTCTTGGAGAACCAAGGACAGACAACAACAACAATAATAACAATAATAGCTAGCACTTTAAGGTTTATATATTGCTTTACATGTGTTATCTCAATTGATCCTCACAACAACCCTGAAAAGTTGGTGTTACTATTATCCCGTTTTAAAGTTGAAGAAACTGAGGCAGACAAAGTGACTTGGCCAAGGTCACACAGCTAGTATCTATCTAAGGCAAGATTTGAACTCAGATCTTCCTGATTCCAAGTCTACTACTTTATCACTAATTTTACCTGCATCTTTATTTGGGATTAAGATAGCTAAATGCCTTAAAATAAAGCTTTACAAATTTGGGGAAACCTGAAAGATCCATAGGCCCACCAAAAAACTGGCTGAGCTTTCACCAGTTCTTGAAAAATTATTCCTGTCTCACAAATCACAGTTCTCTAGAAACAGAATGAAAATTTAACCAATTGGCAGCACTTAAAATAATTCCAAAAAAGAATCTGTTCAAAAATAATTGGTCATTTGTGCTCTCAGAGAGTTGATGTACCCTCATGAAACATTTTAATCAATTTTTGTTCATACTTTCCAGTGTCTCTTCCTCAACTTGATATAATTTATCACAACACAATTTCCTAGTCTCCTTCCTCCCCCCACCCAATTTTGTATGTATACAGGATAATTAGAAGTCGCTTTCTTTCTTAAGAAAGTAGAACTTTGGGCAGCTAGGTGGCGCAGTGGATAGAGCACCGGCCCTGGAGTCAGGAGTACCTGAGTTCAAATCCGGCCTCAGACACTTAACACTTACTAGCTGTGTGACTCTGGGCAAGTCACTTAACCCCAATTGCCTCACTAAAAAAAAAAAAAAAAAAGAAAGTAGAACTTTGGTAACTTATTCTTGGTAAGACTTTAACAAACTCTGACTCCATCAGATAGCTGGTCCTCCCTTCCCTGTAGATAGGATCTGATAGTCTCAAAGGACTGGAAACAGTTGTCTCATCTGAGTCTTTTTGTTTTGTCTTGTTTCTTTGTTTTTATTTGTGGGGAAATTGGGGTTAAGTGACTTGCCCAGGGTCACACAGCTAGTAAGTGTCAAGTGTTTGAGGCCGGATTTGAACTCAGGTCCTCCTGAATCCAGAGTCAGTGTTTTATCCACTTTGCCACATAGCTGCCCCTCATCTGGGTCTTAACTTTAAAGCCAGGCTTCTAATTAGCTAGCTCATTAACTAGCTCTAAGACCTGAAGCTAATCACTTGGCTTCTCTGTCCCACAGCTTCCTCCTCAAGAACTGAGTTCAAATTTTGGATGTAACTAGGATCAAAAGATCATAGATTTGGAGCTGGGAAGGACTTTAAAGGCCATTAAATCCATCCATTTCATTATGTAGATGAGGAAACTGAGGTAATGAGAGATACAGTAACTTGCCTAGGGTCCCACAGATATTGAATATCTGAGGCAGGATTTGAACTCAAGTCTTTCTCACATCAAGTCCAGGACTCTATTTATTATACCATATTTCCTGTGGTCATATATTCCTTTACTTTCAGGCAAGACTATACTTCACTATTTTGAACTGAAATGGCCTAAGCTCGTCCCCAAAGAAGATTTGAAAAAATATACCTCCCTCCTTTCTTTGCAGAGATGGAAGGAAGCTGAAAGACTATTCATGTGGAGAATTGCATATACTGGCAGACTAACTTGACATGTTCCTTCCCCTCCCCCCATTCTCTTGCTTTTTAATTTTTCTGGGTTACAAGAAGTGGTTTGTTCAGCATGGAGAGGAACATATTTGAAAATGAAGGTGACAGGTGATGTAAAAACAAACAGTATTAATTAAATATCTTTAAGAAGAAAACTAACAGTATACCCCATCCTTAACTCTTCAGAGAAGAAACTCCTGATTTTTTGTCATCACATGCTTGAACCCCTCCAGTTGGGAAGACCTTTCTTAAATCTAGCATAAAATCTTCCTGCTGCTGCAATTGACACATTCTGCCTTATCCTTTCCTTGGTGGAACGGAAAAGCTGTTTGCTATCCCACATTTGCTAAGAACTTGAGAATCACCCAGAACCCTGAATCAGAACCAAAACAGTCCATCCAGCACCCTTCTTCAGTCTTTGACAGCAACACCAAGGGATGTATTATTTAAGGGAATAGTTGCCTTCCTTGATATCAAACTCAGAAGTTAATGATGTCCCTTCAAAGATCCCTAGTTTCCCTTAATAACCTATTATAGATCTGTCATCCATGAATTTATCTAAATCCTTCTTGAATCTGTGTATAATTTCCAGCCTGTACCACTTCTTGGAACAATGAATACCTTATATTATCATCCTAGTGCACAAGTCCCATTGTGCTCAAAACCCTCCCTATTCAAGACCCTCTACAATGTGAGTCCATCTGACCTTTCCAGAATTCTAGCTCCCTGCCTCCCTTAAGGTGCCCTCCTCCATGGCAAAGTCAGGGAGCCTCTGTTTCCTAAAAGCACCACAGGTTTTTCTGTTGCTGTGCCTTTGCTCACACCACTACCTGTGCCTTAAATGCTCATCTCTTCTCACACACACACACACACACACACACACACACACACACACACACACCCCTCTATGTTTTGAAATGTTTCCTATCAAATATGTTTTACATAATTTATATATATATATATAAAACCTCTATCAAACTGCTTACCATCTTAGAGAGGGGTGATGTGAGAAAGGGAGAGAGAAAATTTGGAACTCAAAAATTTTTTAAGGGGGCAGCTAGGTGGCACAGTGTATAAAGCACCGGCCCTGGATTCAGAAGGACCTGAGTTCAAAATCCGGGCCTCAGACACTTGACACTAGCTGTGTGGACCCTGGGCAAGTCACTTAACCTTCATTGCCCTGCAAAAATAAATAAATAAATATAAATAATGTTAAAAAACTGTCATTACATGTAATTGAAAAAAATACTATAAAAAAGGGGGGGGAAATCCTTCTGTCCTTCAAATCCTAACTCACATAATAGTTCCTTTGTAGCCTGTCCTCATTCCTTCTAGCCAGAAGTGATGCTTCCCTCCTATGAACTTAAAACACTTTTCCTGTCTCTATAACTTATTTTCATACTCTAATCTGTGTGATATTTATTTATGAATATGTTTTATTTATCCCAACTACATGCTAATTTTCTGAAGAACAGGATCCATGTTTTATTTATCTCTGTATCCCTCTCAGCACCTAGGACAGTGCTTTGCCTTTATATGCTTACTAGATATCAGTTGGATTAAATAAAGTTGCATTTTCCCCTTTTTTTTTGTCTCAAGTTTCCCCTTAAAGGTACCTTAGAATTCCATTTCTCTCATTTCACAAATATAGGAGCTGAAATTCAGAGCATGGAGGGGTTAAATGACTTACCTGGGGTCACATAGAAAATTAGAGGCAGAGGAAAGACTAAGACCCAGCTCTTAATGCTTTGGTCTTTTAAGGGAGGGGTCTTCCCCTTGCTGGGATGCAAGAATGTGCCTAGTCTTATATTTACCACCATTTCTTAAATTGGGTTCTTTCCCTAGCTATCTAATTTGATCTGTTTTACATAGATTATTATTAGCATCCATTTAAAAAAAAAAGATTTTCTGAACTTGTCCAAATTCTGCAAGTGTTCCATTTCTGAAGCCTACAGCTCCTTTTGTATTTACCACAAAATTCCTTCCCCAAAACCTTTCAAATCTTATCCCACAGGCAACCATTTTTTCAAATTATGTTACCCATAGTCAACTGTAGGTTTCTGCCTTAATCTAAGCAATTGCTTTAAGTGATGAATGAAATGTTCTTATAACTCTGAAAAATAGCCAGATATGTGCTGGTAGATGTCTAACAACCAGCTCTCTAGAGGTGAAGAAATGTACCCACAACCTGCGTTATTAATATATTCCCTATTACTTTTTTCAGTCTAGACAATCAACAGAAGAATACATCTAGCCCTAATTTATAGCATCTGCTGATTTCCAAGGTGTAAATGTTCACACTGAAATTTTAAGAATTCATCCAGCCTCTCTAAACCAGTGCCAGTGTATCACTGACTATGGCTGCATCTATAATAAGTGAATAGTTGAATGAAAAAGCAAGCACTGCCTTGAGAGTCAGGAGCCTTGAATTAGAATCCTGGCGCCATAACTAAGTAGATGTTTGATCTAAGACAAGTTGTTTAACATCTTTGGGCCTCAGTTTCTTCATCTGCAAAATAATGGTGATGAACTAGATGATCTCTGAGGTCCCTTACAAGTTTAAGATTCTGGGGGCAGCTAGGTGGTGCAGTGAGTAAAGCACTGGCCCTGGATTTAGGAGGGCCTGAGTTCAAATCCAGCCTCTGACACTTGACACTAGCTGTGTGACCCTGGGCAAGTCACTTAACCCTCATTGCCATGCAAAACAAAGACAAAGACAAACAAACAAACAAACAACAACAACAAATTTAAGATTCTTTGACCAATGTCAAATTTTTCTAAGGAATCTGATTGGCCCACACCCATGTAAGTATTATCTAAGTTACGGACAGTGTCAGGAGGCTAATGGAAAAGTCTGTTAGGGAGCATAGCATTGTTTTCCAGTCCGGTTGTTAACACAGGCATGCCTGCTGTTTGTTTGGTAATACTAAGATAAGACACAATCTGTGAGAACATCTGATATCTATAATAAGCTTAAAGTCAAGTACATGGGAAGATAGTCCACACTATAGCAGATGTTTTCAGAGCAGATAATATCTCCCTGAAAAATGTGTGGGCTATTCAACTGCTGGAGTAATTGAAAATGAAGGACCACTCAGGGAATGTTCATCCCAGTTACAAAATGAACCCAAATTTATAGAATAAAAGGATTTAGAATTAGAAGGTAGCTTTTGTTGTTGTTGCTGTTGTTGAGTTGTGTCTAACTTCATGACCCGACTTGGGGTTTTCCTGGCAAAGATACTCGAGAGGTTTGTCATTCCCTTCTCCTGCTCATTTTACAGATGAGGAAACTGGGGCAAACAGGGTTAAGTGACTTGCCCAAGGTCACTCAGATGAGTCTTCTTGACTTCAGGCCTGGCACTTTATCCACTGTGTCCATCTATCTGCCCAAGAAAGTAGCTTAGAGGGCATCTATTGCAACCCCTTTATTTTATAGATGAGAAAACGGATGGGTAATCTGATTGTAATAAAAATGTCACAGGTTACTTTTTTATATTCATTTTCTAAAAACCTTAGTGATATTTTAAGTCACATGAAAGAACAGAAAATATAAGGAAGGACCTCACACATTCTTATATTAGCAAAACAAGGTAAAGTAGAGTCAATAACAACTCCTCTCCCATCTCCATATCATTGTGTTGGCATGGAATGCACTTTCTCCTCATTGCCATCTCTCGGAATCCTTGGCTTCCTTCAGAACAGTTCAAGTGACATTTTCTACATGAAACCTTTACTGATCCTCCCAGCTGCTAGTATTTTCCCTCCCTATACTACTTTATATTAATTTTGAATATATTCAGCATCTACTTATATATGTGCCTCTGGGATAAAGTGAAAACCCTTCTTTTTGGCATTTGAAAGCCCTTCACAATCTGGCTCTCACTAATAATTGTAGATTTCACATAATTATATAGACTACACATGATGGTCTATCTCCAACTTTGCACTAATTATCCCTCAGACCTAGAATACATTCCATCTTCATCTCAGTCTCTTAGAATCCTGAAGTCCATTTAAGGCTCAGCTTATGTTCCATCTCCTTAAGACCTCTGCTTTACTTAATGTGTAGATATGCTATTTCTCCCAAGTAGAGTATATGTTTTTTGAGAGCAAGAACTATTTCATTTTGGTATCTCAGTCCTGGGCCTGCACATAGTAGGCACTTAATAAGTGTCTGTTAAACTGAAATGAATGTGCTAATTACAAATCATTGTTATTAATTAAAGTAGGATGGCAAGAGCTTTGACTCACCAATATTTTGAGGAAGGAGTGTTTCAGGATATATTCAGAAGTAATAAAATTATATTTTAAAAATACTGTAATGTAGAATTTTTACTAATTCAAGCTAATTCTTCCCCTAATTACTCTAAGTTTGCAAGGTTTTATGTATGCTATTAAGAGGTAGCTTTGAGAAAAATCCTCAGGTACTTTACAGAGCCATCTCTTTCATTATTTATGACAATGATGGAAATATCAGATAGACTGTGTTTCCACTTAATTTAGGCTTCAAGGCCATAAACAAAATGAGAACCTCAGAAAATAGTCATGGCATGAGTTTAAAACCATACTTCATTCTCAGTTCTTTCAGATTTTCAGATCAACAAAGCTCTTTGAAAATATCTTCAGACAAATGGTGTGGATATATTACAGGCTTAGAGAATGGTTTCAGAAGCCATCAAAGCATTATGGGCAGAGTCAAGAAATTTGAAGATGTCCCCAAGGCAGCAAAATAAATTGTTTCATGGCCAAACAAAGCACTGACAGCACAGGGAATGTGTTAGGAAGCTTCCATTTAAAGTATCTACAAAACCTAGAAAAAATGAAAAAATATATGCCACCTTGCAACATCAAATGAAAAATTTGAAACAAATACCCATAATTTTTTCACTATCCCTTAAAAAGCTGACTCTTATCTCACTGAAAATATTAGCTCTCTAGAGCTGAGAAATTTCAGTCCCATCAATTTAAATATGCCCAAAAAATTTTTCTAAGTGATGTGTACAATAGGGAAAATAACCCTGTAGTCAAAAGGCTTGGGTTCAAATCTTACCTCGACAATGTAACTATCTATGAGATATTGGGCAAGTCACTTTATTCTCTCCGGGTGTCAGTTTCCTCAACTATAAAATGAGGGGTTTGAACTAGATGACCTTGAAAATTCCTTCCATTTCTAAACCTATAATCCTATCTGTAAGGCCCTTTCTACCTCTAAATCCTATGATTCTAAATTGAACCCCCAGTTTTTCTTTATTATTCATCCTCTAATGAGAAATAGAAAGAAAATAAGTCACTTGGGGACTGATTAAGTCAGTCAGTCAAGAAACATTTATTAAATACCTTCTGTGAGCCAGGCATTGTACTAAGGGCTGAGGATACAAAGAAAGGCAAAAAATTGTCCTTGCCCTTGAGAGCTTGCAATCTAATGGGGGAGACAACATTCAACCATGTACAAAAAAGCTATATGCAGGATGAATGAGAAGTAATCAACAGAGAAACTTGTAGAAGGTGATATTTTGGTTGGGACTTGAGGGAAGCCGGGGGGAGCAAATAGCAGAGATGAAGTCAGAGAGAGAATATTCGAGGCAAGGGGGGCTACCTGTGAAATGCCTAGAGTTGGGAAATGGTTAAGTGTGTCAAACCCTCTGTCCTTTTAAAACAAGGAGCCTGATCCTCTGATCTAGAAACCTTTGGGTGCCACTTAGTGCCTAGTTATAGGTTTAACCCTCTTCCTAAACAGGAAAAACATGAGAAATGAAGAAGTTGGCCCCCTGGCATCCTCAGTCTTCCTATTGCTCCCATTCTGACTTTGGATCACAATTCCAAATTACTGGACTTTTGGCTTGTTCTTTGTCATTAAACCCCAGTCTTCTGTCTTGATTCAGTGGCTAGTCCTTGGTCCAATTTTCCCCTACCTCCATGTCTGTATGTCTGGCTTGTTTTCCTTTTAAATACCTCAGATCCTCTAGGACAGAAGTTCTTGCTTAACTTTCCCAAAGCCTCATGGGGCTAGTTTATTTTCCCTGTCCCTCAGCATCCTTGACTGGGTCTTTGCTCAAGTCACATCATGTCCTATTGTGAGGAAAACATGTATAGATACAGGTATATACAAAATAAAAAACAAAGTAATTGGGTGGGTGCTAGGAGGCTAGACCAGGAAGCAGCAGGTAAGAGGCTCAAGAAAGGTCTCATTTAGGAAGCAGAACTTAACATTGAAGAAATCTAAATATTCTAAGAGGTAGAGTGAGAGAGGGAGGGGCAGCTAGGTGGCGCAGTGGATAGAGCACCGGCCCTGGAGTCAGTAGTACCTGAGTTCAAATCCGGCCTCAGATACTTAACACTTACTAGCTGTGTGGCCCTGGGCAAGTCACTTAACCCCAATTGCCTCACTAAAAAAAAAAAAAAAGTGAGAGAGGAGTGCATCTCAAATATGGTGGCAACCCATCCAAAGGCTTAGAGATAGGAGATGGATCGTCACATGTAAAGAAAAGCAAAAGCCCATTTAACTAGACTGTATGAAGAGGAATAACAAAAAATAGGACTAGAAATAGAAGTTGGAGTCAGGTTGTAAAAAGCTCTACATGCTGATTAGAGAAGTTTGTATTTGATTCTAGAGTCCCTGTAGCATCTCAAATTATAGGGAACCCATGTAACTAATTGAATAGACAAGTGACACAGTCAGACCTGTGTTTTAAGAATCTAACTTTGAAACCTGTTCAGGATGGTTAAAGAACAGAAGGGACTGAATCAGAGAAACTAATTTGGAGGCTATTACTATTGTCCATGCAAGGCATGAAGACCTGATGATTTATGTGTGTAAAAAAGGAGAATGATGTGAGAGAGGTAGGCTAGAAAAGAAATAAACCCATAATCTTCATGTAGGGGCATTCTGCCCAGCTGGGTGTTGTGATTAAAGAGCTATCAACCTGCTATTATGGGGAGAGCTTCTAACACATAGCACCTTGAACATTGGAGTTGAGATGGTGGCCCTGAGGAAAGGAAGCCCAGGTGAAAAGAGCAAAGATCACCCTGAGATGCCAGCAGAAATCACCCTCTCACCTGATACCACAACTC
The DNA here is from genome assembly GCF_019393635.1 of Dromiciops gliroides. Lineage (NCBI taxonomy): Eukaryota > Metazoa > Chordata > Mammalia > Microbiotheria > Microbiotheriidae > Dromiciops > Dromiciops gliroides. The sequence goes on along the minus strand of NC_057862.1, from coordinate 159,579,593 downwards.
ATCTGAATGCCCAGTAGTCACTACTAATATGAACCAATGAAAACCAGTTTGACTGGTACAGTCCAGCCCCCAGGATGGTTGGATGGATGCATGGTAAGGCTTAAATGACCCAAAGGCCCAGCATTGCCTCCTTCTCAAATCATTTGCTGGCTAAGGCAACTCTAGAAAATACCCCAATTCCAGTGGTCTAGATTATCCCATAGCCTTTCCTCACAAATATTAGGACAGTCTCTTATTAGGGCCATGGAAACTCTTTTTCTAAACTCTATAGAAATTTAAGCTCTGAGTGACTTTGGGTACTTGGATCAGAGTGTATGTATAGCTTGATGTCTGTCTCCCCACTATGCTGCACATGGAACTGGGGGTGGTCGGGGTGTGCTCACTTATGATGTTCCCCATTGGCATCTGACCTCCTCCTATGGCTGCCATCCCTGTGTGACAGTATCACTCATTAGGAGCAGCTTCTGATCCTTTTGTCCTGCAACTAATCACTATCAGTAGAGAATCTCAGAAGGGTAACATCTAGCAGGGAATAGGTCCACTGGGAGCAGTACAATGACCTCAACAAATAACAATTGGTTGTCCTGCATCAAAAACATAAATTACCCCCAGCAACATGTTTTCCTTGCATGTATGTCCATCATACATGATCCCTATCCATGCCTATTTTCCCCATTCATGATATAACTATTGTGAGAAAGGATGCCCCAGGGTCATAAAAAAGAATATTCTACTGTGATTTTTCTTACTATGCTATTTTGCTAAATGCCTTTGGTTTGAACTAATTGTGTCCTCTGGCTGAGTAGGGCAAAAGTAAAGACATCAGTGGGGGCTCATGAGTTATGGTTATAAGTGAATGTGAACCCACATTACATCTTAAGTCTGGAGTAGCTATTCTTGGTGTCCCACATGTGAGACAGATTGCCTTGGGTGTTATAGACAGATAAAACAAGGACTTTTAATAATAAGGTAATAAATAGCTGTCCCCCAACCCCAGTCACTGGAATGTAGCTAGCTCCCTAGATATCTTCCTTGCCTGCAGGAACTGTATGACCCAATAAGCTTGTAGTTCTATCAGAGGAGGACAGAAATGACCTTTTCCTGCCACATTCTTGATAAAGCTAGCCTGAAGTCAAGGGTGTTACAATGTGAGGCTAATTATTGCCTTTTAATATTCTCTACTATAGTGGCCCTCCAGGGAAGAATAAAATAAAATGATGCATTCTAATAGATGGAGCAAATACTGGCCTGGAAACCACGTGTCCCCACTCTATCCCTGTCTAGTTCCATGACCTTGGGCAAGGTGGTTGACCCAGACTTGTAATCATATTCAAAATGAATGTATTAACTTGCTTCAATATTTCAAATGAGCTGTAATTTTAATGCTTCGAATATGGGTAGCCCTCTATCAGTGCAGTAAATGATTTAGTGAGTGCCTATGGATAAAACGATTCATTACCTGGTGGCCAACCATCTGGGGATGAACTCCTTGAGACTAAAGTAGGAGGGGAAGGAGATAAGGAGGGAGGGGTAAAAGAAAGGAGGGCAGATTGGGGGAGGGGCAGTCAGAAGCAAATCCCTTTTGAGGATGGATAGGGTGAAAGAAGATAGATAATAGAGTAAATATCATGGGAAAGGGAATAGGATACAGGGAAACCATTAACAATAGTAACTGTGAAAAAGAGAAAAGGAAAAAAATTGTAGAAAAATATTTATAGTAACTCTTTGTGGTGGCTAAGAATTGGAAATCAAAAGAATGTCTATCAATTAGGGAATGACTGAACAAGCTATGGTATATGGATAAAACGATTCATTACCTGGTGGCCAACCATCTGGGGATGAACTCCTTGAGAAGGCTGTCTAGAAGTGGTACCTCTGTTTCCTCTCCTCTCATTCTCTTCTTAATTCTCTGTAGTCTGGCTTCCAATCTTATCATTCAACAGAAACTATTTACTCTAAAGTTAGTAATTGTCCCTAATGTCCAAATCTATTTGAAGTTTTGAGTTCCAAATTCTATCCCTCTCTCATTCCCTCCCTCCCTACCCTCCCCGCTCCCCAAGGTTGCAAGCAATCAGTATAGGTTATACATGTTCAGTTATGTAAAACATTACCATATTAGTCATTTTACATAAAAAGACTAAAGCATGCTTCATCATTAGTCCTTTTGGATTGTCTTGGATCATTGTATCGCTGAGAGTAAAGTCATTCACAATTTCTCATAGAGCTATAATGCTGTCACTGTGCACAATGTTCTCCTGGTTCTGCTCACTTCACTATACATCAGTTCATATGAGTCTTTCCAGGTTTTTTTTTAAATCATCCTGCTTGTCATTTCTTATATAGCACAATAATATTCCATTACAATCATATACCCCTCCTACTTTCCTGAAGGGTTAGATAGATTACTCCAACCAATTGAGTGTGGATGTTATTCCCTCCTTGAGCCAACTCTGATGATACTAAGGTCTTTGAGCCAGTTCTGAATGAGTGTAAGGCTCATTCACTGCTAGTTTAGATAGATTACTGCACCCAATTGAGTGTGTATGTTAATCCCTCCTTGAGGTTCATTCACTGCCCTGCTCCTCCCTCATCTTTCCACCTACTCCATAAGCCCTTTCCTGTTTCTTTCATGTGGTATTTCACCCTCTTCTACTTCTCCCCTTCCCCATTCCCCAGTGCATTCCTCTGATCCCTCAATTTTACCCTAAAGATGTCATCATGGAGCACCCACTCTGGAACTGGGAGGACCCAAGCCCAAATCCAACCTCAGACACAAGACACTCACCCACTGTGCGACCCCAAGCATGTCACCAAACTCCAACAACCCCCAAAAAATATTTAAACAAAAAATAAATACTTTACAGATATCATCCCTTCATAATCAATTCCTACCTGTGCTCTCTGTCCTCTGTCTAAATTTATTTCTATCATGTGCCCTAATACTGAAAAAGTTCTTAGGAGTTAGACATATCTTCTTCCCATGTAGGAATGTAAACAGTTTAATCTTTTAACAGCCCTCTTAATTTCTTTTTCCTCTTTACCTTTTTATGCTTCCCCAGGGTCTTATATTTGAAAGTCAAATTTTCTATTCAGTTTAGGTCTTTTCATCACAAATATCTGAAGGTCCTCTTTTTCATTGAAGTCCCATTTTTTCCCCTGAAAGATTACAATCAATTTTGCTGGATAGGTGATTCTTGGTTGTAGTCCCAATTCCTTTGCCCTCTGAGATATCACATTCCATGCCCATGAATCCTTTCATCTAAAAGCTGATAGAGCTCGTTCTGTCCTGACTGTGGCTCCACAGTACTTGAATTGTTTCTTTTTGACAACTTGCAACATTTTCTCTTTGACATGGGAGCTCTGGAATTTGGTTATAATATTCCTGGGAGTTTTCATTTTGGGATCTCTTTCAGGAGGTGATCAGTGGATTCTTTCAATTTCTATTTTACCTTCTGCTTCTAGAATATCAGGGTAGTTTTCCCTGACAATTTCCTGGAAGATGATGTCTAAGCTCTTTCCTTGATCATGGTTTTCAGGTAGTCCAATAATTTTCAAATTATCTCTCCTGGATCTATTTTCCAGGTCAGTTGTTTTTTCAAGAGATATTTCACATTGCCCTCTATTTTTTTTTATTCATTTGAATTTGTTTTATTGTGTCTTGATTTCTCATAAAGTTATTAGCTTCTATTTTCTCAATCCTAATTTTTAAGCAATGATTTTCTTCAGAGAGGTTTTGTACCTCCTTTTCCATTTGGCCAATTTGGCTTTTCAAACTGTTGATTTTTTTTTCATGACCCTCCTGCATCACTCTCATTTCTCTTTCCATTTTTCTTCTACCTCTCTTACTTTATCTTCAAAGTCCTTTATGAGTGCCTCTATAGCCTGAGACCAATGCATATTTTTCTTGGAAATTTTGGTTGAAGGAGCTCTAATGTTGCTATCCTCTTCTGAGGGTGCACCTCAATCTTCCTTGTCACTAAAGAAACTTTCTATGGTCCTCACCTTTCTCTGTCTGATCATCTTGCCTGTCTTCTACTTGACTTTTAACTCCTTAAAGTAGGGTCCTGTTTCCAGGATGCCCTGTCCCAAGATGCAGGGAGTCCCAAGTGGTATGATTTAAGGAGGGGCAGGTTCTTTAGTCACCTGGCCTGTTCTCTGGTCCATAGATAACCCCAGGATAACTTGCTAATCAACCAGACAGCAAAACTTTGTGTGCTGTGGTTGTTAGCTCTGACAAGTTATACCTCAGCACCAGGAGTGACCCCTGTAATCTCCCCCCTGCTAAGAGCTCAGTCCTCTCACCAGACCGTGAGCTTAGTTCCAGATGACACTGGCGCTGTAGCTGATTCAGAGGCTCTGGGGGTCTCTTTCTCTGAGAAGGCCTTCCTGGGACTGGAAGTCAGCATGACTGTGGTGTTGGGCTCGACTCCTGTATCAGCACAGCAGCTCCCTCCTTCTGACCTTCTAAGCTGTCTTTGGCTGGAAAATTATCTCATCCCATTCTTTTGTGGGTTTTGTTGCTCCAAGAATTGTCCTATGGCATTTTTTGGAGGTTTTTTTGGAGTGATCGTGTAGTGAGTTCCAAGAGCTTACTGCCTTTCCTCCACCATCTTGGCTCTGCCCAGAAATCCCCTGATGTCCAAATCTAATGGCCTTTTCTCAAACCTTATCCTTCTGACATCTCTGCAGCTATTGACATTGTTATTACCATCTTCTCTTTAGGTTTTCATGACACTGTTCTCTCTTTTTTTCCTCCTACATGACTGAGCTCTCCTTCTTAAGCATCCTTTGCTGTATTTTCAACCAGATCATGCCCACTAACTGTGGGTGCCCCACAAGGCTCTGTCCTGTCCATTTTTCTCTCTTCTTTCTACAATATTTTGCTTGGTGAGCTCATCTGCTGTCATGGATTCTAGTATTATCTCTATGCTGATGATCCCTACATCTACTTATCCAGCCTTAATCTCTCTCCTGACTTCCAGTCTTGCATTTTCAGTTGCTTATTGGACATCTTGAACTGGGTGTCCTACAGATACCTGAAACATGTGCAAAACTGAACTCATTGTCTTTCCCTCCAAGCCTTTCCCTCTTTCTCATTTTTGTATTTCTGTTTAGGGAACCACCATCTTCTCAGGGTTTTTTCCCCATCCAAATTCATAGACTCTTCAAAATCTATTTATCAGATGCCACATTAAGAATCCCTGCTCTAGAGGTTAGCATCTCCTAGCATAGCATTTAAGAAACCAGAACCACCTCCACACCACAATGAAATGTTGGAAAGTTTGTGATGAGCAGTAAGTGTCTCTTGTCTTTTTCTTACATAGTGCCACCCCCAAAGGGATAATCTGGATGGCAGTGAGCACCTTGTCAGAAAGACCTTTCCTATTTTAAAAAAATCCTAAACATTAGTGCTAGAGATAGGATACTAGGCTGACTGATCTATAGATTGATCAAGGATGACAATTCTTTTTTTTTTTTTTGGTGAGGCAATTGGGGTTAAGTGACTTGCCCAGGGTCATACAGCTAGTAAGTGTCAAGTGTCTGAGGCCAGATTTCAACTCAGGTCCTCCTGATTCCAGGGCCGGTGCTCTATCTACTGTGCCACCTAGCTGCTCCTCAGGACGACGATTCTTATGTCTATCTAGGTGTATAGTCCCAAAGCTACTGGACATTTATATTCACTTGTTATCATTTTCATTTGTCACCACCTTGTTTTCTTTTAATGGAGCTTAATTTTATTTTTAAATTATTCTACTTCTACATGAATTAGGTTTCCCATCTAAAATATAAAGGATGAAAATGCCTGCCCTTGATACTTTCCTGGTATAAGGATGAATAAATGTGCTAATATTTTGAAGCATTTAATATCTTGGGGGGAGGTTAGGGTGGAGAGGGGTGGGCAGACAGACAATATTAATTCCAGACCCTGTCAATATCACTACAATCCTAATTCATATTCCAATCTATATTCTAAAGGGTGATTTTGTGTCCATACTGCATGCCCTTCATTCTCCTCATACAGATAAAATTCCTTCCTTCCACACCCTTCTGCTACCTTCCCAGGTTACATAACTATAACTAGCCCAGGGCTACTGGAGTTGTGCCACTTAGAAGGAACATAAATTTAACACATGTACTCCAGCAAACTAGAAATTGGTCAGGGCAAGGTGAGTTCAGATACTATCCAAGGAGTGCGGAAGATGACTGTGGGGACAGCAGACTGTTTACTGCTTCTCTCCCCTCCTCTATTCCATTTAAAACACACACACATACATGTACACATATGCACACACATGCACACACACGCACACACACACAAACTCAACTCTCGCCACACCACCTGATTCCTTCCCTAGGTTTGCCTTCCCACCATCCTTACAGGAAGACCAATCTCTCTCTCACCTCTCTCTGCAAATATTAACACTTCTCCACAAAAAGGTTGCATATTAATCTTGGTGTTAGCTTTCTTCCTGTACAATAGATGGGAGGAAACCTTGGCCAGGCATAAGTTGGACTAGCTGGCCTCCAAGGTCCCTTGCAACTCTGAGATTCTGCACTGAAACCACTCTAGTAACACATTCTCCTCCCCATTCAACCAATTTGCTGTCATTAATTCTTATATTATTTTCAAAGCCTGAAACATAAGGTTGATTTAAGGGCATATCTCATTTTGCTTGCCCCAAGCAACCTGCCCTGGGTGCTGAAATTGCCAGTTATTAGCTCTGCCTGAGCCTTCCAACTGGACTTGATCTCTGCTACTCAAATTTCACAGAGCACTTTGTCTGAACCACTGCTTTATACATCTCATATTCTGGCTTGTATTACACTTATACATGAGCAGATCTGATTTGCCCTCCTATAGGATCATTGCTTTAGAGCAGGAAGTCCAGCTCCCTCATTTAATAAGGAAACCTGCCCACATGGACAGTATCTGACCCAGGATCCAACTCCAGGTGTTGTGATTACAAATTCAGTCATCTTTTTACTGAACCATACTGCCACCCATTCATCCTCTCTCTTGGTGAGATTAGCTCCTATGTGTTCAATTATTTTTTATGTAAATAACTGAAATATTATGTCTACCAAGCCTATTCTCTCTTCTGAGCTCCTGTCTCACGCAGATTGTAAATTCCTTAAAAGCAGAGACTGTTTTATTTTATCATTGTATACCCAATATTGAATATCACACCCATAGATTCTTTTTTTTTTTTTTTTGGTGAGGCAATTGGGGTTAAGTGACTTGCCCAGGGTCACACAGCTAGTAAGTGTTAAGTGTCTGAGGTCGGATTTGAACTCAGGTACTCCTGAATCCAGGGCCGGAGCTCTATCCACTGCGCCATCTAGCTGCCCCAACCATAGATTCTTCTTCTTTTTTTTTTTTTGAGGGGCAATTGGGGTTAAGTGACTTGCCTAGGGTCACACAGCTAGTAAGTGTTAAGTGTCTGAGGCCGGATTTGAACTCAGGTACTCCTGAATCCAGGGCCGGTGCTCTATCCACTGCACCATCTAGCTGCCCCCCATAGATTCTTAATAAATATTTGTCTCCATAAATTAAAAAGTAATTGGGGCGGCTAGGTGGCACAGTGGATAAAGCACCAGCCCTGGATTCAGGAAGACCAGAGTTCAAATCCATCCTCAGACATTTAAACACTTACTAGCTGTGTGACCCTGGGCAAGTCACTTAACCATCATTGACCTGCAAAAAAAAAAAAAAGTAAGTTAAATATTTTTAAAAGATAGAAAGAAAGAAAGAATTATTTGTCAAACTGAATTCAGTAAGTGAAAATTTTGCCTGTGGGAGAAATATGCCTTCTGTTAACTATCTTGCCCCTGTCTTCCACCTGAACTCTAGTCCTGAATCAGCAACTAACTACCTGTGACCAGGATCCCTTCACTAAGAAACTCTAGTTTGGAAGGACCTTTATGAAAATCCCTGTTCTCTCCTTCAAAGCAAGACACTGGAGAATGGTGAGTGAGGTTTAGAGTCAGCCTAGTGGGACAAGAGTCATACAGGGACATAATCTGAAAAGGCAATTAAAAATTGAGATGACTATTTCACATACATCCCATCTTCCTTTTCTTCTTTCTTTGATTTTCCTCCCTTACATTCTCCCTCTTCCTTTGCCTATTCTTCTTCCTCTTCTATCCCTCTCTATCCTTCTACCTCTCTCAATCCCGTTTCTTCCTATCCTTCTCCCACATTACCTGTTCCACCTCTTCAGTCAAGGCAGTTGAAGCCATCTGGACAGAGAGAAGCTGCTTTTAAGAAACTTGGCTTTGTTGGGACTCCAAATACAATTCCAACACAGATGTTCCTGGCAATGAAACACCTGATTGTTCTCAGGGCAACACAGGGAAATACCAAAGGAGAATGCGATTTGAAAGGGAATAATCTGCAATGTGTTGCCTTCAACCAATGTGATTTGTTCTCTGCACCTGGCTGGCCCCTGTGTCCAGCCAGTATGAAGAGCAGTACAAGATATTTCAGATTGACAAATTGCCCATACTGCCAGAATTTGCACCACCCAGGCCACAAGCCAGAGCCTGTCTTTCCTCCTTCCTCCCACACTTTTCTGTTTTCTAGGTTTGGTAAGTGGCCAACTATCAGAGAATCAAGAATACAGAGTGAACTGTATCTGAAGCATGGCAGCCAAGACTTGTCCAAAGCGCCTAATTTTAGAGGGTGGCAAATGTAGAGAATTCACACACACACACACACACACAGTCAAGCCTCTCCCAACCTCTGCATGAATGAAGAAAGGACCACAAGTCTGAGGAGAATAACAGTGGAAAGGGTAGAACCAATAATACTCCGAGCCTTCAGACACAAGATTAACATTGTCACATGCTGCAACCCTCCCTTCTTCAGGGTTGGAGTAATTGGAGCCTGGAACCTACTCTTCCTTTGATTCTCTTAAGGTTCTAATACCCTGGGAGCACTTCCCACCCTATCTGAGGCTGAAAGAAGAACAGAGTGGGGATGGGATCCTCCCAAACTGCAAATAAGCTGGATATGTGACCACTGAGGGCATGTGAAAAGGAGAAGTATGGGGTTATTCCACTACCAACTGATGGATGACTTATTTTTGCTTCATTTTTATCCACCAAAGCACTTTGCCTAGAAATGAGGACATGGTAGAGTTTCAATAAATGCTTCATGAGTAGATGAATGAACCGATGAGCAAATTAGTATCTCTGGAACCACTTCATAATTTGACTTGGGGCCAGCCCAAAGGTCTGCCGTTCTCTGTTAGAAAAAGCCTCTCCCAGAGGTCTGGGATTTAAATCCAACTCTTACCAATTTGCCCTCAGGCAGGTCCTTTCATTTTTCTCTGCTTCATTTTCCCCATTTGTGAAATAAGGATAGTCACTCTTTCTCCTCATCCCAAGAGAATGATGAGAAAATGGGTGGAGGGAGGGCCTCAGCTTAGAAGAGAGATTATAAATATGAAAGAACAAAAAGATGGCATGGCCGCTAGTACTTGATGCTAATATCATTCACATCGGCAGAACACTTCAGCATTCTTTTGTTCTCCAATATCACCGGGCTTTCAGCATTTTCATCAGCCCTGTCTGCCCATCAGAGTGTCATTTGGAGAGCCAGTTGGTGGCAGTGAGTACTGGTAATAAGAGTATCTAGACCACCAAAGTTACCAAATCCAAGCTTGCTTCCTGCATGCCCTATAGCTTCACTAAGTATGGTCTGAGGTATTTTACATATATGTGTATAAACGTATATGTGCAGGTATACACATACCCCTGCACATGTCCATACATACACACGTGTGCTTTCACACACATACAATACATGTGTGTACATGCATATACAGTAGATCCTCATTATTTGCAAATTCACTAAAATATCTTTGTAATTCCAAAATCAGTATACGTGGGCTTTTAGTCATTCAGAGACATGCAAAACTGCACCCACTGCACATTTCTAGATGAGGTCAAACAAAGAGAACCCCGCCTTCTTGTTTCAGCTCTCATACTGTATAAACAAGTGTCCTTTTCACGGCTTATCGAGTACCCACATTTTTTGTGGTTTTTGTGCTTTTTGTTGGTGATTTCACTGTTTAAAATGGCACCCAAGTGTAGTGTTGAAGTACAGTCTAGTGTTCCTATGGGCAAGAAAGCTGTGATGTGCCTGATGGAGAAAATACATGTGTTAGATAAGCTTCACTCAGGCATGGGTTATAGTGCTATTAGCTGTGAGTTCAATGTTAATGAATCAACAATATGATATGTCCAGAAAAAGGAAGAGGAAATTCACCAATCTGTATGTAAGGTTACTTCAGAAAGTACACAGGAATCTAATCCTGTATTTCCCTTAGTAACAAGGATTCAATATCCATTAGTTCAGTGTTTACAGTAACTTTATAGAACATAATCACTACAGATGAAGAGAATCAAGTACATATGTGTGTTTATGTGTATGTATATGTGTATTACACAAATGTACATATATCAGTCCTGCACATAAATGTTGTATAGTCTATTATTTGAATTATTTATTTGAAATTTTAGCTGCCTATTTTCTTTTTTAATGTCATGACCATAGTCAGGCTTTGTCACCTCTCATCCTATCTTAAGTCAGCATCAGCTTATCTATAGCATCTAGAATCTGTGCTTTCACAGGGGTAGGAACATCTTCCTTCAGTGAAGGTGACCTAAATTTGAACAAGAATCTAACCATTTATAATCATCCCTCATCTTGGCTCAAGCTATCATTGCCTCTTCCCCAGTAGAAAATTGGACTCCACCCCTAGAACCACCCTAGTTTTTGATTGGGCAGCTTTGGCCTTATCTTGCCAAGATACAGGCCTATACAGTACTTCCTAGTCATGTCCACACCATGTTGTCTCCCTTCCTCTCCACTAGGGCCATGATTTTCACCCCCTTCCCACTGGAAAATGCTCCTACATCCTTGGGTTTTGATAGGCCAACTTTGGCCTTTTACTGTCCGCATTCAGGCTTCTACTATATGCTTCTAGCAAAACGGATTTCAATATTTAATAATTCCTTTTTTTGTTTTTAATTTATAATACCATAGCATCATATACAGTATATATGTATATATATGAAATGAATTTACATTACATGTGAAAAATCAAATCTTATAAATGGTGAAAAGTAAAGAAAAAATAATTTTTTTAAGTTATTAAAACTTTGTGACTTTTGGTCCACCCTGTATAATTTCTGCTTTCTTTTCACCTGAAAATGGGGTGCTGTCTCTCCTAGCCCAGGCCCCTTCTAGCTCTCCTTCATGTTTTGTTTTTCCCCATTAGAATGTAAGCTCCGGGGCAGCTAGGTGGCGCAGTGGATAAAGCACTGGCCCTGGATTCAGGAGTACCTGAGTTCAAATTCAGCCTCAGACACTTGACACTTACTAGCTGTGTGACCCTGGGCAAGTCACTTAACCCCCATTGCCCTGCCAAAAAAAAAAAAAAAGAATGTAAGCTCCTTGAGGGCAAGGACTGTCTTGTTTGCTTATGTTTGTATCCCTAACACTTAGTACCAGGCACACAATTAGGACTTAATAGATTATCTATCTATCTATCTATCTATCTATCTATCTATCTATCTATCTATCTATCTATCCATCCATCCATCCTTCCATTCATCCATTCATCCATCTATCTATCCATCTATCCATCCATCCATCCATTAATCTATCTCTCTCTCTATCTTTCTGTCTATCTCTCTATCCATTCATCCATCCATCCATCTATCTATCTATCTATCTATCTATCTATCTATCTATCTATCTATCTATCTATCTATCATCTATCTACCTACCTACCTACCTACCTTTAAGAGATTTGCCCATGATCTTATACCCATTGTCAGAATGGGAATTTGAATATGCATCTTCTTGACTTCAAGTCCAACACTATTTACTCCACAAGACTCCCTCTCTAGAATATTGTAATAGCATCCTCAGTGGTATCCCTGCTTCCAGTCTCTCCCTTTCTCTGATCCATTTTCCACTCAGCTGTCAAAATCATCTTCCTAAGGCAGTGATCTGTCACTACAGTAATCAAAACCCTTTAGTGCATCCTATTACTGATAGGATAAAATATAAATGCCCTCCAAAATCATCATCATCCCTACCTTTCCAGTCTTATTCCACATTAATACCCTTCGGGTACTTTATGTTCTAATCGAATTATACTACTAGCTATTTCCCAGACTCAATATTACTTTCCTTAAAAATATGTCCCTCTTCGGGGGCAGCTAGGTGGCACCGTGAATAAAACACTGGCCCTGGATTCAGGAGGACCTCAGTTCAAATCTGGTCTCAGACACTTGACACTTACTAGCTGTGTGACTCTGGGCAAGTCACTTAACCGTCATTGCCCCGCAAAAAAAGAAAAAAATCCTTCTTTTCTACTCACACAGATACCACTCCTGTATAGACCCCTCAATCATCACCTCTTACCTAGAGTACTGCAATAGCCTCTTTTTGGTCAAAACTCTCCACTCTAATCAATCCACCACTCAGCTCCCTAAGTGATTTCCTAAAACACGGGTCTGATCACGTGACACATCAACCTTTTCCTTCCATCCCCATTCAACAGACCCTATGGCTCTCTTTGCCTCAAACACTAATTATAATTTTCTCAGAGAAAGGAAGGAAGGAGAGAGAGGGGGAGAAAGAGAAGGAGAGAGAAAGGAAGGAAGAAAGGAAAAAAGGAAGAAAAAGGAAGGGAAGGAGGGAGATAGAAAATAGGGAGAGAGGGAGGAATGAAGAAAAGAGGGATGGAGGAATGAAGGAGGGAAAGGGGAGGAAAAAAGAGAGGGAGGAGGGAAGAAAGAAGGAAGGAAGGAAAGAAAGGAAGGAAAAATTATTTGTTAAATTATTATGATGTGCCAAGTAGTGTGCTAAGTGATAAGAATACAAATTTTTTTAAGTGAGATAGCCCTTGCTCTCAAGAAACTCACACTTGAATTGGGAGAGACAATGCATAAAAAGAAAGTTCTGTAGCAAAGTGTATTGGAAATGTTCAAAGGACAGCCTTAGGTTATTCCAGTAGGTTAACTGACAGTTCCAAGCATCTCCATGACTAGATGCAGGGCAGATAGTAAGTCCTGGAGGACTTTAGGAGGCAATAGTAGAGCAGATGGTAAAGCCAAGTGATTCTCATCTCACCAAAAGGAATAAAGTACATGACCCACACCTTATGCAAGCCATGTGAGTAATCCAGCAGCCCATATGGGTTCTGGACAGCCTAGGGGCAAAGGTGTGAGTCAAAAGCCAGGTGCACCTGTAGGTGATGGGCCTTCCTACTGCCTGGCCAACTCAGATAATTTCTAGTTTAGACTGGGGCCATGAGAGAGGCAGGCAAAAGCTCTTCACAATCTAGCCCCTTTCTCCCTTTCTAGTTTTCCTACACTTTGGTCTCCCCTGCCACTTCTCTCTATGTAATCGTATTCTACTGGCTACTCATTCTTCCACACATATAACATTACCTCTCCTATCTCTGGGCATTTGTACTTGCTGTTCTCCATGACTAGAATGCCCTCTCTCCTCACCTCCATCTCTTGGAATTCATGGCTTCCTTCAAGACTTACTCAAACCCAACCTTCATCATGAAGATTTTATGGTCTTTCCAGCTTCCAGTGCAACACCTCCCAGAACTATCTTGGACTCATTTTGTATATATTATGCATATGATATTATATATTATACATATCATATATCATGTATATAATAACATGTACAAGTTATCTCCCCAATCGGTACATTGGTTCTTGAGGGGAAAGTCTTTCACTTTTGTCTTTTATATAATTGTTACTTTAAAAAATATTTATTGAAATTAATTCTATTCTTCCTGTCTCAAATTTGTCATAACACCTTGAACTTCTCTGCATTTCTCACATTCTGCCTAATATTCTAAATATTTGTATAGATATTTAATCCTCTTATAAATTCCCTGAAAGCAGAGACTATGTCTTGTTTCATCTTTGTGTCTTAGCACCTAGCACAGTGTGTCCTTGTACATGGTTGGATCTTAATATTCATTGAATTAAAATTATAAAATACTATGATAAATGACAAATTAGAAGCAGCCACCTAGCTGAGCCCTCCCAACACTCTCCTCCAAACAACTTTAAAATAATTGTTCAAATCAAATTTTGGAGTGGCAGAACCAACAAAAGGTCGGAGTGAGACATTTTTCCAGCCTAACACAACTTAGGAGGTGGGCAAGAGAGGTCTATAACACTGGGATAGAAGCCAGAGCAAGGTAGTAGCTCTATCCATGAGCTGTGGAAATTGCTAAAATATTGAGGAAAGATAATTTAATAATTATTGGACTACCTGAAATCCATCATCAAAAAAAAAAGAGCCTGGACATCATTTAATCATTTAATTTAAGAAATTATCAAGAAAAACTGCTCCAATATTTTAGATCCAGAGGGCAACATAAAAATTGATAGAATCTACCAATCACCTCCTGAAAGAGACCCCAAAATGAAAATTCCCAGGTACATTATAGCCAAAATCCAGAGGAGCTCCCAGGTCAAGAAGAAAGGCAGCCAGAAAGAAATAATTGAAATATCATGGAGCAAGTCAGGATAACACGAGATTTATCATCTTCCATGTTTAAGGAATGGAGGGCTTAGAGTATGATATTCCAGAAGGAAAAGAAGCTAGGATTATAATCAAGAATTACCTACCCAGGGGGCAGCTAGGTGGCACAGTGGATAGAGCACTGGCCCTGGATTCAGGAGGACCTGAGTTCAAATTTGGCCTCAGACACTTGACACTTGCTAGCTGTGTGACCCTGGGCAAGTCACTTAACCCCCATTGCCCCGCGAAAGAAAGAAAGAAAGAAAGAAAGAAAGAAAGAAAGAAAGAAAGAAAGAAAGAAAGAAAGAAAGAAAGAAAGAATTACCTACCCAGCAAAACTGAGTATGATCCTTCAGGGGGGAAGTAGAGGACTTTCAAGCATTTATGATGAAAATTTGACATTTAGACACAAGACTGAAGAGAAGCATAAAAAGATAAACATGAAAGAGTAATCATAATGGACTCAATAAAGTTAAACTGTTTACATTCCTATATTGGAAGATGGTATATGTAATACCTAAGAATTTTGTCATTAATAGGGCAGTTAGAAGAAGCCTACATAAACAGAAGTCATGAATGTAAGTCAATTATGTTGGGATGCTCTCAAAAAGGGGGGGCTGAGAAAGAGGGATGCACAGGGAAAAGGGGGAAGGAAGAGGTAGAATAGGGAAATTTTTCCTATATAAAAAATGTGAAAAGGACCCACATGTACAAAAATATTTATAGCTGCTCTTTTTGTGGTAGCAAAGAATTGGAAATCGAGGGGATGCCCATCAATTGGGGAATGGCTGAACAAATTGTGGTATATGAATGTAATGGAATACTATTGTGCTGTAAGAAATGATAAGCAAATGGATTTCAGAAAAACCTGGAAAGACGTACATGAAATGATGCTGAGTGAAATGAACAGAACCAAGAGAACATTGTACACAGTATCAAAATTTTGTAATGATCAACTATGATGGACTTGGCTGTTCCCAGCAATACAATAATGCAAGACAATGCCAAAAGACTTATGGTGGAAAATGCTCTCCACATTCAGAAAAAGAACTATGTGTTCTGAATGCAGACTGAAGCATACTATTTTCACTTTTGTTGTTGCTTTTTTGTTATTGTTCTTATTTATTTTTTCTTGCATTTTTTCTTTCCTTTTGTTCTGATTAATATGGAAATATGTTTAACATGATTGTAATATGTAACCTATATCAAATTGCTTACTGGCTTCAGAAGCAGGGAGGAAAGGAAAGATGGGAGAAAAATTTGGAACTCAAAAAACATCTTTACATATAATTGAGAAAAATTAAAATAAATAAATAAAATACCACTAAAAATTACAATAAATGAAGTTGTTGTTTCAAGTAAAAAAAAAAAGAGGTGTGCAATTGATAAATGGTCAAAGGATATAAATACAGTTTTCCAATGAAGAAATCAAAACAATTTAAAGTAATATAAAAATATTCTCTAAATCATTATTACTTAAAGAAATGCAGATTAAAACAATCTTGAGATATCATTTTATACCTACCAGATTGGCTAAAATAATAGAAGGGGAAAGTGACAAATATTGAAGATGAATGTGAATAGGATGAGCTCACCCATAAAATGGAAGCAGATAGCAGAATGGATTAGAAAACAATACAATATGTTGTTTATAAGAGACACAGTTGAAACAGAAAGACACACAAAGAGTTAAAATAAAGAACTGGAACAGAATCTATTTTGTTTCAACTGAAGTAAAAAAGGCAGCATTCATGATCTCAGACAAAGCAAAAAGCAAAAAAATAGACTTAAAAGAGATAAGTGGGCAAACTACATTTTACTAAAAGGTACCATAGACAATGAAATAATATAAAACATTTTTAAGGCAAATTTCTTGGATAAAGGCCTCATTGCTCAAACATAAGGAACTGAGTCAAATTCATAAAAAATAAGTCATTCCCCAAATGATAAATGGTCAAAAGATATGAACATACAATTTTCAGAAAAAAAGAAATCAAAGCTGTCTATAGTAATATAAAAAACGCTCCAAATCACTATTGACTAAAGAAATACAAATTAAAAAAACTCTAAGGTACCACCTCATAGCTATCAAATGCTGGAGAGCAGGAGGGGAAAATAGGTAGACTAAAAAACTACTGCTAGAGTTGTGTACAATCTGCAGAATAATTTGGAACTATGCCCAAAGGGCTTTAAAACTGCATACTCTCTGACCCCATAATACCACTACTAGTTCTATACTCCAAAGAGATCAAAGACAAAGACAAAGGACCTATATGTAAAAAAAAATATTTATAGCAGCTCTTTTTGTGCAGGCAAAGAATTAGAAATTGAGCAGATGTTCATCAATTTGGGAATGACTCAAAAGGTTGTGGCATATGATGGTGATGGAGTACCATTGTGCTACAAGAAATTATTTCAGAAAAAACAAACAAACAGGGCAACAACTAAATGAACTGATGTGAAATGAAGTGACTAGAAACAGATCATTGTGTATAATAACAGCAATGTCATAATGATGATCAACTGTGAAAGACTTGCGTACTCTAATCCATACAATGATCCAAGACAATTACAAAGGATTCACGGTGAAGTATGCTATCCACCTCCAGAGAGACGACTGATGAACTGTGAATGCAAATTGAAGTATAATTTTTTCATTTACTTGATTTTTATTGCTTTTTTGTGATATGGCTAATATGGAAATATGTTTTTCATATGTATATTTGATATCATTTTACTTATCTTCTCAGCACATTTGGGAAGTATGGGAGGGAAGGAAGGAAAGAACTTGGAACTCACCATTTAAAAATAATTAAATATTATTTTTAAAGTGAAAAAAGGAAAAGCTTTTTTTAAAATAGAAAATATTGTAATATCTTTATATCAAGTTCACAAAAAAATGTTGTGATGTTTGAAGATGAACCAAACTACCACCAGAATTTTGAAAAGGTATTGGAAAATTATTTTCATTTTTGCAAAAAAGAAATAAAAATCTGGTTTTAGCAAGGGACCTATAAACAACAGCCATATTCACGAATGAATGGCAACAAGGAGTGGTAGTGAGAAAGCTGGCCTGAAAGTCTGGACACCTGGATCTTATCTCAGATCTGCCACTGATTGACTTTGTGATTTTGGGCAAGTTGCCTCCCCTTTCTTGGCCTCAGTTTCCACATCTGCAAAATAAGGAAATTTGACTGGTCTCCATGGGCCCTTTTAGCTCTGAAATTCAGGAATTCCATTGTTTCAGCATTAGAAAAACAAAGTAGAGTGACCCCTTGTTCCTTTAGCCAAGAATTCAATACCACATCATCACAAATGACCCCTACACATGAATTACTTTTTCCAATTATGCCAAAAAAAAAGATTGTCATTTTGTGGGAAAGAACAGTGAACTACATATATTGCCATGCACATTCATCCAACGGACATTTATTAAACACCTTCTGCACATGAGGTATTGTTCTCTGGAGTATAGACCCAATTGCCTAGGTTTTGACATAATGGGCTACAGATTTAACCTTACCTCCAGACACCACCCACAGCAACAAGGATTGAGGCTTGGGGAACACGTACCCAATATTATACCAGAGGCATAAATTAGCCCTATCTCAGGAGCAGAAATATTTCTATCTGCCTCAGTAAATGTTCACACCTGTCTAATGGCTGACTCATTGCTCTAGTTCTTCTAGCTTCCTTCTCTATCATTCTCCTTTCCTTGAATTCTTTTGGGAGAAGGTCGGCCTTCCTATAATAAAACTGTATTTCTTCTAGAAGAAGCCAAAACTTTTCCTTGTATTTTTGGCTAGTCATAATAGCAATGGTGGTAAATGGGATATTTCCTCCTCCTATATAATACGCACTCTGACCTAATAAGAGGCCTTATAAGCAGGCTTCTGCTTTCTGTACCAGGGTGAGCATCCCTTAAAGGAACCTGAGATTAGGAGAGCTGGGAGGCCAAGATCAAGACAGCAGCCCTGTGGAGAGGGCTATTCACCATCCATTTCTGCCCAAGGGACCTGAATGAGATCACCCTACAAACAAGGCCTGGCTCTGTTTGGAAAAGTCAAAGGTCCCTTGTGTTTGTACTGCCTATTTGCTTTGCAGAGCACATGAAAGAAAGAGGTCAAGAGGATGCTTTGTCAAAGGGTGAAGCCTTTAATTGGTTTGAAATATAACTGTTAAGGCTTTGTTCTTACCATTAAAAAAAACCCTCTCTCTGAATAAGCCCAATTGTCAACAAAGGAGGAAATATTTGAGGATTGGATGTATTTTCTGGCCCTTTATAACACCTATCTGTTTTTCTCCTGAACAGTACCTCTAATTGCTCATTCTTGACTGCTAAGATTTGATCTGACTGCTTTAACTCCATATAACAGATCATTTCTGAATCTAGAAATTAGAGAGAGAGAAAAAGGGAGAGAGATGTAGGACACAGATCACTTCCTCAGCAGGTTCTTCTTGCATTAAAGATGGGGGGAAGGGAATGGTGGTGAAGGGGAAAGAGGGCATGGGAAGACAGAAGATGGCTTTAGAATAACAATAGCTTTTGATTTCTCCTCTGAGTCCTCTGCTTATATCTGTCATCTTTCTCTTGATTTGGGAGGGGAAAGTGTGCTCTGGATTTTAGAGCCCAAACTTCTGGGAAGAAAAGGCGTTTGAAGAGTAACACCAAAAAAAAAAAAAAAAAAAGAAGAAGAAGGAAAAAAAATCCAGAATTGAGCTTGCTGGGAGCCTGTCTCATTCCTGGACAGGAAGGCACCAAAGGACAGGCTTGTTGTCACTTTCTGGGGAAGAAGATAAATGGACAGTGAACCAAAGACGGGGAAAAAAAAAGGAAGAAGCAGTTTGACCTAGTGGTCAAAGCAAAATCACAACATGACTGAAATGTCAAGCCATCTGAAACAATAGGGCTCTGTCTTTGAGCACATCCCATTACCTACTGGGTGGCTAAGCACAGAGAGAGAACCAGGCATGCAGCCCTTTGGCTGAAAGCCAATTTCATCTGCAGCAACCCTATGGAAGAATTTCTAAGGAGAAGTACTTTTCGAGGAATAGAAAGATATGGCATGACCAACCCAGTTTTCAAGCAGAGTGTGCAGTAGAATAAAGCATCTATATCTGATAATAGAAAGATTCCTTTTCCCTCCCTCCTCCAAAATTAAGTACCTTTATTATAACTTTCCTGAAAGTCCAATTATAGATTCATTCATGCAGCTTAAGACTTGTCCAGTTTGAAAATGTACATTGTTCCAGGACAGAGATTCCATTATGCCTTTATCTGGCATTTATATCTCAGTGTGAATGAGTTTATCAGGCCTTTTCTTGAAAACAGTTATTTGGGGGGATAGGGGGATGGTAGAAGAGATAGGGAAGGAGGAAAAGGAAAAAGGAAAGAACTAGGCACATAAAGAAGGAGAGTCACCTGAGAAAGGAAAAGGAGGCAAAAAGGGAAGACGGAGGCAGACATTTAAGATAGCGTTCTGTCTTTCTTTTTCTTTGTTCCATCTATCTCCTTTTTCTCAGTTCTTCTTATACTTTCTGGGCCCCTTCTTGTAACCCCTAGGTGTTTAAAGCTTCCACTATGGCACTGGTCCAGTCCTAAACTACCCTCTCAGTACCCAGGACAACAACAAGAAGAATACCTCTCCTTCCATCTCCCACCCCTAATCAAAACTCCCATTTTCTTAATGCATTTGATCCTAGCAATGAGATTTGCTCTCAGATTATAAATATGCTCAGGTCTCTATTCTAACCTAAAAAATAATCCCTAACCCTGAAGCCTCATTAAACTTATCCTATCTCTCTCTTCCCCTTTACTGCCCTAATCATGGAAAGAATCATCTACATTCACTATCTCCACTTCCTCACATCCAACTCATTGCCAGTGGCTTCTAACCTTTCCATCACCAATGACCTCCTCATTACCAAATACAACAGCCTTTGTTCTATATCCATCTTTCTTTTGTTTCTTTATGGCATTGGACACAATCGTGCACCTATCTCTTCTTTGCCTACAGACTGAAGTCCCCTGGGCAAATCAAGCAACTATCTCTAAGAAAACAAATTGTAGAGAGGGTGCTTTCCTGCATTGGTAGAAGGAGTTTATTGACCTGGGAGTTCTCTATACCAAAGAAATCACAGGTCTGGTCCCTATTGCCATTATCATAACATAATGGAGTTTCTTGTTGCTTTTAAATGAATGATAAAACAAATTCCACCAACTCCTTTATTTGCCTTTCCAAGGAGAAACTGTGAGCCAACTATCCATTTAGTTTCTAATTCCTTTTGTGTTTGGATTCTGTTGAGAGCAAAAATGTCAAGATTGATGTAATTCATTCCCTCCTAAATTATGTCTTTTCATTAGGGCAAGGTTCTCACATTTACAACAACAACTGCTAAATTAATGTGTATAGATGATGATCTAAAACCTGTATTATGCTTAGCAACCTCTGTTCTTTCCCATCATTCCACTCCTGTCAATGTATGAGGGGTAGGCAGCTGCAAAGGACTCAGGGCCATCTTGAATTTTTCTTTGTTTCATGTTACCATGGTCAAAGAATTCATCACCAAGCGGCCAGCCTACTGTTGATGAGTCTCTGTATATTCAACTAGAATGGTCCTCAGCTGTTGCAGGGACTGTATTCAAAGACCTTCCAGCATGATAAACCCCCCCAGAACTGCGCTTTACCTCCATTCCTCAATGAGGCATTAAAAGTAGGACTTTGTTAAGTTGGCAAAAATAATGAATCAAAATGAATTAAAATAAAATCCAGATGGTCACAGCAGTACACCAGGTGTGCTCCTTCTCCAGCCATCCTCACTGTATTCCTTTCCCTAATGGTCTTACTATGCCCTATACACCCACCCTCCCCTCCAGGAATCAGAGTACCTGGATTTTCCCTCTCAGAAGTCCTTGCGAGCTGGAAGTCTAAGATTTCTCCCCAAACTCTCCCTAATGTTCTTTTTTTTTTTTTTTGTCAGGGCAATGAGGGTTAAGTGACTTCCCCAGGGTCACACAGTAAATATCAAGTGTCTGAGGCTGGATTTGAACTCAGGTCCTCCTGAATTCAGGGCCAATGCTTTATCCACTGTGCCACCTAGCTGCCCCCCCTCAATATTCTTTAAAAACTGATTTGAGGGGGGCAGCTAGGTGGTGCAGTGGATAGATCACCGGCCCTGGAGTCAGGAGGACCTGAGTTCAAATCCGGCCTCAGACACTTAATACTTACTAGCTGTGTGACCCTGGGAAAGTCACTTAACCCCAATTGCCTCACTAGAAAAAAAAAAAAACTTATTTGAGGACACCTTTCTGTCTGTTTGTACTGAATATTTTTGGTAGTGTTTTTCTCCCCAACCCAACTAGATATATCCTAGCTATTCCTCAAGGTTCTATCCTTGACCTTATTCCCTTTGTTTTCTGCACCTTCTACCTTGGTGATCTCATCCATTAACCCTAGCTTCAGTTATCACCCTTATGCCCATGATTCTCAGATCTTTAACTTCACCCCACACACACACACCTCTCCCCAGAGCTTCAGTTCCATTCTTGCAACTCCCAGCTAGATGGTATATTTATTTTCAACAAGTATTTATTAAGCACCTCCTGTGTATGATGCACTATCTTCAGTTCACTGTCTTGAAGTTGTTGGTATGTTCATTGACCACACCCCAGTAAATCTTCTTGGCAAACAGGCTAACCCAGATTGTGGGTAACAGACCTGTCAGTGAGTTAGGGGGATGTCTACCCCAAGCATGTGAAGACATCCCCCAAGGGATGGGCAGATGAGAACAATTTGTTCCAATGGCCACAGAGATGGCTGAAGCAGGTGCTATAGAGTGCTTAGAGCTTGGTCAGACATAAAAGATGCCAAGGTCCACCAGTGCATCCTGGGCCATTGCCAGTCATCCTGAACTTTTTTCTTGTCACTGGAATTCAGTGACTCTGGAAGAGAGAGAGTGAGGCTGATGATTTTGTGCAACTCTGTCTCATTTAAATCTAGTTCATGCACAAGTGAAGCCATTGCCCCATGATGTCATTGGTCCTTTTCAAAAATGAATGATGAATAACAAAGATACCAAGATTTATGACCGTCCTAGATCCTCAAAATCAACATGTGCAGAATTAAATTATATTCCCCCTGTACATGCTCCTCCCCCTAACTTCTCTATTTTTGTTAAAGGCACCCACATCCTCCCTTTGTCCATACTCTTGAAATTAAATTTGGTATATGATCGTGATGGAATATTATTGTGCCATGAGAAATGACAAGCAGAGTGATTTCATAAAGGCCTAGAAAGACTTATATGAACTGATGTATGGTGAAGTGAGCAGAACCAGAACATTGTACATTGTGACAGCAATATTTTTTGATGAAGAACTGTGAATGACTTAACTATTCTCATCAATACAATGATCCAAGACAATCCCAAAGAACTAATGATGAAGCATATTATCCACCCCCAAAGAAAGAACTGATATTGATTGAACACAGGCAGAAGCATACTATTTTTTTTTACTTTTTTTCATTTTTTCTTTTATCCAAGTTTTCTTATATAAAATGACTAATATGGTAATGTTTTACATAATTGTACATGTATAATCTATATCTGATTGCTTACCACCTCAGGGAGGAGGGAGGGAAGGAGGAATAGAATTTGGAACTCACAATTTTAAATAAAAGTGTTTCTTATCATTTAAAAAAATCATCTTTGGTTTTTTCTCTACACCTTGTTCACACATCTAATCTGCCAGACCCCATAATCTCTATCTCCATATTATCTCCATATATGATCCTTTCTGTCTGCTTCTGATGGATACAATGACTATGCTTTAGTTTTATATTTCTTCTCACTGAATAAACTGTCCATAGTCTTCTCTCCTCCCCTTTTAATCTGAGATCCAGAAAGTTGTTTTTCTTAATTTTAATATACTTATAGCTGTGCTTCAATATAACGTGCTTCCTTTGTAATATTGTTTATTCTGTTTTATGCATTTAAAAACATTACTCTGAGAAAGGGTCCATAGGCTTTAACCACTATACCACCTAGCTACCACACAATTATGATACACAGCCCTGCTTGAGTTAAATGCAGCTTCCCTGTCTCTCTGTTAATCATGCAGATCACACCAGCCAAGTCTAAGAGCCACTGCTGGCTCATCTGAGCTGACTTTTGTACTTAGGCTACCAGGAAGCTATGCCAAAGGTCTGAGTCTTATTCCCCTGAGCCAAATGTGATCCCAAAAATGGTTTCACTACTTTCCAAGGAACAATTAGTTTCACCAATGTAAAAAATATTTCTCTTACCACATGGAGAGATGTTGGGGAAATATTTGGGAACATCAGGATAATCTGAGTATTCTTTAAATAGTATCAGATATTCAATGACCTACTCCAGTTGCCTACTTTAACTACCCATAAAGCCAAATAGGAGGTTCCAAAAACAAATTGCTCTGTTGAGTTTACTGAAGTTAATCTGAGCTTTGAGATCAAATTGAGTTTTACTACAAAGTGTATCCAACAAATGGACTATAAAATTTTGAGGGCCAGTGTGATATAGTCAGAAAGAACACTGCTTTTGTCCCTTTGGCACAGCTGTCCCACTACTTGGTATATGTCAAGTAAAGTCAACAAGCATTTATTAAACAACTGCTATGTTCCAGGCACTGGGAATACAAAGGTGGTGGTGGTGGGGGGTGTCAGGGGGTTTTTATTAGAAAAAGAAAGGGGGGCAGCTAGGTGGTGCAATGGATAAAGCACCAGCCCTGGATTCAGGAGTTCCTGAGTTCAAATCCGGCCTCAGACACTTGACACTTACTAGCTATGTGACCCTGGGCAAGTCACTTAACCCCCATTGCCCCGCAAAAAAAAAAAAAGGAGGGATTAGACTAGATGACCTTCAATTTCCTTTCAGTCTCTACATCTATATTATGATCCTAAGACTTCTCTGGTGAAGAAGGAAGGTCAATCTCTGTGGCTTAAGCCCATTCTAGTCTTGGATAACTATAATTATTTGGAGGTTTTTCCTCTATTTCCTCTCAGAAAAGAACTCCAAAATATTTTCCCCTTGGAGAAATAGAATATTTTACCTTGGTCTCAGAGAAGAGTTTTTGCCTTTGGCTGGCTGAATGAGAGAGTTCCACACTTGTGGAATCCTACTGGGAACAAGTGGAGTTGGAGGAGGGGGAAGGATGGATAGAGCAGAGAGATTCCGGAAGGACCAAGTAGCAGACAGTAGACAGTGGTACCCAAAGCCATGTACTGAGAACTACAGCAGAGGAGAAATGTAGTGCTCCCCATCCTTAAAGGTCTTCAAAGATTGGACAGCCACTTGTTGAAAATCATAGAGGAAATCCCTTTCATACATTTATCAGATTAAATGGCCCTAGAGAGCCTTAACAGCTCTCAAATTTTGTGACTCTGTGATTCATATTCAGGATTGTAAGTGATCTGTAGGTCTAATGGTTATGCATTCACTGGTTTCTGTTTTGCTTTCTTTTTTCTTTTAATTAAAAAAATAATTGAATTGATTAATTTAATTTAATAATTTAAAATGAATGAGTGAACAAAAATTCAAAATTAAATTATAAAAAATATTTTTAAATTATGATATAGCATTCTGAATTCTGTTTGCAAGTGGAGGAGGTAATCCCAGGATTCCAGGGGAACCATACCAAATTCCCTGGCTGAGAATGTATGAACCAAGAAAAGTGAGAAAATCCCCCATAGTATACCTAGGCCCTTTGTCCACAGGTGTCTCTGACAGAAGCGTGCACAGGAAATCATTTGATTAAAATTGTATGGGGGGGGGGCAGCTAGATGGCGCAGGAGTACCTGATTTCAAATCCGGCCTCAGACACTTAACACTTACTAGCTGTGTGACCCTGGGCAAGTCACTCAACCCCAATTGCCTCACTAAAAAAAAAAAAAAATTTAAACTGTATTGGGGGGTAGGGAGCTAGGTGCAGTGAATAAAACACTGGCCCTGGATTCAGGAGGACCTGAGTTCAAATTTGGCCTCAGACACTTGATACTTACTAGCTATGTGACCCTGGACAAGTCACTTAACCCTCATTGCCCCTCAAAAACAAACAAACAAAACTATATAGGGGGGCAGCTAGGTGGTGCAGTGGATAAAGCACCAGCCCTGGATTCAGGAGGACTTGAGTTCAAATCCAACCTCTGACACTTGACACTTACTAGCTGTGTGGCTCTGGGCAAGTCATTTAACCCTCATTGCCCCGAAAAAAAAAAATGTAGGATTAGGCAAATCACATCTTTAAAATAATCGAATAATAGCAATTA
The DNA here is from genome assembly GCF_019393635.1 of Dromiciops gliroides. Lineage (NCBI taxonomy): Eukaryota > Metazoa > Chordata > Mammalia > Microbiotheria > Microbiotheriidae > Dromiciops > Dromiciops gliroides. The sequence goes on along the minus strand of NC_057862.1, from coordinate 159,553,715 downwards.
CTTCAAAGAGTTGTGAGACTTGAATAAGGTAATGTATGTAATGTGTTTTGCAAATCTTTATATAAATATGAGTCACTGTTGTTCATTTCTCTGGGCCTCAGTTTCCAAGGATTCAATGATTCAAACTTTGATCAAATACCAACTTTATGTAAGCACTATATGTGTTGGGAGATTAGAGATAGGAAGAAATTATTTAGGTCCTGTTTTCAAGAACTTTATAATTTAATGGAATGGAGGGAGGCTATGTAGACATACATGTTCATTCGTTTTTCAGTTCTGTCCAACCTTTTTTTTTTTTTTGGCAAAGATACTGGAGCGCTTTGCCATTTCCTTCTTCAGCTCATTTTACAGATGAGGAAACTAAGGCAAACAGGGTTAAGTGACTTGCCCAGGGTCACACAGCTAGTTTCATGTCAGAGTCCAGATTTGAACTCAGAAAGATGAATTTTCCTGACTGCAGGCTCAGCACTGTAACCACTGTACCACCTCACTGCCCCACAATTACAATACACTGATCTAAGAGAGCATGAGAGGTATATGTGTATATATGAAAAAAGATAGATATAGATATATCTTATAAGAGAGTGAAAAAAGTACAAGGAAAGTTACTATATAAAATTTGAGCAAGAGAGAGAGAAAGAGATCACTTTGACCTGATGTGTTAGGGAAGGCTTCTTAGAAGAAATATGACCTGACATGGGTCTTGAAGAAGTGAAGGATTTAAACAGATAGCAAAAGAGAAGACATGGGGAATGCCATGAACAAAAGCTCAGAGATATGAGAGGGCAAGATGAGAACAGGAGATAGAGTAATCTGGTTGAGCTGGAAGGTAGAATAAGCAAAGGCAAATAGTAAGATATGAAATTGAAGGGATTTGGCCTAGGAAAAACAATTTACTCTATGAGATCTTAAAATTACATTTGTAGGTAGCGGAAGGCATATGGAAATGAGAGTAAAAATCAAACAAAGTCACTAGTCAGTTACTTACTGAGGTCAGTCTAGAGAGAAAGATGGCCTGGAAAAGGCTAGTTCTCTAAAAAGTCTTCCCAAGGGGCAGAGCCTCAGGTCTGCTTTGCCAATACCTAATTTTTTCCAAAATTAGGGTAGGCCTGAGGTAGCTAGGTGGCGCAGTAGATAAAGCACTGGCCCTAGATTCAGGAGGACCTGAGTTCAAATCCGACCTCAGACACTTGACACTTACTAACTGTATGACCACGGGCAAGTCACTTAACCCTCATTGCCCCACTAAAAACAATTTAAATATCAAAAAAAGGGTAGGCCTGTTAAATACTTTGCTATTTCACTACAAAGGTGTCAACTTAAAACAATTGGCAAGCCCATGGCTAGATGAGCTTCCTAAATCATTACATCTTTGAATCCCATATGGTGGATCTTTTCCATGAGAGCTATACACTACTCAGAAACCTCTGGTTTGCTGGATTTTGTGCAAGGGATCATAGCTATTCTAACTATCAAATACCACAATTTTTATTGATATATGTTTTGGGTCCTTCCGGCAAGGAAGTCTGGACTTGATTTCTCACAATTAAAGATTCTGATCCAATTTCCTTTCTTCTTTTCCCTCCCCTCTGGTTTTATATAAGAGCTAGGTTTTGGTGGTGACTTAACAAAAAAAAAAGCAGGAAACACCTGTTTTCCCTGTTCTGAGGCTTTGAAAGAAAAGGACAGCTGTATTGGTGTTTAAATGAAGTCACAGGCATTCTTTTCCATGTGGAAACTGCCTATCCCAAACACATGAAACCAAAAGCTGGGCAGGGGTGGGGAGCAGTCTGAGGGGGCAGCAAAGGAAGGCAATATAAAATCTACTCAAAATTTAGGGGAGAAAGGAAAGGGAAATGATTAATTATTTCTGATTCTAAATGTATACTGAGTGTCCAGCATAGTTTTCTTCTTTATATAGATCAGGAGTTCTTGACTTGGGGGTTGTGAACTTGTTTTGTTGTTGTTTTGATAACTGAATTTCAGTATAATTGGTTTCCTTTTTAATCCTTTGTATTTTTATACATTTAAAAACATTATTCAGAGAAGGGGCTATTATAGGTTTTGCCAGACTATTCAAGGAGTTCATGACTTGGAGAAAAAAAAGGTTAAGAACAGCTGATCAAGATTCTTGAAAGAGATTAACTAGGATTCCACACCCTCCTTCAATAAAATGGTCAGCTGGATGTTGGTCTTACAGACTGCTAGAAAGGCAAGCATTGAAATAAGAAGAAAATTTTTGTTTTGTTTTGTTTTAGGTAATGGGATTAAGTGACTGGCCAGGACTTAAATAGCTAGTGAGACCATATTTGAATTCAGGTCCTCCTTACTCCAAGACTAGTGGTCTATCTACTGAACCACTAAGCTACCCCTAGAGAAGGAACCTTAATAGTCATTCAGTTCAGGGGTATTAAACTCAAATAGAAACAAAGGTCACTAATCCATATATAAGAATCTCTATAGACTGCATATCAACTTCATTTTTATATGTAATTTTATCTATGTTTTTTGTATTTTTATTTATTTTGTTAAATATTTCCCAATTACATTTTAATATTGACCTATACTCAGGAAAGTTAAGAGCAGCATGTGGTCCACAAGCCATTTGTCTGATACCCCTGACCTGATCTAATCCCTTCACTTTTCAGATAAAGAAACTAAAGCACTGAAAGGTAAAGTAGTTCAAAGACACACAAGTAGGAGCACAGTAAGTCAATCAACAAGCATTTAATGAGTGTTTACTATTTTTCAGGCACTACAATAGGCACTGGGGACACCAAGAGAAATAAAAGTCCATGTTCTCAAGAACTTATATTCTGAATGGGGAGACAACATGTGAATAAATAGGTTTCTTGTTGTTCAGTCATTTCAGTTATTAGACTCTTTGTGACCCTATTTGGTGCTTTCTTTTTTTTTTCTTTTTTTTTGCAGGGCAATGAGGGTTAAGTGACTTGCCCAGGGTCACACAGCTAGTAAGTGTCAAGTGTCTGTAGCTGGGTTTGAACTCAGGTCCTCCTGAATCCAGGGCAGGTGCATTATCCACTGTGCCACCTAGCTGACCCCCGTGGTGTTTTCTTTTTTTTTTTTTTTTTAGTGAGGCAATTGGGGTTAAGTGACTTGCCCAGGGTCACACAGCTAGTTAAGTGTTAAGTGTCTGAGGCCGGATTTGAACTCAGGTACTCCTGAATCCAGGGCCGGTGCTCTATCCACTGTGCCATCTAGCTGCCCCCGTGGTGTTTTCTTGACAAAGACACTGGAGTGGTTTGCTGTTTCTTTCTCCAGCTCATTTGACAGATGAGGAAACTGAGGCAAATAGGGTGAAGTGAGTTGCCCAGAGTCATATAGGAGTAAGTTTCTGAGGCCAGATTGGAACTCAGGAACATGAGTCTTCCTGACTCCACAACTGGCACACTATTCACTATGGCACCACCTAGCTGCACATAGGTACATATATATAAAGTACATGCAGAGTAGGAACACAGGAACATAGATTTGGAACTGGAAGTGGCCTTAGTCATAGACAGGTGTGTGCTTAGCAGGGTCTACACTGGTAGATATGAAAATATTACTTGGGTACATTAGCCATACTGTTCACCCACCTACGTGGCAGCAAGTATTAAAAGCCCTGATTGGGGGCAGCTAGGGGGGCACAGTGGATAAAGCACTGGCCCTGAATTCAGGAGGACCTGAGTTCAAATCAGGCCTCAGACATTTGACACACACTAACTGTGTGACCCTGGTCAAGTCACTTGACCCTCATTGCCCCACCAAAAAAAAAAAAAAAAAAAGCTCTGATCAGTGGTTAGTAACTCTAGCATCCCACTGTAACCTGATCCTCAAAGTACATTTGCATGAGACTCTCATCATTGGTGCAGATGGATTATTCAATGATCCATGCCTGTGTGAGGGTAGAATTGGTGAGTTGTAGAGAGAAATGATATCCTGGTCTTCAGGCTTCTAGCACTGAGAGAGCAGCCATACCATTCCACACTCTCTTCAGGTCCCTAAATGGAAAGAAAAGACTGGGAAGAAGCCTACATTTAGAGGAGTTGGCATTTCAATTTTGTACCTATCCTGAGCTTACCTCATTAGAGAATTCTAGGAATAATTTCCCCTAGGTGAGATCTAGCACTCGCTCTCGCTCTCGCTCTCTCTCTCTCTCTCTCTCTCTCTCTCTCTCTCTCTCTCTCTCACACACACACACACACACACACACACACACACACACACACACACACACACACACATACACTTTTACTCCCAATGAGAGTTCATTCACTCAGTGCATTGCCTATATTCTTCTATGTATACTTTCTCTAATGTTTGTTTGCTACCAATCTGGATAAATGAGTTTATTGGTTATTTCCTATGCTTATTTCCTATTTTGATTTGTCTTGACTTACATCTTGCCACTAGATTTCAGCGACTGTAGAGAGAGAGAGACTGCCTCACTCAAATTCATGGACAAGTCAAGATATCACCCTTGTAATGTCATTGGTCCTCTTCAAGAAGGAAGGATGAACAAGTCATCAAGCATTTGGAGGGAAGGGAGTCAAGCCTTGGATATATATCTGGGAACACTCCTTCCCCATTAAAGGATAGTAATCAGGAGCTTAGCTTAAACCTAACAATTATTTCCCCTTGACAAATAATATTCAATGGAGCAGATAGATAACACTCTAACCCAGTATTCCCCCTCTCTGAGGAAAACAGTAGCCAGCCTCTGGCTCCAACCTCCTGCTTCCCTTCCTGGCAAGAATCAAAGTCTCCCTTGGAGAAGGGTTGGAGGAGGATATTCTGGAGATATATATTGTTGCCCCCCTTTGAGCCACATTTAATCAGACCAATGTGGATACAAATAATTGCCATGAGCAAAGCATAGTCTACACAACCCTTAAACCAGTTTTTTGTTATTAATAATGCATGAACACTAAATTTTAGATTACTTTATATTATAATGACTTATGGTTCAATATATAACCTTTATTTCAGAGGCTCCCTCCTGGCACAAAGGACCTGTGTATACACTGTGAAAGACTTACATCTCTAACTCATTGCCCCCATCCTAATAAACTGGAAACTTTTGTATCTGATAACACCTCCCTGGGATAGAGTCACCAACCTCCGTTCTCAACAAGAACAAAGGCTCCCAAGACTCTAAATATAATTAGATTTATTTTCAGGTTAAAGAAAACAAGTAGAACTCATAGTAGAATCCACAGAAAATAACTACCCACGAGTAAGCAACCCTCCTCCAGAGACCTAGAGTTTCAGTCACCTACATCATAGTATTTGCCTAGGTAGGATTCAAACAAGTGATGCCTAGAGTGCTACCCTCATCTCATGTATCAAAATTCCCTTGTCATCTACCCAAAGTTGAGTTTCTGGTCCTTTTTGTTTCCCTTTGTTCTACTGCACACACTTCCTGCAATTGTCCTCAGCTCCCAGCAGGTGTCAGTCATTCCCTTTCCCAGGGAACCAGCACTCCAGCTCCAGAATTATAACTCAAAAACAGCTCTAGATGGGTTCACCTCTATTTAGAAAGTCATCCCGTTCTTATACTATGTTTCTTAAAGCCCAAGGACTCACACACAAAGAGTCTTATAGAAATTTATAGGAACTAATACCTTTTAAACCTTTCAAGTGCAAGTCTCTCCCAATCCATGTAGATTCACAATAATTCCTGGAAAGAAGAGAAGGAACAGATTTTTAAGAATTAAATAATCACTCTGGAAGAAAGAATTGGAAAATTAATACATAGTTTAAAACAGAAAGTGATAAACCTTACCTAAGTAACAGACTAATTCAAAAATTAGAATAGAATAGAAATAGGGATTAGTGATTCTATAAAACAAGAAAGATCAGAACAAAGTCAAAAGATTGAAAAACAGAACCAAATGTGATACTTACTTTCAAAAACAGGTCAAGGAAACATAATTTAAGAATTATTAGACTTGGGGCAGCTAGGTGGCGCAGTGGATAGAGCACCAGCCCTGGAGTCAGGAGTACCTGAGTTCAAATCCGGCCTCAGACACTTAACACTTACTAGCTGTGTGACCCTTGGCAAGTCACTTAACCCCAATTGCCTCACTAAAATTAAAAATAAAAAAGAATTATTAGACTCCCTGAAAAGCTCATGCATACACACACACACAGACACACACACACAGAGTCTGGACACTATAGTTAAATAAATCATAAATTAAAACTGTCCAAATCTATTAAAACCACATGGCAAAATGAGAATAGAAAGAATTCACTAATCCCTTTTTGAATGAAACCCCCAAAGGAAAAATCCCATGAACATTACAGCCAAAAATCAGAACTTTCAGGCCTAAGAAAAAATACTATGAGTAGCCTGAAAGTAAGATTTCAAGTACTGAGAAAACAGTCAGTAATACACAAGACCAGGCATCTTCTACTATAAACCAAAGTTTTGGGTTTTGGGGTTTTTTTTTGCAAGGCAATGAGGGTTAAGTGACTTGCCCAGGGTCACACAACTAGTAAGTGTCAAGTATCTGAGGCTGGATTTTAACTCAGGTACTCCTGAATCCAGGGCCAGTGCTTTATCTACTGCACCACCTAGCTGCCCCGAAAGTATTTCTTGATATACAATATTCCAAAAGGCAAAAGATATAGGCTTATAACTGGGAATAATTTACCCTATAAAACTGAGTATAGAGGGCATCTAAGTGGTGCAGTGGATAAAGCACCGGCCCTGGATTCAGGAGTACCTGATTTCAAATCCAGCCTCAGATACTTGACACTTACTAGCTGTGTGACCCTGGGCAGGTCACTTAACCCTCATTGCCCCGGCCCCCAAAAAATTAAATTATTTTTTTTAAGAGTATAATGGGGGCGAGGGGGCAGGAGGAGGGGGAAACGGACCTTTAATGGAAGAGCAGATTTTTTTAATGTTCCTGAAGAAAAGATGGTAGCTCAGCAGAAACTCTGAAATGCAAACATAAAAATCAAGAAAAACCAAGAAAGGTAAACTAATTTGAATAGTTGGAAGGGTCTATACTCTGATGAAGTGATAATATGCTAATAGGAAGAGGAGAAACAAGTGTCTCTTCAGATCTTTGATATCTTCAAAGGGCATTATGTTGTATAAGACAAAGAAAGGATTTAGGGCTGAATTGGTTCTAATCTGAGAACTTTAAGAGGGGGAAAAAAGAGGACAGTAAAAGGAATATATTAGTTTAGAAAGAAGGGAAAAGGGGATGCAACTTACTATTTCTCATAATCAGTACTCAGGAAGAGTATATGAATATAAGGGAAGAGATGAAGGGAAAGAGCAACAGATAAACCTTAATCTTACCTGAACCAGACAAAGGTGGATTAGACATACACACAAACATGTACATGTGCACATGCCCTCAAAGTCAGGTGAAAAATATATCAAATTCAATAGAGAAAATAGTTGGAACAGGTACAGGAGAAGTCCAGAAGAAAAATCATACCAGGGAGGGAAAAGTCACAAGCAAAACAAATTTCTACATCAAAAGATGCATCCCAAAAGAGAAAATAAAGCAGGGTGATAAGGAGGTGAGGAAAAGAAAAGAACTAGAAACTAAAGGAATGTTAATTAATTGGAGAATGATTGAACAAATTATAATATTATTGCACTGAATACAATGAATATTATTACACTGTAAGAAATGATGAAAAATACATTTTCAGAGAAACTTGGGGAGATTCATGAACTGATGCAGAGTGAAATAAGAACAACCAGTAAAGCAACAATAGCAAAAAATGTGTAAATAAAAATAATTTTAAAAGACTCAAGAATTCTGGTCAATGCAATGCCCTACCATGTTTCCACAAGACCTTAATTAAAGAATGTTACCTACAACTTCATAAAGAGGTGGTAAATTTTAACGTGCAGAAAGATATATTTTCAGACATTACAACTACATGGCTTTATTTTGCTCAATTTTACTCATTTTTATGACCTTTTTTCTTCTCTTAATGGGATGGGAGGAGAAATATTTGGAGAGAAGTGGAAGGCTAGCAATAGTGAAGCAGAGAGACAGACAGAAAGCCATTGAGATTTTTTTTAATGCACAGAAGAAAATAGAAAAATTCAGAAAGAAACAGGACAATTTTGAAATATGTTGAATTTATTATATAATTTTTAAAAAGCAGAGTAGTATGAAAAGGGAGGCAAAGTTTCACAAATAATCCTCTTTTATGTTCTACTTTACATATGGAAATGCTCAACTTTTTCCTTTTTGTTAAGTATGGAATTTTTTCAAAAGAAAAAAAAAGTCACTCTTAAAAGTGTCTGGAGGATTTCACCTTTCATTGGGTTCATACTCTGTGCAGGAAAACCTCCAAGACAAGAATAAACAGCTTTGTGTGTTCAGTCATTTTCTCCATCTCCCCACTTTGTGGTCTCATTTTGACGTTTTCTTGGCAGAGATGCTAAAGTGGTTTGCCATTTCCTTCTCTGGCTCATTTTATAGTTGAGGAAACTGAGGCAAACAGGATTAAGTGACTTGCCCAGGGTCACATGGTGAGTAAGTATCTGAGACTGAATTTGAACTCAGATCTTCCTGATTCCAGGCCCAGCACTCTATCCACTGCACCACCTACCTGCTCTTGAACAGCTTTAGTAGAATATATATATGTATATATATATATATATTCATATATACATGTATATATACACACACACACATATTTCCTTGTGTTGTGCTTTGCTTGCTTCTGATAATCAGAGGTTCCTCAGAATTAACTCTCCTTGTAAATACATTTACTGAGAAGACATTTACAGAGCAACAATTCTGTGAAAATCTCTATATAAAAAGCTGAGGAAGAAAGCTGATTTTTTCTCTAAAGGCAGGGGTTTTACCCTTAAGAAACTTGCCCCACAGGTCAGAAGAAAGGACACAATTCTGGACAAGTAAAAAGTGCAATATTGTATCTCAAAAATCATTAGAGAGTTTTTGAAAAGAAGAAAAGAAAGGGCAACTGGGTGGTACAGTGGATAGAACACCGACCCTTGATTCAGGAGGACCTGAGTTCAAATCCAGTCTCAGAGACTTGACACTTACTAGCTGTGTCACCCTGGGCAAGTCACTTGAACCTCATTGCCCCACAAAAAAAAAAGAAAGAAAAAGAAGAAGAAAGGAAACAAGTGTTTATTAAGATTCTACTATATACCAGGCACTTTGTAAGCTCTTTACAAATATCTCTTGATCCTCACAACCATTCTGGGAAATAGATGCTATTATTATTCCCATTTTACAATTGAGGAAAATGAGGCAGATAGGTTAAATGATTTGCTAAGTGTCTAACTCTGAATTTGAATTCAGGTCCTCCTGACTTTCAGGCCAACACTGAGCTACTCAGTTGGTTCTTCTTGGCTTTAAAGGATGAATCAGACAAAGAGGGAGGTCATTCTTGGTACAGGGAATAGTCTGAGAAAAATGCATGGAGATGTGACAACATGTTATCTACTTTGGAATAAATAATAAACGAATGGGATAAAAGTGAAAAGGTTAAGTGGCACCAGCTAGTAGAAAGCTACAAATGCTAAGCAGGCAGAGGAATCTGAACTTTATTAACAGAGCCACTGAGGATTTCTGAACAGAGAAGTGGTATCACTCTGTGTGTGTGTGTGTGTGTGTGTGTGTGTGTGTGTGTGTGTGTTTATGATTACTCAGGTAACTGTGTGAAAGGTGAATTGGAGAGGAAAGTATGTGTAGTCATAAGTCTTCATAAAGGCTATTATAATAGTCCACAAGCAATGGTAATAAGGACTTGAATTGGGAAGCTGGCAATGAAAATAGAGGAGGAAATGAATTTTTAGAGCTCCATTTCAAAGACAGAATCTAGAAGACTAGGTAACTGATTGGATAGGAGAGGCAAAAGAAAGGGAAATGTCAAAGGTAATCCCAAGGTTACAAACATGGCAGACTAAATCAGTGGTGATACTGGAGACCAAAACAATGAATGAAGTCAGGAGAGCTTGATTTTTTTTCACTGTCCATGCTTAAAAACATTTCACTTTTCTGGGCAGATTATAATAGCAAAAACATACATACACACTTTTACACATGGGTTTTGTCTTCTCCCAAAAATGGAACTAGAAAAAATACACAGGAATACAATAAGGCTATCTATAATTTATGGTTAAGCCTAATGAAGTAGGCAGCTAGGTGAAAGTGGAGAAAGATTCATCTTTCTGAGTTCAAATCTAGCCTCAGACACTTCCTAGCTGCGTCACCCTGGGCAAGTCACTTAACCCTGTTTGCCTCAGTTTCCTCAACTGTCAAATGAGCTGGAGAGGAAATGGCAAACCACTCCAGCATCTTTGCCAAGAAAACCCCAAATGGATCACAAAGTGTCTTGTGCAACTAAAACAATTCAAAAACAACAACAACAACAACAACAAGCTTAATGAAAGGTGGAAGTAATTGACCTGGTTGACTACCTGGTTGGCTCTTCTTGGCTTTAAGGGATGAGTAGGAAAAGAGGAAGGTCCTTTTAGGTATAGGAGACAGTCTGAGAAATTTCATGGAGATATGACAACATGTGGTCCAGTTTGGAATAAATAATAAATGAAGGGGATAAAAGTGAAAAGGTAAGGTTGCACCAGCTAGTAGGAATCCATAAAAGCCATAAATGTTGGCAGTGGGGAGAAGAGTTTCAGACTCAATTCCAGCTAGTTAACACCCTCTACGGCATATGCATGTCAGGTAATCCACTAGCATGAACAAAGTGCTTCCTATGCACCAGACAGTATGCTGTGTGCTGTGGATACAAAGACAAAAAAATGAAACATTTCCTGACCTCAGGGAGCTTACATTCTATCAGGGGAGACAAGACAAACACATAAGAGTTTACAGAAAATAAGTGCTAGGTAGTTTTAGTGGAGAGGTGCTGACATTTGGAGGGTGGGGAGGGACCGGGTCATTCAGGAAAGACCTCATGAAGTTGATGATTATAGGAAATAGTCAGAGCCCTGTCTTCAGGACCTCATGTGGGGAAAACTGCCTGTGTGTGAACTTTCTCCAGTGACATAGAATAAAGCAATAGATAGGGGCCTGGACTTAGAATCAAAAAAAGACCCAAGTTTACACCTGGATGCTGAAACTTATTTAATTAGCTGTGTGACTGTGGAGAAATGGCTTAATCTCTCTGAGTCTCCATTAACTCTCTAAAAGAATAAAGTTATAGACCAGTTGAGATCTACAAGAAAGATGGGCTGGAGTGAAGGAGGGAAAGATCCTGGAAATAGGAAGAAGCAATTGTCATGGTCCAGTTGGATGCATAGCACTTGTCTTCCTCTGTCTTCACTGAAAATGCACACACACACACACACACACACACACACACACCATCCCAAACCCCTATACAGCTGTGGAGATTTGGCTGCCAGTCTGGGGCAAGAAAAGTAGTGTCAAATCAAAGTGAAGAGACATGGCAGGCCACAAGGAAAGGATAACTTGGATAAGATCTAGGGATCCAGGATTTAGTCATTAGGAAGGGATTGGACATAGTGACACTTTAAACTGAAATACTCAAGTTTGGAGACTTAAACTGAAAAACTCAAGGTAAGAGTTGGGTTGGGAGGAAAAGAGGGGCTATGGGAGGATGGGGAAGGGAATATGGTAAGTGGACCAGAAAAAAAATTTCTCTTTCTGTCTGCTCTAACCTTGCCTTCCCCAATATTCCATAAGAAATGAGCTAGCCATAGCAAGAAATAGTTGTAGATCCCTTTGAACAGAAAGACTAGCAGTTATCACATGCTTTAGTTTGTACTAGTTCTAGAGACAATGCCCTATGCCCCAAGGAAGAGGAGCAAAATCTGGAGCCCAGGTCTCCCACATCTTCACCCAGGGAAGTTATAGTGGAGTAGAGGGTTGAAGAGAGGGAGAAAAACCTGACAAATGGTCTTGTGTAGGTACAATAGCTCTCATCCTCTGTGCAAAGTAGACAAAACTCCAATATTTTCCCTGAATATGTAGGAGGAAACATGTGCTATGCAAAAATCAAAGCATTTTTCTTGCAAAGTTATTGCTGACAGACCAGAGTCCAGAAACTTCTGCAGATGTTGACCAGAGGGAACTCTGAGTCACTCCCATCTAAGGTGCTAAAATAGGATCCCAACCTAACCTGACACTCCAGGGCAGATGGTAGGATATGACCTTACAAGGTGTTTAGTCTGTTTGTTTGTTTCAAATTTATTATATATAAAGGCAATAATTGATGCTCAGGTGAAGCTGACTTTGGCTGAGATCACTTATGCATAACCTTGACACTATCAACAACAAGCTTATCTACAGCACTCATTGATTCCTTTTTTCTAATTATGTTTTTTTGTTTTGTGACTGGTGACCTTAAGAAAGCCAAATTCTCCCTGATTCTCAAACAGATAATTGGGTGGTGAAAGAAGAAAAGCATTAGAATTAAGATAGCATGGCTTGACCCCCAGCCTTCTTAAATTACTGACAGGGTTGTGTGCTACTAAAGTCATCTGTGATTATTTTAATTAAATTATTCACAAAGGACAACAGCCTCCCCTCAGATATACCAAGTGGGCTGATTGCCCAGTATGACAAATGCTGGCATCTTACATTGCTTATAGTAGGTACTGAGAGAGTGCTTATTGATTGGTGGCCATCATTCATTTTGAGAGACATCTGGGGGATGACAGCAGCACCTGACTTAGAGTCAGAAGAGGGAGTTGACCTTTTTAACCTTTCCATCCTGCATCACAAGATCCCTGCAAATCAGTCCCTCCAATTAGATTTCTGGCTGAGTCACCACAAGTTGTGCTCCCCTCCACCTGGGAAGTGGCCTTCTAAGACAGCCATCCTGGAAACCCTTCTCAGGACCTTTAGGGTATGTCACAGCCATCAACTCTGGACATCTTGTCATGAGTCCTGTTGACTTGTGGGCATCCAAAACACACACACACACACACACACACACACACACACACACACACACACACCACTTTGGGAACAATAGCTCAAAACAACATTACCCTTGCTTCGGTGAAGAGTATGACAATTGACAACCCTTTGTCACTACTCACTATCCTTGTGACTTTCCAGACCTAAACTCTCTTCCCCATCCATCACACCCCTCTCCATACTGTCTCCACCAACTAAAATACAGGGACTTGAAGCCAGGGACTATCATTCTTTTGTATTTGTACCCCGCAGTGCCTAACACAATATTTAGTATTATTTCCTTGATAATTTGGGGGTTTGTATCACCTTCATTTCTGAATCTATCCCTTCTCACTCCCTTCCCAGCAAGCCATCCTTTGTAACAAAGAATTCTAAAGCAGAAACACATATTCGTTCATCAATTCATCCATCATTTATTCATTCATTAGCTATAAAGAGGAATACAATATGTACGAAGGAGAAATCCAGACAGAGTTGTGAGAAAATTGAGGAAGAAAGAAACGACTTTAAGCTGAGAAGATTAGAGAAAGATTCTTAGTGGAGATAGAATTTGAGACAAGAGAGGCAACAGAGATGGGAGGTGGAGTAAGATGGGACATAGGAAAGTCTCCATTTGGGGCATAAGAAATAGCTAAGCAAAGACTGTGAATCAGAGACTATCAGAACTGGAACTGAGAGGAGAGAGACAAAGAAGGGATAAGGAAAAGTGATTTTGGTTGGCTTTCAGAATAGACAGAATCCCAGTAGCTTAGAGTTGGAAGGCATCTTATAGGTCTAGTCCAACCTGCATTTCAACAGCCCAGACCTGATAGATGAAACAGGATACTGATTTGCTTGAAATTAGGCATGTATGCTTTTAAATGAGTATCACAACATTACAAGAATTAATTGTCTATTTCATTAAATGAAAACAGTGCTAATATTAAAGGTTAAACATGCAAAAGACTGCATATTTTAAATTATAGGCTGTGTTATGGTCTCAAGTTTTTTCTGTAAAAACACATTTCCAAAATTATAATGGAAGCTGTTGACAGATTGTCACCCTTTTTATAAACATTTATTTAAATTTTTTGATTGTTTTTTTTATATCACCTTCATTTATGAATGTCCTTCCCCACCCTACACCCAAGTAAGCCATATCTTATAGCAAAGAATTGAAAAACAGGAAGAAATAGAAATGGTTCAACAAAATACACACACACACACAACTATGTGACTCTGGGCTAGTCACTTGACTTCCCAGGGTCTCTGTTTCCTCATATATAAAACAAGGGTGTTGGACTAAGGTTTCTTTTTTTTTTTTTTTGCAGGGCAATGGGGGTTAAGTGACTTGCCCAGGGTCACACAGCTAGTAAGTGTCAAGTGTCTGAGGCCGGATTTGAACTCAGGTACTCCTGAATCCAGGGCCGGTGCTTTATCCACTACACCACCTAGCTGCCCTTAGGACTAAGGTTTCTAAGGTCCCTAGAAGCTCTAGATCTATGGATCTCATGACTTCAAAACCTACTTCTAATGTTTACTGCCAGTGTGACCTTGGACAAGTCACTCTCCTCTCTGGGCTTGAGTCTGAGGTAAAAGCACAGGACAAATTATTAACCTAGAACATGAGTAAGACAAAGAAAAGGAAATGTAGAAATATATATATGATGTAGTATTCTCTATTTCTTCACCTTCAAAAGTTCATAGAAGATAATAGGGAATACTTTGAGCATTGATTTCCTTAAGTTCTATAAAATCCTGTTTTCATTACATACAAATATATTGGCTACTCCGGTGTATATACATTTAATGGAAATTGTTAGAATATTGAAAATGTGTGTATGTATAAGTGTGTAAAATGGAAGGTGTTATGTTGTTTTCAGTCATGTCCAACTCTTTGTGACCCCACGTGGGGTTTTCTTGGCAAAGATACCATTCTTGGCAAAGATTACCATTTCCAATTCATTTTATAGATAAGGAACAAAGGCAAGCAAACAGGATTAAGTGACTTGGCCAGGGTCACACAGCTAGTGTCTGAGGTCAGATTTGAATTCATGAAGATAAGTCTTCCTGATTCTTTTTGTTTTTGTTGGGTTGTTGTTGTTATTGTTGTTACTATTGCTGTTGTTGTTGTTGTTGTTGTTGTTGTATTCAGGGCAATGAGGGTTAAGTGACTTGCCCAGGGTCACACAGCTAGTAAGTGTCAAGTGTCTGAGGCTGGATCTGAACCTAGGTCCTCCTGAATCCAGGGGCAGAGCTTTATGCACTGTGCCACCTAGCTGCCCCTGAGTCTTCCTGATTCTAAGCCCTGTGCTCTATCCACTCTGCCATCTAGCTGTCCCAGGAGGTGGGATATACCTCAATAATTACAGAGAGCCCAGATTTCCCAGTTCAATCAATCAAAGCCATGAACTAAGTGTGAATAAGGTCTGGACATTTTTAATGACTCAGTCAAAGGAATTAAACTAGGTTCTAGCAATGTGATTAATCAAGTGGGAAAGGAATAGAATGCTTGCTGCCATTTGAATGTATGGAGTGACACCACCAAAAAAAACCTGTATTGGAATTGTTCTCAGAGCCTCAATCATGTCTTCTCGGTTTTGCACCATATAGCAATAAGTTCAGAGCATGGCATTCAAGTGTCTGGATAGTTCCAGCTAAGTCTTTGAGATGGAATGTTTGGGGGGGGGGGCAGACAAAAAGAGGCCCTGCATCCTTGTTGGCATTCTTTAGCCATCTGTGTTTTCTTTCTAATAATAGCTTATAATAATAAACACTTGTATAACACTATGTGCCAAATGCTTTAAAAAAGTATCATATTTGATCCTCTTATTGTCCCCACTTTACAGTTGAGGAAACTGAGGAAGGCAGGGGTTAAGTGACTTGCACAGGGTCACATAGCCAGGAAGTGTCTGAGGCTAGAATTCAGGTCTTCCAGATTTCAGAGCTCTATCCATTCCACCACCTAGCCGCTGTTCTGTGTCAATAGTTGGTTCTTATATATGTGGATAAAGGGGAACCAGTAGATATAAATCCAGATGAATTTTCCAAAAGCATAATGAGGTTCCAAGCCAAATGCTTTTTACAAAATTGAGTCACTGTGGAATGGGAGTATCATATTATCATGAACAGAATATAGGAAAGAAAGGCTAAGCAGAAACAGAAACTTCTCTAGCTCAGAAGAGGGAAGTGTCATAGGAGTAACTGCTAGATTTAGCACTCAGTGCTAAGTGCTGCTCTGCTTTAGCATTTGTATAAACGATCTAGAAATGGGACTGCATGATGAAATCTCCATGCCATGGATGGCAATAAATTATTCAAAAGTATCAAAGGCCATGTCAGTGAGGATATCCTGCATGGGCTATGAGTGGGCAGAAAAGTGTCCCAAAATAGCAAACCAAACAATAGTTGTGCTGATAAGACATGACTGGATTTCTATGTGTCTTCAATTTTCCATGTTCCTTTTTCACTCATAAAAATGAAATTCTTTGGTTAAACCCACCTTTCAGAACTATACACAGTTTCCTTTCCTGACTGCATAGACTGAGACCTTATAGAAGCTCAGAAAACCCAAGCTAAATTCAAACATTGATGTTAGATCCTGGCTCTTGGCAGGACATTTCTTATAACCATCCAAAACAGTCTTGATAAAAACCACCTACATGCCAGAGACTAGAAGAAATTAAGACAAGCCTTAAAGAAATTCAATATTCACTGTCCTTCCTTTCTAATCCTTTTTGGTTTTGTTAACAGGAATTTGTTTCCGTAGGGGATTCGGTGAGCCTTTTGCAGATAGGCCATTCTCTTCCCTTCCTGAGATGGGAAACAGAAGGGAGAGGAGTGTGTGAGCACAAAATAATGGAACAGGGCACTAAGAAATGGCAGATGTAGCCACAACTTGTAGCCTAAAGAGAATTTTCATCCTTAAATGATTTGAAAACTATATACAAAGTTACTCTATTTCTTTAATATCTCTAGGGACAGACTCCTCAATCTTTTTTTTTACACTGATCCCCATCTGTCAGCTAAAGCATCAAACTTAATAAATTTCACTTGCTAAAATTCAAGGCCATTTCCCTGTGTTCAAGCTTCCATGGAAATGGAAAACCATTAGCTCCTATTATTTAACAGAAATGACACTCTTTCTGACATTTATGGGCCAGGTCTATGGAGGCTTTCAAGTTAGAGTTCTGTTCTGGCCTAGTCTACATAGGAACAAGTGAAGTTGGAAAATGGAATTTTCTGGGAGATTTGGGTTATGTGGACAGTCATTCTGAATCATTGGCAATAACCCTCCCCTCCCCCATTTGGGACCAGAACAGGTCTATCAAATTTCTATAACCTCAAAGGGCAGGGGTTTGTTCAAAAGGTGAATGAGCCTAAAACCAAAGGTTATTTCCCTTTCTTCTTGATTTTCTGCCTGTCTGTGAAGTCTCAGTCTATGCAGTCAAGAAGGGAAGCTGTGTAGAGTTCCAAAAGGTGGGCTTGCCCAATAACAGCTGTAATTTTTTTGGGGGGGGTGAGGCAATTGGGGTTAAGTGACTTGCCCAAGGTCACACAGCTAGTAAGTGTCAAGTGTCTGAGGCCAGATTTGAACTCAGGTCCTCCTGACTCCAGGGCTGGTGCTTTATCCACTATGCCACCTAGCTGCCCCAATAGCTGTAATTTATATAGTGGTTACTATATGCCAGGTACTGTACTAAGCGCTTTGCAATTATCATCTCACTGGATCTTCTCAACAAGCCTGAAAGGTAGGTACTATTATTATTCCTACTTTAAAGGAGAGGAAACTGAGGCAAACAGCAGTTAGGTGACTTGCTAAAGGACACCCAGCTAGTAAATGTCTGATACTAGATTTGAAGTCAGGCCTTCCTGATTCTAAGCCCAGCACTCTATCCACTGAGTCATCTAGTTGCTTATTTGTCATTGTTTGGAATTAGAATCATAGACAGAATTTTAGGAGGTGGTGCAGTGAGTGGATAGGGTGCTGGCCCAGGAATCAGGAAGACCTGAGTTCAAATCTGACTTCAGACACTTACTAGCTGTGTGAACCTGGGCAAGCCACTCAACTTTGCCTCGGGGGAAAAAAATATTTTAGAAGTCTAATCAACACAATAATCAATGATGATTCCTATTATGAAACATGTCAGCAACCTCCAGAAAGAGACTGAGAGTGCAGATACTGAAACAAGTACTTTGGGGAAATGATCAATTTGGGGATTCATTTTCTAATGGCCTTTTTTTTTTTTTTTTTTTTTTTTTTAGCGAGGCAATTGGGGTTAAGTGACTTGCCCAGGGTCACACAGCTAGTAGTGTTAAGTGTCTGAGGCCGGATTTGAACTCAGGTACTCCTGCCTCTAGGGCCGGTGCTCTATCCACTGTGCCACCTAGCTGCTCCGGGGATTCATTTTGCTTGACTGCTTATTTGTTACAAAGTTTTTTTGCTTTTCAACATTTTCCCACAGCTCCCCTATGGGGACAAGAGATAGGAGGGATAAAAAAAATAGATTTCTATTCAATGAAAAAAGTTTAATTTTGTTTTTGTTTGTTTTGCGGGGCAACAGGGGTTAAGTGACTTGCCCGAGGTCACACAGCTAATAAGTGTCAAGTGTCTGAGGCTGGATTTGAACTCAGGTCTTCCTGAATCCAGGGCCAATGCTTTATCCACTGCGCCCCCTAGCTGCCCCTAATTTTGTTTTTAATAAATCTTGGACAACATATCTTCAAATGGTGATGTGGGACCCTAGAGATTGAAAATTGGAGTAGACTGGAAATGGTGCCATCCAAATGGGATTCTGGACATTTTATTTCTGCCTTGGCGGTTTCCTTCCTACCTTATGTGAAGGTGAAGCACATCAAATCAACATGGCTTATATACTCCTCAGTGACTGGCCTCCCCAGGCTGTCTGCAGGAGCACCTGAACATAGCATTCTTCCTTCCTGTACCAAGCTAATGGGGCATATGCTGCTTTGCTTTATTCGATACTTGCTATAGGCCCAATGATTATAGGACTGACCCCTGGAAAGGACCTTGGAGTTAATCAAGTCCAACCCTTTCATTTTGCATATGAGGAAACTGAGGCTTAGAGAAGGTTAGCAAACATGCCCCAAATCATGTAGGAAGTAAGTGGCAGCTCATACCACTGCACTAGTGATTCTCTGCCCAGCTTTGTTCACAAGAGTATGATAAGATTTCATTCACTCCGGTTTATTAAATGTTTTCTAAGCTCCTTAGATTATTTTTTGTTCTTTTTTGGGGGGGTGGGGCAATGAGGGTTAAGTGACTTACCCAGGGTCACACAATTAGTAAGTGTCAAGTGTCTGAGGCCGGATTTGAACTCAGTTCCTCCTGAATCCAGGGCCGGTGCTCTATCCGCTGCACCACCTTGCTGCCCCGGCTCCTTAGATTTAAAGATGGAAAAGAGATTGAGGGTGGAACCCCACCTCCTTCATTTTGCAGATGAAGAAAGTGAGGCACAGAGGGGTTGAATCTAAGCACTGCCACTGTGGGACCTTGAACAAATCACTTATATAGGCCTTAGTTTCCTCATCCCTACAATGAAGTGGTTGGGCTAAGTCACCTTTAAGGTTACTTCTAAGTCCATGTCCATCATCCTTTGTTCCTATGACAGATGTAGATCGTGTCCTCAAAGAGTTTACATTCTCATAGGAATTGAGTACTGACATATTATAGAGGCAGAAAACTCAGAGAACAGTGCTGTGGGATGGGGGAGTGGGGTTCTATAGGCTATCAGAGTCACTTTTTCTTTCCCTTTTTCTTTTCTTACACTACTTCAGGAGTGAGATTCAAACTCAGTTACTGGGGCCTTGCAGAATCCGAGACTGGGTATGTGGGTGTTCTGAGTGCTGTATTTCTCCACTGTGCCACATCCCTCTAGACTCTGAAATTTAGCTTTACTCCAGATATCTATTGTTTTCCAGTGAGAATTTCTGTCTGGCCAGCTTTTGTGTATTGTTTTGGTATTTTTAGGAATGTAACTGAGCACTACTTTAAAGCTCAGAATTTCAGTAATTCCTGAACTCTGCTTGAATGGGTAATACTTCAATCCATATTAGGTTAAGAATCCTGGAGTGAACTATGATGTATAACGTGCTTCTAATTACTGTATATTTGCAATGCCAAAGTATAGGCCTCATCTACTTCGCAGCCATTTCCACACCTTGCTGCCTGCACTCTGTCTATCTTTTCCATCTCTCATCCCACTCCCACATGAACTGCGGACCCTGACCTTGGGATGCTGGGCTCTGATAAGGGAGCTGTTACCTCATCTTGCCCAGAGCTCGGCCTCCACGTCATTTCTCAGTCACTTCCACAACATGCAGAGCTTCAAGTGTTCCCCTCCCTCTTTCCCCCTTAGCTTCTCTCTTCAATTATTTAAAAGTATTATTCTGAACATCTAACTTTTTCATTGATCATTAGGTTGAAGTTTGTAGGGTGTGTTACCTTGGGTAGCAGCTTGAGGTCCTGTGTTCCATGAAGCTGCACCCTCTTCTGTTGCCTCTGGTAGCTGCAGAATAGTCTCGGGTTATTCAAATTTCATTTCCTTTATATCTATAGGTTTTTTTCTCCTGGTCACTTGCAGAATTTCTTGTTTGCAGTTGGAATTGTTCAATTTAACTACTATGTATCTTGAAGCAGAGAGTTTTGTTTTTGTTTTTCTGGGGGTGATCTGTAGATTATTTTGAGTGGCAGTTTTGGGGTGTTTGTGTGTGTGTGTGTGTGTGTGTGTGTGTGTGTTCAGAAGTTCTGTACCGTTTCTTTAATCATTTCCTGCCTTATGGTATTCAGGTTTATTGGTTTATTGGCTTGCCATTTAAAACTCATCAAAATCTGGACCCTTCCTGCTTTTCCAGTCTTTGTACTCATTGCCCCCTTCAGCTCTGTGACAGCTGTCCTGGCTTACTCACTGTTCTATAGGAACGACATTCTATCCCTCCTCCATTCTTTTTCACTTTTTTCCTCATGTTCAGACTATCCTCACCTCTTGGTATCTCTGGTGTCCTCCAAGACTGTTCAGCTTTGAATCACAGCTTTTCCTACCTCCATTCCCCCCCATCCCCCCAACCACTCACACACTCCCTCCCCAGACTACCTTATTTTCTTTATATACTAATATATGTATATGTTGTCTCCCCTGTTAAAACAGAAGCTCCCTGAGGTCTCAGATGTCTTTTATTTTTGTCTTTGTATTCCCAGCACTTAGCACAGTGTCTTAATTTAATAAGTTAATTTAATTTAATAAATTTAGTAAATGCTTATTGATGGATATATATGAACTTAAATCTCCTGACTACTGTGAGAAATGATTATTAATAATTGAGATCTTGGGGGACCCAGTGATCTCCCCTTCTTTTTTAGTCCTTTCTCCCTCCCCCCTCCCCTCACTAAAAGGCAAGTTCTGGTTGAGAGGTTCCATCAAGTCTCTTCATCTGGGTCAAGTTCAAGCCAAACTTACAAAAGATAGCTGAAGGACTTTGGCTTGTACAAGCACTCCTAGGTGGAAGCTATTTTGAGTGAGAGGTCTTGCATTCTTTCTCTGATGTCATGTTGAGTGACCTGAGTCAAGTATCCCTGAATTTCATTTTAATATAACCCACCTCTAATTATGTCAACCAATTAGATTTGATTGTTGTTAACTGTACGGAAAAATGACTCCTGCTCAATAATTCTCTGGAACTCAGAGATGTGTCAAAGGCATATTTATTGTCATTCTCATGAGAATGAGCAGCCCAGTGTGCAGCTGGTGGATGCAAAGAATGGAGGCTCACAGGCCCCCCTTTTAAACCCTAGTCCCCAACTCGAATGGACCCTTCCCTTTCTCATCTTAGCCAATGGGGAAGGTGATACAGGGACAATTCTTAAATTCCTCCCTTATATGGACACACCTCAGGGGTGGACCTAATTGGGACCAGCTCAGGGCTTCCCTGAGCCATGTGATTTTGTTTGCAGGAGAGGGGTGGGGGGAGGAGAAGGCCTTTTTCCTCAAACAGGTCCAAAGGAGTGTAATTTGAATGGTGACTATTATATTCTTACTGAGAGGAGACCAATCCCCATTTCTTCACATTAACCAATTAGATTTTATTGCTATGTGATGGACCTTCTACAGTTGGAAGGGTATATGAACTGTGATCCCATCACCATTAGGGGTCTTTGGTCTGAGAGAGACAGGCCAATAGGCCTCATTTTATTAATAATCTGCCAGCCTATTAATAAAATGAGTAAATTACCCAGAAACTATTTTTTAAATTTTTAATCATCACACTACACTCTTTCTACAGGGTTTTTCATCAGTTAATATCTTTGAAGGCCTATTTATAGGTTACAATTTACAAATCTCCAAGATACTATCCTTTCTAGGTGTTTTCAAGCTTGCTAAGAGAAACTCTAAACAATCATGGATTCAATTGTTTTGTGGTCACACCTCTGATTGTCTTCTAAGATCGCTTTTCCTGTGTGTTTTTTTCTTTGTCTTGTAAACACCTATCCCTGATGATTAAGTTTCATTAAGTTGTTTTGCAGTTTTTACAGGCTTAGTGAGTTATGTGAGGGCAACTAATTGTACTAAGGTGTTCAGCCAACTGTACCCCAGTGTTCTAGTTCTGAAACTTTCACAGAATCACAGAATTTCTGAATTAGAATGTCAGAGTTCTTTCCATTTAGTAGCTACTTGAACAAGAATGTTTTCCATACCTGATAAGTGAACATTAGCCTCTGCTTGAAGACCTAAAGAAAGGAGGAACCCACTTTCTTTTCTTTTTGTTAAGGCCGTTCTCGGGTTATTTCTTCTTTGAAATAAAATTTTTATTGATATGTTGTGTTTCATACATTACATAGTCATTCTAGGTATCCCTCTCTCTCTCTCTGAGAGCCATCCCATATAACAAATAGTATTTTTTGAGGTGGGGAGGGAGTCAGCACAATTGATCAATACACTGAAAAAGTTTAAAATGTTCAATATGTAAAACCTGTGGATCTCCCACCTCCACAATGGGGTGGGTTATGGGTGTCTTCTAATATCTCTTCAAGTCCTTGATCTTTGTAATTTTATTACATGCATTTTTTTGCGGTGTCATTCTTTCTATTTACAATGTTTTAGTTACTATATATTGTTTCCTTGACACTGCTTACTTCATACTATATCCGTTCTCTCTATATACCACATACATAATTTCTTTTTTTAAATAAAATTTTATTTTTTCCCAATTACATGCAAAAACTAATTTTTAACATTAATTTAAAAAAAATTTTTGGTTCTAATTCTCTCCCTCTCTCCCTCCCTTTCCTCTATCCTGCCTGAGATGGTAAGCAATTTGACATAACTTATACAAGTACAGTTATACAAAACATATTTACATATTAGTCATCTTATAAAAGAAGACACTGACCAAACATACACACACACACACACACACACACACACACACACACACACACACACACACACATAGACACACACACACACACACAGATTTAAATCCTCTGGATGTAGATAACATTTTTTATCATGAGTCCTTTGAAACTGTCTTAGATCATTGACACACATTGTTTCTTACAGCAGAGTAATATTCCATCACATTCATAAACTACAATTTGTTTAGCCTCTTATCTTCTTCCTCCCGCCCTGCCCCTCCCAACCCAGTTTTTAGCTATCAGAAAAAGTTCTACTATAAGTATTTTGGTATATATGGGGATTTTTTTTTCTTGATAGCTTCATTAAGGTATAGGATTAGTAACAGTCTTTATTTACATAATTCCAAATCACTTTCCAAAATGGTTATACCATTTCATAGCTCCACCAGCAATGAATTAGTGTAACTATCATTCTACACCCCCTCCAACATTGACTATTGCCATTTTATTTTTCATTTTTGCCAATTTTCAGGGTGTGAGGGGAAATTTCAGAGTTGCTTTGTTTTTTATTTATCTTCCTATTACTAATTTAGAGCATTCTTTCTGGAGGTGTTAATACTTTGCAATTTTTCTTTTGAGAACAGTTTGTCCATGTCCTTTTACCACTTGTCTATTGGGAAAGGGCTATTAGTCTTATGTATATATTAAATATTTATGTATCTTGGATTCCAAACCCTTATCAGAAAAATCTGATATAAAGATTTTCTCATTCAACCACTCACCTTCTTATCCTAGATTCATTAATGTTGTATGTGCATAAGCTTTTCAATTTCAAGTAATCAAAAATTATCTACTTTATCTTTTAGAATGGCCTCTATCTCTTGTTTGGTTAAAAATACATCTCCTATGCATAGCTATGAGAGTTATATAATCTATTTCTCTTCTAATTTTTTTGCAGGATGATCTTTGATATTAATGTGGTATATCTACTTATAATATATTGTAGAATATGGTATAAAGTGTTGGTCTAAGCCATATTTTGCCAGACTGCTTTCTAGTTTTCCCAGGTTTTTTTTTAATAAAATAAGGAGTATTTCTTACAGAAATTCATACAGAACTTATTTTTCAGTCTTACTCTTCATGAGCCATCTGGGATTTTCTTGGCAAAGACACTGGAATGGTTTGCCATCTCCTTCTCCAGAGTGATGGAGTAGGCTAAAAGGGTTAATAGATAACCTATCAACTGTAGCTAAAAGGGGTTAACAGATAACCTAAGATCAATAGTGCCTAAAGGGGTTAACAGAGAAATTAGGGTTTATGTTCTTATCAACAGTACAGTAACCAAGGGGGTTCAAGTCCCTATCAACCAACACCATCAACAGAGACAGTAACTAGGGACCATTAACCATTAATAGCCATTAACATGCCTAGATGACGTGGACACCTAGAAACCAGATCTTAAGTAAAGAGACATCAAAAACACAGAGACCCTCTGGGTCTGACAAGTTTAAGCATGTCTTTAGGAACATGTGAAGAAAAGGCCAAATATATCCTTAGGTTCACCTTATGACATGCAAATCCCAAAAACACACCTCCAAGGAAAAAGGTACCCACCTCAGAGGTTATCTTAGGACCCCAGGAAGTCCAAATGAGGATGAGATCTCCCATGTACCTCCTTAAGGATGAGATAAAGATAATGAGGAAATAACCTACTTTTTCTTACTATAAATATAATCATTTCCATCTCCCAAATTGAGATACCTTTTCTTTTTTCTATGGTAGTCTCCCTGTGGTCGCACAGTATTCTAATAAAACTTGAGAAACTGAGTCACTGAGTCTTATAATTCTTTAGGGATGCCTCACAATCAATTTGATCAATTAACTCTATACCTACTACTACATCAAGATCATTTTACAGATGAGGAAACTGAAGCAAACAGGGTGCAGTGACTTGCCCAGGATCACACAGCTAATAAGTGTGTACAAATCAAACCAATGGGCTATTGAGTTCTATTGTTTCTGATTCTCCTTTGTCTAGTCTGTTTCACTGATCAATCTCTATTTTTTGAACAAACAACAATGAGTAAAATGTAACAAAGACATACTGAGGTACATTTCTCCAAGCAAAATAACAGCTTTTTAACAGTGATTTGTATACCTATTGCTAAAGTGGTCAGACTGGCCCCTTCAGTTAGGTCAGTGACTACAATGAGAAGGGTAAAAACCTGTTTATATAGAGTCAGGAAAGTCAGAGTTCTGAGTGGTTGGGGAATGTCACAATTGGATATAGCTGGTAAAAATGGGTTGACCTTCAAAAGTGGATGATCACGCCCCTCTAACAATTAAGGAATGTTAATTACTTTATGGGCCTCACCTGCCTCTAGTAATCTTGGCTAGAAAATCAGAACCACCCCAATCAGGACTACTTGGTTCCCCTTGAGGGAAATCAAATCTCCCCTAATTTCACAAGAAGTGACATAGGCAAGAAGAATTGTGTCTAGGAGAAGGGCTGAGCCTAAACCGGTTTTTATTTATAGGCAACAAAACAAAGGTCTCAGGTTAAACTGATTAGTCAGCAAACATCCCAGAGGCTAGTTGAAAGGGTATGATAACATTATTCCTTTCAACCACACCTTTAAGCCAATTCAGACTGGAGAAGACGGCATTTTTGAGCTTTAACTGAGTGAGAAATGGGGCTTGACAAAATAGAGAATAGGGTTGATTACAGAGTAGAATCAATTATTAAATGATACAGCACAATTTTAATTTCCTCATAATACCAGATAGTTTTGATGACTGCTAATTTATAATATAGCTTGAGGTGTTGTTGTTCAGTTATTTCAGTTGTGTCCAACCTTTCATGACCTCATTTGGGATTTTCTTGGCAAAGATACTGGAGTAGAGTACTATTTCCTTGTCTCATGCATTTATGTCTGTCATATGTTGTAATTGTGTTGTACAATCTTTGGGGAATTTTTGGTTGTACCCCCATAGCCTCTCAGAGCGGTGGCCGGGATCTGAAAGTTGGGGGAAGGGAAGTCTCTGACTTCTGGATATCTCTACAGGTGTGTGTCTACTTAAGAGTTTGAATTTGGAATTGGGATGTAACTTCTTTGCTAGGCATTTATAGTCTTAGATGAACATTGTAAAAGCTGGTTTGAAGCAAATATAAAATTGTGCCATTTTGTACTGACTGTTCAAAGAATTTGGAATCTTGAGGAAAAAAAAGGGGGGGGAATATATTTAAGATGAGTCAGACCCCAGTTAATGGATAACTTACAAGTCAGGATGCTAGGTTATCATACCCACATAAATCAGTGCCCATAACAGAACAGAGGGAGCTAGGCCGTGAAGACCTGAAACTGTAACAGTAAAGGAATTGACAGATTATAGAAATTTAGACTAGAAATAAAAGAAAAATGAAGATATTTTAAAACTATCTATGGGAAACAGAAAGACACATGCACCTCCACTGAAAAAGGTACCCACCTCAGGGGTTTGGCTTAGGACCTCCAGGAACTCCAAATTAGGATAAGCCCTCCCCTGTAACACCTCAAGGTGGAGAATATTATAATGAGAAAGACAGGCCCTCCCCTGTACCTCCCTAAGGTGGAGATTATTATAATGAGACTGATAATCAATTTATCTCTACTATAAATATAACTGTCTTTTCTTTCACTATTTGAGAGATACCTTTCCACTCTTCTGGTTCTCTCCCTGTGGTCACCCACAGCATTGCAATAAAACTTGGGAAACTGAGTCACTGAGTCTTGTAATTCTTTTGGGATGACTCATGATCAATTTGACCCCAAATTCTGCCCACATCAATTTTTATTATATTGTCACAGCCCAGCCATTGATGTAGAATATCACACATAGCCTCTGATCTTGTCTATCTCAAATAGACCCTGGCCTGGCTGTGTTCTAAGATGCAGCTGCATCTTAATCTCTGCTTTCCGATCTTGTCTGTTTCAGACAGGCTCTGGCCTTGAGGTACCCCAGCTACAATGCCAAGCCTCCTTTAACAGTACCCCAGCTGCAACAACAAGCCTCCCCTTGCTACTAGGCACCACTATGCTCATCTTCATTTGATAAACTTGCCACTATACCACACCTACTCTTTTTGTATATAACCAGGTGGGTTACAAGACTCTTTGCTCATTGTTGGAGGGATGAAATCTTCCCCTTAATTCCATGAGTAATAAACTCTCTCCACCTTGAGCACCTGGCTGAGTATTTTCTGTATCAATTGTGCTGTAACACCATGAGCACTGAATATTCTTCTGCCTATTTAAGTTTTCCTTCCTTCCTTCCTTCCTTCCTTCCTTCCTTCCTTCCTTCCTTCCTTCCTTCCTTCCTTCCTTCCTTCCTTTCTTTCTTTCTTTCTTTTTTTGCAAGGCAATGAGGGTTAAGTGACTTGCCCAAGGGTCACACAGCTAGTGAGGCCAAATTTGAACTCAGGTCCTCCTGAATCTAGGGTCAGTGCTTTATTCACTGTGCCACCTAGCTGCCCCTGTCTTTTATTTCTTTAAGGAGCACTTTGTAATTGAATCAATACAAGTTTTTTCTATATTTTGGTAGGGTGATCCTCAACTATTAATTCTATTAATTTCTCTTTTTATTATTGCTTCTTCTGATTTTTTTTATTATTATATAGAAATACTATTGATTTCTAAGGGTTTATTTTGTAGCTTGAAACTTTGCTGAAGCTATTGTCTAAATGAGTATCTTTGCTGTTTTCCTGGACTTTCCCAAGTAGACCGTCATATTATCAGCAAATAAGGATGGTTTTTATCCCCTCCTTACCGATCTTAATTACTTTTCTTTCTTTTATCTTATTGATGGTCCTAGCATTTCCAGGACTATATCAAATAGTAGGAGAATAGGCATAATGATTCACTCCCAAATGTACTGGGAAAAATTCTAGTCTATACCCATTTCATATGATGCTTGTCCTTGGTTTTCGAAGCTTTTTTGTGATATTTTTTTAAAAGGTCCCTCTATGTCTATACTTTGTAGGGTTTTTAGTATAAAAGAGCATTCTACTTTGTCAAAGGCTTTTCTATATCTATTGAGATGATCATATGATTTTTGATGCTTTGTTTTTTGCTGTGATTGATTATGTTGTTTATCTATTGGTGAATGGTCTTTACATCCCTGGTATGAATCTCACTTGGAAAAGGAGAAATAATAAATTATTTCTTGATTAAATCACTGTACTGTTTGATGGGATTTAAAATTTTTTTAGTCTATTCATTAATGATCTTGGCTTATAGTTTTTTCTTCTGTGTTTTATCTTTCCCCAACTTAGGTATTAGGACTATTTTTATTTCATAAAAAGATTCAGAGGAGGGGGGAAGCTAGGTGGCACAGTGACCTCAGACACTTGACATTTACTAGCTGTGTGACCCTGGGTAAGTCACTTAATCCTCATTGCCCAGCAAAAAAAAAAAAAAAGATTCTGGTAGAGTGCTTTCTCAATTTTTGAGAATAACTTGTGATGTGTGGGTACTATTATCTCAAAGTTTAATAGAATTCTCTTGTGAATCCACAAGTACTAGAAGGTTTTTTTTTCCCTTTGGAAATATCCTTTACAACTAGATCCATTGCCTTTTTTGAGACTGGGTTATTTAAGATCTCAAACTTGTTGAGTATTTTATGTTTGAAGGTTTTCCTCTATTTCTTTTGTGTTCCCTGTTTTGTTAACATATAATTGTATATAATATGTTCTGATTATTCTTTTTATTTCTTCTGGTTTTGCTATGATTTCACCTTGCTCATTTGCTTTTTATGAATTTCTTTTCTGTTCTTTTCTTTTTATAAGATCATGTTGGTTTTAATTTTATTGGTCTTTTCAAAGCTCCAACTTTTAGTTTTATTTATCATTTCTGGAGAATTTTTGTTTCCAATATATCTGTTCCCCCTCTAATTTTTAATAATTCCTCTTTTGTCTTTATTTTAGGTTTATTTGTCCTAATTTCTTAAATGCATATTCTGTTCATTAATGCCACAGGCTGGAAGAGTTTGCCACATGGATTAAGAGGAAGTCATTTTCTCCTGGGCGACTCCATTTCTCTTTTGGACAGCTTTAATTGTTAAGGAAGTTTTTACTTACATTGAACTAAAATTGACTTTTCTGTTGTTTCAATCCACTGCTCTTTATTCTGTCCTCTGGGGCCAAGTGGAACCTGTGAGGGAAAACAGTCCTCTTCTCAATAATTCTCAGGAACTCAGCAGCAATGTGACAAAAGCTCTTTTATTTCCTTCTCATGAGAAGGAGGCACCATAGTGTGCAGCTAGTAGGTGCAAAGAAAGGGGGGATCGCAGGCCCTGTTTTAAACCCTAGTCCCTAATGCAAATGGATCCTCCCCTTTTTCATCATTGGTCTGATTACTCAAGGATTACAATCTACATTCAAAAACTAGCTAATCGGTTTGTAGTATTCCCATCCCTCCTCCTTATATGGGCATAACTCAGGAGTGGACCTTATTCTTCCTTATATGGACACAACTCAGGAGTGGACCTTATTGAGATCAGGGTTCCTTGAACCATGTGATTTTGTTAGCCAGAAGGGGAGAAGGAGATCTGAAACCTTTGTCCTAAAAATCCATCAGGAGGAGTATAATTGACTGTTATATCCTCATTGAGAGGAGACAACTACCCATTTTCTCAGAGAACCAATCTAACCCCTCTTCCATTCTTAGAATATTTGAAGACAGTTATCACATTCTCATTCATTCATTCATTTAACGAACATTTTTAAGTGTCTACTATTCATATACTGAGTGCTGAGAATATAAAGACAAAAATTAAACAGGCTCTACCCTCGGAGGAAGGTTGGGGGGAAAAACACATATATACACAGAATAGTAAATACAAAAAAATACAAATTTCCTTGGGTAGGGACCTGTATGGACATCCATGTGGTGAAGTGATGTCTCCCACATGCAGTAAGGGGGTGTCGTCTGGCTCAAAGGGAGGCAAAATGAATATTTCTTGCCTCTTCCCTCCCCATACTTATCCAAGGGAGATTTTAATTCCTGCCGGGAGGGGAAGCAAGAGATGTAGGCCAGAAGTTTGCCCACTCTGTTTTCCTCAAAGGAAGCAGGTACCAGGCTAAAATGACACCTATCTGCTCCCTTAAATATAATTAGTATAGGAGATGTGGTTTTCTGGGTCAAGCTAACTTCAGATCTCCATTTCATTAATAGGAGAAGCAGGACCCCAAGCTCTAAATCTTGACCTTTTCCCCTCTAAAAACTAGTTCTACAATGATGATGCAAAGCAATTATCAAATAAACCTATTTCTCCAAGTTGATAGCAAAAGCAGAAATCAGAGAAAGTATACAGATGAGATTATATGCCAGACAATAGAATGAAGGATTTCTCTGTAACCACATAACTCAGCTCGACCAAGAAAGAGGGTCCTGGATCTCACCCAGGGGAAGTTCTTCTGAAGTCTCTAGTGTAGCAAACTGGGGATAGGGACCTGGTAAGAGACTGCCAGCTCCTCCCATGTCACCTTCTCCTCGGAAAATTTTCCTTCAGCAGCCTGGAATGGGATTGGCTTCATTCATCTTCTCTCTGAGAGCTGCAAGCTAGAAGCATCTGAAGTGACTTTACAGCCCAAAGAGATTCAAAGTATGAAGAAGACTGAAAAGACCTAAGTTCTATCACCGAGTCTGTCTTGCCCCTCATGTAGGCCCCATGTCTGATTTCTACTAAGGAGGAGAGAGTCCTGTACCACACCATGCCTTGGCAGGGGCATTACAGCACTATCTTCCCTGACCCTATTAAACAAGGAATCTGGAGAAGCCCAAATCTCCTGAATCAACCCAAAGTAAAGGCTAAAAGCCCCTTTCCCCCAGGAATTTGAATATCTACGAGCCACCCATTTCCCAGGCACTCCCTCAGCAAGAACAAACACTAGTTTCAAGCCCTGGACACCCTCCCCACAATGTCACATTCCACTAGATGCAGAGAAGAATCCTATAAAAACCCATGCATCCCTGCAGACCTGACTGAGTTCCATTCACTCTGACCAGTTCTCATACTTTATTTACCCTCCATAAACCTTGCCTGCTTTATTTTTTTCTAGACTGCTTCACATCTTGGGCTGTGTTCTGTCTTGTGAGGTCCAGCCTCCCAGCCACCACAGTGGTCTTGGCAACCAACCCTTTTTTCCAAACCAGCTAAGGCATTTCCCATGCCCCGATCATGAGACCTCCCCTCTTCTCCCCAACTCCAGGCCTGTGACTCTGGATGGCTCGTGCTGTACCACGTGCCCCTTCGGGTTCTTCCCCCTGTCAACTTAAGTGGTACAAAAGGAGAGTTGGTTTCCCCTTCCTTTTACTGAACCTCACTCAAACTATTCACCTCTTTCTGACCCTGCACCACCTTAGCTGCCTCCTCTCAGCTCTTTCCCCTACCTTAATCCCCTTCTTGCAGTACTAGTAACTGTTAGATCAAAGGAACAAGTAAGGACCTTTGGGATGGTTAGACCAACCTTTTCATTTTAAAGATGGTAGAACTGAGGACCAGAGTTTTGCCCAAGGTCACATAAGTTATGTTATAGGGTTGAGACTATTAAAGTTTAAAATGGCCAAGCTAAACTAAAGGATATGGTTCTGGGGTAACTCTCCTTGAGAAAACAGACACACCTTGGGAAGCAAGAGAGATAAGCCTATTAGGCATGGCTGCTGCCTGAGTGGTGCCAAGGGGACACATAACTCCAGAAGTCAAGACCACCTCCCCTCATTCCAGCTTCCCCCATCCCCAAAGGGAACTTTCCACAGTCTGATAATCAATCACCTCATCTGTCCCTCTACCATCCATCCTCTATAAAAGCTTTTGCCTTTCTCCTGCTCAGGGAGATAGGTATCTCAGAGAACCACATCTCTGGAACTATCTCCCCTTGAAAGTCTTCTCAAGGTATCCTTTCTCTAGCGCTCATATAAAATATTATTTTGTTCTAATTGGATTTGTGTATGAGAGGGTATAATTCTTTAAAGAGGAATACCTAAGGACCCTCACACCAACCAATTTCCCTGTAACAAATTATAAGTGGCAGAGCTGTCTCTTGAAAATTTAGCATAAAAAATGTTGCATTTTCTCAACTATAAACACAAGAGTAAGGCTGTTGGCCTCCTTAGTTTGCCATTTAAATACAAATTAATGGGACTTTTTAAGGAGGTATCTTGTCTTTTGCAGGGTCCCATTTCCTTCCTAGTTTACTATTTCTATTTTTGTTCTGAGAGGTCAAAACAAGGTTGCTTTTTCACCTGGATCCTTAATTGAATAGTGTGAATTCTGTGCTAAAAGCAATGTGAAGCAAAAAATTAGCATTTCAAAATATGCCTAAACGGATGCAGAAGATTTTTGTTTGGTTTTCTTTTTGTTTTCTTTCTTTCTTTCTTTCTTTCTTTCTTTCTTTCTTTCTTTCTTTCTTTCTTTCTTTCTTTCTTTCTTTCTTTCTTTCCTTCTTTCTTTCCTTCTTTCTTTCTTTCTTTTTCTTTCTTGTTCCTGGGGGTTGTTCTATGCTTTCTGGGATCTACAGAACAGGAAGATTAAAGTAGGAACTGGAAGGGTTGGGGGGTGGGGAGTCAGGGTGGAGAGGGGGAATAAATGCAGCCTGGGGTCTTGGTCAAATCATTACCTAAAGGTTTTTTAAAACATGTAGAAGTTGTCCAACTGTACCTGATATAGGGATGGATTTAATTGATCAAATTGATCATGAGGCATCCCAATGAATTATAAGACTCAATGACTCATTTTCCAATTTTATTAAAAGACTGCATGGCCACAGGGAGCACACCAAAGGAGAAAGGTATCTTGGTTAGGGAGATGAAAATGGTTATATTTATAGTAAAAAAAAAATGTAGTTTATTCCCTCATTATCTTAGTTTCCTCCTTGTGGGAGGTTCATATCCTATTTTGGAATTCTTGGGGTCCTAAGACATCCCCCAAGGCAGTTACCTTTTTTCCTAGGGGTATTTTGGGGGTAACATCGTAAAGTGAACTTAAGGACACATTTGGTCCTTCTGTGCATGTTCCTAAATTATGGTTAAACTTGTCAAACCCCAAGGGTCTCTCTGTTTAGGATATCTCTTTGTCTTAAGATCTGGTTTCTAGGTACAGTTTCTATTTCCTGTCATCTAGGAATGCCGGTTTAAACATCCTAGTTATTAATGGCTATTTAGGGTCTCTAGCTTCTGTTTCCTTAGGCTTCTGTTAATAGTGTTTGTTGACTTGAACCCTCTGGTTGATAAGAACTCAGGGCTTAGTTTCTCTGTTAACCCTTCTGGCCTCCTCCACCATACCTATAGGCAAAATAGAAACTTCTCTTTTTTTTCTGAATATAAAAATATGTAGGGAAACAAAATACTCAAGCAGATCAATTAAATTAAATTCAAACATTTATTAAGTGCCTATATGTGTCCTGCTCTGTTATGCTTTGTGGATACAAATAAGAAAAAGAGAATTCCCTGCCTTCCTGGAGCTTACTGTCTCTAGGGGGAAGACAGCACACAAAAGCAAGCTCAAAAGGATGGGGAGAGGGTGACCACCAGGGAGTATGATGTTGCCCAGAAAAGGCTAGCAGAATTGTTGATAGAAAATTAAGTTACTAGGAAGGTTTATACATTCTCTCTACAGGATAGATTTGGAAAGGAGTTAAGTGCTCAGTCCTCCAACAGTGCAATCATAAAGAATAAGTAACTGAGAGATGAGCTGAGAGAAGTTCTTAAGCATCCAAAGCTGAGTCATTCTGCATAGTGATGAGATTTCAGGTGATCAGCTTATCCCGGGGTGGGGCATGGTATTCAAGCCAAGCAGAACTGCTGATGGGAAATGGAGTAGATCAACACTGCTAAAATATTAATGTATGCCTTCTAGCAGAAGAGAGTCAGGGAGAGGGGTGTGGTAGAGAAAGGTTATATTTGTCCTAATGTATCCATTTCTAGGTATACATACAGAGTGATGATGGAGGGAGGTGGGAGTTAGCTTCCTTATTCAATTGGGGAGGAGGAAATTTCCTAAGAATTAGAGTTACCTGGCAGTGGAAAAGGCTGCTTAAAAGTATGGGGTTCCTCTTGTAAAGACTAAAGGTCTAGAGAAGACTGGACTACCACTTCTGAGAATATTATGGAAGTGATTCCTGTACTGCTTGAATGAGGGGACCTCAGAGGTCTTTCCTAGCTCTTGAGATTTTGTGACTCTGATTATTCACATAGGGGAGGGGTCAACTTAGTATAGGTAGGGCTTTTTGCAGCTCTTATACTTGCCCTTATTAATTTATCCTTGAATAGTCCTTGACTGTCATGGGGAGATGGTGTTGGAGATCCTCAGGTCTTCCTCTGTAAAGAATTACACTCTTACACACAGTCCAATTAGAATTTAAATGGCTCTTTATTGGATGCTTCAGAAAATGATCCAGAGGGAAGTGGAAGACTCAGCCTCAAGGGGAGGAGATGGCTTAGAGAACACAAGGAAGCCCAGATTGATGGGGAGACAACCTGAAAATGGAAAATTCCCTTTGGGGGTGGGATGGGGAAAGATTCCTGAGAGTCAAGGGGATTTTTCTTTTGGAATGATAGTCCTGACCTCTGGAGTTATCTCTGTCTCCTAGCTCAGGTAGTAGCCGTGCCTAATTTCCTGCTATAGAATTTTATCTCCCCTAACTTCTTAGATGTGTCCAGTCCTGATATCTAGTTGGCCAAGCTAAACTTTAGTAGTCTCCTAATTCCTAGATATGTCTGTCCTGTTATCTGGTCACCTTAGGTTTTGCTTCTCACAGGAGAAACTTCTTCATACTTCTCCTGAGCCCATGTCATTGACCATTATAATTCCTGCCCAATTCCAGAAACTGAGTCAAAAGAATATTGTTGTTACTGTTGCTACTGCTCCTCCTGCTGCTGCTACTGCTATAAAGGCATAGGCAGAAGAACACCAGGCGTGCTGGTCCACACCCTGACACTGCTCCTTTCTGGGGATCCAGGACACCAGACTGGGACAGCAACCACACTATACTAAGAACATTCCACTCACTGCCTTCATCAGTGGAAAGCTTTCCATGCACTCATACTATGCCTGGACTCCCCCATGGTTAGCACACTCCCATCCATTCTAACTCTCTTCCTATCTATGACAATTTATCTTAGATTTCCCCAGAGACAACTTTTCTTCTTATTCACCAACCCCTATTACCTTTTCTTTCACCCTGATTTACTCCAACCCTAACCCCTCAATGTCCTGCTCCATTTCTGCCAGCCACTATACTCTTACTGTGTCCTCTGGAAATCCCATTCTATAGTTAACAAACTTCTCTTCATTTTAGACCTCTTCTTCTTTAGACTTGCTTTCCTCTCTTTCCAAATTGGTAGCACTTCCTCTCATATTGTCCCACCTCCCCCTGCTCCCCCCCCACACATATACCTGTTCTCCCAATGACCCTGAAGATTGAATCAAATACTCCTTATTCCATTTTGGCACTACCAGATTTTTCCCTCTACTCTCATCACTCAGTAATTTTTCCTCCACTGAGGTTTACTTTATATTAATATATCACCCAATCCAGATTCTGGTGTCTACTAATCCCAAGAATAGTCTTACCTTTTTAGTGAGTTTAATGCATGGCTCACAATTTCCCTTTCCATTCCAACTCTGCTCTCATATGAAGAGATGTCAGCATATTGATTAATGTTCCCTCAAATAACCCTAACCTCCCAGTTACTTAATCTACCCAACTCCCATGATGGACTCCTCCTCTTTCTGGACTGGCTATACCCAAAGATGGTCATACCTATAATCTTGCCACCATCCACAAGGATTCCACTCATATGATCAAGACCTCTGAAATTTCAATATGCAATCATAATCTTCTATCAGTCCATATCTCCCTGTGTTTCATTTCTTCTAAACCTATTCTTCATTCTTACCACAACCTGCAATCTTTTCACCTCTCAGTTCTTTACCAGGCTGTTATCCCTGCTCTAGGTACAATTTCCTTCCATCCCAATCTCAACCCATTAATAAACCAAATCAACTCTACACTATCCTTTACTCTTGAATCCCTCATTCCCTTGTTCTATTTCTATTCATATCTTGGCAAAGAAATCCTGACCCTGAATGATTCCCACCGTCCAACTCCTCCACTTCTACTCCCATGCTGCTAATTGGAGCAGGAGGAAGAATATTCAGAACTGTGGACTAGGTTCACTACAAATTTGTTATCTAATCTAAACTGGAGACTCATTGTATCAAGACAATCCTTTTTCTTCTCCCTGTCTCTTTAATCTTCACTTTCTAACTGTGTAATTTAAGATTCTAAATGTGGATTCTAATCTGTTCCCCCAGTTTTGGGGGAAACTGACTAAAAATCACTGATAAAATGAGTTTAGGTTTTTAAGGGTTTATTGGAAAATAGAAAGAAAAAGATTGAGAACAGAATTCTAACAGCCTGGCAGTCCTAGCTTTCCTCAAATTTCCTGTGAAGTCCTCTGCTGCCACCACCATCAAGTCAGGAAGCCAAAAAGCCCCAGCGCTCTCTGCGCAGGCTCCCTTTCCTCCTTCCTGTCTCCTCCCAGAAAATAGGAGGTTCCTCAAGTTCATTGGCTGGTAGCCTTGATAGACAGCACCCATGAGCAAACGTCATTTCCTGATGCCAAGGAAAAGCCACAATGCCTCTGAGGCATTTTCCTCATGGTGGAGCTTTCCCACAGCAAGTCTCCAGTAGGTGGTGTCATTCCAATCATTACATATCTACTTGTTCCTACCTTGCTCCCTACAAACAAACCCTAGACACCCTTCTTTTAAAATCCTCTTTAAAGGATTTTAGCTATGTCCTTTATCTTTCCTCCCTTTCTCAGCCAAATTTCTTTAAAAAGCTGCCTATAATTGGTGCCTCTACTTCTTTTCCTCTCATTCTCTTCTATACTCTCTGCAATATGGTTTCCAACTTCAGTAGTATACTGAACCTACTCTCTCCAAAATTACCAGTGCCCTCTTAATATACAACTCTACTGGCTTCGAGTGTTACCCTCCTTGACCTCTCTACTGCATTTGAAACTATTGACCACCCTCTCCCTCTTCTTAGGTGACAAAAAATTTAATTAATCTTATGTCTCCAGGCTAGAGGTATAATAGAACTGTTCTTCACTTGTGGAAATGGGAATTGATATGTAAGGATCTGCCAAAGGTGGACACAAAAGAATTGTATCCTAAGGTTATCTGATCAACATCAAAGAGCTGAGAGATCCGGAATCTACCAACACTGTTCCCATGTGCAAGGAGGAGATGTCTCCTAGGACTAAAAAGCATCATGTCATTGAATCCCAAGCCAGGACTTATCAAGAGAGATGAAACCTGAAGCTGTATCACTTGCTGCTCTTTCAAAACCCTTGCCCTAATTTCAGCTGCCAAAGCAAGGTATTCTCAAAGTCCATTAGTGCCTGAAGGATCAGAGCATGCCACACCATTTTTCATCCTCTGCAGATGTCTTCGTCTCATCACTGTCACCAACACTCACTCCTAGAAATATACCTGCTACCTCCCAGAAATGTCTCCATATATTCACAAAACATTATGGCTGCTCCTTATGTATTTTAAAGTTTTATTGATGCCTTTTGTTTTTTACACCATTTACTTCTTGATATCTCTGCCCTCCCCCTCTTAACTCTTCCTTTTAACAGAGAAAAACCATTAATGAAACCAACCAGCATAGTAGCATTTGAAGGTGTATACAAAATTCTGTCTCTACAGTACCCCACTTCTCTATCAAAAGGAGAGGAGTATGTTCCACCCTTGATTCTCTATTTCCCCTCATCTCTGCAATGATGTTCCAGACCCTTGGATGGAATAATGGATTAGAATGGACCTGCCCAATTTCAGGCAAAATCGATTTAGAATTCAGAGGAACTTCCAGGCAGGCAGGTTCTATAATAAACCTCTCCCCTACATCAGGCAAGTCCATCTTACTTGGGTCAGCTCTACACAACATGCTTTTCCCATTTAGAGAGCCATTGGGATAGAAAGTCAACAAAATATGAGCCTTTAAAAGTTGTGTTTCTAGGGGCAGCTAGGTGGCTCAGCGGATAGAACACTGGCCTTGGATTCAGGAGGACCTGAGTTCAAATCTGGTCTCAGACACTTGACACTTACTAGCTGTGTGACCCTGGGCAAGTCACTTAACCCCCATTGCCCCGCAAAAAAAAAAAAAAGAGAGAGAGAGAGAGAGAGACAAAAAAAAAGAAAAAATTGTGTTTCTCTTCGGGATAATAGAGTTGTTATAGCTGCTATTTGTCAAATCAACTGGAATTAGATTTAATTATAGGTTATAAACTCCTTGATGGCAAAGTCAATGTCTTAACTTCAACTGTGTATCCCCAAGACCAGTGTCCTGCACGTGCACGCACACACACACAAAACCCTCCTTGGGGGAGGGTACCACTTATTTAAAAATATTTCTTTTACTCCAATTACTAGAAGTCACTTTGAGTATGTTTTTCCCCTCCAGCTTCTGCTCATTGTAAATCATGCTAGGGTCCCTTATTGGGGTGGGAAAGGGGGAGAGTGAGGGGTCGTGGTGTGAAAAAATCTCAACAATACTTTAGAAAGGCCTTAAAATACCTATACTATGTTACCCAACTTCTTTAAGATAGCTAAGGGATTCAAGAGGCATCATAAGACGTACATTTTCAGACATAGCTAATGTGGGAACTTGGTTGCTTGAATATACACAGATATGTGTATATACACACAAACACACATATTTTTGTTTTATGTGTTTTCTTTTTAAATTTTTTCCAATGGGGTAACTGGGAGGAAGAAAATAACTAGGTAGAGGGTAGCCCCTCCTCTCAAGAAAAGAAAGAAAAAGAAAAGGCATCATTTTTAAAGAATGCACAGCTGAGAACAGAAGGGGGGGGGAATGATAGACAAGAAGGAGAGCTTTGAAACTTAAATGTTGAATTTCTTATATATTTTAAAAGGAAAATAAACTATATAGGGTAGGGGGCAGCTAGGTGGCACAGTGGATAGAGCACTGGCCCTGGAGTCAGGAGGACCTGAGTTCAAATCCAGCCTCAGACACTTAACAATTACTAGCTGTGTGACCACTTAACCCCAATTGCCTCACACACACACACACACACACACACACACACACACACTTTAAATAAAATCAATAAATAATAGAGGGTAGCCATTTCATATGCCAGATTTTTCTGTGCTACTCTGTATATGGAAATGTTTATTTTGTTCAGAGTTAAAGCTCAGAATTTTTTAAATTACTAATTAAAATTACTAATTAAAAATTATTTAAGTACTAATGGCTCCTTATGAGTACTGCACTCAAAATAAATTCCCATTTAATCCCACTATGCTCTGGATGAGGGACTTGCGAAGAGATAGAAACACACTTCCAAAGTTAAAATGAAAGTCAATGGGTAAAGATGACTTAATATAAGAACTGACTACAGGTGAGATATGAATCTCAATACATAAATTAAGTCAATATATATCACTCCTTAAATAAACTGACCACAGTGGAGATAGGAAAATCCTAGCTCTGTGAAGACTTGATCAGGGGAAATATCTACATCTGAATAGTAAAAAAAGGAGCTTCACTATCAGTTTCCTAGGGATTCACTCCTGACCTCCAAAAAAATAATTTTAGAGTTAAACTGAGGACTTTGCGAGCCCTAAATTTCTTAAATAAGAAATTCAGAAAGGAGCATCAATAAAACAAACCAAAAAATACCCAGAAACAAAAAAGTTCAGCAGGGGACATAAATATGGCAGTTAGGGGTATTCTGGAGCTAGCTGAAATTCTAAAGAGAGCAAGCAGATTGTTAAATTTTCATTTTGACCGTTTATACCACAGACACGTTGTTGTTTGGTTTTGTCTGACTCTTTGTGACACCATTTGAGGTTTTTCTTGGCAAAGATACTGGAGTGGTTTGTCGTTTCCTTCTCCAGTTCATTTTACAGAGGAGGAAACTGAGGCAAACAGGATTAATTAACTTGCCCAGGATCACAC
This sequence comes from Dromiciops gliroides, assembly GCF_019393635.1. NCBI lineage: Eukaryota > Metazoa > Chordata > Mammalia > Microbiotheria > Microbiotheriidae > Dromiciops > Dromiciops gliroides. Next base: position 159,513,400 of record NC_057862.1, on the reverse strand, counting down.
AGCTAGTGTCTGAGACCAGATTTGAACTCAGGAAGATGAGTCTTCCTGACTCTAGGTCTGGCACTCTACCCCCTATGCTATTTAGCTACCCTCAGACAGCTAATATTTACCAACTAGACATTTACCAGCATACACCTGAGAGCTATTTTCTTACTACCTTGTTAAATTTAACATAGCCCTTTAAAAAAGTATTAACACAATAATTAATAATAATAATAGCATTTACATAGTACATCAGGGTTTGCAAAGCACTTTACAAATATTATCTCATTTCATCTTCACAATAAGAATGGGAAGTAGGTAGTATTATTATCTCCATTTTATAGTTGAGGAAATTGAGGCAGTCAAAAGGTAAGTGACTTGCTTAGGATCATGCTCTTACAGACAGTAAGTATCTGAAGGAGGATTTTAACTCAGGTTATGGTTCTACATCCAAATGTTAATAGTCCCCTTTTAAAAATACTTTTGCAATGGAATGTTGTTTGATAATGATTAAGTTCACAATAAAAAAAGAAAAAAGTGGAGTGAGGTTTGATCTTCCAATAGAGGCTGAATGATCAATTGCTGGAGATGCTATAGAAGGAAGGCAGTGTGGTATAGAGGAAAGAGCCTAGACTTGAATTCAGAAGACCTGTGCTCAAATTCTGATTCTACTACCTTGAAAAAGTCACTCAACTTTTCTGGCCTCAGTTTCCTCATTTGTAAAATGAGAGGGTGGAACTAGGTGGCCTCTAAGTCTCTTCTGGCTCTATATCTATGGTCCTACAGTTCCGTTCAGGTAAAGGTTAGACTAAACCACTCATAAAATACAGCTAAAAGGAACCTTAGAGGTCATCAAAATTAACCCTGCAGCTAGGTGGCTCAGTGGATAGAGTGTGAGGCCTAGAGTCAGAAAGACCTGAATTCAAATCTGGCTTCAGACACTTACCGACTTGTGTGACCCTGGGCAAGTCACTTAACCTCTGTTTGCTTTAATCTACTGGAGAAGGAAATGGCAAATCACTCTAGTATCTTTGCCATGAAAATCTCATGGGCAATATTGGCATGCTCTGGTCTACAGGGTCACATTATTAGATACGACTGAACAAACAAACAAACAAAAAAACCTCAAACCAACAAAGAATTCATTATTCTCACTCATCAGTACCTAGCTGTATTAGGAAGTAGGAAACCCAATTCTAGTCTTAGCTCTACTATCAATACCATCTTGGTCTCCCTATCTATAAAATGTGGATAATCATGCCAGCTTATCTGCTTTCTAGAATTGTTATAAGGCTCAAGAGAGTGAGATAATGTAGATAAATGTGCTTTGAAAAATAGATAAATTCTATACAAATTTAAGGTGATTTTTTCCCCCTTTAAATTGTTCTTTAATGTTTTCTTAGTGTTTCTTCTTCCTACATTGCTTGTGGTCCCCATTCTTCTGTTCATGAATACCGGTTTTTCTATTAACCTTTATTGTCGCTTGTGTATATCCATTGAGGCAGCAGGGAATAGATAGTGGTTAGAGGGTTGGCCTCAAAGCTAGAAAGATATGGGTTCAAGTCCTTCTTCTGATATCTACTGACTATGTGACCCTGGTTGAGTCATGTAATCTCTCAGTATCCCAGGCAACTATCTAAGACTTTAAATTGTAGAAGAGGTACCAATTTGCATTGGCAGAAGTACTTTCCTCACCTGGTAGTTTCCTCTATCAGTGAAATTAAAGGTTTAGTCCCTATCCCTATATAGCCTTTTACACTAGTTCTGAAGGTAAAGGTTTATTATTCCCTGAACTGATGGAACTAGAGAAAAGTATAAAGAGAGTGTCGGGACTGGAGTGAGGAAAACTCATCTTCCTGAGTTCAAATCCAGTCTCAGACACTTATTATCTGTGTGACCCCAGACAGGTCACTTAGCCCTATCTCAGTTTCCTCATCTGTAAAATGAACTGGAGAAGGAAATGGCAAACCACTCTAGTATTTTTGCTAAGAAAACTCCAAAATGGAGTCAAGAAGATTCTAATGCAACTGATAGGACTGAACAACAACAAAAATGGAGAAAAAAAAATCTGTACCTACAATGACTTAAGAATGTAGTTATAATAATAATAATAATAATAATAATATAGTTACAGCAGTCACTTACTAGATAAAATTTACCAATATCCAATATCTCTTCTTAAGTAGTTTTGTACTTAAGGGATGTGTTACTTCATCAATGAAGATGCTCCTCCCAATGCAGGTCACAACAGATGCTCACCTTCTCAATCTGGACAATTTTAATCCATGTCCTTCCATAAATACTCCATAAAGGATATACTCAGTGCTAAGAAGGACTTCCTCCTGGTCTTGTAAAATGATCTGGACCCCTGTGCAATACTCACTTTTTAACTGAATTCTCTCCTTTTCCAATCACACACATGTTTTTGTTGTGCTACGTGAACGAGTCATTGCTGTTGCTGTGCTATAGTCTTTTTTTTCCCTTTGAGTCAGCCACATTTTTACTTCTTCAAAGATAATAACGGTGATGATGATAACACCTAACATTTAAATAGTGCTTTAAGGTTTAGGAAGCATTTTATAAGAACCTCACAATGATCCCTATTTTGCAGATGAGGAAAGAGAGTCAGACAGAGGTTAAATTATTTAAGTACCTGAGGTCAGATTTGAACTCCACTCTTCCTGACTCCTGGTCTAGAACTCTACCCATTGTATCACCTAGCTGTATTGCTCTATAAGTTATAGCCATATAGCTATGTTTTCTTCCCTATCAGAATGTTCACTCATCAAAGTTAAGGACAGTCTTCATTGCTTATATTTCTAATTCTAACACCTGGCACAGTGCCTGGCATACCAGTTAATACAGGTGTTGGTTTTTTTCATTCATTTGTTTATTCATACATTGTTATAACATCACTAGTAGAATATTGGTGTGCATAGTAAACTCTAAATAAATATTTGTTGAATAGATGTGGATTGTTTTTTTTAATCTCTCAATACCATCCTTATCTCCAGAGTTCTCCATTGAATAATGGAGTCATTTAATATTTCTTGTTTTTGAATTAAGTTTTCTCTAGTTTTCTCTCCATTAAGCTATTTCCCCTACTTCCTGTTCACACCATTGCTTTCCAGGAACCATCCAAGTAGAACATCAGCCAAAATTTTGCATAATCGAAAAGAATGGGAACCTGCAGTCAGCAAATCTCCTATTGTGGATAAAAGTGAAGCTAAGATTCAGGCCTGTATACAGAGAGTTGACATGGCCCTTCAGCAGAAACAGATAAAAAAAGGCTGTGGATATTTGAACCCACCCCCACCCCCAGACCGAAAACTAACTCTCAAACAAACAAACGTATCCGGGGAGATATAAATGAGATCAGGACACACTTTCTCATAAATTCTCCCTTTTTCTCTCTGCAGTTATCCCTTCCACATTGCTGGTGTTAGGGACCCAGCACCCTCAGTGATCTGGAAAAATATGTATAAAACTTTTTGACCCTCCCTTTGTACCAGAGAAGTTTGAATTTTTTTCTTTTCCTTTTGTGGGCTGTTGTGAAATTTGGGTTGTTATATAATACTATACATATATTTTATCCTTTTCTGAGTTTCTGATCTTTTTCTGTTTCATCTACTGGCCTTCATGTGTCATCTGTGGCTTCTGCAAAACTCATGCAAAATTTCCATTTAATTTCTTATGCTTACTGGTGATATATCAAAACCACAATGCATGTGGAAGAGCTAACTGTGATCAAATTAAGCCATTCATGCCTTCCCTTGCTTATGGCCCCAAATAATTCTTTTCTTTTTCTTTTTCTTTTTTTTCTTTTTTCTTTTTTTTTTGTAGGCAATGGGGGTTAAGTGACTTGCCCAGGGTCACACAGCTACTAAGTGTCAAGTGTCTGAGGCCGCATTTGAACTCAGGTACTCCTGAATCCAGGGCCGGTGCTTTAACCACTGCGCCATCTAGCCCCCCCCCCCCAACCAAACAATTCTTAATATAATTGAGCACAGGCAGTGCTAAGAGAACCCCTCTTCTGGAAAACCTCTTGTGGTCCCTTTACTCAGAGAACTTCTCATCTACATAATTTTCTATCATTCAAATGCTTATAGAGTACCTATATAGGCCCCAGATGCAGTGGGAGACCTTGGCCATTTTAAGCTGGTCTTTCCCAGGTCTCAGTTAGTCTGAGGCAATACCCATTCAGTAGTTAAAGACTAGGTAAGAATTGAGGCAAAAGATGACCTAGTTTGCCCTCACAAAAGAATCAGTCTGAGAGGAGAAGACCCTCAGGGTTTCTGGCCTGGTACATAGTAGGCTCTCTATAAACACTTATTTCCTTCCCCTTCCACCCTGATTAGAAAGGATAATGGAGAAAGAGGGAAGGAAGGGGTAATTGATCAGGACCTGAAAGGACAGAAAAGAATTAACTGATTCTTTCCCTCCTTCCTTTTTTTCTTTTTCTTTCCTTTCTCTTTCTCTTTTTTCTTTATTTCTGAGTTTCTTTTTTCTCTTCCTCCCTTGCTTTCTTCTTCCTTCCTTCCTTTCTCTCTGTCTCTCTGCCTCTATCTCTGTCCCTCTCTCATCAGTTTAGGAAACCCCCAAAGAGAGTACTCCCCTTGCGACTATAATTGACTTCAATGTATTATTTACCTATTGCTTTCATCTTTTCCACAGATAACTTCACCCTCAGAAATATACACATGTGCACACACACATCAAATAGAAGAATGGATTAACACCTGCTCCATTAGCATGTCGCCTTATTTTGATATGGAGCTACTCAATTCAGTTAAATTCACCAAGAATTTATTAAGCACCTATTACATACAGACCTGGGAAACTCTCCACTTGTACCTTGGACCCCCAGAAAAGCTACTCCAAGTTAAATATGGTCAGTTCATATCTTTCAGAACCATAGATCATGATTGCTGAGCAATGTATTTACTTTTACTAGTCAAAGAACACAGTAGTTCAAACAAAAAATATTTAATCAAACAGCACAACAAATAATATGACAAGAGAAAGATTCCCTCATGTGCACATAGGGTGTACTTTCATACAGATTACCTCATTGCCATGGAAGGCATATGCATCAAGGGCACTTATATGAGGAACATTCATAACCAGGGCTTGTGTATAATTAGGTCAACTTCTCCCTCTGACGCTGCAGTGCTGCTAATGTCCTCTAGTAGTACAACTGAGTGCTTTTCTCCTGCTCTCTGCTAATTTTATCTGGTCTCCACTAGGTTCTTTGCCTCTGCTGGTGCCATGCACGCTATTTGGCGTGTTATCTCTGATACACATCGCTCTGCTAATTGCTGCCGAATCACCCTGCTGATCTTGTTTCTTGAGGTTCTTTCTGCTACCAAGCTTCTGGACTTCATCTCTTAAGGTCCATATGCCATCCATTTTTCCCATCTCAGTTCCCTTCTGCTAAGTTGCAATGACTAGAAAGTCTCTTCCTGACAAAGACAGGCTGGCATCATTGGTTTCATGGATAACCACTTCTATTTCTCCTACATTTATATGTAAGGTTGGTTATTGGCCAAATAACCCTGGCACTTCTGCTTTGTCTAAGCTTGTGCATGTCTCAAGCTATAACTATCTCCAATCTCTAGGGGAGTTCTCTTTTTCCTAGTTGTCTCCATAACTTGAATATAAGACAAGAAAGAGATTTCTTCTAAGTTCAGCATCCCCTGCCTTGCCTGAATGAAAGAATACCAAGAGCCAGAATAATTTTAGGTGATTTCCCTAACCCTTGAAGGTTACCAACATCTACTTTCTTCTTTATCTAATTTATCACCTTTTAAACTGCTATCTAGCTCTGACAGTCTTTCTTCAATGAGTGATCTGGCTCTTCTTGTAGTCCAGTAAGTCTCCATCTCCCTTTCTTCCTGCTCATGAAGAAGTTCAGCCTGCTTCCCAGTAGACAATAGATTATTGTAATTTGGGTTGGTTTTTTTTTTCAGATTACCAACCATTCTCAGTCTCTTTTGTAGATTAGCAAATTGCCTAATCTGTCAACTATTTGGTATGGGGTGACTTTCCATTGGTCATCTATTTTGTGTATCCCCACACATCATGATTCTATAGCAGAATGCTGTCACTTTGCTGAAGATCCTGACATCAAACTCAAGTATCATACCATCTCATGTTTTTATCCGAGCTTTTCTGAGCTGGTAGTATGCTTCCTTCAGCCAACATCTCATCCAAGGAACATACTGGTTGTAAATATCTACATCTTCATGATCTTCTGAAACAAAAATATTATCAATAGGTAAATATGGCCCTCACCCAGGGTAGATATGGTGTATTAATAGATATAGTGTAAAGTCTATGGCATTATTCTCAAAAGCAGTGGTTGCATGCACTTGAAATACCACATGTTGACTACCCAGAGATTTCTGCTAACCCAGTTTACTTGTTGGGATTGAAATGCTTAGGCTGTGGGTCTCTGTAAGGTGTCAAAATAAGGTCTTACACTTCTTGACTCCTACCAAAGCCAATACATTCTTAAGTTGTTTGCTTTCAAAGTATCTATTTTGGTCAGAGTGGATCCTTGTAGGAAAGCCATACAGTTCCACATCCCCTTAACAACTATAAAAGCTTTTTCATTCCTGGATGGGTATTCCTGGGCATTTTGGGTGAAAAGAATATATCACGACCAGGATATTATGTTTTCCTAACTCCTTCCAGACATAAAAAGTCAATGTACACAAACTCCAGTGACTTGCTAATGTGCATTTGCAACATAAACTGGTAGCACTTTCCTTTGAGCCTCCTGAGCACATCTCATACTGTTTTGGTTTTGGTTTTGGTTTTTGGCAGGGCAATGAGGGTTAAGTGACTTGCCCAGGGTCACACAGCTAGTAAGTGTCAAGTGTCTGAGGTGGGATTTGAATTCAGGTCCACCTGAATCCAAGACAGTGCTTTATCCACTGTGCTACCTAGCTGCCCCCACATCTCATACTTATGAATATCTCCTACCATCCTGGGTAAATAGAATCTGTTTTATATCACCTCTAGAGCTTTCTCTTTTTTTTTTTTTTCCGGTAAAGCAATTGGGGTTAAGTGACTTGCCCAGGGTCACACAGCTAGTAAGTGTTAAGTGTCTGAGGCCGGATTTGAACTCAGGTACTCCTGAATCCAGGGCCAGTGATTTATCCACTGCGCCACCTAGCTGCCCCTTAGAGCTTTCTCTTGTCCCAAGTTTCCAGCATTATCTTGTAATTTTCATAGTGATAAAACAAAATGCCTTAGGAATGAATTACTATTTCCTGCTACCATGTCTGGGATTAAAAATCAGTACTGCTTTCTACCTCAGCTCCAAATTTTACCATTCCCTCATCAATGACTTCTGAGGAATGAAGCTTGAATCCTCAAGGATTTTGTTAATTGTCATAATCATTCACCAGGCAATCGTTCCTGCCACCAGTCATCCAAGAACAACCAAGACAAGAAGGAATGGTTCCGTGCAACAAGATTTATATCCATTGATGGTGTACCCTCTGATGGAAGTCTCAGACTTTCTGCTAAACTGTCATCAATCAATCTAATTTTATTGAGTGCCTACTATGTGCTAGACATTGTGCTAAGCACTGGAAATATGAAAAGAGATGAAAAAAACAGTTCTTTACCTTAAGAAGCTCACAATCTAGTGGGAAATCATAATCTAATGGGGAACCTGTACCTTCACATCCAGAGGTCCAGCCTCCTGAAAAATCACAGATAATCTTCACCCCTTCGATGAATACCTTTGGATTCTCATGGCCTAAAGGATAGGGCATTGGCATTGAAATTTGTACGCTTTGAGATGTTATACAGGTTGAACTCATAGTTAGATGGTGTCATTACCCATGTCTATCAGGTAGCACTCTACTTAAAACTAAAAAGAATGAAAAGAAGCTTAATACATAGTCTCAGAATTTCTCAATGACCATCTACTTCAAAGACAAGAATAATCATTTATGTATGAAATAAAGAGCTTCACTGTCAGTAAGTCCTGTAATGCCAAATACTGGCATATTACTTACTGGCGACCATCCCTCTTGTTACAAAATTCTTCCAATCTTTCCAAGTTAACATCAGTATGAGACATTTAAAAACTTGCCAGAATTGATGAATGTATGAAGCAGTTGGAAAAAAAATTCTTTAAAAATCTTGTTTATGTTTCTTATCTCAAGGATCTTCCAAATGGTGCATATCAGATCATTTTAGATTGACCTTCTGGACTTCTTATTTTCAGTTCTTCTCAACTACCTACCCTCAAATGAAACCATTAAGAGACTTAATGATAATAAAAGGATTCCTCACCAAAAAAAAAAAAATTTAGATTAACCACTAAATCCTATAAAAACTCTTAGACCTTGAAAATTCTTTGGATATGGCCAGCTGAGGAATGATAAAATTTTCTCAGGGTTGGGGAGGGAGGGAAAAAAATCTGAAATTGGAAAGCTTGTATAAAAAAATGTTGAGAACTATCTTTACATGTAACTGGAAAAAAAGAAAATGCTTTTATCAGAAAAAAAAAGAAAGAAAAATAACCAGAAGAAATCACAAATAAAATCTTATGATTTTCAAAAAAAATTTTTTCTCAGGGTCAGTCCTCACTATCACTGCTAAAATGCCATGTAACTAACATACCCGACCAGGGCTTTGCAAAATGGCAGTTGATAAATGACAGCTTCAAACAAGTTTCTTTTAGATGATCCAAAACTTTCACTAGTCTTTCCTTATGTTCCTCCAAGGCTTTACCAAAATCAGCAGAGCATCCAGGTACACCAATGAGAACATTGAAACTTGGCCAATGATCAGGGAAAGGAAGGAAAGGGAAAGGGAAAGGAAAGAAGAAAAAAATGGAGGAAGGAAGGAAGGAAGGAAAGAAGGAAGGAAATCTTCTCTTTCTTTCTTTCTTTTTTTTTTTTTGCAGGGGAGTGAGGGTTAAGTGACTTGCCCGGGGTCACACAGCTAGTAAGTGTCAAGTGTCTGAGGCTGGATTTGAACTCAGGTCGTCCTGAATCAAGGGCCAGTGCTTTATCCACTGCGCCATCTAGCTGCCCCCGAAGGAAGGAAATCAAAGGAAGAAGGAAGGAAGAAAGGAAGGAAGGAAGAAAGAGAAGATTCTATTAATCACTGGATACTAAGCACTGTGCTAAGTTTTGGAAAGACAGTCTTTGTCCTCAAGGAGCTTTCATTATAATAGTGGGAGAGAACCCTCATAAGGGAGTGCTAAACAAGGAAGTGTATTGGCTTTCTTAGCCTCAAGGATTGTAGGCAGAATAACAGATCAGTCAACTGACACACTCTTTCCAGAGGCAATGGTTGTGTTTATTTGATTTCAGGTCTTAGAGCAAGAAGGTAGAAAGGAAGGTGGAAAGGGTGGAGCAGTCACAGTGGCAGGGTAGAAAATGGCTGAATTGAAGAAGCATCCTAGGAATTTCAGAACTGAGCAGCCTAAGTTCTCCCAGGCATGTTCTTGGGAGGCCCTGTTTGGAACCTGGAACAGCAATAGCAGCAGGAGAGAAATCAGCTTCTTCATAGATTGTCAGCATGTCTAACCATTTGGGTCCCAGTTTGCTGCCTGCAGTATTTTGCTCCTACTTTGAACAGAGTTTGGTTTGGATATACCAGAGACATGGCATCCACCTTCTGGATGACACCTATAAATTCCTTCAGGATAACTGATGTAGCCCAAATATGAGTAGTCCTTCTTACCCAGCTCACAGAGACCTAATGCTGTCCTAGGCTGAAGAGGTAAATTTGACAAATGTCTCTCATAGAACAACTGGAATATAATTGTCGCTTGGTTTTCACTATCCAACAGATCCGGATACTTTACCTCAAAGATTTCCAAACTTTTCCAGTTGCCTATACCCCTTGGTTTTCCGTAAAACCTTCCTCTAGCTTCTATTCAATATGAAAGAAAATAAATTTTATATACATATGTGTATACATATGTATATACATACATATACATATATATAATTATATATATATATATATATATATATATATATATCTTTATATAATTATATACGTGTGTTGGTGGAACTTTCCTATAGTAAGTCTCCAGCAGGTGCTCCCTCTGCAGGCTAGTGTCAGAGTGTCAGTTCATGAGGGACCACTCCTCTGGACAAAACTTTTCTCTCTCCCTTTTCTATATTGTTATTAACACATTGTTTGCTAATATAGGGTATTATATTCTGTTATTTTTTACTGTTTCATCAAGGAAACACCCCGTTTCTTGAAGAAACAAAGGGGGGACTGTAACGATTGGAATGATGCCACCTGCTGGAGACTTACTGTAGGAAAGCTCCACCACGACGAGAAGGCCTCTGAGGGCAAGGCCATGCAGCTTTTCTTTGGTGTCAGGAAGTGACATTTGCTTGTGGGAGGAAGAGGGGGCGAGGCTGGCTCTCTCGCTCTCTTTCCTCAGGACTCAGGTGGAGAAGGGAGCTAGAAATGCACTCTCCCTTTAATAGATAGATGAATCTAGGCCTTTCTCTTTCTCTTCACCAAATTCTTATTCTCTTTAATAAATGCTTAAAAGGCTAACTCTTCCTAAAGCTTATAATTTATTGGCGACCACTCATTAGATATTTTAGACAGACTAGCTAGAATTTTAGCCCCTTACGGAGTATATGTATAAATGCATGTATATATGTATGTGAGTATGCATATATATTTATACACATTTATGTATATAAGAAATGAAATACAATAGATTGATATTTCGTGAACATTATTCAGTTCATAATATTTTTGGTATCATAAGGTTGTTAAATATTTATCCAAGCCACAAATTTTTTCACTAAATACTACTTTCAGAATATTTCAATAGGAAAATATAATAACTTATTAAATATTCCTTGTACCCCATTGCCAAACTTCTCATGCCTCCTCAGGGTACAAGTACCCCAGACTGGGAATGCTGCTCTAAATCTTCAGTCCTCACAGCTACTGTTGCACAAGATCCTACGAGTCCAGACAGAAAGGGCCAAGGAACAGGGCAAGGGGCATAATTTAGGTTCTTCAAGGTCAGAAGTGGCCCCCATCCGAGATTAATTCAATGGAATTCAGATTCTGATGGACAACACCTGGTTCTTCTCTTCTGTGCACTCAATACAATGTTATTATTTAGTCTATATTTATAACAAGTTAGTTTAATCTCTTAGGTTATACTTTTCTGGTGCTGTTATTGCTTCAGGCTGCTATTGCTTCTGGTCTTTCTTGGTCCTAAGAAGGGTTTCTCTGTCCACTAGGCCTTCCTTGATTTTCCTGAAGCAGAGCCTGGGCAATCAAGAGTAGCTTCTCTCAATTCCAAAGGTCCATACCTGGAGAGGTGTCTCAGAAACCCTGTGTGACCATTTTCTTAGCATACCCTCCCTGTTCATAGGTTCTTCTTCTATCTGCTAAATCTATATATTATATCAGTTCTGTATAGGTATGGGCCTGTTTTTTTTTTTTTTACTTATGAATCCCTACCTGTATCAATAGCAATACTTTCCACACAGCTCCCACAGAAGTCATGCAAGTCTAGCATGGTCCATGCCCTCCACAGGCATGACACATCAGATCACCATCCTCTTCAATGCATCCTCCAATCTTGACCCAAAATTGGAGACCTTCTCTTCCTATTTTGGGAAGATAGTTAGGAACTTGGGTGTTAGGGACATTCCTGGGACTTGCTGACTGGCTATCAGGACTCCATGGTTATTTGGGCATTATATTTTCAGTATATGTATGTCATATAATGTTTCTGCAGTTGGAAAGGGTCTTAAAAACCATCTAGGACCCAACTCTCCTAATTTACAGACAAAACAGCTAAGATCTAGAGAGGTTAAGATACTAAGGTCACACAAGTATTAAGTCACAGAGCCAATATTTGAGCCTCTCTCATCTTTTTTTTTTTTTTTTTTGCAGGCAATGGGGGTTAAGTGACTTGCCCAGGGTCACACAGCTAGTAAGTGTCAAGTGTCTGAGGCCGGATTTGAACTCAGGTACTCCTGACCAGGGCCGGTGCTTTAACCACTGCACCATCTAGCTGCCCCTTCTCCTAAGACTCCTAACACTCTTTTCCTCCTTTAACTCTTTTTAATGTGTTTTTAAAATTTTCCTCCAATTACATGTATCCCAGTACAATAATTTTAAAACTTTTTTTTTAGTTCCAAATTCTATTGGTGGACATTGGGTCTACCCTTTGTGACTAATCATTTATCTGCCATACCCTTTGTTTGTACTCTTAGTAAAAATTCCAACAATGAGTAAAGGAATGCTCTGAATTTTATTTGCACTTTGTATTTTTATAGACCCTGCTAAATATTCAAACCGTTGTCACTTAGAACAGAGATGAGTTTGTTTCAACTAAGCTCGAGAAGGTGGAATAGCACCGGTCTGGCAATTTTAGGAAGGCAGATCCCAGATTTTGGTTTAATATAAGGAAAGCTTGATGACAACTAAAACTGTGCAGAAATTAAGTAGGGTCTCCCATCAGTAGGATGCCTTCAGTTGGACTCTCGATGACTATCTGTTGGCTATCTTACTTAAAGCTGGGGGAGAAGGTCAGACGAGGTGGCACCTGAATTCCTGTCTGATTCTGAAATTTCTATGATCATCCCCATCTTACAGATGATGGAATTAACTTTAAAAAAGGTTATGTGACTTACAATAGATCACAGATAATAGGTTTATAACTATATGTGTGTGTATACACATATGTACATGTATCTATATATACATATATTTAAGTTTAACAAGTCCAATGCCCTCATTTTACAGATGAAGAAAAGAGAAATTAATTTCCCAAAATGATACAAGTGCAGAACCAGAATACAAATATGGTTCTTTTGACTCCATGGACTCAAAACAGCAGCCTAGACTTGGGGGGGGGTAGGAGAGGGGAACAAGCATTTATTAAATGCCTACTATATCTGACATGTTGTGCTAAGGATTTCACAAATGTTATCTCTTCTCACAAGAATCCTGGGAAGTAGGTGCTATTATCATCCCCATTTTACAGATGAGGAAATTGAGTCACAAAGAAATCACAGAGCCCAGAGTCACTCAGCTAGTAAATGTCTGAGGCAAGATTTGAACTTAGGTCTTCCTGACTCTGTGCCTTGCTGTTATTTTTCCTTAATTTTCAGAGGACCAATGACATCAAGATGGTGATGTCTTGACTTGCAACTGAACTAGATTTAAGTGAGGCAGAGCTCTGCAAGTCATCAGCCTCACTCTCTCCTCCAGAATTATCAGAGGCCAGTGGAAGACATTGGTCTGGATGACTAGCAATGGACCTGGATGTAGTGGGAGACCTTGGCCTTTTTAAGCTAAGGTCTCAGTTTGTCTGAGGCAACACCCATTCAGTGATTAAAGGCTAGGTAGAATGGAGACAAAAGATAGTCTAGTTTGCCTTTACAAAATAATCAGTCTGAGAGAGGAAGACCCTCAGAGTTTCCCTACTCCATGCCTAGCACTTAGTTCACTGCATCCATCAGCTAACTTCCTCTAGAGCCAAGCTCTCCTGACTTCCTATCACATACTTCCCCCCCCACCCCATTTTACTACAGTGATCCATAGGGCTTGATACAAGTGACCAGGGAATGTGTTGCTGTCCTGAGGATGGTCATCTAAGTGCACTGCTCCTGAAGAGCCCAGCTCAAAATCCTTATTCTGGGGGCAGGGAAACCAATAATTGCCAGTTACTCCTCAGAGTTGTCAATGAGTCTAAAGAAAAAGAACTGTTCTCCCTATTGTTTTCATTTCAATTCAACAATTCAATTTAATTAGACACACATTTATGAAATGTCTGGTCACCATACTAGACACTGAGATATAAAAACAAAATGAAAGAAAACAATCAGTGAGTTTAAATTCTAATGGGAGGGGAAGGGGAGAAATTGTTTGTACACAGAGAAATAAATACAAGATATATACAAAGAAAATACAAAACAAATGGGGGGCAAGGTTGGTGAGGGTTACATCATGTAAGCTGGCTTGGCTAGAAAGTTGAGTGTTCGAGGAGGGGAAGTAATAGGAAATAAGTGCAGAAAGATAGATTCAGATGGGAAGACCTTTAAGAGCCTCCCAAAGGAGTTCATATTTTATCATAGAGGCTGCAGAGGAAGTCACTGAAGCTATGCTGTTGGCATTTTTTTTTCCTTCTTTTCTTCCCTCTCCTCCTCCTATTTCTTCTATTCTTCCTTCTCTTTCTGGAAAGAATTATCTCTAGTTCATATAATTTTCTAGAATGCTTCTAGTCTTGTCTTATCTAGACCTATCCCCTCTCCCCCAAAAAGTGATTTTCCAAAGCCCTAACCCTGCTCTAAATGGAACCATAATTGATGTTTCCAAAAATATTGGTAGTTTTCCCTTGTTTCTCGTCCAAGAAAAAAAAATGTTAAAATAGGAATACTGTAATCTGTGGGAAGATGACTTGATGATGTTTATTTCTGCTAGTCCAGCAATTGTGGAGTGAAGTTCCTTGATCTCAGGAACCCACTGAAGCTACTTGAGCAGTGGGCGAAAGCTATGGTCAGAAATGTACTTTAGGAATATCACTTTGGCAGCTGAGTAGGGGAGTTTGGATGGTGAAGGGAGGAACTGGAGGCAGGAAGACCAATTAGGAGCCTTTTACAGTAGTCCAGATGAAACTGTACATCTGCTGAGAATCATGTGTGAGAAGAGTAAAAATGGAAGAAAGATCACCCAGCCAGAGAGGGATACATTAGCGAATGAGGTTAAATTCCATGTACATTTTCCAGTTTGAATGATTTATTGAAACTGAAAGGCCATCCTTCCCTTACCTTAAAGACTGCATCTTGACAATCTAGAGATGTTAATTTGGTGCCTGTTGTCATCTGGAAAAGTGTTTAATTTTCCCTTATCTCAGATGATGCACTTTTGTATAGCAGAAAAAGCACTAGTGTAGGAGTCAGTAGATCTGGGCTCTAGCCCTGGCTCTATCACTAACTAGCTATGGGATTTGAGCAAGTCATGACAACTCCCTAGGCCTCAGTTTCCCTACTTGTAATATGAGGAGGTTGAACTAGGTGACCTCTAAGGAGATCCCTCCCAGCTTTCATATTCTGTGGCCCGTTTCTATTTCCAAAACCAGGCAAAGAGCCAATAAGCAAGAAATGTATATCCCATTTTGGCATTGTTTTCCTTTGCATTTGCCTTTAATTAAATTTGGAATGAAACAGTCTGCGATTAAGTCAAGCAGGAGTGGTCAGCAGAAAATTAGGGGTTCAAGAGACAGGGAATCAGGCCAATGAAAGACAAGCTGTGCTGAGTCATTATACAGGCTTTAAGCGTATTAAATAGAACAGAGTTTTAAGAGGCCCTTCATTTATACAAGGAGGGAGAGAAAATATAGTATAGGCATCAAATGAATCCCAGGAGGATTGAGCCAATATCATATGTACTTAACTGACTGGAAATCCTTCAATGTCGGATTCAGTTCCTTAGAATAAGCCATATGCCAGTGGGAACTTGGCAGGCATCTTTCAAGGTTTTAGACTATGTCTAAATAGAAACTTATTTGGGAACAAAATAGAACAATTAATTTGGGTTACTAATGATGGGATAAATGAATGTCTGGGAAAAAATGAATGAATAAAAGCTATTTATTTGGCACTTACTATGTGCCAGGTATTGTATTGTGTTGTGCTGTGCAAATGTAAAAATCAGAAAAGTTCCTACCTTCCAGAAGCATACATTCTAATGGGGGAGACACAATATATATGGAAGGAATGGCCAAAGGAAAGATATTCTAAAGTCTCCCAAGAATGGTGATTTGATCTATTGGGCAGCCATTTAAGAAGGCATCTAAGTGGTGGTGTCCATAGAATGCTGGATTTGGAGTCAAGAAGACCTAAGCTCAAATCCTACCTCGGATAGTTACTTACATTAGATTGTTAACTGCTTGAGGGCAGGGACTATAATTTGACTCCTTTTGTATCCCCAGCATTTAACATAGTGCCTAGCACATATTAAGTGCTTAATAAATGTATATTAATTAATTGATTACTAGTTATGTGATGTGGGACAAGTCATTTAAACTCTTTGAGCTTCAGTTTTTCACCTGTGAAAATGAGGATAATAATAGCATCCACCTCATAAAGTTGTTATGAGGATCAGATGAGATAATATTCATAAAGCATTTTATGAACCTTAAAGTGCTAGATAAATGCTGTTATCATCACCGTCACCACCACCACCACCATGATCATTATCATTGCATGGCCTCTCCAGATACTGCTATCAAAATAACTGGCTGGTGAGAACCTGAGATCAAATCTTGGCATACATAGGTACTTATTTCCTGTGAAATCTTGGGCAAGTCACTACATTTTTCTGGCCTTTTTTTCTTCATCAGTAAAATGGGGAGAACGGGTTAGTTTTTCTTTATGGATCCTTCCTGCACTAAGATCCTATGATCCTATAAATTTAATCAGTTTTTGGTTGTTTTTTCCAAAGGATTTTGTGGGTAGATAACATTCAAAAGGTTCAGGGAAAAGATGTATAGGATCCTGTACTAAAATTCTATATGAGAAGCAAATAGGAGAGAGGAGCTCTAAAAGTGAAATCCTGAACATACAAAGAGAAACCATTCTGATGAGGAAAGGGGTGGGGAGGAGTTGTCTAAAGAAATTGATTTAGGTACACAGGGTACTCTAGATTTTAAAGATGTAAGTAAAAGCAGGTTATGCAGGATAAAAGTGTGGCACAGTTCTCTAAGAATATTTTCAGGGGCACAAAAGCTCTGGATGAGCTGAGGCTAAGGACTTGAAAAATAATTTTAAGCTGTATTGTAGGAAAAGGAAGATAAGAGCAAGAATAGGACCGCTGATCAGGGTGAATGGGATGATAATAAACCATGACAGATAATTATGAGATCTGTGTAGTTTTGATGTTACTTCTGTAGATGGAATACATCCCCAACTTACGCTCACATGCACAGATTGGGCTCCCAGAGGGTGACTGTGCCTAATATCTCAAGGTTCAAACTCCCAAGTACATATAGGTCATGAGCCCCCTCTGTGTGCTTCCCATTAACAGTCATGCCATTAGACATAATTAGCTCTTACCAAAGACATTTACTAGGATGCTATAATAAAATTAGTAGCTGCAAAACCTTACTCCCATAATTCTCACAAATGCATGCCAAACCCTTCTGAGGGAAGTGTGGACACAAACTCAGAGTACAATGGTAGTTTGGCATTCATGTGGGCAATACATGTATGTGACCAAGGCCATTCACTACTTTGGCCCTGCAGGCTTTTTTTCTTTTTCTTGTTGTAGAATCCTCTCTGTGGTCCAAACACAGTGTTCCTGGGGCAGCTAGGTGGCGAAGTGGATAAAGTACCAGCCCTGGATTCAGGAGGACCTGAGTTCAAATTTAGCCTCAAACATTTGACACTTACTAGCTGTGTGACCCTGGGCAAGTCACTTAACCCTCACTGCCTCACAAAAAACAAACACAGTGTTTGTTCCCTTCTAAATCAAAGAGATTTTCATAATTTATGAAAGGATCACAGGGTATAGAAACAGTTTTACAGTTCATTTTAACACTTTATCATTCTGGGCTTTGTAGGATGGAGGGGAGAGCATTGGTCAAAGATCAGCTCTGCTATACTAATATTTTCTTGGCCAATGATAAACATCTTTGCCTTGAAAAGGATAGGAATAAAAATTACTATAGGAGTTGAAATCCTAGGTCATTAGAGAACACTTAATATAGTTGTTACCAGGACCTGATGAGCGACATCTTATACTGTGTGGGGGCCAAATTTAATATATGGAGAGTTAATTGGGTGGCTCGCCAAACTATTGGGGTCCTGGAAATAATGAGGGAGCTCTAGGTTCAAAGCTCCCTGAGTCATTGTCAGTAATCTTTGAAAGACCATGGATAACAGCAGGAGAGGAGCAGCAGGAATGAAGGTAGGCAAAAGTTTTTTCAGTGTTCTAAAAGGGAAAAGAATGAAATCAACAAGCTAGATGTCTACAAACTTGTCTGTGATTCCTGGTAAAATTCTAGAACATACAATTAAAGGCATAGTTAGTGAACACCTAGAGAAGGAAACAGTGATCACAGAGAGCTAAGACAGATCCATCAAAAATACGATCAGTTTAACAAGGTTATATGGAGGGGAAATAAATATACATATATAAACCAATGAGTGCTTTCAACTTAAAACAAATATATAATTTGAGTTTGGGGGAATCACCATTCATTGTGATGTTCAAACTCATTTGTTCATTCAAACTCAAACTCACTTGTTCATTCCAAACCAGCTTCATTTTTTTTCCAGGGTTTATTAGACTGATACATCAAAAGAATTCTATAGATGTCACTTGCCCAGATTTTATCAAGGCATCTGACACAGAATCTCACTCTATTATTATGGACAAGATAGATAGAGGCTAGACTACAGCAAAGTTAAGATTTGTAATATATTGAATGCTTGGACTCCCAAGGTGGTCATTAATGGGTTGATACCAACTCAGAAGGGGTTCCTTCTTCCAACTCTGAGTTTCTGGGGATACACAGCCTTAATCCATCCCAATTTTCTATAACTTTTCATAGGTGAAGAAATTAATTTTTTTTCAGAGACAAAGGGAAAATCAGCAGAAAGTACCAGCAAGGCAAGTTGTCAGTCAAAAAGAGACACAATCCCTCAAGGCAAGGATTTGCAGGAGGAGATGTTAGCTCCCTGCTTTCTGAGAGGCCCATGGGCGATCCCCTATTCTAATATTTTCTTTTGATAGATAGGGAAACTGAGGCCCAAAATAAATGAAATGATGTACCCAAAGAACACACTCTTCTCTTAGAGCTCTATTTTAATCTACCTTGGTAAGTTTGAGTATTGAATTCAACGATGTGTCCACAGTCATCTACACAATTCAAATTGCTTATGTTTTAAATTTATATCACTCATCAGTTATTTAAATAATTCTGTTTAAATCCTTGTTTTTCCTCACAAAGAATTTTTAATCTTTTTTTTGTCCATACAAGGACTACACCATTTGGTATGCAATGTTGAAAACAGTCTAAAGCTGATTTTCAGATGGGATGGATGAATACAAGTAATTAAAGGATGTCAACATAGTAGGCTAATATTCTTCAAAGAAACAGATGCCATGATCCAAGTCTTGAAACTTAAGCTCTGTGCTGAGTCCAGCTTGAGGTATTAAAAAGAGTGAAATTCAGAGGGGGCAGGTTGGATTTCCAACAGGAAATCAGGGAGGTCAGAACAAATAAAGTACTGTGGGTGGAAAAAAAAATTTCTTTAAAAAAATTTTTTTCCTAGTGGCCCTTTAATTTATTATTATTATTATTTTTTTAATTTACCAGGTTAGTAGGTTAGAAACTCCTAGCTGGCTCGCCATTAAATATTGTACAAAAAATTAATTATTAATAGCTATAACTAACCTGGCAAATTTATATACGTATATGAAAAATGATGTTTAGAAAAATTATAATTGGGCCGTAAGTCCCACCAGAGTCGCCATTCAAATGTAGAAATATTTTTAAATCGACTAGCCTAATTTTGGGGGGGACTAATTTGATTGGGGTACTAATCTGGGACTTGTGACTAACTGGCTATCTGACTTTGTTAATTTAATGTGGGCTGTTTGTAAAGTTCCACCACACTACTCTACTCCCAAATTGATAAGCACAGGATTAAGAAGCCTCTTAACTAAATAATCCAAGCAGAGTTTATTTATGAGATACTATTTAAAATTAAGAATACAGGGAAATAAAATGTACAACCTGACTGCTTTCCTGCAGTCTCTTTCCACTGCGTCTCTTTCCCACCTGCTACGCTTTGAACTTCTTGAATACAATAAGGGCCTTAGCCGCCTCCAGCCTCAGGGCACGTTACACTTTCTCTGGTTTGTATTAAGGCCTCTAAACTTGTCAGCTCCGTCTCTCCTTTTCCGAACCAAACTCTCCTCCGTCCTTGTCCGTGCTCCCCTCTAGTCTTTCTAGTCTGTCCTCTAGTCAGCTTGTCTCTCTATCTAGTCCGTCCTTGCTCCTTCTTTATCTCGTCCGTCTCCTGTAGTCCGCCCCCCCTACTCCGTCCTCCTGGTCTATATATACCTTTTCTTCTCTTCACTCAAATCTTGGGGCTTCCTTCACCCCCACAGACCAAGCTAATCCGCCAGCCAGAGCTGCAGCTGGTGGTGGGGGGGGGTGCTCTTCCCCCTTCACGTGCCTCAGCACAGGCTATCTTTCAGATAGCTCCGCTCAGGTCGGAGGGAGCTGGGGGCCTTTTTTTCCCCCAGCTGTCTGACCTGGAGTCTTGTACAGCCCACTGGGCTTTTTCGCTCAGCTGAAGCTGAGGAGGAGGGGGAGAGACCCTGAGGGCCTAAGGCTTTCTAATCTCAGCCTAAAGGTAGGGTCCCCAAATCAAAATAAATTTCCACAGTACCACACAGGGTAATTGTCAGGATTGTCAAGGCCATGGTTTGTTTACAGGACAGCAAACTAGCCACATCCCCTACCTCTTCTATATCTGTTCTTCAGCCTGATGTATTAGCCATATCTCACTGTCATGGAAAGGAATCCCTCCCAGCATACCCCATACTCCTGTATCTGCTGTGTCTTTAAGAACCAAGAAATGATTACTGAGTTAGTAATAAACTGGCATTTCTCAAAGACTCATCACTTAATCATGTCACATGTAATTGAGTTTGTATAAAACCTGCATACTAATAAAAGGTTAAGTAGTAAACATGGTCTTAACCTTAAGATCTATGTCTTCCTGTTTTTTATGGGTCAACTTG
This sequence comes from Dromiciops gliroides, assembly GCF_019393635.1. NCBI lineage: Eukaryota > Metazoa > Chordata > Mammalia > Microbiotheria > Microbiotheriidae > Dromiciops > Dromiciops gliroides. Next base: position 159,492,625 of record NC_057862.1, on the reverse strand, counting down.
CAAATGTCCGATGATTTTTCATCCTTAAAGCCTAATTTTTATACAGATTTATAGTAAGGGTTAACATTTGCCTAGGTCTTTCTCTTCAGAGTGCCATGGACAGTAGCACCAAGACAAAGTTAAATGAGTAAAAAGAAAATCAATAAATACTGCAGCCTATATAAACACTAGCTGACTATTCAGCTAGTAAGGAAATGGATATATGGTGATTGGATAGAAAGAACACAGGACTCAGAAGACCTATGTTTGAGTCTTACCTCTGTCACTGATTGGTTACATGGACTTGAAGGAGGAGCTAGGTGGCACAACAGATAGAACACTAGCCCTGAAGTTAGGAAGATCTGAGTTCAAATCTCACCTCAGACACTTACTAACTCTGTGATCCTGGGCAAGTCACCTAACCCCAATTGCCTTAACCATCTGGAGATATCTCCAGTCATCCTGATGTATATCTTGCCAATGGACCCAGGTGGCTCTGGAGGAGAGACTGAGTTGGTGACCTTGTACAGCCCTCCCTCACTTAAATCCAATTCACTGCAAGTCATGACATCATCTCCCAATGTCATGGGAAGGAAGGACAAACAACAACATGGACTTGAACAAGCCTCTTTCCCTCTGGGTTGTAATTCTTCATTAGTTAAATGAGCAGGTTAGACTAAAAGCCCATATAATGACACTATTTTACAACTGAAAGGTATGCTGGCATCCAAGATAGCCCATACCTGAAAAAGTCATATAAGAAAAGCAATACCGCTCCCCAATCTTAATAAACTCACATTCTAATGGGGGAGACAACATGCAAACAACTACACAAAAAGAAGATAAATGGATAGATACATAGATAGATACACGGATAGATACATAGATAGATATGAAAAATATAGGCTAGACTTCCAGGGGCGGAGCCAAGATGGCAGAGGAGGGACATTGAACACACAGAGCTCCTTACACAATTACCCCCAAAACACAAATAAAACAACCTCTGGAGCAGCAGGGCCCACAGAGGGATGGGCTAAGATTGTTTTCTAGCCAAACACAGCTTATAGAGGGCTGTGCTGGGCTTCGGGCAGAGTCCAGCCCCTCAGTCATGCTGACACAGACCCCAGGCATGCTGTGCCAGGGGAACTTGCCCCTGAGCCTCCAAATTGGCTGCAGTGCCAGAGTCTTCTGGAACTGAGCTTGTGGTTGGGTGGGAGGGCTGGGCAGCTGGCAGGGGCAGGGGGGAGTTGGAGGGGGGAGTGCAGGGATGTCTTCAGGACCTAGGGAGGAATTTGGCTGTCCCACCTCAGCAGGGAACCAGGAAGAAATCTTGAGTGGTGGGAGGCCCAGGTGAGGGAGGGGCACAGGCTCGTCAGAGTTAAGAACGACCACAGCAAACAAAGTTCTGCTGGTTGGTTAATTAGCAAGTTGGCTTGAGGTTATCTTCAGACTAGAGAACAGGCCAAGTGAGAGAAACCTGCCCTCCCTCAAACTGAAACACCTGGGACCCTCTGAAGCTTGGGACAGTGTAGCTCAGGACAGTGTAGCTCGGAAGTAGAGCCCCACTGTAAGAGGGAGTTAAAAGTCAAGTAAAAGATGGCAATCTGAGAAGGCAAAGTTGAGAACTATTGAAAGTTTCTTTAGCAACAAGGAAGATCAAGGTGCACCCTCAGAAGAGGATAACAACTTCAGGGCCCCTACATCCAAAGCTTCCAAGAAAAATATGAATTGGTGTCAGGCCATGGAAGCACTCAAAAGGGACTTTGAAGAGAAAGTAGGAGAGATAGAAGGAAGATTTAGAGAGGTAGAGGAGAGAATGGAAAGAAAAATGAAAGCAATGCATGAGAGGCATGAGAAAAAAGTCAACAGCTTTAAAAGCCAAATGGAAAAGGAGATACAAAAACTCTCAGAAGAAAATAATTGCCTAAGAATTAGGATTGAACAAATGGAAGTCAGTGACTTTATGAGAAACCAAGACTCAGTAAACCAAATCCAAATTAATAGATAGATAGACAGACATGTGCATACAGAATTAAATTGTAGATAAGCATTAAGATGAAAGAGAATTGGAAAAGACTTCTTGCAAAAGGTGTAAAGTTAGCTGAGACTTTAAGGAAACCAGGGGAAGAGGTAAAAAGGGAAAGTATTCCAGGCATGGGGGACACAGACAGTGAAAATTCAGTCAGTAAATGAAGAATCTCTTACCAGGAATAGCAAAGGCCAGTGTTGCTCTATCATAGAATATGAGGAGGGGAGTAAGGTATAAGAAGACTGAGGGTTCCTCTCGAGGGAACAGGCATCTAATGGGGCAGCCCTGAATTCAGGAGGACCTGAGTTCAAATCCGGCCTCAGACACTTGACACTTACTAGCTGTGTGACCATGGATAAGTCACTTAATCCTCATTGCCAAGAAGAAGAAGAAGAAGAAGAAGACTGAAAACATTGCAAAGAGCCAGGTTATGAAGGACTTTAACAGCCAAACAGGATTTGATACTTGATCTTGTAGACAATAGGGAACCCCTGGAGTTCATTGAATAAGAAGTGATATTGTGAGACATATGTCTGAGGAAGATCACTTTGATAGCTGAGCAGAATGGAGAAGGGAGAAATATGAGGCAGGGAGATGAAATAGAAGCTACTGAAATAGAAGAATCATGTCAACAATATATCTGACAAGTCATCATCCAGCCTTTGCTTGAAGACCTCTAAGATGGGGAAATACTTCTGAGGTAGCACATTTCATTTTTTGACATTTTAAAAAACATAAGCAGTTTATTCTTGTTTAGTCTTTTATCATTGTTCATTAATGTTTGCTTTTTGTTTCTTCACTCCTTTGAACTTCAAAGTTTCTCTACAGCTCTGATCTTTTCTTTTCTTTAAAAAAAATTTATAAGCATTTTTTTTAAGTTTTGAGTTCCAAATTTCATCCCTCCTTCCCTTCCTCCTCTACCCCTCCCTGAGGTGGTAAGCAATCATATATAGGTCATACATGTGCAATTATATAAAAAATTACCCTATTAGTCATTTTTATAAGAAAACTCAAATAAAAGAGGGGGGGAAATGAAAGAAAGTGGGAAAATAGCATGCTTGAGTTTGTCTTCAATCAATATTAGTTCTTTTTTTGGAAGTGGATAGTATGTTTCATCATTAGTCCTTTGGGATTGTCTTGGGTCATTGTATTGCTGAGAATAGTTATCATTAACAGTTCTTCATCAAACAATATTGCTGTCACTGTGCACAACATTCTCCTCATTTTGCTCAGTTCACTTTGCATCAGTTCTTATATGTCTTTCCAGGCCTTTCTGAAATCATCCTGCTTGTCATTTCCTATATCATAATAATATTCCATCACAATCATATACCACAACTTAATGGACATTCCTTTGATTTCCAATTCTTAGCCTCCACAAAAAGAGCTGCTGTAAACATTTTTGTACAAATAGGTCTTTTTCTCTTTTTTGGGATGTCTTTGGGATATAAACCTAGCAGTGGTTATTGTTGGGTCAAAGGGTATGCAAAGTCTGATAGCCCTTAGGACATAGTTCAAATTGATCTCCAGAATGGTTGGTTCAGTTCACAACTCCAACAGTGGATTAGCATTCCAGTTTTCCCAAATCCCCTCCAACATTCAACATTTTCCTTTTTTGTTACATTTGCCACTTTGATCAGTGTGAGGCAGTACTTCAGAGTTGTTTTAATTTGTATTTCTCTACTTGATAGTGATTTAGAGAATTTTTTCATATGACTATAGATAGCTTTGATTTCTTTGTTTTAACAATGTTCATCATTAAGAGGTTAAGAATTTTTTCCTATATATCAAGTCTAAATTTGGCTCTTTATAACTTTCACTCTTTGATGCTAATTCTGCTATATTTAACTAAAAAACCAAGTCTAATCCCCTTTTATATAACCACCTTTCAAAGACTTCAAAATCATCATCCTATCATCCCTTACCCTTCACTTCCAAATATCCCTAATCCTTTCAACCAATCCTTACATGGCATGAATGGGGTCCTTCATTATACTTTTTCCCTTCCTCAGACTCTCCAACAAATCTCTATTCTTCCTAAAATATGACACAAAGAGCAGAATACAATACTCTAATTGTGATCCATCCAGTGACTGAACACAATGGAATGATCATCTCCTTATTCTTGGAAACCATGTCTCTCTTAATGCAACCCAAAACAACATTGGCTTCTTTAGCTGCCATATCACACTGTTGACTCATATGGGGCTTATAATCCACTTAAAGCCCTAGTCAGATAAATTGCTATTTAACCATGTCTTCCTTGATATCATGAAGGTGATTATTTTAACCTAAGTATAAGACTTTACATTTATCCTTGTTATATTTAATTTCATTATATTAATATTTCATTATGTTATACTTTATATTATGTATATTAAATATTTTATTATTTATTACATTAAGCCTAATATACTAGGTATTCAAGGTTTACGATTGTGTGACAGATCTTTTTTTCTCAGCTTTATGGCAAATACAAATGTAATAAGCTTTCTATCAGTGCTTTTTTTTCAAGTTGATAAAAAAAGTTAAGCAGCCCAGAGCAAAACACAAATCCCTGAGCCATTCCATTGGAAACTACCTTTCAAGCTGACATTGAATCTTAATTCTTTGGATCTTGTAATTCAAACAGTTCTCATTCTATTGAATTACATTTCTCCATCTTTTCCACAAAAAAGCATAAAACTTATCAAATATTTTGCTAAAATCTAAGTATATTATGCCTATAGCATTCCCATGACTTACCAGTTTGGCAAAAAAAAAAAAAAAGGAAAGAAGTTTCACCTGGCAAGACCTGTTGTTGAGATCTTTCTGACTCTTGGCCATCATTTCCTTCTGTAGATGTTTATGAATCATCTCTTTGTAATATGCTCTAAAACTTTTACCATAAATTAAAGTCAAGACCACTTGTCCTTTTTGAAGATTGGTGTAGCATTTGTCCCCTCTATCTCTAATTTCTATTAGATTTAATGTAGTAGGAAGATGATGTATGGTACAGAGTGCTGAACTGATTATAGACTTTTCCTCTCTAAGCTAAATAAATATATTCAATAAAAGCGGTGGCCCCACAGCAAGATGACTACCAGCAGACTTAATGTCAACATATTAGAGCACTTCTCTGAGAAGGAACAGTTCATTGCTAACTTGGAGGGAAAGCTGAGCCTACACCAGTTGGCAACAGTGGAAGAAAAAGAGAATGTACTGCTTTCAGAGATTTGGTGTATAGCACTGTATATACTCACCTGGGTTAGAATATTCACAAACATTAAGATTGGCTTGACAAAAATGATGGAAAAATTCAGAAGTTGCTAAACAAAAAACAAGAACTCCACAGGGTTTACCAGAAGAATAGTTCATCTGTTTCTAAGAAGGCAGTGGTAACTCCATCAAAAGTAAAGTGAAAGCAAATCTTAGAGAGATACAGGTTTCTTGGCTCAGTGAAGAAGGCAGATGAAATTCAGTTTTATGCTGATAGTAACAATCCAAAAAGATGCCCTGAAGGCCATTTATGGGCCAAAGACCTATGGTTCATCTCAACTACTCAGTGCTAATGAAACCACATTTATTAGTGGTAAGGACATGATCCTGGAGAGATGGGAAGAACATTTCCATGGTGTTCTCAACAGACTATCATCCACCAATGCTGAAGCCATTGACATATCTCAGATTGAAGTCATTCATATCTCAGATTGGCACCTAGAAGATGATCATCGACCTGAAAGCCAGTATGGCTTTGGAAAGGGTTGAAGAACAGTTGTTATGGTGTTTTCTGCCCAATAACTCCAGGAGAAATGCCAGGAGCAGAATAGAGGTCTGTATACAACATTTTTGATCTGATCGAGGCCTTCAATACTATCAGTTGTGAGGGCTTGTGGAAAAGCATGGCAAAATTTTGTTGCCCAGAGAAGTTCATCAGTATTTTACTCAGTTTCACAATGGCATACTTGCTCAAGTTCTAGATAATGGACAATGCTCTTGTGCTTTACCAGTCACCAGTGGAGTGAAACAGGACTATGTGCTTGCTCCCATGCTTTTTAGAACGATGTTTTCAGCAATGTTGTTAGATGCCTTGAAGGAAGATGAAAATGGCATCAAGGTCAGCTACCACACTGATGGTAAATTATTTAACATGAAAAGGCTACATGCCAAGATTTTAAAATGGAGGGAGAGTTGGTGCATGCTTTTTTATTTGCAATTGACTGTGCACTCAATGTAACCTCTGAGGCAAAGATGCAATAAAGTACGGGTTGATTCTCTGTTGGTTTTGCTAATTTTGGCCTGACAATTAACATCAAGGAAACCAAGGTTTACCACCTGCCAGCACCACGTCCATACATGGAACCATCAGTTACAGAAAATGGAGAAATATTGAATGTTGTGAATAAGTTTACTTACCTTGGCAGTAGATATGTACACATAGATGATGAGTTTGACACACACATTGCCAGAGCTAAATCTAGAATCAATGGTAGTTATGGATAAGGGATGGGGACATACTCCACTGCAGAATGGAAAATAAATAGAACAAAGAAGAGGATCCAAAATCACAGAGAGTAAAGAGCTGAGTATTTTACTCCTCTCAGGAATGGCTTCTAGTGATCTGATTTAAAGGGTAAAACAACAGCAGGATCAGGAATGCTAGGGCAGAAAATGGCCAAGGTAGGCCAAGGAAAATGGCCAAGAGAGTAAAAAGCAGAATAAAAGATGCAATCATTCCACTCTGTCACTATATGCTTTCCCAACATTAATTACCATGACTGGGTTCTTAAAACATGGTTGTCTGTTATGGGAGCAGAGTCTCAGAAATGTAATTGAAGCTGTCTCTGAAAGGCCTGCTCATCACAACCTCAGCCCATGCTGGAACACTGATGTCTTACCATGTGGGAACAGTACCAAACTCTGCCATAAGATAGCACACATCTGGCTGCTTCCCAGTTAGTGTATTAAGGAATAGTCATAGCAATATGTATGAGGGATATTTCTCCTATGGAAGCCCAGGCACTGCAGTAGCATCTTCCCCAAGTTCTCAAGGCTCACCTGAGTCTTAACATTGCTTTGTAAATAATAAACTGCAGCAAAACACAAAAGCTGGCCAGTATAGGGCAATACATTGTAATTTATCCTCCTTTAAATCTCTGTTAAGGCATCAGTCAGCTAAAATGTCATCAAAAGGCTGTTCAACCCTCAGTAGCTAAATTGCTTCTCCCCAGCTTTCATATTAACAGCAGGAGTCACTATCCCTAGCCATGGTGCTGACCTCTTCTACAACCATGAGCGATTATCACTGAATAATAATAAAGACTTTTCTTTCTCTTAGTTTCTCACCATTCTTTTACTCTATCATTTATTTAATGATTAATTAAGGGTGTGGGTTTATCTTCAACCTACTGAATGTGAACACCTCATGAGAATCTAGAAACAAAGTGTCTGATCTCTTGGACTATCTTAATGAGCCTTGGTGAACTGAACCAAACAAATCTTCCAGCAAGTTCATTTTATGTTATTGTCTGTATAGGAGAGTCTCATCTTTCATCAGAGTTCCAATGATTTCCCTGAATAGGGGAATCTGTGAATACCAGACTGGTAAAACAAAGATCCTTCTTTCCCTTAGCCTTTCATCCATTTGTTGTACTATCTTTAATTTTTATTAATGATCAAGAACTAATCCAGTAATACTGAAACCTACTGAATGCATAAGTCTCATGAGTAATGAGGTGTCCTTGGATTGCATGGAGAGAGTGTGGGATGGCAGGGTGCCATGGATCCTTGAATAGCAAGAGAGTACTGGTAGACAACTAAAGACATCATCTAAAATCAACACCTTGAATTTGAATCAATGCAGCTGCTGAAGCCAAACCAAGAAGCAAAGGACAGCAGCAATGGGATTGAAGCAAAACAAGAAATTCTATGTTAATTCAGCCGAGCTTGGTAACTTCCAGAGATCAAATCCAACTACATTCAGCAGAACTCTTCAACATAGAAAACCTTCTATTTCTGCACTCCCTAATTTAGCTTTGTTTCTTTCTTGCCATGTTTTTTGCCCAAATGTGCAATCTTAAGTTCAGTGAATATTGAGTTGCTATTGATGATCACATTCAAACTCAATTTAGCTTTCAGTGCATTATGCCTTCCCAGCAGGCTTAAGCCAGTGTACATTGCTGCTGGCCAAATCACTGAAGCCTTAGGATTTGTGTGTGTAAGAACTAGTGAATTTCTTAGTGAATTAAACAAAATTTTCATCAAGCAACTGGCACTGACAAATTCTCTAGTTTGAGGGGGAAATGTTGCAACATTTTCTGCCATGAATATAAACTACTGATAATCAATCACAGCAGCTATGAGTATATTCATTTCTTTTGTCCGTAACAAAAACATTATGGGAAAAGACTGAAGGATGGCTGCTTTTAATTGAATATCCCCAGGACCCTGCTATTAAATGTTTCTAGCAGAAGAAGGTTATTTGTTTCAGAACAATTATTTAATTTTTCAAAAATATCAGGACTCAAGTAGTATTTGAAAGATGTATTTCCCAGGGGATTTATTATTCAGTAGCTAAGGTAGCCAGTATTGAGCTAAGAGATTTCTATGTATTTCCTATCACATCCCTTCATTAACAAATCCTTCCACACTTGAAAAATAATAACTTTTTTAGGATTTCTACTTATCTAGAACAGACAGGGTTGAAGACAACAATGTTTTCTGGTCAATATTCCACATGGTTCTCATAAGTATATCCTTCTTTTCTAATGAATATAAGAGGTTTAAAATATGAAACCTGAGTTGTTCCTTGAATGAAAGGGTGCGATTTTGACATGTGTATAAAAGGAGAAAACTGGGAGGCACCATGAAAACAAAAGCTTGGATTTAGGGATAAACATGGTATATATAAGAGACAATAAGGAAACTGGGAGAAGACACATGACTGGGAGTCCAGGGAAATAGGACTGGAAAATCTGAGTGAGGCCAAGGGCTCAGCATAGTATAGAATGCTCCCTAATTATTTTTATTTCAAATCCACATCTTAGAGAAAGTCCATGGAAAATATTTTTGTTGTTCTTCAGTCTTTTTCATTCATGTCTAACTCTTCATGACCCCATTTGGGTTTTGTTTTGTTTTGTTTTGTTTTGGGCAAAAATACTGAAGTAGTTTGCCATTGTCTTTTCCAGCTCATTTTACAGATGAGGAACTGAGGCAAACAGGGTTAAATAACTTGCTCAGGATCATACAGCTAGTACCTAACTCCAAGCCTGGGACTCTATCCACTAAGCCACCTAGCTGGCATATGGAAAATTTTATTGAACTTCAACCATCTCTGTAAAGATCGGAGGTATTTAGTTTCCTATACAGTATGATACCAGAAGCTAGTCTTCAAACCAGAAAAGGGAGATTTTCTTGATCGACAAGAGCTCTGAGGGTAACATCACCTTCTAGAGTTCTAGAATCTTGCACATTAGCCAGAGAAGGATGGTTTTCCAGTAGAAAATGGAGATTTGGGAGACAGGGCTAGCCTTAAGGATTTCCTCAAGAGTAAACCCTAAGAATAAGAATCAATACATTTGAGAGTTCAGAAAACTGACTTTCAGTTGACAAAACTGAATCAGTAGTGCTTTCTGAGTAGTCACTGGATAGCACTAAGTAGTGGTGTCCCTTGGAGAAATGTAATCTCCCTGCAGCTGTAGGTGATGGGCATGAAGTGGGTACCTTGTCAAATTGCTACTAATTACTAGAATAGTATAGATCTAATGTGAAGAGGACAGCTAAGTGGTGCTAGAGTGTTGGGCCTGAAGTCAGAAAGACATCTTCCTGAGTTCAAATCTCATCTAAGACACTAGGTGTGTGATCTTGGGTAAGTCACTTAACTCTGCTTGCCTCAGTTTCTTGTCTGTAAAAATGACCTGGAATGGCAAACCATTCCAGTATCTCTTCCAAGAAAACCCCAAATGGGGTCACAAAAAGTTATACATGACTGAAATAACCAAATAACAACAATGTGAAGAAGATTGCCTATCTAAGCAGCCTCAAAATGTGTTTCCTTCCAGAGGTCAGGGGATCAAAATTGCAGGGATCACAATAAGTCTAGGAGTTTCTACACAGGATTCTGAGCAATCTAGCCATTCATGGGAATACTAATAGATTATGCTAATAGCAACCTCAAATTCATTTTCTTTCAAGGGGAGCTACTGTGAATGTTTTATGTATTTGCAATAGCTGTTTCCAGATTCCCATGACTCCTTTGGTTCTCCTACATTTTCTGTGCGGTGAAATCATTTGTTTTACCCCACCCCCATTTTTTTTCCAATGGAAAGAAGCAAAGAAAGGCCACCAAAGAGTTTTGCCTCAAGAGAAGAATTCCTTAATGATTATTCAGGAAGAGAAGGATAGATGTTCTAAAATTCCAAAAACTGGTCAAGGATCCCAGATACTTTATTTGCAGAATTATTTGCAATTTTAACTTGGAATTATCAATGGCTTTTTCTCAGCCATTTTTGAAGTCTAAGTGAAGTTATTGCAAGAGAGTATTCTCTTTTACTTAGTTTTCATTTTTTCTATGCTCTTTTTTTTTGTAGGGCAATGAGGGTTAAGTGCCTTGCCCAAGGTCACACAGCTAGAAGTGTCAAGTGTCTAAGGCTGGATTTGAACTCAGGTACTCCTGAATCCAGGGCCGGTGGTTTATCCACTGCACCACCTAGCTGCCCCTCTGCTCTTTGTTTTGGTATATTTTTTTATAGTTGACAAATAGAGAGTGAGAGATGAGTTAGCTTGCATCCTACATTGATCCACAAGATGTTAAAAGGTCAAGAGAATGGTCTCCAGCACATTAGGTAGATCCTTTATGAAGGACATAGACAAGAATCACAGATTTAGATCTAGAGGAGACCTCAGAAGTCACCAAATTTAGCCCCTGATTTTACACATAAAGAAACTGAGGTCCAGGAAGATCATGTGACTTGCCATGGTCACATAGGCAATAAACATCAAAAGCTAGATTTGAATACAAGTCTTTTTACTCCAGGGAGGACACTTTCCACTGCATCATGCTGTCTCCCAAAGAGAAGGCATGGATGGATTATAATTTACACCAGTGGAGATTATATCCACATTGAGATTATAGGTCTAGGAAAATATCCAAGCTTGGCTGACAAAGTGAGTTAGTTTTATTATTGTAAGTCATTTTTATGTAACACCAGAGTGTTGGTTTCTTAGGGTTTCTTAGTTTTCCTATCCCGAGGCTTGAACCTAAATTGCTGTGTGGGCAACTCTATCCTAACAACCACCATTAATTCATCAGATGACTGTGAAATTGGAGAAGACATAGTTCAAAGGCAGGATTAACAAAGTCCTTTGACGGAAATGCCACAATGCCCTTTCATATTTTCCTCAAATCTGAGTGACATCAAATGAATGGAGATAATTTTATCCTATGGCCTTCTTAGTCAACCTAGAAGTTCAGAAAAACAAACAATAAAATGTAGACTAAATTACTAGCTAAGATGTGATCTCCCTAAAGCTGGGCACTTCTAGAGAAAATGCACAGCAGGCGACTGGTGTGTCAACTATCCATTATTTATCAGAAAAGCTTTATTTCAGAAACCTCTCAGCACCAAGCTGTGTGATGGCAGAGAATGAATTTAATTCAACCAACAATGACCATGTGTCTATATGTAAGGCACCATAGTAGGTATTAGAAACATAAAGATAAAATTAGATACAGCCCTGTCATTAATTAATCAATCAATAAACATTTATTAAGTACCTACTATGTATCAGACGATGTTCTAAGCACTGGGGATATTTTTTAAAAGGGAAAAATATAGTTCCTGCCCTCAGAGAGCTTACACTCTAATAAGGGAAATGATATAAAAACAAATATATACAAAGCAAGCTATACATAGGATAAATAGGAAATAATTAACAGAAAGAAAGCCCTAGAATTAAGAGGAGTTGGGGAAGGCTTCTTGTAGAAGGTAGGGCTTTATTTGAGATTTAAAGGAAGCCAGGGAGGTCAGTAGTTGGAAGGGAGGAAGGAGAGCATTCTAGGCATGGGGAACAGCTAGTAAAAATGTCCAGAGGCTAAACACTAGGAGGGAGACATGATAGGATCTGTGTTTTAGGTAAACCATTTTAGTGTTTGAGAATAGATTGGAGAATGGATTGGAGAAGTGAAAGACCTGAGGCAGGTAGACCCATCAGAATACTATTGCAATATCATGGGGTGATGAGAAGCTTGTGGAATGGGGGGGGGGGCGGTTTGGAGGGAGCAAGGGAGGCAAGGGATGACATATATAAAAATAATAAAAGATAGTTTGTTAGAATGTGTTAAGTGCATAGGAGAGGTCAAAAAGAGAATCAAGAGAGGTATAAGGTAGTAGTGATTGTTTTTAGTGGGAAAGGGCAGGAAAGGTATTGTAGAAGAAGTGTCACCTGAGCTAGAGACCTTAGAGAATAAGAAAGACTTTGACATATATTTTGGGTTTTTTTTGTTTTCATAGGATTTTTAGTTTCAAAATTTTCTCCCACCCTTCCTTCCTTCCCTCCCCTCTCCCCCAAGACAGAAAGCAAACTGATACAGGTTATATATGTACAATCACTTTAAACATATTTCTGCATTAGTCATATTGTGAAAGAAGAAGCAGAATACAAGGGAAAAAACTCAAAAAAGAAAGAGAAAACAGCCAAAAAGTAGAAACCGTATGGTTCAGTGTGCATTCAGAATCCACAGTTCTTTTTTCTGGATATGGAGAATATTTTCTATCATGAGTTCTTTGAAATTGTTTTGGATCATTTCACTGCTGAGAAGAGCCAAGTCTATCACAGTTGATCATCACACAATGTTGCTGTTACTGGATACAATGTTCTCCTGGTTCTGCTCATCTTGATTAGTATCAGTTCATGTAAGTCCTTCCAGGTTTCTCTGAAATCCTCCTACTCATCGTTTCTTACAGCACAATAGTATTCCATTACATTCATATACTACAACTTGTTTAACCATTCCCCAATTGATGGGCATTCCCTTGATTTCCAATTCTTTGCCACCACCACAAAGAGAACTGCTATAAATATTTTTGTACATGTGGGTCCTTTTCCCTCTTTTATGATTTCTTTGGGAAACAGACCTAGTAGTGGTATTACTGGATCAAAGGGTATATACACTCCCATAGCCCTTTGGGCTAGAGTGCCAGGCCTTGAATCAGGAAGACTTATCTTTGTGAATTTAAATCTGGCCTCAGACACTAGCTGTGTGACCCAGGGCAAGTCACTTAACTCTGTTTGCCTCATCTGTAAAATGAGCTGGAGAAGGAAATGGCAAACCACTCCAGTATCTTTGCCAAGAAAATCCCAATGAGGTCACAAGGAGTCAGACACACAACTAAAACAACTGGACGACAACAAATGTGGAAAGAAATAGTATCAAATAAGACTAGTAAAGTAGGTTAAAGTCAGATAATGGAGGGGCTTGAATGAAATCTAAAAGGCTTGTATTTTATCATGTAAATAATGGGGAGCCACTGAAGATTTTTGTATAAGAGTGACCTGACAGACAGGTGTATTAGTAATATTACTTTAACAGTTGTGAGGAGGGATTGTTGAGGGGAGAGGGTGGAGGCAGGGAGGACAGTTGGAAGGCTGTAATAATAATCCAGGCAAGACAAAATAAGGTTTGGAAATAGGCAGTCTGTGTGGAGAGGAAAGGATAGGTGAAAAAGTTATTATGAAGCAGAAAATGACAGTCCTTGGCAATTAATTAATGGAGTAAAGAATGAGTAAGAGTCTGAAATGATGTTGAAGTTTCAAACTTTGAGTAATTGGAAGGATGAATGGTGGTGCCATCAACAGAAATGGGGGCATCGAGGTGAAGGACCTTTAAGGGACTATGATTGCAGTTACTGTATTTGGTGATTTCTTAATACTTAATTGTTTGAAACATTGATTTTGATGTTCCAGTTGTATGTCCTTATACAGACATTCCAATAGATAAAATGTGGGACTGGAATCCAAAAAAGCAATGAGGGTCAAACATCAAGTGTCAGGACACATCAGCATTGAGGTAGATGAGATCTCCACTAAAGAAAATGTAGAGAGAAAGAATAGGGACACATCCTCCAGGAATATCCATCTTTGAGTGTCCAGAGGAGAAAGAAGATCCAGCAAAGGAGATAGTTGAAGAGGTCAGGAAAGCAGAAGAATCAAGAGATAGCAAAAGAGAAGAGAGTGACAAGAAGATGGGGGTAGGCAATAGTACCCAATGCTGCAGAAAGACAATGCTGGGGTCTTCCAAAGACCACTGGAACTGGCAATTAGGAGGTTATTGGTGACCATGAAGAGAATGTGTAGACTTGTGGGCACAGAAATCATATTGCATGGTGGTGAGGAATAAATAGATATGATGATTAATGACGGGAGGGAGTAGACTACTCTTCTGAAAGTTTGGCAATAAAGTAGAAAAGATAGCTTTCTTTTTGTAATCATAAAAGTATTTTATTATTTTCTAGTTAAATGTAGAGATAGTTTTCTACATTGTTTTTATAAGATTTCTGGTTCCAAATTTTTCTCTCTCCCCAAAACAGCAAGCAATCCAATATAGGTCATATATGTATAATCGCATTAAAGATATTTCTGCATTAGTCATGCTGTGAAAGAAGAATCAGAACAAAATGGAAAAACCTCAAAAAACAAAAACAAAAAAAAGTAGAAATAGTATGGTTCAACCTGCATCTAGATTTCATAGTTCCTTTTTCTGGATTTGGAGAACATTTCCCATCATGAGTCCTTTGGAACTATCTTGGACCATTGTATTGCTGAGAAGAGTCAAGTCTATCACAGTCGATTAAAATACAATGTTGTTGGTACTGTTTACAATGTTCTCCTGGTTCTGCTCATCTCACTCAGCATCAGTTCATGTAAGCCTTTCCAGGTTTCTCTGAAATCTGCCTGCTCATTGTTTCTTTTTCTTTTTTTTTTTTTTGCAGGGCAATGGGGGTTAAGTGACTTGCCCAGGGTCACACAGCTAGTAAGTGTCAAGTGTCTGAGGCTGGATTTGAACTCAGGTACTCCTGAATCCAGGGCTGGTGCTTTATCCACTGCGCCACCTAGCCGCCCCCTGCTCATTGTTTCTTACAGCACAATAGTATTCCACTACATTCATATGCCACAACTTGTATAGCCATTCCCCAATTGATGGGCACCCCCTCAATTTCCAATTCCTTGCCACCACAAAAAGAGCATCTATAAATATTTTTGTACATGTGAGTCCTTTTCCCTTTCTTATGATCTCTTTGGGGTATAGACCTAAAAGTGGTATTGCTGGGTCAAAGGGTATGCACAGCTTTATACCCCTTTGGGCATAGTTCCAAATTGTTCTACAGAATGGTTAGTTCAGTTCACAGCTCCACCAACAATGCATTAGTGTTCCAATTTTTCCAGTTTCTCCAACATTTATTATTTTCCTTTTTTTTGTCATATTAGTCAATCTGATAGATGTGAGGTAGTACCTCAGAGTTGTTTTCATCTGCATTTATCTAATCAATAGTGATTTAGAGCATTTTTCATATGGCAGTAGATAGATTTGATTTGAAAAGATAGGTTTTAATAGCTTGAAAGGGTCAAAGGAAAGATTTTGTTGTTATTTGCTGTCATTTTTAGGTTAAGGAAGAACTGAGTATTTTTCTCTCCCCAACTACCTTGTATTTAAGGATAGAGACTGGACCTATGATTTCAGTGGTCTAAGGAATTCCCAGGTGAGGGAGGTCTTACCACCAATACAAGAGAGCAGATTCTATGCAACTTATAGCTTTAGAGGCTTGCCTAGAACACAGAGAGGTTAAGTGACTAAATAAAGGTCTCACAACTAGTATATGTCAAAAGGCAGAACTTAAACTCATATTTCCAGAGCTCCCATGACAGCTTTCTATCAGCTGAGCCACCTTGTCTTTCTACTTTGTATTCATTGATATACCAGGCATGGTGACTTTTGCCTTGCCAATGTACTTTGATGACTCTGGAAGAGAGAGTGCAGCCGATGACTTTGTGCAACTCTATCTCACTTAAATCTATGATGTCATTAGTCCTCTTCAGAATGATGAACAACAATTTATTCTTTTTATGTGTCTTCTGCATATACTTATAAAGAGTATGATTTGTGTCTTCCAGTAGAATATAAGCTCTTTGGGAATGGGGATTACTTCATTCTTATATTTGAATAGCACAGTGCCTGAGACATAGTAAGGACTTAATAAATGTTTATTAATTGGATTAGAGGACCAAATCCTGGTCATACCATTACTACCTGTTGCAACCTCGGGCAAGTTACTATGCCACTTCAGGTCTCAGTATCTTCATCTGTAACAAGAGGGACTTGGATCAGATGCTCGTTGAGATGCCATCCAGCTCTAAATCTATGAGCCCAAACTCCTGTGATCCTAAAACTTGTGAGGAATGCTAACAACCAAGGAAATAGGGGAAAGAATCTTTCTGTTGGAGGTGGCATGTGAACTGAATCCTGGTTGTAGCTAGAGATCCTGAGAGATGTTAGGAGGAAGAGCATCCCAAGCATGTAGGACTGTGTGAAGGAAAGGAAGTAAAAGATGAATGTCTTTGTTACTCAAGAGCCTAGAATAGTGCCTTGCCCATGTTATTGTTCAGTGGTTTCAGTCATGTCCAACTCTTCATGATCTCCTTTGGGGTTTTCTTGGCAAAGATACTGGAGTGGTTTGCCATTTCCTTCTCCAGCTTATTTTACAGATGAGGAAACCGAGGCAAACAGGGTTAAGTGGCTTGCCCAGGGTCACACAACTAGTAAGTCTCTGAGGTCAGATTTGAACTCAGGTCTTCCTGACTCCAGGCCCAGAACTCTATTTACTGTGTCACCTTGCCCATTGTAAGCACTTAATAA